>NC_142621.1:8915000-11415000 GCF_059453375.1 Lepisosteus platostomus | reverse complement strand
TCTCAAAAATGCAAATTCCGAAGTAATGTTTTTCTGTATTGTGCCAGTCAGTATAAAATTGATCTTTGAGGGATTGGAGACATGGTGAAAAACATCTGCCAAGAGGAAAAAGGTGTTTAGTTCTTAGTTCCCAATAGTGGTACAATTTGGAAGATGGTTCCAACAGAGATTAACTTGCAATTGAATGGCTTCAGGTAATCAAGGAATTCACCATAAATGAATCAAGAACTTGACTGAATTAATTTCCATAGGACCCCTGTGTAAAAACAATGAATGTTTATTTGAAACAAGAAATTTGTTGTAAAATGAATAAAGTAAAAATATAAAATATAGTAGCATACCTACTCCATGTGATAACTACTTTATATACTGTATACACAGAAATTGTAATGGAAATATATACTGTAGATGTACAACACATAGCTAATAATACACATTTGGGTTAGTACTGCAGGGTAAAAAGCTCAGGTCAATCATAACTAATTGTAAGGTCTGCCCAGACAGTGACAAGCCTTTGATTTAATAATTTATAATGGTGATGTATCCATTAATTTCAGATGACCACCCATGTTTATAATGCATCACAGCACAAACTAGCAGAGCTACAGTACTGTATATATAAAAAAATATACCGCTAAAAGTACCGCTAAGTAAGCTATTAGCATAATAATTTGATGTGAACATCATGAAAGCAAGCGTTGCTACTAGTATATAGAAACTGCTATCAAAGAATACTAACATGAATATATATCACATATCAAATGATGCATATTAAAATACAGTGAGCACACATCAATTATAGTATGTTGTACGATATCTCCCTTTGTCCAATAAATAAAAACTGGAACAAAATGAAACGGGAACAGCACGGACCTCACTATTACACACCGGTATCTTAAGACTTGCCTTTATCCAGAATTAGTCTAGCTTACTGATTACCTATTGTACCTGCAGTTTCAAAATATGCATTCAAGATGAATCTGCATGTGTCATTCTTTTACAGTAAGAACATTTTTTCACTCTGCTGGTTGAACATATTATTAACAGACTATTAATATAAATTGCTGGTTTACTGTGCACAATATCATATTAGATAGAATTATGAAAAAAATTGATTATGGTGCTACTTTGGGAAAACTGCGCAGATTAAACATGGAAAATACTGCTCTACAGTATGTATTTTGATTACTCAACTTCCATCACTCAAGATAATCTTTTTATCTTCAGCTGTACTTTAAAAACTCTAAGAGTTCATATTAGCATAGGAAAATCCTTTTTTATTTAAAATTTTTTAAAAAATAATCTCATCAAATTATACAGTTGTAAATTGGCCAACATAAAATATCTAATATTGGCTATTTTTTAGTGAGACCATTTCCAGTGAAGGATCTATTTCACACGATATGTTTAAGCTCCATTTTTTAAATCTTGTGCTCACAACCAGTGTGGAATCTCCAACTGTGTTTTTGTCTCTTGGATCACAGCAATGCCCTCCCTGAACTTATACCCACATGGTGACAAAGAGGAACTGCTTTCAGGCTCCTCTGCCCTGCTCATCCCTTGAGCTATGTTACAGTAAAGTACAGGACGTTCAGAGCCTATTGGAAGACAGGTGAATCCCTCATTAACATCACCATGAACCCTACAGGAACCCTGGAAGAAACAGGGGTCACTGTTTAGCAGAGAGCTATGACAGTCCCAGATTACTGATCCCAACCCTGTCCTAGGTTTGTTAAGGTAATTCTACGTATGTTGCTGTTTTGGGAATTTAACATCCATTTTGTAAGTTATATAAAAACAAATTTGGATAATGGAATGGTTCCTGCCTTTGCAGAAATGACCTGTTTAGAGCATTCCTGTGTATGAAATAGCTCGTGTGACATCATGACTTTTAAATTATTAGATTTAACATTTTCTCATTAAAAGTCCTTCACTATTTGTCATCTTGCATCTGCAAATGCACAGCAGGTATCACACAGTGTTTCACTGTTTGAAGCTTTCAGACCAATGGATTATATATGTGCAGTATACGGTGCCTGTGTACTACACGTACTGTATATAGGTGCTGTTTTATGTATAGAATCTAGGTGGTAATCTTAGCAGCTATTTTTCCCCAAATAATCAGCTAGATAACTTTATGACCTTCAAATATCTAAAACTCTTACAAAGAACCCTCCTTCATGATGTTCAACACAGATTGAGCCCACGGTCTTTTCTCCATTGCTGCTTGGATGCACTGATGAGCCTCCCAGGGCAGGTAGGCCCATTCATCCTGAATGATTTTCTGCAGCTCATTTTGAATCGTGTCTTTGCAGCCAAAAGGCTTGCTTCCTCCTAGATAACTGAACTCCTCTCACAACCCCAAGGGATAATGCTATAAACAGGCATGGTGTCCAGTGTGCAAATCAAATAGCAACAGAGAATATGGTATATAAAAAAATAGTAAGAAAATCCCCAACAAGGAAATGTATTCACTCTAATATATTATTAATTGTATATTCCTACAGTAGTCTATCTTTCATGACTCTAACAGGTCATTTGCTTAATATGAATGCTTACAATCTCAATGGAGATGTCTGAGTTGACGTAATTGTATGTGTGTAGTAAACAGGATTTAATTGTAAGCACATTAAGTGGTGAATCCATGAAACATTTTATTGGCTGTTCTTGGTAAGTTTGTAGCCTGAGTTTTTCTGCCACATGTAAGGTGATCAGCAAATTTACCTGTGATATTAATTGGCCCATCAATCAGGTGATAAGAAAATTATCTGCCTCGTTAGGATATATTGCTGTCATAATTGAAAAATAATGTTTTCTAAAACAGACGTCATGTGGATACACTGAAAAAGGATGCACCTTTACTCATTTCTATGATGTATTTTGTTTTAAAATGTGGGAAACAGATCAAGTTAAATTGTTTAATGTGCTTATCAATGTGACCGTTTTGTTATGATTTAGTATTATAATGTATTTTCGTATGTCTAGCTTATGCTTGAAATAACCTGTTATTTGAGTTTAAAAGTGGACTGTTAATGAACTGTAACAGCAGCAAAATGTATTTTAAATTATAATAGAACTTAAATATAATGTATTAGTATTACTGTTATAATGCCTGTTCAATTGAAAAAGAAAATCATGCTCACAAGATGAACCTGTGAGAATTCTGTTTAATACAGAAAGTTAAATATGAATATCACACAAAGTGAGTAACATTGTGAGTAACATCTAGCTGCATTGTCAGCAAAGAAAAAGAACCACATTGAAAAATACCACAAAAGAACCAGTTCTAGCCTTGTGTAATGCTCTTGTTCATTGGAAGAATAGTGAAAACAGGAAAAAAAGTCAGAGTTTCAACATGTGACCTGATATGATTAAGGCTTCGTGACATTCATGGCTGAGTTGGAAAGATTGATTAACCTTTCCAAACATTCAAGCAAAACTGGTCTAAAGAATTGGTGCTGAACACACTTCAAGATCAATTCTAAAAATTCACTGATAATGAGGGACAATAATGGCTATTCTGCAATAGATATTTAATGTGTTTAAAGGTACAGCTTGACTTAAGCGTACTGACACCATAGATGCAAGTCTGTAACAAAAGTCTGCCCATTTTCCAAACAACAACAATTCAAAACCGCATTACAAAACCATATCAGTTATGGAATACTGTTTTTAAATACTGCTACAGTCTTAGAAAACAGCAAAAATATTCACTGGTGTATTCATAAAGTTGATAAATATTTTGTATTTGCAATGTACTGTATGTTGCATTTACAACAAAGTAATGTGGACACATGAATGATGAAAACATCAATGCGGGGATACATACAGTTCCACCAGTGTTGTAGCTTCACTACACTACCATTACTTGGAATTAAACATTAACAAGAGTGTCATTTAGGTACAGTAACCTCTACAGTACAATTACATCATAACCAACGTTCCCTCTTATTTTTAATGGTCTGTGTGCGCAAAAAGTTTGAGTTGTGCAATTTTTTTACCCAGTGGCAAAAAAGTGTGCGCACTAAATTGAGTATATGTAAAATTGTAAAACCTGAAATTATATTTTGTTAATATTGTCATTCTCATAGAAGCATAGAGATCCAAAAGACTGGGAAAGTGATTCAACAACCCAGTCATAGATTCTGAGTGTCGAGCGAGCATGAGCAGTGAAGTATGAGACTACGAGAGAACAGATATCGATTATCGAGTGGCAATAATAATGCACACAGTTGGGCCTCTCGCAGCCACTCTCATGTGGTCAATTTAGCATTTTTCAATTGACAACCGTGTTTCTTTTATTATTGTCATATTTTTTGCGCAGTTCAATTTCCCATGTGCGCTGATTTCATAACCTACAGTATGTGCACGTGAACAGCTTAGAAGGAACATTGATCACAACCCTTTGTCATGACAAGGCAACAGGGGCTTATTTTAATCTATTGAGCCTTTTGAAAAAGTTGCATCTTTGCACCCAAGAATCTCTGTAATGATAACAAATGAGATAGTTTCATGTAAAAGCTTTTTGCAGTGTAACTCCTTCAGTCATTGTATTTTGTCATAAAGAAGTGTTGGTTTACAGCCATGTTGTTGCCCTCGGAGGTAGAAAACATTCCCATGAGGAATCATGGTTGTCCCATGGCTTATGGACACAGTCGGGTCACCATCCGCTGCTTCCTTTTCCCCAGGCACCCGGACATTCAATTAAAAGGGAACTGCAATGCTATTTTTATATTTTGGGGCTATAAAGAATCGTCATTGGTATGAGCATTTCAAACCACAATAAAAATAAAATGTAAACAGTAGCTTTCAATTTACATCACAAGACAAGATTTCCAGGTGTGTGCAGTGCCATATTCTGCTATTTAGAACAAGGCAACCAACCTTCCAGTGAGGTAAAGCTGCCTTAATATGGTTACTCTAATTGGCAGCCAATTATTGAACTGCTTGGCCCGATCCAACGTGCGCCTCCTATAGTCTGCCCTGGCAGCTTGCTCCTGGTCAACTGCATTCTGCTTGCCTGGCTCCAGGTCCGGACCCTTTATCTAAGCCGGTCTTCATTGAGTTGGCAGCCTACCACTGCAGCAACTGCTGTAGACAACTATCATTCGGAGCCAACCTCTGCTGGAACTGCCATGGCCACTATCAGCGTGCTGCCAGTCTCTACTGTGACTACTACAGTAACACTGGTCTACTGCTAGTCAGCAGCCTGTCTCTGTTGTGCCTGTTACTGTCACTGCCAGTCCTCTACAAGACTCTGCTGTGGCTTTAACTACTGCTTAATACTGCACCCACTTGCAGTCTCTGGAGAGTTTCTACTCCTCCAATTCAGGTGCCGTGTGAAGCCTACAAAACTCTCTGAGCCCTCTCACATGGATTCCAACTTGATCACCACCACAATTACAGAACGTCTTGCACACACCACAGCCACAGCGTAACAGTATGTACCTATACTTTAGTATACAGTACTTGGATTTTGAAAACTAGACTCTCAGTGTGGCTTCATTGTTGTTCTACAGCAGGCCTCCAAAAACTAGATGAAGCATGTCTACTAAACATGTTCACTAAAAATAATCTGTATTAAAAGGGAGGTCATTGGAAAAGTTACTTTTTGGCATAGCTACAATAACAGTTTTAGGTCATTTAACATTAAACTAAAATATTTTGCAATTATTATTAGGTTAGGATTTAACAATTATTTTTTTCTTTTGCCTTACTTATACATATTCCTAGATTAGCTTTTACCTTCATTGCTGTCTCACTTCAAAAACTGTGGTTGTGTTAATCTCATACTGTATCTCGGAAATCTGGAGACAGTATGGTTAGCCAAATGCAACATGCCCCCAATCTGATTCATATTGAATTTTTCAAGGCTACCTGCAATAAAAGAAAAGCTCCATTGCCTTCTTACCAGCCCAGGAAATTTATCATCAACATTTTCTGTTAATTTATGTTCTTGGCAGATAATAACTGCCTCTTTTTAATGAAGGAAAGTATAGAAGAGTTCTTTTATGACTTGTAAGAACTTGTTAATTGGTTGGACCTCTGAACTTCAAGTGCCAGAAACAAGCAGGAGGTCATCAGATTGCTGCTGTTTTCTGTCACAAAAGTCACCCCACTGAGTGCAGCATACTAAGCAAAACCTTAGTGCGCCTTCTTTAATACAGCAAATGCAGAAATGCAAATATAATACTAAAGATTTCTTCTCCCCTACATCTTGATGAAGCCATCTGACAATAGTATGAACAGGAAAGATCAGCTTGCTTCAAAAAAATCAAAAATCACAAAGTATAATTTATTTGTGTACCTAAATTTAGGAGTTAAAATAACAGGGTGAGGAAAAAATAAAACAAAATATGGACATTTCATGGTGTATATTTAACCTAAGTTGTCAAAACTTTGAAGTTCCACAGATACTGTAGATTCCCTACAGTTCTTACCTAAATCTTTACAATCATTTTTGTAAATGACAAAAGCACACCATTTTTTAAGGTTAGTAAGAAGATTTACTGTATTTCCAGCTGAAAGCTCAGTGCAGAACTCCAACAAGAGAGAAGTAAGGTCAAAATTTTAGAAGATACCATTAAGAACTAGAGAGCTGACAATAACTGATCTTGTGCAGATGCAATTTAGTAACAGTGGTACTGCTATGTTTGTTTAATTTTATTTTTATGTATGTTTTTATTCATGTTGTTTAATTATCTTGTATAGTGTTTATGAGGTTTATGAGTTTTGTTTTTTAGCTTCATTTCAAAGAGGTGTTACCCATTATGTTTATGTGTACATATTTCCTGTGATATTAGAAATATATTGTATAATGCACCTACTGTATCACCCAAGTTCCAGGTGAGATTGAGTTGAAGTTTTCAGTTACACTGTTACTAGTTTATTATTGCCTTGCTATTTGTAACTGTATTGAAACAAATTAAACCCATGATTCTGAAGCTCCACTACAGATACTTGTCATTTTGGATATGTAGTTAGCAAAGAACATTCGTTATTGTGCATACTACATTACTAAATGATAAACTAGAAAAAAATAATACTTTTTTAGTCTGGTAAAGTCCTACTTAGCTTTTGTAGTGTCAGAGGTTTCAAGATCAAGATCTGAACCTTTCCACAGTCAAATTATAACTAGTTTATGATTTTTAGTTTATTAAAAGCAATTTTCCTTCTTGTTGCACCCACTTTGAATTTTGACCTACCCTCATTTTCTTGTTTTGGGGTCAGGGAAAAGAATAGCCCTGGGGGTTTAGGTCAATGATAACCTATACTCCTTTTCAACCAGAAGCGTCCAACTTTTTAACAAGTATACTTCAATTATTATTTTAGAAAACAAGAAGAAATACAGAAGGCTTCTGAATTCATATTGCCCTACTTTAACATATAGAATAACAGTGGCTCTTCTACTGTTTGGCAGTCTATCTAAGTCTAACTATGTACTGTAATTATAGCTAGACCTCCATTTATGGATAAATGGTCTTTAACATGCCTAGTAATGACAAGCATATAGCCATTTCTAATTGAGGTGTATTAAAACCTGTTAAGTAGCAGATATTGGCAAGACTTTTAACTTTAATGTATTACCTTTTTGTTTAACTAAATGCAGTATTATTATTGTTATGCAGCATGCTTGGCTATTTATCAAGGGCCTATTTTCCAACTTGATTTAAGATGATATGGTTCTTTATATTCACTCAAAAATTAAGACAACAGCTAAAGTGCAGATTCAAAAAATATTTATTGTATTTTTATTATGAAAACTATATTTTCAAAAACTTACTTTTAAACCATAAGCTCTTACTTTTACAATTTACCTGTACTGTACATTTATGTCATCAAGAAATCACACAGTTGGAAAAATCATTGTATCAGGGACTGCTTAAAGTCCCATAATTCACTGTGTAAATTAATGGAGTTTTTGTTCAGTACGTAACTGCATAAAATTAGTTTTTTTTTCATATTTTTGCAAGACATTGTGTTTTGATACTGCACTTGTAAACATTTTAATTTGCTTTGGATGAAGGTGAACATAGTATTAATAACAGCCATAAAGGCAGACATCCTACATAAATTGAAGCAAGATCTTTTCCCTCGCTGAATCAATGTGTTCTTGAATTAATTTAGAACTATTCCTTGTTAGTAATACACTTTAATGAAACATATTATCTACAGTCTCAATAATTGATCTGTAGAGTGAGATCTTATCCTGTAATCTGTCACTGGTGTCCTTTTCCCTCTCCCTCTCACATTTGTATTTCTGTTTTGTCTCGCATTTCTTTCTATACAATGATATCCTGCCAGATTCAGATTTATCTTAGAATATTCATTTTCATTAACTGCCTAGTCCGTACCTTTGCAGTAAACTGGGGTTTAAACAGAAAAATCTTTTGCAATATTCATTTTTAAAAACGTGTTTCCTTGGAAGTTGTTTTTGATTTGTTTGTTTGTTTAGTTCCAGACCGAGAGATTTCAGAAATGTGTTTTACTCACCAACTATTGATTGGATGGTCCCAGTGAGACCTGCTCCTTTATTGTTTGTTCAACTGTTCTACTGTATAAAAAGATGTGCAATAAAATATATATTAAAATAATGCCTAAGAAGACCTTTAGCTAAAGAATAAAATCCAGTTTTGACTATTGATTAATCCTTCTGAAAATCTAGAAGACTCTGTTTCTCTCCTGATTGTCCTTCTATCCCTCTGTGATAGTCTGCATTCAATAATTATATTTTGAAATAAAGGGTTCTTGGTGCACATTGAATGAAGCCCCAGGTCTCCATAGAAGAAACGGCATTACAGCATTGTTTCAACACAAATAATACTGTACTTTGCTGGAATGGGATGGAATATGTTTAAATACTGTATGTATGTGATTAATGCTCGGCAAAACTGTGCTTAGTAACACCAAACACGTATGAAGAAAAACATCTCTATTATGATTTACTTTTAGCTCAATTTGATCTTCTTACTGAACTGCTCCGTCAAGACATACTAAATGTGTTATATCAAAGTCTGCTCACCAGTGGACTTGAATCATGTACCAGAGGTTTTTTTAAAGTAATAAAACCATATACAATCCACGATTGAAACGTCTTTGTATAGTGTAATTTCTTGTATAAATATATACTTTACTGTATATATAGTTTAAACTTAATAGCATAAACGTCTTTGTTATGGGTCATCTAAAACGCATGTTAGAATACACTTTGAAAAAACCGAATGCTTGTTTTTTGGTTAAAAAAATCTTCAGTCATCACATTGTGCTAATTATTGGTCTGATCTGACATAATAATAGTCTAATAACTAGTTATTAACAAAAGCTCCTGCACAGTCATTACCTTGAATAAAGCATAGAAGGAAAAAGAACAGATGAAAGTAGCCCCTATCTTTATTAGTTGGTTGTATGAGCTAATATATTATATATAGGTAATAGGTCATATATACTGTATGTAATATTCATAACACATCAGAACAGAGAGCACAATACAACTTCACCCCACTCTCCCTCTCAGAGCCCACTTCAGGAAGTACTGGTCTCCATTTGAGCAATTGGGTTATATTACTCAAGATACAGCAGCAGTTCTTGCAGTAGGAACCTACAACCCACCAGTCTTACGTTCAGAGACTTACCCACAACTCTCCACTATGCTGCCACCCATTAATTGCTTTTACCAATTTCTATCAACTGGTTGATTTGTTAAAAAAAAAAAGCTGTGACAGTGTTAGGGAAATAATAGTATGAACCCATGATTAGACACAGAAAACTGAAAAGAGAAAGCCGTTATTATTATTTACTATTTTTACTATTTACTATTAATTACTATTTGATTTGGTGGCAGCCATTTTAGGCAAATGGATAAAACTTGAATGGCTTATAATTTTCTATATGTAACCTTTATACACAATTTTGCAGCCATTTACACAGTTGGATAAAGTAGTAGTAGCAATAATATTCATACAGGTTATCTTGCATTTCTATGGCTCTTTTCATCCCAAAAGTTCCCAAAGCACTTTACATACAGTACAAGGGGTGAAGTGGTTGGAAATATATCTGATAACGGCACATCATTCAAGAGCTTGACCAAGTTTCCATGCTGTCAAGTGGCCCAGTCACTATGTGACTGCAGCAGCACCAAATAGCAGATCATTGGTTAGGTGTCCAGTGCCCTAATAACTACCCTGCACTGCAGATCTACAGTAGTGCTATGATTATGCTCCACATGACAAATACTGATAAGGCTACTTATTGTGCTTTATGAGCTGAATTTGTTCATATATTTGAAATGTAACTCATCCAGATATCCATTTTCTAATCACGTATTCCAGTTCAGAGGCACAAGTGATCCAGAGAGGATCCCAGTAAGCAATGGATGCATGGCAGACACAGACGTTAAACACACACGCCAGGACCAATTTTCCCAGAAACTTTTTTAAAATACCAGTATCCCTTTGGACTGTGGGAAGAAACCAGAGTTCACAGAGGAAACCCACGCAAACACATGAAGAACTTACAAACTCCACACAGCTCCAGCGCTGAGAAACAGCAATGCTAACCCCTGCACCACCATGCCACACTAATGTAATTCAAGTTTACATTGTGAAAAATCGTACAATTAAAAAAGCTACCAACTTATGCTTGATTTCAAGAACTCTCTTTGAGCCTTCAAAAATATCTACAATTAGATATTCCTAAAGTGGAGCAATGCAGTTAAAATACTGAGTGCTTTCACACACTCTTACTTATTTAAATACATTAATTGATATGCTTCTGTTTTTGTGTAATTACTGTAACACTTTTCTTGATATGCATGGCTGAAAGTACTGATTTTGTCTAACATAATATAAACACGATTGAGCCTTGGGAGACATTAATTTCATGGTTAACAGAGAACAGGGACATGAAAAAGAGACATTGACCTCTGCTGAGGGCATGTCTGCAGGTGTGTCCTACAAACACACATACTTTCGCATGTTAAAGCAGAGGCTCCAACTGCTACTGCTGATAAATCCCCTGAGAAACTAAAAAAATATGCCCCAGGAAAAAAAACATGAATAGACTTCATGTTTACGAAAAGGCTGAATAACAAATTTCAATTTACTGATTTTACCTATTAGGCTGATTTCAATTTACTGTATTGACAATCATAGTTTTAACAAATGTCTATTAAACAGATCATGGTTTAGCCTATAAATGAAGGAAATCCTAATTATTTTATGATACTATTATTTTTATAGACATTTCCATTTGTATGATACATCAGGTAAATCGAGTCTGTCATTAAAACACACAGCTGTCAAAAAGAGATTTTAAGCAACTGTTTATTTTTTAATATGAGCTACAGAAACATATATTGCAGTTTATCTTTAATTCCTGAAAAATGCAAAATAGAGGGTTCCTATTTTCTGTTCCTTTTTACTGTTTAGTCATAGTAAAATAAAGAAAACAAGTCATTCATTTACTTTCAGGTTTTGATGTTTTAAAGCAAGTCTTTGTAAGTATGTAAAATTTGGTATCTTCTAATAAGATCACATTATAAAACTTTATTTATAAATGAGCATAAAGCCTTAATCATAATGGAGGTTAACCAACTAGTACTTTTGTTAATAATAGTGTAACGTCATGAGTTGCATATTGATCATCTGTCAGTTCACCTCACTCCTCTATTTTATATTTTTTTATTTTCTACTTTGCACAGGTAACTAAATGCTGTGCTCTTTGAAAAATTGAAAAAAAAATATTCTTAAAAGAACACAAATGGAGACAAAAAAGCATTATGTTGCCATATCTCTCACAGAGCTGTCTGTCTAGAGCAAGGGGAAATAATGCCTTTAACATCTGTGACTAATTCATCTAAAGCTGTGGGGCCTTCTGGTGACCCCCGCTCTGAATATTAAACATTAAAATATTGATTGGTGCTGCATTATCATCAGAACATTTACTTCTGCAGTGGATGGAAGAGACTGCCCTTACTGTGGAAAGCACTACCTGACTCACAGGTTCCATTGTCTGTACCTAATTCCATACTTTCGTGTGGAGAAAAGTTATTTTTCACATTTGTTTACAAAAGGCTCTTATTAAAGACCCTCACTATTTTGTCTGTGCCTTCCTCCTACCCTCATCTGAAAAGGATTCAGGAAAGCAAGATGTTTCAGATCTCCTAAAAAGCTCAATTCATGCTCACTAGTTTCAACATTGTACAGTATGCATGGGTGGATTAAGTTAGTACAGTAGACCTGTTAGATGTACTGTATAGATTTTTCAAAAGATAAAAGATTCTGAGTTAGTAAACCAAAATTGTTTTAGGCCAACAAAAAATCTAAATTAATCCAGTTGACATCTAATATAATCAAGTTCCTTCTTGATGCAAGCATTAGAACATGGAATATCATTAGTGTAGGCAGCTCTCATAATCATATATCATGTCAGCTATTTTTCCCTCTGGTAAAAGCTTCAGTAGTAGGACAAATCTGATTTTTCTTTTCATGTTTTCTGCTGACTCCTAAAATTATTGAGAAACATTTTTTGGCTGGCTGGAAAAATCAGAACGTGATTTTAAAAATAATTACAGTACGCTGCCTGCACTGTTTTAGTTGGTTTTCAAGCATGAGTTTTATTTTAACCATCCAAAAAAATCAGTCAGTGATAACTTAAATATAGGCCCACATACAGTACTACTAGTAAATGTCAAACTCACAACAAGTAATCATTCAATTTATACAGTATATGGTAATATATGACAATAATGGTAGCAGTAATGCAAAATGACAGCAGTAATATATTGGTTTTGATGAGCTTTATTTGCAATGAAAACATTGATTTTACAGTATATACAATATAGCCATGCAATATAGTGTAGCACTATAGCAGTTTTCATGTTATGAAAATCAAGGCCTACAGAGAACAACAGTCCTAAAATGAGGAATCATCCACCATCTTTCAGCTTATCCCTATTTTTAATATTCTGGACCAAGTGCACAGGTAGCCAAATAACAAGTGTATCTCCAGGACTCCATACAATTATCACCATACAGCTCTGCTTCTTTTATTTTCCTTCTTCACCAACACTGTACAATGTCGTTACTGCAGGAGGTTCAGACAAAACCCCACAGCTTTGTGTGTTGCCCGATTATGTGGTTGATGACATAATTCTTTAGCATGAAGCTGCTTGACTGAGGAATGACGACCCAGCCATGAGGGAGAGAACAGAACCAGCCCTCCACGTGAAGTGAGCTGAGGGGTTGCGACTGTTGGAGTGAAGCAAGGTTAGAAACACTGGGAAGGAAAGATTAATGGCCCACATTTATACACTGGCAATGGTATGATATGGGTGTTGTTCTCTCACCCAAACATGAGCTTTCTGGGCTCCATTTTCCCTTCCTGCCCTTGGGGCAGAACTTCCAGAAAAGGTAATCCTGATCATTTCAAAAGTATGTTTTACAGTATGAATCGGCAGAACTCCCGCAGTCTGCTTTATATCTTTATTTAATTAGGTATAAGTGCTGTTATACTTATTATTTTCTAATTTGGATCTGTCCTAGGAATTTATATTATATAAGAAATCTTTTTTAGGGTAGTACAGTATAATGGTGTGGGGATGCTAGCTCACAGCTCTAAAAGTTAGTTATCTGTATTAATTACATGTATTAAACAAACATACTAATAAGATCATTACTAACTTTATACAATTGTGATTTTTTGGTGTTTTGTGTTTATAATGTACATTTTTTGGAGCATTTAAAATGTGTATATGCAGTTTCTTAGTTCATAAAATCAGCACCTTTATATAATTTTACTTTTTTTACCTATTAAATTTGATTGTTTCATAGAAGCATATTGCTTTTCATAAAATAAAATTCAGATTCTTGAACATCCCACTTTTCCCTACAGCTATCCATCCACCCATTTTCAGAGAGTTACTTATCTTGCTGAGCCTGTTCCAGAAATGTAGTACAAAAGGCAGAATCGGATTCTACTGTAGTTCACTGCAGGGCCTTATAGCTCTGACTGAGCAGTTTGTCTAGATGTATTCAGTGGTAGGAGATGGAAAACTTGGCCATAACTATTGTAATTTGTCAATTAAATTTATTCATGCTTACTTTTATAAGACATTTTCCAGGTGGATATCAATGAAATGAAATGAAATGTTATCTGTTTTGGTTTGTTGACAGCAGTGAATACTCTGTCAGGTTCTTACTGTACAGTATATCATTATTTTTTTTAATTTTTCCATGTTGTATGTTTTAATGATACATATTTTGATGCAGTTCACATTAGAAGCTTTTCTAATCCCGTGCATTTGTAGAATTTTGAATATCTGCGTATTTATTATGTGCAGTATTTATTAATATGGCTCAATTTTTAATAGAAATGAACAGTGTGTAGTTGATTACTTTATTTTTTAATCTCCGAGAACATTTTCTGGATTATATTTGCTTAAAGAATTCATGCTTATCCTTTCTTTTAGTTAAATGTCAAAGGCAGATCTACAATTCTAGTGCAAGTCTGCAGGGCAGCTGTGTCTTATTGTCCAAGGATTACAGGATGTGACACAGCTGTCATTGGGAATGCACATCACTCAGCAAAAGAGAGGACACACATAAATATATGTAGGGACATTTGTGCATACACCATTACCCATGATATCTCATGAAATGAAAATCGCACACTTTTAAAAAATATATAAAAATCTCAAATATTTCATTACTAAGATAATATTCATTCATACAATTTAATTTATGTTAATAACATAAATAGTAAAATTACACTAAAAGTGAGGTCTATCAGACTTTTTTAGCAGGGTAAAGCCATCTGTAATTTGTCAGTTCTTATTTTTCACATGTTCAACAATAGAAATTACTGCTTCTTTGATCAGCATCACAATAAAAATAATATGTATTATGAGTTTCTTTATTTAATGTTAGTATATTCCAGTTTGAGAACCAGAAACTGTAAAGCCTGTATAGCCTAATAAATGAGTCCTTGCACTGAAGCATTCATACCACATGCCCACTTTAGTATAACAAGTTATACCTTTAAAACAAATTTGAATTGAAAGGCAGGCAAAGATGAGGGGACACAGCTGTCAGTGGTGCATATACAGCATATCTTTAAAGGCTTCTCCTAATAGTTATGGACAGTTGGCAATTATGTAAGCATCACTTTAAGGCCATTCTGTTCGAACGAGTAGCCCAAAACTTCACAGGCATACAGTGTGATCGTAGGAAACTGGCTCTAGCCCAAATGGGAACAGCAACAGCGGCGGGAGCACATGCCAGATTAAAACAAAGAAAAAAGCAGCCAGGCCATGTGCAATTCAGCCACTTCATGTTTGAATCTTCCCAGCCATTCCCTCCTCTCTGTGGAAGACACTTCTGAAAAGCTGCCAGCTCCTCTGAGGCCTGGAGGGTTTATTTTTCTCTTTGGGATTGGAGGCACAAATATGTACAGACTCACACCTGTTATCCTCAGCTGTGATATACAACTACATTGTATCGCTTTCACTGTCCGACAGTCAGTCCAGACCTCCCATTTTGCGCATCACAAGAACATGTTCAAAATTAAGGAAACAGGCACGCTCATTCCTTCATTAGAGAGCCAGCAAATTTTCAATGCAGGATGTTACTCTTCCTGCATTGAAAGGACTGTTCTTTGTTGCTTTAAAGATGAAAACAGTAAAGATGAAATCCTATTAATCATGTTGCAGAAAGAAAAAAATATTTTCTGAGGGAATAAATGTGAGTATTTTATACAGTAGCTATTACTTGAATATATATCAATATGACCCTGCTATTCAGGCTATTTCATCTTATCATGTACAGTATATTATTGAAATAGCTGGTCAGACATCTTCCAGAGTAGTCTTGTTCATCATATCTGCCTTGGATAGATTTTCTTTAGATGAAATAAACATTATTCAAGGATGTTTATGCTGAAAGACAAGCATAGAACTGCATGGGGATTTTTTGTGGTTCTTCAGTATTATGCTGTTGTTAAGGGTGGAGTTGTTTCATAATGCCTTGAATTCACGTACATCTGGCCCACATTATCCTCACTGTTGTGTTCCAATCTATAATATAGTTCTGCTAAAATGAAGCAGCATTGTGAAGGAATGATTCAAACCTCAGGTGTACATTACTTTAAAGTACTTTAAAGTAAAGTAACACCTTAAAGATATCCAATCTAAAACACTGAGGCTAAAAAGTCAAAAGACTGCTGCTAGTTTATACAGTATGTTTAAATTTTATTATAATACTCGGAAGGGAAATAAATCTGTGTTCTTTGGTACACCAGAGTCTAAACACTGTAAACTGCAGTAAATCATAGTTAAAGCACAGTAAAAGAACGAGTAAACATAGTGTACAGTGATGTTACAAATTCAGAAAAAAACAATTAAGTGCATGCTAGAAGCAAGGTAAATCCATTAAAAACTCACCAATGTACACTGTATACTGTATGTTTATTTTAAGCACGTATTTCCCATTTTATAAAGAGTTACAAAACTGGGTGCCAGCTGTTATTTCAATAAAGATGCTCTACATTATCTTAACAGACAATGTTTATTTGGATGTGGGCTGAAATTGCCTGAAGTCAATGCATTTTATTAAAGCCTCCTGGCTGATTTCAAAGAGATTCCACAAGAAAAGCAGTAGCAAAGCAAAGGACATTTTCCACTATGCCACCCAGGTGCATCTATAATTCCCAGCCCACCCATACACAAGCAGTAATATGTTATATTGCAATTTAAAAAATGTGGGGGTTTACTTTTTTGTATTATATTCTAATAATACTGTACATGTTATAGAGAAAAAAAACCCAATGTTCTACGTCTTATGGAGTTACTGTGTTTTTGGTATGGATATTATTTTTAAATAGATCAAATGGATGAAACCTTTGAAGTTTTATATGTGACTAACGACATCTATTCAAGTTTTCATTAATACTCATGAAAATTATTGAACTCTTGAGAAATCATTATTGGGTGGTTAAAGACTTTTAATCAAGAAATTGATAAATGCAGACTTAAACCTAAAATACACATTGCACACATACTATATACTCTTATATATTATTTATTTTGCTAGTAGATATCATACATAGTGTAGTTATTACTTTTTGTCTCCAATTTTCAATACTGTCAAAGTACTTCAAATGCCACCAAATTACTTCAGGTGTATGGTGGCTTTATTTTAAGTAACACATATTAGTCTCTGTGGCTTTATATTAAAGAAACAAATGTTGGAGCAGTAATGGTTCTGTTGGCTAAAATGTGAGACCTAGAAATGGATTCTAAATGCAGCTTGTCTGCATTAAACCAACTATCCTTTAAACTACTTTTTGGAATTGTCATGTGGGATTCATATTTAGCTGAAACCACAATCCTTAAGACTTTGTGTTGACATCTGTGGCTTCAGTGATATATAGGGAAAGTGTATTTATTGGAGAACATATATGTGTGTGTGTTTTTCTTTGCATTATAAGGATATCTTTTTTCCATCTGTGTTACATTGCTTGGTCAGGTCCTTAACTATCTGATGATGAGATATTGATATATGACTTTATTAAATCAAGATTAGACTACTGTAATGCCTCATTCAATGGGGCATTACTAAAATGAAGAAATGTCTTACTGCTCTCACTGGCGTGCTGTACAGTACATCGCACAGGTGGGTGCTGAACTTCAGTGGTGGATAAAATGGTAACATCTTATATGAAAGCTTAAATGAGAGCTGCATCGGTGCAGGATTTGTTAATAACACTAATGCACATTTAGAAAGTGAAAATTCTTATTCCAGGTTTAGTGCTTTTTTCCTGAACATAGTTAAAGTCCTAATCTGATATTTTCTGATTGAGCCTCCACACAGGGAGTGACTGTGTCTTATCTTGTGCAGCATCATTTCTGCGGCACTTACTGCCCAAACCCATTTCTCTGCCACTGTTGACTCATTGAAAACTCGACATTGAATTTAAAGTCCTATTTTTTAACTATAACATAATGTGTTATTTATTTTTAATCTTAGTTTTATCAGTTAATTTTGTGATACTCTTTATATATTTCCTACTCGTGTTATGTGCACATATACTGTACAGTATACTGTTGTGCAGCACTGTGAGTTTTTTAAAAACACTTAGAAATCAAATATATTATTAATTGTGTAATAATCCTACCATTTCAGTTCTTCCTATGTACAGTACTTTTATTAAAAAAATACATCAGAAGTAAACTCACAAAACATTCATAGCATATGCAGTTGTTTTGTTTTTTTGGTTGCTGTTATAATTTTAACAGTGATTTCTCTTTTGTAACATTTTATCATATATAAATCATAAGTAATTTGTCTCATTGTTATTAATGTGAATGCAGAGAAGCACATAAGAATATAAGAAGGACTACAAATAAGAGGAAGCCATCTGGCCTGTCTTGCACATTTAGCTTCTTCAGCTTCCAGATATTTCTAGAAGAATCCTGAGAATCAGCATCCACTGCAGTTGAGCACTGTTTCAGTTCTTTCAGCACTCATTTTGTAGTTTTTACTAGGATCCTCAGGTTTTAACTTGCACAAAATATGTGGATTTATGAAACGTCTATTATACGAACTTTTGGATAAGTCATCCTCATGAAAATGTTTAAAAATTTTAAAACATGCAGTAAATCAGTTTACAGTAGTTGGTTAGACTCAGGAGAGCTCATGTGGTTAGATCTTCAACAGAGGCTACAGTTTTTTTGGCTTAATCCACTGCTCTCTATTCCTCCAGGCTTAGATTCTCTAACCAGCAGGAAGCCTAAGGCAAGGTGTAGGAAAGCACCCTGGAAGGCAAGTTCAAACACAAAGCAAAAAAATGATTGCTTAACATATATGTAAAACATCTCCAGAGCAAACTTTGTTCTATGGTTTTAGGCACATTCTCTGGAATACAGCTTCACGTACTCTGATAGCTACAGTATATTTAAACTTGAATAAAGGAAATCTGTAATTAAACACACCTGATCCAGATTAAACACTTTATTTCAGCTTAGTTGGATGTGTGTTGTGTCAAAGTCTCAACTATTTTCAATCATTTGTTTTGGTGACACTTCACCTATTTGAGGGGCAACAAAATGACTCGGTGGTTTCAGCCTTGCAGCGCTGAGACCCTGTGGTGCTATCAGCGTGGAGTTTGCGTGGGTTTTCACTGGGTGCTCTGGTTTTGTCCCACAGTTCCAGAGACATACTGGTAGGTTAATTGGCTTCTGGGAGAAATGGCTCTGGTGTGAATTTATGCATGTCTCTGCGTACCCTGTGATGTACTGGCTTCAAGCCTTGTGCCAGTTGCTTGCCAGAATAAGCAACAGCCTTTCCTCAACCCTGTATTCATCCATGTGTACCCATTTATACAGCTGGACATTACATTGAATTAATCTGGAAGAAGTCCTGGATCATGGACCAACAGCATAACCCCACCCAGGATTTCACCACACAAGCTTTCAGTCTAGTGTCCATAACAACTACAGTACATCACACTATTATCTCTATCAAGAACAAGTGCAGAGCAAAATGCCTACAAAATTTTTAAGCAAGTAATAGAATGATTTTAATACCTTTAGTCTACAGTATAATATGCATAAATATATTGATAGTACATGTGTAGAACAAACATGAAGTACTATTTCCAAAAATAGTAAAGACTTGATCCGTTTTACCGTGACCAATCAAAGATGTTACTTTCAAACCATGTACAAGAAAGTATGACCCAGTTTTCAAAGGAATTTCAAAAATCATTAAAATAATGGTTAAAGGCTGGAATGGAAGGTAATCAAGGATAAAATGAACATTTTTTAAACAATATGCTTCTGTTTTTTTTTAAATGAACAGTATTACAATTTCATGTTGTATAACAAAATCATATGCTATTGTATTTTGTTTGGATAGCAATTTGGTTCCAATAAAAGTTGTTGTTGACAGGATTGTAGAGTGGTTTAGAACACTGTTGCTTATCTGTGCTGATATTTTCCTAGGAATTATTTGTTTCTAAAAAATCCTTAGATGTTTAAAAAATTAAATATTACAACTTAAAAATGCTACTTTGTTTTATATTTGAAAACATGTAGTCAGTTCTGATATTTTCTCTGTGCACCATAATAAACAGTACATACTGTACTTTGAAAATCGTCAATGATCCCCTATGTTCCTAAATGATATACAGTAACTACTGTACAGTAGATAGAAATTATTTTCAACCAGCTCTGCAATTTGGTCTCTAGCTTGGTTTGCCAGTGTTGGAAGCTCACCTCAGGCCAATGTCAATTCACTTGTGATATAATGGTCTGGCAGCTCACAAATCTTTTTGTATGTATGAATAACCCCAGTTAGTTCTCAAGTAGGTACTGGCATTGCAATGAATATGTTCAAACTTAGAATATTTTTCACCTAGAAAAGCCTTTTATTCTTAACATTCTGCATGAAGTTGACCCATTGCTAAATTTGTCTTGCTGCCCTGCTTTTTTTAGTCATTTGTGAGTACACCATACAAACTTGCCCAAGAAAATAAGCTTTTGCGACAATTATATTAAACAAATATGTTGAGAAGCTGAAGTACCATTTGTCAAAAGCTGTCCTACATTAATTTGCTTGACAATAATGTGCTGTTCTCCTCCCAGCCCTCACAAGACAACAATTTAAGGTCTGATAACATGGTTTTACTTTATACTGTACCTTTATACAGCTTATCTATTTTGAGCAAATTCTAACTCTCTGTCTTTATGCTTCTTTCCTGTTGTCATTTTTATTTCACCAGATGAAACAGGCAAGTACCCAAGGAGCTGTAAATAAGATTTAATCAAATGTTGTACACAATCCTAATAAAAGACGAAGAGATACTTACTGTTAGCTGTTTTTCAGAGCTGTATGGAAACAATGTTGCTTACCATTGGTCATGATCATGTTTTTCATATAAAACACACATTTCTTTGGAATGTATCTGTCTTACTAGCTCAAGGCTATCATGGCGGCACTACAAACAGTAAAAACTTGATTTAATGCCAAAGTGATTTAAAAAATCAAAACAATAAGACAACACAATATTGTGATTTCAAGATCTAAAAATGTAAAATCCTCTTTAACAATCAATTGTCCACATTGCTGATTATGAAGCAAGAAACAAAAATTGGTAATGAATGTTCTAATTACGTTTTCTGATGAAACAAAGAAAAAAATTATATCCCAATATATCAAATTTTTACAAGATCCAGGTATCTATGAAATGTCTACTCTATATTTGTATTTTTGTTCACAATTACGGTTTTAAAATGATATATTTACACACTTCACTGAACAAATAGCATATTTAACATATTGTGCACTTTGTCTATGTATATGGGATTAACTCAGATAAATTATAAATACATTTCTAAAGAATAATTGCTCTTTCCTTATGAGCAGTTAGTAATTTCTCTGCCCTTACAAAGCCATTTTTAAAGTATAAGTTACTGACAGCAGTGCAGCTAGTTGGATTTTCCCCCAGGAAACAGCTGAGTCCCTCTGTATATAATTTTATATTAAAAACAAATACAGTTCAAAATAGATAATGCTACAGTATGCAAGATGACAGTATGTTCATCCAAGTGGCCTCCTTTGACTTTGCTAGTTGTTGCTTGTTCACTTGTTTTCTTCTTTATTATGACAGTAAAACATAGTGCTCATAACAAGCTGACTAACTCTTTCAGTCCTGTTTCTGCAGGCTTGGAAGGGTACTACCTTTCAGAAACCATCCAACTTCTGGTTTGTTCATCACTTTTATTGAACCAACATAAGATCAAACTGAGATTTAAAAAAAAAACTTTTTCACCAGACAATCCTGGTTGAGAAAGACAAAAACAAATAGTTGTCAAAAGAGAACAATTTAGCCGAAACGAGGAGAGATTCAAAAGTATCAAAAATTGCTTTCACCAAATATTAAGAGTTCTATAGCAGAACTCTTAAGAGCTCTATAAGAAAACCTTTCATGCTAATGTTTTTTTCAGTGTGATTTGTTCTTTGTTAAAAGCTAGTCTTTTCTTTGTTAAGCTTTAGGGAGCAGCAACACCTGTCTACCTTTGCCTAATCATTTGCTCAGCCATATGCAATGGAGCAAAAGGGCTATAGAGTGCTTTTTTTATCCTTCCACCTCCCCAGTCTTCATCCTTTTTTATTTATTTTTCTACTACTTTCTAAATCTGACACATGTATTGAAAAGGTGGGGTCCATTCCTTGCTGGAATACAGACATTAATCTAAGTGTGTATTGAAGCCAAATAAAAATTAATTGAATCTAGTTCAGTATGGTACACCTTTCTACACCTCACTTTGATTGGGCTTTTCCAGACTTCTGAATGACAAAATATACTTTTGAGGTACCTCAATTTAATAGGAAAAATATCACAAAGCGCACAAATGCATGTGATGTACCGTGGTGAGGAAAAGTTTGCAAACCCTTCAGAATTCCCTTCATCTGCTTTTATTGAACCCACTTATTGCAAGATCAAACTTTTATTCCTGCAGTAATCACTCCTAAAATGTAATCTGATCTTCATCTGTGTCATAATAATACATAAACACAATCTGAATAAAACAAAAAACACACAACCAGTTGGGGTAATTAGAGTCAGGAGCTCCAATCAATGAGATGACGTTCAGGAGTGCGTTTGAGGTGCCCAGCCCTATTAAAAAAGTTTGGTTACCAACAGAGTCTGCTCTTCATGACACAGATGTGTCAAAGTGAAACATGCCCCAATCAAAAGAGGTTTTAGAGGATCTCAGAAGAGTTGTTGATGCTCATTAAGACTGTAAGGGTTATAAACGCATTTCTAAAGACTTACAGTAGGCCTCTATCAACTCATAGTCAGGCAGATAATGTCCAAATGGAAGACATTCAGTATGAGTGCTACTCTCCCTAGGAGTGGTCGTCCAACAAATGATATAAAACGTTTCAGGAAAAGAAACTATGAAGAAATGCAACTTATCTTGTGAGGTTTAGAATGCTCTAGGGTGGATGGGAACAGTTTTAAGACATTCTGCTTGAAACACAACACCCAAATAGCAAGCAAAGGATAGAAGGCAGTGGCCAACACAAATTAAAACATTCCAAAAAATATTCAGACAAAGAATGTACTGCCCTCAATGCATGATCCTTAAACTCACATACGCTCTGTTAAAAAATGTAGCATTTATTCTACATACAGTATTTCAGCCTGGGGTTCTTAATATATATCCAATGGCTACCATACTATTCTTAACTGAATTTATTAGCAGTGCAAATAACATTTTGTGGTTTTAAAGAACCAGAAAATTTTCCTTGAACTCCAGCAGGAGGGTAAGACAGTTCCAGCTGCTTTAATAATGCAATACATACTGTATAGAAAATCCTAGTCCTCTTTTAAAATCATAGTAATACATAAAAGTCATTCTTTTATAAAATATGCTTTGGTGCACCCTAATTGCTGCAACCATAAAGAAATAGCCTTGAACCTTTTAACTTCAAAAACACATATCATGCCAAGCTTGATAAGAGATTAAAAAAGCAAAACGTTTATGTTCTTAATAGCCAAGAATTCAGGTTCAGTTAAAATTAATGATTGGTGTGAGTTGAAGCTTGACATCCCTTAAAAAGCACCTGAAACTGATTTTCATCTTTATTCTTCACTATATATTTCCTAAAGGTAAACCCTCTTTTAGCCTTTGATATGATATATGTTGGAAATAACGTATATTCAGATATTTTGTACTGTATGTGATTATTTTACATTCAAGTGGTCTTTTTTATACTTGATCTTTATTTCTGATGGTAACCTGATAAAATGGTCAGTTGCTAATCTTTTGATGTCAATAACTGAATGATTCAGAAAGATCAACTCGTGTCAGGTGATTTTCGCTTGGGGCAGCCAATTGATTGGCTTCTAGTTGGCAGATGATAGGAGACTGGATATGTTTCTGAAATGCTTTGTCCATTTCTTTAACGTTGTCTCTTTGCCGAGAGCAGCATGGTTCAATCGGCACTTTGGTCACGATGCCTGTGGCCGACAGATTACTTTGATCACATCATAAAACCTATTTTCTGTCATTTTTTGCCAGCATAGGACTAAATTTTTGCTCAGCTATGAGTTTCACATTAGTATGTACTGGATATTTATAAAAAAATGTTTCCTAAGGCCTTTTCCTTGGATGCTGATTTAGTGTCATTCAGGTATTCCTTATGAATATAATCTCCTATTTAGAAGTTTCTGTATCTTGTCACTGTTCTTATAGAACCAGTCTTCCTCTGTTCTGGGAATTCAAGCACAGCTGACTACTTGTTCTGTAAAGATCTTCATGATGATTTCACTGGTTTATCATGATATTCAACTGCTTAAGTGACTTTTTGCCTAGTGATCATCTGGAGAATTCAGATGATAATCTTAGACAAAAACAAATCCATTGTTAATCCTTCAGTCTGTACCACACATGGCCTATATCACTGTCCTTACACCTAACGATAACATAATCTAGCTTCAGTATCACAAACAGAGCACGTTGAACACTGATCACATTAACATGTCTTTTTCCTAGGGGAGGACATTTTAGTCACATGAGAACACAAACCAGATACTTGACACTCCATTATCCCCATTACCGCAGAAAAAGGCAGAAGAAGGTTTAGCTGGCTTCAACTTCTGTGATTGGTCCTTTCTCAACTAGACAAGTCTCAATCAAGGCTGTATTTTGAAGTATATGTACAATAATCTACCAGCTAGAGCTCTTTTAATTTTTAATTTAGCAGCTTAAGCACTGTGCAAAAGAATGCAAACATTACATATGCCATTGGTGAGTGGTTTCATGTTTGTTCTTCTTTGGTAGTTCCATCTCTATGGTAGTATCCCTGCTAGCAGCAGTGAGCTTGCCAAGGAGGTTGAAGGAATTTTAGGGTCCTCTTTCTATGCTACACTATAGAACCTGATGGAATAATTCTAGACACCAGGAGACACCAGGGCATCTCAATCACTGAGGGGGTTGCCAAGTGCAGTTTCTGTTGTCATCCAGTGAAAATGATCCAATGACCTGAGCCAAAGCTATAGCCCCCCTGCGTACCTCTACCTGCTGCTTTGTCACTCACCATAATGATCATGGGATTTGAAGGATAATGGTGTGTATTGACACACCTTTCATGTGACTTAGATTTAAGCTTGGCCTGTATCAGCCTAGCTCTCTGAAGACCAATCAGATTACAGTAGCATAAGAAGTCAAGGAGACTGAAGATCAGTCTGAATGCACTGCATGACCACAACATCTTTGTTTCCGTGCCATGCTCCTCATGCCCCACAGCAACCTGCTGAGCTGACTTTTTTGCTGATGAATTAAGAATGGGTTTTGTCTGTTCAGTCTTCCTGAACAGGCTCTGACTGCCAATGATGGGGAAATCTGTAGCTCACTAAGGTCAGCATACCTGTCATCACATCTGGTTCTGCTCACCATTTGAAGCAGTTTACCAGGCTGTGATTGCTGTTGCTAGCAGACAGCTCCATGGGGCCATAGATCAGAGCTGGGTGTAGGTGAGGTCCAAAGAGAGCATTTCAGTGATGTGTTCTCACAGAGGCCACCTTTCCTGACAACCCTTTACACTCCGACATCTCAAACAGAAAAGATAGCAAACTACAATAAGCCCTAAAGAAGAGTTAATCCAGAATCCCCCCAAAACAGAACTTATCAAGAAGTTGAGACATTAAGAGAGCACCTGGACAACATTGAGCAAAAACTAAAAGGAAAGAAAAATTACACTGTTCGAATCATGGCTAAGAAAATATGACAGAGCCAGGTAGCAGACTCTGTCTTTGCTGTAAAATGAATGAGCACAGCTTTTGTCCTTTTGAAAAAAAGAAAAGCTAGTTCAATGGAGAACAAAGATTTATTATTTTTACAGTTGTGGAAGACATTTAACAGCTGTGCTTACATTGGCCTAAACTCTCCATATTAGGTGGCAGAGCTGAGAACTGCAGATGTGAAATACCATTCTAATATCATACACTTAGAGCCCATTCCTCAGAAAACCTGTCATTTCATATGTCCAGAGGTGCCATTAATCAAACTATACCATTTTTAACTGAATTTCATCTTGTTCTCAAAGTCCCTTTATTTACCACGTTTATTGTTTTAGGCTACTATATCTTAAATCAAGCTAAGTAAGACTCCAGAGAACTTAACTTCCCTGTCAAATTAAAGGGAATATTCACAAATGTTCCAATGTAACATTTTTATCATTGAAATGGGATGAGAATGGTGCAGAAATCTCATTCACAGACATATTTACCCTACGGTTTATGCTGTGTGCTAACAGCATACAGTCACTATGAATTATAAAAATGAATTTTAATTAGCTCTTTGTCATTTCACAACACTGAGGGGTAATCTAAAGAGGTTTATAACTCTGGCATTACATATACTATATAAAATAAGTTAGCAGCCACAGCCAGATGTTTAGCTGTTGTTTAGCCTCTTAAACAGTTATCCGTGGCTGCTAACTTTAAATCTTGATGTATTATGGACCTAGAAATCTTTTTAGACAGTTCTAACCCCTCAGCACAGGTAAATGGGAAGAGCTACTTAATATTAATTTACATTTTATATAGAAATATCTTACAAGGAACACCTTATGGGGTTACTGCTTTATTGACTTTGAAACAGGTATCAGATCAAGGTAAGACATTATGTCCATTTCCAGACCTAACAAGTAATTCAAAAACTACTTTCAATCCTAATCCTAAGAGCCTTTCAACACAGGAAAGGGCAATGAAGTTTCTTAGCTCTCAGTGGATCAATGGATCTTTTAACACTGCTGAAGCGAGTTTTATGATTGAGTGCTAGATATTATGAATGATCTACACACATTTAAAGCAAACACTTAACAGTTTCCCAGGCTTATAATACTACGCTGAGTGTGTGTGCATTTAGTAACACAAAATAATTCAAGCCATATAGTATGCATAGTGTTGTTAATGCAACTGTAATCACTAAAACATATGTTAAGAAGTCTTTAGCATCTCATTTTAATTCTTTAAATTATTCACTCTCCCTATTTTCTTAAATATTTAAATATTTGTGTCAGCCAAATTGTGATACAACATAATGTTTAGAAAACCTCATTCATACAATAAATTACAATTTGAGCACATATTTATTTTTCACCTGTTCTTCTTCTACCCTTTTGCAAATCTTTTATCAGCATTGGAGAATAAAGACTGGATTATTTCCTCTGTAATGATTAAAGCCAGTGTTGGAGATGATATCCTGGCGTCATTCAAAACACAGCTTGGTGAAATACTCAGATCAATTAGCCTCCAGCAAAACAAGTAAACTAGATGAGCCAAATGAACTTCCCCTAATCTGTAATCTTTCTTGTGTCATCTGGGTCTACTGCACCAACTAGTAGAAATATGTCTCTCACCACCAATTGTGTGACATTTTGGGGAATCCCATTCAAACTACTGGTAATGAAGCCAAACTCTATACAGTATACTGTACTGTACTCTGTACTTGAGCTCCAATCAAAATTGAAAAACCTTGGGGTTATATTCGATTCTGGCTTAACATTCGACCCACATGTACAGCATACTGTCAAAACATCTTTTTTTCACCTTAGAAATATCGCAAGACTACGCCCTATGCTATCATTAACTGTGGCTGAAAAGCTGATCAACATATTTGTATTCTCTCGAATTGACTACTGCAATGCTCTGCTCCCTGGGGTATCTAAATCTACTCTGAACAAGCTGCAGTATGTCCAAAATTCAGCAGCCAGAATCCTGACCAGGTCTAGTGCAAGTGTTCACATTACTCCGATCCTGGAGTCCTTGCACTGGCTTCCGGTCAAATTCCGCGTAGACTTTAAAATCCTCATGCTCACCTACAAGGCTTTACATGGCTTGGCACCTCAATACCTGTCTGAACTTTTATCGCCCTACTCCCCACCTCGCAACCTCCGCTCTTCAAATTCTGCCCTCCTTACTGTCCCCCAAGCCCGTCTACATTGTATGGGCGACAGGGCCTTCTCCTGCTATGCCCCCAAGCTCTGGAACTCCTTGCCCAAGGATATTAGAGAGTCACCTTCTCTAAACTCCTTCAAATCCAGACTCAAAACCCTCCTTTTCAGAAAAGCCTTTACTTAACTGGTTCCATTCTTCACCCCTCTGCTCTTCTTAATACCATCTTCCACGGTCTCCTCTATTGTTATTGTTGTATTGTTGTAATTATAATTGTGTCCTGTCTTGTGAAATTGTCTTATTTATTGTTGTAGTCTTCTTATTTATTGTTATTGTCATCCTGTAAAGCGCTTTGAGAAGCCACCTTTAAAGGCGCTATATAAAATAAAGTTTATTATTATTATTATTATTGTATGTGCTCTCCCTTAAACTTTTACTAGTTGAGTATGGTACTTTTACTTCTAGTAAAACTTTTAATTAGGTTATGTATTATTACATTGTGATAAGGGTTTGCAACTAATAATTATGTCGATTAAAATTAATGCACTTTAAATGTTTTCATTATCTTGATAATACCATGATAATATGTTTCCATCTATATATGTTCACTACAGGTAAATTATATTTGAGAAATTTGCTAATGTTCTGTAGTTTATATCATTGCAAGATATAATACATTTATTAGTGCAATGTATTATGCATGAACCTGTGGTAATTCAACGATACACTGAATATCACAATTGATCTGAAATTATTTGACTTCTTTACATGTGATGAACTAAATTGTTCATGCACATACTTATCAGTCTTGCACATTTGTGAAAGAGAAAGCTTTTACCTGCTTCTACACACATTAATTCAATAACATACACTGATTTCCAAATCAGGTAAGATAGTGTGTACAGTCTGATTAATAAATTCTTCCAAAGCGCTTTAAAATGAAATTAATGAGAGCTAGCTCATTATGCATTAAACAATTGTTTCTAATTAATAAATACTCTGACCTTCCCATCTGACAACCGCAGCAAAGCATAGCTTACTGTACATGCAAGTTATATTATTTGCCATATAAGGGTTCCCATATTATTTTCACAGTTCATTGCTACTTAACTATGTCAATGACGTGTCAGTGCATCAACACAGATGTACTTTGCACATATGGATGCACTTTGTGCATGAATGCTAATGAGGTAATTTTTGCCAAGCACAAAATACTCTGAAAAATTCCTTGACAGGAGTAAAGTTCGGATGCCTTTTTTGCCATGGATTTACAAATTACACATGAATCAAAAAAAGTCAGTTTTGGTAAAGAGAAAATGACAAGTAAGCACAGTGAACAACACATTAAGTAAGACTTTTTCTATCCTTGTACAGTCTTTCCTAGCTTCTGTGTATGTAATTATTCTTTACAGTCTGGTTCAGATCAAACAGCATTTGGAAAGTCTTCATTTTTTTATAAATGTTAGCTTAATAGAAAATGAATAAGATGTTAAAGGTTAAGGCTGAAGTGGTTTAAGGTTGTTATTACAGTTGTTTTCACATCTGAAATGTTAAAGCAGTAAACTCTAGTTCCCCCACCTACCACACACACTGTTCCTTGTATGCTAGTTTCTGTCGAATACAGAACCTCCTTAAATTGCCTTACACCACAGAGAGTGCCATAATAGCAGCTTTTACACATTATTTTCTTCACAGAGTATTATTAAAGTTCTGAGGGTTATAGGCACCAAGCATCTAGAAATTATCCTCATAATTGTATGGACAAAATTAGCAGCTACAGCATTATGAAGTTTAATTCTTGTTGACACAGCCAACATATTTTGTTTGAGTACAACTCGATACTTTTAGAAAGTCTATCCTTAATCTGTGTTTGAATTCCTGCTGAGAAAAACTAATCTTTTTCTACAGCTTTAGTGTTTCATGTAACCCGTGCTAAGGTCTGCTGTGAGTAAGGCTTTTATGGAGCAGGAGATATTTTATACTTATTGCCAAAAGTTAATATAAAGTATATACTAGAATATATAAAAATATACTTAAATATTCTTCACACCCGAAGTAGGCCCCACAGCCAAAACATTGTGTTTCTTTTCTTCTCATTCAGCATGGATTAAACATTTACAGTACTTGTTCCTTACTATAAATATATACTGTACATAGAATATATAGAATAACATATTTTTTCAGAATACATAGGCAACATTGTGGCATAACAGCTACAGCTACAGCTGGAGGGTTCTGAATTTGATTTTGGCCTCAGGCTTCTGTCTCGCGACGTTTGCATGTTTCCCTTGCGTTCACATGGGTTTCTGCCAAGTGCTCCAGTTTCCCCTCACATACCAAGCACATAGTGGCTACGTTTGATTGAGCATTTTAAATTGTCCCTTTTTGTTTCCAATTCAGGGGCAGAAGAGCCACAGGATCCTCAGTTCCTGCCTTGCACCCAGTATTTCCAGGAAAAAATCCAACTTGCGACAACTTTCAGCACAACTGGCGACTTTCTGGCAATACTGTACGTTGGTGGAATAAAGTTATTAATCAACTAATTGGAAACCTGAGGTTTTACAATTCAAAAGATTGTTTCAGAAATCATTGTATATTTACAGTATCTTGGGAAAAAATAATTTTCATTAGTACTTTCATGTTCTATAGACTAATAAATTCCTTTACACGTTGATTTCCTTTTATGTATCCTATCATTTAGATATTTTACTTTATGGTTATTTTCCATTTAAGTCACCCTGAATAAAGACATCAGATAAATACATGAATTACACTGGTAATAATGATACATTTACAAGAGTTTGAGAAACCGTACTGAACAGAAGGACATGTTGTCACAGAAACTAATATTTTCTTTATGTTCTTTCAGATTTAGTTCTGAAATCCACCACATGAAACTTTTTAACTGCAGCTTCTATTTTAACACATGTCCTGTCTCTTTTTTTAAGTCCTTTGTGTAGGAAACCGGTTTCCTGTCTCCCAGTTAAACAGCTGACCTTTAGTAGATCTTTTCACGAAAGCTCTAAAGCAATGGGTACAGTGTTCATACTTCCTGTTTTCACACTGCATCTCAAATTCAGAAGCTGCAACAATGAAGGCACCGCTAGAAGTATCTGAAATTGTACTATGAGAAAATAGATTGGGGAGAGCCATAATCTATTGCTTTGTTTTATTCTTTATTGTGGCTCTTGCATTAGTGACATTAAAGCAGCAAAGGTATTCTCTCCAGCATGAGAGAAGATGGAGTGAGCATTTTAGTCCCTGTGAAATCCATTCATAGCAACCTGGTACATTATTTTTTGGGGGAAAAAATAATTTGTCTCTTTGCATCATTGTACAACATGAGTAGGAATTATTTTTTCTTAGTATGAGGTAATTGCACTGTGAAAGAATACTCTTTTAAACTATCCCATCACAGCAGTATGAATCTTGATTTAGGCACAAATGAAGAGCATATGGCAAGCGCCACATGCAGAGGTTGTTAAGGAAGAAGAAAAAAGCAAGAACTTCTGCCAGTAAGTTACATGGCAACTTTCCATCCTAGCCTCACATGACCCTCCTTAAAGTACAGGCTTTGAGGTTTCTTCATGTTTAAAAATACTCAGTGCTAAATTCTTTACACATGAAGGCTGAACTGGGTAAATTCTGCAGTGGGATTTTTTTTTTGCATAAACACTGGCAGCTTTTGCATTTTTAAAACGATAGTTCCAAAAATATGATTTCTTCTACACAGTAGACTTTAGTCTTTCACTCCCTTGTCTTCAGAGGAAAATTTCAAGAAAAAACAACAACTTTTAATTGACTTACAGATGTTGAGGCAACACTTTAACACTATGTGAGAGATCATTGACATTTTTGGTTACAATTCGTCCAAATTCAGACATTGCAAATTGAATAGTAGATAGAGAAAGTATGAATGGATTTTTTTTTCCGTGTACTCTTTAGAAACACAGTCTATGTGAAGTACTGCTAATTTGACGTTTGTAAATTTTTATAGAATATTATATTTGTTTACAGAGTAATTAGAATTACCATTTGCTAAAGTACTAATTGCTTTTGACACAAAAATTATGTTCATTGAGATTTTTTAAACAAACCTGTTCTTTGTAGGAATACAGTATTCGGCTCACTCCAAGGAAATAAAGCCATTTGCCTGAGAGTATTTTATTAATTTTAAATTAAACGTGTATAAATCTGATAATTGTCAATGTTATTAAATATTCATGAGAAACCTTTTGTGTCCAAGTAATGTATAACATGACATCATAAATCTGGTGTGTACCAATTATACTAGAATAAATGATTATATTATGACTCTTCTTTTTAAGATTAACAGGTTCTGCATACATTTACATATAGATCAATATTTACTTCATTTTACTATATTTCACCTTTCTAAATTATTTAACTAGGCCTTTTCCCTTATTTCATAACAATAACTATGTTTGCCTGTGGAGAAATGTACAGTAGGTGTATTTTGGACGTTAGATGTTCCTCCATTTAAAGTTTAAATCATTTGAAGTAAAGGCAAACAAACTTCAAGGAATATAATACTGTCATCAACATGATGTGTGTTGTGCAGCTGCCCTGACTAACAAGATTTAAAACAGCGGAATACTTTATAAATAGGTGCTACATGGGGCTTTACTTGCTTTATGTGGTGAATATAATTCATGTATCAAGAGCCTGCAGTCTCCAGTTTTGCATATTTTACACAATAAAGCCCATAACAGAGTCTGCACAATGAAAGAAAGGGAGCAAGTACAAATTATAATGGTATTTTTGTTTGATCTCCCAGACATATAGTGTATCAAGTGTATGTATATGTTTTTAAAAATAAAGTGGTAAAACAAAGGTCTTCTGTTTTATTTCTATCCATTCTGAAGAATGACTCATTTGCTCTATGCATTACTCACAACGAAAAGAAAAGAGCAATGAAACACCCAGGAACTAAAAAAGGTTATGTTCTACCAAAGGCTGCAGTGAATACTGTTTTTAAATAGAGACTATGGTATCTGAATTTCCTTATTGTGCACTTTACCACTGGAAACCGATAGCATAATGGCCAGCTGTGCGAAAAATACTGGCAAGAAATCACTGTATTTTGATTGAAATGTGAATACACTGAATGTGTTGTGTTTTGGTGAAGAAATCTTCTTTTGTATGAGATATGTATGCTCTTTGTGGGAAAAGCCCCTTTGCATAATAATGCCTTGCTGAAGCTATTTCAAATCACGTGAACAGTTACTCAGACCGCTAAGCTACAAAATGACAGCGAGCTCATTGATATTCTGCTTTAACAACAAGAGAAATGTCAATATTTTGGATTTCTCTCTAGAGGTTGATTTGTTTCTGCTTTGAAATGTTTAAAAAAGTCTATATTTTCTCAAATATATGAGCCATCTTGTTGTACGCCTTTTTCTGCATGTCGGCTCATTGCGTGTTTGTGTGGGCACACAGACATCTTAAAGATTGTGGGCTGAGCTAGTCTAGTTTTTAAAGGTTCTCTAAAGCCACAGGGAGAAACAGGACTGGTTTTCTAAAAACACTGATTTCTATTTTCTGTATTGAAGCTTTTTGAAGTATTTAATTAATACAACTATTATCAAATAAATGTGTCATTATTCTCAAGGTTCAGAATACGCCAGATCAAATACAAGTGCAAAATACACGTAACACCAATCAACATAAGAACCTGTTCACATAACAGATATTTCATATAAAACTTAATATTTGTGAAGAATAGTCTTTGTTTTGATAGTGAGAGTATCATTACAGGACCTAAAATCTTAAAATTAATAATAGTCTTTTACAATCTCTTGTAAAAGACTTGCATTGCTTCTCTTAGAAACTGGACAGTTCTTTTAATACATTTAAGTTGATTTTGCATTTTTAGTCAACATTCCCAAATATGCAACTTGGGTGTGCTCACAGATCTTGGCTCCATTTGATTCCAGAATTGGATGGCCTTCCTTGTGAAGTCTGCAAGTGTGGCTTTCACTGGGTTCTCTGGTTTCCTCTCTTCCACAGATATGTTGGTGGGAGTCACAGGTGTTATCTACCGTAAATTGTCCCTATGTGTGTGATTGTATCCTGCAATGGATGTGACCAGCCCATGGTGTAGTCCTCCCATGAGCCATGTGCTTCTGGGATAGATTCAGAATGCCACAACTTTTGCCAGGAATAAGTAACTTCCTGCTATTGGATGGGTGGATAATCAAGATTTTGGACTGTCTGGCTCCTGTGGTACAGTAAGTGAAAAAAATGGAAATTGATGTGTCAAAAATATATTGTTTATAAGAGTATGGTTACTTCAAGTGTTAAGTAAAGGATTGCTGTAATATCCCAGCATTGAAAGCTTTTGCAAAATATGCATTCTAATTTTGTTAAGGAATCCCTTTAACTTGTAAGGGATGTCAGATTTCAAATAAATGTTTTTTTTTCCACTACAGGAAATGTACTAAAATACATATTATTTGTAGACTGCAATTGCTGAAGAAATTCCAAAGATGGTTTTAGTCAATTTCAAATGTAAACAGTGTAAACTACATATTAACCGCAATAAATCAATACGAGCATTGTATGTGTTTGGATTAAAATGATCAGTCTGGCAAAATAAAACTGTGCCAAAATGCACATTATGCATAATATTTTATAATTATTTGATGTAATCCATAAAGATATAAAATTGACTCGTCTCATCTTGAACAACTCAAAAAGAATTCAACATTTAGAACTCAACATCTCCCTCTAGTGATGCCTAACTTGGAAATGATTCACTATGTACAAAAGCAAAAGTAAAAAGATTATTTTTTATTTCCAAAATATTTACCATTGCTTAAATTAGTTTGTCTTATACAGAAATATGGATAATTGCATATCAGTAATAATAAGGTATTTAAACAATTACTAAAACAAGTTAGAAAGATTACATCTTTAGTTCAATATAAAAACAAAACCATTTAAACTTATTTACTGAAATACATTTAATAGAAACTGTTCAACCAAACGATACTGTATACTTATACTTAAAATCATGAATCTGAATATCAATTTCTGAACACAACTCATTAACTATTCTAATTTAAATAGTAATGTTTTAGAAATATAATGTATTTAACTGTATTGCAAGCTAGAAACATAGTAATTAGTCATCATTTATCTAAAGCCCTAAAGTACAAATACTACCACTAAACTCTAAAGTTTTAGGATTTGGGATTAATAGTGTTTTATTCTGAATAATCATTCATATACTGTACATCTCAGTGCTGATAGAAAGTTTATGCTAAAACGAAATTGATAATTGAAAAGTGTACTAAATAATTAAAATAACACCAGTACAGCACAGTCCTTTTGGCCATCTGTTTTTTTTTTGTCTTTAAACGTTTATGGCATTAGGTTTAGTTATGCTGTGAAGCTCTTAAATATATATGCGGTATACAGTATATAATCTCAAAAAATAATTTTCTCTCACCTTCCAAACACAGTTTATTTACCTGGAATGATGTTATTATAACATGTTAAGATTCTATAGGTATATTTCAATTGTATTTTTCTCTGGGTTATTTTTAACCTCAGAGAATACCACAACAAACATTTGGGGTTTTGTCACTCCTTGTGTGTTACTATATGGAATTATAGTATAATTTACATGACAAAGGACTTAAAATAGATTTAAACATTTATCTGAATCATTAAAGCTAAATTTTAAATTCAATAATAATAGTGTTAGGTAACTCACTACCTATACAATTGCATTAATAAAACAGCTGAAGTCATCATACCATTCTTTGTGCATCCATCAATGTACTTCATACAGCATATCTTTTGTCATCAGTTCATTCTCATCAGTTTTGGCACAAAGGAGGAAAAATCTGGATGTGAAGTAAGAACACATATCATATAAGAAAGATGACGACATCCATTTGTCATTTCATTGACTCTTTGTTAAGTTCTGTTGCATCCATTCAGACACGGGAAGAACATTTGCAAACTCCTGCCCAGAAATTCATCCATGTTCTCCCAGAGCAACACTTTAATTCCCTCTTCCATTTTATTAATTGCTGAATTTCTTAAAAACCCTTGCCAAATGTCTGGTTTATTTTTGGAAAAGGCTGCACTGTGAATTTGCCTGTAAATGGGAAAATTTTAAATTCTGCATTTCCATTAATAATAGAATAGAATAGAATAGAATAGCATCTTCATAATAGTGTAATAGATGTGCATTTCAAAATTTGTATGTGATTAGATGAATATTTCAAACTGTTTTTAATTTTGGTAAACTACCATTCATATAACATTATTAATACCCTGCAATTAAATTATTTTACATACCACCATGGACACTAAAATAGAAATTACTCAACCGGTACTGGAACAAATAATGAAATGTTTAAAAAGATATGTTTAAAACATTGATGAATACCACTACTAATAAGTGCTTTATCAATTTTTTTATTATTATTATTAACCAGTTAAATAATTCTGCTACACATAGCAGAATATGCTTTTTAAGTTCTGAAGTCTGCAATTTTCTAAGTTTATATCCTCTAGGATTTTCCGGCTTAAAAACCAGGCTAGGGCTTTTAAAACGTAATCCTTCCCACCCTGACTACAAACATAGATATTAAAGCTGCCCACTTGGAAAACATATCTCAGTGCTGGCAGAGTAATCGTATTCTGCCACATTATGGGCAGTGAAATGGCTTTCAGGATAACCACCTACAACTTCTGGAGCATGGAGAAATGCAGTGATAGCTGTACTGCCACCTGGTGGTAGTCACTATGACTGCACTGCTTGGAATGTAGTGTCTCTAATTTCAGAAGCCCTAATTGCATATGAGTTCATAAATATAATATTAAATAACCACACTGAAAAACAAGAATTACTTTTAAATGAAACAGAAATTTAATGGAACCCTAACTGGGCAAAAAAAGCCATGTGGCAAAAAAAATTGGTTCTATGGATATGAATATTCATTTTTCTTCTGTTCCTTGAAATTATTCTAGAAGCTTTGATCTGTCATTTATAATATGTTTTGTTAAGCAAGACAGCATACATTTGTTTTTAGAACCAGTCTAAAACTGTGACAACAACGATCAGATTTCGGATTTGCATGACAAAATCCTCATCATTTCAGGTTGGGAGAGAAAAATGTATTGTCTTGCTCTCAGAATGGATCTTTATTCCTTCAATAAAGTAGCAAACTAACAACCACCCTCTTCAGTTAAGGGCTTTTAATTAGAAGAAAGGCTTAAACTTCGCAGTCATTGGCACCACTATGATTTCAAATACATGGAATGGAATGAACTCTCAGAATCATTTATGAGGAAAATGCAGCTTTCTTTTCACAGACAAGCCCCTACAATAACCACATCACTTAATTCTATAGCAGTGTATTACCCAATAAAACAGTCACAACTAAATTTTAGGACTTAATTCTGCAAGTACAGTATAATTTATAATTAGAAGGACTGCTTTCAAATGAAGTGTTTGGAAAAGAAACTTAAAAGGAAAGGACCAGTTAAAAGATTGACTTTTTTGTGTGTTTTGAATAAATCAGAGCAAGTCTAGTCTCAAAGTCTACTTGGTGTTATAAGCATTTTTTTTACATTCTATATTATGTTATGTTTATTCTATTGTGGTGCTGAATAAACAGAGGTTTGACCAAAGAAAACATGCTTACTGTGAACATTTTTTCAAAATGTTTTAGTGCGTTTATTTCTCAGAATTAAATCATAATGTATTGTTGTAACAAGATGCTCTATTTTATTTAAAATTGTATTTTAAAGGTATGGCAGCCATCACTGTTCTTCAAAGGCATTACTCTGAAGTTCAGCTTGGCAGATAAATGTTTAGGTCTCTGTCACTAAAGATACATCTTTCTTTCTTTTTGTCTTTCTCTTTGTCTTTGTAACCAAGGAAATGTAACTTCTACAAAAATCATTTCCAGGTGGCACAGTGTTAAGGTGAGAAGCTGCATCACAGTTCTTGGCTTTTCAGTTGGGTTGGTGGTCCATGTAGAGTTGCATGTTTCCCCTGTGTGCTGGTGTGGCTTTTCTCTGGGTGCTGATAAAAACATGCTGATAAGATTCATCAGTGTTTGTAAGCAATGCTTGGGCCTGTGCCCTGTAATGGGCCTCCCACCTAGAATGTTCTCCTCTTTTGTGCCCTGTGATTCTAGAATTGACCCTTAATAGAGGTCGGTGACATTTTAACAGGGGATGGACAGAACATTATTATAGAAGTTCTTAACTTATGTTTGGGATGGATAATGGCAAGTAAGCCAATGCTTTTCCAATTCATAATCATTCCTGATGTTAATTATATATCGTGATGGAAAACAGAAACGCAACACCACACTCTGGCCCTCCCGTCTGCGTGAAACAGGCTGAAGAGTGACTCATCCATGAAGAGGACCTGATGCCACTGCTGACGAGTCCATCGCAGCCTCTGTCAGGCTGAAGCCAGTCAGATGTGATATCTAGGAGGTGTGAGCAGAGGGCCTCTGACAGGTCGCCTTGCTCTAAGACCAGCAGCATGGAGCCTCACTGTCCTGTCACTGATGCGGGTATTGTATCTGCCAGCAGTTTCAGCAGCAGTACGGGTGGAAGATCTGAAACGATCCCTCAGATGGACCATCTTGATGTGTTGGTCCTGTTCTGGTATGGTCACTCGAGGGCGACCGGATCTTGGACAGTTATCCGTCCTGCTGGTCTGCTGAAACCTTCTCTGCAGTATAGCCACAGTGGAGCGGCTTACTCCATAGTGTCTGGGAACGCTGGCACATGACATGGGTGCCTGCAGCATGCCAATGGCCGTCTCCCGAGCTTCTGGTGAGATTTAAGGCAGAAAAATTACTAAGTGTGGCCCTTTTCTTGCAGTGACCTAAGCTTTGAATTAAGGCCTTTTTAAAGGTGACCTGATCAGGCATTGTAACACCTGGACCTCGTTGGGTAAAAGTGCACCTAACGAGCTTTCATATAATTGGCAAGTTGCAATGCCTCACTGCATAAGCTGTATTTCTGGTCAGAGGGCTTAAAACAAATTGACAACTTTTTGTGAAAGTACATAAGCTATAACTATAGGATTCTCATTTGAGAAAATGTTGCGTTTCTTTTTTCACTCACTATACAGTATATCACACGTAAACTCATCTTTTTACCCATTTTGTGTCATGCATCCCTCCTCCATCCCACCCCCATTCTTTGCTGCTAGCATTTGGATAGCTCCTCTTTCTGAAAGGGGTCCGAGCCTTCCTGTTTTATGGCCAAGGGGCCACCCCTTAACCAACTAGATACTCAATACATTCATTAATTCCTAAAACATTGGGATCTTGAATGTCATTATTTCTTGTGAAATTGAGCAATACATAATTCTATGGATATTTTCTTTTAATTAAATAGATATAACTATGTGTAATAAAACTTAATTATGGGTGGCACAGTGCTGCAGTGGTTAGCACTGCTGGGGCCCTGGGTTCATTCCTGGACCTGTAGTGCTATCTGCCAGGAGTTTGTATGTTCTGCCTTTGTTTGCGTGGCTTTCCACTGGGTGCTCTGGTTTCCTACCACAGTCCCAAAACATACTGGTACTGTAGGATAATTAGCTTCTGAAAAAATTACCCCTACAGTAGGTGTACAGTATATAGTATGTGTGTGTGTGACTATGACTGTGTCTGCTCTGTGATGGACTGGTACCCCGTACAGGATGTTTCACCCGTTGCTTGACAGGGTAGGCTCTCGTGTGACCCTGATTTGGAAGAAGTGGTTAGAAAAGAGATGGAAACATAATTATATCCATTGTATGAAAATGTAGTGTTATTTAAATGTTCATATAGTCATATCAGTTCAATGTAAGATGGAGATGCATTGCTTTTCATGACATAGAACATATTTATTGTAAAGAAAATAAAAGAGCAAAAGATCTGAATTTGTACACCCCTGTTCAAATAACGAGCAAATGATTTTCAGTCAGCAATTCCCCAAGATTTATCTTTCAAATGGAAAAGTCATCAGCTTCCTGAGCAATTGGGAACTATCACTCAATGTCAAATATATACTATACACTGTACATGATTCAAATATTTTAATCACTCAAAAAAAACATATGATTGAAAAAAAAACATAAAAAGTACACAGTAGGTGAAAGAAAGTCAGAAGAATGGATTGGTATTGGATTTTTTTGCGGGAGAATCACGGCTTTTGACTTCAATACAATTAAGCAGGGTCTTAACAGGAAAATCTGCAAAAATAACATCATTCATTAATAATGAAATGGAAATGACCATTTTGAAGTGTCTGCTCTCTAAGGGTTAAATCCTGTTTCTGTAAATTGGTTTGCTCTCTATCTGTGCTTTCATGTCTCTGGGAGTCTAGACAGCTTCTTGGCATCTGAAGCTCTTTAGAGATTTGGAGATATTGTCAGAGAGTGAGTATTGAGTTGTTTAGATCATGCTGCACTGACATCTTTTAAAAGATAATATAGACCTGTAGTTATCCATTAAGTGTCGTCTACACTATTAACTTGCAGACAAACCAGGAGGAGGTCTCTAGAGAGAGTAGTCTTCTTAATATGAGCTTAAATTGTACTTACTGTAACCCCAAATACCAAATAATTAGAGCCACAGAACATTGTCCATTTTGTTTCTTTATTTGTTTTACTGATAAACTTGCTTTTAAAATCAGGATTATATCATTTTTAATTTTTAATTTATGGTCCTAATATTAGAGACTTTGATCAAATATATCTAAGATGCTTTAATCATAGTTTTGTAGGAATGGGCATTTTCACATTTTCAAGTATTATTTACTGCAATCTGCCAGATACACTACAGATAAAATCCAACATAGAGGGTACTATCAGGAATCACAGACCGATTTAATGTCAATATTTGAAAATACCAGTAATGTTGTCCTTCTTTTATAATTGAATGGTACAGTCTAAGAAACAGATACATTACAGAATATGCATTTTAGCTGTTTGCCTGTATGTTATTGAATTTTTAAGACATTATTCCACCAACCAATCTGAAATTAAAGTTCTGCAAAATACAGTTCCAGAAAACTGGAAACTGGAGGTTAAAACCGGAACCTATATTTTACATCAAAGAATTACTTTTAAAAAATAGCATTTTAAAACTCTTTAAATTTATCTTTCTCAATATTTATTTGAGAAAACTGAAACAATTATCAAAATGAAATACTTTTGATGCAGATTTCCAACATTTTTTTCTTTGATATTCATTTATGTTTGATACAGTGTATTAAAATCCAGTTATTATATAATGCATACTATCATTACATAACTATTTGGCAAAAAGAACAAAATAGGTTGCTTTAACCTTGAAATTATAATTATTATTATGCAGCACGATCACGTTCAAACTTTGAAATAAATAAAATTCTCTGATGTCAAATGATTTGCAGCATAAACCTGAGAGGGATAATACAGTATATGCAGGAAGTGTAAAACATAATATTGATTTTAATATGTTCAATTTATTTTTCAAGCACCCTAGTACTTTTCTATAAACTAATGCAATATTTTGGTCCCGTCTAACATGGAAAATGGAAGAAAAGTTAAACTAATATTACTTTGTTAGTAAGATCTTGACTGAAGTAATCTTGTCAGGAACCACTCCAGCTTAGACCTTATGATACAATATACAATAAGCAAGAGCCCGCATTGTGGCTCCATTTAGTGTGCAGGCCTCTCTTTGGAGCCAGATGAGATGTCCTCATGATGATATAGCTTTTAACCTTCCATCTCCTTCAGCCTGACGGGGTGAATTACAGTAAATGATAGTTACCCTGCCTGCGAATTGATGTGACCTGATTTCATCTTGCTGCTCTAATGGACTATATGGGTGAAATCTCCTGGGAGGAGGGTGTCCAAGTGAATAGAATGGGTTAAGAGGAAGAAGCCTCCATTTCATTCCCAGTCAAGCTGTCTGAACTTTGTGGTTCTGAGATTAAAATCAAAGCCTGGCTTTTAGACTGTAAACATTACAGGAAGCAGCGCTGCATTGTGAATGCACATAGTCCAGTTGTGATGGTTTCTTCAAAATACAGTTAACCATAAAAAAATGTCAAGGAAAACCTGTCTTCTTAGCATAAACAATTCAAACAATTCCGGTTTGAAAACATGAACACTGTTGAAATATTTAGGAAATTGAGGTTGGTGGTCTCATGCAATTTTGAAGTACAAAGGTAGGGTTTGCTTGCAAATCAACAGATAATTTGAGTCTCATAAATAATGAGCACAATAATTAGATTTTTTTCCCATGACCTACAGTGCCAACAGAGCAGTGCATATCCTGTATTTTTGAGTCATGAAAGGTCAAGTAAATTATGAATTCATCTGTATTTACAGCCTGAGTGAGTGCTGTAATCATGGAAGTTGTCATAGACTTAAAAAAACGTTTTATGGTTAAATTGGTATGCTTTGTTTAAGCTGTAGTGACATAATCCTGAAGAGCAAGAAAGACTGCAGTTTTTCAACATAGTAACGCATTACATTCTACATCAGGATTTATGATAATTCAGCTTGACCACTTTTGAAAATTGTTTTGTATTTGCAACTGTAACTGTGAAGGATAACAGGGGACACGTGCTGACCCACTTTCATTACAGTGCAGTATGAGTCAGGGCTTCCCAGGGCTTCTTAGTGCTCATATCTGTCACTGAAGGCCTTCAGGATGACTCTGATTCAGAGTTATTCCAAAAGCCCATGTCATACTGTATCTCTTGCTCTCGTTTTTTAAGACTTGTTCTTTCTGTTTCTTTCCCTACAAACAGTATTCTTCTCTTTTTATCATAGTACAACTAAAATGACTAAAGTTAAATTGAAGTAAGAGTTCATAGTCCTACACAAAGCAACGATTTGGCACAGGAGTGACCTTCTGGTGAACCCTTAAGAGGTCAGGCTTGTCAGTTTCTAATTTGAAGCTGATGTCAGTCCTGAGGAATGCAGGGAGATGTCTCATTAGTAACTAATGGTGGGCATATCTCCTTGTTCCAAACAGTGAGCCTACCTGCAGTATACAAGATTTACTGAGCAGAAGGGTCATTCGCTATGGAGGAATGGGCTTTTCAGAGGTGGGATTGAGTGAAAGAGATGAGACATCGAATTGAAAATTTTGGATTTTTTAGAGAAACAAATTTAATAATAATAAGGACATACAGTCTCAGACCCTAAGGATACATGAGGGTGTCGGGGTATATTTTGTGTAAAGCACCTCATACTTTGTCCATGTGTGGATATACAGTATATACAAAATGATGGATCAAAGAGAAGAAATTGATTTTAAACCTCCTCATTGTCAGACAATAACATTATGGCTTAACGTCTTATGGATCACTCATAGATACTGTATGTGCATAAATGTTCAGTATCTGACATTATTAGTATGGATGAAGAGACTATATAATATGAAGAATGAATCATTGTTAGACTAAGTAAGTGTTGTAACAGATAACTAGAGACACAACCAAACAGAAGACCTCCTGTAAGGATGATGGGACAAAAACAGTCCATTTGAGTGAGGATAACCAAAGACAGAACATCATGGAAGACTCTTACAAATGCATTCATATAGCTATGGATTTTTAGAATCTGAAGAACCCATAAATATATATGTAAGTATTTGTGTTTCTGTAATCTATATGTACTTTATATATAAGCGGAACACTGTATTATTCACAAATGGTGCCTATGTGTATGTTTGTTTTAGTTCATTACCAAAGATTGCTTTAAAACCGCTTTGTAGAATATTCATTTTCTGTGTTTTTATTCTTTTAAAACCTTGTCTCTACCTCAAAATGAAATTAAAAGAACTTACTAAGTAGCTTTCATGTTTTAATTACCATCAGTTGTGCACTAGATGGCAGTAAAGTGTTTAAAATATGCAGCTCAGACACTACATGATTGATGGACCAAAGATCATGTTTAGCTATTCTTGGAAGACATTAATTAAAAAACATAGTTTCATATAACCAGCAGGGTTTCCTATATATGTTGCTAAATCACACATTGCACTAGTAAAATATGAGTTGGATCAATATTTTAAGACGCTAATCTTTCACTGTATAATAGCAAGACAAACAATACTAGGCAACCTGATAGGAGCCCATTTCACTCAAAGCTGTCTGAGGAAGTCCAGGAAAGTTGATTTGATGTGATGCTTCGTACTGTAGGTATGATCATAAAGCAATTTAGCAAAGATGCTAAATAGAGTTGATCTACTATAATTGTCCTGGGAGATACAGAGATCAGATTCCATTACTCTTTTTTGACAAGTTGTGATTTGAATGACTTGATTGTCATGGCCTGTGGTTTGCACTGGAAATGATCACTTCTGCCCAGTACATCAAGATTCTCCCAAAAACATGCTTTTCTGTCTGTGCCAGTGGACATCTGTCCAGAATACATTGGGTTTCTACAGCATTTTATAACATAGATCACACAGCCTGTGTAACAACAAGACTGAAATATAGACAGGACATTGTTTGAATGAATTCTCTTTTCCTATAGCTAGTATTCTTCATGGAAGCTAAGATGTAAGGTGTAAGTTAAGGTTCTAGTGTTTCCTAAAAGTCATTCTTCCTTGAATGACTGAACCCTGTTTCCTTATCTTCAGGATCACAGCTAATGGGAAGACAACACAAAGATATTTTAAAAGATCAGAAGGTGAACTTAGCTGATACTCTAATAAAGTGTATGAGGTCAAGAGCCCGACACTGTGGATTAGTGTTCTGCTATTGTGGCTCAGCAAAGGTCACACACTGAGACTTATCAATCCACCAGTGAATTAGGAGTTGAGTCTTGAAACCTACAGTAGTATTATGTCTTTCTGGAGCAGCTTTGTTAACACTATATTTGACATGTCTCATGACTTCAGAACAAAAAAATGTTTTGAGAACTAGCATTTGAGTGTATAAACTTGATAGTGCCGAGGCTCTGAGCGATCCTGTTGGGCTTTGACCTCACTGCACACATTGCCCTACTGTTTATTTAATGAACATCAGTTAAAAAAAATATTCAAAATTATTACATGAGCATGTTGAGGTTTACTGGAAAAAAACCCCAACAAATTCAATTTAAAAAGAAGAATGGTGGTCAGGAGCAGCCCTACTGAGTGGTATACAAAACTATGTCTAGGTTATCAGGCATTTCTTAAATGTACCCTGTATGTGCATTGTAATGGGAAAGGTACTATATCCTTTTAGGGCACATCTTGGCTCACTGTCATCCTTTAACCCTTTAACTAAGCAGTTATTGAAAATAGACAAAAAGGTAATCAGTGCACACAAAAATCTGTATTACAATTAAACATTTACATGTTTACGTGTTTGTTACTGTTTTATTGTCGTCTAGAACTTGATTTTTTCACCTTTATGCATCTTGAGCAGGAATATTTTCAACTACATTGCTAATTTAATCAAAAATCTCTTTGACCATTGGTTATTTAAATATTTAATATAGTTGTTCTAACCCAGTACTTTTAGAAGGACTCATTTTAATGCAGAGCAAAAATATCATCCAGTGTTATGTAAAATACACACTACTCCATTTTCCCAATTAAGAGTCAGATTGAACAGTGCATTATACAGGAGGAGTATGTTTTTTTTTTCCTTTTGAGGTTTCAAACCACAATACAAAAATGTAAAACTATTTCACTAAACTTTATAGCATACTCCGGGGTTGGTATTAATAGCGGATCCATTCATGTTAGAGAGTTACTTGGATTTTTATATTCTTCATGTATTCCAGTTTCTAACAGTACATATATTTTTAAACATATTAATCTTGTATAGATTTTTAAATCTTATAGGTATACCTGAATAAATAATAAATATGTTTTTTTAATTCATTTTAAGCTCTGTGAAAACTCATGCTGTAACCGATAATATGGATTTGGGGAATAAAAAGTGAGTCCTAAGTTTCAACAAGTACATGCATCAGATGAATAAATTCTACCAACCACATGAAATGTTGTGTGCAGAAGGTAAGTTAATATTTTACTTCAGTCATGGGAAACAAATTCTTCAAACATTTGTGGAGTTTTCCAAAATGGGATTTACTATCTCTTCCAAAGGAACAAAACCCCACTTGTAATCACGGGAATGGCTTCCTTTAACTCAGTCATCATTCCAGTGGAAAAAAAAAAAACTTGCTGCTATGAAGATATTTTTTTACCAGAAAGTCAAGTTTTAATAAAAGGTTTAAAGTAATAAATGCTGTATCCAAGCCTACAGTATGTAAATTGTTCTTTTCTTGATGACTTATGTCCATTAACAGCATAATAAAAGCTTATATCTGGTAATTGAGCCTTGGTTAAAGTAAACACTGACTATATAAAGGTGTGTGAATCACAAAACACACTATCGTGTGTGATAGAGCTTAGTAGGTTTCATTATTTTATAGATATTTTTTAACCAAGACTCAGGTTTGAAATCCATATGTTACATGTATTCTATTATTCTATCTTTTTCATAATACTCAGGTATCATTAAGTAGCCCAAGTTTAAAAGATCTGACAATAGCAGCTGCTGTCCCACATTGGAACAAATGTGTTGTTGAATCCTTGGCAGCCGTACATTGAAAGGCTAAGTTACCGTTAGCAATGTATGATGTCAGCAGATTTTTATAGCAGTGCCTCTTAACAAAGGTTTTCTAATTTGGTTTTCTCTTTAGCTTTATAGTCCTTGAAGTATCTCTAGAAGTTAATTTAAGAATGTTGTAGTAGGTAATCTGTTATTATACATTAGGAAATAGAGATCTGAAATTCTTGCAATTATCACATGACTTTAAGCCATGGAAATTTTTTTAATCTGTATCCATGTAAAATATGACACAGTTCATACAGTACATCACCTCACCATGTATTCTGGTAAATTCAAAGAACACACTGACCTTCTTATTTATTTTACAGTGTTTTTAATGTCACTGGCAGACCTGTGAGGCACAACAGGGTACAGCACAAAGCTTAAATATGTGCAACTTTAACTGGAAATATATTTATTTAAAGTGCAACTTTAAAAGGAAATATATTTTCATTTCAGGTTTTCAACATGGTATTGACTATACCTTGTTCCTATATATATATTACAAAGCAAGGAGTAAACAACTCGGAATCAAAGCATATTCTCTGAAAAACAAGGTTAATTACTAGTTAAAAGGAATCTCTTTGAAGAGGTTGTCCAGGAGGACTTAACCTATCTGTGGGTGGTTTTCACAATTCAGATTTAATGAGATATAGGATATGCACAAAACATGTCCAAGTTGAAAGCATCACTCATTCATGGTAGCAGTGCTGATACATCAAGGATACCACCTTTACCCTGAAATTCTGCTAACTCAGGAGGCCAATTAACACCTCACCAATGAGGGTCAGAGATGAGTTTAAGATTTCTCCCCTGTGAACAAATATACTTCTCTTGGTTTGCTGATGCCAAGAAGTGCACAACCATGTTAAATCAGTTTAGCTGCTTTGTGAAATTAAAGACGCTCCCAGGTAAAGGTTTCTGAGGAGCAATTATCTCATACTACAGGCAAGATTATGCATAAAGTTTTTTTTTTCACAAAGCTCAGTCTAAAAAACAAATATATATATAAGGACTGCATGTTTCCAGCTTTAGGTCAAATTTAATTTTAGTGGACATTAATAAAAGGAGATATTGATAATGGTGATTCTTATGCTTCCATACTCAAAATGAACTTCAGTTTGTAATGCAGTAAATTAAAATAGAGAAAAAAGTAAATGTTGTAGTCAGTTATTCGTCTTTATTGTACACATACTATTCATTCATAACTGTAGGAAACCAAAGCTAAAAACATCTTGTTTTTTTCTCTTGATCATGTTTACAATAGCAGTTTATGATCATAATAATGACATCAGCTTCCTTAATTGTATGTATTGGCTTGGTTCCACTGTTATTAGCAGCAGGTGAGCCAAAGCCTAGAAAATGGAGACTTCCTGCAGTGAGGTATATACATGCCGTCTGAATATTAGTGCACTTTTGTAACAGGTGGATGTTCCAGTACTGATGTTACAGTATACATTGCATTTTGGAAAATATGAGTAAAATATCAGGCTCAGATCTTATGAAATAAAATGCTATTTGATTTATTATAATTATTTCAAAAAAAATTAAATATCAAGTCTTAATGCTGCTTTACAAATGATGAAAAACCATCAAAGATAAATTGTGGGTCAGATGGGTCACAGCTAACCAGAGCTGTCAGCTAGAAATGATTCCTTTTAAAAATATCGTATTGCACATTCATGTTATTCATCATTTCGCATTGCCAAGACGAGGAAAAAGATTGGCACAGACATCTCCTTGTCTCTGGAAACACTAAATACAGTCTACACTAAAAAAATGCAGTCAGAGTGTTTTCAGTTACATAAATTGGCTACGTATTTGCCTGAGGGCAATCAAACGAAAATGCAGGAAAAAATGTACTTTTCATATTATTTGTACTTTATAGACACATCAAAACATTTATCTTTTCTTGCACAATTTATTTCTTCACTTTCACATAGTTTTTTTTTTGCTGTTCTGGATTATAATTGTTGGTAAGAAAACAGGACTTTTAGCCAAGAATACAAATAAGGGAAAATTAGTATATTTGAACATGTGCACTTTGTAACTTCATATCTGCAAGATTCTTGTTTAGAACACAACACATTCAAATGAAAACAGCATATAATAGTTGTTTATTCATTAAAAATAAAACATATAACCCTGACAACCTTATGTCTTTGTCAAAACAAATAGTGGTTATTCTTTTCTGTCATTTATTTACTTAGTGCCAAAGCTGTAATTAACTGTCCTTAAACTGTCTTTGTTCTTTTTTCAATTCAGCGATCATTGTAAAACCGTGCTGAAATTTCCATATGTGGGAATACTTCAACAGAAAAAACAGGGTAATGATTTAAGTTTAAAATGTAAGCAAATACACACATCTTTAGACATAAAACTGCATTGTAAGCACGTGCTTTTCTACTCATCATCATCATAACTGCTTCAACCAAGCCATTTATTTTGTGGAAACTACAACACCTCAGATAGATTAATAGCTTTCTCTTACATTTCAATTAAGAAACCATATTGTCTCACAGTCTCTTACAAGTCAGCTATATAAACCCTTCCAAAAAAATGCCACAGAGCATGAGGACTATACCATTTGATTAAATTAAAACAGTATGATTACTTTAATAGATACAATGTGTCTTATTTACTGTAAAAGCCAATTAACGCTGTCAGATTTTCTTTCTTTTGTATTACGTTAACTGTAATAAGCTAATCGTTTCTTGTATTTTTGTTTACATTATATTTATCAATAATGCTCAAGGCCATCAAAAAAAAATGGAACATTAGGGAAGCACTTTAACATCAAATATTGAAGAGATGGTAATTTAAATGACTTGCTTATTAGTTGTAGCTCTTGAACTGTGAGTAGAGTTGTGTGCTCTCCTCATGTTTGCATGAGGATTCTCCACAATCTCCAGGTTCTACCCACCTTCCAGATACATACTGGCCAGGTTAATCGGTGTCTCTGAATAGCGCCAGCGTGCTCCTACAGTATGTATGTGGTTTAAAACTGACTGACCTGTCCACGGTGTAGGCCTGCCAAGTGTTCTGCGTTATGCTCTGGGCTTATTTATCTATTCTAGGAATTTGCATCTGGAATAATTAGCCACAAAAGTGAAAAAAAACTTTGTAAAAAAATAGCTTAGGAGATGAGAAAGAAAAAACAAATGATCAAATATAAAATGGATTTTTCTCGCTTGTTAAAACTTATTTTATGGAATGTAGAAAAATGGAGGATAACATCTATCCAGCCAGTTTGAAAAGCACTCCATAGTAAACATGATTTAATTTAGAACTCTCTGTCAATACACATGTAATGAATGCAGATTGTTGCTTTAGTAATTATAATTATATGTACAATAAACGAGAGTCAAACATTGTTTAACTAGAATCTTGAAGTAAATGTGTGCTGTTTTCCAAAAAGACAATCAGCTTCCCAGAAGAAACCAATCAAGGTACTATTCAAGTATGACCTGTTAAAAACAAGAGTTGTTGCCAGGCTGGTTTAACAATAAAATAAGGTAGTAACGTCTCCAGCTTGCTTAATAAGTTAAATAAAACTGAAGACCAAGTTTTAACATGTGCATGGTTTTTACAGAATATTGTATTTTTGATGGAATTAAACCATTATTCACTTATACATTACATTTTTGATTTCCTAAATGTTATCTGTGGAGCTCTTTGAAAGTTTTGCTTTTCCTCTTTTGACAATCTTTCTCAAAGATTATGCAGGATGATTCTGTTTGAAAGCCCAGTCTTTTCTCTTCAAAATCATCATCCTCAAGTACTCCAAATACTGTACACTCCAAAGCACAATGGCATTCAGATATTATACAAATTCCGGTGGTCACAATTTTTCCAAATGTGATTCACTGCATCAGTTTTCAAACTAAATGCTTGCTGTTGTATCATAAACTCTCAGTGACTGTCAGTACACATTCAAAGCAATGTGATTCCTTCAACTTGAATTTACCAATCTTTAAATTCACTATGGCATCAAATAAATGCTTGTATTAAATAGTAATACAGTGATACCAAACTCTATTTGCTTAAAATGCTTCCAAATAAAATGTTCAGTATTGTAAAAGATACCATAGTCACTGTACAGTTCTTTGGTTCATAAGCAGATAAAGTCAACTCTGGGAATTACAGAGGCAAGAAACCTGAGATGGTTGCCTGCATGTTACAAGACAAACACATGCTCCTTAAAAATAACAATGAGCTCCTCTGCTATTTGCTGCCCCACATGCGCACAGACTCAGATGTGCAGCATATGACTTATTTTCCGCAAGATATAATATTACTGGGATGTATTAAGCATCCTCTGGCCTTTTAAAGACTGACCAAGTACTGAGCTTGATAGACAGCTACAACTTTGTAACTTCCTTTAGTACTGAACACTGCATAGCACATTTTTTTATAAATGTGTTTATGAATGGAGAATTCATTATTACTGAACACACTGAATCCTGTACAAATGTTTGCTATTCAACACGAAAACAAAATAAAAGCTACATTTCAAGCCTTGCTGTTGAAAAATTAATCTACTTCTAATTTATCACAAACAGAAATGCATTGGTGATCATGTATTTCACTGAAACACTGTCATTCCAAAACCTCTGAGGAAACATGTTGACAGGAATACTGGTATAAGGAACTGCATTACCTATTTTAAAGTTCTTGAAGATTTGATTTATTAACTAATCACGAACTAAAGCACTAAACAATATATCTCATTGAAAAAAAAATCTCTTGCGCTGTTAACTTCATTTCATCTCATGTTGTGGTACATGACTGAGGAGGTAAAGATAAAAAGGAAAGATGCTGGTTAGTATCCTTCACATTTCAACATAGTAAGTGGAACGTTCATGGATTTACTGTACAGTGGATTTTATATTCACAATCAAGACTACTCAGCTCCAAGTCCAAACTCTTGCTCTCAGAGCGCAAAACTGTGGCTCACTCAATGATACAGTATGTGTGCATCTCTTCTGCCAATGGTTGCCAACAGTCAGATATAAGCCAGGAAATGTTGTATTTCAGCAAGAAATCGTTTGTCCCGTACAAGGCGCAAAGAGCCCCAAATTTTCATGAATCCTAAAAAACATCAAGCCATCAGAGATTAGCTAACTTACTTTCTCCGGGTATCAATATCAATCTGAAAATCGTTCTTCACGTAATAATCACTAGATAGTACTCATATGTGAAACCTTCCATTATTGGCTAACAACGTTTCTAATTCTAGAACACAAAAAATGATGACATCATGTCCACAGCTAACTCTAGCCAAAGTGCATCGATAAGTATATTAGCACTTACCGCACAAGGTAAAAAAGCAAGACAGAGGAGTCAGAAGACAGAAAGAGCCCTACTAAAACAAAAAAAAGAAGAGACTGCGTAGCAACAACAATTAAAGAGAACAATAATAAGACTGGTTCAAACCTGTATATGTAGAACCAGGTAAAGCCTCTTGTACATTTTGTTGACACAATTTCAACATCCACCACAAGAGTAAGAAGAACTTCAAGCTGCATAGATATAACAGATATGCACAAGAAAGCAGCACATTCCAAATCTGCAACTAGCATTAGCAAATTCTACAGGTATGTTTCAAATACTGAAAGCAACAAAGTGGCTGCCTATAAAAATTTCATCATTTGCAATACAATTATACATTGCTCGATTGCTGACAACAGCATGTACAATAGCAATAAACTGCAGTAAATGCTGAAACATTTTCTGATTCAAACACAGTAAGTACAGTAGAATGTGCTGTGGAATAACTAAAAGGCAAGCTTGTAACAGCTTATGTCTGTAAGAGATATTTTGGAGGACATATCATATAAGTAAAGAGAATCTGTTTTCTTCTTTAGTCCCACTGAGGTAATCAATAAGGGGAGCTTAAAATCTCCCTACTGTGCTTTTGGTACTTTACCACTGATTCAGTGTAAACCTCCAGATTTTTATGAAGATAGTGAGGAAGCCTGCAAATGGCAGTCATTGAGCTATTACTGACAAAAGACACCAGCCGAGCCACAGCTACATTACTTCATATCTTGGACAATACTAATGTTAATTATAGGATACATCATTCCGTTTACCAGTTGTTACACAATGAAAACATATATCTCTCAACACATGCAAACACCCATTAGCCTGTATGAGAAGCTATCTTTTACAGATACAGAGAAACTGATAGGCCCAGTCAAACTGCTTAAAACCACATTGACAAGGCATACAAAGTAATCTGCGCAAGCTATGTTAGTATCGAGATTTGAAGAATTGATTTTACTGAATCAGCTATCATAAAGCAGATTGCTGTCTGTCAAGAATCTGGGAAAGAGAACATAAAAATATTATTTCAGATTGTGCTGTAGATTGTGGATTTTGCTTTTAGAAGCTATGTAAGTGCTTTTTCAAGTCTGTGCAAAATGAGCTGTTGAGTGCTGTGATTAGCTGCAAGAAACATATTTGTAAAATATAGATGATTAGGCCTACAGAATAATTATTAGCATACTTTGACAGCCGATTAATGAGCAATAGGTAACAATGTTCGCTAGAACTGGAAAGGTCAATATGACCAAGGACATGTTGAAATATAAACAACATTGAAATGTGCAATCTAGAAAAAATATTTCATGTACAGTATGTACATTGTTATCAAAAGCATCATTCTTTTTGATTTACAAAACCTTAAAGATTCTTTTCAGGCTACAGGAGGAAACATTTCTTTACCTTCTTAGTGAGGGTGAAAATGTCAGCAGCGAACCAATCTGCAGCAGAATGCTGTGAAAACTTGGCAGAAAGGAATTTAATATCCATATCATTTTATAGGCCGTCTTTTCAAACAAACACAAATGATTTTTTTTGTTTTAATTCTGCAGTATACAGTGGTGCTCCAATATGTATCTTCATTCTCCAGTTTGACGCCGTATTTTTGCTTTTGAAATAACAGGAGACCTGAATTGTCCGATGTAAATGTTTTTACCAGTCAAATACTTCTATTATTTTCCACACAAGTGCTTTGAACTTGTTACTCTGCAGACTCCTTGACAGATGTCTGCTGCTTGTGATCCCCTATTCCCAGGATGTGTGGGTGTGTGGACAGCGCTGGGAGTTTGTGCCACTTGCTGCATTTTGTAGTTTTAGTGTACCACTGAGTGCAGCCGGTCCAGTGCTTACAGCTGCTCAGAGAGCCAGCAGATTTACTGGTGGCACTGACCTTTTCATCAGAGGAAGTAAACTCAGCCTGGTGTTTTCTGTCTTTGATGACTATATTTTTACTTTGGAAGTAAAGTCAGTATCTCATTACAACTTCACTGGAATGAATGCTTTCAGTGCTCTAAAAGATATAGCATGCATATTTAAAATTGTTGTGGGAATGTATTTTTCATTTCCAAATATGCCATTCCACAGAAATAAACATATAAACCACTGAGAAAGCTTGTGAATGTGCTCAGCGGACCAAATATCCAGAAGTCTTGTTAACATTTTAAGTGTTATACTGTACTGTACACTACAGGTCATGCAGTAGATTATAACACACATAGTCAAGACTTTTTAGTATTCCTAAATCATTGTTACAAATATTCACTTTTCTGTTCTTAAATATCTAGGCAATCCGGTGCTGTTTGATTATAAGAATTTTAGTATTGATCTCCCTGTGACAGAAGCTACAGTTGCTCTGTAAAGAATTTTGACATGTCTAAATATGTGTTAATAAATACTAGTTCTATCTAAATACAGAACCACTGAACAAAAGAGCTAAAATGGATTACCCTCAGGTGTAAATCTGCATCATATATGGACTCAAAACTGGCATATTTAGAGTCTTCATCGGAAGTATTTCAAAAACCTTGTCTTTATGCTCTTGTTGTTGTGCTCTTTAGCGTGATAGTCTACGCCAATAAAGTTCACTATTCAACAAGCTGTTTCTTCTGTCTAAATAAGGGTTTAACTAAAGTGCTGAAATAAGGAATGGTTATATTAATTACTTGAATTTAGATATATTTTGAAAACTATTGAATAATTAGTTGAGAGATGTATTTATTGTTGATTCAAGTATATAAACTTTAACTTAAGCGGGGATACACCTGTAACCATTTCAAATCTACAGTAGGCTTAAATGATATGTAGGCTCCTACATTTACAAATATGTGGGAAAGGAATTTTTAACTTGCAGGTATTTGGAAATACATTATAAATAAAGCAAAAAAAAGGTTTTTCTGAGTAATAGAGAAACCAATAAAGAAATTAATAGCTTTATTTGAAGAATATGTACACAGCACAAGCCTTCAGCAAAGGCAAAATAATTAATCAAAGTTTCACCTAAGTCCAAATACAGTGCATAATACAGCTATTAGTTCTTATTGATTGACCCCAAGAGGGGCATTAGCAGCTTGAGAGAATGATATTGAGAGGAAGATGGCATGAACTGACACATTTAAAAGACTTAGTGAGCTATCCAAGGAGTGTTGAGAGGAAATTGAATATTTTAACCTTACTTTCTGGATACACCAAGGTCCATTGACCCAATATCCATTTGAGAAAATTAATTCACAACACATTAAAACACTATTAAAGGAATTCTGTTGGAGATGGAATGGGGCCAAAAGCAACTATTGATTAGGGGCCACTCTGTTACTTTCTATAGCCAGATAATACTTCCAAACGTAAAAAACAAAGACCCTTGACCTTGGTTGTATGATTCTGTGTTCTGACAACCTTTAAACAGCATACAATTTAAAGCTAAATATTTAGAACTACATAATTTACCCAAATGCAGTAAACATAAAGTCATACAGTACATACAATATCGTTCTATCAGAAATCATGGAACATGCACATCAAACATGTCTATAGTAAAATATATTTACAGAATGCTTATAGGCCCAGAAATGAGATTATATAGGTATTTTTTTAATAATTCCATGTTATCTGTATTGTAAATTAATATTGTATGTGTAATAACTGTACCTACAGTATATTGTAGGCATTAAGCTCAAATCAAAAGGAAAAAAACATGCATACTGATAACAAAATGGCTCTAGATAAAATGTCTATAATTAAAGTGAAAAATCAAATATATTCTTTAAGATGCTTCCTTTTTCAGCTATTGGCTTAGTAACATCCACTCATGAGCCTTTTTGAAAACATTTGTTCTACTATTGTAATAGTAAGTGTACTGCACTGTGCCAGAGCAATTCTTCATTTTTAATGAAACAAGTACAGACATTTTGGCACTTTGGCAGAAGATTAAGATTGTCACTGTAATTAACCAAGTTATTTCGAACAAAATACATTTAGACATTTAGACCACTGATTCATAGAATTCATAGATTCATAGAAAACAATGTTGTACAGTATGAATGACTAAAAAAGGGCACATTTATCAAAAATACAGAGCCCAGTATACATTAAAGAATGTTTTATTTTCTAACAGAAGTGCTGTAAAACCTTTTTATAGTGAATAAGCACCAGATGCTTGTAAAATTGAAAAAATTATCCACTCTCTATAGTAATTGCAAATAAAATTGCACAGCTTTGGCTTATTAAATGAGAGAGTTACATTAACTGAACAGGAAAGAGCATTGAACCATATGAAATTCCAACACAGCACAGATAATTTTAGTGATAAATTAAACTTAATGGAGAGTGTAAAATGTAATAATGCTCAGGGGGTAGAGAAATAAATGGAGAGGTGTTACTGACTCCATTTGTGTCCCGTGAATGTAATGACTAAATCAGACAGAATTATTAACTGCTTTTATGAAACAATGTAATTTAGCACCTTTTTCCTTTTTTACAATCAAAACACAGCTCATCTGTCACCTCCTTTATCATCTTATAAAACATTAGATTTGTAAACAGATGGCGAGAAACTGCGGCTGTATGACAACAGATGTAAAGCGTGAATCTATATTTGACACGACTGAAAATCTGCACATTACATACACGTTATTTATACAGGAAGTGTAGCATTATGTTACCTGCATACTACCTTTATTAATTAATGCAGATAATGAAGACTTTACTCATTTACAGTATCTGTATTTTTATTATATAAACTTCATTACCTTGTTACAGTAATTCAAGGATACTCAATTGTTTTGAAGTAGAAATTCTAAATTTATATAAATTAATTTTTTCCTCCAGATGTACAGTAATCCAGTAATCCAAATCCTTGCCTCCTTGCCTGTGTAATTAGGAACAAATTACAAGCTTTATTATGTAACTTAACATCATGCACACGGTTTTTTAACAATTACAGATATAAGTGGTGCGGTATGTTACATAGTCTCAAGCTATACAAGTAGTGTGGAAAAGCATATCACAACATCTCTCAGAATGTGGTTTGTCTTGAAAATTAAAATGATGTACTGTATTTCCATAAACACCTTCTGTAAGTCTTTTTCTTAAGTAGCCTTTTCTTGTGTTCAGTGTTTCCAACATTCATTTTCCCTTCAGTTATTAATCTGTTGAAGATGTGTCAATGATTAGACTTTTATTGGGTTTTAGAGGGAAGTTTGGGAGATGTTCACATCCTAATCTCGCTCACTTTCACTTATACTGTATATGTAGAAATATATCAAGCTTCTCACTTGTTTCCTTTTTTTTTCCTTCGTTTGACCTCATCTTCACACTTGCAGCATCCTCAGCACCATGAGGAATTAGGCTTTGACTGAACTAATGGAGTTCATAAGAAAAGTTTGGGAGGGATGACAACAACCAAGCTCAATCAGACTCAGCTGTCAGTAATTAGCAATCGCTCCTGACAATCCATTCCTCTCCCAAACGCTATAAATACCTAAGAGATCACTATCTCTCTCTCTTGCATGTCTCTTGCATCCCATCTCCACAACATCTCCACCTCTGCACCTACCCCTTGGTAACCCTGCATGGGTGTCCTGGTCTCCTTGTCCTGCATGGCCGGGAGACCAGCCCTCAGCCAAGCGGGTTAACCCACAATTTCGCTCCACCATGCTTTCATCTTGGGTGTTTGTCATTCCTCGTGAATTGAACTATACATTGGTTATTTGTATTGTAAAGGCTGCAGGACTAGTGCTCTGGATTCAATTCCAGGCCTGGGGTGTTATCTGTGTGGAGTTTTTGTGCTCTCCCCATGTTCATGTGAATGTCCTCTAGCTGCTCTGGTATCCTCCTATAGTCCAAGAACAAACCGGTAGGTTAATTGGCTTCTAGGAAAATTGGACCTAGGTGTGAGTGTGTGAGTGTCTATGTTCATGACTGTCGGCCTTGCAATGAACTGATATCCCATCCAGGATGTACCCTGCCTTGCACCCATTACTTGCTGACGTGCTCCCCCTTGAACCTGAAGTGGAAAAAGCAGTTAGAAAACCAGTGGTGTGCCTTCGGATATGAGTGTGCCACAATATTTTAGAAATGTTACATAGGAATAAATTAAATATTGTTTATATAGAAGTAGTGTAGCATATTGCATGTTTGCTCACTCTAAAGCATTGTTGAATTTGTTGTGGCTCAAGTTAATTTTTCCAAGTTTGACAGACATACAAGACATAAACAGGGAGAGGCTGAGCCTGTGCTCGGTGCTTCATTGTCATCAGTTTCTACCAGGATAAGGTGACTACACTACGCACTGTGCGGCAAACTCGGATTAAAATTGAATCACTGTTTTGTTTATAATATGTATAATATGTGCTTGGGCTTGTGATGTGTGTGAGGAGAGAGGTGTGGTGTCCCACAAAATGTTTATATTTATATTAACATTATACAGTATATATACAGTATATATGTATTCACTGTAAGTGTGCAATAAAAAGGTTAAGAAACACTGCAAAAAGATTGATAAATTTGTATGCATCAATAGTATCACTATTGCGCAGGTTCTGTGGAGGATTGCTGTCACAATTCTCTGCCTTTGGAATATTAATAAAAGTGATTCTACTGGCTGAATGGAAAATGCAATGCATCTTGTTAAATCTGATTCTGATCACTGTACTGTATGTGGCACTGTGTACTGTACATGAAGGTAATAAGAAAAATAAAGCTGTGTCTCATATCAGTGAGAAAACTTTATGCTCTATGAAATGTCTGAAAATGTGTGAAAGAAAAAAATCTACTACAACAACAATAAAACAGAATGTTACTTAAAGATGACACAACATGTCTTTCAGTGTCATTGTTTTTTTTTCTGACTTTGTGCCAAATCTCTGGCCCTCTCTTGGCAAATAATTTCTCCAAAGTTATGTATACTTTCCTGTCCATCATAATGTCTCTTACAACATATGGAAATCCTTCAAAGTAACACAGACTCCTCAGGACGGGATGTTTCTTTTTTGGCATTTCCTCACGTTTAGGTCTCTTAAGGAGTTTTCATGTTTTATAGCAGACTGTGAGTATAAAAACAAACTGAAAGTAGAGGGTCTTTGATCTACATTTCCTGGTAATTATTTATGTCCTCTTTGCACGCACATTTTTTTTTTACCTGATTATTATTAGCTTCCTAAATATTTGGTGTGACAAAGATAACACACAAATTAATAGTTTTTGGAGGAAGTTATAAAAGCTTTCTAGTTGTCGTGAGAAACCATTTTTCAGAAAAGTCAGACTGTTGTGGTGCATATTTGCAATTTTTTTATTTTTTGCATGACGATTCCAGTCCTGTCCTCACTCCACAACCAAAGCTTTACACAACCTTAGGCCTAATCTTAACCCCCCTAATTAAATTCCTAATACTGACCATAACTGTAGATTTAGCCCTAACTAATAAGATAAGATCAATTTATTGGCCATATACAATTTCTTGTATTAGGAAGTTGTCTTTTCGCATACCCCAACTTGCTCTCCATGAGACACACAGAAGCTCAGAGCGCAGAGTCAGCCATTTATACAGCACCCCTGGAGCAGTTGGGGTTAAGGGCTTTGCTCAGGGGCCCAACGGAGTAGGATTCCTCTGCCAGCCACAGGATACAAACAGGCAAACTTCCACCCACAGACACAGATCCTTAGCCACAGAGCCACCACACCACCCCTTTAACTAATGTGCTATAACTGAGTTTTAATAATTTGTTTTCTTTACAGCTTTGAGGGAAATATAGTTAACGCAGTTAACACATCTTCATAGATATCTCACTGTGAAAAGCTCTTAAAAATAAAACAATTCTATTTGTAGGTTTTCTTATTCTCAAGACAAATTACAGTACATGCCTCCCTATAGCTTACAAACACATTTTACAAATATGACAGTTATCGTATACAGAAACTCCAATTTTAATCAGAAATCTCTCTCGATAGAACAATATACTGTATATGTATTGAGTATTTCTGTTGTTATAGATATTTTGCTTTCTTTTTTGTATTACAAGAACTACTTAATTTGATTTCTAATTTGATAATGAAAATGAATCTTTGAGAATTCCAAAACCTAATCCAAGGAAAGAATTATTTTTCTTGTTTTCTTTTTTTTACATGAACATATATCTATCATATACAAAAACAAGTCTATAGCCAAGAGTTGTTTATATCTTTAGTAATGGTTATTTTTAATTTCTAATGATACAAATACCTGGATAAAATATGAAGAGATGGTTAAAAGCATGGCTAGGCTGAAAAAGCAATGCACTTTATCCAAGACCCCAGACAGAGCAGCAATTAATCTAAAAACTTAGTCCATGCCAGGCCAAAAGAACAGTTACTTCTTTCCTTGACCTACAGTACATGCCAAACCAGCTCAGCAGATGTACTGAAATTCACAGTAGAAAGCGTAAAATTATTGCAGTTCTAGTAAAGCAAATGACTGTTACTGTAGTAATTGTAAAGATCCATTGTTACTATTTGAGAAGAGACAAAATATATTGCACTCATTTTTGTTGAGTGTCTTTTTTAATTAAGTCTGAGACTTAATTGAATCTACTGTGACCCCTCTTAATACCTTTAAAGGGGAACTGCAATACTATTTAATGTGTTGAGGTTAAAAAGAATCAACATTGATGAGTGCATTTCAAACCACAATAAAAGTAAAATGTACACAATAACTTCTAAAATCTGTAATTTACATCACAACATTTCCAGGTAGTGTATGTGCAGGGCCATATTCTCAATTCAGAATGAGGCAACAAAACTTCTGGTGACGTGAAGCGGCCCTATAACATTGTTAACAAGCAGGCTTTTGAATACATTTCTTTTAATCCAATAGAAATATTGCTCTTGACTTCGAGACGGTTTTGCCGATAAATGGTACTTACTTGTTAACTCTGCATGCAGATCACATAGAAAACTTTCTGCAATGAAATATCTGCTGCACAGCCTGTACTTAATTTGCTTGGACATTGCATTACATTAGTCTTTACAGTGACTAGTGAGCAGGAAGGGCCACTTCACATCACAATTCACGTAAACTCTTGCTCTTGCCCATGATGAGCCCAGGGGTTTGTGATTTTGTGCTTAATTCGAAATTTGTAAAATTACTCTGTACCATCAATGAATTTATTCTGTTAGTGAGATTTAATAACTGGTCTGAGAAATTGGGACTACAGTTCTCCTCTAAACAAAAAAATATGAAGAAAATATAATAAAAAATGTGAACTGTCTGTGAAATTCTTGTAGTACATTTAGTAACCCTTTCAAGATGCTTGCAAATATTTCTGCAAGAAAAGGCAAATTGAAAATAAGAGGGGCTGTTAAGTGCTTGAAGGGTCCAAGCCAGGTTCTTTTAACTCAGGTGTGATACTAGAAGTCTTTAAGCCTGCAGGTAAAACATCACATTTCACAGACTCATTGATGAGGTTATTAGCTAATGCATGAAGGGCAAATAATCTACTGTACATCTGATTAGCGATATAGGGTGTAAGAAACAGGTGGTACAGTAGGTCTCATTTAAACTACCAACTCAGTCGCATACTGTAAGTATCATCACTAAAACAAGAGAAGCTCAAAACTATAAAAGAAAGAGAGGTTGTCATGACTACAGGAGGGGGGAGCACCAACTGGTTATTCATAAATAAATAGCATGCAACACTGTTCATACAGTATTAACCCGTTTGGGTATTTTGTTTGGTAATGCAAAATGACAATAGGATTACTGCAACCTGTCTCTACAAGACTAGAACAGAAGAAGGACCTGGCCACCTTAGGCTTGAGGTCTGGCACCTTTATAGAACTATTTTTCTTACATAATCCTGTAGTTTCCGTTGATGAACACCCAAAATATTATCCTGCTGCTTTCATAAGTTTTCATGTAGTCAAGGATTTGCATCAATAAAAATATTGCTTACAAAATTGTTTGTAATTGATTCCCTTTCCACTTGATATGGCTCATCAAACAATGAAATACTACATTTTCAAATTCAAACTGATATAAGGCTACTTAGTGGCACATGCTTCAGTAGAACTAAAAGTAGCTGGACAATTTTCAAAAGAGCATCAGAACAATTAATGGAAAACTAGGCTGCAATTAATGAAATACGTGTTTCTGCTTGTGCCATGATGACATAGCTGTGGACTAATGAGAAAGAGTCAGAACCTTTCACTCTACCAAGATGGCCACAGGTGGTTGCTCCCCAGGGACTACATCAAAGAGGCCACCATGAAGAAGAAAGTGAGTCACGGCTTGTTGATCATGTCCATTTATCTCCGTAATCGTCAAATATTAAGTGATTCATTTCCTGGGTAATAGTGATAGAAACACAGTGCCTTCGATAACAAAGATATCAATTAAGCAGTTGCTTCAGCAAGTCAAATTTATAGCAAAAATTAGATGAATATCTTTTGTAGCTTCTTTGGAATGATTTAGGTACAGTACTTCAAGATGTAAGGTACAATACCGTATATCCTTAAAAAGGCAAGCTGGGAATTACAACCAAGGTCAACATGTAGAACAAACATGGTTTATGTAAAAATAATTCCTGTTTTTATTAGTTAAGGCCTTTTGTTGTGAAGTGTAGTACAGATGGAAATTTTCATTTTAGTGAACTAATATGATTGTTGTTGTTGTGTCATTTGCATCTGCCTCCCTTATTGTGCAATATTAATTAAATTAGATTTTAATCACTGACAACGTATCTACCTCTGCAGAATAATTCTTGGTAAAAGTTTTTTTTTTTATCCAATAGATCGTTATTGTTTTAAACAGCTCCAGATTCAGAGGGAATTTGGAAACAAAAACACATTAGTGGTCAATGTTAAAAAACTAGAGTTAAACTTTTCACTATTGACATGAAACATAACTTCCAAATGTCAGTGTGATTTAAAAATTTGTCAGATACTGTAGTAAAGCAATCTATTATTCAGTTAAAATACAAAGTGGCAAAGATAATGGTAATTTACTTCAGCAGAATCTTTTGTTTCTGAAACAGCCATTGGATCCATGTCACTTTTAACCTTTATTCACATAAAAGTGGTGAAAGAACAAATGAAAAGAGGGTGAGTACAAAGTATTTTGATCATTCAAAGTTCAGTGTTTATTGAGTGTGATTCACCTCAGGGATAATTTCAGACCTGCCTGATACCTTCTCTTGGTTGTGTAGACACAACCAAGAGACGGTATTTATCCAGAGTGTAGAGATAAAAGGGCTTGGGGGGTGTGCAGTGAGGAAAATGCAGCCAGGGATTCCACGTCTAAGACCAGTTGGGAATCTGATGACAGAAGGATCTGTGGGAATTTAAAAAAGTGAGCATTTACTGTTCCCCCTGGATGAGAATTTCAGGAAGGAAGGCTTTCATTTTCAAGCCCCTTCCGTTATTTAGATTACATATTTTCATCGGCAGAGTTTTCAAAGGGAATAGAAGTTTCCCAGTTCCTTGTGTCTTGTATATTCTTTGACAATATACTATATTGTTTCCGGCACAACACTTATTTTGTGGCAATTTTGAACAGTTGATTGAAGCATGTTTGCTCCTTAAAGAGAGAAAGAGTGGTCACTATGAGTTATGACTTGGGGAAGTTGTGAGAAGAGAAATTCTTTTTCTCAGTGTTGTCTAGCATTGTGCTCAGTTCCCAAGAGGCTCTTAGAAAATTGATTTCCAATGTTTTTATTTTTCTATTTGAATTCTGCATTTAAATTATTTTGTAATTTTTAATACACACAGAAACAATACACACAGGGTCCCCAAATTAGGCAGCTGAAAAAAAAAACAGATTTACCAGATTTAACCAGATTTACAATTGTATTTATATTAAGTAAATGACTTTCTTCAAAGAAATATTATTCCTAAAAAACTCAAACAAGCTAAATTATGGATTCAGGAGACCCAGAGAGAGTCGCGCCCCAAGCAACATCAAGGGAAACTGTCAGCAACGGCACAGAGGATTATGGGATGTGACTTACCATGAGTAACTGTCATGATGTCGGAAAGTAACTCATCCATGTCATGCCGTGGAATGGCCAGGAAAGCAATAAAGACCAAATGCATAGCGGGGGTTAGCCCGGGCTCAGAAGGTCAGACGATATCGGGATAGAAACCTAATCCCTCAGGCCACGGACGTGGGGCGACCTGGTGCTAGGTGGGTCTCAAGACATCCAATCCCTCAATGCTGAGCAAGGGGGAAAGGGTGACCCGGAAATATATAGCCCCACACAAAGACACACCGGAAGAACAAGCAAAGGACAGGAAAACTAGGAACCGGACAGAGTATCAGCGTCCTCTAGCTGTAGAGAGCGTGACAGTTACAGTACTTGCACCATCTGCTGTCACAATAAAGCCCAATCCATTATTCATGATCTCAACCATCCCAGCCACAAACTGATCTTCCTTTGTGCTCTAGCAAGTGGTATCACACCATTAAAGCACTTACCGCTAGACTAAAGAACAGCTTCTATCCTACAGCAGTGCAAATCCTTAACAGCTAACTGGGCAATTCCTTAGAATGCAATGCATCTCTGCACTCTGCATTCTTGACTTGGCTACCACGTATTTATTGTTCTGTTTATTGTCTGTACAACTGTCACTATTATTTACTGCTTTGTAATGTACTGTCTACATTGTGGAGTGTTGTCTGTTGTTTGTTGTACTGTACATGTCCTAAGTGAACGGCGTGAATTAGAATCATAATGTACATGTACCAATGGCAAATAAACTCCTCTATCTAAACAGCCACTCTTCCCTTACTTGTGTTCTTAAAATAAATACCTAAACAATCCCATTTTTGTCCTTTTGTCTTCTACAAAACTTACAATGTCTGGTGTAAATCCATGTGAAATATATGGATTTAATGTTTGCCTTTTTTATTCACCAGTCTCATGATCTGAAATAAAATACAGGGCCCGCAGAATGAAAATGGTCGTTGTCTAATAAAATGGGCAATATTTGAAGCTCTCAAGTGGCTCCTCATCTAACAAGAGTACAGGATGAGTTCTACAGCCTGGAGATCCTGTAGGAATCCAAGTCATGCTGCTCGCCATGTCATGTTGTTTTAGTTCCTTATAGCCAAGTACAGTTGTATAATTTCTAGTAAGAGTTATAGGCTTGGAATCAGCAAAAAAAAATCCCTGGGTTTCCATGCTACAGCACCATTTAAACTCCATCTGAAACTACACTGGGCAAGCAGTTTTCAATTCCATTATTTTAACTAATTTACAAAAACGAATCATAACAACAATAGCAATAGACATGCATTTCAATACTGTACGTTTTGTCTTGCATACCACAAATTTTGACTTACAGGAACTATGCTAATTGCCGATCTTCGCATGTGATTTTACATCTTTTGTGTCTGAATTTTGTGAAAGTTATATTTTTTTTAAATATCCTCATGTAAGAACAGAATAAATACATTTTTAATTTAACCAGATCGTTTTAGATTTACTTGCAAGACTGCACTGCTGGGATTGTTATGAATGATGTTTTTTAGATGTGATTAAAGGAACACTACTACTTGGGACCAATGTGCCCAGACCCATTGTTGTATGTCTTGTAATGACAAAAACACAGAGGAGATGTCAAATTCATTAAGGTTTTTTTTTTTCTCTAGAGCTAGAAAGACTAAGCATTGTTAAATATATTCTACAGTATAACACATATTTTAAAATAGATTGGAAAACAAGTAGTAAATTATAAATAATAAATAATAGCAATATCAAAAAATGGTTCACAAAATTTCCATAAAGATACCTTTTTTAAAAGACTAAATAATTACAGTGCATAGCTGGTTAGACATCATATGATGAGTCCAATCCAATCCAACACAATTTAAAAATTCACATTTTAATAATTTGCCTTGAAATGTATTAAAATGAAGTGAGTTTTATGCCTTTCAGCTCCTAAAATGTTTTTTTTTCCTCAAACATCTACTGTAAATAGTATTATGAGCATAGAGCAGAGTGAGAACAGAATGGGTTAATTTTTAATTTATTAATGCAGCAAAGATTAAGCAACACCAAACATTTTCAGAAAAATACATGTGAAAGGTTTACCAGTTTTACTAATAACTTATCAATCAAATTCGACATATTTTTAAACAATGTTGCCTGGATTTAAAAATTGGACCCAAAGAAGAATCTCGTGTTCTTGAAGGATATGATCAGGTAAAACCGAATTCTAGGTGTTGTTTCATTCTTCAGAAAAAGAAGAGTCAAGAACTTTAACAGATTTTCCAGTCAGGCCATCTGTGGACCCCTTGCATCATTAGCTCTGGACTGATGAAAGATGAATTATAGTTCTATCAAAAGGAGCTGTGTATCAGGAGCATATAGCTATCAGCCATACAGTAACACCCTGCAACTCACAACTGGCAGCCTACTGAAGCTCAGCGGGTGCAAGCCTGGCCAGTACCGGGATAGGAGACCTCCTGTGAAAAACTAAGATTGCTGCTGGAAGAGGTGTTCGTGGGGCCAGCAGGGGGCACTCAACCGGTGCCCTGTGTGAGTCCTAATGCCCCAGTATAGTGACGGGGACACTATACTGTAAAAAAGGTGCCGTCTTTCGGATGAGACATAAAACTGAGGTCTTGACTCTCTGTGGTCATTAAAATCCCAGGGTGTTTCTCGAAAAGAGTAGTGGTGTTACCCTGGCGACCTGACCAAATTTCCCATTGGCCTTAACCAGTCATGGCCTCCTAATAATCCCTATCTATGAATTGGCCTATCCTCCCCACTGATAGCTGATGTGTGGTGAGCGTTCCAGTGCACTATGGCTGCTGTCGCATCATCCAGGTGGATGCTGCACATTGGTGGTGGTGGAGGGGAGTCCCCATTACCTGTAAAGCTCTTTGAGTGGAGTGTCCAGAAAAGTGCTATATAAGTGTAAGGAATAATAGGTGGGGGACATTCTTCTTTCAGTTTATGTTCAGTGTGTGTTTTGCAGCTGAAAAGGAGACAAAGGGATATGCTGTAAATCAAGTCAGAGAAGCATTTTAATGCTTAACCACCTTAAATGAACAGGTACCATGTTCATCTTTTTAATGTTTTAGTTCAGATGGTCACCTTCCTTGTCCATCACTTTTTAATCCCCTTATTGACTGATCTGATTTCAGCTCTCTGACATAGTATAATTATTCATTCCATTTTGTTTTCTTCAAAACAACTTTGTTTGTGCATGATATTTAATTTGAAGAGCTAACAGATTGTGATCAGTGGTCAGGGCTCAAGAGAAATCAGACAGAAAATTAGGTTCCTGTTTTCTTTTGGTTTGATTATCCTGCTAGTATAGATCATTACATTGGCATCCATGTGTAACAAATTGCCAGGGGATTTGAATCTATTTATCACTGGTTCTGCCGGGAGGTCTTTTGATAGTCCTGACACAGCGTGAACACTCAAGAGTAATTCTATGCAATGCAAACAAGATGGTGATATCAGATGACAAATGGCTAATAATGACTTGGAACCTGCACTGACAAAGTAACTTATTGATCACTCTTATTACTGAATGCATCAGTCTTTAGAACTAAGCATGGAAATTAGCTGCGATCCACCCACAGCTACCCAGGACCTTGCCTGGAGAAGACAGGACAGGACAAATGGCTGCTGGTACTTTCTGATAATGTGCTCATACAGTGATTCTCAGCATTTTAAACAATCCAGACTGTACTCATAGTATTCCCTCTGTATAACAAAGAGCTTATTCTCTTAAACGTGATGATAAAGTTAAACTTAAAATGGGAAAGATTTTAATGTACTGTGTTAATAATCACAAGGCTGCTTTGTATTTAAGAACATAAGAACATATGATTACAAAAATATAAGGTTACAAATAAAAGGATGATGTAGTTAGTGGCTACTTAGTCCTAGAATCTCATTCTGCACTTTTTAGAATGGGCAACAAGTGTTGATCAAGCATAAACACCTAAATCTTTTTCATTTGTAGGTACCTCACTTCCTGAAGGAGCTACTCATGCCTGGCATTCCCCATTTAATATTTAAAATGTATATTTCTGCTACATGGATGTACCATCCTGCACTTGTCTACATCAAACATCATTTGCTGTGTATTTGCACAGTTTTGAATTGTATCTTAATCTCTTTAAATTTCATTTGCTGCTTCTACAATGTTTACTACCTTTCTGTTTGGTATAATCTGTTTACTCACTATATAAGAATCAAGATCATTGATTTAAGTAAGAAATTTCACAGATCCTAGTACAGGTCCCTGTGTTATTCTTATAATTACACTAACCCCATTTGAGCATTTAACCCTTATCTGCACTGTTTTCTATCTAAAAAACAATTCTCATCCCAGCTCCTACCTGTAGCTGTAGGTACTGGTGCCTGTTCAGAATTACTCTTTTATGGGGAATTTTAACAGTCGTCTGAAAATTTAAATATACTGTACCATATTGTATGCTTAGTGTGTTGTTGCAGATGCACACACAGAGCATGAGCTCTGATATTATGAGCTGATAGCAGAGCGAGAATAAAAAGGATGACTGTAAGAACAGACAATTAAATAATATATGCATGAAAGAGGGATCAGTGATGATGTATCAAGCGTGGAGATACATTATTGTTTTTAATAGGACTGGAATAGCTAAATCAGATAACAGCTCAAGAGATCCAAATATCTTTTTTCCAGCTTTGTGGTGTTGAAGGTACTAAGGAATAATGGCTGAAGGAATTTCCCCTCATACTGTATTTTAGAACAGAAAGTTAAAGTATAACTATTTCCGACCAGATTTCTGTATTTCCATTATTTCCAGGATGCAGTTAGTTTCTGTGAGAGCATAAGGAAACCAGAAATGAGGAGGCAATGTGAACTGAATAGTGTCATTCCTTTGCTGCCAGACAGAGCAGAGGTGTAGGATGTATTAGAGATAATAATGTAAAATAATATGGGATAGTATTTTATGTTGATCATGGCTTTCTTCTTTAAGCATTAAAGTTGTGCTTGTGAGCTTGCCCTTAATTTGGTGTCTTCTGAGTAAAAGCTGCTGTTCATTGACTATAAATCTTTTTTGTTTGTGTCACTTTTTTCTGCATGCTTTAAAAACTCCATTAAAATGAACTAGAAACATGTCTATTAGCTTTGTAAGTTACCTTGATGTATTTTGGCATAAAAAATATTTTTTTTGTTGTTACTGTATATCTAGGTGCAAAAAGTTAGAAGAATGATGTAACAATGCATCTAAGGTTCTCTTTTGTCACCAAGTGCCATCTAACAATTTGTCTACATGGTCAAACTACTATTAAATTCAAGTGTAGTGCACCTATTTATGAAGTGCATAAATATACTAATAGAATCCAAAATTTTTATGCAGCAATATATACTGTATAAACACAACTTTACAAGAGTACCCACTTGCCTCTGTATAGAATTTGTTTCAGACTAGTTTTTTAGCTTCACGTGAATGGTTATAAATGAAAAATATATCCTGATACAAGGTTTTAAACATTACAAACATTATATTATTTGGTTATGTTTGTACATCATTTTAGTTTTCTGCTGAGGTAATGTTGTAAATCTTGACTAGCCAAAATTTCATTTCCAGGTTTCTATTCAAAGATAGCCTACTGTATATTAAAGGAAATAATATTGTTTGCAAATAAGATATCTGAACTAATGATAATCTACACTATTTTTTTTTTTTATGTTTTGGATTTAGATGTAAAATTCAATCCTAATAAATAGAGTCCTGCCTAGAAATATGTAAAATATACATTATTAATGTACTGTATATACAGTACTATGATTTTAAAAATGGTTCAAATGATCTTCTCCTTTAAGGTATTTAATTAATGAACAGTACATACTTATTGAGAAAAGGCAGACACATTTCAACGTTTTAGGAAGGTTACTGTTACAGGTTTTGTGATTTAATATGCGTTCTTCTTGATTATTTTTCTGTTAACTGCCCATATTAAATTACCTCATAAATGTTTTATTTACTTCCTTAAACTATAAAAGAAAGATCTTCACAGTGGTGCTACATGGTTTCAAGAATGTTTTGTATTAACATTCATATTTTAGTCTTGGATGCTGGTATCCTGATGAGGAGTTTCCTGTAACTCATAATCCTAAGAGCCCCTAAAAGCTTGTAGCATGTAGATTTGACTCATGGCAACACTGTTACTTAGGTTGATATGGTTATCTGTCCCATTCCTTAGTAAGTTTTTTGTTCTTTCTTTACCTATAAAAACATATTTTTGCTTGTCATTAATTTATTCACTAGTACTGTATGTGGTATAATTTTCAACCTATGTTAGTTAAAAGTACATTTTAAAAGATGTACAGTATGAAACTGTATATTCTGAATTTTGTATTTTTAAGCATTTTTCTACTAAGAATGTTTCTAGCATATGCAAATGATCAAACTAATTGTGAATTTAATTGTCAAATACAATAATGATGCAAATGTTTGGATTTAGACACTTTTAAGTAAAACAGAAAAAAATAATTCTTGTAAGTTTAATATTAGAAGTAATGTGAAAAAATCTTTAAAATGTTCCACTGTTAAGATTTCCTTTTAGAGAAGGGGAAACTGAACAATAGATCATGTTTTCATTAGTTTCATGGCGACTAGAATTAAGATGATGATTGCAATTGAGATTCAAAATTCCTTTTGACCTTTCGTAGATAACATACATTTTTAAGCAGGGTGAAGGTGTTGAGTTTGATAGTTTATATATTTGAAAAACTATGAAAGATTGTTCAACTCTTAGGCTTTGCATGAGGTTTAGGTTTCTCCTCATGACCTGCATGGCCCTTTGAAATCTTGGCCTAAATTGCCTTTCAGAACTGCTGACTTCTAAAACCTTGGTTCTCGCCCAAGGTCATCTGTTCTTCTCATCTCAGCAATACAAAAATGAAGCTTCTTTGGTTTTGTGTAATATACAATCTCTCAGATTCTTCTTCAAGAGGTAGCATGTTTTTCTTCTAGAGTTAAAAGTTAAAATTTGAACTGAGTTCCAGTAATTGAAATCCAACAGCATGAAAAAGGCATATGATTTTTTCCTGAGGTGGAAAAAAATTAGGGGTCTTAGCAGGGCTAGATACAATAAAACATAAACTGTAATGGTATTAAATTAGATTGGGTAAACAGTACAATAAGGACTGTAACCCAATCATTTTAAATGTGGCATATTCAGAGAACAAAAATATCTACAGTTCTTGCTCCAGAATGAGATAGTTCTCTGAAGGCTGTAGTGACCTGGAGTCATTTACAGTATATTTAAAAATGAACCTCTGCTTGTATGTGAAACAAATCATTCTCTAGGACTTGGAATTTATTGTGGATTTCATCCTTAAAATGCTATCATAAAAAAACAATGCTAACCAATATATTGTATAGTTTTCTTCTACACACCATTAATTTTCACATCAATTTTCACATAAGTTTCACATCCTGAAATATTTTAAATGGATGTTTTTTTTTTAATTTTGTTTATCTTTGTTCCTTTTCAAGTTTATTTTGTATGTCTGCTATTGATAATACCTGATGTTTTTAGTTTTCCTGTGGAAGGTAGTTTAATAAGGAAAAAAAAACAAATGATAAAAGTGTTACATTTCACCCCCTCTAACAAATACATAAACATATTTTTAAAAACAGTCAATATTTCATAATATCTTTCATACAAACATATTTTGTATGAATTGATTTTTCATGTTTTCAGCATTGTAAGTCTCTGAACATATAAAATTCTACAATAATTATTGAGGATGTTACAACAGTGTAAGTGTAAAATCTAACAACACTCATTGATTGCGATTACTCTCCTGTTTTGAAGCCTAATCTCAATGTTGTTTTCAAAAACCTTCCTCATTCATTAGCAACCTGACCTGTGCTGTTTGATGTTTTAATGGGAGCAATCAATATACATCTTACCTCTCCCTTACAGTAAATGTGGTTAAGTATTTATGAATTAATTGACTTGCCTTATGCAAATCAAAAACATCTTACCAACTGTGAATTAGAGGTCATATGTTCAGCGTATAATAAATAGGCCTTTTAACATAGTATTAATGCTGACCATATGATAAGCCTTGTTAAAATGGAAAGTGAGAAACAGACTAAATCAATCTGCTTGCATTATCTCATCTCAAATGTATTTAACTGCACTTTTCAGCTGATGAAGATGTTACACTTCTTGTGTTCGAAACAGCTGGGGTTTTCATTAAGAGCGTCCTTCTTCCCAGCAGAGATGTAACATTCATAAAGCAATAAATGCTCAAGAGACGTGTTTTGTGTAAGCTACTAAGAGAGATCTATTTTGATTTTGTGAAGGTCAGCTTCACTGTGAAGGAAGTTATAACTGGGCAAGAGATTGCATTCTAAGATTAATAAATTTCACCTTTTGAATTATAGAAAGTGCAGCTAAAAATCAATGAACCTCCCATTATTGCACCCCGAAATAGAAGACAGAAAGTAATTCTTGTTAAAGAGCTCTCAACAGTTTATTTCAAGTCACAAGCATCTTGTCAAGTGTTTAAAAAACACAGTAACATAGGCTTTGAAAGTGGCATTTTAATATTGGCTGAAACAAGGACTAAACTACACACTCAGTAACACTTCCCACTTTTTTATTCCATTGTGTTAAAAGTTAGATAGTTAATTCACACTACAAATTAACCTTCTCACAAAAAAGGATGAGGTACTGTAAAAATACTAAATGTTTAAATTAAATATTGCATATGGAGCCCCTGAGCATCAGTGAAGCAGTGGTAAGTATTTATGTCTTGCAGGGTGCTGTCTGTGTGGAGTTTGTATGTTCTCTCTGTGTTTCCGTGGGTTTCCTCTGGGTACTCCAGTTTCCTCCCACAATCCAGAAACGTATTGGTAGGTTATTTCACTTCTGGGAAAATCGGCCCTGGTGTAAGTTTGTGTATGTTTGTCTGTGTGTGTGTGCCCTGTGATGGATTGGTGTCTCATCCAGAGTGTATCCTTCCTGCCTTAAACCTGTTGCTTGCTGGGTTATGTTCCAGCATTCCCTGTGACACTGTATTGCATAAAGCGTTTAGAAAATTGATGATAGACATGGTGCCCCCTGGTGAAACAGTTTGATTTTTATTTTAATATATGAGGTTGAATATCCTTGAGTCTAACATCTTTAACAAAAGTAGTTCAAGTAGGTATCTGTGTGAGCATGCATAGGCTGCAAAGGAACACGTAAAGGTTTATTCCATGGTGAAAAGAGAAAAATAGAAACAACATTTTGGCTTCTTCAAGTGTGAAGTGTCAGTCTGCTTCATCTTTAATAAGAGCTGCAGGAAAATGGTAAAGGAGCTGGTAAATCTTGAAACAAAATCTGTGTGCTGAAATTATTTCAATTTCTACAGTTGCTGTTTTACTAAGTATACATAACATAAATACAAATAGATGTATCAATGTACAAAATTATATTCGTCTCCCCATATAAATAACAGTTAAATTGAACGCTAAACCATAAAAAAGTTAACAAGTGGATCTTACATTTGAACAACACTGTTGCACTGCGTCCAATGTGGTGCAAATGCATTTTAGCAATTTTATTGATTAAGCATGTTTTTGTTGCAGATTCTTAATGCAGATTATTTTTCTTTTATAAACAAAGTAGCTTTTTTGTATATATTTTCGTAGCTTCACTGAATTTGTCTTAGTTACAGTTACCATTAAAATAATGAAACTCCATTGCATAAATTGTTTTATACAATTTGTCTAAGATATGTCCATCCATCTTATAACCACTACAGTCACAGATACAGTACGCACACACTCACATCAGGATAAATTTTCCCAGAAGACAATTAACCTACCAGTATGGTTTTTGGACCATGGGTGGAAACCGGAGCTCCTGGAAGAAACCGACACAGGGAGAACATGCAAACTCCACACAGATAGCACTCCAGGTCCAAAATTAAACACAGAGCTCCAGCACTGTGAGGCAGCAACAGTAACCACTCCGCCACCATGCCATGCCATCAAAGATATGTCTGTCAACAAAATACATTTCTCAAACTTCCTGATTGATGCTGATTCTAAAGTAATTATTTGATTTGCAAATCAAATTATGTGGTACTACATTGCTTGGGCCTCTTAAAGTACTGCACCAGCATTCTCAGTTTTCAAAGGACCTGTGAAATTGGAATCACTGAAATGAAACATGTTATCTGAGCATGTGCATTTGCGCTAGCTTTGATATGCATACTATACGTTTTAATATGTATTCCTCCATTGGTCTATCAGATGTGGGAACTGAATAGGGAAGTAGCTTCCACAGTGAAAAACTGTGGTCAGCAAACCACTGCTGGTTGATAAAGAAAATACTGTAACTGTAGAGAACCTATCAGTCTAAGCATCCATGTCTGATACAGTACATTGTGAAAAATCCAGTGGAGCTATATTTGGAAAGCAATAACATTTTTGTTTAAATCTTGAACATATGTATAACAGAACAGTAAAACACTGACTTTATTCTGCATAGATGAAATGCTAAACAAAATCCAAATGAGGTAAACAAAACAAACAGCATTTATTTAACTCTAATGAAAAGAAAAATCTGAAAACATTTATTTTTCTTTCAAAAGCTTTGAAACACCACCACCTCAGATGTGACATTAATTGCGGTTAGATCTTTGACAGATGAAAATATAACCACAATGGTTACTTTCAAACCAAATTCTTAATAAGTGATTCTTTTTTTTTTTTTACTTGTGCTTGTAGAGCACTAAGAGCAATAAAAATAGCAAATAACTTCAAAATTTTCTTAACTACATTACCAAGTAGCAGTACATAATTGATTTTGGTTTGTTTTCATCTTCTAAATGTTATTTGCAAATTGTGTAAACTACATATCCATAAAATTAAAAAATCAAATTGGAATTTTTAATGTTAAAAGTCCATTTTTGGGTTGATTTGTGTGCAAGTATCTTGCTTACAATATTCTGAAGAAATAAATTGAATTTCATGTCAAACCAATCTCATTACATACCTCCTATAAAATACAGGTTTAACTCCTTTGATCAGGCAAAATGTTAAGAGTTGTTTAATAACTAATTCTCCATGGTGCAGGTCAGTCTGAGCCTACAGATGGCCTTGAGAAAAAAGATTGAAAAACTGCTCTCCTACAAAAGATGGAAACCTCATTATTACTTATTTTTTGTTTGGCTCCCTCTTTTGTAGTTGTTTTTGTGTTTTTGTCTCCTTTCATACCAACAGATGGTCACAATCCTGTACAGTAGCTTCTTTCCCTAGGGTTGCTATGCAACGCGGTGAGGCCTATCTGCATCCTCTTTGGGTTGTATCCCATTTCCGTTTGACAGCTCAAAAATAACCAGGCCCAGTATGCTTCTGCATGTTGTTTCCTCCTTTCTTCAGAGTGTGACATCTATCAAGTATGTTCCTGGGCTTCCTATCTCTTCCTGTAACAGCCCACCAAAAAAAGAGTTGTCCTCATTTGATTTTCCTCATCGCTTCCTATTTACACCAATCCCTAATGTTTTAGACGAGGGAAAACATTCATAAATGACACATGCAGCTGCAGGGCCATAAAAAAATAGAGGCGTTCAATGGTAAACTAGAAAGACTCATTATTGTCAGATGATGGGTTTTTTTCTTATCCTCTGAATAATAACATTCATTTCCCAACTGATAGTAGAGGGATGAGGAACAAATCATTGTGTTTTGGTTTTACTCATCCTTTTATTCTTGTTTGCCTTGTCTTGCATGTCATTTTTTTCAGAGACTTTAGCTGTTTAACACTGCTACGATTTAAGGGCCTGCACTGCATGCTGTGAATGAAAGGCAATTAAAATTAATATTTGCTGTAAATACTTTGCTTAATTTAAAATATTCCGTAATGTAAAAGTTTCTAGAGGGGTTTTTGGAATGGAATGTCGTCATGATATTGTTCTCTGTGGAGTCACTTCAGACTATTATTATTATTATTAGTAGTAGTAGTAGTAGTAGTAGTAGTAGTAGTAGTAGTAGTAGTATTAATAATAATAATAATAATAATAATAATAATAATAATAATAATAATAATAATAATAATAATAATAATAATAATAATAATAATATATTCTAGAGTTATAGCATTTTTCCTGGTAAAACTCCTCACACTGCCTTTTCTTCTCATTTACATTGCTGTACAGCAGTTCACCATGTTGTTTTGTATAAACTGGACTTTTTCTATGTCCAGTCTATGACAGTTCAACTCCACTACAGTTTTCTGATTTTCTACTGTCATACTGGTTGGTTAATTCGCTGAAATTGATTGGTTAATAATTAGTTAATTCATTGTAGATCACGTATTTCACTACGGATGTAAATTTTTAGTTTTGTGTTTAATCTGCTGTATATATTAGCAGTACTTCATACTGCTGTGGGCACACTGTAGGTTTTAACCTGGTCATATAGGGCTAGATCATGTGTTGTCAAAGTACTGAGTACCTGGCATAAATGAGCCTTGCAATTTCCAGGGGAAAATGGGAGTCACAGTTCTAACTTTTTACCGAGGACTATCTTGGCTACAACTGGTAGCACATGTTTTTTTTCTCAGGCCACTACCAGTTCAGTCATCATTTATTAATTAATTCTCCACTATTTTTAGGTGGGAACAGTTAATGAACTACAGGATGTTTCCTGCTTTTTCGTGCAAGGGCCGCTGTGCTTTACTTCATAATATAATGCATAGTTCAGGAAGTCATCATTTATTATTTCATGACATCTTAAACAGCAGCCAAATGTCTCTAAACATCTTGAAAATATAAACAAAAATTAATCATCGATCCATTACGAAAACAAACACTAGATTTAAATGAAACATAGGAAGGGCAATGAATTCCAATCAGTACCTCACAATATGTGACACAAATATAAATATATCTGCATTTCAGTCTAATGCATATCAGACTATATTAGAAACTGAAAAGTCAGTCTTGGAACCAATTTCTGATTGTTCAGTTATATTTATATCCAGAAAGGCGTGAAATGTTGTGGCAAGCTCAGAATTGTAAGGACACTCAAATAATTTTTTCCAGTTGTTTAAGGATCACAAAATAGAACAATAATATACAACACTCTGATAGCATTTAAACTTTTTGTAAACATTATTACAAGTTTATATAGCCACATTTGTGTTGTATTAATGTTATTGGCAAATCTGAATAAATGTACAAATTCCTCTGGAAATATTTTTATTGGAGTTCTCACCAATAACCTACCTCGTTTTGATCAAATTAATCCTGTTGAATTAATTTCAGTCCTTGAAAACATGCTGTTCATATATAGTTCATTTAAACTATAATCTGGCAGTCTGAAGAATTTAATTCACATTGTAATTATATAGCACCTCTTTATAACAGATATAGCGTGATCATTCTCAATGCCTGTTTGAAGATCAAGATTCAGTTCTTTTAAATATAATTCTGATGCTGGAAATGATCCTTTCCAAACCTACTCCACTCTTAGCTTGTGTATCTTTTCCCTCTATAGATATCAGTTTTGTCCAAACGAAAACATGTAAACCTCAGTTACATGTACCTACCAAGGGAAGCAACCTACACTTCCTATTTATCCCTCTGTAACACAATTCTTGTTTAGAGCTTAAATCAGCTTGTCATTTAAAATTCATTAAGGAATAAAATTATATATGATAAATAGCAAGGTCTGAGAACATCTACAGTAGATATAGAAGCAGTTTATAGTAGTAGTGCTCATTATTGTTTACTTTCTCCTTTTTAACATAAATAAGTTGTTAAAAGGTATACTGTATTATGTACAGAATTTCATGGAGATCATGTGGGAGTTTCAACATCCATATACATATTTTTATTTAATCTGCAGTGCTAATATTTGTAGGTAGATATAAAAGCAAATGTCTTTTGATAGCAAAATAATCTTAAATCATAACAAGAGTAAAATCATTATTTGTAATTTTCTAGGATAAAGAAAAAGTGATAATCAAAGAACTTCTGTAAACGTGCTTTAACTCAGACATCCAGTAAAGGAAATAATCCCTAAGAATGTTATGTAATTAGTTAAGGAAGCAGTTCCTTACAGTAAGAACCAGTGAAAGCAGAATCACTGGAAATTTCTCCAGAATTCATCCACAACTTTACAACCTGCAGAGGAAGATGATGATAGTATTATACATGAGAAAATGTGTGAATCTGGAGTGAAACATTGAAGAATAATAGTTAAAAGCAGGACACATTAAACATATTGATACGTACATGCCAGGAAATTCTTTCTCTACTATGTTTTTGGCCTCAGTTCCCATTAATGACTAATTTAGTGTCTCAGGGTTGAGTTCAGCCCTTTTTATTGTCTTTACTCATTGAGGACCGTATCTGTGACAGAACTTCTAAGAAATTATAAATATAAACTATTATCAGAAACTGTCTAGACTGTTCAGCTTTTGTATTTTATTTATCCCACTGTCCAAATATGTTTTTCCTTATGGTTCCTAAATAATCTAACAATTTTATTTTTTAATATTAATGATGAAGATAACAATATAAGAATAGTATAAAATAATATTTGAATAGTAGAAAATTCCTTTGCACTGGAAAATCAACATAACTCACTGAAAATTGCATCAAAAAGATGATGATTTGATTCTAGCTCTTTATACAAGTTCAAGGACTGTTTTGTCAAATATGATGCACTTTATGTGTGCCATAAATTTCTATGAAAATATATATCATGCATTCTGTACTCTTTTACACAAAAAAAATCTCACACCAAAATTGATTTGCAGACATGGAATAAATATGCCACAATCATGACTGTTTATAAACTGTCAATTAACTGTCGTCCAAGTTTAATCACAGTAAAACCCGGAAAAGAGCAGTGTGAATTAAATGTCATTCTTCATGAGACTGGATTTTATGTTACCTAATTCCAATGTTGATGGTACTGCATTACTTAAAAGCCTGCTGTAATAACATTACCTTCGTCAGTAATTTAACACAGCATTATAATTTGTTGCATTTATGATAAAGAATGAATTATGTTTACTTTCTGTAGGAAAGAAACAACCTTGTTTCATTACATTCTCTTTTGTTACAGCTACATAACAGTATGCTCTCTCAATTTGAAAAGCGTCAAATATCTACACTAAATTGTCTCTTAAATGCTTCTTGCATTCATTTGTAAAACTTGCCAGTTTTCCCAAGAGATAGAGAAAATCCAACAGAGAAGAAAAGAGAATGAAAATCAAAATGTCATGTTGGGGGTAAGATCAGTGGAAAAAGGTCTGGTTTAATTTGATATGATTAGACCACAAAAAGAAATTACTATAAAAGTCTCAGTATGATCAATCAATTATATAAATATACACTATATTTACTGATATTTCCATATATTTATTTCCCTCAAGTTTAGAATAACACATTTATAAATACAGACAACAGAATGTTATTAGAATTCATCAGTCTAAGTTGTAGCAGCACTTAACGTGCTATTTTATATCTTTCTAAAACCCAGCTTCTATAAATAGGGGAAGTAAAAATAGAGGAAAAGTAAAAAAAACTAAATCTATGTTTCTCAGCAAATGATTGGACAAAAATTCTCTATGATGGGTTGAGATACAAAATTCGCCTTTACCAAATAATTCCCAAAGATTCAGAATAAGAATAATAATAGCTCTGTGAACAACCAATGTAAAACGGCAAGACAATTATATTTATGACGTACATACAGTATATGTTGCACATTAGTATTCTAAAGGCTTAATTTCCTAATGGTTACACTACATGATTCCTCAAGTTTTACGTGATTTTTTTTAGACAATCATATCTCCAGATGACTGTTGAATATTTACAACACTCTTTCCTACTGATATGCCCCTTTCACTGACAAAACTCTAGGAACTTGACAAAACAATCGAGAAAATATGGTGAATTAGTATGTATGGGATATGTGGCCTGTGCAGGAAGCCAAGACTACAGGGTGTGGGTTAGTTTAACATAGCTCTGATTTCAACATTTTTCCTCTGCCACACCTAAATCCTTAATTGTCTGGCCACAAACAAAGTATTTTAAGACCACACTGCAGTCAGTATTTAACTGACACTTAACATGTTTAAATTAGTACTGTTGAACACCAGCAATTACAAATATACAACACCTTGATTTGAGCAAAGGAAAGAAAATTCCTTTGCAGCAAAAGACTGCGGTTTGGATTGGCAATAGCCATAGATATAAATTTGCTCCATATGTTATCTGTGCACTAGTTCTGATTGTAGATGTGAGTTATAGAAACGCATTTGAACACTTAGAAATCCATTTGTCTCCACAGTTATTGAAGGAAGCAGCTCTGTCTTCTTGGGGGGAAGCCCAAGCTTTTGAGTGGGTGTAGTTATGTGGAAGGGGAGCCCCAAATTCTGAATCTACACACACACAAGCATTTTTGTAAGTTGTTATGGAAGTTGTTATGGGAGGCCTCAACAATTTTAGAACAAGGGTGGCCCGACTCCTACCTCCCTAACCCCCTGCCAAGAACAACTTGAAGTAAGTTGCTGTGGGGAAAGGAAGGGGCCTCATACATTGCTCTTTGCCCCACTGTTTCATGAAATGATCCCCTTGAAGATAAGTGAAACATTTTCTTTTAAACACGTAGATGTCTGAAACGAATGTCTGGAAATGTATCTTCATTTATGCAGTGCTTTGCAAAAGTATTCAACCCTTTCCAATGGTGTGCCATTTTATTTATTTTCAAGTGAGGCATACACATTTGTGCAGAGGAAATACTTTTAATCAAAACTTGAAGGCCCAGATTGAACACCGTATTATGACTCTGGGTGAAAGAAAATAAACATAAATAAAAAAACTGCTAAGAAAATTCCAAAACTGGTGATTGAATAAGTGTTCACCTCTCCAATGAGTCTGGGTGGAAGCACCTTTGGCAGCAATTAAAGCTGTGAGTCTGTTTGCATAAGCTTCTGTCAATCTTGCACAATTACTGCGAAATTCTTTTTTTTTTCAAAAATGCTCAAGCTGTCAAATTGTTTGGGGATTGTAGATGACCAGAAATCATCAAGTCTCACCATGTATGTTCTCTGAGATTTAAGTCAGTACTTTGACAGGGTCCCTCAAACAAAGTTCGTTTGTTCTTGTTAAGCTTTCTCTGTCATACCGGTCAGCTTTGTGAAGTTGCTACGTAGGATATTCTTAATTTCTCCCATCTGAGCCATTGAATTATCAGATCTCTTTCAAAGTCACCATAAGCCTAATAGTGGCATCCCTAAGTTTCCTTCGTTGCCTGACTGCTCAGTATTCAGGGACAGCCTAGGCAGTGTCTGTGTGGACTTCACCATGCTCAAGAGAATATTCAGTGTCTTTGAAATGTTTTATACTGTTCTCCCCATTTTTGCCATTCTACAACCATCTCTGAATTGATGCTTAAGCTCCTTCTTTATGGCTGAATCTTTGCTTGAAATCCACCACCTGACTGAGGGACCTTACAGAGACACGTGGATTTATTCTGAAATAATGTGGACCACTAATATTTCACATGTAGCCGGCTTTCTAATATTTGTGTGACTTGTCAAAGTAATACTGTGCACCTGAACTAATTTACTGTAGGTTTGCCATATTAAAAGGAGGGAATGTTTATGCAATCAATGTGTTTTAGTTTTTTTATTTATTTCCATTTTCCTGACAAAAGTGTATGCATCTATTCTTTAAAATGGAACATCACTGACAGGAGATGAAACTATTACAAGGTACTGTAAGTAGACAAATAGAAAGAATAATGTTAATTGGTCTATATAGTACAGAATATGACAGTTGCAATATGAATATGACAGTGTCCATGTACACAGTAAATGAAAAGTGACAAAATACTCTGTATCACATATGTATAATGTATCACGTATCCGCTATAACCTGAATACTGTTATTCAGTATACTGTGCTATAATACAACAATCTTAACTATATCTTTTTTAGTAGAAATTGTTACTCTTCCATCTATTTAAAACTTGTCATGCCATTTGAATTTACAGGATAGATGGACTATAAAAAACTTGAAAGAACATCATTTTCCAGGACATCAGTTTTTTCCAGTTGTTTCTGATCAATAAAGGTCTATTTTCTCCCACATGAGGTTTCAGATTCAATACAGCTGCCATAGGTTTTAAAAACATAGAAGCATGATCCATTTATTATTGGCTGTTACAATGATTTATGTACTCGGATACTCTCCATTGAAAACAGGTTCTGTTTATTTCCTATATATGTTCTTTATTGACAACAATTGGTAGGTAGCCCATTCATCATGATTTGGCATTGCACAATGCATGAAACAGCTCTAAAATTGAAGGCTATAGCAAACCATTACAACTTAATCTGCTCTTAGAAGTACAGGTGCCATTTCTGCAACCTTCTGCAAATAGGTGGAAATGTCTTTGACATTATAGAAAAAGCAGATTCGACTCTGCATATCTGTTAGCCTATTGTAACCTCTATTTTCAGGGATGTTGGTAATATGTTGGGAATATTTAACCATTTGCTGTACATTTTTGTAACGTGTGAAAATTCAGGTCAGATATTTTAGCTAGTATTCGTAGAAGTATTATCATTACTATGAATAGGCACACACAAAAAATGGTCTGTAATAATAACTTCTGAAACGACTTCTTTGAAAAAGATGTTTGTGTGTGTGTGCTCTAGATGATAGGCATCAAAACAGATGGACTATAATGTTTCCTGAGAAGTGTACTTTTAATATTTCATGGCATAAGATATGCTGACGATAAGAAACTTGTCAATAAATGTGTGGGAGTTGTACTGATGAGATTGTATAGTCAATAGAAAGCATGTTTTAGGTATGCCCATTGAAGCCAATACTTTCTGGAATTAATCTATTAAAACTAAATGTAAGTTCAGAACATTGTTCTGTGGCTGACCAGTTTAACGCTCCATAAAATATGTTCTTCTACAACTTAAAAGGAAAAGATGAGGAAATATTTATGAAGTGGCAGAATGTAAGCTGTGCATAAAGAGTCTCTAAAGTCCATATGAGAAGGAAAAAATCTAAACATGCTATGTACAAATTACAAATACACATGCTGCAAGGGCTTTAAAGATATGGTTGTGTTCATGTTGGTTTCCTTTGGAGTGTATCATTTCTTGGGGTATTTCAGCTATTGTTGGCACTTCTTGAGTGTTTGCAATGCACATTTAGAACCACATGCATCTTGTTTCACATATGTGTATATTAAACGTAATACTTTGTAAGTACCAACAATAAATGAAAGCAGCAGGCCTGTATGATTCATAAAAATATAATGGCTAAGATATGATGGACGAGAGTAGACTAGGATGTTTGGCAAAGCTAACTTGGAGGTCCCACCAGCATTGAAATAATGTTCAGTATGCCAGCTTTTATCCCTGAGAAGCTGAATCGTTTATCATTTAAGGTCTGTGGACATACTGTACATGTAAGTATTGTAACCCCCTGTTTGAACTTAATTCACCTCAAATCTGTCTACTCCTCACTGCAAACTGTTTTAGCGAAACTTTAAAACACCATATTCAAAAAACAACAATATTTGTTAAACAACATACTTCAAATAAAATAAACATTTGCCTTTAATTTTATTTGGCACTGTGTTCACACGGTATACACTATATATAGGTTTTATGGATTCCACCTACAGAAAGCAATGTACCTGTATTGACGTGTAACCATCAGATGCATTGTTTTGCACTTCTTTACATAATTACTGTATATTCACCTCAATCGCTTAGCTACACCAACTCAGTAAGTGACTGAGCATATTGCACAGACAAGATGAACATGGGAATTAAAAAATGGCTTGAGTTTTCCAGCAGCAGATGGATGGTCTTTTTCAAAAGCTGACAGTTTTAGGCTGACTTGCAGTTGCAAATCTCAAGAATATTGATCAGCTGAAAATATTTGGAGGCTTGCGTCTTCCAAACTTGCTTACCACAGAGGTTCTTACTGGTCAGCTAAAAAGGATTCCAGCCATTTTGTTATGATGATAAATGAGACCCACTGACAGGTCACTTCTTTTTCACCTAAAGCCACAATTTGTTCCTTCCCTGAGGCAGGAGGCTGATTTTTCAGGGTGACAGATTTATTGGTGTCTCTGTAGCCTACAAAAATCTCCAACACCCAATAAAGGTTAGACTTTGATGCTGTTAAGCTGAAGCTTCATTTATATCCATTCCACTAGGAGTGTTTTACATATACAGTATATGTGAGCATCTGGTTTCTGGTAAAAATTCTCAAAGGCAATCCTTAAATTCCTCAAGTACATGCTCTTAGTCTTTGTTTCATGCTTCTGAGGGAAACAATATTTAAAGTGGTGTAGCATAGTAACTAGTAGCAGTCGTATAAAAGTATGATTTAACATTCATCTGAAGAATAGAATCTGCATAAAACGCAGATTAGATATGGACATTGACACAAAAATGTTTTGACTCTTTCCTATTTATGAATGTTTTGTTATTTTTGAAAAATGTATTGAATGTCCAGTTAAAACTGAATGTATTTAATGCATCATTGCAATTCTATGCATTTGTCTTTGCATTGATTAAATGCAAAAGTTCCTAAAATTCTACTGTATGTATTCTTTGAGCCATAACAACATACAGTATGACCATGAGAAAAGCTATAAACAAGAGCAAGTCATTGGGCTTATCTATCCCATTGAGGTGATGTTATCTACAGTAATTGATTCAAGGATCACATTCACACACTTCTTGAAGAAAGCCACACAGCTTGTTCAGTAATCCTACAACTGTAGAGAAGTGACCCTTAGAAACAAATACATTTTCGTATGGTTTATATTTGTTTCCTCTGAAGAAAGCCATAGACTAACCTACAGTATATCAGTGTTTTCAACACTTGAATACATTAATCAGTTCCCATCATAGTCTTCTCTGTTCAACTTTAAAAAGTCTTAAAAGATTAGTCCTTTTAGCTTATCCATGTCCTAAAATTTATTTGGTTGCTCTTCTAAGGACTGATCCAGTAGACTAACATTTTTTGTAATGTGGTGACCAAACTTGTGTACCTTACAGCTCTCTCTAAGATATTGTTTTACTAATATAATATACACTTTTTTTCCTTTCGTGGTATAAATTTTATGTATTCTTACATTTTCTGCATTTTTTCTGCTTCTCTTTCTAGAAGGCATAATTTCTAATCACATAAAACGTTTTTCATACAGAAGAAAGAAAACACAAGGGGAAGGCCCCACAACCGAAATGTTGTTTTCTTTCTTCCCTTTTCAGCATGGAATAAACCTATTACTTGTTTTTTTCACACAGTACATACAGTACCCCCTTCAAGTTTGATGTTTTCGATTTTTGTATCTATAGCTTATGTTGTTGGTACCAACCTTTCTGCTCTTCTCTATGTTAAATTTTATCTGCCAGTTGTTTGCTCAATTGTGAATTCTATCTAAAACGTTTAGAATTTCCTTTGATGCTTCTACAGGGTTTGTCAATGCTTTTATTTTGACTCTGCAAACCTAATAAGTTTACTCTATCAGAATCCATTTATATAAATTAGGCAGATCAGTGGCTCTAGTACAGATCCATGTGGTACTACATCTGGTAGGGTGCATCACTCTATTAAGAACATTCACTCTTGATCTCTGCTCCATCCTTTACCCAATTGTTATGCTAAGTACATTAATTATCTTAAATGCCGACTTTTCATTGTTCATTTAATTTTTCCTTCTCACTGCCTCGACATGTTTCATTTTTATTCTGTATGTATTTACCTTTGTGTATTACTGTTATTTCACTGGGGCAATGCTGAACGAACCTTTTAGTTTTAAATTTAGACTGCATACATATTACAGAACTATAATGTATAATGTCATATGGTTTTTAATAAAAAACAATCCAAAAGCATTTCTATGGCAATAGAATCATAATGAAGAGAACAGAAAACAGCTACCGTCAATATTCAATTACGAATTATTAAAATTGTTTGGAGGTGTGTTTTTGATTCATGAAGAAAAATCAACACAGTTGTGTATCCAAAGGACCTTGTGTATCCCTTAAGATGTTTTTGTTTCTCTGTTTAGTAGGCAGAAATAGTTACAGAACATTTTGATTCTGCAGGGAAAAAAATGTTTTTTGAATTGTGTAAATTACACATCCCACCCACACACCTGGAGGACCCTGGAAAGAAGTTTGCATTACAGGATTTTTAAATAATAAATCAACAGAGGGCACAGAAAACAAAGAGGCCAAAAATATAACTAAGTTCCTCTTTTCTTGTTTGTCCATTATTATATATAGGGATAGTCCCTATTCACACATGATACTCTTGGTGGGTGATGACTAATCTAGTCTTCCAACAGAGACAGAAAATGAATCTGGCTGGCTGGTCTAACTACAGCTGGAAAGTTGTTGGCACTGCACTGGGAGCTTGAGCTATTTCCTCTGCTTGTTGCTACTGGAGTAGGCAAAACTTGTGTGTTGGCTCTATTGTGTTTTTTTTATTCGTATATAGGAACCCTCTGGGTAGAATCATGACGGGGAGTACCCATTGAGAGGGGTGGGATAGAGAATTGCGTGTTGGATGGGGGAAAATGTTTTTCTGGGTTGGTTCGTATTGCACATTCCACATTCCTGCTTCCCGTGTGCAGTGGGCTTTTTGCATTTGTCATTGTACCTACTGTACGTTTTTTTCTGTCATATTATGCAGTTCTGCTACACAGTTAGTCTAATAATACATTAGTATTGTTTTCACAGTTTTGGTATGATACAAGACAGCATTCATTGAAAGGTTACTGCCAGCTGAAATTCTCAGTAGCCTCATCTTCCAGTTTTGTGCATCTGATAGTCTTAGATATTACCAAAAGGGAGAAAAATCTTAATAAATCTAAATATTTATGTTTACAACTTGAAGGTGGTTAGAATATGTGTCAGAATGTCTTCCTGGCTTTCTGAGACCTACCTGAATGTTTTTCAGTATCTTTATCAAATATGGACAATAGTGAGAAAACTTAGATCTAATTTCAATTGCTTTCCATAGCTATCCTGTAGAAATACATGATGTAATGAGAGATGAATTAATATATTGATGTCATTGCCTTTTTGCTTTTAGCTGTGTAGGCAAAGCAACTGGAGTGAACTGCTAGCCCTCTCCCTTTCCTTAAAAAAACAGACAAACCCATTTTTCAGACTTGCAGGAACTAAGGTTTCTATTTAAAACGCTACTTGTATTTTTAAGCACAGCAGACTTAAAGGCAGACTTTAAATTCTGATCCAATGGTTGAAAATTAACAAAATAAAAACTGTGCATACCTTTACATTGAAATGCAGGGAGGTATTACACATTATGGGTGGGAATAACATAAAGGAAAATCACTGCATATTTTTACCATAAATGCTTAAATAAAAATAATTGTCTGTGGTATGTGAAAGTTATTTCCATATGCAGTCCTACGTAGAGCAAATCTGGGCTGTGATGGCCTAGTTTATAGTCTGCAGGTGTCCCTACCACAAAACCACTACTTGCATTGCTGTAGTGCTGGGAGGACTTTCGAAGAAAGATTATGGGTGGTCTTTATGGACAGGATTGTGGCATATATTGAGAAGTCATTGCAATGCTTTGAAAAATATACACCCTGCTTCACATCTCTCAAACCAGAACTCTTTGGTCTTATGGTTCCTGCATAGATTAGGACATCGGGAAAATTCCTAGTCCACAAAATTCCATGTCTTTGGTGAGCCCAGGGAAATTAAAGTAGAACTAATGTTGCACTATGGGAATTTTATGCAAGGAATGGCTTATTTTCTTCAAAGCCTTTAATCAAAATGTGATGTAAAATGCGTGACCATTCCATGATATATAAAATCTGGGTTGCATCCAGAAAGGGAGAGAGTGCGGAGAACAGTGAAGATGTGGATTGGCAGATTTTAGAAACCATAAGGTTACGAATTCCAGAAATAAATGGAGTCTTTATTAACCTAAATGCCACTTAGTTCAATGTATATAATATGCATTCTGTGGCTTAAAATGAAAATGGTGACTGCAGGTCTTCTTATTTTTTTAAACACTTTCATTTTAAGTGGAAGTGATCAATTTAAGTCTTTTAAATAAGCATAGTGGTGGCTTGAATGGTTTCACAAAGAATGGTTTACAAGGTCATCTATGGTCAAAAATATAAATAATGCAGAAAAATATCTTACTGTACATAGTCATGTGTCTGAAGTTTCTGGTATTGCAGAACTGGTATCTGTTTACATGTAATTGAAAACATAGATTTCTTGAAATTGTGGGCAAACATTCACTTGCATTAAGTGCTTCAGAACACATTCTGAAAGGAAAGCAGATGTCTCTGAGGGAACCTCAGTTTCAGGTGGCCTCTTGAGAGAAGACCATAGAGACATATTGGTTGCAGGAACTAATGACTGCTTTTAAACATTGAATGCCATTAAGTGTTTTGCAAATTGTGTATCAAATATACAACTGTTCCCATAGAATACTGGAGACATCCATGATGCTAAGATGTGTTTAACCACTGCCCTTTGGAAGTCCTTGCTAGTTAAAACGTTTTTGTTTTTTTTCAATATCAGATTCAGGATATAATGCATGAAGACTAAACCTAATTAATTTTCATTTTTACTACATGTAATTAGAACTGTTCCTTAACATTACAGTCCGTAGTATTATATCCTCTACCTTTAACCCATAATATTGAGTCACCTGAACATTTCTGATTATCTGGTGTAAAATGAAAACGAAATACTATTGTAAAAAGTTGTTTTATTAACATTTATAATAATAGTAAGAAATTCAGAGTACAGGCTGCTGTAATGTATTTGGTTATAGGGGGTTACATGTTATCTGTGTTTCTATAAGCATGGTGCCAGATACCAGATTCCTATAAGTGGAAGATATTGGCTGAATATTTTCCTTACTTACAATACATGAAAAACATCAATTCCAAATTGCCATGAGGAGCAACAAAATCTGCCCTTTGACAAATTCCACTCTTTCTTAAATTAAATAAAAAAGAACAAGTCTCCAAAAACCTTCCTACCATAAATACCATTCCTTTGCGCTGTCCTGTTCAAACATTGTTGCCGAGTTAATGGTTAGGCATAGTATTTGTTCTACATTTATTTTCAGTCAGCCTGCACAATGGTAACTCTTGATGAGAGAGAAGTGGTACACAAAGAAATAGTGTCCAAATGGACTGTCAGCAGTTCAGATTTTACTACACTGTCTTTCAAGAAGAGAGAGGTAAACAGAAGATACCTGTCTAAAAAAACTACCAGTACCCTTCTCACTGTTTGCGTAGTCTGTCATATCACAGTTTGTCTTGTTAATTTTGTTTAACTTGTTAGACATTTAGTCATCTGATTTTTAAGTGATGTCTGCTTTTTGATATAAAGGTAAGACTTTACACCTATCTACAATAAAATGTAAAGAGCTTTTGTAATAGTAATAGTTGTTTCCCTGTTGACCCTAGCAGAAGAAATAAGCCCAGAGAAACTGTAAAAAATGTAGTAATGTACAGAAAGAAACCTCATAGGCAAAAAAGTAATCACTATCATTTTGCGAGTACCCGAAGTTAATTCAGTGCAGAAAAGAACAAAGAAAGAAAAAAGCAACATTTCAGCAGTAGATTCGTGTGTTTTGTTTCATGGCTAAAATATTGTTTCTTTTCTCTTTCCAGCTCAGAATTATCATCTACTTGTTCCTTTTGCTCAGAGATGCAACTCCCCACTCTGGCTTCTCATGAAATTATCAGGCCCTGTATTCAAAACACTTCCTATGGGAACCAACAGGGATTTACATGCACAAGTATTTTGAATACAGGGCCCATTGATTATAGGAACTCTGATATCCCTCTCTGGTTTTCTATGTCTGTTCAGTTAATAGTAGTCAATTTAACAATTTTTTAAAGGAAATGGGTGAAAAACAAAAATGTACCAAGGTTTATGTCAGTAGTGGTCTGCTGAAAAATGACTAAGTTGGATACAAAAACATGGACAGACATTTTTAGTTTTGCAACAATTACTCGGTATAGAAATGGAAAGGAAATTCCCTGTGGAGAAACCAACAGAGATTGTAAGAGGCTTTTAGTCTCAATATTAACAACTGAGGACAGCCAACCATAACAGTAATGGATAGCACTCCTGTTTGGGGCTATTTTATAATGCTTCATTAAAGTATAATTGTATTGTAACTAAAGATGCATTAAGGCAAAATACAGAGATCTCCAGATATACACAAAGCTTAATTGATTACATTGCATGTAATATGTTTCCCTATGAAATCTACTGTGTTTAACAGTGCACACATCCTATGATGTTGCAAGATTCTCTCTTCTTTGCACTTGAAATATACATGTAATCAGTGCAATGAACAATTAAAACGTAATATTCCTTATCTTGATAGGCTGTATGGAATAATGGTAAAGGGAGCATGTAATCTCTTGTTTTGTAATGCTTGAACACATAAGTGCAATCTTAGTCAAAAGAGGTTTTCTGTTTACGATTCTAAGAGGAAGCAATTATCAGCTGTGGTATCAACAGAATGGAGCAATACCAGAGAAACTTGGATCCACATCCACTGAATCGATGGAATTATTCCTTACACAAAGCTCAGGCACATGACATAGACTAATTATTATGATTGTTTCCTATATCGAACTCTTTACAGGAAATTTGTATAAACGTACATGGAGATGTTTGTAATTGTGGTCAAGGAGCATAGCCTCCACTAAAAAAATGTGTTTTTTTTGTAAATAGTTGTATTTTTGTTCAGAAAAGTGAGCATTCACACCTAGCATGTGTGACAATGATCATGGCTCACACTTGTATTTATTAATTAGTGAAATGCACACTGGTAACTCACCAAGCAGTATTAAATACTTCTATAAGGATTATATAAAAGACAACATTTGATCCATTGAGAAGCACATACACAACTGTTTAAGCTGATAAGAAAGGTCTTTAGCCTTTCTTTTGTTTTCACAGAGGATGGTGACTTTGTTTTCTCCTGCTTTACACACCTGACAGTAACAAGTGCCATTGTTGTAAATGCTTTGAAAATAGAAGCGTATAGGAAGCAATGAACAATGACTGCCGCATGACCTGTTAATGGATATAACAGTTGTGTTTTTATTAGTATGCATAAGTATGGTGTGTGATATACGGTAGTAAACTGTTTTTTTTTAATTGAATAACAAAGTCTGCAAACAGTATTCATACAGCGTCTTGCAGAAGTATTTGCCCTCTTGCAAAGTTTCCACAGTTTTTGCTGACTGAGGAGCTTGAATGACACAAACAGGAATGTATATTTAGAATCTGCACAACCTACTGCAAACTGATTAAGCTAAAAACTCTGATAGAATGTAAATAAATTCATTTCTTTAAGAAAATAAGAAGATTCTTAATTGCAGACGTTTTCACCCCTTTTGAAATCACAGTCCTAAATTAGTCCAGGTACAAAAGAATAATTTGAAAGGTCACACAGTTTGTGTAATGGTCTCTGTCTGTGTGTAATCAGAGTGGTTTAACTTGGCCTCAGAGAACATACTGTACATCCCTCTCTGTAGGCACAGTTCATAGAGTGATATAACATATGGACCATGAAGAGTATGGAGCTTTCAGAAGAAATCAGGGATTGAGTGGCAAATACAGTAGGAAGAGTTTGGGAAAAGGTTATTTATATCTTTGAGTATAGCGGAAAGTCCATCATTAAGAAGTGAAATGTGCCATTTATACAATCGTATCACCAGGACGCTTCCTAGATCATGCCCTATTTCCATATGGAGCTGCCAGGCAAGGCAGCAGTGATTCTGAAACATTTGCAAAGTTCTGTGCCAGAGATGTGAGTCACTGTTGATACATTAACATTCCAATCCTACACAAAGCTGGTCTGCAAGAAAGAAGTCATTACTGATGAGATATACTGCAGACTTTTGGCAGAAGTTTTTGAGTCAGATGGGTATGTCTGATAGAAGCCCACCAGAGCACACCACCAACTCAACACCATCCCAACTTTCAAGCATGACAGTACTAACATTAGGGACTGGGATGTTTGTCTGGATTGGGAGGAAAATGGATGGTGCAAGATATAACCGAATCCTGGAGGAATGCCTACTTGACTTCAAAATCTAAAACTGGGCGGAAAATTCACAGTTCAACAGGACAAGGACGTGAAGCATAAGGCCGAAACCGACACTGAAGTACCAACTGACATTCATCCTCCTCATATATACAGTAACAGTGTTCAGTTTTGAACAAAAAAGTTCGGATATAAATGGTTTTGTAAGGCACTAATATATTTGTCCATAATTATTGGAATAGTAGGAGCATAAATTACTTGATATAGTCAGGAAAAAAGGAAATAATTCACAACTAAGTGCTAGTTAGTATGCAGTTTAATAACAATTACTATGATCAGCATTTCAGTCTTTGCAGATCCTTGCTGGGACCTAATAGGCTTGGCTACATACAGTAATCATACAAGACAGATTGGTCAAATCTGAATTGGTTCTGGAGCAATTCATAGGTAACAAAAAATATATTAAACATAGACGAGGTAGTTGTAAATACTGTATACAGTTAAGACGTATGAGTACTATTGTGTGAATTGTTTTATCAATTTTTATGCTCATGCATATGCTAAAGAATTGTAGAAAATGTATTTACACTACATTTGTAAAAATGTTACTAAACTATTGTTTGCTAGGAACATTTCTGTTTAATTATCAGTGTCACGATAGATATTCAATATTGTATTTGTTTAACATACATATTAAAGGTGATATCTTGTCTGCCAGGTGGCAAAGTTCTCAGGAGCTTGTATGTTCAAACATCTATAGAAGACAAATTTTTAAAAGTCCAGGGTAGTGTTTGTTCTCACTGAAACTCCTGTTTTAATATATGCAGAAAATGATTGTTTAACATAACACAGATATCTCATGTAAATAAGAGGTTGTCAATGAAAACATTAAAAGTTAGATGTTTTCTGATACTGTACATTCTAAAGTAATTGACTGGTTTTCCAAGACATATTTTTCAGTATCATGTTAAGATACATTATGAAACCTGTTAATTAGCTGGATGGTCTAACTAGAGAAAAAGGTGCACTCTGACAAGTATGGCAAAGAATTAGCAAGAGGCAGACAGCAATATGGATATTTGATCAGATTAATCACTTTAATTTAATTACAAAGTCTTTTAAATGTATTATAGCTATAGGTCATATTTGCAATCAAAAGTTAAATGAGAGCTATAAAAGTTGACAACTTAAATTAATAAATATACTATACATAGATATAAAACTATACAGTCCTGTGGAAAACTATACAATTAATAGAGAAAATAAAAACTCTATAAAACCAATCTAACTGTAATATATACAGGTTGTGCTTTAGATTTATTTTAAAAGTATAGGAGCTATATTAATGATGTGGTTGAATATACAGTATAGGCGGTATAATATAACAGGTGGGCAATCCTTGGTTTTGAGTGACAATTAGAATAAATTCCAAATTTAAATTCAGATACTGTAAATATTTGAAAGTATCGTCATGGCCTTTGTGTTGTTTTCTTATATTAGGAAGTATTAATATAAAAGCACTTTTTAGCTACTGAAATACACATCATATCTTGTTCTTAACGTCATGTTTGCAATGAATATTTAAAAAATCAAATACTGAACAACATAAATTACAAATGTAAAAACAATACAGAAAATGTGGTTAATTATTTTTTTCAGAAAAGAAGTGAGAAATAACCATACAGTCACAATGTATGCACTAGCAAAAAAAGAAAATCTTTTCTATTTTGGCTGTTTTTTTGGCTGCTAATTATTTAGAACACTGCTACAGGTTTTTTTTTTTAATCTCAAACAACATAGAACTTTTTTTTATAGATAATGATTACTGCTGGAATTTTTTTTAACGTGATTGAATCCTTCGATTAACCAGATGGGTAAATTGAGAAATCACATCATTAACAATGATGACCCAGAGAATACCTAATTATATACCTAAATCAATCATTATTTGACTATTAAAATATGATTTATTGGAGCAGTTTGTTAAAAAATGCAACAGTATCTCAGGCCATAATTCTTTAGTCTGCTGTACAGAGCCCTAACCACCACTCCACACTGCTGCACAAAAGGTCTAATAAGGAAGAACTATTTTGTTCTTATTCAAATTAACAAATAAAAAGCTCTTTTAACCTCCTAAGAAGGATCAGTCTTACTATACTGTATGTCCTTTCTAATTTAAGAAGGTCATGCTGTTTAAGGCACTGTAGGTTTATGGTTTATTCACTTTTGCAGCAAATTCTTGTTGTTTTATAACGTCAAAGTCTGACTCATAAACACTGTGGTAGTGTAGAAAAGGTGACCAGTCTAGTCAGCTTTTAAAATAGGTATTATCATAAAACTAACTAATGCACCAAAGTGAATGGTAAATTTGTTGTAAATCTCCTATTCTTCAAAAACAAAGACTTAATCTTATTGGCAAGCAAAGGGGTTTAAGGGACCCCAGTGTTATCAGTTCATGTATACCTGTGGTAGTCAAAACAACTAAAGCCAGTTGTCCCCTTCTTGTAGTGCTGGTGACAGCATAGCATTAGGTCACAAACCTAAGTCTATAGTCAATAAGCTTCACTTCAGTGGGCTACTTGTCCCTTGAGCCTGATCTCTTGACCCTACTTCTTCTCCTTGCATTGTTAACAGAGCAAAGTCTCATCTTTCAGAATACTGCACATTGCTTGTAATCTCACAAAAGGTGACAAAAGAGATCCTGACTTTTAATATACTGTAGGTATAAAGGTAAAGGTGTAATAAGGCATAAAGTTTAAAATATCCATGGCCTGAAACGTGAATTTTGCATGAATTAATTCGAATGCGTCTAAGAAAAGCTTGGGAAAGTCAAGAAAACTGTGAGTGAAGTCACACAACTGTGATGGATTTTACCATTGCTACTGCTCAGCTTTTAAGTTGCCGATTACACTGTATCAAAAATACATCAGTGTCAATCACACTGTTTTAGAACTGGGACTTAAAATACATGTAGAACTGGGCAAACAACATACAAAGTGCAGATTTAAAATAAGTTTCATACAAAGTGCCCTCATTCCTCGCCCAATTCTCCAGTTGTTATGCCTTGAAGGTTGTTAACACCAAACGATTTATATTCTCCTACTGCTGACTAAAATATACTTGCTTCAAGCATTGTATTTCTTCAGTTTCTTAACTCCTAGGCTTGTCATTTACTGCCCCAAGGATAACTTGAGATAAAGGCAAGAAGGTGTCAGTGTAAGCTTGTACTTATTGGGGGTGGGGGGTAGCAGTACTTGATTATTTTATGCTGTGCTTCAAGTGGGAGTGTGGGCTTCCAGAATGTTAGAATGACTAGTTACACATACAGAGTTTGGTAACTTTTGGCTTGAATTACATGGATTTGAGGAGCTTCTTCATTCCTGAACTAGCATCTGTGCAAGCAGAGCTCTGTTTTTTGAAGATGGTGCTGCTTACATTAAATGGTGGTACTGAACCATTTGCATGTTAAATCCTGTATGTTATACATGATATATGAATAAAGCATTACACTTACTAGCATTAGGAGATGAAACTGCTACTGATACATGCACACACTGGAATCTTTTGACCTATTTTTTTACCACCTTCTTAGTAAGGCAGTCAATGGCCTCTATAGCAATTCTCCCTCTTTCCCTTACTAGTTAATAATTCCTACTCCATTATCTGCCAAGAGTTCTTATCAATCTCTCTGTCAGTTTATAACAGGGGCTTATCAATGTATCTGGAGTCACATGATTATGGCAAGCCTATCACAACCATGAATTTGGAACCCAACCGATTAGTGCCCATGAGACAGGACCATTGGTCAGGTCACTATTTCTTGGGGGGGGCTGGGGGGTGGGAGTTGTTCAGTACACTGAGAGAATTCAGGTGTCTTTCGAGCTTGGAGGTGATATCTGTTTTTAACCCAAACTTTCCCTGAAGTCTTTCTGGAATCAAGGCCGGAAAAGTTTACAAGTCACACCTTTTCACAGTCAGTTTTATATGATTTTCTGTCAAGGGCAAAGCACTTCCAGCCAATAATGTCTTCAAGCCCTGAGCCTGGCATGGGGCAGGATTTCACAAGACAAGAGCTCTCTGGGTTAGGTAGGTTGCAATCTCTCCGATTTCTTTTGCTTTTACACAATCCTTTACCAGACACTTGAAAGAATCTGACACTTGTGTGATTCTCTTCGTATTCCAACAGCAAACACTAAAGTGTACCAAATCATTTCAAGACACTTTTCTCATGCCTACAAGCTATTCATACTATATTTTGGGGCTGCATTGATACATAGGACACAGTTTTTTATTTAATTTCATTTTCCATCTATAAGGGTTACAAGTATTATGGTGTGGTATCCGTAAATGAGGAGGCACGTTCGACTTTAGAATTGACACGTTAAAAAATAGCTTCTCGTGTGCTTATTAATTGATCAAATGCATGGTTTATAAATAGAGAGGAATCTAGGAGGTTATGACGTCTCACCTACCACCCACCAAACTTAAGCAGGTGGATATTGTGTAGTCAGGAGATTTGAAAATGTGTGGTAATACAGAATAGACGATAGATAGTAAGATTTATGTTCAAAATAATTAGCTTCAAGATAGTTTACAATGATTCAGGTGTCATTCTTTATTCTCCAACAAAGAATACAGCTGGGTTTTTTTGCATACAGTATGTGCAAAATAGACTGTTTAAAATATTTTCTCAAATTTTGGAAAAAAGACTAAATTAACGAAATTGTGCTTGCCTAATCACAAGCTTAAACGCATTTTGGACTCGGTTGGAGTAGCTGATTGACTGTTTCATTGATTGATTGGTGTACATCTTATCTTATGTCGTAGAAAGAAACAGGAATGTACGAGAAAGGATTTTTTTCCCAGATGATACTGACATCGACGTTATTTGAAAGGAAGACGCGAAGCGTGCTGTGTGCATTGTTGCATTATTTTGCGAATAAAACACATCACAACAAATTGTTTTTCTCATATTTTTGAAAACTTGCATTATTCGCATATCTGCTTTACTGTCCTTTGTAATAATTTGTTTACTATGAGAATCTGGTTTGTAAGGTAAATGTTTTCCGACCACAAAAGTATATTTTAACATTGTGATTGTGTTATTTACATTGATGTTTTGTTTCGATTAATTATAAGATTCAAGGTAAAATGAAACGGTCTTTTTAGATTTTTTTATATGAAACACAAAACTTTCGGCCTTAAATAATAAAAATACAGATAGCCTATAATGCTTGTCACTTTTTAATGTTTTAATGGCGTGTTTCAACAACTGTGGCTAGCTTTGAGACTTCAAAATACCGGATTATAATTCTTTGCAAAACACTTGGAATCTTCAGCGTTTGGAAAGATGAGCGAAAGCTATAGGCTACCACGGACTTGATGATTTATTGTACATGGAGAAATGCTAGTCTACGTTTTTTTCTAATAGGAAAGGTTACAAACTGATTAAAGCAGAACAACAATGCTCTACAGAAATTATCACAACTTTCAAAAGAGGTTATCAAATATCGAGAAATGTCTCCAGCAGTAGGGTAAATACAAATAAATCAAGAATTTGAATTGGAATAATCCGAACACGTTTTCAGTTTCACAATACACTGTTCTTTTCAGATACCTATCGAGGCAAACACCATGCATATTTTATAAAGCAATTCTTGTAATTTCACCAACTGAAGGTAGCAGTTCCCGGGCTGGCATACTTGATAATAAATAGTATTATCTTAACATTGTTCATATAAAGAATAATGTACAAATGTAGCAAAGATGAAGAGAAGAGTAGACAATTGTGATTGAACCAGTTTATAATGAAAACAAAAGGCAATCCTGGAAAAACGAATAAGGAGGGCTATTCTGTTTCTGGTAATACGTAATACAGGCTACCGTTTTAAAATCTTTCAGTTTGAAAAGTATAATACAGTAAAATTATCTTTCAACCGCTAAAATGGGAAAATGCCGTTCGTTACTCGTTGAGCTAATTATTTTTTAATTATATCTAATGATTTTAAGTAGAATAAATTTAGATTAAAAATAATATATTTTTCCGAAACGCCCCTTGAGAAATTGGAGCTGTAATACAGAAAAAAATGCAGAAAATGTTTTGTGAATAAAGAAAGTAAATTCGGTTAAAACATATTTTTTAGATGTGGAAAATAATTTACGGCCTGTTTAATTATAATTAAACAGATATTTAGGACATCATAGCTTTTTTTTTACTTAATAAGAGAATACGGTATTTCAAAGGCGTTATAATAAGTAAAACAAACTTGTAGCTTTTGCAACTTTTGTATTCTTTTTATCTTAGCATTGATCTCTGTGTAGATCTCTGCACTGTAATTATTGTTTAGTATTTTTTTTACTTGCACTTTTTATTGAAAGCGGCTTGTTGCAATCTTAAAATATTAGATTCTCAATTCCTGAAAACGCTTTTAGGGGGAATACTTCCAGTTCTTCCAGGTCGGTGGCTTCCTTTTTATGTCATGCTGTTAAGAGATATAAAGATAAAAATGGATTCGTGATTCTAACGTTTTTACCAATATTGAAATAAAAAAACACAATTCTAATTTTCTGTTTATTTCTTAGATTATTGTTCGTAGTAGCGGTGGTACTACTGTTTCTAGTTTCTAAGACGCAAGTGTAAATGCTTTTGCTTCTGACCGACACCGTACAGAATTCAAATAAAGGATCTTTATGTTAGTATCGGATCCTCTTGTGATCAACCAGGTGAAGCGAAAGAGATATACTTTGTTATCGTAAGCCAGTCATTCGAACACCTACAGGTTAGTCACTGAACTCATTACCGTAAAGTATCCGATTGCAGTCGGTGTCAGCAGAAAACTTCAAAATGAATATTTTAATGTAAAAAAGATGTTTAAATATTTGAAGTGGACCTTTAGTTGTGCACTTTTGACATCAGTTGTCTATGTCGGAGCAGTACACTGTATTCAGAAGCAACACAGGTAGATATGTGATTCTTTACCGTTAGCAATAAGCACGTTTCACCTGCTACTACAGTATTGTATCTCCGTGAATAATTTGTAATATAGCAATTTCAATTTCTGTTAAGGATCAGTAATGAACACAGTTGAAAGCACATTCAATTTGCTTATATTTTAATTCAGCATTTCAACCTGTATTTTCTACATTTTATTAAGTATTAAGAAAGCTTTGTGTGAAGTAAGGGTGAGGCACAGAAATTAATTGGCATATTATCTAAAATGATTATGTTTGCTAGTAGTTTTCAAAACCATTAATTATTTATGTTGGGCAATACTGCGCTAGCTCATGTCAATAAAGCACGTTGAATCTGAAAATATATTTAGCCTTTTCTTGATGCAGTATTAGAGATGCTTCTGACTTAAAATATCGACTGCGTTTTAGAAATAATTTTGTATTGTCTTTTCTCCAATAAAAGACCCGTGCGCTTGAATGCAATTCATACACTCACCCGGCCGATTATAAACATATCCACCATATCACGAAAACTTAATTGAAATGACCTAATGTTCACAATCATTATTTAAAAACCCAAACAAACCGTCTAATAAATAAATGTTTCTGTCTGAATGTATGACAGAAAAACACTGATAATACTAAATATTTTCTTATTTCTCCAAATCTAACCTTCTAAAATTTCCTTGAATTTCTGTTTTCTCTTGACTCTTTAAATTTCTGTTACAACAACACGGAGCTCAGATATTCGTTGATTCTCACCATGTCCGTTCACTGCGTTTTTTATTTTCACACATTTGAAGCATTGTCACTATTTCTATTTAAACCACTTCGAATTGGGAGGATGAAACATTTTATGAGCTGCGATTTCTTGCCTCTGCCAGGGATTGGCCAAAGAAAGCGTGATGTCAGACCACCCCGAAGAACCGTGATTGGAGAGAGCTTTGTGAGTGATGAGTAAACAAGGCAGGAAGGAATGGTTTCAACTTCAGAACTCAACACATCACAGATAGAGCTAGCTAGACATAACACATTGGAGGGGACTGTAACCCTGAAGCCCCTGACAGTTAACTTCAGTTTATAGACTGATGTCAGAAACATCGAAGAGGCACTGGGAGATCAGATAGCCGCTGAAACATCGGCACAGACGTGATGATCTCTTAGTTTAAGGTGTTATTTTCTTAATTTTTGGTTAACAGTGCAGAAACCGGTTGTCTAGTAACATAACTGCTCATAGACATTTTTTTAAAGTGCGCTCTCTTCTAATTGCAGCGTGGTAACGCAAAAAATTGAAATCGATGAGATTAGATTTCACAGGGCCGGTGTGGGAGATGAACTTTTATTTTGTCAGCTATTAAAAGACAAGCTGTTGTGTGCCCTTAAGTTAAAGTGGCACCAGCTGAGTTGAGGCATTCGCTGGATTTGGGGAGAGTTTTCTCAGTAGGTGAGAATTTGTGGTGTCCCCCTTGCGTCCAGGTGGCCTGTCGGACGGAGCCGAGCCCCCAGTTCCGCTTTGCAGCGCTGTCATGCTGCCCAAAGTCGAGACGGAATCTCTGGGACTCGCTCGATCGCATGGGGAACAGGGACACATGCCAGAAAACATGCAAGGTAAGTAAATAGCTTCATTTACATTCATTGCACATGTGAGGTGGATGCAGAAATGGAGAATGTGTGTGTGTATTGTACTGTACATTGTACTAGTGATTTGTCGATTTGGGTAGCATCGTATTAATGGTGCATTAGATTTCAGATCATGTTTAAATTATTGTGACCTTTATAGATCTCATCCGATAATCACTGATACTTCTTTTTCCACCGCGTGTTTAACTAAGGCATATTAAATGGTAAGCTTAGTTTTTAACGGTTCATCACATTGTCATAAGGATGTTGCCAATCGAAACCATTTTGGTAGTAAAATAATTTTCAAGTTACGTATTCAGTAATATTGTGATGGCTCGCTAATGTAAGGTTACGTACTGTACAGTAAATGCAGCCTGCGTTATTAGAGGTCGAAGCCCCTTAAGACGTTTATCTCTTGCAATAAACAAAAATATCCAGAAATTATTCATGTAGACGTTATTTACGTGTAGATCCCGAATATTTATAATGTCTTTTTTTACACCAAACTCTGAAAGTTAAGCAAAATAAGATGATGGGCCTGAAGTATTCACTTTGAAGTGCATCCTTTGGGAAAACTAAGAAAACTTATTTTTATGGTATCTTGAACTTTCTCTTTGAGCACGAAAACTGTCAAATAATAGTTAATTGTTAATTGATATCTGGGGTCCATTTTACCATCAATGTTATCGTATTGTGACGTAAATTTGTTATTTTTTTAGCTTAACTGTTTCCTTTAAATATATACACACTAAACGTCTGAAATGTAATTAATGTACCAGTTCAATTTTCATTGTCAATTCCTATAGCAGCTAACTGAATATTTATTACTTTATAAATATTAAGTTATTTCTAAGAACAAATTGAGAACAACTTGTTTATTCAACCTGTTGCGATGTGAAAGTAAGGCACCGAACATTTCCTATTTCCTTCAAATCTCAGTGCTTCAGAATTAATCGGGCAAGGGAAAGTACTGTATATTTATACAGTATAACTTTCTAAACTTGTCCTAGCAAATAAACGGGCAGAAAGTGTACTTTCAAAGAAAGGAAACCAATATCTCCATTCTCTAATTTCTGAAATTATTGTCAATTGATGTTTGATTGAAAAAAAGGTTTAAGTAATGGATTTTCATATGCGAGTGTTGTTAAAAACGTTCAAAGCTGAATTAAAAAAGCATTTGAACAGTACTCTCCGATAGTCACTTTTTGTACTTCAGCTTTGAGCATTGAAGATCAGAGATCATAAACCTCATTTTGTGAAACCTAGCTATTTAAATCAGGCGTTTAGATTATTTTTCATTCATCAATCCCACCAGTTGTGTATTGCTTATTTTCCCTTTTCTAGGGGAGAACGTATTAAATCTAGATAGACACGATTGAGAATCAAGTTAAAGACACGATTTTCTAAAGTATAACTTCATAAGTCCTTAAATATATACTGTATAAAGCGCTGTTTTTATTTACAGTATGTACCAATAAAATTAAGTTTAAACAAACTTCTCAAGATAATGTAATAGCATCATAAATACAAATTACTTATTTCATTGTATCTTTTTCCTATTTGTTCTTGCAAATATATGTTTTACGTGTATGGCAAACAGTGTGCTAATAGCGTTTAGAATGTCTGTTGAGTAATTTAAAAAAACTTCTTCACGTAAAATAACTATAGACTTCTCGTAGGGAAAATGACATCTCTCTATACTAAATCACACTAAATCACCACCGGATTGTAAGACATTCTGAGACTTTGAACATTTAACAATGGTTCTGTTCTTTGTAGTTGTCGACAATTAATAAATACCTGCTGATGCTGGGTTTTTTACGATTGAGACTTCTTGTCAAGTTTGGTTTGATGTGTTAAAGTTAAAGAGACGCATTTCCACCAGATCAGGATATACCCTTTCTGAAAGATGTAGGAATTATTTTAATAAAGATATGTTATACTGTAAGTACACGGTAATCAAGTTGTGATAACACAAGTACCGTGAGGTACACGGTACTCAAGTGCTCCATACATAAATATAGTTCCCGGTGATAATTTGTGATACCTGTACCTTGATAAACTGCATGCATTAACAATTGTTTTAGCTCCCACTTCATATAAACCAGTGAAATTAGTTAAGCATAAATACGTTTTAATGTTTTAAAGAGCTAGCACAACCCATAGCATTAAAACAGTATAAACTGTATACATCGTGTATCAAGTTAATCGTGTAATTCAGATACATATTATAGAGCGATGTTTTATTAATTTCTATACTTTAAATAATAAACTGTAAATTTTAGTAATCGGGATATATACATCTGCTAGATTGTAAAACAGTCATAATTAATTCATGGACATTTTATTTTAAATAAAATATGTGCGATATTGTACATTCATGGATACATGTTCTTGTCTGCATTACAGTCTTTCAGTTATTACATGTACCTCCTGGGATTTACATATCTATTATCTAGTGCTCAACACAATAATTAACTTGATACGTTTTAGTGAAATTAAAGAAACTCCCCTGGTATGCATAGTAATTATTATTTGCATGTTTTGTGATTTGAAGCCAGATTGACAGGAGCTGACATAAACTGTGTCAGAACCGCGAAGGTCCGAGGAATGTTGTCAACTTTAAAAAAAATGAGCATGACTTTATAGTTATATACAGTATCTACGTACTATACTACCTTCGTCAATATACTAAAGCAAAACTGAAATATTAAATAGCTACGTTTGAGGCATTGTGGGCAAGGACTTAAACATTTGTTGCAAATTGTCATTCTTTTTGTTCCCTTAAAAAATGACCGAACAGGTGGTTGGAAATGATTTGATTCAAATTCTTTTTTACAGATTGGAGACACGTTTGTTATACGCGGGTAGCCTACTTTGAAATAAAGTTTTTTGAGTGCCTTTAGGCTGTTTCAGTATTAAATATCTTCTGGCGAGAGAGTGTGTGTGACAGAAGTAGCAATATGCTAGTCTTGTGTTACTCTTAAATGTTTAGTAGCCTCCTATTTTCTGAGGCATTAGAACATACAGTAGAATGAATATGAATGCAGATTCAAAAGGTTTTACAAATCGCTTAGAAAGTTCACGAATTATCACCGTATTATTTTGTGCTTCCAGAAAAAGAAATGTATGATGTGATTTTTCTAGTTAAGAATAACCAAGCATATTACTGACAGGTCTTGTGTAGCCCACTCTATTTTCATCGTAAGTTACTGACTACTTATTTGTTATCTGTACGACTTTTACTACAGAAACAGCATTTACAATGGAGTTTTAAGGACTGATTTTTCAACCTATCTGAGGAAGAAGAAAATCAATAAGACTTGGTCATCAAACTGCATACTGTAAATCTGATACATCGGTTGGCTCAGACATCATTTTGTTTCTTCAATGTTTATTCTACTCTTACAGTCAGGAGTATTGCAGACCTGTGGAAAATGTAATGCTGGGGTTTCTAGAAAAGCTTATTTATAGGAAACTTGCCAGAGACGTTCTTGGATGAAGCATGTGGTGGTTCAATTGCAGTGAAAAATTTTACATTGCATTTAAGCTCTGAATTGGCCTATATACCCCTCTACTTTCCAGCTCCTCAGTTTAAAATGATGGACTACTCCTATGATGAAGACCTCGATGAGCTCTGTCCTGTGTGTGGAGATAAGGTGTCAGGGTACCACTATGGTCTTCTTACCTGTGAGAGCTGCAAGGTGTGTGTGGTTTTTTTTTTGCTATATTTTCTGATTGTTTTATCTTGCCTAATTCTTGTTACTTGTTAAATCTTCCGTCTTCTAATTTGTATAGTTGTTTAAAAATATGTCTTCTCCAATTTACTGAAAGATGTAAAAAATGACTCATGAATTTTGTGTCTGTACAAGTACATATGAATTTATGTGTTCACATTAGGTGTTTTAACTTTAGTAACTTATTTTTTCTTTAATTGTATGAAAGCTAGGTCAAATGAGAAAAGACCTTCATGTTCTGATTAATGCTGTGTAGTAACGTCTTAGTGACACAGTTTTACTCATACACATAAGAAGGAATACTCCATAATTAATTTAAAGAGCTTTTTAAGAAGGTGCCCATGTTTGTATTTAATTCATTTTAATACTTAATCTTGTGATAGCACCTTAGCTTCTCAAATGTCACTGCTTTCATATGCATTTCAGCTATGACTGACTTTTTCCGTGTCTCCAGTGTGCTCAAGTCGAGACAGAAAATGTCTCTCTGTATCAGAAACAGATTTATTTGATGGTGCCATTGTTTGAATATTTAGTTGATTGGAACTATTCCTTCATTACAGAAGTTATGTGTTGTGTTTCTGGAGTTCAAAACTACTCGCTGTTTTCTCTTAATTTTCCTAAACTGCACTGTCTCAAATGTAAAAAAAAAAAAACAGATCCGGAGATAAAAATCGAAGGACATGGGCAATGCATGTGAATCCCTTTGCCTAGTATGTGTTCTGGTTTATATTAAAACCATTACTTTTGCAAACAGTTTAAAATTAAAGGACTAATCTGCAACCTATTCCTAATGATGCACAATTTTGTTTATAATCTTAAGAACCTAAAATGCATTTTGGTCAAAATGCATGCATATCATATTGTATGTTTGGCCTTTTTCTTGCAATGTTTCTTTTTAATATACAATACCCATCACGTTAATGGTGCTATAAGATACAATTTTAATAATCTCAAGCAATGTAGCAAGCCCAAGTCATTGGAACGTTTTTTTAATGTTTTCATTGCCTCTACCCTTTATATACCCTTTAATATACAGTATATATTTTGTACATGTTTGTGAATTCTTCCAGGTTTTTTTTTGCAGATATGATAATTGGTGACCTTAATTCTGTCATTCACTTATTGCCTACTTGAATTAAAAGTCTATTTTAACAGCTCTCTGCACCAACCAAAGGTTGTACTTTCTCATCCAGGTTATTATTGCCAAAAGTATGCTCACTCTATACAAAAGTTAATTAGAACATCGGGGTGTAAAATCCATATTGTAGTGCTTATTTCATGTTAAAGGTCAAAATCCTTTGCACCCCCATAAATTGGGTCAGGTAAGGTAGAATTAAATCTTTGCTGTCTTTAGCAAACAAATTGACTCAAAATATCCTTGTTGTTCAATTATCTTAATGAAATTCAATACTTATATATAATATTTGAATATGCTGCAGCACTCCATCATAATGCAGTAAAACATTCCATTAAGGTTTGCTGACTTAATCTGAGCTGCTTAGTTATTTCAATGGTTCCTGCTTTTGCATTATTTTAAGAGTAGCAATAAAGTCTTCAATTCTCCTTTTACTATAGGAAGCTGCTTGTATTGAATTGGCTGTGTTTTTTTTCCCTATTGGTTTACTTTGATAGGAGTTTGTTCCTTTGTAGATTGTTTTATACAAATCCTGTCAAGGCCTGTGACAAAGATGAACTTAAGCTATTTAATAAATCTCCCTAACTTTTAAGTATTAACAAATCATACAACATTTGTGCGTGTTCTTTTTCATAAATATATATTGTAAAAAAAAACAAATATAAGTTTAAAGATTGCAAGAAATTTGAATTTTACATCTAAATATTTTTTTTCCATAGGGTTTCTTCAAGCGCACAGTTCAGAATAATAAAAGGTACACATGTATAGAAAATCAGAGCTGCCAGATTGACAAAACACAGAGGAAACGGTGTCCCTACTGTCGGTTTCAAAAATGTCTCACTGTTGGCATGAAACTGGAAGGTAAGGATGTTTTTCATTAAACTATTTGCTTTCTGTGCTCCTGGCAATGTTAGCCATAAGGGAAATGACACATGCGTGACACATTCGAAGAAAATACATTGAAAAACAGACCTTTATTCTACTGGTATTCAGAAAATGAGCTTTTTTTTTTAGATAGCTGCTTATTTTAGTTTATATGTACTTTCTGAAGTCTTTGGTTTTGCCCCATACAAATGGTGTTTTAGTAATCTAATGAATTACTGTTAATTGTGACTTGCCAGAGGGCAGAATTTCCTTGGCTGTCATGTTATAGGCTTATTTTCTTTTGATTTGTTTTCATATGTTAGCAACAGGATACCAAAAGCCCTGCAGTACTTTGTCAATCATATCCATGGATATACATTTTTTGAAAGCTGATGTATTTCTGAAGTACATGAGGAGAAAGTCTTTCAATAATTCCTTGTGTCAGCTTCACATTAAAAAATGTATTATTTTCATTCTGGTTGCCTGTCTGAAAGTTTGAATCGGTGCATCCAGGCATGGGGTGTGGTATCGATAAAAAGCAGCAGTAGTTTTTCTCAGTACCTTTCCTCAAATTAATTCATCTGTTGGAGTTAAAACATACATCTAAAATTGAACGGAAGAATCAATAGGAGTTGCAATATATATGAAGCAATTGTTGCAATAATTTATTAATATTAATACATTTACAGTTTTATTTAAGCACAGCCTATGCCGTGCAATTACTGTATGTTAAAAAGTAGAAGATAATATAAAGATTGTATTGTTTAGCAGAAACAGTCAATAGTAGAAATCAAGATACAGTATATACAAGAATGCAGACTGGCTAATGACCTAATGCATGGATAGGAAAAACAAATGAAACAAAGTAATAGGCCATATTACTAAGTTAAATTAAGTGGCAATGTGACTTAATATTATCGCTAAGTCGCTTAATTTATAGTCGCTATGGCGACTTCTGTTGATAAATGGTAGCTTGTTGCAAGTTTACAATCAAAATAATTCATCACTTCTTTAGGTGTTTACCACAAATTCCATGTTTAATAGGAATAATAAGGCTGTAACTGAGTGAAATGTTCTATTTATTTTTTAATTAAGAGTCAAAATAAGGAGGTTTATTTTTAAAGGGTTCTGTTTCTATTTCATAGTGCTGAAAAATGTATAGAACCAAACAGAACTTATAAAGTTGTAAAATATATTCTTTGCTTTATTAAATTCTTTCATTTCCTCTGAATTTCACAGTTTAAAAAATGTATGTAATAATTCCTATGAAAGGAAACCTTTAGTGAAGTAAGTAATTATTCCAAAATCAGGCAAACAGCACTCTAATTTATATGTATTTTGTTTGTAATAATACGACAGATGGTGGGCTTGTTCATCTCTAAGATGGACTGAGTTTTTAAAAATCTGAGACTTTTTAGTAAAATAATAAAAGCAGATTATATGTAGTATATTCAAATACTATTTAGCTTACAAACATAATTATGAGTTTTGAAATTGTGGACAAAAAAATATAGAATTTAAAAAATGTGAAGTAATGCTTGAGTAATTGTAGTCAGTTAAGATATAGTTTAGAAATGGCCCAGAATGTTAGTAACAACAACTTTAGTTAGTAAGTCATATTCAACGTTACTTTTCTATGACAAAAAAAACATCACAAAAAAGCTTTATCTACAGTATATAAGACCATCAGTAATAAACGTCTTGTCAAATGTGCATTGATAGTGTACATTCAGAAAGGAGCTGTATAAAATCATTAAGTATTATAAAACCCTGAAGCATTTTTATGTCAGATATCAACCATGGGACCCATAAATATGCTTTAGTAATATAGAAATACTTTAAATAGCGAAATATTACCTTGGATTTAGCAGAATAAAATCAATAAATAATTGATGGTTTGTATTCTACCATCTTTATGATTTGGTGACTGTTCCTAGGAAAGATGAATTTGGGAAATGGGGAGCAAACAGGCAGGGATATGAAAGAGAGATTAATTTTTAATTTTTTCTGCAGACAAATCTGTATGACATGCATGTAAATAACCTTGTTTAATTAGACACAAAAAAAATGTAACCAAAACATGTATTCGTGGTCTGACTTGCAGGGTCAGACCTAATTGTGTTTTCCCAAAAGGGCTAACTATTAGTTTTCAGCTCATAAATTACCTTGTTGGTTGGAATCATTAATAGTTAAAGTCCTTACAATAATGTATAATGGATACACGGGGTTTTGTGATACATTTTTAATGCTACACTAATCCCTAAGATAAAAAGCTCCAAACTTAACCTCCAGCGGAACACTCAGCAGTCTCTGTGTGTCACGGAGCTGTCAAAGGTTCCTGTTTTTGTGTAGTCACCATTAGTCAAGACGGACTTTGTGAGAACTTCTCGTTGGCTCTTTAGATCTACACGGCAGTGACAGACACTGCTGTGACAGAGACCATTAAAATTACTCCCAAGGCAGCTGTTGAGCTGGATTTGTTTTAATTATTTTTAATTCTGGAGATATTAGAAGCCATAACACTATCTATGGGCTTTAAGTTTTTCCGCTTGGGGAAATGGTGCACTGGATCGTCTTCTTTCACGTGCCAACTGTGTGCGAGAATTTATACTCTACTGCCAGCATAAAAGCAAAATAATTAAGCATAAATAATTAACGTGCACAGTCAACACAAAAAAAAACCAAAGCAGTCTCTGAATGGAAAAGTTCATTGATTACCTTTTTTATATGTGTAAATTAGTGTGTTTTCCTTTTTTTCGCATTTTAGAAAGGATCATATGATTAATTTATTCTTTAGCTTAGTGTGCAAATTCATGATTCTCAGAGTAGACTTTTATTTGTGTTCATTTTACTAATTAACTAGATCCATCAGTATGAAGCTTTAATCATATCCAAATTGCAGTCATGTGTCACATACTATTTAAATAGTACCGTATAAAACTTGTTCCCTGCTAAGTGCTAAGCCACTGAAAAAATAATCTTATTTGGAGATCCTACAGTATATCCCCAAATGCAAACTGGAGTGCAAACATAAAACATTTAATAAAGTAAGTGTCAGTGTCTTTTCAAATGTTGTTTTATTTGTTCATTATCTGAAACTGCTTACACTGTTATATGATGTTTTAAATAATTGGTATTGTACTGTGAATCTGTAGATAAAATAATGTTCAAAATATATTTTTAACCTGAAAATTAAATGTTCTGTTAATTTTTACTGAACAATATTTCTCAGAGTTGTCGAGTTTCTTACGCATTTACAGTCTTCGTATTATCATCAGAAGCATTGTTCACCATTTATTTTTTATCTTTGTTTGTCACAGCTGTAAGGGCAGACCGCATGCGAGGTGGTCGCAACAAGTTTGGCCCAATGTACAAGCGGGACAGGGCATTGAAACAACAGAAGAAGGCCCTGATCAGAGCCAATGGACTTAAAATAGAAGCCATGACTCAGGTGATGCAGACTGTGCCAACAGACCTGACAATATCTTCGGCCATTCAGAACATCCACTCTGCCTCCAAAGGCCTACCTCTAAGCCACACTGCCTTGCCCCCAGCAGACTATGACCGAAGCCCCTTTGTGACATCTCCTATCAGCATGACCATGCCACCTCATGGGAGTCTCCAGAGCTACCAGGCATACAGTCACTTTCAGAGTCGCACCATCAAATCTGAGTACCCAGACCCTTACACGAGCTCTCCAGAGTCTCTCATGGGCTACTCTTATATGGACACCTACCAAACCAGCTCTCCTCCCAGTTTTCCCCACTTGATAGTGGAACTTTTAAAGTGTGAGCCAGATGAGCCACAGGTGCAGGCCAAGATACTGGCCTACCTGCAGCAGGAACAAGCCAGCAGAGGCAAGCACGAGAAACTCAACACCTTTGGTCTTATGTGCAAAATGGCAGACCAGACTTTGTTTTCCATTGTCGAATGGGCTCGGAGCAGCATATTCTTCAGAGAGTTGAAGGTATGTGTCTTCAAACAAAATATACTAAAACTAAGGGGAATAAAGTACAGGCTTGTGTGCTATGAAAATAAATTAATATGATTTAATCACTTTCTCAAAATGTGCAATCTTGCCTTTGTCATTTCAGAGGCAGGACACACTTGGGATGTCATATGTTGTAGAAAATGGCCTTGACTGGTTTGTTCAGCGGTCAAGAAAACTTTAGAAAAGAAAGGAGACGCTTAATTTGCGATTGTTTAGGTGTACAGACTATTGCTCAGTGGTTCTTTTGAGTTTTCTTTGTTAATTATCTGCCTTAGACATCACATGGTCACATTCTATAACCTTTGGTACTTTGAAAAAGAGCAGCTATACCTCTAAAATAAAAGGTACTTACAGTACTGACTTTACATTCATGAATCATTTAAAATTGCCCACCAGAATGTTCATTTTCAGTAAATGATCAATATACAGTATAGAAAAAAGATTTGGGCATCCTGACAAGTAGGAAAGGCTTTTAATATTATGTTGATAGGTGTGAATGAATGCTTCAGTATAGGTCATTTGAGGGATGGATTTTAAATTAATATTGTGTTGAAGCCCAATGAAGTTTTAAATATCTATGCTAATATATTCAGAATTGTATTATAATTTCTAGTTTCAAAGTCAATATTACCATTCTAGTAGTGTTTATGTGTTTTTGCACATAGGCTTTAGTTTCAAATCAAGTTGATTTTCTTAATTGGTCATTTGCTCTGAATGCGTCCAGGATTTTAATTTCTGTCACATTAGGACAAGAGGTCAGTAAAAATAATATGTGATCTGTAGGAAGCTCACAAAGGTTGAAGCAACCCACCAGAAATGTTGTCTTCACCTGAAAAACAGTGTAGTGCAGTTCTGTAGCACGCTAATCCAATCTGAGTGCATGACACAAAATGAGCTGGTTAACAAGACTGTATTTTTACTGGCATCAAAGCAATACCTTTTTTTATTCAATACGAAAGTTAATATGCAGTGATTCATGATAGATCTATGATACGTTGCATACATGTTGGGTGTATTGTAAAAAAATACTTTTATTACTTTCATGCTTTTGTCCTAAGGTGCGACATACTGTATTAATCAATTCATGGAATATATAACTTCAAAAAATACATATACTGTATATTTATCAAAATGTTTTCAAGCCGAGTGAAGCTCCTGTGCACGTGATGTGCTCACTGTTTTATCATCTCTTATCTTTAAAGTAATTTTAATTATAATATCCTTACTAACATATACTCAGCATAATTTGATTGCTTATTACGTACGCTTACAAATTATGCCCTGCCCCACTTTAGTTTCTAAAATGAAAACATTTTGTTTCACTAACTGCTAAGTTGCTATAGTTTTTAATGGTACTTGGCCATAAAGCTTTGTTTCCAGCAACCTATTTTCCATCAGTTTAAATGATAAAATGTTATCTTTTGTGCACTGAATCACCCCCAAACCCATGCCATTGTATTTTTGAGCATTCAGAACAGAACTAGTATACATCTGCGAACTGTGAGAAAACAATGCTGTACATGACAATCATAGGAGCCACTTTTGCTCAGTATCATCACTAAATCATTGTCAGAAGCAGAGGTCTGCAAAATTATCTGCTACAACTGAGAGCTTACAAGAGCCGATGTTCTAATTATAAGGTACTCGTATAGCAGTTGTTAAGCTGAAAGCTTAGCATTTTTGATGAGAGAAAATCCTGTAAGATCCTTCTGAGAATAGGTGATGAGGGTTGATGCTAGACTGAATATACTGAATGTGTAATAACAATTGTGAACAAAAGAACTTAAGGCAGATGTCACCCAGGCAGTACAGCCTCTGACAAATCGTATATACAGTTCACTGGGGAACCACCCAAAGACAACAGTCAATTAAAGGTGTCGCTTGACTATTAAGTGATACCAGTCTGCGAGGTTTGTGTTAAATGATACAGATTCACACACTAATTCATTTAAACTTAAACAAAAAGTTTCATCACTTCTGTCATCAGAGATTAATACAGTAGGTACAAAGTGATACATTTTGCAACAAAGTTTTTACAACCCAAAGTTTGCAGTCTCAAATTAATTGCTCAGCAAGGAATAACATTTTAGAAGCAAACCTTGCAAACCTTGCTTTAATCTAAATGGCTTAGTCCTGGCATTTTATTATCAAACTTTAAGTCTCTTTCTCACTACAATGTCAATGCATTTGGAAATCCTAAAGCCACCTCTTAACGTTACCAAATCAATAACATTCCTCTTCAGTTTTACCAGTCTTGAGACAGAATAAAATCACTGGTTTCTGTTTTAAAATTCACAACAAAAGCTAATTTCAGATGTCTTTGGTAACAATTACAGTATAAAACTGACTAACAAATACAAATAGGTTCCACTGGGATTGGACACAGCAAGAACTGAAAGAAAGATACTGTACAAATGTGCTAGGGAAAGCTTGGTTTTTGGATAAATATACAGAACTTATACGAGTTAAATAGTATAAAAGTCAGAAAGTGAGAATAAACAAACTGAGATTTGATAGCCGATTGCATATTTTTTCAATCTAAATTGTGTATTCATTTTCTCAAAGACATCTGGAGCAATGGAAGTTGGCAATTAGTTTATGGTTTGATATTTTATTGTGTGATTTTTTCAATCACCACATGCTAGTTTGCTGAGTACAATTAAATTATGCTAAATACAGTATTTCAATAGTAGTTTGTCAATTCCATAGACTAAGGAATCTGTGAACGTAGCTTTCAGGCCCTGTTGATTAGCAATTGTCTTGCTGTTTTACTTAATGCTTAATATATACAATACAGAAAATCCATTCAGTATTGAATTTCAGCCTTTCAGCCTCCTTAAAAATCTAAGTTATTGCGAATGGTACTTATTCACATTCAAAAGATTACTGCTTATCTTATTATACCACCTTGAAGACTCATATGGTTTAATTTAAAGCAAAATGTTTAGATTCCTTTCAACAAAACAACTCTTTAGATAGATATATTGATCCCGTGAGGGAAATTGCAGAAAATTTAGATTGATTTTCTTTTGTTTTGGTAATCATTCCTAATGCTGCAAGTTCAGGTTGGTAGCTTTTGATAATAATGTAGGTTTTTTATTTAAATTAGAAAGTGTAATAGTACTAATACTGACCCATAAGGCTCACCACTCAGTTTCGCAGCCCACGATGCCGCCATTCCTCATAAAAGTGCTCTTGAATTATATGTGCTAGCCATTACTTAATCACCATGTGCAAACTGCTTTTTATATTCACCCTTCTCTTTTATATTAACCCTTCATGTGGTATTTTGGTAAAAGTATTTAAGAAATCCATATATATATTGTACCATAGATTCTTTTCTAAACCATTACAACGTCTTCATGTTGTGTTTTTCATATAGAAATCCTTCAGTGTAGTTTTTAATTTCATTTCCATACCTTTGCAACAAGGCATTAATATTTATGTTTGCCGTTTAACAGTCTGTTTAGTGAACCTGTAAAAATATTTTTTATATGACATCGTATACTTCCTTTAAGTGGAATTTGATTAATACCATCAAGCCCAAGTGACCTATTGGTTTTAAAACCCTTTAGTCCCTTTAGTGCACAGACATCAGACTTAAGTTGCAACCTCTGATAGTGATGCAGGGATAAATATTTAGTATTTTGCATTTATAGTACTTTGCATTTATAAGCATTTTTACTAAATGCATGGTTAGCGATTCCTTTTCCATTTTCAATCACTGACCTACAGTAGTGTTCCAACAAAATCTTTTAGACCTAGGTTTGCTTACCTTTAGCGTAAATTCTTCTTGACGTTATACTGTATGTGAGTCCTTCATTTTCACCTATTCGCTATTAAGTGATGTCCATTGTATCACCTTGTGCTGGTTCACTTTTTCAAGACTTACTTTTAACAAAAGGTTTCTAAATGGTAATGTTATGTTTATGTGTCCCTAAAGCTCTCTACTAATGTATTTTTTCTTGGTGTCAATTCATGAAAATGCTGTATTTATTATTTAAAAACATCTGCTGATCACAAATTCAAATGTCTTGACTATATTCTTTAAGCAGGGCACATACCTATAGACTAAAACAATCAGAGAAGATGCAGTGATTGACATATAGTAAAACTTAAGTAAAATATTTTTTAGAATCAGGCCTGGGACAAATAAGTTTTGTTTTTATTTGCTGATTTTAATGAATCAACGATGACAACTTTACAGGGTGGATTCTAATATAAGATATACTGTATAACTGACAAACAGACGTGTCTAGAAATTGATTCTGTTAAAATTGCTTTTGGTTAGTTTGCGTTTGGAAAGCCAGCACTTTCTTGATCTCACATAAAACTGGACATGTCAAAACGTGTTGTTTCAACTAAGGAGCAAAACAGTATTTCATTTTGATTATTTATTTCTGTAAATGCGCTTAAAGGACTTGAGGAGCCTGTAAGAATCCAGTACTGCTAGTGTTGTTTCAGTTCTGTCCCTGTCGTCAACAGTACAGATCTCCATCCCTCAAGTAAGGGATGTGTAGTAAATGTGATGTGTGGTAGAAAGGAACTGTTATCGGACTTTGTTTATTCTAAATTAAAATCTGGATCAAGCGCATGTAATGAAAAATGAGGTTAGGTTATTATAAACACAGGAAATATAAGTGAATAAAGAGTTCTGTAAGCCTGAGCTGTTAAGCAACTATAAATACATCTCCAGCTATTCCACTATTATTAGCTAGTCAAGAACAAAAGGATTTTGCTGCAAATAGACATGGAAAAAAGCACCTGGTAAAAGTGTTTTAGGATTTAGTTTCCAGAAGTTCAACCTAGTAATAGGAATCATAAATATTAAGGTATTATGGGAATATGTAAAAAGAGTTTCCTATTGTTTTCTATGGAACATAATTTCCCCAAAATTAAAATGACAGGATTCTTTCAAAGATGCTAGTACACATGCTTTGAATTAGAAACTGGGTTATAAATTTTCATTGGTCCTCAGTCTGTCTTAATCTGTTTAGGATTTGAAACAATATATGGGTTTTTGTTTAAAATGTAAAATGGCAGGGTAAAGTGTGTATTTTAAATAACTGGGTCTCATACCAATTCACAAACATACAGCAAAGTAAAGAGTTTATTTTCTGAGAATTTCAAACTCCACAAAACTTGAAAATGGGGAATTGGCAATAACATACTGTATTATCTTCAAGTGCAAAGGTAAACCGAAACCGTTCTACCTCAAAGCAAAATATAGGTTTTATCCCTACAGAAGAAGGTATTTAACAGTTTTTTGTTTTGTTTAATGATGTGCCGGGTTCATAGCCCTTATAGCCCTTATTACGAGATTGAAAATACTCTCACTTAATAAAAACGAAGAGTTCTTGGAAAAGTTTGCCACCTCTTAAGTAACACCTAGCCCAGCCTGTAGTATTCAGCGTGGGAGTCGGAAACAGATGTACAGAGGACAATGCAATTTGTTGTCACTGTCGATATGGTGTGGCACTTTTCCCATCTGTAATTGTTCGCAGATTGAAAAGAATGTAGGGAGTGATTCATGCCCAGAGAGAGATCACCTCAGTATTGTAGCAATGGCTGATTGTTTACAAGATAGGATGCATAAGGCAAGCTTTTCCTCAGGCGTTTAGAACAATAGGCCAAAATTAAAATGAGTACTAAATATATATTTTTATTGTTTTTTCTTTGTATTTTACTGTATATGCTATCAAAATTTAACACTTTATATGATTTCCTCCTGAGTGGCAAAATAAGTAGGCAATCCCTTTCCCCATTCGGGCAAACTATCATTTTTCTAATTTGTTAATGAGTTTTTTCCATTGAAGATGTTTTTTTTTATCACTTATCTACAGACTGTCCTCTTTATTAATTTGTATGATACCTTCTGCTTTATGCCTACACCATATGTGATCATTTCATAAACCTGATAAAACTAAACTAAGCAAATCCAACAGCACTCTGACATGCAGCTATAATATTTATTTTCATCCTTTCACTGCCGTTAGGGGACAGTTCTGAATTGTAAAAAAGGAACCTTAAATTGTAATACCAGACCAGCCATTAACTGGGGTGGACTGTATTAGACCTTGTTCCTGAGTCTGCACCCAGCAGAGAGCCAGGGCTTTATTGAAAAAACAGCTGGAGAAGAATTGACAAATGCTGAGGAGGTTGCAAAGAACCAAATTTGAGGACAGCTCTGAAAGTTGTGCAGAGTACCCCAGAAAGAACACAGCATGTGATATTTCAGATTTAAAAAATGAAAAAAACATGCTGCCATATATATTTTTTAGTTCCTTATTTTCTATTAGAATTATAAAAACACTTATTCTACATTTAATTTATGATGTTTCAATTGGGTTGGATTATCTCTGCACATATAACTTCTTAATAAGACAGTGCACATTTATATACAGGTATCATATTTTAAGCTATGACAGAATGGAACTTGAAGAGCAATATGATACTTTTTCATCTTCTAGATTATAGAACAAAGGGTGTTAGAAGGTATGGGGTTCTATATCATAATTTGAGGTTATTTTATTTTGGATAGATATTTATTCTGAAAACTCTTGTACCATTATGCTAACCTATGCTACTAAAAGCATTTTTAATGAAGATTGCTGTTCATGGATTCTAATACATTTTTTTAACACTTCAATTTCAAGGTGCAGTTGCCGATTATTGTTTTTTTTACATATATATATATATTTTATAATAGAAGAAATTAATAAGGTGTTTTAGGCCTGATCTGTGAACTCTTGAGACGATATATATCCAGAATGCTGTCAGTGAGGTCACCCGGCACACTTCTGACAAACTGCCTGTGTGAGTCACTGCGCCTTTGGCAGAGATTTGTAACCGTGTCCCTGGTCCATTGCATTTGAATTATTCTACAGGCCCTCGGCTTTACATTAGCACCAGGAGAGAAGATGAACAGGGGAAGGGAGCAGCACCAAGGGCAGGGGCTCATCGTGAAGGACAAGGGGAAACAGGTGGAAGGTTAATAGCTCTGGAGCGTATCCACCAGCCGCTCAGGCTTGATATATGGGCTTTGGGCCTACTGCGGGCATAGGCTTTCAAAGATATATTATTTCATTTGAGGAGCAGCATTCTAGTCCCTGCATTTGTCCACTGATAGATGATCTCCCCTTCCCCGGCATCCACAATTGGAGATGGCGTGTGAGTTTTTGTAAGGAGTGCTCCCGTACATAATTTTTTGCTGAGCTCTCTTTAACCTCTCCCACATGTAGCCTTTGCGAACGGCTGCAGGCAGGCCTTTTGGCAGACTGCTAGATTTCTTTTTCCTCCGTTTTTTTTTTTTAGAAGACTGTTATTTCAGTGGTAACAATATCTGTGTGATCACAGAGCGATGCCGTAAAGGGGAGTTTCACACGGCCTCTTTTTCATTCAGGAATAATTTAAAAACAGGGAAAGGTGCCATTTTCTGTGACCTAATAAAAGAGCTACCCAAGAAAATGTGCCACAGTCCTTAAACTGAAGGGCTTGCAAACATATTCTTGGCACTTGAGGGTGTTTATGTCATTTTTATATTTGACAGTGCAGATTTGATATGAATTAAAATATAATATTTTCCGTACAGATCATTTCAGAAGAATATTGGTATCATAAGTTTTGTTTTTTCATTTTGTAAGGGTAAGATGTTAATGGAATTTTCTATATCAACGTCCACATTGTACTGAAGATCATCTTTCAGTAAAGAGAAACACAAATTACCAGTAAAAGAGCAGATAATATTAGGTTTATTCAGTATTACTGGGGCAAGTAGAAATACTGTATCTTACAGTCTGGGAAAATAAACTGTCGCAAACTTCCTTGTGTACCAAGGCTTCCGGAGCCAGCTCATCACTGAAGTGCATTTTTCAGAGTAAAGACAAGTGAGTCTTGCCTGGTACCTCAGAGATTCAAGGGGCAAGAGGAAGGAAATGTGTGCACTTGTTAAAAGGAAAGATTTAGGGTCTGAAATCCTACAGAGAGACATGAAGGAGGAGTGTTAGCAAGCAGGAGAGTCTGTTCATCCACTTGTTGCTTTGATGAGGGATAAAAGGCTGTCATGAACTACAAGTTCCTGGCTGAGAGCTGATAGACCCATCCTGACAGAGACATGCACAGGGCCAGGCTTGAGGGAATAGGACTCTTTTTTTTTTACTGGGTCTGGAGAGCGTAAACATTAGACCATTAGGCCGTATGCTTTCAATGTTCCAGTGCTTTGTTCAAAACTTTGAAATACTGCGTACGCATTTATGAACATTTCTCCTCATACAGTACGAAAAAGTACAGGAAATGCAAGCTCTTATTTATTGATGATTAGAGTAAAAGCCTTTTTTATTGGCAGGTTATGTTGCTTGTTAAAACCTGGATGTAGAAAAGAGCTGTTAATGGTACCTTGTGCTTTTTGCAGCAATGCTTCTTTGCAGTGCTTAGGTGCAGAAATAAGGAGGGGTTATTGATAAACAATTTATATACTGGAAACTTATTTTGAGCCTAGTCTGCTAAGAAAATAGCAGACATGAGCCTTTTATCAGTGCTAACAAATGTTAGTTCCATTCACAAAACACATTTTAAAAAGACTAATTTGTGGGCTTAAAACAGATAGTCATATAGAAATCCACTGACTATTCACTTTATACTCTTCAACTCTCTCTAATATAAACAACTCTCTCTAATACAAACAAGTCTTATGGTGTATACTGTAGTAAATACTTCTATTTTGAGAAACACCATTTAAAACGCATACAGAAAAGCCTGAAGCATTCAATTACCTCCATCTACACATTTAAAAGTTCTCCATAAATTTCTCCCTCTTCATAATTATTAAGCTTTCTTCTTAAATTGTCATCCGACTAGAAATATTTAGTGTTGTTGCAGGTAGGGAAGATAACACCAAAATCATAATGCTTGTGTATGTTTTATTGAAACCCATTCACTTTTATTGAAGTGATTGTGGTGGTACTGTATTTTCAGTTTATCTTATTGTGGAAAAAAATTAAACATCCCAAACGTAAGAAAATGCAAAATATTAAATTGCGGACTATAACAAAGTAGAATTTCCTTTATGAAATACACTATAGATACACTACAAAATGTGTTCTGATCTTTGGTCGTATCTCTTCATATATCTTTATCTTTCTTTCTTTTGTGGAGTTATAAAAGTGAGCAGTCTAATTACACTGTGTTCTACTGCCTTAATTATCTGTATGTAATCTTTGTTGGCCAAGGGTTGCTGGTGTGTCAAGGGAATCTGTCACTGGCTGTCAGCAGTTGTCTTTCACATCTATTTTTGCCACTTATTTACAGCTGACTATTTTAAGCTTGGGGCTGCTTAAAGTCAAAAGACAATAGATAACCAAAGAACCTCATAAGACAGAGAGTGTGTGGGATAAGCTTACAAGGAGCTTACATTTAGCTAACATAGATGGTTAGATTTGTGTTTTGATGAATGACTGCTTGAATGTGTTTGAAATGAGAAATGCTACACGTAAAAAGTACTGTATAATAAGTGAAATGTAATTTCAAAAAGGCTTAAGTCTCTGTTTTAAAGAGAATAAAACAATTGCCTCTTACCTTCACACAAATACCAAAAAGTAGAGCTAGAGAACAGGTCTTCTCTTAAACAGAATTATTTTATAACCAGTATTGAAAGGTGAATGAATTTCATTTGGTCAGTGGTAATTATAATATGTAACATGTTACTGTATGTTCTTAAATATCCTGTGACAATTTTTTTTTGTCCTTTGTAAACCTTTAGGAGTTTACAAAATGCCATAATGCGTACTATTAAAAGGGAAATATAACTCAGTATATCTCTGTTTTACATCTGTATTATCTCTCTATATTACATTGGTAAAATATAAGCATATTAGCATATAATCATTTGTAAGAATAAATGTTTCTCTTTCAGCATTCTTTTTTTTCCAGCATGCAGGTTAATGTTTCCAGCTGTGGCTAAGCAGATACATATTTTAAGATACACTTACTAGACTAATGTGGTTTAGAAAAACATTTTTTGTAGACAAAATTCTCAAAAGGTGGCTGGGATATGGTGGATTTTCAAGTTCTGAAGCAATAGTTAAACAAACCACAAGCCAATCACCAGAAAGTACACACATTAATAGCTGCAATGATTAGAGGATGAGGACAATCAGTCTTGTCATAACACATGTATTCTTTAATTTTAGAATGTTGCTTTATTGTTCATGAGCATTGTTCATGAAGTGCTCAACAAATACCCTTGGTTTTTTTCTACAGTTTTTCTTATGTGTCCTTTTGTCCTGTAATGCCACAGTATATTAATTAATGCTAGGCATACGTATATCTGTCTTAACTTCATTGCAGTACTGGAATGTAAAAATCCAAGAAAAAGCAGGTTGCTGCTGGAGGTAGTGTTGGCGAACCAGTGGCTGAAACATTACACCAATGTCCTGACGACTTGATCAAGTCAAGGCTGCTTATGCACTGGATAAAGTGGACATTCTCCTATGTTTAAAGCACTATTGGATCCTTTAGGGATGAAAGGTGATCTATAAATGCAAGATATTAATTATTATTACACTTAATTGAAGCTGTTCCTTTGTAATGTGCATAGTTATTTACAATATGTTATCTTATTATATGATCCAAGCCATATCCAAACTATTTCTTGTGCTTGTTTGAAAAGTCCCATTTTATGCATAGCTGAACATGCACCCCTATATTTCACAATGTGGTAGAAGGTTGCTACCTTGCTACAGCCTTTAAATTACTTTAATGCACAATACTAATTTGACAGCATACTCGAGAAGAGATCCCATTATAGTGTTCTTATAAGCAGGGGTGTTTGTTCAGGCTCAATTCCCCTCTATACCTGCACAATCTGCTTTTTTAAAGTTCTCCTTTAAATCAGTTAGTGAACCAGTTTTATCTCTTTTTCTCCTGATCTAGGGTGTATTGTGGTTTTGGGTGCTTAATGGCAGCGATGTGTTACTCCAGTGGGTTTTGCACTTCAGTTTTGGGGAAAAAATGGCTCCCCTCCTGTAAAACACTTTGGGATAAAACTGTTATATAATTGCAATGAATTATCTTATTTCATCAGTCAGAACTAAAACTTGAGGGTTTTGGGGGGGGGGGGGGGGGATTGATGGAATTGCATTCTGGCCTTTTTAAAGAACAATCCATTTAGGTTTTTATGTATTTTCCAGTGCTTTGGATTGCATACAATAATCATGCAGGATTTAATACAATCATCATTTTCATGCATGCCTGTGCTCTTGTCAGACAAATTCATGTGTGTGACCAACTCTGTGTCACAAAGAAAACATAAAATTCAGAATCAAATAAAACAATGTGTGCAATAAAGGGAAAGCTCTCCTGCCAGCATCTAATAATGCAGAACAGTTCCTTGCAGATTGCACATTGCTGAAAGATCAATACTCCACGTCTGCAGTTAGAACTCATTTAAAATTTGAAATGCATTATTTTCTCACTGTATTTCTGCATCGGGTTACTTTAGGGAAATATTTCTCCCATGCCTGCATGTATATTAGAAGCCTAATGTTCATCTGAATAATTGATTAGTCTGGTCTGTTTTTGATAATTAGTTGATAGCTTCTTAGTTTTAAGCCCTGGAATCCCTTGTTGGAGGCTTATAGGCCATTTTCATATTATTATGAACATATATCTAAGGCACTACAATACTTAACACAAAAGCTGTAATGGTTTAAGCTACTCTCCTGTTAGGCTTAAGACTTCCCACTCTAAGAAACCATAAAGAAAATCTATGCCTTTTTCTCACACCCTCATCCCTTTGAACACATTTCCCTAGATTTCACAATGTGGTAGAAAGTTGCTGTCTTTCTAGAGCCTTTAAATTACTTTAATGCACAATACTAATTTTGACAGCCAGGAAGAAATAAATTACACAGAAGTTTTTGCGTAAAATTGTAAGGAATTTTGGAATCTGTAGCACGCAGATCAGTTCTAAAGGATAACAAAGGGAACTTTTTCGCAGGGAGAGCACTAACAGTACTTACAATTATTGTTAAGGTGAGAATATCATTGCAGAGATCGTTGTGATAATGACTGAGCTTTTCGACAAGTTTCCTGGATTACTCATACAGATAATATCAGGTCTCCTCATGTGTTTTGTTTTCTTTTTAACTCCTATCAATCATGAACAAACTAGTGTTTGTGTATGTTTTCAGTCCCTTGCTTTGCAACAGTTTGCATTTAATTACACAGATTTCAAAATATTTAAAACAATTTGTTACTTGTTACTTTTTCACCTGAAACTACAAAGGTGTTTTGCCGGCATTTACAAATGTTTTGTAGAAGTAGTACAGTATAAGTGGAAGACACATTTGCACAGAGAAATCATGTCTTTGGGAACATTTGTCAGCCATCAGTTTCTACTGCAGTAATTCTGACTTGGCTTTGTTGTCCAGTTTAATGAAACACACCAAAATAATTAATATAATTCATATTTTTTAGTTATTGTAATAATATCTGTAACATAACATGGTTACAAAAGTGGCAGTAACACACTTACCCTGCCTCATAGACAAAGGTAAACATGAAGCCTCTCAGGACTGAAATTCTGATTAATAAAAAGACCGGAACCTTTTGTTTTCACTTTGGAAAGACTGGGGGTCCTGTCGAATACAATCTGTTGTATGGGTCAGGGGTTACACTCTGGAGTCTGTTAATGTGGTCATCGTGGGAACTGATCAATCTCCATGCTTCGGCTGTATTGATCCAGCAGTCCATCAGCCAAGCCCTCCCACACTACACTACCCTGTGTGAACACTGAGATTGATGGTTTCTGACCCGGTGGAGCCAATCAGAGAAGCCTTAAGAGATGTATCTGTGATTTTCATTCACTGCGGCATCTTGCTATCCCAGTGCCTGCATTTACTAATCTAGTGCTGCGTGCGCCTGTGCTATGAATTATGAGGACTTCTAAGTTCTCCCTGAAGTACTACCCAATATTGCTTTATTTTCCTATGTTTTGAGAAAAAAAGAATATATTCTTTCACTCAAAATTGCAAACCAGACTGTTTTCTTTTAAAAAAGTGTATAGCTTTATGACAACTGGAAAAATTGAAAGGAATTTGTCTGGCTTAATTTATTTCAGACTCATTCAGTATGTAGTGTCTGAGATGATTCGGGGAGGAGACTGGTTTTATTTTTACCTCTGGTTTTTCCAGTTTCTCATGTTTTGGGATAGCTGTGTGTATGTGCCTCTGAATTTTTCCAAATTCTGAGTTTTTGAACCTACGCTTGGAAAATGTAATGTGCATATCTGAGAGAAGAGGGTTGTCGCAAACACAATTAATTCTTGCTGAAGGCATTTGCTAGTGTCTCAGTCTGGGTTGTTGACTGGAGAAAATGTCTTTGCTTTTTGTCATGGGCTGAACCTCTCTTTTAAAAAGCTAGAACAGTTATTCATCTTCACTTTTAGTGTCTGCTGCACAGAAAGAAAATATTATAATGGGAGGGTTTTATATATTGTGAAATAAAGCTTGGGCAAACTACAGTAGTTTGGAGGAATATAAGTATTGCTGCTGGGAGAATCATGTAAAATAAAGAGGAATGCTCATAGCTACCCTATTTATATTCTGTGATGCTTATTTCTTAGTGTCGAGCCAAAATGCCAGAGGTGTAGATAGGAACAGTGTGATAATAAGTAAGTACTGAGATTTCCAGAGGATCAGGAATAAAAAGAAGGGCTAATGATTTGAATTAAGCATTTCTCTATGAGTCTCCAGGGTGAGCTGTGGAGAAAGTTCACAGTGTGGCACATCAGCTGAAGTATGTATCACATCCAGGGGATTAGATTTGACAATTGTACGCGTTCTTTAAACAGCTCTCATCTCCTGTACTCTGAAGATTGCATTCATGTACACCAGAGAAGAATGCTTATACATACATTAATTTATGCTTACTCCATGGGTATTATGGTAAGGTTTGTACTATACAAGTACTCACAGTATCCTCTCTAAATCTATTGGCTTCCACTTTTCATGTGTATTCTAATAATTCAATATCAGGGCAAAGTAATATGGGCAAAGTATTTCAAAACAGCTGCTATACCTAATAATGAAACAAATGCTGTAGATATGCATTTTAATAGGTAGTAAAAGGTGAATTCCCCCACTTCCACAAGTCCAGTATGACATGTATTATAGCATTCAGTAAAAAGAAAAATGCACAAAAAACATTTAACCAGTGCTATTAGTTTCTGTTGTATGTTTGGTTTTTATGGCTGTAGCTTTGGAATGTAGTTCTGAAGTCATCTATGTTTTCAACGCATGCAAATAAACAGTATTTTAAGCAAACATTGTCTTAATTCACTTAACATTGAAACCTTTTAATCTATTTTCAAGAAATAACATAACTAGAGATACTTATTAAAGCAGATCAAGCCGCTTGCCTTCATTATGTAAAGTTACTGAGATCCCTAAGCAATGCTTGTGGTAGTCTACCAATGAAAGCAATGGATCATGTACAGTATATGGTAAAGTAGTTGTCTTAACTGTACAGAATTAATAAAAAATAGTTTTGAGGTCTTATTTTAGACCATTTCACTTTTTGCTTATTATTTCTCCAAAAGCCAAATTCAGTTCAATTTATATCAACTCAAGACTCATACACCTAAACTTTATTTCTTAATTTTGAAAATCAGTGGTTTAAAGAACAGGATACATTCTTATTGTATTCCCTTTTTAATCTACCATTTCAATATATTTTAAATAGTTTTGTAATATGCATATTACATTTTAGGAGCTCTACTGAATATGATTTTTTTTTCCTGTTTCTTAATAAGAGCTTCTTTTGGTTCCTGTTCCAAAGAGAACTGAATCATTTTCTCATAAGCCTTTCAGGACACTGTCTGAGTCACAATCTCTCAAGTGGAATGTGATAAATGCAAAGCATTCTGTAGAACTGTTGGTTGGCATGCGTAGTTTTATTGTGCAACTTTAGGATTGTTGAAGAATAGACCTCTGGATTACACTACTCCCCCAGACCGGTGCAACTCAAAAGACTAGAGACTGAACAATTGCAAAAATGAGTCTTAACTTCTACTGTACTGTATACTGTTGACGATCCGTACTGAAACAAAACATTCCAAGCAACGTTTAGGTGCAATAACATTTAGCATTTAAACAGAAGCTATTGAGCAGTGTATGAGGAGACATTAACTTTAGTAAAGTGAAGAAAGAGGAAATAATATTTATCATGTTAAAGCATTTTTAGTCAAGTACAGTATGATACTTTTTCTTAGTTTTCAGTGTTTTTCCAGGCAACATTTCATTTTGTCATGTTTTTCAAGGGATTATTTTTATTCCAAAATTAATGTTCAGTGTTATTGGTGGCTTAAATTTTTCATTGCATGCTCTGTTGCCTACCTAGGTGGATTTTTCTCATGTATGTATGCTTTCACTCTATTCTGTTACAGTAAAGTGTACACAGGCCCTCTTAAATGATATTTTCCTGCTTCCTAGATACTTTAACAACCACAGTATTGGGACTTTGAACGTTTCCTGATAGCATTGCTTCGATAGCATTTCTATCTTGCCATCAGCAGCACATGTAACTTTGTGTGCAGCAAAGCTCTTGCCATAGGGTAATAAGTAGTGTAATAAAATTAAATATTACATTTCTGAATCTTTTGATCTTGGGATTACAGTAAAAAGTGTCACAGTGAACATCTGTCATCAAAAAAACAAATGACACATTGGCACTTAAGATAAGCAGAGTAGCCTACAAATGCATTTAAATCCTTAATTCAATGTACAGTAACTGAAAGCGCATACATTTGGTATTTGCTGTCTAAATGAAAACATGAACATCTGGCAAACAATAAGCATTAGAGAGTACAAAAATGTACGATATCAAAATAATTGCTAATTTTTCTAAATAAACGGTTAGACAAATAAAAAGAATTGAAATATAATCCTCGGGTCCATTTAGTCAGCTGGTAGTTTCACTAGTGGTGCAATGAGATGGGAGTTAGCTGCCTCTTCAGTGCTTGGGTCCTGGGGTCTCCTAGTGATCACTTGGCCTTTTCCCAGATGTCCTAGTTTCTTCCTAGTGTCCAGGTCCATGTTGCGTAGGTTAATTTGTGTGTATAAACTGTCCCCTTTTTACAAGTGTTGCCCTGCAATGAACCTAGGATTTCAAGGCTAATGGGATGGTTGCTACCCACCCAGGAAGAGGATGCAAGAACCTATTACCCAAATACTGTATATGGTAAGAAAGCAACTTGGGACTCTTTAACTGAAGGGCAACAATTGGGGACTTTCAAAAAAACTAATACACTGTCTCTTAAGATATGAATGATAGGTATGGGTTTGCTGAATTAAGTGACCAAATCATGTGTTTAGCTGAAAATTAGTTGTTTTTGGACAGTCTCATTGGTGTTAGTATGACATCATATATGGAAGAATTTAGTTCATATTGGAAAAAAATGTCATCTCGTCTGTAAACTAAGGAGGAGGGCTTGTTTTACAATTTCTGGCCCTGGTGCCTGTGTTAGAATTGAGGGACAGACAAATTCCGAACTACATCAGGATATTCTATTCAACAACCACATTCATTTGAAGGAGCTCAAACTTGGTTTAAATCGACTTTCCAGCAAGACAATGGCAGGAAGTGTATGTGCAATGCTGTGCAACAACATTGTCGCGTTACGATGAGCAAGAACAGGTCCCAATACTTGGATCAATAGAGTGCCATGTAGTCAGGCTGCCATCAGCAACTGTAAGTGGAGTTCTGTAGTAACTAGACCCTCCTGGCCATACCTTCACACTTGGACCTTCTCATTGATCTTTGCAAGGTGTCCTGATTTATGTCTCTCAGATCATGACCTGTCATTGACAGGCTGTTTGGTTGTAACCTGACTAGAAGCTAGAATTTTCTAACACTGTAATATGCATATTATGCATAGTCTAGCCTCCAACGTACCAATGCGAAGTCATAATTCTCTTGATAAGCGTGGCATATCTGTTTTTCTCTCTTGTATTTCTCTAGGCTTGACATTTCAAGGCTTAAATCATCATATCTCCTGTATGCAATCAACTCTCTTACTAATGAGGTGATTTAGTGGTAATACAACAGTCACTTGAGTATAACACAATCATGGATGATCAATTATTCAAAATGACAACAAAACATTAAATCAATATTCAAAATCTGTTTTTCTTGAATTTGCCATTATGATTTTATTTTGATGTTCAGTATGTGTGCATGTCTAAGAAGGTAAAAATAGTTTTGCCCAGAATTACATAATGGTTGACAGTCGGGCAGTGGTTAGCATTTCTGCCTTGCAGTGCTGGGGTCATGGGTTCAATTCTGGACCTGGGAGGCTATCTGTATGGAGTTTGCGTATTCTCCCTGTGTTCATGTGAGTTTTCTCTGGATGCTCCAGCTTCATCCCCACAGTCCACTGACATACTGGTACAGCAGGTTAATTGGCTTCTGGGAAAATTGACCCTGGTGTGAATGTGTGCATGTGTGTCTGCAATGGACTGGTGTCCTATTCTGGGTGTACCCTGCCTTGTGCCTGTAGCTTGTTTTTATGTTATTTAGATTTGGTGATCCTGGATGCATTTTAGTATAGTAACAAAGAAACTTTTCTCTATCAAAGGTTAAAAGGAACTTGGATGTCCTTCCACTCTTGGTTAAATCACCTTTTGAAGGTTTTTAGTCTAGTTGTACAATTTATTGATAAATTAACTACAAGCAATCAAGATGGTGCAGGTTGTATCACATAAGAGTGTAAAAGTGCTTGTTTAAATGATTCCCATATTCTCAGGCTTTTTTATTTTACAGAGCAGACTTTAATGTGGTTCACTTAGTTCCTGAAGCAAGCCCACTCTTGGTTTAGAGATCAATGTAGAGCTGTTTTTACTTTTCCATTCAACTTAGACCAAACAGGCCTTGCTGCCTGATTTAAGTGGTGTCATCCATTCTCTGCAAAGCCATGTTTTGGCTGCATACAAAATAAACATAACAGATAAAGCCAAAAGAACTACAGTAACAAGGAAGTGTGGTAAGAATAATCAGCATAAATAAAAAACTGTATATGTAGAACCTTGTTTCATAATCAAGTTGCTTATACTTTGAAAAGCTTTCATATAATGCTGTCTACAGATGCAATATATATTTGGAAATGTTATTTCACCATTTTCTTAACTGTAATGTAAATATTTGTTGCAATTATATTTGATGTGACTTTGGACAGATCACTTTCTTTTTATTGTTTTAAGATGTATTACAAAACGAGCCTCTACCTCCTTCATACCTGACAGTTGACATCATAGCATTTGTGATTTTTTCTCTCCACTTTGTGTAAACCCTATTAAATATAAACAGCTTCTGATTTCTGTACGATTTTGCTGAAGACCAAAGCTTGATCCTGAACACAAAAACAAACAAACCTTTTTTTAATATCCTGTCTGTAGAAAAGTTTCCATGAGTGAGATAAGAATATCCACAGGATAGTTTTTGTGGAGAAAATGGGGAAACAATCTTATTTTTTTTCCTCATTCATTTGATCTCCCCTTTCAATGCTGTCTTTCTCCATCTAGCTGGACAGTGCAATAATTAACACAGCGAGGTGTGAGAAAGACTACTTTTGACAATAGCAGTGTTGTTCTAGGTTATACTCCCCGTTTGCTAACGTCAGCATCAACTGATTCTTGGCATCAGAAACAGACTTTTTGTGGGCAATTTGTAACTTAATCATTATTAATAATAAATGAGTGCACAGGGTGGTGTCACATGGTCAGTGGCTAAATCAGTAACACTGACAAATGGGGAAACATATGTCCCGAGAATTCCAGTTCACTTTGACGCATGTCAAAATTCCCAGAATAAATACTTTCAGTCAGCCTCTGTGACATCTTCCCATTGTGTTTTAGTAACAGGTAAACATTTTTCACAGTTGTGTTACTACTAAAAGACAAGATGGCAGCCTTAATGTAACTTTACTGCATTCTCAACCCTGCCTAGTTCAAAGTTTAATAGGCAGCCAGCACCACAGCTTATTAAACTCTTCTTACATCCAGCATCTACAGTACTTAATAATACTGACTTAAATGTTTATCATAAGAGACATGAAAAAGTAAAGTCATTTTAAATATTATTCTTATATTTGCTAAATGCACTGTATTGTGCATGTCCCTCCACTGAACAAATCAGTTTTATGGATTTTGTATTTAATAATTGGTCTCTTAATGATCAATTCTTCATTTAAATGTCCTGTAAGTTATACAATATTGTATACAAATATTGCAATTTAAAGCAACAGTGTTTTTTAAAATTAATTCATACTGTAACGCTTCGGGGTTCACGTGGGCACCCTCGCCGCTGCCACATTAGGTTGGCCCCCCACCGGCGGGAACTCGAACCCGGGCCTCTGGCATCACTCAACAGGGACCCAGGCTCTTGAGCCAAAGGGAAATCTCCCATCAGCCCAGCGGCTGCGGTCCTTGCTTTTCACAGGGAAGGGCGGTGACGTCACCGCTCTGGTAAGCCAGCTCTCGCAAACAATGGAGGCCATATGTGTTACAATACTATGCATTTATGCAGATCCCCACCTTCTTTTATTTCATGGGTAATTTCTGTGATACACAGAGTACTTGAAACAATTAGAGGTAGATGGAGATTCCATTGATTTAATAGTTTCTTTTTCATGTCAGGTTGATGACCAAATGAAGCTTCTTCAGAACTGCTGGAGTGAACTCTTAATTTTAGACCACATTTTCAGACAAGTGGTACATGGAAAGGAGGGCTCCGTCCTTCTGGTTACTGGGCAACAGGTAAGCTGCATGATTACATAGACAGAGCACTCTTTCACTGGTTGTGCCTGAAATTACTTTATGAATGTGTTATATATGATAATACAGAGACAAATACAACGCAATCTCCTAAAGTCATACACACAGTTGTTGACATTGTATATTAGTATTTTTCAGCTACTGTATAACAAATTTTAAAAAACAAAAATAGCAACCACTTGAATACATTCTGCAGATTTATTTTAATAAGAATAAGAGAACAAGAACAAGAATAAATTGCGCTATCAACATTCTGTCAGAGCAATAAAAATATCATGATTTTACTTGTAAAGCTCTATACCTATTCTGGCTGTATGCTTTGCAGCTAATTCAGTTTTCAAAACTTAGCTTTTTAATGTTGGAGTCTTATTTACTATGCTACATATTTCAAATAGCATTTAATGAGTATTCTGTATTGCTGACTTATATGTACAGTAGCATAAGCAAAGCTATAATGTCAGAGTATAAGAATGTGTACTGTCCCTATAATAAGGGCTCAAACTGATTTGTAAAAACTTCTCCAGAACATACAGTACACACACTATTGGCCTCACAACTATAAATTACACAAATAACAACCTTCAGAAAGGAAAAGTGTTTAAAAGGTGCACTGAAACTTTCAGGGCTACGTATTTCAGTACTGTACGAACGATATTTGCTTTTCTGCTTTGAAAACATCAATGGGATGTTTTGCTACACGTTCCCCTTTTGCGAAACGCGTTTCATCCAGAGAGGTGCATTCGCAGCAATGCAAAGTTCGGCAGAAGCTCGAAAGTGGAATGTGTTGATCTTTGCATTTGTTTAATAAATTTCACTCCCTGGCTTATTGTCATCCTATCTCTGTTCTCCTAGCGAACCTAGGAAGTCTTACAGATAACACTATCGTCCACATCCCATTCGTTTGTCATTCCTTATTTCTGTTTTGATTTAAAAAAACTGAGACACAAGAGCAGGCTTTGCTTGGTAATGCAGGCTGGCTGGGATGAGTGAAGTGCTGTACCATTTGCATATTTTGGTTAATGAACAGCTGGTATTGCTAGGTCTTCAGGGAGAAGGGGTACACTCGACCTGTTCATTATCTTCGTTACTTTACAGTGGTTTAGGAATGACAGCCGTCTTGCAAAGTACAAATCATCCTAAAACGGGAGTGTGGGATCTACCTAAAAGGGGCTTGTGCAAGATGTTAATGGCATTTGTGGAGCACGGACATGATCAATTAGCTCAGGATAACAAGTTGGAAGAGTTTTGCAGTCTGTATCACGTACTGGGGAAGGAGCAAACTTCTCCAGTAACGTCAGAAATGTAGCCATTGTTTTTACTTTGCTAGTGTTTCAATATAAATGTTATGAGATTCCTCTGAGGGTTTGCACAGGCGTGCTGTCAGAAGAGATGTTGTTTGTACTGACTCTTGTGTCAATGTATCTATGTATACCTCACTGTGGAATTGCAGTATACACTGAGATGGATTAGTTAAAAAATGAACTGAAACATTACACCAAAGGAACTGCAATCAAGCATGCCACTGACACACATTACTGCTAGCAGCTTGTAATAATATTGAAGTAAATCTCTAGGAAGGAAATACTTTAGATCCATTTTAAAAGTTCCAGATATGATAATTTGGGATGACCAAAATTTACTCCTCGTCTAGAAAAATTCAAATTGATTCTTAGTTATTTCTCTATAAAAATGTAATTTCAACAGTGATAACAGAGAAAAATAAATCTTACAACATTTACATTATATTTAATATGACACATTGAAATATGAAAGATAAGGTAGTGTACATTAGTAAGTCACATTCTTAAGCTGAATAAATGCCCTAAAAACACAATACAGCATGCCAAGCACACTTAATGTAAGCAATTTTAAAAAGTGATATTGAGACACTTCGGATCTAGAATTAGCTGTGAACTTTCATTCTACTCATTTATTTCATATTAATAACTGTCGTGCAACTATTTTCTTTTATGGTATTCTTGTGAAACGACATTTCCAACAGGTTTAGAAACAGAAATGCAGGTTAATTATGTAAGGTAGTAAAAAAAACTACCCTCACATAATTAATTACAAAAATCTGCTTTATAGATTTTTTTCATGACAAGAGCCATTAAACATGGCAGTTTTTCATTGAAAGGATGGGCCTGATGTCTGGTTAACAACCAGATGTTGCCGGACTTCCATTGCAGTTCAGTGCATGTGTCTACTGTAACAATACAGATTATTGTCCTAAGTCTTTTAGCACTGGTCAGACAATAAACTCCTGTATTCTTGGTAAGAAAACTAAGGCAAGGGAATGGTGTCTGAGCTGGGGTTCTCATTGAAGTTATTTCATGCACAGTTGATTTTATGTAAATTGATTGACACCTTTGGGGGTCTGCTTTTCACTGACTCATAATTTTTTACACCCTTAAAAAAAAAAAGAACCGGTGTGCATCTCGAATTCTCTAGCCTGAGCTAAAAAATTCTACTCATCATATTTACACAATAAATAAATTCCAAACTGCCTCATTTTTAATTGCAAATCCTGCTCGAGGGACCCGTTCTTGTGCTTAGGAGGCAGCCGTCTACCTTCTTCCAGAAACCCTAGTGCAGTCAATTATGGTAATGAATTGTCAATAAATATAAAAATTTAATATGGCCTGCTTACAGTGAGTGGCAGCTAAGGACTTGCCTCCCAGACAAATTTGCTGTTGCTGCAGATATTAAGTGCACCTGAAAGAGTAGTTGTGGGCCACAGGGCCTGCATGAAGCCTCATAACGGAGCTCTGGGAACTCCTAAGATCCCCCCTCATGGATAACGTGAGTGTCCAGAAGAAGAAAAGGAAAAATGCAGAGCCTTTGTTTATTTGATCTTCATTATGCTGCTGTTTTCATTTTAGTTTTCTCCCTGCTGTGGTGCTAGGATGTACAGTACAATAGGCAGTGCAGGCTAAGTTTAGAAGGAGACATGAGCTTGCTGTACAGGAGGTGTTGTACAAAGTTACAGTACCTCAAAAGATACCAGAATCTTCTGAGTTAAAGTTTAAAACATATCACAAGACTGGTTTTAAGAAGATTTAGGTAGTTTACTATGATAGAGTGCCGTAGAACAGGAATATTTTAAACATCTTTCTGGAAAAGACAGAAAGATTGACTTTGTTCACCAAATTCCCAACAATAGCTGTTTCCCCCACCAGCAAATGAAGCGATTCTACATTAATATGTGTACAAAAAGTTCATAATGTAGTTCAGAAAAGCAACCAACTGAATCCACTAAGCCTCAATACTAATCAAATTTGAACTGCAGAATGAAAAATAAAGTATCTCTTAAATAACAAGAGTACTTATCCATCTGGTAGAAGGGTGGGGATATTGTAAATAGTTGGATAAGAAAAAATGAAGTGCGACTTGAGCAATTTTTAAATCCATAATGAGAACGTCCAAGGAAATATTTGTGGATTCCATAGAAACAGTACATTTCTGTGTGCTATTTTCTTTCTTCAAATTTAATCAATTTTCTGGGAACTGTCCAACCAAAATGAGAAAAAAAAGAACAAAAACACATCGAGACTTACTGCAGCTGCCGTTTTTTAAGAAGCCGACATATGCGCTTGAACTTCATTATAAGAATTGTCGAGGAACTGTCTGCTAGCACTTCACAAAATTGCAGAGTTCTGTTAATGCATTCTAAAAGTCAGTTTGAGGGGAAGTTATAGATTAAAAGACACATTTTCAGATGTGAGCTTTTCACAAGATATTCAGCAATCCTAAAATTTAACCACATAGTGTAGCATATCTGACAAGGGCTGCGGCTGCTGTCACTGCCACTAATGTATAGAAAGCTTTAAAGATAGAATATTTCTCCTGTTTACCATTTAAACGCAAATATTGGTTGTCCGTGGAATTGTTGAGTTAAGTGTTCATGCACCATCTGGCTTACATTACTTAGTTCACTAGAAATCTTTCTATTTACAGGGATAAACCGAGTGGTCTCATAAACAGTGAAACATATATATTTTTAATTAAGCTTAACAAGCAAATTGTATGACAATGTATTAGTAATATTATTGGAAAAGGAGAATGTGTCTGGGACTGTATACCTATTTAATAATTTATTGTGCATTGTGCTCTTCTCTCTTATTTAGGTGGATTATTCCATAATTGCTTCCCAAGCTGGAGCTACACTGAATAATCTTATGAGCCACGCACAAGAGCTTGTGGGCAAACTACGTTCCTTACAGTTTGATCAGCGGGAATTTGTGTGTCTGAAGTTCTTAGTACTCTTCAGTCTCGGTGAGTAGCAGCAGCATTTAAGCTCATCCTTGAAATCATTTTTCAGAAGGTCACTCTGGAATTTGGAATTCTCAAGAAAACAATAACTGCTACTTTACTCTGATAACAAAAGCCAAGAAAACTGCAGGTGCTGATATTTATTCTACTGTGTGCATAATATGAATACTGATTTAGTGCCTGGAACACTCAATATGGAAGACTTAATTTTAATCCTTCCTGTATAAACTTATTTGTTTTTTTAAAAAACTTGCATGGACTTAATTTTACGTTCCACACAAAATTTTGTAAAATTCAGATCAGTTGTTTTTTTATTTGTGTAGTACAGAGAAATCAGAGAAATCAGGGTATTATTTGTACAGTATCATGCAATTGCCATTACAGGCACATTAAATTGACATACAGTACTGCTTTTGCAATCGTTTTGTACAGCATCATGCAATTGCCATTACAGGCACATTAAATTGACATACAGTACTGCTTTTGCAATCGTTTTTGTTAAGACATTAAGGTCATCCACTCAATAAATTAATGTGTAAATATCCAACTTCCTTTTTAAAATCATACAGTATGTATAAAAACCCATGAAAAAAGCACTGTAATTTATATTATTGAAGGGGACAGCCTTTTGTTTGAACTCATTATTTGAAGAACAGTTTAAACATGTAAATCACACATTATTTGAGATGACAAATAAAAAAATTACATTATTTAGGATATGTGATAACATCTAATGTGATGACAAGGAATTGTTGTAAAGTGTGGATATTAAAATAGTTTATGCAGCTAGATACGGTATATATATTTTTTTTCATGCAGTAGACACAGAAGAATAATGAAATAGGTTGTATATGAGGCCTACCTAGCTGTTATATTTTGGTGGGATTAATATGTATTTTATTTTCTTTAGCATGGAGCTGATTATCAGAATTATTTCTTGGAAACACCATACATAATGAAACATACACCAGAGAGTTCTGTACAGCCTAAGGCAGTATTCAGGCCTTAACTTCAGAGCTGTGCTACAGTTTTGAGAGGGAAAACTAAGCCTAGAGATTAGACAGATACCGGTTAACATTTTTACTAGCACAGCTTGGTAGATACACATTAATCAAATTTGAAAGGCAAATAATAGTGGGTTTGAAATTCTAAACATAAATATTGCACATGCTTTATGAAAATAAAGTTACATAAAGCTGCATATCGATTTTGTCTTTATTTTTGATTCAGTTATGGAATACTTATAAATCCTGTCATGTCAGAGCACTGTCCCTAGCATTGCGTTATTTTCTCATCATTCTTGCTGCACACCTTGTTCCCTGTGCAGTGTGTCAAGGTGACTTCTGAAACCACATCATGAAGGTTCAGTCATAAAAAGTCCCCAACTCTCTGTTCAGATTGCTGCCAGCACTGAAACGGAAACCTGAGGTTACATCAGCACGAGCAAATTCAAATTCAAGAATTCAAGACAGTAATACACGAACCCATTAACAAATAAGAAACATGCATGTCTGATGAGAATGAAAAGAATTCTAAAGTGAAATATACAATTAATTGTCCAAATTGAGCAAGTTAATACCCATGGGGTTAAAGGATAAGTTAGTTCTATTGCACTTGAATCTAGGCAGTTAAATTGATGCCCCGATGGAAGCTCAAATTCACTGTGCAAGGGGTGGTCATGACAGTTAAATTGCCCTTCCACACTATTTGTTTGACGTACTGTAGATGTCTTGAAAACTTGCACCGATGTCTTGCACCGATAGTTTTGCTGCACTTTCTTCACTATCCTGCTCGGTCTGTTTTTATTGCCTTTGTTTAAAGTTACAAACCAGACTTCCATGGTGAATGTTAGGACAGATTCAATAGCATTTCAATGGTAAAAACTCACTGTTGTACTGCACACATTAAAAGACTGGAGTTTCCTCAGGTAGAACAGTTGCTGTTGTCTCTTCTTTCACATGTCACATGTGTTTTCCTCAAAAGGTTAGCTTGTAATCAACAATGGTGCCAAGATATTTATAACTGCTGACAATATCAATATCTTGCTCCTCAGTGACTGATGGTTTTGCTTGACCTATTAATTACAGTGTTGCCAATGCAACAACAATTAGCAAAGGGCTAAAAGCTGTTCTTGACACATTTAAAAACTTTAAGAATAACATACCTTTACTGTATTTGAGAGGCTCACTCCATGCTCTTCGGGCTGTAACACATACAGTACTAGGCTGCCGATTCTATTGCGTTTCTTCCCCTAATCCCTGAATAGGATAGATAGCTGTTCTAATTCTGGAAGGTGTGGGAATTCTATTTTTTTGGCTTTCATTTTTTATTTCAGGGGAGAGTATTTCTTGCAATGTAGCAGAAAGCATAACCCAATATTGTGCTTCTCCCTGCTGGCATTTGTAGCATAGTCGCTCCTATCTGGGTCTTCCACTTTCTATGACTGGGCAGTGGTTGCCAAACCTCTACAGCCTGTACATTCCAATACACCAAAATGGTCATTTCTGCTGTCCTGTCTGTGCTCACTCAACAGATATTGTACAGATACAGTGAATTAGCACATGGAAGAACTGGCTGTAGGTTTCATAATTAGATCAATATTTGAAAAATGAAATGATTCTTTCCCAGATTCCTTCCAAAGTTCAAAATGTGATGTGATGTATTTTGATTTTTGAGGGGAAAAAAATTCTTTAATCTACTCCTCACCAGCTTTTAATTAGATTTAATTGCTGATCTGTAATGCGTGTCTCAACTAAACATTCCTTATACAACACAAGTAAACATTAGAAACTGAAGGAAACTGCAAACCGCCCATGTTGAATATTGTTCCAGATGAGGCATAATTCAGTATTGCTCTTTGGCTTTGAATAGAATTCCATTGATAGGCTTTCCCCAGAATGGTACCTTACTTTAGGGAAGTATTTTTAATACAATTAATACATTTTATTTGAAAGTTTTCATTCGGTGTTATTCTGATTTTTTAAGAAGAAAATGTATTGAGTACTTTTTGGACTACTGGAAAGACCAAATAAGGGCACTTAAAGAACAAATAATCCATATCCACCTTGTCTTGATGTACTGCACAGCCTTCACTCAATCCAAGAAAAGTCTGGCCTTACCATACGCACATACATTTTCTTTTTCCTGATCACCTAGTCTCTGTTAATTTATCAGCTTTACAAATTAGGCCTTTTAAATAACATCAAAGCCAAATTTCCCTGACATATGTTATACCCTATAGTTCTGCCTCCTGTATTTTCTATCAGTAGATGAACTTTGCAATGATCTGTCAACAATGATAGTCAGCCTCTGTAAGCCAGGGAGTGTTTGTAAAGCCAAGTGTCAATAAAGAGGAGGTTAGACATTACTTGACCTGAATGCAGCAACTTGTCTTTTCATGACTCCTAAAGTCAGAACAGGCAGCAGGCAATAGGCACTGCTCTGCTGTCAGTCTTAGCTGTAAACAATTGCGCATGGGTTTTAATGTTGAGGAGTTTATCAATGGGCAAATAATTGGAAAGCAGTTATCGATTCTAACAAACACTCAGTATTGGGCCTGAGAAAACTGTAGGAATTGGGCTAGTTCTTTTTTTTTTCCCCCCTTGCACTCAAAAGTACGAGGCACTGCTATCCTAAAAAAAGATAGCAAATTGTTATTCCTTGCTACAGACTAGCACTGATGATTCTGGAACCAATAATATTGTCAGGTCAGTTTTTGCAAGTATCCTTGTTTTACTTTCAAAATACAAACAATCGTCAACCACACATTTTTCATTCATATGTGCCAAATATGGTGGTGGGGGTGGGGGGTGGGGGGAGGGTTAAATATACAGTCTTGGGATCTTGGTGTAACCCCGCAGTTAAGGGTCAGGTGCTGTCATTTGCATTTGTAAGAAAAGCAGCACCATCATGACTTGTCAAAAACAAGTAAGCAAAAGAAATCCAGGCCAGGTTCATAAGTGCTCCCAATGGATAGGAGATTTGTGGGTATAGGGGTAAGTAACCTAACATTTTCAACTTTAACAAAAAAAGATGCTGGGATTCTTTTTTTTTTCTGTTCTTCGTGCTTCATTCATGTTTCTTGTTGGACAATTTGGAAGTTTGATTCCTGGTATTCTTGAATTCTGCACATCTGGCTTAGCATTTCTTGGCGGTTATGTGAGGTTTTCCAAAATGTGACTGCCATAACATGCACAAGCAAGAAAAATACTGGATGTTCTGTCAGTATCGGCTTGCCCTTAACTGCCAGAAATGTGTTAGGTATGGTGTGGCTGTTGTAACCTTCCGTGAATTTTTGAGTTCTTAATCTGACAAGGGAGTTGTTAGTCAAGCACTCAATGTAAATGAATGACCCTCAACATAAAAAACCATGTATCCTTATTAGCATTTTCAACACATTTTGTGAAGTGCATGCCCCTCAGCACAAGGGGTCACTTGCCAATCTGCTGAAACAACAAACATGAAATCTGCTGTTTCTATTAAAAGGTATTTTTTCTCTAAATTTTAATTCCCAGATATGAGCCACTAATTAAGAACACATGCCTTATTTCACTTGTCAGAATCAATGCACATATCTTCATAATGTGCAAGGGAGATTGGTAATGCATGCATCTGAGAATAATGTTTGCAAATATCCATTTCCTGAAATTTATTAAATCATTTGAAATTCGGTCGGAATTGATTAACATTCAGAAGCTGCGACGGTTCGATATTTACGCCTCTGAGACCAGGCCGGGGCGAATAATGGTGCATAAAACTGCTGCTATGTCTTAATTAAATGCAAGATAATAGGAGTAGGTTTTTCTAGTGAGCAAAGCAGTTTGGCAATGGCTGGCTGTAAGTCATCTCGAAGTTCTGAGTTTAAGTATAATCAATACGTGCATAAAATAGACTGGTGGAACCTGGCTGTGCACTGGGAACACATAACTCTGTGGGGGTCATCAAACTGCATGGATCTGAAGGAATTTAAAGAAATCAAATAAAATAAAGATTAAAATGAGGGAAAATAAAACAGAGATGACACTTTGACCTTTGGTATTGAGACCAGAAACAGAGAAAAAAGGCCATTCAAAGAAGTGCACCTCTGTGGTAATTAGGAATGACAGTTTTTTTTCTCTCTCATTACTTCTGTGTTTATGGATTTTGTCCATTTTCCCCCACTGTGTTAATCAAACACTCCAGGTAATAGCATAAAAGCATTTATATGTGTATGTGAATGTGCGTAATTCTGTAAATATTCATGGAACCAGTATTAGGAACTGATGATCCCTTTTCTATCAGCATCTACTAAATTAGTCATTTGCTGTAGATAAATTCACATGTCTGGGATATGAGAAAAAAGTCCTGTGAACATTTATACACAATTTATGTGGAATGACGTATGATAGAGAACGTTATTTATTCTGAAATTTAAAAGACTTACTACCACTAACCTTTAGCACACCCTACCTTAAGTGAGTGTTTTAATAACTAAAGGCTTTGAATCACCTTTGTTATCCTTGCTGTCAATGCAAAAGTCAATACATTTTAAATTTTTAATGAAAAGTATTAGAAAAGCATGATGTACTATTTTATCCAAAGTATAAATCTGAAGAAAGCTGAGGATGTACTGTACATAACAACCACTTTTTAAAAATGTGGAAGGACCTAATAAGGGTTAAAATGGCTTTCAAACTTTATCAAGCTTTAAAAGCTCCAGATCTCAAAAATGACTTCATTATGGTGTCCAGTGGCAGGCTGTTTTGATTAAATGCAACTTTTGTTGAAATGTAGCCTTTTACCTCTGACCTAAGTCATATTAGTCCTTTATTAGGGCATATATAGTAAATTCCAACATCTTAAATACAAGATACAACAGTATATGAAACTGTAAAGATATTATGTGCCTTTTGTTAAAGAGCACAGAGCTAAGACACTTTTCTAATCATATAAGGATTGACTTTTGCAACCCTTCATTCTTGAAGTTAAATATTCGAAATCCTTGTGAACACTTCATTTATAAACCAGGCTTTGCTAGTAGTGTGTTCATGTGGTTTTGAGTTTTTATAAATTCAGATTCACATACAATGTGAATAATTATAATAACAACACAAGAAATAATATATAGCTTAACATTATAACATACCTCTTTGCTTGAAAAGTTATAGCTTAATAGTTCAGTTATGGTATTCTCTTAGTATGGATTTAGTCTTTACAAAAGCCAGTGTTATCTTATTATATGTTTTCAGTTTTTCAGAAAAAAGGAGTGTGGAGTTTGGCAGGACTCACCAAAAGCAAAGTCTTATCGATTCCTGGGATAGAATTTGTGATTTCATTTTAAGGTGCATTGTATTTCCACATTCTCTGCCTCCTATGAAGCACTGTGCTGTGCTTGAGCTATTGGTATATCAACAATAACTGTTACAAGCAGCTACAGAAAAATCAATAATGAATGTTCATTACCAGGTGCATAAAGTGTACAGTGCCTGCACCTAGGAACTTAGCAGTCAGGTGCAGCCAAAATCATGTACTGTAGGTATCTGTCATATTTGTGTTTTGTGATACTTTCAATAGAAATATCAATTTTGAATGTCCATTACCAGGTGCTTAAAGTGTATGGTGTCAGCACCAAGGAACTTAGCAGTCAGGCATAGCCAAAATCATGTACTGTAGGTATCTGCCATTTCTATGTTTTGTGATATTTTCTATATAAATGTCAATTTTCCACAGCCTAAATTTAGTTCATAATTTTTTTGGAAGACATATTTATTTAGGAAATAGATTAACAAGATCTATTTCTCAAAAAAGTCATAAAAATGTTTAATTCTTTTGTTGAAACATAATGCCTACAATATCTCTTTATTTTATTCATTGCTCTTGGTAGGATTATATTGAAGTTATGTCTATTACACTGTATGTACATACAGTACAGTATGTGATGTTAACCATGGATAGTAATGTTAACTGCGCATCAATATAATCTTGCTTATTAAATACAATCTGAACATTTCTTATGTTATTCAAAGATGGAAGGAATGTCCACAAACACTTTATAAAGTAGTCTTTACAACTCAGACCCGATGCTGTTAATAAACATTACATTCTGTCCTTTTAACACATCACTATTCATATGTCATTATTGTTTATTTCACAGTACAAAGTAAAAATATCTCTTTACATTTTACACAGCAAGTGGAAAGTAGGGCCAGTCTAGTCTGTCAAATTGCAATAAAAGCACATTTATCTAAATTCGTATTTATGAGGCAAATGCATAATGATATATTTTTCACATTAATATGTGTTTCAATTCGTGTCTATGTGAATTCCAAAATGGTTGATGGCACTTAAAGGAGGAAAAATATTTCATTGCCCATGAAAGTGCCACTAATATCAAATACACCTTCTACAAACAGCCCTAGAGTAAGCTTCTGTAAGAATCAGAGCACAGCTCTTAAAACATAAAAACATAAAAAAAAACTAAAGCTTTTAAGTTCCAATGATAGTGTCTTTCTCCCAGGTGAATGACAACGTGAATTATCTCAACAGTAAAAGAGCAACAGCTACTGTCGGGATTTCTATTGATCAGTCCCGTGGCCTGGCTTATTTAAACATTGTACACAAACACAGATAAAGAGTTGCACAACCTCTACATAAAAACCTGTCATTTCTCTATCGATCCCACAGAAGGATTTCTATTCTGTGGCCATCTATAAAATGCTGTCTTAGTCATAAGAAAGAAAATGGATGCAGGTTCCGTATTTTGTTCAAGGAATAGGGCTGAGATTATGCAAGTCAAACGGATAAAAAGGAAAAATATTAAATACTGTTTTAAGGTTTCACTTATAATGACATTTGCTAACTGATTTAGCTAAATTTTCTTAGGTTATGAACAAACTGCCATATATTTGTAACCAGTCCATAGCTCTTTTAATTTCTTCAATATTTTTATTAAATTAATAAATAATATTAAGAAAACATTCTAGTTTCTTTAGTAGCTCTCCCTCAATTTAGTTTATGTTGTAATAGCTTAAGGTTTATTTTGTTGCTCAATTTTACCTCCTTTACATTAAACTAAGAAGTTATCTTATTTACTGTACAAATTTGTCATACAGTATCTTTTCTTTCACTTTACTATCTGGTGTTCTACAGGACACTACTGAAACTTGAGGCTGTGATTAAACCTAAAACTTAATAAAGAACACAAATGACCTAACAGGTGCTCAAACCATGCCTCTTGTTCTTCGTCCCCACTTAAAGTCGGTGTTGTGTATTTAAAGCAGCACAATCTCCTGCTGCCTGAGCTGCTTCACAACCCATTGGTCAATGCTGCAAATATTTCTCATCATCACTCATTGTCTTAAGTTACTGAAATAGAATCCTGAAATCCCAGACAACTGCAGAAAACATAACAATGGAGAAATACAGTATCACCATTATATGAAGAGGTTTAAGTTGGCTAAAGACGAATGAGGACCACATTTATTTTCTGCATTATTGCCTGTTCTATTTGTAATTTGTAAAACATTTCTAGTACTTCTAGTACTTAGGAACTTTCAGTGATGCAGCTTTAGCACAATTCCAATCTCCTTATAGTCAACTATACATCACATTTGCATCTTGATTTTAGGATTCCCCCAGCTTACCATGCAGTATTCAATGTTATATACTGTAAGGGCATCATTATCAAAGCCTACGATTGCTTTGACATACCATATGATTATCACACTTCTGTGTGACAAATGTGAGGATTAAAAAATCAAGTACATTATGAAAGCCTTTTATACTAAGCGACCATGAAAGGACAACCACCCTGTATGTCAAATGAGTGACCTTGAAGAGAGTAAAGAGTCTCATTAAGGATGAAGAAGATCGTTTTCACCAGCAACTTACAGTATACAGTATGGGTGCACAAATATGTAACTAGTTTGAGCATTTCAGAATTAAAATGTTTCTTTCCCTTGTTTTGCAAATGATGCATGTAAAACAGAGCTTGCAATTCACATGTGTGTTTCCTTATCTAAATAAATAACATATTTAAATAGTTTACCTTTGTAGTTAACTTGGGTGTCATTGACAAGCCACACAAGCCAAAACAAATCCCTTACCTGTCATGTTCCATTATCGGTGAGAGTATAGAAACTGCTAAGAGTAATGGTATCCAATAAATTTAATAAAAAATAACGTTGATATATTCTAGTTCCATATGATACAGGGGACACATTTGGAGTTAATGCTAATCACATCTGTTTCTTTAGTCAGCACTACACGGCTCATCATAAAATCAAAAAAGCAACTTGGAGACACGAAGAAAAATTTACGCTATGGATTAACTGTCCTTCACACAGAAAATATACATCCCCAGGCTCTCCGTTGAATTATTAATTCAAATTTGTCAAAAAAGAGAAAGAAAAAAATGTATTGATGGGAACTTGCCTTTAATGACCTCATTAGGTGTGCACTCTCAACTGCAGTTGGGACTTCTGCTGCTCCAGGATTTTAGAGGAAGAGGGTATACTTGACCCCCGAATGATTTTCTGTCACTTTTTCATAAACAACACTCCCTGAATGCCTCATACACACATACACATGAAATGATTTGTGAGAAGTCCACTGAATGCAAATCAGTTTAGCTGGGACTGCTTAGAGGCAAATAATAACAGCATTAAAAAAATATAGAATGCATGGTCATATTTACTGGGAGTTCAATTTAAACACTCGTTTGCTGAAAAATGCCCTCAAACAAGTTTAGCCCTTCTCTTAGACATGCTTCTGGAAAGACTTGACTTAGAAATACCCATTTTTTTAGGAAGTAAATAGCTGTCAGAAATAATCCAGAGGCTTGGTTGCAAGCATTTCAGAAGTGTTACGTTGATTGCAACAGGACGGAAGGCCTCCTGTTGCTGAGTTATTTTATACATTCTAAAAGTTGTCTCTGCTAACTTTGATCTTTCATAATATTGTCTGTTTCAGTGAAAGCTAAGTCTAAATGTCTTTCTATGTACATACACATACTTACAGTCCTCGATGATCACATTCAAACAGTCCAATTATAACGCTTCAGTTATCTTTATTTATTGTTCTTAAATCTGCAATGGTGGATGTTAAAAATCACAACACTTTTATGCCCTTTTCACATGTGTGCCACTAGAATAAACTCTCAACATGCATTCATAACTTTTCCTTGGTTTTATTTTGCGTCACAGGTTTCTACAGTATTTTTTCATTATCAATTAAGAGGTAAACAAGGTTCCATATTTCAGTTAACTTTCTTTATCGGCCATTGCGCAACTTTCTCCGGTTGCTTTTGATCGAATTTGCTGGCCATTTTTGGAGAAGAGGATTCTCCCTTTTTTCATTGTTTGTCATCCTGAAACAAAATAGAGAACTGCTGTAGTTTTGTGTCATGTTTGTACTGTGTATGTGGCCATGCTTAGTCAAAAAAACGGTGAAGAAGTAAGATGGTGAAATATCACTTTTCTAATTATTGTTTTTTCATGCCGACCTGAAAAAAGACAGGTGTATTTACTGTATTTAGGTTTTGGGTAAAATATTGTATTTCACCAAGGAAAAATAAATAAAATTGCAGGCTTACCAATCACTCTTTAAGTAGTTATGATATGGTAGCATGCCAAGTCCAAGGAAAGGACAAGTGTTGCAGAATTACATGTCCTGTGATGGCGTTAATGACCTTGTCATAAGCTAAGCTAATATTTAACACAATTAGAGAAAAAAATATAATGTTTCAAATGCTTTCCACATCTTGTAGTTGAAGAAAAATGTAACATTCCAGTACTACAGTTCTTCACAAAACTCAATTCTTACACAGTAAGAAGATATGCTTCTAAGTATAATAATGGTTAAATACAAGCTTTGCAATTTGTATTCATAATTCTTTTTTTTTAATTCACCACTTATAAAAGTGGCTTCATGCTAGTGATTGGCTGATAAATGATTGACCAAAATGTTAAGCACGTAATAATTGGGTTGAGAATACACAACCCAAACTAATTGCACAGAATTCCCTTTGAATTGCACTGAAAAAAAAATCAAACCTATTGTCCTATTAAAATTCATTCAAGCTCATTGTGATTTTGGGCTTCTTCTTGAAAGGAGGGAGAGCTGTATTTGGTTTTGGATTTGAGCTAATGAAACAGTTCATTGAATTTTGGCAGCATTAGAAGGTGAGAGATCAAGAGCTCTGGAGAATACAAACCCTCAGAGACAGTCATATTGAAAGACATTTGTATCCGCCTGAGGGGACTCTTGATTTTTATTATTATTTTTCGTGTGTGATGCTTAAGACAGGCTGCAAGATATTAAGTGGGTATTTTTAATGTTAGAACTTCCAGATGTATTACAGATTGCATCTGTGTTTCAAAACAAATGTTATTTGTACTGTACAACATAAGTACAATATAATGTCTTCTCTGTGTCTTTTGAAGGGCCTCAGTATTAAGTGACCTGTGACGACAATTGTATTTCATCTCCTAGCCTCACTGGAAAAACGATTATTCATTTCAATGGGAGGGACTTCAAAGAGGAATGTGGTTTCCAAGTTTTAAAAGTGATTTTGCATTTTATTACTTATTAATAAATGGTGAGATAGTTCTCTACCTTTCCAGGCACAAAAAGCTCTTAATAATATGCACGTTGGCCACAAAAAGAAATAAATAGATGTAAATATATTTCTCCATCTCTGGAGAAGGGAGAGTGCCTTTCAGCTAGTATTTGTAACAAGAAGAGTCTGTCTGAGCTTCTCCTGTAAATTTCATCATACCTAAGGCAGTTTTCCCCCTCATTCGAATTGCTGAAAAAGTGGACTTGTCCTCAGGCAACACTGTACATCCACTACCTGCTTAGCACAACAACTGGAGCTTAAATTTGACTTAATATATCCCCAACTGGATGTTGCTGTTTAATTCTCTTTCATATGAACCCGTTGGTTAGCTCACAGTCCAGCTAGGCTAGGTGAACAAATTGAGCCTTCATCCTTTATTCTGACACACCGACAAAACTTTGCTCCAGCAGTTTATTCAAAATAAATTTCTAACCCCACAGTACATCCCCAAAGGCTCTTCAGAGAAATTAATACTTTGCTGCTGTGGTGATGTGCATAAAATAGTCTTTAATTTAGAGCTAAGGACATTTACAGTCTATGGACCTGGACCCATGTAATGTGTAACAGAATATTCGATTAAATTAGGTTCTGTCCCACGTTAAACCTGCTATCATCACAAGTCCTTTATTTCATTACAGAACTCCCAGGAACAAACCAATGCACTGAGTATGTTTAGTACATGTTTACGAGAGATCAAAGTCCTGGAACTTTGTAATGTTCCATTACAACTTACAATAAATCATTTTGCACTTCACTTCGGCACTTTTCAGACACTTGTACACTGAAGTGTATTCATCCAAAGACTGCATTAAATGTTAATAACTAAATTATGTACCTTCTAAACATTTCCTTATTTGAAAGTTAAAAAAACACCCCAGACAAGAGTATGCCTGAGGATTATAGAAACTTAAAAGTAGACAGCTCAAGGGAAGAACACAATTCTTAAAAGATGTCCAATATAAAGACACCTCGCAAAATGTTCAATATCAATTAGTTTTTGGTAAATAGCCTTAACATTTATTTTAAATAAAATAGAACATTATATGAGGCGCCAAAAACAATGTGCAGCAAATACAAATAAGATATACTGTACATTCAAGATATAATTGCACCATTCAATTGTGTATGAAAGATATACTTGATGCCATAGTGGTCTAAATATATAGAAAGTGGTGACAGCTAAAATAATTCAATACCTTAGTACATTAATTGAAATCGAAAATAAATATTAGGAGAACTCTAATCACCTGCTGTGCGTCTGATGAAGTAAACCAAGAGATATGAAAAGAGTGGCAAAGAATTTTAGTTTTTAAAGCAGGTTGCTTTATTCATCGGTTGATTTAACAATTCAAATATTGGTTTTACAGATTCCTATGATGTACAGTACTAACTTCTAAAGGTTGATTAGCAGTAACCTGTAGGACATTGCTCTCTGACAGTATGAGCTATGTGTGTAATTGGCTCTCATTCTGGGCTACTCAGATTACATGAGTGAAGTAAGTGCTTCATGCGGTGAGTGTTCAACAGAGAGGTAAATGGATTTTATTACTGCTGTAAAGAGTTATACAATGTTCCTTAACAGATTTGTGTCAGCCAGGAGCCTGTTAATCATGTGTAAAAATTTACAGCACACCTGATTACCATGGAACATAAAATTCCCTCCCTCACTTTTAAGAGCTAACAAGAATCTCTTGCTACATACTGTATCCCTGCTTCTTTTAAATTTTAAATGTTTCTGCACATGGATTTGTGAGCGATTTATTCATTTAGGAGTAAGTTTATGTTATTGTTCATAGATACGTAGCTTTACAGATCCTACAGAATATGTCATGGTTGCTGTTGGAGACAAAATCTGCTTATCACAGTGGATTATTCAGTTTAGAACATAATGACAAGTGAAGTTGGAAGTAACAGGTAAAAAATCTCATTTTGGAATACATAAGTTATAGAATAATTGCGTGTGTGCATTTTAAACGAGAAGAAATAGACAAATGATTTGAAATCAATAGATGAAACATGGGACTTATAGGCCCCTCTAGTCCTGTCCATTTTAAAGATACTCTAAAACTGATTTAAATTATTTGTTTAGAATGCAAATATTGTGTAAAATGAACAAGACAAATGAGTAAGATAAAAACCATAACTTCTTAAATGTAATGTTGGAATTTAATGTACAGATTTCGAATGAAGCTCCTGAATTCTAAAACAAAACATTAACATTTGAAAATGCAGTGTTTTTCCTCCTAAGAGGTGCAAACACAATTTTGTTGAGAGAACCATGGGTTTCTTCAAATTCTTTTGAATAAAAAAAAAACATTTCAGAATATGGATTCAAATAAGACCCTGTTGTATATGTATAGGGTTGACTGCAGCAATAACTACTCAAATGAACAATATATTCTACAAGACCTCAGGGTTTACTCTTCAGCCGCAATGTAAAAATGCACAACACCCCTCTGTGTGTTCACAGAGAGGCTGTTTCATGTAAAAAGTTGATAATTAGTCCCTGAGTGAATAATGTAGAGAGGAAGATAAGAGATTGTTACTTACCGTCAAGCTACAACCTGCTTTGCTCACTAGTGTTCATGATAATATTTATCAGAGGAATGATCAAAATGCTTTTTTCAAGATAAAAATAACAAAAATGTACGACATTTGCAGAAATGTGAAATAATTGAAAAAACACTAGTACTATTGTCATTAAATTGACTATATTGTTTTTTTTTTCAAAAGGAGTCACATAATAATTAGCAATTAAAATGTAGCTTTTTTGCATCATTTTCCTCTTAATTAGCTTGAAATATCCGTTCAGCTGTAAATCTCTATAGTTTTAAGCAGTCTCCCACTTATCCCCAAATAGCCTCAGATACTTTTATAATGCAACCATGGTAACATCTGATATTTTAACTAAATTTATTTTCCACATTATGTCTTATACTCAATCATAAGCATATGAATTATATATGGATAACCCTTTTTTATTTTTCTTTGAAATGGTATACTGCAGCTCACATATTAGAAATACTTCCATCATTCTATGTTGTTTAAAAAATTAAATAAAAAATATCAAAGCATCATTTGAACAGTATGAGCTACAGTATGGCATGAGCCAAACTCTCTGAATACATGGAGTGCTTGTGTTAATTGTGTTAAATGCATGTGTTAACTTGTAATTTTTGTATCATAAATCCTTTATAAATTACACCTATTTTATGTACTTTTATTTTCTACAGAAAGTTATTTTAATTTTATTCTGCACACTGAGCAAAAGCATTACTAATTAATAATAGTCAGATTTAAACAATAGCAATTACTTACATAATCCAAATTTTATTTGAGGTCAAATATGACAATAGAAAAACAAACACTGGTGTGATGGTATTGGATAAAACTCCCATTTCAGCAAATCATTTCTGTTAAATGAATGTGACTTACTGATATGATGCTGATAAGTGTGAAAAAGCAATATTATCCAGTTAATCCTGATCATTGGCATCAACATGCTTTTAATATTGGCACACATTAAAATCCATAATTTAAAATGTAATAATTAAAAAAAACTGAATCCAGCATAAATATGTTAAACAGGAAGTTTTATTTTTTGTTACCAAAAAATCATGTATCCTGGATCTTTATGAGGATAAAAAATTACATTTCTTTAGCATTGAGGAGAGTGGGATTCAGTGTACAAAATAATTATGTTATGGATAGAATATTAAATCTAGTAGTTATTCCACTTTTGTTTGTGTTGTTGTTTGTATTATGTATCAAATACTTCTTTATTCTGATCAAACAGGATTGCTGTACTATTTGCTTTCTACACTGACGGAAGAAGGATTTTTCACTGAAACACCCTGGGAGAAACATTATTTAATCATTTAAAACTTACATATAACACAAAAATCTAAAGCACAGGCTTGTCAGATTTTACTTTGCACACACCTTTGTAAAGTCAGTACAAGTATGAGAGTTTTTTTAAACATTTTTGATATAGTCTACTTGGAACATGTATGTCAAACAGGTCCTGAAGTTCTGTTTATCATTTCATTTGTACTGCCCAGTAGCATTTGGGAAACTCAAATGACAGCTGAAATGAGAAGAGAAAAAAAAAACTCCTCTAACATTCACTGTTCCAGTGGTATCAATCCACACTTGTTAGAGAATCCCTATGAATATTTCTTTCTTGGAGATTCTGTAACTACAGTCGCATATCTGTCCATACATTATTAAAACGGATTTGAATGTATGTAGCACTACATACAATACATCATTTTCTATGATTAATTAAACTGCAGGAAAATTTTTCAGAATTACACTACTGATTGATTTTCCCAATGAATGTGAAATCCTGAATTCATTGTTTACTGAGTTGTGGAAATACATTTTAACTTTTAAAACTTGCTTATTTCTGTACTACATTTTGACTGTTTCTGTTAGTGGAACATATTTATATTTAAGCACTTGGTTCTTTTAGAATTTAATGGATAAGTTCTACGCATTGAACAGTTCCCTGGTATTTATGAGAAAAAAAAACGTCGTACAGGATAAGTTTGAATAAGTTAATGCTACTCAAAAGTATTTACATTTTTCTGGTGGAGGTGATGAAAAGGCAGCTCAATGTGCAAAGTGTAATTGGCCACATTTTCAAAATGTTTAACTAAGAATGTATTAGCAGAGGTATGCAGGATGAAGTTATGTGTGAAATTCATATATACAGTGAATCAAGATCCTTATTTTTTCATATAATTGGAAGTTGTATTGTGTAAAAAGGTACTGTAATATTTAATCTACAGAGACCTAGGTATTTTTTGAAGTACTGTTGATCTCGCTCGTCAGGCAAAACAGCCTTCAGTGTAGCCAGATTCAACTATTAAATATCAGAATCAACATACTGCTAGTCTCTTGTAGGCAGTGTCATATCACACCCTCTTTCCCGGTCCAGGGGCAGTGTTATTATTGGCAGTTACTGAAAAATACCAGCCCTGCATTAGAAGAAAACCTGTGTGTATGTACTGTGTACAGTATATTTGGAGGTGCATGTTAGAAAAGAGATACATCAGGTCAAATACTGTGGCCTCTTGACCTGACTTTGCCTGTAAGTGTGCTGAGAACATGCTTATATACTGTAGGCTCTGAAGGGCCACATTTTCATTTTCCAAAGCTCATTAGTTCCTGCTGTATTTTCTTCTCTGAGCGCCTGTAGTAGGGCAGATTATTTTGAGAGCCACTGGAGTGTGCCAGATGGTTCATTAGTACTGCCCGGGCAGGTCAGAGTCTTTCAGAATCATTTGGAAGTGTCAAACCGACACAGGGACCCTGTCAGCTTCTATTAGAATTAACTGTGTAGAGGTTCTCGATACAAACTCAACCTAGGGTCAAAATAATTAATAAAAGATCATATGCAGTGCTGTCTATGCCAGATTAAATGCAAGATTGCACTAGGGATTCATTAGATAGACATATATTACTCTATAATGGCTCCAGCCATGTATACTGTTTTATTTTCTGTAGGATACACTATGTCCACTTGTTTAGGTAGGAAATTACATTGTGCAATAATGTACAGTACAGATATAGAACATTGTATGTGTGCCCCATTTATGGTCTCTCATCTTATACACTAATGAATAAAAACATATGAAAGAGGAGGCGGTTTGGCCTATCTAGCATTTTTGTGTGCAGTAGCTAATTAAACTGAGGATCTCAATAAGTCAATACATAAAAAGTCAAGGTACAGGTAGCGGACAAAAAAAAAGGAAACAATTTGTTGGATAAATATGCCAAGTATATTAGAAGCAAAGGTCTTCCACACAGATGTGGCTTATGCATTAATCAAGCAGGTGAAATCCCAGCATGCTTAGGGATCGTGTATAAAAATCCTGGAGAGGCTGGGTTGTGTATAATGATAAGCATGCTGCAAGGTCAGTGACTTTAGTCTGACTGATTAGTGGGGCAATAGTTGGGGTGCGTTTGACAGGAGCTAGAGTGACCCGAGACAGCTCAATTTGCTGAGGTTTCATGAGCAAAAGTGTCTCAGGTGATGTCAGCAGGGAACTCTAGTGGAAAGACATCATCAGCAAAGGGCAACAGTGAATGGAAGCTTATACTCCAGGATTGTGATGTCCATGACAAAGCAGGCAACCACAGAGCAACGTGATTGCAAATTTCAGCCTGGGACAGGGGCAGCTAATGTCTTCGCAAACTGCCAAGAACACCACAGACTAGGATACCATAGTCATGTTGCCATAGCTATCACACCTGGCAATTGGCATTTTTGCAAGAAAGCAGAGGCAATGGACTACCAAGCATTGGAGAAATGTGATATGGTCAAATGAATCATCGTTCAACATGTTCTCTACTAATGGACAAGTAGACTTGTAGCACAACAAGTAAAACTCTTCGTACACACCTCAATATCCCTAATTTCTTGGTTCCAACAGTGAAGGGTTCTGGTGGTTCAATAATGTTTTGGGAGCATATTGAATTACTGTAATATGAATTCATAGAAATACTGTGCACATAAATAACAATACAAACATATTGAATTAACTCTATAATATGTACACTCCCAGCAAAGAATTTGCTAGACAAATACTGTTTTCCATTATATTGTTGAATTTAGAATTGAAAAGGATCACATTATGACCTTATCATACAAAAACGTGTGCAACTTGAGATATGATACATGCTGGATACATTAAGCAACTTTTAAAAGGAATTATAATATTTTTGGCCACAGTGTGCAAGACCCCTTCATTCTCTCAACAGAAAGGATGAGGGATGATTCACAGTATTGCTCTAATAAGCACTTCTGCTTCTCATTACAGACGTAAAGAATCTGGAGAACTTCCACCTGGTGGAAAGTGTTCAGGAGCAGGTCAATGCAGCTCTGCTGGACTATATCATGTGTAACTACCCTCAGCAAACAGACAAATTCGGACAGCTCCTGCTGAGGCTCCCAGAAATCCGTGCCATCAGCATGCAGGCTGAAGAGTACCTCTACTACAAACATCTAAATGGAGACGTGCCCTGCAACAACCTGCTGATCGAGATGCTGCATGCCAAGCGGGCCTGAATTACTGGAGGATTTCTCCAGACCCTCTGGCTCAGACCACCTCCACCTACAGGCCCTGTACACATACAGTACATCCTCCCCAAGACCGTACTCTGATATAACTCCTCTCCACCCCAGCAGCTGGGACTTTGATCAGCCAGAGCAATTTTTTTTTTCTTCATTTGTTTTCTTTTTCCTCTTTTTTTGGAGATGTTACAGACTTTGAGATTTATTGTGGAACACTGGTTGTCAGGGTATCAACCAGTTTGATGAACATGGTGGATGAGCTGTAAAAGAGACTCCAAAAACTTAAGAGCTTATTTGACACAAAGTGATGTAACAAAACGTAGACTCATACTGAAGAACAAACAAACCAAGGGAATTGTGCACTTATTAAGGAGGAGACCATTGTGCAAGTTAGAAAACACCCCTCATGCTTATGTAAAGGCATGTAGGACTCTGGTGGCAAAGCATTTTTGTAAGTATTGAAGTGACTCAACACATTCTTGATATTGGTACTGTATCTGATAGAAGCTCCAAAGGCTGTATGCACCACATGAGGCTGTTTCATTTCCCATTTTCTTCTTTCAATGCACAAGAGTTTTAGAACCTCAAGAGATCCAACAGAAACTTGCAAGGACAGATTGTAATATGACAGAAATACCTACTGTGAGCCCTATACAGACTTTTTTCCAGCCAACCAACACCCACCCACCCCTACACACAAAAAATCCCACCCATTTCCTTAAAAGGGCAGCATTTCTTCTTCCTGCACGTTCTAACATATATTTTTACAATCATCCTGTCTCCTAATGAGCAAACTAGGAACTAACCTAGTTAGTAACCTCTTTAAGTTACTGTGTGCATTATAGCTGTGTTTGTTTGCAAATTCTTCACTTTAGTGGAAAGTTTATAAAAAAGAAATAAAGCACCGCTAATAGGGCATTTGTGACACTGTAGCACCTGCTTATTTTAGAAAATCAAGACCCTGTTTTGTTATGTACTTTGTTAGGGGAAAAGCTTAAGTAAAAGGGAAGATAAATAAGTAAAAGGCCTACCCAATACCTCCGAAATGAGACATTTCATATTCTGACTGCAAAAACTTACTATCCAACATGTTATTGTGACAGGAAGGAGAAACACTGCACCTGTCAGTACTAGACCAAAGCCTGCTGCAGAACAAAGTGTGGTGATAAAAAAACAAACCTTAAATATCAGTATTATAAATTTGTGATGTCACAGTTACGTGAGTCTTGCCTTATTTCATTATCATGCTAGCTAACTGTGCAGATGTGAAATATGTTAAAAATATATAAAGTATTAATGTTGTAAAATTCAAAAGATGCAAAAGGTGTTTACATTTATTAGGTCCTGTGGGAGAGAACTGTGATGAAGCAAATTGCAAAGCAATGATTTCCTTAGATCTCTCTTCTGGTTTTGTTTCCTTTGGTTCATTTTTTTTCAACCAGTACTTAATAATGTCGTGAGACACTAAAATCAAAATGGGAATCTCACTTAAACCTTTAATTTGTAGATAGATGCATTGGCCTTGTGATCACTTTTAGAGATTGTATAAAGTTATTTTCAGTTTCTGCTATAAAAGTTTTTGTAGGACTGTTTGCTTTTGTTATTTTAATAGTTTTAGGTAATGTTGTATATTACTGGTTCACCTCTAAACAATTAAGATAATTTATTGCTTCTTGGTTTCATCCTTGTGTATGATAGAACAAGGAGTATCAAAGCCAAATATATTTGTTTACTGTAGCATGTTTAAAAACTAGTGTTGAAATGCAGTTCAGGGACAAAACAATGATCTTAAAATTATCACAGTTAATTTGATTAAGTATATATGGATCTTGCAACTGTAAAGTTAAAAAGGTATAGTATCTAAATCTATTGTAAATGATGCAGCAGTTGCAACTGTTTTCTACACTCAATTTAAGATGACTTAATTGTAGCATTGCAGACATGTCCTGCGTATTGTATATTCTATACCAAAGACTTGTCAATTATATTTTCTCTAGTTTCAGGTTCTCACAATGGAACACAACACTAAAACACCACAAATTCCCATGGCAGGTAATTCAAACCTTGTGAAGGTGAAGGACAATGAAGTCTGGATGTGTACTTCCAGATGTCAATTTAAAAATGAAACTCTGTAGTTACCGTCTTACATAATATTGTGAAACCTTTTCTTTTCGGTCTAATCAGGTTGATAACGTAATCTCACATTTCCCAGTGAAACAACCTACATAATGGAAGGATATAATTCCCAAATCAAAGTCCATTGTTATCTACTTCAAACTGTGTTTTTATAATGCTCTGTGGAGTTCACATGTTTACATGGAGTTTTACACTCTACATGGAGTTTAACAAATCCCTATCCATGAACATTAGATAACTTTCTACAGCAATTGGTGAGGGGAGGCAAAAAGTTTTGTGTGACAAATTCAAAAGTCAAAACAGATTATTAGCATTGTACACACCTGTAATTTTCATTTATTTCCATACCCTGTTGTCATTTAATAAAAGAAGCCCTTCTACAAATAAAACTCATGGTATGTATTATCATAATTCTTATAGTAGCAGGGCCATCCAATGGTGGTTTTCAACTCATGATAAAATGTTCCTTTCATTTGGAAGAACAAATTTCCATCTGGGCAGGATAAGAAAAATTTAAAAATGCTAAATCTTTGGCTTTAGTTGATTATTGTGACTTAATTTTTTTCTATCTTTGTGTGTGAACCGACAATCTGTATTGTCCCCATGTTCTGTGTTACAAATGTTCTGCAGCTGCCTTGGATATCAAACATTCACCTCCTCTTCAGTGTGGAGATTCTCATTTCAATTCAACAGCTCTGCTGCAGGAATGACACATTGTCATGTCATTTCTTGCTAAGAGTTTCTTTACACTGTTGGAATTTTTCCTCATATTTCAATAAATAATTATATGCCAAGCACTCTTTCAGTTTTGTAGTTCTTTTTAAAAATTGATGAAAACAGGGTATTAACATTGTTTCTTCATCTTCCATCCCTTTGACTTAATGTGTTGGGAGGTTAAATATCGAAAGACGTGACCAATATATTGCAGTAAAGAATTAATACTTTTTGGCAGAAAAACTCACATTGTGCTGTCAAGACACTACACTGCCTTGCCAGAATAATGATGGCGGTAAGTCAGAACAATTAATTTTGTGTTTAAGAGGAGGCATATTGGAGCATTTGTCAGCTAACAGTATGAAATAAATCAAACAATTCTTTAGGACGGTGAAACAGAATTAAAGTGTGCAGATGAATATTAACTCATAGTGTTATTACAAAATTAACTAATGCATAATTATCGCTATAAAAAGGTAAAATTGTGAAAGATAAAACAGGAGCACATGCCAATTTCCCGTGGAATGCATTATTCATTATATTTGATGCATTTATATACTAAATTCATTTTAAGCACAACATATTAAATCCTAGAACACTACCAGTAACCTTTGCTGCCAATTAAATCTATTCTTCCATGAATTGGTGTTCTATGTAATTCGAGGGTCCTGGGCAAAACTTGAGCCCCCCACCCTCTCTCCTCTCCCTTTATTCTAAACCAATTTACTTTAAACAAAAACAAAGCACCCAATTTCCTCCCTTCAGCAATGCAGTTTGTGTTATAGTTTCATTCTGTTTTACAATATTTACCCAAAAAACACAAAAAAGTAGATTTTGCTAAAAAAATGTGCAATTGTGAAAGGTAAAACATGGGCACTCGCCATTTTTCCTGTAGAATGTATTATTTTAAATATCATTACATTATAACACCATTCTGATGCACTTACAGTATATACCAAATTCATTCCATTCATTTCATTTCTAGCTCTGGACTGCACAGTGGTGCAGTGGTTAGCCTTGCTGCCTTGCAGAGCTGGGGCCCTGGGTTCAATTCCAGACCTGGTATGCTATGTGCATGGAGTTTGTATGTTCTCCCTGTATTTGCTTGGGTTTCCTCCCACAGTTCAATGACATACTGCTAGGTTAATTGGCTTCTGGTGGGGAAAATAGCCCTGGTATGAGTGTGTGCCTGTTTGTGACTGTCCTGTGATGGACTCGTGTCCTGTCTAGGGTATATCCTGTCTTGCTCCTGTTACTTGCTGGGATTCTGGCTCCCTCACAATCCTGATTTGGAAAAAGTAGTTAAATAATGGATGTAACAACTCTACATTCACTTGTTATCCCTAAGTACATTGTGTATAACGGGTCGGTGCAGTGGCTCTGTGGCTAAGGATCTGCACTTTTGGCTGGAAGGTTACTGGTTCAAATCCTGCGGCCGGCAGAGGAATCCTACTCCGTTGGGCCCCTGAGCAAAGCCCTTAACTCCAACTGCTCCAGGGGTGCCGTATAAATGGCTGACCCTGCGCTCTGGCCCCAAGCTTCTCTCCATGTCTGTGTATCTCATGGAGAGCAAACTGGGGTATGCGAAAATATAATTCCTAATACAAGAAATTGTATATGGCCAATAAAGTGATCTTATATTAACTACAAAAAAATAAGGTTAGATAAACTTAGATATAAAATAAAGTTAGATATGATTTTTTTTTTCCTGTTAAAAAGCAAGTTGAACTTTTGTTGGCCTTATTTTACAAATATATATATATATTTGGATATCATCCATGTCCAAAGATCAGCAGACTTTGTGCTCAATGGAAGTCTGAGCTAGTGCTGTCTGACACTCTTGTGACATTGTTGGGCAAGAGTAGAAGCTTATGTCTTGAGGCCAAAATACCAGATCAACTGAGAATTATATGAGTGCAACGTACAGCATTTAGGTGAAGAAATCCAGATGTGCCCATTACTGCATCAGTGTCATATTCATTGATAGGAACCAGGAAGTCTGCAAAGCTTGGTTCTGTCACTGATTGTCTCTCTCCATCTGTAACAACCTTTTTGCTTGTTGTTTCAACTGATGTTTCTGCTGCAGAAGTTTCCTCAGTAGGACCATTCAAGCTTTAAGTTTGTTGCTGACACTTTCTGTGATTGCTGCTGCCTCACCTACTGTAAGTGTTGCTACTACTGGCATTTTTGAAGTATTGCTGCTGGTACTGTTGCTTCATTATCATTTTTAATTTGAAGAAAGCAGTAACTATGTAAACTGTCATGTAACATCTCCTCTGCTTTTGTCTTTAATTTTTTAGTGGTGCATTGTCCACCTATAAATAAAAGAGTACGAGGTAGACAGGTGGAGCTGGTAGTTCTTGGGAGCCTTTTGCTCTCTGAGAAAATTGAAAAAAATGTCATTATAGTTGCTAGGTGATGTAATTAATGTGTTCTTTAGATTGTATCGTAGATCACCTGCATTGGCACTAAGGCCCCTTCCATCTTGAGTCCTAAGAAAATGACTTGGCTACCCCATACACTAGGTACAGTAAGAATGCCTCTGCCTCCATAATATCAGTATCAATATCTATGCTTCCACTTTGAAAGAATGTAAAAAATGTGTAATAGTATGTGTGGTTAAGGTGCAAAGGAGAAATTCCCAACATTCTGTGACTGCAAATTATCTGCTTGCACTGGGTACTAGTAACATTTTCACTTTGTACACATCTGTCTGGATGTGGAAACACCTCCCTGAATAATTAAGAAGAAAAAGTAATATAACTTCAAAGATGTTAATGAAATTATTTTTCAGTGATGATGTAAAAAAAGCAAGTATTATGGGGAGTGTACAGTAAGTGCCAATTTTAGGTTAAGGTTTTCTTCAGTTTCCATTTGAATCACTACAATACATTTTTAAATGAAATTTCTAGCAATAAAATTGTAGGATACAGTACATAAAATGTTTTAACTAGGAAAGTGATAATAATTTTAAAAAATGTATATCCTAGTTATCGATTTTAATTGCTTTCCAGGAGTGCCCTTAACATTTTATCTAATGTCTCATTGTTTTTTTTTACCAGAACAGTAAATTCACAGCTTTTCAGGCATTGAATCAACAATGAAATGAGAAGTTCATTTGAAAATGGTGTACTTGTTGTTCAAATACACACCCACCTCTAAAATTATTGGCGCTGAGTAAAAAAGCCTCTATAAAATAAACAATGCCAGTAATTATCCAGTAAGGAATATTCATTAATACATTTTAGGGTCCAATTTAGGGTCACAGGGGAATGGGAGCCTATCCCAAAAAACAACATGCTGAAGGCAGGATACACCCACGGACGCCAGTCCATTGCAGGGCACACACAGACACAGACATGAACTCACACACCAGGGTCAATTGTCCTTGAAGCCAATTAATCTACAAATATCTTTTTAAACTGTGGGAAGATACTGGGGCACACGGGGAGAACATACTGTACAAACTCCACTCACACGACACCATAGCACCCAAAGTCTGGAATTGAACCCAGATTCCCAGTGTGTCACGACCACCAGCTAGTGGAGATCATCTCGCAAAAGAACTAACCAGTACCAACGGTGGGTTAATAATAACAAGTGCCGCCACACTTGTTATTCCATCAGCACACGCTCTACCGTGCGGCGAGCAGCACTATTTAAACCATCCAACTTCTTCCCGCTGCTCGGTATTGAGTTAACTCCCTGAGAGCTCTACCTGGCGATCCCTAAACCTTGTGTCACTCTGGATTTTGGACTGCCCCTTTTGCCTTTTGACTTTGTACCTCGCCTCTCGATTCGGATTGTTTGCCACCTGTGTCTGTCCTGGATTTCAACCTACCTTCTCCCTTCGACCACGATCTCGCCTCTCGATTTGGATTGTTTGCCTCCGGTGTCTGTCTTGGATTTCGACCCTCCTTACTCTCATTGACCACGATCTCGCCTCTCGATTCGGATTGTTTGTTGCCGTGTCTACCGGCTACTCCTGCGGCTGCACAGGATCCATATCTCCTCATTAGTGTATCCTTACACAGTGCTGAAAGCCAGCAATGCTTACCACTGTACCCCTGTGCCACACACATATGGAATATATTTTACTTCATTAATGATTCAATGGAATCATGCAAAGTTAAAAAAATCTCAAATGATAAATTTATTTCCAAAAAAATTAAGTGCCACAATAATTGGCACCCCTGTTCTCAGTACTTTGTTCATCCTCTCCTGAAATAATAACAGCACTGAGCCTTTTTCTGTTTTATGAGCCTGGAGTACGCATTGGAAGGGATATTATACCATTATTCCATACAGAATCTTTCCAGATCCTTGATATCCTTTGGTGTGAACATATGGACTGCTCTATTCAAATCAACCCCCAGGTTTTCAATGGGGCTCAAGTCCAGAGACGTACAGTAGATGGTCATTGCAAAATGTTGATGTTGTGATCGCTTATCCATATCTTTGTGGAGTCTGAAGTGTGCTTGGGGTCTTTGTCTTGCTACAAGATTCAATTATGGCCAAGTATAAGCCTCCTGGCAAAGGCCACCAAGTTTTTGGTTAAAATGTTCAGGTACTTCATAGAGTTCATGATGCTTATTTTTATTTATTCGTATGAGCTTAACATGCAGAGGTTACATAGTTATATTGTCACAGTCAGGTGCCTCAGCCAGTCGCGGCTGACATCATCCAAATCGGTAAAGTTGCCGGGGCATCTGAAGTGAGGGCAGGAGTATAGGATGTGGTCGGCCGTCTGCTCCTTGCCGTCGCCGCATTAGCAAATTGGGTCATCAGTGAGACCCCACTTGTGTAGGGTGGTCCGGAAACGGCCATGTCCAGTTCTAAGTCGGTTCAGCTTGACCCAGGCTTGTCTGGGTAGGTCATTTCCAGCGGGTTTGTTAGACACTTTGTCAATAAATTGTTTCAGTCTGTGGTTGTTATTATTCCACGTGTCTTGCCACTTTTTGTTACCCCAGTTGGTGCCATTGTTGTTGTTTGCGTCTTTCATAAGGCGCCTCATTGTGTTAGAAGGTGAGTGACGGTTTTTTAGTCGGAGGATCGTAGTGTTCTGGTTGCAGATGGCATCATGCAGCAGGTGGTTGGAGTCATCTGAGGCTATCAGTGCAAGATTGATGTAACTTGCTTCTCTGCGAAGATTAGGTGGAAAGATGCCACTGAGAATTGGCAGCAATTCAGTGGGCGTAGGTCTAATGCACCCAGTGATAATGCGCATACTGTTGTTCAGGGCTGTCTACCTTCTTCGTGTGGCTGCTGTTGTGCCAGGCAGTAGAGCTGTACTCAGCTACCGAGAAGGCTAGAGGAAGCACAGAGGTGCGTAAGACAGTGAAATTTGCACCCCAGCGAGTTACAGCTAGTCTTCGCAGGAGGTTGTTCCTTGCTTGGATTTTTGCTGCTGTTAGTTCAAGATGTTGCTTGAAGGTCAGTGAGCGGTCAAGGACAACTCCTAGATATTTCGGGCTTTTCTCAAATGGAATAGTTTTGTCTTCACGCTTGACGTTGATTGTTACGTTAGCAAGGCGATTGGTGAGATGGAAAATGCTGCTCACTGTCTTGGTGATGCTGAGTTTTAACCTCCAGTCTTTGAAGTAGCAGTTCAGCTTGTTCAGGCCAGTCAATAGTGTAGTTTCTATTGCTTTGATGTCTGTGGAGCAATGCATAATACCGATGTCGTCTGCATATATGTACTTTTTGGCAGTTGTACATGGCAGGTCAGCTGTGTAGATGTTAAATAGCATTGGCGCCAGCACCGAGCCTTGCAGGACGCCATTCTTAAGGTAAAATTTCCTGGAGGTGTCATTTCCTAGTGTTAAGGTAAATGATCTGTTAGAGATTAGTTCTTGGATTAAGAACTTCATGATGCTGATGACTTAACAAGAGCCCCAGGACAAGCAGAAGCAAAACAGCCCAATAACATCAAAGATCCACCACCATATTTTACAAATTATAATGTTCTTTTCTGTATACACATTCTTCTTTTGACACTAAACCCATCACTAGTGTGCATGCCCAAATCTATTTAATTTCATCTGACCGTAACATCCGGTTCCAATCCTGTTTAACTAACTCCAGGTACTTATTGTGAACCCAAGATGCGACCAAGTTCTGTAATTCTCCAGCAATACTTTTGTCCTTTATCAGTCAAGTTTATCACTATTCAATTGGGTTTTACATTTAATTAATTATTGCCCTTAGAGTGGTAAGTGGTATACATATTTTTGATACTACAGTAAATGCCTGATCTATGAAGGTCAACAACCCTTTGTCTCTTTTGTTTATGAAATCTTTACCTTTCCCCATGATGATGGACAAAGGGGTTTCACCCCTTTTCTCTGCCCCAGTGGAACATGAAGCTTTGGAAGGCCACCATATACTGTAGTTCCTTAAGATGAACATAAGAGTAGAATGTTAATGAAAATTTAGTTTGGTTTGATTTTATTTATTTCAATCTTTAGGTGTGGCAATAATTTTGAGAAAAAATATTACTTGTTAATAAAAACAAGCTGCAAAAAATACAGCTTTTTTGCTCACCTTACTCAAGGTTATCAATCATATTGGAGGTGACTATAAACTGATGTGATCATAATGTCACATGTCCAACATATTGGTAATTTCATACCCCAGTTACCCCATATTATGTAAAATGTCATAATGTAAAAGTTTAGAATAGTACTACATTACCTAGTCTGAGGGATCAATGGATGAAGGTGCTTTACCCAGTGAAATAATGACCTTCCTGGGACCACGATTTGTTTATGAGTTTGAGGTTTACAACGACCTATTTAGGGCTGAAGGTTAGTCACAGTCAAAACATCCTGACATGAATAGTGATCCTCAATAATGTAATAATAAAGCAAGAGCCTTTAGCAGAGTTTGTCTCTAATATAGTATATCTCCTTGGACAACACTTATAATGCACCTGCATTTCTGACTTTGACTTCAAAAACAGTGTGGCTGAGTCTGGTTTAGTCTTCACTATGTTTTCTTTGAACTCTATGAGAAAGCCACCATCTTGTCACAAAATACAGGTCCAGTCATGAGGCCTTGAGCAAGGATAATGCCTGTTAATTGGAACAGGAGAGCAGGAGAACCTGTAAAATTCAACACAGCTGGCCTGAATGAATAATTACCACTCTGAGTCACTTTTCTCATGAGAAAAGGGAGGTGGGTAGATAGACTCTGCATGTAATTGGCCACTCCTCTAGACTAATAAAGAGGCTTATAAAACCAGCTAAGAGGAAAACTGTTTCAGTCTGTGACTCTAGTTAGAAAGAAGTTTGTATGTGAACAAAGGCTGTATGTGTTAGGCTCTGGAGGAGCTGCTTAGCAATGAACAGTAACAGTGTATGTTATCCTCATATCGAAGAAAGAGGAGTCTAGATGGCAGAAAGGGACTTCTAAATACTTTTGTCCCTTAATGTCAGCAGAAATATTGGCCTCAGAGTGTGAAATGAGAGAGAAGACAACGAACTGGCTGTTGCTGTGTCGGGGATACAAGTTCTAGTTTACAAATATTTTCAGCTGGAAAAGTTAGTGATTGGAGAAGTTAATAGTTGTTACTGAAGATCTGGTGCTTGATGAAAAGTAAAAGAAGAGTGGAGTTGAAGTAAATATGAAAGGTCTAGTACTTGGAGATTATTGAAAGTTATCCTCATCAGTTCACAACCCAAGGATTAAATGAGCAAATAAAGAAGAGCTTGTATTAGCTGAAAATTGTCGGTGAAAGTGAATAACTAGCAGCCAATAAGGAAGATGACTGAACAGTCTTCCCTGAGAGGGAGCTGGATGTTCAGAAGTAAGATCTGAAAATTAAGGACCGATCAGTTAAAAAGCAAACAAAAGTGACATGCTGGCAGTGTCAGACTACAGGTGCCAAGTATGCTGGTATGATGGCATTAACACTGATTTAATTACAAATAATGGAGTACTATACATCCAATTTGAATAGAGGATCACTGTGAGGTGGAGCCTAACCTGCTGCCCAGTAGGATCAAGACAGATACACTCTGGAGAGGACCTCTGTCCCTTGCAGAGTACTCACTTGCAGTATGCATAAGTGAAACAATTTTAGCTGTAATCTAACGTACCTGTAAATAGTATGTCTTCAGACTATGGTAGAAATATAGAGTATGGACAACGTGTGAACTCCACACCAAAGATGCCTTGGGCATAGAGAACTGTGAGACAACAGACTCCTATGTTATTCTCTGAATAATATCATTATTGCTAATAATGGTGCATTATAATATAGTTTGTTCTGTCTATTTGAGCTTTGTGCGGATATTTGCTCTCTTGTTTGCAAGTGCAAACTAGGACACATGGCCATGATATAGATTGAGCAGATGAAAAATTAGAAGTCTAAACACAAAGGGTATGATTTTCCCAGTGGTCAAACTCTGGGCAAACTGCCCACTTCATAGCAAATTAATTAGATGGACAGTTTTGCCAGGAGATTGTCCACAGGGAAAATCAGGCCCAAATGTCTATCAGAGAAGCCATTTCACTCTTATTTTATAATGTCTAAGCTTGTGAGGCTGCTCTTTAAAATGAAAATTCCCTGTGTATTTGTTTGCTTTTCAATGAATTTTAATAAATGTTGTATATATTATACATGTGAGCAGATACTTGCCTGTGGTAAATCTTTTTTTCACAAACTGAAATGTGCATGACTTAAATCCGTAGGGAAATGCTAGCACTGGTAAGTCTACCTGTAGTGTAAGATTCAAGCCACTTGGCAACATTCAAGCCAAAAGCAATGCCTGTCTTTTGAAAAACACTAGTCAAAGCCTGATAGAATCATACCTTTAATGGAAAAAAGAAACTTCATAATAATGAAGAAGAAAAATAAAAAGAGAGCAATGCTAAAGACTTTGTACATCTTCCTATGCTCTTTGAAAGCAGTTATAGTGGTATACATAGCAATGTACTGTATTCACATACAGTATGATCGTTGTACCTCTTCCAGTTCCTAAGGAATAAAAAATATCTTGGCTGTCATCCATAAATTACAGAAGATGCCACTCAGCTAAGATGGATCTGAAAAAATAGACAAAAAGTAGGCATGGGCATCTGTTTCTATTTTATTCAGTCTGGAGTCCAGACCAGCATACCCACAAGGTTTACCAATCTTTTTGTTCTTTAAAACTTTCCTCTAATTCTCCCGGGTGGTATCAGAAATGAACAGGGGTTACATTCATCTGTTGGTTATACTGGCATATTGTGTTAAACATTCTCTGAGTCGACACAAAGTGTCAATTTTGAAATAAGAATTTATTTGAGAAAAGAAATAAAGCTGGACCTAATTTCACAATCCTGAAATAAAGTCTTCTGAAGCTCATTCCTTTTCCTGATTGAAAACTCACCACTCTGTTTCTTACATAATCAGCGCAAATGCATTTCCTTACAAATATACAATATACTGTAACCATATAAGATTCACTTTGTGATGCTTCTGTTTGCATTTTAAAGTTTTGTACAAAATGTATATGAACATTAATTATTGTCCTCCACTCTATCTAATTTTTCAACAATAGACAAATGATTGAGAAGCAACTACACAGTTTTTTATGACAAACCACTTTAGATGCTACAACAAAGCACAGTTGTGGTTTAAATTTAATAATGAACACATAGGTAACGCATACGGCCATCAGGGTGTGTAAGAGCAGGCTTACCAGAGCGGTGATGTCGCCACCCTTCCCTGTGATAGCAGGACTACAACTACTGGGGTGTAGAGAGATCTCTCTTTAGCTCACCGGGCTGGGTCCCTGCTGAGTGATGCAGGAGTCCTGGGTTCGAGCCCCCGATGGTGGGGGGCCGACCTAATGCGGCAAGGGCGCCCGCCAGAACCCCGTTGCGTTACAATATATATTTCTAAATTCACTACCAAAAGTAGACAAAAAATGTTCCTATTTCCCAAAACAGTAAAACATTTAATAAGCAAGAGGCAAGCACTTCTTAATATCATTATATTTTCTTAAAATTAAAACAAATGAAAAAATAATGACTCTTGTTCTGGGTATCCATACATTTGAAATGTTGTAATCCTGTAAAAAGATTTGAATTGAATGCAATGAAGGCTATGGCCTTTTCTTTTGAATGCAATTGACATTAAATATGCATAAAAAATAAAACCGTATGTAATTTAAAGGTGTCCTGTTTTCCTCCTTATTAATCATTAAAAACTTTGAAGCACCTGGACCACGCTTCTAGCATTCCATTAATTAAGTGGACAAAGGCATGGCTTAGGAGAACCGATTTTTCAATTTCAAAAAATGAAAAGTATGCATTCAATCTCTTCATGTTATGCCAGCACTTAAATCGTAAAGACTTGACATAAAAGATTCAAGGCTAAGTCCTATTGAAAACCTCACAAACAAGTACTTCAGAAATCCATTTAGAAAAAGAGATAGAACATCTAATTCAAACATGTCATCCTGTTAAAAATGGTCTCACTAGGTCTTTTAAAAATTTCATCTCGTCGTTTGTCTGTCTTCTTTGTGAAAGAGATGAGTTTCGTATCACGTAGGTTTGAGAGTACAAAGAAATAATCATGCTGAGCTGCAGGCAAGTAGAACTGGGAAATATATTGGTAAGTGATGTCTGACCTTTGGCTGTGCAAATGATAGAAGTGGATGCCTATTCTGTAGGCATCTTTACATGGTGAACTCTTTAAAAACAATGTGACAATAAACATAATCCCTTCTTTGTTGTTATGGTGCGGTATGTTTATAAGGTAAGAGGTTTGTGTCAAGGTTCTGTAGGTCCCTTTAAACAGTAAGACCTGTGAAGAAAAGTCAATTAAGGGCTAATTAAGTCTCAGTTCTATTAACAGTTTATGTCTTAATGCTGTTACCCTAATGACCCTAATGACCATACAAAACCTGCTGTAGCCCTCACATATTAGTATTGGGGTCTTCTCATTTAAGTGTTTTTTTTAAATATCAATGTGCCTTTGCAACATAAAATGAATGTACTGTATAAAGTATGACATACAGTAGCAGGGCCTATTGTCTTACAAAAATTCTACTACATTGACTGAAAATTTGCCACAGCATTTTCTGAAATACTTGCCAGAGTGATGGGAGTTTCCAACAAATTACGTTTATTTTAAATGAATGATGGAAATAAACAAAAATGCTGAATTATTTTTAAAGTATGTACTGCAAGGTTATTTAACCTTAATATCATTTTTACCAATACTGATATTGATTTTGTCTTACTTTCTTTTTAATGTCCCAAACTTGCTTTGCAGACAGATAAAAGACGAGACACAACCTAATATATTTAACACAACATGAACCCATTAACAAATAAGGGACATATAGTACATGTATGATGAAAAATAAAAATAAATATATAAGTAAAGTAAAATATACAATCAATTGACTAAATTAAGCAGGTTAATAGCTGCAGGAATAAAAGGTAACTATTTCATTTGAATCTAGACAGTCTACATCAACACCTAGAAGGAAGGAGCTCAAATACGCTGTGCAAAGGGTGGTCATGACAGTCAATGATTATGTTGGCCTTCCACACTCTGTGTTTCACATACAGTACATGTCTGAAATCTGTAGCTGTTGTACACCAATCTGATGAGGAATGGTTGGGGATCAGTCAACTAAGTAATCCTCAGTTTCTCACACAACAAGCCCTGAGGTTTAACAGGCTGCTCTAAAACAGGAGTATTCATTGAGTGTTGCATTTGTCCTCTGGCTGCCATTAAAGCTTCATTATTTCAATTTGGGATTAGAGTATGAAAAGAGGTGATCAACTAAGCAAACACATCTCTGAGGCCTGGTGTGTTTGCATGTGTCTCCACTTCCCTCAGGTCAGTTCTGGTGTGTAGTGGTTAGAGAGGCTAAATACCAAGAATAAATACAATAGAGAATAAATACTGAGTATGGCCCTTATAACTACACTAATACATGGTTATTATCAAGAAAATGACAAACTGTAACAGGTTCACTGTCATTTTATTAAACAGAAATGTAACGTACATTAATTGTGCTGAAAACATTTGTCATTAATAGGGGGTATACAGTGAAAATCACAGAACATGAACATGTGTGACTACCACTAGAAGCAAAACACACAGCTCATCTTATACTTGCCTGGCAATAGATTGCAGATGCGGTCTTGTCAGATTCCGTCTCTTTCTGATAGAGTCTGGACAAAAGTTCCTGTTCAGTGATCTCTAATCCCTAGACGCCTCACCTTGACTCGACTCATCCCACAGATGTTTAATGGAAAGCTGGTGAGTACAGCATCCACGCTTAATTAATTTTTAATCTCAGAAGAAAGTCTTCGTTGCATAAGCAGCAATAGGACATGTTTTGTCCGGCTACAATTTTGTCAGGATGAGCCTGCAGGAAGGGCAGCAAGTGAGGTCCCAGGACTTTTAGCAAAATAGTGCCAAGCAATTAGGTTTGCTGCTAATTATTACATGTGGAAATCTGTAAGCTCTAGACACTCCTGACTGAACTATCATACTTGGACTTCTCATCAATCTGATTGACAAGCTTTTACCCATGGCCTGTCATTAATGGACTATGATTTTTGTGTTACCCGTGTAGAAACGGAGAGCTGTGAACACCCCAAACTGTGAGCAACAGCCCACTTTCCTCATAAGGAGGGCATTTTGGTTCCTTTTTGTGTTTTTTATTTTTTGAGATACACCAGTTTTGACAATCAGCTGGTCAAATCACCTCATCACGTGTCCAATCAATTCTCTTACTAAAATGGTAACTTAGTGCCTATGCACGTCAATATACTGTATCACAGCCATGAACTATAAATTAATCAAAATGATTCTGAAGCACTTATTAAATACTCCCAATCTATATGCTATATTGTTCTAAAAGTAAAGGCTATATTCTTAATTTAGAAATCCATCTAGATATTAGGTGGCGTTTTTGCAAAACTTTAATGAAACAAATGTATTAAATTAGAATTCACTAGAATTCAATTAGAAAAGCTTTCTGTTGAAATCTCTAAAGACATTCCAGTCATACAGTACAGTCACCCACACACCTAGATAATGTGACAACAGATAATGTGTAATTTGTATTAAAAAACTTAATCTCTATAATATAGAGCAATCTATAATGAAGTTCCTAACTAGATATAGTGTGGTAACAAAATCCTCACAGCCTCACAATGTATGTTTTGCCTCATAGAAAGAAAAATAACTGAATATCCAAGGTTATTGAATTATTATGTCTCTATTCCAAAACGATGTCCTGATAAAGCAGGTTAATTTTTCTCAGGCAGCCATTCATCCAGTATGGTTAAGTTTTGGGAAGACACTACATTTGCGAAATCATTATTGAAATGCCATTCAAGGCCATTTCTTCTAGCTGAGAAATGCTTCCAGGGAGCTCTCCTGTACTGGTCAAAACAGAAATAAAATGAAGTACTGGAAATTATGAATGAATTCTTCAAGACTCAGAAACCAGCAGGAACACAAAGTCTTCCTTTGGGTCCCAGATTCATCAGCCTTACATTGTAACCTATTAACTGACAACTCTGGAAACAGCAGCAATCTGAAAACCAGTCTTTGTAGATAACATGAGAAGGATATAACTAAAATTGTTCTAAGTTATAAGTCATAGCACTTTTTTATATTTGCTGCGTTCTAGTGCTGAATGTTGAATAATATCTAAATGATTTGTGGTATATCATACCCTGAAAGAGTATTACTTCAACACACACTAACACCAAAAACATATTTTCGCCTATTTCTTAATGCCCCCATGTGCATCACAAGACTACTTAACGATTGTGTTTAACATTTAATGTTTAACAATACTTAAACATTGCTCCTTTAAAGGAAGAGCAATTTTCAGATTCGAAATGCATTGTTGCATTGAGAAAAAGAACCCAAGGAACACAGAATATGAAAATGATAGGCATTTAAAGGCAGCTCCGGGGGTTAGTTTATTATTAAAGTTAAATTTGCCGATGTACTGTATGTGTATCTTAAGATATTGAAAAGAAAATTTAAAAAGCAGAATGTGGAAGGAAACAAAGTACACAAGATTCATGAAATCTTCCCAGTCAATGATGTCTAACAATTCAGAATGCTGAAGATATCATTGTCAATATACAGTACACCATACACAGTAATTTTCCAATATATAATATTCAGAATTCAATTAAATATATTCAGAATGGATGTTTTAGCTCAAAAATTAAAATAAAAGCATTGCTGTATACAATCTGAAAGGAAGGGAATTCTAAATATGGGTAGTCTAAATGTATAAAGAAAAAATCAGCTGGTGTTACATGTATTGTTACTAAATCTCTCTTTCTTTGGAAGGTATTACAATAAAGAGACTGTTGACAATGGCAGCAAAACATCATGCCCTACAATCTGAAAGACACCTATTGTGAAGGTTACTCACAGGGAAAAAAAATCCTGAATTCATACATTTCGTGCAATGTTTAAAGTTATTAAAAATGTCCTTGGAATGCGAGCAGTTCCTTTAATATTGGCAGCAAAAACAGACATGGCAGATATAGAAACACCAGAAATCCACATAATATCCTCGTCACAGGAGATCATAATCAATAAAGAATCCATAAGGACTGGAGGAAAATCTTAATCTTTTTTTAACAGAAAAGAATCCTGGCAAAGCTCAGATAAACAGCTGCTCACAACACGAGATAGGTAATGGGAAACATCATTTATTTTGTCTGCAGCTCACTCCTCAGAGACAACCAGTTCCTATGTACTCCTGAGCCAAGACTCGGTCCCCACAGCAGCCACTTGATATCAGAAGCTGCCTCTCTCTTAAATGAAAATGACATGCTTACAGCAAGAGCACATCATAAGAAGGCATGTTGCGATCAAAGGGAATATGGAAGCAGCACAGGGAATACTAGTTTGCATCTGTTAGGTCGGAGTTCTGTTTCTTGTCACCCAGAATGCCAGCCTGTCAAGCTGTCAGTGACCTATAGTAGTTACAACTCATAGCAGTGCCAGCCTGAGCCACATCTTGTATGATGCAAAGTAAACATAAGCTTCAAAAAGAAGGCAATTATCACAGCTTGACTGCAGAAAGAAATAAACATACTTTCTACCTTTTTCATGGATTCAGATTAGCAGCATAATTAAAGGCAATTAGGAAATAACATCAGAAAAACTAAACCATGTCTTCATCACACTGACATTGCATACTTGGCTTATTAATGTGGAAACAAATGAATGTGAAGTAGGGCTGTGTTGATGTAAAAGACAATGCAAAGAAAATATATATTTAGGAGACTTTCCTGATAATCAGAACTTCAGTTTCGCTGAAACCGAAAAAGCTAAGTCTTTAATTAATTTAGTATGAGCTCTGTTTATTTGATAAGCAATTTGATATGAACATCATTTTCCAGCTCTATTTTTACACTAGGGATTTAAAAACACAAATCCCACGATCTTTATTTCCTAAGGAGCAATTATTGCTTTTAAAAATTAAATTTGTATAACCTTACTGTTGTCTCGTGACATGTTTTTTTGTGAAAAACAGTAAACAACCTTCAAACATAGGCAATTATAAAATTCCTTGCCATGGCAGTTCTGTGCTCATAGAACACACTCCATTTAAATAATAAATTCACATTGTTGCAGAACTGACATATTGCTACTGTATAGTAGAATGGTAAGTACATTAAACAACAATACTAAAAATGACTGATTTGGTATAGTTGTGTATAGACATCAATACCAATAATACTATGGTTTTGGCAGGTACCAAGTGTTTCTGTAGATTATTGAAATATTACATACAAGGGAAAATGTCATAAATAGCAATAGGTCTTATGAACTTATCGCTTATTGTTTTGGCATCATAATAACATATTATTTAGTACTCCTAATGCTTGCCAGCATGAGGGTAGGAATATAAGCCCTCAGAAAATAAAGCATTAGAAAATACCCCCCCCCCCCCAAAAAAAAAAAAAAAATTCAGGGAAAAAGACTACCATAATGTAATATATGCATTATGTTCTTAATGAAGCACTTAATAATGTGACCAAAAACTGAACCTTATTTATTTGGTGGGACATTGACTGGTGAACTGACTTTAATACCCTGCTCAGAATGAAGTCTCAGCACAGAAAAAGCCGTAGGAAAAGAACAAATCGTAGCAAAAGCACATTAAATCCATTGCTTCTGCAAATTTAAAAGTTGTATTCTACTATGGCAAACATGCTACAAAGAATAGGCTCACAGCTCTAGTGCTTGAGGGCCAGAATCCACTAGGCTTTCCTAGGCTACTTATATCATCATAGCTGAAGACATTTCAATAGTATTAAAGTGTAATAGTGTCTCCAGTTAAGAGAAGTGAAGAAGGTGGAATTTACACCCACTGAAGACCAGGGGTGGAGACACCTCCTGACACTATAGTCCTCCAAGAATGTGGATATCATTTTGGGGTTGTCTTTATAACAGTTCTCTCCTAAATTATCTTGGAATCTCCCGAATTATGACTAGCCTGCCAGAAATGCTTGGATTCAATATGGAAAACAGGAGAAAGATCCATAACCTGACTTTCACACACTTCCCCCTTCTAAATTTTCTCTGGAAAAAAAAGGTGTCTCACTCCCCGAAACCTCAACCTTATTTGTCAAAAACAAACATCGGGAGGCTTTTAAAAATTAGTTACCCACCCATTGATCCATAGATTGTATTGCCCTGAACCTTTTTGGTTCAGTTCATTTTTATTTCATGTTGTTTTATTTGCATTTTGCTTTCTTTCTTAGAAATGGAAATCCAGTGTCAGAACATTTAAAAAATGGTAAAAATCATAGTGTTAATAGTTGTAGGGCTCGAAAAAGTATACAATACCCTAAGCCACACTGGCTGTAACAGTATTTTAAGCTTTATTTACTATCCAATAGGGAAAAGGATGGAAAAAGTGTTTTTTTTTTTCATCTGTTAGAAACGAGAAGGATCATTCTACAATACTAAGACTCACAAACATTTATTTGGGTCAGTTTTTGGAATACCAAGGTTTGTTTTTTTTTTAAAAATCAAAGATATAGCTTTCAAGAGTTGGGGGTCATTAATCAAAGGAGCATTCCACACATTGTTTCGCCAGACTTTCAGAAAGATGCACAAAAACAGAAAAGGCCATTTTCCGCTTTCTGTTTTATAATCATTTTCGAAGTCTCGAAGGGGTGAGGTTGTTGCAACAGAGGTTTCAATGTCTCTTGAAAACCAGCTGAGAAAAAGGACGAAGAGGTCAAACTGGCTACCGGTGTGTGCAATGTAACTTCTGGAATTTCTACATGAGTGAGAAAAAGGCTTTATCATTCCTCGCCTACTTTTACTGGTACTGTTTTAAACATTAGTGCGCAAAACCAGCATGTGGTTTCCTTTACGTTTACTGCATCGTCGCCTAATGCACGCTACTCCTGTCAGTCGGCTTCTTGTAATATCATGAAACACAAAATGCAAGCAGCCACCAGGCACTGAGTACAGCAGGTGTATCTAATCAATACGAAGAGCAATTGGAGACACAGTGATACCACCAAGAGCATGCAGGGGCTGTAACACGATTCCAGAAAGACTGTGGCAGTCTTGCTCCGCTGAGTCCAGCACTGAGTGAGGAAGTTACAGCTAGAACTGACACCAAACCCCGAGAGGCTGTTCGGCCCTTTTTAGTGAGCCAACAAGTCTGTCAACATACATTTTCCTCACTGATATTTGCACTAGAGGAATCATTCGTAAACATTAGCAGGAGTCCCTTTTTAAAGTCTGCTTTGAGTGTAAATATTGTGAAACCCTAGAGCCCAAGTTAACGACTGAAAAGGAAACAGTAGTTCTACTTTAAAGAAAATCCTATAAATCACTATTATATACACACAAAGAAATGAAAGGTTACCCACAACTACTGTAATACAGTACAAATTGTCACAACGGAACACATTGAAAATCTAACCCATTTCCACTTCAGAGGTTTAGAGCACTGAATAAAGACCAGTTGGTGCAGCTTTCCAAGCATATGATTAATACGAAGTATTGCATTATGCGATTTTGAGGTGATGTGATTCAGATTTTAAAAGAATTTCTCATTGAACATTTTCAACAAGGACAGTCCAAAAGTATTCTCACTTCCTTCCATCATAAAATGTATTCATCGTGTACTGCTTTCATTCTTCCTTCAGAAGAATAGCAATTTTCTTTAATAAAATATATTTTAAGGGGGAAATTATTTTAAACATACATTTTTTGATAAATCACATTAAAGATGCAGAGAAGTAAGAGAGAAAAATGCTTTGCATCTGTTCCCTTGAATTTCAGCTTGCTTTTGTTTCATCCCAGTTGTGTTGAGATAGTAATGTCTTGGTGATATACATGTCAGTTGAAATTTTGAATGTATAAATAATAAATAAATATAGCATGGGGAGTATCTTAAATGAGCCTGGCGTGCAGTGTTACTTTCAAATTCACATACCAGCAAAGCCATTTTTAATGACTTCGCCATGAGACCATGGCAGGGAATGCAAGTCCTCAATATGTTTCTGCTCAAAATGCTCAGAATTATTAAACTTACGGATCACAGCCAGTAAGCAGGTCTTCAGTAAAAATACTGACTCCTATAGAAAGTTACAACTGGGCCTAGATTCACTCCATCTATATTTATATAATAAAATATTTTACACATTTTATAAAGATTTTCTTATGATGTTGATGTTCTTGTGATCGTTGCTGGAACCATTACTTTTCTATTTATTAATTTCACTGACATTTTATATCCAAAGCAACATATATTTATGCAACTGGGCATTTTATTGAAGCAATGAATTTGAAGGGCCTTTCTTAAAAGTAAAACAGCAGTGCTTCACCTGAGATTTGATCTCTCAACCTTTCAGCTGGGAGTCTAGAGGACCTCTGCACATTGGTGCCACTCATATTATGAGACTCTACATATTTCTCTTTATAGCAACAGTTCTGTTAAAGAGCTCCAATATATTTCTACATTTTCTTTATTTGGCATTATTGCATATGTACTGTATGTTATCCAATACACGGACACTAACCATGATGTCACCCCAAAATTACAGTATATCTGTAAACCACTTATCTTATAGCTCTGACCTGTAGTTTGGCATAAACAGGAAGATGTTCCAGGGAAGGAAGTCATATTTTTGCCTCTTGTATGTTGATTGCAACTTAATGCAAGGCAATCTAAGGAAGGGAGACTTAATATAATATAATATAATATAATATAATATAATATAATATAATATAATATACCTGCATGACCAGCATAGAATTAAAATTCCCAGCAAAAAAAATGACAAACACTTTAAAGAAGAAGTTTAGTTAAGTTTTAAAAGTTATTTCCACCCAACTTTAAAATCATATTGAATCACTTTATTTCATATTTTCACAACTAGTATTATCCCATTGTTGACCCTGTTCTCGGAGGAAACAAATTAGATCTTTGTTTCCTCAATGTGTACATTCCATATTAATGTGCATCACGTCTCACACAGTAGTTTAATGTAGTTACTAGTAACATCTCTTGCCATAAATCCCAACAGGGTTTAAACTTACTGCAGCAAGGAAGCACATATTTTGTGTAGTGGTTCTGGAAGTATGTATGTATGAGTCTTGTGGTTCTGGAAGATGCCTGAGATGGAGGATTGAATCCCTGGTCTGACCACAAATGCTTCTTGTGTATGTATATCATTTATCAGTGAGCAAGTTGTATGAAGCTCTTCGATTGAAAGACCACTGTTCCATGTTGGTTTTGTTTGGTTGGAAGATGTGGCAAGGGTTCCCAAGACAGGTCCTTTAAATTCCTCTTTAATACTCTGAGACATAGCTTAATTATTAGAAGCTGTGTCTCACAACCCAGAATATCAATTAATAATTCTCCCCTGCTGACTGGGAAGACTATGAACAGGGTTATGGACGTTAGTGGCGTCTTAACAGTCTTGGTTCCATAATATGCTCCCTCTTTAGCTCAGCCCTGTTACACAATAGTATGGGCAAGGCATGATGGGAATATCCAGCCATTATGTGATACATCCCTGTGTCTTCAGACATATAGTCCCTGATACAACCAGGGCATTGTTATTGCTAATATAGCCTTTAGCTATTGTATGATATCAGTTAATTCTGCTTTTAAACTGACATACAGGCACTTTGGTGTTACTTCTGTCATCTTCAACTGTGAGATGGTTACCACTACTGAACTGGGCTGCTCTTGACTACTGCATTATTTGAATGTGCAATTCAAAATTAGAAACTGAAAGGCAGTAACAAGAAATGGAAGAAAAATAGAGACATTTTCCATCTATTTTCTTTTAGCTTTGCACTAAAGAAGACTGAAGCTGAATTTGATTAATTGGTACCTTTTCACTTTTTCAACCCTTATTGGTCCTTTCTGAAATTGTTTGTTTTCTTTGTCTCTGTGGTTCCTGTCCCCACCATACAAAGTGAATTATAAAAGTACTATTTTCTGTGATAAAAGCTATTTATATTACACAGCTCAACTGCAGGTACTGATGCTTTCTTTAGCTTTTGTCCCCAACTACTTGTTTCCAAGCCTACAGAGTGGTTAATTCATATTCTACCATTGCCGCAATATAATTCTTGGAAAATGGAATCCTTTTCTTATTGAATGAGGTATCAATTCAATTAAAAGGGTCATTCTTGTGTTTGATTTGAATACACAGATGGATTTAAAAGTCAATGACTTTTACTTTGAGAAAAAGAGCTACAATCCAAGCAGCAAAAGGTCTCCTAAACATAGGTTTAAAAACATTTCACATCCTTCAGATTCCAGGGAAAGAAACTGATTGTTGCAGATTTAAAAGGCTTAAATGATTAGTGCCACCTTCACATCACAATCTTTGATGGAATGAAAGACATTCTGAGAAAGAAAAGTACAGTTACTTTGTTTTTTTTTCTCTTTTAATATACTCACATTTATTTTCTAAAAGTCAGATAAAGAACGGTGTGGATTATTCTTAAGAGAACATTAACTGTTATGTACAGTACCTAACTAGTTACAGTACATACAATATACAGGTAAAGACAACTGTCCAGAAACAGCAATTCAACTATTTTATTGTACTTTACTGTATGTGTTTTGTTTACACATTTCATAAGCAACAAATAATAATTTTAACAACAGTCTTATTTTATGTAAGTTACATTATTACAGTATCTGGTTTTGTGTTTGAGTTTTCTCTTTACTGTATTTGTAAAGTGTATTTTGCTATACCTTATAAGCTGCCTTCAATAAAGATAAAATGAAGAGGAAGTCTTCCAACATCTTTTGCAATGGATAAACATTGAATATGCTTCATAAACTAAAACAGAAAAATATAGTATACTGTAGATAGATTAAAAGTGTTTGGAAATATCATAACAATACTTTATTATAAGCCCATCTATTATTCGTACTTTATAGTTTTATTTTCAAATATAAAAAGGCAATTCTACTGTGGCATGTGTGTATATTTTAAGGCATGTACTGTATTTCCACCCCCAATAGTATTCTTACACAAGTTATGTTACCATTCACAAGATGTCAAGGATATCAAGTTGGAATTGCAATGCAAACATAAAAAATAAAGGAGGGGATCAATAACAAGGTACACAAATAGTTCAAAATTAAAATGGAAACCTGCTGTTAATTGGTTTACTGTGCTCACTCTAGAAGCATTACAGTTATACAACCAGTGACAGACAAGGGCAGAAGCAGGTTACAAAAGGGAAACTTATACAGTTTGGGGTGTGAAATTGGTTTTACTGAGAGTTTCAAGATCTAGTTTAGAAGTGGTGGTCATGAATGTAAACTGGTAATGCTGAAGACAGACAAAGAGCTTGGTATGAGATTTAGAGTTTTGTTGAAGACCCAATTCATCATAAGGCCAAGTTTACATGTTTAAGTCTGTTTACACATGTGAACCATTTTGATATCACCATCGAAATTTACTACCTATTCTCCAATGCCTCTGAACTGTATCATCTTATTAAATTTTTATGAAAAATCAATAGGATTCAATCATGTTATGGACTGTTCCTCAAATACCTGTCAAGAAAAGCACCAGGCGCTTCTTCAGTCTTAGACCCACATGGTTTCAGACAGCATATAAGGACATGTCTGTTTATTAGGCAAGAATAAACAACAACGGTTGTCCGGTTTATGCTTTTTACAACAATTTGATGGATTGCTAATGTAAAACAGTCACTTAGATGCATCTGATAACAGAGAAGGTTAGGATACCAAGTAACATTAATGTCACTTTGATGACTTTTTAGCTCTGAGACCTGATTGATACTGAAAGTGTCTAACAGACATGTCATAATTACATGCAGTATACAGTAATAATAAAGAATATATGTAACTGTTTTGCCATAGTTATACCCCAATTTATTTTTGAATTGTAATGCCAAAGCAATATTTAAAGAAGCAAATGCTAAGGTATCTTTTTATTTAACAAATGGAAACATTTACATTAAACTCTTATTTTATAGTTATAAAGACATTGGAGGAAATTTTTTGAGCACCAAATGCTCTTGAATTACAATAACTTTAAAATTCAACTGACCTGAAAGAAATCCTATCCAAAAACATAACTCTAACCCCAGCCTCTCCCCTAGACTAACTCAAGTCCAAACATTGTCAGCCTTAGCATTTGAACTTCATGCCAATACACGTTTTTGCTCCAGCTAACCCATACCTATCAAAGAGATCTGTAGCAACTGGGTTGAATGTGTTATTAAGGACCATGGCATATTACACTTGACCCAGTGATCCTCAAATTAAATGACTGCATTTATATACACTTTGATGTGTTTGTGCTTTCTTTTAAAATATAGAGCGTATTCATTGTAATTTCCAATCCAGAATCAAACACAGAGCTCAAGCTGTGTAACTTCACAGCTATGCACCTCACTATCATGTCACCCCTGACTATTGCCATAATTTTTCCTTAAAATTGATCATTTGCCCTAGGCCTTGCTCAAGCTTTTATGGCTGACTTTAACCCTAGCTCTAGTATTGACACTAGCATTCATTTAAAACATAAACCTAGCCTTAAGTCTTAGAATTACTTACAATGATTTAAAAAATAGAACCAAGTTAGTGTTAACTGTTACGTGTGTGTGCGTTTTAGTTTTAGTTTCATGTAAAATGAGTTTGCAAATATTAAAAAAGCAAAAATTGTAGCAAGTATTTTGTCTCCTGATACAGTAAATCTCTCTATACGGTGTACATAAATTGAATAGAAATGCCTGAAAAGACCCCCCTCAAACTGTTAGTCTGTTGCTGGCTTTAAATTACCTTGAGAATAATGGCCAGCACTGAACCTCAAACAGGACAAAGTGGTGCCTGTGGGAAGTGATTTCATGTGCAAAAAGATTTTTTTTTTAATGTCTTCCTGTTGTGTTCACCTTCCTGTGGGGGTGGAGGAGGGTGTCATCCTCCCCGGTTCCCTGGTAACAGGGAAATGTGAATAATTCACAAAATACTGTACCACTAAATGGAACAGTGCGTAACTATTCAAATTGAAATATATATATATATTTTTAATTTTGTCATTACAATAGATAACAAATGATCAAATGTGAAAGAAAATTATGCTTCTAAAGCCAGATTTTTCTTGTTCCCATGTACAGCTTTGAAATATTCAGCTCCCTCTTGTAACAGACATGTCCACCCACACACATACATACATCGGCAGGCGCTGCAATCCACTCATTTCATTCATCTGCTTTGCAATCCTACAGCTTCCATTATTGTTTGCAATGGGCTGCACACAAAAGAACGCCCCACCCATACTGTAACTGCCCACCTATTCATTTATTAGCACAAAATCCACCCTCACACGCAGGTGTGGATAACTTTAAATGTCACCTTCAGATACACGATTCTTTCAGGTACTTTTCTGAAAAATGGAAACTATAAGCCCAGATCGGTGCGGTGTCATAGATTAAATGGTTTCTCATATCATTTAATTGGGTATTATACTGGAGACACTGTCGGCTATATTTCAACAATCAGCTAATTTTTTATATATTTATTTTATTAATTTACCTTTTTGTCTTGCAGATGCCTTTTCAAGTCGCTCTCTGTAAGTTGCAGCACATAATTAATATATCATTATAAATTATATAAATAAAGCTACTATTAATTTACAAATATTGAAACCTGAAAATGCACACCCAGAGATTCTTCATCTCCATGTCAGCGGAGATCCATTGTGTCAGAGTGCACGTTTTATACATTGTATTGTGTATTTATACAGTACATACATTTTTCTATGTACAACAATTGCATGCTCAATAACTAAACATATATCAGATAATTTTTGTTAAATTAATTACAGTACAAAAATACCCCAAGTATCTTTAAATGGATACATGTGTTGCAATGCAAATACAATGCATTTGAAGACTGTCTCAGACAGCATTTTAAATTATTTAACAAAACAATTCAATTATCTTCTTCCTTTCTTGGTGATAGATTAGTTGAGCCGAATGTCCGGCATGAGCATGGATATGATGCTATATCCACAGGAAATAACATCAGCTTTGTGTCTAGTGAGGATATTGAACTAAAAGTGGTGATGGCACATTCATGACTGTTGCAGAGAGCCAGACTTATCAGTAGAACAAAAGACAACATATTTTTCTCAATAAGAATTGTAGTAGAAAACAATAGGCCTCATTGTTTTGTTTTTTGAAATGGGACAAATGTACTTGTACTGCTAACAAACAGATTTTTTCAGGGTCAATAAAGTTAAAATGAGATAAGTCTGATTTCCCTAGTAACTGTCCCTGACACTCAATTAAAATTCTTCTACTTCTAAAGAGATTATCTTTAGTTGCTCACTTAGAAATACCTGTGAGACTGCATTATAAATGGAGAAGACTTCTATACACATGCTTTTAAATTGTCTGTTAATAATGGAAAATGTGAATAATGTTAGTGTGTTTCATATTATACTGGGATATATTCACAAAACTTAATAACTCAGAAGCTTTCAGCGAAAAAGTTCTGAAACTCAAGGTCTGCCTTATATCATAAAAAGTTTGGAATGTGTGCATCTGGAAATCTTCTTCTTATACTCTATTCAGGAATAAATATCTAAAAACTTAACTTTTATCACCTTGCTTAACTGTTTCAGCCAAGTCCTTTCCAACAAAAAAGGCGGTTGCCTGTTACATAGCATTTCCTCAAATGGAAATGTACTATTGATTAATTCCCTTCGCTCTTTCATTCTGGAGCAGAAGAGATTCAGCCCTGCTCTGCATGTGATTTGAATTTGTGTGACTTAATCTCTCAGTTGAAAAAGAAGTCTTGAGACAATGGCAGGACTCATGAGTCAGCTGAGTGACCTGTAAGAAGAGAATAAAAATGAAAAATTCCCCTAAAGCCTAAGTGCTGGCTTTCAAAGCAGATTTTAATTGCTGTTAACCTGAGGTATGGAACATGATCGACAGACCAGAACTGAGTAGCAGAGCCTGGCTACTCCTCTCTGAGTTCATCGTCAATGGTCTTCACTTTTACACTAAAACGCCTGTTAATTAGCTTTGATGGGGGGGACTGTGACCTCTTGCATTGCCTTACTTTAGAAAATGACAGTGTTTTGCAGGTGTGAAGTAAAACAGGAATTAGCAGCATTCCAGAGGTTTTCCCTGCTGATAAATAATGAGTCTTGGTGGGAAGTGATCCCTGGAGAGGAGGAAAATCCTGCAGATGAAGGCAGCCCAGTCAGGATGTGTAACTACATACAGGCAAAACAGGAAACCAAGCTGCTTGCCTCAGGATTGACATTCTGGCACACAAGCTGCTGTCCAAGACAACGAAGACATTTGGCCCTTGTCAAGTCACTTTCATTATCCACCCACCTGGCTTTGGAAGGGGCTACATCGCGTGTAATCTTTCTGTTGATTCGTTGCACTGTCTTTCCTTATTCTTCCTGTGCACAGCTCAGAAATATTACAAAGTTTGAAAGCCAAAGTTTTGGCAGCATCCCAGATGTACTGTACAGGACATGTCATCCAGTGAAGCAATGAAGAAACCTCGCCTTTTCCGATAAATTAATCGAAGGAGTTGAATCAATTTGATCAAACACACTAGAGGATGAGACTCCTCATCAATTGATAAAATATTATGGTGCTCCAGAAGCTCAGGTCAAATCTATTCCAAAACTATGAGTGGAAGTTTCATTGCATGGTGATTTTTTTTTTAAAATGAACTATTCTTAATGAACTATTCTGATAGGTCTTCCCAAAATGCCATTAATTCATTTTTGTCATTTCTATGCAACATTTAAACATATGACCTGGTATAACCTCTGGTGTTTTACCAATTGAACGTTTCTCACTTTATTTCTGTATATTCTTAAAAATCTGAAACTTTGAAACTAAAACATTTTAGCTTTTACGCATTTGTGAGTAATGGGTAGTCTCAATCAAAGAGAACATGAAGGGCCCAACCAAAATAAGCAATTTCTATATAAATGATATTGCATTTAATTTTATTTGTCAGACTTACAATATTAGAAATAAAAAAAAAATGGGTTTCGAGATGGGTTTCCTTGTCATTGGCCTGAAAAAAATAAAGCAATCTTCTTATTCCATTAAGGGCTTAAAAGCAGCTCACAACAGTGCTATGTTTTTGATACTGTTACACTGTGATACAAGTACCACTATTTGAAAAACATGGATGAAATAATGTGTTAGAAAACATTGTCTGTCACATATTTTGTCCCTTAATTTTTGTCCCACAAAAAGGTTAAGTACACAGATTTCATTTTTTTGTGAAGCTAAATGATATTTATCTATAATATCTATATTTATCTATAATATATAAATGATAATATCTTTAATCAAATAGAAGTAGAACTACAGTTAGGATATAACTACCTCAATAATAACAATTGTAATCAAACTGGCACATGATTACACAGGTAAACATAAAGTTGTATACAGTAATAAATCCAAAAATCCTAGTTTAAAAAAAAATTAAAAACAGCAAATGTGAGTCCTCCCAGAATGATAGGGGTAGCAGTTCTCTGTCCTACTGCCCAATGGCACTTTGTCAGAACAGCAAAACAGTTTCAATGGGCTCAGCTATCTGAATGGAGTGTAATACACTAGCTCAGTAATGATTTCTAGAAGAAAAACACAATTATTCAGAATGTTGTCAGGAGAAGGGTTTAAACATTCATTTGAACTTTTCAAGGAGCCAGTGCAGTTTAAAAGAAGGACAAAACAGGTGTCCTGCACTTGCAGAACTTAGATCTATTTAAAATGTATGGGAGAGTGATGAGGGACTCTCCTAGACAGGAGGTAGGCCAGGAAGCTGCTATAGTACCTTAAAGCCAGGTAGTTCACTCAAATTGCAACATTCCCTAATATATAAAGTTTAATTACAAATTAGAGTCGTCATTGTAAATGTTTTTTTTTCTCCTTTGATTAACCTGGTAATACAGAAGCAAAAAAAAATCAAGCAGCTACATTTTGAAATTTACTGAAGCCTGTTGACACTACCAGTAGAAGCTCTAAAAAGCAGTGTGTTAATCCAATCTATAGAGAAAACAAATCTATGACTAATTTTCTCAGTTTCTGTACATGATAGGTCATAAATGGACATACTCACGCACATGAACAAAGATGCTATTGTAATGAGTTTTAAATGTTAAACTAGGGTCAAGATGAACACCATGATTTTTAAACTGGGCAGTTGACCTAATTTCCAAGTCAACGATAACCATGCTAAATCATTCGTGTACATAGTTTCTGCAAGTTCTACAGAGAATCATCTCTGTATTCTCACTATTGAGCAGTAAAAAAACTTGTGTCTCATCCAAATGTCAACAGCTGATAAACGCTTGTAAGGCTAGAGACACTATGCAATGATTTAGAGACACTTTTGTAAGATTCAAATTTTGCATCAGTGAACCTGGCAGGAATCAAACTCCATACAAAACAAAATGTGACACTCGATTAGGGGACCATAATACACATTCTAGTTTGTATAAAATAGCCAGGTTGTCTGAAATATCTAAATTAAAAATACTGGTACTGAAAACTGACATGCCACTAGTAATGTGAAGCTCTCTAATGGATGGCCCTGGCCGGGAGTAGAAATGTTAACATGCTGTGCGAGACCAAAACTATTCAGTAAGATGAGAAAATCAGCTGCAGAAGTATCAGAACGAGAATCAATCAATCAACACATATGCTGAAATCCCATGAATGCCGAATCCTAGTCTGTCTTGAACAGAACACTGTCAGAAAGTCCAAAAATTCCACTTTAAATAATGCTGAATAAATATTGAAAGTGAAGGTTGAAACCAAGGGGAACAATGATCCTAAATGACAGAAGCAATTTGTGTTTAGCATGAGAGATAATGTAGGGGAAACTGAACAGGCACCTGGAGACATCCCTGGGACACAGAAATTCAAGAGAGCACCTTTGCCTTTCCTTCATCACTGTAAAAACCAACACACTTCATCTTTACAATAATAACTGCTGATTATAAAGACATAAGGACTGTGTTTGATTAAGAGTTTCAAAAATACTAAAAAATTATACATAACATCACTATGCATTGCAGTAAATGGGAGGCTACTCTATAAAGGATAAGGACTTACTACCAACTACCAAACACTACTTGGTTAAAATCCCAGTTTAACTTATACCATACTGGGCTTTGTCTGGACATTTTATATAACCATTGCTACATTGTTCAGATAAAATATATAATCACCTCACTGAAAAAAAGGAATGCATTCTTGAAGATGACTTTGGTGATACTTGTTTGCCCTCATGTTTCAGAAAAGCACAAATAATAAAAACAATATTGAAGAGACAGACCTCCTCCTTCATCAAGCATTTTGAAATTGCTATGGATTAGGAGAACGAGCATCAATAGTAAAGACAAACAGCCTACACACACTCCATCTATGATCATTCTCTTTCTCTGATGACCACAAGGGGGCCCTTCCCTGTGAATTCTTCTTTCACACTGATGAAAACAAATTAATAATTAATACTTAGTTTTTAGCACACGGAAATTGATTTAAAGTCCTCACATTTCAAATTGGAAATTGGTTGTACAATTATAAAATGCATTTCTTCGAGGTTCTGAGTTCTACACAAATTAAGTAAATAATTAATTCAATTTCAGGATCTTATATAATGACTAGGGGAATTTTAAATCATTACCAGGCTTTCACAGCATGTCCTGTTCTTCTGAATACTGCCTTCATTATCAAAGTGTTGGTTCAGCTATACACAGTGGCCAATGTTACAGACTGCATTTATTCCCTTTCATTATAACACATGCTGAGTTATAGCTTAAGGAATGCTGAGGTTCCAGGAGAAGCATTAGAAAGAAGGTGAAACAAGTGGTTGTTGAAGTTCTAACATCTGCTTTACCCCCAAAGCTCTGCCATGTTGGTATTCATCTAAAATCACCTTGGAAGACATCAAGCCTTTTCAAGTCAAGTGTCAAATGACAGACATCACCTCTTGCCAGGACTTATTAAGAACTCATAACAAGAAAGTAACAATTAGGAAACTAAAACCTGACATAGTTTGTAATGTTAGTGAGTGCGGGATCAGCTTTAATCATGGCAGAAGTAAAGGCTAACCTACTCTACCTGTATAAGGGTCAGAGTGTCTGTGACACAGATGGGTAAGTCTTCCTCTAGGCCACCTTAAAAACCAGAGAACAACAGCTGCCCTTAACAAAGAGTAATGAAATTCAAAGGCATTTAGCTAGAGACATCTTCTTCTGCAATATCACAAACAGAAAAGCTTTGCTAATTGTGGGAAATATGTTGTAGTTAGATAACAAGAGATCATGTCTGCTTGTGAGAGGCAATTTTCTTTTTTCAACTCAGAGCCATAGGAGTGGCCCCTGTAGAGTGAATAATAAAGGTGAGAAATGTTCACTGTTAATGTTCAAATAAATTTAATGATGTGCCTCAGAATTAAGAATAACAAAGAGGCTTTGTTTGGAGGAAATTAACTACAGATTATTTAAATGGAATGTTTTCCTATTTTGGAGGCTTTAAAGCAAGACGGGTACTAGGTCCTGAGAAATAATTCAATATACATTTTGCAGTTTAGGAGCCTTTATTCCAAATTTTCCTTATGCACTGTGAACATTTGAGTTTTAAAGCACTGAAGCATTAAAAATTACAATTAACATGAAGCCCAATTTTCTTTTTATGCAGTCATCAATGCATACTAGGTCATGAGTAAAAAGCAATGTAATATATTGTAATGAATTATAATTTACAGAAAATATTTTAGCTTTTAAACAAATAATGAATATTTCAACTCCAGAAATGTGTCCATATTTCATGTAATCTGCACGATATTTTAAGAAAGTCCAGTACATATGCACATTAATACGCGTTTTGATCATGGTTTGTCACTGTAATTTAACAGTATAGAAATGAACCAGCCACAATGCAATCTTTTCAGCCTATCAAAATATACACTTTAGAGGTACCCAACAGACTATGATACTCTCCAAGTATCCATAAATCACCAGTTAAAGCTCTGGAATGTGCATTGAGACGATCTTAGTAAGAGTTCACATTCTACAGACTGGAAAGAGCAAAACCGTTACTCTTATCCAAGTAGCATCATTTTTTAAATTAAAACAAGACACAATAAAAGAGCATTAGGAAAAAAATGATGATGTCACTGTTAAACAAAACTACATGACAAGTGGATGGCACCAAAAGGATAACTGTAGAAGTACAAAATGATTTTTTCTTATGTCTGAGAGATGTTTCCAGTAATAACCATCTGGCAACGGAATACTGACAAATATTGATTCACTTTACGGGCAGCAGGAATTTTAGTTAAGGAAACTAAGATGCAAAAGCAAAGGACAAGAAAAAATATGTGAAGGATACTGGCAAAACACTGAAATACTGAAACTGATTAACTACACTTGTAATTTATCCAAGACGTCTGTTTAAGTAGGAAACCACTTCTACATTAGGGAGAACGTAGATTTTATCTAGATGACTCGACTAAGGCCACATGAAGTTAATGACTGACTGGCCCCTATCATTATGCTAAACCTTGGCTCATCATCAATGTCACTTTTAGCTCTTTTGGCAAGTGGAGCTATGATTAATGTCAATGTAGATGGAATCATTGTCCATGTCAAATCAGGCTAGGGAGCTCCGATACAGGGTATTTAGGGAAATCTGCCAGTCAACATTATTTAATGACGAAGAATGTAGATGAAAGCATTGGATGTGGTCCACCCACTGACTTAACAGCCTGAATTCTCTTGACTGCCCATCGTTATTTAAGAAAATATCATCATAAATATCATAAAATATGATCAGGAAACATCTTCAGTTTTCTATTACAGCTATGTAATGCAGTTGTGATTACATTAAGATGAAGAACTATTCAGCATTTCTACACTTTCTAAATATCTTCTAATTTTCATAAACTATTATATTAAAACCTTATATAAGCACAGGACTGAGCCCAATTCAGGAGACTTCAATTCAATTAGCATGTGTTAACAAACAGAATGGATGAATTATGGTGTTTTATTTTGGTTAGCATTGTTGACTCGCAGCTCAAGAGCCTGAGCTCAAGTCCTTGAGAACTATCTGTGTAGAGTTTGTATGTTCTTCCTGCTTTCACATGGGTTTCCTGTTGATGCTTCAGCGTCTTCCCATAGGTCAAAGACATACAGTACTGGTAGGTTAATTAGGATCTGGGAAAATTGGCCCTTGTGTGAGTGTGTGCATGTTTTTGTCTGTGTTTGTTCTGTGATGGACAGGAATGCTGTCCAGGATGTATCCTGCCTTGTGTCTGTTGCTTGCGAAGACAGCCGTCTTCTCCTTCACAACCCTGTGTTAGATAAAGCGTTCAAAGAATGAATGGATGAATGAATGTTATCGTTTCCACCAAATCCAAAAAATCTTAATTTTTGCTGTTTACACTGTAATGCAGAAACGCCATATTCAAAGTTAAAGTCTTTCTATGTTTATAAATACTGTACATATATCCAGTTTAGTGTAACAAACAAAAAAATAGCCTTAAACTCATTTACAGTAGAAACCAAAACTGACGTTGTCAATGGAATATAGATAATTATACTTAGAAAACACTTTGATGTATAATAATAAGCATGTTTTTTTCAAAGTGTGTTAGGACTACATTATGTACAGTACCAACATAATTACACTAAACCTAAGATGGGTTGACATAATGTGGTATGAACTGAGTGTCAGAGCCATTATGTTTGACCAGACATATCAACAACAGAAACTCAATTAAGGGACAATTAAATAAGCCAGGGTGAGCTGGAGAATTCAAATATTTTTGTCGCACCACATATCATATCACATACAGCAGGAGTGACTGCAGGCATTATGTTGTTGATAATACTCTCTGCCTGCAATACTGGTGTATCCAGGACTCTTAAACTAATATTTGTGTTTCTAGAAACTTAGTGACATAGTGGAAACTGTAGTGGGAGAAAAATATAGGTGTTACAGTAGTTATTATCTGAAATATGTTGGTATTTTCAATATAAAATTAATCTGACACTTAAAATAAATAAGAGACAGGACAGGTGATATCTTGTCCCCCAGCTCTAAGAACGTGTCAGTCTTTGGGTGTCCTATGATTCTTTCTGTCAAGAGTGCATTTTATCAGGATTAATGTCTTAAAACAGGGCTGGGATTGCCACCACTCATTTTGTGTGACACAACAAAAATATTTTCATCTGTCTCTGTCTAATCTGCATGTACATCTCTTGTCCAGGAATGAAAGGGCAGTACATTCAAGGAGTACATTACTCCACCATGTCACCTGTTCTTATTGGGTAAATTACTTGTTCTCCAAGGATGAAAAGGAAATCTTTGCAGAATTTCTCTGACCTCTCATGCCCATGAATAATGTATTAGCTTCTGATGAATTGGAGCACACACTATCTAGCTGCTTTCTGTTTTGATTTTTACGCACAATATTCATACAGTAAGAAGGAACTCTTCTGCATCAGGACAAAGGGTTAAGAGCCTCTTCTGGGATACAAAACAAAGCACAGTAGATGAAATAGTGGAAGTTGATGTAAACAGCTTTTAATAGCATCAAACCAGTTATGCAGTTTGTTTAGACCATCTGGATGTTCCATTGTGTTAGCTCTGACACCGACTGCCCATGGGTGACAGCTGATATATGTTTAGTACAAGCAAAGTGCCTTGGCCTGCTCTAGGGACCCCCAAAGAAATTTTCAGCCTTTTTTGTGGAATATTCCATCAGATTAAAAAAAAAAAAAAACAGATCACAGCACGGTCGCCTGTATCCTCAATGGCACATTGCCAGCTTTCTCTGGCATTTTTATCAAAGGGGAATTAAGGGTTTTTTTGTCAGTGTTTGAAAGGTTAGAACAACTACAGTATGCCAAAGTTCTTATAGGCAGCTCACTGAGCATCAGCTGACAGGAGTGATTTTCAATATTGAGTACAGAATAGAGAAAGAGAAACCCTCAAAGAGCCCCAATTGTTATACTGTGCCACATTTAGAGTAAACATAATGAAAGAAGGAAAACGATGTTCAGTGAGGATATTGGTGCCTAAATGAATGTATTAAAACTCGAAATCAAATGTTACCTGCCAACCTAATTGATTTGGTCTTTGAATGTGATACTCAATTTGCTTCTAAGCATTCTGTGCGTAATATTCTCATGCTATGTATAATCATAGTTAAAAAAACATCTCTGAAGATTAAGATTTTCAAGCAGAAATATACTGCATGATTTACAAGACAGAATTTTTTAATTTGTACATTAAATCCAAAACTTTCGTTCACTGCACTTGGGTCATATATCAAACACTGTTATTTGTTTTAATTATAATATAACAAATATAATATTTGTTCTCATTTTTGGGACAAAATCAGTATGAGGGGTCAGTCGGCAAGGTTTCTCAAAATCTCGTTCAGGATATCACATTTCGATATAAAACTGAAACTGAAATTAAAGTTCAATAAATATACAGAAGCTGAAGAGAAGAAAGCTTATAAATTAGTGTCACAAACATTCTGGAATCAGCAGTGTGAAATGGAGTTCAGTTCCAAAATATAGGAAAAGGACAAAACACGATTCCCACCACTCATTGGTTCTAAGGTATAAATATGGGCCTCCAGACCACTATTTCCAAGCATTTGACACATTAACACTCAATCACCATCCCCCATCTCAGCTAACAATGCAGCAACTTGATTTATCAAGGAGTTTTGAACCTCCTCATCCATATGGTCAGGAGGTCGTCCCTCAAACTAAGTGGGATAAAGTCAAATTATCAGTAAAGGCTCTGCGATTACATTACTCAACTTTGTCTGTATGTTCTGAATACCATCTTAAAAATTGTATTGAAAAAATAAAAATAGCATATTAAAAAACATGGTCTGTGACCTACGAAACCTGTAAAAATGTTTACAAATTTCATACAAGTTAATCGATGTATAATACTCCTAAGCTCCTGCATCCTTGTAAGCATATTGACTTACTTTACCCTTTTTTTAATCACCACTGAGATGTGTTACACAAAATGATGACAAGAAAAGAGGCACAAATGCCAGTAAAGAGAAATGTCTGTGAAAAGGGGTATTCTTTTATTTAATATTTGATTAAATCAAAACTAAAATCTTCCCGACACAGTCAGTATGTTTTCATGTTTTTTTAATCTTGTGTAAAAAAACAATTTGATTTACCAGTTCTTCTATAACAGAACAAAAGCATGACATTTAATAAATCGGTTTCTTTCAAGATGGAATTCACTTATTCTGGTTTGTTTGCTTCGTTTGAACTAGATTATTAACAGGCAAATCTTGGCTAACAGAACCACAACCAAAATTGAATTAAAGAAAAATAAATATTTGTTGGAGGTCAATGTTTTGTTACTTTAAGTTTTCCAGCATCATCCTTTGTTTCCCATTATGTATCTCTCTTCCATTCGTGAGCCTGTCCAGGCTCACTGGGATAATCAGTGCTTAATAAGGCATAATATTGAAACCATGAGCACAGGGACCAGATCATGTTTCCTGCTCTCTTGTGCCTAAGAAAATTATTTGCACATGGCTGCATAAGATGTCAATAATATTGCAATTGTATTATTGTATATAGATAATATGTCAATTAACCATTAAAAACCTTCATTTGATATATTTACTGTTTGGACCAGTCTTAAAGAGGTGCACTGGTATCTGAAAGCTTAAACCTCATTACAATCTTTTGAACCACGAGGAACCTAATGAAAGTAGTCCAGGATAGAAATAACCATCATTCTTGCAGAATTTATCATTCATTACCCAAGTATATCTTCTGCTTTATTAGAGTTATTACAGTATTTAAGCAGGATGTCATTCTGTAATAGACTGAAAGCAATGAAGAATGTATGTTTACTTTCCTTACCAAAATCCTAGAAGAAACGAAAAAGATATACCAATAATTCATAGATGTTAGTGAAGGTGTGAAACAACTCGGCCAATTGTAACTGATAAGGGTTTTCATTTCATACTGTATCTGTACTGTAATTCAGTAGTATCTGCCAATCACTCTGTAAAATCTCCTGGCTGTCTGAATTGATACATTAGTCTGGTCTGCTTTTGCCTTTAGCAATGCTCCAGAAACATGTTCAACAACAATCATGCCTCTTGTGAGATCATATACATTAGTCTTCATTCCCATTCCACAGCACACTGTAGAAGACAGCTGGTCTGCTACTGTTTTAAATACCTCAAGAATCGAGGGACAAGAGATGGGCCATTTCAGCTACTTGGAAAGGAAACATTGTTTTTATGTTCAGACTTTCTTTGAACATGTTTATTAATGTGGTGGAATCTACATACAGTACACACTCCATCAAATCACACAGTTTCCCTTATCTAGTGTTTTGAAAATACCTAGCAACTGTTGGAGACTATCATCACTAAGTCTCTGCCTTTTGTAAATACTGAAGGTATATGTAAATGTCAGATTTTAACAGAGGGTCTTTTGCATGAATTTTGGGTCATCATTCTCAGTAAACAATTAATTGCACACTATGTACAGTGTGGGATGTTCCTGGCTTAATATTTACCAAAGGTGTAAGGGCTGAACAATAACTGAAGCCTTACTAGCATTAGTTTATGACTGGATATTGACATTCATATCATGTGTGTACATCATATAATTTTTCATATTAATTATCAAAACAGTAGATGTGGTTGAGCTTTGCAATCAAGGCTTGCATACAATGCTAATTTTGGATGATTCAAGATCTGGTTTAGAATGTTTTTTCTGTATGCTGCGATTCAAATTTAGATGTACTTGAGTGCTACGGGTCAGTGATTGTTCATCCAATATTTTAACTCAGTGCAATTATAGCTTTCTCATTTCTAATTTGCACATAAGGATGGACAATAAAAAGGAAAGGAACTTTGCTTAAGACCATAACAATCTGCAATACTTTGTTTTCTGGATTTTTCAATGCAAGGTCTGGAACATGTGCTTGTTTAAGGTTGGCTTTATTGGCAAATATTGCTGATAAAAGCTGGGGTTTATGATACACATCATATATATGAAGTATCAAATGTCATCTATTTACATAGTAAAGATGTTTTTTTGCTGATGAAGTCATTACTTTCTTTCCTCTCTGGCGTACCATTTATTATGCAAGACTGAAGAATATGAAGTGTGAATGTGTAAATGGGGACTGTTCTAATGATCTCCCCACACCTGCGCATCTGGTACAGTTTTAATTAACACTCCAAGGAGGTTTGTCAGGAGTAATCAAAAACATTGTCGCTTATAAAGCCATGGCAAAAAAATCAATAGTTTTCATCAGAAAAGGTAGGGGCTGGCATAAGTGAACCATTTAATTGCTTCATTCCAATAAACAAAAAACGGCACATTTTAATGACTTGATTCCCAGGGATCAATACCCAGGCATGCATTTTATTAAACAGCAACATGTGGTGGGACGCTCAGAGTCATTTCCATGCAGAACCCAACATTCCTCTTCTTTTTCATTTCGTCAGTAGTGGCAATAGGTTTTGCAGCCTATGCAGCATGCTGATTTATGTACAACGGGTGACCTCTGAGGCCGTAACACTGTGATGGGTGACTGGCTCTCAACGGTAAGCTACTGGCACTTGACAAAGTGCCTGAAGCAGAATGAATTTACTTCTCTTTTCCTCAATCATCAACAGGCGCTGCCCTGACCCCCATCCTGACTGCTATAACAAGATCTCCCATCTCAGGCTGAAAAATTTACTGTCACATCTACTTTTCAATGAGCTCAAGTGAGCACTTCTTTCACCTTCAGTAAAGCACAGCTTGCTAACTGCTGGTCACAGAGCACACTACCAGGGTACCTAAGAACACAAGACAGACTGATGCTGTGGACAAGCTGTTTTTATCACAAGTCAATCTTCTTAAGCTTATTACTGTATATATGGGCAGTTTTTTTTCCCATGTATTTGGCAGACCTATCTAGTTTTTCCTTCATCAACTTGATGACTCTGCCTTGAGGTGTATTATATTTAATAAACAGATTTTTAGTGGTAATAAATTACATTTACATTTACCCTTCCTATCTTTTACATGGCGCCCACCATATAGGTTAGGTCACATGACAATATTTGAGAAAACTGTAGATTAAAGGTGTGTAACATAAATAAATAAATATATATATATGTATGTATTTATGGGTGGCACAGTGGTTAACATTGCTATCTCACAGTGCTGGGTTCATTCCAGACCTGGGGTTACATCTGCCTGGAGTTTGTATGTTCTCTGTGTTTGCATGGGTTTCCTCTTGGTGCTCCGGTTTCCTCCCAAAGTTCAAAGACCTACTGGTGGGTTAATTGGATTCTCTGAAAATTGGTCCTGGGATGAGAGTGTGTGTGCCTTGTGATGGACTGGCATCCCATTCAAGGTATAATCCTCCCAATTCTTGCCAGTACAGGCTCTGGCTCCCCTGTGACCTGTATTGGAAAAAGCAGTCAGAAAATGGGTGGATATATATGGAATTTGTAACATAGATACTTTACTATGCAATTCATCTATAGAAATGTTTTTTTCTTTAAAGTCATCAATTCTAATCAAATATTGAGATTACACAAAATGTAAAATGGAGCCTCTTTTGTGATTATTAATTATTTACAGAAGGTTTTATTCATGCCTTATTTTTTAAGACACAAGAATTGGAAAATCTGAATCTTCATAAGGTCTTACTCAATTCATTCCATAACTGTGAAAAGAGCATGTACAACAGAATTGAGGACTGCAGGATATTATTTGAATGTCTAAAGAAAAATATTTTTATGTAAATTTCAGAAAATATATACATGCACTTCCTTGAAGGTTCATAAACGTGATAGTCCAATTTTTGCATTCTCCAAATGAAATCTCTTTTAAAAACTGTTATGAACTAGTTATTTTGAAGAAAATGTGATTAGGCCTTATTACAAATTTAAATTTACCCATTGTCATTTATAAAGACATACACATAAAATGTTCAGTTTACATAAGTAAGTACTGTACATACAATTACTTTATGCTACTAGATATTTTAGCTACATTTTACAGTAGGAATAATGGGAATCAAATTTACAGGGACAATAGATCTAGCTTGAAACCTAATAATCAAGGCAAACTATGCATAAGTCATTTAATTTTATGAAAAAATCAGTTTTAAAAGAAAATATTACCTTCTGTAATTGTCTTGAAAGATACGCCCATGTAGCAAAGTGCTAGGTACTTTCTCAAAAGGAAGACTGAAGAGCTTTCAAAACCATACCTAGGTAACACAGGAGATCCATGTGAAAACCTGAGACAAGATTTTGGGGGCCCAGAAAAAGACAAGAGAAGGAGTGTATCGCTCATAAGCTATCCAAGATACAAGAAAGGAGACAGCACACGATGTCCATGCATCCATAATTACCCTTCCCAAAGGACAACTGTCTGTGTGGGGAAATTGAATGAACATCTTTAACAAATACAAAATCTTAGATCTGCAGAAAAAAGCTGCTGCCAAGAGCAGAGTAAAGCACAGAAAATGATCATTTAAATCTAAAGCTAATTGCTCCCTTACCAGCTTACTTGTGCTTAAATTCCTCATCAAATGTCAGCATGTCAAAGAGAACAGTAAAGAAGCTGACAACACAGAGAGAGGTGCCTCGAAAGCTGCTTGACCTCAACCCTACTGAATGCAACCCCACAAAACTGACAGCAGAATTTAATAGACAATTGCAAACAGTATAAATATGATTTGGGAGATAATTAGTATAGAAAATACAAACATTTACAGTGATACACTAGTATGATTGTGTGACAGAAAGCCAAGAGTATGTGCATTTACAATTTATACAATAGTAAAATGACAACAAAACACATCCCCAATGCAATTATTTAAAAGATGTTGGTGACTTTTAGGTAATCATTTATTCTTATGCCCTCTTTATCTGAAAATCAACAGACCCTGTAATTTTGACCAGTGCTGGGTGGTGGAAGTCTAACATTCTCGCTATACATATATTTTAAAATTCACTCACTCCTTGAAGTCAAGGTGTTATACCAAATAATGATTCAATGATTTCAGATGGTATCAAATACTTTTTCAAACATGATAGAAGGCCAGTGTTTTAAATTTCTTCAGATTAGACGCTTTACTGGGTCCACGCTTCTGAAGAAAAAAAATCAAATCGCAAAACTGAAACAAAATCTGCTTTACCATCTATATTGTTGATGATCACATTTGTGCTTCACATCAGAGCTTCCACATCACATACTCAAAAGACCAGAGCGTAATTAAAAAGACAAACAAACATCACATTAAAAAGACATTCAATAAAGAGTTCAAAAATTGACAAAATAATAAAGATAATCCCTTGAGGACTCTCAGAGGATACTCCGGAGCAATTTTACAAGAGTCAGGGTTGAGAGCTTTAATACTATACCTTCATCACAGCATTGCCCAATCATGCCGTTCATCCTCAAATAGTCTCATCCCCTTTTTATGCTCTAACACACAGCTTCCATGAGGTCATACTCTTCTTTTCTTTAGACAATGGAACTTAAAGATATATGTTTTGTTTCCGATGAGGGAATTGCTGTTGTACCCTTGGGTGAAGTACTCACACAGATCTTTTAAGTAAAATGTCCAGCTGTATAAGTGGGTTCAAATGTAAGTCGCTTTGGGTAAAAGCATCAGCTAAATATAGAAATGATGTATTTAAAAGACTCCACCCTCCCTTTTATTGCCATCATGCCTCCAAGTCTGTCTAATCAAACTAAAATAATGCACAATATTTTATTCGCTTTGAAAGAGTGGTATCCTCCACAAGTGTTTGGCGAAAGGCTTTGTGGGGTTATTTGGATGCCAATGTTCCTACGGGAGAAAAAAAAAACTTAAATGGAAAATACAGTATGAACACTTGGAGATTTATTGTTTGCTAGTTTATCTTGACAATTTTTTTTTTAAGTCTCTCAACAAAATTTCCACTGCTGCTTCTTTAACTTTCAATTCTCCTAAGCATCCCTGCTTCACAGCCCCTGGCTATTGCCTTTCTCAATCTGTCCCCCGGGAAGCAGGAGTTATTACCCCTGTCGATTGAGGAGAAAGGGATGTTATTCCCTTGTCACCCACAGCCAGTCCGCCGGCCTCCCAGCCCTGATCTATAGCCTGCTCTGGAGAAGAGTGTCTGATGTGCCATTGGTTCAAAGTCCTGTCAGATCTCGCTACCTGTACAGCTGCTGCTCCCACTAAGAATAACCTCCTAGAGCCAGAGAGACACACAGTGTCACAAGAGTCAGCCAGAGGAGTAAGCAGGACTAGTAAGCAAATAAACAGCAGGATGATTGATGGGGTTGATCAGGCAAAAGCAGGAGGTTAAATGTTAGGGGCTAGCTCTAAAGGTTTGAAAAAAAAGGTTTACCTGAGACAAAGTGGTAACAAGCATCCTTTCAAGTTTTTAAATATTTGGAGCTCTAGGCCTTTTGAGATGAGCAATACTGTAGGATTAGTGTTCTTAGCCTACTCTTAGGTACAGCAGCCTTACAGTTATAGAATGTGATTTATCAGGATTTCGTATGGTGCACAAAAATAACTAAAACTGGGCTATTCTTCTTCTTGTAATCTGTTTTTAATATAAGCATTCAATGAAGCTAAAAGGCTTGAACTACACTGCTACAATAAGTGTGTTACCAAGTATAACCTTAATCTCTGCTGATATACAGTAAATACTTTTTAAATCAACACCAAATTGTTTTAATTCAGCAGTGTTAGAACTCACAGGAATTTTAATGTCATTAGCCAACTTACAATAATTAATTGAAGAAAATTACATTCAAGAAAATCTTAAACATTGATGTCCTTACAAGATTTGGTCTTTTAGCCAGTGATTAGTGAAATGTTTTCAGAAAGAAAACTTTTCAATAGATGATATTTGATATCATCCTCCTCTTTTCTAAAAGATTATTACAACAACAGACTATGGTGTTTGTTGAATAATGTTAATAATTAACAATCCACAAATGGGTCCACCATTTCCTGTTTACCTATCAGTGTAGAGTTATCCCTCAACTAACTCAATCTTGACTTCCAGTTTAACACTACAAATCTGACCTATTTTGCTGTGGTCTTATTTTGGTTATTCCATTGAGCATTCCCATTATTGTCTTATATGATTTGTGGTTTCTTTAGCAAGCTCACACAGCACTCTAACGAAAATCATTAGTTAATTATTTATCAGTGTAGTTTGAATTCTAAAAAGTTGTTTGTTATGGATGATATTATTACCACTGCTACCATTACAAAAAATAATTCTAATGCAAAGTTGTCAAAATGTAATAAGAAAACCTTTACTTTGTTTTATTGGACAGATTCCACTAGAAACTCCAGTGGTGTATTTGCTATGGTGTGACTATAGATTGAACTGGCGTGTCAACTCTCTGCAGTTTTACTCTTTAGCTAGGCCTTCCCATGATGTCCATTGCGAGAATGCAAAACAGGTTCAAGTGTGGGACTTTATTATTGAGGTAGCAGCTACAACAGAAAAAGAGAGGTGATAGGAAGGGATGGAACAAAGCTGTGGTATTAAAAACATTCTGTTACCTGGGATAGATAATAAAATTCAAATGTCACCAGTAGTATAGCTTCTAATGTTGCCCATTGCACCTAAACAGATGGAGGGGAAAAATATTTGAAAATTTGAAAAAGATTAAACTTCTGTGGCAGGGCAACAGCTTTTGTATCATTTTCCTGGAGACTTGCTTTTGGAAAGAACTTAACAATAAAAACTGCAAACAAACATAACACTGTGGTTTTCTTTTCCCTTTGAAAAGATGTAGAGTCAATCTGAATAGAAACCTGTTTTGATATAAACGGCAAAACTGCAAGGACAGCACTTTAGTTTGCTTTCACTTTTGAATAGAAGTGAAGTAAAATTGAAAAGCTGCAGTGAAAGATGAGAGTTTCTGGATCTTTTCGATAGGTAGCTAAATATGACAGGCAACTAAAGTGCATTTTTATTAAACATGCTCTGTATAATGTACAGAGTGAAAATCCCCAGGGGCAAGAGCCTGTTTATTCAACATCTGTCAGAAATTAGTAGGGAGAGAAAGAGTACAAACCAGACAGCATGTAATAGTGCAGTATGGTCAGATCATGTCTCAGCAAAGTCCAGAAAGCTTTCGTATTTACACATGCTGGGCATTCTAATTTACTTTGAAGCAGAGAATGTACAGTACCTCACAGGAGTCACTATATCCGTGCCAAGAGGACTGGAAGGTGTCCATGGTCACACTGTATGTTTGGGCTTGAGGAACATCAAGAGATTAGTTAGAAATGAGGCAGACAACACAATGCTAATCTTTGGTTATCTGTAGACAACTATGGATTTTCCTGCTCCATAACTGCATAAATAAATAAAAGTGAACAGAAAAAGTGTGGCCATCCATCATATTTCCCATTACCAGAAACACAGAGCCATATGTATAATGCAGTCAGCCTCCTAAGCAGATAAAAAAAATCTGGTTTTAGCTTCAATTTGTTAAACTTGACAACCGAGCATGTACTATTTTGGAATTACAATACATATTAAAAGGCATCAAATCATAAATAGAAATCGGCATTGTGTTTTATACACACAGTTGTAAAATACAAACTGTAACATGGGTATTTTCCTCAAACGTGTTTCAATAGAATTTTAAGGAATGCAAACAAATTGTGGTAAATGTTTTCTTATCTGAATCTGGCCTCATAAGAATAACATTAGATTAATGTTTAGAGTTTATGATCTACATTTAAAATTGAAATTGTAATAATGTATTATATGGTTTTCCCTTTTTGGAGTTTTTTTTCCCTCAAAACAACACAAAATATCCAAATTTTACATACACTGTATGTGCAAAGAATTCACCACTGTGTTTATTGTAAGATGCATTCCGGTTGAATTATGAAATGTTTGTAAGGGAACAGATGCTACTTCCAAAGAGCAATGTTGTGTGATTGACATTGCAATTGTGGGACTGCAGTGTTACAAAAGATTTTACTTTCACCCAAATATTTCAAATTTTCCATGTTTTTTTGGGCCAGTGGTTATATGTCGCTAAGTAAAAGCAGAGAGAAGATGTTAGGAGGGGCAGGAATGCAAAAAAAATTAAATAAACTGCAAACTTTCTTGCCTTTTCTTTTTTATGTTTATAGTTTTTAACTAAAATCAGCGTTAAGTGCCTACGGCCATATGACTTTTCACCGATCATACAATTCATCTTGGCCACATCTAATACAGCTCCAATATAACACAGACTAGTCCAACGCTTTGAATTTAAGTTATTTGTCAGTCAGGTTGAAAGAAAAATAAATATGGGTACAGAATGAGAAAAAAAATGTGTTTTATATTGGCTAAAGATATGATTCATATTATAGTATCTCACTTCCACTTGCATGTATAATCTGTAATTTCTTTTCATTATCAAGAAAAAAACATTGAAGAATGGGAAAAGACTACAAATCCATTGGTGAGGTCTTAAGCTTCATGCACAGAAATCAATACATTGTCGGAATAAAAGATTCAACAGCACTGAAACACATTACTGTCCCCTCCAGGGTGTATCCTACTGTACCTTGTGCTCATTGCTTGCCAGGATGGGCTCTGGCTTCCCCCAACCCTGTATTTGATAAAGTGGTTAGAAAATGGATGGATGAAACACATAGTGTATATTTTGGGTTTGATAGGCCTGCAGTAATTATTGGGTTTCACATTAAACTGTACCGCTGACACTCAATAGCAAAGAATGTGTCACTTATACTGGAAGTAAAATGAAGCTGCAATGTATCTACAATTAGGACCCTAACTGTACTGTTGCTGTATTGTTTTAATGGGTTGGATGGTGCTCATAAAAATGCATTAATAAAAACAGATGAAAAAAAGCTTCTGAGTGTACTACTGTTGAATTGTCAGTCAGTATTTACCCAAATATACAGTACTCCATTTTGTGTAAGCCCAGTGCAATTTCATGACCTTAAAGACATTCTAAATTACTAAAAAATCAATGGGCAAGCTCCCTCTTTCTACAGTAAAGAACAAAATATGTAACAGTAAGAATAAGGAGTAGCAGGACCAACAAACATCATGTATTGTCAAACCCCTTAAAAAGTGTTTACTTGGTTGATCAATAACATCACTTCCTGTATACCAAAGTTGGTGACCAATAATCTGCCTGTCAGCTATTTTCAACCAGGAATAATCAATGAAACAACAAGCTACAATTCTTACACTATATTAGGGGAGCATAATACAAACTTTATCAAGTGTTATAAACCACACTTAAGCAAGAAGAAACAATCCAATGAACTTTCTATAGGTTCCTCTTATCTAGTTATACAGTACATTGTACACAAAGTTCTTGGTAAGATGGCAAAATAATAGTAAAACTCATTAGTCATAAAAGACTGATAGTATTTTTCAGACCTACCGGTTTTCACTATTACAAAATTAAAGCTTCAAACCAACTAGTTAAAATGTATTTATCAATATCAAAAAAGGGATATAATTCATTATAATTATAATTAATTAATAATTAATTGCTTACACTTATATAGTGCTTTTCTGGACACTCCACTCAAAGCGCTTTACAGGTATGGGGACTCCCCTCCACCACCACCAATGTGCAGCATCCACCTGCCATAGTGCACCAAAACGCTCACCACACATCAGCTATCAGTGAGGAGGAGAGCAGAGTAATGAAGCCAATTCCTAGATGGGGGTTATTAGGAGGCCATGATTGGTAAAGGCCAATGGGAAATTATGAGCAATTCTTATTAAATACTAAATAATATTAGTAAGTTAGTACTAGACTTTTAAGAAATACCATTTCAAAAAGATTATAGAAGTAAAAAATGGGTATTGCGTGGATCTCATGTAATCTTTTTCCATAGAGTATGAGTTGAAACTGTGTGAGTGATCTACGATAAACATGCGTGACAAGTGGCAGTAGAGGAAAAATTAAGTTTTCCAATGGGGAAACCTGTGTATAATATAATGGCACATGCTAGAGAGTAAAGTCCATTTTATTTAGACTGACTGACCTCTAATTACCGTCAATGTAAGGGAACATCTGTTAAAATTCTGACAAAGAAGGGAAGTCAGATGTCGGAATAAGCATAAATTTTACATTTCCATTAGGAATCGAGTTCAGAGCTTTAATCATTTTTATTATTTTACAGAAATTGTCTGGTGCTCAAAAAGTTCCTCTTGGAAGTTGTTCTGAATGTATTCGTGTTATTGTTATCAGAGATTTCCTTATTAAACATGGTGTGTAAAACATCTAAAATGTAATATTTGATAAATATGGATATCCTTTCAGTTTTTGTTCATTTATTTTTTAGGGATAAGATATTATGTTTTCTTAGTTGCTTCCATCATTAATTATCATTCTTTTTGGAATATGCTTTTTTTAGCTTATTGTTGAATGTGCTTTAAAATAAGCAATCAATGATTCAAAAGCTCCCTGGATCAAGAACCCAAAAAGCAACATGGCTTTCTTCTGTTCTTTTCTTGAGGGGTGTTGTTATGTTATTGTCACATTCTGTTTAAGTATGGCATTATATAGTATTAGTTTTCTACTAATAAATGCTAAAAATTGTGCGGAATACATCAAAATGTGATATTAATTATAATTAATAATCTGCTAATTAATTAGCTATTTTTAGTAAATTAGCTAGCTATTTGTGCTCACACATTTATGCTACTGCTACATTCAGTAGCATTGGATAATTATTTGAAAATTGATGCAAACGGTCTAGGGTGACTGACAGCTTAAATAAAAAAATGTCCTAGAAAAAAATTGAAAAATGTTTCGAATTATAAATGTCTCCTTCTTCATCATCGGCATATGTTCAGTACATTACAAGAAAAGTAACAAATATGACACATTAATATTACAACAAATGTAATAGATTACACACAGGGGAATTTCAAAATGAAACAAGAAATCTTAAAATCCTCACTGCAGTCAATATTAAATGCCGGTTTAATTGAAAATTTTAGTGCATCTTATTGAAAGATGAGTAGAATTCTAACATTCAGTCCTTAGTCATTCTCTTATTTTCCCAGTGGCAAATTCAGATGAAACCTTGAGCATTTTTAGTATCATTATTACCATGTATTTTATGCCTTTTATTATAATTCAGCTTTGTAAATGATGTTCAGTGGAGACATAATAGAAAAAATAGATCAAAGGCCTACATAAGTGAAACAGATTTTTAAAAATGACATGACCTTGTGTATTAGAGACACAACTATCAGTTAACAATTGTTGCAGCGTCTGTTGTGAGTATAAGTCATTTATTACTTTGTGGAGTCCACACAGTATTCCTGGTGCAATATGCATACAGCATGTACTGATTGTAGATGCTGTGAGGTTCACTCTTTGTCATATTATTTATAGCTGTGCAATCCTCCTTGTTATAGAGGTACCCAATTCTGAAGGTTTTACAAATTGCTCAATATTAAAAACAAATATTCAATCATGGCTCTGTTGCATTTGTTTATTACAAGTTGTCTCTCCTGAATGATTAGTTATTTGCACCCAGGGTGTATTAAAGGATATGTGCAGGTGGTTTATGCTCCTATCTTATTGTACAGTCGATCATGCTTAGGAAGATAGTTTTGTAAGTTGGAATCAAGTTGACACTATTTATCCATGCCAGTAGAAAGAGGGGTAATGATAAGGGGCAATCAATATTTGCATGTTACATATTGCTTGAGTAAGGTTTTATATGTGATGCTCCTGTAAATGTCTTCGGTGATGGAAAAATACAAGAAATAAAAGACCACTGGGGTTTCCTTTCAATATAGTTTTAATAGTTAAGGAAGCTACACATACAGAAAGAGTCACATTATAAAATCCACTGGTGCCTTTTTGTGTCATTTTTTCATGTGAAAAATGATTTGCAGCATGCATTTTGTTCAAAACTTATTTTTCTCACTGAAAGTACAATATTTTATTGTTTTCTTTTTGGATGGTGGAAAGTCTATAATTTAGCATCCCGTAACATTTCGGTGAAGTATATGACATTGCTAGAAATGAGATAGTGGGGTCAATCTATCCCTTATTGTTCCCTTATAAGAGTCACTTTCTAATTTGATACATTATGAATAGTAACATTATGAAAAGTGTGTCTTTTTAAACCATTCTGCCACTGTCTTAGACCATGTTCATTTCTTGCTACGGACTTGAAAACAGTAAACATGATTATTAAAACAAATACTAGAAAAGAAATGCTAAACAACTTTTTCACTAGACATTATGATGTCATCCACAGAAGAGCACAGTACCTTAACAGATTTTTTTTTATGGTAGAGTTTTTCAAAACCTTTTCATTTACTACGGTATTATGTTGGTTAAAAATCATTTTAAGGATTATTCATAACGTTGAATATGAGCTGTGTTAAAATCAAATGTAATGATGTGAATTATGATTAACAATTGGATATGTTTTTATTCTCCACATGCTGTATTTTGAATAGAACTGGACTATGAACTCAGTGATGATGTTTTCAGTCGAATTCACTGCAGAAGGGAAGTATAATAATTGAAAGAGTTTGTCAAAGACCAAAAGAAACTACTACCATAACAAGAAAATAAATTCTCAGTTTATTTTAGCTCAGAAGCTTATGGTTTCATAAAAGAGCATAAAGCTTGTTTAACTCCCCCACCCCAACCCTCATCTCACCACGGGGTTCGACGGGGATGGTAGTTGAGTGTTTTCGAATGAATCTGCCCTGATTTTGTGCAAAACCTATTTGAGTTTGCAAGCATCCTGCCAAACGACATTAGGAAAGATCAGAACAATATCACCGGTGGACACACTCAGACTTCTCTCAATTTAACAGCGGCTCAGCTTGTTAAGGTGATAATGTAAAACTTTACCTATTCTAGGGCCGGGACCATACAGGGACTGGTGTTCAAAGACAAATAAAAGCATACAGTAACCAGTACCTAGACTTCCAGTGATGTAATTCAAAGTATATGAAGCTTCGACCTCATATTGTATTGATGAAAAGTATCTTCTTCACAACAAGCACATTGAAGTTGGGAAGCACAGCAGCAAAACCAGTACCATAGTTCCCTACCCAGTGACCATGCTGTCACACATGACCTGTAGAGAAGCAGCAATTGGAATTTAGAAGAAAATGGGACTGATAAAAGCTCTATCAGATTCCATCCCAAGAAACTGTGTGGTTACACATCTGCAGGAGGAACTTCACTGCCGCAGTTGGTGTAGGCAGCAATCTGCACAAGCAAAAAAGGAACTTTGAATGCATGCACTTCCTCTACTCTACTTCAATTTCTCCTAGCAACGTCTCCACATTTTCTCAGTCTGAAAATTTGAATTTGAAATAACCAAAATTAGAAGAGAAATACGGGCCAGGAAGGTACATTTTTAAATTCAATGATTAGTAACAATGCCTTCAAAATTATTTTCAGTGATGAGGGTGAGTGAGGTATACAGTATTGTTGACTCTACCTCATACTTACTCAGCAAAACTGCAAAACAAGGACCTGTCGACCTGTCGTCCTGTCGAGCTACGCAGCATAAAGATCCATGTTACAAGAATTGTGGATGGTTGTTAGAGGAGTGCAGCAAGATCGCAAAGTGGTTACAAAGAATTTCAGAATATTCCATTTAGCTTTAATTGCAAATATTTGACTTAAAAATTTGCTTTCTCTTGAAAAGTAAACTACAAAACAATTGTCATTGTCAAAATATTTTATATGGTAGGTCTTTGATAACTAGTAGAGACTGAGCTGGCTTACTCTACACCCTGGTTATAAGTCATGGGTGCAGCGTGAGTTGTGCTTGTGGAGATAACAGACATTCCCTACCTTCTCCTAGTGAGGTCCAGCACAACAGGGCCGAAAGAGCTTCCTGCCTGGGATTTAAAGGGCTTGCAAAGATCTGCTCAAGACAAAGGAAATAAATAATATCAGTGACACTTCAGAAGACAATCTTCACAATCCGACTGTTTCTTTAGCTTTATGCTTCACTTTCATTTGAATCTTCTGCCGGTAGCTTCCTTCTGAGAGTTATGGCGCAATAGTCTATAAATCCAATGGCTAAATTAAGAAAGCAAATCACAGAAAAGGAAAATGTCACTTCATTATTTAATACTGCATAGCCTTAAATGGAAAATGCTTTTTTTAATAATACTTTTTAAAATGACTTCCAAGGCTACAAAAGTTTCTACTGTATGGCTTACTTTTCATTTGGCAGCCATGCTGAAATGAATAACATCACAGACCTGTGCAAACATTCACAGTTATGCCAATTGGAAATTTTACAGCTTAACCTCCTCAATGTAGATCTCCAAGAAATATATGCGTATATGTCCGTATTTTCCCTATATCTTGTCAAAACGTGAATTAGGATCAAAAACTAATCTACTTCCAATTTAAATCTATATTTCAGTGCTGTCACAGTACTGAGCACCAAGTATTGAAAGGCAATCATTCTTTATTTTGTTGGTGCAACTGACAGTTTTATTTCACAAAGCAATCTTGCACTGTTTGTACAAGTGGCAGGTCATAAGGGTCATAAGGCAGGTGGTTACAGCCAGGCAGAAAACATGGTCAAATCCATGTACTGTATGTAAAACTCAATGAAGAACCTTTAAGAAGCATTTCACGCACCTTATACTTCTAATGCACCAAATCTGATCAATGATCAACCAAAACCATGAAGAATATTCTTTTTTTGCCACATCACACACACTGAATTTTCTCTTTCGACATTCCAAATGCAAACCATGAGCCTATTCAGAACTCTGTTCACTTTGGCTTTACTTAGAGGATGCTACTGAAAGAAAAACAAAGCTGAAACTCTCACAAAACCTGTCTTTGATTAATGTGAACATTCTTCAGGAGAAGAGAGAGGCTGATTCTACCTCAATATAAACCATATTTAAAAGGATAGGTTATGTCATTTGCTTCTATACTGTATCTACACTGCACAATGGGTAGGTCAAAATGTGTTGCCATTGTTTGTAATTTTATTTTTTATTTATTTGCCCAACATATATGGGAGGTTAGTCTGTAGTGCAAAAATCTGATCAGTTACTTATGTATGGGTCCTGCTGTCTGGCCAGTGTATTTTAAGCAGGGTATTTAAGATAGAGTTTCTTCAGTAATGCCTATCAATAATTACACACATATCTATAATTTATTCTTACATATACATTTTGAGACAGACAGGAACCATAGAATTCAAAACAACCATATTTACACTTCATCTGAACACACTGTGCTTTAGACATGGTCTTTAAAATTTGAAAATTTCCAGAGAGTACTAAAAGGCCCAGTGATAATATGGACCAACAATATATCAGCTACCTGGGTATATTTGGTTCAATCATTTTTTACAAGTCACAATCTTTACAGTGTCAACTTGTCAAGGGGTCAAAGGGAAGAACAGGCGATATTCTCAAATCAATCTGCCTTTAGAAATTGTCTCATTTCATTTTAAATTACCTGATGTTACTGCGGCAGACTGGGACAAACTGCTATATCCCATAAACCATGACAACCCAGGTCGAGTTAATGTGATCATTCATAAGGGACAAGTCACAGCAGGGCTGCCATTAACTACTTTTAAACCACTTTGCAGGGCTAAGTGATCTCGGAGAGCTGCTGCAGATATAAATACTACTCTGACAGTTTAATGTCAAGGGACAGCTCCTCTAGGATTAGAAACCTGTAACCCAATAGTACAGTTGTCATTGTTGGGATTAAGGTGTTTCACTGCTTTTTAACCCTCATTACATTATGCATATTTGATGTGCCGAATGACTTTTGGACAAACAACCTAGTTTTACTAATGGCAACACTACAACCACACAACAGAAAACTACATGCCCTGCCATAATGTCCTTTAACAAATAAAAGGCCAAATAAGTTGTACTGCATTACAGAGTTCATTTCATATTAATTGAACTCTGTTCAATTAATTATAATAATATTATTAAATGGGTTTTATAGGATTTAATGATTAAGATTTTTTTTTTAAATAGACAATGTTAGACTTCAGAATCCAGAGGTGAGATATAGAGATGTCTAGAGGCTATGGTGATGTGATAATTATAGTTTAATTTACACAGTCCAATTGGAATGCTTAATAAAGGAGCAGTATGCTGTATATCTACCAAGCCACTCTAATGCTGAATGCACCAGCTTTAGAGACCACTAACAAATCTTTTTTTCATTTTAAAGGAGTTGAAATAAACACAAATGAACAAAGCCAATTAATAAATGATGTCTGTCCCACCTTAGTGAGTGCACAACTGACTGTTGTTTCAGGGCAGAAGGCTTCATCCATCTTATGTTTCTGGACTGGACACAAATACAGATGTAGTACTAAGTCATAATGGAGCCAGAGCTTATCCAGGCAAACAATGGGCTCAAGGCAGGATTACACCCTGAACAGGATACCAGTCCATTGCAGGGCACACACAGACACACACGCATACACACTCAGAAGACAATTTACCTACCAGTATCTTTGGACTGAGGGATAAAACAGGAGCCCCAAGAGAAAATGTGGGGAAAACATACAGACTCCGTGCAGATAGCGCTTTGAGGCAGCAATGCTAACCACTATGACACTGTTTTCCCCAATAGAATCATAAATCAGTTTAGAAAAAGAATGGAGGGATATTTTGCTGAATTTGGTCCAGAAAAGAGAGTTCAGATGAATGCCTTAAAGGAACTCAGACAGGCAGATTCACATTTACAAAATCCTCAAGTGCATTAATAAAGTAAACACAATGGACTTCTGAATCTGTATTAGGATTACTGCTTTTCCTAATTTATATCGATTATCTAGATTTCTATACTTAGAAAACTAGTCACAGACACTGATGACAACCAAAATAGAGGATTAACCAAACGATAGAAGATGGAAAATGAAGTAGCTAATTTGCTTGTAGGAGACTGGAACATGCTACCCAGCTATGTTTTCAAAACTAAAGAGCTGGCACCTTTCAAGCAATGAGATCCTTGGATCAATTAGCTATTAGTAATTAAACAAGATAAAATGGACCAAATGGATTACCCTCGTTTGTAACCTTTGTATTGTTGTAATTTTCTCATGTTCTCGTGCCAGGTCAAATGTACAGCTATATAAGAATTAAGTACTTACAGAAAAACAAAGTGCTGTCCTTTTTTAATTCTCCTGATTCTGCGCTATACCTAGAAAATCACACAGAAAAATGTCTCTTTTTTTTTCATTTTTGTATTTTAAGTTATTTATATCTAACAGTCCACACAAATCCACAAAACAAAAAAGACAACTTCACATTGCTTAAAAATCCATAAGTACTACAAAACAGAAAAATAAAACGTTACAGTTTGTCAAGGGTAATGGAACCTGAAAGTGACACATAGTTCCAGCAAACTAAGAAGACTACTTTAAGCTATCATCTGTCACATTGCAGAGTGGCCTAGAAATGAAGCTACTGAAAAAAGACTTTTTCCTAGCAGAACAGATTGGAGTTGTACTCAGTAAACCAAGGTACAGTAGCTGATGTAGAGGAACAATAGACTCAGCATCTCATCTTTTCATTTGGAATCTTTTTAGACCCTAATATATAGTGTATATAACAAGCCACTAGATTTCAATAACTATTTTATTTTCACTTAATACTTCAGGTTTAAACCAATCATTCACTGTGAATGCACAAAAGCTGGATGCAGCAGTAAATATTCTCACTGTACATGGTTGAGTAAATAACAGAAAACTTGAAAACTTCACAAAATAAATAACACAGCTGGTCGGGTGGGGAATGAAAATAAATTTTCACACCTTATAACATCATCAATTAGGATGCAAGTCTCTGGAGCCTCAATAGCCTGGAGAATTATATCAACTGCTTATGAGAACAAATGAATGTTTGTTTGTGATATTGTGAGTATTCTTTGTTTTCTCAGAAACTGAGAAATATTTCAAGCTGAAAAAAAATATACAGAATTATTTACTTTCTCTCCTGAAAAGGTTTTGTAACATATTTTCTTAATAGTTATAGAATACTTAGTTATACTTAGAGTACTTCATAGTTAAATAGTATTCCAGGTATCAGTTTACATTCTCAATTATACATTTTATTTTACCAGTAAGTGGTAAAACATAAATAATAGTATTTTTTATTTATTTTTTAAATGATACATCTGTACAATGCATATTATGGTAGCAACGCAAAACAGCCCTTTTTCCTGAGCTGTTGTGTGTTGAAATTAACATTAAATTTAAAACAATAAATAAACATATTGTTCCTCAGTAGCAGTATCCCCTGTTAACTAAATTTGTTTTTTGTAAACTTAGTGTTTTTATAGGTTTTTATATGATGCAAATATAGTAAATACAAACGGAAAACTATATATTTAGGCAAACGGTTCCAAAAATAAATGTATGAAAAATGTATGTATGAATGTTATGTATTTTGAAATATATATTGCTTGTGAATTATATATTGTTTCTATATACACAAAATCGCATTACATAACACTGTATATATACAATACATGTTTGGTAAATACATTGTAAAATATGTTTAAAATACATGTACAATATATTTGATTTTGGTGTCTGAAACTATTCCATAGCCTCTTTTTATCCAATTCAGAATTGCAGGGAAGCCAGAGCCTATCCCATCAAGCAATGGGTCTAAGGCAGGTTACACCGTGGATGGGACACCTGTTCAGTGCAGTGTTGTATGAAAACAAAATTTAAATACACTCAATAAATTAGACTGGGTAGCTGCATCATTAATATATGTTTAATACAATACTGTGTATTGTAAATACAGTCTTATTCAACCATATAATGAAAATGCATAAAAATGTTACATAATGCTGCATACATAATATATTTGCCCATTTATTTGATCAGTTTCAGATTGACAATTTTGCAAAAATAGATCTGGAAATAGATCTATTACATAAATAGTAATACATATTTAATGGTATTATACTGAAAACATGCAGAGTACAGAAACAATACTTTTACACTATACACACAAAATGCAAAAAATGGTTAAAGTAAATGAAATTAACACAGCATAATCCATGCAATTGTACAGTAGTAGTTTCTGAGCAGTAAAATATAATTACACACTGTGGGTACCCATTCCTTCAGGGAATCTACAGTGGTCAATAAGGATCAGCATGATTTTTAATTATTCTAATAACAGTGTCTACATCAGCAGTCTTTGAACATCACCAGCTTTACATGACATTTTATAGATAACGTTTATAGCCTATTCAAATCTTAATTTTAAAAAGCTGGAGCATTTCTGAATAATTTATTTTTTCACACAGTGAATCAACAATGACATTTTTTTTTCAGTGAGACAGTAACCACCACATCATTCCATAATACTACTGAAATATGAATCACAGGATAAGACTCCACCCACACTATTAGTAAATATACTGGTCTTACAGCTTCATTAATCTTCGGCATATCATAAATCCTCTCTACAAATGTAAAGGCAACATTTTGCATAGAAACCACCCTTGAGTGGATATATAATGAAGCAAGGAAAAAGCTTTTTGTCACCTTGAGTTAATGATTGTGTCTTAGTATTATTAATTGAGATAAACATCTGTCCTGAAGAATGAATTAATTTTTGCATCACAGCACTTAATAGGGCTTATATGCAGGCTTCCACAATGTGTCATTAAAATGATGCTTGCCACATTTTTCCATAATTGTGAATCAGATCATTTTAATAATAGAAGACGATGGTGTTGTAATTTCTCTATTGCAATCTATTCTATCAATCTATTTTTAAAATCAAACAATCTGTTTTCACTGTTCCTATTTCTTTACAAAACACATAACATGACTTTGTGCCATCACATGTAAATAAGACAGTGACAGCTTTTCAATCTAAAAACATTTAGAGATCATTTCCATATGAATATACTGCTTATTGTAACACTTCCTGGCATTTGCTAATCTAGTCCTGGGGAAAACAATCATCAAAGCAGAAAAATAAGAGAAACAGAGTAAGCAAGGAAAAAAGCTAATTAAAATATAAACAAAATCGGCATTCTAGCTGCAAGAATTCACAATGCCAGACTGAATAATACAGTTACGGCTTGTCTTTACAAGTCAGAAAGTGATACACAGAAGAACTCCAAGTATTGATACAAGTATTCAAAATCCCCAAGGGCATTAACCAAGTCAACCCAGAGTCCTATTCAGAATGAACAGTAAAACTCAAACCAGAGGAAGCAAGTGGAAACTAGAGGGAGATGTTATTAAAGCTGATAACACGAATCACGTCTTTACCCAAATGATCCTTGTATGGTGTAGACCTACCCATATTGTTGAACCCAATACACTGGGTTCTTTCAATAAAGGGCTGGATGAGATCATTGAACCAATTAGCTACTAACTACCAAAGAGACTATTGGGCCAAATGTCCTACTCTTGTTTGAAATTGTTCTAATGTGTATACTTTAGAAAATATGATGACAAAGTTAAGCAAAGTGTTTAAACCCAGAACAGTTCTTTAATACGGTTTTCCATATACAGTACGTATGCCAGCATCACCTTTAAATTTCACGCACTGTGCTCATCCCATTGTACACAAACTTAAAAAAATGCTCCAAAGCTTTAAAGGCACAAATTGCAGCTTGTTACCTGATCCAAACTTTCTGTGCTTCTCGTTTACATAATGAACAAAGCTTTATAATACTTGCCAGAGCTCATCCAGTTCAGTCATGAGCTTGCTGCTACAAACGTGTGTGTGATGCACAAATAATTACTGTTTTTCTGCTGTCTGGAAATAAAGCCATGAATTAGTTGTATGACATATTATTTTACATCTGGCAATGTGGCCTCTCGAAGTAATTATTTAGGAATTGCAAATCAAAAGATCAGACTATTGAAAAAAAACATTCTGCAAACACATGATGTTCTCCCTTGGTTGATATAGTATATTGCACTAAAACATAGTGAAGTAATGTATTTTGCTGAGAAAACAATGACATATACTTCATGTTTGTAATACAGGGTGCCTTTGCTCACAATTGGAATGGGCAGTAATAATTTTGATCGTTTTCTCCTGTTTAATTGTTTTAATTTAGTAATCTAAAATTTCCACCATTCTTTATACATTTCGCATTTATTTCTGTTAAACAAGAATTTCCTTCTGGTGTCAGAGGTGAAAGTGAAGCTGTCAGTGTTTTTTGTCATACCTTATATATATAAATCGGAATTGCATAGATTATTACATTTCATATTTACAAAACCCTTTTCTAAGGCATAAAGCATACATGGGTTGCTCACAAATTGTGAAGACCCCAGGTCAAGGAGAACTTGGAGTTGGAAAATGGATTCCTACTCACTAAAAAAGCCACTTAAGCAGGAATGCAACAATGATTTATTTTACAATGTGGAATGCCAGCTCTGAAGCTATACTATGTCAACGTAGTGCACTGACTCAGGGACACCTTTGTACACTTCTTTGTGATGAATAAAAAACAGCTATGCAACACTGCCTCAAAGAAACACTCTGACTTACTGCCTTCCTCCAGTTCGTATGTGACCGGACCGAGAGCAAGAACGGAGTAAAGGTGTAATTTCCTGTGGCCAAACAGTACTGACCTTGAATACATTGTTAGTGGACTTGTAGTTACTTGCAAGTGGCTAGCTCTGCCTTTACTATCCCTCACTCACCAGTAATCCTACAGCTTTATTCGAAAATGTAGTGTCCTGTGAGGCTACAGTATAGATAACATTTTGGCAAGAACGTATCATTTGTTAAAACAAAAGACATAATGTTTCCTTAGTCTTTCTTACATGGGAATATTGGAAAGAGTGGAACCGTAAAATGAACCAACGTGGCTCAGTATTTTGCTGAGATGGAAAATTTTTCTGTGATTAAAAAACATACAAATACCAAAGACTGCTTTTTTATTATTTTAATAAATTCTATCATTTAAATGTCAAAGAGCATTAGCTACTGTGCCCATTAAATTTGCTTCATTTCCCAAAATATTTGTAATGTCTAATCTTCCTATTCAATTTGAGACACCTTGTACTTTTTTTTGCATTTGTCTTATTTTATATAACATTCAAAGGTTTTTCACAGTGTGAGACTTGGAAGCAGATTTTTCATTATTACGTCTAAATCATGCATAAATAATTAGGATTAGGAAGACGTATTAAAATTAACAAGGCTAACATAAGCAGGTGCTAATAATATTAATAAAAATCCGTTTCTGCTTTGTCGCCCCACTGTTTTTGCTACAGCCTAACAGCAGAAGCTACCAGCCCTGTAAAGCCTAATGTCAAAATGTTAAATGGAGGGCCATGAGTTTAAAAACTTAAAGAGGCAGTGAAATATTAGCCAATGTTGTTGAGAAATGACTGCCTCTTTACTCAGGGTGTCAGTGTTTAATGGTGAGTCTGGATGCATATAAGGTAGTCGAAGCATGAAGGGCAGTAGGACACTCAAGTGGAAAGCCACTTCGTCCCTTTAGTTAGCGTGATCAGAAACTTGTCATTTCTCTCATTCACTCTGTCAGCCTTGAGACACTATGCAGACTTACCTCTGTGTTGTACACCCCATATATCAGAAAGATGAAGAGACCCTGCAGAACAAAATGGAGGGAAGAAGCTGTTATATCCCATCATTTCAACCCTATACCTTCCATATATATACACAAATACACACAATGACATGAAACGTTTTAGGGAACAAAAAAATCAAATATGCACCTATTCAAGGACAATTTTAATTTTATTGTTTTTTCAATTGCAGATTGACAGTATTAACACAGGGCGCTTACGAGTCATTATTAGCCATCGACACTATAAGTTATAACTGTACCAATCGTCTCCAGTTGAAATGAGGACCTTGGTTTGGCTGGTGGCTCTTGTAATTCCATAGCAGGTAATAGAGCTATTATTGCTGGATGATGTATTCCATAATCAGGTAGAAAAACCTAGAGAGTGAAGTTGTACTGGAGTAAGGCACCAGAAAGACGTATAAAAGGATAAAAAAAAACAATCTCATTGTCTTTAAAAGATGACTGCTGTCAATAATCAGTCACAAAGCTGATACAGTTCCAGTGTGGCTCACACAGCTGTACTACATACTGAATTCAAAATCAAATGTAAAATTATTGTAATTGAATGAGTGTTTCTCTTTGTTTTAGATGTAAATCAGAAACTCACAATACAAATGGACCCATCTTCATGACTTCTAATTTTGATTTTTCAGTATTTCATGAATAGAATCCAGAGTCCTTATAATCATTTTTATTTAATGGTAAACAGTCTTACAACATAACTCTCATACCACCTTCAATAATCAGTAAAGGTTAATGTCTGAACAACAATGTAATTTATGTTGGAAATATGTACAGTACTTATATTGGAAATGTGTAAAAGATATGAATCACATGCATCAAGCATTCATCTACCTATTTTCAGTTCGCTTGTCCTGGTGATTGTCGTGGACTAGAACATTCATTCCTTTCAAAGAATGAAGTATTACAGAAATTGAAAATATTGCAGTGCATAGAGTTTCATTGAAAATTAAGAACAAACTGCCCTGTGATACTCAATGTGTTTGCATGGAATCACATTAAGGGGCATGAACATGAAATATTTTACATACAAAATGCCATTCAAAAGATCACACAGAAACAGTTCTAGAACTATATAGAAGTGGTTTTTGAATTGTTTTTTCCACTCGTACCTCAGGAAAACAATAGAGTTCTCCATTTTGGGCTCTTTAACCTCTTGAAAGTGTTCCGTCAAACAATACACTTCTCTCTTAGTTTTGGGCTTTCTGGAAGAGCCAAGGAGCCAGCTTTCTGTTCCACTCTACCACGTCTTGATGCTCTGCCAAATCTACTGTTAATATTTATTGCAAGCTTGATGTCAGCTGTAATCTGAATACATTATCAACAGAGTTTTTTAGATTTTTTTCTCTTTCATCTCTGATGACATTAGCACAATGACACAGATGAGCCATCAATCAGCTGAGAGTTTGGAGCATCCAATTTGCTCTGGGAAGATCTCAATGCATCACCATTGACAACATGATTTGGTAGCCCATTCCAAATGTCAGCCTCATTCTGTGGAAGTGCCTAACCCCCTACCCACAGTCCCACATACAGTATACGTTTGCTCCGTCTATCATTACAATTTTCATTCTTAAGCATCAGCTCACAGAACTAAAGAGGCGATGTTCCTTCAAGGCAACTTTCTTTATGCAGACAATTTTCATTTCCAATGATGCTTGAGACATGCATCAGTAAGTGCAACTAGCAGCTGGAAAACTCAGAATGCAAGCACTGAACGCAAGACAGTGAGATTTAACTTAGATGACAGAAATAATAAAGGACACAGTACAGAACAAATCAGATTAATTATACCTCTTCATCAGATACCAAATTATTATAAAGCTATCATGGTTTTAATGCATAAAATCAATCATCTCAATTTATTTTTATGAAAAATCAACATTGTGGACAAATTGTGCTTTTTCATATGTACAGCAAAAGACATACCTTCACTTACTGTAAATACTGTATTCATAGAAATACAATATAATCTAAAGCAACTAACTTTATGTTCATCAGTTGCCTATTCACCTCATTCAGAAAACAGCAGTAAAACAGTTCTAGAATTTATAAATGAATATTACATTTTGTAATTTAAAATGCAGTTTTTATGAACAATACACAACAGAATTTAACACAACTTGAAATCAGTGAAAGTGTCAAGAAGTTGTGGTATTATATGTACAGTATGGTTACATCATTTTTAATTAAAAGCTACCTTTTAAATTATAAATAATTCTCATTTTAGCAATTACTTCTTGTTACAACTAGAAAGAACTTTGTCATATGCTACACTGATACAAGAAAAATGTTCAATTACAACAAGTTCAGTTTAAGTTAATTTAAATAGTTTGTTAACTTAAATTTGCGTTATTGTAATTTAAGTTAAAATTACAATCAAAATGTGGATTATGAATTATGGAAAATGTTAGTTATTAATGTATACTTAACACGCACATAAAAATAGCACAATATTTAAATGCTTTTTTTCTAAAACACCCTATTTCTTTGAACTATACAAAAGGGTACAAATTTATGCAAAGGATTGTCAGAGTTGTTTTCAAAGCTTTGCTATACATCAAACAAAATGCATAAATTAATTACAAGCTAACTAATTATAAAACAATTGTATCTTTAAAAAGTTAAAGCCAACAAACAATATACTGAAAAAAAGAATCACCCTTGAGTACAAATATAGCACCATAGGGAGAAAAGTTAATTAAAATAATAGGAAATATGACCCAAATACAGCCAGTCAACACTGCTGGTCCATACAGTAATAAAGTTGTTTTTAAAACCAGGATGCAGAGAATCACAAAGTTTCACATTTGGAGCCACAGGAACAAGCCTAAAAAAAAATTAAGAGAAAGTAGGCATTTAACAAAACAAATGTAAAATTCTCTCTGACAAAAGGCATGCAATGTTTTGTAAAGATACAAAGAAAGGTCATGGTTTAATGTATTCAGGTAAAATACTGCACAGACTACATTATAAATAAAATAATGCCAGTAAGAAAGCATACTATAAACCTTTTTATAGAATCTACTCAACCATGTAGTTTTCCCCCACCCACATTACATATTATGTAGAGCACAAATATTTCTTTTCAAATTTAAGGCTATACATCAGGGAAGCATTTACTGCTAAACCTAGATTGAGAGTGAATGCATTGTACACTACAATGAATAAGAGCCCTAGCTTCTCATTAGTTTGTGACAAGATACAGAAATTCACTTTACTTTTCATTTAGGGCCTTCTGCTTCAGTTTATGGATGTATGCCTTCATGCTTTTACTTACTTCCTTGCGCCAGCCGTATGTAATAAATGATTATAAATTTTCACAGATGACCACCTCTCTGCCTCTCTTACCCTTAATGCACAAAGTTAGGAAACCGCAGGTAAAAATTTCACAAACACTTTTATTTATGATGTTGTCCTTGGTAACAGAAATTTCAATGTACTGAAATGAAAACTATGATTAAGGGGACACAGTGTCTCGGCAAGAAGAGTGGAGGGCAGCTTTCTATTTTCTCCAGAAAATATATAATGCTTTTTGACACCACTTCTATACCAAATGGACCCTATGGAATAGTGATGGAAAGAAGTCACAAAGGTGGAGAGGCTTTCCTTTGGGTTTAGTCCTCTTGGGAGTAAATATGCTATATGTAAACCACATTTCTAGGCAATTGCTGATGTAATTAAATACCTAGAATGTCACGTTGTTCAGACTCACTCAAATCAAAACTGGACCTAGAGATTCAAGTATTTTTTTATTCTCTAAAAGTTAGCAAAGAGAACTGCACAACATCTTCTTAACGGAAAATAAAATTCAAAGGTAAACTTTCCCTTGCGCTATAGTGTCTTACTAGTGTTTACATGGGGGAAAAAAGGCATCGTTTGCTTGGAAAAGATTCTTCCACATTTTCACTCAACCAAAACATTCTAGCGGCATTATTACTGTCCAGATTGCTGCAAGTTGTCATTGTAATAACAGACGGTAAATTCGTACTAAAGAAAACTGGACTTCCGAATATCGTCATGGACAAAACAGTGCTCAGCATTTTGTCAAACTTTTTGTGAAAACATTTATCAGTACAAGATAATGCACAAATGGTCTTTTAGCATTCAATAACTATTTTTCCAACCCTTTTTATATATTTCAGCAGTTGAAGCAACTAAAATCATGCCACATGCAATTCATAAAAAAACAAGAATAAATATGGACTTTCACAATCCTCATGTTGAATGTTTGTTGCAATTAAATTGATTTTATTTACAAATAAAAAGTAAAAGACTTGAAATTCCATAATTTGTCTTCACAGTATACAGAAAATAAATTTCTTATTGCATATGATAATTGAAAACTCAGCTTCCCTCACTGAGATTACAGATCCTTTCAAAACCAAAGTCACTAAAATGTTTTTGTATGAGTTTTCGTTCAATGCCACAAAAGTTATCCTTGTGAGGCTTGAATTTAAAATTGAATTAAAATGAGTTGGAGTAGAAACCTTCTCCTGAAAGCACTTTTCAGAATAAATTCAGGATAGAAACTGGGAAAAAAAACAATTAAAATTCTGTATTTGCCTTGTATGTTGCTTTAAAGTTTTACTACCACAACAAAATGGATTAAATACCTTACCCATTTAAATCATTATGTAGATATAAATACACATGACATTTTAAGGGAACCATCAAATTTGGAATTTTGAAAACGAAAACACAGGAGAATAATTTCTGAGAATACTGTTCTTGCTAACCAAGAGCTTTGAAAATGTCTAGAGGTTTTAGAGTATATATAAAATAATAAATTAAGATCTTATATAAAACATTTAAAGTATATTTTATGGGCAGACCATAGAATGACAAAAACTGTAACAAGTCACAAGTCTGATTATTGAATTTGAAATGATTTAATGTTAAGTTTTTTGTTCCAACAGTTTCGGAGGTACAGTATTAGTATGGCATATTTATGATTTTCAGGAAGTGTTTTTCACATTTTGTTCTCCATCCTACAGTATGGATACAGTATGGATACAGTATAGTAAAAAAATCCAATACTTCGAAGACAACAGTAATGCTAAAATATACATATGGTAGCTGTTATGTGAACATTCTGAATTAAAATAACATAAGAATTCAGTCTTATTTTAATTTTATGTCAAGGTGACTGTGGCTTTTAAAAAATGTTATCTTTTGAAGTAACAATCTAAATCCTGATACAGAAGAATGATGGTATAGTATTCTTAAGTTTAAAAAAGGTTGGAATGTTGGATATTTCCATTGCTTATTTTAGTCATTAAATATAATTTGGGGTGAATTCAATTGTTTTATGGAATAAAAATTGAAAAAAAAAACTATTGTTAACAAACAATGTACACTGATATTGTCAACTACACAACATCAGCGATACAGAAGAAACCAAAAAGTGTAACCTTTGAGCTCCATGAGCAAAAAAAGAATTAAAAAAATGAAAATATGTAATTCCACTAATCAATGTTGTCATTCAGTGCTCTTTGCTTGTTTTAATAGTTATTAGGTCAGACACTGTAGAAACAAGAAGAATGTTGACTTTGAACTTTGTATAAAACAATAATAAAACAGTACATAGTACAAGCACAATGATGAAAACACACACTGTTTTAACTGTCAGTTATAGGGAAAACTGATATACTGGTTTCCTTTTTACAGCTTAATCTTTAATGCTGGAAAGACTTAAAAATCAACTGGCTACAGCAAGTCTAAGAAATGGCCTTTTATTTAATTATTAATTAAAAAAAACTAAAGTAACACACAGTATATGGCTTACTTAAATATGTGGATGTAATTTACAAAATTAAGAAAATCAAATTACATACATGCTCTCACACACAAATCAAGCCAGCACCATTCAAATCTTTTGAGCTATGCAGTTCACAAATTCCTCATTTGAGCCAGTGGGAGAAATGAAAGCAGATGGAAGCAATTACAGAAATAAGATACCAAGAGGTTAAAATGCTCTGAAAAAGTTCACACTTTATATAAAAGACCTGCTAATGTCTCTGACCCTTTTATACAAAAACAGTTTAATTAGCTTGTATACATAACTTTAACTTTAACTGCTCACAGCCTTTAAAATATATCTGGATGTCAGCTATAGCTTTATTTTTGATGCATTGCAGAGCCTCAAATTATATAAAATTTGTAACTTGTCCAAAGAGTGATGCAGTGCTCTTTCAGCCAAAACTAGCAAATAAGCTTTCCTTTTTTTAAAAAAAGATTTTGTTTAAGACAAAAGTGTAATTTTTTTAAACAACATTTCAAAAATAGAGAGAACTAAATTACTCTTATCACCTCTAATATTATGGCTGCATGGGTAATTTTATTCTGAGCAGACAGGGAATGAAAATGAAGGTGACACCTTCCACATGTGGTAGAACCACCTACATTAAGTCTCCAGGTCTGTTCCTTGAGAACCCTAATGTTCCCCAGTACAGCAGTTTTTACAGGTAGCCATTAAACTGTCAATATTAAAAGATTAATTAAACAGGTGATTGGTTAAGTTAAGAATTTAAGAGAGACTGTGGAACAAAGATCTTAACACCCTTCATTACTCAAGGAAACAGAGCTGCCTTCATTAAACTACTTGTGTAATTTTGTCCCTAGACTTTAAGAATGGATAATTTAGGATGACTGACACAACATACTGCATGGGTTTTTGCCAGGACCACTTGTGAGCACCTCTGGTACTATTGTTTTAGAATAATTATTATTTACTGGCACTTTTAAACCAAGAAATGACTGTGTGTGTATGGTAGGAAATGTTTTTTATAACTACAAGATGTTAAACTAAAATGATAAACCCCTCTTGATACAGTACGTTTCTTGGGCACTGACTGTCAGAACAATGTTTTTTTTATGTGTATTTTCTGTCATTGTATGCAAAATATAGCTTTGTGTTAAACTACCTGTCTGTTCATATCACATACAGTATGCTTTAACACCTCTCTGAGATGAAACACTCTGAAAAGAAAAACAAGATGACACAAAAATCAAATACAATTAATAACAAAAACAAATTTCCTGGCTTGTCACTTCCTTGATGGTCAGAACTCCCTCTGAACTCTTGCAAGTTTTTGGAATAAAAACATTTCTGCGTACTTTATAAATGGGGACTATGAGGTGAGTAATACAACTCTGGGAATTTTAGGATCAAAGAGTCACTTTAAAAAAGGGACAGAACAGATAGATTCACAATAGGTGTAGAGTATTTCACATGGAGCCTTATCAATAGCTAAAACAGCTATTGTGTGAGCCAGAGATGGGAACCCAAATCTCTCCACCCCTGAGGAGATGGGTAAGCTATACAGACTGGCTGTGATCAGTCAGTAAGGCAGGAGAGTTATTAACTTAGCCCTGAAACACCTACTTAATATAGGACCAGCAGTGATAGCTAACAGAGCCTGGCTAAGGTGACAGCTTTTGGACCTGCTTGAGGAAATCCAATTGAAAAGCAGCCAAGAGGAACAACAAGCTTGAAACAGATGTTCCTACTACCACTGGTGCACCAGTGTATATACCAAAAATCCCTGCAAACATGACAAAAAAACGATAGCATCTTTCGGATATTACATATTTATACCTTAACCAGCTCTGGTTACTACAATATGTCTGTGAAAATGTTTGCAATGAAGTTCTTTTCACAAAACTAAGTCCAGTACAGCCCTATATATAAGTATAAGTATATAAGTATAAAATATTATAATGAATGAATAAAATATCAGTCACATTCAATACCCTATGATGAGATACCAAATTTGTGTTTCAATCATTGTGATAAAATGTTTATTGTGTCGCATTTTATCCTTTTTGACCTCTGCAGTAAAAATCAGTTTGGAAAACCACAAATTAAAAGGAACTTCATAAGGGGGAGGTCATAGCTGCATATACAGTAACTCCGCAAAGACCTGAAAGAGAAATGAAGATTACTAAAATTAATTAAACGTAAAATGTCAAGATCATCCACTATTTAATGCTGGGGAGGGAAGGTGTTAGAAAATCTAGTCCCCAAAAGATTAAAAGCTTCTTGAACACCAAGACTGATAATTTAGTTGTGGATCAGGAAAAAAAAAGAAATGCCAAAATATGTATACATTTATTTATCAACCACTTCATGATTGAGCCACATTTTTAAGAAGCAACAAAATTAATAATATCAGAAAGTCAAATGTCAAACACTAGACATTAGTGAACAAAGGCATACAGTAGGCAACTCTTATTTGAATTTTCCCATCAATTAAAACATTTATGTAAAAAGATAAATGTCACCACTACACAATTTCCAATATGTACTAACTATAATAAGAGTGTGTGATTAACATCAAACAACCATTTATAAGTCGTATTTGTTAACTACAACAGCAAAAACATAAACAGACCAACATTCTGTACATTCTGAAATACATCTTCATCACTGCTGAGGACAGTTGTCAAAACATTATGCCATCAGTCAAAGTTTCTTTTATTATTTTATAGATTTTATGTCAGACAATTCAAAGTTATGGATGAGCTATTCCAGGACTTCAACAATGAAATAGGATATCTCTCATTTAAGGCAACAGTTGCTGGTGTTCCTTGAACAAATATACCGTTTTAACATTTGCATATAGACAGACACTTCTTAAATCTGTTTCTCCCTGTAAATTTCTTCAGACTTTACAGGGATCTGGCCAACAACTTTAACGATATTTGTAACTGTATATCCCAAAATAATTGTGGTGCACATGTGTTGAAAAAAAAGACAGAATGATCTATAAACAAACTTGCTTTAAAACAAGACAATCTTGGTTGTATGTTTTGAGAGCCAAGTAAAACATACGCATGGAAAACTGATACAAACTTTTAACACATGGGTCAAACTGGCTCTTTGAACTTGCTGAGAAAAGAACAGTCTATATGCCAAAAACTTGTTTAATTAAAAATGCTAAGGTATCCGACTGACATTTTTGTGCGCCCCTTGTCAAAATGCATGAGACCCCAATGTCAATCTTCACCATATTTTAATTACATATTTTCCACTAACAGAGAGTTTGGGCATCTTACTCACAGTTATAAAAGGCTGCAGATGGAAATGAAATTATGGCAGGAATTAACACAACTATGTGCTGAGCCAGTTGTGTTTTCTGGGTGGGAATTATCTTAGTGAACCCAGCAGGAACAAAAGTTTATTATAATCAAGGGTGTAGTACATATTGAACTTCAGAGAATGTTTAATAGGAAGGAACCTTCCTTGTTCAATCTTACTTTTTTTAAATGCACTGCATGTCAATACTTATTTCTTCACTACTCACAAGAGTACTGCATTATTCAATTCAATAAATGTTTCACTAACTTCATGAAGTGAAATTTACATTTTTCATGGTTATTTTTTACAATATATTACCACATACAATACCTAAACTATAGGCCATTGTTAGTAATAATAGGAAAGATACTGTATGTTTAGGACATGTTTCAGGATTGTGTATAAACTTGTAAACAAAAAGTGTATGTTATAAGTTTTGAAGTGAAATTGTGAAATTGGCCAGTACAAGTGCTTATTGTATCACAAATGGTAACAGTTCATAATTTTCTGTGACCAGGCCTTTATCCACATAGAATGATATATAAAATGATGACATTCCATTTGCCTAAACTGAGAAACATATCCTGCTCTTAAGTCTTGTTCACTGAGCACCCTGTCTTCACGACTCCTAGAAGGAATAAAGTCAAGGTTAGCAGCACCTTCTTTTTGTGTCCAGATGTTTATGAAAGATTGAATAAGATTTATCATTATGAAGCAGGACCCTCATACAAGTGTCAGAAGCCACTAGTTAAAAAAAAGTCCCCCCAAAAAACTATAAAATTAAGTTTCAATCAACAGAGTGAACGTTTAGTCAGTTTAAGTTTAAATTTCTCAATTTTCCTATGAAATTGTTTTAATGTACTTTGTATTATACTTTTCATGCATACAATTTATGTGAAAATTATCTTGAATAGATATTTGCCAAACAGAGGCAGCATAGTAAATTTCCGCAGATACTTTTTTACATTTTAATGTATGTCAAAATCTGCACAATCATCTAGCTTATTCTCTTACGTTTTTAATATACAATATATAATATATTCAATTTTTGAGATTTAAGATTACATTCATATATTCCAATACTTTTTATTATAAGGGATATTTTAAAGATTTGACAAATTACACAACAAGTTTTTTTAGTTTTTGTTTTTTGTTGCTTATAGTCTTACAACACCCTTCTCCTTATTTTTTTCATGTAATAAAAGGCACAAAATTTGAACAGCAGCAAGAAATAACTAATAACCCCTGTAGATGTAGAATTTTTTTTCCCCAAGTGGAATGATTTAATTGTTACAGCTTTGTTCATTCAAGACAAGCTGCAGTGGAAATAGTCCATGGACCACTCACATTGATCTCTCCGTATACCACTAAATGTCTTCTAAAACATTCAAAAAAGGACTCTGTTTCAAATAGTTTTGATTGACACATGCTTTCACTTAATGATGATAATTACTAAGAATAATAACTACATACCACATCTGCTTAATGTAACCATCTCACACGTTTCTGGACACTTACACACTGAGCTGTCACAAATGCCAATTTTTCAGACTTCTAAATGCTCAGGCCAGTTCAAAAGACGAGAAACAGATTAATAAGAATCAACACACTTCTGTAAACACTCATTAAGGAAAATACATGTTGTTAACACCAAAGGAAATGACACGAGTGTCTTGTAGGCTCTCCTCACAATGCATGAGCACACATTTTCACAGGAAGGGCAAAAGGCTAGAGTACTGAACATCACTGTGGGGCTGATGTTATTTGTTATAAAAATGGCTATATAACCATTTGCATTGACTTAAATGTTTCTTATATTATTTGCTTTGGTTTGTATTCTTGGTATGTTTTTCAGGAGTCATCCAAAGACATACAGATATTATCATTGTTATATCACATGGTTTTTTTTTAATATGTCTGATATTACAAATACAGTTATAAAAGGATTTTTTAAAGTATTCTCATTACAACAGTAGCCCTACAATATTGCATAAAAGTATTGTATGTATGCACAATCACATACAGGTACACATAAATATTGGAGTGTGAATGCTATTTAAAATGTCTCACTATGATCTGCTTTCCGTACTAACATTTCTCTTATTTTGACATTTTGTTTCTTGATTTTCTTTAGATTTATTCACTCCAAGTCTGGAAAAAATGCTGTTAACTCTATACAGTAGATACCTTACCAAACATGAACATCGTCTGAAATGGAATTATTATTGGAGTGTGTGTGAGCATGTCTTAGTTCCATCTGATTTTAAAAAGATGTGACTTAAGGTAACCAAAAGAGTTTTAAAGAGTTTAAAAGAGTTCATAATGTATAAATAGGAGAAATATCACAGATGTTAATGTCTTCTTGTTTTCAGTTTCAGGAAAGCATAGAAAACAAATGGCAAAAAAGTGACAAAGAACAGCATTTAGTTTTTCGGGCTCTTTAAAAAACACGTGCATGTAGAATTTTTCTTTTTTTGCCCTATACTGACCCATTTCTCACTAATTATCTTGAAAGACTGAAAACTATACATCAAAGGAATCCAGACAGTCCACAGCACTTAGATTGAAAGAGATTTAAAAGCCCCCAGTATAGTACAGCTCCTTCATCCACAGAACACCGGCAAGCAGTCCAAGAGTTCGCAATGGCAAAGTGGTTAACTTATAAATAGAATGGTCGTTGCTCAACATATGTAATTTTGGTGTCTGAGAAGTTCCTGCTGATTGGGGGGGTCGTCATGTTGTTATAACAGAGGTCATGAAGTCACCACCAGCCATGTGATCCTTAGCATTCCGTCCATATAGCATGACATGGTTTGCTTTTGTATGACACAAGACATTACTAAACTGAGCTGACAGGTAATTATAAAAAAATAAATACATTTTGGTTTAGAACAAAAGTTCTTTGGCTGTGTTCATGGCAGAAAGTCTCTTTCCCCTTGACAGGAAACATATTATTCTGCATGATTATTTTCTCACAAGCTAATATCCACCTAAAATTTAAAGTTAATACTAATAATGTTTATTCAATAAATTACTTCATTTTGTTACATACTCACACCTTTCAAAGCATCTTTAGCCTGAATATCTCTTGAAGCCAGGCTCTTACTGTCAAGACATATAATGATAACTCTATCTACAATATCTAATACTACAAAAAGTGACATATACAGTAACATCTCACTTTCTGGTTTTATGGTTCTCTAACATAACATTAGTAGGAAACAAAGCAAAAATGTCTAAATGGCAATTTCTAATTTTAAACAATGTGCAATTTTAAACAATAAAATCTGAACATATTGCCTAAAGTAAATAATTTCATAACTTTTATGGTACTTGCTTTGTAAACATGATCATATTACATAATACAATGGGCCCCAAATTAGCCTGATACTTCTCAACACTAGGCAAGGACAAAATATTACTTTGCAAGCTTGACAAGAGCACAGCTTAATGTCTTTTATGCATAACTCACAGAAATCTTTAAAAGATCCAGTGAAATATCATGCATATTGCAATAGAAAACTGCAACATTTTGGCTTTATTGGCAGGGAAAACAATAGACAATAAACAAGACATTGTGATGCTCTGAATGTTAGCTGAACATAACACACTGTTGTCATTTGTGTTCATATGCAATGGAGGAAATATTTACTTGTTTTTTTCTATACAAGTGCACGTTTTTCTGTGCAGCACATACCCAGTGATGGGTCTCCTGCAATTTTGGGAACAGTCATTTAAAAATTTTAAAACATTTCTCTTGTAATCCTAGCAGGAAATATGGTCTGTATTGCTGCAAGAGGTAATAAGTTCACACGAGTGGACACCTGTCTGGGAAGCTTAGTTCTTGTTGTTTTTCTGAACATGGGTTTAAAATAACCCCATCCTTTGTTTGAAGGGAAATAAAAGGTGAGGTTAGTGCACCACAGTCACGGCAATGCCCCCAGTTGCCTCAGTAAAGGCATCTTGGCATCCATGCAAACAGCTTTCCAAAATTCCAACAGGAAGAGGGTGGCTGGCTGGTAGGTAGAGGGATATGGGGTCGGAGGGGAGGGGTGTGAAGTAACACAGCTGTGACAGCTGAGTGCAGCTTAAACCACCACTGGTCTCTTCCCACTCTTACCACAACACTCATTAATCACTTCCAATCACCATCAGCCCACCAACTAGGTGCAGCGCCATTAAAACAGATTTATCCGAATACCTAGAAATCGAAATAATTATTGCTGCTCATTGTATTGCACAATGAGACGCCTGTTACACGGAGCCATATAATTTCAGGGTATGAGTTACTCCAGATTCCCCAAGCATTTCTGCTCCAAAATGCAGATCCTACTGGTATAGATATACTCCTTAAAAACAGCCTTTCGGTGGCAAGGAAAGTAATTCTTACTCTAATAATGAATTTTTGGATATTGAAGACCTGTTTCTTTTCACATTACTTTTTTTTTTCATCCTGTCAGCTTTTTTTTCCCAAGATCCAGACCGTGCTTCGATTTCACCATGTCTCCACAGTAACATGCAAGAAGTGCCAAAAAAGTTCTCACTGATCTCTTATGTATTCTGCTGTTTCCAGTTTTATGTTCTAGAAAAAAAGATTCGGCCTCTATTTAATTGTCTCTATGACTGGAATCCAAACACTTTGAATAACCCCCCCGAATTATCCTTACTGCATATTTTTCACAGGGATGCACATGAGAGAAAGTTTAATTTCTCCATGTGCACAAGTCATTTTTAGATACTGAATTTTTACACTTTCAGTTTTATTTTTAAAATCAGACTATTTTACAAGTTCCAAAATAGAATCACACACAAGTTTCTTATTTTTTACCGTATTGTGTTTTTTTAGTTGTTGATTTTTATTTTATGTTTTGCTATGCATATTTTCTGTGCCGTCTTCTTTGATGCTTCGACATCAAGTGGGTTTCATGCCAATTATCAGTTATATTGATCAGAAAACAGCTCTGACCTGAGAAATAGTGCGACTTTGAGGGCAAATAGTGCAATTTAAACACTTGGTGCTTGAGATCCTTTTCAGCCAAATTCCCAAAGGGATACATGTATGAAATCAGTGATATGCATGAAATACTTGAATTAAAATGGTGTTGTTTTCCTGTATAATTATTGGAATCGAATAGCAGAAGTAGAAATGGGAGCAAGATGTAAATATTGAATGCTTTCGACTCTAAGTCAGACTGTATTGGAAACAACCAGTCATTGCATTTAATTAGGTCAACTGATTTCATTAACATTTATACACTGAATCTTGAATCTGTCAAGATCATCTGGCTGAAAAGTAAGCTTGGGGAAAAGTAATTTTGCAGCTTTGGCAATACTTTGGAATCAGCTGTCTATAGCACTAATGAATTTCTTATGTTACTCATTGAAGGCCTGTGAATTTTAAAAATGTAAACAGAATTGTCACATATATGATGAAAATTAGTACCATTCTTATGCTTTTGCTGTTTATCAAATGGCATGAACACCAAAGAATAAAATGTGAGATTGCCCCCTTGTGGTTGGAATTTACCTAAATATAGCGCCTTTCTAATACTTTTTTTGCAAGTGCCTTTTTTCTTGTTTTATATTCAGTTAAATTAAACTTTTAGCAATTATTTTAGTACATATAATTAAAAAATACTATGGGTGTATGGAAATTCTACAGGTGTGTCTGCAAGTTTCTCAAAGTTCATGTTACGTAAATTGAACTTGTGGATGAACAGTACAGAGAACAAGGCATGCCCTGGCCTCCATTATGTGCAGGTAAAAAATAGCTAGAGGTTTTGACTGAAACTACATTGGAATTGAATGATAGAAGGCTGGGTGATTTATGGTCATTTGAAAATTCCAAGCTATACACTTCCTGCTTCATAAAAGTAATAAAATAGGTGTCTTTGAAGTCCTTATTTTTAGCCTACCGGGTTAAATATCTGCAAATGCAGAATACTGAATATGTCTGCAAGGGTTATTAATCCTGTTTAGTCAACTCTATTTTGAAATTGCACTGGTAATTGGTGTTAAGTTTTCATTTATGGGCACTTATGATTACACCTTAATCAACTGATTCTTTAAAAACAAAAAAAATGTAAACAATATCATCTTGTGAGGCAACCAATGCAAAAAATCTGCAATGAAAGGACTTCCCCATATTTTCACTTGTATTGATTTACCAATAAAAGGCTTAAGAATTATGTTGCTTTTTCTACTTATTGAAAATACAATAAACACAAATGAAAACTGATTTGCTTAAAGCAGAAATGCTTAACTTTTTATTACCTGTTCAATTGCTTTTATACCTCCAAAAGAATGTCAGCATGTCATTTTTATTGCCAGCAATTATGTGTTCGTATTTCACATTTGTTTTCTTTTCTAAAATAACGAATTTGTAAATACATACTGTACATCCTTCACCTAATTTTAAGTGTGGCTTAAACTTGACATTTTAATGTTTATAACAAATATGAATGAAGCATTTCATGGTTTAATCATCTCAACAATGTGATATGGAAATCTTCAAAACAGAGTGCTGTTAGTAGTTTGTTACATTTTCTTCAACAAAATAGAAAAAGCAAGGAAACTACCCATATAATTTTCAAATGGCTTGTTTTAATGTTAAAGTGCTTTGGTAAAAGTCTTGTTTTGTTGTTTCTCAAATTGTAATTTTCCACATTTTAGAGATATGCAGTAATTGAAATAAAAGATGGTTGAACTTGAGGAACTGGACAATTTATTTGTGTAACATATAAGGCAGAAATATTTAAACCATTCCACCTACTAGGAAATGGAGAAGGAGACACAGACATTAAGGGTAACAGACACATATTGAAAATCAGCAGAAAAACAGATGCATCCATTTTAAATTGAACACAGGGGACAGCATTCTGTGTTCTTCAAGTTCCTTTGGAAAAGTCTGGCATGTACTCACACAAAAATCTATCCAAACAATTAAGAGATCACAGAAAGAAATACAGATATTTCCTCTGCATTCCTAACAGCCTGTCATGTCTTTATGACTCATATTGAGTTGTAGAGATTTCCTTTTGCTTATGATAGGACGCATATAATGTTTCCTAGACTAAAGAAAACAAATACTAAAATGCAAAAGCTGTGAACACCTGTTACTGGATGAAATGAGAAAAAAGGAAATAAAGTATTAATAATTACAACACTTCCTTGCATTTATACAGGACTTTTCATCTCTGAGGATCCCAAAGCATTTTACACAACTACCACTGAAGTGCTTCCCCCACCTGGGTGCCATTCAGCAGCCATTATGCATCAGCAGCCTCACTGATCAGGCAGAAAAGTGAGTATTTACCACTTCGATTGAATTATGTGATGGGAAACTAATAGGAAACTTTAGGGAGGCAAGAAGTGGAATTTAACCAGGGCACTAAGGATAACACCACAGCTTTTACTAACAGTGCAATAGAATCTTTAATTACCAAGTAGACATGACCTTGATTTAAAGTTTCATCAGAAGTATGGCAACTTTTACAGCAGTGTCCGCAGTCAATATTACACTGTTGCATACTGGAAAGTCTGGAAAGTTTGGTTGAGATAGAAGAGTGCCACCTATTGGTCCACCAATACTATTTAAAGCACCCACCTGGTTATCCAGGTTCTCCCATCCCAGTACTGAGCTTTGCGTAGCTTCTCGGATCTGATGAGATTATTAGAAACCATTTAAAATGGTGCCACTGAAATAGAACTGTATAACTGTATAAGCTGTGCACCGCTGGAGTTCAAATTTGTTAATGGGGTATGGGCATTTTGTGATACAACTCAAACTAAAAAGAAATTGCCATTAGTGACTATCGATACGATAAACCTCAGTAATGGGTTTTGTGTACTGCAGGATCATGCAAAGATCCTTAACCATTCATTCCCTTTATCAAAGGCTTTTAAAGCCTTGCTATTAAGGTAAAGGACTAGGCATTATGACTGCCCAATTCTTTTTCATCTCTACAATTAGATTGCTCCATCAGTTTCAGTATAGAGTATACTGTTGACCAGCTTGATCTCCTGTTACCTGACTCAACACAACAATTATAAACATGCAAAATGGAAGTCCTGTTCAGAATTTCACAGTTCCTGAGCATTCCTCACAAAGCTTCAAAGGCTCAATGGTGCAAATACTGTACATCATGATACTTCAAAACAGACTGTAGATGGGGCGGGATCAGTCAAAAAACAAAGAGAAATGAAGTCCGGTAATAGATATTTTTTACAAAAACTGCACAATGTGCAAATATAGCAGGTCACTACAATACTTACAAAAGCAAAAGATCTAGCTAAATGAAAAACAGTGAAGAAGTAATAAATTAATCAAGTTCTACACTTTACTTTAAATTAATAAGAAGTCTGAATTAATTATTGTTGTGATAAAACAATTAATTAGGCATGGAAGAAACTGAACTATTTATAGTTTAATACTTAATTATCTGACAATGCTAAATCTCTATTGATTTATTCATAAATATATGGCTCAATTAAAGATACAACTGATGAAGGATAACTACAAAGTGCAAATTAAAAAACATTTCTGGTGCATCAGGAAATATATAGATTTTTTTTTCCTTTACAAATTGGTAAACAAATATATAATGTCACAGGCAAATGTAATTCTTAAGTGTATATAAAACATTCTTCTCGACACCCATATATTTTAATTATGCTAAGCTGCATTTTGCAACAAAATGATATTGAAATTACAGCTCCAACAATGAATATAAAGCCACAAATTAGTTTAACAGCTTTTAATACAATTTGTGAAATCATAATTAATTTAAGAATACCGTAAGTCTCTTAAATGATCCCTTTTTATTCTTGATTTTTTTTTATTTTTGTATTGTATTAGGATTTTATATGTTACTGTCCGTGCTAAGAATTAGAGATCTGGAGAAGACTTTCTAGTGACTGTATACTATCTAAATATGTATATTTACCAAACAGTAATAATTAAACATGAATGGAAGGAATTAACATCGAAGGTACAGGAGAATGTACAAAGTATCATATTTGATAGTACATTAGTAGGTAATTAAATATAATATAAGTTCCAAATAAATAATAGTGGAAACCAGCAAAAGAAACCTTATAATGTTTGGCTTGATACACAATTAAGTAAAAGCTTGTATATTGCTAAATGAAACCTGAGATATTATCGGTACTGTAGACTAGGAGGACTGATTTTGGGTTTCGTTTTACTAAGGTTTACAGGTTTAATTCACTTTAATTAAGCAATTATCTGTATGCTTATAATTTTCATATTATTATTATTATTATTATTATTATTATGATTATTGTTGTTGTTGTTGTTGTTGTTGTTCATTATAACACAGATTCTTTTTATACAGAAGAATACATACATTTCCATAACCCCCCCCAAAAACATATTCACAGAACTTTTTTTTAATTTACTGAGTGATTCTTGTCAGTATTGCAAACCTTCCTTTTTATTATTCAGACATAAAGCTACACACGTTCAGACCTTTTATAGTTTTATCAAAATTGACAGGAAAAGCTCTTTGTAATAAAGTTATTTTATTTTGCATTTTGGCACAACACACAAGAAAGAACTAGGTTTGTTTTGTGTAGAAACTGCCATCAGGGCACAAACATTGAGAGTCACTTACCTATTGCGATTTGAGCAGGATGAAAACATATGCCATGGCTACAGAGAAAAAGACACCAACAGTCCACAAAGCCATGTGAGCCCAGGAATTGGTAATAATCTCTGTATCAGTCCAGGGCTAGGCACTGGGTAAAGAAAAATGGATAAAACCAAAGTGATGCTCCAAACACAATACTACCAATATCGTCGTCGTTCTGGCCTCATTACGGCTGCCATTCAGTCCAGCTCAGGTATTAGTCTATGGATCATTCCAAACACAAGAGAAGCTGTCGGTAGAGTATTAAGTCCACATTATGATGATTTCTACATTGAATATGATTTAATTCTGTTAGGTATAAGATTACCTTATAGTTCAGGTAACCACTAAATCAAACCAGCTGTGTGCAAGAGACTCACACAGAACTAGTTTTGTTACTTCTACATTAACAGTCATTGAAACTTGGTGACTTTCAATTACTGTATAGAAGCCTGTTTTAAAGCGGGGTCTGTTTAAATACTTTAAGCAGTAAAACTTTTAAACTTGATTTTGAAAAGATAAAGAACAGCAGCAGCAAATGAGGAACATGCTGTTTATCTATATTTGTAGTAAAGGAAAGATAATTTGAGTTTTGAGTCTCAGATTCAAAATAAATTATTCAGCTTGTTTTGAAAAGCCCAAAATCCATTGTATTTCATCAACAAGCTCATAGTTTGTTTCACTAATGGGAGAGACCACTTAATTAAAAAAATATATTTAGAAAACAAGATTCAATTATATCTCGATGATCAATGATCTTTTAAAAAATCTAAAAAGCTGAAATCGTGTGACTGAAAAAGCTCAATGCATTTTGATAAAGAGTATTACTAATGAGCAGACATCATCTGTAATGTAACATCTCAATATGAATATTCACGTTCATATTGTATACTTCCAAACTTAATGTTCCACTTAATGTTCCACTGCATTACTTTAAAAAAATTAAAAAGTTTAGTAGAGTCTGTTTCCAATGGAGAGAATGCCCTATACACAGACTGAGATAATAACCCCAAGGTTAATTTTGGAAATAAGGACTTATAAAGAAGGAAGCCAAGATATTAGATCTTTACGGGCCTTTAAGGATCTTTAAGGGCCCATCTCAGTTAAAAATTTTAAAAAATAATGAGAGAAAATAAATGCATTTCCACACTGAGGTGATGGGGAGACTTTTTTATTCTCAGTACTATTTGATAAGGAAAAAGTTTCTCTAAGTAATACACTTCTGGAATGTGAGGCACATTTCTTATGGAATGCATTTGTAAGGGTATAAAGTGAAATGTTGCCCCCTTGTGTCCGAACTGACATTACATTTCAAGCTCATCTTAACTGTTAATAACGCCATTCTATAGTACTGTTGCTGAGTGAGAAGGCAGACCTTTGTTTAGTGGTACCATACTGTACAGCACCATGTGAAGACCAGTAAAGAAGAAATTACAGTATGAAGTAAAAATAGATACATTTCATTTTATTCTACTCTTCAACGTTAGATTTTTTAACTTCAATAACACTGGGGGAAATTAGTCTTTTATTCTTTCACTTATCAGCTAAATAGAATATTGCAGTCTTGCATATTTTGTATTTGTGCTTACAGACCATGGGTGAGCAGCATAAAGCACATTTCAGTGCACACTTATCACCCGAACCAGCATTTCCACCTTAAGACTTCATTTCAATTTCCATGAAAGTCAATATCTACTAATAAAAACAAAACAAAAATCAAGATGAATTAAGGGAAAGAAATTTAAGAGAGAGTATCTTATATTCCATCATATGAAATGGATAGTATTATCCTCAAAGCCTGCGACAATGACACAGTTCAACTTTATAATACACAAGATTAATACAACAGGCATTAATTTAACAGTGTAATAAGGATGATCATTGATTTTGGGGGGGGGGGGGGTGAGATTATTGGATGACTCACAGTTCGCCTAAAGGTCGTCTTGGTGTCATTCAACAGCAACTATTTTGTCTATTAAGAAGACATATTACGTTCATGTATACTCCTACATGTGGAAATTAACTTAACACCAGTGCTATTCTATTAGTCTAACTATGTAGATCCACTTCACCTTTAGATGTTTCTAGTTTACTCAAACCTAGTCTTAACCCTTACTAATGTTCCAGATTAAGCCTTTATCCTATAATCAAATCTTGCTGTTTTAACAGCACTTAGTCTTAACATTTCATATCCATCACTCTAGTTTAAAACGTACTCAAACCTTATCCATAACTTCAGTCTGCTGTTAATCCCAGCACTGTTGTTAAGCCTTATCTTTTATAAATTACATTTAAATCTAAGAACTAACTATAGCCTTAACTCTAATCCTAACATGAGCCATAACTCTGCCAAACCCATGTCCCAAACTTAATTCTTATATTTAAAAATTTTAGTAAACATTAAAACATCTAAAACCCTAAAGCTAACCCCATCTTTAACACTAAGCCAAGTTTGAACTACAATACAAGCCTTAAGTTTCAACTCTAACCTGAATGTTAGCACTCACTCTAATTCTAACCCTTGCTAATCCTATTCATAACTCAAGTTTTACCTCTATCCTAGACATAGGTTAACACCTAACATAACCCTAAATATAACCCTTACTCTAACTGTAAAATAAAACCAGTCACCAGTTTCTGGGAACATACGGTACATAGTGGCTAAAAATAAACATGTACCATAGATATATTGTAATTGACAATCATTGTTAAAGTAGAATGGAAAAACAAATAATTATTCTTGGTCAGATGTGCCCTTAAACAGTTCGTAATTAGTATTTCAACCATACCTGATTCGTTTGTAATTTGTGTGAACAGCTGGGCTCTGAACAGGCTATAACTCTTTCTTTGTTCCTTAGATGTTATTATATTATTCTTGCTTATCTTGATTTTAATATCAAGAAAACAATGGCAGTGTAATGGCTTTGTCAGCAAAATGATTCTAATATACAGAAAATCATAGAGTGGAAATGGAAAAAAAGTGTTATTGGTTAATAAATGTTATGTTAATTATATAAGATCTATATGATTATAATAACAGTGCTGAGCCAAAATTCAAATGCAATTACAGTTATAATGTTGTATTTAAATACTCAAGGTATGGTTACATGACTTAATGAAAGAATACTTTATGCCAAAAATAAAAGACAAACTTCCACCCATCTATTTTCTAGCTGCTTCTTCCAATTCAGGGTCTCAGCAAGCAAAAGAGCACAAGGCAGGATACAGTCTAGGCCAGTCCATCACAGGGTAGACAGACACAAACACTCAAGCCCAATTTCCCCAGAAGCTAATTAAGCTGCCAGTATGCTTTTGGACTGTGGGAAGAAACCAGAACACTCTGAGGCATCCAATATGAACATGGGGAGAACATACAAACTCCATGCAGAGAGCAGTCCATGTCTAGAAATGAACCTAGTGCTGCAAGACAGCAATGCTACCCACTGAGCCACCATACCACCAAGACATACCATATTTCACTAAATTAAATTGCCACTGGTTTATGGCGAAGAAGCACTATCTGTACAGCAGGAAGCAGGACAAATAGATTTATGTAATTTTGGTGTTTTTGAAATGCTGGAAAAAGATGAACACAGGAAGGGAACCCCAGTATCAAGTTGCAGTGATATACAGTAAGCCATATAGCACATTGCAAAAGTCAACTTCCATATTGCTTATTGCATACATAGGGCTATTTTAGCTATGTTTGCTTCATGTAAGATTTGCTTTTAAATAAGTCCAGATTGTCTATTAAATTTATTATTCCCATTCCCATTATTAGAGATATTTCCTAGACCCTATGCCCACATGAATATTTCCTTCATATCTGGTGTTGTATTATACTGTAACTTATATTTCTTTTTAACTTATATTTCTGTAACTTTTATTTACTGATTTTTCAATAAAACGCATCAACTTTTAATCTTGACGAATATTATTAAAAAGTCTTAATATTGTTATCTTGATAAACTGCAGTACAGGTATTTTGGTATAACAAAACTATGAGAGATCATAAACAATAGCATGTGTGCATAAAACCCAAATACTGTATAGACATTTTATATATGTAAGTTAACCTACAGGTAGCTGTAAATTCAAATAACTGGAGACAGGACTCCATGGACTAAAACCAGAATAACACGGCTTGGGAGACAGAAAATAATAAATTATATGAATGCTATTGCTCTTTTTGTTATTGTGTCATAGAACTTACCAGCCACTAGAGACATAATCAGTGAAACACGATCATTTTATTACCTATGCCTTCAGTCCAACACATTATATACTTCCACTTGGGGGTGACCCCAGAGCATCAGTCTGTCTCTGAACTGAACTGTTTTTAATGTGAACATTTTGGAACAAAACACAAATCTTCTAATTAAATTAGCTCTGACAATAAAGGGCTTGATATAATTGCTCTGGGGAACTCTTCAGGTTAATTAACTCTCCCGTAATGTCATCATAAAACTTAAGCTCGTGTGTGAAGAAAGAGCTGTCCAAGTAAACTAATTACTACATTAACTCTGTTCAATAATGATGCTCAAAAAAAAAAAACAAAGCTGTACTGACAGCATTGATTTCATAGGGAGATTGGAGATGTATTTAATACATTTAATACAAAGGGGAATTCCTGCTGAAATAACAGGTTTTTGAGATCTGCAAAGCAAGCTAATAGAGATCCTCCTGACTATTCTGTCAATGTTTTTTTTGTAAAAGTGATATCAAGAAGAGATGCCCTAAATTCTCTTACTCTAGCACTATAAACAGTATCAAGGTCGCCATTCACACACAGAGAATCTCCAGACCCAATGAACGTCATCTTAGTCAAAATATTCTTCAATTCTGGGCTCCATTACAAATGAAATCAACAAAATAAAACAGGCCAAAAAGTCAAAATATCAATGAAACATTACTGTACTGTACAACTATCCTTATCGTTCTAGATTGCACATAGTATGAGATATACTGTATTACAATAAATGCATTGCCACAAAAACTAAGCCAGAAATATTAGCCACATACTGTTTCTGTATGATAAAATCCTACCTTTTACTAATAGTGACATCTGGTGGAAATAATCCAGAAGAGTGAATAATCTGTCATTAAGATGAATCTTTCAAAATTCATTAAGAAACACTCAGTAGGTCTAAAGTATCAAGAAACACAACCTGTTATACTGCACACCAGCTTTAAAAACAAAATGTTAGAAAGCGTCCAGGTTAATTGCGTCTGAGAAATGAGATATAGTCTTGCAATGCAATCCCAACAAAAGTTGCCACCACTATATTATAAAGAACAAAGTTCATTCTTTTCATAGAGCATATCAGTTTCTACTTCACATTTGTCTGCACTGATTTGCAAACAGAATTTGCAGGGTATTTGTATTGGAATATATGTAATTTACTTCACTGGGAAAGCAGGAAATTGGAAAATATCATTTAAAATGAACACAATTCAGACTTACATAAACTTCAGAAGCAAAGGGTTATGTGGTTGCAAAAAAAGAGGTAACCATTGATCCCAACTAAATCATTCTTGCAGACGTGCATGATGTGTATAGCTATCATTTGACCTACCTTCTTGTATATTTACATAAAAAAACATAACTTCTTTCCATAAGCATACCTCAAGCAATTTGAGAAAACTAGTTCATAAAGACTTAGAGCTCAAAGAGAGAAAGTTAACATAAGTAGATCCGTGTGCATGCATCACTAACAGGGCAGTTGCCTGAAAACAAGACAAGAAAAAAAATGCACTTTCCACCAGCAGAGATCAGTAGAACACAACATTATCTACAGATAGGCATGAGCCTAAATATGAACGAGTGATCAAAATACAAATATTACATTTTCACAAAGCTGCACACAATAATTAACAAAAAATAATTATTGCATCTTGTAAAAATGTGCAGCAGTGGATATTACATTGTCAGGCCATTAACAGAAGAAATCAGTTTGCTTCTTTAATTGGCAGAGAGCGAAGTAAAAAACACAGAAAACACAGAAATTAAAAACATTTAACACCAATGTACTTTATCATGTTATATTTTTAATAGGTCCTCATAGCCTAAATACATACAGTATGAATCATGACTATACAGTATACAGTACATGGCTTGGGGACTGACAATAGCTAGATTTATTATATTGATACACAAGGGAAAATGATATCATTTTGTAGTGCCTCTGTTCACTTAATGCTATTGTAAAAATGAAATAATGCATACATTAAACATTTCTACAAGACTTATTGTGAAAGGTACTGTATATATGTAGATCAAATGACTATTTACTTTTATTATTCCAAAGAAAAATGCACAAAATGATTTTAATGAGTAATATATACATTCTTCTGTTACTGGAAATAAATTATTTTTTTCTCATTTTCTGATGTATACAAATGAATATATGCAATATATATATAGCTCTTGAGAAGTGATGATATGATTCATTTTTTCCACGAGTTCTGGCTTTACATATGATTTCGTGTTTTTGTATTCATTACCAAACACTTTCATTCCCTGATTGTTCATATGGAGACTTTACATAAATGCTATTATACCTTCTACCAACTTGTTTGAAAAATAAAGCACAAGTATACATGTACAGTTATGTAAAAAACAGTTATGTAATGGGCTCCTTTGTGATGATGTACGTTATTATAAATTCAGTATTTCAACCCAAATTAGGAAAAAAATAACTTGTGCGCTTTTAAGTTTTCAGATTCTGCAAGCTTTAAATACACATCTTAAAAATGAATAATACCATTACAGTATCACACATTGTATTGAAAAATGTAACAACTGATTTTTCTTTGCAGTGCAAGATACTCAAGACCCACTTAGTGTAGGTTGTTTTTTACAGTGTAAAATGTCCCAGCATTATAACTATACCATGCAAATATTAGGGAATTAGGGTCATTACACAGAAATATGCCGACTAAACCCACTGTATAGCACTAGGTGAACAGTTTGTACGTGTTGAAAGAGTATACACAAATTTAGGAACTCCTTTTTTTCTCTCGCTTTTAATTGAAAACACACTATGTTCATTGCCTTTGAGTTTCTTGTCTTCGTTCTTTTCCACATTATCCTCTGCGCTAGGAAGCTCAGTTATTCCCACACATAGCTGATCAAACGTGGCTGTAATGGAGTTGAGTGCAGAGTCCACATTTGCTTTTGCAGTTACAATACTTTCTGTACATTCCACATGAAGTTCATCTGTGGGATTGTTGATTTGATGCTTAAAGAATGCACTGAGGTAATCGCTAATAAACTTAGACGATAAACAGATTGCATCTCTGAAAGTATGGAGACCGGAGAAGTGTTCTTCGCCTGTGTGGAATAAAAAGTAAGCTCTAAAACACAGTTTTAGAAAAAATACCGACAATGTTAAGGAGGTCAACCCAAAGACATTCATGATTACATTGTCTTAAAGGTACCAAAAATCTTTTCACTTAATATTGCTTAAACCCTTGCTTTAACGGAATTCAGATTTAACTGACAAAATCTACTAAAGGGGAATTCTGGATATAAAATCAGAAAATACTGGCCTTCCCTTGCAATTATCGAGAAATCCACAAATAAAACAAGGTAAACATAAATACTACATAGGTTTAAAATTCAGGAATATAAATGTTGTCCTATAGGGTGTGGTCAATTGATTACGATGGGTGGTTTGTTTTTTTGTATGCTTCAGTGAATTTTATACAGCATATCTTCTACAAATAAAAAGCTTGTGTATTTCGGTTAAAAAAGGTACAGGAAAAATTTTCAGTAAATGTCTTTTGATTGCAATTGTTATAAACAATGCATCAAAAGATCCAGAAATCAAATATAGTGTGTATATTTCTCATACAGTGCCTTGCGAAAGTATTCGGCCCCCTTGAACTTTTCAACCTTTTGCCACATTTCAGGCTTCAAACATAAAGATATAAATTTTTTATTTTATGTGAAGAATCACCAACAAGTGGGACACAATTGTGAAGTGGAACGAAATCTATTGGATTTTTGAAACTTTTTTAACTAATAAAAAAATGAAAAGTGGGGCGTGCAAAATTATTCGGCCCCTTTACTTTCAGTGCAGCAAACTCACTCCAGAAGTTCAGCGAGGATCTCTGAATGATCCAATGTTGTCCTAAATGACTGATGGTGATAAATAGAATCCACCTGTGTGTAATCAAGTCTCTGTATAAATGCACCTGCTCTGTGATAGTCTCAAGGTTCTGTTGAAAGCGCAGAGAGCATCATGAAGACCAAGGAACACACCAGGCAGGTCCGTAATACTGTTGTGGAGAAGTTTAAAGCCGGATTTGGATACAAAAAGATTTCCCAAGCTTCAAACATCCCAAGGAGCACTGTGCAAGCGATCATCTTGAAATGGAAGGAGTATCAGACCACTGCAAATCTACCAAGACCTGGCCGTCCCTCTAAACTTTCAGCTCAGACAAGGAGAAGACTGATCAGAGATGCAGCCAAGAGGCCCATGATCACTCTGGATGAACTGCAGAGAACTACAGCTGAGGTGGGAGAGTCTGTCCATAGGACAACAATCAGTCTTACACTGCACAAATCTGGCCTTTATGGAAGAGTGGCAAGAAGAAAGCCATTTCTCAAAGATATTCATAAAAAGTCTCGTCTAAAGTTTGCCACAAGCCACCTGGGAGACACCCCAAACGTGTGGAAGAAGGTGCTCTGGTCAGATGAAACCAAAATCGAACTTTTTGGCCACAATGCAAAACGATATGTTTGGCGTAAAAGCAACACAGCTCATCACCCTCAACACACCATCCCCACTGTCAAACATGGTGGTGGCAGCATCATGGTTTGGGCCTGCTTTTCTTCAGCAGGGACAGGGAAGATGGTTAAAATTGAGGGGAAGATGGATGCAGCCAAATACAGGACCATTCTGGATGAAAACCTGTTGGAGTCTGCAAAAGACCTGAAACTGGGACGGAGATTTATCTTCCAACAAGACAATGATCCCAAACATACAGCAAAATCTACAAAGGAATGGTTCACAAATAAACGTATCCAGGTGTTTGAATGGCCAAGTCAAAGTCCAGACCTGAATCCAATCGAGAATCTGTGGAAAGAGCTGAAAACTGCTGTTCACAAACGCTCTCCATCCAACCTCACTGAGCTCGAGCTGTTTTGCAAGGAAGAATGGGCAAGAATTTCAGTCTCTCGATGTGCAAAACTGATAGAGACATACCCCAAGCGACTTGCAGCTGTAATCGCAGCAAAAGGTGGCTCTACAAAGTATTAACGCAAGGGGGCCGAATAATTTTGCACGCCCCACTTTTCATTTTTTTATTAGTTAAAAAAATTTCAAAAATCCAATAGATTTCGTTCCACTTCACAATTGTGTCCCACTTGTTGGTGATTCTTCACATAAAATAAAACATTTATATCTTTATGTTTGAAGCCTGAAATGTGGCAAAAGGTTGAAAAGTTCAAGGGGGCCGAATACTTTCGCAAGGCACTGTATAAAAGTGTGTCATCGAGCTGACAAAGTCACACGTGATTTAACAGACACTCAGTAATAATGGACACACCTTCCACCCATTAGTCTGTTAAACATATACCAGATAAACAACACTGAAATAAAAGTGAAACGCTCCGAAATTTCTATAATGTGATGATTATGAAATGTCACTAATAAATGGCCATCGTACACGAGAGAAAAACAGTTCATTTACAAAGTCTGTCAGACATCAGACATAACAGTATTTAATTCAACATTTCTAAACTTAAAAAGAAGGCTAACAATTTATGGTCTTGTAATTTAAAACAATTCACAATACATTTACCTAAAACGTTTACCATCATTACCTTTAAATGTGCTGCTGATAATGGAGCTGATCTCTTTGAGAGTATCAATGAATTTGATCAAATCAGTAGCTGTCTTTTTGATCTCCTTCAGCTGAAAATGATCAGGAACACTATCTTCATATCCCACACCTGAAGACTGATGACGCTCCTGTAAAATGATTGTCAAGGAAAGAGCCTGCAATCAATATTACTAAGAAATAATAAAGACGATAATAAATACATATTAAAAAATATTGTTTTTTTTATTTTTAGGCTATATGAACCCTTTAAAAATGTTAGTTGAAGTAAAATTGGAGGAAAAAATGCAATACCGACAAATAAAAAAATTCAATTGAAATGTGCTGATTTGGTATACCTTCAAAAGAAATATTTCACCACAGCAAAATTATCGTATTCAAAGCTATTTATGTAAATGCAATTTAACAACTGCCTACACAAACAATACATTTTAATACATACTGTACAAATGCACCCTGTTGAAAAACTCTTTAAATGGTCTATCATATTAAGTTATCCTTACCAGTTTACAGTGTGAGATATAAACCTGGAGAGAAGCAGCTAAATCCAAAGCATTCTTCTGTAGTTCCTGCAAAATCTGAACAAATTGTGCAAAGGTTTATAAACATATACACTTTATATTCCATATACTGTATGTGCAGTACAGAACAAATTATTTATAGGTCAAATTATAACTAATACACATGCTGGTAAAATTGTGTAAGCATATCCATAGACTCAAAAATAATTCACTATCAGATCTTGCAGAATTTGGCACTTGAGGAGCAGAATGTTGAGAGTGCATTCACTTTTTAGAGTGAACCACAAAGTGATGAGGATGCATCAGAGATTTTCCATTATAAACCAAGGACAGACAAACTTATTAGAACATAGTTGGCATGCTTGTTTGGAAATTGTGAATGAAGCCATTAGTTCTGAATGACTAGTAATTATTATTAAATTTCAACTATTTCCTCATCACGCCACAGATAGTTCCTCTGTTACAGCATTCTGTCTGATTTCAATTAGTAATGCTCTATATTAGATTTGAAACTAAAATGATGATGGGAGTAAAAAGCTCCATTGCAGATAGTATGCAAATTAGTTTCTAACAGTGCCCACAAGGAGGTTGTGGACCTTAAACAATTCATCTTTGTATTTCTTACACATTTCTCTGCCATTGCATGCTCAGTTGCCAAGATTAAATGTCAACGTCAACAATTGTACAATACCTGAGATCCAGGGAATATTAACTGAACAGCTCTTTGCATTTCCTTTGCTTGGTACATCCCATTATCTAGAAGAGTGCTTATACCTTTTCTTCCTCCCTCATAAAAAGAAACTGCCAAGGAGCTCTGAAACACATTAATAAAGCAAATGTTGATATGCGCCAATAAATGAGAACCTACAGTACAATACCTTTAAAATCTTTCTTTGCAATACACAGGAAGAAAAAAAGACTACTTTGGAACTCACCTTTTGAATTTCCTCTGTAATGTGAAGCTCTGTTCCGGTTACAATTGAGAGATGGCTGATTAATTTAATTGCTGTGTTCAGGCACAGGCTGATTTTGTCCTGAGCTTCTGTCACCATAGAAGAAATGTCCGAATCACATCCCTTTAAAGTGATAAAATGATAATCATATCAAATTGAAAGTGCATAGATTTCATCTCAGATTAACTGAAGATAAATATATAAAAAGGCTTTGCAATGAAATGCTGAAGGAATTTGATGATAGTTTTTCACCCTGTTCATCATTACTTATATCAGTGATACTCTGTACCACAATGGTCTCTAATATTTCTCCTGTTTGTTAACATAGATACATAATTTACAACCACTTAACTAAAATCTTAGCATTTTCACATTGGTGAACCAATATTCCCATGAAATAAGATTAAATATAACAAATCTACTAAAGAGTAATTATTTGACTTTAATTTTCCAAGTACAGTAGCATTATATAAAACAGGATAGCCTTTTGAAATGTACCTGAATGAGTAACTGAAAATAACCACCCATTTTCTTTATGTCCAGCTTGAGCTCTTCATTAACCTCAGAACGTCCACTCGGTTTAATAGTGTAAAGCCACTGTGTTGTAAGGAAGATGACTCTTTCAAGGGCTGAGGTTGCCTTCACAAGCTGGCATTGTGCTTTTCCATTGCAAACTAACACTAGCAAAGAGGAATCAACATGGAAATTAGTAGTATAATCACAAAATCACAGTTTTAGCTTGCAAAGATTTTCCTCCAACATCATTGCATTTGGTACAGTAAATACGAAGGCTTCTATTCATATATATTTCTTCACCAACATTTAACATATTAAATCCCTAAGGCTTTTAAAAACTTAAAAAAAACATTTTATACAATAACAACACCAGCATTATTATTTTAATAGTTATTAACCATAAAAATAATTAAAGAAATGCATTTAATTCGCCGTATAACAAATGGTCAAGACAGGTTGTGTTTGTTTTTAAACTTTCTCCTCATTCAACATTTCTCACTGAACAAGGTCTTGCTTACAATTTTCTTGGCTGTCATCATCAAGCTGCTCGTACAGGGTGGAGATAACAGCGACTCCATTGTGAATGGTGAGAATATCTGCCATTATTCTGTCAGCCATACTCTCCTGTATCTCATCACATATTTTCATCTGAGCCACTGCTGACCCAATCAGCTCTTTGCAAATGCCAGGCAATGCCGACTCAGATATACTAGGATGTACAGTAGTGGTCTTGTTCATTAAACCTATAAGAATATAACATCAAACAAAATTGAGAAGAAAAATAACCATAATGAGACTATTATGATTTTAGGCATTGTTTTATTTTACATGTGCTATTTTCAAAATACTTGGAACATCTATTACAAAAAACCTTAATCTCTTTATCAGTTGAATTTCTGAAATTGAGAGTTCAACTTACAGTTTATTACCCCATTTGCTGTGATCTCTAACAAAGAAGTGGAATTTAAACTACTGTTAATGAGATGTGTAAATCTGGAGTTGACAACAGCCTTACATTTTCTCACTGCTGTAACAGAGGAAGCATTGTACTTGTTTAGTAAACCAGCAAAACTGTCCTCTCTGACCAAATATACGATTATTCAATAAAAACCACCATGGAATAAGGGAAGAGTGTAAAGTTGTTAACTAGTTGTCTAAAAGCTTTTGTTTCATAGCAAGTAAGTTACTACATTACCAGAATACTGGGAGTTGTGAAGACTCTGAATGGGATGGACTCTTATTTCATAAAGTCGTCCTGATATTCTCCTGCTTTTTAAAAGACTTCTGCTCCTGGGAAAATGTAATTTACAAATACAGATAAATAAAATGTGAAAATCATGTTTTCTGGAGACATAATCTCATGTATTAGAACTATTTTTGGCAAAAAAACAGGTTTTTCCTTACATCAACAGTAATCAAAGCTAAAGCTTTGTAGGCTTAAATTCCATCACCTTACCACTGATTAGCAAAGTGCTATGCAAGCCTAAGTACTGAACTGCTTATGCAGAAATATGTTGCAAATAAAACTTCTTACACATTTCATAAATCCTTCACAGCTGTAGAAAGGCTATCCTTCCTGAGAGTGTCAAAGGCAATATCTGTTGAAGCTACAATAACTAGCAATTTTTACTCTGGCTTAGGACCAATTGAACCATGCATTTGAAAATTAAGAAATAAATATTCTAACCTTTCTTACAAAGCAAAGCACCTTAATATAAAATACAGTTTTATACAAAGTACCATTTTAAGGTTTGTATGGACACAGTTGAACTTAATATGGTTGCAAGCTTCTGTAACTGGAAGAGATACTTAATTTTCATCAGAGGCTCCAGAGATAACACCTTTCAAATTCTTTTTCAACACTTTTTCAGCATGGAATAAACCTATTACTTGTTCCTTTACAATCTATAAAATGCTGCTTCCTGCTTTATATGTTGAGTTTATTAAACCACATTTATCACATTGTTACTGCAGAAATTAGATAATATCACATTTATCAGAGTGCAATAAACTGCAATTAAGTTATAAAGACTGTTAGCTTATATTCAACTGTTGAGCTTAGAAAAGGAAATCAGAGCTTACTTTCTCCTTGAAAATGATGAAGCAGCAGAAGAATTTGCTATATCTGGTTCCCACTCATCATTTGGATCATAAAACACATCATCTTTTGCACCAGAATCTCCCTACAAAAGGAAACAAGTTATTTTCCTTTCCTCAGGTTATTGTAGGTTATTGTAGAGACTAGTTTAGAAAAAAACACCAATTAACCAATGATGAAAAATAAGAAAAAAATGCCTTGGCAACAGAGACTTGTTTCCTTTTTACTGTGCAGTGTGAAATTAACCTCTACATGTTTCGGTGCTCCTGGCATGCTAGTGCAGTTCCTTACTCTAACCTTTAAAAACTTTCTAATGTGAAAATCCTCACAGATCAGGTTTTATGAAGCATTTACTATGACCTCAAAATGACATTCTGCAAAACTAAAACATTTCAAATACAATAGCAGTAAACAGAAAGTTACTTAATAAGTTTATGTCTGTAACCAAACTATAATAAAAACAGAAGATTATAATAATAATAAATAATAATAATAATATAATAAACTATTTTATATAGCGCCTTTAAAGGTGGCTTCTCAAAGTGCTTTACAGAATGACAACAACAATAAATAAAAAGAATACACAAGATAAAACACAATTACAATTTACAGAGGAGACCGTGGATGGTGGTACTAAGAAAAGCAGAGGGGTGAAGAATGGAACCAGTTAAGTAAAGGCTTTTCTAAAGAAGGTGGATCTTTGAGTCTGGATTTGACTTTAGAGAAGGTGACTCTCTGATATCCTTGGGCAGAGAGTTCCAGAGCTTGAGGGCATAACAGGAGAAGCCCCTGTCACCCATACAATGTAGACGGGCTTGGGGGACAGTAAGGAGAGCAGAATTAGAAGAGCGAAGGTTGCGAGGTGGGGAGTAGGGCGATAATAGTTCAGACAGGTACTGAGGTGCCTGAAAATTGTTGATACCAACAAGAAATGAACCCTTTCAAACTGAAAGGTTAAAAGATGCGTTTAAAAAATACTTGAACAACATCAGAGATTGCAATTTTGCAATCTTGATTTTAAACAGGTTTCATTAAACAAAAAAGGATTGCACTAAAATAAGGTAATCAAATAACGACAATAGTTCCATAGGCTAAAGAGTGTCCATGCTACGGATGTATTCCTAGCAAAACCGTGACATATAATGCGAGGAAATAAAAGTAAAACTTGCTTAATTCACAACTGCTTAAGGATTCATTAGAATATTACTATTTAATATGCATAATATATATTTATGTTTTGCATTTCAAACATATTTTTATAAATTTATTTTACCCAACCAATCTACTTAAGTTTTTCAGGCTCACCTGTTCCATCTCCCTCATTGCTGCTAGGTTGCTCTCCAATTTCTCTAGACTCCAAAAGGTTGTGATACCCAGCTTTGTGTTCTGAACTTGCACCTGTAGCTGCTCATTTTCCTTTCCGCGGTCTTTATCTGAGGATTCATGCCTGCCAGACACATGCCTTGTTAATTCTTCAAAAGATTCAAACTACAGTACGTTACAAAATGAAACATTTGACAGTTAATAAAGATGTGAAACTGCAATGTAATAGTACTGTGCTTCATTTTCTTTATTATAACTTGAGTTACTTGAGTTTACTCATTACTTGAGTAATGCATTTATAAACATACAATTATTATTATTAAGCAGCATTGTATAAACTGTACATTTTCAGTTTATATTTTGAGTGTCTCACAACATAATCATACTACTCTGAACATTATCACAGTCATTGTAAACAGTGGTACACCACATATTATCTTACACTTATTTCATGGCAAATGGTTTTCAGTAATGACTTTCCAGTTAACTACAAGCAAATACTGTAATTACTGTCAGCAATATCTTCAATATAAGGGTCCAATATAAGTAAAATACATTTTGAAAAACTAACCGACTGAAAACAGCATGTTTCTTCAGTTTTCTGCTAATGGCATTTGCTTCCTGGATCATCAGAGACAGTTTCATCGAGTCCCACTGTGGTTGAACTAAAACATAAGACAAACCATTTAAATATTTCCACTTGTTCTATGATGTTTGTCATAAGAAGTGTTTCTGTACTGACAATCTCTTTTAGCTTATCACAGCAGAAGTAGATGGCTTACCATGTCCTGCAGCATAGTGTTCATTTCGTGCCCTTTTTTGCTGGGTCCTAACCAAATCCTCAGAAATCTTCTTTTTTTCCTCTTCTAAGGCTTCAATAATCTTTGCATGATGTATGGCATGATCTGCCAGGGCCTAAAATTTGAATTTGGTTAACCTTAAATCGAGTAAACATTTCTGATAGGAATATATTCATAGTCAAGGGACATATCAATAATGAGGCCTGATGTTATAATATTGAATATATTTTTCTCTCAAAAACAATAATTATTCAGCTAAGAAATCAAAAACTACCTGTCGGGTAGCTTGTGCTTCCATAAGAAGACGTTTTTTATTTTGTTGCACCTCCTGTTCAAGTTGTAATTTTGCACTCTGCAGCTCTTCGATCTTGGTGGCCACTTTCCGGTTGTTAAGTTCCTGCAGTTTCTTCCTTTCGCATTCTGCCTCCTGAAGACAGGACACATAACCTTGTCTACTCTCGGAAATATCAATTGTCAAAAAAACTTTCAACCTGTACAATTTAGGTTTAATCAGCACAGGAAATGCGTTTATATGAAACGAATAAATTAAATATGTGTAGACACAAATACTGTATATGCAGCATTACATACAAAATTCTTTAAACTATCATTACTTTACTTGAAGAGAAGGCAGTACATTATATAGCATGATCCTCAATAAATAATAATAATAATAATAATTTTTTAAATCCCATTATTTAAATGTTTAACTTAAAGTTTTAAAACTCCTACAAAATGCTAGATATGTTCAGTTTATACTGTATTTTTATATGTAATTAAGTCATGCAAACATTTTATGAAAGACCTACCAGTTCTTTTTCCAAAGCTTTAATTTTATGTTCATATAAAGCTTTCTGGTCTGAAAGCTCCTTCTGGGCCATTTCTTTGGCAACTTGTATACCCTGAATCATTTCTTCTTTGGCTTTCATCCGAGCTTCTTCAATCTCTGCTTCAAGCCTGGAATTAGTGTATAGGTTAGATGTTTTATTTTTACCTTAATTTATGTGTTCTGCTCAATAAACTCCTTATGAGATTTTGGCACAAATATGTTGTTCAATGTGACTTTCACTTACTGTGCTCTTTGTGCTGCTAATAACTCGTTTTTTGCAAATTCAAAGTCTTTGTGTCCATCCCCTGCCCCGTTCCAGCACGAAACTCGTGTCCCACGCTGCACCTCCCCTGGATGATTGAATCTAAAGTAGTGGTCACCACCAAGAATCACTCTGTCACCCTGTAAAAAACATTCCATTAGTTTGTTCCCCAAGTGGTGATTTTAATAAGTATGCACACGTTATGTACTTTAGACTTACGTGATGAAGGACAGTTGACTGCGAGACAAGGTTTCCATTCACAAATGTCTTTGCATCCTTAATTGGTGCGATACTTACTGTACCACCTACGTTAGAAATTATACTAGAAGAAAATAAAGAATTTATTAGAAAAAGAACACTAAACAAATTGTCTCACTTATGTTGAGAGCTTCAACTTCACCATGACAGTGCTAAAAGTAGTATTTACAGGAAACTAAGAAAAAACAATACATACAATGTAAGAATGTGACATACTGCAGAGGTTAGTTCCAAATCTAGCATGTAAAAATAAAAGACAAAACTTCTTACCAGTGGTCATCAGCAATAAGAGCTCCAGAAAGTTGAATGTCATGAGTTGAATCTGATTTTTGTTTTCCAACTTTGGTCTGCCCTTCTTTTATCATATAAAGCAACATCTCCGACAGTTGGGGATCCTCATTGAGATTAACCAGATTTGGCAAACGGTTATCTACCTTGAGTGCAATCCCAGCTTTCTGCACAAAGGAAGATGTGGTTAAGGAAAGTAAAGTAAGTCTTCTTCTTTCATCCTGATAAAAGTCAAAAGGCAATGATTTCTCAGTTTTAAAGCCGATTTCTCAGTTTTCAATGGACATAGTTCCCACTTATGTCTCCTAGTTTGTGTTTCACTGTTGGTTATGAATACGTTCATAGGTGTGACTATAAATGCATTTGAGAATTCAGAATACGTGAATAAGTTCTTCTCTGTCCAAAACTAAAATGATTCAGTAACTTGTCAATGTAGGACATTCCTTTAAGCCTTGAAATATACTGTATACTGATGCTCTTCTCTGAAAGGATTCCCATTGCAGCAATATCTTGGCAACCAAAATTGTACACAGCCTTCTAAACAAGGTCATATTAGAGCACTGCAAAATTTGATCACGTCTTTCTCGGGAGAAGCCTCTTCAAGCTCAGCCTTTTCGAACTGTGTTTGTGGCTTATGTTTTTGCAATACCCTTTATTTGTCTGCAGTCATTGATAAAAACTGGGTAGTACCAGCAATCGTCCTGTTACAGATCCCTATGGTGCAGCACTATCTACACCACCCCAATCATAGCATTCACCTCTTAGCTGTTTAAGACAATAACGCAGCTACCTGTAGCTCTTTAGCTTCTTCACGCTTTCTTTTTTCGGCCTGTTCCAGTTTCTTTTTCCAAGTCCTAAAAACTCAGAAAGGCAAAAAAGCTGTAGTCAAAGCACTCCAATTTATGCTTAGCAGTAAAATTGCCAGGGATCCTTTTGTGTTCACAGTTTTTATCAAATAAAAAGTTTTAACCTTACTCCAAAACGAAAATAAACCCTGAATATCAATTCAATAATTATGCACTGTTTAATGCGAAAGAAAAATAACAGGATTAACACTGTAAACCCACTGAAGAGCAGAAAGCTAAAGCAAAGTTCTACAATACTCAGGAGCTGATTATATATGAGCTACCTTTATATATCAATTCCAATATTTCCAAACTCATTCATTCCTTACTCTTATATAAAGTGTTAGATTTTTAAACAAATGCTCAGAAAGACATCCGTTCAGTGTCTTTTGAAGGTACATTACACAAAATGTCTGTTTTTATAACAATATTTGTAATATAAAGATAACATCTTCATATGCTATATGGACCCTCTAACCAATAAATACCTGTGAGCTTCTGCCATGTCTTTCTCCTGTTGTGTTAGCTGCATTTTAAGGGTTGTGATTTCTTGCTTAAACAATCTCATTTTTTCTGTTTCAACACCTTGGGAGCTCATTTGAGCTGCTTTTAGTTTTTCAACTTCTGCTTTCAGCTCTGCAAATGTTAAAACATCAAACACATAATGTTAGACATGAAAACCAATAAACTAACCATATTGTAAAGAAAAAAAAACTTCCAAAATGCAGAAGTTGCTAGAAAATACAATATTTCTTCTTCTGTTAATTCATCTCCCCCTAGTGGTGGTTAAAGCACATGAGTTTTACAATATTTGGTTTTACAGTACCTTAGGTTGGGGAATTTATGTTGTGAGAAACTCCTTTTTTCTGTTAGGTGAACTTTATTTGTATAAGAGACATATATGTACATTACACTAGGGGAACAATAGGAGAGAACAAAAAGAAAAATAATCACAAGAAAAGCCCTATGTCTCTTTACCAGATTATAGACATGTGTCCCACTAATCACCAAATTTGGAAAGGCTATAAAAAGTATGACAGTCTGTGGATGTCTATCAAATACCATTCAACCATTCAAAAACAAAGCATTTAAATATAATGCACACGGAACACAGCCACATCTTAAAAAAACGAACCTAAATCAAATTTACGTTAATAAGAACAAGATTCACACCCTTACATTTCACATCACTAGAATTACATACCTGTATCCTTATCACTTTTTAAGTAGTCCTTCACTTTTTGCCATATATTGACAAAGGTGACAAGTTTATCTGACATTGAATATCTCAACTCTTCTAAGTATAGCAGATTACTAAATTCTCTGATCCAAATCTCAAAATGTTAGGTGAACTTTTGGTGATAGACCAATTGATTTCTATTTGAGGCATGTTTTGTTTTCATATTTTAAAACCTGTAATGGAGCTGTAATTGGAAAAACCCTTTTCCCCCCATTCCGAACTTCCATTATTCAGGTATGTTAGCTGAAATGCAGCTAGCTGGACAGCAAAAAATGTTGGAGTGTTTCATATATTACTATTCCCACCGCAGTCTCTTTATTGAAAATTGCTCACCTGCTACCAGTTGGTTAAAAAATAAAGCAAGAAGCTCTTAATAGAAAAAAATTAGGAATGATTGTAATTAATGTAGGTAGAATAAGGCAGAAGTTGTCACTCAAAATAGAGTTTTTGAGACCAAAGACCAAGTATAGAAACAGATAAACTAAAGTCTAAAGCAGATAGATCAATTATTTTTTTTACTTAGCAATAGTGAGGACCAACTCCTTTGGAATTTAATCTGACTGATACAGCGTTCCACCAAGACTACTACTAGGAATCACTTCATTGGGTGCTTTTATATATATGTACACATTTTTATATACAAATAAAATGATTGGTTATGGTACTGCATTTGGAAAACTTTGATCATTTTAATGGAAACTTTGCCCTGAATCTTGACCTACCTCTAATCAGTTTGGCACTGGTGTCCTCATTTACTTTGGCAACATTAATGATCATGCGTGCTTGATTGGCGTATCGAAGGGTACTGAGAGTTTCCTCCACATTGCTGGCTGCAGGACTGACAGTGGCAATCATGGCGGTTTTCGAATTTCCCCCAAGACTCTCTTTCAGCAACCTGTCGAAACATGACATCAGCATTAGGACCATCCTAGGCAGAATAAAAAAAAGTGACCCATGCATACTATTCTTCTTGAAACACTACAATGAACCACTTCAAAGGTCCTCTTACCATGTTAACACCGACTCCCTGTAGGGGATAAAGACTTTCTTCTTTGACTGAGAATGTTCAGAAAGAGCCGAGATCACCTTTCCCAACGTTAACAGGGACTTATTGATGCTCACGCCTTCCTATAGAAATAAAAGATCCTTTCAGACAATCCTTTCAGAAAACCACGTTAAAGAACATGAACAATACAATTCCTCGATGCTTTGTGTGCACTTACCACATTGCTGAAAATGAAGTCTAAAAAACTACTTTTTATCCTACAAAATCATTGGGACTGTATTTAAAAACAAGCACATTAACTGGGTGATGATTTAAACAAAACGCAAACAAAAACACATAAGAGCCCTTTCTCCTGCAGGGGCACTGAAATGTGTAGCAAGGCAGTTGTCTGAAGCCAGTGTCATACCCGCAACCTGTCTCCACTGGTCTGGGCTGTGGAGCAGCGCTCACTCCCTGCGAGGTCCACCAGATTGATCCGGCTGGTTATGGTGTGATCATGCTCCTCCTCTTCAACAAACTCCGTCTGCACAAAAAAATAAAGTTAGTTGAGTCAAAACTGCTTCAGATCCCCAAGATAAAAAAAAACCTTCAATTTTGTGAGATTAAAAAAAATGTCTGAGCAAAAAATAACTGCTATAATACTGATGTGAGGTAACCTAATAAGAGACTTCACCGGGAGAGGGTGTAAAAACACACTGATTAAAATGTATTGACTTGGCAGTGGCTCTAATGAAAATAAAAAGGGTCACCTTTGTTTGTGTCATGACGAGTGTGAAGACGGAATGAGATCTAGAGCTCTTGTCGTTCATCCCTGTTGCTGCAGTGGCACGTTGTTTATTTCCCAGCTCAAGCCAGCTCTGAAAGGAGAAAATTAAATGTTAGGTACAACGTTAAACAACTAAACAACAAAGACTACTGTGATCATAATTATTTAAGGACTCACCTTAATGTCATCGTATGAGCTAACAACATTCCTACGGGAGAAAACAATTACAAAATTATTCTAATTGTAATAAAAAAACTCTACATTGATAAATATATTTCTTAAATTCTTACAGGTCATACCCAGCTTCTTATGCATGATTTCAGAGTTTCTTTCAATATAAGGTAAAGATTAAAAATCAACCCTTCATAAAGCTTTTATGTTGACAATTTGATAAAGTCTGCATTAAGCACATACTTACGTTGATAGATCTGCTACATAAGGCCCAAAGACTGGATGCTCCCGTACTCTTAACTATAAAACAGATTTTTGTTAGTTCAATTGTAAAATCGTGTGGATTGTACACTGTGATGTTCGTAAAATGCTGCAATTTCTTTCACTAAATACAGCAATTATACTACATAATCATTCTACAACTAATCAACATATTACAGTCAACCATACAACAGATTTAAAGGAAGAGATAAAGGTTAATTTCACGCTGAAAGGTAGAAATAAAGAAGAAAAATGTTTTGCCTATGGAACCTTGGACTAAAATGCTGTTTTTTCCTTCTTTCTACTACTCTAGAATTAAACTTTACCTGCTCCTCTAGAGATTCCCACTCCAAAATATAAATATTGCAAGTAATTAAGTGATTTAATATTTATTTTTTGTCCATATTCAAGAACTGTACATCACTAAATAAACACTTATATTACAATTTTGGTAAGCCAAAATGACCACTTAAAAAATAAAAGAAATACTTACTGGTAGCTTCTTTTTACTTTGTTCATCTTTTACTACCAATAAATCATGAATCTTCTCATTGTAAACTTCAAAATAGCTCATTTCCAGGAGGTATGTGACCTGCGATAAAATTATAAATTACCTTTACAAAACCATCGTGTGACTTAAGTACTAAACAATGCAGTATTTTTCACTCAAGAAAGAAAAACTAAACTTAATATTTATGAAATATTTATGAAGACAAAACAGAAAGCTTACTTGTTGATTTTCTGACTTGCCAACTCTTGAGAAGAGTTCCTCACAAAATCTTGGTATCACTCCAGCTTCATCACTAAAGCCCATCATTCTAATTGGCAACAAAATGTGAAGAAAATAATCTAATGAAACAAATCCACTTAAAACAACTACAAAACAATTACAACACATATAGTCGTGTATTGTATATTTATGGGGAAACAAAATTAGTTACACAAACAGACAATTATGAACATGGTTGATTTCCATACTGAAATCTAAGCAGTTAAATGTATAACAGCATAACTTTGTCATTTCACAAGATATGTCAATTATGCATCTAAATTTCAATTGCATTTATAACTGAGCATAGAAAATAAATCAAAGTAAAAGTAAATACAAAATCTTACGTATATGATTTTCCAGAGCCAGTCTGACCATACGCAAAGAGACAAGTGTTGTATCCCTCAAAAGCTCTTTCGAGAAGGGGCAAAGCAAGCTTTTCATACACGGTCTGTTGACTGGCAAAATTAGGGTCAGTCTTATCAAAAGAAAAAAATGAAAAGTCGTAGATAAAGGAATAGTTTTGTTTGGAGTCCGGATGTTGAACAACAATTTCCTGGTTCTCCATGAAGATAACCTGATGTGCATTCTCAGTCTTCTCTCTGGTTAAAAATTAAAAGCAAATAGTACACATAAACAACATCATTGGAAAGAACACAACCTCCAAGTACCCATTATCTCATCCCTAAGGGTATCAGAGAGTCAACTTCCCTGAGCTCTTTCAAATCAAGACTCAAAACCTTCCTCATTAGAAGGGCTTTTATTTAATTGGTTCTGTCTGCCCCTTTGCTTTCCTACTGTATTCTAAACCATTACTTTTTGTAATTCTACTGTCTCCTCATTGTATGCTTTTATTTCATACTGCAAAGGAATATTATGCCTTGTGACTTGTGAGAATCAACATTTCAAGGAATAATTTAAAATAAAGTTTTATTATTAATAATAATATCTTGCATAACATTAGATTCAGCAATTGTTGTAAATGGACATCTTGGGTATGACATTTAACTTCTATGGTCATACAAAAAAGGAATACAAATAATGATGTGATGCTTTACATTTATTGTTTTCTTGCTGTTATAGAGATGTGGGAATAACCTGTTAAAACTGAAACAATAATGCAAACATTATAATTCACAGCAGAAAATGCAATTAAATCATTTTCTGATTCACACGACCCTAAGATGTCTTCAAACAGCTCTTTCATTTCAAACTTATACCAAACACAAGCACTTAGTACTTGAGGGGAAATTATAATAGTGTATTAAACCTACTGTACCAACTTTCTGTAGTTTTTAGGCAATGCAACACTAGAATTCTTACCTGTTGTTGAATGGTCTCACTCGTACTGCCACGGTTACTGCACTGTTTTCCATTTTCAAGCAATCTTGGCCTTGAATCACACTCTCTCGGGTGGACTCTTGCTTTGATAAAAATCCCTTAACAGGGGTCCCCCATCCCGATGTCTTCACGTCTGCACTGTGAGACACAAAATGTATAGTCTTCCTCGGCTGTGACGCTTGCACAGTGGATGCCCAGTTTCTACTGACAGCCCCTACCGCAAGCCTGCTGTTCCCTGGGAGAGTGGAAGCTTTAGGCACGGGTTTGACGCTTTCACAGCTAACCTGCCCTGGTGCCTTCTGCCTTTCCAAACTTCCATACTTGGTACTCAGCGGTTTCGTGATATCTCTCCCCGCTGTCTTCTCAAAAACTTCTTTGACATTTTTTTCAGCGGGTGTCCTCTTGGCAGGTGCTAAGAACACGTGTAGTTTATTCGGGGCCTCTGTTTTGGGGGTATCGTCTTTATTCAAAACTGACTCCGCCAGTGACTTGGGCACAGACCTGGAAGAGTTTTCGTTTCCTTTGCTCGCTGCTTTTACAAGAATTGAAGGATTACTTCTGGCTTTTGGTGTGATTTTTAATGTTGTATCCCTCAGACTCCCTGATCGCTGAATTGTTGTTGCTTTGGGGGTTTTATCGCTATTATTTGGTTCAGTAAGCCTTTTAAAAGAGTCTAAATTAGTGGCCACGTCTTGTTTCAGTTGTGTTGTATTTCCAGTCGCTACTTTGTTTTTCTCTGTTATCAAGCCTGTTCTCGTACGGCGCTGCAGTGTTAATCTTTTTTCGGGCGCTCCGTCTTCTTTTACAGTGTTTTGCTTTGGCTTCTTTTCACCGATTTCAGTATCTTTATTGTCTGTTTTTTTCCTTTGAAGCATCAGTCTGCCTTTAGAATATATGTCAACAGTTTGACCAGATGTTTTACTTCCCGGTAGAATATACGTTTTATTTATCTCTTTGCTCTTATCGACTGAATGCGACGATTCATCTTCTTTCTTGATTTTTTCATCCACCGTGTCTTTAAGTTGTTTTTTGATTGATAAGTCACCCAAATGACCATCCTTTAAAAACTGATAACTCTCCAACAGAGGCTTGCGGCCTCTTGTTGGTGTAGTGTTAAAAACGGACATAATTGGTCTTAGCACTTACATAAAAAAACATCAATCCACGAAAAGTAATTCTTGAATTCTGGTTTACATTTCCATGCAAGTAGTGAAGTTATTTTCCTGGAAAAAAAGATTATGGGTTATGCTTTATCGCATGCTACAATAAATAAGCTTGTTAACAGCGATCTCTCATCACTTATATCTTAAAAACGTGTGTAACCAGCTGTAAAACAAAACATTTGCGATCCCTTTAAAAAATAATAAAGGTAGCTACAATTAACATGGAACTTAAACTTTAACGATTCTGTAACTAGCTTCCTATCCTTCGAGACTGGATTCATTAAGAAAATATGCGGAAATCGATTTAAATAAACGGAAAGGCGCTTTAACTTTTTGTAACCCACGAATTTTGTCATTTGTGGTGGAGTAATTCAATCTTGCTACTGTAACTTGCACGATATCATCAATGCACGGCAGATTTTCAGTCTGTAACATTGCGAATTTAGCATTTCTAACGCAAGTACCCTGCTATAAAAGTTAGATGTAGAATGTAAAATTTGGAGAAAAAAAATAAAAACAGTTTTTAATACAAAGATACACCCCCCAAAATGCTTATTTGCCCTATTCAGTTGTACATACCCCCCTTGCGCCACCAGCCCGCTTCCAATTTTTCAAACTCATGTGCTTCTCTGATTGGTCGTTCTCGGATAACACGTCACCACAATTACACGAGTTTCAGGAAAGGTTGTTTTCCCACCGTAACCATAACACTATACAACCCGCCCCAAAGACTAGACCACTGACTCACATAAGACGACGATAAATAAAGAATATGACTGAAACAATTGCAAATAAATCTACAGTTTACAGCATTAATTAAATCACACATCAACAAATGTCTCTTAAATTACTGTGCATTTTTTATTCGCAAAAGTAAAATTATTACCGTTACAGTTAAATTATTTTAACCAGAAGACACCGAAGGGTGGAATCATTATAACAACTTGACAACTTGTAACAAAACTGCATAAAAATGTAATAATCTCTTTCCACATTGCCATTTGTATTTCGAGGGTACCTTTGACGGTTGCTTTATCCACTATCCGCCAGAGGTCACTTTTGTTCCATAAGTATTTCCACATTATTTTAGTCAATGCAGTAATACTAGTCTTCTGCTAGATGGCATGATTCTCAGCGTTTGTGCAAAAATATTCTATTCGGCTTCAGGCATTTAGGAAAACGTAGTAGCAACTATATAGTTTTTAAGATTATAAACAAGAGAACAGTACAAAACACTAACTCTTACTCTCAGTACCGTCTTAGCTATAAAAATATAATCAGGTGTAGCGTCATTCGATGAATTAATGTCACCAACACCATAAAAAGCAGTTCTTAAACTCATGCTACAAATACATAGGATATATAGGAAATACATCATTTGAAGGATTTAATAACATATTATCAATGCTTTGTTAGCAGTTCAGTTTGTCTTTTTCATAAATGTTTCAGGAAAAAGTGTTTTGTTCCTTTCAAGGACAGTTGGCAAACTAGTACTTTGTATCTCGATCCTGTTGTCCACCCACTAATCCTGCTGAAGAATTCCAGATACCTTTCTTGTGCAAAAGCAAAGAATTATATGTTAAATTATGTGGGTACACAACCATTTTATTATTTTTCATGTCTGGCAAAAATGCATCATTGAAAGATCTTTCAGTTATTTCTTAGCAGTGCGTCTGTCATGTCTTCTGATAATGTCGATCAGGTTATCCTTTGTGACAATGGTTTCTTCACCCTGTTTTTTTCTCTGATTCTGCTTCTTCCGCTGCTCATGAAGGTGTGGCGAATTGAGGAGTTGTGCAGGGAGCAGGGAGCCCGTTGGCTTCACTCTATTCACCAAATCAAGGAACAGTCGCTTGTTGTTGTTGTTCACAAAAGTAATGGCAGTTCCTCTGTGACCCAATCTTCCTGCTCGCCCCACCTTAAAAGAGAAATCCACTTGTAAAATAATATATTCCAAAACTAAGGTGCACTTGTGAGTGTCCTACCTCTTAAAGGCCTGGGGATTTGCTAAAGAAATGCATGGATGTTGAAGATGAGAGACATAATGTTGTTCTACAACCACAAGCAGTATGGCAAAAAAATATAATACTCTGATCAATCATTTAGTGCTAATCAAAATTGATCATTCTCTATTAGTTGACAGGTATAGTAATGTGCATATTAAAATTCCTGAACCCAGTGAACACTTGCAGCATGACAAAAAAAAACATTAAATTAATTTACAGTCTGTTACCTGATGAACATATTCATCCATACTGGAAGGCATGTCGAAATTTACCACCAGCTTGACATTAACAAGGTCAAGTCCTCTGCCCAGTACTCCAGTGCTGACCACCACTTCATAATCTCCCTGAAGCAAACCCTGTTTGAAGTATGCAAAAAAAAAAGTCAAGATCCATATTGCATAGAGTAAATGAGATCCCCACAGTTAGTAAAGATTATCTACAGTAAAAGATTACTACAGTAATCTTCAGGAAGATGTGTTGAAGCGGGAGACAAATATGATGGAAAACACACAACACACATTTTTAACTTTATGCCTCTGAGACAGTGCGAGACACTTTGGGCCTCTGAGAATGTTCTAGTATGTTCCAGTATGTTTTTGGACCATGGGAGTAAACTGGAGCACCCAGAGGAACCCATGCTGAACATACAGGGCTGGAACCCAGGGTCACAGCTCCATGAGGCAGCAATGCCCACTACACTCATTTCCACCACATTTCATTCACAAAAGTGCACAGGCATCTGACATAATTGGATCCCTGTGGAAAATAAATCTTCACGGTAGACATCTAAAACTGGTACTCACCTGTAAAATACTGTTCCTCTCGCACTGGGGTTTGTCAGAATGAATCGACACTGTATTCAGAGCTAAAACCTTATGCACTGCTTCACACAGCAGGTCTGCTCCAAGTTTGCAGTCCACAAACACCAGCACTGGAGGCAGGTACAGCTTCCTGTCCTGTGGTTTAAAGAATCCATCATGTCACTTAACGCTTTAAGGGATTTTAAAAATCCATATTTTGTCCACAAATATACACTTTGTACAATTCAGTTTATGTTTAAAGGTAAAACATTTATTTGTTTGGTTGTTTAAAATATGTTGTACATATGACATGAATTAAAAAAAGAAGACATTTAATCTAGGAATTTTAGTATCAACAGGTACAGTATTACTTACCGTGTATAATGTAGTCAAAAACACAGTGATTAGCTAAAGAATTTGTGTCTTATAATGCTTATATTAATAGCTAATTTCCTGCACCACCGTCACAGTGTATGTACTATTTTTTTGGCTCTTGGATAAGCTCCATGGAGAAGTTTTACTGAGTTGCTGGTCCCACCCATTTCCTTTTGAGGGGGAGAAATCTCACATCTGCTAAATATGGTCTAGTGCATTTTCCTTCTGACCAGCAGGATTTTCCACTTTGTGAACTGCATGCTCCACATTATGAACAAGGAATCACATTAATAAATAACTACCATATATAAAATATTCATATAAGACATTTTCACTTAAATAAAAAAAATTATAAGGGAAATGCAGGATTTAAAATTATTACAACCTCTAATGTTTTGTTTCTTTAAAATTCATTTTGACCATTTTACATATTGTAAATGAAGGGAAGCTGTAAAGATGTTAACTGTCAAACAACAAGAGCTCACCCGGTTAACAGTAAAAGAAATGGAAACGTACATTCAGAATTTCAAATAATTTCTTTTTCTTTGAAGGTTCTTCCACCCATAAGACTATCTGCCGGACATTGGAGCACGGCTGGTTTTTATCTCCAATGGTTATTCGGACTGGATTCTGTGTAAGTTGGTTAGCTAGCTGCTCTATTCCAGCTGGAATTGTGGCAGAAACTAACAGAGTTTGATGGTCTTCGGGGACCTGTTCTAAGACATCCAGGACTTGCTGCTGGAACCCCATTTTTAACATGGTATCAGCCTGATTGAAAAAAAAAGATCAAATAATAGATTAACTTTTCAAGCTTCAACATTCCGGCAGCTAGTTCAATTCCTGTCAGCAGCCATCGTGTACTTACTTCGTCAACAACTACAATCTTTATTCCACTGAGCTGGACTGCCTTTTGTTTCATAATCTCTAAGAGTCTCCCTGGAGTGGCAATTATAATCTACGGGATAACAAAACAGCCACAAGTTTATTTCAATTCAGGAAAAACAAGCTGACAAAGAAAGGCAACAGAGAATTCACTGGAAAACTGCAATCCTTGGGAAATCTTTCACACCCAAACCCCTTACCTTGATATTCTGCTTGAGCCTATGGAGCTGAGAAGGCAGAGGCATGCCTCCAACTAGCAGTGCTGTTCTCATGTTGGGTAAACCCATCACAAGCTCTTTAGCCTGGTTCTCGATCTGTATTGCCAACTCTCTGGTAGGCGTTAGGATGAGAGCTTTTGGACCATATTCAGAGGATGCTTGTCTCTGGAAAGACACATTAAAAGCATCACTCAAGATAAAAATTCATATTTTATATCATACTTGTAATATACCTTATGTTGAATAAAAGCCATGGACACATTTATTCCCAGGTAGAATAAAAAAAAACATATTCCACAGTAAAACTAATCAAGAGACACATTAATGCAAACTTTTAGTGTGCGTACTTTTTACTTCATAATATACTGTAGTTCTAATTTCTGAATTTAGTACAGCCACAGGCAAATATAGATCAGAGCTTTTGAATTAGTTCAAACTGCATCAAGGGAGCAGGAGAGAGGAACCAATTGCAATTCAGTAGGTTGGCTTAACTACAGATAGAAAAAATAACAGTTATGAAGAAGGAGTGTAAAGATATTAAATGCTAAGCATTTCAAGTGTTACACTAAACCCATAGAGTATTGTATGTAAGTTTTGTAAAATTACATCTTTGCAAACAAATGTAATTTTCTGATTGACATATATTACAAGTAACATAAAGCACATTCATGTGTAGTCATTAGAATTTCTTTGTGAAGAACAAAATTAAATTATGAAACTTACTACGGAATACCTAAATGCAAAACCACATGCTGTTGTCAATAACTGACAAAACAGACACAATGCGGTGCAAATTTTATTCCCTGCCTCCTACTTTGAACTTCTTTATAAACCAACTACTATTATCCTAGTCACTTTCTGATCAAAAGGCCGAATGCAATAATAAAAAATTGTAATTCTGAGACTGTAACTGCTATATCTGCTTTAATGGTTAATTATTTTTGTGTTGAAAAGTTCACAACGAAAACTTGAAATACAAACGAGCTCCATGTGTTGAACACTTTGGTGTGCAATAAGAGTATTTTCAAACATCCACCATGAAAGATAAAAGGCAACATAGTTCAGAGAGCAAACCTAGTAATTACTCAGGGAGCTCTGGAGTTAATCAGCAACCCCACCCCTTCCTACACGCAAGTGAACTCCAATTTACCTCCCCCAGTGCGCGTACAAGAACTGGAAGCAGGAAGGCGGCTGTTTTTCCAGAGCCTGTGTCAGCAGTAGCTATTGCATCTCGACCTGCCAATCCAACAGGAACCATTTGCATCTGAACAGGGGTTGGCACTTCATACCCTGCCTTCTTCAGATTACTACTGAGGACTGAAGGGAAGCTGCACTGTTCAAACTCTATAACAGGCCTACAGACCCCCTGCCCCTGCACCACGATGCCCAGTTCTTGCTTCAGTCTCATGACTTGCTCCTCCGTCAGACTTGAAATAAAAGCATCTTCCCTGTAAGAGCAAATCTCCCCTTCGCCATCGTCCCCATCATCCACACATGTCGAAAATAAAGCCTTTTCCTCTTCAGGTTTATTGCCGCAACCCACATCTGTCCCGGGTTCCACCCCCATCTGGTCCAGATGTTCCGCTTTGCACTGCAAACTGCATACGTCATTATCAGTTGTGTCACAGATATACTCTCCATATCGACCACATACAACACAAACTGGTTCCCCAGGTTCTGGCCATCTTTGGCTGTTTCTGAAAGACTTCACAGGCTCTTCTTCCTCTTGCTCAGCTTGGTGTTCAGTCCTCGGTGCTGTGTCTTTCTTGCTTTTCTCCTCTGGGTTTTCCACGTTACTTTGATCCTGCTTATCAGAGTATGTGAGAGCCGGGGCACAAGGCGTGATTCCCTGAAAAGGGATCGGAGAGTCCAGCGTCTCATTCCCAGCATCATGTGCTTCTTCAGGACTCGTTTTACATTTCTTTGGGGCTTGACAGGAGCTCTCTGGCGGCCTTTTCACCTTAAGAGATCTTGGAACAAACATTTTACCTCTGAAACAATAAAGAATACATTGTCAACATTTCGTTAGGATCACACTAATAATAATTAACAACGTGTAATCAGAACAGGGGTGATACAAATCATCATACATCACAAAAAAATTGCCAACTATCTTCAGAAACACTACACTGCTGGCACAGGAACACGTGAAAGTATTGGGTTATTTATTCAAATCATTCTGTATCATCTTAGGTGCAAAACTGGTAGAAGGATGTCGAGTTGAAACTCTCCCTAAACGGATAATAATCCTAAATGGTCTTTGTAGCTTCTTTCAGAAAAATGTGTTGAAAGTAGTGAATCTGACCCCAAAAAAAAACTTAAATGTAAAATGAAAGCATATCCGATGTCCAGTTATTATCAACACCACTAACAGCAACATCTTTTACACTGGGGACTTTTAAAATTAAGAAACAAACCGTTTGAAAAATAAATATCCCTCCTTCGCGAAAACTGATAATGTCATTAAAACATTTTCTATAATTTGTAATGCGTTACTGCTTCAAACAGTATCTCACATTACAAGATATAATTGGCATCCGATCTAACTGACTTAACCGAACACTAATAAACAAGGAAGTAGAAAATGAATAATGTAATTCAAACAGATCTGCATATTTTTCAGTAATGTCTCGCATTACAAAGTCTCCGCCTATGTATATCATATTTTTAAAAGGATTATTACATTATGAAGAAAGCTATCGCAGACATTTCTGTTCATAAATTATTTTTTCTCTCAGAAATGCGTTTTTTTAAACCTCGAATCTCAATTCTAGGCAAACAACTGGGTCTTGCCTATTCAACCCTACATAAAAATAAAACTGTAGTAATGTACTTACGTTATAATACATACCACAGTACAGAAAATTCATCTCGCTTTATAGCGATGTGCTACTTCACTTCCAAGCAAAGGTGTCTCATAATCTTGACGTCTAGGCGCGTTGTTTTCTGGGTAAGGTAGTTCCTATGGCTTGTGTCGCTGATAGATGCAGTATTTTATTTTTCTGCAAACAGCCATGTGCAAATATTGGATTGTCTATGGAAAAAAAGTTAACATGTTGCTGTTTTTTCCGTTTTTTCTTTGACGTAGTCACGTTTCTACAATGTTAATGTCGTATATTTTATTTATAAGGTCGCAGGGTTTAGGATGTATTTGCTTGTAGACCAATAAACATTTGTTAACGGCGTCCTTCAAAACATTAAACATTTCGACTTTTTTTACAATAAAAATGTTTGATCTAAAACTCAGTTAATACGTCAGAGTTATTCTTCTACGACAATAGTTTAAAATATTTTGCATTTTGGATGCTTTCAACAACAACAATAGTAATAATAATAATAATAATAATAATAATAATAAGGCTTTACATTAGTGCACAATAGTAATTTTATTATCGTTGGTGGTGTTGGTGTTGATCCGTTTTTTTTCTGCACTAAATCTACTCATTTCTGGAATCAGTGTGGTAGAAAAACATGCTGAAGCAACAATTTCCTCTTAGCCAAAAACATTATTGTCTTCGTGAGTCTACCGGCGTGTAAAAGAACTGTATCCAAAACACAGCCGGTAAACTGGGTCATGCATTAAAAAATGTTAGATGCGTGCAATAAGGAAGGCAGTGTGTATCACAACAGTCGGAAGCCTCGCACAGGCGTTTCACAGTATTTGACAGATCGTTATTCTCCAGTTCAAATACTCTTCGGGTTTTCACACCCACTATGGATTTTCACAGGAGCAGACATTGCGCCCAACCTAGCACGAAGCGGAGAGAAATAACCACCCTCTGTCGGTGGCTGGGCGGACCGCGCAGGCGCACTGGGCGCGCTCCCTAATAGAGACAGTGCGGCAGGAAAACCGCAGCAAGCAGGGGAAGACAGATTGAATAGGAAAAGAGGATACGTAAAAAGCCAAAGGGAAAAAAAAACATGGAAATGAAAGAGAAATGTCTGTGCTGACGAAGTGCATCGCGTGTAGGATGGGAACCTGATTTCCCTAACCCGACCATTTGTTCCTGATTTTTTGCGAATTTTCCTTAAATCTCAACAATCCAGAGGGCAATGCCAGAGAAGGGATGAAAATTACAAGGATATACTGCTGCTGCCTTGGTTCGCTCACCGGATCGTCTACGCAAAATCAGATGGAGATATAACCGAAGAATCCATTTATACAGCTACACAGGCCTAAACATTTGATTTTCTGTTGTTTGGATAGGAGGGAAGTAACTGGAATTTAAAAAGCAAACGAAGTCAAATTTGGTGCATTAAATTCCATTGGAAGGATGTCATCCACGTCCATTGCTTGATAGTTAGTTATCGGTTTCGGAAGACGGGTATCGACGCTTCAAGGTGTTAGTATGGGTGATGTAGCTGACAGCAAGGAGATTAAAAAGACTTTTATTGTCCCAGCCATAAAAGCGTTTGATCATTACGATTTTACCAGAGCTAAAATAGCTTGTAGTCTGACATGGCTGGTCGCCAAAGCCTTTGGGACAGGTAGGTGGCGTCTTTTCTTCATTTAATTTAGACGTGTTGGAGAATGCAACACGGAATTATATGTGACATTAATTTCAAGCTTTTTCATCACTACCGATGCTAATCCATTTATGGTTAATAAGGCTTATTTTTTAAACAAATCAAACTACAAAGGGTTGTCAACAAGTTTTCATTTCGCTCGTTTCAAAGTTGCAACATTTTAATATTTTTATTTCAATTTGAATACTTTAAATCAATTGGAAATAATACGGTTATTCTGGTAATTTATAGCATACAAAACATTCCATAGTTAATTCTGTAATCGCGCTGCGGAGGTACCCAACGTACCAACATTGTAGCGTATTTTCACACACCCTGTGTGTTTTAAGAGATATACGTGATAACTCATAACTGTGATAACTGTTGCGTTTTGGTCTTCCATAGCCGGCCGACCAGCCGGTCAACCAAAAAAGGACGATTGTCTTGACATGAGCACTATTCCAAAAGGTTCACCTTAATCCTTACACGCCATGGAGACCTTCGAGAAATGAAAACGAATAGTTGTCACTATGGCAAATACGTTGCACTTAGAAATGTAATGTTTAATGAACAGATACATTTTAACACTGCACTAAAATTAGGCTCCTTTCCTGCCTTGCTTACCTTATAATTATGAGGAATTAGCTATCTTACTTAGGGTTACCATCAAGTTGGTTTAGCTCTCTGTTGTATAGAGGGAGCCCCTCTGATGTTGACAGGGAAAAAAAATGGTTATTAAGGGCACAACTGTTTCTGAAAGAATAACGGAAACTGGTTTGTGCGTATACTTAAAATAAAAATCTCAGCGTTTCTTTACGGAGGTAACATCCATAAAGCAGAGTCATTCTTAATCTGCGACGATGCTGCCATCGAAAATGTCAGGGAAGGATCCTCTGTCTTTAATCTTCGTTTCCAAGGTGGACCAGAGAAATGTAGCGTTGAGCGTTTGAATTCAAATACGTTTCTATAAATAGGGCCACGTTGTAGCTGGAAAGTCGATTTTCAAGGGATTCATCCGCAAAGAAATCCTGAATCAGAGCGTGATTCATTATTAGAGTCCGGTCACTTTTTCCACTTTTCAACGCCAAGGTCAGTTTTATCTCAATTGTGTCTACCCCTCGTTCCGTTTGCAACCCCTCCCAGTCAGACATGTACACAGTTATCACAATTATTTCAAATTGTCACTGGTATTAACAATTCAGTCCTCTGCAGGAAAAAAAAAAATAAGTTTCAAATCATCTTACCGAGATTGCGTGTTTTTTCAGTGGGTTACTGTAACATTCTTTATGCAGTTTGTCGTGAAATAAATTGAGAAATTTAAAAATAATTTGACCTTTTTTATTTGAAAACATTGCTTACCCTTTTATGTTTAAATACTATTTGACTTAAATATTACAGTGTGAGATGTTTATATTGTTACAAATTCCTAATTGTTTATACTTGGAGAAAAAAAAAATGTTCTTTTCTTTCCCAGAAATAAAAGGTTGTTTTCTTACACCCATTATTGTCTAGGAAAGAGCAGGATAGATCAAAACAACAGGTTATTACTGATATGTTGGATGAGGCATTATGGAGTAGGATCAGCCAAATGAATTAATTCAAAATAAATGCTTTTTTATAGACACTTTTCTTTAAAAAAAACATTTGAACTGAGTTTTTATGCAAAATGTCTCAGTGGAATGTTGAGGAATACATCTGATGTATTTTGTGTTCCAATTTTAATGTTGCTTGAGTATTGCACAGTGACACACATTGAATGAGACAGTTAGAAAGCAGTATCTTAATGCTTGCGGCAAATACATTTTAATGATTTGATCATCAGGTATTTCTCTCATTTTATCATTTTAAGTAAATAAGCTTATTTATAGGAGTTCAGAAACTTTAAAAAGAGGCACTACTTGGTTGATATGTTTATAGTTTTCTTTTATTGAATGTCTGATTGGGGTATGTCATTAGTTTGTCTATATTGGACTATAAGACTTTTATCTTTCTTGAATATACAATATTCAAGAAATATTAGTGTTTTATCCCACTAATCAGTAAATAATGTAATTTTACATTTTACGATCTCCATAAAAACAGAATAACAAAACAGTACTTCTTATGTTCTCTGAAGCTGTGGTCCACATATTCCCCATAATTATGTAGGGGTAACAGTCTTCAAATGTCTCATCAATTTTGATCTTATTGAACCATAAGGTGAGATTGAGCAACTTACAAGTCCAGAACGAAGCATTGTAATATTTGAATGTCTTTCACAAGATCACAAGATAAATGTGATCTTTAGATTTACCACACCATTAAACCTGCATTTTATAACCTGAACTAAGAAGGGTCACAGTAGTTTATATCAATCTCTGTTTTAGTCATACAATGGGATAACACTTCTGGTGTTTTAGTTGAAAACTATGGTCTTAGGCAGTAGAACATTCTGTACTGTGTTGTGGTATTATTCTTATGCAAAGACGACCATTTTGATTCCTTCATCTTCATAATCAACTTTTGATCAGCTAGCACGAAAGGAGGGAGGTCATGAACACAGCAATATCTTTAATACAAAAATGTCAAATTCTTCATGACTACTTGCTTTTTAAATATTCTTTCATGACTAATGTGCATACTCTAATAGTCTTGTTGTAATGTTTATAAAGCAGCTGTTATAAATTCTTCATTTCAGAAACAAGTAGAGAGAGCTGTTTCATAACATCTGTGACATAACATAAATACCAAGACAGGCAACATTTGTTTCTACAGCATTACAACAGTCTTTACTACAGCAGAATTAGTTCTGTGGAACTTCATGGCCCATGGATCCTTTAGTTTGCAACTTTAGTATGCCCCGAAATGCTGGAATGGTTAGGAGAATGAGGTGATAAATATGTTCTGTGTATGGAATTTGAGTTTTGCAGAAGATGCAGCATAGTGGTATTGTTTGGAAATTTCCAATTGCTGCATTTATTCATCAAGCATAATGTAGCATATCCAAATATTTTAGTATTTTAAAACTTTCAGTGCATATTATATAGAGTATCTTAACTGCTAGTCACATCAGAAGTAATCGTGACTAGCTGTATGCTTATGATTGTTCTTTCTGATTGGCAGCTAAATACTTAGCTGTTAATTCATGTAAGCTGTTAATTCATTGCATTAATTACAGAAACATATTTAATTGTGTTTTATTGTATTTTTCTAACTAAGGTTCTTTAGATTTTAAATTTGAGATGTTTTATTGATGATTGAATCAAAATCATTACAAACATGAAAAAATTGCCTTTAATTATGATGCTGTAATTAGACTTCAGTTAGTTTTTATTTATTTCTCAAGAAAACCTTTTAGCTTTGAGCTACATGCTCCGTTCAATGGGATTGAATTTCGGCCTTCATATTTAAATAGTTGTTTAATTACCTCTTATACAGTATGTCGAAAATACAGAAAAGTATCTCCAGAAAAATAAAGCTGATTTGTAAATCACGCTGTAGAATTCTAGAGCTTTTATACTAGACCTGGGTAAAACGAAAATATAAAAAAAAAACCCTGAGGTTAAGCTTTAAAATAATGTAGAGTAGTGTTCAGTTTATATTTTCAAAACATTCTCTTTTCCTGTGAAACTTACTTCCTGGCTATTTCCTTTTTTGATGCCATCAAAAGAGGAAGAGCGTTGCTTGACAAAGCAATTTTTTTGTGAATTCAAGCAAAGGTACAGATACACTTTGCTGCTGCACAAAGTGAATGTCTTTTGTCTCCACTTTGCTTTGATTTGCTCTGTAGCAGTGCGTCACCAGTCCCTCTGAGCTTCTGACGACATGGAAATTGCAGCTCATTAAATAAGTGAATTTCTTCTGATGTATTTCGGTTGTTTTATTTATATGCTTGCAAATGTGCAGAAGCTCTTAAAAGCATTGTTAAGGCATGGTTTTAAAAAACGTTTATAGGAAGAGCTTTGCCTTTTTATAAATTGATCTTATTTTAATTTTGTAGCCAAGAAAACAAATTGCAGTGTAGAGGTATTGAGGAGCCTTATCATACCAGGATTTTAATTCTGTTAATTGTGAGTATGCTTATTAAAATAAGTTGGTATGCATTTTTCTGATTTTCTTGGGTAGCCCACCATCATTTGATAATTAATAAGTTTATTTTTGTAGCTGAACTTGATATAGTTTTGTCAGACAATCCTACCACATTTAGGCACACTGCACCACTGAGACCTATTATTCTGCACCTTACCCCTAACACTTGATTAGCCAAGCTGTTGAAGGCTGGATCTTGAGAAAAGCTTACTAAAATAGGATAAAATTTACAGCAGTCATTGTGTTGGAACATGCAATCAAAGTGAAGACTCTTTTCTAAGATAAGCAGACTTCCTCTTTTCATACTTTATTGGGACCATGAAAAAGCAGCTCCATTTTATTGATTACCAACCACTGTTACTGTTGTTTGATAGATTCCCTGTGATCTATTATTTGCCAAGTTCTATAGGATACTCTTGTTAGAGTAACTTTTGCAGTTATACTCTGCACTGCATATCCAACTATAATCTTTGTCACCCACGGTATGAATAGAGTGAACTAATGTTTATTAGTTTCTTTAAACAGATAAAACAATAAACAACATGTGTTTCTTGAGCAGCTGAAATGTCATGACACCCTCCTTCCTACATACAAACACACTACCAGCTGTTTCAGTCTCTGTAATAGGTTGTTTTACCTGATGTTATTGCATTTGTCAGTACTTGTTAGCAAGGGATATAACAACGGAATGCCACACACTTTTCTTAGAGAACAATTGTATTGACACATCCCACTAGTCTCATTGGGAAGTTGGGAAGAGGCGAACTAGCTTTTCGTGCTATTACAGTTCGCGAAAAGTAAGCAAAAACGTCTTTAATTGTAAGAAAGTGGCCAACCTTTGCTAGACTGCAGTATGCATGTACACTGCATGAAACACTACTGGAAAAGCACACTGCAGCTTTAAGTTCAGTATGGAGTCTCTTGTGTGAGACTGAGTTGTTGATCACATGGAGAGGAAACAGGCACCATTAACAGTCCAAGCTGACCGGGATTCTGTCTGCAGTTAAACTGAAAGGATGGACTCTTTTCCTTTGCTGTACAAAGAATAAGGCAATCTTTCACCCACAGTGTGGAATGTGGCCACGCCTGCAGTGTAACTTTCTTGTACTTAGTGGTATTTGTGCATAAAAGTAAATGTCTATCCTGATTAGATTTTTAAATTAGGTGTGCTGTTTAGTGGTGTAATGAGATTAAACTTTTCCTTTAGTTTCAGATCCCAGTCAAAAGTTTATATCTATCAGGAGAAAATATTAAAATGTCCTTTTTCACAGTCTCGTATTTTTGACAATGTAGTCCAAGCGTCTAACGCCTTTCCCCATTGTTTACATAGCATGCGAAAGATATCTTTTTGTACTGTAAAGCAGTTCACAGCACTGGCCTTTATTTATCATTTGTCATAACTGTTTACTTTTAAGATTGAGGTTACAGTGCTTTCTGTTGTAATTTTCTGATCAAGCACTCCATGTTTGAGTGGTTTGAAACTAGCAGCACCTTGGTCTATATAACATCCACTTTCACTGTAAAAAAGATTTAGAGAAATGTGGAAATTTAATCATGATCATGGTGCGTTCGTTGACATCAAAAAGACGAAAACACAATTCAATAGAGATTTGATATAATCTATACATTTAAAAGGCTGTTGGCAAACTCCTGATTGATAACAGGAGTCTCTTCCCTTGTATTTTTTTTCAGGTATATTTATATTTTATATACCCTCTGCTTTGAGGTTTTTCCAAAAATTGAACTGCAAACTGTGAATAGTGAAAAATGTGAAATGAGTTGAAAGTCATTGAAATGTCACAAGCACGCAGAATTGTTTAACAGAAATGAAAGGATTTTAGCTGCAACTGGAAATGCTGGAATCATAGAGAAATCGATAGGGGGCATCTTATAGTTCCCATGACAACATAATTACCATGTTCATTATGCTAAAATATGTACTGTATGTTTATTAATAAAATGTTTTTTTTATCCTGTAACTATTAAATACATTAGTTAATTTTGTATGCTATAAATAAGCTAAAGTGAAGTATTTCACAGGTAACATTGGCATTTTTTGTATTTCAGTTTTAAATTATCAATATTGACTACAGGTAAAGGAAAAAATATAAGCATTCAGCTATCTTCTTGTTTATTGTTTTGGAGACATTTCTGTACATATTGTTTTCAATACAAGTTGGCCTTAAGTTATCGTAAAATATAATCTATAGACAATGTGTTCTGGCTCTGGTTGGAGTACTTTCAAGACATCATTTTACTGGGTGAGTTAGATCACATGGCCAAACAACTAACCACCACCTCTTCTCTTTACAAACTTGAATTCCTCTTTGAATATCCCTGCTGCTAAAATCCTCCTTCTCCTTTTTCATCACTGGTACTGCTGTAAGGCTTTGCACTGATTTTTTTACTTGACATAATCTGAGATGCTACATAGGAAAAACTACATAGGAACTCTGTTGTTATCAATCAGTCATTCAATTCAATTTTTATTTTATAGAGCTCATTTGTGCCGTGAGCACTGTGTCAGAGCATCACACAAGATGCAGGGATAATAATAGTGCTACTACAGCAACAAACCTGATCAGTATCCTAGAAAAATTAAATCCTAGAAATATTGGGGTGAATATCTGGTATGAGAGCATTGCACACACTTCTGGTTAAAAGTATCTGTCCTATGGGACATTGTGTTGTCCATCTTGTCAAATTTACCAAATAAAACCAGTTTCATTAGAAGGAAGGGATCTGCTTCATTTTTTTGCAAGTCACCAGTGCACAGTCACCAGCGCAGTCATTGCAGTGCAGTGAACAATAAGGAGATTAGCCTGGCCTTGCCAATATTGAGAAATCATCTTGAAAGGTGGTTGTTCTGACTAGTTCATTCTTAAATATTAATTGAATGGAATTAATGGAAGTGGGTTTAACTTAGGACATTTAGTACATTCTCCATTTCACAGGAAATTAACAAGATCAAAAGCGCAAAGTATAGTGTCTGTATCAACTTGCAGTGCTTATACAGAATTTTTTTCTCCCATACAAAATTTCAGTCCTAGAATTCAATTTTAATTTATGAGTAGAGTTAGAGGCAGAAGAAAGAACACACCAGTTACTTTTCAGATTTTCTAAAGGTGTTAACCTGTTTATACAGCAGCTTGGACTCTTTTACGTGTGTAATACTACAGCAGCTCTGGTTTGAATATGTGTGGACTTGTAATTGTTTTATAGACAATGTTCCAGAGGACCTCAAAGAGCCGTTCTACACAGACCAGTACGACCAGGAGCACATCAAGCCCCCAGTGGTCAACCTGCTCCTGTCTGCAGAGCTCTATTGCCGTGCTGGGAGCCTGATTCTGAAGAGTGATGCCGCCAAGCCCCTATTAGGACATGATGCTGTCATTCAAGCCCTTGCACAGAAGGGCCTGTATGTCACAGACCAGGAGAAACTGGTCACCGAAAGGGACCTGCGCAAGAAACCCATTCAAATGGTGAGTGCTGCTAACCCCTCATGTTACCACTAGTGTTGAGTCTCTGTAAAACATGTCAGTAGCATGTTTAGTAGGAGCCATTACTGTCCACACGATGCTTTAGGTAGGGAAAAACCAAAGCTCTGTTTTTCAGTCTATACAGATTTAGTCAAAAACATAACTGTATTCAAAGGTAGTTGGGACCTCCACTGTTAGTGTAATGTAACTTAGCGTAATGCTCATCATGCTTGTTTACCACAGCAAATGTGTGCTACTTGTCATAATTAAGCGTTTATGTTTTTAAATAATTAGAATAATTATGAATTTTCAATATGGAAAGTTTTTTTTTTCAAAACACGTTGGCTTGAGTGTTTAGAATACTTCATTTTTAAATTGGAGCCCATGAACAGGCAGTGCATGCCGTGCGAATAGCTCCTTTTTTAAGTTCACAAAATATAGCCAAACGCAGTAACATAAACTGGTACTGATACAATGAAGACAAAATACAAAACATGATGTATAGGTTGGATTAGATGTTTTTTTGCCGAGATATAATTGAATGGTGCAGTATGTGGATAAGGTTTTAAAATAGTCGGAAACCATTTTTGTACTGCCTTTGATTTTGTTGTATACTGCAAATGTCTTTCTCAATTTATTATGTTCTACAAATTATCAGACTAAGCTTTCTGTTGCTACAGATACGTTTTCCTGTATTAAGGACTCCATTTCTTCTAAAGGTATTCTAGCATCATGTTTGGTTCCTTGTGTGGAGTATGGATGTGGTTTTAGCATTCTGTGTGTCATTCAAAGTCTCAAGGTGAAATAAAATGCTGAGTGTAAGGTATTTAGGTCTACACATAGTATGTCACTGGTAAGAAATGAAAGGTTGTAGAAATACAGTACGTGGATCATACTGAGTTAGGCTTGCATTTTGTATTTTCCAAAGACAGCATTTAATGTTAGAAGAAAGCAGCTGTTTTCTTCTTTTTGTTTGTCTTGATGTTTGTATTGCATGGCAGAGAGAGAATGGTCACCTTTTCTTTATTTTCTTCTGTCTTCAGCAGGTTAATTGAGTGACACTTAATATCTGCTGAAGACAGCGATAAATGACAAGAGAAAACTGTTATATTAAATCCAAGGAAGCTCTGGATGTAAGCAACCTTTGAGTGATAATTTTTTCCTTTGGGGAATTTTTAAATTATTTACTATTTTTTAACGATCGTTTGCAGTAATGTCTGCATTTTTTAGAGCAATTGGGAGATGGCAATTATACCCTGAAATAAATTTAAAAAACATTTCAGGAAAGGTATATTCTCTGCTAAGATATACAATACCTAAAACATTAAAAAAATGAATACAACTACCAATTCCTGTAGTTATTGCTTAATGATGGCAGTATAAAGATGTATATTCCTCCACATAGGCAGATTGTGAGGGTTTTGTGCAACGTTAATCTTATCAGTGATGCCATCCATTTGCAGTCAGTAATGCCATCATTTTATTACATAAAAGTACAAGTGCACATTCATGTGTGTTGTATTATCTGATTCTTTCTGACAGCAGAATAGTGTCGTCAGATGTTTCATAACAATCAGAATACTGTGATACTGAATTACATACTCTGCAGAATCAAAAAGAAATATCAAACAGTGTGACATTCCATGCAATGGAACAAAATGAAAGACTCCCATCCTTTTGAGAGAACCTGTGATGTTCTTATTTATGTGATGATTATTTATGAATTGTGCCCATACTTAATTGCTTTACTAGATTCTCCCTCTGTCTTTCAGACTTATACACTTTGGAATTATTGTTGAGGTATAGAACCATAGCCAGAATTTTTTCACGTAAAGATTTTAAAACTAATAGTAAAATAAAGCTACAGTATTGAACATTTATGAAACTAATTGAGCGTGAATGATTTATAAGCATGGCAATGTTATGGTATTAGTATGGTATATTAACATTAGATTTGCTGTTGCAGAATGTTAACATGGTGTCGTTGTAGTGCTATTAAAATTAGTTTAATTGGTGTGAATCTAATAGATACTGTAGTTTGATTAGACCTGAGGGGTTATTCCTGAAACTTTTATTTTTTATGTTATATTGTAGGTTTTGATAACATGTAGTGTAAAATACATTCTAATGCAGCAGTATTTTAGTCTATGCACTGTTTTTTACTGGCCTACATGAGGGGTGAGTCCTAGAGCAATGATTTCTTTCAGTCACAGTGCTCTCTCTGCAGTGGAGAAGCAGCCCGAGTTCTCTCTCTGGAGGATTATTCTTATTTGGCCATTAAAAAGCAGAACATCTTTCAGCTGAATGCAATTAAAGAGATATGGATAGGCCATGCATTTATCTGTCAAACATACCTCTAGGGGCGTCATTAGCAACAGAATGAGCAGCTCCCCAGTTTTGTGTGTATTTATACATACTGTATATGCAGTATATTGGTTTTTTTGTGTGTTGTAGGATTTTAGATGCATTCACAAGAAAACCTCACATTATGCTTGGTTGCGTCTCTAAGCAATTATGATGTCATTTACAAATGCCTAATGGTGGTACCATGTTGGGCAATCTGAATAGCAACACACTGGGAATCTGTAAACTCTAGGATATGCAGAGGCAGAGAAGCCTCCAAAAAGCTGGTTTCTTTAAGAATATACATTAATTGTTAGGGGAAGCATGCCTTATTAATTGACAAAAAGGACAGTTAAAAATTATGCCTAGCCTTGGCAGTTTACCTTCTGAGGACCAGCACTTGTAGGGGTTACTACTGTATGTATTTTCTGTCTAACTAAATGGAAATGAGTGACTCCAATTAGACAACATTATTAGTAAGTCAGTTGAGTGGCTAGGTGCCTTTACTCTTTACAAATGAGGAATGCTGTTATCCTAAAAATCTTTAGTCTTTTATTCAAAACCACTGCACACGCAGTGAAGAAGGAAGGAAGTTATGGAGTTTTAAAATGGCCTGGCACAGAAGAACGTCACATTTGTCAGAAATAATTGAATTCCAGAATCCCTTAGGGTCACATTTATTCACACCACTTTAGGTAATATTTTATAAATTCTCCTCCAGTATGGATTACATTCGCAAGACACCTCCTGTAGTATACTATGAGATTTGGCATGTATGAAGAGGGATTTGTAACTATTTGTCTGGATAGAATTGCCTTTGGACGTCCATTTTAAGTAGAGAAATAATGTAAAGACTAATTTAATCTTTTTTAGCTATGCTGTGAGTGAAGTTGTACTGTACAGTAGTGATGTACAGTACCTTTCTTAATTCGCCTGGCAATTATTTTCAGTGTCTTCTATTGGGGTGTTTTTGTTGCTGTTGATACTTTATGTTGCATATTTATAAATGTAATATGGCAATATACATACTGTACATGTGAAATAGTTCCACGAGCTTGTGCCTGTGCCAAATTCAGCCTAATGAGTTGATCGCAGAGCAACATATTTGGAAAGACCCAGGCAGGCAACCAAAACAAAATCATTCTAAACGTATAGCAGCGACATATTTGCAAATAAACAATCATCATGCAGTGAGGCATAGCTGTAGTTTTAGAGGCTTTCACTGTTCTTCATAATGTTATTGTAGATTTGGATTTTTATTTAATTCTTTTAGGAATTCAATTATTATGACAAATCTGATTTGGCTCCATGCATCGCTACTACATTTACAATATAACATTTTTATTATTGTTTTCCACAAGGCGACTTATCAATAACACTCTAACATGTGATGTTTATAGTTCCTATTTCATTGGGAGTGTGAATAAATCTGGAGGGCACGTTATAGCAAGCTGACTGGTTGCCATGTGTGATAACTCTTGCCGTGTGAGTTGTAGATGGATTCTCAGTGGGGTGCTGGATTGCACTGGACTGGCCTGACTCTTATGTTTTGGTTAATTTGAGTCACACCGTAGACCCTTCACAACGCAAGTTATTACAGGTGAAGAACATCAATCATTATCCGGCAATGGATCTTAACTTACATCCCAGACTCGGGAAGCTGAGTTGTAATATTGGTGAGGCTGTGCTAAAATAATCAGATAGTAAGGTTTTTTTTTTATTAGGACAAAGAAATGAAAGAGCAAAAGCAGAATGATTGCTGACAGCTGGAAAGCAGGACCAATGCCGTATGACATATCAATTTCCTAACAGTCTCTCTTAAGTGACTTAGGGTGCCGTTGACTTGCAGCATAAAATAAATAACACGTCCACCTTCCCCAGTGGCTGGAGGCTGGCAGTGAATGTCAATGAGGGATGTGCCTCTCCTTCCCCTGGGACAAAACCTCCTGTAAGTGGCTGCAGACCTTGTTGTAGTATGTGAGATGAATAGCTCAAAGAGTTGGGGAATCAGAGTAGCCCATGTGCACTCCCTCATTCTCCCTGTGTGGGTACAGGGGTCAACACTGTGTCTGAAGACACAATTAGCCATTACAAAAGTGGGTGGGTGCAAGATAGAATACAATAATTGATGTTTCTTACTGTTTTATAAAAGAAAATAATCCTAGTCCTCTGTTGATGTTCATATGTGTATATGTTACATATATACAGTATCACTCCTAACCCAGTGTGCAAAGCTGGTAGACACCAATCCCAAAAGACTTGAAGTTGTTATTGCAGCAAAAGATGGCTAATATTAATATGTGGGTTCTGAATACTTATGCACGTAGCATATTCGAGTTTTTTTACTTTCTTCAAGGTATCTGATGGTAAATATCTACTTTTGTCTTTTAAAAACATTGTGTTTGAGCATGTGAGTTTGCAATAGCAATACTGATGGGGGAAAATATGTCTAAGTATAATTTGTAATCCATCAATATTTGAAGAGTTTTAAAGGGTCTGCATACTTTTGCAAGGTACTTTATACTTATTCCCCAGTAAAGAACCAGTATCTAAAATACAACTTAGCTCCATGTATCGATACAACAGTAACAGTAAGATTATTTACCTTGTAATTGAATTATTTATTGTAAGAGTCTTTCCTTTTTATTTGAGAATATATGGAAATCAATTTTAGAACTAAGATTTTCACTTTAAAATATGACTAGCAGCAAGGGAAAATGTGCTGATTTGCCAAATTTGCAGGTCAGGAATACTAACAGTAAAGAAATGCTGTAATGCTGCAGTATGACAGAGGTGGGATCTCAGAGCAAGCTAAGGCACAGCCAGAAGGTAACAGTATTGATAACCACAGCTTTCTATTACCAGTTTACTGTTTATCCAATAACTATAAAGAATCAGCTGGCATTTAGTTTGAATCTGTAGCAAATCGTAAATCTTTTTTTTTTACTCTGTGTTTAATCAACAGTATAAGCCTGTTTACAAAATTAGTAGTTTTTATAATTACAGACTCGTCTAATAGTTCAGTTGTACTACGTTTTAATATGATGGTATTAAATAAATGCATTTTGTATAGTAACAATGTAAAGGAGACCCTGTTGCTGAAGTTAGACGCTTTGAAAAATAAGTCTTGGCTTGTTTGGGGAGATAGACCCACAGCGTAACAAATTCAGTTTGTTTTTGTTAACTTGCAGAGCTGGTGCTGTAAAGACAGTGGAGATGTGCTTGGATTGCCCGCTGAACGCAGAATTTAAGAGTACTAGGAAATCCTGTTCATAAGCAAGGCGTGTTCTGAAGATGCCAAGAGAGGTTCATGTCTGAGAAGTTGCTGAATGCACAAAATAAATGTTTTCCATTCTGAGTCAGAGTAGTTTGGCCTGTGGCATGATATACATAGGCTAGAATTCTCTCTCCCTACTCGTCGAGTGAAAACAATCCTGAATGTTTGGGCTAAAAAAGTCTGGAAGTGCAGAAGGAAACCCTTGGGAAGCTAGATAAAGGTAGCACTGTTGGGATCTATTATGACATACAGTAAATCTTGTGTATTAGTTTTCCCAGTAGTGAGATTTGAACCTGCATATTTTAGATGTCTTTGGAAAATGAAAGTATGATATATGTTGGAGTGGGTGAATTCCTGCATGCAGAACCCGTTCTGAGATTGTCTACAGCAAACAGTCATTTTAATGCTGCATGAAGGATGCAATGGACTCATAATTGCAATCCTTTTTTATATCACCAGAGTGTATGTGTTTGATGTACAAATGCTCCTTGAAGCCTTTAAGTTGGTGTTTTACAGTAAACAGTAAGAGCACCTAAGATATATCATTTAATTTTCTTGGACTGTGCAGGCCCAAAATGAAATGTATCATGTGGTGGAATTTCATTATACCCTGTGGTATATGTATAAACAGCATTGTGCTTTGGAGCTAGAGTGTTAGTAATTGCTTCACATTGAATGCAAGCAGGGACTGGAGCATATTATTATTATTATTAATTCAGTTCATAGATGGGGATTATTAAGAGGCCAGAGGGTAAAACCTCTACTCTCTTTAAAAAAAACGCCCTGGGATTGGTAATGATCACGAGGTGTCAGGACCTAAGTTTTGTGTCTCATCCGAAGGACGGCACCTTTTGTAGGTTGGCTTTAGCCCCAAATAGATCAACCTTAACTTTCCTAGGAGGTCTCCTATCCAGGTACTGACCAGGTTAAAACCTGTTTAGCTTCATTGGGTTGCCAATTGTGAGTTGCAGGGAGATACAACTGGTTCAAGATCATACTACAAGGTGGTTGCATTGCTTTTAAGTACTGTAGGTATGGGTAATTAGTGCATAAAAAGCAGAGTTTTGAGTTTCATCACCAGCAGAAGAGTTCTGCCCTCTACAATGTAATCAATTCGATTTACTGGGTTTATTGGTATAATGGGTTTATTGGTAGTGCTGATTGAATGAGGTTCGTCACCAATACAGTGGCTAATTGTTGTTGGGTTTTTTTTGTCATAGGTTAATTGCTTATTTGCATCAAAAAATAAAAAATAAATAAGGAACAGCTTTCACTCATTTTTTTTTGCTTTAAATTTTGTTCTTTAGTGTTATCATTATAAACTGAATATTAATAGATCTCACTGTGCAGTTATATGACAATGCTTTCAGTGATCTGAGGTGTGATTTATTGGATATCACCCTCTTTTATGAACCTGTCATCATTTTTACCAAGGAAATGCTTACCTCCTGCTGCCTTTTCAAAATCTGACAGAAACCATATAAGGTATTTCAGACGCAGGCAGTTCGATATGTTAACAGCGGTGTTTGGTATTAGATATTGCTGCCATATAAAGATGGGTTAAATAGAAGTGGTGTGGGGGATGGTGAATGCTTTTCACGTTTAAATTACTTTACTGTTGTAAACTGTTATCTTCCCTCTAACCAATATCACAGAGGATACCCATGGGGAAAAATCTCCAATAAACTAATTCTGCTTCTGATATTTCCAGGTTTTCTTACATTTGATATTAAGGTTAGCCTTCTGTGTTATATAGAAACACCACAAAATACCTTTGAGCACCAGACAAAAGAGACATTGTGAAGTTATAAAACATTTTAAAAATTAAATTAATAATGTATTAAAACATCTGTATCGCTCTTATTGCAAGCACACAGCAACTCTTTAAACTGTTGCACATCATGAAATGTGCATGTATTTTGCTAAAAATAAAGTTACATGCTTGGAAAAAATGTTTTCACAAAAAAGGTTAAAAAAGCATACTGCAATAAATAATGTACAAACAATACGCTTTTTATTGTAGTATACTGCAGCATGAAGTGATTTGTAAAATGACAGAAGGGTTTTTCAAAGTACCAATTACTGAACTGCACTACACCTTTCAGCAGGATTTGCTCTGATTCCAAACATCTACATATCATATTGTTAAGATGCTTGTTTATAAACATATTTATTGACAGAGAGGAGATCATGGTGAATACTATACATTTTCCTGTGTAACTAAGTATCGGTAACCATTGCCTGATCATGTTCTAAGCAGATCTCAGAAAACTACGCAAGGTTGGGGCCAACTGGTACTGGAAACCTTTAAGGAAACTGGTATTGGTGGGCCAGCAAGGGACACCATTCCTCCTGGTGTAGAATTTCCAAATAACCGAGAATGGTGGCAGGAAGTACTGTGCTATAGAATGAGCCATTTTTCAGATGCTGTAGTTTTTGCTGCTACTAGGGTGCTGTAGGCCTTTTTGCAATGCATTTTTATTCACTTGCTGCATAACACTGCAGTGCATAGCATTGCACTGAAGTGTAATGATGCTTTTGTAGGTAATTTTAAGTTGATTGTGTTTATTTTGCAGTTTGAATGTTAGAGGTCAGCTCTAATGCAAGGAGAGAAACGGCAGCATTTTGAGGTGATAAATCTGACCACATATATGAACCACAAAGTTAAACATTCCATCTGGGAGCTGCAGTGAATTGCTTTTGATTTTATCGATTCAGGTTGACCACAAAATGAAATGGCTAATTCCTTGGTCATTTTAGACATTGTCCTTTTGGGAATTGGTTGAATGCATTGAAACTAGAACATTTGGTAATAGTTATTAGTATTCATTACTTAATTCATAACATATAGGTTACTCTCTGTTCTTATTTTAAATGATAAGATCCTCTTAAGTATGTGCATACCACCTTTTGAAGTGGCTGTTCTTACAGGTCAAATTCAGGGATTCTTTAGAATTATCACAGTACAGGCATGTATATCCTAATAATGTTTATTTGAGGACCTTGTTATTTGTGAGCTGAACCAACGTATGAGCCAAAAGAAACACATATCAGCTTATTCTGTCTGTCTTCACTGAGTTGTGATGTTACCTTACTAACAGCACTTAACACTGCAGTCAATTTTGGTTAGGTATAATGAAGTGTTTTATACAACAATATATCAATCAAAGTATCACCTTTTCCTTGTGTAGACGGGTCGATTTGCTTCATAATCTCACTCATGCACAGCAGTGAAATAGACTCACAGGCTACAGGGCCTGCAGAAGAATGGAGGACCAGATACCTTCATACAGTATGCCTTCCTTGGGGAACAATGAAGACCCTGCTTGATGTTTTACACCCACAGTGCAACTGCTTCGTTGCCATGGTAACCTTTAGCACAGGCGAGAAGGAGGCCTACCATGATTTGAACGATAAATTCTTAAAAACACTGATGTTATTTCCGCTATACTGTACCTATATTGTGAAAGTCAGTGTAGAATATTATCTGTTAACCTTTGTCTTGGGTGATAGAGGGCAATCAGAGTCAAAATGAAATGATTCTATACAGACATGAAAAAACACATCTCCAGTGTGGTGCAAAGTATGTGTTTTTCAGGAGCAGTAATGATCAAATGAAAGAGCTATGACACATACATTATCCTCGAAGGAAGTCAAGTGCTTTATTCCATTTTCTTTTTAGTTGATCAGTACTCACAATAAAAATCCAAAATATAAATTGATTAAAAAAATCTCTGCCTACTTATTTTGTTAATTTTGACTGTTTTCACTGAACATGATTTTTATACATTACACATCAGCGAAATGTGTTCGAAGCCTTTGTGTCATCTGAAAACTTTCTTCTGCTTATTTTTTTTCAGCCAGTCTTGTTCAAAATCACCTAGTGATTTTATAAACCTTAAAAGAGAGTAAATTGAATATGGGCACTGACAATAACTTAATAACAAGACTTATATATTCTGTTATTAGAATTCAGTAAATCTTTGAAATGTACAGGAATGGCGTGTAAAATACATGATGATCAGTCGCCTGGCATAGATAAATTTACAAGTAATAGGTTTATTCCATGCCGAAAAAAAGAAGAAAGAGAACCAGAAAGAGAAAAGGTTCTCTTTCTTATTTTTTTCAGCATGGAATAAACCTATTACTTGTTCCTTTGCAGCCTACTCATGCTGACACAGCTACCCACCTGAACTTCTACCATAAATAAATTTATTCATTTTGTTGTGTACGTCTTGACACTTCAGTGAATGAACGAGCTTCAGGTGATCTACTGAACATTTAGTTGACTAAGTATAGAGAAAAGTAAAAACAATGACAGGCCAATCCTTGATCCTGGCATGTTTGGAATGCTGCTCACAGCCTGAGAAACTCCCATCCTCTCTTCTGAACAAACAAGGAGTGCTGTTTATACAGAGTGGCCATTCTTTGGCTTTGGAAATACAAGTGTCTTTGGCCAGGAAAGCAGTTTGTCATTGCATGGTAATCGATCTCCACAGCTGGGGACAGGACGCCTGTTCCAATGACATAATAGCTTATGCATGGCTCATAGCCTTGTGATAAACCTAAAGCTCAATTATTGAGCTAATTGTTGTGCTGTTCCTTTGGGAATTGTAAAAGATTCTAGTCTGGTACTGTGAAAAAAAGTGTGTCTTCCTCATTGTGTGCTTGAGTCCATCATATCTGCTGGCCCAATATGGCATCAATCTTAAATTAATGTAGACAAAACAACAGAATGGCCTTTATTGGTAATACCCTGGGTTTGATTCTGATCTGGGTTTCTGTCTGTTTGGAGTCTGTATGTTCTCTCTGCATTTTGACCAGGTTTTTTATTTTCTTTCACTTTGTAAAAACATTCAGGCTGCATCTGATTTGCGGTGTTGAATTCTCTTTCTCTGTTGTCCTACATTGCTCTAATTTCAGCCTTCAAATGAATAACAAAATTATAAAGAGAATAATTGTGAGACAATTTTATTTTAAAAATCTTTGTTCTTTTTGGTTCAAATTCTTTTTTCAGAAGGTGACATTTACGTGTTAAATGTAAACTACAATAAATGGAACTGAAGGAAATTGAAGTAGTATTGCTGGTTGTTGAAGAAAGATTAAAGAGGCTTTCTGCTCTTTAGATGACAGTAATTTGAAAAAACGCTACAGTCAAAACGCTACAGTCATTGCAAAGTATTACTGTGATGCTACAGATTGCATGAAGACATGCTGTTCACAGAAATATTGCCCTAAGCTTCTTATTCAGCTAAATGAATGGATTTAACTGAGAAGAAAAAGGGAAAACTGCTGTCTGCAGAGCTAAAAGAAGCAGTTATAATTGAAGCTCAGCAGAAGGGTTTTTATTGTGTATAAAAGGTTTAACCTAATTGTTAAGGTCAGATATAGTTCAGAATTTATTCTATGATGTTATTAGATAGCTTTTAGGTAGTTCCTATACAAACTATAAAGCAGTCAGGGTAAAATACTGCCAAGGCTTTACTGTGTCATGCTGTAGCTTGAGACATTCCATAATACTAAATGAACCAAGATATCTGTGTTTGCCACTGGTAAAGACAAAACACAATACAATGGATGTCAAGGTCTGAAAACAGTGTCTGTGTGATGCATTCCCACACTGAATATCCAAACGCTAATGTAAAACACGCTCAACTTTTGAAGAATTCACCTCTGCTTTTGGGAAGGTGCATACAGATCAGATTTCTATTTAAAGATAAATGAAAGTTACTTACTGTACTATTTTCAGCCTTACCTTTTTTCGTTGTTTTTTTTTTTCAAATTAGTTTGTTGACTTTCCATTCTTATTTTTTTGCCATGGTATGAGAGGTAATGTATGTGAGTAAAGTGCTTAAGAAGTGTGTTCTGGCTTCAGAAGGGAAGTCATCATCACTACCATTTCCTTTGTGTAAGAAAGTATGTCAGTCTTAAATGAGCTGCACAGAACAGGGGAGAAGGTGGCACATACAGTACGTGTGGGTTGAAGATGAGTCTTTTATTGATTACACATTACCTTGGGTAACATCTAGATCTGCATTTGGTATCTAAAAGTTAAACATAACCATCTGACAAGTACTGCAGCTATGTTCATGACCATATCTTTTTTTTTTTCATTTGTAATATGTGCATTAAAAAGATTCAAGGAAACGGTGTAGATAAATTGTTCTTTGAGTTTTTCTTTTCAGAAAACAAAATGGGGTGAAGTTATTGTTTCTTGATAAAATCCGTCCATCCCATTTTCTTCCAATTCAGGGTTGTGAGGGAGCCTGAATCAATAGGCACAAGACAGGATACACCCTGGATGGGATACCAGTCTATTGTGGGGCACACACACTAAGAAACACACACTCACACCAGAGCTAATTTTCCCAAAAGCCAATTAATTAATCTTCTAGTATGTTTTTGGATTGTGGGAAGAATCTGGAACACTAGTGAGGAATTCCACGTGAACACAAGGAGAACATACAAACTCCGTGCAGATTGAACCCCAGGTCTGGAATTGAACCCAGGGCTCCATTACTGTGAGGCAGCAATGCTAACCACTGCACTATCATGCTACGATCAGCCTCTTAAATAAATTGTATGCACAATCCCTACCCCCATAACATCTCTTCATAAAGGTGTAGCTCTTTTTTTCTTCTTTGTTCTGGTACTGAATACATACCAAGCGGTAGTTGGAACATTCTTTTTTATAACTGAAATTACTCTATGAGTCTGGACATGCTTACATAACAAAGGACTTTTTATAAAGATCTGAAGACCAAAGAAGTTTTTAAGTGGGGGAACTGTTCAAAACTGTTTTTTAATGTAAAACCCCTCACATCGAATTATATGAGTTGATTGTATATAGGGCACTTAATATTTGTTGAAATGCTCTACCTAATTGATGTCAATGAGGAAAATCCTTTTGAAATACAGCACAGTAACATTTGCTATCACAACTTTACCTTTTCTTAGTCTTTTACCTTGTAATATATAGTATATTTGTTTCATAACTTAATTATTGTATTAATATACTATGACATATAATAACCTCAACATGTATTAAGTCTCAAAAATGTTTTGGATCAAAAATCATTTGTATGCCTGCTTTTTATCTAAAGAGTTTTAACAGGTAAGGTACAAAACTGTGGCTTTTGATATAAAAATGCTGATAAATTTAGTGGGGAAAAACTGCATTTTGTTTGAAAGCACAGGAATAATACAAACTAGCATGACTCAAGAATGTCACAGTTCAGTCAATTACAGATGCCACTTGGCAGCACATGGAAAGCAAACTGTACCTGCACAGAATCTAAATGATATGTGTGTTGCGTTTTTTCTTTGCTATTTGACTTGTATCGCTGAGAATGTCCCTTTCTCAATTCCTGCTTTTAGTGTGAATTGAGTGGAATCACATTCTCATTTGTGTTTGGCCTTTGCTATTTTCATTTTGCCTTTTGTCTAGACTGTTGTAAGTAGTTCTGGCCAAGAATATTAAATCCTTATCAGCTCAGAACAGTGCCATGTCTATAAAAGCATTCTAAATTCTAAATTGAATACTAAATATACTGTAAACGTATCTATGGACATCTTGAAAAACCTGATATTTAACTATAAAGGTCAAAATAATGTTCTGCATTCTTGCTGCATTGTCTGTTCTTTGTGTTAACTAGTAATATTTGGAACTGTGACCTTCATTTGAGTGTAAAGCATGGAATACTAGGAGTCTTGTACACAAATAATTGAAGAATATGATTTTTTGTTTATTTGTGATCCCACTTGAAAAGCGCTAAACTATAGAAAATTGTACACTATTTAGCACTGAAAGTTATTATTTTATAATATGGGTTTGTTTCTGGGCTTGTGGGTTTCTTTATTTGGTGGGTTCAAATTTTATAAAGATGTCAATATAATTAGATTTAAAAGATTTTTCAACAAAGATTCTTAGAAGTCATTCAGGTGGGTAGCTGCGTCAGCATGCGTAGGCTGCAAACGAACAAGTAAGAGGTTTATTCCATGCTGAAGAGAGAAGAAAGAAAACAACATTTCGGCCGTGATGCCTTCTTCAAGTGTGCTGACAAAACCATGCCAGTGAGCACACCTGAAGAAGGCTCCACGGCCGAAACGTTGTGTTTTCTTTCTTCTCTCTTCAGCATGGAATAAACCTATTACTTGTTCCTTCTTAGAAATCAGTCTGATTTTAAAAAAATGACTACTGCTTGGAGCTCTTTGTATTCTTAATTCAAGCTGAATTTAGTAGTACTTTACTGGCATTGTTTTTTATACGTTGTTGTTGCTCCATGAAACATAAATAAATATCAAAGTCAAAACATTGATATACTGTAGTGTATTATTACCAGCTCCAGGGATAAATACCCGTTGGAAGATCTTGGGTGTTAGACGGCAGGTTTTAACATTGATTAATTATAGAGCAACAGCACGAGTCAGCTTAATCTCTGCTACAGTGTGGTAGAGAAGACTGGGTAAAATTCTTAGAGAGTATTAGGGATTCATTCAGCTGTCACATTTTTATTTTATTACTTATTTTAAGTGCTGAAACTTCACACGTTTTTACATTGGCACCACACCACTTTTGTATAGTCCCTACATCATAAAAATACCAAATTAAGTGGCAAAGAGGGACTTGTTCTTTTAATGAGTAGTGACACCAGTTCTGGATGAGTGTTTAAGTGCCGCCTGATTTTCTTGCAAAATTTATTTCATGTGTTTATTGTGCCTTGACTTTCACCGTAGGTTATTGAGAAATATTGAGAAAAAATAATTGAAACTGCTCTGTCAGTTGTTGTTTAGACAGGTAATTGCTTTTTACCAATATGCCAGCATTTTGTGTTGAATAGAAAAATACAGCCAATGTGAATGTTTTCAGCTAGGAATAGGCGTCAGATAGATAGCATTTCCTTTTGGGGGACAATAAAATAAATTTAAGAGAGCTCAGTTTTGTCAAAACATGCAGTGGTTTTCTAAAAAAATATCATGATGTGTTAGTTGTATTTATTTTCAAGAGGGTTATGTGTAATGTTGGTAGACAAAGCTGTCAGACTATTTGGCTAGCACACATAATCCATTTCACAAAGCTAAATATGTTGGTAACTCTTTGAATAAATTATTACTCTGCGTAGGAACTCTGGGTCGCACAGTGGTTAGCATTTCTGCCTCACGGCGCTTGGGCCCTGGGTTCAATTCTGGACCTGGGGTACTGTCTGTGTGGAGTTTTTATGTTCTCCCTGTGTTCATGTGGGTTTCCTCTGGGTTCTCTGGTTTTCAGCCATAATCCGAAGATTTACTATTGTGTTAATTGGCCCTGAAGTGAGTATGTGCGTGTCTGCACTTATGTCGACCTGCCCTGTAATGGACTGGCATCCCATCCAGGGTGCGCCCTACTTTGCACCCGTTGCTTGCTAGGAAAGGCTCCGGCTCCCCCTGTGACCCTGAATTGAAAGGCGGGGTTAGAAGATGGATGTATAAAGTCTTGAACAACAATAAAACACACAACCATAATCCATTCACTAGCAGTTTGGTTTCACATTTGAGTTGTGTAGTTCAGTTCACAGTTCACATTTGAGTTGTGTAGTTCAGTTCACTGTTCACATCTGTTGAATTCCGTTTGATGTGAATTAAACTATAATAGAACGTGGATCTTCCACTCCAGATGTGGGTGTGTGGGTGTTACAGCACAAAGCTTCATGTGTGTAGTTTTTGTAGTAATACTTGTTACTAATATGTGTTTGTAATACTAAGAAGCAATAAAACTGGGGAAAAAAGCTTTTATCAGTTAATGATAATGAGGCATATCTTTTAATGCCTGCCTGAAAGCTGAAATGTCTCTTAGTATAATACTGTCTAGGAGTATAGTCAAGAGTAAATTAACTCCAACACTGTTCAACGAATACTTCTAGATGCATTCTTTACTATTGTCTGAAGCCGGGAAGGACAAAGCATGTTTTGTCTTCCCGAGGTTAACATGCAGCAACCTCCAGTGTAAGACTTTGGAGAGATTTGCATATAGCTAATGTGGTTGTAGCCTAGGCAGCTTTCACAGCTGTTTTCCAAGCAGCTGACACACTTGTGTGTGAAGCAGGCCAGTTGTGAAGAATAGAAACCTCTATTCCTAACACCAAATGGAGCAGAGGCTGGGATCTTGGGGAGTGGTAGAACAAGCTCAGTAATAAAGCTGGATGGCTGTTTTTTTTCTTCCTTTGCAGAGTGCACACTTAGCCATGATAGACACTCTGATGATGGCATATACAGTGGAGATGGTGAGCGTGGAGAAGGTTGTGGCATGTGTACAGCAGTATTCACCTTTTTTCCCCGACTCCGATATGCCCTACGATACTGAGGATGCTGTTACAAGCTGGATTAATAAGGTACTAAAAAAATTGCTGTCCTTGTTCCAGGAAACTTTTTTTCTGAAGGTAGTTTGAGTATAAATGTACCTATACAACTTGGAAACCCTTTTATTTCCACGCTGTATGGGTAAATTTAGAACCCTTTATTTCATTGATTTTTTTTTTCCAGTAAATATGAGTGCTAAAACGTTCTTGGAATACAGCTCCTTTTTTTTTTTGCATTACAGGAATAACATCCATGGAAGTCTATTTTGGTTTGCTGGAGGAAATTCTTGAGCTTTTTGTGTTCTTTTAATACAAAATACAACTTACCTTAAATTCTTTAAAAGTATTATAACAGTATAATAGGTTATTAGGTTATTGAGCACAGAAGAAATGAAGAAATCGCAGAAAAAGCATTGGTTTACTAATTCACTGTATATACAGGAAAAATGCACTTCTGATACAGTATTAAAATGTTTTTTGTGCTTACATGGACTACAATATCAACTGTAATAATGTGAGTTAGATAATATGTAGAAGTATGTTTCAGACAATTGTGGCTGTCTGGAAAAAATTACTTTTTGTTGTTCAAGGAGATACCCTTTAAATAAACCTTATTTTCTTATATGGGTTTATACTGTTTTTAATCAAGCTCTTTGGATCAGTTAGCTATTAGTGACCAAACAAGCTAAGTAGGCCAATGGCCTCTTATTGATTGTATCCTGTTCTTATGTATTATAGAGCATTTAGATATTTTTTTCAGATTGGCCTCCCTAAATATGTTGTCTTGGTTTTCTTTTTCCATAAACTGGAGTTATGGAAAACAAAGTGGCTTCCGTGATGAATTCATCATGTGAGTGTGTATATGAATTCAGTTCAGCGCATAATTTTATATCTGAAAATCAAGAAACTCTTCTTAAAAACTGCATCATATTATTTTCTCATTTAAGTGCCAGTTTTTTTTCTCTGTGGCTCTAATAAGCTTCTGTGGGATACAGTTAAAGCTATTTGTTTATTGGGAAAATAAAATCAAGTCAGAAGTATACAACATAATAAGACCATTTGGCCATTTTTTCTTATTTAGTGGGTAGCATCTTATATGCATGTACTTCCTTGTAATTTACATATGTTTTCTTATAAGGTAAATGAACACTTGAAAGACATAATCATTCAGGAGCAGAAGATGAGAGAATCCCAGTGTTCAGACATTGCTGGAGGTCCAAGGGTGAGTACAGTTCCTTAAAGTGTCTAACCCAGTCTTTAAAATGGAAATGAATGAACTTTTCATTCATTATTTCATTCATTATTTCTCTGTAATTTCAGCTGATATTAACATAGCACTAGAGTGTGTAGTCCTTTCAAAAGAGTGTTGATTTTATTGATGAAAAATTAAAACTCTCAGTACTATTGTATGCAATAGGTAAGAGCAATGAAAAGGCTTAGAGCTGATGCTTTTTGTTAGCATACCGACATCTTGATCTTTTTATTTTGCAAAAGGGATTTGATTATGCATGTATTTTCAGATGATTCCATGAAAAACGAAAAAAAAAAACCTGCTAGTTCACATTCGTAAGTGTTAAGTCACGTCAGTATGGTTGTTTCACTGTTGCTTAAAATACATCACAATACCTTCACCTTGTGAGGTAATATGAAGTTTAATTTACCATTTTATTTTTACAAAAAATAAATGAAAAAATAAGTTCTGCAGTGTGCTTCTAACTGCAGTACAGTTAATGTATCTTACCTCTTCATTACATCAGATTCACATCTTTAATGTGATCTCACTTTTTAATCTCACTGAAAAAGAAAATATGTAGTCTTTATTTGTAAAATATGGAACCTTTAACCGCAAGAACATGAAGACAAAAATCATGTCGCAGTATTACTCTATCTAAAAGAGTTTTTGCTCAGTACAACATCATAATTTTAGACAGTGTAATTTTTTCCTGTTAAACCTGACAGAACACTGAGTTACTTTATGAAGGTCTCACCTACAGTTTGCCAGTTCTAGCAGCAAATTGCCTGACACCATGGAAACCAAAACAGTTCTAACCTCTACTAGAACTAACATGTCAGTGTGTTATTATCTCTCTGAGTAACTGCAACCAGTGGGTGGCAATTTTGAATAGAACAGGCATTTTAATTATGAAATAAATACATAAATTTTGGATTGAACTGTTATACCCTGTTGGTTTTCAGGTAATGGTATAACAATTTTCATTGGCACACGTTGTCGGGGCCACTAAAGAAAATAATTAATATACTGTATATATATAGGCTGTGGCTTGCTTATTTTAAAACCTTCAGATACAGTATAACTAAAGCTGTGGTAGTGCAATACTATCTTCAACACAGTAAAACCAACAGATATGACTTGTTCTTATTTTGCTGTTTTTTATGTGACTTTATGTGTCGGTTTCTGGTTAAGTACTGGTACCTTCTGTATATGCAATTCTTCTTCTCTGCCATAAAACGCAGCTACAAACATGTATTCTGGCACCTACTTATGCATCTTGACTCACTCAGTCCTTTCTATCATTTGTACAGAGTACAAATGCATTTCTCTGACATCTACAGCTATTATTGAATTTTAACAATCTTTTAGGTTTTTTAAGCTTTTATTTTAAAAACAATTGTATTCTTTCACAGTGGGAAAATACTGTAGGTCTGCCATGTGCATTGTATGCATAAACATTTCTTCATTTTATTTTTTGAAAACTTGCAGCAAATTGTCAAACATGAATTGATCCTAGGCACTAGTGCTAAATTATTCCTGATATGATTTATTTGTCCTGGTTGCCTATACTGTAACTGTCTAGACAATGATTAAAGCTGCAGTAGCACTGTGTTCTGTTGAACACCAGTTAGGTCCTCTGAGCTGACACAGCACAGCTGCAGCACGCAGGCATGAGCTCATTCTCATATTGGTGTCTTTGATTGTGTTCTGGAATGCAATTTCATCTTGCTTCTAAACCTCAGCTTTGCTTCCTGCTAGCTGCTGTACAGTAACATGTAACCCACTTTACAAACACTCCATGCACATGTGGTAATATACTGTAGATCTCTAAAACCATTGAAGTTCTCCTTTTAGTTACCATATGATATTAATGCACCACAAAAGCCATTTCGCTCATTGTTGTGTATTTTATACATCAGATATATGCTAGCATGCCTGGTATTATAAATAAGACTGTAAGCCTGAAAGTATTGTTTTACAGATGGTAAGCTTCATTGCACATTTGCTAGGATTTAGAGTGAATATAAAGGTGCTTTTCCTTGATAACATCAGCTGTGACTGAACAATTAGCATAAAGAATTCAGAATTGGTTGCTGAAACAATTACAGAATGAGTGTAGTTCTTTTCACAACCCTGTTCTCCTCTAGTGTCTTAGCGCGGCTTTGTGCAGACAGACTGCTCAGTTCAGGAGGCATTTTTTAAACAGTGTGTTGGCAGAAGATAGTATGTGCTAGTCTTTCCTTCCAGGCCATTTGTTATCGCTTAGCTTAACTTGATGCTAATGTGATCTGTCAGACTGCAGAAGCAACATTGCTTGCTTCACTGAAGTTAGCTGTCCAGTGTTTGCCCTCCTAGAAGCACAAGAAAGGATAACAACTTCAACAGGCGAAGAATTTTGTGTGTGACTTTTCTTAAAGAAAAAACAGGCCCTCAGGTGGAGATAATTGTCCTCACCTGTCCTGATGGTTTTTCTTTGTGTTTTGCCATGGTTTAACAGCACATACTGTATATCACTGACTGAACAGGAGTTCATACTATCAGTATTATTTACACTAGGCGGTTTAATTGGAGCAGTGTCGAAGGTTTAGCCAGTTATGCACAAATTGGGTTTGACTATTTGCATGCAACAGCAGTTACAAGAACAACCAGCTTTGCATTTGTAAAGTGCTTTTGTTTACTTTACATTGACCATGGGACCAACTTTTTCCACCACCTACGGGTCAGCCCTACAAAGCAGGGGTGGTGCAGTGGCTCTGTGGCTAAGGATCTGCGCCTGTGGCTTAACCCCAACTGCTCCAGGGGCGCCGTATAAATGGCTGACCATGTGCTCTGACCCCAGGCTTCTCTCCCTGTCTGTGTGTCTGATGAAGAGCAAGTTGGGGTATGCGAAAAGACAAATTCCTACTACAAGAAATTGTATATGGCCAATAAAGTGATCTTATCTTATCTGAAGCAAGCTAAGCACAGAAGTGAGAAGTTATTTCACCAATTGAAGTAAGGGGAAAGATAAGGGAAGCCACATTTTAAAAGCCAAGAATGGAATTTAACCAGGACATCAGGGTTAAAACCGCTTACTCTCACTAAAAGGGTCATGAGATCTTTAACCAAGATCAAGTGTTATGTTTGGATTTGTAAATGTTTTATTAACACAGTTTCTGTATTTTAGAGCACACAGAAGAAAGATATATCAGTTCATGCAAAATGGAGCACTGTTGCTATGGAAAAGCACAGAAGAAATCCAAATCTGATATTTATAATAATAATAATTGCTTACACCTATACAGTATAGTGCTTTTCTGGACACTCCACTCAAAGCGCTGTACAGGTAATGGGGACTCCCCTCAACCACCACCAATGTCCATTTTAAATATTCCTTCATTTTAAAATGAAGGAAGCTAAAAACTATTGTAAATTTGAACTTTAAGTTGAGTTTTTAAATAACATGTAACAAAAGGTTTTTGTTTCAGATGTATTCCATTAAAACTTCTCTTTTAGCTAACACAAAGAAGAGCTTTCTGAACGTCTTACTAAAAAAACCCAAGTAAAAACTAATTCACTCAACACTCTTTAAATGGATTTCAAGGGCATGATAATACTGTGATATACTGTTAAAATATGCTGTTCAGATTTCAAAGAAATAATATCTTTTAAAAGCAAAGAACTGGTATTAGTTGCACCTGTGAAGTCTGTTCCACTCTTGTTCCTCCAGTGCCCAAAGAGTGCTTGTTCAGTTACACAGAGAGATGGTACACACAGTTACAGTACACATAGATGATGAAGACAAAGATCCTCCAGCGCAAGATCTAATACATCTCAGCATGTTACATCTTGGAAAACCTTCCAAAATAAAAGAAAGCTAAATGAAAACTTACTCCTAGTTAAAATACAATTCGATTGAAGCTTTATCATCCCATTGGGGGAATTTGTTTAACACACTGCCTATAAAATAATACAATTACAGACAGTATTTTACCAACCAAGAAGTCTGTGCAGCAGTCTCACAGCAAGATCAGGCAGAAGAAAGTTATGATGCATTGTTTGAAAGAGATATTGCAGTGGGTATGAAAGATTTCCTGTGTCTATTAGTATTACACCTGTGGACACAGAGGCATCTCCTGAATGGGAGAAATGTGAACTGGTTGTAGTGTGGATAGCACATAGTAATGACTGTGTCCTGTGCAGGGGAAATTAACTTTTAAAAAGTGTTCAATCGGCATGAGTGATCAATATACCAGGGAGCGGTGGTTCTGTGGCTAAGGATCTGCGCCTGTGGTTGCCGGTTCAAATCCCGCAGCCGGCAGAGGATTCCTACTCCCTTGGGCCCCTGAGCAAGGCCCTTAACCCCAACTGCTCCAGGGGCACTGTACAATGGCTGACCCTGCACTCTGACCCCAAGCTTCTCTTCCTGTCTGTGTGTCTGTGTCTCATGGAGAGCAAGCTGGGGTATGCGAAAAGACAAATTCCTAATGCAAGAAATTGTATAGGACTCACAAAGTGATGTTCTGTTATAAAATATGTATAATTTTTGTGAAAAGTAATACATTACCTTTTAAGGGCAGTATATTCCTTGTTATTATTAATAAACTGATTGTAATCAGTAATCCCTCACACAAGTAACCTGTAACTGTGATAGATTAGGTTTGAAAGTAATTTTCCCCAGCAATGATTGTCTCACATAGCTGATTACAAATGCTTTAAAATCCTAAAGGGATGGTTGCCTCATTTCGCCTGTGCCTATCATTACTTAAAGAGAAAAAAAAAGTTTAACTTGTCACTGCATGAGAGTGGTATTTGTTGCTGCAGTGAATACATTTGGTTACAAGTACAAGCTGAGAAATATGTCTGGAGAGGTAGTTATTATTTAATGAGGCCCTTTGCTGTGGTGAGAGCTTTGCAAGGTGATATTATCATGCCTGCAGACTTTGCTGACAGTTTTTCCTTTTTTTAAGTTTCCTGTCACCCTTTTCTTTTTCTGCCACTTTTTTTGCTGCCGAAGTCTCCAACCAAATGGTATTGGAAACTGGTTCCTGTAAGTCTGCCTGTCTGCTTTAATTCTTTCCCCCATGTCTTCATCTGTGTGTAGTTCTGCATGCATGTTTGCCTACATCATGGATGTGTGGATCCAGGGCCTTCTTGGAAAACAGAAGAGGATGTCCTGCATTCACATCATGAATGGAGCCTTATTCAGTTTCATTGCAGGGTTCTCAACCTTATTTCACAACCTTAACATCTCTAGCTTGAATTACATTAAAGAGCGGCAACACAAATTCACATTGATATTGGGAGGTAATGTTTAACGTCTCAGACTCTGGGCACTATTGGGTAAATCCCTTGTTGCATTATGGCCTCCCATTTTTAGAGTGATACAGATTTACTAATGTAACATTTATCACCGTTTTTTTTTTCAGCTAAACAAGATTGGCTCAGTTCAGGTCTGCCATAATGTGTAAAAAAACAAGTATCCAAGAGGAAAAAATTCAGTGAGAATTCAACATACTTTACTGTTAAACTAAAAAAATAAGGAACAAAGAAGAAAAGCATTATTTACATATCAATTTAGTTTTATTTAAGCTTAACTACAGTATACAGGAAACTTGAGCTGGTGTTTGAATTTATATTCTTTTGAAAGAGTTTGTGACTTTTAAATTTGTAAAAGAAGAAGTATGATTAAAGGGTTGGCTTTATCTTTATGGGACATACTATATGTGGAATATGTCCCTTTCTTTAGTGAATAAACCTGAAAACAAAAAGTGAATGTTATTGCAGGTTTTAATAGCAGAAATTAGGCAGTATGAATACTTTATTATTGGGTACATCTGAATTTACTGCTGTATACTGCATACTGTATAGTTATAGCAACAAGTTATAGAAGTTTTAGTAAGCAGTTCTGCTTTGTGAAAATGCACTTAATGTAAAATGCTTATAATGGAGTGTGATGTGCTAACCCTTTAAACCGTCAGCAGTTTCATTTGGAAATAGTATAATTCATTTCTGTTGCTAAAATACATAAGGCACATCACAAACCAAGTGTATATGTTATGATGGGAATCTTAATTTTCCTGTACAAATTAGTTAGAATAAAGCACACTTGTAAAGAAATCATGGCATCGTAGTCGTTTTTATGAGCTGTTTTTATGTTTTATTAGTATTTACAGGGACTGCGCTAATAATCTGATGCAGACAGAGTCCAGTGCTGGAACTGTGATAGCTCCAATTTAATAAAGCAAAATAAAGAGCTGTTGACAAGACAGTGCTTTTAATTATTTAAGTGTTTGCTTGTGTCTTGAGAGTCGCTACTCTGCATGTAACAAATCCCACTTTGCTGCTCCGTTATAAATTCTGAAACCTTGAAGTTGAAAGACTCTGTTCAAACAGCTTGGGGAAAAAGTGTTACGTCTTTATTTATTTTTTTATCGGTGTTCTGTTCTGCTCCAGGCCCGCTACAGGAAGGAGCAGGCACTGCCAAAACAGATGCCATGCATTCCCCCTGTGGACAACTTACTGAAAGACAGCACTGATGGCAGTGCTCTGGCTGCTTTGATCCATTTCTACTGCCCAGAGATCGTGAAGCTAGAAGGTAGGTCACTCATATTGTTTCTCAACGGATGGGACGCCTTTCATTTTGTCGGGACATCTTCCGTTTTATTTACGAGCATTCTGCAGAGCTTGCGTGACGTAAGACAGCTTCCCAGTTTCCCATATGAATAAGGTGGAAATTCTCGCCAGACAACATTCTCAGATGTAGCAGAACATATAAGAGCTCTTACACCTAGATCAGAGTTCTTAATTTGGCAAACAAACTCCTTCTTTTAGTGTACATTTGGAAAAAGGTTTTCAAGAAACACATTTTTAGCAAATATGTTGAATGTATCACCTGGTACTTATTGTTGTTCTCGTCAGAAGTGGTGCATGCTGCCCATTTTCTGTATTCTCTGAAACTGGAAGTGGATATTAAAAATATCCCCATTTTATTTGATGGGAGGACTCTTGGCTGTTTCAGTACAATACACACTGCCTTTTAAGTGAAAACAATCACTCCACTCTCCACTAATCATTGGTTATATTTTGCAAGGGGAGCTGTTTTTTCCTGCAGCCTTTTTGATAAAATTATTTTTCTGCCTTCTCCTCAGATATATGCCTGAAGGAGACCATGTCATTGGCAGACAGCCTTTACAATCTACAGCTGATTCAGGAGTTCTGTCAGGAGAATCTGAACCGTTGTTGCCACTTCACACTGGAAGATATGCTCTATGCCTCCTCCTCGATAAAGGTAGGATACGTTATGACCAATGTAAAATTTCCTGTGGTTTGCATTTGGCTGTTTTTCTTCCCTTCCCTCCTGAGGTTAATAAACATCTTCCAATAGGGTTATTCTCTTAGTAGATATGAGTCATAAAGTTTTAAAGGAGGTGGTAGGGATGGGTGGGATATCATACTCTGTTGGAAGGAAAATAAACCACAGTGTTTCTTAGTTGTTGAATCAGTTAGTCATCACTGTATTTAGTTCTGCCTACAAGATGGCTTTGAAACAGCTATTCAGCAGAAAGTTCTTTAACAAATAACCCAGGGGACTGGCAGCAAGTAGCAGCTAAAGTTTTTTTTTCCAGAATCTCTTTCCATCTGTATGCATGTCACAAGAGACAGGAATAGAAGTCATGTATGGCGCATATACATTGTCTATTACTGTTGACATCTAAATTTGGAGGGTGGATGGGCTTTTAGGAACAGGAATTTGTATTATTTTTCTTGTTCTGTAAAAGACACCTTGTGAAAACAGACTGTGGAGAAATTTTTACTTACTTCAAAAAGTGTTGATGTAAATGTTTTGACAGGAATGCAGAATTTTGACATTTTTTATTTATATGCTCATTGGTACTATTGGTACCCAAACTACATTGGCTGTGGATGTTATTACATTTATTATTTTACTGCGAGATAAAGACTTGCCCTCCTTTCTTGTTATATTGTGTTAAATTAGGCCTTCATTTTTCTTTTTCTACATTCAGTTCATGTGCAGGTTGATCATTATAAATGGAAGGCAACATTTCCAAATATTGGAACAAGTAATAGGTTTATTCCATGCTGAAGAAAGAGAACACAACGTTTCAGCCGTGGAGCCTTCTTCAGGTGTGACACCTGAAGAAGGCTCCACGGCCGAAACGTTGTGTTCTCTTTCTTCTTTTTTTTCAGCATGGAATAAACCTATTACTTGTTCCTTTGCAGCCTATGCATGCTGACGCAGCTACCCACCTGAACTATTTCCAAATATTGTCTTGTTTTATGAGTATTTGGAGGTTGTTTATTACATTAGGTATACATTTGAGTTTTATGATGTACATATTCCCTGATTCAATCACTTTACTGTAAATAAAAAATATGAATATGAATAAGACGTGACTTTTAATGTTTTTATCCGCTTAAATCCTGGTACTTTCTGTCTTTTGAGATGGAAATAAGAGTTGGCTTAGCTGTCACTTTATTTGACTTTTCTTGGAACTGGAACACTGGCCATTGCAGAGGTCCAGCAGAGTATAGGAGAAAGGCTTTGTGTATTAGCTTACAATACTGTGCTCTTTTTAGAACACTCAATAAGACCCTTGTAAACAAGTTGAACACCCAATGTTCTTAATTCTGTTTTTTAATTATTTATATAGAAAATGATGGGTATGTTAATATGTGTAAAGATGAGATCTATAGTATCTAGGAATTATATACTGTATGAACAACTGAACAGCACTTGCAATAAAAGAAATTCACTATGGTATCCTTTGAATATGACAATGAAGAAGGAGCAGTGCAAAATGTGATTATGGAGCAATAAGCTTTATTTGTGAAATTTTGTGAGTGACTGAGCTCGTGTTTATAGTGGTGATAGATCCAATCCAGGAGCAATTAAAATTATGCTGTATTTAGGTTAAGTACACAACATTATATCTGTATTTGTAAAGTGCAATAGAAAATGTATTGACATTTGTGGGTTATTTCATCATCAAATTCCAAGTTCTGGCTCAATGTTATAATCATCTCTTTATCTTTTGAATGTGTAATCTGTAGGCTGAATGCTACAATGTGTTACTTTTTTTAGACGTGTTGTTAAGTAGTGTTGTAAGTCACTCCTGTGCTCTTTTAGAATACAATGCTGTGTCTATTACTGTAAGTGTAACCTGGTTAATATGTAGCACTTTCTACAGCAGTCCTTGATGTCGGGAGCAAACCTGCTATCAAGGCAGGGAAGAACCATTCACATCTGTGACTGAAAATCTTTTGTATATTTATAGGATGTAGTTAATGTTAAATCCTGTCTTTTGACAACAACCTCGACTCAGTTTGAACCTAGCCCTGCGATATTGATTTGGTTAAATTAAAAACAAGTACAGTATATAAAGGTTCAGTCATGAAAAAGACCATGTCAGTGGACGCAGATATTCTCCAAAAGTAATCCAAGGTGATGCTGTTATGGACATCTTTGATGATGGCAGAAATGGGTGTCAGATCTACAAATCTGTGGCCTGCACCTTGGTGTTACAAACTAAGCATGTGGGCTTATTTTTATCTTATATAAGGTAATAGAAGTATAGAGAAAAAATGCTTCAGCACAGTTTAAGACTGTTCTTTTATCTTGGGAAAGGCTTCACACCACAAAAAGTGCTAATTTTGTACATTGTCCTCTTAATTAGAAGAAATCTCTTATTCACAACCATGCACTGTGCCAAGAGATTTATACTGTATGTCATTTGGCTGGAGTTGCATGTGCAGCAGTGTCTGGTATCCTAAAATGGAGACTATGCATTTCAATTCTTGCTGCCTTTGTCCCCAAAAGAAGGACTGAGGGGATTAACTGCTTAATGCCAGCTTTGTATAAATTGCCTTTATTTATTTTTTTACAAACATTACAATGAAATTCCCCATCTTTCAATTTGTTTTTTGGTTTTTTTTTCACATAAAAGTGTGTCAACAAGTATGACTTGTCAGAAGGCTGTAAGTTATTGAATATCTGATGAAAAAAGGTTTATATTTTAAGTATGCATGATTTTGTAGTATGACTAAGCACACAGGAGGGCAGATGGGAAGATAGATTTATACTAAGCCATCTGGGAGTTGTCTGTTTTTTTCCTATGCTTTACAAAGCGACAGACACCGAAAGCAAGAGGTAACTTCTTTGTGCTTGTTGAAAAATGAGTAATTTGTTAGATAATGTTATGGCATCCTGAAACATTAGTTTAATAAAAAAACAATATTTTTCAAGTATGTAATTTCACTATGAATAAGGCAAACAAACGGATTTTATTTTTAAGAAAGCTGGAAAATATCAGGGGCAAATGGGAAAAGCAATTTAGGTATTTTAAATTTGAACTGATGATAAAATAGGTTTTAGGTTACATAATATAAATCTGTTGCTTGCAATTACAATTTTGCTGTGGTTATCTAGGAAGGACATGTTTAAATTATTGTGAATTGTTGCATCACAGACAAGAAATTAGTAGTTGAGGTTACATTAAATAGATAAGAGATTCTGTTTCAACTGGGGCTTATTGTAAAACAGTAGACATAGTAGAAATATTTAGAGAAAAACATTTATGTTTTTATTACCAAACAGTGTGCAAAACCCTTGAGTGTGAGTGTGGAAGGATAAAAAGGTTTTGTATATGTATTGTACCTTCATTTTTACTTACTACAGTAACACCTTGCTTACTAAGGTGCAGACTTAGGTGCTATCTGAAAGGACTCTGCATCAGCATATAACTTCCATCTTCTGTAAATTAGGCTCCTTGTGAAATGCAGAGTGGACTTCTAAGGTTTTCCAGCTTGTGAATAAGACAGAATAGTCTAGTTTCAGGTTATTGTAAGGTCTGTGAGTGTAGTCCAGCTCTTAATCTGAGATCTCCTCATTCAAGCCTACATTTTCGGTGGAAAACCTAAATGTATGGGTGATAAGAGCCTTTACTCATGCAGTACATGTTTGGAACATAGTGCCCAGGTCATTAGACACTGGATGCCTACATTTTTTTAAAACTTTAAACATGTTTGAAAATATTCTCTCTTCAATAGGATTTTTAATGTATATATTTTACTGAACTATTTCTTCTGTGCTTTATTTACTCTTTTTACTTTTGTGTGTGATGTGCACTTTGCGTTTCTTGAACCGTGCTCTTAAATAAAATATTATTATTAACTTTATGAAGTGTAGAGCAGAGACACCTTGTGGAGAGGTGGGTAGATTGTGGTGCATCATTGTGCACTAAATTGCGATGTGTGTGGTAGAAAATAATTCTTGCTTGCAGTTGTAATATTATGTATTTTTTGTGATCTTTTACAGAATAACTACCTTGTCTTTATGGCAGAGTTGTTTTGGTGGTTCGAAGTGGTGAAGCCATCTTTTGTGCAGCCTCGTGTTGTAGATACTGAAGGTAATGTTTAAAAATGATTCCTTGCGCTCACTGAATTGAAAATCAATCGTTTATTTTGAAACACTGATGCTTTTGCAACTGAATTGAGGAATTTGAGCTTCTGTGCTATTATTTAAAATAAATTTAAAAAGAGAGTTATTGTTCTGTGCATGATGTCCGTATTTGCTGGTAAATTTTGTCAGTATGATTGTAATCAGTAAAAAAAAAAAACTTCAGTCATTAGTGGCTTGTCCGTTTTAAATTTCTGAGATGACGATTGATTGTTTCATTTGCTACCAGCATCACAGCCAGTCCATTCCTTGCGAAACATGCCTTCGGTTCCCATTTCAAATGCCACAAAGAGAAGCTTTATTGAGAGCCCTTCCAGCTCTGACCAGCCCAGGTATTTTTTTTTATTTCTCCTGTAAAGCACTGTTTTTTATCAATTCAGATTATGATAGGTTCAATACATTTATTATTGTGACAGAGTTTCTTAAATTATGAATCACAGTACAGGCTAAAGTAAGATATATACTAAGCTTGACCAATATGTTTTTTTTTTCTCCAGTCTGCCCTTGTCACCATCAGAGTCTCTCATGTCTGTCAGACACACACAACCACAGTCTCAGCCTCCTGTTTCAGGTAACACAGCCTCTTGTTTTCCCAGCTGCTACAGTCTACCTGCTCTGCTGCCCTCAAGACAAGCTTTACTTCATTGCCTTGGAGTTTGTTTTTCTTCTTGTTTTTACTATAATTTTACATACCTTCAAGAACTGTTCTTTTTTTTCAGGTGTGATGAAAAGATCAACTTCAATGTCTTACGTGGATGGTTACGTTGGAACGTGGCCAAAGGAAAAACGGTTTGTAAAACCTTCGTTCTATAGGAAGGGATGTTCTATATGTACATCAGTTCCTGTCTATAAGTATAGGAGTGAGTGGAACCTGACTTTATTTCAGGATTCAAGCAGGGTTAGGCCCTCACAAAACAGTAATGTTTGGACAAATAATCAGCAAAAACATGGTTTCATTATTTAATTAATCTTTTTTTCTCATGTAAAATATGATGATTTCTCTGTCTTCCAATGTAGGTCTTCAGCTCATGGAGTATCCTTTGATATTCCTTTTGATAACGAAAACACTATGCAGACTCCCACTGCCCCCAGCAGAGGGATGACCAGGTCTATCAGCACTGAAGGTCTGGGTTTCAAAGTCCATCAGATGCCCAAGAATCTGATTAAAAGAAACCTCTCCTTCCAGCCTGTGAATGGACAGAAGGAAAAAGAGGGCATTGAGGAGGAGGAGTGCCCAGAGAGCCTCACAGGCACAGAACTATCCAGCAAGCATTCAGGGAGAGGTAATAACATCAGGAATCAGCATGGACTTTCAAATGGGCCAGTCATGGATGGACATGGTAATCTCACAGGGACTCCAAGCATTGAGGAAGCTTTGAAAATCATTCACAACACAGAAAAACCACATACACTCCTCCAGTCGGATAAAGTGAACAATGGATTTTTCCTCCATTGTCAGGATTTAGAGGATTTAAGTTCACAGCCCAAGCTAGAGGAAGCAGGTATAGATTCTGTTACAGAGATAAAAGGAGCCATGAGCCCCGACACGACCGAGGTGGACACTGGGATTCATGTGCAGACGGAGGATATTCAGGAAACCATGGACGAGGACTCATCTCTAAGAGACTACACTGTGAGCATGGATTCAGATATGGACCATGACTATGAATTAAAAGCCGGCAACCCGAGGGAAATGATAAGCCCCTGTCCTAGCTCATTAAGTGCGAAGTCTCAGGCCGGTAGTACTGCATCCTCAAGTTCAGGGATCAAGATGACCAGCTTCGCAGAACAGAAGTTCAAAAAACTGAATAACGTCGACGGCAGGAGCAGTGGAAGCAGCTCTCAGAAGACCACTCCTGAGAGTTCAGAACTCAACATCCCGCACATGGTGGCCTGGGCTCAAACTCCGGAGGAGAGCCCGGTCAGACAAACGGGGAGGGATCCCACGCAGCTGTTGGCGTCCGAGATGGTTCAGCTGAGGATGAAGCTGGAGGAGAAACGCAGGGCGATCGAAGCCCAAAAGAAAAAGGTGGAGGCAGCCTTTACAAGGCACAGGCAGAGGATGGGGAGAACAGCATTCCTGACGGTGGTGAAGAGAAAAGGAGACGGTACCTCACCCCTGAGGGAAGAGGCTGCCGGTTCAGAAGACGAAAAGCTGTCCACCGACAGCCAGCCTTTCAAAACGGCTGACGATAACAACCTAAGGCCTGAGAAGTGTAAAACAGACCTCACGGATAGCATGGACCAAGCTCAGAACCGATGGCTGAAGTCACCCAATGATGAGAACTTAGGGGAAGTAGACCTGGTGGAGTACACCAAATCCATTGAAAAGCTAAATGCCTCTCTGAACTTCCTGCAGCAGGAGATGCAGCGCTTGGCCCAGCAGCAGGAGGTCATCATGCAAATGCGAGAGCAGCAGGCATGGGTAATTTCGCCTCCCCAGCCCTCACCACAGAAACAAATCCGGGATCTCCGCACTGCCACCCGCTCCACTGGCTCCTTGTCACCCGTCTTGTCCTCGGGAGACTCGCCTCGTACCTCCCATCGGTCCCCGACAAGCATAAAGAGAAAGTCGGCCTCTTTCCACTCAAAGACCCCCAGGACTCCGCGGCCAAATGAATTAAAAATCACACCTTTCAACCGCATTTTAACCCCCCCCCAGTCGGTGGATAGCCTCCCTCGCCTTCGGAGGTTTTCTCCCAGCCAGACCCAAACCAGCTCTTTTGTGTGTCTCGGACATGATTCCAGACCATCCTCTGAGACTGAGGCCAGGGAGAAGGATGCTGCTGAAAGACTGAAACCAGACCATTCTTTTCCAAAAGAAGGGTCAGAGAAAGGGGTGGAAGCCGAGCCACCCTCTACAGCCGAGGAACCCAAGGAAAAACCAACAAAAGAGAGGGAAGAAGAGGAAAAAGAGATAAAGCCTTTAGAATCCACTGTTTCAGAAGTGCTATCCCAGCCAATAACAGAGACATTTATAGTCACCCCCACTGAAAACCCGGGTGATGTTCTTGGGCAGAGCACCAAGAGCTTGATTGAAGTTCCATTATCAATACTTAAGCCTCTGGAGGGACAAGAATTAGAAGATCATGGAGAGGGGGAAGTCAGTGGAGAAGTCTATGATGAAGATCAGAAGATGTGCTGTGGTTTCTTTTTTAAGGTAAAAATGAAAGCATCCCACCCAAAGTGCCTTTCTAAAGTGCCTTTGCTGGATGTATAAAATATTGTACTGTTAAACCTAAACCTAGATTTACTTAACAGAGCAAATATGTGCAAACTTTTTGTTGGTTTAAGCGTTATTTTCAAAAATATGCACTCATTTTTCTGTGTTTTCTTAAAACTACAGTATAGAAAATTGTTTTTTGCCTTTTATTTTTTTGGTACTGCATGCAGTAGCACACACTTTTTTTTCCATGACCAACCTGCCCTAATTTTATGACAGTGCATTTTTCCTAAATTCCCTAGAGCTTTTACACTCCTAACTTTTTTTAGGAATGTAGGGTATCCGTTAATTATAAAAATAATGAAGAGCAACGTATACAGGCCAAGGCAAAAGAGACAATCTGTATAGTACGGGATCAGTTGTGCATCACTAAAATTTAGGTCAGAGGTCTGTGGGTGATAAATAATTTAATAAGAAACATGTAAATGTGTCTTAAAAAATATTTCATGCTTGACATAGTACAGTAGAATTTAATTTAAAAAGCTGTTGTGTGTGCAGCATAGCTTTAGATATTTTGCATAAGGTTTTTATTTCAGGGCTCCTGAGTGGCTTAATCAATAAAAGCACTTGCTCTGTGTACTGGTTGAATTCTGTAGTCAAGGATTGCTGGTTTGAGTCAGGACGAAGACATTAGAAGACTGTGACGTTGCAGCACAGAACTGAGTGAGCACTGCCAGGGTGGGACAAGGCCCGCTTGGCTTTTACTGCAGCAGCAACTGCAGAGAACAGCTGGTCACCTGAAAACTTCGAATGACATCAGTGAAAGAATGATCAACGATCTCCTCTGATCAATGAAGTACATGGTACAGGTCTTCAGAGCCATATAGCCAAACAGATAAAGGATTGGTGACCCTAATTTGATTGGTTATGAAATTCTGTTTTTCAGGATACCAAATGTAAATAAGAATTCACATTTCACTCAGTGCTGGCTATTTTAATAGACATTTTCTGAAAGCTGACGAGCCTTGTTAAATTTTGAAAGGGCAATAAAATACTTAACGCAACATGACTGTAGTATGACCCACAGTTTATGCGGTCCTTCAGAGAGCTCAAAAGCCTCAGTAAGTAACTTTAAAATGATGTTAATACATTTACCCGAACAGGTTTTGAGACTGTGTGCTGCTCGCGGTCACGATGCCCAACTGACTCGCTTTCTCGTCAACAGGACGACCAGAAGGGCGAAGACGATATGGCAGTGAAGCGGGCGGCGCTGCTGGAGAAGAGGCTGAGGAGAGAGAGGGAGACCCAGCAGCGGAAGCAGCAGCTGGAGGCCGAGATGGAACAGAAGAAAGAAGAGGCCCGGTAAGCTGCAAGGGTTTCCGTACGCCTGGACCACAATCAGTCCACGTTCGTGCAGTGCAGAGAAACATCAAGATGTTGGCATCTGAAGGCAATACTAGGATGAACTTTTTTTAAATGCGTCATAACTCTTACTCTTACTGTTTAAACCCCAAGTGTCTAGGGGTAAAGGGGTGAAACATTTAGGATAATAAGACAAACGGCACTCACCCATACTAAACTAGTGTGACTAATACAAAAATGAACTACGTTGTAGAATGTACCCAACAACCTAAACTAACCCTATACACAAAAGTTCACACAAATACACAAGTGAACTACGAATACCAAAGGGAAAATGAGAGTGGACACATGTAACAGGGTACAAAAGAACACAGAGGTTGATACAATACACATGGGCAAAGTAATGGCTAAACAAGGATAAACGCAAACAAACAAAAGTACAAAGAGACGAACACAAACCAACAAAACCCGAAGCTATTCAAAAACACACACAAACGAAGCGAAGCCAAAGCAAAAACCAAAAGTGAAACGAAACCAAAGCCGAGCAGGACCGAAGTCAAATGAAAGGCCCCTACATTCAGAAAACCTAAATAAGCTGCACTCTGATTGGCCGAGCAGCTGATTGATGATGATGTCACGCAGAAACAATGATGTCATGATGGGCCAATGGGGGAGGGAGAACAATCAAGGTCAGGAAGTGTGGAACAGACACAAAACACACATGGACCACACACTGGGACGTAACAACCCCATAAGATGACCCATGACCCATGAAGTGTACGTAGATAGTAAGATACACAGTGAAGGCATAAGGAAACTAGAACTATCACTGGTCAAATACAGGATGTGTTGTCAAAACGTACTTGTCATATCCTATCCCCCCATTTCCTTTCAAGGTTAACTGGTAATTGTGTTGTGCAGATCTTTTAAAGCACAGACTCTCAATAGTTTCCAGTTTTGGAACAAAAGACACATTTCTATCTTGAACTAAACTGCAGCAGTCCAGTAAAGTGCAGACGTTCTTTTATTAATTTCTTCTGGGGAAAAAATCGCCAAAGAACCCACTGTTCTTTGGAACATCTGCTCCAGGTATTTTCAGATTTCAGGCCATTGTTCAACCGATTTCCAGCGTTCATCATAGGATCCAGATAGGATTGGCTTCAAAGAGTTCAGATCAGGTCTTTCTACAGTCTATTGGATCACTTAAGAAAAACATAAACTCATAAATAAAATAAATTTTCACAGTAGAAAAACTGGCCTGTAAATTGAAAGTATTGCTGCTTATGTTAAGGCAGAAGATTTTCATCCCTCATAAGGTGTTCCTTGCTGTCCCCTTCAGGATTAAAGCAGAAGAAGAACGTCAGAAGAAGGAGGATGAGAAAGCACGCAGAGAGTTCATTAAGCAGGAGTACCTTAGGAGAAAGCAGCTCAAACTAATGGAGGACATGGACACCGTGATTAAGCCACGTCCTGCCAGCTCCAGACAGAAGAAACCTCGCCCAAAATCTGTCCACAGAGATATCATGGAATCTCCCAAAACCCCTGCCAGGGCTCCAGCAGGTAACACATGCCCCAATGCACAGGGGGTCTGTTCTGTGCCATACGTGCCAGCTTGCTTTGTGCCACCTGCATCCTTTCTGGATTGGCTAACTATATTCCCTCAGCTCTTGCTATTTAATGTGCTCGTTAAAACTTCAGATTTCAAATTCCTATAAAAAAGACAAGCCTGTATCTGCTTACATATATGCATGCTAATTTCTAATGTCTAATGCATTAACTAGCCCATGTACTCCCTTCTCAATGCTAACTTTTCTTTTAAACTCTGGTCTGACTTGCATTAAATTATGTCTCTTAATGAAACTCACTGCTACTTGCATGCAGAGATGGAAAACTAGAAACATCTTTACATACTTTAATGCTTTGATCTGAAAAATGTATAGGATTCAAATTTGATATGTTCAGATTTCAATTTTTGTCGATGATTTCTAAAGTCTTTTTTAATTGAGTAAAAAGTCTGGATATGTCTGGATCCAGATTTAAACAGTCTGTCTTGATGTTAGAACATTAATGGTAGTATTGTTTTTAGAGTGCTATTATACGGATTTTAGTTTTATTATAGTTATGTTCCAAACTGAATTATAAAAGTCTCAGTTTTGCCTTGTCAGACGATGTTAAAGTGAACCATTAACAACTAATAATAAAAGCAACTGCAGATTCACAGATAGAGAACACATCCAGTTTTATGTTGTTTTATATGAAGAATCAGTCCTAATAAAACAGGAAGCTGAAGTTGGTATGAAAACATACAGCGTATCATGCATTTTTGTACTCGTATGTGAACTGACACAACCATGTGTCTGGAAATCAATTTCTACAGTCAATATTAAGATACAATATTAAGGCATGCATCTGTGGAAGCCTCAAACAAAACAAACCAGTTGCATAGGTGGGTACACAAAGCAATGTGAACAGACTCCTTGTCGGTTTTGGAACGGTGTTGATTGTGAATACTTTGTTTTTCAAATCCAGGTTCACGTCCTCGTGTTTTTTCAGTCTCCAGCCTCTCTCTGGCCTCGCTGAACTTGGCGGACACTGACAGCGTGCAGTCAGGCAAGAGAACCCCCAGGTGAAGAATGGTATTCACTTTTTGCCCCCCCCATAGCTAAATGCTTAGATCTTCATTGCTTACAGGATACTTTGTGCTCAAACGGAAGCATTACAAAGTGTCAATGATGTAAAAGTACAAAACCTCCCTTCTTGACAAGCAGTTGAGCTCATCATGGATTCATCCCTGTATGCTTTTTTTATTTTTTGAGGTTGAATCATAAAATACAAATGCTTCGGAACCTTTCACTGGCAGAAGACACAGTGTATCATAATTGCCCTCCTCTCGGTTAGGTTACAGGAACAAATCTTACTTTTTTCCTGTCATGTTCTAAAAATATTGTTGGTCATGATAGTAGCATAAAAAGATAGGGCTGCAGCATGTTCTTAATTTCCTTGGCTAACAAAGTGTATGCATGAAATGATTAAAAAGTTCTCTGCATTAAGCATAAGTGACTGTTGTCAGTCCTCTTTAATTTATTCCTCTTTTACTGACCTCTATTTCACCTTTAATCTCTTTCCCCATAGACCACAAGACATAATATTCTTTGTCCTGCATCCTTGTTTCTCTTTTTTCTTCTTTGTCTCCCCTTTTCTGGAATTTTCAGAAGCAGTGACATAGCCTCAGGAAACCTATACTACTTATTGAAATCTACTAAACTGAAAAACACAAGGTATGACCTAACTCACTTCATTATTTTGGCTCCTGCTTACTAGAAGGAGCAGTCCATGCTAGCACAGTCAGCACAGCTCTTAAATTCATCAATGCAAATGCCAGAGCTCCGGCACTCAGCTGTCACAGGTGAAAATTAGAAATGGTTTACTATTGCACATACAAGAAGTGAGTTTCACATGAAAGGAGACTATATCTAAAAGCTTGCATATAGAACCACTAATTGCCTTCCCTGTTTTCTAAAATGTTTCTCAGATTGTCAGATGCCAAAGAGAGACAAGAAATATGTCAAATCAAGTGACCAAGAAGGTCACCATCTACAGTATAAGATAGATAAGATCACTTTGTTAGCCATATACAATTTCTTGCATTAGGAATCCGTCTTTTCGCATACCTCAGCTTGCTCTCCATGAGACACAGACACACAGACAATGAGAGAAGCTTGGGGTCAGAGCGCAGGGTCAGCCATTGTACTGTGCCCCTGGAGCAGTTGAGGTTAAGGTCCTTGCTCAGGGGCCCAACAGGGTAGGATTCCTCTGCCGGACGCAGGATTTGAACCGGCAACTTTCCATCCTTAGCCACAGCACCACCTTTCCACCCCATTTTTCTTAAAGATAAGATCACTTTATTTACCTCCACGTAAAATATGGATTCTGTTACTAGCTGTGGTACCAAACACCTGTGCGTACTGTGGCTTACTTTCATCATGAAGTAATTCTAGAATTGTGGGATTAAATCGTTAAATGGTTTCTGTTAACTTCAAAGTACAGGTGCTTCTATTCATGAATAACCTTCCTTTTCCAATCTGAATCTCATTTTCAAATGTACTGTATATTTTAAAGGCTGATTAAATGTAAGCAAATGTTTCTGATCTGCTATTCCTGTACTTGCTAACATGTTATTGTTTGTGTTCATTTGCCTCTCATGCTCAGTTATAGAGGTATTTTGTGCCATACTTCTGGTACTTAACCTGCTGCCCTCTAATCTCATATGTTGCACTTCCTGGCCTGTATCCATTAGATTCTCAATCCTATTTAATTCTTTGTATTTAATCTAGATACCCTGCATGGTTTTACCTTCTCTCCTATAGGGGGGATTGAAGTCATTTTTTGTAAAGGAAAGTCTCCAGAATAACATTTATTACTATTGTTGTTATTAATATTAATATTAATATTAAGAAGCCCTATCTGACTGTTAGCCGAATTCCTGTTTTATGTATTGTAATTATTCAGAAATAATGCTAGATATGATTTTGAATGTATTTTTAAGGCCTGAGTCAGCAGATGGTTTTTTATCACCATGTCGATCGGGCAGTCGCAATGGAGAGAAGGATTGGGAAAATGGTTCTACAACATCTTCTGTGGCTTCCAACACAGAATATACAGGTGCTATCTGTTTTCCTGTAGCATTTTCTTCCTTGCATGATGTATTTAAATAGTGATGAAAGTAGAAATAAGATGAATTGTGGCTTTTAAAATAGCCCACACATTAAATGGCTCCATCCAAACGAAAGCTTTAAAAGGATGACAAACTGTATAAATGGGTTCATGCCCAATCACATTAATCTGTGGTCTATCCCGTTTTATAATGTGCTACTGTACATACTGTATGTAACAGCATTTTTTCTTTTTGTAATTCATAATCTGAACTTTTACTGGTTATGTTGATATTTTATATTTTATATAAAAAGATTTGAGATGCACAAGATTAGTCATGCTGTTGGCTGCATAAATAAATTGAATGCTGAAGCTCTTCTTTTCTTGTTCTACTTCTGAACAGGCCCAAAGCTTTACAAAGAGCCTAGTGCAAAGTCTAATAAGCACATTATCCAGAATGCCTTGTCTCACTGCTGTCTAGCTGGCAAGGTCAATGAAGGTCAAAAGAATAAAATATTGGAGGTAAGATTTGCTCTTGTTTAGGAAATATAACCTTTTTTTTCCCTAAGATTTTTAGATGTGCATCCAAGTAGAAATAAACCACTTTATTGTACAGCTATATTTATACATAAATAATTCAACTATATCAATTATGTGACTAATTACAACTTTAATGTTGAAAATGAAGTATAAGAACTTAAGAAAGTTTACAAACAAGAGGATTCTATTTAGTTCAACTGTCCACTTTAATAGTAGTTAATTGATCTGAGGGTCTCATCCAGCTGTTTCTTGAATGAAGGATATTGAAAAGATTTGCCTACGATATAACAGTTAGCAAAGTGGCTAATCTTTCCATTGTCTACTTTGATTAATGTGAAGGCCACCTTTATAACTTATTTAAATGTTGAAAACATCAGTTGTCTCAATGAAAACAATGTCAATTCAGGCAGGACATGAAGGCTAAACTCTCCTGCCTTAATCATAACAGTTGCTGGTTTTAAAATATACTTTCATATACTTGTATACATCTTTAATTGTTCGGCCCTTGTATCCTCTTACAAGTGTTTTGGATTTGCTTACTTTTTTTTTTAAGCGACACCTTTGTCTCTCCCTACTTCTTTTAGCAAATGGAGAAGTCGGAGGCCAACAACTTTTTGATTCTGTTCCGGGATTCTGGCTGCCAGTTCAGGTCATTGTACACATACTGCCCGGAGACAGAGGAGATCAACAAGCTGGCAGGAATCGGCCCCAAGTCCATCACCAGGAAGATGATTGAGGGTCTGTACAAGTACAACTCTGACAGGAAGCAGTTCAGCCATATCCCTGCTAAGACCATGTCTGCAAGTGTTGACGCCATTACCATTCACAGCCACTTGTGGCAGACCAAGAAGCCCGTCACACCTAAAAAAGTTTTGCCTTCCAAGTCTTAGAAGACTGAACTTTCGCTCTGTTTTTTTAATTAAAACATTCACATTCAACTTGCACTTCACATTAAATATCCATTTGGATTAGGCTTCGTTGCTGCCGATGGACAAATAAAACAATGTTATTGTTTTCAGCTTTCCTTTTTCTCCTGTTTTTTTTCCTTATTTCAAACTGGACACCAAACTCTGCTGTCATTATGCACAACTGGAATGTAAAACACTTAAACATATTATGTGCAAATCACTGATGTATTTCAGTAAAAAAAGATCATCCAATACTGGGTAATTTTATTGAAGCACGTGTGTGTATGGTTTTGTATGTGCCAAGAGAAAGTATGGATGCCATGATTTAATTTGGTACACTGAAGCACTGAATGTTAATCATATGTATAGAATGAATTTGTCATATTTCTTATCATTTGTGGCCTTAGACTTTATTTCACATGTGATGGCTCTAAGTTTTCTGTGGGGCTACTTCATGAAAGATTTTTTGTACACCAGTGTTTTCTTATTTTTGGGAGTAGAAACACAATTTTGTCCCGCAAGTCAAAATGTGAGAAAAATGGAAAGTGTTACGGTGTTCTAAGGAAAATAATGATGTATTGGGTTACTTTTCCAATAAAATGTCGATTGAATGCAAAGCAAGTCACTACATAGGTATTTACTAGTTTATAACAAATGGCAAAAGCACCAGACTCAACAAAACATTTTTTGTTATTGACATATTTTCTTAACAGTATTGCACAGTGTGCTTCAGGAAAAATGCAAAGGCTTGTTTGAATATATTTTTTCTGTAGAAAATAGGGCAGACAAGCTAATCATTGACTGATTACATACCTTTATTGTTGAAACTTCTTGTCCTCTAAAAATGGACTCAAAACCTCCTTTACTGTTTCAGAAGACGTTTCCTGACATGTTTTCTTCAGAGAGTTCAGTATTAGAAACTCATGCTTAGCTTGGTTTATTTATAATCACCAAAAAATATCTACTATATATATATTGAATAATGCAGAGTAGCTGATGACTTCATTTTCTAGAACATACAAATCGATTAGAAAAATATGACTTATTTAAATGTGGCAAACGTCACTTGTCTAAACGTCTAAATTCAGGCAGGACAAGAAGGCTAGACTCTCCTGCCTTAATCATAACAATTGTTGGTTTTAGAAAAATATAACTAAAGATTTCATATTCTGTCTATTGAGACTAGTTTTATCAATTAGCGTACGGTTGTAAATACGTTTTTAATTCAATGCGATTCATGAATATTGAAGTACAGTTCCAACTTTCTTCCTGACTGCTATTATCAATTGCTCATTAAGATACTTGCAGTAGATCACATTAGGATGCCATGTTTCATTTTTAAGGGTTGTATTTACCAGTGATTATTTAGCAGTGTTTTTTTTTTCTTTACTGGTTGAAGAAAAATGATGTTCTTTTATATCTGCTTCCATGAAAATGTGTATACTGTGTATATTTTGGGCATACAAGGTGTTACATTACTGAAGAACCTTGGCATGAACCTTTACCATGTATGCAAAAGTGACATTCCTTGTTCTTTTTTTAGTGAGGTCTTCCAGAAAAGACTTAATAATGGTGGATATTTGGAAATGGGGTTTAATAAATGTCTTATGAGGCTTGAAATTAAAGAAGGATTACAGTTAATTTACTTCCTTATGTCTACAAGGTCATCTTTTTTATACCATACTACAAAACACTAACCTAATCTTTGTTGAAACTTACTCATAATACTTTATTTTAAAATGCAGACAGGGAAAAAGCACTTTTTACTATAGTTTTGGGGATATCACTCATGTGAAAGGCCTGAAAAACAGTAGTCTCTTAATCTAAGATCTTTATGGAGAAATGATTGTTGCGTCTTGGAGTGAATTCTGTAAAGGTTTTTGCTCTCTCTTTATCCATCTGTAGTGTAACTTTTTTTTTATTTTAAACTGAGTCCAGACTTTGCTGGTCATGCAGGTTTTACAATTTGATGTCATCTTTGTTAATATATAAATCTAATTTATTTTCAGTGTGTATATTTGTTAAAACTGTACAAAAAAGATGATTTTCATCTTAAAGAATAATGAGAGATGTGCCTCCAGAATAAAAGTGGAAAGTTTTATCATTGGCTTCTCCATTCTCTCTGCATGAACAAGATAAAGATATGTATTTCACAAAAATAAAAAATGTATAAATACATGTGTATATAAAACTGAATGAGGGACTAAAATGCATATACATTCTGCCTATAGATATGTAACAGATTTCCATTGTCAAGACCAGATGTAGACATTGACAGATTTCAGATTTACATTAAACAAATATCGGCTGAATATCCCATCATTGAAAAAGATTAAATGCATTAAAATGATAACTAAGAAATTTTAGTTTTATGTTATTTTTTCTTTGAAATGTAAAATTCAAGATAGTGCTTGTCACCACAGATTAAATACATTCCCTGTGTTTAACATCCTGGTAATTATGCTTTGTTATAGGAAAGTCCTTGTAAACAATATGGTTGATGAATTTATGTATGGCACTTTCTATTTGAGAAATTTCTTTATTTTCTCACTTGCACCAGGAAAGATAACTTTTGCTTACCAGAAAGGCATCACATAGCTTCACTTTTAATTATTTCCTGTGTTTTGATTGCATGTAGTAAACTTTTAATGATAGAATTTGAGATTTGTAATTTGTAGCTACTGTATGAAATGCTTGTGAATAAATTCATATTTTACTATTTAACAGTTGTTGGGAAGAAAAAAGGGTAGTTTACACAGTTTCATTTTAAAACGTGTACATTAAGCCAGTTCAGAATATGCTGAAAAAATAAAAAGTGCCATATGTAACAATCCATACATATTGACGTGACTGGGGTTTGACTATTCCTTTTTTATAATTGCTTCATTTTTCTTTCTCATCAAATTAAGATTCAGTGGCATTCCTTTGTAAAATGTCTAAAGGTAGAATGTGCCTGACTATTTCTTAGTGTATTGGTAGAGAATTGTTACTGTATGGTATATAACTATGAATACTTTTCTTTCTTTTCTAAGCCTGCTAGTTTTATAATACTATTTAATCACTTTTAGTTTTGTAGGTTACCAGAAAACCTTATGCAGGTGGCAGATCAGATTTGAATGTCTGTCTCTAACACAAACACTGGTGCTTTAATTGGGGTTTATTTATAGAATTGCCAAACAAGCAGTTGTATGTGTTTCTTGGACAAATATAAAAGCAGCAGTTATTTTGGTTATTGAAGCCTTTTGGGTTTCATGATGTAGAAGAGGTATTATTTTTAAGACAGCTGTTATAGTTGTCTAATTTGGCTGTTTCAAGCCAAACTGAATAGCTATTTAATTGTAAAACGGGCACTGTTGATTATTGTACAGTGTATTGTGTGCTAATCTGTCCACCTTGATGGAGCATTGCTTCCATTTTTCAGACGCTGTGCTGTCCCTATATTGTCAACATATTGCTGAAGTAACATGTAGTTATTTTTTTTTCTTTTGCATCAAATAAAATGAAGCATGGCCTCAAAAGGATATATTTGTGGTGTCATAAATGTTGAAAGGGTTTGCCAAGATGGAATTCAACAAGTGACAAATAAAATTACATTGTTTTAAAAATGTTAATGAAAACCCCAGAACACTAACATTTTCTAATGCCCAGCTGCAAAGTAATAGACAGTATATTGTAAAACATTAATGTCAACTGAGATGATTAAAAATGGTTTTAATAGTCATTATACACTATTTTTCATGGTATATTTGTTCAAACGTATTACTCTTTATGATAATCTAATGAGAAGCATTGTGCTACATCTCCTTCACATATAGGGAAATAGCTATTTTTTCTTCTAAAGTATTCATTTTATGCAGGGACATTCTGTTGATGTAGTGGTTAGCATTGTTGCCTCACAGCACTAAAGTCCTGGGTTCAGTTCTGGACATTGGGTTCTGTCTGCTTGGGGCTTGTATGTTCTCCTTGTGTTTGTGTAGGGTTTCTTTTGGAGCTTGCATTTCCTCAGTAAAAAACAGTCGTACTATAGGCTAATAGGCTTCTGGGAAAATTGGTGTACACTGCCTCGTGCCCATTGGTTGCAGAGATAAGCTTTGGCACCCCACAACCCTGACTTGGAAGAAGGAATTAGAAAATGGACAGAGGAATGGAATTATATCTTGATTTCCAGACATTGAAAAGCTGTATCACGTGTTCTTTTTGCATATCCTGATGCACTGAAAAAACTAACTCCGGATTAGCTTGAAGTTTGATTTTCTAGCTCTACAGAAAACAAATGTTTAGGAAAAAAAATGTCAGCATAATAGTAGTGATTCACAAAAGAGTACAGAAGAGAATAATACACTAAAAATAAAATACTTTGACATATTGACATTTAAATAGTATGCATATACAGTAGTATAGTCTACCAGTACTAGACCAAAAATAAACTGGAATGAAAGTGATGTAAAAAACCAGTGACGTAAAATATAAAAGACAAACTTCATTGTCAAACTAATCAGTTGCTTAGAATGATGAACATTGATATAATAAGACAATTCTTTGACGTGCCATTGAGGATACTAGAGACTACGATCAATGGAAATCAAAAGAAAGTCAGTAATCTATCTTTCAGCTTCCTCTTCTGTTTACCAGCTCTATTTGGTTTATTGTGTTTTTCTATATTTTCACATATACAGTAGAAATATGTAAACATGCCTGGGCAACTTTTCCCTCGTCTCTAGATAAGTTCTTCTAACCCAACTCAAATTCTTATTGAAATTTTCCATAGCTCATAACACTACATTATGCACTTCATTGTGAAAGATTTGCACTTTTGTGAAGTAGTCATCATCATGTTTGAGAACACTAGCAAAGTGCACCAGTAAGATGGACTGTTTGCAAAATGAAACCTGTCTAAGACTTTTAATACATAATAGTAATAGATGCTTTTTGGAAATGACAGTTTTTACCACGATGTTGTTTAAGGTAAATCTGGCACATAGCAAAACAATATATAATTAATAATAATAATAATTGCTTACAGAGTAATTGCTTACAGTTGCAGAGCGATATGGCTGCTGGCAATCAAAGGTGGGCCTGAATTTCTCCTTGTCAATATGATCTGGCTGGTGTTTAGCCAGCAGCCATATCACTCTGCAACTCACAACTAGCAACCCACTGAAGCTAAGCAGGTATGAGTCTGGTCAGTACCTGGATGTGAAACTAAAAACTAAGGTTGCTGCTGGAAGAGTTGTTAGTGGGGCCAGCATCATTAAAAATCCCAGCATGTCTCTCATGAAGAGCAGGGATGTAACCCCGGCATCCTGGCGAAATTTCCCATTGGCCATTACCAATCATGGCCTCCTAATTATCCCTATCTATGAATTGGCTTTGTTACTCCCCACTGAAAGGTGATGTGTGGTGAGTGTTCTGGGGCACTATGGCTGCCGTTGCATCATCTAGGTGGATGCTGCACATTGGTGGTGGTGGAGGGGAGTCCCCATTACCTGTAAAGTGCTTTGAGTGGAGTGTCCAGAAAAGTGCTATATACAGTAGGTGTAAGCAATTATTATTTACACCAAACCGGACCATTTATGGTCACACAGTTTTCAAGCCGACAGATACCCCACTAGATGGCGCCGCCTTTTTTTCTGGAGTTTGTATTATCACTTCTTGAAGAACTGTAAAACCTTCCACTTGGATTCGCAAAAACACGATTTTGTGTTCAGGATTTTTGCGGGGTCTTTCCTCTGGTAGCTTTCGTTTCCTCTAATCCGAATTAGATTTTACTCGAGATAAATGAATCCCTATCAATGCAGTGTATGCAATGCTACGTTGCAGCAGTAACTGAAACCTTTAGACCTTACAGTCCCGAGTCTGCACCTAGTTAAATCATTTATTGGTTAACTATACTAAGCCCTAGAAGATACTAAGGTGACAGTCTTTGAGAGAATAGGTGAAAGAGAAATCGCATTTTTTGCTTAAAAGTCCAGTCAAGATTGCCTCAAAGCTACAATCATTTTATGTCCTTTGTTTGGAATGCCTTTGTCCGGTCATTGTGAAGCAGCGTACGGTTCTGGGTTCGATCCCAGAATGGTTACCCTTTGTGTAGGTCGTATTTGTCGTGTTTGTGCAAAACTTAGCCTCTGGTTCGCTGTGACCTTCCTTAGGATGAAGCGGCTACGGTCAATAGATGGATCAAAAGCTATTATTAGCTATAGACCAGGCACAAGAACTCCATATCCATTTTGCTAAACACATTATATTGATACATTCTTACTTGTATCACTACAATTTGGGTGCCTAGTCCTTAACTTGCAATACTAGAGCAAAATGCACATATAGAGCAGGAAATCTGGAAACTCCCTTGTGTCTTTAGGCAAAACATATTCAACGAGTTAAATGCTCATTTGAAAAAAAAACACATCGTTACTGTTGTCTCGATGTCGCCTGTATTCGCTGTTTCTAATCATTAAACTGTATAAATGTAACTGCTTTGACTGCATCGAAATCGTTATTGAGCGCCTCCTTGGAGGCAGTGCCGAGGGCAGCTGTGGGTCCTCAGAGTGCCGGCGCAGAGTGCTCGACTCTGATTGGTGACTCGCAGCGATCCGCTTGACAACCAGAGTCGGGTAGCAGACAGGGTGGGAGGAGACGACAACAAGGGATAAAGGGAAAACAATTGGGATTTGTAGAACATAACAATAAAAAATACCCAGTAAAGGCATCTTCCCGTCACTTTTTTCAATACATGTGTTTATAGCATCGAGAAGGTGAGTTTTGTGTGCGGTTTGGTTGCTGGTGCTTTAGTAGTGATGATAATGGAGATGATGCATGTCTTGCTCTGGTTTGCTGGTCTTTTCCATTATCTGGATACCACACATCAGTCTGTGCGTGTCTCTGCTGCGTTGTGTCATCATCTGATTACCGTGGACGTACGAGATAAGCGCGTTAAGTGATTAATTAACAAAGGAATGTTAATATAAAAAGAAGGCTGAGCTGGTTGCCATGTGTATCTGTGATGAAATTAATAACACTGAGATGCGTATTGCTGTACGATTTGGATGTCATACTCTCAGTCGGGCCACTTCTCCGTCCAAGCCTTCAGAAGAAAACCGTTTATTTAGTGGCCGCTACAATTTTTTTTGGTCTTATCGACCATTTCATGTTGACAGTGCTTTTGCATTTGATGAATGAAGGGACCTGTCAGTAGAAACTGGCGAGAATATGTGAGCTTTGGCGATTGTCAATGAGAGACTGCGCAGTGAAGGCTCCAGCGCGTTCCTACCAGATGATGACCCACCTATTTTAGCTAGAGAACACACAGAAATAAAAAAAAAACAGGGGTGGGCGCAGCTTTCGTTATTTTTATGCTGCAGATGTTAAAGTTCTGGGCACATTATCTGAAAATCTAGAAGATACCCCTTTTCTGCCATTTGTGGCTTTAGTTGCAATTCAGATTGTTTTGAAAGGAATTGTAAAGCATTAATTTGTATAATATGTGCAAATATTAAAACAGTAACCCCTAAGCCACAGGTACAGTAGGTGTGCATTGCTCAATAGATGACCGTCTCCTAGTTTCATATCTTCATTTTTATTATAACAGAATTCAATTTGTAATATTGTATATCAATATGTCATTGCAGTGTATTATATCGTATATCATATCAGACTTGCATATAATGAATTTAGTTTTATTACTTCGTTTTTCCTTGGGTAAAAAGCACAATTAACTTAAAAACACACCAAAAAAAAACAATGTACAGTAAGTCAAGTACGATGCTTTTAAACATTTTGGAATAGCTTAAGTGACAGTGTAAATTAATTAAAGCAATTTTACGCCTGACCATTTATGATGTCACTATAAAAATGACTTATCATACAGTAGCTTCAACTAGTTGTAGATCATGTATATATTAATAAGTTGTTTGTCTAGTCTTCAAGTATTAATAATAATAATTGCTTACACTTATATAGCGCTTTTCTGGACACTCCACTCAAAGCGCTTTACAGGTAATGGGAATCCCCTCCACCACCACCAAGACGAAAGCCCTTTATTTATTTCTATAAGTGATGTATTTCGGCTCCACAGAATGTTTTTTGTTCTGTTCATCTTGTCGACCACTTTATCCTTTGCATTTGATTCATGAAGGGACCAGTCACCAGAAACTAGTATTCCTTCAGTTAGAAATTTCTGACCTGCGTTTAGGAAAATATGCACTGGTATTTTTCCTTATCCTTATTTTCTCCCTCAACTCCAAAGTTATAACTCCAAGGTTATAACTTTATTCAGAAGACAGATTTCATTTGACCATTTTACTTTTGAGTCTTCTTTCTTTTCTTTGATTATTTTCGGTTTGCAGATACAGTTCAGAATTGTGTTTGTGTAATAAAATAGGCTGCAATATCATTTCTTATAGCCTGCGTGTCCATTGTATATAGTATCTTGTCATTTCTTTTTCTGTATCTTACTGTTATTTTAAGCATACATTTCTATGGGTTATTGATAGTTATTCTGTCTTTTCTGCGTTCAGTGACCAAGATTTGGGTCCTTGCATTACTCCGGCCCGCACATAATCAACTTTATTTTTATGTGCACAAACATAATATCTCCCATTACGATTACTGAAGCCCACTGATGCTTTTTTTAAAAATCCATCTGTCAATCCATTTTCTAACTACTTTATCCAATACAGAGTGACAGAGCCTTTCCAAGTAAGTTATTTTTGGACAAGTGGGACTGGTTGCCAGTCCATCGCAAGCCACACACAGACACGGCACACACCAGGCCAATTTTTCCAGAAGCCGGTTAATCTACCAGTATGTATTTAGACTGTGGGAGGAGACAGGAGCACCCCGAACGAAGCTCACACAAAATGTTGAGAACATCTAATCTCCTCACGGATAGATCCTAGGAAATAGGGCTCCAGTGCCATGAGGTAGCACTTCACCACCATGCTGCCCTTTTTTTAACACGATGATATTAATATATTCAAAGGAACAAGTGTGAAGGTGTGAAGAAGGCTCCACGGCCGAAACGTTGTGTTCTCTTTCTTCTTTTTTTCCGCATGGAATAAACCTATTACTTGTCCCTTTGCAGCCTACGCATGCTGACGCAGCTACCCACCTGAATTAATATATTCAAGTTCATGCATGGATTTGTGTTGATACATGTGTGCAATTTGTCTATTTAAATTTAATATGGCACTATGTATGTCATAGTTGAAACTGAATTTAATTGGACTGTGAAACAATGCTATTTTATTTTTTTTTTCCTTTTAAAAGCTTCCTAATCTTACTAAAGATACTAAAGATACTAAAGGCTGTGGCAAGTTGGAGCCCATATTGGAGCTACAGGAAACAAGGCAGGATTTCACCCTAAATGGAATGCCAGTGGAATGGGAACACATGCACAGAGGATTTATATTAAGTGGTGATTTGTACAAGGCTTCTCATGCATACTGGAGCCCTGATTAATTTGATTTTTGATTAATGGGAGCTTCCTCTAGTGATTTATGTTGGGATCTTTAGACCTTCGTGACTTTGTTGTTGGCAGGTCTTGTACTTTGGTCGGTAATGTGCTGTACTGTTCGACTAGATTGAATTGTAAATTTTCATCAGTGTAACGTGAACTTGACCTTGTAGTAGATTTGGCTTTCCCGTGAATTCAAGAAAAAGAGTTTTTTAGCTTTCAATAGTATTGACTTTATTGATAGTGCTTTGTTGACGCCACAGCCATTCATGTTATTGAGTTATTGGTGTAATTGAACATACAGTCAACAGTTGTGGAAAAAAAAACAAGTTTGGGCTATACTTAACACACCACACATAACACTCCCAAATAATTAAGTTGATTTTTTTATACATATAAATACGTATTTATATATAAAAAAATAATATATTTTTATTTTTAATGCTTTTTTTAAAGTTATTGGAAGACATATTTTGACAGCCTTTTACAAATAATAATTTTGTGGAATTTGAAAATTTAAGTTCAGACCTCTAAACCTTTTTTGATGTCTAATTGTTTTCTGACTGTTCAGAGCACTAATGTCACCATAAAGCTATTTCTGGAAAATTCTAAACAGTTGTAATACCTTAGATTGCAAAATGAGTAATCATATTTTCTGTTCTGCTCTTAGATTATCCTGTTGATATTTTTGTTAATTAGGTTCTTACGTATTGTAGTACTATTGTGAGTGTACTATTCTTTGGTGTATCTTTTTGCAGTTCATTTTAAAACTGACACCATGACAGCAGAGGAGACCATAAACATAAAGGAGGTGGAAATTATTAAACTCATCCTGGATTTTCTGAACTCAAGGAAGCTGCATATCAGTATGCTGGCCCTGGAGAAGGAGAGTGGGGTCATTAATGGACTCTATTCTGATGATATGCTCTTCCTGAGGTAGGTACCTGGTAAAATGAAGGAATACATGATTCTACTCTGAATAGCAACACGTCAGTTATTCTGAGAGGGAGACCTAGTGCAGGGAAATGTGAATATTCTATGTTGTTGTCTTATTTGCCTATGAAGCAGTCATTCATGTCTTAGCTTTGGTGATACTGGAATATTCTTAGTTTAATTTAGATTGGCATAGAAACTCACATACGTATGTCCTGTCAATTAAAAAGAAAACAGTGCTGTGGATAGCTATTTAAAAAAAATCACAATGGTTTGTTGGGCCCTTGATTTTCAATTTATTTTTTCTTAATTAAAACAAATATTAGCCTTATGTCTTGCATAAGTGACATGTACATTAACCTCCAAACGGTGAAGTCAAACCCATGATTCTCACTTTGAAATGTAATAATCATTTCTCAAGAAAAAATTGATCAGCACAGCTCATAAGTATCTTATTTATTTTTTTATAAAGACAATTCAGTTATTTAAACAATTTGATAGTTTAGAACCTCTTAACTGAGCAAAAGTATTGGGACAACTTGCCGACACATGTCTCTTTTTAATCAGGTGGCAATCATATAGAGCTATCATCATCCTATTAACTGGTGTCTTATTGACTTCAGGTTTAGAGTTTTGGTTTCAAAATACAGTTCTAAAATGTCTTTTAAAAATAGCGGGCAACTTTGAAGCCGAAAGAAAATAAAAAGTGTAATCAGAACCCTAAAGCAGAAATAAGCCATACCAAATTCAACCCCTTCAGAATACACTGAAGACAAAATATTACAGGTATAATTAGCAGGACTGGCTTAACCAAGTAAAAAAAAACCATCTAGAGTTAATAATAGAAAAATTATCAGAGGGAAAATAACTAAAACAACTGCAAGGGAAATTGCCAACCTCCAGTGAGCAGGGGAGAAGGTATCAAAAACACTGCAGAATCACAAAGTCTGCATGGCAAGGCTCAGAACTTATAACTTCTCCTTTTATAAATTCACCACAGACAGACTGTACATAGTACAAGTAAAAAAAGGAAAATGCATCATAAAGTTCTTGTGCATCATAATCTTCTTAATGCCACAGGAGAGACTGATCCATCTAAAACGGGATATCATTTTAGAGTCCGTGTTCATTAGGTATTTATGGAATAATATTGTAGTTATCCTATACAGAGATGGTCCCATATAGCAATAGAGAACTGTTGAACTGAAGGTCAATATTCTTTCTGCATATCTAAATAGTTCTTTTTTATCTATGATCACATTCACAACTGATATGCCCCCATAACTGTCCTTTACAGGCAGTTGGTTCTTGATGGCCAGTGGGATGAAGTTCTTCAGTTCATCCAGCCCCTGGAATGCATGGAGAAATTTGACAGGAAGAGGTATTGTAGACTGGCTCCAAGTAGTGTGACTCAGTTCTAAAAACACAAGCTGATTATTTTTTTCATGACAGAACGTCTAGTATTTCCATTCCCATACATATGCATCTTAACAGTGTATATTTATATATTGATTTCTTGCCAAATTTTGTTTCCCCTCTCTGTAGATTCCGATACATCATTCTGAAACAGAAATTCCTTGAAGCTTTGTGTGTGAATAATGCAATGTCAGCAGAGGATGAGCCTCAGCATGTAAGTGGTAATGGCACTGACAAGATGAACGCTTAGAGCAGCTAGTTAAATTAGATACTTTATAATGTCAGCGAAGGTGAGTCTGGAAAAGTGGATTCACCAGCTGAGCAGATAACACCTCTTAAGTGTGGCAGAAAAGAACTCGCCATTGCTGTATGTGTACGTTGCTCTTGTGTACTAATTCAGATGGCTACCCAGGTACCAAGAATTGTGGGAATGTTTGTCTTGGGCGGAGCAGTGGCTCTGTGGCTAAGGATCTGTGCCTGTGACTGGAAGGTTGCCGGTTCAAATCCCGCTGCCGACAGAGGAATCCTACTCCATTGGGCCCCTGAGCAAGGCCCTTAACCCCAACTACTCCAGGGGTGCTGTACAATGGCTGATCCTGCGCTGTGACCCCAAGCTTCTCTGCCTGTCTGTGTGTCTGTGTCTCATGGAGAGCAAGCTGGGGTATGCGAAAAGACGAATTCCTAATGCAAGAAATTGTAAAGGGCTAATAAAGCAACATTATTATCTAGAATGTTTTGATTACTGAATAGAAATTCAGGTGTGATCCACTATGTTAGTAAATTATCATTATTTAATTAGTCATAATATTAGGGCAGCTTTGTGTTGCAGTGTTTAGCATTGCTAGCTTACTGTACCGGGGCCCTGGGTTCAGTACCAGACCTGGGGTGCTGTGATGCTGTCTGTGTGGAATCCAGGGTGTATTCTGCCTTACGCCTGGGATGGACTCTGGCTTCCCTGGAGCCCTGAATTGGAATAAGCGGTTAGAAAATGGATGGCTAATGATTATGGTGATTTATTACTATTATTATTCCTTTCCGAGTCAAAAACTAGACAGGAGTGTTCTTAGATGAAGGTACAGTGAGAGGTTAATTCCACAATTAACCTCTACTTGTTCCTTTTCAGGCCGCATGCTGACACAGCACCATTCTTATACTGTCCCTTGTGTGTATGGGCTTGTTTCCAGGAGGAACTGTTATAATGTTGTGAACAGAATCCTAAAACTTTCTTCATCATTCAAATTTGAATTGGAGAAAATGACCCAAGGGTCACAGGATCTTACCATGAAGAAATGGTGCACTCGGTATTATGTTAATAAGGTTTTTCTATATATATCCATCAGAGTTGCTCGTTAACCTTACTTTACATTACTCGTTGTATTACTTCAAAGTCCAACGCGCACTTACATTTTTGTGAGGCAACCTTGCTATCCTTCTGTATGGAAATACTGTGACATATGCTGTTCACAGACCCCTTTTTTAATTTTTGCAGTCATTGTCATTTACGGTCTGCAAGTTACAGATGCAACCAGTAGATCATGCATGAAATTAACAAGTCTAAGTTGCCCATGCTCTTAAAAATATCATCAAGGGGATATTTTAAGTAAATGCTGTTATTCTAGTGACAACCTACTGTATGCATTTAGTTCATTTTAATGTCATTTTAATTTTAGCTTCTGTGTTTACTGTTATTTACCTCTGCAGCTGGAGTTCACTATGCAGGAGGCAGTGAAGTGTCTTCACAGTCTGGAGGAGTATTGCCCTTCGAAGGAGGACTACAGCAAGCTGTGCCTGCTTCTCACTCTGCCCCGGCTCACCAACCACACCGAGTTCAAGGACTGGAACCCCAGCACCGCGAGGGTGCACTGCTTTGAGGAGGCCTGTGTCATGGTCGCGGAGTTCATCCCCGCCGACAGGAAGCTAAGCGAGGCCGGCTTCAGGGCCAGCAACAACCGCCTCTTCCAGCTGCTCATCAAGGGGATGCTGTACGAGTGCTGCGTGGAGTTCTGCCAGAGCAAGGCCACGGGGGAAGAGATCACGGAGAGCGAGGTGCTGCTGGGCATCGACATGCTGTGTGGCAATGGCTGCGACGACCTCGATTTAAGCCTGCTCTCCTGGCTCCAGAACCTGTCTCCCAGTGTGTTCTCCTGTGCGTTTGAGCAAAAGATGCTCAACATTCACGTGGACAAGCTGGTGAAGCCCACCAAGGCAGCCTACGCTGACCTCTTAACCCCCCTTATTAATAAGCTCTCCCCTTACCCATCCTCGCCCATGCGGCGGCCCCAGTCAGCCGACGCCTACATGTCTCGCTCTCTCAACCCAGCGCTGGATGGCCTCTCCTATGGATTGTCCAGTCACGACAAGAGAGTTACAGACCTCACCAACAAGACTTCACCGATGTCTCACTCTTTCGCTAACTTCCAGTACCCAGGAGCGCACAACCTGAGCAGAAGCTTAATGCTGGAAAACACAGACTGTCACAGTATCTATGAGGAGTCCCCAGAAAGGTAGGCTAAGTATTTAAAGTTTTCTTATAAAAAAAGTGTTATGTAAAGAGATATTTTAGAACTGAGCAACGGACAAGCCATTTTATTAGGTATAAATTGACGATTCTGCTAAAAATGACAGTTATGGCAGAAGATTTTTATTTTTTAAAACTTTTTTTTTTCCAGAACTGACACTCCTGTTGACAGGATGTTGCATTCCGCTGGCGATGACGCAGTGCATCCTGGTCCTGTGTCTGCCCCAGGTGGTGACCCTATGCCCCCAGCAGCTTGTGAGAAGAATGAGGTAATTAGTTACTGAAAGCCATAAGATTTCTTTCACACAGAGCATATGAGGACTTTTTTATTGCAGGTAGTCCAGCCTTCAGCAGGCTGTTCCACTTCATTCACAAACATAAGGTAACAGTCAATGTGACTGAGCATATAGTTTTGGGTTTAATGGCCTTCTTATTGTCATTGTTAATGTTGTGGATTTTTTAGAGTCTTTTCCAGCCTAGGGGTTCTTTTCCATCTGTTTTTTGTCAAAAGATTTTTCAGGATTTTAAATTGTTCAGAACAGAAAAAAGGAATAACACGCCATTTTTCTTTAGTTGATAAACATAAGTGATATATATATATAATAATTGAAAAACACTTTTTATTATTAGTTTAAGCAGTAGAGTGTTTTGACCTGACCACGTTCAGGCCATGTTCTGGTGTGTGAGCTTCATTTACCTGGATTTGCATATCTAAAGAGGGATAAAGTGTGTTTATACAAGGAGAGATGAGACTCTGGAAAAGCTTTTGATAATGGCATGTGTGCATAGATCCTACGTTCTTTCTAGTATTTTTTAATGTGCAGTAGATATATAATCCCACACATGAAAGTCTCTGAGTGACTATATTGATTTGGTTTGAAAAGGCAGTATTAGTTGTAGTGACTTGAGTACTACAAAAGTAATCTTATCCCCTCACAGTGCATTGTCTAAATTACAAATTCTTTAATATTGAATTACTTTTACCCCTTTTTGTTAGTCAACCAAGTGCATATTCTGAGAGTTTGGATATTCTTTGAAGAATACTATGTCATCTCTATCAAATTAATACTGTCCAAAGCTTGTGATTTATGATTGATTATTTCTCTTTAAATTAAACCAACAGAAAACATAAAAATAATCACATTATTTTTTATGGCTCTGTTCAGTTGTGTTGTTTTATATTACCCTGTTTTTTTAAACCTTGAAGATTGAATTTGTAACCTAGGCTATCCCATCAGTATTCTTTCTTTCTCTTAAATCTGAATGTTGATGCCAAGAGACACTGCAGTAGAGGACAGGCTATAAATTAATCGCCATGAATTTTGTATGCTTTAAATCTTTTATGACTCCAAAGAGGGACGAACCTCAAATCTTATTAATGTAAAGCTGGCTTGGATAACAGCATAAAGTAGGTTGTCATGTCCAGGTTGACATGGTGAATCATTCTTACTTCTACAGTCTCATTACAAAAGTTCTACTTGTAAAGTCATCTAAGGCCTTAAACATAACTATTCTATATGTAATCTATTTATATGTAATCTGTGTAGATTGTATTGTGAGCCCAGTAAACTTTGATTTTACACTAGTATTATGCATCCAGAAAAACATACATTTGTTGTTTTTTTAAAATCTAATTAAAATATTTAATATTATCAGATTGAACCATATTATAGTTAAGGAAAATATATATCATTTGTTTAATACAGTTTAATGAAATTTCATTGGATAATAGCCTTGAAAGGACAGGTTTAGTACCAAACTCATCTGGCCCATATGTTTTTATTTAATTTCTTTGGCTTGCTTGTAAAGCTCCTTTGAAGAAGATCATCTCTCTACATAAAGTACCAGCCACACTGTGGCATTCTTAAGTCTGTTCTCAGCCACAGACAAAATAATCTGTTTGTTTCAAGCAAACCAAATGTTGATCATTATTAGGCTTCTCCAAAATGGAAATGTTGAGTTGTGGCATTTAGGAATTCAAATCATAGTAATGAAATACAGGATATGAAAGGCGATTATCTGTCTTCAGCAGGTGAGATCAAAAGCACAGGCAAATCTCTTTCCAGTGTCTGATTCTGCTTCCTGAATTTTGCCTTTCATGTAGCTTTCCAAGAGGATGGAATAAGGCATGACGAGGCATGCTTGTCAAAGCTACCTATAACACCTTTCTGCCAGCCTTGAAGAATCTTGTGCTCTAAAAAACTTTTTTTTTTATGACTGAAGACTCATTGGCAGATCTATCCTTATACTGCTTTTTAATCATATAAATCTTGCATTGCAACAAAGAGAATGATTATTTTTGTAGCTTTCCTTGATCAGGCTAACTCATCATTAACCTTTTCTGCCATTGGTAGGTTCTTCACTTCATTTTAATGTATGATTTTAAAAAAAGAGCTGGCATCCTTATTAGCACAGATTGCTTAGGATTAGAAATTGTTGGTTTGCATTCTGTGCGAGTGCTAGCTCTGATTACACGGAAGGTTCAGACACATTGTCCGGGGGAGGCTGGATTCTCTTCCAAAGGGAGAATTTGGTATGTGGTAAGAAAATATAGCTTTAGGAAGCACAGGGTTGTTTCTTAAGGTAAATGCAATCAATTTCAGTCCATTTGTGCAATATGTAAGTGCTTAAAAAAGATTATTATAAGATACTTATTCTTATAATTTATACATTCTTCTTCTGCAACTCATATTCATCAAATTATTGATTATGTGGAAAGGTTGTAGTGAATGCTATGAAAAAGCAAACCTATAATTATGTCATTGTTTTAAAATTCTAAATCCAGTTTTAATTGACTAAAAGAAAATTTAAGTCAGAATCTCTTAATCTCTAAATTTGTGTCAGCAATCAATGCTTAGCTATTTACTTTGATTACTGGAGAAAACTTTAGAAATGCATCAGGTCAAATTAGAATGAAAATGATGCATAGAATTATGGCATAGTTAGCATTGATGCCTTGCAGCACTCCAACAATCCATAACAACAATCCATTCCTGAGGTGTTGCTACTTCCCCAGCTCCGCGACTCCACAGAGCAGTTCCAGGAATATTACCGCCAGAGGATGCGTGTGCAGCAGCACCTGGAGCAGAAGGAGCAGCAGAGACAGCTGTATCAGCAGATGCTACTGGAGGGAGGTGTGAATCAGGAGGACGGCCTAGATCCTCAGCAAAACCTCACTGAGAAGTTCCTCAATAGGTATGCTTTCAGACGTACCAACCTCCAACCTCAGAATAAAAAAACCACTACAACACACGATCTGCTACTCAAATTGTTTTCATTCATCAACCAGTCTGGTTAATACTGAAAAAAAATTTAGGGTTTGGGAAAACCTAATCTGAAAATTATCTGGTGTGAAAGCAATTCTATGCAGAACAGTTTGGTAGAATGGTGTATTGCAAAGTTTCTTACAGGTAAACCTGTTCCCAGTAGTGTTATTTTGTGTCTGGAAGTATAGGAAAATTGCTTGGCACACTACATTTACACATTGAATAGCGAACTACTCAGCTGAGATTTTATATTAAATGTTTTATGTACAAAAATTGTTCTTATTTTGCCACCACAAATTAATTCTTCTGAAGAAGGAAACATCTGCCTTGCGTAGATATTATGAGCTTTCCTTTCTGATTTAATCAGAATTAAATGGGACCAGAATCACTTGTGTGTTGAAACTATTTGTTAAGAAAGTGCCAAAATCCTTGTGTTTTTTAACATAAATACCCTCAAGACCTTTCAAGATAGATTGCAAACACTAAATTAAATAATGGAAAATAATAAGAAAATTATAATTACAGGCTTTAAAAGCTTTCTGTCAAAGTGGCCTGTGGTAATGAAAGTACTGCATAAACAGAGAATACACTGTTAATACTGATTAAAATGACTTTTTTTCTCAAGGCAATTTTTCAGAAAAAAAAACTTGTTTTTTTTTTTCCATTCCTCCCACTGGTGCACTTGGAATACTAATTTGTATTAAGTTTACCATTGTTTGCAGACTGCCCCAACCAATGGTGAATTATGTTTTCACTGTTGTTCACACTGAATTCTTAAAGATAAGATAAGATCACTTTATTGGCCATATACAATTTCTTGTATTAGAAATTTGTCTTTTCGCATACCCCAACTTGCTCTCCATGAGACACACAGACAGGGAGAGAAGCTTTGGGGCAGGCTGCAGGGTCAGCCATTTATACGGTGCCCCTGGAGCAATTGGGGTTAAGGGCCTTGCTCAGGGGCACAACCGAGTAGGATTCTCTTTCCTTTTGTAAGAAAACCCTAGATTTTTTATTATCTAATATATCATTTTTAAGTTAATGTTTGTTAAGGTTGTTCTCTTGCAGAAGTCAATATAGCAATGAGTTTAAACTCTCTAAATTACTGCAAGGATAGTTTTATGAGATGCCTTATTTTGACTGAAATGGTCGGAAGTCTGTTTTTTATTTGGAATATAAGGGAAAAGATATATCCCTTTTATTGTGTGACATTCCTCATGAATTTGAGCAATATGAATAATTTCTAAGATATGTGAAATAGGAGTTCTTTGTTCAAATTATTTTACAAAAAGGAATAAAGGAAATACCTTAATTTAAATACGTTAATTTTTCATTATGAGTGTCTTCTAATTATGCTTTAGAAGTCAAGGCACATTTATTAAGGAGTGCTTAATGTGAATAGCTGGATTTATTTCCAGCTCCTGATTGTGAGCTGTTATTAGCTCCTGTTTTTCTGTGTGCAGTCTCTAAAGGACGCTCTACTTTGCCAACTGTATCTTCATACAGGTCTTCCAGATAGTAGGGATCACTACAGGGCAGAGTCAGTCACAAGAGACAGATTCCTCTTTGCACCCAGCAATATCGGTTTAATGCTTAAGCCATCTTATATATACACTGTTTTTAATAGTGGTGTTTTTCTCTGTTAACAATGTATTGTAACTATTAATAACTTTTTTACTTCTGTATATTTCCTATCCAATTCTTTTAGTAAGTACTGTTAAAATAATGTTGCAATTGTTGTGAAATTAGTACAGATTATTATATAAACAGCAAGATCAAGTGAACATTTTAAATTGACTTATTAAAATGTTTCCCTTCTATAATTAACTTTGCTTATGGACATTTCCATTTATGTGTTACATTTTATTCATTATGCTTTTAATCCATATCCTTGGGCACTTCACTTGCCCTTACCTGAGCAGTGAGGGTAACAGCTTATATTTCAAATATAACACCCTTAAATACAGGTGCTTTTAAGTAGGATGTGTGCATAAGGTAAAAAAGGCATTGTCTTAGATGTTTTTGTTCATTTCCTATTTTGCTTTGTTGTATATTTCCAAAAGCAGAAAGGGAAACTTTTAGATCGAAACAGAATGTTTAAAGGCTCTCATACTGTATATTTGTTTTGTTTTTTTCAATTCTGTTAATGTGATAAGTTAAATGGTCAAAGGGCTTAGACTTCCCCCTCCCCTATGCCCATCATGTCATTGAATTGGGCCTGGATTTCAGACCCATCGGATAAACAAGTCTGTTTGTTGCAGGTCCATTCAGAAGCTGGAGGAGCTGAATGTGGGGATGGACAATCTGGGCGGTGAGGTGCAGGCTCTGAGCCAGCAGTGCAATGGAACGGCAGCCTGCAGCCCTGCACCTGGAAGTAGCTTGGCCCTGACAGCTGAGAGAGGCCAGCAGAAAGACATCGCTCGAATTTCAAGCAGCACTCCGCAGAAAGCTGGCGCGAAGGGGATGCCCTCCTTAGATGAGTCCCCAGTTTTGGTGACTCGGAGGTGAGGAGCAATCCATAAATAAACCTCTCGCCACTTTTAGAGCTCTTGTGAGATTTTAGAATTCTGCATCCTTCATTTTTTTCCAATTAAAATGTTTAGTATTTCTATCTCGTAAATCTCTGAAACAAAGGCGATGCACTTTTCTGTGGTTGGTGGGTCTCTTTGGAGCCATCTACATGTTATGGCTTTTTAACTCCCTTCCAAAAATACTTCCAAGCAGGTATTTATCCTCTCCCAAAACTAAATGATCGGCTGAGACTCAAAAAGGAGGTCTTGGAGAGAAACTGGGAGAGGTGGGCTATTTTTACTGCCCAATAACGATAATGAAAAGAACATTCCAAAACACAAATTCTCTTCTTTTTTCCCATCTTTCTCCCTAGCACTATATCCCCCCTATCAAACTGCAAAATAATTATAAGTAACAAAATAAATACTTTATGTTTTGCTGTGACTGGCAACATTGTTCTCAATAGTTTTTGTATGTCAAAAAAAGAACTTGACTAAAATACAAGTAAAGAAAAAATGTAATTGTCATGTTTCAGCAATAGAACTTTTTTAAAGATTTCCTGCACCTGTTCACATTTGCAATTTAACTGCATGGTTTCGTTAAAAAATAGAATATTCTCAATATTAGTATTGTAATATTAGTAAGGCATGACTACAAAAATTTTAATCTACCATATTAACTGCAAAACCTACAAATATTTAACCGACTTCAGATTCTTCTGTATTAGAAAGATCCAGTTGACATTCAAACTTTGTATTGCCTTGAGTAAAAATGTGTCACATTTGTTTGCAAAGATTTATATAGCGATCCAGTAACTGAAGTACAGTAAATGGAAAGCTTGTTGATTTTGTGTGATTCTGCGCAGTGGGAGTCCTGCCAGTATTCCAAAAGACAGGGCCACACAACCACCCCTACTAGAGGATATTGGCTATTCCTCTACACGTGGCAAGAGTCAAGAGGTGAGACCTCACGAGACATATACACTAGAATTTACAAAAAAGATCAGCAGTGAATTAGAAGCTGTGTTTTGGATTCATGGAGAGTACTGTATGTTGGATGCTCATGCAGTCTCCTGTGAAAAGCTTAGGGTCTGAAGTAATGGCTTAAGTAAGGGTCTGATGGTAAATGGCTTATAATTTCTTTACTGTGTTACCTTACTGTGTTAATACCAGCTGTAGTAATGTATCATTATCAATAATGTCTAGGGACTGTTTGATTTTTCACTTCATTTGTAATAAAATAATAGGACTCACCTATAGCATAAGACTTTTATTGACTTTAATATACAGGTGGGGTTTTCAAAAAATATATATCTTCATTTTCATTCTGTAAACATTTCAGATTTTTAAGGATTCTTCCTGGGCTTCAGATTCTTTTACACCGCCCACTCATGGTGCAACAAGAACTCAAAATAGATGCTTCAGGCTAGTTATTTGTAATAGTGTTTAAAGATTCAGGAATGAACCTTTTCAAGAAATGTTGTCCTTTTTCTGTTGGCTCAAGGGTGAGAAACCAAAGATGCAGTTTGCTGCAGTCAGCACCCTGGAGGACACACAAGCTGTCAGAGCTGTGGCCTTCCATCCCAGCGGAGCTCTGTATGCTGTCGGGTCCAATTCCAAAACACTGCGGGTCTGTGCGTACCCAGACACAATTGACACAAGGTATGCAGTTTTCGAGCCGTTCCCCCTTGGTTTGTTGTAGAGCAGGTCGACTAATTTGGGAAAGAATGCGCTTTAGAAAATCATTCCCACAGCTGAGGGAATAAAAGAGCAGGACAGATTCGTTTTAGTGATTCTCACTAAATAGCATCATCTACTATATTGCAGAGCTTGGCAGGAATTTGCCAAGAAATCTTTTTCCTAGTATTGTTGGTGTTACAAATACAAATCTAAACATGCATGGGCTAGACTCCCTGTAGATCACACTATATGCTTTGCAAGCCCTGAGACATTTTTATATTTTCAGGAAATTCCAGAGCCACACCTTATAAACCTCTCCCTGTTGTACCTATAAATGGGAAATGTTAAGTAAAATGTGCTTCAGCATCATCAGTTTGTAATATTTAAAGAAATGTGGTTGAACGCAGAGAAAGCTATCTTCTGCCAAGATTTTTTCCTTATTCAGCCCTTTTCTTTGTACACGTTTATAGATTTTTTTTTTAAATTAAAAAATATGTTTTTATAAAATAGTAGAACAAATCTTATTTTTTGCTTCTTGTTTCAACAGTGTGTGCAGCTCCCCAAAGCAGCCAGTTGTGCGTTTTAAAAGGAACAAACATCACAAAGGGTCAATATACTGTGTGGCCTGGAGTCACTGTGGACAGCTGCTAGCAACAGGCTCCAATGATAAATATGTCAAAGTGTTGCCATTCAATGCGGAATCCTGTAACGCTACAGGTGAGATTTGTTTTTGTGTCAGAAAGGGAGGTATGCCAAGAATTCCACTAGAATAAATGTTGTCTTTATGGAAGACAGCTGTTAGTAGAATAATTTGTTTCTCAATCTAGGAAAGATCGACTAGACACATTCTCTGCCTTAAAGGAATGCACTAGTTGGAAGGGCTCAATGAACTGATTTTTTTAGTCTTGAACAAAAAAGACTGAACAGACCAAACTCAAGTATTCAGAATCACTAAAAGCACTGACATAGCCACCCCAGTGAAATTCTTCAGAATCAGCAAAGAAATGTAAACTGCATATTAGAAATGCAGTTAGTTTTCCTGAATTAGGAAAGTGCATATTGACAGCACGCGTAAACAGTTTTAGGACTGTGGAATAAGCTACTCCACCATGTTTAAAAACTTGATGCTGTAGCTTCTTTATAAAAAAAAAGGTTAGATGATATTCTCACATCACTTAGCTACTAGCAGCCCCAAAAGCTAGATGTTCTGAATAGCATCTTTAATAATAATTAATAATTCCTTACAGTTAAACTGTATAGCGCTTTTCTGGACACTCAAAGCACAAAGGACTCCTCTTCACCACAAATGTCCTAACTTTCCTGGATGATGTGATGGCAGCCCAAGTGGGCCAGAATGCTCCCCACATATCAGCTATCAGTGGGGAGGAGAACAGAGTGATGAAGCGAGTTATTATTAGGAGGCCATGAATGACAAAGGCCAGGGAGAAATTTCCATTTGGAACTTCTTTTATGATCTTGCATGCAGAAAGGTACTTTCCTGAACATGTAGTAATACAACAGCTAGTTAAACTCCAGTGTATTTCATCTCCATATAAGTGTCATGTGGGTGTTAGGGTGTTTGCCTTAAACAGCTGTTTGTTCATACAGGTCCAGATTTGGAGTTCAGTATGCATGATGGGACCATTCGAGATCTGGCCTTCATGGAAGGGCCCGAAAGTGGAGGTGCCATCTTAATTAGCGCAGGGGCTGGGGACTGCAATATTTACACCACAGACTGCCAGAGGGGCCAAGGACTACATGCGCTTAGTGGTCACACAGGTACAAGCCCTTTCCCAGACAGCTAACATACACAAGTGTAACCAGAATGCACAAGTACAGAATCATTTGATTCTTAGGTTCTAATAATACATTTATGTGTTTTACTTTAAGCAAAGAACATGTGGCTTTTGTAGTTTTTACACAAATGCTTAATTTTTTTTGTAACATTTCTTGTAGCTTTTTATTGGAAATTTAAAGCTTTTCTAATATGTCTAGAAAGATGTATGTCGTGAGCTCTATTTGCTTTTTATCTTTACAGTGTAAAAAAGTTATTTCTACTTGTAAGCATTGGTTATGGAAGCTCAAAACGTCTTGCATACTTGTGTTCAGGTCACATCTTGTCCCTGTACACCTGGGGTGGGTGGATGATTGCATCAGGGTCACAGGACAAGACAGTGAGGTTCTGGGATCTGAGAGTTCCCAGCTGCGTTCGAGTAGTAGGCACAGCTTTTCATGGGTCAGGTGGGTATCGGTCGTTATTACTTTCTATAGTACAGCTGTTAGAAAGTCCTTACAAAACGTACTTTATTCAACAAATCAATAGAGGCCATCTTTGGGGGAAAAATAGTACAGGTTGTAATAATTCATTTTCACCAGTTGGGGACAGCGTTCCATTATTTTTGTTGCCGAGTTCAGTTTATTTGAGTTCCGAGTTCAGTCTCTCACATGCACAAGTGCAACGATAACCTTATTTGCATGTGTGCTCCAATACAAAGGCATTAAGGAAATGCCAACTTAAACACAGAGCAACAGCAGCAACAATAGCAAACTAAAATAATACTCAAATACAGCACAGCTCAAACAGCGTGCAATAAAAACTTAATTACAATACTAATACTTAATTCTTAATACAAAGAGCAATTTCTCATAGATTGTCATTTCAGTTAAAATAAATTATTTTCAGTGGAGTGTGAAATGAAAAGAACAGTGCTGCTGTAAACCGGCAGTCAGATGTATACTGCTTGTTGCTTGACTGTCTTTGTGCTGCCGGTCCTCCAGGCAGTGCAGTGGCTTCTGTTGCTGTGGACCCCAGTGGCCGTCTCCTGGCCACAGGTCAGGAGGACTCCAGCTGCATGCTTTATGACATCAGAGGAGGGCGGATGGTGCAGACCTATCGCCCTCATTCCAGCGACGTCCGCTCTGTGCGCTTCTCCCCTGGGGCTCACTACCTGCTCACAGGCTCCTATGACACCAAAGTCATGATTACTGACCTGCAAGGTAAGGCGAGACTCAGGCACCATAGAAACGATCAAAAAAAGAAGAATATGTTAATCAACAGTGCCCCGGCTAGCTCTGTTGGTAGAGGATGAGACTCATAATCTCAGGGTAGTGGGTTCGTGTCCCACGTCAGGCGCCAGGCCCTCCATGTTGGAGGCTGGGCACAAGGCTAACAACCCTGTCCCGTAAAAACCAAAATGTTACAGTAACAGCAACAGGATGTTGCTGCCACTAAATGCCGGAAGGCATAAACGGGCAAACATCCATATCCATGTTCATCAACAGGAACCAGACCTTACTGCGGATAAAACATATGACAAGGCTGAGCCTTTTTTTTTATTCTATTAACAGTGATATACTGTACATATAATGTAGTGAGGTGACAAGGCCATACATGATTGCTGTCTTTAACATTTTTATAATATGTATTATTTATTTTTTTATGTACAGTATATCACAAATTTAAAACACTCTGATATAACCTCTTTTGCAAGCATTAAATAAATTGAAAGTTAACCAGAAGAAACAAGCATTCACCATCCCTTTTTTTGTTAGTTTGTGCTAATGAGCCAAAGTTAAGAGCAGCAAATCCTTGTTTCCTTCTTCCCCAAAATGTTCACTTCTGAAATGCAGTTCTTGTATTCCACATTTTTCTTAGGGGACCTTACAAAGCAGCTTCCAATCAGTGTGGTTGGCGAGCATGCAGACAAGGTGATACAGTGTAGATGGCACACACAGGACCTCTCCTTCTTGTCCTCATCAGCAGACAGAACTGTCACTTTATGGACTTACAATGCATAGGACTCACAACGTTGGGAAAGGTAGGTGGAAAAAGCACACAGACTCTCCCTTGAATCAACTGGAAAAGGCCCCATCAGATGTTAAGCCTACGTGACATTTTCCCAAGGAAGGAAAAAAAGTGGATGCTCATGTTAAATGTGTGCGTCTCTCTCTATGCTTGTGCAGATGATGGTGTTTTGTATTATTTTGCTGTGCTTACAGTCTTCCACAAGCATTACAGCTTCTGTGACTGATTATAGTCCTTTTGCAAAATCATTTGTAATGGCTCTTCGTTTCCTGTAAGTGTGTATATGGTTGAAAAAGCTTAATAACAACGTGCCGATGGTTTATTTGTTGCATTCCTTGATGTTAACAACACTTGATTAATACAGAATGCACAAAAGCTCAGTTGCACACCGTCAGCAGAGATTGTCCCATGTAATGGGCACTGCTGAAGGATTCATCTCTCCTGAATTAGACAAAAATCCTGTCCCAAACACAGTATGTTAGTGAAATGGTGCCTTGATAAGTTAGCTTCATTAAATAGCTTTATTTATATTCATGATGTATTGGGCCATATTTTGCAGTAAGTGCAAGGGCTACGATAAAAATTAGTCAAATAAATTTAGCAGCATAAAATGTGCAAGGAGTTATTGCCACTGCAGTTTTACTCAATGCCAAATATGGCCATAAATATTCCTGACAAAAATAACTGTCCAGAGGTCTGTCTGTGAAGAAGCCAAGTGGGTTTTGTAGCACAGCTAGTAATTATGGTTAGAAATCAGCAGGGTTAGTGGAGAAAACATTTGGTTTTAAAATTAGTTGAACAAACTCTTTTCAATCACTTCTTTGTAAATAAGGTAAATGTCTAAAAAAAGAACAATTTTAGAAATGTTTCCATTTTATGTAACAAAATCAGTGTTTGATTTTTTTTAAACAAATGTGTCATCTGCCACAGGGCACCTCAGTATGTTACAGAATGCTTGCAAAATTAATATTAGGCTTGTTAAATAAGACTACTAAAGACCATTTCTAACAGCTCTCTGTTGCTGAAAGGCCATTCAGATACTGATATCTCAAGAACTTTGAGGTTAGTTTGGTCAACTTGACACCCATTTTTGTTGAGTGTACTACTCACCTTATTTAGGGTAAGTATAATTGCACAGCAGATGGTTTGAAGCAGTTTCTAAAAAGTAACCACATTCCATTTTGAAGGTGCAGTCTTAGCCTATGGAATAAAGAGTACAGCTTTATTTTATAACCATTTCCATTAAATATGTGGAGAAAAGCATGGCATTCCACATAGGCATGACTTAAAAAGAAATAAAGAGATGACTTCTTCTCCAACACACATCTGCTTCTTTTAATTTGTTACTTTTGCACTTTGTTCATTATATACAAAGGAATTGCTGTTTCGTAAGAAATTGCAGATTGTATTGTATGTATGTTTCTGATTTATTTTCGTATTGTACAGTTCTTTTGTTTAAATTAAAAGCAAAAATAAAGGTAGATTTATTATATTTATTTGTAATGTAGTTTGTTTCTGTTTACATTTTATGAGAAGACTGTGAACTTAAAAGGTAGCTTTTATAAGTCTTTTAACATGACAAGTGTGGAAGTGTGACTGCTGTTTAATCTCAATAAAGGCCTTTCTGACACTTAATCACCTTAAACCTTTTGCTTTTTTGTGTTACAGAAACTGACCTATTTGTTTTACATGATTAATTGAATAAAACAACATAAAGTTTGGTGTACCATCTGTGCATTGAGTTTTGTGGAATTCTTAAGAAATTAAAAAATTCAATTATGTTATTGGGGCTTTGCTGTTTATTTTATTATAATTTACTTAATTGTGGGTTCTGACTGTAGAGATAATAATGACTTCCTTCTTAATTGGAATTTACTTTGGCTTACCTTGATAATGAGCCATTGATTTACTGAATTTCCCAAGTTTTCATGCTTTTACTTTTTTAATGTTTAGGTTTCAACCTAAACCACGACAGCCTACCTATTTACTAGGACAAAAACAAGTCTGTTTCCTTCTCTGTTCTACTAATTTGAATCAACATTGCATATCAATTGTTTAACACATTTCCCTGTAATAGTCTTGAATGAATATTACATTGCCTTGTAGTTTATAACATGTTTTATGTGTGTAGTTTTCTCTTTAAAAAAATCATTGGAAAAGTTTGAGATATGCAATATTTAAAAATTACATTTACAAATACTTCTATGTTCTGGTATTTCTACTTGTTAGTAACTCTCATTGCGCTGAAATAACAAAACAACAGAATGGAAGATAATTACATCTCCTTCTCATTTTTAATTGATATTGGCATTAACCTAACAAGAAAATAAAATGCTGTCTATTCTGTACAGACGTTAAATGTCCCATTGTATCAATACACGAACAAAATTATGACCCTCCTTTTATTTTGCATGTTTGTAGTAACAAGGAAGACTGTAGCACTGGGTGCCAGATTCTTTATATACATAAACAGAAGTCTAAAATGAAACATGAAACAGGGATGCACATATTTTCAAAAATTGTAAGCAACTCTTGCACACCAAAATTGCACTGATGTCAAGTAAATGATCCTCCAGGTTCGTTTACGTAAACTGTTGGTGATTGCGTTGTTAAATATGTTAATTTTAAGGACGAGACACTTTATTACTTAAGATTTTTAACAAACTCCTCATCTTTAGACTGAAGGTATATAACAAAATAAAAAAGTGTTCAGAAAACAGCATCTGAACAATGTACCCATGTCAAAAGTACAGCCAGGATTTTATTTTATCTTTATTTTGAGATTACAACCGAAGTGTGAAGTGTATTTACCCCTTTGAATGTGTCAATATTAAGTCTTTTATTCACTAAATTGAGTAAGCGTGGCACCATGTAGTGTAAGCTTCAGTGTAGTATAAGTGAATAGCGGAGTTATTTATTTCTCAAACTCACAACCGTACCCCGTGTTTTCACTGAAATGTGCGAGCTGCAAACCAGTCTAATTTGCGCTACTGCACTTAAAAAAATACTGCAAAAAAAGAAAAAAAACGCATGCGTACTCTCCGCGAACATGTACTATTTTCAAAACACTATAGATAAGTATACCATTCTAAGAACACAAACATCACATTTTTAGTGAATACATACAGTAGCTGTTGGTAACTGTAGTTTCTTCCTATTCCGAATTCACTGAGACTGAAAGCAAAGAGAAATGAATAAAGACTACCATTCCCATGAGCAATTTCGCGTACCTCCGGCTTTTATTTCAGGTCAAAGCTTGCAACAGGAAGGATTAGAAAAGAGAAGTGTATTGCATGTTTTTTCCATGTAAGTAAATGTACCACACAAAAATATATATTTACAACAAAATTAGTTGTATATAATATCATCCGAAAATGTACTAGCGGTTCTTTGTGATGGCTGCTTATTGTACTTAGATTCATCTAGTATGCTATAAAACTTGAGTTTTGGATTCATGAGAAAGCGTTGGGAACACAAACGTGTGGGTTATACCTACCGTTGATATCGTCTATTTTCTTTGCGTTTTGGGCAATAATTATATTTATATCCAGCCGTGTGTGTTTATACTGATCATATGTGCTTATGGTTTTTACGTTAATGCATAGTATGCATTACTATGAAGTAACACTGTGTTTTTACTCTTGGCTGGGGAAGAATGCGGATAGCTGTATTGTACTGCGTGCTGTTGATTGTGAGAGGACAGGTGGATGACGACGAATGGATCGATCCCACTGACATGCTCAATTACGACGCTACAACCAAAACTATGAGGAAGCAGACAGAGGTTACGCACTGTTTTGACTCGTATTTACCCCTTTTCCATAAGCTTGTTGACGTGGTGACACAGTTATTGCTAAGTTGTGTTACAATGCCAAAAAGAGTGAATTCTAAACAAATGTGTTTTCCAATATTGTATGATTTTCAAACACGATTATAGTCGCACCATATACAGTCTTACATTATACAGTTTAACTGACCCACATTTTTGTTAACAGTTTGCTATTGTTTTCTTTAAGGTTAACAACTATAACAATGTTCCTACCAAAAGAAGAGAATATATTAAAGATTCAGATCAGCTGGTGACATGTCCTGATATAACTGACTTCAACAACAAAATTGACAGTTTACAGAGAGAGGTTTGTAATGTCTTAATTTCTTCTTCAGCTCTACACTAACTGGAGCCACCTCCACTGTTGTAGAGTGACTTTAACATGTTTTTCCTCATTCAGTTTTGTCTGTGATGTGCTTGGTTTGGTCATGGGTTAACACCTAATGTTGATCATATTGAAGACTAGAAATAAAAAAATATTTTAGACGTGTTAACAGACTTGCACCTTCAAAAGGCTTTGTGTCTTCACACTGTTTTTTGGGAATTGCTTACAGCAAAATGCAAAATTTAAAGATTAGAAAGAAAGATTGTTTGGTTAGTTTTCTTTTAAATTCATTCTAGATTAAATGAAACTGGTCAAGTGAAAAAATGCCCTTTTGTCTTGTCTTGTTGTTTCAGGTTGAAGAATATAAAAAGAAGATTGCATCTTTCTCAAAACAGTCTGGATGCAATCTTGTTTTTAGGAGATACCTAAACAAGCTGTTGAAAGATATTCAGAAACTCGGCCTTGTAAGTTGTGCTGCCCTCATAGAAGCTGATAAATATAGAGTAGACCCTTGGTTTAATTGATTGAAGGGGGTAAAGGGTGTCTCTTATTGCTGAATCACTGTTAAATGAAGAATTACGTTTTTTCAGCCCCAAAACACACATTTGTATGATGCATATATTACATTCTATATGCTTTCTGGGTATTTTGAATTATTTTTTGAACAATTGCAATCAACACAGTCAATGAAAATTGTTCCTATATCTTTTTTATTTTAAGAACACAAGTTCTAGATTTAATGCATTGTAAATATACTGCAAGTATACTAAAGCAAAGAAAACACAAACAACACACATCATAAGAATGACCTACCACTAAAGGGCACTATTGATATTCCTGAATTTTACACTCTTGTAGTATTTATTTTTACCTTGTTTTATTAATTGAGCACTTCCCAGTTATGACAAGGAAATTCCGGTATTTCTGATTTCATCCGTTAAATCTGAAGTCCATTAAAACAAGGGTTTACTGTTTACGTAAACAGCCGGCTTTTAGGTTATCCAGCCTTTAAAAACAGAATCAGGATACTAAGATGAACTCTGTAGACCTGTCTCCTTTTCATTACTTTTTATGTTAAGAAATTCTTCTAAATTATTTTCCATTTACACCACAAGAAAAAATACCTGACTTATTTCATTGGATTAACCGTGGGAGCAACAACAGTAAATCATTTGTAAGACATTTTGACACAGTTTTGAAATCCTTCTTTATTAATTTCATTCATATTCCAAGATAAGTGGTGTTTTAGGGTTTGTTATCCTCCGTTTCCCCAGCCTGATGAAGTCAAAGGTTACGTCCACTATGATGCTGAGGTTGTTTTGTCAAGGCAGTCGATCTCTGAGATTAGAAAGCTTCTGGATGGGGATGAGAGTTTGAAACCAGGGGCTTTGGATGAAGCGCTAAGTCAGATCTTAATCAACTTCAAGCCCCATGATTATGAAGCTTGGAAATGGCGCTTCGAGGACACTTTTGGTGTGGAACTGGACACTGTTGTTCGGGTGAGAAAGGTTTCTGTTTAAGTGTACTGAAGTGAGGGACTCTTTTCAATGTGTTTTAGTGAATTCATTTTCATGTTGTTATTTACCCCTGACACATGTTTTGTGTATGCCTTTAGACAACAATAAATTATTTTTGACATTAAGTGGATGTTCTTAAGTTTTACAACCATAATTAATCGTTAAACTTTCTGGAATTAATATAGTACCTGATTCGCTGTGTGAAGATAAGTGTAATAAATGTAGTATGTGCTGTTAAAACTATGTATCATGTATCTAATGCCTTCTCTTTAATGTTTTCCAGATGTGTGTCTGTGTATTAATCATTGTGGTGCTAATCTGTACTGAACTGTGGAGTAGTGTTTCTTTGTTTATGCAGTTCAGGCGGATCTTTGCCATTTGTTTCTGTATCAGCCTTCTGTGGAACTGGATGTATCTTTACAAGGTATAGTAACATCCGTTTATCCGTTAGCTGTTGTATAAAAATACATTTATTAAGAAATGACTCTGTAAAACTAAGTTTAAAGTTGTCATTTAACAATTTCCCATTCTCACAAACAGATTGCAAAGTTTGAACTATCAAATTTTGACTCTCTTCAGCTTTTCTATAAACTGATAAATTGAGGGTTTACAAAATTTAATTTGCTTCTTCGTAGATAGGAAAGTTTTGTTTTGTAATTTGTATGCACAAAACATTGATCTTCTTTCTATATAAATCTTAACTTTGTGTTGTAGATTGCATTTGCTGAGCATCAAAACAATATTGTAAAAATGGAGTCTATCAATGACAAGTGTACTGGATTGAAGAAGATTGACTGGCAAGATAGCCTGAAAGGTGAGGAGTTAAGTTTTTCGGTGCTGGGTGCTACATAATTAGTGAATGTCATGATACAAGTCAGTAATTGGAAACTCCTGTCGTGATTTGCATTTTTATAGTGTATAGCCAAGCTTAATGCATGCTGCGGTCTCAACCATTCTTTACGGGAGAGTTAGTACCAATTAGAAGGGTTCAAGACTCTCACAGAGGGCATGGCAAGCTCACGGGACTCGGGCAGATCCCACAAATTACTGTTAGATGGCAAGAATGTGTCCTAGCCAACCTCACCTTGCCCAATCTGGGTAACTCCAAGACCCCTCAATCACATAGCCCAGGTCTGGGTTACAGGATTTAACCTGTTATCTTGGTGAGTTCTTTTACTAAATTAGATATTTGGGCTCTCTGAAGTTATTTGTCATTGTTCAAAATGTGAATTTCTCTAGAAAAGCTTCCAGTCTAGGTTATGCGTTATGATTCAAAAGGTAGAAGTCGTAACCTGGGTCTTGCCCTGATTTTGATTGGGATTCTCCAAGCAATGACGTACTGATGGGTTGGATTTGTATTAGTCAGGTTCTCTCAACTCTTGGCAAAATGGGAGTACGTGACTCTCTGGTTTCCTGTTGGCATGCCATGATGTTAACAAGAGATCCTGCCCCTCCAGTCAGCACTGTCTCTCCTGGAAGGCACCATGGAGCCTGTGACGTGTCAAACAATGACTATTGTTTAATGAGTATAAACACATCAATTTCCCTTCAGGATCAGTAAAGTCTTATCTATTTAAATCAGTGTAAACATCAGAGGAGCATGTCCGGCCATCCTCATGTTGTGCATGAAGTACAGGTATCACTGCTGTGACTTGAGACATAAAGAAACAGTGGTTGATTGCAAATTGGGTTTGTACAAAAAATCCTAAAATATCCCAAAAATGCTGATTTCCTTGTGAGCTGTAGTGCTCTCAATTTGTCCTAAAAAAGACAATAAAATTAAAAGAATTAGCTGTTATTCAAATCCGGAAACATGATTTTTGACTTGTAATATTTAATTATTGAAGATTCTTTATTTTTCCCTTTAAATTGTAGAGTGGTTCAGAAGCACATGGACACTGCAAGATGACCCCTGTAAAAAATATTATGAGGTCCTCATGGTTAATCCCATTTTATTGGTACCTCCAACCAAGGTAAGGTTCTTTCCATTGTATATGAGTGAGTTTGTGTGCAACCCTGTGGCTGGTTCGGGTCATAGGTGTGTGTCACCACAATCGCTTACCTTGTAGCCAGTTAATGAGCTGAGATGCCCAGGACTTTTCCACATTGGGAACAGACACGGACTGCAGTACTGGGGCCATGCTCAAAGTACTTGAGCCACCCTGTCCCTGCTTAATACACATTCATAAAACTGAAGTCTTTCATCTTCTCTTATTTGTCTCAACTGCCCTGTACTTTTTTTATTAACATTCACCAAATGAATTGAAAAGCAGTTGATGAACTTGTAGCTTCTTACACTTGTAGAGGTTTGATGGTTTTACTGAGGCAATTATTAATTGTAGCAGTAATCACGAGGTGGTTCGTTGTGGCTTTTAGAAAATCAATCATCAGAACAACTAACAACGCACACACACGGGTTCAATGCACGAGATACATTTATTAACATATATTGTGCACCAAACATACAGATGCAGCCATTCAAAATGCGCGGTAAAAACCCGCGGTACGGTAACCTACCCACAAGCCACCGCGGGGCACCGGAGCATACCGCAGGGCAAGTGATTGGCTGGCCAAAATGACCGACAGGGGCACTCGTGGTGCATTGGTTGGTAGTGCAAAGATTGAATCATTTAATGTCTTTACTGTGCACATTTTAATCCGCTTAGTTTTGAATATTTATATGGATTTTACCACTAAAGGGAAATTTTAGTAGCTGAGCATAAAAAGAAGAGGAGCATAACGCATCTGAAGGTCATAAACGATATTAATTTAAAACATTACTGTATGTATGTAAACTGTACTGTGTATGGCTGGTCTTGGTAGTTTAAAGAAAAAATACACACCAGTCTTCCATTTCTCCCTAAACATTTTAAGCATGAAAGTTTTATGAAACGGTACCCAAATATGCGATTGCTGTATAGAATGAATTTTATTTTAAAAAAAATATTTAACACGAACATTAAGCTGTTTACATCTTCCGCCTGAGAACAGTCACCCGTTGCTACCCAACGCAGAATGGTGATTGGCTGACACTATCTGACACCCCTCTGATTGGAGAAAAAAGACGTGCTGGTTTGCTATACCAGGAAGAGAATTTCTTTCAATTCTAAACGTGTATTTTAAAAGTTTAAGAAGTAAAAACCTTACAGCGTACACAGATTTCTAAACTGATCAGGATCGTTATCTTTGTCTTATGCATAATAATGTTCACCGCTCTGTCCAGCAAATTAATAATAAACTTTATTTTATATAGCGTTTTAAACGAATAAGTAATTAGATTGCTCATAAACCTAATCACTTGCTTTTTCTTTTTATTTAGGCTCAGATTACAACTATAGATCGAATTATTAATAACCATAATAACAACCAACCAACAAAAACAACCATATAAACATAATGGTGGTGCTGGACCTTCCAGTTTTATTTATTTATTTTTTAATCGCGTAACATAAACATATTACCGTATGCAAACTGTACTGTATACAATATGTACATGTATATTTAATGTCTTAACTGTGCCCGTTTAAGTATTGAATATTCATATCTAATTTTACCACTGAAGGGAAATCTTAACATAAACATACAGTATATGGCTGGTCTCGGTACTTTAAAGAAAAAAATACACACCGGTATTCCATTTCTCCCTAAACATTGTAAGCTTCGAAGTCTTTAACTAACGTGATACCGGAGTCAACAAGCATACTTTTAGAATTTGATTAAAAGGGAATATAATATGGAATCGCGTATCTCAAGAAATTAATAACGATATAATTATATTCATGTTGCAAAAGAACTGCAACGGACATAAAAACTCCCTTGCATGGTTTCATTACGACCAGAATCGGTCTTGAGATATTTTTAACTTGATTTACAGTATTTGAGAGGTATGTCTTAACACCGATACTACAGTGCTTAAGTACTGCTCACGTATATGTTTCTAGGTTTATATTATGCATTTCATACGGTCAAATTACTTTTGAGCAATAAGAAGCGAGAAACGGTATGCGTTTTACTTTCGTTTTGTGCTGGGACCCGTGGATTGATTAGAGATATCAAGTACATACAAGTCATTTTTTAAATGTTGTAGTTCGTCTTGAAAAAATGTTACGAGTACATCATCTATCAACAATTACACAGGTTCTGTTTCCATATTGCGGATTTTGGTTACGTAATATTATTTTCTAGATTTCACGTTGTGAATATGATGGGATGTCTGATGGGATGTTTCTAAAAATCCACCCTCTGTAAAACGTCTTCTCTAGTTGTCCTGCATATGTATTCGCTAATGAAGCTGTGTGTTCTGAGCCTAGATCTCTACATTTCTGTATGAACCAGCTTAGAGGGCTAAAGACAGCTTGTGTTTAAATTGAGTGTAAGGCAATTTATGCTTCTAAAGTCATGGTCAGCATTTATCTTTGTACTGTGTTGTAAACTTGTTCTGTGCCAAGTCACATTATTTTATAGCGTTTTTAAAGCGTTATCAAATACGGTGTTACTGTAGTTTACTGAGTCCCATGTCACATGGTCTGTGATTGAAACCTGTAAAACCGGTTTAATTCGTCACAGCCAGCACTCTTCAGGTGTGAGGGTCTTCTGCTCAGAATGAAACGCTAAAATGTTTGTGTATATTCTAATGGTAGTGGGGGCGGGGTGTGTGGGAATAAGTTTGGTTGAAACATTTTCTCTGAAAGCATTTTCTTCTTGTAACCGATCTTGTTACAGCATGTTACAGTTTACTATTATTAACCATATTAATTTTAAGTGCTTAATGTAAAATCTTGTAAAAATATATTTTCATTGTTCAAATATACATTAAGTCTGACTATCATATAATAAGTTAAATACAAAACTAAAGAAAAAATAGGGTTAAATATAATTCAAAATATTTTGCTAACAATGTTAACTGTTTATGAATAATAAAATGTATTAACTAAGGAGTAGGATGGCACAGTTGTTAGTATGTTTTTTGTTTTTTTTTAACCCAATCTCCGGGAAACCATTAGTACGATGGTGAATCGGAGATTCTCAACCCTTGCTGCGTACGACTGGAAAAGAATTCGTGATCGGATCAACGAAATGCTTCGTAGGAGGAGGCAGTCTTTTCCTCTTGTCTAACAGTCTGTCCACAAACAAAACATTCCTGTTAGACAAGAGGAATTGAAAAAAAAACAATGTTGTCAATGAAAACCGGTGTGTGTGTCTCTCCCTGCTGGATGTCCCTCTCACAAACTGCTGAATGAATAAAATAATTTTATTGAAAACGAGTTTGCGATTGTCTGGTCTTTAAATTCTGTAGATACGCGATTCCATATTATATTCCCTTTTAATCAAATTCTAAAAGTATGCTTGTTGACTCCGGTATCGCGTTAGTTAAAGACTTCGATGCTTAAAATGTTTAGGGAGAAATGGAATACTGGTGTGTATGTTTTCTTTAAAGTACCGAGACCAGCCATATACTGTATGTTTAAGTTCCAAAATTAATATCGTTTATGGGCTTCACACGCGTTGCAGTATGCTCAGGCACTAAGTAAAAGGAGATGCTTCGTATTGCTTGACTAATTTTAAAAACTAAGTTATAAATATAAAAATTGCAGGCGCTGCTCTGGTGCGTCGGCTCCTACACAGTGCCTGTCTGCCGTAAGCGTTACAATATACATACAGTACCCAACACTGCTTGTACCCATCTGTCATGTAAATAAAACACCTTGAATTGAATTGAATTGAGGGGAGAAGGGGGGGATACTAAAGCCAATACTGGCTCAATGGGCTTTGACGTGCTAATGCGTTAACGGTCCGGGTGTGGCAGGCTTCCAATGTCAACTCGACTCGATTAGAAGACAATGAACGTATTTTAGCCCTAAATGAATTAATAGCAAACATGGTTTACATAAAATACATTTTTCCAAGAAAGTTTATAATAATACGATCTATAGTTGAAATCTGAGCCTACTTTAAAAATAAAGGAAAAGCATTTTCAGAGAGCAATCACGCTGTGTTTATGAAGAAAAAGTGATTAGGTTTATGAGCAATCTAATTACCTATTCGCTTAAAATGCTATATAAAATAAAGTTTATTTAGAGATGAATGATCAGTGTCGCAGTTTAAATAATGTGAGTCAGGAAACTAACACAGCGCCACCGGATTTAATAACGCAATAAAAACGCTATAAAATAATGTGACACAGTACAGCACAGTACAACAATACTGACCATGACTTTAGAAGCATAAATTACCTTACACTCAATTTAAACACAAGCTGTCTTTCTGTATGAACCTCTAAGCTGGTTCATACAGAAAATGTAGAAATGCATTAGCCTGATCATGATTAAAAAACACATAATTAAACACGCGTTTGCGATTTAAATCAGAACACGATTTAAATCAATATAAATGTTTATATTGTAACGCATACTGTCCCGCCTCCATTTCTCTATAAAAATTTACTGTTGCACACACACACACAATAGAAGCAGGAACCACTGTCAGAAGGGAAGATATATTCAAAATATCGCAAATATCGATCATGTTGCGATATTTTGAAATATAAAAGTCAATTGATTGTCCATAATATCGCTTACCTATTTTTTCGAAGAAATGTTTGTTAAAATAAAAGTCCAGCCAAGCTGGATTCGAACACACAACCTACCAGTTGGAAGTCACGCACCTAGACCAGTAGGCTACAAGACAGCTCGCATGTTCAGGTAGGCGAAACAGCCTTACACAGTCCTGCCGCAGTACACGGATATAATCATACCGTTATTAAATTCTTTAGATACGCGATTCCATATTATATTCCCTTTTAATCAAATTCTAAAAGTATGCTTGTTGACTCCGGTATCACGTTAGTTAAAGACTTCGAAGCTTACAATGTTTAGGGAGAAATGGAATACCGGTGTGTATTTTTCCTTGTGATATTTTAAGCTCTAGTTGAATGATAGGTGTCGCATTTTAAATCATTTTCGTAGCTAGAAATTATGAAACGCCCTGTTAAAAGCAAGGAAGTTTTTATGCCCCGTTGAAGTAAAACAAAATGCCTGACAAAGTATGGCTTGGACAGATTCCAAGTGCTTGTACAAATGTGCTAAAGAAATTATACTTTGAGTATACAGCTTGTCCAAAGTCATCCATTATTAATACTATTAGTAATATCTTCAGTAAAGGCTTTGATGCATAAATATTTCTGATAAAGGTAGGTTGTGTACTTCTGTCCAACTGAGCAATCTTGCTTTCATAATATATACCAACATTTTAATGACTGATGATTAACATGCTGTAATACACAGTTCAAAATTAAAGGCTCAAATGCTGTACATGAGAGGTTAAGCTCCCCCTGGCGGTTTTACAAGGCGACGCCGGATAGTTAGTCACGTGACACACGTGAAATGCGTGATACCGCGTGATACTGTGACACGCCCACCGGGGTATGCCGCGAAATACCTCACCCATTTTGAATGGCTGCATCTGTATACTAGTCTGCCTGGATACAAGCGGCAGACCTTACTGTGAGGGTTATCAATATACAACGTATATAATCTCGAAAAGATGCAAACACAAAGAGATACACAACAGAGAATATATGTCAATATATGTATATATCGTTCGGTAACCAAATCGCTAATCAGTGTTATTACCCACTGTTACTCTAAACTCAGAAGTAAATACATTACTCATGAATTAAATTGATAACAACTTGTGTTGAGGTACAATTGAATTCTCGAGATGCAATGTAGAACATGGGGTTTACGTATCCACTGTGTATGGATTTGGAATTTCCCGGCACGAACACCAAACCCTGACAGGCTGTGTTGCAGCCTCTGTTCCAGCGGTTGTCCAACGGGCGTTGTCCCGGTGTCCTCTGGCTACCGGCCAACCAGCTGAGGTGCAGCTCGGAGTAGGACGGGCGGAGGAATCTGACTGCGGCGCGCAGGGCAGTCGTTGCTCCGAGGGGATCTACCAGCAGTCCGGCTGGCTAGTAGAAAGTCTCTATGCACAGAGTGTGACCGCGAGTCCTCACAAGTCACTCTTTTGCCCGGGAAGAAGCTGGTTCGTTCCCGGTCCAGCGCTGCTTCTGAATAAGCTATTCAGGTTGTCGACGAGGGTCCAACTGTAGGCTGCCGTTGATCAAGTGGAGCATTCACATTGGTAGAATTCTGAGTACGTACGGGATCCTCGGCCTCGCACTTAGAACAAAGTCCAAGTCCCAGTGCAGACAACAGCAGTTGTCACGTGATTGTCTCTGAGGATGCGTGAAAATGGCCAAGGAGAGCCCCGACCTGAGCTTGCGCTCCCTTTTTGACCAAGACACAGATGTGCGCTGATTGGTTGAGAGTTTGGCGGGCATTGGAGACCCACGTGGTGTTACCACACCCTGCCAGTCCCTGATTGGTTGATCAAGGTGAGATATGAGTCACTTACTCCTGACACTTAGGAATGCAGTCCAGATGTCCATTTGGCACTCCCTAGACAGATAGGCGCCAATGGATGACCATTGATCATGATAGCCAGGCTTAGCTAAGTGCATCCCCGTTTGGGAGCTGTCCCTTATCAAAAGAAAACATCTTAAATCAGCCTGCATAAATACTTTCTCTGTGGCTGCACCACAGAGATGGAGAGTGAGATGGGGCCTCATTAAGGAAAGCACAGCAACGCTTAATTCTGTCTTATTAACAAGCATTGCCGCTACACACTGTTGTAATTAAATTGTAAGGAAAGGACAACCACCTCATTTCCTCATTTCCTCATTTGCTAACCTTCTGTCTGATATAAGAACATTCTCCCTTTTGATTTGTAGACATGCATCTCTTGATTGCAAGCAAATCCTGTATCAATATTTTTGGTTCTGTTTCAGGCAATTGCTGTTACCATCACTACGTTTATTACTGAACCGCTGAAACACTTAGGTCAAGGTATAAGTGAGTTCCTCAGAGCTCTTCTAAAGGATCTCCCTGTAACACTTCAGATTCCTGTTCTTTTTACCATTGTAGCAGCTATCCTGGTAAGTGCATTTCTGCTCTTTTAAAGTTTAATACTTTTAGCTCATGCAGCTTTGATTTAAATAATATGATTAGTATGAGAGTACTTTTTAAACCCCACCTTAAAAGCTTACTGCAAAGTCAGGTACAGTTGTCATATAGATGCCCGGTTTCAATGTTTATCTAGAGGTATTGAAATACAGCACATTAGTGGCTAGACGTTTTTAAGCATCAGGTCTATCTTAGTACATGCTGACTACAAAATTGTCTGATGTACTATCAGCTTTTAATAATGTATTGTGCATCTTGCTGTTTGATTCCATTTTAGCATTTTCCATCAATTAAGGCAAAAGAATAAGACGACAAGGGGAAAAATTGAAATTTTAGATGCGTACTAATGACACCGTGAAAGAACATCTGAATGTGTCACAAAAAAAGAGGATAGCATTCTGTTGAAGTTGTTGCAGAGCCTAGTGATGCAAAAAATAGACCAGAGGATAAGTAGGACTTGTTGTTTTTTGCTTACAACGGTTCTGTATGGGCTGGGGTGGTGTAGTATTACAGTATACTGTATAGGACTTGTGTGTTGTATATTGGGGTTGAAATGTACCCAGAAGCCAGCAGCCATATCACCCTGCAGCTCTCAACTGGCTACCCACTGAAGCTAAGCTGGGTTGAGCCTGGTTAGTACCTGGATGAGAGACCTCCTGGGAAGCTATGGTTGCTGCTGGAAATGGTGTTTGTCAGACCAGCAAGGGGTGCCCACCCTTCGGTCTGTGTGGGTCCTAATGCCCCGGTATAGTGGCGGGAACGCTATACTGTAGTGAGCGCCGTCTTTCGGGTGAGACGTTAAACTGAGGATCCACAGGTTGCTTGCCGGGCAGGCTCCGGCTTCCTGCGACACCGTATGGTATAAAACGGTTTGGCAAATGACATGACATGACATGACTTACACAGAAAAATACGTTCTCCCCCCCCCCCTTAGATATTCATGTATGGCAGTGCCCAGGCAGCTATCCACAATGTGGCTTTTTGGCATCGTCGGGGACACCATGACCAACCTCCTGCTGTCCAGGCTCAGCCCCACACCCCACAGGTGCTCCCACAGGCGCACCCACAGGCGCAAGGCGATTTGGGCGCTGTGGGCAGTGGGCAGGTATATCAGGATCAACAAGCTGTCCGCTTCCGACACAACCACAGGAACAAGCAGAGCGACAACCATCGTGTCGAGAGAGTTGGACCAGCAGACATTGTGGTTAGCGACGAAGAGATTGACGGAGCTCCCCCTGCCGATCCCGCTGAAACGGAGGGGCAGAACTGCGGCGACGCAGCCACCACAGTGGAAGACGGAGGTGCAGGAGAAAAGACAGAGTTTCAGAAAGGGGAGAGAACTAGAGGCCGTGATAGTGGCTCACAGGCAAACCACCGTATAAGACACTCGGTGTCTGTAAGTCCAGACGAAAGCAACACAGAACCAGATCTGCAGGAGAAGGAAGAATCCGCAAAGAAAGACAGAAGAACAAATGTAAGTTTAAATCTGCTTCCAGGAACCAAAGTAAAACTCTTGATGTAAACCTACCATCAGAATGCGCCTACCAGTGAAATAATATGACAATCTGTATAGAAATATATAAACAAGTTTTTTGTAACTTATATAAGTGCAATTTGTGGTTAATTTCTCTTATTTTGCTTCTCTACTGCCTCAGGTTGAGAGAGGCTAACCTAAACACAAGTGGGTAAATAGCATCCCTTGAGTTTTCACATATAATAACCATTAGTACTGTTTGTTGTTCTATAACATCACCCGAATCTTTCACTTTAGTTTGTCGAATATGACTTGTTTCGGAATGCTGATATTTAATGGCTTTGACATTATGAGCCTGAGAGCTAGTTCATGGGCAGCCTATATTGTAACAATGAAGGAGAAATAAATGATACATTTAAAAAGACATGTGAGAACAATTTGTGGAGTTAAATACTGCCTGTACAAGTATTTCTTTATACAACTTTTATTCTACGAAATGTTAATAAATTGTAAAAAACAGCCGACAAAATTTTACTATGGCTATAATTATCTTATATGAGCACTTTCTTTTACATGATACCATTTTGATTGAAAGCCCAAGTGCTGATATTAAAGGGGAACTGCAGTTTTAGTTTCTCAGAGTGGTTATTAAATCTCGGTAACAAACAAAATAGTTTACAAATTCCGAATTCAGTTTTTTTTTTAAATCAAGAACTTGGTAAAGGTAATGTATGGTCTCCATCTTGTCACGAGTTCACGAGAATTGTAAGCTGAGGTGGCCCTTCCTACTCACTAGTCACTGTAATGATTAATGTAATGCAAAGAAAGGTAAAGACGTTTTGCCGTAGAAATGTTCCAATGTAATCTGCGTGCAATTAGATTCATTAGTATTTGAGATGGTTTCACTGACAAATACATATTTTCAAAGTTGAGAGCAATATTTCTATTAGATTAAAAGAGATGTATTCACAATCGTGCTTGTTTACAGTGTCATAGGGCCGCTTCACCTCATTGGAGGTTTTGTTGCCTCATTCTGAATCACAGAATATGGCTCAGTGCCTACCTAAAAAATGTTCTCTATTTTGTGATGCAAATTGGAGACTTTTCACGTTTCTGTGTATGTTTTACTTTCATTGTGGTTTGAAATGCACTTATCAGTGCAAATTCTTTACAATTCCAAAATATAAAAATAGTGTTACAGTTCCCCTTTAAAACCTATTAAGGGTCATATACTTCCATTAGCCCATGAGATATTGCCATGTGTGCTGTCCTTCAGTCGAGTAAACGGAATAGAAGGCTGATTGTCAACACACAAGATTTGAATTCTAAACTTATGTTTTGATTTTCAGGGCCATGAGTCCAGCACTGAAGACCCCAAACCAGACAGAAGCTGTTGCAAAGAGAAAACACAATAGGAATACATTTGACAATATATAGTCTGTATTTGTAAATGTTTAAAAATGTACAGAAAATTATTTTTTAAACTGAAAGTTGATTTTATATAGCGTGTTTTTGCAACAGTATCTGTTGCGTTATTTTACAAAGGCAGTCACAAGTCCTTTGTCTTTCCTCAATCGTCAGAATCTAGCAACCAGAATCTATCAAGGATTGGAGCCTACAGTATGTGCCATATTTTTTTAGAGTGCTATCTAATTAGCAAAGTTGGCAGAAGAGGGCCTCAAGATATAACACTTTTTTGTGGGCAAAATGTCCAACTGCTAAAGTGCAAAATGGGAAATAAATGATCGAGAGCTAAGTCTGAGGAAGAATACGTACAAACTCAAGAAATATGTAGTTGTGTTACAATGTTAATGTGAGAATTCCTGAGGATAAAACTGAGTTTATACTACTTTTCTAAAGCTTGTTACTAGATGATTGAGCATTTAAAAAATGTTTAGAGGTGTGTGGTTATCTGCTGCTCTCTATGGGAGGCTCCAGTATCTCCTTTCACAGTGTTGAAATGCTGTGAAATCTGGACACTAATACAGATTGTTCTCTCTTACATGCCACTGCCACAAAATGTAAATTCAACCTAAGGCTTGATCATAATAAAAATTCCTTACACTTATATGCCACTTTTCTGGACACTTAAGTCAAAGCACTTTACAGGTAATGGGGACTTCCCTCCACCACCACCATTATGCAGCCCCCACCCAGATGATGCAACATCAGCCAAAGTGTGCCAGTATGCCCACCAATCAGCTAACAGTGGGAAGGAGAACAGAGTGATGAAGTAAATTTGGGGGGATTATTAGGAGGCCATGACTGGTAAAGGCCAGGGGAGGAAATTTGGCCAGGACACTGGGGTAACAACCCTACTGAATATGTTGGAATAAAGACCCATGTCCATTGTAGATCAGTAGATCAGTCCAAATCAGTAGAAGTAAGAAGAATATACAAGAAAGTACTTAAAACTCTTGCATTTGTTTACTACAAAAGATTTAAAAATTAGCATTTTCATAAAATATTGCAATTTAAATTGGTCATTATGCCATCCTCTTTTGCCACAGTGGGCACCTGAATGATTGAAAAGGGCAGAGCTAATGTCTTAGTCTAATAATAATTATTAGGGGAAAAAAATAAAATATATATAATAGTGTATGGTTAAATTTTTCAGAAGCTCAAAGACTGGATTTATTGATTCTTAAACTTGTTTTGTACCAGTGTGTTAGTATCTAAATGTTTTTCCCTTTAGTTTTTCAGCAAAGAAATGTGTACTTGCACGAAAAAATACAAGAGGACGTGTCTGTGCAAAGTAATCCGTTGTATACCAAATACTAACCAAAACGGATAAATGCAACAATGAAATAAACTGACTAAATATATCCCATTCATTATTTTTTCATGTATCAGCAGATATATAATCAAAGATAAAAAGATATAATTTAAAATGTATTTAGTAAAAAAATACATTACGATTTAAAACAGTACTGGGTTAAGAGCTATTGTTGGTTACGTTATCCAATGGTTTGCTCAGGATTTAAATGACGTAACAAAAGCGCGCAAGATACGATCTCCATGTGCACACGCAGCCTGTCTAAATACACGTACACATTGTAGCAACATGCTATTATGTTTAGTAATAAGAAATATCACATTGATTTACTTATAATATGAATATATGTGTCGTTAAAACTAAGTTTCAGTCTCAATTGAATTTAGATTAAATAATATCTTTGGATACCGAGAAAATGATTTATATTTAAGTTGAATAAAGCTTTTTTTTTTCAGTTTGATCAAAGATGCAGTACTGTATATGTGATTGCTAGTATGTCTTTTATCCGCAAATTCCTCGATGTCGTTTTTATTCCGCCGGACCGGTATTAAAAGAGTCCACAATGCTCTGCGAGTACTAAGGGAAGAAACCGAAAGCGAAAGGACGAGGAGGCGGAACTGAGCGAAGTGGTTTTTGATCGAGTTTGCAAGTTTATATGGCGGTAACGGTGCATCGTGACAGAAATTAAGGGAAAACAAGGAGTGCAATAAGGCATTCTTTGCATTATAAGGTACCATTGTATCTGCAGTGCATATCGTAGTACGGTAAATAAATGTTTTACACTTTTCCGTGAATGCATTAAAAAATACTGAGTATTGGCCACATATCTGTAGTATGTTTTTCTGGGTTTGTGACTTAGCTGAATCAGAATGGATCCTCTAACAGGATTTCCAGTGATACAATTGGATTTTTGTTCAGACTCTATAGGATTTTGCCTCTCACTCAGCAGCTTTCCTAGAAGTTACGAAATCAGGTCTTCCTAGACACATTCACTTGTAACCTGACAAAACAAGACCAGACATGCAGTTCTAGGGTAGAACTATAAAAAGTTTGGATTTGTTAGAATAAGACAAACTGACAAGCTGAAGATGTTGTAAAATACTTACAGTAACTAGGCCGATATCTTTGTCAGGATACAAGCGGCAGGGAATCTCAGTGCTGTTAAGATCCCAGGACTGTATTCAAATATCTCGCCAGAGGCTAGGATTGTAAGAGATTACATGATACTTGTTTCACTGGTCCATGCTACACTTGACTGTGTTTTATGGCGGTATACTATGACAGCCTATGTTTTCATAAACGTGTATCTCTTTTAGTTTATGACGGGATAATGAGAGTGATTGTGATGATATGCGGACTGCTGGTGGCAGTGAACGGACAGGTCGAAGGTGATGAATGGATCGATCCCACTGACATGCTTAACTACGACTCTACTTCAAAAACTATGAGAAAAGCAGACGAATCAAAAGAACATGTAAGTGAGTAATTAAGAAATTAACCCTCCTCAAACACACGCTTCAAGACATTTTTTAAGAAAGAACCTAACATTTTTTCTATCATAAAGCACTAGAACAATTGTTTACTTGACGGCTTTAATGCGTTTTGTTAAATTTCTACACCGATGATTTTTTTTAATTGAATGTATTTCTTTATTCACAGGATGACACTGCTGAAAATATTTGCATAAAAGACCATAAGGAGTGCAAGGATAAAACTAATCTGGTCATCCGTCCTAATCCATCTGCGTGCTGTCTGAAGTTATCCATTTTACAGCAACAGGTATGTACTGTAAATAGACATGTGGGGTTTACTGTATTTTTAAAATTTAATTTAAACATTCTTGCACGTTTTAAACTATAACATGATAGAAGGAAATTAGTAACATAACGGATATTATGTTTTTAAAAATATTTGCACATTGGATCATGCCAAAAGATCTTGCTTATACAGTATATGAAACGATAAAAATGTAGTTAAAGTACTGAAAATGAATGGACAAGGAGAACTATGCATAGGCTGCAATAGCAGAAGGTATCTCAGAGCTTTCAGATTGAAAGAGATTTGAGGAAAACTGGAACTGAACTGATTAAGATGTAGGTAACCACTCACTTAACAAGGTAAACTGTGAAAATCACCTGTAAAAAATGTCAAATGGATGATTTTATCAAGGATTAAAAAAGACGATTTAACACAGTTGTTGTCTATGTCGATATATCTAATTGACTGAGAGTGGGTTGTTAAATAAGATGAAGCTTTTCATTTGTTTCTTGAGGTTGAAGAGCTGAAAAACATAGCTGTAGATTTAAAGACAGCATCTGGCTACAACCCAGTCTTCGAAAGAAAGTTGGATGAACTGATAGAGAGCATCCAAAAGCTGGACTTCGTAAGTTGTCATGGATTTCCGTTTCTTTACAGTTAAGGCTTATTAGAATGATGTCTTTTTAAATAAAAGGATGTCATGATAAGAAATAATTCTTTTTCTTTAAAAAAAATTCTTGGTAAACTTTGCCTTACTGTTTTTGCAAGGGACAGGAGACAATTTGTGAGACAATTATTAAATATATTACTAAACACAGCGGTCTACCAAAATGTCATGATAAAGTGTAAACCTGATAACATGAATTGGATTGTGAAACAAAAGTATTGTTAAAAGATACAGTACTGGAACGCTAAAATCAACTGGCACTGTTTGTAAGAACAGGGGTGTTATCCCTAGTGTCCTGGCTGAATTCCTTTTCTGGATTAGCACAATCTGATTTCCTTCTATTTCCCTCCTAAATTCAACCAGTGAAGTAATTTTGTGCATCTCCACCTCATCAAAAGTGCAGAGGGGCTGTTGGTGTATATTATCTGCTGCATGTCACCCAAGAGGCTGCTACTCTTCAGAGGAGGATCAAGTTGGTCCCCTCCTAAAATAATAACAACAACGTTATTTTATATAGCACCTTTAAAGGTGGCTTCTCATAGTTCTGTACAGAATGACCAGAACAACAAAACAATATACACAAGGTATGCTCAATGAGAAATCACAGTGAGAGGAGAGAGTAGATGGGGGTACTGAATACAGTAGGAGCAGAGGGATAAAGAACAGAACCAGTTAAGGAAAGGCTCTTCTAAAGCAGAAAGTTTTGAGTCTAGATTTACTGCTGTGTTAATTGGCTTCTGGGAGAACTGGCCCTAGGTGTGAGTGTGTGCTTGTCTGAGTGTCTGCACTGTGGTGGACTGGCGTCCCATCCAGGGTATACCCTGCCTTGCGCCCATTGTTTGCTAGGGTAGGCTCCAGCTGCTTTGCAACCCTGAATTGGAAGAAGCAGTTAGGAGGTGGATGTATGTTTATGAATAGAGTTTATGGCCATGTTTCAATAGGGAGCAATTTAAGTTAAGCAGAATATTCATTGCACAGTTCTATTTCACTTATTGTACAATATATTTATTATGTATGTTCCTGTTTTCATTTGCTTGGTGTGAAGAGAAGTGCAATTTCTTCCTTAAATTAAAAATGCAACAAATACTTATTCCAAGTTCCAATATACATATACTAGGTTCCAGTTTAAATATACATTTGTTGTGTTTCTAATGCCTCTCGGTATATCCCCCAAGGTCTGGAATTATGGGGTTATTGGTGAAGTAGGTGAACACAGGTACAGTAGTTACAGTACATATGATATGTATCGTACTTCAGAACCACACAGAGTGAAAAGAAAAACTGTGAAATGGAAGCAAAAGGGGGGCACAAATATCAGCAAAGAAAAATACAATAATAACAAATGCATTTTCATATCGGAAGCAAAACAAGTGTTAAATATGATGGGAGAAGCTTAGTCGTTTTTTTTCTCTGTACTAGCACCAGGAAGAAGACTATCACAGTACCTCATATGAATGGCTCTTAGTGTTTGCTGAGCAGTGTGAAAGAATTTTGTCAGTAAGTTTTATATCCCTTTTGGCATTTTTTCAAAATGCTAGACATTTAGTAAAACTGAAAATTGTTTTAATTGAATCTTGTAGAAGTAGGCAAATGCAATACATAAAGTGAAACGTTAATTACATTACATTATGAAATACGTAATACATTATGTAATACATAACATAGCATTTTAAGGTATTTCTAAATAAACATTTGGTAGTTATTGTAAAATATTGAGAAATCCTGAGTGTGTTTTGATATAAGAGTATGTTTTATATAAGTATAAATTTTGCACAAGTAGCAAACCCAGAAAGCCTGTAGAAAGTAGTGTTAAACCTCTCTCAATGAAAACAGAAGTGTTATAAGATTTTAGGATTAAAATATGTGATTACTTCACACGAAAAGGATACATACTGCTCCTCTTAATGCATGTCTAAATCAGGTCAAAACTGGTTTGAATTTAATAAGATGTTCTCAACTGTATAAATCAGACTGTCTTGGTTTTGATTTTTTCTTACAGACATGGAGTTCAACAGTTCTCACATTTGTTTGGGACTCATCAATACATAACATTTATCCCATTTTTATGGATATCCTGAAATGTTATGAATTCTGGGCCTTTCCTGCTTTTGTCACATCTTTGTTGGTAGGTAAATTAAAAGACCAGGTGCTGTATATTGTATTTATTGATGATAAAAGTAAGTCTATGGCAGTTTTAGAGAGGGAATATTGAGCAGGTGCTGTATATTGTATATATTGATGATAAAAGTAAGTCTGTGGCAGTTTTAGAGAGGAAATATTTTCATGTACAAATTATTTGTCCATACTGCTCTGGTGAACTCTATATAATTAATGCTATTCACGTACAAATCCACGATCCAGTGTGCACTTTCTACAATGTCTCATTCTTCTTCTCAGGCATTTGTTTGCATAAAACGTCTCTTTAGACAATGTCAAAGGCAGCTCTACCATCATCAGGAAAATGTGCCTCTTGAGCATGAAGCAGCCCAACGCATTCAAGCTGCTGATGAATATCGAGACAACCAAAACGGAGACCACTTGCCTCCTGCTGAAGAAAATCATCAAAGTATGGATCACATGTCCAACATGTTTGCTGAGACAGTGGGTTGTGAAATACCAGAGAGGATTGATGGAGGGGATGCTTCCTATAGACGTTCTGGAGACCAACTGTCCAACAGCTCTTTCACCAAGACAGATGAGTCCAAGCAGACAGTATCCCATTATGAAAGTACAGACCTGCCTCAGGGAGATGCAAATACTAATGTAAGTTTGTGCTTTTAAGAAAGGAGAATTTTTATTAGTCTTAAAGCTGCTTCTGAAATGCAGGGATTTCAATATCCAAAATGAAAGGGATCTTCAGCTGTTGTGGTGTCCTGTTTATAGCCCAGTTTAAGCCATCAGACTAGTGACAAGACTCAAATATTTTGCAGGAAAGAAGTCTAGAATTTTATCAAATTTGTATTTTAATTGGAGGTGTACCCTTACAACTTTTTACTGGAGGATCTCCGTTTTCTTTTTTGCAGGTTTCAAAATATCCACCCGACGGTATTCAAGATGATGGATTCACAAAGTCACCCGTACCAGAAACACAGCCTTTCATATAATAATATACATAATTTAATTTGATACTGTTTGTACAGATTATATATTGGTACATTTCACAAATGTATATAAAGTAAACGTTTTATACCTTCATATTTGGTGTCATTAGTATTGCCTGTTTCCCAGCACATCAGGCTTCCTCAGCAATCTTACACCAAGTTCCATTGGCCACTTAGAGATGCACCTTAGCCAGACCATCTGTCTTAAGGCTGGTTCCACTTGCAAATCTTAACATGGTATTATCTTATTTTTTAACAAAAAGCCCACGTCAAAGCCAGCAGTTTAATTGCAATACTAGCATAATAAAATGTAAAAACTAGAGGCACTGAAATCTGTACAAATACAAAGGTACATTTGATGGCTGTGTGGATATTCATTTACTACTTTGTTCATTCTGTAATAGTCATGTTTCAAAAAGCCTGTGTAAAGGCACATTAACAATCCAGATCTACAATATCATACTGTACCTTACTTTCACCACAGTGTAGTTCCCTCTCCCCATTTCAAGGCTCATGAACCTTAGACTATGGCTCTTGCCCTTTTTGCAATGGGAAGAGTGTTTTAATCGATTTAAGCATGGGGAAGGGATTTACAACCTCCTTTTAGCAGTGCTATAATTTGCTCTGGCTCTTGGTGCAAAACATGAAGGATCTGTGTATGCTACCACACCGTCACAAACAGAAAATCTGGCAGCTTCTAAACTAGGCAAAACCAGCCAAGTTTGCCCTCAAAATGTACACTTCTAGACCAATGGTTGAAAAAGATTTTAAATTATATGGAATAAATGAAAGCTACTCCATTTAAGGTTATGGAAACTGTAATTAGAACTAAACTAGAGGATCATCTGTATGGCAATACTTGTAACTTATAAGAACAAGAACAGAAAGAGACAGAAAAATTAGGTGGCTTGGTATAATTTTCAGAAGGCTTTTGATGAAGTTAATCTGTTATGAGAAATACTGAAATTACACATGGTAGGTATTCAAAGAAATGCATAGAATTAGATAAAGATCTAATACAAAGCAATAGAGTGACTGCTCAAATTGATTTAACAGACAGTAACTACTAGCTCTATTAGAAGCTGAAGACCATTCCTGCTTTTAATTTATAATTAAATTCTGCTATAGTTTGTAATTATAGTACTTCACATTTGTAGATCTTACCCCAATAGAAGGATCAGCAAATGCAGCAAGGTGAAGAAAATTCAGAAGGACTGACAACATTTAAACCAAATGCAAACACCTGGCAGATGACACAATGCAGGTACGGTCTACATGCAGGCAATAAAAAAAGTAAAATGAGGAAAAAAAATCAAGCTAGAAGAAGTGACTTATAAAAAGATGGTTGTTTATGTTGACATTTTCATCTTCTAAAAAATGCAGGGAAACATCAAATAAAACAACATAAGTTCTCCATACATCTTACAAATTGTGAAAATGTACATTTTTTAATGTTATGTTAGAGCTTTACTGTGCACTAATATGACCATTTAAAATTACTGGCCACAATTTTGGTCACCATGTTACAATATACATATTCCTGCTCTAAAAGCAATCCAGAGACCCAGAGGGACTAGGTGTATTCCTGAGCTTAAAGGAGTGTCCTACTGACAGTTTAATAGAACTAAATCTGTTAAATCTTGAACATAACTGTAGATGATTACATGGGGGACAATGCCAATACCCTAGCATACCAAAATTAGTTACATGGGCCAAAAGGCCTCTTATTTCTAATCTTTGTCCTCAAAAGACAAGACGTCCACAAGGAAATGAAATATAGGCAAGATTAAAAACATTTAAAATTACTACACCAAAATTACATAGTGCTGAAAAATGAGGTTTATTCCTCAAATAATTAAAATACAATAGGTATAAAAGAGTACCAAGTGGTCTATTTTTTAATTTTACATTGCCTGCCCTCCCTCATTCCACCCCCCTCCCCCCCAAAAAAAGGCAATTTACATCTAGGGGTATTTACACAGCACAAAGCAAAAATTGAACTAAATGGCAGTTAGCAAGAGACTGGTGTGGTTTATAAAGTTTGCAGTTTATGCAGTCTGCGTTCTAGACAAACATTCTGGAAACAAAAATGCTGTTCTGTGCAGTATTAAAGTTTTCAAATGTCCATACATTTTATAAAAGATACAGTCTTGTTTTTGCTGCAGTAACATTCAGTAGGCATTTATGCTGTTCCTCTTCTGATGCAAGGCAGTGCATAGATTCCCTGAAGAATAAGTAAACATTCCCTACCTGTGATTAAACTGTTCGTTTACTGTATTTTCCATCTCATGAAGTGCATACAAAATTCATGGGATCAAGATTCACTTATGAGCTTTTGCGACACGCTGTCTTAGTTGGAACTGGGTCGCTTTGTGCTAGATGGTAAGGTCACCCGTTGCTCGTCCATACGTTTCGCCTGTGATCTCATGATAAGACTGAAAAAGTCTTCATCCGGGACTGTTGGACCCTTGGCTGCTGGAGGAGGTGGGGCACACCTTTGATCATCCAGTCTTGAGCCCTGTGGAAGGAAAAAATATGGACGCCTTTTGTCATGTGCAATATGTGCCCTTAAGCTTGGCGATCAAGACTTCTAAATCAAGGTATCTGAGGTTATAAAGAATATTCTTTTTTATGATTCTTTAACATGAACCATTACCAACTGTGTTCCTTTTATAGACCTGCAGGAATTCTGTGCACTTTTTGCAAACAAACTCCAGCGCGTTTGAGCTACTGCTAGATCTATAATAATAATCTCTAATATGTAGAAATAATGCTTAGAGAACAAATACTGCTGTTCTAAAAAGAGCGAATACAAATGAGAGGTTATCAGGTTCATCAAGTCCACGTGTGACTTGTGCATTTATCTAAAACGTTTATTATCGCTATCCGTTTAAACGACAGGCTCTTTTATCATAACAGTATAGTACAATAGGGCAGAAGATTGAATGAAACCAAATAAACGGTACATAAAAGTCTTGATAATATGTCCTTAGACATCACAGTTTTGTAGTTAAATCTCCATTAATGCCCCAGGAGTTCTTACCAAATTCAAAGAACTCCTACCTGGCACTTGACTAGCATGTCAAAAAAATCTTCATCCGGCTCTTTGTTGTCTGCATTAGCCATTAGATGGCTGAGTACAGACTGGCTGTTTTGCTGGTTGATTCTAAGGCCAGGGAAGTTGCCAACACTTGCTCGCTGGTCATCTAACCGCCTGCTCTGAGAGCTTGCCAGCAGGTCTAGGAACTGATCAGTGTGAGGTGAGACAACTGACACTGAATGTGCTGGGGAAACAAAAATGTAAACATTTTGCATTTAGAAGAAAGTTTTTTTTACAAACTTAACATTTTATTCTGTATTCTATACCTCAGCTACAGGTCATAAAGTGTGTTTTCACAACTGCTTTAAGAAAAATTCTAAGTCTAAGATACAATGGGGAACACCTGGCTAGTGTCAACATTTCCAGCTTCAATGCACAGGGATGTTTGCTAAAATGCAGTGGTTCCAGATTTAGTGATCAAAGCAATCATAAGGTTTACCTTAGTTAATTAAGTTCTTGGAAAATAATTAATTATTGATCAACAGTCCAGGAAGACTGCAGATAACCAACAAGCAGGTACAGAAAAGTGGAGGAGGGAGAGAGGGTAAAGAAAGGCAAGAGATAGAGGGCAGGAGCTCCTTGTTCTAGATCACCCTGAAAGATCAGATTGGAGTTTGATATTCTGTGGTTTTTAGGGAACTCTGATTTCCTGTTTAAAGAATCCCTCCATTACAAACTACCTCTCCTGTTTAGAGTGTGAATTTTAAGAATAGAGATAGGTTCCCATTCATTTGGTAGTATCCGAGTTTACAGAACGGGAGAGATTAAACCACAGGTTGTTTTCCATTTAGTTCAGAAGGCAGCTTATCTCTTCCTTTGGCCTTTGTAGGCATTATTCAAGAGTCAAACACTTGGTAGCTATCTGGGGTTTTTCTCAGTGGGTAGGACATAAGGCCTCTGGGATGCCTCATTTGAAACTTTGTTTGTTTTTTTAGTGTGTGTATTGTCACTGGCAATAAAGAATTATCTAAGTCAGTGTGGTTGAATTATTACTTTTCACCACAGCAGTGCCAAATATAAAGATACCAACCGCTCGGGTATATTCTTGCCTTTGGCAAAAATCTTTACAATTTGTGGAGGTTATGATTATTTATTTTACTTGTTGATTTATTTGCTAAGTCATTTCCCGATATTCTGATGATACCACAATTTCTAAGAATATATTTAAAATATAAGAGTTTTGTCCTTTAAACAGTAACACAAATACAAATGACTTTTAACATAGAGAGGCTATTACAGTAAACTTACATTTCTTCATTGCTCTGGGGGGGGTGGAGGAGGTCGCTGATGGCACCGACAGTCTGCTCTTGCTGTCCTCTATAGAACACCTCTGGTCATCCATTCGGTTGCTCTGGAATCGACTGAGCAGGTCAAAGAATCCCTCGTCTCCAAGCATGTCAGGACTAACTCTCTGTAACATATGCAAACATGAGGTAGCACTATTAAACTGTTCAGCAAATATCACTATGACCTAATAAACTGTCATCATGGTGTTTAGATGCATTGCTAAAGATACTGTAAATCTGTCAAGGAAGTAAGTAGATTAAATCAGTTTCTTAATGCCCATTTTAGAAAGTTGTCTGCAGACTCAAGACACTTAACTGTTAATAAAAACAAAATGCTGGAGCACTGAATTTTAATACATGGACCTACAAGGTTGGAGGCACAATTACTGATGAAACAAGTCAGATGTATTTTGTTTGAGCTAAACAAAAGACCAAAATGATTGAGTCAAAATATTAGACACTATTTGGCATATTTGTGCATTTTACAATATTTGTACTAGGATGTTGCCTGATCTTTGATAGTCATTCGGCAGCAGACAGACAGACTTGCTGACTAGCAAATTAGCCCATACAGTCACAAATCAGGATAAAACACTAGCTCAGCTTACCTTAAACTAATAGTTTACCTAAAACTAATAAGTGATTTGAGAAGCTAGAAAAGTTAAATCAATAAAACATTCTCAGTTCAACTAGGTTATAAAACATATTACAACAATTTGAAATAAAGTGGTCACTTTTAGAGACAAAGTATCCAATTATCCTATGAGAGTACAGCTTGTTACTACACTTTACATTCTGCTTCATGGTTTAAGTTTAAGAATTTCCAAGAAACAAATACTCATATATTCATATATTAAACCCCAAACAAATTCATATATAGGTTATAAGGAAAAAGTCCTACAAGGTTACCTCCATGTTCCATGCCTCCATATACAGGCTTTCCTGAAACTAAGATTGTTTCAACCCTATCTAGTGAATGATTGGTCTTGTGTTAAATTACTGAACCTTCCATTAATCAGGAATGATGAAGAGCATGTCAGATTAATTATGCAATCACATATAAACTGAACCAAGGGAATCACCACTGAAGAACACGCTCTGTGGTACGTGCAACTCCAAAAGTGCTTTTATAGAGAGGTGCTTAAGCAAGAAAGCAACACCCATAACCCTGTCTACATTTAAATCTGAAATAGAACTGAAAGGAACAGACAGCTTCCCTTTAATCTATAATAAACACAAGTTCTGTTTTTCTGTTGTATGCTAAACCACCAGCATTTAATACAAAGTTTAGCTGGCCCCTGCACTATAGTGACAGCTAGCATAGCTCTTGCACACTAATATATATTAATCTACATTAGATTACAATGGAAAATCAGGTGTTATGATCAGGTGGAAACTGTAAAAGGTTACAATTCACAATTAATATTTAAGTTGTTTATTACATATTTAAGTATATACGTTATGTTACAGTTTCTAGTATAGACAAAATAGAATAATATGTTTTAGGTATAGTTTAATTAAAAAAAACTGACAAGAATAGTCTGAGATTCAAAATCTAATCAATTTCTGAATAAGGAGTTGGTATTTGATTAGACTGCCCTTTCAGTACATTATGTAAAATTATACAGAATACAAAATTAATGCTAAAAGGTATCAGTGCTTGCCTTTTGAGAAGCCTGCTCCTGGACATCAGTGCTCTCGAGTGTGTTACTGGTATCCTGTAGAACTTTAGTAGAGGAGCCGTTATTTTTGTGCTTCTTGCCTTTCAGAAAGAAAAGCTTGGACTTTGCCAGGAGTGGTTTCTGCTGTTTTGTAAGAATTTCACTGTTCCAGTTTTGACCCTTTGAGAAATGAAAGAAGCTCCATTTTAATTTACATTGCAAAAAAAAAATACATGCACTTTAAATCTCTCAAAAATGTTATTTTGATTTTAGAAAGTGAAACTAGTGTCCTGTTAAGTATCTGAATAGGCCACAGAAAAAAAAAGTCTGTACTTTGACTTTATCAGGTGTGAGTTTCATCAGCTCCATGTTCTCCATACTGTGACGCCTGCCCACCCTTGGCCGTGCTCCTGCAAAAGAGAACGTTCATATTTGAGTCTCTGTAAAGAAAAGGCTTTAGCTTTTTAAAAATCCTTCACAGTTAAAACAAATATCTTTCATAAAAATACTGCAAATACTACAATCCACGAATCAGAACGTGTGGGCTGGGCTTTACCATGCAAGTTGTAATCAATCTCGTGGTTTTCCGATAGAACTGAATTATTTGTGCTGTAACTCAAACCCAGGACCATCTGGAGATCAGAGACGTTCATTCTGGCTGTGAGCTCACCACTTCTGTCTCCAGTCTGTACAGAGAGAAGAAAAAAAGTTAATGAAAATAAATGTCCAAATATGGTTTTGGGAAAGCTTTTAAAAAATTTAAAAAACAAGAGCCTTCCTTGAAATCGTTTTAGATTTCACATCTCAAAGGCCAGAAGAAGGGTGCTAACAGATTAGGGTTTTAATTTTTCCTTTTTTGTTAGAAATCCATCGAATGCAGAATTTCATTGAATTTCACACCTCTCCTGAGTGTTCCTCAAACATGCACGAGAAAGAATGAGGTTACACTGCCCAGAACAAGACGTGCATCACAGATAAGTGGAGAAACCTCATCAACCGCACAGCAAGCCTACAACCTTCTGGAAGTTCACAAATGTCAAAGTACTGTAGATCTCAAAGCTGAGATGGCCACAACAATTAATCTCAGCCGCTTGTACACCGATATTTAGAGTCCTATTCACAGTTTTCTAGCAAGGCTTGAACTTTCAATATGTGGATTATAAAATTCAACCTGCCTTAGGACAAGCGTATTTACCGATCAAGCCACTCTTTTGTCCCTAGAACTGAAAGTATAGAACATAAACATCATCAAATAAAGTACATCAACCTACCTCTTTTGAGATTTCCAGATGTTTTTCTGCAAAGTGCATAGCTTGATCATGATTCCCCAGTGCAGTGTAGGCATTTCCTAAGCTCCAGCATGCCCGCCCCTCCCCAATTCTGCAGTGAGCATTGATAAGCAAGGAAGACACAATGAAAATGCACATCATGAATGGTTCCATTAAAATACCAAATTGAAAACATTGAAACATAAGCAGAAAATTTCAAAATAACTTATGTTTGACATATTAAAAAACAGTGCATTAGGCTTTCAGAGGTTCGTCAGTATCAAATATTTATCAGTATGGAGTAGGAAACGTAGGTACTGTAAAAGCAATTTGCCAAGCAAGAATCTTCTTATGAGGCCCCGACAATTTGACAAGAAATGAAGTGGCTCTCATTTAACTTGTCTAATTTTTCAATTTATAAGACAAAGATTAAATGGGATTTAGATTTTCTAGTGTTATCTTATTTTTAGGCTGGGAACATTTGAAAAATACAAATTCGGAAAATGAAAAATACGTTAACATGAAAGAAACAAGCCTGCTTCTCAGTATTTCATTGTCAATCGCCAGTTAAAGTAAAACCGGATGCACGATACGAGTAATCCAAGCACTGATAATCTAACACAGATGTACACGGACCTGTCATTCAAATCTTGGGCAATAATGAGGTGTTTAAGGTGGTAGTCTATTGCCCTCTCGTAGTCCTGCAGCAGGGTGTAAGTGTTTCCGAGACTGTAACATGCCTGGGCTTCAACAGCCCTGTCCTTCAGCTGTCGAGCCAGTTGTAGTGTTCTCCTACAAGTAATGATGAGAGCAAATAAAAATGGCACTTCCACCTGCTTTCATTTGCGACAAAGATAATAAGCACCATCCTAGCTTTACAAGTGCCCTGCTAACAGCTTTTGTAACTACTATATACCTAGTAGGGCTGGGCGATATGGCCGAAAACATTATCCCGAAAAAAATTTTCATATCAGTCGATATCGATAATTATCACGATAAATGTCAAATCATTATTTCTTTCAAGTTTAAAGGCAGAGTTTTTTCTCCTGAGTGAAAGTTGAAGAGAAACCAGACAGTTAATTGGTAAATTAAACAACTTTTTATTTTAAGAACACAACAAACACTTGCCAAGCAGCAGAAACATTAAACAAACCTGTTAGCTGGCCGGTCTGCAACACGCACGCGCACTCGTGCAGTATTTTGTGCGCATGCGCATATCATGGTGAAGCATAAACATATATCGAACATTTATCGAACTTTTGTTAAAATTATATCGCCATAATTATCGTTATCGAATTATCGCCCAGCTCTACTACCAAGCAAAGTAAAACAATTTGTCTACATTATTAATACTCAGTTATAAGAATTAACATAGAGTAGCTTTCCTAATTCTGTACATACTAACTTCAGACAGAAAAACATCTGAAAAGACAGGGCTCCAAGTTACTTACTTGTAATGTTCAGCTGCAAGTGAAAATTCCCCAAGAAAAATATACGCATTTCCCAGGTTACAATAAGCCCTTCTTTCGGCTGCTTTGTCACCAAACTCCTTGGCGATCAGAAGTCGCTACAAAAAAGGAAAATGAGGAAAAATGTGGAAAGCGTTTAAACTAAGCAAAAATTCCCATCAGTTTTAATACAACTCTAGCTGCTGTATGCAACTAAAACTAACCAAACCTCAGCTGTCAGACCGAGATAATCAATAATTCACATGTAAACCATTATTTTAATGTGTCTAATTAGATTACAGTATGATTACACTTATTTAATAAAATGTTGCTTGCGATTATAAATATAACAATTCTGGTCAAGATGATCAGTATTACTATCACTTTACTTCCACTTAGAGAAATAAAAACCTGTTTGGTAGTGAATATGCACAGCTTCAGTAAACTTTTATCCCTTTAACTGTTGTTTAGCCATCACATTAACAGTGATAATGTGTACTGTATTATTACACTGCAATTATAACAAATATATATCGAATAAGCAATGTCTCAGAGTTTTTCCCAATACTCCATACCTGTTCATGGGATTTCACAGCATTCCTGAATTGTCCAAGAAGATAATGCGTGTTACCCAGGTTTCCATAGGTGCGGCCTTGAGCTGCCCGGTCCCCTAACTCCTTAACAATCGATAAGTTTGCTCTTAAAAAAAAATAAAAGTCAAAACAAAAATTATACATTTTTGTGCAAGGAACCACTGTTGATTTCTTCTTAAATGTTTCATCACGTGACTGCACCAAATAGGCTTGAGAAATCTTGAATAAAATGTAATCGCAGCACTACATCAAGAGGTTAAAATGTAGATTATTCACATCATAATTAAAGCACACTACAGTTGTATAATAACACAAAGGAAATAATCAAAATGTCTCTAATTAAATTAACTTGATTTAAAAAAAAAGTAGTTTATCAATGTATGCACTCCTCCCTCGATCACTCACTCATAATAGTCCGCTGCTTTATGAAGAGCAGCCATAGCTTCTTCTGGAAACTCGCCTGGATCTGCCCCACTCCAGCAGATGCTTTTCCCCTTGGCGTGGTAAACGTTGCCGAAATTATAAAGCGCTCTGGCTTCCCCAACCTGTCACAGAATTTCAAGAACTCGTGACAAATATCCGGGGCCCACAATTTGGTAAATAAGACACATGAGGAAAGAAAGCCGGTACATCTGCTTCTGAGAACACGTTGGCTTTTTCTTGTTTCCAAATCCGTGTTCTTTCATCAATGGAGCATCAGGTCTTACATCTGAGGTCTTTCTCGTTAAGCAAAATTCCTGTCTAGGTTTTCAATAAGCAGACTAAGGCGAAGGCACAGCCCTTCAAGTCTACTGTCTAGTATTGACAGCACAGGGGTGCAACTATTAAACACAGACTAGTTTAAAAGTTATCTCTAGTTCTGCTGCATCCTTCCAGCACCAGGACTAGACAACCCTGACACAGCACAATGACCGAAGAGAACAAAAAGTAAACATGGTTAAAATATAATGGTTTAATCCATGGTTTGGTTCATTCCATATGCAAAAATATACTTGAGCCCCCCTAAAATAAGGTTTACATTATTTACGTGGGCATTCTATTCAAAACAATACAACGAATCATAAGATTTAATTAATCCAAAAACAACATCTCACCTTATCATTAAAGTCCCTTGAGATGTCCAAGTGTCTCTGACAACAAACTACTGCTTCATCAAATCGCCCTAAAACCTTCAAGGTGTTGCCAAGATTGCCACTGGCTTTAGCTTCGCCAAGCTGATCCCCAATTGTTCTGCAAATAAAAATACCACCGTTAACTCTCGTTACCACCCAAAAGAAAAAGCAACACACTGGCACTGCATTAGAAGAAAAGTAGAAGGCAGGGAAAAAACATCAGGGACACATTCCAGTGAGGCAATGTGTGGAGAAGAGCAGATCACTATATTGTACCTGGTCAGGGTCAAGTCATGATGGTGGTATTCCAGTGCTTTGCCATACTCGTGCAAGTGGAAATAAGCATTCCCTAACTGGCTGTAAATAGCACTGAGTATCTGGAGGTCTTCTGTCCCAACCTGGATCGCAGCCTCAAAAAACGAAACGCCAGCTCTGTAATCACCCACTTTGCAAAGCCTTTCTCCCTCAAGGGCAAGCTCAAGGCAGGAGGCCTCCATTCTAGAGGAAAGAAAAACAAAATCAATGAAAAGTCATCATAGGCCAGCACGTCTGAATACCAGCTACTTCAGCTTTTAAGCAAGGGAAATACATTATGAATCTCTCTCTCCCTCCAAAAAAAAGTAGCTCAGAAAAATATTACTATGCAATCAGGTTCCTGGGATCTATGCAGGTGTGTTATAACGTCATTAAAATAAATTGGCTTCTGTCACCAACTTCTACTGATCAAATCTATCATGTGTGCATGTAATATCCAGTATAACATTAAAAACAACTTTTAGATTCACTTTACTTGAAAATAAGGATATAAAAATAACTTTGATCCTATGCTGCTACACAGTGAAAATGCTCTAATTTCCTTCAAATACCCAGCTTTATGTACATGAATAGCGCAGAAGGGACCACCAAAGTAATTTTACTAAAAGAGGAGGAGTCTGGGTAAGCAGGGTGTTCTTGGGCACTTGAGGGTCCAGGCAGATTCCATCTGAAATTTCTTGCAAAAACTGTGTTTGCAAATGGAAACATAGCTCTCTCCATGGACTGATAGATTGAGGGCTACTGTATTCTAGAATACAGCTTCTACCAAACATTCACTCTCCAGCAACTAATTTTGTGTACCATAAAACATTTTGAATGTTATAAAAATAACAGATCTAAATTCACACACCTGTGTGTACACACAGATAATTGTACACACCTGTAATTGTAACAGGAACTGGATATTGTTTTTAACTACAAAGTTAATGATATTAATAGTGCAAAACACAAACACCTTTAACACCTTATCTAAAATATGTTTGTGTCAGCAACTTTGTTTCATATACTGAAGCTACGAATATTTATTCAAATATATTTAACTTTTACCCCATAATTATGATTCCTTCTCAAAATAATTCCCTTATGCTCAATCTAGATGCTTTACTACAAGCAGTGTGGGTGGACGTCTAGGTTTACTATCGAACTTTTTTCTCTGACTAGGACAGGGATTCATTTTATTCTTAACGTTTCACCTGTCAGTGTTAACAGCATTACCATCACCTTGAATCACATGAATACTTCCAAGCCAATATATCAAATTACATTGTGATTGTGTGAAAGTTTTATCTATACATTTTAGACAGTTCTAGTCAAAAGAAATGCACCAAATGGTAAGAGATATAAATGTTTATTAAAATAGTTTACATGATAAAGCAGATTTCAAACCTCTACTGTTTAATGTGAATCACCTACTTTTGTATGTAAATGTTAATACATTTTATTAGAATTTTGAAATAACTTTCAGTATTTACTTCCCCATACATAACAGGAAAAAAATACAAAATATTAAAAAATTAACTTTTTATAACATACTAAACATTCACTATCTACAATAAAAATGTCATGTTTTTAATCTTGTTAAAAGTCAATAAAAGACATATAATAGCATCAGTTTAGTCTTCACTAGGAATAAAATAAACCACAAAACAGAACATCAAAACTTAAAATTGGTACCTGCTGTTTTTCCGATTTACACAATCACAGCACATGGACATAACCGACATCTTTAGTTTTTGGATGGTTTTCCAGTTTTGATTCTGAGCCACACGATGTAGAAATGTCCCATGTAAGTGGCAAGATTTCCAAGGGGGAATATTCCACACATACAGGCTTCTAGTGTATATACACATAACTCATGTGGATAGAAAATTCTCCAGTCCCGCAAATACTTGTAGGGCTCCTCTTAAAATAATGACCCAAATAATTGATTCATATACTTTATATGTTCCCAGTTGCAGTTTACTGCTTTAACCACAAAAATCTTTAAAGATGTTAAGACCAGGGTAACTTTAGGTTTCACAGGAATAACTGTTTAGCATAATCTTAGTTAATCTGATCTCAGCACACCCCCCATTACTTGGGCACCTGATGTTGTCTGTCACTTGTGATTAAGAAGAGCACCACTGCAGTGATTATAGTCACACTAAGCAGCTCTAGAGAATATTAATGTGCTTTGTAACAACTGCCTTTGAACCTAATACACTGCTCTAAGTTGCATACAGCTGCTTTAAACAAAGTCAATTTAAATTACCCAAAAGTTTTAGAAGTATATAAATGTTAACGAAACATACAGAGAGTTACTATATTTTAGAGAACATAACATCAATATAATGGCTAAAAGGAATTAGATTTAAGATGTGTGGCAAATGGCTTTGTCTGGTCATCAGATCTTGTGTATGAGAAAACCTTTTTCTATTCGATACAGAATACAAGCTGAGCTCAAAGATCTACCTCTACAGAATCATCAATGTTAGTACAGTATGTGTAGTTTGAAAATGCCCTCTGCAAAGAATCAGGTGCTGAGAGAGCAGTTCCTTTTGCTCCTTTCCCCCACATTATGTAAGACCATATCCAATGTGAAATCAGGCTCTTGTGACCTAAACATGAAAGTAATAATACTTGTTGCGGGGCCCATCCCAGCAAGTAATGGCCTTAAAGCAGAATACACCCCTGGATGGGACACCAGTCCTTTGCAGAGTACACATGGAAAGAAATCAGAACACCCAGAGAAAACTCACATGAATGTGGGGAAAACACACAACCTCCAGGCAGACATCACCCCAGGTTCAGAATTGAATTTTAATAACTACATTTTTGCTAATATCTGGGTCAGACACATGCCTTATTTTTGAAAAGCTCAGTAGGATATTCAGGCTCCATTTTGTGTTGTATTTGAAAGCAAACAAGCCAAAATTCAGCTTTACTTGTAACTGACATGACACTCTTTCTCCTAGGAGACAATGAATGCAACTACAATTAGGAAGTACACCCACATCACTGTCATATCAGATGATTCACATTCTGTAATGTACAAACTAAGACAAAATTATGCCTCGGTTACTAGCCAATGCACTTAGTGAAACCAGTTTACAAATTTAGCTCCTTCTATCATTCACCAGTCAAAATATAAAAGGGAACAATTGAGCTCTATACAACACTAAAAACTACAGTTCCATACCCAGAGACAACTCGAGGACGTAGGTTTTAATCTGACAGGTACTACACTCATGAAAAAGCTGATGATGCATGTGAATAGTAGACACAGTAGTACTGGCCAAGTACTCTGCTTCACTGGACCTGCTGGGTACAATTTCTCTTTGTGCTACACCTGTCTCTGTCATTGACAATAAGCACACATAGGACATTTGCTCAATAAAATTAGAAGACTTCAAAAAAATAACATGGTTACACAACGTACAGATTAATAGGGAACAAGTAATAGGTTTATTCCCATGTTGAAAAAAAGAAGAAAGAAAACAACGTTTAGGCCGTGGAGCCTTCTTCAGGTGAAGAAGGCTCCTCAGCCAAAACGTTGCGTTTTCTTTCTTCTTTTTTTCAGCATGGAATAAACTTATTACTTGTTCCCTTGCAGCCTACGCATGCTGACGAGGCTACCCACCTGAACTACCACATATAGATTAATATATGTGTTTTGTAATTCCAGACCATAAGGATTTTGTAGATTTAGGTCTTGTAGACTTTAATGATTTTAAGATTTAAGTCTATCTAAAACTTGGGGTTTTAATTATAGGCTTATATATACACATTGTATTCAAAAGGGAAGGGAACAAAATAATAAAAGGAGCAGTAAAAATGTTACAGACGCAATTGTAGACAGTTCTTACTTTTCTTTGCGCTATCAATAATGCATTAAGAAAGGTCGTTACCAATTAAATCCACTACTTTACTTTTACCACCGTGTGAATATTTCAAAAAGTAGAATTGTTAAGTGCATATTAATGCAGTTTCTGGAGAAAAAAAAAAAGATACTAATGGGACCTGGCAATATATTAAAGAAAACGTCAAGTCGATGTAGAACATTAGTATTTATCCAGAGAATATAGCCACTTCCTTTTTATTAATAATTTCTTTATAAACTAAATTGTTACTGTATATTAGAACCGAAAGAGAGGAAACAAAACATTACAAATACAGCAAGTTTCTCATCATCAATGTTTCAGTGGGCCATTAAATATTGACAAAGGTGTAACTTGGTACACACTTGCTTGCTATTCCATTTCATGGGCACAGACCATGGATTGCATTACCTCATTATGTTTCTAGAGAAGCAGGTGCACGATGCGACCCATACCACAGCACAAAACAAAAGCTACACACACAAAAAATCATTAAAGCATGAACATATGGTTTGATTCATTTCATCCAAATAACAGGAAGTCTATTGTCTTTGCTACGCTAAAGGTTCCCCATTTAATATGCCTTTGTAAAATCTTTGGCTTTTTGAAAGCATCCCCATTATCCTGTCAGGCAAAATGATGTACTATATACCTTCACGTAATCATAGAGATGACAGAACTCCTCATCATATTGATCCAAAGCTAACTATAGTACAACATCTATCAATTTCACTTCTTAACCTTAGTAATATATCACAATACACCACATACAAAGAACATCCAAAAACAAATTTTTGCTACTGGAGAAATTTGATGAATAAAGTGAGAACTGCTGATATGCCTATATAAATAACATTCTTAGCAATACTGTCTTATCCTGCATATGAATTTTACAGCATTAGAAAGTTATGTATTTATGTACGTTAGGATACAACTCATAGAAAATTAAAATAAGGGATATTAAGTCAAATGTTAAAAGCTAAATGGATTCAGATGTATATTAACAGACATCAGGTGAACACCATTAAATGATTTAATGCATACTATATGCTATATTAAATCATCCTTGTCCCAGTGAGAAAATTTATTAAAATACCTAGATAAAATGCAGATGCAAACCACACAGAAAACAGGAGACACTCCATATAAGTTTAAGAACTGTTGGGGGAACAATTATGAGTACTATCATATCGAAACTATTATAAGGAACAAGTGCTATTCCCACATTCCAGTCTTTGGACAGGAATTCCAATATAATTCAAAATTATTATAGAAACTCAAAAATAGCTTGATCTATTACTAAAGTCAAATCATAGTAGCTATAATAATGAGTTTAACCACCTCATTAGTAATAATACCAAAAGTGGAAAGAACTTCACTCCAAGCTAAATTACATAAGGACAAAGCAGAAAGTAATTTTAAGAATTAAATATCCAGTCCTACCTGTAGCGAATATGAAAGGAATGGTCTTCATCCCGCATGCTAACCAAAATACCACCTGCATCCATTGAAGTGCATTATAAGTGCGGTAGTCCTAATAAAATCCGGTAGCAAGCCCTGGATGTATTGGCAGGTTCTGTCAAGCAGGTTACCTTTGTGAACCAGGCTATAAAAGCAGCTGGCACTGGAAAAGCTTATGCTCCTCTGTCATTGCCACTGCTTTTAAGATCTAAAGAATCAAGGATGTCGGACATTGCCGCTGTAACAAAATAAGATGTCCAAAGTCCTTGCACAAGTGGATCTCTCAGTCCCGTTCAGCTGCTCTCTGCAAAGGGAACACAAGATGCTGTGTTTGAAGCCTCATTTTCAACATGAAGCACCATAGCAACACCCAGCTAATGTGCAAAAGCAAAGCAGGCTGACTGCGAGATCAAGGTGTCAATCACCATGAGAGAGGAGCAAGTAGCTCACAGTAACCATGGGGATTTTAGCAAGCTAGAATGCCAGAATGCGCACCAGTTGGGACAGAGGTGTCATAGATAAACTCTTTTCTGATTTAGTTTTTGCTTATGTTGACAACTGCCAACAGAGACGTGGGAACACTTAATAAAATATTCTCAAGCAGCATCTCGAGCTACACACCATATGATCCCAATTGGTCATGCAACAATTGTATACAGCTTGATGTTAGCCTTAACATCAACAAAACATTCATCTTTGCATAATTAGAAGCAGATGATTTTATGTGGCAGACTAGTGAACCGACAAGATGCCACAGACCACAGAAGCAGTAACACTAAACGAGGGCAAAGATGAACAAGAAGGCAAAAGAAGTGAAAAAACGGTACCATTAATCTTTAATCTATGATGAATACCAACAGCACTGGATACAATTGTTTAGAATTAAGTTTAAGTTCTTAGAATAAAGCTCTCTTCACTGATAATAACTCATTTTTGAAGTCCACAATTAAAACTTTAAGTAAACTAATGAGATGATGACTACAAATAGTTTGTGCTGCACAAGACAATTTATGATTTACTTTTAAAAGCTTCAATTAAAAACATCACTGACTTGACTAATGCATAAGGTGTATACAGGCTGGACACTGTATTTTAATCCTTAACACTCTACTGTGTACTTCACACATATCTCAGGAAATAATTCTGTTGCATTTCTCTCAAAATACAAAACCCACTTAAGACCAAGAGTGATAGAGCAAAATGTGCACATAACATCACTGCAAGCTGAATGAAAACAGAATGAGAGTATGGTAGAGATAGCATTGAAGGATTTCAATTAATTTTGTTTGAAGGGAGAGGTTAAACCTATATGTACATTTAAACAAAACAATAGTTAGTTAGGACCCCAACTTATCAAACTTCATGTTTTTCAAACAGATTATGGCACACAGAAATGTAGCTTGTGAAACCTAAATTTACTCAGGTTTTTTTTGTTTATCTGTATACAGATTCACAGATGAACATTCTTATATAGTTAGGTTCTGGCACTTAATGGAAATGTCCCACTTAAAACCGAAACTTTAATAAGGACCTTATACTCACAGGAAGCTGATCTTTTCTATGCAAGGTCTTCTTTTCAAAGAGGCTTACTATTAGCCAGTTTTAAGAAGAATTGTTCATACAGTATTTACATAATGTATACCTTTTACTGATTGTTTTGTTTTTGGTGTAACAAAAATATAAGGGTCACCCCAAAAGTAATATGCTTTTTTTCTCACAAATTATAACAAGTGTACAATTATAGTCACAAAAATACCTGAAAATATTCATATATATATACATATTTTCCCCCAAGTTACCATTACACTCCACTCACTGGCACTAACATCAAAGCAGAGGCAATACACTGTTGAACAAGTGTGCCTCATCTTGGTGAAGCAGCCAACAATGAAGCATCCTTTCATTGTCTAACTGCTTCATCAAATTCAGGGTCACAGGGGAGCAGGATCCTATCCCAGCAAGCAAGGGGTGGAAGGCAAGATACACCCAGGACAGGATGCCAGTCCATCACAGGACACACACACACACACACACACACACACACACACACACACACACACACACACACACACACACACACACACACAGGGAGACACACACAGGGAGACACACACAGGGAGACACACACAGGGAGACACACACAGGGAGACACACACAGGGAGACACACACAGGGAGACACAGGGGCCAATTTCCCCAGAACTATTAATCTACCAGTGTCTTTTTGGACTGTGACAGTTGACAGCAGCACCTGGAGGAAACCCACACAAATATCAGGACAGCACACAAATACCACGCAGATAGCACCCCAGGTCTAGGATTGAACACAGGGCCCCAGAGCTGTGAGGCAGCAAAAAAGCAGTATGTCTTCTCCTTATATCCTGTGTGCACTTACATCCTGGGGATGAGGATGAAATAGAATTTCAAAATTCCACCAGCTACAGCAAGGAGTCAGTACTGGTGAAGAAATAAATTTAACTGCAATTGTCAGGAGCATTGTTTTTGAATGACTCTTGTATTTCTTAAAGTCATAGAAATAGAATATTGTTCTTATTTTAAAGGTGTACATTTTTCCAGAAAAGTTTAATAATGGTAGGCTGGGGTCCTTGAACTGTCAGCGTAGAAAGCTAAATTAAACAGTGTCAAGGTAAGCAAACAGACTCAATCCTAGCAGCTGTGAATAACACCCTGTGTGATTATATTTAACAAGATTATTATCGAGGCTTCAAATCCCACTTGGTCATCACTTTTCTAAGCTACAACTAATCAGCTTAAACAATAACCTGTGGTGTGATACACAAATGAGAAAGAGGCATATCTTAAACATTATACTAATTCTCAACTCACAAAAAATAAAGCAAACCCTACTAGTAACAGAACCCTTTATAACTATTAAAACTAACATTTTTCTTTTGCACACCTGGAACATAAGCTTTTCATCTTAAATGAAAATTTGCCAAAAGGGTACCAGACAAGCAGAGGACTCCTTTCAACTCAAGAAAGCGATATGGATCTTGATTTAACTATTTATTGCATTAAAAGTATAAATGAAGCAATACAGACCATAACCCGATCACGAAAATAAGTCTAACTTTGGCAGTGGTTTTGAAGAGCAAAATTGTCTAATAAGCACCTGACAACTTAAGGACTAATATTAATTGTTAAGCTTCTTCTCCCAAATCACAAGAGGATGAGTCAGAGAAGCCATACACAGCGTGCAACATCTTTTCTTCTTTAATTATACTGGTATTTCAGATGTATGCTGATCATCAAAAGAAACATCACTCTTAATTGCAGCAAACTCAAAATTCAAATTCTTATAATCAATTTTACAGCTGATGCACTGACATTTTATTAAACAGACATGATGAGGGGAGAGCACATTCATTGTGCTAATATTCATCATCAACATGTCTGACTGACAATCGTCACAAGCTGGCAGCAGTGTGGCCACCACCTCAAGCTGCAATTCTTCAAAATATGCATTATGCCAGGTGATGTCTTGTAAGATACTGTACTTATTCCTCCCATAAAGCCTGGACAGCCTGTGCCTTCACTGGTCTCTTAAGCCTGGATATCACAAGTCATCCCAGCTCACTCCACGAGTGTGCAGTGGGGCTCAAGGCTGGAGACTAAGGTATCCACTGGACAGATTTCACATTCCCATTATATTGTTGCAGCATGTGGAAGGGCATTGCCCTGCTGGAATATTAGCATGTAGTACCATACAGTAAGGCTGCCATCAACTAATGCAGAGTGTCTGTCTTAACAAGACACTCTGACGATTAATATAGTGATATACTTGCAGAAATCCATCAGGGTGCTCTACTTAATACCCTTTAAATACTGGCTTCACTGCTCACGAGTTCACCTCCAACATACATGATGAGCGAAATAGTGGTCCCTTTCTTTTTTTTCTCCAGGCTTCACATTCAGCAGGTCATTAAAACTGCGCAGTGAACTCTCTCACAAATCGCTGTCAACTCTCTCACAGCTGAGAATTTCATGCTTACGGAACAGTCACTCAAATGATTCACTGTCAGTCACGAATGGTCAATTAATCAAAAGAACATCAACAGTCAAAATCTCTGTATTTTATTTTCCTAGAAACATATGTGAGTCAATAGAATGAGAAATTTCTTTTGATGTTCAGAATATTACATTTTCCTAAAACTATCCCTAAGGTCTATTCTCCGACAGAACTGAAAGACTACTGATATGACCAAGCAGTTTAGAATGGTGGTTCACAAATTAATGGTTAATTAAATCAACCCAGTCTAAAAGGGGTTCTATTCATTCTTGAAAGTAGATGAAGTGAGAGTTCATTTGAGAAAAATATATCCGGGGGGGGGGGAGACTAATATAGGGCCTAGGCTCACCTCTATAGCTGGGGTCCACACATGAAAAACACCATAGCAGAGCAGAACAAGAGTGACTGCTTGCAGTAACATCAGAGGAGAAGGTATATGATGATTTTGGTGGCAAACTGCATTTAGTCCACTGCCACTGTGATTGAGCAGATGCCAAATGCTTGAAGAAGAATGCTTCTAAAATAGTTTATGTAAGAACTGGATTTAGCAGTCATTTTAACATTTTATACAGAGTAGGATTAAGTCATTCCTTGTGCCATAATATGCACTGCTTACTGAATTAGAGAAGAGAAGTTTTCAGTGCTGTTGGACTGAACATGTTATGTACTTGAAGGAAAATGAAAATGACATTACCATTCTTTAAAAAATGTTTAAATGATTATTCATTTTTGTATTTTGGCACTTTAATAAAGTACTTGACATTTGCAACAATGAAATAATTATATGGAGTGTTGACAGGTATAGACAGGACTAGCTGAACAGGAAATTTCACAATGATGAACTATCTTGTAAGGCTAATTACGAGCAATGGCGACCAGCTTTTGGGAAATTTTGGAGAAAAAACATTATTGGGAGATTTCATCAAAAATAAAGGTTCTGAATCAGATTTCTTGAACTTACCACGGTGATAAATGCGATTTACTGTGTTTGTACTTTCATTTTGGCAAAACAGAAAAGCATGCTTAATCCTTAAGATCTACAGAATCTCTCCCAAGCAAGACAAGCACATGCTGCTACAAGCCAATAAAAACTACGTCACTTACGGCCCAGCAAGACAAAGGGCAGGACACAGTAAGCTTTACTAACCTGGTACAAGTTAGTGTGTTACTTCTGCATCTTACAGTACTGTTTGGGGGAAAAAAAAAGTTAAAAGTTAAGTTAGTTCAAATGAAGCAAGCACTGCTAATATCACTTGTACATACAGTAAGTCTGTACTCGACTCTAGAATCTAGTCTTAAACATGTACACATTTTGAGCAATTCCTCCTGAGTATTTACTGGAAGACTAGCCAATGGTTGTCAGGTAAAGCAACATCTAACAGTCTGCCATACCCTCAAATTAATCTATATCACCAAAACATAACCCTGTACTACTAGCAGGTCCATAACCATTATCTATTTGAAGTGTTGATTAAATGCATCTAATAAATTTGAAAGAGTGAAAACCACTCTTTGTGCATATTTATGAGGTTAGGTGACCCGATTAATCTTTGCTCATGGCTGAAGAAAATACTCTATTGCCATAACCTCCTCTCTTTTATTACCGATATGGGGGGACGAATGTGCCCTAAAGTAAATGCATAGAAACATTCATCTTCGACGGTTGTACTTAAAAGAACAGTTCTTTTCTGGTTTGAAAAGCAATCGCCTTGCCTTGTCGTGAAAGACAGATCCGATGATTTTTGACGTTTGTCTAACATCCCAACAACTTTTCGATTAATCTGTTAACATTCACGAGTCAGTGCAAGTGAAAAACGAAAAAAAGCTCTAATTCTATCTTATCTAAAGTTATTTCTGAGCTGCTCAGTACCTCGGGTATCTTTGGGGTTGTTTGCTTTGTGCGTTAATGCACAATTTCTTCAAATTCCCACACGATTTTTAAGTTGCAAATAAATTTAATTCCGAAAAGCTTGTTAAACATCCCCCATTCCCCTAACTTTTGCATGGAGTACTTTTTAAAGTTTTCCTATCGCCTACGACGATCATTACGCAAATTAGGCATGTTTAATAGCATTTAAATAGAACATTCAAATCTGACGGTGCACGACAGTAAAACAGTCAAATATGTTTACGGCTGTCATGAACTATACAAAAATAACGAGTCGGACAGTTCCGAAACAGATGATCTGTTCGTTTCATTAACCAGAACACCAAAGCTGTACAACAAAATCAAATATATTGTTTTATACATACAGTCTTGAAACTGCATATACTTCTTTTCGCAAGAGTAGGTACATTTAAGGTGCATATTGCTGTCAACAAAACCACCCAGCTCTAAAGGCAACATTACAGACGAAACATAGACCAACTGGTAAACTCTCTACCATGTGCTGATTTTAAACTTTTTTCTATAATCGAAACATGTTATTTTTTAATATCTCTGTTTTTGCTGCTAAGGCATGGATCAAAGCAAATACAAAATTCAGACTGTTTAGCTAATATTATTAACTATTCTCGACGAGGAAAAAAAAATGCTCTGGTGTTTGTATCCAATACGGTACTCCCTCGCTACAGATGAGCAGCAGTGATCTTATTTTCAACACAGAGTCAATAAGAAATTAATAGTCGATCTACCTTCACCGCCTGATAGTTATCGGCCAGTAATACGAACTTAAAATAACAGCAGTAAGAAAGTCTGTACAGTACATGTTGAAACTAGCATGAATGCACAACCAATCAATACTGTTCCAAAACAACACATTACTGGCGACAGCAGGAATAACTTCAGAAAACCCGAACTGAAGATCGGCAGACAACCAACGTACTCACCTAAAACTGAAATCGAGGGTATTTCTTGTTTTTACGCTTTTCTATATCTATTTAAATCAAGTTTCTCTTTTCCACGCCTTCATCCCCAACTGCACAATAAAGTTGGCTGTGACGGTTAGAGTTCAGTCATCGGCACGTTCCGCCATTAGTTCGGACAACTTTGTCCTGATTCGGCAAACGTTCAAGGGCGACTAACTGTAAGTGGTCAAGTCCAGTGGCCAATCCGGTTGAAGGAGTTCAAAAACGAAAGGCCCTTGCCAGACAGAGCCACGCCTCTCAGTGTCAGGACCGCGTCCAATCAGATTTGAATATTTACCCTCGCGTTTTGCCGCGTCAGACGGTAAACAAGTCGAAACATTTTCATTGGTCAGAAAACACCAAATAAGTTTTTTTAAAGTTGAGTAAACGCGTGGCTGTACTTCCGAAAAGACTTTCAAACGGTTACAAGTTTGCAATAAAAGAGTCAGCAATAACCATTTTGATTTAATCTAGAGCGCGGCTAATCTTTATCCTTTCTGGGCCCAGCTTTCTAATGGCACTGTCACTAGAAATGAACAATATTTTACTGGTAAATTAACTTTTTATCAATTTATTTTTATTTTTGAAACACATGTCGCGGACGCAGAAGTGCCTATGTATTTTTAATCTTTTACATCTCCGGCTGTTGCTTTTGTACTACAGTATAAGCATAGCACTACAGTACAGCACAGTGTTATCAGGTACGTATTTGAAAGGTCTGATGTGGCTTCACATTTACCATAGCAACATAGCACCTCCCCCTTACACGTGTATCTGTCAATGCAGATGGTGGGCGACTGGGGTTGCATTATTAATAAACCTGACGGCACTTTCAGGCGTAAATATATCTGGCGAGGAGATGCTGTATCACACAGAAAATAAGCCCATTAATTGAATTTGTGAACGTCAGTAACCGTATGGGCAGCCTGATAGTTACAGTATACGTCCTACCGAGGATGAGCTGATGATGAACGGTCGTTTCCTTTAAAGTAAGTATGCAGGTAAAGTAATTATAAAGCCCGTCGAGTTGTATCTCCAAATAATGAGTGGTGTGATAATGTGCATGCGATTATATCAGCTTTGTTGGATATGCAAGACACCGACTAAAGTTCAAATGAATGTTTATGTTCTCAGATCTAGCAAGCGCAGACAGGCGCTTCTAGGAAAGAAGAATAATTGGTCTACTGAAATTCAACATGATTATTATTTTCTCAATAAAAGAAGTGAAAATGTAAGGAGATAGTTGTTTATTGATGGGATATGGATCAAGGGAAAGACAGTAAGACGATTCTAGAATAGGTTATTGCTGTCACATATTGCAGAGAAAATAGCTACGACTGTTTCTGAAGTTTCAGAACCTGAAACTGCTTTGTAACGATGGTCTGTTCCCCAAACTCTTATCAGATGTGTCCCTATCAGTAAGTTTCATCCCGCCAGCTCATGTTCTTATTTGATATGAAAATGTGAGTTATGTAACATATTGTAATTTTACATAATTTAACAGTAAAATAATCCTAATAATTATAATAATTACTTACACTTATATAGCGCTTTTCTGGACACTCCACTCAAAGCGCTTTACAGGTGGAGGAGAGTCCCCAATACCAGCACCAATGTGCAGCATCCACCTGCAATAAGGAATAGATTAATAGTTGTGAAGAACATCACTAATTTTACTAATCATTTGACTGTCATTCTTTCCAGCATGTCTGCAGGTAATTTTTTTAATATCTCTGTTTTTGCTGCTAAGGCATGGATCAAAGCAAATACGTCCTGGATCTAGGCATGAGTGATGAAGCCAAGAAAGGGGAGGACTTCAAAGCAGAATCTGAGGAAAATTCCAGAAGATATGATGAGGACTCTGAAGATGATGGCGATTTCATAGAGCAACCTGGTTCTGTGCTATGGGAGAAATCATTTGAGCAAAATATCTTAGTTGAAATCAGTGATGACAGCAGTTTCCATTTTAGTGATCAGCAGGATTCATTCATTGTCTGCCTTTCACAGAATTCAGCAGAAGATTCAAGTCTTCATTTAAATGGTAAGGTTATTTGTTTTATGTCTGTGATTATGTTACATAACAGTACCAGTTCCGAGACAAATTGGGAAAAATAAAAGCAATACAACTGATTTGAAGTGACATATTCTGGAGAGTTTCTTAGATTGTGATGATAAGTTCAATTTCACAAGAAATATGCTCCTTGATAAGGCATAACTGGGGTTGTTTCTCTATGTTTTTGGAAACTATATGAAGATCAATATTCATTACAAAAAATACTGAAGTTATGTGACAGATATAAGACAATAATTAGTCAACTAGAGGTAATATAATCAACAAATAACAAATGAACAAAGATGGTAAATAATATTTTCCTGGAAATTCATTATTAATAAATGTAAAAACACTAAAATGAATCCATTGTACTATAAAAATATCAACCTGCCATCAGCTCATACACATAAGGGTCATGTGAACAACTACTTGATAAGCAAGCGTGTAAGGAAATTTAAGAAGAGGTTTAAAATTTCTACTCAGCTGTAACATTACACTTGGATTCGTGTAAGCCATTCTTACAGCCTTTAAAGATGATCAAACATATATGTCCAGTTGCAATAAGAAATAACATACTTAAGATGCAGAAATTCAATTCAGCTCCTGTGTTTTTTTTTATTCTCAGTGCTGTTGCACATTCCTTGATTTGAATGGAATCCAGAGACAATCTAAACATATCCAGCTGTTCCATTGAGATGATTACCAAGTCAAATACATATTTCATTGGAAATACTGGACTTTTAATTGTAAATATTTTTATTTTGCAGACAACATAGAACAGTTTGACACTTATGAAGACTTTCAAGATGAAGAAATATTTTCCAAAAGAGGTTCTGAGAGCCACAATCTAAATCATCAGCCCATTTGCAATAAAAGCAGCATAAGAAGGATATCTGAGCAAAGACAGAACACAATGGAGGATGGGCCAGGTCGGAGATACAGTGAAGTTGGAGACACCAGCGATGAAGACCAAGAAGACCTTCCGTATGATGGTGACCTTTATAACAATGATAGATTTGCTACTCTCAGACATAATGTAGATATTAATGAACAGCAATTAACACCTGCTAGATTCAATGACAAGCAAGCAGAACAACGACCAGTAAGCAATGCTTGTCAAGCTGCCCGGGATTCAAATACTACGCCTTCTCTCGCTTCATTAGAGTTTGGCAAAACAGTAAATAAGATTGAAAATTATCCCTCTGGAAAAGCCCTCGGCCTTAACTCCACACCTGTAGCTTTCAAAAATGGCAGAAGTGATGTACAACTTAGGGATGAAACTGAACATAGAGACACTAGTTTTGAAATCGGTCAACCTGATGCCCCCCAGTCAAAGATTGCAGAAGTGCTACTTCGTCACTTCTCTGAAGAAGATTTATTAAATTCAAGCAAATACATTGACGCAGAGACGATGCCTGAAGCTTCATTTACTGAGAGTGTTGAAACGGTATTGACCAAATCTGTCTCAGTCAAATTGCACTATAATTTACATAACTATAATGATATGATCAATACCGAAAAGGAACTTTGTAATGATGTGGAAATTGAGGATGATGAAGCAACTGATCAGGCTAGCTCCGGTAATGAGTCCAACAACACAAATAAAACCAATAACTTGAATAAAACTAACACTGATGACTGCCCTGGAGCCAACAGCAGCAATACAGTAACTCACACTAAAGGATCTAAGCAATGTATCAAGCATGATAGCCAAGGGTTAAAAGATGAAGAATATATCCAATCACAAAGGACACCTTTAGGAAGAGTCTGGCCATGTAATGAAATCAAATATGGACAAGGTCAGGTTCATTATCCTCTTCCAGATTTTTCCAAAGTAGCTTCAAAAATTAGGATCCCTAAGGGAAATAATAATGGAAAGCCTATCAGGCATACATCTGGAATTCTGAGGACAAAATCTTCCCCAGGACTGCTGTGTAAAGCTACAGGTTCTTCCATACCAGATGTTGATGTCATAAGGAAGGTGCTTGACACCATTCAGCCACAACAAACAGCCATTGTTTTTAAGGACTCTGAAAAAAGACAGGATGACCCAAGACAGACTCCAGAACTTGTTGAACATTTAAAGGTAATTACCTTTACAACCGCAATATAAATTTAACTTCAAATTTTTCTCCTGATAAAAACAAAACATTTAATTGTGTGCATATTTTGTGTATAGTACATTACAGTGCCTTCAGAAAGTATTCAGTCCCCTCCACGTTTTCCACACTTTGTTGTGTTGTAGACTTATTTTAAAATGGATTGAATTGATACTTTTTTGGCTTCAAGGCTTGGTTTTTACTCTGCCACGCACTGTGAACTGTGGGACCTTTCTAAATCATGTCCAATCAAGTGAATTGGCCACAGGTGGACTACATACATTTACAGTATGTAAATGGGAGATTTCAGTTTTTTTATTTTTAATACATTAAATGTATGCATTTAATACATTCTTGAAAACGTGTTTTCACTTTGTGATTATGGGGTTTATTGTGTGTTGATTGATGGCAAAAAAAAATCAATTCAATCTACAACACAACAAAGTTTGGAAAAAGTGGAGGGGTCTGAATAATTTCTGAAGGCACTGTATATGTTTGAGTTAATACATATGTTTATATAGACTTCCGTATAAAAGTCTTTATACATTTTGCATTGTTCTATTTTTAACTTTTTTTTTTTACTTTTTGCACTCAAACTACTATACAATCCACTGAATTTCTAGACAATTTTTTAAGCTAATGGTTAGTTGCAATCTCTGTTTTGTAGTACAAAAAGCCATAGCCTTTTAGCTTTGTGGTTGCATAGACAGGAAGAAGTAATGTGTATGATGAGGAACACATGACTTCTTTACATGTTTTGAATGTATTGACATTTCAGCATTATTTTCATGTTGAATACAACCTGTGAATGGATTAACATTAATATTCTTTTTTGCAGGATGAGTATGATAAATTACTAACAAGATATGCCGAAGCAGAAAACCTAATCGATCAGATGAGACTGGGTGCTAAAGTAAGTTAAAATGTTAACAATATTCTTTGGTGTGTCTAATTGTTGGAGATGACATTACAGACTTGAATGCAAAACTGAAACTCAGTAGTGACTGGTTTTTTAAAAAAAAAACAAATAGCAAATAATGAAGAACATTTACAAAACATCTTGTATTTAAAAAAATCAGCTGTTTAATGAAATATTAACAGTAAATGATTATAAAAAATGCTGATATACATATTACATTGTTTTCCTTTTAACTAAAAAAGCAAAGGTAATTTCTATAGTTGTGATTCCTATATTTGAACTAATTTTTGGTTTGCTATTAAATAACGATAGAGTTTTATTTCCTTTTGTGCCCAATGAATATTTACTCATGAACAGGCATCATCCTTCTCAGATTCTTCGAATGCAAGTGAGTACGAATCAGGAATAATGCCAGCTGCTGCTCAAATTGAAACCTTTACCACAGCTTCCATGCCCAGTCTGCCAGCTCTTACAGGTATACCTCTGCTTTTTAATTATTTAATTAAAGCAACAAATCCAAATATATACTTATTAATATGAGGCCTACACAATCAGAATTGCTAAGATATGAGAGTTGCTTTAGCATTCTCATGTGCTAAACATGAAAGTTTCTCATCTTTAGCATATGAAATAATCTTGCCATTTAATTAGACTACCAAAGGTACTTTATATATGAAATGCATCTCTAGTGAATAGTGGTACACACAATGTATGTGATGACTGTTGAGAGTCCTGCTCTGGGTCTTCCTCTTATTATTAGGTGGAGATGAAGATGAGCTAAAAGCTGCAGAGCTATCAAATTGCACTGCTTCAGACACTGATCCCCAAAGACCAAGTGAAGGAGAAAAAATGACTCTGGAACTTAAAGAAATGATAAGTCAGTTTATACAAAAGGTAAAAGGGGTAATTATTTGTTTCTGCTCTTAAAATGAAGTTTGAACCAGAATGAATATAACTGTGGTGATATCACTTGGTTTGTTTTCTAGGTGGAAGAGTTTAAAAGCTGCCTAAGTTCATTGTCTTTAGGCATCAATGAACAACAAGAGGTAGACAAGAGTTTTATTTTGGGATATATTTAATTTTTTACACATTTCTCTCGCACACAAAGTAATTTTAATTTTAATCTGATTCCTTAGTTTGTTTTAAAACAAACGTGTGGTATTCTTGTAGTCCTCTTGGTAATATCCCATCTTTGAAAGGGTAATAATGCAATTCATTTAACATTCAAATACCTAGTACTGTACATACACAATTCTTTATAAAAATACATTTGATAAAATAATACTGTACTTGTTGATGTTTAGGTTTTTAAGACTTTAATGGATGCACTAGATAAGTTAGAAAGGAGTTATATGACCAGAAAAGAAGAACACCGTGCACTTGAACTGAAGAGTTATTTGGGCAAGTCTAAAGACATTGGGGAATTTGATCCTGAAAGGTAAGATATTTGCACGGATAGTCCTTGAATAAAACAAAAAAATAGGTTCTTGAAGGTATTAATGTAATTTATACACAGAAGATTGGTACTGTAGGATCCAATCTATTGCTAGTTATAATATTTTCAACATTTTCATAATTCTTTCCCAATTGAATTGTATTTAAATGTAGAAAAAAATGTATTTTACTGAGTGTTTATGAATATTGTAATTGATCTTGTATATGTAACGAATATACTGTAGTTTTAAATGTTATATATTGATATCAAAGTGGCAAGAAATGACATACAAAGAAAAATGATCACCCTTGTGTTAAATTAGTGTTTGAGACTTTGTTTTTCTGATGTATGAATTTAAAAAAGGCAGGTGGAAGGACAGATATTTAGAATAGGAATGTCCCTTGAAGACATCAAAGAGCAGATTGATGAAAATGTGTGCAATCAGCTTTCTTCACAAACATCTTACACCACATCGACTCCATTGCCATCTGCTGAGTCCATCTCATCTCATACACCACTGCATGAGGTAACTCACACAGCTCTATTACACACATAACATTTAGTTTTAGAGATCATTTATAGTATTGTCCTTTTTACCACTCCTTTCTTTACCTTCCTGTTCATTTTCATGTGAAGTATCAAATGAGCAGCCATTTTTGTTAGCTTTTTAAAAAAAATGTAGAAGAGATATAAAAGGTACTTTTTCAATTCAACTGATAAGGCCATAATAGACATTCACTTAAGATTTTGATTATACACTACTTACTGTACGTTCCATCCCATGTCAATGCACTGTTGTGTTTAAAATGCATAACCTGGAGTAATGGGTGGATTTAAGTAAATAGTATCTGTATGTTCATGCACATAATAGCTATTTCATGATTATTATATAGCAAGGTACTTATTATCTGTCAGTTGTAATATATATTGTTTCTTTCTGTAGCTATCATGTATAAAAGAACAATTCTTAGGGACAGGAGACTGATATAGCCACTCCACTAGGCTAATATGTTCCTATCTTTTCAATGTGTCTTAACAGGATTACCCTTGTGAAATAAAGACTCTGGACAAGGTAATATATAAAATAGAGTAATTAATGTTGTAAAACCTACATGTCGAATAGTACATTTTACATTTACATTTTTTCAATTATTACATTTCAGTAGAAAAAGACAAAAATATGTCTAGTGTTATTTAAAGCTAGCTTGTTAGAAATGAATAATGTCCTGTTATTATGCTTTTCATCATATCAACCTGGAATAAATGAACTTTTATTTCAGTCTAAATACCTCATGCTAAGTCCTGTGTTTCTTGACAGAAGCTCCTTCCTTGTCTATGCCCAAATGAGCCAAGAATGAGCTCAGTCAATGAGGACAGTGATTTTCCACAAGGCAATGATCCTATTCCAGAAGCATTCCAGCAGCACAGCACACCGTTATTCAACCTCAGTCACTGGTACAGTAATTAGTCTCCTCATATCCGGTGAATGTTAATTCACCATTAAATAGGCTTTATGAAAACTAATTTGAATATTGTTTTTAAGTCATATTTGTGGAGCATGGGATTATTTAATAATTATTATTTGTTTTGAAAATAGTTTTTTAATTGTGACAGTAAATGTACATGAAGAAAGAGTCCATATTACCTTCCAGATTTAAATTATACTTGTTCTCCCATTTGACATTAAATTTGGATCTATAATTATACATTTGTTTAGTTAAATTATTATTAACTCACATGACATGGCATTTTTATTTGCCTACTCAAAATGTCCTAACTCTTGATTTTCTTCCCTACTTACACATATTTTAGCATATATTTTTTACAGTTGCTTTTTCCAGGAATGGAAGTCTCAATATAAGCTTCCTGGTTTCTCTTTCTTTTTTATTTACATCTCCATTCTGTTATATGTGCATACACTGTCCCCTGGAAAAGGGGGGAGGGTGGTGAGGTTGTTTGTATATTAGAAATCTGCTGGATTTCAAGGGCTGGAAAAAGGGATTGGTTTCCTCTGTTTATATTTTTCTGTTAGAGGCTTCACACTATCCTTTAGCAGTTGACACTGTGTGAATATTATGAAGCTGAAGAAATGCCTGACACAATATATCTGACAATATTTATAAATATTTAATTATAAATAATTGAAAGATCCATCTTTATGGAGTGTATCTGACATCTTGAAGATGGTATTGTATTGTATTTTGTCCTCTATGTATCCCATGTCCGTGGGGTACTACAGACATTGTTTAACAGTACCTATATTTTGGGAGTGTCTAGAAGTGATTATGTTTTGGGAATTTTAAATGAAAAATATATCTTTATAAATAAATAATATTGATTTATTCTCATGTAATACATTTTACAAATTATATTTCGAGTCTTGGCGTCAAGTTGCAGCAGAAATAGATATGGCAGTCTAAACTGAAGGACTGTTAGGACTTTACTTTTTATCTTCTCTTGGTTCAGTAGATCCCGGTCTATGGTGCCAGGAACAGGACTGTAAGGGCTCAAACTGCAGCTGCTCTTGCACTCTAAGTCTTATTACACAGGGGTTTTAAGACAGATTTTGTAAACAACCCAAAGGTTGATACTTCTGATGATGGCTGAAATATTTTATTATTTTGTTCTTGTTTTATATAAATAGTATACAAAATATAGTTAAAATGATACATTATGTTCTTAATGCTCCTGTATTACTATAGCTCGATTAAGTCTTACATAAATATGGTGCATTATTATTAATATTATTATTATTGTAAGGTAACAACAATGGAAATATATCTGGCCTACTTGAACAATTTGCAATGTGTAAACAGTCAAATTTGAGAGTTGTACTGTAAATTGGGAAACTGCATCTTGAAACCTTGATCTCTTCTCAGTTGGGCTATCTTGTTTCAGGGTGACTGGAAAATGAACAGTATCATTTTCAGCCTATGCTTGTGTCCTCTGTACCCATAGTAACTCCTATGAAGAGTCTGACGTGCCGCCAGGAAACCTAAAATGTGCCTTAATCAAGGATGATTTTAATGAATTAGCTGCAACCGTGGAAGATGGAATATTGACAAAATCACCAATGCGTGCCTCTAAGAAGAGGCTGTCAACAACACCTGGAGTGTAAGTGTTGAAAACTAAGTCTTTAAACTAAAACAGACCTCACAATTTTCAACATCTCCTCTTCTGTACATTCCATGTACCTGACGTTTCCTTATACTTTGCCTGTATACTGTATATACATTTGCCTGTAGTTCATTTAAAAAAATTGCTTTTGTTTTGGATTTCTTCCCCATATAGTTTTTTTTTATTTTTTGTTGTTTTTTATTGCTATTGCTTTAAACATCTCCCAGTTCTCGCAGCGATTTCATTTTTAATAATTTATTTAGTTTTCTATGAATTGAAAAAAACTCTACCTGCCTTGTTGGTTTCAGTGAAATGACTACATTTCCTATAGTTTACTATAAAAGGTGAATAATAATAAATGAATTATATATGCAAGGTATAGCATTATGTATAGAAAATCATTATATGTTTAACTTTATTTATATTAATATTTATTGCTTTATTATTTAGCCAGCAAGCTACACACAAGTTAGAGACTTCATTCTGCTGTGGCACTGTTGGAGATCTTTCTCATTCCTCTGTGAACCTCCCTATAAAGATACACGGCATCTCAAATAATTTTCAGGATTCATTAGAGGTACAGTTATTACTGCAAGTTTTTAAAGTAAGATCAATCTGATTTCAGTCTGTACATTTTGATCTTATTTTTTGTAATATGGTGATTAATGAAATGTTTATAAATCTTAGTTTATGACATTTTTATGGGCAATAGCAGGGCATAGTGGCTCCTGAAACAGACAGTGGATTGGACAGCTTGGATCAGAGCCGGCCTACTACTGCATTGTCCCATTCACAAATGGCTACAGAGAGGTATGTTACCAATGGACAGTGCACATTGCATAACAAAATATTTGGAGTGAAAGCTTACTTTAAAATTTTAAACATCAGAAGTGCTTTTATCTAGAATGGAATACCTTTTCACTTGCTGACCGGTAGTGATATTATGAAAGTGAGGCGTATTTCATTAAATAAAGTATGCATAACTGATAATTGTATTTAACTAATTGGTATTTAACTTTAAGAATTTGAACAATGGTCTTTATTAATATTTTACTATCAGTAAAGAATCAGAAGAATAAAAATCTAAATTTTGCTATTCATTCTCCGAGCTGAAACTACAGTATAACTACAGCATTAAACTTTCAAATATAATACTAAAAAAAATCAATACATTACCCATACTGATGACATAATAAAGGGTTCCACACTCTGATTAAAATCCATATGTAATGTAGATTGCCTCATTTATATATGAATTACACATCAACACTTTGCTGTTAAATTTTTCAGACTTTTTTCACCTAGTCAGTAGGATGAAAATATGATTAAAGTCTGCATCTCAAATTCTTTTTAAAGAATGCGGACATACAAACATAGTCTTAAGGTCTTTCAGTATATCATATTGTAAACTATCTTATAAAAAGTTGGAACTACACATTTACTGTAAGAATACCTTTGCTACAGAATTTGATAAATATAGTTCCTTGAATTGTTTCCTGCAGGTGTCCATTGCCTTCAAACCAACAGTCAACCTCCATTAATATGAGCAGTCTGAGCAGTTCAGACAGTGAAGTTTCATGTTCCAATGCACAGACAGCCATCATTAAAGTTTCTTCTTCAAAAGACCTGAATGAAGCAATGCAAGAAGCTGCTCTGTCTGCTGGCAGCACAGTAGATCACTGGACTCACAGTGTCATAAGTGAAATTGGCTCCACTGGAAAGTATGGTAAGTTAATATTTCTCACAAGTTTTGAAATGAACATGTTTTTAACCAGGAGTGACATGGAGGGCCACAGATTCATAGGTCTCTTTACCAACACCTGCAAAGTTGGGAGAAATTGTTAAATTTCAATCCAGTTAAGCCAATGATGAACTGTTTTAAATTGGATTGGATTGAAAACCTTGAAGACTCACAAGCCACCTCTAACAAAGGTGGAACATACTTCTCTAGTAAAGTGTCACATACTGTACTGTAAATAAGACAACAAAAGAGTGAGGGCTCAGTGTTTTGGTCAGCAGATGGCAGTAGATAGTTATTTTTATAGTTCTACGTTATGATGACTGGTGTGCAATAGACCATTGTTTTAAAAGTCATCAATGTGCAAAGAAATGAGAAAATTAAGCAGTGGTTTATTTAAATTAAAATCACAATCACAGTGGTATTGTTACTTGAAGTTACAACTTGAAGTTGTGATATAACATTCAATTATAAATTGCTGTAAAACAATGTATATTTACAATTAAATAAAAAAGACCAGTTTCACAAAAGTATATGTTCTATTTCATTAAGCAAACTTAGGTACAAATGCAGATAAACAATTATTTTTAAAAAAGTGGACATAAACAGTAGTTTCCAATGACTATAGTTATTAGTATAGCTCAACAACAAATGTATGAAGAGTTTAAAAGTAGTACCCTGCTCAGAATAACATAGCCACTTTTTTTGCTTTGACTTTGTCTTGAAATGATCCTACTTTTAAAAAATACCCTAGTCTTAACCCTACCTATAAACCTTGCTTAAATATTTAAACAGTATTATTTTGGTCAGTTTCATAGAAAACAAATATTAGCCAGTTTTGTTTTTTTATTTCAGAAAGTGATACATACATCCCCCATCATGTTATCAATCAAAGTTCAGATGAACATCTCCTATTACCCTCTCCATGTGGCTGTATTCTTCATGACACCATAGAAAAAAACTGGGCTACATCAGAAAAGCATTCTCAGCTATGTTCCCATCATAAGTAAGTGTTTTCTATACTACTTCTTTAAACCATCTGAATTCTAAGATAAAATTTAAACAGATTTCTCAGAAACGCTTATGATTTTTACTGAGCTATTGTGTACTAGTAATATTTATATTTCTTCATACATTAATACATAAAGTAAGGTTGCAATGTAAAAAGGACTTGTAATGGAAAAATGCCCTTAAACATAGAATCACAAAAGTTAGATTCTTAATTGGTCTTTATGTCACATAATAACTCATTAACATCATAAAAGAGACTGGATTTCAAGTTTGTTTTGTGTTAAACAGTGAAGCAATTGTGGCTCTTCAGTTGGAAGTCTCAAGACTAAAGAAAAAGTTGGAAGAAAGTTTGTTCCGGCTGCCTCAGATAAGCAAGAGAATGGATTATATTGACCACAGATTCATACCGGAAAAGAGATACAAATCAAAATCTCGATCTAACAATAAAGCTGGTTCTTATAGGTACAGTATATTTTAACATGTTTATCTTATTACAATTACATACATTAGAGTTTGTATTGAGCAGGACAGTACTGTGTATTGTAACCAAAGTGTTTTAAATGGATTAGAAATAAGAGTGGCATTGTGGAGTGGTGGTTACCTCTGGTGCCTTCCAAACACATTCTTGCTATGTTCCTTGTCTCTGAATTGTCTATCATTTATTTTTCTCTTAATGGCATTGTAGTGGCCAGAAGCACAGGAGCTGTAGAAAAGGAAGACTCTATCCCTGGAATGCAGACTCCCATTGCAATGGACAAAACAGGATTTCATCAGACATGGAACCATGTAAGGCTAAATATTGCAGATCAATTGTATTGATTTAAAGCTTTTTTGATCAAAGACACCTTTATTTTTATCAATATATAATATATTAATTATTTGAATTTATTATTAATATTGTCATTCTTTTTAAGGTACTTTTCTTAATAGTTTACCAACATGAAAGTGCATTTTTTACTCCACTTATTGATTCAGAAGTGGGTATAATTAGCTGGCATTTGTATACAAATGATGAATACAAAAGTAACAGCAGTGGTCTTAGAGTACCTTACTTGAAAGATCATTTTGCACAAAATTATAAAGTGTGTGTAAAATTATTATGTAAAATACAGTATGGAAGAATATTTTAATTGAATGCTGAGACTTGCTTCAATCATTACATTTTTAAAACCAGCATAACAAAGACTTGCTTGCATTGTTCTGCATAGGTACAGATAGTGAAGACTTGTCACAGTCAGCAACAGCATTTCAGTCCCAACCCTTGCCACACACATCTGATAGACAGAACTGCAAAAAAAACAGCTGTCCTCAGGCTGCTGAAGGGTATACCTTCTTGAGAGGTATGTCTCCATTTCCCATCTTTGCTTTAGGGTGCGTGGTGTGGGCATCTGCATAGTACAGAGAAGTGATATAAATTCTGTGTGTGCTATGAAGGAAAAATCATCCGCATGTGTGTCTATTTTTTACAAGATTTTGTCCACAGTCAATCTACAATGTGAGAAATTGAGTAGATATTAAAGTGTTTACAGTATGTTAGGAAATTATATACTGAAATGATTTCAATACTCATTTTTTACATTTTTAATGGCTCCAAGCAAATAATTTCCTAAATAAAACAGACATTTTTCTACAAACAATTACTTTCTTGAATAATGTCATTTGTCCTGTAGATCTTATCCAGTATTTGTCATCTCCTATTATATCAGTAGTTACTATTGATTTGGCTGGTGTTAAATGCTAAATATTCAATTAGTTATTTGACCAGTTATCCTTGCTTCCCCGCTGCTGTATAAAATACAACAGCTTGTGCACAAATAACCCTATTTCTTTAATTCATAGATAAGGACTGCACATATCGAAAATCCCACCAAAATCTCTTGAATGTATTAGGGAAGAGTAGCTCCAATCAGCTGTTTGGGCTATGGAACAGAAAAACCCACTTGTTGTGTAAGGAAGAGGACCATTGTTTAATTATCACTGAAACAATAAACAGTCACGTCTTGCAGTATAGAACAAAATAAACTTTCAGTATATACAGGTATATAAATGCTCTAACATGGCTATGGATTGCTGCTATTTATCTATCTCTTTGCTTTATTTTAGCAGCAATGGACATGCAAGAAATGAAATGCAAAGAGAAGAACTTTCCTCTTTATGAAAACCACTTAAATAAGAGCATTTTACAAGTCAAGAATGGTTCCACCTGCAGTTTACCTGTTAGGTAAATATCAAATAAACAGGGTATTTTTGTATTCATTCATTGGCTGTGTACCTGGGCACATGTATAAAAAATCCATTTAAAAGGTGTTAGATGATGCATTATCTAATATTAAGCACAAAGTGTCCGTAAAATAATCTAAAATTGAGTATTTATAGAAATATCCTCAAACAAGCAAGTATTTCTATTACAAAAGCAGTACAGAGACATCTGGCAATTTGCTTTAATATATGATAGTCATTGTGCCACTTACTTTTATATTTCTGGACTTTATATTCAGTGGTGCTCAAAAGTGTTTTATTTCTACAAGTTAAAAAATGTCATCTTTACACTCAGCTTGAAAGAGGTGAAGCAATCTTATGCTCCACAGAACAGGAGACATTCCACTCAATCAGACTCCGCTCTTCTAGCCAACAAAGTTAAAGAGCACTTGAAGTGGTCAGAAACCAAGCCACAAATTAACACCCAAAATAGGAATAGCTGGAAATACAAGGTAAGTTTTTAAAATTAAGTGTTTTTAAATGAGAAATAAATGGGTTAATATTTTCAAGAAATTAAAGATTCCTACAGTGCCCAAAACTAGAATTTCATAAAGGTAATTTAATAAAAAATAAAGTAGAATAAAGTATAGGATAAAAGTTACTCAATGAAATAGACTTTGTAGACAACAAAATTAATCTTAGTTTTTACCTTAAACTTTATTAATACTCCATTCTTTTTTTGTAGGATGAGGATATGAACAGAACGTTGGACAAAGCAATAGAAGCCGCACAATATATGAAAAGAACAACAGACAGAATGGTGAAAACTCTTTCAGCTGATCTAGCCAAGGCAGAATTGCATAGAAAAATGCAGAATTTGAATCCACGGTTGTTTAAAGTTATACATACAGACTCTTAAAGCAAACAAGAAGGAAAAGTCATCTTATGTGTGACTTAACTTGAATGTCAACATTGAAATGCATTCCTTAAGTGTTTACGTACAGCTTTCTGTATCTGCCTTTTGACTTACACTGCTGCATAATGTTTTAGTAACTTTTTAAACAACTCCTATAGAAATGTATTCTTTTAGAAGTATATAAAAATGTCACACTTCATTGTGTTTTGTACTTTTAAAATTCTATTGTTAAAATAAGCTTTCTTTTGCCTTCTTTGTACAAAATGTACCCCTCCTGCGGAAAACAGGATGAGGGAGGTAACATTCAAAGTGTTGAACACAAGATGGGGCCCTGCTCTGCAGTTTTACTAACTAGTTTGATTAACTCCAATATTTCTATTACCAATAAACCAGTATTGATTAACCAATATTTGTACATAAATATACTGTACCTCTTAAATGTTCTTAAATTTTTCCTTGCATTCTGTAATTATATTTTTTTCTAACCTTACTTTACTATTCTTAAAACCTAACACGAAAATCCCAATTTTTGTGCTTTTGATACGTGGTCTTTAAATTTTCTTTCAGTGTTGTCGAGGTTTTGATTCTAATATTGTATCTGGGTTTCAGTATCTATAACAGGCTACCTGCATAAAATTAAGGGATTATATTGTGACTTTGCAATTTAATTTTAATTACATATGTAACATGCTATCATGTGTAGCGAAAAGAAAGTAGGCCATATTTTGTGTATTGGATTACAGAAGGTCCTCTGAGAAGATGTTCCACCCATTGCCCTTTAGCTAAATATGACACCTCTGCTCTGTTAACGTTGGATATCACAGACAAAAAAGTCTCTTATTAAATTCCCATTGAGTTATTCTGTTTCCTCTTCATGTCATTGCTCTATAATACCACCTTACATATTTTGTTACAAAGTATAATGTCACCCTGTTGTTGTGGTATCTTATCAAATGTTTTACACATTATACAAATCTCTTCTTTTCAGTTATTAATGAACAAGGTATACATTCTCCACCTATGAAAGATAATTTTTCCGAAATAGTTCCTCATCCCAAAGGCTTTGGATTATTTAACTTTCCAGCTTGTATTGACAAAAATAAGTCCCAAAGTCTTTTGTTCTAACTTTCCCAAGGTGCTTGAGCTCAGTGAGGAATGTTTTAAATGATAGAAAATTTAAATTAAAAAGAAAGTTTCTATATCCTCATTTTATTCGGCTATTAAGAGCTAGGGGGTGTAAAATGTGATGGTGTATTCAAGTGTTTGTGAATTATTAAAATATTTAAATGTTACAATTATAAATATTTAAATTCTCCTTTATTAGTAATTTGTTGAGATTGTGTAGTACATGAAAAAGTATTAAAACAAAACTGGACATCAAATGAACAGACAAAATAATTAACTAATACTTTTATTTTAGATAAAAATGCTTAATACATGCAATCGTTACAGTGTTTTAACCACATTCATTTATGGAACATAATTTATGTGTAATATACCTCTGACTTAAATTAGTAAGAAAATGAACTTTTACTTTACATACTGTAGCAATAGTCTGGCTAAGATTTCTTTTAAATCTTAGTGGATTTGTGACTGCGCCTGTTGAAACAACTGTTAATTTTTTAATCCAAGCCTCGTGTCAGTTGTTTGGTAGATGGTAAAATATGATGGCTTTTACCTTGAAGTGAAAATCCAGCAGCAGATTATAAAATGGTTATTAGACCAACAGGCAGTGTTTGAATATATAAATTATACATAGCGTTTTAAATCTTCAAGTCTAATTAGTCCTCACTGCTTTCCAACATGGAATAAATACTTTGAGGGTTATGAAAATATCAAGAGACAAGCCTTTTCATGTTAATAGCAATGATGTAATTAAAAATACAAAAACCCACAGAAACAAAAGAATCCCTTCAATCTTCCCATTCAAGACTATTTTCTTCTTTTTCACATATCTTAATTTTCAAGCATTACAGCTTTCGTCGATGATTTTAAAGGGTTCTACAGGACGCTTGTTGAGTAACTTTATATCATCCAGAAGGCTTTTGGGTGTCACAATGTGAGTTGAGCCTGTCGGATAAAATTACAGCATTATTTTTTTTTTCTGTTACCACATTGTTAACCTGTAAAACTAATATACAAAATTTGTCTTTTCAATTTACAAAAAGAGTCTGAATGTATATCATGTTAAAAGGGAGAATTGGTTTAAATATTCATAATTTAACCTGTAGTATGTTATTATAATGGAACAAGTAGAAGTTAATTTCACACTGAATTATTGAAACTAGAAAAAAAAATCAGATGTAGAGACTTGTCTTTTGCCTTATATGCCGCCACACGGAACAAAGAAAAAAATATGAGTTTTCAGTCTGACCATCAGAATACTTACCAATGATAACTTCACATGACTTGACTGCTTGGGTCACTTCATACGCACAGCGCATCTCCGAGTAACTCACTCCTCCAATTATGAAGATGATAAGTCTTGAGCCACCCTTTCGGTCATCTGGATTGCTTGGCTTGTGCTTCTGTCGAGCACTGTGCATAGGAAATATCATGGTAATGCTATGAAGAAAGTCTCCCAACAGTGCATGTGGCTCATGGGTCAAATCAAAATGTACACATATATATGCAAAATATTTCAGAACAGCAGTACTTGCTTCACAAGCTGATGCAATTAACCAAAGGTCAGTCTTACAGTCTCACTCACTTGTTCTTACTGTCTATTTCCTACTGTTTCAGAAATGGCTTCAAACACCAGGCACAGCTTTAAGAACATAAGAAAGGCTACAAACAAGGAAAACCAATTCAACCCATCTAGCCTGCTTGGTAGTTAGCAGTTCGCTGATGCATTTCTGATGTTCTGATGTTTGCTGATGTTCGCCTTATTCAGTCATCTCTTGAAAGAAACGAAGCTATCAACTTTAACATCATGACTGAAAGCTTGTGCCATATTACCACAACCCAGAGAAAAAATATGCAGAATACTAGCAGGTGTAATATATATACTGTATATATCAACTTAGCATCAAAATAAACTTTTACTATATACACTCTTAGAAAAATAAAGATGAAATGTCTTCGTCAAGAATGGTGAAAAACAGGAAAAACACAAAGTATCCAGCATGCACCATTTATCAATACATCTGTGACTGATAGGCTGGAGGCTGGACTAAGTTACCTCAGATGGACCCACAAGCAGGGGAGCCAAGAATCCTTAGGTGATGAATCAAGTTTCTTGATTCACCTCTATGGATATCAGACAGTGTGGTGCAGATGTGCCTAACGATAAAGATTTGTAAGTTTCTACTATGTGTAGTTACTGAAAGCAACAACAGTGTATGGCTTATGACTGAGTCAATAGTCTACATTAGCTGGCCTTCCTGAGGGCTCGTTCAAATCTGACAATGCAATGTTGCTCATTTTATAATGGCTTTCTTGTACAGCTTGGTTTGTTTCCAATGCAGCACACATGCTACTGTAACTGCTAGACAATGCAGTTTTATGCTCATTGTGTGTGTATATATATATACAGTAGCTATCCATACCTTACAGCTCCAGATCCATTCCAAGCCGAAGGGCATTCAGATTGGTGTGGCCATTCCCTGGAGTCTAACTTGTTTTCAAGAGTATCCTGGCAACACACAAGTTAAATACAAAAAGATCGCATTTACATTGATTCACTAAAGTAAAAATGTCACAAAAACATAGCCAAAAAATATACTCAGTGACTGGTCAAGTAAGGATATACAGTGCTAAAAAAGAACTAATTCATTCATCTTAAAGCATAACTGGCTTAAAATGAAGTGAAAAGAAATAATAAAATACCACCTTATAAACGGTATTCTAGTAAATTTTAAATAATTCAATAAATAATGAAAATCAATTACCTTGCCAATTGAGGTGACCATACCTAGATACTGTAATGAGATTGTATTCCTGACCCTTAGATCAAATTTCTTCATTTAGGCAAATTTCTTTTGTGGCTTTAAAAACAGTACTCTTCGTTTTACCTGTACTTGTATTCTCAAGAAATAAACACCGCAATGACCTAGATTACCATTCCTCTCAGTGGTCATTTGTGAAATAATGATAACAGATTTAATAACAGTGACACCTGCTCCATAACTGGTTTTAAATTGGGATCAAATGGCTTTCAACTTTTTTTCTTAACCTGCACAAGGCTGGACCTCAGTCAACACGCAAATGGCCATTAAAGAAGTGTTGTTACAATTAAAAAAGTACTCAACGTACAGTGCCCTAAGTCTATGAAGAAATCAAAAACAATGTTCACTTGATTTATTTAAAAGGGAGGAGAATGGAATAAGTGATTAAAGCTTTGAGCATATCAATAGAGAATTCAGCTCCCCTGTAACTAGATCTACTACTATTATTAGGATCATTCAGAAGATGCTTTACCCGAAATGCTGTAGTGAAGAAGACTTCTGTTGTATTGGGTAAGGGTGTTAATCTGTAATAGACAAGTCTCACATCCAAAGAACTGGATTTACTCTACTTAACACAACTAGCTCCCAATCCATGCATCATGGTACATGAAGCACTCTCATTGTGTGTTTTTTATATAATGCCTCTTCCTGAAGGAATAAAAAGTATTTTCGGTTCAAATCTATAATGTATATACAAAGAGCTCCATGAATCTTTCTCCCTCATCAGAGGAGACTGTTTGTAAAAGTAAATAATGCCCCAGTAAAACACCCATGGGTGCAAATACATGTCACTTTGGATTAGCTAATTCAATTCATAACATATTTGTGGGATTTAAAAACTAAAAACTTCATGTAGCATGTTGCTATCTCTTAAGAGACCTTCATTGAAGAGAATGGAAAGACAATAAAAACTACTTGACACCAAAATTATACTTCAAAAAAACTACTTACAACTACCATGCCAGTTGTTCATCACCTGATGTACATGAGATTACATTTAAGCTTTCAACAGCAAACACTGTCAACCATCTGCATATTACTGCATATTTACCTAGGTTAATTCACTGTAATAAAGCAAACTTTGATACCAAATAGAAGACATCTAACCTATTAAACTCTGGTTAAAGAAGCAGAAGTCAGTTGAAACAAGAAAATACATTCTGTGTACCTCCATCACATCTTTAATCACAGGGGTCCATCGAGAAAGATTGTATCTTTCTTCATGAGAACGATCTCTTCTTGTTGGCTTACGCTGCTGGAAGAATGATTGCTGGAAAAATATAAAATTTTCAGATTTGTCAGTCTTTTAAGGAGAAATTTTAAATTTTCTTTAAATAGCACACTTTAAATAAGCTCTAAAACATTTTTCAATTGATCTGTTAATAAGACCATATATATATATATATCACTACAACAAAAAACAAATTTAGACATGTTATCTCAAACAGAACAATGCAATAGAGCAAAGACTATAGACCTATGGGTCTATAAAATGATTGCTTACAGTGGAGATAATCGGAACTCCAAGATCCTTCCAGTTCAGAATAATTTCACTTTCATTCTCAATTTTGACATGTTGAATCAGTTTATTAAGGTTTTCCTCAGTTGTCCCTATTAACACAAACAGAAAAAAAGTTTAGATGAATTCTTCACAAAAAAAAAGAATTATTTCCTACATTTACCATTCAAGGCTCTGTTGTTTTGGGTATTACTGAGGATTACTTGGATAAAATTAGGGCTTTACAGGGATATAACATTTCTACTGCCATTTCACAAAACAAATGTTACTCTACAAAATACAGCAAAAGGTGTAAAGGTTAAAAAAATCTCTAAAACCACTGCTAATTTTAAAATTAGTTTTACAACTTTTCAGTTTACACTGATGTCCCCCATAAAATATCAGCATGAAAAACACACCGTTTAGGCTGAAGATGTATAGCAGCACAGCTCGTATCTTGTCATCAGTGGAATGAGAATGCAGCAGAACTGGAAGAAGAGTTCTCATTGGATCCTTAACCTTCTGTCCCTCTGCGTCACATCCATTCGCCAGGTCCTAAGAGCACAGAACTGCCCATGATCAGTTACTACAAGCCAGGGAGTTGATAACTAACCTTAATGGGGAACCTTCTAGTTCCCACATGACAAGGAAGCAATGGGCAATTCTGACTTGCATGGTAGACGTCTACATTGTGCACAAGTGGAAAATAAAAGTACACCAACAAGACTGTGTCACCTTCCACCAGACCAAAGCACACCATAAATGAAAGCCCTTATGCGGTTAGATATTCAAACTTGCTATTCTACCAACATCACATGCAAGAACAAACACTCAATAAAAGAAGTTTAAAGTTCTATGTAATCAATGCACTAAATTACTTATAAGCAAGCTAAACATCAGCAATATAATACACTAACATTTTGCCAAGCAAGTCTGAATAATCAGCATAGCAAGTCTACTTACATTCCAGCTATGAACAGATGCAGCTATTTCAATAATAATGCCTAAGTATTATCCAGCCCATGACAGAAAAGAGCTGATAGAAGAATGCAAGGCTCCCTGCCCACTTTTTACCATAAGGTTGCAAAACCATTGCCAAATCATGATGTTGCTTATATTGCTGCTTTCCTTTAACACATTTCATAGTTTTGACGGAGTGTGTTGAATATTGACCGGTTTAAATGACCGTACCTGTTCTGCCTTACACAGCTTCTCAACGCTCAGTTGAAAGTGGTTCATGCAGTCTTCGGCTAAATTCAAATGGATGGTTTTCTGCAAAAACATCAGGATGCAGTTTTCAAAATCCTAGCTTCACCAATTCTAGTCTTACCTGTTTTCAATCACTTCCATAATTATTCCACTCACTAAACCAACTTAATACTGAATCCAACACACGATATTAATAATATGCTGTTTTTAAACAGAATGGAGCTGCTTTTGTGGAGCAATCAGAGAAGTGATATCTGGATCCAAGCTGGATAACTTTAGACATCTTCATGTCTGGAAACAGACGAAGACATCAAGCACACCTTCTGCTTTCTTGCACATCACATTTATCAAGCTGTTGGAATTAGAATTACAGCACTGCTGGTATGGTTCACAAATGACCTCACTCACATTTTCACTTCTATTCTGCATCTTACTCGCACTTGCGCTGTCGCTGTCGCGCTATATTTGCGTTTCAGAGTCCCAGATTTGAGCCAGTGATCCATAATAACCCTTCTGCTTTGACTCCTTTAAATTACACTTTGAACTTTCAAACTCAAAGTAAGAACAAAATGGTACGAACAATAATAAGTGCAACGGTCGAACCACACTCACATATCAAAACGTAAACAGTGTAACCACGCAATCATGACAACTTGTGATGCGCGGGTTGATATATTACCAAAAGCAAAATATTGCAGAAAACCGATCATTTGTATCTTAAATTAAAGTGGTTTTAAGGTTTAAAACGGACGTTTTACCATATTTAAGCTCTAATTGGTTGTATCACAAGGCAAAACAGGAGAAAATGTAAGCAAACAGACAACACTGTATTACAAAGAAAAAAACATAATGGCAACCTTGTTGGAGCAGATCAGGACACAACTCCAGAACAGCAAGATAAAAATAAAGAGAGAGGGACAAAAGAGCCAGGTGGGAGAGGTTTGGCGAGCTCGTCAGCACAACAGAAGAAAAAGCACAGGTTACGTTATCTGCATCGATTGTGAAGCACTTTACAAAAATGACAGTCACAAGACTGGGCTACTTTAATCTCTTTAAAACAAAGAATCTGGATATGCTTTTTCAATAAATGTTGATCAAATGAATGTTCAAATATTTTTGAGTGTAATTTCTAATGGAGCGGGTTCAGACCGGCTTCGGGTAAGTACTTTTATCATTTTAAATCGGGTCGGGCCGACCCATGCCTCACTATAAACAATAGACTGCTGCACGGCGGCAAGGACATCCCACCAAACTGATCTGTCTCGTTTTCAATGTGTGACATCATTTCATTTGTGGTGCATAAAACTAAAACACTGAAGCGATAGGCGCTGATGGGGAGAATGAAGAGGTGAGGTGGTCCACCATAACTCAAGCTTCATAAAAACACAAAGGCAACAAAAGGCTACAGCCAAGGAGAATGAATAGAAACTTTGCCCTTTCGGCAGACCCTCAAGCCAGGAAAGCCTACAACTAGGCTGGTGCTCGCCCCATTACTGACACACACATATCCCTTAACGGCTGGTGAAACCCCGATATCTAGAACCAACACACAAGTCCCTCCTCCCACTATTAACAGCTTGCAGTTCTTAACAGTGCTCCTAGGGGGAGCCCCTTCATAGCGGACACTACAATGTTCTTTCCTCTGACTTAAACAGCGCGGACTTGCTTTACAGCTCGATTTAACTCTGCAAAGCTAGAATACACAAAAAACAGTTATAATGTACATCAAATAGTGTCACTGACCTGTGCAACTTGTTTACGGAAACCAGGCATTTTCTTCATGAGCTGAGACAAACCACTAATTGTAATCTGAGGAAAAAAAAAACTCTCCTTGGAACACAATATATGAAGCACCTTTTTCAAAATCAATGATTTAATTCTTCAATATCCACATAACTCGAATATGAGTAACTGGTATCAATAAAGAAGGGCACATTACAAATAAGAAAATCTAACCTTCTCATCCGGTCGCTTCTTGTTGGAAGAAATTTCCTTCAGCTGCTTTGGGATTTGTCTATCATGAAATAATTTAATGGATACAACTTCAATAAACTTAATATACTAGCTGTGAACCACAATATAATGCAACTGACATACAGTTTTAAAAACTAAAGGGAGAAACCCTATAAGGAACCTCTTATGCAGCAAAGTATCAAAATGAATATTGTATTTTAGCAAGTTCTTGAACTCTGGGGGAACCTTTTACCTGGCCCTTCAAAGTAATACAATTTTACCTAATTTAAAACTGAAAAGATGTTGGTCACTTCAAAAGTTCCTGTTCAATATGGCGTGTTCTTATGACATTCAGTACAATTCATAGATACAGTACGTCAGCTTATTGCTGAAACCTCTAAACTGCATTGTTTCTTCCGACTTTTAGCTACTGTGCTTTTGAATTCAGAATCAGTATGTAATTAGAGCAATAAATGAAAAGAACATGGTAATTCTATAAAAGAATTCCAATCTACCTACTCAGCAACTTCTGCTATGTGCATATGTCGGAGTTTGACCCACAGCTCATCATCCTCGTTCAGAAATGCCTCCTTTTCCTTTGAAGTGGGTCCTTCTTTTGTCTGGTACCTGAAGACATAATGCGATATCAAAACAGCAGGCACCTGTTTTGTTCCTGCTGGAACATTCTGGAACAGTCGATTTCTCGGGATCATTCTGAAATCAGCCTTTCAACCATTTTGTTATGGGATACATGCTGCACCATTAAGAAACTTACTTTTGATTATAAAGAGTAAATCGGTTTACACTACTAATAAATAAAACTTATAAGCACCGTTCAAACGGAACCATTGCCATGTTAACTTTGGAAAAGATGAAGAGAAGACCTAGGAACCTGTTTAATATAGTAAATTCACTTTGCTTTTATTGCATTACAGTACTCACTACAAAAACATCCACTAGAAGACAGATGTTAAAAACACTTACTTATATACATCATTTTCAATAGGGATCACATCATAAGCCATAGCTTGGTATGTCAGCTCATGAAGGATTGGAGATACAGGGTCAAAACCACGATCAATTATCAAAAGCTGTGCATGTGTTTTTCCCTGCAAAACAAGTACAGAACAATTTGATTAAGATACGACAATTAAGTGCAAATTAATCAAGACAGTTTTGTTTCTAAATTTCTAGTGTTTAACACAATCTCACCTTCTTCTTGCACTTTTCATCCATCTCATAGTGTTTGGCAAGTTTTGTGTCTACCAGTTCAGCAAGAATCTTTGTATTATCCAAAGGTTCCCTTTTACAAACAGAAACAGTATGTCCATTTACATTAATGTGAATGATGCTACCTATTTTGCATATTTTACAACAAAAAATGGTTTTAAAAATATATCACTGCAGTGATTATACAAATTCAACCTCTTCCTTTGAACATTTATGTTGGTTCAGTATGTTAATCAGCAGTAATTGTTAATGTAGCCAAGTAATTTATTAAACAATAACCACTAGTTTAATACAACAGAATTACAACAAAAGTTATAACTATTCATAAAAAGGGGTATCAATGCTTAAGAACAAAAAAACATATATACCGCTTATATCTAACACCAGGGTTTTCTTCCAAAGTTGCGCACACTGTTACAATCTGATCAGCTATTGCCTCCAATGTGCTCTGTCTGTCTTCACTGGAGCTGCTGTAAATGCTTCTGAAGGCAGCCGAATTGTCAAGCACAAACACCTAAAAAAGGGAGACCAGGGTTTAAAGTATTTGATGTTTGTTATGTACGTAGGATAGTTCAAATGTTCAGAAACAACATGCAGAGAGAGAGCAACATTGTTCATTTTTCCACAGTCTAATCCTTGGATTAAACTATTGGTGTGCAGTCCTGAAAAGATAAGTGACTACAGATTTACAATATATAAACAAAATGAACACACCAATGACCAAAACTACATCATACAGTAATAAAAATTCAGGAGCCCTAAATAGGGTCATGTCCACTTTAAGATTTTTTTTCCCCCCCAAGAACTCCGTTTCTCAAAACGTAAGGTTTTGTCATTCCCAGAAAATTTTTTCAGCACAACCAGATATACATCAATAGATGGCAAAATTAAAAAGATTCCGTTTCATCATGTTTCAGTACATGAAAGGATGTAAAGAAAGTGAGTTTAATCCTGTAGTATTTTAAGAACTATATATATTTTAGAAATAGATAATTCACACAGCTAAATCATTCTCCAAGGAGTTATGTTAACACATACATTTCAGGAAAGAATACCAGTAAGTTACCATTGACAAAAACAGAATACACTTACTTGTGATTCTTTGGGCAAAAAGTTAATGTTTATTTCCTTACAAATTCTTATTAACTTTCCGCAGTCAGTCTTCATTTTGTTAAACAATTCATCTGGACAATCTAAGAGAAAGCATTTTATTCAAACTTTAATCAAACACAGCACTTAAAATGTTCTCTCTTCAGTTAAAAGTGAATACATACCAACAATAAAAAAAATAAAAGACCACCTATTAAAATATATTAGGTGTTAAAAAAATCAAGGTTATTTGTAACTTGGAAGTAAAGACTTCCACTCAGAGCAAAATAATTTTAATGATATACTTACAATCTGTAAAATACACCAGTGCTGCTTTGTATTTTGGTTTGTTCTTGAAGTCACTGCAAAGCGCTTCAACACTCTGAAAACGGACAGAAAGTTCCCATCAGATTATAAACCTAAGTCTTAACAAAGACAGATATTAGCTTCATGCACAGTCCACAAAAACAATCATATCAAATTACTTTCACGCAACAGCATTTTAAAAGACTCTCATACTGCACCAAAAACACTTTTTGTTTCTACTGAGGAATGGATCTTAACACTGCACAAACCTTTTTTACTGGAGATATAAAATAGACAGCCTTCATTTCGGGCACCGGTTCTCTGTTTTTAAACAGGTCTTCCACAACTGCGAATGAGACGTTTGTCAGATTAATAAACACTCACACACTAAATGTTTCTCTGCAGAACTACACCAAGAGCATACAGTCTTTTACAGCTACAGCATACCTCTCTTCAGTATTTTCAAAAAGCTCTCCTATACTTCTATAACCAAAAACATTGCACTTCATCAAACTGCACTGCATAAAATATCAGTGCCCTTGATCTTCCTTTTACACAGTAAAGCCATAAGATGCAAAACCTAATTTAAACCCAAAATGAAGTGTTCCAACACACATATTTTGGTTACCTACTTGTAATTCTCTCACATGTTAGATCTGACATTTTGCAGCATGATGATAGGAGTTTGGTGGTGAACTGATCCAGTATTAACAGCTGAAATACAATAAAAATGTAACCATTTTAATATAATTATATTAGATTCATACACATACATACAATAACATATCAAGCTCAAAAGCAATTACACTAGCATAAGAACAACTTCTTACATTATTTATAGTATCCATAACACCCTATAATACTTATTGCCATTGGGTATATGAACAGCCCTAGTACTGTGTTGTTATTTAAGCAGAGTAACAGCACAATACAAGGCAGATTAAAGCAACTGTATATTACCAAATATCGAAAACCACTACAACAAAAACGTGTTACAGTAATGATGTACTAATTTTATTACATAGTAAAGCATTATAGGAAACTAATATACGGTACTTCTTTATTCTTCTCATTGAAGACAGACAATATCACCAGCATTGTACCTGAAAATAATTTGGATTAAATCCTTCTCAAAATTTAAGACAATACAATACAGCTTTATTCCAGGAAATGTAAAGTTTATTGTAACTGTTAATGATACACTAGCATCAGGTATGACAAAGATATACCTTCCATCCTCGAGAGTTTCTGCAATCTTCAATTACTGTGTCCTTTATTCCTACAGATAAAACAAATCCTTAATTAACAGGAATAATAAATGCTTAAATGAGAGTATGTGAAAGCACGGGTTTTAAACAACAGATATACTGTAATGCATTTAAGAATTTATTAGATTACTTATCTCGACATAACACAGAGCTATGCCGTAAATGCTTACTCACTTTGATCTTTACTGCTACCCACCTGAACAACACTACATTACTCATGTCTGTGCATTCCTGCACACAAAAAAGTAATCTCAATTCATTCCAGCTTTATAGAGAAACTGTAGGATGATTTACAAATAAGAAACTGTTTCTCTAAACTATAGCATGTTTACTCAAAACACCAATGAACTTGCGTACAGTAAGCTGTTTGTTAACAAAACGTCCTTGAGATTCTGAACAATGCGTGAACTACAGGCAGCTACAAATGACGTTTCTGATCAAATAAAAGCAAGAAAGGAAAGTCATCCAGCTGCTGGAAGAGGGGGCTGCGTGGAAATGAGAATTTTAACTCCTGTTAACCGGCTATAAAGACAGCGCTGCCGGGGGACTGGGCAGAGAAAGAGAAAGGACAGAAAAACTTTTTTCTTCCTCTCATGTTGTATGGTGCTTTAGCCGAAATAAAGACGTTCACTTCACCTCTGTAGTCTGGCTTAATTCCCTCGTCAACCTGAAGAGGGGTTACCCTCAACCATCTCATTAAGACTATTATACTAGACAAGACACATGCCAGGAGGTATAAGGAATGACAGGCACACAGCAGGAATATACAGAAAGATCTTGCAAGCCAAAACATCAAACGTTTTGAGTTCCAACTACAAATGGGGAACAATAAGCATTCCATATTCTCAAGTAACCATTAAACAACCCCGGATCCATAAAGACTGTTCCACTGTTCTGATAAGGTGCAGTGATTCAGCAATCTGGTGAGACTAACAATTTCTCTTTTTAACAGAAATAATCACTGCAGTACGTAAGACTATTCAACAAAAATTAGGACATGCCATCTGACGCACACGGAAATGACAACCGTGGGTTAACTAGCTCACTAGTTTTAAATTCTCATTCCAAAATTTCTTATACAAATACCTGCTAACAATACAATAAGCTACTGTTAAAATATTATCTGATGAAACTGACAAAGGCAGGAGTCAGGACTGGCATCCTTTTTTAGTCTTTACTCTCTCGTGTGTCTGTACATTGCATTCTCCACAAATTAACGGTCATGTGTTCAAGCACATAATAAAGATTTTTATTTGCTTCAATGATTACAGAGAAGTTACATAACCTTTTTGCGCTAAGGTATTAAACTGTTCTTGTTAATATTTGTGAAGCATCGCTGTTCTGTGCATTCGAGTTCTGTGGATGACTGAGTCATCCTAATTGTGGATTTTAAATTATTTAAACTTAAACCATAAATAATACATTTTGTTAGAAGGGAAACTATTTTGTCCAGGAAACCAGAAATATTGGGATGTTTTTAAAGTCTTTGGGGTAACAAGGTTTCAGTTGGAAATCTAGATATCCCAAATGTTACATTTCTTTGTTTTATTTTTTTTTTACACAGCGTTAATATATTTCTGGCTCACTTTAAATTCCTTTCTTAGCCAAATACGGAAATAATTATTAGACTACTAGCTGTAGTCCAAGCTGTCACTGAGCATCATCTATAGAATATAAAGAGGTTTTTTTTTCATATGTCTTCAAGCTACACTTAATTTGAAATGAAAAACAAATTAAACGATATGCGATACAACATAGAAAAACAAACATGGTTCAAAGCAACCGACGTGTAGCTGTGTTTTGTTAGTGTACACTGGGTAGGGTTAAGGAAAGCTACAATTCAATGCGCTTTTGTCCTCCAGTTCAACCATCTACAGTAGCTCAGCTAACCTGAACGCCCAAATCTAGCTCGTCACGATCAATATTTATCAGGTACGAAACAAGATCACAAAAAATTCCAATGTGGCGACCTGTTGCCTGGCGTCTCATCACAAACATTATGATTAAATGAAATGTTTTTTGCTTACAAAAAAAAACGATGCGCTTGAATCATGCAAAAAATTGTGTTTGTTATTTAAACCAGGGTGGCCTCAAAATGATTTTACCCCAATCAGCACAGAAAACTGAAAGTATCTCTCCTCCACCATTCCAGACTTCCGCATTCGGAAATTTTGGGAAACAGCTACAGTAGCTCCTTTATCATCAACGGCCATTAAAATACAGGCGCAATCAGTAAAACGTGATTAACGGGAAACCTAGTAAAAATACAAGGCTGTGAATCAAAACTGTTTTACTGCAAAACCTGACAGTCTGAAGAACTTACTTTGCCAAACTATGTTTCTCAGCCCGTGTTCTGAGCCAGTTGCCATCTTGTTTCTCTGCAGGAAGCCACCGTTACGTCACCACAGTACAATGTCAGCTCAGTCCTAGAGGTCTGTGAAGTCAGAGAACTCATTTAATTTTGCCACACAGATGAACAGTAGTTAGTCATCTTAACGTTATAATTAACAAAATTATTGTTTCCTATCCTCATTAAAGTGAACATTAAGTACATTGGCTGTCAAAACTCTTGGCGTTCCTGGAAGTCTCAACGAAATAAGACATTAAGACAATGAAGTAAGATATTGTTATTTGTTGTGATTTATTGTTATTTATTTGCTTAGTAGACGAGTTTATTCAGGGCAATTTACAGAAGCTTAGAAAAAATGATTCAATGTAAATAGGTGCAATAATACATTAGCTCAATTTAAATCTAAAGTACAATACACATCCTTCTAATAACAGGCTAATAAAATAATAATTATAATGATAATATAATTCCTTTTATAAACACTTTTCAAAAAACTTTTTTGAAAAAGCATTCTCAGCTTTACAATAACACACACAATACACAACAAAATCAAAAAGTGAGAATGTGCTTTCTGAAAAGCAGAAATGCCATTTGAAACCAGGAGTAAGACTCATTATAACTCTAGTAATAGAAAAAAGGTGTCTTTAAGCAATTTTGAGGAGTTGACAGTTGCAAAGCCTCCAATAAATTTGGGCAATGATCCAACAATCATCAGACTGAGTGAATATTGAACACTCCTGCACCAGAGGTAATCGTTTCATGGTGATAAATGAAGTAAAAGCCAAGTAAAATAAATGCATACACATACATAGTTTTGTTTTTAAATAGATATTAAATTGTTTTTCCTAAATATTCAATCAAATGTCAACATGGTCCCATCATTCTGGCCAGTATTTTTATCATCTGAACATATCCCCTTGTTAGCAGTTACACCAGTAGCTGTAGTGCAATGCAGTTTTATTCTCAGCACGGCGCTAAATAATCTTCAAAAATATTCAGAACAGCAGTTTCAGAACCCGTCTTCCTTTCTAATTTTTATTCATTTAAGTTATTTCCATCATTATCATGTTGCAAAACACCCTGATACTACGGGTTGGCTTCTGAGTGGATATTGTGCTTATACAAACGTACCATACAAATGGCCTCCTCTGACTATAAAATAAATGAGTTAGTTCTGCAGAAAGCTCTATAGCTCCAAGAAAGGATAAAAAACACACTGAAAATTATTCCATCATTCCAACATGGAAAGGTAACCAGTGAAAGAAATGAAAGTATATGTAAACATATTTTTTTTTGCTAAATGGTTGTAGACCACAATCAATAAATGCATAGAAAGTTAAGTTAAAATAATACCTGTCCTGGGAAAAGATGCAAAAACTAAAAGAGGTGGCAAACCTCCAATAATGATTTACTGAATTTCATACTTCCTTGTGAACAATTCAATTTTATACCTTCCTGTTGTTTAGGGATTTATAATCATCACAGTTAAGAAGAGAATAATTTTGAATGCCAGTGTACTGTATGTGTATGTGTACATCTTGTGTATAACTTTTTTTGATCCTTTAGAGTGCAAAATGTTATCCTACCCCCTTCCTATATATTACACACATTTCAATTCATAGTACAGTACATGAACATATTGTTTTCATTCAATAGTAAATGTACCGTATTATCATTCTTGTTATTACTAAATAATCATCCAGCGAGGAAGAGGTCTGTATGCGGCACTTGTCAAGGTCTGCTTCCCTTTCAAGCCAATGATAAGTCTAAACGCTTGCAGTAGGTGGGGCTAGCCTTAAGTATTTCAACTAAATGAACAAAAAAGATCTGTAGTGTAAAAAAATAAAGAAAAAGTATAACCTCTGTGAGCATCAAATCGAAAACACCGATTTGAAAACAAGAAACAACAGCTTAAGTCCAAGGTGACTTTCTGCTCTTTGGAATCAGATAAAAGAAGACATTTTAGAAGATGGGACCTAATAGTATGAAATCGTTTATGCTTATTGTTTTCATAAGCATGTGCACGTCTCAGGTAAGAATCATTGGGAACAATACAAATTATGTGTTTATGTGAATGTACAGACAACATGTTTAAAGAATGCGAGTAACAACGTTAATGAGTGTACAAAGGAAGTTCTGTCGTTCATCCTTTCTGAAAGTGGCCTTTTGTAAATGCATGTCCTCCTCAGAAAAAAAAGGAAGAATTTATTATTCAGAACACAAGCTCTTTCAGTACCTGTCAGCGGCTTAGCCTTGCCGACCACAGACAAGTTTCAGTGAGGTGATGGGAGGGGGGTTGGGTAAGAAACAGTACCTCCTGATAATATAGCACAGTTCTCCAAAATGAAGCTTATTTATGGTTAATCGGAGTTAAAAACATAGTTATTTTGCGAAAACGTTGTTTTTACACAGGTTGCGCTGATTTCCTATTCACATCACAAACTTTGGTTGCTTTTTTTCTTTTGTAATTTTTCGATGGAATTGTAAAGTAAATCGAATTTCATTTCTTTAATTTACAGATCACTGAAGCTCAAAAAGGTAAATCAAACATTTATTAAAATGGAGGTGTTGTGATTGTGAAATTGCCCGATAGATATTGTGCAGTACCTTACTTTTTTCTTAGCTATGCCAATTAAATATGACAAAATGAAAGAAAAAAATGACAAAATGCTGAGACCTAAAACTTATCTGATCTCCATTGGTAGATAAAAACAAACTGGAACTGGGCTGTATTTGTAAATGAGAGTTGATTACATTGTGTTAAAATAATATAGAAGATTCTATATAAATGACCCAATTCTCTACAGTAATCTCTTAGTTATACAGGCTGTTTCCTCAAGGGATGTTAGACATGCTTTCATGTTATCGTGATTAACATACAGTAAGCTCTAAAATAATGGAATAATATTTAATTATGAAGATGTTTTAATAGTGAATCTGTTAATAGTACAAACAGGGGATGTTCGATGCTTTGCAAATCTTTGTGTTCAGCTCTTAAGAAAAACGATTGCATATGTCGGACGCATTTACGCTCTCTTTTACTCAATTTACTTAGTCTTTTCTACAAATGTTAGAACATGTATGATCATTTCAGGTCTAACGTTATCTACATTCACGGTAACATCAAGAAGCATCACGGTTCAATGGACAAAGGTTTCAGGAGTTCACTCATACAAGGTCACCGCTACACCTAAAAACTCTCCTGGAACACCGGTCTTCGTTCAGTTCAACGGAGTTATAGCGATCGGGTCCGTTTCTTCACTCTCCCCTAACACGTACTACACCGTGAGAGTGGAAGCATTAGATAACACTGGCCAAGTCCTGTCCGCTGCTGAGATCATACAAACCACAGGTACGTTTTTCACAAAATCCCCCCATAAAACCAGTATGTTCTTTATTCAAGTTCTTTTAGAATTTTAAAATGTGAATAATAATAAACTTTATTTTATATAGCGCCTTTAAAGGTGACTTCTCAAAGCGCTTGTTGTTGTTTATACGACTACTAATATTTATACGATTATGTTTAATCAACGGGTGTTAATTTAATTGCACTGTTTCATTTATATATTTTTAAAGATTCATATTTTAAATGAGAGAAATTCATGAAATGAAAATATTCATTAAACATGAAAGAAAAAAAATGGGGAGAGCTTAAAATAATCTGATCTCCATTGCTTAATAAGTAAGCTGTTACTGGGGTGTATTTGTCTAGCTCCTGAGGTACCCAGCCTTGAACAAGCATATTCGAAAATGAGTGACAGCATCACGGCGGAATGGAGTCCTGTACCCGGAGCAACCAGTTACGTCCTGAGAGCCGAGGATGGGACATCAGTCATAGAAACTACAGTCGCAGACTCTCCGGGAACCGTGCGCAACCTGAAGCCTTCCACACAGTATGTCATCAGAGTGATGTCTGCCAACGGGGGAGGGAGAAGCCAGCCATCCCTATCTAAGAAAGCAAAGACAGGTATCCTTGTCTCTAGAGCTATGAGCAAATACTCATTAGAGAAGTCCGCTTTCACATATCACATAAAGTTATACACTATACAAGCAGTCTGGTTCACTACAAAACAAAATACATTTTTCTAATTATTTCAGGTACAGGTACGTGATTTTTTTTCCCACAGGAGAATGAAGTTTTAACTCACTTTATTTAGAAAAAAAAGTCAAATGAAAGTATTTGACATTTGGTTTTAAAACCGAAGGCACTGAAATATGGGTATTCTTTTTTTTAACTTTGTATTTATTACAATATTTTGTGTATTTATATGTTATGCAAACGTCTTTATATCAATATTCAAATAATATTAATACATTTAATATTAATATAAATATACTTCATATAATATGCATGTATGTGCAGGTAATTATATGTATACAAATTCTGTTTCCTTACTACTCACTTTTGCTACTTAGCTAAAGAGGTAATACTTTTCACTTGTTATACAAGACATCTTTTTGTGGAGGTGCAGTATTGTTGTCTGATATGCAGTGTTGATGCCTGAGACATCATTTTGTATTGGTTGTAACAGTATCCCCCCCTTGCGCTTTATGTATGACACAACATGAAGAAAGTAAACCCTGAGAACTAGGTTGTTTTTCCTCAAGCATGACTAAAAGACATTTAAGGAGAAAAGAGTAATTTGATTCCTTTTCATGCTCTGCAAGGACGTAGTGATTTTCCTGTTAATGACTGGAGAAGTGAGGTTTTTCTTTTTTGTTTTACACAAGCAATTAAGTTTCAGTTGGGGAAACTCCAAAAGAGTAGAGGCAGTACTTTATGTTAAAGTAGTTACCCTTTCAACATCATCTGCATCACTGTAATGTGACATAATGTTGAAACACGGACTGCAAAGGGCAGTCGATTATGTCAGGACATTAGCACTGCTGGTACCCATCTCAGTTTGTTTCATAAAGTAAACGATCTACTGTTCTAAACGAAATGGAACGTCCACCTGAGTTTTGGACTACTGTGCCTTTGAACAGCGTTAAACAGTCAATGGTCTGTACTCCAGACCATTGCCAGCATATGCCAGCCGCCATATCACTCTGCAACTCACAACTGGCAACCCACTGGCGCTAAGAAGATGTGAGCCTGATCAGTACCTGGACGGGAGAGTTCCTGGGAAAAACTAAGGTTGCTGCTGGAAGAGGTGTTAGTGGGGCCAGCAGGGGGTGCTCACGCTGTGGTCCATGTGGGTCCTAATGCCCCAGTATAGTGATGGGGACACTATACTGTAAACAGGCGCCGTCCTTCGGATGAGATATAAAACTGAGGTCCTGACTCTCTGTGGTCATTACAAATCCCAGGGAGTTTCTCAAAAAGAGTAGGGGTGTAACCCTGGCATCCTGGCCAAATTTCCCATTGGCCCTTACCAATCATGGTCTTCTAATAATCCCCATCTATTAATTGGCTTCATTACTCTGCTCTCCTCCCCCCTGATGGCTGATGTGTGGTGAGCATTCTGGTGCACTATGGCTGCACATTGGTGGTGGTGGAGGGGAGTCCCCATTACCTGTAAAGCTCTTTCAGTGGAGTGTCCAGAAAAGCGCTATATAAGTGTAAGCAATTATTATTATTACTCAATTCTTGTGTCTAGATGCTCACACTTATCATCTTCAGTCAACAGTTTTCTTCTCCTATTAGATAAGATAAATGCTACAAAACATGAAAGAAACAAGGTATTGTATGGAACAAATAGGAAATGAGTCATTAACAATTGAATGCATACTCTTGTGTCAACAGTTGTTGCTGCTCCAATTCTCCATTCCAGCTCTCCTGCTAATGACATGATTGTGGTAACCTGGGATCCAGTCTACATGGCTGTGGGGTACACATTCTCCCTTATAAAGGTAGGATCAGACAAGCGGGTCAGGGTGAACACCACAGAAACCAACATTACCTTCACTGGCCTAGAAGCTGGGACTACCTATTCAATCAAAGGCAATGCCTGGGATTCCAATAATACCCTGGGCGATGATTACACTATCACCCAGATCACACGTAAGTACTGTTTCTCCCTCAGTGCTATACAGAAGGGCTTTAAAAATCCAGGCTGCTTCAAGTACCTTATTATTGAATCACATTGGGAGTTGCTCATTGACGTTATGAATTTATTTCACATGGTCAGATATTGGATATGGGAAGGTTGAAAAAAATGTTTTTTTATAGTTTTTGCCATTTCCCTTTTCCTTAACCCTATTGGACTAAGGGCCTTATGAAAGCCTTTGTTTCAAAATGCAGTTAGATCTACAAATAAAGATAGAAGAAATGTAAAAATGACATAACTAGCATCCACCAACTTGGACAACAATTGCTGTAGGCGTCACCAATAAGTATATGTAAGAGTCTTGTTTTAATTTGTGGTAGAGGATCCTTTTGGATAATACCAAAAGATTTGTTTCTTTTCACATTTGCTATACATGGCTTTGTGGAGGTGGAAAAAGGAAAACATACTGTATTGTGCTCTTTAGATAGTATGTTCGAAACTGTCTCTTGTTTATCCTCACTTAAGTTTGTTGTTAACACAGGACCTGCTGTCCCATCTTCGATTCAAGTCTCCTTCACTGGCCGCTCTATGGGCGTTATGATTTCCTGGTCTTTTGTGGAAGGAGCAGATAATTTCACAGCCTTGAGCTCAAATGGACAGAACTGCTCCTCATCTGAGGATAACTGTGTGATATCACCACTGACATGTGGCCAAAACTATTCCATCTCAGTCATTGCTTCAAATAGAGCAGGTCCCAGCAACCCTTCCAAACCTGAGGACTTCTTAACTTGTAGGTATTTTATAAATGTACCTGCTGTTCAAAAGTGAAAACATGTGAAAAACACATACATAGCTGAGCCTTCATGATTGAGTGGTAATGCACTTCTATACATGTATGTAATTCAATTTCAATTTTGTAGGAAAAAGCACACACATGCTGTACACATCCTTGGTAAAAATCTTGGTACAACAGATATTACCCCTGTGACTACAACACAGCTACATTAACAGCACGTGATTCACGATTCATATATCTGATTACACTTACACTAATTTTCCTGTTGTTTTCTGTGTTATAAGTTCCCTGTGCTCCCGAAAATATCAAGATAGAGGAACCCAGCCCTGGAAATCTCACAGTGTCCTGGTCTAAGGTGATCTATGGAGAATACTATATGGCCTTTGTGAAAAGAGGTGATGGCAAGGAGGAACAGTGCAACACCACCCTGGACAGATGCACTTACGACTCTGAATGTGGCTTCACATACTTCATCAGCGTCTTTGCTTATAATGGTGCTGGCCAGAGTCCCTCAGGAAAAGTCTTAAACTACACTACTGGTAAAGAGACATTATTCTTTATGTTTCAATAGCTCTGTAGAGTTAAAGTCTTCAGGCAAGGAAAAAAGGTTGTCTATAGACAATAGTAACATAACTCAAAGTATAGTAACTGTTAAAATCAGTAATGCATTAATGTAAATGCAGTGAGCGATAATGCTTATTAACTTGGATTGTTTTATTTAATGTTTTACACACATAAATATATGCACTTATTTTCCATAATTATATGGTAATTAATATTTTGTTTTATTTGTATAGTGCAGTTCAATATACTGTTGTCATCAAACCTCATAACTGCTGCATCACCCTAATTTACAGCAACATGTTTAAGTGATGTTTAGAATTGTATATATTAAACCCAAAACTGTATATTTCCTTTAGTTTACATGATGAAAGTGGAACCTTCAACAGAACAGACACAAAACTGTCAAAGGGGTCGACTATCAAAGGGGTCAACTATACTACAGCAGTTTTTAAAACCATTTTAAATGAAAAATATAGATTCTAAAGAAAAAGTTTAGAACAAGTTCAGTTGAAGAAGGATTGGTAGCATATCCACTATAAAACTCTACAGATGTAAAAAGAGATTATCTGAGTTGATTTTTATAACATAGTATTATACAGATTACTGTAAATAATATTAATAATAAGATATGTAGTTCTGTTTTTTGCCTAATCAAATGAATAATTAAATGCACAGCTGTCTTGTGATTTAATGAAAATGTTTTGAAAAGTACAGAAGAAATTCTTCTTCAAATATCTTTACAAAACAGGGAAAATTGGATATATAGACTTGGTATCGGACTACATCACATATACATTTTCAAGACAGAAATTAAATAGGTTTTATACTAACAATTAATTATCATATAACATCTTAATTAATGTAACTAAGCATTTTTCAGTACTTAATATGAAATAAAACACCAGCTTAGTGTCCTTTGAGGTTATTACATCTCAAAACCAGAACACCTATCCACATTGCTTTTCTATTATGAGATGCATTTAATATTGAGAATGAAGTCTATTTGTCGCACTACTTCTTGTGCTTCTTAAGAATGCAAATCTTCCACGATACCTAAAATGAAAATGAATAAGACAACAGAATATTTTGTTGAATGGAATGTCAAGATTGTTGTGGGATTAAAGAGCCAGTTTAATATTAACATGTTGTCTTTGCAGCACCCTGCTGTCCCGATAATGTCGTGCCAGCCCTTGTCTCCAGCGACACTTTGGAGATTACATGGTCGCCTGTGCGTGGTGCTGAGATATATGAGACAACGGCTGCTGATGGGACTAATCAGGTTCACTGCAATGACACAGCTACTGTATGTGCCTTGTCCTCCCTAAAGTGTAACACCAGATTCAGTGTCATCATCACGTCTTGCAATGAAATCCGTGGCTGCAATACCACCTGCAAAAATCAATATATCGAAACAGGTAGGGGATATTCTGGGTGTGTGAACACTAAAATGTCTTGCTCTACACTAAACGAAATGTAAGAAGCTTTCCAAAGAACTGTAGCAGCACACAGTTATGAACCCTTGAACCACACACAGACGTTCCCAGAAACTGGAAGCATGAGAAACAGTTGAAAGATTCCTCTAATCCTCCCACGTTTGAGCTATTCACTTTTTACATGCCAGAGGCTACATTACTGGGGGTTCATTGTCAATGGAAGGAGATGTGATTCCCCCCTGCAGACACCACTTCTGGCCTGCAGGCAGCTGGGAGGTTGCAGGATTCTCTGTGCAGGAGCTTCAGAGGATCCCAGCAGTGGTCATCCTGTGATAAAACCCAGTACTGAACCTGAGACGTGGATTACGGTGCTCACCTTGTGGTGCTGAGGTGCCCAAGCCCCTGAAAAGACCCCCAACCTTGCATCTGTTTCAGGCCATTGTAATCCTACTGACCAGTTTCAATATTGTGTGGCCCTACAGCTCCTTGCACCCCCCAGATCTGGAATATCACCCAGATAACGTCGTCCAACTACAGCGTTTCCTGGACTGCAGACAACAAGGAAGCAAACTACACTGTGAGAGCTCTTGGAAAGGCTGAATCATACTCCTGTAGGACCTCTGGGAGATCCTGTCAGATCACCAATCTGCCCTGTGGCTCTGTCTTTGATGTCAGCGCCATTGCCTTTACATCTGCAGGAGAAAGTCTTCCAAGCTATACTCTGCCACTAGAGACAGGTAGTTTTCGCACTTTGAGTGGATTGCATGCAATAGTTGTTCTCTGAGGGCTTCTCTGTCACTTTAAAAAATAGATTGAAGCCACTGGTTTTTATTAAATGTTTCCCAAATTCCCCTTAAACAAGAAGTTTTGATATCAACGGTTTCAAAGGGTGTAACATTCCTCTGTACCAAATATGTCTTCCCATTCAGGACCCTGTTGTCCCGAAAACTTTACTGTAAGTCAAGCGACACAGTCAATGACTAATGTGACGTGGTCGCCTGGAAAAGGAGCTCAGTCATACATCACAATGCTGAACTCAACACATGGAGAAGCCAAGTGTCACACACTCCAGACACACTGCCTGCTGGGATGCATCACCTGTGGCGTCAACTACACAGTGTCCATGCAAGCTATCAGTGGAACAGGTCATAAATCACAGTGTACATACCATGGGTTCTCCTCCAGTAAGTACAACTCTGATGAATTATAATAGTAAATATTACATACTTGACAGCATTACAGTTAAAAAGTGATTTGATGCATTAGTGGCAACTGAAACCAGCATTGATCCAATGTGAATTTGTTTGTTTGGTGTTTGTAGTTCTACAGATTTTGCGCGTGGAAAAACAAATGTAAACATTGCCATAACATAACACCATAACACCTTTCCCTCCTTGCATCCTGTAATTCCTCTGCCACTCTGTCAGGTGCCTGCTGCCCCATGAGTGTCAAGCTCTACAGAGTTGGCAACAACACCATCAGAGTGTACTGGCGTTCCACGGGCAGCCTCCACAACTACACTGCTGACCTCTATGGGTCTCTTGCCAATTACACCTGTAGCCCCTCGCCTGGTGCCAGCTACTGCGACATTACTGAGGTCTCCTGCAGAGATGTTTACAGCGTTGTGGTGGTCCCAGTCTCAATGGATGGCACAAAAGTCAAATTCTGCCCAAGAAGAATATATTCTGGTAAAGCTAAGCCCTCACTGTCCCGTTTTTCTTATTTACAGTTCATGGCATGTTCAGAACAGATACTCCTGATAGAAAAGGGAAGAGTAGTTTTGGGAGGACGGCAGTATTTGATCGTAGAAATAAGAAATTAAAACAGCCTTTCAAACATTTTATACAGTGACTAAGATTTCTACAATCAGACTATTAATGGGGAGACAGTTCTAATTGAAGGCAGCAACACCTGCCTACCTGGTTCTTCAATGCTACTTTCTTCTTATTAAAAATAATTCTTATTAATAAGTTATCAGTCGGATGCATTACAAGAGAAGAAAAAGAAAATCAGGAAGCAACAATTATAGGATAGAAAAAAAGTTTTAAAATATGCTTTGTAAATGTCATTGAGTTTATGTTAGTAGCACACTAAACAAATTACTGTATATCTTACAGTAATTACAGTAATTACTCTTTCTATTTTTTATTACAGTTTCTTGTTCTGGGAGTAATGTTGGAATGGGTAAGTCCAAGTATGGATATTAGTAAATTAGTATATAACTCAACTAGAAATATTTAAAACAGGGTGTTTAATATTTTTTTCAAACACTCTCCCTTGATCAGCATACTGTACATTTCTGTTAAGACATTACATTTTTATACTAAGAAACCTGAATTGTGAACTAACATTATTTAATCTTTTACAGCATCTTTTACAACTAAAACTATTCTGTTTTGAATTTCCACATTATGTATGCTATCATTTAATGATGTGTGTTGTTTTTCAGTTGTTTATCGAGGGAAACGAAGTGTGGGTTAGAACAACTAATGTAAGTCCACTTTGCTTTTAATGCAAATGGTGATTAACTGAGCAAACAGTTTTATTCACCACTACTCAAAAGCTGTACTCACTGGTTGGGTCAACCCTAGTTATCAATGATTAAGGTCAACCTGAATAAGAATCACTTATTAACTGAGTTAATCTGTTATCCTTACCCTAGCAAAAGTTGCGAGGAGATAACATCTGATAAATCTGATAAAAGAACATTCTGCAACACATACAGTATTTTGTAAAGTACACAAGGGAATGTACAAAAGTCAAAGTCTGCCCAAGAAGTATGTATTCTACAGCTACGCCCTCACAGTCACATTTTTGTTATTTGCTACCTCAGGTTTGTCTGTGGTTTTGATTCTGCTACCTCAGGTTCTATGTGGAGTTAAAAGTTCTATCTGTGTTCAAATTCACTGAGCACCCCATGTTTCCTAAAAGATGGTTAGGTTAAGTGCTTATTCTTAATTCTACCCAACTCACATTGGGGTCCCTTAAGTCCTAAATCCATTCACACGTGACTGGACTGCACAGGCACAGACCAAAAGGTACACCTATGTTGTTATTTCCACCTAGTAGTTCACAAAATTTGGAACCACAATTATGTTTTGCATACTTTATACAAAGAACATATTAAATAAATAAAACTAAATGCACATTGTACGTCATAAATTAATTTACTTTCTCTTTGTTTTCTTTTGTAAGAATAAAATAAAGATTACAAAATCAGATGAGGCCTATTGGCCCATCTAGCTTGTTTTGTTGCTATTAGCTAGTTGATTTGCATATCTCAAACAGCTGTTTCTTGACATACAATAAGAGGCCCTGCTCAAAGTTTCAAATTCACATCCTCCTGATTATATAGCATTCCCTGATTCATGTTTCACTGTTGATTCTGAGGAATTTTGTAAATGCCTTTGTTACTTGTAAGTACATCCCCCTGTAGTCTTAACTGTTCAAGACTTAAAAGATTAAATTCCTTTGCCCTTTCAGTGAAGGACATTGCTTTGAATTGCTCTTTTCTGGACCAGTTCCAGAGCAGCAATGTCTTTTTTATATCATGGTGACCAAAATTGCATACAATTTTAACATGACATCCCTTGATTTAAATTCTGCACTTTAACTATATATCCTAACATTCTGTTTATCTTGTCTGACAATAAATCCTGCCATGTGTATGCAGTACACTTCATATGAGATTTAAAATGAGTCTTTTTTTGGTAATGGCTTCTTTCTTGTCATTCAATCTGGCTTACAAAGGGACTGTGAGTTTGACTTAATACTGTATGTCAAACTTTTTTTACTTGGTTGATTAGATTGGAACAGCGGCTTGATCTAGGCTGTACCCAGGTGGTAAGATGCAAATTACATTTCATAATGATACTGTCACGCCCTCCGCAGCCAGGGGGCGCTCCTTCTCTGTCCTGTCCCTAGTTTCCGGTCTGCTGTCCTTCCTGTCCCTCTCTTTCCCTTGGGCTATATATTTCCGGGTCTTGCACTCTGTCCTGGCTCAGCATTGACGTTCGGATGTCCTGAGACCCGCCTAGCACCAGGGCGCCCCACGTCCGCTCCCTGAGGGCATAGGTTTCTATACGGCATTCCTGAACTCTTTGCACTAATGAGCCCGGGCCTTTTTCCCGTCTCGCCGCTACGCATATGGGTCTTTTTCCGCTCTCCTGCTCCCTACGGTTAGTCCCTTTGGACGTCCGTGACAGATACATAGGCTTCCCCTAATCTGTGCCTCTCTACCACTTTGTCCCTAAATCCTTTGCTTCTTGGAAGGTTCATTGGTCCTCATAGTTAATTTACTGCAGGTCAATGCAAGTCAATTTACTTTTAAGTCAGTATTTTGTGTGTTGTGTATTGTGGCTTGAAATGCAATATTTATCTGAGGCAACTTACAAACTTACAGAGATAGAGGCATTTACACTGAACTCAAGCTAAACCACTTTGAGTACACACACAGAAAAACAATTACACTAATTCTGTGACCATCCAAAATGTTTGCTTGCCCCTGAACTGAGTTAGAGTTGCCATAGCAAAGTGGGTGAATACTTATACAATTGAGAATCTTCTATTTTTCTTTAAAACTTGAATTTATTTATAAATAAACAGAATATTTTAGCTTTATGAGTTTGGATTATATTAAAAAACATACAGTTGTATTGGAAAGTATCATGATTGCAAGACAAAAACAAAATGTGGATACTTTGCAAGAGGAGTGAATACTTATGTGCACATTGTAACTTGATATTGTTTTTAACTGTGCATATTTTTTACTATTTTTCGCAGACCTTCAAGATACATCATATTTCTAAGGAACTGCTGAGATGATTGTTGTGCAAATGGATTTTTCTACTTTTTATCTTTACAATGCTCCCATCACAGAACACAAAATACCTCCAAATGTAATTTCATGTTTGCCCCCCCATTTAAATTTCTGTTTTTAATTGTGTGTCCTAACACCATTTGTATTATTAATTTGTTGAATATTTGAGGTTATTCTCTTTATAAAGACTAACATGAACTGTAATAAACCATGAGATGACTACATTAAAATGATGATCTCCCTGGATTGGGACATTTAGATACTGATCCTTGATTGAAATTCAACATGTTTGTTTTAACTAAAATGTAACTGACTAAAGACGTGAAACATAGACAATAATTGATGTTAAAAGAGCAGAAAAAATTGTGAGAAGGGTGGAAAGGAATACAATCTAGGTAGAAAATTGGAAGCAAAGAGTAATTTACTCTATATTAAAAAGAAAAAATAGCTCAAAAGTAAAGTCAAGCAAACTGTTGTGCCATTTTCAGGATTTCTAAGAAATATTCTAATAAAACAAACTAGCCTATGTGTGTCTTATGTCTTGAAAGAAGCAGCAGGAAAAAGGCACAATCATTAATGTTGCTAAAATGTAAAGCAGTTGCACAATTGGTAGCAAATAGGCAATTCGGTAAGCTATATTACAAAACATCTAGTCTATATGAAAATCAGGGGAAATTAATACTTTCTACAAATGTTAATAGTTAATCGTGAAACAGTCCCACATGGACAATCAATGAGTGAAATAACCAATAAGTGCCTTTCCTTTGCTCGTATACATTTATTTTGTTTTACCTTCAATTTGGATGCAAACATTTTATTATTTTTGTATGAGTTTATATGATTAGCTTTACCCATGTAGCAAGCCTCTGAAGGAAATGTGACCAGTTTTGAAATTCTGGGCTAGAGTAATTTGTTTGGCAATGAACAACAATATTTGTTTCTCTGATAATGTTGTGACATTTCTCACTTTAACATTGTATTTCATTGCAGTATCACTGTTTGCCTCAAGATATTCAAAGCTCATATCTCATTTCCTGAAGATGACATTTAAGCAATCATACATTGGAATTTGTTTAAAAATTTGACAGTCAGCAGATTTCTATTAATAAAAAACATTCTTTTGCATTAAAATATTGTGTGGCATTATATGTTTCTTGAAGCAATCAGAGTTAACTGAATAAGCCTTTCTATCCTGTGGACTTTAAAATGCAACCAAAACATGATTCTCTGACACACATTGTCTAATCAGAGAAATTATGCCTGGGATACAGAAATCATTTTTTCAGTTAGTTAGATCTTGTCCTTTCATTCATTTCAATTCACAAGGACTCACAGTTTTCACATTTGACTGTTTTAAGGTTTGCAGTCATTAGGCTTTGAAGTAGCAATTAATATCTGCTATATACACAACAAAATAAAGAAGTAAATAGATAATTAGTATGTAAGGAAAATGTAAGAGTGATGAATGCACAAATTTTCAAAATACTGTGGCAAAATTAATTTTGTGCTCTGAATTATTTTAGGACTACAAACGTACCTTAATGAGCCACACAATTAATTGAGTCATTGAGACACACAAGTTGTCTATGAGATTCTCATGATTTCAGAATACAAATACCAATCTTTGTGAGGTTTTTTGGTCAGCTAGTGAATTTCAAGCAAAGACTCAATCGCAAAGACTAAGGAGTTTTCAAAGCAAATCAGTGATAAAATCATTATGACAGATCAGGAGTTCAAAATATACCAAAAGCTCCAAATATTCCTGTGAGCACAGTTACTAAATCATCAAGAAATAGAAAGTGCATTGTACCATCCAGACACTGCAAAGATCAAACAGAGACAGCAATGTCTCCAAAACTGAGCATCACCAAATGGTTAACCCAGTTACTTTAGTACCAGCCCTGCTGTCAAGCATAGTGGGTGGCAACATTACGTTATGGCACCAGCATAAAGGCTTAAGCTAAAGACTTAAGCTGAGGTGAAAATTCACTTGAAATGATCTCAAACACAAGAATAGAAAGTTGCACTGGCTTAAGAAAAAAAAGCCCTGACTTAAATCCTATTGAGAATTTGTGGAAAAGTTTATTAAAAACTGCTTTTCATAATCTACTAACAACTTCAGAGAGTTTAAGCAAATCTGCCAAGTCAAAACAGTACAAATTAAACCAGGCCAGTGTACAAAGTTGGTAGAGATTTACTCAAGAATACTTGTGGCTGGAATTGCTGCCAAAGATGCTTCTTTTCTTATGCAATCAACATTCATCCATACAATCCTTACATTTTCTTACTACTTTATTCATTTCAGGGTCACAGGGAAACTGGCAGTCAACAAGCACAAGGCAGGATATACCCTGGACAGAATACCAGTGCATCATGGGGCAGGTGCACAAACAGACACGCACACAGTCACACCTGGGCCAATTTTCCTAGAAGCTAAGTACGTAACTGTATGTCTCTGGACTGCATTACCTAGAAAAAACCAATGCGAACATATTCATACAATCGACATATTTCATTTTCTTTCTTTTTTAATTTTTACCGACATTTTGTGTAACTTATCTTAGACTTATAAGTCTTCAGTTTAAGAATTCAGGTTTGGAATAAAATACTAATTGAAACAAAAATGTATGCATCACTTTCTATTTTTAAAAAATGGGACACCATAAGAAGGGTCTGAATGCTTTTGCAAGGCACTCTATATTTCTTGCATCCTGCTGTTCATAAAACACAAAAGGTATGTGTTTTACATTAACTGAGCATTAATACCATCTTAAGGGGTGGCACAGTGGCATAGTGGTTAACATTGCTGTCTCCTTTAATGCTAAGGCCCTGCGCTAAATTCCAGACCTTGAGTGCTATCTTTGATGAGTTCTTACATTCTCCATAGTCCAAAGGCATACTGGTAGGTCTATTGGCTTCTGGGAAATGTGGATCTGGTGTGAATGTCTGTGTGTGCCCTACAATGGATTGGCATCCCATCTACAATGTACCCTGCCTTGTGCCCATTGCTTGCCGAGATTGCTCCCCTGCAACCCTGGGAAATTGGATGAAGCAGTTAGAAAATGGAAGGACAGATTCTCATCTTAAAAGGGAAATGGATGATATATTTTGGGTTTAGAAAGAATTAGCATTGATCAGTGCATTTCAAACGACAATATAAGTAAAATGTAGTTCAGGACATCGACTTCGAGAACCAAGCCCTCGAAATGTACTCCTTTTTCATCAACAGAGGATACCCCAGCAGTGTGATTGACAGGGCCCTTGCCCGAGCCAAAAACACCCCCCGGACCATCAACCCGATCAGGAACTCCCGCCGTAACAACTGCATTTCTTTGGTGCTTCCTTACCACCCTATCACACTTCCTATCCCCAGGACCATTAACCACAACTTTTCCATCCTACAGGATGATCCCTCCATTGGGGCCCTCTTTTCTGATCGCCCTATCATCTCATATCGCCTACCACCTAATCTGCGTAACCTCCTAGTTCACAGCTCCCTTGACCGCCCTCAACAACCATCCACACCAGGCACTTTCCCTTGCAACAGAGCTCGCTGTATCACCTGCAAGTACACATCCACCACCACACTCATTCAAGGCCCCTCAGGACAATTCCGGATCACCCAGACAACATCTTGTACCGTCAGCAACCTTATTTACTGTATCTCTTGCAGTAAATGCCCAGCCATCTACATTGGAGAAACAGGAAGGAGACTCGAGACCGCTTCAGAGAACATGTCAGGGCTGTGAAGATTAAAGATCTCTCCAAGCCCATTGTTTCTCATTTCACCTCTGACTGCCACGACCACTCTAATCTCTCCATCTGTGTTCTCAAAGACGGTTTTCCGAACTCATACAGTACATCAGAAAGACCACCGAAACCAAAATAATTCTGCAGCTACATGTAGGATCACACATTCTCCCTTCTCGTAATGACAGACTACTGTACTTTTAAATTTTCTCCATTCATTGGAAGTTTCATTTCATACCTCTCTGCACCCATTCAGACTTCACACCTCTTGATTGGCCTCTCTTTCTGTCCCCTGCTCCCGTCTCTCACTCCTCCTCCCAACCTTTGTTCTCCCGCTACTTTACCTTTGCCTACTGCCCTGTCTCTCTCACACCTGAAGAAGGCTCTACTGCCAAAACGTTGTGTTCTCTTTCTTCTTTTTTTCAGCATGGAATAAACCTATTACTTGTTCCTAAGTAAAATGTAGACAGTAACAAATAAAACCTAATAAAACCTACCAACCAGGTACGCGCATTGGCTTATTACCGTCATTGTCTGTGATTCAGAACAAGGCAACCAAACCTCCAGTGATTTGAACTGTCCCTATTACATTATAAACTAGCAAGCTTGTGAATACATCTCTTTTATAATAATTGCTTACACTTATCTAGCTCTTTTCTGGACACTCCACTCAAAGCGCTTTACAGGTAATGGGGACTCCCCTCCACCACCACTGTCCAGCCCCACCTGGATGATGCGACGGCAGCCATAGTGCGCCAGAATGCTCACAACACATCAGCTATTAGTGAGAACAGAGTAATGAAGCCAATTCATACATGGGGATTATTGGGAGGCTATGATTAGTAAGTGCCAATGGAAAATTTGGCAGGACGCTGGAGTTACACCCCTACTCTTTTCGAGAAACACCGTGAGATTTTTAATGACCACAGAGAATCAGGGCCTTGGTTTCATCCAAAGGACGGTGTCTTTTTACAGTTTAGTGTCCCCATCACTATACTGGGGCATTAGGACCCTCAGAGACTGTAGGGTGAGCACCCCAGTAACTCCTTTTCCAGCAGCAACCTTAGTTTTTCGCAGGAGGTCTCCCATCCAGGTACTGACCAGGCTCATACTTGCTTAGCTTCAGTGGGTTGCCAGTTGTGAGTTGCAGGGTGATATGGCTGCTGGCTATTTGAATCTAATAGAAATATTGCACTCGACTTCAAGACAGTTTTGACAACAAATACTACTTGTTAACTCTGCATTCAGATCATGTTGGAATATTTCTGCGGTGAAATGTCTCCTGCACATCCTGTACTTACTTTGGTCGCACATTGCATTACATCAGTCATTACAGTGACTAGTGAGCAGGAAGGGCAGCTTCACATCTCAATTCTCACAAACTCTTGCTCTCGAATGTGGCGATACCAGTGGTTTGTGACAACAAAGGCAAACATACAGTACATTCAGGAGGTTAACAATTTGTGCTTAATGCAAAATTTGTCATTTTTTTCTATGCCATGTATTAATAAATTTTATTACAGAGATTTAACATCCAGTCTCAGGGAAATTGGGTTAGAATGAGTTATGACATTAGCAGTTACTAATTAGTTAAATATTACAACATCATAAGTTTAGCCATCCAGGACTGTCATGTGTTGACACTACTGTTTGTAATGCAGAACAGAGTATGGCTGTCCTCTACGCGTGTGGTCAACATAAACTGCATACATTATTATCTAACAGAAAATGAGAAGATATTTTGAAATAAGCAATGACCTAGCTGAACACAAAGGTCTCCACACAAAACCGGTTTCTCATTATTCTTTGAAATTGGTGTCATATCCACTTTGTATAACATTTTTACTGCATCACTACAGGACTTTTCAAAGGCTAGCAACTTGAAACGTCTCCTTTCAAAGTACCCCAGGGAAAATTTCCCTTGGTAATCTTTCAAACAGTAGTTTTGTTACAAATTTTCAATAACACTTAAATCAAGGCTTCTGAAACTTTGTTATTTAGGGCAATGCTTTTAAAAAATATGACCCTATTTTGTACAGACTATAGTAATACTTATTTAAAAAAATATAATAAATACACTTACAGATAACCTATACAATAGCTCCTCTCATTAATATAGTATGTTAAACAATCGTTTTTGCCAATGTATCCCAAACTCTTTTCAAGATATGAGGGGTCTTGCCTCATCTATTACTGAAGTGTAACAATGACTTGAGTGCACAACAGGTCTTATGAGCCAGTGTCCCCATTAGTAGATCAGGCAGAAAATTGTTTCACCAATTGAACTGATAGAGAACTACAGGAATGTCCTAGTATGTCAACGCCCTTTGGAATTTTACCAAAACATCAAAGCTAATGCCTCTACTCTTCTGAACAGTGCAATGGGGTGTGTAATGCCCACGTTGTCGGTACCTCAACAGAAACTGGGTATCTCCTACAGTACAGTGTTCACATTCCTCACATGGGGTCATTATTTGGAAATTCTGGGCCCAAATAGCTCTGGTTTTCCTTAGAGGTCTCCCATACTAGGCCCAGTTTTGGTTAGTTTATAAGATCTAAAGAGATTTGCAAGGTGACTCTGTTGCCCAATAGTCAAAGCATATAGAAGCAGTCCATTTACTCATCAGTGCAAAAGTGATTGAGAAGGATGCTGATTGTGTGCATCATGTGATAATGTCAATATATTATTTTTTCTCTTTTGTTACATAAAGTTAAAACATTTTTCCTCACTATGTATGTTACAGCTTGAGTTTCCTGGCTAAATTCCTAGAACATATTCATTTTCATCTCTGCTTCCTTCTTTCTTATTTAAAAAGTAAGGAACTGGGGAATTGTCTTTTTTTTTATACTGACATCTGATAAAGGCTCTTATTCAATATACCAGATAGGCTTTTTTGCAAAGTATTATGTTTTGGAGGATTAAGGTCAATTAAAAAAAAACCAATAGGTTGGAACTGCATTAAAACAATAGATTGTCCATTTCTAACAAAATACTCTATACTAATGATACAAACTGTAAACAAATACATTATTTTCAAACAGACCTTATAATAAATTCATTTGCGCTATTGGTATGCCAAATATCCTTTTCATTCCATTGTAATGTCTCTCATTGCGCCACTTATAACATGATCTCTTTTATGGTGTTAGGAAGAGGAAGCAGTGAATCAGCAACCAGAAAAAAAAAAACTTTTTGTTCTCTTTCAAATTTTGACTCCAGGGCTTTAACTGTAGACTGCTTCAGATTTTATTCATTTAAAATTAAACAAAAAGTCTAGCTGTCAACATGCTCCATAACCTCAACATTTACTGGTATCCGTTTTTATTATGTCATTATCATCTCATAATTATTTTATATAATTCTAATATATAATATATAGTATATAGTATATAATATATAATATATAATGATTCTTGAACAACTTCTCCATTTTTGGATAATTCCATGAATTATTGTGTAAATACATTACTAAAAGAAAAATGATAGGGTTCATTGCAGGAAACTTTTACATCTAGGAAACACCCAAATACCATTGTCTAAACTCTTTTATTTCCACATAATTTTCCTATAATACCAAGCATATAGTTACCACTGAACTGTACGTTCTGTGCTCATTACCAGTCATGCCTACAACAATATTCTGGAAAGTGTTCCCGGAAATCTTTGTTTTTTTCTTCTTTTACTGATAAATGGGTAATCTTCTGTAAACTGATGCCAAAACTCCTGAAACAATGAAATGTATATAGGAAAACATTTTGTACATGATACTCTTGAGTTCATACACCAAAGTGATAGTAAATCCTGAAATTATTTTTTCTATTTCAATATAATATTCCTGTCAAAACAAAACAATAAATATTTACAGCAATGGAAGATGGTCTCAAAAATAGAGTTATTTTATATTATATTTTATATTATTATTAATTGTATTATTATGTGACCATATTGTTTTAATCAATTTTCATCATCTACTGCATACATTTTTAAAAATATTTAAATAAGCAAATGTACAAATGGCTGTGATCATATATTCTTTCTTTTTCATGATCATGACATCTATTTTTCAACATAATTTTACAATGGGTATTTGTATTCCTATAGCAAAGAATTCCTTAAGGTGATGAACGCAAGACATTCCTTAAGGTGATGAACATAGTGTTCTTCAATGTCTTGTTACCACTGCAACTAAAATATTGTCATCATGAGTATTCCCACTGAATCATTGGTGAATTTGATTGCTTCAGTTCTTGACTGAGTCCTGTGTTCTGGGGTTTGCAGTGATGTAAACTGTGGATTCTGCGAGTGAGTTCTGTTATTTTTTCTGTATTAAAAATGCACTGGTAACAATCTCACTTTGTGTGAGTTTAAGTGAACTTAATAAGGAAAACAAAAGAAATAATAACAGTGACCCTACCTATAGAAACACCTTTATATACATTAATGCACAAAGTATTCAATACAAGCGTTGTCTGAAATGTCTGTTTCAGTGTATGAAACACTTTTAGCAAAAATGATACCACACTTCATAGGTCACAAACTAAAACATTCAACGTTTTCCTGATAATTTGCCATCTAGAGTAGTAATTTATTTGAATGATTTTTATGTCGTGTCCTCAATTTAAAACAATTATTTAAATATAGGCAGTACAGTATTCTAACCACACTGATGCACAGATCCAAAGCTTATTCTGGTTTCCATGGTGTTAAACAAAAGAAGGGCACATAACCCAGGATGGGTCGCCAGTCCATCACAGGGCCTACCCCCTGCAATTTCCCACTACATTAATTATTTATGCACATAAATATAACATTTCATATAAATGGAGCTCTCTTGACTCACTACAGAGGGCTTGACATAACAAATGGCAACAACTGTAATATTTTTAAATGAAAATTTGTTGATAAGTGTTCCCTCCAAATTGCGTTGAATTAGAAAAGTTAGCAATTTGTTACAATTAACAATTCGTTGTGTGTAATACGTAACACAGGTTGCAAACTGACATCCTAATCCATAAATATTAATAACTGTCAAGCAAGAAATGAAAACAAAAGTAAATATTTGTTATAAAATTTAAATGTTCGCTGACTCTCGAATTGCCCAGGCTGATATAAATCCTGGGAGGTCCTACTGCATGAAAAGAAAAGATCTTCGTGGGCTCTGTTCTTCTTGTAACACCTGTAGGGTAACTGTCCTCATTTCCAGAGCAGTGATTGGTTCCGAAATGGCAGGAGTACCTGAATAACAACTTATTAAAAGAATCCAGTTCATCTTTTTGTCTTCGACTCTCTTGTATGCAACTTATTGAAATCCGAAGTCATTGTTAAAGATGGGATTGCTGGGTACATTAGGTTTCCCTTTATTTTTTGTGTCTCTGATTCAGGTAAATATAATTTCATATTTGTAGAGAAACAAAATAACATATATAAATTATTTAACGATTTTAAATGGTTTTAAAAATAAATACTTACTTTTGACCTTTACTTTTGTTTCATTTCAGATTTCATTTGGCCAGCAAAGTGGTAAGTGTGATATTTAATGGCATAAAAGGCTGTTTATGCTATTGAATGCATTACATTAATAAAATATGTAATATTTATCTCAGATGTAAGGCGTTTACGGTTAATCCGTACAAATACGATACATATACAGTACTAATAAACTCCTTAACAGATAAACACCAACCTTCCTCAAGCTGTATTTATGATAACTAGTGATTAATAGGAAAATAGAATCTTTATCGTAGTTCAAAGCTGCAGTTTATTTTCGTAAATGAAATGTTTTTCGGGTCTTTATCAGTAATAAGAGAATTGTACGTTAAACAGTAATATATAAAGGGTGACACCTTGTGGTAAATTAATACAGCGATGAAATTAAGCCAAATGGAGGCATTTGGCTTAATTTTCTTTATGCATACTGTGCATATTGCGTGAATTTACGAATGTATTAATTTTAGGAAGTTTAGACACTATGTCTATGAATATACTGTACAATATCTTCAACAAGACGCAATAAGATTTTTCAAAGCCTATCAAAATTATTTAAGCAATTTAGAAATATTGGCAATAAATTGGAGCAAATTTGTTCAACACAAAATATTACTACTGCCATTAATACGAACACTACCAATAATGCTTGTCTGAGATAAAAAAAAATACAATTTCCAGGATTTTGAGTCGACTTTTTCAAATTTGTACTGTATTACATTGCAATATGCCCTCCCTAATAATAGGGATAATTACTAATTACTAATAATCTTATTATTGCGTAAATTTATTTTTGGGGTTTCTTTCTCTTACAGATTTCAGGATTGTGGAGATAACATCTCCCTCCGCGTCCCAGCTGAATGTAAAATGGACATTATGCCGCGGTGCTACAAACTACCTTTTGGATATAAGGATAGACAATGTTTTCAATGTCGCACCGGTCGTTGTTATGTTACCTGCATCCACCACAACAAAGCTGGTTGAAGGTGTCAGACCCGGAACTTTATATAATGTGACAGTCAAAGCCTTCCAGTTTTACTACATAATCAACTCTACCTCAAAATTGGCCACAACAGGTAATGCTCCATCTCATAATTTTTTCGAAACTAATTTCATTCTTTGGCGTTATGAGTACCCTTTGTCCATTAATTAAATAAACATTTCCTCACGAAATTAATCTGTGATTTTTTGACAATTTCTCTTTTTTTTTAGTCCCTGCCACATCTCAAATAATCTCTTCGGAATCGGTCTCCAGTTCCACAATCAGAGCGCAGTGGTCCAACGCGACCGGGGCAAGTCAATACTTCTTGATTGCTGAAGCTACATCATCCGTGCAAAAAGTTAACTTGTCATTTACTACCCTAAACGGAGAGATAAGCAATTTACAGCCGTCAACAACTTATAATTTATATATTTATTCTGCAAATTCGGCTGGCTTGGGAGCTCCCGGCAAAGTACGAACGGTCACAACACGTAAGTGTATTTTTTACTTAAGGACTTTTGTATAAAAAATGACTTTCACCAAGCTGATATGGCTTATATATCACCTTCTGCCTGTTCGAACCCCCATCAGTTTTTCATCCAAAATGATCACAGAGCGCTTTACACATAGGAGAGGACCCATCTCATTCTTAACGACTAAACAAAACCATGTCCAAATTATATAATAGGAAGCACTTTCCACTTGACATAAAGCATTTTTAAGAGATTTTATGGAGTTTGGGGGGTCATGTTATAATCACGGCATTTTTTACATTTTTAGTTAGAAATAAATAATCTACTTAGTGAAGCAAGTTTGAAAGCTTGATTCAGCTTTAAGGTTCCTCTAAATCAGATCTTAATCTTTCCTCCCACAGTGGTGCAGCCTCCAGTGGGAGTGACAGTTCAACAGGCTGGCCCAAACAGCGCCCTCTTGAGTTGGCAGCCAGTAGACAAAGTTCTGGAGTATGGAGTCTCCATTTATGAGAATGAAACCGTTAAAAGCAACCCTGTTGTGAAGAAAACGTCTTCCACTTCCTTGCAAATCAACAATCTCTTGCCTTGCACCAAGTACCTATTTGGAATAGGTTCTTCCAACAACTTTTTAGTGTTTGGAGAGCAAACCTTTGTCCGGTATATGACTGGAAGTAAGTAAATAATATGCAGTAACTGACGTAAATTGAATTACTAATTATATGATCATTCGGATTTTTAAGGACACCGAATTTGTATTTTTATCTCTAGGATATGGTTTACTACCATGTTACATTGCATGGCTCAAACATCAATGTAAGATGATGCATTTATAATAAAACTAAAATACAATTCTCATGAAATTGTGATTAGCAGTTTAGATTCGAGCATTCCACTTTGAGAACCGAATCTCGAAACGTGTATACAATGCATTTGTATAAAAGCTGTATTGGTAACAGTTTAATTATGAACTTTTGAGAGTCGGTCTTCTATAATTCAACTTAAAAATCTACTAATTATTTATGTTCAATCCAGATTAGAAGTTTTTCTTCACATTCATTTTTTTCAGGTTTAAATCCAGTGGCAGCCATTACGACAAACTACAGCTGTGCCAGTGGTCTGGTGACTATAAACTGGGGGATAATTTTTGGTGCATCATCCTACAGGGCTGTTGCTACTCCTCGCAATGGCACCACACTTTCCTGCTCTGCCACGTCAACCAGCTGCCAGATTACTGGGGTACAGTGTGGGCAGAGATACACAGTGAGTGTCACTGCTATCTCTGGCAGCTGTGAGAGTTCCTCTAATGCAACCGCCATCTTTGAGACAGGTACTGATGATGTTCACTAAATCAAAATAACTTTTTAACATACCTGAGTAATCACAGATTATTCTACATACAATGCAGTTATAGTGTACGTGCTGTGCTTGTTTCGTGAATGCATTTGTATTGTGTTGAAGTAATTTCCTTGATGGCAGCACTGATGCCATGTGAACACTACTCAAGTGCTTCAAGAGTACTTCACTGGCTTGAGACTGCTCTAGTAGATTATAAGTGAATGTTGACTTTACTAGTTGTAATAGAATCATTCTGTCATCCCAGTTCACTTGGTACATCCTATCCAAGAACTAACCATATCTAAGAGAAACAAGAGTAAGCCCCTTATTTGACAGTAGCATCTCCTATTGTAGGTGTTTTCCAGCTGAAACAGCTCCACAGCTGTAACACAGAAACACATTGGACTGGCACTCATTTTCTATAAAACCCTAATGACAATGATGAGACGTTGCAATTTATTCATGTCATGATTCATATTTTCTGTATGTTCCCTGCCCTCAAGTTAGCCCCCTTGAATAAAGCCACATGTTTAAGACTGAGAACCAGTTTTAAGACATCCTTGTCAACAAACCAAAGACCGATGAGTTTCCCTTTTGATTTGTTTTTTCAGTTCCATGTGCACCTACCAATTTGGGGATGTTCCGGGACTGCTACAGCAATGTCATCATTTTCTCCTGGGACCCAACAGCCAACACCATGTACTATGTTGCCAAGGCCATGGACTCCAATGGAGAGGTCACAGAGTGCAGGACCACAGACACATCGTGCTTTTTCACCAACACTGGTTGTGGCCTGGGATACCAGTTCACTGTGTACTCTGTAAATGGGGAATGCAGCAGCAGGATCAGTGCCCCAGCCCGAACTCGAACTGGTAATTGATCGTGAGACTGGCGGGACTGAGAGAGGAAGATGCCAATAGCGAATCTGCTCGTTTAATGAGAGAGAACTGTTTGCATGTATCAAATACTGTTATCATTCCATGCCACCTTCCAAATGTTCTTCCTCTAATGGGAAGAAAAATTATTCCAGCACAGCACTGCAGAGCTAATTCAAATCAATCAATGAAAAATGCAGTTTGCTTTTTAAGGGAATTACAAGAAAACCATTGTCTGGATTGAAAACAGTATAAAAAAGAGTTCGGTTGCCTATTCGTACATCTATTCTTACAATGAAAAGTCTATTTTACATGTGCTATATGGTGGCTGCTATTTTTTAAGAGAAACTTAATTTGTAGAAAAAGTGATTTTTCTCAGGGAGACTCAGTCATGTGTTTGTGTGCATTTCAGCACCTTGTGACCCAAAGAATGTGAAAACCATAGGAGAATGCCTGTCTGATATACTGATTGTAAGCTGGGAGCCTGCTGCAGGTGCCCTGTCCTACACAGTTGAGGCCAAGGGTAACACAGGAGTCCGCTACAACTGCAGCTCCTTCACAACCAGCTGTGCTCTGTCTGGTGTGCGGTGTGGCGAGAGTCTCAGTGTTTGGATCACAGCCTCAAATGATGACTGCATCAGTGACAGCGCTCTTGGAGAAGTGGCAGAAACAGGTAAACGTGTATCTTTGGATCTGTTATAATAGCAGGCAGGCCCCTCACTACAGTAGCAATATTTCTGAATTGAAGCTACGCCAAACTGGCACTTTGCTGTGAATTGGGACAACAGTATCAGAAAGACCAATACTAGAATCCAAGTGCAGAGCAGAAAGGCATTTAAAACACCGCTGATATAGATGTCCAGCTTCTTTCCTCATACAATGGACAGTTAAAGGTTGAGCTATCCAGTATGTGTTTGGGAGGTGGAGAAAAAACAGAGCATCCACATCCACTTACCCACAAACAAAGGGAGAAAATGCACATTCCAGCCGCAATTGAATTCAGAATCTTCGAGCTGAAACTGCAGTGCTAACCACCAGACCTCTATGCTGAAGCAAGAGTAGTGTCCACTGAAGCCAGATTTTTCTCACTGAATTTATTGCATAGTGCTCTTTCTTAGTTTTTCATCTTAGTTTTTTTCAGTTTGCAAGGGTGTCTCATGAAATGTTTTATACAGGCTGCAATGGCACCGTGTTCTAGTCTAGCCTGAAGTAGGAATATAAATCAATTCTGTTTCAAAGCCAAAAGGTCTCTTTTTCCATTTGATGCTTCTGAAATATGAGTACCTGTTTTCTGATCTGTAAAAATCTTGCATTTCTTAAAGGCAGCTGTCATCTACAAATGTATATTTAGTTGCTCTTTGTGTCTTGGGCACAAAGATGTCTAAAAGAATTGAAGTATTGAATCCATATTAAAAATACAGATTCAAAGCAATAACATTTGGACAAAAATACCAGTTTTGGTTCGGAATACTTTACTTTCCCTTGTATGGTAGCAAAAAATGAAGTGGATATCGGTTTTGCCATTTTCTTCTAAACGTTGTCAAAACAGTTTGTCGAGTGATTAGTGAATTTGTACCCTTTGTGGATTAACAAAGAACACTTGTATGAATGAGCTGTCTTTTTATCAGTAGCTAATGGGGTTAAAAAACAAATTATTTCCAACAAACAGAGTGGGATCATTTAAAACAGCGGAATGTTTTCTCTTCCAGTGCCCTGCACACCTAGAAATGTCACTGTAGATTCTGACTGCAGTTCCAACTCTTTCTTTGTGAGCTGGGACTACAGCAGAGGAGCTCTGTTCTACATAACCACTGCGGAGGATTCTGAAGGCAACCAGTATAACTGCAAAGATATTAGCACACAGTGCCAAATCAAGAATCTGAGGTGCGGCCACTCCTACTCTGTCTTTGTCATAGCAACCAACTTCATGTGCAATAGCTCAGAGAGTTCCCGTATAACAGTTGAAACAGGTAATTTCCTTATACCAGTAAATCTTCTGTTTAGGCATATCATTTTAAACCACCATTTTTTAAAAATCCTCTTTTCTCTGCTATTATCTGCTGCCAATTTCACTAAAATCAGTATATGAGAGTAAGTATATGATAAAGACTGTACCTTCTTAGTTATCTGCCCCTGATGTCCCCCGTCCCTGGCAAGCAATATATCTGGTTCAGAGGCTGGAACTGTATTATTTTTTTCTTGAGCTTGTTTTCGTTGTTTTATTTTCTAGCACCATGTTCTCCTGAATCTGTCGATGTATTCCTTGACTGTGCTGCAAATCATGCTTTGATAATATGGCAAAATATTCAGGGACGCAATACCTATACAGCTATGATTGAAGACAAAAGTGGGAGTACCCTTAACTGCAGCACACTCAGCAACAACTGTTACATTTCTGGACTGAAATGTGGGCAAGTGTATTCAGTCTTTGTAATCCAGCATAATGGGAAGTGTGCAAGTCCACCATCAAAAGCCATTAAGATGAATTCAGGTGTGTATGCATGTGTAGTGCAACACTGCCAAGGACACTACATTCATATAGTGAGCCTCTTAGACTGGTCCCAGGCATCGAACACAAAGAGAGCAATCCAGCCCAAAAACGATACTTTTTTAATGATGTGCAGTGCAGGTAAATAAGAAGACAAAACAAACTGATAGAGCTCAAGAAAAGCTAAGTTATCTTCCACGGCAGTTGTTTTTATCAATAACCGGACACCTAAAATGCTTATTGGTATAAATAAATACCTCTGAACTTAAAAAAAAAATCACAGCTCAATATGCGTGAAATAGTCGGTCAGTCACTTCCCGAATATGTTCAGTGAGAGTGAACATGTTACTCAAAGCCACCACTAGGATTTCGTTCTATCATAAAACCTTTGACTTTAGATCATACGTCTTAGTTTGTGTGAAAAGAAACCATGCCATTTAGTAATTTTAATTCTCAAATATAGGTTTAAGCAACCTGTCAGTTAAAAATCCACATAGAGTTGTGTTAAAAAGAAGGAAAAACTTTAAGAGAAAAATTAATGTAATGTAATGTAATTAAAAAATACAAGACATAATTCAAAATGTTTAATTGCTACAACCTATTACTGTACTATATAAATGCTACATAAGGATACAAAGGCAAAAAACATTATACATGTACTGTTAACCCTGTCTTATAGCAGTTACAAATGTTTATCAATGGTTCTTCTTTCTTTAAGAAAATATTAATTTATGGCTTGATGGCCATATCAATAATCAGCAGTCAAATGAAATGATTTTTTATGTTCTTTCCTCTTTCTCTTAGTTCCTTGTGGTCCTGAAAATGTTAAAACGTATGTGAACTGTGGAATGGGAACCATGATGGTGGATTGGGATATTGAAATTGGGGCTGAGAGCTACCAAACCATAGTGGCTGCTGGAAATGGGGAGAGTAAATATTGCAGCTCCGCTGAAACTAACTGTGAAGTCAGGGATCTGGAGTGTGGGCAGTCCTATACTGTTGTGGTGATGTCATTGAATGGCACATGCCAAAGTTTGCCAAGCAGGGATGTAATTGTTCAAGGAGGTAGGCACATCATCTGCCTTGATCTGATATAATATTTTTTTAGATCTGTATCACAACAACAATTACCTACTCTTCAATATTTTGCTGTTAAGTGCTATTTAAAATATGAGTCAATTTTCCATTTAGCTAGCATGGTCTTGATGTAAGGCCAAAATAATGTGTGTCCTTAAATTCCATGTTTTAAGTTTGAGAAATTTTAATCACAGGAACAATAACTACACCTAACAGGATTTTTTGTGCTCTTAGCTCCGTGTGTCCCTCAGAATGTTACGGCAGAGCTTAGCTGTTCTGGGAACACGGCCGTGATAAGCTGGGAGGAAGGAAAAGGCGCCAAATACTACAGAGCCTCAGCAGTGGGAGAAACCGGACACAAAGCCAAATGTACCTCTAATAACACTGCTTGCAGCATCCCAAACCTACTCTGTAGTGAGAACTACACTGTGGCAGTGACTGCATCAGACAATTGTACAAGCCTTCCAAGCTCAATATTCAACTTCCAGACAGGTATGAAGCTCTGTCTGTAATATTAGTTTGTGGTTCCGATTTGTAGGTTAAATGTTTTGTGTGAAGGGCTGATGCAAACAGATGAAGCTCCCAAAAGTCTCAGAAGTTTCAAAATCATATTCAAAGGATAAATTAATTACGTTTAATATGCCTCTACTTACAGCTCCTTGCCCTCCAGTAAATATTGAAGGCTGGATAGACTGTACAAACAACACAGCCTTCATTTCCTGGGATCCCAGCAAGAATGCAAAAGCCTACAGGGTCAGAGCTGTTGGAACTAGCGGACACACTTCATCATGTAACAGCACCAAACCTAACTGCCAGTTAAGGGACCTTCACTGTGGTCAGGAGTATACATTCACTGTTATAGCAACAGATGGACATTGTGACAGTAATGAGAGTCTACCATACAAACAAGAAACAGGTAATGAGTAATACTTTCAGTGAATTTTAGATGCTTTTTGCTCTTAATACACAACCCTTATATTATTTAGTCCTGGCACTCCTTTCGGGAGTATCGGGAGTATCATGTCTTCTGTCACCACTTTGATGTCCCAGATGTGGTGAGTTCACTATCTTACTATAACTGAGATTCCCCAAACTCCAATTGGCAGAGCACTGCCAGTAAAAGATTGGGGTTAGTTAATCAGAGTTCTCTCGGCTCCTTAACGAAACGGTGACTCCTGCTACCTTCTGGGTGCCGGCAGGATTGCAGCGATGTAAATGAGAGACACTGTTCCTCCATTTACTGTTTGTTCTCCTGTAAAGCTTGCATGCCGTCAAGAGATGATTAACTCTAGTGGGCGGTAAGGTCTGGGCAGCATGGTTTTTCCCCATGCATACCTGGAATTCCTGGGAAGTATGGAAAGTTTTGCTGAGGGTCAAGATGTTTTAATTTAATTATTGTTTTAATTTAAAAATACAAAAATGTACATTAAAAAAATAATCCCTATATACTTAAATTCAAGTTGATGAGAGAGGGAGGAATGGCTTTGTCTGAACTGTATGTGATCATCGGAGTGCTAATCATATGTTTATTGTTCCAGCTCCCTGTGCTCCAAAGAATGTTGAGAAAATCCTTTACTGTAATTCTAACATCCTGCTGCTCTACTGGGACCCTAGTCTAACAGCTCTGAATTACACTGCTGCAGTGCAGGGCCCCAGTGGGTCGGCACACTCTTGCATTACTAGCGATACCAGCTGCAATTTCAGACAGCTTCAGTGTGGACGCCAGTACACAGCCACAGTGAAAGCATATAACAAGAATTGCAGCAGCCCAAATAGCATCACTACCACTGTAAAAACAGGTTGGTTTAAATTAATTCAATAGAGAATAGCATAGGAATACATATTTAATGCCAAAGGCATGCCATGGCACTTAAAAAGTAGACCTTTGCCAAGTTATGTATCATTTGGCATGCTAAATGGGATTTTATTAATGTGTTGTTTTTTTCTTAGTGCCATGCATTCCCCAGAATGTGAGAGGTGATTTAGACCACACCGGCAACTTCCTTGTGGCGTCGTGGAGTAACACTTCAGGAGCAACGGTCTACATAGCTGTGGTGACTGGGCCGGATAGCTATATGGAAACCTGCTCCACAGCAAACTTGACCTGCACATTTGGCAACCTGAAATGTGCTGAACAGTACGACATTACTGTGTCTGCTGGAAATGACCAGTGCAACAGCACCCAGAGCTACCCTGCATCTTTATTAACAGGTGCTAGAACTGTTGTGCAAGATTTGGGAATTTGTGCAAAGAAAGGAATGGGGCCATTTCTAGGATAATTAACCAAGTACCAGTTTGCATTAGTCCATAGTTCGCTGGGTAGAACCTGGCTTTTTACCAGAAACAAAAATAAGAAAAAATCCACATAAGAGGTCATAACCAGTGCTGCCAAGTCTACTTAAGTCATGGATTGGTATTGTTTTACTTGAAGAACATATTTATTTTATTTTTAAAGGGATGAGTGGGTGACAATAGGTGTGGTTTCAGTGATTAATGACTAAGAAATTTGATCAGAAAACACCCTACTTCTCCCTACCCTCCTGTCTTCACCTACAAAAAATATAGTTTACACACTCCAGTGCCTCTTCAATGACTTGGGCTTGATTAAAAAGGCAGTAAAACCTGTATTTACACAGCACCAAAGAGCAAACAGCGTTATGCCAACTTTAAACAGGTTCAATTCTTTTTGCCAATTCAAACAGGTTAGTTCTCTACTACTAAAAAAATGAAGCTAGTATCGATGCCAGTTTTTCAGCTATAAATATCTAATAATATCATTCAAATTATAAAACATAGTATATTTGGCATTTAGTACTGAAACAAATCAGAAAAACATTTATATGTATATATGTATATATATGCATTTATATGTTAATATGTAGTTTATAGCCTATTTCTAAAACTAAGCATTGGCTGTTTTTAATTAATATTGTAAACTAAATTGAAATAACAAGTTCTATTTTAATACCTTTTTACTGCTGTTAATTGTTTTACCTGTGTTTTTTCCTTCTTTCTGTTCTTGATGTTTGTTTTAAAGTTAGTATTTTTTTCTTGTTTTAACAGCCCCTTGTGAGCCACAGAATCTAAACCTTAACTTTGACTGTGCCTCCAATATTGCCATTGTGTCCTGGGAGACCAGCATAGGAGCAAAGAACTACACAGTTCTAGCGGAGGGACAGAACAGTCATCTAGCTTCCTGCCAGACCAGTGACACTTTCTGTCGGCTCAGCCTACTAGACTGTGGGCAGCTGTACAATGTGACAGTGCTGGCAGATAACGGCAAATCTAACAGCTCATCACAAACAAGTCTCATTTTAGAAACAGGTGGGCTTGGGCTTTTTGGGAAAATATGATGTGTCTTCCTTACAGCATACACTGCATTGTTCAGTTATGTCTTGTAATGTGCTCACTATATTGTTACCGCTGAAAACACGCAGACTCCTGTGTTCTTTGAATTAATAGAATGGATTGACCATGTAATGTCACCTGATTACTTGAATTCTGCAAATATAGAGAGCTAGGCTATTACTTATTGAAGTCTGTGACTTATCCAGCAGCCAATCGCTAATTGCAAACCTGATAAAAACAGCTTATTTTCTATTAGAGGCTTCTTGCATTTATTAAATAGAAGGCCACCATCATGTACTAGGATGCTGAATTTGCGTTATTCGTATGAGCAATTAAGTGACAGTGGTTAGCATTATTGGCAGCTCTTGGGTCCTGGGTGTTTGTGTGGGTTTCCTCCGGGTGCTGTCTGGGTTCCTCCCACAGTCAGACAGGTAGGTTAATAGGCTGCTTGAAGAATTGGCTCTAGGTGTGTGTGTGTGTGCATGTTTGTGTCTACCTTGCTATGGAAAGGTATCCCATCTGGGGTGTACCCTGCCTTGAGCCTATTGCTTGCCAGGAAAGGCTCTGGCTCCCCTGCGACCCTGTATTGGAAGAAGAGGATAGAAATTGGATGAATGGATTCAGACAATTTTCAGACAGTTTTATTTTTATATAATGCAGTCTTTCAGTTTTTTTATTGAGGCATAGTAGTATTACAGTAAGTAGAACTGGATTAGATTTTATTTGTGTTAATTAATTAACTATGTCATTCTTTTTGCCCTTCTTGCATCGTTCTTTGGCATTTATTACCAAGGTGTCATTTCAGCGCATGCAAATTGTTGACTGCTTTATCACGATATAGACTACCAGCTTAAAGGAATCTGCTTTTTCTTTGTTTCTCTTTTAAGCTCCCTGTGCTCCACACAATGTACAAGCTTCTCTGGTGTGTGCAAACAATACTGCCGTTGTATCATGGGATTCTAGTGCTGGCGCAGAGTCCTACACTGTGACTGCTCAGGGGTGGAATGGACACACCACATCTTGCAGTTCTAACAGCACAAACTGTTACATCTCTCACCTACAGTGTGGAGTGATGTATGATATCACAGTGATACCCCTAAGGGACAACTGTGCAGGATTCCAAAGCAGCACTTTCAGGTTCAATGCAGGTACAGCTCAGAACTTGAAATCCTACAAGCATAAATTAAAGTACTTACAGGCTTTAAAGATCTGTCTTTGTTTAGAGCTTTACCCTGGCAATTCTCAAAATTATGACCTTGTTTTGCAGGTCCTTGCCCCCCTTCGAATGTTGACGGCAGACTTGATTGTTACACCAATATCGGTTCTGTGTCCTGGGCCTTTGATCCACAAGTAGAGATGTATTTTGCCACTGCCACTGGCCAGGATGGACATACTCATACGTGCAATTCCAGTAGAGCCAATTGTTCTTTCACAGACCTCCACTGTGGAGAATCATATATAATCACTGCTGTAGCACGAGAGAGAAACTGCAGCAGTGCACCAAGCTCTGGCTTTAAGATTAAAACAGGTAACCCAAGTTCTGTTTTTGCAGTACAGGGGTTGTGACCTAGAATCATATGCTAAAAATTGTGTAAATAAAGAAGTCTTTTCTTTTTCACAAAACATGTGAAGTTTATCACACAGGAAACTCAATTATATTTAAATGTTTCTAACCTATAGAGTCAAGGACTGATACAATATTGAGTAATGGAATTTTGTTAACTTATTTGTTCTCAGTAGCACTATAAGAGTTGAGTCAAGTGCAGTTTATCTTATTTCTTTACTCATTGTTTCTTCAGCACCATGTCCTCCAAGGAATCTGGATGGACAGGTCTTCTGTGCCCAAAATATTATGTCATTCATGTGGGATGGAATTACTGGAGCAAAGTCCTACTTTTTGTCTTCTAAAAGTCTGGATGGCACCATTACCATGTACATGACAATGGACACCTCTTACTATCTCTCTGGACTGCAGTGTGGGCAGCATTATTCCTTTAGAGTCACATCTCTGGATGGAACATGCAACAGCAGCCTGAGCAACTCTCTGGAATTGAACACAGGTAGCTGCTGAATTTAAGATATACTAACGCTGATAACAGATCTACACATTTTCAATTGAAAGTAATTTGTTTACTGTCAGTTCATTGAAATGTTCATGAAGAAGAGTAAATGAAATGTGTATGAAGTAAATAAAGGTGTATGAATGATATCAAATCTGTCAATCACAAATTGCAAACTAAATAATTGATGGTATGTTTCCAGTGGATAGAATTAGAAAACTTTGGTAAATAGAAAACATTAATCCAGTGTTCTTTTTGGCATTTGTAATCGATGTGTTGAAGATTTCAGTTAATCCACCAGCTGCTGTAGCAACTGGAATTGTGTAGTAGCTTTGTGTGTTGATGAACCCTTCCTAATTTTATATCTACAGCACCATGTCCACCTAGAAATGTAGGTGCAAATGTGGATTGTGGAAGCAATAAAGTAGTGATCTCCTGGGACAGGAGTGAGGGCGTGATGTCCTACACAGCCATAGCTGAAGGATCCCATGGGCACAAGACCTCCTGCACCACCAACAGCACTTCCTGTGTAGTTAAGATGGACTGCGGGCGTTCGTATATAGTCACTGTAATATCCACCTCTGCCACCTGCAACAGTTCTCTAGAGTCAAGCATTCAGGTTGAATCAGGTAATAAATAACAACGAAGACTTTAAATATCATTCTCTGAGTAAAATTATTTTAGATTTAAATTTCATTTGATTTTATTCTGACATTTCAGTGTTCAATTACATTTTTAATGTTTTATTTTTTGTAAATGAACATTTTTTGCACATAGTCTTGATCTTATAGAAAACTGTCTGTAAATAATTTATCAATTTAAAGTTGATAGACGTCCAACAGGACTTAGCTAAACTAAGAAAAAGCAAAATCCCTATGGAGCATCAAAACTATTGTTTTAAGTAATCAGTGGCATTGAAAGGTGCAAGACTTAATCTTACCACCATGTGAACTGATTTCATTAGATCTCAGAATCTAAACAAGACCAAGGAAGACCAAGGAAAAACAAGGTTTTGCTGTATGCAGTAGTGGTAAACAGAAGATGATGCATTTCTCTCTCTACCAAAATTTTCAAAACAATACCTCAGTACTGTAACAAGGGACTCTGTTCTGCAGGAGTTTGAGATACTTTGTATGAGATACTGAAGATCTGACTGCTCAGTCATTAAAGGTACTATAGTAGCACAATAAAATTCATAAGAGTTAGGATGTTAACCTGAGACTCATAGCTAAATTATATTTTAGGCTTTCTGATAGATTCCCTTTGTTTTGTAGTGTGGCCAAGTGTAGAGAATCACATTAACCCCCTTTTATATAACCCGAATTAATAATACTGGGCCAACTTCGCTTCTCTTAAAATTTTTAACCTCTGATTGGTCCATCACTGGCATGCCTATCACCTTCTTGTCCCTTATGAGCAGTAGCAGGGGAACTTTACTTGATTTGGTCAATCCCGTTTGGCCAGACTCCCTCTAGCGTTTTCATTACCCTACCTGGGGGGCGACATGGCAACAACCAAGGCTAATTCTTTTCAGAGCTTTCCTCTTTTCTCAATAACCTTTTTAATAACATGAAGACTCCCCATGAGACTAGAACCCTGCAGTCTCACTGTGAGACTGTACTAATCAAAAGTCTCCTTGCGAGACTCCGCTAACCAGGAGTCACTCGGTACTGAATACAATAATATCCCCCCTGCGGATTGCTACTGAAATTGGCCCCTTCCGGGACTGATCTTTCACTCACTCAGATGTCTTCCTCTGAGACAGTTTAAGCGTTTAACCCAAAGGTGAGCAGATAACCGCCTTCAACCCCTTGTACCCTTATGTAGGGAAAAATGGATTCTAAACAGGTGAAGCCAATCTACTATTAGACTTCTGCACATTTATATACTTAATTTTCTCACTTGTTTTGGAGTGTCTTGACTCCACCCCCTGGTGACATAACCTAGTTTTAATGCTCCAGATGTGGCTGCTCTCTTAAAGGCATGACCAATTTTCTAATTTTCTGTCTTTCTAAAGTTCCTCTTTGGTTATGCTTTGGTAGAGAGCTTTGAGATGGAAAGCCTTGTATAAATGCAAAAGTATAAGGAAAATACAATTTTTACATTTTTCTCAGTTACTGTAGTACAGTTATTTTTTATGCTTGATTTGCTTCACTCTTGTTTTTATTATGCATGGTGTGCTGAAAAGTAGGTTAGTTAATTAATCATGTACAGCAGTGAGTTTTCTTACAGGATTTACATTGCAGCAGTTGAGTTTAAATGCCTTGCAGTCTTTAGTTGGGAAATGTGCATTTTCACTTCGTACACTTTTTTGCACATGAATGTACCCAACAAATATTATTTTCTTTTCGAAGTATGAATTAACTAACTTAAGTATATTCTGGAATTTTCTTCTGTCATTTGTGTTAGAAAGTACATTATAATATTTTTGTTCAGTGTTTTTACGCAGATATATGTTTTTATGTAAATTGAGAGCAAACTCTTGTTAATAATGGGGACATACCTAAGAGGCTTAAATCAATGCAGCAGAGTGTAGTGATGATGGTTTGTGTTTACTGGAACAATTAGAAGCTAGAAGATTAAATTGCGAGAGTACTTTTATGAGTACTAAGAATCCATCAAACACAACTTATTTGAGCACAGACACATGGATTTTAAGAATACAACATTGATTTTCATTAATGCAGATATTAAAATGTGCAAAATAACCAATATAATAGTGATATAATGTATAATATATAATGTCTATAACAGGATTAAGGTATGATGACTATAACCGAGTTATTAGTCAACTTGTAAATGTTCATTGTTATATATACTGTAAACCCACTCTAATGATAAGTAATGCTCAATTACTATATGGAATTAGTACTTCTCAAAGATATACTCATTTGGAACAAAAGGTTAATTCTTGAACATTACAATGTGAATATGTACATATATACTTTTGGACTTATGCACTAGCATAGGTTTAGTTCAGGTGAAGTTTGAAAATCTCAAGAGAGAAAGGATGCTGCATTCCAGTTCAGAGCTGTTGTCTTCTGAGTGTGTGTCAAGGATGTCCTGTAGTGCAAGAAGAGGAAAGTGGTAGTGTCGCACTAAGACTTTTCTAGAATGCATACACAAGAGAAGTCAGAGCTTGAGTTTGTTTGCAAGTCGAGTAATTCTGAAAGTATGCAAGTCCTTCGTTGTAGCAGCTACTCCATATATTCCATGATATTCAGAAGTGTTGAGAGAAGTCCATCTGTATTATTTCTTTGATCAGGCGAAATTACAATTGGGAGAACTTTTCATGGGCCATCTCCCAACAGCTCCAGCAGCTCAAGGTTGAGATTCTCAAATTTCTGAACAACAATTTTTAAAGTCCATAAATCACAACACCTGATTGGTCGTGATATAATCAGGTGTAATTTTCATCCCCAGTAAGTTCCCCAGTAAGTTCAACATCAGTAGGTTATTGACAGTGGTCTGCGGCTAGGGACCTCCAGTCTTGAGTTGCAGGCAAGGAGGCACGAATGTAAGCAGTTCATCAATGAAAATGTCAATTGGACCCAATTTATGATGTCCCTGCATGTATCCAAAATCCAGTGTATCATTCATTTCTTACCAACATTCCTAAGAAAATGGCTCACAGGAGCTAAGATGTGCCAGGTTCATTTTCAGTTTAAGGAAACAGAAAGATGATTTTGAAAATTCTAAGCACTTAATATAAGCATATGTAAGTCATAGCCTTGCTGCTACAAGAGAAAAGCAATGAAATAAAAAAAAGAAAATACAACTGAGAATTTAAATACAATGGTACAAGATGATGTTAACAAGTGAATACTAATTAAGAAGTATAAAACGGCAATTATCTAACCAATTAATTAAACATTTGAAAACACCCTTGGATACAAAGGTATCCAGATAGTTTCTGGTTATTTGGATAGTTTCTGGTCAGTCAGAAGTGGCAAATTAAAATTAGTTGCACCTAAAAACAGAAGCCTATGGGAGGACGTTGTTTGCTTAATTTTTTATTTCTTCACACATCATTCAGTCACTAAAGCAGGTCTTCTGCATTGTTGTACATTTTCAACGAACGTTTCTATTCCTTTATAGCACCATGCCTCCCGGAGAATGTCGAAGCCGTGTTGAACTGCGATACCGATGTTTTATCAGTGAAGTGGAACGAGAGTGTTGGGTCTGACCTTTACACTGCACTGGCCATTGGCAGTGATGGTTTTCGTGCGTCGTGCAATACCACCGACACAAAGTGCAACATCACAGACCTGGAGTGCGGTCAGACATATGGCATAGCTGTCACTACATCATCCGTCAAATGCAGCCTCATAAAAGGCTCCGATTATAAAATCCAATCAGGTACAAATATAACTATGCTACAATGCAATTACAATGTTTATGTAAAGTTATTTCAGAACACCTGACTATAATGATAGCCATTAAAATTTGGAAGCCATTATTGCACTCTGTTAATTATTCATTATTAACACTTTTAATTATTATTATACTCCCGTTTTGCTCCTATATTTTAGGATAGGCATGCCAATCCTTCCCAAGTTATCACATATGTTATAACTTTCAGTTTTGATTATGAAGTCTGTTGTATGTATTATATGATGTTATTTGGTTCCTATTTTGGCCCAATTACTTCATTCGTTCCATCTTGAGAACAGATTCTTACATGAAGCTAGTTAAAGTAAAAACCTGTATACAGTTTGTCCCCGAAAAAAGCACCTGGACAAGCTGGAATTTATGCTTCATCTGCCTATTCTGATTTAGGAATCAATGCAAGTACTGACATCTTATGTCTTTGTTTCATGTCTGCAGCCCCTTGTCCCCCCAAAAACACATCTGCAAACCTCAACTGCAGCTCAAATATTGTCTCTGTGTCATGGGATAGGGGTAGAGCTACAGAGCTGTACAGTGTCACAGCAGAAGGAAGACTGGGAGAAATAGAAACCTGCAACACCAGTGGCACAAACTGTAGCTTCACTCATCTCAGGTGTGGTCAGAGATACAGCTTTAGTGTGGTGGGGATCACAAATCAATGTAGAAGTTTAATAGACTCAGCAATGGACCTTGCAACAGGTATGTCCCTCCTTTTATAATATAGACAAATTCAAGGCAAACTAAAACAAAAAATGAAAAAGAATACTCAGCTACTCATCAATTCTTAAATTGGATTTATTACAATCCTTATTAAGGTATATAATGAACCACACACTGAAGTTTATATTCACATAAAGTAAATTCAGAATATAAAATGTATGCAGTGCGTATGCTCACAAATATATTTTAATTCTTGAAAAAGCAAATTTAATACTGATTTATTAATGAAATTACAGCCACTCCCAGTTTGCAAGGGTAATTCCTTGCAGTAAGATTTTTTTTTAAAGTACAATCAGGGCAATAAGAATGCAGTGTCCTAGTTTTCTAAGTTAACTTGGATATAGCAAAATACATGCTTCTAAGTCACTGAAGCAACAAGTGCACTGATGTTAGTTAAATGAAAATTATATTCATGGGAACTTGATAGATGATTAATGCCTTGTACACCATGATCCATTTATGCACCTGCCTGGAGTTTTTTATACATAAGTCTCAAAAGTCTTTTTTTTTCTTTAGTTCCTTGTGTCCCAACCAATTTAGACCCCAGACGAGATTGTGACACCAACATAGTTGCGATCACATGGGATGCTGCTGCTGGAGCCACCGGGTACATAGCTGAAGCAGAGAGCAACCAAGGACACAGAACATCCTGCAACAGTCCAGACACTCATTGTTCAATTAATGACATGAAGTGTGGTCAGGAGTACTCCATCGTGATTGTATCAATGGATGCCAACTGTGCTAGCCAGATAAGCACCCCTGCTAAAGTTTCAACAGGTACAGTTTTAACTACACATTTTTTCCCCAGTTGTACTTTTTAACTTTTCTTTTCCAGAAGAGTTATGGGTCTATTTGTGGATTTCTGAATTTACCTTTTGTGTGCTTACAGCTCCATGTCCGAATACTAATCTTCAAGCATCCGTAGACTGTCCCACCAATGTGGCAGCAATTTCATGGACTCCAGGAAATGGCTCAGACTCCTATGAAGCAATGGCGGAGTGCTTTAGCATTGGACACAGGGCAGTCTGCAACACGACAGGCTCATCTTGCAACATCAGCACGTTGCAGTGTGGGAAGAGATACACTGTGAGCGTCACTGGGGAGGGCAATGGGTGCAGAAGCCCCGTGGGTTCGTGGGTTGCGATCCACACCGGTAAGACTCAGATAAACATTAATGTACGTCCGTAGTTACCTTACTCTGAGTATCTTCTACAGTCAGAAAGTTGTTTTCCCACAAAACTTCAGTGGTAAAATTTATACTGCACAATTTTGAGGCATGCTCCTATTTTTATCAGTCCTAATGGTTTTATAACAAACATAAGAAAGTTTGGAAATTAAACGTTATTCAGGCTCTTGTTTAATTTTTAGCGGCTAAGTGATCCAAAGAGGTCAGACTATCTGGCTCGGTAGCTTCATACAATTCTCTCAACTCTGTGATTCCTTTTTCTATATATAGTTTATGTTCTTCCTAACTGCACATAACATTTTAGGCTTTGTATGTGTTGAATACTGTTTCAGTCTTACATACCCCATGATACTCACAATACTTGAGCAGTCCCCTTATCTACATAATTGTTTTCTAGCTATTAATCAGTTTTTAATAGAAATCCAAAAGGAATTTATGTCTATAAGATGGCTATACTTGCTGAAATCCCAGTCTTGTTCAGGTTATTTTGTATGATGCAGACAATATTTGTGTATGTATTAAAGGTATATTTTTGAAGTTCAATTCATAAGTCCAAATGATTAACAATGGAAAAGCAGGGAGATAAAAGAGCAACAAAATCCTTTTGTGGGTAATGGTCAGATTGAATACAAAGATGAGGTATAAACATATCAGTACAAAGATGAGATACGCAGTTCATAGATGAAACTGCCTCTTAAGATATTATAATACAAATATAAGCCCTGTTCACTGTGCAGTCGTACATGTAGTGCGTTGGAGCTTGCCTGATCTTTCAATTGCATGGTTTTCCAGCCCCATGTGCACCCACGCAGCTGAGAGTCCAGTTTTCATGTGGCTCCGACACAGTGGCTCTGTCCTGGAAAGCGGCTGAGGGGGCTGGCATGTACATGGCTTTAGCAGAAGGGAAAAACGGAGAAAAGCGAACGTGCAACAGCAGCACCACAGCCTGTAACATAACCAGCTTGCAGTGTGGAAAGAAGTACAATGTGTCAGTTATTGCATTTAATGGAGGGTGCATTGGAGGCCAAAGTGAGATCTACACCATTAAAACTGGTAATATGTTCTAACATCATTACTCAGAAAAGTATTTCTGTTGATATTTCTAGAAGGAAGTTGTAAGCAAATGTAGGCACCTGCTTGTACATTGCAAACTCTTCAAATGTACCTTGATCTTAGTATATCACTATAAATTGTATAATACAATTATCTTCCCCATAATGTTATTCATGAATTATTCTTTAGATGTTCATGAACAGCTTTTATAAGTGATTTGTGAATCAATATCATGTGAACTTTAGACAGACATGTATTGCCTGTCCAGGATCATTCATGAATTAATCGTAAGTGTGTTCCAATTTTTTAACTTTATGAATAGTCTTAGAGGAGAATTAAGACAATGGGCCTGAACATGAAAAACATGTTTTTTTCCAAATGTGCTGCCCCCTGGTTTGAATGTTTTAACGCTCATATCTCCTTATTTTCAGCCCCCTGTGTTCCTAAAAATGTTGAAACTCACCTGCAGTGTGACTCTGGGACTCTTTCAATAACCTGGCAGGATAGTGATGGAGCAAAATATTATTACACAACAGCTGAAAGGAGTGACGGGGAAGTTTTGACATGTTACTCTAAAAATAAAACCAACTGTACAATCCCTTATTTACATTGTGGAGATACATATAACATCACTGTTACAGCCGCTGATGAGTCCTGCAACTCATCCCATAGCCAACCAAAGACAATTACCACAGGTAATCCCAGTTGCTATGAAGGATTTGTGAATTAGGCTGTATTTCAAGCCTTTGAATTGGATAATAAATTCTACTTTTCTGGAGGAAAAGCTGAACTCTTTTATTTTGTTACAGCACCATGCCCTCCATCAGCGATAACTCACCACTTAGACTGCAACTCAAACATTGTCTCCATTTCGTGGGACACCAGCAGCTTGGGTGTAGAATACAGAGCCAAGGCGACAGAGGTTAATGGACACAGCTCTTCGTGTAACACATCGGATTCCAACTGTGCCATCACCGGTCTCCAGTGTGGAAAAGAGTATAATGTGACAGTTAGAGCAACTAACGATGGCTGCCTTGGCGCTCAAAGCTCAGGATATAGAATTAGAACAGGTAAGAATGAAATATTAAAAACTCATGTCCCTTTTGTCTTGTGCTAAATTATGACTGTGTTTTGTGCATTATAAACTGCTTTGGTTTTAATTTTAAAGAATTGGTTAAAATAAATGATATACAGATTTGCACATATATACTGTACACACATTGTCCACATACTGTAGGCACATATTAACCAAGTTATATTATATTAAGTATATATATATATTGTTTCCAGTTCATTGCTGTTAATAATCCAATGATTTTCTTACTTTTTTTCTTGCACTGTCTCATGAGATTCCTTATAAAATATTTGGAAAGAAAAAATATTGAAAATCATTCCGTCAGTTTATGGAATTGTGTTTTTTTGTTTCTATAGCTCCATGCACTCCTCAGCTTACAGATGTTGAAATCGACTGCCTGTCAGACATTGCTTTGCTTACTTGGGGTCAGGTCGATGGAGCAATGACGTACATAGCAACTGGAAAAGACAAACATGACAGAATATTCCAGTGCAACTCCAGTGACACCAGCTGTTCGATCATGGGCTTTAACTGTGGGCAACAGTACTCCTTCAGCGTGACAGCGTGGGATGATCTGTGCTCCAGTGAGCCTAGTAATGTTTTGGAATCTGAAACAGGTAAAGAAGTTAACTTAAAGATGATCTGCAGTCCCCATTTCTCAGTCCGGTAATTAAACCTCGGTAACAAATTAAATTAATTGAGGGTATCGCAAAATTTTACAAACTTGTACACGAATTAAGTGTAAAATCGTGAACTTTGTGAAAGTACTCTATGGTTGCCACGTAGCTGAAGGCAAACTGCTGGTCTTGCCAGAGGTGAAAGCAAGTGTTTGCACAAATTGCAAGAGTTTCTGGTAAAAGCAAACCTTCCTGCTCACTAGTTGCTGTAAGCAAATGAGAAACATGGTCTCCTAACAACTTTAATTATTATATTTAAGTTAGGTTTTAAGTTGCTCTTTTTTTTTGCAATGCTTAAAAGTATCTAGAAAATGTTGTCGGGTATTTATCGGTTTCAAGAAAATAATTACTATTAATAAAGCAGCAAAATAAACTTGGTCTAAAGCATGTTTACAATGTAATAGGGCTGCGTTTATATCATTAAGAGTTTTGTTGCCTTGTTCGGAATGGCAGACAACGATGGCAATATGGCGCAACACATATTGAAACGTCACCTCTTTTGTGATGTACAGTAAATTGGAGGTTGTACACGTTACTGTGTTTCATTGTGGTTTGAAATGTACTCATCATTGCCAATACATGATAACCCCAAAATGTAAAAATAGCGTTGCAGTTCCCCTTTCACCCCATCATTATCTCAGTGTCTCCTGCAGCAAAGCCCCTTATCCATGTTGAAATTCTTTTCTTTCGTTTTTCTAGCACCATGCATGCCACAGGATGTGAGGACAGATCTGCCTTGTAACAGCAGCACTGTGAGTGTGTTCTGGGCTCCCAGTGTTGGAGCACTGACATACACGGCCACACTGGAAGGGAGAGATGGAAACACTACATGTTGCACCACCAATAGCACAACCTGTGAAATCTCAGATTTGCCCTGTGGAGAAATCTTCTTTGTGTCAGTCACAGCCGAGGGCCCTACTTGTAACAGTTCTCAAAGCACAAGTGTCATTTTGAAAACAGGTATGTTAGCAGTAGGGAAGTTAAACCTACATAGCACTGTACATTTAAGCTGTTCTTGGAGCTGGAAAACATTAATATAAATATATATTTATTTAAAAAGACAGGTTTTTCATTTTTCAAAAATAAAAGGATTATAAATTTAATTTTTATATCATCCCAACTTGCGGTAACCAACTGTTATTAAATTTAGCTCTTACAACCTTTATATTAATGTAAATGGTTTGGTCTGGTTGTACTTTTTGTTTTAGAAACATTCCTTTTAGGCATTGTAGAACAGATGTGGTTCTCATTTTCCAGTTGTATTGGAAAGAAAAGAATAGCCTGGCTGTCCCAGACCTACCCAGCCAGTTGAACGCTACCATTTGGGTAAATCCCAGAAAATGGGGCATTTGACATTCGTCCACTCTTTATAACCAAGAATGCTACAGTATGTGACAGACATGAGTTAAATGTCTTGTTCTACATTGATGCCTATAGCCTCTGAATTATTTTGAAAGGAATTTAAAAATAATGTATTTAAGTTCTAAAGAAATATTTATTTTTCTTTTCAGTGCCTTGTGTTCCTCAGCACCTCAATGTCAGCCTGAACTGTGAAAACAACAAAGCAACAGTGAGGTGGGATGAAAGTAGGGGAGCTCAGCTCTACACAGTAGAAGCAGCTGTAAAGAACGGTCACTCCACAACCTGCTCTTCAACAGAGAACAGCTGTGAATTTCTGGATCTGCGCTGCGGGCGAACCTACGCCATCTCAGTTATCGCCGAGGACATGGCTTGCGAAAGTGAGAAAAGCAAAGCCGTGAACATAAAAACAGGTAAAGTTCACAATCACAGAGGGAGGTAACTGATCCTTGTGCTTGTCAAACAACACTTTTAATTATATGTACTCACTTGCCACGCTGGTTCATAATCCTAGTGGAAACGACAAAGGTATTTGGTAACGGTATTTAAATTCTTTCCACAGTACCCTGCAATCCAGACAACATAGTGACCAAAGTGGACTGTGAGACAAATACTATTGCGGTCTCTTGGAATAAAAGTGATGGAGCAGAGTTCTATACTGTGACTGCAGAGGACGGTGATGGATGGTCTACACACTGCAATGGCTTTGATTCACAGTGCAACATGACAGGTCTCAGCTGTGGCAGGACCTACTACACGACAGTGACAGCATCGGACGACAAGTGCAGCAGCCAGCCAACATCTGTTATCGAAGCCAGAACAGGTACTGTAGATGTGAAGAGTATGGAGTGATAAAGATTGTTAAATAATAATGTTTAGTTCTGTGGTTTTTACAATAGCTTTCAAATATTTAGCAAACCTTAGGACATTGCCAAGCTTGTGGGTTCTTGCCTTCCTTACTGTGATAGCCTTTTCTTTTCAGTCTTTCCATGAGGAACAAATGGAATGATCCAATACCTGATGGTTCTTTACAGTGTTTCTGTGTTATTGGAATTGGACTTAATATAATGGATAGCAAGATGCAGTGTTTGAATGTTCCTGTGTTTTTCAGCACCCTGTCAGCCACGTGATATCGAGGCGTTTGTAGATTGTTACACTAAGACGGCCATATTATCCTGGAATTATGGCGCTGGGGCAATCGCTTACACTGCTAGTGCCCTGACAAATGATGGACTCGGTGCCTCCTGTAACACGAACAACACCAACTGTGAAATCTCAGACTTGCAGTGTGGTGAAGAGTACTTAGTGTCCGTTTTCGCTCAGGATGAGACCTGTAACAGTTCAGCAGTGCTAACAGACTACTTGAAAACTGGTGAGTAAGCTATCATAGTACTGTATGTTTCACTGCTATATCACACTCATACGTAATTACATACTATGGTAGAGTGTATATATATATGAATTTTACATCTAATTGGAAGCATGGAGCTGCTGCTTTTAATAAAGACTGCTTTTTTTGCTTTCCATTCTTTTTTCATTGTAACACAACTCTTTTGAAAGTACTGTGAGAAGACAGTGATCACCATGCAAAGATATTTATCAAAATTAAAACTAGCTAAAGTCCCGAGTAAGATCGTTCATGTTAACTAATCTAATAATTAGTAATCTTAAATAGTAACTAACAGAACAGGACAATATGCAGCCTGCAGTTATAATAGTACATCATCTGACTGATTTTCAGTCAAGGAAGGAAAACTAAATGTTTCCTTGTGCTTGCTTTTTATCTTTGTATTTGTTTTGTTTTGTTTTTTACACAGAGCCCTGTGTGCCCCAGAACATCAGTGTCAGGTACACTATGTCCATAGCACAGCTAGTGTGGGACCCCTGCCGTGGTGCCCTCTCTTACACTGCAGAGGCACTGACCAGCCAGGGCCACCAGCTCACTTGTAACACAGATGACACCAACTGCGCCCTTGCGGGGTTTCTCTGCAGCCAGATCTACAACATCACTGTCACCGCACACAATGAAGCATGCAATGACACTGTCACCTCCGAGATCCAACAGCTGGAAACTGGTGAGTGTTGTGTGCTCTCTGTCTGGAATAAATTTTTCAGCAAAGTAGTAATCCTGCAGTGGGTTGATATGGATGTTGAAGGGGCAATTGTACAGTGGAAGGGTAAAAAGAGAATTTTCAGAAAGTAAATATCACTGGAGTTATGGAATATGTTACACAAAACGATCAATACATGCTTGCTAATAATGATATTTCTAAAATAATTTCCTCTTAGTTATTATTACTGACCTTTTTTAGTGTTTGTCCAAAGACTTTTGTCTACTTCAATGAGTTTTTAGATTACAGCTATGTTTCTCTTATCATTTTGTTGCATATTGCAGAGCACTGTCCTCCTTCGGCTGTGGTTGCCAGTGTGCACTGCCAGACAGGTGTGGTCTCAGCATCATGGGAAGAGAGTGATGGCGCAGAGATCTACATTGCCACATTTGACGGGAGGAATGGAGACTCGCAGACTTGCCAGTCCACAGGCACAACCTGCAATGTCAGCAATCTGCAGTGTGGAAGCATTTACTATGTCAGTCTCAAGGCACTCAGCACAAACAGGAACACTTCCCTTAGCACTGTCATCAATGTGGCTACAGGTAACTAGAAGAAGGAAATGGCAGAATTAAAATACACTGAATTCATGCCAAATCCTTGAGACTAAATGCATAACTTAGACTGGCAGCTTTTCTTTCTCTAACTAGCAAATGAAGAGTGATAAGCAGGAGTCTTAATAGGGATTCTCATCAGGTTAATTATTATTTTTTCACTACAGAACCATGTGTTCCGGACCACGTTGAAACAAATGTGGACTGTGGAACGAACACCGCATGGGTTTCTTGGACGTATACTGACGGAGCTGAATCTTACCTTGCGACTGCAGAAGGAGCTGATGGACATGTAGCATCATGTAACACTAACAACAACACTTGCAACATCACAGATTTAAACTGTGGGCAGATTTATAACCTTACCCTTACTGCCATCAACGAGCAGTGTCAGAGCAAAACCTCTACAGTTCTTTCTTTTTCAACGCGTGAGTGGCAGATTAAAAACACTTACCTTGTTTTTGCAATGTTATATACACATAATTAACAGAGAGGCAAAATGGCCAAAGAGCTTCAGAAATGGGGAACCATGGTGCTAGGGGGAACCTGTAACACCACATAATTAACAGACCTCCAAAAAGTACATGTGGCAGAGAGGAAATGCTCCAGCATCATCAGTTTCTTATGATTGTATTCTCAAATGCAAGTTGGAAGTTCTCCAACATTTCCCCCAAATCCTTATTTCTAAGGTCCCCTCTTCAGACTTTAGCCTAGTTTTCAGGCAGTATCATTGTATTCTGAAATTATATTTTGCATTCCCAAAAGGTGCAGATTTATTCGTGTTGCTGTCTTCCTAGTTTGCTCTTCATCTCAATATGTAATACTGTACATTTTTGTTAATGTGTTGGGAATAGCCACTTGACATATGCTTGTCTTAAAATGTTCTTGCAGGACCATGTGCCCCTCTGCGAGTCAATGCAGAGCTGGAATGTGGCAGTGACACTGCCTTAGTATTCTGGGAGGAAAGAGAAGGCATTGAGCTCTACTATGCTACAGCTACATCAAGCACAGGGCACACAGAAAACTGCAACTCCACCAGCACATCCTGTAACATTGCTAACTTACAGTGTGGAGAAACCTACTACTTTACTGTCACTGCCAACACTGAGCAGTGTGAAAGTGAACTCAGCAGTACCATAGAAATTAAAGCAGGTAACAGTTTTCTTCCATTTTGTTCTAGTGTTGGAGTCCATGTTATTAGCAAAGCTTTCATTTTCTGACAACAATTTCACCTACAACTTGTAAAGAAGCAACATCCACATCCACACAACTACAGCACCTTACAGGTTAAAAATCAAAAAATGTTTCAGAAAAAATGCTGTTTTGCATTTTGGTAGATAAAAGAGAAAATTACAAAAAATAATTAACATTTTTTTAAAACTAAAAATAGAAAAAACTCAATTTTATTCTTTATTAAACAAAATGTGCACAACAGCGCACCTTTACACACAGCTGTAATGCAGTAACAAGAACAAGTTGGGCAGAGGTGACTTTTCAAAACATCAGTTATATTGTAGAAAATCACCACTAACACTTTACTTACACTTTTGTTAGGCATTTTCCAAAAAGCAAAGAGAACATTCTTAAACATTCTTAAATGCAGAAACCTTTCTTACTTTATTCATTCCTGTCCACAGCTCCATGTAGACCTGAGAATGTGTTTGCTCAAGGATCCTGCGACAGCGAAGATGTGACTGTGGCCTGGGACGAGAGCGAAGGGGCCCTATCTTATATTATCACAGTCACTGGAGACTTAGGTCTCATAACAGCTTTTAACACAACTGAAACTACCATTGAATTTGAACTGAACTGTGGACAAACCTACAACATCACTGTAGTTGGGCAAGATGACAGATGTGACAGTATTTCCAGCTTGCCTGCTGAATTTATATCAGGTTAGCAGCCAGTTGCAGGCCGTGGTTTAATCATCACACTTTACTTCAACTGAAATTCAAAAGCCTTTCCGTAGACAGACCAGAACTCTTTTACATGCTGGAGGTAAACACACTCACACAAACACGTTTAATGCCAAATCCTGAAGGAAACAGCCTAGTTTTGATGTTAATTTTTGTTGCATACATTAATACCCTTATAGAGTAGTTGTCCTTGGCTTTTTAAAAAAATGTCTGGTTGAGCCCTTTGATCAGTTTGACATCCTCTCATTGGTACCTTTCTTACAGCAGTTTCAAAAGTCTGTCTACTATATCCATAACTGGCCTACACAGTAATCGTGTTAACTTTTGTTTCTGGGATAAGAATTATAACACTCTAGGCTGTGCTCAGCTCCTTTAGAATCTAAAAACCTATTTTACTTTCCCATGCTTAATATTTGACCGCCGTTTGTGACCGCCAAAAAAACACCTCTTTAGCATTTAAGGATTTAAGAAGAAACATTGAACCTGTATAATAGTCAGATTATCTTGGCTATACCTTTGCTTTCTGCCAGCAACTATATCACCCTGCAGCTCTCAACTAGTTACCCACTGAAGCTAAGCAGGGTTGAGCCTGATCAGTACCTGGATGGGAAACGTTAGTGTTAGTGGGACCAGCAGGGGGTGCCTACCCTGTCGTCTGTGTGGGTCCTAATGCCCCACTATAGTGGTGGGGACACTATTCTGTAGTGAGCGCTGTCTTTCAGATGAGATGTTAAACCGAGGTCCTGACTCTCAGTGGTCATTAAAGATCACTGGGCATTTCTCAATAAAAGTAGGGAGTTATCCCAGTGTCCGGGCCAAATTCCCCCCCTCGGCCTTTAACGTGGCCTCCAGATTGTCCCCATGTATGATTGGCTTTCACTTGCCCTGCAATGGACTGGCGCCCCATCCAGGGTGTACCCTGCCTTGTGCTCATTGCTTGCTGGGTAGGCTCTGGCTTCCCGCGACATTGTATGGTACAGTATAAAGCGGTTTGGCAAATTACATGACATGACTTACCTGTGCTTTCTTGCTGTGGCAAAACATTCACAAAGCCTTCTTTGTGAATCCTGCATACACATGATTTTATTTTTCTTTATAGCTCCATGTGTTCCTCAGAATGTGGACAGCTACACACACTGTGAAACCAACAGGGGCTCAGTGAGCTGGACTGAAAGCGATGGAGCAGTTTTCTACACTGCCACTGCCCAGGGCCTAGATGGCCATACTCACGTGTGCAACACGACTGAAACCAGATGCACCTGGGAAGACCTTCACTGCGGGGAGGTGTACACAATCTACATCATTGCAGAGAATTACATGTGTAACAGTTCTATGAGCAACACTACTGTAATATACACAGGTAGGCTTTTAAACAGATCTTTACACAGAAACTCTGCAGCATCATCATCGGTTTCAAAATTAATCGAGGGTTGTATTTTTCTTTTCAGAGGAACTTGACCACGTGTGTCTGGTTTACTAAGCTCAAATCAAGTTGTACATTAAGGCAAATTTATTAAAAGGGTTTTCCAAATTCTTCCAGGAATAACCTTCTTCAACTACTTTCTATCTACTGTATCTGCAGCCCCCTGCGTTCCACAGAACCTTGTGCCAGAGCTCCACTGTGGCTATAACATTTCATCAGTGACCTGGGATGTGAGTGCAGGTGCCGAGATGTATGTGGTAACAGCACAGAGTGGAGATGGGCACAAAATAGAGATCAGCACCAATGATACATACTCTGACTTAAGACATCTCCTGTGTGGCGAAGTGTACACCATCACTGTAGTGGCTTACAGTTCAGAATGCAAAAGTGAGGAGAGCACACCTGCCGAATTGACAACAGGTACAGTATGATAATATTTCTGTGTGCATCATGCATTAATACAATTGAATGTTTTTATGTATACAGTTTTACATTTGTTCTGCAAAGAAGGGCCTTATTTATGCTAAACCAATGGTGATAATTTAAACATATACTAAACCATACATTCCATGAAATGTCTTCGAATTCATCTCTGTGCTTGACATTTCTTTCCCTCCTGTGTAGATCCTTGTATTCTAACTAGGGTCACAACTCAGCTAGACTGTTTGTCAAACAGTGCTGTGATTTCCTGGGACGAAGGCAGTGGAGCCCAGTATTACACAGCTGTAGCTGAAACAGGAGTTGGCCTGAAGCAGTCCTGCATATCTTATGGAAGATTTTGTACAATTAACAACCTACAGTGTGGACAGCTGTACTTTGTCTATGTGACTGCATCCAGTAATGGGTGTACCTCGGCCGAGAGTTTTCAAACTAATCTCCTCACAGGTAATGAACAGAATTAAACCAACAGTCATACTTTGAAAAGAAAATCTCCACTCGCTCTTTCTGTTTAGCAATCTGTGACCAAGGTGCAAAATGTAGCTTCTCATTTCTATTCTGCAGCCCCCTGCATTCCACAGAATGTGTCACTTCAGCTGGACTGTGTGGCAGACAGTGTCCTAGTCTCATGGGAGCACGCTGAAGACACACTGTCTTTCAAGGCTTTGGCCCAGAACAACCAGGGCAACTCTTCCTCCTGTGAGACCCGTGGCACACAGAAGGAGTGCCTGCTGACCAACCTCATCTGTGGCTTGTTGTACAGTGTTCAGGTGGTAGCTTTCGACAATACCTGTTCGAGTCTTCCAAGTGAAATTGTTAACGTTCAAACAGGTATGTTCTTATAATAGAGATGCTCAATTCCATACTCTGTAATAATAAAGGATACAGCTTTACTGATTAGTGTGTAAGAAATTCATTAAAAAAAACAATGGGGATGGGGATAGTTCCCCTGTCACTATCCATAGAGTTTTCATGGCAAGATACAGCAGTAGATTGCCAGGCCTTTCTTCCACACTGATAGTGCTAGTGTTGTTGCCGTGTCACAGAAACATGATCCTCCATCGCCAACACCCCCCCACACTGCTGCTGCCCAGTATGGGTTATTAGAAAAACTTACGTCTGACGTGGGACACGAACCCACTACTCTGAGATTATGAGTCTCATGCTCTACCAACAGAGCTAGTCGGAGCTCCAAAAAAGACAATATCTTGTATGAATGTTTCTTTATATTTATGTATATATATATTTTAGTTCTCCATTTTTTAGCCCTTATATTGTGATATTGTGGAGTCTCAAGCCAGGTAAATAATGTTTCCTTTCCCAACTGCAATGGATTTTGCCTTATCAGTACTTTTTCCTGTCTCACATTCAGACTTTAGTCTTTCAGCTTCACATTCTTCTTACACTAGAGAAAGACAACACAACCTGAAAAACAATGAACATATTAACATTATTTAACTAATTATTGTTTTTTTTTTCTTGTAACCATGCAGTCCCCTGTACACCTCAGATATCAGATGTCTACGTGGATTGTAACACTAATACTGCATTGATAGAGTGGTCTTATGCTGTTGGCGCAATATCATACACAGCAATAGCAGCATCTGGAGGAAGTGAGCTAGCCTTCTGTAATACAAGCCACACAAATTGTGAAATCCAAGATCTAGAGTGTGGGCGTCTCTATAGCTTGACATTGATAGCCTCCGATGAGCACTGCAACAGCTTGCAAAGTATAATCTGGGATTTTGAATCAGGTAACAATATTATCTTTGTTTTAATCTGTAAACAGAATTGTGCGATAATATTTTAAATGCACAGCTCATTTTGAGGAAGAGTGAAGTGCATGAAAATTCTGCTTTAAAAAAAGCTTAGAAGTTATTGATGTCTGCATGTGTGCTTTGCTGTTTCAAATTAACATGACGTTTTTATGTTTTATCATAAATGCAGTCCCCTTGAAAATCTGCATCTCATTCAAGTGTTGGTGCCATATATATATACTATTGTAACTAACAAATGCACTTTCATGTTTTCAGTTCCCTGTGCCCCTCAGAATGTCATTTCTCACCTGGACTGTTACTCTAACTTTCTTTATGTGGAATGGGAGGCCAGTAGTGGAGCTGAATCTTACGAAGTATATGCTGTCAGCCTTCAAGGACATGTAGCTACCTGCAGCTCTACAGATGAGGCCTGTGAAATTACAAACCTCATGTGTGGAAACACATACAACATCAGTGTTGTAGCTATAAGTCAACACTGCAACATCTCAGAAAGTGCAATTACAGAAATCCAGTCAGGTAATTTTTTAAAAAAATTTTTTAAAAATGTCAGTGTTTGCTCAATCAATACAGCTCGCGAATGGGAAATTTTAAGGGAGTAGTGGTTAGGGCTTTGCATCCAAATTGGAAGTCTGTGATTTCAGATTCTGGGTAGGGTAGGAAATACTATTGTACCCTTAAAAATATCACTCAGAAGAACACCAAGCTGTATAAATGGGTACAAATGAAAGTTGTTTTTACGCTAAAACATAATAAGAACATTAAAAGGTTAATGGAAGCCTAGGTATATGACTTGGTGCTAATGTCCCTTTGTATCTTTTTCCAGATACCTGTAATCCTTTTTTCTATTTTGAACTCACTTTGCCTTAGTTTCCATTTCCATTTGTATTTGTGTCTTCTAGTTCATGTTTCATAGTGAAAGCCTCGTAGCTTCATAATCTTTTCTTTTCAAGACTTAAAATATTTAATTCTTTGATCCCTATAATGTATCTGGTTGCTCTTTCCTAAACTGATCCCAGATAAGTGATATCGTGTTTTGTAATGTGCTGACCACAATTTGGTACATTTTACAATTTAGCATAAATAATGCTCTGTATGCCATTTTATAAGAGCATACGTCTGTCAGTCCAATCAAGTGCTAATTTGAAAAGATCAGATTACTAAGATATTAGATCTGTATATATGTGAAGGAACAAGTAAAGGTTTATTCCATGCTGAAAAGGGAAGAAAAGAAACACAACATTTCAGCTGTGGAGCCTTCTTCACACAAATCAAATAAATAATATAAAACAGCCTTCTTCATACATGTGAAGAAGGCTCCATAGCCAAAATGTTTCTTTTCTTCTCTTTTCAGCGTGGAATAAACCTTTACTCTTTCCTTTGCAGCCTACGCATGCTGAAGCAGCTACTGTACCTACTTGAATTTCTGTATATATGTGTTATGTTCTACTACATTAAAAAAATTGTTTTACAAGAAATCTTACAGAAATCTTCTAACTCAAAGCAATTCGAACTGTGTGAATGACAGGAGTAGGAAACAGTGGTTGACATTGTATACACTGTACAGTTATGTAACAGGATTTTAGTTCATTATGTTTGTGAACAAGAGAATAAAAAGTACACGTCAATTGCCAGCTGTCTCTGTAACATGACTCAGTGTATGCTCTTGCTTGCAGTGCCCTGTATTCCAGAAAATGTGGATGGCAGTGTTGACTGTGAGACAGGTGCAGTGTCCATGTCCTGGGAACACAGCGAAGGGGTGGTGTCATACACTGCCGTTGCTCTGGGCAGTGGGGGATACTCTGCCCAGTGTTACACCAGTGGCACCACGTGTCAGTTCACAGACTTGCTCTGCGGCCTCTCATACAGTCTGTCTGTTACTGCTTCACACGACACCTGCAGCAGTTCAGAAAGCCACACTGTGACTTTGAGTACAGGTATGGATTTAGATCCCAGGTAACAATGACGCACTGGTATCACCCTTTTTTTTTTAGGGAAATTGGTATATCTCGCATTACATTTTCTTAAAGTCTCATCAAATGAAACAACTCAAAGTGTTCCTCATCCTATTGTTTTAGCAGAACACACAAAACTGTTTACTGTACTGCAACATGATAAAAGCACAGGAAAGTGTGGAACAGGTGTGAGATGCTTTGATGGAAATCATTGCTGAAACCCCAAGAAAAGTTGAGCAAGACTTCAAAATCACTTTTCAGGATGACCATAGTAGTTCTCATTTTGTAGTGTGTGCTGCCAGTTACTTCTTTGCAGTTTTCATACTTCTTTGCTGCTGATGATCCAAGTCAAAAATCGCTGTATGAAACTTTGCAACTTTGGTGTAGTTCAGAAATGTTGTTTATTTATGGTAAAGTTTTAGTTTTAGGAAATTAGAAACAATCCAGATTTCAATTTCCTAACAATTCTTTCCTTTAGTTCATGCTATTAACACAAATCCCTGTGCTCACAATCAAACTGATATGTGTTATTTTTCAGTTCCATGTGTGCCCCAGAATGTCACAGCACAGTTACAATGTGCCAACAACACTGGGTGGGTGTTCTGGGAACTGGGAGAAGCAGTAGTGTCCTATGAGGTTCTGGCTATTGGCCCTGACGGACACAGAACACAGTGTAATACAACTCTCAGTGGCTGTGAGCTGACTGACTTAAACTGTGGCCAGCTGTACAACCTGACAGTGACCAGCTTGGACGGAGTGTGTGACAACATACACGCCTTCTCACATCTTCAAACAGGTGTATATGTGTGCTCTTGCAGTATTTTAATAATCTGTGCTTCACAGCTTAAATAGAATAGTAACTAAGACTAATTTGCAGTTTACAATCATTTCAAGGTTTCTACACATGGTTGACATAATATTGGGTAATGTATTTTTTTGCTTTGTGGAAATAAATTAGAACAAAATGAGAATAATATATATAAGCAATTTGTTGTATAATATTAATATATTACCATAACTGTAAATGTAATTAATAGAAAGAAAGAATACTGCATGTACATTACTCTTAGGGTTGTTGTTAATATGTAGACCTTTGTGTTTCTGCATTGTAGCTCCTTGTGAACCAAAGAATGTCAGAAGTGCCTTGGAATGCAGCACCAACTCTGCCTCTGTGGCCTGGGATGAAGGCAACGATGCTGTCTCATACAGAGCTGTAGGCCACAGCAGTGATGGCCACACAGCGGTCTGTAATACAAGCTCAAACTTCTGTGATCTGCAAAACCTCCAATGTGGACAAAAATACAATGTGTCCGTCTTTGCGGTGGATGACGTCTGTGACAGTGTTCAAAGCAGGACTTCTGAAGTATCAACAGGTGAAAAAGCGCATTAACATATACAAATAGCTCTAATATGAAATATGTTCATCTTGAATTCAGACTACTATACCAGAGTAAAACTCTGGTGCACTAATGCAGTCCACTATCACCCTCACCAAACAACACTACCTTTAATTGTTTTTGGAAAATATGAAATGCAATATCAGAATATGATGTGCTAGGATTATTAAGATAAAACTAGAGAGCAGGAGCAATTTGTTTTGTATCTAAGCTGATTGAGGGTCAAATAATAAATGCTGTCTTTCTGTTACTCAATGTGACATTTAATCTCTGGAGCACAGAGAAATGCAGCCAGAACAAGACTTAACTCCCACTTCAATATGTCTTTATTTGCAGCCCCATGTGCCCCACAAAATGTGGAAGTACACATTAAGTGTGATTCAGGGATATTGGTTGTAACCTGGGACTCCATGCTGGATATTACGTTCTACAGAGCTCAGGCTGTGGCTAAGGATGGGAATATCTTCTCATGTGAAACGACTGACACCAGCTGTTCTATGAAAGGCCTACTCTGTGGTCGCACTTATACTATTCAAGTCACAGCCTTCATAGATGGGTGCAGGAGTAAACCCAGTGATGCTGTAATGATTTCATCAGGTACTATTTTATAAGTGTAAATTTCTTATTTCAGAAAAGAGATACTAGATATTTCCAGATTTTGTCCAGTTAGCCTATAGTAATACACAGTACAAGTGCCTTGAAAACTCACAAAATAGTGTTTTTAATAATATTTTATCCTATCCTAAGATGTACTTTCTTCTCCATTTTGAAAAACGTCTCCATTCTCCATTTAGACTGGTCTGTCACGTCACATCACATCTGTCACGTCAGCTGGATATTCCACCTAAAATATGTGGTTTTAGTCCTGTTTCAAAAACAACATTGCAATGTCCAGACACCAAAAGACTGTCCTATTGTATCTCTTACAGAGACCATATTGTATTTTTTAAATTAAAATAATAACATATTTTTATTCAGAGGTAAACAGCTCTTACAGTAATAAGAAAAAAGTTTTTTCAGTAAATTGCATTTGCTTTGTATGGGGGCTCTGAGTGCAGGCCTACAAGAAGGTTTCATTTAGTCTTCATCTTGAGCTTGACTGAATGGGTTTTCAAAAACTGAGTTGTCTGTGTTCTTCAGCACCATGTCCCCCCAACAATGCGATTGGCAGTCTGGACTGTATGACCAACTCAGCGTGGGTTACCTGGGAGAACAGCAATGGGGCTCAGTCCTACACAGTGACTGCACTAGGTAGCGGGAACTACAACTCCACTTGTAAAACAGCCAGCACCACCTGCAATGTACCAAGTTTGCGCTGTGGGATCCTCTACACCTTCTTTGTTACTGCCTTGAACAAGAACTGTGAGAGTGCACAGAGCAACACCTTCCAGATTGCAACAGGTAATTGCATAACTATTGTACAAAACCATTTAAAATGTGTATGTGATAGATATAAATATAAGGTATGTGGAGAAAAACTTTAAACGTGACAACTGACACATCCACAGAGTTTAAACTATGACTATTAAAATAGGTATCTAAATAATTCTGGACTATTTTTTATGAGAGTTGTTACAGACAACTAACTGGGTAACTGTGTCACACTTGATAGTGTGACAGTGTGTCCAGCAATGATTAACTGTACCTCACAAAGTTACCCTTTCTTCTTTCTGTCGGCAATCAATGCTGGACTGATACAGTATGGAATGTGTGTGATTCAATACGTGAAATGGAAATTCATGACTGCATCAACAAGATTGTCGGTGCTTTGCTTATCTATCGATGTTTAGAAATTTCTGAGTCATTAATTCATGAGTTTCATTTCACTGATGTCCACTAGCACCCTGCGCTCTTACCACTGTCATGGCCGTGACCCAGTGCAACAGCAGTACTCTGCACGTAACGTGGGACAATACGGAGACCTCAGAGATGTACATTGCAACAGCCGAAGGCAGTGACAGGAGTCTGCTTTTCTGCAACAGCACAATGGCAGCCTGTGACCTGACTAATGCACACTGCGGCACCAGGTATACCGTTATTGTTGCAGCATCATCCGACAAATGCAGCAGTCTGAGGAGCCCTCCACACTATATCAGTACAGGTACGCTGGTGTTTGTACAGTGGTTTGCAAATCCCTTCAAAACTGATGAAAGCTCTTGGCATTGGATTATACTCATTCAAATGGTAGCAATTAAGAGGCGGAAAAATATTCAAGTCAGTTATTGTATGTGAATCATTTAAAGCCTATGCCTATTAGTTTTATTATGTGATTATTACGAAAGACTGCAGGTTCATAGTGACTAATTTATAATCCTCATTTTCTGCTAAACATTCAGAGATTTCAGATCCCAAGTGTGCTGTCATACTAATTAAACTTGTCTGTATTAAAAGAGTGTAATATTCACTCACATTGTATTAGTTTTCATTAATGCTAGATTTGGGAAAAATTACAACTAGGTTCTGCTTCTCTCCAACTTTTTAGCTCCCTGTGCGCCACAGAATGTTGTTGCTCGCCCGAACTGTGACTCTCAAGGAGTCACGGTATCATGGAATACCTCTTCTGGGGCACTGTCCTACCTGCTGACTGCCATAGGGAGAGATGGGGACAGACATTCCTGTAACACAACTCAGACCAACTGCCCCCTCACACAGCTGCACTGTGGCCAGCAATACTCTCTCTCAGTAAGAGCAGCAGACGCCACGTGTGCCAGCCCACCAAGTTCTATGGTTTCCTTTAACACAGGTAAGAACTACACTTAAACACACTCCAGACTGTTTGTTTTTCCTATAACTCATCAGATTTTTAATATTGATGTCAACCTGTATTGCAGTGCCCTGCAAGCCAAATAACTTGTCTGTGAATATCCAGTGTGCTACAAAATCAGCTGTACTATCTTGGGACCGAACCAATGGTTCTGTGGGATACTTTGCCTCAGCCAGTGCTGTTGGTGGGCAGAGCCTATTCTGTGAGACCCCAGAGCCTCCCTGCACTATTGAAGGACTGGAGTGTGGCGCTAATTACAGCTTTAAAGTGCTGTCTTCAGATGGCATCTGCAACAGCTCATACAGTGATCCTTTGGCGAGAGGAGCAGGTAACTCTTCCTAATTTTGCATATGAAGACAAGATACAGTATATGATTACGTTGCCGGCTGGCTACTTTGTATTGTATTAAGATTGCACTCCCTTCTTCTTCTGTTCTTTATTGGATAAGGTTGAATAAATGAACCAGAATTTACAGTTTGAATTAAAAAATCAAATATATGATTGTTCTGAAAGTTAAAGGGAAACAGCAACACTATGTTTTGGGGTTAGAAAGAATCAGCCCTGATGACTGCATTTCAGACAAGTTAAATGTGCACAGTAACATGTCAAAGCTCCAATTTACATGACAAAATATACAAAATTTCCAAATATGCACAGCGCAATAGTGCTGTCATTGTGTGCAATTAAGAACGAGGCATCAGAATGTTCAGTGATGTGAATCAGCTCTATTTCATTGTAAACAAGCAGGATTGTAAAAATACCCTCTTTTAATCCAGTAGAAATACTGCTCTTGACTTTGAGGTGGTTTTGCTGACAAATACTACTTGTTAACTCTGCATGCAAATCACATTGGAACTTTTCTCTGGTGACATATTTGTACTTATTTGCTCGTACATCACATTACAGGGACTGGTGAGCAGAAAGGGCCACTTCACGTCACAATCCTCGCAAACTCTAGATTTTTTGCATTATTCGGGATATGTAAAATTTTGCGATACCATCAATTAATTTATTTTGTTACCAAGATTTAAAAACAGGTCTGAGAAATTGGGACTGCAGGTCCCCTTTAAATGTATATGATTTTGTATTCTGAAGTTGAAAAGTGGTTAGAAAGCATTGATGGAGAAAATAACTGTTCTTTGGTGTCATCCTCAGTTCCCTGCCCTCCGGCAATGGTCAGGACTAGATTGCTGCCCATGCACAATGGGATTCAAGAGGTGGAGGTGATGTGGCAAAAGGTGGACTGTGCTGAGGCGGAGTACAGAGTGGATTTGCTTGGGCAGATTCAGGATGACGAACTTGGATACATCCAGATAGACTCCTACTGGACAACTTTCCCCTACTTCTACATCCCTCTACCCTGTAGCTCCACCTACAATGTAACCCTAAAGGCCAGGAACTCAGCAGGAAAAAGCAATACAACCGACCCCATACTGAGACAGACAGGTACGTAGGATATGACTCTTTAATTAACAAGGGCAGGATTATATTTTTATCACACAACCAAGAGGTACCGATACCAGTTTGGAAAGTTGTTCTTCAGGTTGTTATTTGAACTTGTACCTTTCAGCATGCACTGGGCTTTATGCGTGTAAGCACGTTTTCTTTACATTGCATTTATGATTTGAAATGCCACAGTTAAAATGTCTTTGTTCACCCATTTTGTCCATTTAGAAACTTTAAAAAATCTTTATATCTTCCCAGATACTGTAAACACCATGATGTTTTATAGAGTAAAGAAAAAAATAAGCCATTTTTCAGTTTTGAAAACTGTTCTTTTGTTTGTGGGCAGATTTGTTTGACAGTTTCATTAACACTTTGTTTTTCAGCTCCCTGTGCCCCAGCAGGTGCGACTTACAACGGGAATTTTACTTCAGCAGTCATTTCATGGAATGCTTCAGTTCACGCCACAGATTATAAAGTATACAGTGTTTCCAATGAGAGCAGAATAGAGCTCTGCAGAACAACACAACTGTCATGTACAGTGACTCACGTACAAAAGTCCACCATTGTAATCACTGCCATTAACTCTGCCGGAGAGAGTGAGCCAACTAGAGAAATTCAAGGTCAGCAGACATCTCTTTTTAATCACCTGTTAAACCTAAGTAAGATTTTACTTGGATGACGTCTCTAGAACAGCTGTTGGAGCTATGATGTTTACTAGTAAATCCCATTATGATTATTATACAGATATTTATGCACACTTTAATGTAAAGCATGTATCAAATATTTGTTGTAATATTTTTTCGTATGTTATGGAAATCAAATATTGATAGTTATCGCAGTATGCCTAAATGGAAGAACTGGCGGCAATTGTATAGAATAATCAGTTCGGATACCATACCTAATATGACAACTTTAATATTTAAAACAGACTCCTCATTACATCGCACTAGAAGAGATCTGCGACAGACTGCAACAAATGAAGGTACTATTCATCACATTGAAGTCTACAGTGTGTTTTAAAGCAAATCTGTTAAAGTAGGTAAAGAATTGTATTACTCTTGGAAAATTGTGACTTTCAGACTCATATTCGGCGAGGTAAAACAAAGCAAAAAATGAGCTTTCAAAACTTTCACTAGTAGCAGGAAATAACTTTGAAACTTGAGTGAAATCTCATGTGTATGATGGGACAAACAGCAGCAGCAGCAAGCAATTGCTTCAAAATCTGATTAAGCACTGCTCTTCCACTTCATTTCAATAATTTGCAAAAAGACCCATTATTGTATGTGATCAAATCACATCATTATCCTGATTTGAAACTGCCTGAAATTTAGGCTGTTTCAAAACATTTTTTCCCTCTCCAGTATGTTTAATTTGGAAAAGGTACAAAGTTCTATTTTTTTAAGTCATCCTTAATAATTCTAACAAGATAATGGCAGATGTACAATGGAGCAAAGATTTCAATCCGAGTCTCTTTTTACCTAGAGCTTTCGTTGCAGAATTCAAATTTCAGGTAACACAATATTGATTACTTTCCATGTGCTGTCCCTTTACCCCTTACATGAAGGATATAAGCAATATCTGGATAAAATCAAATGTTTGATTATATTTGAGCCTTACACTCTAGAAGGTATATTAGAGCTTTTCCATCACTTAATAATGTCAAATGAGTACACTAGCTATGTAATCTAAGATTTGCTGTTTCCATTTCAGAGCCATTATTAACTCCTGATCTTCACATTGTTAATGTGACCAGAGACTCTCTGCATGTGGAATGGACTGCAGTTGAAGACTCTACTTACTATGTACTGATTGTCAAGGAAGACACAGAAACACATCCTTTCAAACCACTGGTGATGTCTGTCAATGGCACAGTCTCAATTGTTTCGGGCCTCCAGCCTTTGACACGATACAGTGTAATAGTAGCAGCAAAGAACTCCAACAGGAGCAGCCAATATTCCGAAAAAGTTTTTGTAACAACAGGCATTTAAAACTTAGATTTCTAATCAAAATCATTTGACCTACTGGGAAAGACTCATCCCTATAGTGCAAAGTACACTTCTTGTAAAAACTATGTATCCTGATGTTTGAATTTCTTCTTCCAAGATATTTCTTACAACTAACATATATTACCAAATATCTAGTTATTTTTTAATCACTGTACTACATTACAAGTTACAAATACCTGTTGATTTAAAGAAAACAGGTGATTTTTTATCAATCATTTCTAACATCCAGAACAAATGAAACAAAATTCCTATTTAGTCCAGTGTTTTAAAGATAATGAACTGTTGATCATTATGAAATGTATTATACTTATGCTCAATATCCTATTTCATTCTTACAGAAAACCTGTACAGATCTTAACTTTACCCATGATAAGGTCCATTTATGTGTCCCTTATTCACAACCCAATTAGCAATATGTATCCAGAAATATTCTTTTGATTGAATTGTAATAATTAGATATGCATTACTGAACATATTTTAGATTTTGAATTACTTCCTACATTAACTTAACACAAAATGTACTTCTGTATCAACTATATACATTTTGCTTTATTATTCTTTTCAATGTTTCTTAATCACAAACGTTTTAAACAGTTTATCTAGTTATAGTCCAATAAAAATAGTATAATGGTAATTTATCAAATATTATAAGAGTATTTTTTATCCTATTAACGGTCTAATTTTGTGAACTATTTCATTATAGTCATGTTTTTATACTAATGCCTTTCAATGAATGAATTCTGAAAAAAAAAATTGTTGTATCATTCCTGTTTCTATTAACGCACACCCAATAAGTTGCATGTCCCAGTAACAATTACAAGCTAACAGAAGGTATTACAGACAGCATACGGGTGTTCTTCCCCTGATATTAAGGGTGCACATCGGTTCACTGCAGGGCCTGAAAGAAAGGGACAATTTACAACAGCTGATCAAACTTAGCCTGACTTATCTGCTAAATAAACCCACATGAAGCAGGCAAACTATTCACTCAGTCAACCAAAACCATAATGAAACCGTGGGACTGCAAGGTATCATCCTAAACCAAACTGTTGCTTTTCCCATTTCACAGGAATGATAAAATGAAAAAGTGGTCTACTTGCATCAGCTGTACATTTCCATTGGTCCTGTTTTGTTAGACCCTAAACATATGTGACATGCTTGAAATCTTTTAATAAAAGTATTTTATTGGAAAAAATTGCAAGAAAGCAATTAACGAAACACAGCACAATTTTAGGCAATTCAATGCCTTATACAAATTTATCACTGCGGTTGCTCCATAGGAATTAAAACATTCTTAGAATTTATATACAGAATAATTTTGGAACATTTCAGGAAAAAAAAAGTTTAAAAAAAATTAAAACCTTTGTATCACAACTCAAGTACGGGGCTACAATGGTCAAAGAAAATGATACAAAGGCACTTCCCTACAGTAACAAATCTATATATGCAACCTTGAAGAATAAAGGGGGAATTTCAGATGTATTCTTATGCGATTTTGGCAAAAGACATACATTTTCTTTGAACAAGCAAATAAAAATAAATCGGAGGAAAAAAAACAATTTAACTGGACTCGGCTCTGCTCCCCTGTAGCTTCTCCACTCGCTCTGGGCTTTGGCTTCTCCTCCGTTCGTGTTTACTAGAATGGTCCTTCCCATCAGTGTGCTCTTTCCGGTGAGAGCGCTCTTTGCTCCTGCTACGCTTGTGTGACCTTTCTTTGCTGTGGCTTCGATCTCTTTTCTTTGACTTTTCATCACTATCTGTCTTTCCCCTGCTACCACTTCTGCTACGTTTGTTTAATCTTTCCGTTCTGTGTTTGCTAGACCTCTCCTTGCTTTTACTGCAGCTGCGCCTGCTGCCGCGGTTCTTACTGCGGCTTCTACTTCTGTGCTTTCGCTCCCTACTTTTGCTCCTGCTGTGCTTTTTGTTTTTCCGGTCATCCCTGTGCTTCTTCTCGTCTCTTTCTTCCTTATGTTTTTTTTCTTCGATGTCTCCCTTGCTTCTCTTGTCTTTCGCCTTTTCTGCATCTCTAGATCTTTCCCTCTCCCTTTCGCGTTCCTTCTCAAGATCCCGGTCTTTCTTCCTGCTTCGTTCATTCTCTTTTTCCCTCTCCTTTTCTTTGTCTTTCCGGTCGTTCTTTCGGTCCCGACTCCAGCTGCGGCTCCGTCGTCTTTCCTTACTCCTGCTTCGTCTGCGTTCCGCTGCTCTATCCGGGCTTCGGGAGCGCCTGCGGTCCCTTTCTCCCCTGTCGCGGTCCTTGACCTCTCTCTCTTTTCTCTGACGTTCCCGCTCCCTCTCCAGCTCCCAGTCAAAGCTGGTTGATCCGTGTCCATCACGGTGGTGACTTCGACTTCTCGACCTTTTGGGAGATCTGCGAGGGCTGGGAGATCTCCTCGGAGTCCTGAAGCGAAATCGGAAAGAACCGTTTAAAAATACATATTTTTTTCAATACGGAATCGACAACAATTACTGTTATACCCATCCAATTTGGAAAAGCCTATAAGATTATTCACATCTTGGCTTGCGCCAAGCTATGTGGCTGGTACAGGGGGGAGAATAAAGAAGTGTAGGATGCATCATTGAACCTGCTCCCTTTTTGAGCCTCTTTCATCACTTGAAAACCTACATGGCTCTGTATCAGACTTCAGTTCACAATGCCACAGGGGGTCGATGAGACCTGGCGTCCAGCTGGCGTCCCAGCCAAGTTATCCTACACTCAGCCAATTGTGTGGCGCCACTTATGGAATCCCAGTCACAGTCGGCTAGTAACATGATCAAACTTCTGAAGATAGAGCTTACTCTGTGCTAAGGAGTTCCTTGAGGAACTGGGAAGCACCAGCACAGCATTAATTTTAACATGTTTTGAATGCATTTAGTTATTTATTTAGTTATGTCTTGAATTTCAGTGTGTATTTAAGACATTTACCTGCAGTATGTTTACAGCTGAGAACAAAATACAGTTCGACAAAAACAAACAGGAAACTGTGTACCATAGCTACATTTTGATCCTTCATTTACTTCACATATACTTCTGCTCAACCTTGAGAAAACTTGATTAAAACAGCAGTGCTGGTGAAATTAGAGTTCTGAAAAAAACCCACAAACCACTAACCTTGAGCGTCTGCGATCTGCGTGTCGGTCAGATTCTTCAGCTTCCTCCTTTCCATCTTTTTTCAGAACTTTCCTTGGTCTGCTTTTAAGCTGCTGATCTATCAGCTTTTGAACTGGGACTGGAATTCGTGGAAACAGTGTTGAAAACCATTCAAGCTTTGTTAGGAAAGAGCGCAGCATTTCCCCAATCGTCATAACACATCCTCCACCTGCTTTCACGTCAAGCTCCTGAAAAAGAGAATGTCACCCATAGGGTCAATTATATGCTTGCGCATAACAAATAAAATTTAACTTCTGGTTCAGAAACAATTTACAAAAAGCATCAAAACAAACCAAAAAGGGTACACCACGTAATAAACAAATACAGACTTAAGCTCCACAGCTCTGCGATTTATAGAAGAAGCACTGGATGTTAAACGTTGTGATGTACAGTGATTCATGTTCACTTTACAGAGAACTATTAATGCACTGTCTTCCTTCCGTTAACAGTTACCAATTTCTGTAGATTTTGTGATGTCAAAAAATACCAATGTTCACCTCTGTTTTCATCAAGCTTAATCAGTTAAGGCAATCATACTGCTGTACTAGATTGTCTTCAAATCTAAATAGAATTTAAAGCTGTACATAAACTGTAACAAAAATCTAGTCTAGAAGTGTCTTCCTCACCAAGACTGTGTTTACACCATAGGCTTCTTTTGTTTAAAAAAAAAAACTAGTTAAATGAATTAGGATTACAGGCACAATAGCAAACCAACTGCCATGAAGCAGTGAGGCACAACTGAAAAAACATTACCCAATGACCATTGTGTTTAAAAAGGGTCATTACCGCAATATCTCCTCCTTGCTATGTCATCTCACAGTTCAGGACATGTTAGTCAGCTATTGTCAGGACCAAACCTACAGTGCAAGCACATAGGAAGAGGAATATTTAAACCAGCTACATAGAAAACAAGGCTAAATGTAAAACAGCCGCTTGCACTCACACACACAAACCAACAGTGTTGAGATACAATTTCCAATTCACCTGCTGCACAAGGGAGATCTAAAGAAGAAAACATGGACGTTAGCCAATTGGCAGGAAGTTAAAGTGTCATTTAAACAGTTAATATTAAAAAAACCTACGAAGAAATGACTTACAGACTGCCAGATAATTATTAAACGTCCAACTTGCTGCAGACTAAATTATTTAAGAGGGAAAACAAACTGTTTTGCCTTCATCTAGTTTTGACTTCAAACACATTTTCAATACATTAAGTAGCCAGAAGAAAGGAGCCAAGTGCTCTTAACAAATGATTCTCTTATAAATGTTCTTTATGAGGCTTGCTTTGGTTATACTTACCGTGATATGGTATCACCCATTAACTATTACAAAGTCAGAAATTGTTGAGGAAAAAGTAAAATTAAGCCAAATGAAGGCAAAGGTGAAAATCAGCCTTACCCATCACAAAGCGAAGTCTGAATTTAAAAAAAAACTATGCAATCAATATCAAGACTATAATCTGAAAGAAAATGAATACCAAATACTTGTAAGAAAAGAATTATTACCCTTGTCGACATACCTCCTCATCATCAAGGAATGAATCAAACCAATCCATAAGGTCTGCCGGAGGTTGTGTGTACCTTTTTAAAGGGAAAAATCCAAATGATACTTTTCACAACAAAATATACCGCAGCAATGCCATTTTAAAAGCACACAACAGATCCAGCAAATTGCACTCTTTTAAATGCTTTTAAAATCCTTGCAGAATTTGTGGCACATAATAGCCTTTTGGGATCTTAAGGCAAAGATATCCTTTGCAAATTGCAAAACAAATAATTTTACAAAAATTTTACAAGAAGTGCTGTCTTTAGACCCATCTTAAACAAGTGTTGTATAGTGTTGTAAGAGTTTTATTTGGTGATTAAGGGAAATATTTAAGATTACTTGCTTGTATTTACATAAAACACTTATCCCCGTCACCAAAATAATGCACCGTCAAATTTAAGTTGACATTTCAATTCCAATTCACAAAAGGAGCGAGCACATACCTTATATACATAAAGCCAAGGGCTCTGATGTATGGAGAATCCGTGTGGGTGATGAGACCCATAACTTGCTTGCGGGTTAATTTAAGTGTAAACAGTTTATACAGCAAACAAAAAGCTGTGGAAACGATGCCTCCAGTTCCAACCCCTCGAACCTGGGAAAAAAAAAACCCAGGAAACTTAGCAGAAGGCTACAGTTTGCTTTTAAAGAAACATCCAAGCAGGACTGTGCCTCACCAAACTGGCAACACAAACTGCGCATCCCTGAACAGCAGGACTTACTGAGCCAGAAGTGGATTATTTTACAGGCTACTCTTCTGAAAAAAAAAAGTCAGAGAAATTCAAAAGGCACGTACTTCTACTTACCCCTCCGCACATGCCAGTCTGGCCTGCAGTCTTCCGGCTGCCTTTCTCCCACGGTTCTATGTGTGTCACCTAGCGCAAACACAAAACAAGTCCTTACTGAGCTGCACCACCTCTTGCACATTACACACACGCCCTCTCGTACTGTACCGGTGTGATGATCATCTGTACTGCTGACTGTAAAATCATCACTTACCAAAAATACAGGACAAGGCACTTGTTTTTAACTGGGCACAAATGGCCTAAGGACCTATTATCATTCTCCTAAACGAAATACCCTGTTCAGTATTTATCAAAACTCATGATTTCTTTTCAAATTCATGATGCCTTTTATCATTGGGTATATATGAACTTAGGAGCCACCTTGTCCATTTACATATTTATCCCGATGTTAAACAGGTATCTAACTTTTTTTTATCAAATGATAAAATGAACAAACAACCTCACAAACCACATGCACTTTTTTTTTTACATTTCAGAAATTGTTTAATGGTTGTCGTCTAGAAAGAGGGTATATTTGTGCTATGAGGATTTTCCCTTCTTGGCCTATCAGCACGGAGAGGCTAGATTAACTCATCTTGTTACACCACTGGAGGAATGAATCGGTATACATATAAATCGATCAAAGGTAACTTATTTCAGCAATAAGTCTAAACACCATATTCACATAACTATCAAAATGGTATACGAAAAAGATAAAATCATTTCCATAAATTAAAGAAATGTTCACTGAAGCCCCATATTCAAGTATAGCCCAGCATCAGCCGCAATGTATCTAATTTAACAGTGCTCTTTTGTTATTCTGATAACAAAAACAATGTTTTACACTCAAAAATTCGCGTGTACAGTTATTAAGCACCTCCATAAGAGAGTGCATATCCGACTTCAGAGTGCTTTCGATTGCGACCCTGAGCAAATCAACTGCATGATAATAGTGCATTGTAGCCCATTTGTCAAGTAGATGGCGGTCGACTAACAATCGGTTCTTCATAATAATCTTATTAATGACATCAATGTTGGGCACACGCAGAATTATCACCACCACCATCTCAAGTGCAAGACGCAATGAAGCACAACACACCTCTTAGGACACCAAAAAAAAAAAGTCCCTTACCTTGAAGTAGATCTCGTCCACGACCTCGTGGTAGGTCTTTAGCTCGTACAGTTGCACTTTGAAATACGGAGACGAAAGCACGTTTGTTAGGATCATGGGGTTCAAATTCATCGTTTTCTCGTTGCCCCACAGAGGCAAAACATTGCCCTGCTTTCCCGAAGCAGCCGGTTTGTTCACGGCCTGCTGCTGAGGCTGCGGATTCCCGGCTACCAACGCCGTGTTGTTGGCCATATTGTGGCTCTCTTCCACGGACGGGTTTTTTAATTCAAGGAAACGAGAGTTGTTTCTCAATAAAACCCCATTAAAAATCGTAAAAACAAGCACTTAGACGTTACAGATATTAAACACTTAATACAATACAATTAAAATAGAACGGCTACGTCTACAACACAAGCCTCGTCTTTTTTTCCACAACCAGAACCTTTCTGAAGGTACAGCAACCAGTCAAACAAGATGGCCGTAACTGCCGGGAAAGAAGCGGAAAAACGTCGTGACGAAATCACGCAAGAAACCCAAACCCAATGAGATCAGAGGACAAGGATTTAAAGATTCCTTTTTTTTTTGTCAAAGTTAGGAAACTGTAGAGCTGCGTTCTCCATGGTGGTTTCTGTTGTTGGCTATGTACATTATATATATTCCCTGTATGTTTGAGCCGTAATGGCGGCAGTTTCATAAATGTTTGTAGATTTAAGCGCACTGTCGTCGAAGTTGTGAGGTTTGGCCACTAAAAGTTTAGGTGCAAGTTTAAGTATTGGAGAATCACATTCCTGTTGACTGTGACTGAATGATTTAACGGTCTTTGGAGATGTATTGTAAAAAAACAAACCGTTTCTTTTACATCCGTTTTATTTCAGTAAAAAAGTTTCTCTCTGCGTAGTTATTCATACCGATTCGATCCGTTCATTCATTATGGACCCGGTGAAATTCTGTCCTCCACTTTATATACAGAGGTACCAGTTTGTGATCGATTTTGTGGAAAAACACAAGCCTAAAAAGGTAGTCTTATTTTGCAAGACGGTCTGATTTGGGATCGAGCAATTTGAATAACGTAAGATAACGTGGATATTTTAAACAGCCATTAGAGCTTGCGACTTAAGAAATGTTTTTTAAAATGATCTGTTTTGTATTGAAATACATTAAGAGACGTCAACCCGTAACAAAATGGATAGTGGTGCCAATAAGCATTTGATGAGTGTCTATTGCTTTTCAATGTACAGTATTTCCTTGAATCTAGTTACATATCCTGGATCAATTCAAATCGAACTTCCATAGTGCCGTTTTAATAATTAAATGGAGTGATATGAATAATATTTAGTTATTTGTGCCTAAACACATCCGGGAAAAAAATCTTTATTGAGTTGACGAAGATGGTTTGACTCGAAATGCAGGATCTGTGAAGCAAAAACGGGTTTGAAATGTGATGGCATGCATGATAGTCTTCTGTTTATAGGATTGGAAGGTGCTGCGTTTCTGATGATTGACAGTTAAGGAAAAGGTAATGGGTGCGTTTTAACACGAACAGGTCATTACTTATTTTCAAACATGTACTACAACATAGTACAGTGTTTTTGATTTGTTGTACAAACACGTTTGTGAACACTACTAGAGTTCGCTTTAAATGAAATGCACTGTTATTCTTTGTATTTCATTTAGTAAGAAGGGAGAAGCATAACGCCAATATTTTTTTTTTAAATAAGGTAGTTGAACTTATTGTTCTTTTTTTACTCGCAGGTGGCAGACCTGGGGTGTGCCGGCTGTGATCTTTTGAGAAAGCTCAAATTTTGTCGTGACATAGAATTGTTAGCTGGAGTTGATATTGATTGTGCTGCCATCACAGAAAAAAAGTAAGCAAAAAACTGTCTTCTGTTACTGAAACCAGTCAAGGACAAATTATATCCTTGTATCCTTGGAACACAGCTGTGTTTTAACAAATTAAATGGTCCATTTCAGCTGGTTACTCTTTGTTGTTAAGATTTTTTATTGCTCGTTTTCTTACCAGTTTCCTGTGTTTTAAGAACTGTGGAGAATATTTGTTTTTGCATTTCACAGGTATACGTTAGCCCCTCTGTCTTGTGAATATTTGAAACCCGACAACCGACCTCTAACTATACAGCTCTACCAAGGGTCTGTTATTGAAAAGGAGCCCCGCATGAAAGGGTTTGAGCTGGTGACATGCATAGAGCTGTAAGTGTATCGATTTGTTTTTATTTTTCATTTTGCTTATTGTTCTGTTTTCCTGAATGCATAGCTGTGATTTCGTTTTTTCAAGCTTCTATGCTCAGTTGTAGATTTGTATGCTTTCGTTGATCTTCAAGACATTGGTCGAGCATTGGAAAATACAATGATGCAAAGAGTAGGAAATTAATTTAGCATCTCATCAGTTATTGCTGTTATGGTTACTGAGTTATTGTTGTTACTGATTCCCATTTGGCTTCACAGAACTTTGTTCTCAATTGTCTTATCTGGTTGAATACAGAAATATTATGTAAACCTTGTATTTTGAGATAAAGCACTATTAAATACTTGTTACACAACTTTTGCTAACCAAAACCGAGCTTTTTATTTTACTTATTATGGCTTTTTACTTATTCTTTTTTTCTTGTCATTTGTAAATACCCATATTCAGTGGCTCTGTGAGGACCAAACTGAACTATCTTAGTTTGTTCACTGGCCTGGGGATTTTTAAGGCCAAGATCTGGGTCTACTGGTGCAGTTTTTAACACGATCCCCATTATTCTTTTTACTTTATAGGATTGAGCACCTGCATCCCGAAGAAGTAGAGAAGTTTTCTGAAGTGTTGTTTGGTTACATGTCCCCAGGAGCAGTAATTGTTAGTACCCCTAATGCAGACTTCAATCCCCTGCTGCCAGGACTCACTGGGTTTAGACACCAGGATCATAAATTTGAATGGACCCAAAAGGAGTTTCAGAACTGGTAAGTCATGTTTACCCCTGTTTTTTCAGATTAAATATCTTGAAATTAACATTTTGAAAATAATAGGAGTCGGATATAAAGCAAATGTCTTTATTATTATGCGAATAAAACCTGGTACCTTCAATAACCTTGAGAACTCAGGTCCTTTGTTGAATATGGCATTGCTTCAGTGCTTCTAAAACTACTGTTTGTAATCCATTTGCTGTAAACACTGTATCCAATGAAATGACTGAAGAGATGTATATAATTCTCTCTTTTAATTAGACACTAAATTAGACACTTTTTTTTCAGGGCTTTGGCTGTTTGTGATTTGTATGGTTACAAGGTAGAGTTCACAGGAGTTGGAATCACACCACGCAACACCAAGAATGTAGGCTTTTGTACACAGATTGGGGTTTTCAACAGGAAGTCTTCAAGAAGGAATGGACTACAGAGAACTGAAACTGATGAAGGCAGTCATTCTTATAAACTAGTAAGGAAACATTTACTGTAAAACATCCTATTTTACAAATAAAGCAGCTTGATAATGATTTTGTATTTGTTATATAGAGTAACAACACTGTGGTAGTTTAGTTATTCACAATTATTATGCATACTCTGTCTAATATCTTTCTTCCACAATAAAAACAATAATTATATTGGACAACAGTGATCATGAAAAGTATTAGTTATTGACAGACTTGACAGACAAAGTGATATTTAGCACCATGCATTTCTGCAGGTATTCAGTTTGTAAGAAGAGGTTAGAAAGATAATACTTTGAGGAAAGGGTGAGACAGCACAAGGGGAAGAGAGACATCTATAAATAATCAACTTTCTCTTTTTTCAGCTCTATGATGTGGTCTATCCCAGTCTATGTGATAGGAACATTTTCCAGAACGTCCTCCTTAATGAAGTTCTTTACCATGCAGAAAGCATTAAGAAAACTTTCCTGGATACTCTCAAGGAAGAGGAATCTAAACTTATTCATGTCACCAGTAATCCACTACATTCCTGCAGCACCAAGGAACAGGCCGTTATTGATGGAGGTGGAGATAATGAAGTTTGTCGGAAGGGAAATACCATTTACATTCCTCTTGCAAAACTCTTCTCTTCCCCTAAAGTACAAGCACTGTGCAGCTCTTTTAAGTGCTTGAAGGAGGTGCTTTTGGAGAGTTCCCAAATTCAACTGACAAGTGATGCTTCAGCTTTGATGTTGGTAGTTGAGGATGAAGATACATGTAGGTCTGATCAGGAGGACTGGGAAGGATGCGAGGATGTAAGCTATAGTGAAACTTTCATATCAGTGGCTGAGTGTGAGGAGGACTGGGAGAAAGAACTCTGTCAAAACTTGGAAAGTATTTGCCACCCAATTCCATCCCCCTCTTCTAGCAATAACAACTTCCATTGATGTAGTGAAGAGAATAATGACATGTGGGAACAAACATACCATTGTTTTCACCAGTTGGCATAGGATTGAAACTGGTGGTTTCAGGGAAGTTAGTTATTGGTTAATCTCTCATACTTCTGAAGCCAAGCAGATATTTTCTCTGGATTTGAGTGGAGATTCCTAGTATTCTGAGCATTTAGTTCACTTAATTTCTGTAAGTGCATATTTTGTCCGCAAAAAACATTTTGTGTCTTTGGCCTAACCAGCATTTTTTTTCAGTTTTGAAAAGATGGCAGTATTCATGTTCAACAAAGACTAAGGAGCAGTAAGCTCTTCAACATCTGTTTTAATTGCATGTCTTTGATGATTATGTCAAAAACTCTGTTGTAAGTTAAGGAATTGTCTTTTAACACTACAAAACTAGCAGTAGTAGCTCATGATATAGGCTGTTATTGTGTAATTAAATGTGTTCAGTGCATTAAGTCAACGATTTTACGTATCAATTGTATAATTAATATATCTTGGAGGATATAATCTTCAACTCTGCTGATGTGGTGTTTTTTCAAACTAATAAACACGGGTGATTTTTTTAAAGATGGTGATTAGGTAATAGATTCTCCTAAACATCATGTGGGATGTTATATATTATTTAAATATTTATTTTTATGTTTTACTTTACATTTAAATACAAGATATTTTGAATTTGTCTCTGGAAAGGGAGCAAGAGCATAGTTTTATGAAAAGTATGTTAGCATTTTGTTACAATTAAGGGGTTAAAAGAAGAAAGGCTTTTGTCATAATGTAGTGTATTCACTCTAGTCTAGCGTACCTAGGATGAACAGGCCGTGAAGCCTCAGATCTAGAATATAAAGAGTGTGTCTGTGTAATGGAGGCTGACACATGAAGAATAGTACCTTAGTATCTCTGACATGTTAACAGGTCTGAGAAGATATGCTTTGCTAAAATAAACAGTAGATGGATTTGTGTAGGTCCTGTCACTCTTGTCTTTTCATTCCCAGATCAAGACTCACACCTGCTTTCATTCAGTTGTGGACTAAGATTCAGTGTGGGGTGGGCCACAGTCCTTTTATGCTATTGTTTCCATTCTGGGTCAAACATAAAAGAGGAAGTAGGAGTAGTGAAAGTAATACAGCAAGGCACCATATGCAATAGCAAAGTTCTGTCAGACAGCATTCGAAAAGTGACCACTTTTGTGTCTGCTGACATTTTTAGGTTAAACTTTAATTTAGGGGATGTGTATATTGTTTGTGAAGAAAATACAACAATGTTTAAACTAATAGAAATACCATTAATCCGTCTCAAATCTTGCTTGGACAGTGCCTTTATCATATGTAACTGGGAGCCTTTAAGTGTGTCCAAAGGAGGTTTTAATCTGCACAGATTAATGTAAGAAGGTACATTTCAAAACTGTTAATGACAGCGATGTAACCCAGCAGTTTAGTTTAGCGCAAGTTACACAGTCCTCTTATTGGCCTATACTGCAAGGTTCAGCATTACAGAATTTCTAAACTCACTGGGTAAGTCAAGGAATGTTCAGAAGATCCCAATCCATGACAAAGAGGTTTTCATTTTTTGAAAGAAAGAAAATACAACTTAATCACTTGTAAATAGCTTTTTTTAATTAACAATACATATTACATGTGCAAGTATATGTATTGGGAATGAAGCAAAGGTTAGATTTCTCTTTAAAAAGACACTTGTGACTTTGTGGATACTAAGCTTTGCTGGATCATTATACCTGGCTTCACTTTACAGTTACAAACATTATACAATTCTATAAAATTAAAGATTCACAGAAAAACACACTCATGTTGAATTATCACAATATATTCAGTACCTATAAGTGGAACACAAAATAGTTTAATAGTCATTTAAATGTGAAGTTCATTCTCCTGTTAGAAAAATTGTGTTCCAGAAGTCACTTCACTTTTTTCAAAAACAATGAAGTTATACAATAATATAACCTATGTGGAGTGACTTATATTGAAGAGCATAGACCACTGGATTTAAAGCTGTTGTAGGATTGTAGCATTGGCCTGGTAACAGCCTTTTGCAAGCTTAATGCAAGGTTATGGTACAAAAAGTCCTTCTATACAGCTTTACTTCAAGATGATTACATGCTGTGATTGTAAAATGTCTGTACTGCATTTATGAACGAGGGGATGTTGAACAATTCTGTAGTTTTAAAGCTCAAAATAATAATGCCTGTTCATCAATATACGTATTTCAGAGTCCCACTCGGGCAAGAAAATTGTTAGGACATTGTGCTCCATTCAGAGAAGAGGCTCCACAATTGTGGAGCAGTGTGCTCTTAATATTTGCAGTTGAAAGCCAAGTGTTAATGGCTTGGGCATCTCAAAAGGCAGTGTAAGATGCTGGTAAAATTATACTTTAGCTAGAACAAAGTGCCAAGACACTTAGATTATATAATCATATTCAATTGCATTGTGACCATTTGAGAGCCAGTTGTTGAAACTGGAATTACAAAAGATAAACTTCCAATACAAGATACATAAAAGTGATTGCATTTTAAAAAGGTTTAAAAAATGACTTTTGTAAATCATGGTTCTTGGTGGGCAAAAAAAGCATTACTAACAGAAAATTGCAAGAATGTAAGGACTTTTCCACAAATTAAACTTGACATTGCATGAAATGTGTCTGCTATATGGAGCACAGTAGAGGCTGAGTATTAGGTCAGTCCGGGGGGGTAGAGAGACAGTGTACACAAACCATGTGAAACATGGGGGCAGGCTCTTAAACTATGAATTATATCAAAGATGTTTTAAATCTTTTTTTCTTGCCTCACACTGACATGGGTTCATTTTATGTTTGGTTTTTCAGGTTATGATGAAAAAATTCAGACGTCTCTAAACTTAACCCAGCGTTTCTCCAAGATGCAGAAATTACCTCTGGACCAGTTTGGGAGAGCACCTCCATTAACTTGTGGTCAGATCAGTCTCAAAAGCATTAGCTTCATGTTGAAAATAAATGATAAATGAAATAATTTAAAGCTAGAACACTTGAGAATATGTCTAGTAATATTTCAATAGGCTTCTGATTAATACATGCTAATTTTAAAAATGTAGTGCAAATCACTCTTTGGTGCAGAGACATTCATCTATTGAACCTTTGGTGTGCTACACTGTAGGTTTAAATGATCCCACTACTCTTACAACAAAATCAATATTTAAAAGAATCATAAAAAAATCAGTAGTAGTACAACAAACATTCCAAAAGTAAACATTGATAGGTTGGAGTACCTAACTTAGATTTTTTTATATTTTTTCAAGTTTGATTAATACCACATTACTGAAATAGTTTTGCCACACAAGAGAGACACCCCAGTAAGCACATATATAATAAAATATTGCAGGCTACAATAAAGAAGTAAACTTTCAAAAATATTTAATAATAGTGATGAAAAAAAGCCTAAATGATCAGTTTAGGAATCTAATTCATGCAAAAGTGTTTCATTACAAAGAGCAGTTGTTCTTGGGACCCCTAATTTACGGAATTATTTTATTTAGAGAAGGTTACTGGTTTTAGACTCTTTCTCACACAAAATGTGGGTATGTAGTAGCACATGACACTAAACCCCACAAACTAGACTTTTCATAAGGGATTAGGGAACTTGGAGTACTATTTTTTAAATCAGAAAACTGAATCTAAATACTAACTTTTAAAGGTCAGTCAAGCAGCCTTACAAGGTTTCTACTTATGAAATGGAATTGCCGGTGTTTGTTATCCCTTTAGTCAGTTCTATTTTTACTACAACAGCAAAAAAAGTTAATACCACCAATAACACAACACTGTGCTTAGCAGTCAGAGAGAATTTAATGTCAGTTGTGAAGTCTCTTTTCAAAAAACTGAATGCCTTTTAACCTAGTAAACTATTTAGCAGCACAGGGAGGAACAACAAAAAATGGAATTAAAGGAAACTGAATTAGTAAAAAAATAAATCAAAATAAAAAAATATTTTATAAAATCATTTGAAATGGAGGGGTTAACGGAGCATAGATATCCTCTCTTCCAGCTTAATATAGGACTTTAGCCAGGTGCTTCATACCTCATGTTAGCCAAATACTGAAACTGAACCACATTTCTTGGCGTTTGGTGGAATTTCAGTGATCTTTGCAAAGTCAAAATTTTCTGAGCACCATTACTGTAGTTGGAAACAAGTAATATGCTTTCTGCATCACATTCTTGCTATACACAGTACTGTAATTTGTCTCTCCTACGCTACTTCTTCAAGGAGTTAACAGCAGAGGGCGCCATTTCCATTGCCTTTTTATGCAGTCACTGACGATCTCTTGTTGCATGTTTTTAAGAAATTTGCAGTTGGAATGAAGTGAGCTACAACAATGCTGTTGCTGCCACCCCCTTTTTTGGTTCCGTTTTAGATCTGCCATTCATCTGCCAGGACACCCCTTCTTCTAGCGCTTAATCACCACCTGCTCATACGCCCCAGCTCCAACCCTGAAATAACAGATGAAATGCGTCACAGCACAAACACACCATTTTCTATTCATAATGGCAAATTAAACATACTTTATTTCAGACTGTGAATTTATGTTTAGATTCTGCAAAGCCTTTTGAGAACCTATTGATAATAATAATAACTATTATTATAATAAAGCACTCAAAATGCTTTACAGGTAATGGGGACTCCTCTATCACCATCAACATGTAGCCCCCCCCCCCTCGGATGATATGATGACAGCCAACGTCCACCCGTATGCTCATCAAACATCACTTAACAGGGGAGGAGGACAGAGCGATGAAGCAAATTTCCCCCTGGCCCTACCAATCATGGTAAATTTGGCCAGAACGCCCCGTGATTTTTAATGGGAAAAAAAGCAAGGACCTTGGTTTTCACATCTCATCCGAGGGAGTGTGCCTTTTTACAGTGTAGTGTCCCCATCACAACACTGGGGCATTGAGGCCCACAAAGACCGCAGGGTGAGCGCTCCCTACTGGTCCCGCAAAACCTCTTCCAGCAGTAACCTTAGCTTTCCCAGGAGCTCGCCCATCCTGTTACTGGCCAGACCTGTACACAATTATTCTGTTGTGTTTGGGCTTTTTTTACATACAAGGTGTTAATTAAGCCGTTAAATAAAAAAAACTACCAATTAGCCTAGAGTAATATTGGCGATCTGAATACGTCTTAAACAACACACCTGGTGGGGAGATGATGGGTGCCAAGTGCAGTGCTTCCACCTGGACCAACAAATAACCGCAATCCTTCTTCTGAAATCCCAAAACAGGTTAAAAAAATCAAAATATTGAACATCAAACATACATTGCAAAAGCCAGTACTTGTCATTCTGAGGCAAACTCTGGTTGCTAAGCAACCTAAAAATAAGTAGGTATTGACATATGTCTTCTTTTCCCAATACTCTGCCGAGAAGGATGTTTAATCTTTAATGATAGATCATGTCCATTATTTGAATGATGTAAAACACTCGCCCCCTTTTAAATAATCTCAAATGACAGTCTCCCATACAAAGTAAAAGGCAACAAACTAAGTTTTCGTAAAGCAGAAACCTCATAATAAATGCACATTTCAGCAATCTTTCAAACAGGCTGATAAAATGTGATCTGAGCTATTGAAAACAAAGAAATGGAATTAAGAAAATCTCATTTCCAAACTGCGATTAAGTCTCTTCCTGCTAATTAAAAGGGAAAAAAAATTTCAAACCTTGATTCTGCAATCCGCAGTTTCACTTGCAGTTCCAACCTATATACAATCCCACATTAACCATACTATTGTTCATTATTTGTCCCATATATGAACAAATTATTTTTTTCTTTTTTAATGTATTTATAGTCAGTCACTCTTGAGATACCTTCTGTGCTGGAGTCCAATAAGCTGTGCGTGAAATCCTGACTCTGGAGAATCTTTTCCACAATGTCATCGGCATCTACTCTTGTGGCATCAACCCTCTTCAGCTGAGACTCCACTGAATCCTGCTTCATAGGATGCCTGTGCAAACATGGTAAAAATTGGCAGATCATAAAGTGGTTCACATATTGGGGTGATTTTGTTCCTGATGCCTCTCTGGCACTTAAGATGAGGCTTGAGTATTTTTTTAGTAGTACTTTTTTAGACAATAGATTGTAGTTTATTAAGGAGATTGGGGTTAAAATATTCATAAATGTCAAAACTGTAAAAATTGGGAGTGAAACCTTCCCAGAAACCTCTTGGAGGTGTGTCATTTGAGTTCTTTAAAAAGGATGGCCCCGATAAGATTGCCATGAGTCTAGGTTCTCCTTAAAATCAATATCTGACACTACTGTAAGTCAACCAAAAACTGGAACACATTTATAAGTGAGGTACTGAACTGTATTTTTCCCCCAGAAGACTGAAACATATTTTAATCTGATTTATTCAGGTTAAACAACAGAGCCTGTTTTGTGGACATGAGTAAGATTTGTGATTCCGAGAGTCGCGTCTTGCGTCGCAGTGCAGTGTCACTGGTTACCTGCTGAGGCGCTCTGAAGAGGACGCGCTCTTGACAGGGGTGAGGTGCTCTGGCATGGCTGCACAGGCTGCAGCACAGTGCCCCGTCCTGGGGTCCCGGTCGTCGCTGGGCTCAGGAATGCTCGCAATCCCAGTTGAAGTGCTGCCCACCGAGGTGTTCCTCCTGTGCGAGAGCTCCGAGAGACTGGAGGAGCGCGAGTGCCCCGTGCTATACCCTGCGGCATCATCAAAAAAACAAAACGGACACAGCTGAGCTTAGATCAGAACCCACCACAACAAAAGGAGCCATTTGCTTAATTTACCAAAACTATCAAAATGTTGGGCAAAGAAGCTGTAAACAGCAAAATACAAAACACTAATCTTCAATTTACTAATTTATTTTTGTTTGCATGACCTCATCTTAAACTATAGCCTTCTGTCACTTTAATAATGTTTATAACCTTGTCATATAATACAACAAATCTTATTATTAACTGTTTTAATTAACTCTGCCTCTCGTCCAATACGTTTTTCCACTATATGGTCTCCTTTATGCTCAGGATTTTAAACTTGGTTCAACAGAGCACATTTTATTTCCCGTTTTGAAGATGCTGCATAGTCTGTCGATGCCTGAATCTAATCTTATATCATCTAAGAGGCTAAAATTGGAGGATGTGACTTTTTTATTTCTTCTACGCCCTTAATCTTTGATCAATGGCCTAAATGTATGGAAATAAATACCAACATTTCCCATGAGTATGATACTATCCACATCTATTGAACATTCCATCTGTATTCCCTAGGACTAGGAGGAGATGGTGCACTGACAAATGTCTAATTGTAAAAGGCTGTAAGTTCTTGCTGCTAAATTTCCAACTACATTTTCCATTTTCAAAAAGATGGACAATAGAAAGTCTACATATTTGGGTCCATTACATACAAGATATATGCTGATTCACGTAAGGATAAATAAAATTGGGCTTTACTCAAAGTTAACCTGTATTTCTCATATTCCCGATAGTCCACTGCTCTGTGTCATAGCAATAAATTTGGTATTAACACCATAGGTAAGGATAAGCCTACAGGAAGCAATTTCAAAGCACTTGCATAGTTTTAGAGAAGCAGTATAAATTCAAAGCACAGGTATTTCAAAAATACATTCAGAAAACAAAAGCCACAGTGATGGTAAGGAAGAATCACAAAAATCAGGGAAACACATTGATATCGCAGTACAGGGATTTAATTATTTAGTCTGCCTTTGACACATAACACAGACACTGGGGCTTTTTGTAATATTTAAGTGCTCTACCCCACAATCTTTGAAAATGTTCCCCAAATGTAAAATCTCACCACAATTACTCAAAGTATGATGGTAACAAAGCTTATGATCTGTTAATATCCATACCTGATACTTTAGACTGCTGACTAGCATAGCTTGAAGTTCTGGAGTGACCCCACATCCCCAGTTCATCAGGAACAGAGGCACACTTTCCTGGGATCTCTGTTAGGTTTGTAAAATAAAAGCCTGTAATTAGCTATTTTTGACATACAGTACTTCTGCTCTGTGTTTAGGAGCAAAATAGTCTCACACTCAATCATGTGTCTAGTTTTAATTGAGTATAATTAAGAAGCAGAGAGAAAGGATGAATGGAGATCTGAAGACATAATTTCACAAATTGCCCCAGAACATGGCACAACACAGGAAAAAGGAAATACTGAATACGTAAAACAGAATGCAAAGTTAAAGTTAGCACATAGGCAGCAAAAACATCACAAACTATTGGCAGTGGCAGAAAAGTTACTTCCTGCTACTATGTTTGATAATGTTTGGGGAGATCGAGGGTGGTGATTTACAGTGCAAAGCAGCTTGTGTGTTTAAAATCTGACATATTATTGGTTTCGTTAATTTATGGAAACAACGAGCTGCCAGGATTTTCCTCTTAAAGTGTTATGTGGCTTTCCATGATCCTTGTGGATGGTGTGAATAATGTCAGATTGCAGTAGCTGAAGAGAAATTATGAGATCTGAAAAGAGTCATAAACCTGGAAAGGCTGTCAATTAAATTCACTTAAGAGGCTCTCGAGAAACATTCTAGATACAGCAAGTACAGAGTGAACAACAATGTTGAATTCTTATCTCAAAATAGGACGTTCATCATGTTTTGAAACTTACTTTGCACATTGTTCCAAAAATACACCTACCAGTTAAATATATAAAGCTTATCTTGATAAAAAGAAATCTGCACGTCATAACTAGACTTTTGTTGTGAATTTAAAAGCATATTATATTTGTGCAGTTCAAAGAACATCTTAATGACATCTAAATGACTGTACCAGAAATACTCAGGTATGGTTTTTGCGTATCTCCTCCTTTTCTGTCTTCATGTAGAAATTCTGTCTCTCCTTGTATGCTGATGTATGTTGCTGTAGACGGAGGCCTGTAAATGAAAATTATTTTGTGTTTAATGAGACGGAAATATCACAAAGTCATTTAAAATAGCTTGAAAATGACAAACCTGTAACTAAAGAAAAGAAAAAAAAATACTGACAGAATTAGTCAAAACAATATCTCAATACACTTAAAGTAACAATAAAGAACACACTACAGAGAAGACAACAATTAAAAAAATACACTTCAACAAAAACATTTCAGCCTGAAAAATAAACAGATAACACCAAAATACATGAGATATACAGTAGCTTGTCTGATGTCATAGGAGAGAGAGTTCCAGTAACCAGTCTCTCATACTACTGCTCTGTGACACAAAAAGTATTTATCTCTATTTTACAGCACAAGCTGATCTGATACAATGGTATAAGTGTTACAGAATACTTTAGAGATAGGCAGCTTTGCTTATTGTTTTAGAATTTTCACTGAAAAGGAATAAAGCACATATTCTTTACGAAAGACTACAAAAGTAAATATATAGCTTTTCAAATTATGGCAACAGGTCAAGTCTGCAACGCCTGCAATTCTTAGCTTTTAGGAAATATGGTTCCGTTGTTTCCTATTGTAGCCTTAGTGGGCAGTATGTAACAGGAAAGTATAAAATAATTAGTAGTGTATTTAATTGTATCCATATACCGCTTTTCACACCAGAGCCTTTTACATTTAGGAGGGAACCCACTTCAACCACCATTGAGGACCCTACTAGCATCTTTACTACCCTTCAGTTCAAGTAGAGAAGTGAGAAAAATGCTTCACCAATTAAATTTGACATTTGTGAAATTTATCCAAGATGAATATCTACAGTTGTGGGAAGTTCCAAGGGATCTTTTAATGATCAAGTAGCAAGTCCTTCAGGTTAATGACTCATCCAAAGGACAGCACCACCAAACTACACTTGGTATGAAGCGCACAAAACATAAAAATAAAAAAAGAACATGTAGAAGGAAGAAACAGTTTTCAATAAATTAAGTTCATAAATACTAAAAAGTTACTATGTAACTTTAGGTCATGCAAAATATAGCTCAAGAAAAGGTTCCTGGGTTATGGCAAGTCATGTTACAGAGAACAGCTTCTATTAAAAGCTACTTAAATTAGGAGCAGTACATTCCATTTCAAAATCCAGCTCTTAATCCAGCCTTAGGAAATATAACCTGAGTAAAGCTGTTTTAATACCTTAAGATGCCTGTATCAAAAATGTATTTCATCTAGACTGCTAGATCTCAATGCATTTAAACGTGGTAGTTCTCTTTCTGTAATTGTCACATATATTGTGTCTCACAATCAAAATAACTACTATACTAGAATGCTGCAGAATTTAATTACTTCATTGTGCTTCATTAATGTCAGTAATATAAACAATGAAACAATTAACAGGGCTTAAAGGATTATATAATTCCCGTGTCACTGCTTACAATACAATCTTAAGCCAAAATGGATTTGTCACATTCTTATGGGTCACAAAGCCAAACACCATAAGTTTCATTAGACCACCATCAAATAAACAAAATGAAATCCTTAAAGGTGTTTCCCCATACAAAGTTCTCATTTGTTTCTTGGTATATTTGGATTGTCCTGGAAAACTTAACATTTTCTTTTAAAGCCAGGACAGTTCTCACTTTATACTTGCCAGGTCTTGAATAAATCTACATCACTGGATCCTGAAACTAACCTCAATGGCAGCACTTCCGATGGGACAGAATGACTTAAAATGACTAAAATATTTATCTATGGCAAGTTAAGACAGACGCTAGAACATTAGCAACTGTTTTTGTGGGAATACTGTGACTTTCTTCTTTGGGGTTAAATGTTGTGTTTTTATGGTTTAGTTATTCATGAAACCAAGGGAGAACTCTTGAGACACACTTCCCAGGCTCTTGGCAGTAGGAGACGTAGTAGTAAAGTTTTCATAATATTTAAAGAATCTTTTGATTGACTGTAGAGGAATCAATCTGTGAAGGCTACTTCATTCGAAGCAGAAAGATTCTCCTGAAGCCCAACTATTAAAGGGCAGAATGTTTTTTTTTGTCAGACGCTGGTTAAACTGGTTGACTCAACAAGCCATCTTAACCTAAGATCTAAAACTCTTGGAATTTGTAATACTAAAAATCAGGTACAAAAACACAATGTCATTTTTTCTACACAATATCAGAGGAGACAAATCGCGTCAAACATTGTTGTGTAAATTGTTACATTTGGAGAGAATCCCACTCCAAAATTAAAAGCAGGCTTTCCCAAACCTAAGGTCTTCTCGAGTCATTTTATATTTCATCAGTAGATTTTCAAACAGATGAGTAAGAAACACACAGTATCCTCTGTGATCCTGCTTTTCCAGATGACAGGTTGTTTTCTTTAGGCTCACTCACACGCACACAGCAGTGTTGCCAAAACTCCAGTAAATAGACTGAAAAATGTAGCTGCAAAGACTCAATTTTTCAGTAAAGCTCAGTTGCTAAGCAGTGTTCCAAATGAAAAGTCCACCCATTAAAATGTGATGAAATGACACGGATTCTACTCCAAGTTAGGTTCAAAGAGCTAGTACAAAAAAAAAAAACATTCAGAAATCGGTTTTCAAACCTTTCCACATTCACTTGCATTATTATAACAAATTTTGATCTCCAGTTCCTTTCTCTGGTTTTCAGAAATTGTTTGCTTTTCCTCTGGCAAAACCCCAATTTGCTCTTCAGGATGAATTCTGAAGTGTACAGAAGGATCTTATCTGCTCAGATCCAACCAAATGCTTCAAAACTCATTGGATGGTGCTTCACCTTGCAGCAGGACAATTACCCCAAACATACTGCTAAAGCGACTATGGAGTTTTTCAGGGCCCAAAAGTAGAATGTTTTTGACTGGCCAACTCAATCACCCAACCCGAATCCCACTGAGCATGCATTTCACTTAGTGAAGACAAGACTGAAAGCAAAAAGCAAAAATGGACTGCACTCTATGTAGTAGTAATAATCTTGAAGACAGTTTTAAAACTGGAATGATTTTAGAAGCAATGGTACTTAGATGACAGATTTCCCCTTACAGACAAGTCATAACTCACTTAAGAAATATTCCCATAAAACATGCAAAATGGTATTAAGGATGCAAAAAGGGAACAAAACATGAAGATGTTTCTAAGATGTAACCAAGGATGAATTTTCCTTGGTTAAATATGCACCTGACATTGGACTGGAAGGTTTTCTCAGGCTGTGATATCTTAAATTAAAAAAAAAAAGTCTGATTACAAGTAACCACTAAAACATTCTGCCAGGAAGCCATGGCAGGCCTTAAGAGCTCCGAGACCTACACGTACGAACCTGTCAAGCCTCAGAGCTACACTCACAAAAACAACTGTAGTCAATGACTACAGTGCATGAGAACAGGCAGCTAAGCCTGCAGACAATTGAAATTCTCACGGTATACTCTACCTCAAAGCAGATTTGGCAGTTAAGAAGGATTTTCATATCAAGTACAAATTTAAATAGCAACCTTCTACCTTCTGGTGTTTTAGCATTTTATCTAGTGAGCTACAACACGTGACTGCCAAGAATTTTTGCTTCTGGAATGCATCAGTAATTGCTAGTTCAATTCCTAAGCTTACTCTCAAATGGATGGGCGCAAGCACAACTCTTGAATAATTACTAATATATACATGTATTCCAGTTAATAATAATTCATAAACAGCTTTACAGCATCAGAAAATATCACCTTGATTGTCACCAGCACAATGTGGTATGTTTCTAAATTAATTTCTGAATATGTTGCAGTATCCATTTTCAGTTATTAGGGTCACATTATCTGATAGACATCAATAGAATAACTTATACTCTTAATCTGCATTGATGGGAAGTCAGAAAATCTTATACATTTTTTATTTCACCTTCAGGGTAAAGAAGCATTTAGTGCGCTTTGACAAGTTCTTCCACGGTGTATCACTTTCAGTGTGAAAATTAAGTTTTTCCTTCGATCCTGTTCTAAGGTTGTTCTTTCCTAAAGTGGGTAGTATTTAGAAATCCTACCCCAACTCAGGTCATTTACAAGTCATTAAATTCTATAAATAAATCATTATTCTTAAAACAGCTTTTTTTTTAAATTCAGGGCCCCTTTTTGTATTCTGTAGAAATGTTTACTACAGCAATATCATATTAACAATATTAACAAAATTATAACAAATTATTAATTACATTAACAAATAGCTTAATAATTGTACCTTTCAACAATTATTATTTTGTATATTGCAAATGTTGAATTGCACAACAAGGTTTTTATATAGACAAAGGATCCTAAAGCACTTTACATATCCCACTCATCCACCACTAAAGTGCAGAACCCATTTGGATTATATGTAGCAGCCAAATTGTACAGCAGATCAGGTATAGAAGTGAGAAATTGCTTTACCAATTGAATTAAGGTTTGTTAGACTCTCTGACTGCACCATGACACTTTCTTAAAATGCATCAACGATGCAAGGCTTCAGGAAGTCTGCTTTGAGAAGCAGCCTTTTGAAAAGAAAACCTTTCTGGCCACCCGATGAACGGAAATAATCTACTCCACTAACTTCCTCTCAAACAATCTCATTTTAAGTGTGTTGACACTTTCTGTTGCAGTATTACACACATTTGCTAAACAGCTAAACTAAAATCTGAATCCTACATCTAAATGAACCAAGGATGGTATTTTCAAAGCTTTATACAGTACTGCTGTATTTGAATTGAAGCACTGAAGGTTTTAAACCTCAAGAGCTTACAGTATACTGCCTTACTTTATACCAATCAATCTGAAATTGATTTCAAAAATGATTAATGATAATGTAATAAAAAAATCCATGAAAAGTGTTTCATCAAGAAAAGGGATGGGAGAGTTCATTATGTCTATTTTGACAAGCAGGTGCATAAGCATGAGAAGGAACAGTAATCCTTTGTAAACTAGACCTGGGCTAGGGAAGACAATTAACCATCTGTAAATATTTAGCCACGCAAACACACAGATTTCTTACGTTTTAAAGCAGGGGTCTCCAGACATGAGCTGTGTGCTTATTACCACCTAAAACATTGAAAAGAAATAAAGGAAAGAGAATAAGCATGTTACATAAAAATGACAAATTTCCCTTAAAGATATTGTTCATTATTTTTGTTAGATTAACAAGTTTTATACTTCTTTAGCCTGCATATATATTACTTCAAAACTATATAAATAAAAAATATTACTGACAGTTACTGGTTGGTTCTACTGTATACTTTATAATATAACAGTCCACACAGTTAAATGGATCAGTCTCAGGAATTTTATCTGATATTCCCACAATATCCCACCTTCATCCATTCATTCATTTTCTAACCACTTAGTCCAATTCAGGGTTGTGGGGGAGCCCAGGCCTATCCTCACAATCAATGGGCGCAAGGCAGGGCACACACTAACACCTTGGGTCACTTTTCACAAAAATATCCCACCTTGAGTATGGAGTTATCTTGACGGGTGTTCTTGGTATCGTAACCCTCTAGTAAGCATCTACGTGTCGTACTCCCAGAGCCTGCAAACTCAGCCAGATTTAGGTCAGCAAAACCAAGCTGCAAAACAGAAAGGAAAATAAGCCTTTTTGTTTAATGTTTTTATTGATCACTGATAAGAGGTGGTCTTGTACAACGTTTCTCTCAAAAAAGACATGTAAAGCGTACTGTTTTATAACATCACGTTGATGTACATTTTCCCCTGTTACCAGGCCACCCTCACCACAAACTGAAAAGGCTACTACAAAAAGAAAACTGTTGAATTATATTATTTTCCTCAAGGTACAACAAATTTAATTTCATTTTTTAAAATAACATAAACCAAAAAGTCCAATGATAACTTTCAATCACGGTTACATAGGGCTATAAAATGATAATAGCTATCCAGACAAAACTAAGGGCAAGCTGAAGATAAGACTGCTTAAAGTTCTTGTATGTTTAAGATGCTTTAAGTGGTGCATTTTGAAAACCCACAAATCAAATCCAAATAAAAAAAGCAGATCCATTAAAGGGAGCAATTAGCACTGGTGATTCATGTGTTGAAAACAATCAGACGCATCTGCTCCACATGACCAGAATAACAATCAACAACTCGTTGATGATCTCCAAATTACTTAATTAAATAAACCATGTATAATTAATCTCTATTAAACTGTTCCACCATCCATTTTCTAAACGTTTCTTCCAATACAGAGCTGCAGTGGAGCCAGAGCTTATCTTGGCAAGAAACTGACGCCAAGCAGGGAACACCCTGGATGGGACACCAGTCGATCACAGAGCAGACAGGCAGACACGGAGACACACACACAGTACGTCCATAAAAGGTGATGATTTAATGGCTTAAAATATTAGACATTTTGTTTCTACCTTACCTTTGCAAATGTTTTTCCACCCTTTAGTTCCTGGAAAGAGAATTTATTGGATTATTATTGGAGCAGAAAATATGACTTTTTCCTAAATTATTGACTAGATGAGATCCAATGTAATCTACTTTTATATATGATGGGTACATTTATGTTTAGACAAAAATGGATTTACCATTTTTAGCAGAGCAGGTATCAGACAATCTCAACTGCTAAGGAAACACTACTGTATGCTATCCCAGCTTTGTGATCATATAATACAGAATCTGCTTTATTTATTTCTGCGGGGAAAAATGCATACTGAAAGACTTACAAAAATATTATTTTTTTATAAGATTTTTTAAAATATGATTTACAATTGACAAAAAAAGACCACCAAAAAATGAAGTCCAATGTGTCAACAAGGCAAAGAAAAATAACACATACCTTCCTTACTGATACTCTGCACACACAGGGATCTAACACTCCAGTACTGGCACTGGCACTCATCTTACATGGGAATGAGAAGGTCTTCCTCCAGCGAACACAGTTGGCTTGCACCACCTCCCTAACCAGAAATGAAGGCAGACACCATGTCAAAACAAAGTGCCATAGTCATCTACATCCATCCATTTTCTAACTGCTTCATTTCAATTCAGGGTCGGAGAGGAGCTGGAGCCTAACTTGTCATACAGGGGGCGTGAGGTGGGGTACACCCTGGTTGTGACACCAGTCCATTGTGGGGCACAGCCATACACACCAACACTCTCACGCCAGGGCCAAATTTTCCCAGAAGACAATTAACCTGCCAGTGTGTCTGTGGACTGTGGGACATGGGGAGAACATATAAACTCCATGGTGATTACACCCCAGGTCATGAATTGATCCCAAGGCCCCAGTGCTTGGGCAGAGATAGCATGCCACCCTGTACGAAGCCTTGAATCTACAAATCCCAAATAACTTATAGAAAGATGTTTTGGTCCATCTCATCACCAAAGCCTTTTGCCTTCAAGGTTTCAAGGGTGTATATCAAAAGCTCAATACCAGAGTCACACTGGAAGCATTCAACACAAAGTTTCAATGTATCATGTTTGAATATCCAAACGTTCTGATCTCTACCTTAATATGGTTACTTAAAAAACAGCTGGCCACATCAAATATTAAAAGCTGGCAAATACAATGGAATACTATCAGACTTAGCTTTCAAACAAATTAAAATTCAACAATCATATTAGGTTACATACTAACAGTAATTTAAATATAAAGCTGTATGCACCTTGAGAACTAATCACCCTGTAGTACAACATTAAACAATGTAGAATTGGCAGTTTTTAGGCTCCTCTACCCCATTTACAAATTTAAAACAAGTGGTTCTCTCCATCTTTCACCTAGAACATACCGCACATCTGAATAAAATTCACAGAATCTAACTGAATTCCCTTTTCAAGTTGTGTAATGTGATTAATTAAAACACTTTACACACACTTCAGGAGTAAATATAAAGTTCTTCTGAAAAAAGAAGGGCATAACTGATAAGCACATTTGCAGAACATTCATAAGACTAAAATAGAAGATGGGGCAGCCACTCCAGCTAAACAACAAATCTTCAAATCTTCACAATCCTGATCGTTACAATAATCTAGTAATTAAAACATGCAACCTTAAGTTTTATACTCAAAACAGCAGTTCTTCCACACAGCAGCAAATATTTATTATGGAAAATTGAACGCTACTCAACTGCTTTGGGCCAAAATGCCACGCCTTCTTGTGCTGTTGTTTTTTTAAATCAAAATCTGTTAACCAAATGGTAACTATAGAAACATAATAAGACAAAACAGGTTGTAGTCATTCTGGCAAACAGTCAGTAATGATGACAAACATGTATGGGTATCACCACTTTTGCCATAAATAAAACGATTCACTGATTTGTTTTGGGTTTCTATGATGTGGTCAATTCTAAGAAACAGCTCACTTTTAAATGCACTGCATGACAATACTGAATTAAGATTACATTCAGAATTAAAAATTCATTGCTGGCATGAAACTGAAAAGCCTATCTCTCACTGTGTGAGAAATGGATGCATTTTTATCTTATTCTTATTTTAATTTACCAGATCAGAAAAGGCAACATTGTAAAGACTTTGCAGTTAGTTTTTTTTTTCCGGACACCCTGTCCTTAAAGTTCTATGAAAAGATAAATGCGTGTTCACGCTGGCTTTATGCTCTTTAACTGCATTTAAGTAACTGGGGAAAAAAAATCTAGTTTATTGTTTTACTGTTTATGGAGTGGTATGATTTAGAGCAGCTTGATGCAACAAGGACAAAAACTATTTCTTCTCTTCATATTGTTACACCTGAGTGCTAATCTTACAAAACTGAAAGCTACAAATCTTCAGCTACACCAGTTCTAAAACAATATTTATACAACATCTTTTATTAGTCTTAATAATAAATGTGTGTTGTTTTTTTAAATAAAAAAACTTTCATTTTTTTTTAATAGTTTACTGATACAATATATTTACGATTTAGGCTGTTTCTGACCTCTACACAGTAACATGGCAGCTAATAATAGATACATACAACATAAAATATAAATCTTTACAGTGGTTTCGCAGAACACTAATTATCGCAAATCCTAAACTACCTAGTGTTGATTTAGGAAAGAGAAGCTAAATCCTTTGCTAATCAGGATATACATAACCAGCGCATGCTTTTGTCTTACGTGCTACTGGCCAAGAATTAAAAAAAACACTGGATTCTTCTGTAGACTCTTTACATCACCAGGTGGATCAAAGCAAATTATTCCAAATGAAATCGAAACTGCCACCAGAACGATCAGGTTAACCCTGAGGAAACAAATGATCTGCAACATGCAATTGTTTAGAGAAGGGATCATTTCAGATTAGTGGGCTACCCCCTCATTTGGAAGGAGGAGGGTTCACACACAGGAGATGGAGCCTGACTTTTCTCTCAACATTAGCTGGGCAGGAATTCCCGCCGCCTTGTTCAAACCATTTTTCATTAAATCTTTAAAACAAGCGGACAATCCAGCACTGTCTTCGTTTCACTTGATCTGTAACAAGATGGCAGTTATTAAGCATCCAGGAAATGCAGCCAAAACACCCATCACTGCAGTTCAGCTTTGAAGAAACCTGAATATTCTCCCCTACAAGAATCTTGACACTTTCACCTCTATTTCATTTCCTAAATGCTTTATAAAAGCAGTCTACAACAGATCAGTTCATGATCCCCGGTGACACATGAATGTGAAAAGAAAAGCTATTTCACCTGCAGAACGAACCAGCAGTACTTCATTTAGAACACTTTATACAAACAAAATAGCCTATTCGCATCCACAGACTGCAAATGTGACACGAATAGAGAATTTACACCTACACAACTAAAACATGGCTTTTCCCACCACAGCACATTGTAGATTCTATTGTAGTTCTATCAGGAACCATCAGCAGCTACTGTATGTGATGCTCGCACATCAAAGCACACCATGCTTCTGCAAACCGCTCAAGTGAAAGGCTAGGAAGTGTGATAATGGCATTGCATTTCCATTTTTTTTTGCTTGAATCTAGTTAGCACTAAGTGGAGCAGGAAGAAGAATTAAAGGAATATTTGATTTACAGTGAAACCCATTTACAGTGAGACACAGTGCACTCTACTGATGAACAGATCCTCTGGGCTTTCTGCCTCAGAGCACTTGTACTTGCACTTCAGACCTGGTTTCTCTAGTTTCTCTAGTTTCTCATGCTTTGCCAACAGAATCATTTCTCTCCTTAAAGTCAGCTAAAATCAAAATCGGCACAGATGCAAACGTTTCACAGATTTCAAAATGGTACAAAAGTTGGCATATGCATCAGAATTTCCAGAACGCATCTAGAACTAGATTTCCCTGTGACCTGGAGATATCCCTAGATTTATGACACTCTTGTATAGTAAAACTGGCTGAAAAATACAGAATACAACGAGCCAAATAATGAAAAACTGCCTATGACCGCTATCTAAAAATGTTCATGATTGTAAATTTTTCACATTTGAAAAGAAACCAATCTGAACTGTTCTTCTACATCATTAATTCATAGGATAAAATTACACATACAAATATTTTGTGATTCAGATCACTTTGCTCTGGCAAAATTGTGTTAAATTCTACTTTTCTACTTCACCTTCCATTAAAAGGAAATTTCTTGAAGACTTGAAGACTTCCAGTCATAACTATTTATTCTCTGCATCCTAAAACTGCAGAGTATTAATTAGTATTCTTAACATAAAATTCTGACTAAATCAAGGCATTGACATAATGCAGATTTTCTTCCAATATACTGCAAAATCTTGTCAGCACTATGTGGGCTAAAGTACCATTTGGCAGAATCCTGTTTCAAATGCCACTATATTTAGATGTTCATAATGATACACTGCCTGCATCTTCTGAGTACAGCAGATCTGAAAATAGTTTATCTCACTTATGTACAGGATTTGTGTTGACAGTAGCGAGGTCATATGTGACCCTTAGCTCCATTACCAATCACTTTTAATTTCCTATATGAACTGATTAGAGTCTTGTGTACATCTATGTGCTAGCCGTCCCTAACAGATCATTTTAAGTTCAACATAATATATAACGCGCTGACAATATCTTTCAGAGAGTCAAAGACATCAATCATAGAAAGTGTTGCTCACATCTGCATGAAAAGTAGTATCACTCCTCTCTTATGACTTAAGCTAAAAAAAAATGCTACGATTAGCAAGGTTTCCAACAGACTAAAACAGAGTGATGAATAATAATCTAAGAATCTGAAGCCCCATTAGTTTTAGTACATACCCGATACAAAAAACGACTGAAGCAAAGGAGGACACCACTGACTAAGTAATGTCACTCCAGACTGAATTCAACACAGGAAGGGGAGCAACGTACCAGCAACATGTATAATAGCCAGGGCTGATGACAAAAAGCAGCTGGTGACTACACTGCCTAACTTTAAAACAAGCAATTTCATGTCTCTAATATGACCCTAGAGGCTTTGCTGCAAAAGCAAGTTAGAAAACTCTTTTTTCCTCCCGTGTTCATTACTAGGGTGACATACAGTATAGGCTTCCTACTCCTGACAAGTTACTAGACAAGGTTGCACAGCAGACAGAGAAAACAAAGTTTAAATCTGCGACTTACATATGAACTCAACTGAAATTATAAAAAGGTAACTAATGTACAGAACTGGAACAACGACATGATTTTTTTTTTCTTGTAAAATTCTTCCAATCCAAGATTCAAATACTGGTATAGCTTAGTGTACATAATGGTGGGTACATCTTAAAAGACTTTTAAAGACCTGTGCTCTGTAAGGGGTCAAACTAATGTCTGTACATCACGAGCGCAGTCCACAAACAGAAGTCAGACTCACTGGATCTTTGAACTCCTAATCCAGCTTTGTATATTTCGGTCAACCATCTACACAGATCTGTTAAAGGTCAACATCAAAGGCCAAATACCAAGTTAGCCAGACAGGTTTGTGTAGATCAATGGCCATGGGTACACCATGTAATAAAACTACTGACTTCTGTATCAACAGTTCAGCTTCATTTGGACTTGAAGCCGTCTGACTTTGTGACTAATTTAAAAGATTTTCCCCCTATGAATATTCCTTTCCTCATTAGACCGAAGAAGAATGTATCAATAAAAGTGAAATCTGAATGAAAAAAAAACATAGTTCAAGGCATTTATTCTCGTTACATATTGTTGACTTGCATATCCATTTGACACATAGGCATTTTTGTCATAGCTTTTACTGTGGTTTATGCATGCCCAAAGATGTGTAGCTTAAGCTGAATAGCTTTCTATTTATCAAAGACACATCATGGTTAAATGTGTTTATTGACGATTTTCATGAGAATAGATTACTGGAAAAGGATAATGCTTTCCCAAGGCAGACATGGGCATCATAAAATCTCATTTATGTTGTTGCAAGTGAGCTGCTACTGAAGCGATGCTGGCGTTTCTTAAATCACCAATTAAAAAAAAAATCAGAACAGTCATAATTGCGCCTTGACATGACAACCTAGCGTAGAAACAGATAAACAGATTTCAGTCTTGCAGACAAAATAAACCACAAAAGTGATTCTGACACAAGTATCAAAATGGGGCAGTACTATAGCAACCAAGTACTTCTACATATACAGATCCAAAATCATAAATAGCTCCAGCTGCATTCCCTTCTGCAAATAAGAAACTGAATCACTGGGAGCATTCTTAAATGCTTACTGGAAAATCATGAATGTTCAGCTTAAATGCAGCAAACACAAGTATCACAATTTCAGAATGAGTCACTTTATATCCTGTATGGCGTCAATTTGGAATTTCAATACTCAGTACTGGAGGTTTCCCTGACTCATACTGTGAGTGTGGCGAATGTGTGTGGTTGTACTTCTATAAATATTCCCCAATGTATGCGTTACCGTTGCTAGTTTTGAAAATACTGTCTGTATGCACCACAATTTCTGGATGAAAGTAAAACAAGTAGTCTGCAGCTCTGGTTTGCTTTTTGTCAGCATGTAGCAAAACTGAAAGATCTGTAGGTTTTTGTTATTCATCTGTATGTGCCCAGTGGGCGAAGAGTACGTGGGGAGGCTGACAAGCTGAGCTGGACAGTCCAAGGTGTGTTTTAAGAATGAACAGTAGCTGAAATATCTAAAACAATCTCATTTCCACTAACTTCTATTAGATACTATGAGAAAAGAAAATTACAAGGAGACTTGGCTCATGCAAGCACATTAGTCAAAGGTGTCAACAAGGTAAACCTCTTGGTTAAGGACTTCTATAGAATGAAAACTGAAACACAAACTAGAAGATGCAACCAGAAACCGCAGAGTAATGATTTTAAGACTCAGAACATAGGCACATCTTTATACAGCGAATTGCAGGAATCTGTAAATAGTTATTGAGATATAATTTGAAGCCGACACTCTGGCTTCAAGAGGGTTAAAATGAAATCCTTAGATCAAAGAGTTGCTAGCAACTAAACAAGCTAGATTGTCTAAATGATGTCTGTTCATTTGTATCCAATTTTATGTTTTTATTTTCTCAATGGTTGCTTCTTTTGTTAGTACAAAATACTAAGCTAAGGTTTTATCTCACCATTTCATGAATGTTGCTTTGTTCCTCCTTGTGCTTAAGGTTAATGGAGTTCATTTTATTCAGTACCTGTATCCAGGTGCCAGAAGGCTTAATCATTCATTTCTTTAGGGTCAGCTATTAAACTCTTTCATCATGCAATATTGTATGATTTACCTTGTGTTTGTTTAAGCTAAGTGTTGGGCAGTTGGACAATATAAAACACTGATTGTAAAAATTGCAGGTCAAACTTCAAAGTGATAAACTGACTGAAAACCTTCAAGTATGCAACACTTATTCAACACATATTTCGCAAACAGCATACAAAATGGTAGTGTTGCAGATAACCATAAGGTTTTGGTCTAAAACTCAAATTATCATGAAAAAATTAAAAACTAACACCACACATTGCACACACACACACACACACACGTTCAAAAAAAACTTCAAAAGCATCAGCATTGCTCATTCTTTCCATGTCTGATCCTGAACTGCACATATTTGCATCACTTCAGAGATAACTCCTGCAAGTTATCTATACCTGTTCCTTTTACAAATTGATGAGGACGTTAGGTCTTGTGCATCCACTCATCTTATTTAAAAAGTTCTATAAAAGGGAGAATGCATCTGCTGCGGATAGATTTGGGTATATTTAGAATATACATTGGTTTCTCTGAAATAAGCACTGTGCGTTCTTTTTCTGATCATGTAAAGACCATCAAAGTGCAACATTTTCCCTTATTACCGTAAAGATTAGTTCAAAACTGCCACCACAGTAGAATTAAGATCAGCTCTCTACATTTCACCCCACAAATACATTACAGGGCGTTTCCTGCCACAGATTAGCTATCTGCACTCAGACAATAGCTCATAACTATTTGCAAACACTTGGTTCACATGGTTTTAAGATTGTATAAACCCTTATTCATCAAGGTGAGGCATGCTAATCACACCTCTACCATCCATTCAACCCAGACTTACTTGTTCAAGCCTATGTTTCTCAATCACGTCAAACCCGTCAGCTTGAAAGGGTGTGAAGATTGTGAGCAGGTAAAAATGACCGAGCAGAAAGGATGGCCAGTTCGAGAGGTGTGACCGCTCTCAGCTTGATGAATACTAGGGAAGCTTTACTTGAACAAGAGCATTTCCAAATGCTCTTGAAACCAGATCTTATTGTATGCTTTTTTTAACATACCGATACATCGGTCATAGCAGAATCTAAGAATGGGTTCTGACAGTAAAATTGGGAGGCCTATAATGGTAAAAAATGTCTTGACAGTGTATTTTTGCATCCTGTTGCATACAGATTGCTCACTAAATGCATTTGTGTCATCAGAGGCAAGATGCATATTCAGCAATAACATTTAAGAGACTAGTTTGCAAGTGCCATGAACTAATTCATCAAGCAACACCGAGTAAGAGCACAGCTTTGCTAATAATAGGATGTAGTAGTCTGCTATTCCAAATATGACAATTTCCACTTCTGTGTGTGACTATGATCAATTTAAAGAGGTTAAAGTTGTATGAGCAGGGAAGCAAAATTGTTCTTCTTTATTGAACATCCTCATTGCTGCATACTGAAATTGAATTATTGCAAACTTGATTACAGCTTAACTCTTCCAGTTTCATACTGATTCCACCTTACATTTTTCTCCTTACACTCAATGTCTCACACAATACACTCATTGTATGTCTTCTATCAAGCAACACCAAAAGCCTATACATACTAATGACAATCATAATACAGCTACATTGCATCAGATCGTGTTAATGTAAAACCAATGCAATAGCTTTTAAAAATGTATGAAAGCGTTTAATGTGCTTTAATAGCTTCAGCACAGATAGTCTACACTTAGAAATCAGTTGCTAACTTCTGTATTGCTTTCTGACAGTTCAGATTGACATCAATCTGTCACCCACGGCCATCGACTTCCTGTGATTGTTATGAAGCTATTACAAATCATTAGTGCTTTAAAACCCGGCACATATTTTATTAATACAGCATTAGTATAAGACGTGCAGATGACCGTCAACTTTACCATGCACGAATATTCATTTCAAGAAATATATAAAGCTTTACAGAACGCAATAACATCAACTACAACGGTACAATGTTTTCAGTTACTTCAGCACCTGGACTTTTTAATTTTTTTCCCCCCCAAAGTGAAAATAAAAAAACAGCAATTATCAATGATGACGAGGGTGGGAAAGAAACCACAGTTACAGTATTCACTTAAATAATAAAATATTTTTACCGAGATGATTCCTCCGAGAAGCCCCCGTCAAGCAGCCTGACTTTACAGAAGAGGACGCCGTTAACAAAAGGCACAGAGGACAGCTCGTCCAGTTCGAAGTCAACCTTAAATTTAAATTTCTTTTTCTTCATCATGATGAAAGCCATATATTGGGTGTAGGAGCCTGTGCACTCTCCTTTAAATTTCACAGTCCTCCAAGCAGGCAGCGTTCAAAAATCTACACCCCCATGATGACTGGTAACGTAGACGGAGGAAGAAGCCCTTTTCTGTAATGGTATTTTTCAGAAGTTGTTGATTCGTCGATAGACGAACGAATTTCCTCCCCCCGGATACATGTATGCCATCCGGTTGAACAGAAATTTTAAATTTTGTAATAACATTGCGATTCTTGTTTGGCAAAACGATCCGAGATATGGAACAGTGCACCTTGCATCGTTAGCGTCGTATTTGAACAAAAGTGAACATTCGGCGCTCCTTGTGTCACTGAGGGCACTGGAGAGGAGCACAAGCTATAGTGTACGTAATATTTAAAGAGGCAGGACGTGCACCAATGGTTTAGTCCAAGTAATTACTGTTTACATAATTATTATTAGGCTCTGACAGAACTAAGAAGATATCGAAACTTTGCCAGTATTAGGTGTTATACCGTACTGTGACCTAGAAGCTAAAATATCGTAGGGCTCACAATAAACGCAATTCTCAAAATCTCGAAGATGCATGGTTCTTTAATTAAAATTGTTACGCTGTCATGAATTACTATCGTCGTAATGTTTTTTATCAGTACTTGTTTTTTTTAAAAGTGGTGCTGGTAAAAAAAACAGTACCACGTTTTAAATGCACAATGAAATAAACCAATTAAATATTCCACAACTGATATCAGTTGTTTTTTTCGTGTAACAAAAAGACTTAATAAAAAATGACAAAGTTTTTATTGCTGTTTTTAGCAAAAATATTAGAACCTAAGAAACGCCCAAAACAGTTTTTGCATAGGATCTAAATGTCTTAAGCCTTCCTTTGTACACGCAGCTCCTCCGCTTAGGGTGTTCGGCCACCGCTCTTTTTCAAAGGTGCACTAAAACTAAAAGTAATCTTCACGAGCTCATGCCGCCTGTGTCAAAAGATATTTGCTGTACACATTTAGCTATATTGATTTAGGGAATAAGAGTAGTAGTAAGATGTCAGCTCACACTACATTCAAAAATGTAGAATTCAAATGTTTGTTTTTTTACAGTGAACAGAATTTTGTTGTTGGTTTTAATCAACCAGCCAAACTGGTTCCTGGGAACACTTGCAAACACAAACGGATCATCTTAAAGATACAAGATTTTTAAGTGTTGGAATTAACAGCATGTCAAAGAGAATGGGTTTAAAATACAAAAATGCAGCATACATCCGTATACTGTAAGTTTTCTTTCTTTTTTTACCCAGTCCACAACTAGTTTAGCAGGAAATCCAAGAGTGGTTATTTCCTGATTTTACAGGACAATAAAGGACACACTTTATCGTTGGCCTTTCTTAAATTTGTGAAAAATTATATAGATATCTAGATAGATATCTTATTATATTAGATATCCACATTTTATGTTTGCTATAGAAAGATGTCTTGAATTATGTGGCTGATCTTGTCAACAAATGTATTTAACAATAAAGCTAGTGTAGGATTAAACCTGATATTACCATTCTTACAAAAAAGAGAACAACTTCTAGCTTGTTTGGTTACTATTGCAGAATTGATCTTAGCGTCTCTTTTAACCATTTCTTGAAAGACCAAACGGATTAGAGTAAACATAGTGTGGCTGTTCTTAACAGACAGCCACCACCCTTTGTGTAAAGGATCGCTTTCATAATCTCAGTCCTAAATGTCCAAAATGCTTAAAATTCTATTTTCTCAGTACATTCTCAGAACTTTTAATTCCTCTAAATTCATTCTAAGCTTTTGAAATCTCATCTCTAGGGACACAAAGTAATTTCTTCAGGGGCCAAATATTATTTTGTCCTCAAATATTGAACTCAATAATAGAATTCATAAGGAAAACATTGAGTTACACTTGCACAAATCTATGGTAAGGGCAATTTGTAGTAGTTAAATCACCAATAATTCTCACACCCTAGGGCAGACACAGGAAAAGTGCTTTTTCTGTTGTATGAGTCAAAGTATTCAAACTATGGTATGAAATGTTGTTGTAACAAAGACAAAGGAACTGGTGGTAGATTTCAGGAGGAAAAAGGTCAAACCTACTCCTGTCTACATACATGGGAGTGGCGTGGAGATGGTGGACTCGTACAGGTACCTGGGAGTGCACATCGACGATAGACTGGAATGGTCTAAGAACATCGAGGCCATCTATGAGAAGGGACAGAGCCAACTTTACTTCTTGAGGAGGCTCAGGTCCTTCAATGTGTGTAGTAAGATGCTACATATGTTCTATCAGTCGGTGGTAGCGAGTGCCATTTTCTACGCAGTGGTGTGCTGGGGCTCTGGGATTAGAGCAGTGGATTCTAAAAGGCTGAACAAGCTCATCAGGAGAGCAAGCTCTGTCATTGGGTCTGACCTGGACCCCTTGGAGGTAGTGGCTGAGAGGAGAATGATGTCCAAACTAGAGGCCATCATGGACAACTTCTCCCATCCCCTCTATGACAGGCTTGCAGAAATGAAGAGCACGTTCAGCAATAGGCTGATTCATCCACGGTGCGACAGGGAGCGCTACAGGAGGTCATTCTTGCCTTCTGCCATAAGACTACAACGCATCCACCTTGCGTCTTGGCAGAGGCAACATCGACAGTGACCTGTTTCTGGACTGAACGCATCTACACATCTACTGCTACATCTGTTCTCTTTCTTTTTCTTTTTCCCGTTTACAACCTTTTTTTGTGCAATATATGCCAGGGACCTGTGCAATACATTATATCTATATTTACATCTATATCTATATTCATATGTGTGATACGATTTTTCTGTGTACTGTTCTGTTCTAGTTTGTTCTTTGTGTGTCCGGACTGTGAGTAACTCTTGTATTGTATGTATTGTACTATTATTATATAATTCGTTACACTGTGGCTGTGTTGTGTGTATTAAGCTGCTGTTGCACTGCAATTTCCCTCACGGGATCAATAAAGTATCTATCTATATAAGTTAAAGTGTTAAAGGACAATGGGAAATTTGCCCAGGATGCGGGGGTAACACCCCTACTCTTTTTGAGAAACACCCTGGGATTTTTAATGACCACAGAGAGTCAGGACCTTGGTTTTACGTGTCAACCAGAGGACAGCGCTTTTTTACAGTATAGTGTCCCCATCACTATACTGGGGCATTAAGACCCATAAACCACAGGGCGAGGGCTTCCTACTGGTCCCACTAACACCTCTTCCAGCAGCAACCTTAGCGTTGCCAGGAGGTCTCCCATCCTGGCAGTGGCCAAGCTCACACCTGCTTAGTTTCAGTGGGTTGCCAATTGTGAGTTGCAGGGTGATATAGCTGCTAGTTAAGAAATCATTTCAAATTGGATTCAGTAATCACCATCATAAAAAAGCCTAGGGCTAATAAATTCTTCATCTATGGTGATGTTGATTATTATTATTATTATTATTATTATTATTATGTCCTGACATTTGCCAACCCACTTTATACCATACGGTGTCGCGGAAGCCGGAGCTTACTCGGCAAGCAACGAGTGCAATGCAGGGTACACCATGGACGGGATCTAGACAATCGCATGGCAAGTGCAAGCCAATCATACATGGGGACAATCTGGGGGCCACGTTAAAGGCAGAGGGGGGGAATTTGGCCTGGACACTCCCTACTCTTATCGAGAAATGCCGGGGATCTTTAATGACCACTGAGAGTCTGAAAGACCTCGATTTAATGTCTCATCTGAAAGACAGTGCCCACTACAGTATTGTGTCCCTGCCACTATACTGGGGCATGAGGACCCACACAGATCGCAGAGTGGGTGCCCCCAACTAGTCCCACTAACACCACTTCCAGAAGCCACCGTAGCTTCCCAGGAGGTCTCTCATCCAGATAAGTGTTGTGCTGCCCCCTAGCGTCATATGTACCACACTTCATGTTTTTCTGAAAATGACATGAGGAATCTGGAATTGTGCTGAACACCTACGCATGCTATCAGTTACATACAGGTGTGATTGTCTTGCGTATACTATACCACTATAGCACTGGTGTGTAGGGTTTGTAGTGTCGTTTAAGATCAACAGTTTTTCGGTCACAAATTCACTTGGATTTAATTTCTCTAGTAAAAGGTTTGCTTAGCATCTCATGCAAAGAATAGATGCAATTTATACCCGTATAAAGAAAATCATTGTGGAAACTGTAATTGTAATATTAGGTTAATAATATAATGTGATCAAGATATTATAAATAGAGTTTTGGGTCCCATGGGGTCACTGTGAGTAAAGGCCAACAAACTTGACTGTTCAGCTGTTTCTCTGCTCAGCCTGACTCATAGCGACTCATGGAGCTCAGGAAGAGACAAAAAAGGAACTGAATATTACTCAAAGGTTAGAACGAGACATTTCTGAATGAATACCACATGGTGTTGAAGTATCACCATCACGTTTTGTGGCAAAAATAATCGAGCTAAACACAGCTGAATTTTACGGAGCTTTGTTTCAATACTTCCTTTTTTAAGATGTCTCAAATGTAAGATTCCAGGAGCCTTTTCTTTGGATACCACAACTATAGACGATTCAGATTGCTGATCTTTGTTGTTATTATACTCATGTCTCCAAAGAATATTTAATTGCCCATAATAGCCCTGGTGATTGTGTTATTGCCTTCCTTTACATAAGCGTCCCTAAAAATACGATAAACACACAATTTAAATAAAAATGTAACACTGTAATTCCATGTAGTGTAATTGCAGTTTAACGAAATTACCCCACTTGCCACGAATTTATCATTAGTCATAAACGTAGTTTTCATTAATTGGGGTTGTTCAATGATTAGCACAGGGCTAGCATTAAAGATATGCGTATCTTTAAGAGTGAGGAGAATACCAGCAGCAAATAGTACAGTATTAAAATACATGTTACATTCTTTCGTAGCCATTTTAGTGTTTTCTCCAGTTGTAAGTACCCTGGAGAAAACAGCCCATCAGACCAACAGAAATGTGACACCCTGTGTTTCAAAAAAGGTTGCTTTACTGTTGTTTACGGTTACAGGCAACGGCGATTGTTTTTTACTTTCCTTTAAATGTTATAAATCTATTTTGGTAGCATACATAATTGAAAAATACAATCTGAATAAGAATTCGGATAATTACTGTGATCTTAAACAAACAGAAAGTATACTAGCAGACTCATCCGTGTAGGGTGTGGCGTAGATTTTAAAAAAATGCACTTCTCCATAGCTGCAGAGCTGCCAAGAAGACTCCCATTTTTCCTCTACGTTTGATTCTGGAGGATCCGGCGATTCTTGTCCCTTCATAAAAACGTTAGTCAGCCAAATTCGATTGACCTTATGGAAAAGTGACGTTTCTTGTTTCTGTGAGTCTCGGTTAATAGGTAGGCAGAAGATAAAGGAAGTAAAAGCTTCCCGGGTAATGCTCTAGCTAAATACGAACTAGCTCTGCTATTGCAAGTTTTTCCCTATATATTTGTATAGCGTAACAAAACCCTCAAATACAGGCCCTTTTCTGTTGTTTTATTTTTGGTAGCGGCAAAAATGTATCAGGCTGTAAGAAGACTGGTTTTCACTGACTCACGTTGCTTTGATGCGGAGAGCAAAAAGAAATACGAAGAACTCTTTAAGAAGCTGGACACCAATAAAGATGGAAAAGTAGATGTTTCGGAGCTGAAAGAGGGCCTAGAGGCAATGGGCATGACTCTGGGGAAAGGTGCTGCACAGGTAATCCACCTACAAGGACTGCATTTGCAAAATATTTTTTACTGTTCTCATATATTGTTTTTAAATTTGTGTTGCGCATTGTTTGAGAGAGGAGAGCTTATGTTCCAAAGCTAATATTTGTTGAGTAAAATGTAAAAGGTGTTGCTGTGGTTAATTGTCAAGAGCGACATGCAGATTATATACTTTGGTGCATAGCTTTCATTAAAAGTTATCTTTTTGATTTAATGCACGCTTTTTTATAACCGAACTTTAAATGAACCTTTAATGGGATTGTCGGTTACATTTCTCTTTTTTTTTAATACAACGTGCTTCCTCTTTTGTAAATGTGTAAGTTCCACCCATCTGAAACGCCATAACCACTAAAAATCTAGTAAAGCAATGTATAGTGCCTTGTTTCATATAAAAATAGTTTCCAGTATGGACGGCAAAAAAAATATATATGTCTGCATCTTGTGTATGTATAGTCAAATATAAACAAAACATGAATAAAATTTGATAATTAAAATTGAAGACTGAACGACTAGAGATGAGAGAAATAGAATACTGGATTTGTTCCCTGTGGTGGAGAATGGGATTTTGCTGTAGTAAGATTCAATACAGAAGCATACTCAGATAAAAGGATTGCTGCAAAAAAAAACAGTGCATTCTATGCATAATGTATGCTAAGTCCACACCCACACAAACTATTAAGAGGCATAGTTAGAGAAATTCAGGAAGCCACATGCTTGTTCTTTTAGGTATGCTTAAATAATTAGTTTTTGGTTGTTTCCTGTAAGTCCTTTATTGATTTTTTCTTCTTAAAATTTCTTATATGGGACATCTTATTCTTTAACCCAAACGCCTTAGTAAACCATGTGTCAGGTAATAAATGGTAAAAGTCCTATCCAGTGATAGATATTGTACTGGTGAGCCAAAGTCTTAAAAAATCATAAATCTAAAGGAAGCAAATGGTAGGTGGTAGATTTTACCATTTAAAAAGTGGTGAAATGACAAAACCAGATTGCAGATTGCTCTTTTTACCGTTAGGGAGCATGATTTACAGTTAATCACTTAATATTAGTCACTTTTAAAATAATTTTACTTATGCATGTTTTTTTCTTAGAAAAATAAAGGGTATGAATTTTGGATATTCCAGTTTTGGCAATATATTGATTCATTCATTATTCATGACAGACCATGAAACACTTCAGTGATCCTGACTGCTTATGCACTAACGTACCTGATTGGTGAGACAGTTGAATGGACATAGGGATGGGATGATGTAACGCTTTTAATGTCAAGCCTGGTTAAAATCAAGGAAGAAGATCATGGAAAGGAATCAATATGCCCCACTTATTAAGAGAACAGTGCATGTTTGCATCAATACATTGTAAGCTACATTAAGTCCATATGGTGTTCACAGCCAGCAGTTTCTATCCTGGCATAGTGTTAATGCCAAACACATTCCTTTAATGATAGGCCATGAACTGGGAGACCATGAGTCACAACACCACGCCAAGATCAGTATTCTCAGTGACAGTTCCACAGTATTGGAAATGCCAGGCTGCAGCAAGTGACTTATGGCAACTGGACTGCACAGCACCATATTAATCCGGTCCTGGGGTCTCACCAGGACCAATCCTCCCTTTACATGACAACATTCCAGCAACACAAACCATATCCTCGTGCTGTTTATGTAATGTTGGGTCTTGTGCAGGCTGCAGAAATTGACAGTTGGGCCATAGAGTTTCTGTGTGCCAGGCATGATCCTCGTGGAACATCTGTGGCATGTGTTGGAACAATGTGTGGAGTCTAGGGCTTGTAGGCCTGGGAGCTCACTTGCCCAGGCTCTGCGAGAGCAATAGGAGTCCCACAAGAGAGCATCAACTGTACATCACAGATGTATTGCTTCAAATGGGGGGCTCACATGCTACTGGCCTGTGACTTTTACAGTAGACCCTCTGTTGATAATTAATGATCATTAACATAAAGAATGTACTTGTACAATATGTCATGACCAAAAGGAAGTCTGTGCACATGCTGCAAAAATACTATAGTTTTCCTGATAATTGAATTTTCTGTATTTATAAGTGATAATTCTTTGACACTCAGTATAACTGCTTGCTGATTCATTAAAATTATTGAGGGTGCCTGAAAACATAGATATTTAGGACCAAAGGCTTGTGTGTGGTTTGCTCATTTGTTTATTATCTACTGCGATAAGGCTTTCTTATAATCTTCCTCAGAGGGTTCAGACTGGCTGAGCAAGTTATTAGTGCTTAGGTGAGGCCAGGAATAAGACACTCCTCTTGTTCAAACATGGAGCAAACCATAAACATTCCTTAGGTTTTAGACATAGGCTGCTTGTTGCAGTGGAGGTAACAATTTCTTAGCCTGACTTCTTGACCCCCTTTAATAGGTAAGAGTTCAGTTTACTGTAGTGCAGTGGTTCTCAAACTTTTTGGACCAAGTACCACCCCTAATCCAACCAAAGCATCCAGGTACCACCTACAAGTCATCATCTCATAGGAACCCCAGAAATTCTCAATGACCAACATGAGCGCACGTGCACACACACTCACACATACATATAATAAATATTATAATAATAAACTTTATTTGATGTAGCGCCTTTAAAGGTGGCTTCTCAAGGTGTTTTACAGAGAAAAAAACATTAACAACAACTAATAAAAAAGCACCATTTCAGTGAGAGAGGTGAGTCTGTTTAGTTGAGCAAAGCAGATGTGAATTAATTTTTCGAGCCTTGATACAATTCACAACTGTGTCTAACAGATATTAAATCGTCAGGCATTTTCTTGACGGCAAAGGTCTCGCGGTGGATGTTGTAATGCGTACATTAATTTCTGGAGCAACCTCTCTAATTCGTGCAACTACACCGTTATGTCGGCTTGTCATTGCTCTAGCACCGTCTGTACACACTCAGACGCATTTTATCCAGTCGAGGCCATTCTCTTCGATAAATTCATTCAGAAGCTGAAATATGTGCTCTCCTGTAGTTCCTGTTGGTAGTGGTTTAAAGAACAGAAAGTCCTCATGGGACATGCCCTCAAACTCGTATCTAACGTAAACGAGCAAATTGGCCAAATCGACTACAGACTCATCTAATTGCAGTGAAAAACATCTGCTCATCTTAACGCGCTCTATCAGTGTACTTTTGATATAATCCTTCATTTCAATAATTCTATGAATGACTGTGTCTTTCAGGGGGAGGGGGGCAGCAGGTCGAGCTGTTTAGCAGCTTTTTCTCTACACATAATACGTGGCAGCTCTTTTGCCAACGGTAAATAAGGTTCTTCAAAAATAGTGTAGCTTACCTGCTTTAGCAATACGCAAGCTTGCATTTTTCCGCGTTTCCGTTTTTATTTCCGTATTTATTTAAAGTTTTTCTTTCATGTGCATGGGAGCGAAACACAGAGACGCTCGGTGTATTTTTCTCAAATTAGAACAGTTCTTAAATATTTTTCTGTTATCACGCTTTCGTGTGCTCACAAGATTACCTGCGTTCGTAACACGCATTTCTATGCATTCCTGTGTTTAGAATGTTAGCATAGTTCCAAAATCACGCACATTCTCCTTTCTCCCTATTTGCTGGAGATACAGTAGCTTTTTTTAAATACAATTGGTCACTTGCATCCGTAGCACGCATTCCTATAGAGTGGTATAGAATTACAGAGTATCTCTTGTGTCCACTGAAGTGTTAGCGCGCACTGTATCGTAGTACGTAGGCTGCGTATTCGACACGTATTAAAATACAAAATATGAAATATGATTTTTCAGCGCACACGACACAGTTCCAGGGTCATTTGGCGTACCACTTGGCGGCACTCCACGTACCACTGCCGGTACGCGTACCACAGTTTGAGAACCACTGCTGTAGTGTATTTGACCTTTTTCCATCTTTACAGTGAACACTGTCATGTTCATTCTCAATTGCATAACAGATGTTCCTTGTACCTAATTTAAGTAATTAAAATTTAATACTTTTCACTGATATGACCATTAAAATCCATTTTGCATTAAAATAGCACGGAATAGGAATATTGTTATACACTTTTTATTGCATTGGATTCAAGTAAGTGAATACTGTTGTGTTCTTGCAAATTGTACACAAATACTAAATGTATGGTTTATTTCATATTAGAAGATACATTTAAATAGGGTATGTTTACAGGGTGTTGTGCTATCATTATATGGCTTTCTTTGGGTGAAAATATTGTGAAAAGTGAATAGTGTATTTTATGGTAAAACCTAATTAAAATTGTTCTGCCTTTTTGTGAAATGTTTGCCTTTCCATCTTAATTATAATATGCTGTATTGTCATTTTTTCATGAGAAAATTACTGAGTTTATAATATGTACCTACACTTGGAATCCAACCAGTAGGTGGCACAGTATGCACCTCATTAGCTAACTTCCTAAAGGTACAGCATTGCTTTGGATCCTTATAACCCTTTAACAAAGCACCACTTCTCTTCAGAAAACCAAAGCAGAAAATCAGTAATTCCATTTCCACACTTTTTGTATAAAAATGAACTGTTTACAAAGACAAGAAATGTGGAAAACATACCACAGTCTTCTTTTCCAATTTTGAAATCATAGCTTTCAAATCTGTGACTCCCTGCTTGGGTGAAATAACGTGGAAATATGTACTATTTAAATATTAAATATTAAAATTAAATATTTATTTGCTTAAAAAATGAAACTTTAGGCAGAACAGAAATGTGTGAAGATTTGTATGTTTTTCTTTTCTGTCATGTTTAATTTTCTTTTGCTTACTTTAAAGTCTGTTGTAACATCCCCATTGTTTTAACTGATCTTTGTATTTGGATGAGTATAGTGGATACAGATACAGTACCTAATGCTGTTCATTGTCTTTTGTTTTCATTCTCGTTTTAGAAAATAGTTTCATCTGGAGACAGAAACAAGGATGGGGGGCTGGATTTGAAGGAGTTCTCCAGATATCTCGTAGAACATGAAAAGAAATTGCGACTGACTTTCAAAAGCTTAGACAAAAACAAAGATGGTATGTTTCTTTCAAGGATAATGAAAGTATACTGTATGATTAAACAGCTGATTATATTGTGTAAATATACGGTTCATTTATACATGTATGGATTTTAAATCTTAGTATTTATTTCCAGTTTGCGGTAGATAGAAGTGTTACAAAACGTACTTTGATCAAATAATTACTGTTAGCATTTAAATCGCTTGTCTTTGTATGTTGAATAATTCCAGACCTTGCACTTTAGACTGTGATTTAATTCTGTGGCAGATAATGTCTAATCTCCTGCAGGAACTCTTTTTCCTGTATACAAAATGTTTTTAACTTGCATTCATGTATTGAATATGCCTATTTGCTTTAGTAATAGCAGTAAGGAGGGTTTTTGGAAAATTAAAATCAAGGATTATGCTTTCCTTTAGTAGAGCTATAGAAATCACAATGTGACTGTTAGATGGGAACAAATTGGTTTCATATTACTGATGAAAGGACAGAGTGGAATCATTCTTAATTGAAGTATTTAGTTTGCTGGTGTTTTGTCTAGCTGAATTTTGATATCAAGAAATTTTAGTTGAACAATGACAATGCTAAGGGAAATACTTTTTTTTTTCTAGGATGTATTGATGCCTCTGAGATCAAGCAGGCTCTTGAAGACCTTGGAATGGACATAAGTGCAGAGGAGGCCAAAAAGATTCTTCAGAGGTTTGCACACCCACACAGTGTAGTGGTTTATAGTACTTGTGTATTTTATTAACCATGCTGTAAAATCCCATTGGTATAACTAAATTCAATTCAGTTTATTTTTATAAATAACTGAATTGAATGACTAAAAGACGCCTTTCTACATGGGCTGCCACATTTGTTTTCTTCAAAAGGATATAATGAAAGAAAAATAGACCCCTGATGGCAGGGTTATCAAAGAGATTGAATTCCTGGGGTATTCAACATCTGTAATAATGAAATATCTTCATTAAGCAAACTCATGGCCCACATAAAATATGGTACTTGTGAATAACAATAATCTGAAATAAAAGCAACTTCATTAATTGTGATGAATATCATTGTATACTGTGTTGATAGCGATACTTTATAAAGACATTGAAATATAAGTTATGACTAGGATGAGGTTCTTTTATTTTGGTTTAGTATTGAAAGAGGCCTTGCTTTAGAGATCCTGCTTACAAAATAATCAGTCAAATTATTTTTTTGCTGTAGCTCCCGTTATGACAGTTTACCGCTTTATAGAATTATGCAGTACAACCATTAACGGTGTTGTACAGCTACTGTAGACCACATGGGCAGGGTGGAGTGAAAAACAAGAACTCTGAGCAACATCTCTGCAACATCAGAGGCTGGGATCCTGCTGTCCTGGGTCTATTGTCAGGATCACATGGACACATGAGACTGGGATCCTTGCAGAGTGAATTAAAACAAAAGAAAAATGTATTGAGCTATGTCACATATGCATCCTTAGATTATTTAAATGTACATGCAGATTAGGGATGTTGGTTCTTGTCATATAAAATGTTAAATTACATTTTTTAATATTTATGTAAAGAAAGCTTTATTTAATTTAGTTCAGGTGGGTAGCCTGCAAAGGAACAAGTAATAGGTTTATTCCATGCTGAAAAGAGAAGAAAGAAAACGCAACACTTCGGCCGTGGAGCCTTCTTCAGGTGTTCTTTATTTATGAAGCATTATTCCTTAAAGGAGATTAAAAAACAACTTTTAAGAGAGCATTGTGCTTCAGTTTTTATTACAGTAAAGGCGTACATGACTGCTTCTGTTTCTTATTTTCAATTACACCAGGAATTTGGCTTTTCATCTTTTACGATGTTTTATCAACTTTATTGGGTGGAGACTGTTTATAAGAAACGTACTACTGCAGAAAAGTTCTTCTGCAGTACAGATGATAAAAAGGAAAGCATGTGCCTTTGGGCATGTGAAAGAGAAAGTGCTTTACATTTGTTTTTATTTTATACTGTGCGCAATAGGCACACATTCAGGACATGAATTAAGGATACTTAAGATGAAGGTCAGAATTCTTGTCAATTGAATTGTAGATAATTCATATTTGGGCTTATATTGATTTATTTTAAAATAGTGTTTTCTGCTGTATGTGCTGTGTTTTAGTGCACAGTCTTAAATATATTCTGTTAAAATATAGCAACACCTTGATTTAACTTGTTAATAAGGGGAAGTAAAACAATATTGTAGTAATACAATTATTATTATTAACTAAAAACACATTGATCCACTCATTGCACCTGACATTGAATTTTAATAAGAATTGCACTAGTTTATGATTGCTTTTTTACGGTATATCAGTTTCTTTATACCATACACATTGCACATCCAGCTTCTTTACAAAATTCTGTTTTCTGAATTACACTCAAATTAGCTCACTTCCTTGTCTCACCACCCTTAGAAGCCAGGGTTAGATATAAACTCCTTACACCTACATACAAAATAAATTGAGACGCATCTAGACAATAGCCTGAAATGGAGAATTGGAGTCCATTTTCACTGGGTGGTCAGGAGGCTAGCCATGCAGTAGGCCTCCACAGATTTTATCCATTGTTTCTGAATCTGTCACAGTGCGATAATACTGTACTTTAAAAAAGATAGTTTGTTATTTTGGGTTTCTGTTATCAGTGACCACTTACTGTTTAATCCATTTAATGTAATCTAATTAAAAGAGATTAACTAGAAAAGCTAGTCAACCTGTCCAAGAAGAGGAGGCACTTTTTGCTCAAAGGGTTGTGGAAATACGGAACAAGCTACTTAGCTATGTAGTTAAAGTCGATATCCTGCTCTCTTTAAAGAAATGGCTTGATGAGATCCTAGGATCAGTTAGCTACTAAATATCGAAAGGCTTGATAGGTCAAGTGGCCTCTTGTTTAGAAACTTCCTTATGCTTTCAGTGTATTCAAGGTCAATTGAAGCAGGAGAGGGTAATGGGAGAGGGTAAAAATTCCATTCTGATTAAGATGAAAAATAAGTCAAAATGTTCAGTAGGACTGATGTTGTGAATGAGCAGTGTGGATGAGAAGCCCAAAATAAATGGAAAGGGAATTATCACTGATCCTACATCAGCAAGAGCTAGGATTTGAAATAAGAACTGAGGAAGATATTTGAAGGGCTTACATTGCAGTAATACAATAACATAATTAAAGTGCAAAAAAAAAACCCTCCAGTTTGTCTTGCCTTAAATTTGTAATTGTTTTTGTCTTATCTTTTAAAGATATTCGGTTGCTGTCATGCTAGCAACATATAGTAATTGCAAGCCAGAGAAGAAGAAGAATTTAATCCCACGCTTTAGTCTGTTTGGTCATTGTGCATTTTTATCTGAAAAGGAAGATGAGCAGGAGAGGGGAGAAGAGCAGGAGCTGTGAATATATACCAAGCTTTCTGGCTGTACTAGTGTTATTTACTTATTTAATGTCTTTTATTTCTAGCATTGATGCTGATGGGACCATGACGGTAGACTGGAATGAATGGCGTGAGCACTTTCTCCTCAATCCTGCCACTAACATCCAGGAGATCATCCGTTACTGGAAGCACTCCTCGGTGAGTCTGTAGGGAGTAGGCCTTCAGGGAACTTAAGAGAACTTTTTTCTCAGCAGCTGTATCACCCTGCAACTCACAACTGGCACCCCACTGAAGCTGGAAAACTAGGGTTGCTGCTGGAAGAGGTGTTAGTGAGGCCAGCAGTGGGCGCTCACCCTGCGGTCTATGTGGGTCCTAATGCCCCAGTATAGTGACGGGATCACTATACCGTAAAAAGGCGCCATCCTTCGGTTGACGCGTAAAACCGAGGTCCTGACTCTATGTGGTCATTAAAAATCCCAGGGCGTTTTTCAAAAAGAGTAGGGGTGTAACCCCGGTGTCCTGGCCAAATTTCCCATTGGCCCTTACCAGTCTTGGCCTCCTAATAATCCCCATCTATGAATTGGCTTAATGACTCTGTTCTCCTCCCAGCTGATAGCTGATGTGTGTTGAGCATTCTGGCGCACTATGGCTGCCGTCGCAGCATGGATGTTGCACATTGGTCCCCATTACCTGTAAAGCGCTTTGAGTGGAGTGTCCAGAAAAGCGCTATATAAGTGTAAGCAATTATTAATGTTATTATCAGACTGCCTGGTAGGTTTCACACAGCAAGGTGTGGGACCCATGATTCAGAGTACTTTTCTGCCAGGAACATTCCACTGGGGGCAACTTACTCAACTAGAGTCATTTGAGACATCTGTTAACTCATGTTTCATGCAGCTGTGCATCCTGCTGCAGATAATTTCCTGTAGAAACAGTTTGCTTCGATGAGAGAAAATGTGTTTTTTTTTTAGGAACCAATTTTTTTCTGTCATCTGTGAGAAAAAAATGTGAATGTTAACGCATTGGTCAGGAAAGTTAATGAAGTGGTTCCAATTCTGTTTAAATCTCTACTAATTACACTCTGGAAGATAAGCTATAGTGACATGAATGAATTGAATTACACACTTTAACCTTTATGTGATAAAGTGTAAGAGAAGGTCTGAAATGTGGCAGTGGTTCGCTAAGCTACTTGGCATTCCATTAATAACTGTTAAAGAGAAGTAGGGGATCAAGCTTCTAATAAAGCATTGCAGTACTGCTAAGATAATGAATTGAATGTGAATGATTATAGAAGGTCTCTGAAAACGGTCTTGCAAAGTTAAATGACACCATTAAAAATAACCCTCATCAGTGTTATGATTTTTAACAGTCGCCTACTTGAGCTGTTTGTTACCATTAAATTGGTTCTTTTTCTGCTCTTGCATTGATTACATAATTACTGTAAATTAGCATGGCTACCAGATTTTTCTCCTTAAGGCACTTTAGACCTGACCACATGCTCTTTTGGAAGGCTTTATGATGAAAGCATACCAAAGCAGACTGTATAATGTTTTTTTTATATCCTTGAAGAAGAGAATACTGTAAGTATACTCCACTGGCTGAAATAGCTACATTTTGTATGTAAGAAAATAATATTTTATTACAACTATTCAATATTCATGTAGTTTTCTGTGACTTGAAGACAGTGGGTCTTGCAAAGATAAACCTATATAATCTAAACAAATCTACAATTTTCTCGAAGGGATTAGGCTTTAAAAAGATGGTCTGTACTCTGGGCTCAGGTGAAGAGGGGTACTTGTGATGTGGAAAGACCACAGTGGCACAGTTCTGTTTTGAGAGAAGCCACTGGGTGTTTATTTCAGGGATCAGGATGGCAGTTTTGTAGCTTCAGAAAGGAGAGTGGTTATTCATTGACTTTTGAGGATGATGGAAATATCTATCTATGAAGTGGTAGGTTTCAGAAGCTGACATCAATAACACAAAATTAATCTGCTTGTCTGTCGAGTATTTATTTTAAGTAGGCATCACAGAGGTAACTAAGATAAGTACTTTCTGTAGGTTAGGTTGAAAGAATATTTAATGGAGTACAAACAAATCAAAGGTTTTAAAGCAACTTTTGAACATTACAACCATCTGTGGTAGATGATACTGGCAATAAAATGTTCAGCAATCAGACTGTAGTTTGCAAGCTTAATCATTGTTTATAAATGTATTCAAAGTGAGGAAGTGTTCTGATTATCTATAATTTATTTAATTATGTCAGTCAGTATTGGTATAATCCGAAGTCAAATTCACCCTGACCTTTTTTTAAAATAGTAGCATAAAATGTTATTTTTCCCATTCTTAATCTTAATGAAACCTGCATAGTCTTTTATCATTGTTTGAAGGCCTGAGAAGAGGTATCTTCTATATTTATCCCCAGGTTTTTACTTAACTTCATAGATGCAAGATTGTGTAGTTGTTGAAACTTTCACTTTTGAATTAACATGCACTGCTCTGTGAATTGGAATTAGTTGTAATGTATTGTTGAAGCATTTCATATTAAAATAGAACACTGTTTTATGTTTTTGCATCTTGTCGGTTAGGTTTTAGATATTGGAGACAGTCTTACAATCCCTGATGAATTTACAGAGGAGGAGAAGACAACAGGCATGTGGTGGAAACAGCTTTCAGCAGGAGCAATGGCTGGAGCTGTCTCTCGGACTGGCACTGCCCCTCTTGACAGAATTAAAGTTTTCATGCAGGTAAAGAACATCTGGTTGGTTGTTGAGTGACTGACCTGTGAAGACTTCCTGAGATCTTTAATTTGAGTGTGCTTTGTCAGTGGTTTTTTTACACTGTAAATGTGATGTACTGAAGGGACCTTTTTGCTGTGTCTTTCATAAGTGTCCATTTCTATTTGCACAAGATTGTTAAATATAGTTACACTTTTACTCTGGATTAAGTGTCTAATAGTGAATATCATGTGTACACATTTAGTGTGCACTAGAGGGACATTAAAAATTAGGTCAGAAATGTGGTTGATCACCAACTCACTTTTTGAGCTTAGGTAAGGGTTAAAGCTCACTCAATTCTGACCCAAATCTAAGAAGCTAATTAAATCAAACATACAACCTTGCAAATGCGGGCCAGGCTGCTTAGGAGAAGTTGCAAAAATTCTTAAATATAGCACTTTTAAATTAAACAAGAGTGTTCACCTTCCATGCTTTTAAATACCATGAGAGCTTTAATTCCCCATCCTGACATGCACATGCTAGCTCACAGATAAAGCTCAGGGCAGGGGTGATGAATGGTGTTAGTATTGTGAGAGGACAACCCTGTAATTTTATACAGTCGCCTTTTATATAAATTCTATAATAATTATACAAAACAGAGCTCTGAAAATAAACAGAGAAAAAACCCATAGAAATACAATTCTGTATGTATAATGTGAATCTTTGTTGTAGTTAAAGGTGAATTTACTTATATTTTACTTGCATTTTAGGTGCATTCATCTAAGACCAACAAAATAGGCCTCGTCAGTGGCTTCAAACAAATGCTGAAAGAAGGCGGAGTGTTGTCACTATGGCGAGGAAATGGAGTCAATGTTATAAAGATTGCACCAGAGACGGCTATAAAGTTCATGGCATATGAGCAGGTATGGACATTGGCAAACTTCTGAAAAGACTTTCCATATCTGGTCTGAGCATTTCAGTTAATTTTGAAAATCCTTATTAAACTGAATGTTTCTTGAAGACTGGGAAAAAGGTGTGCTACTTAATCTTAAAATCCTTTTTGTCAAAGAAATAATTGAAGTCAGTTTTTAAATTGTATTACTTGTAGATACCTAAACGTAATGCCGCTTGTGTTTTTCATCCTTAGTACAAAGAAAACTTTTATCCGTGGTAGCTAAATGATGACGGGACCTGTTCTGGGTGAAGCTCACAAAGACTCCTATTATGACTGCACTAAATTGCATGTGTGTTGGGACAACCTGAAAGAATCCAGAAGTTGTTAATTTGGCAGTTAATAGTAGCTTGATTACAGACCTAGAGTTAACCTTTAACATATCTAGTGCACAACGTTTTTTGATGTTGGGGGTGTTGAACTCAGACTGGAATATGGACCACATTCTTTGCCTAACAGATGGTTTTATGCCCCAACCATAATCCCTCATTGTAATACACTTTGGCTCTGTGGCTCTATACAAGTACTACTTATTGGTCAATGATTTGTTATTCACTAAGCTTCCTTGACTTTGCACAGGAATATTTTCTTATACAAATATAATTTTTTTGTCATATTACAGTATGTACAAATTCATGAATGGATAAACTTTTAAGACGCAAATCTCCAAAGATGTAAAACGCGATTTTTCGAAAAACCTCTTATAACACGAACCACAAGAACCACATTTGACACAACAGTTGTAGCCAAACTTTGATATGCATTTCCGCTGTTTTGGATTCTAGGCTGTTTGTTGTATTCTGTCCTTACTGTGTCCTCTCTTCTGTGATAGTATAAAAAAATAATTTCTTCAGAGGGGGGAAAGGTTCGGACCCATGAGAGGTTTATGGCAGGATCCCTTGCTGGAGCTACGGCACAGACCATCATCTATCCCATGGAGGTAAGCAAACTCTGAACAGCAGCTCTCAGCTTTCTAGTCTGTTCTGTTCTCTTATTTATAATCTAAGTCTATGGTTCAGAAAGGACAATGTTTTATTTTCATGTAGTGTACCTTTCTAAGTATTCAAAAGCAAAATTGTGGAAAGTCTTTAACAGGCAGAGATATGGCAAGCAATATTGATAAAATCCTTGAAGCCCTTAAAGTCTTGAGGTCTGGGGATAATTGGTCTCTTTTTATAGTGTTCATTTATCTTTTTAATTACCACAGGTGATGAAGACCAGGCTGACCTTAAGGAAGACTGGTCAGTACTCTGGAATGTTTGATTGTGCCAAGAAGATTCTAAAGCGTGAAGGTGTGAAAGCCTTCTACAAAGGCTACGTCCCTAACATTCTGGGAATCATCCCTTATGCAGGGATTGACCTGGCCATTTATGAGGTTTGTATATTGTGATCTTCTTCCATCAATATATTAGAGGTGTACACTGACTCACAAAGCTGAAACAAATCTGGGTAACATGCCCTTATTATTCTTTCAACCATTGCTTTCATGTTTGACATGGTGTACGTTATAGATGAAGATTTGGGCCATATAATAGAGTTGTAAAAACATTAAGTTGTCTAAAATGAATGAGAAAAATGAATATCATCATAGCTAATACACTTTACCATTCTCTCTTTTCAGAGTTTGAAGAACGCCTGGTTATCGCACTATGCTACGGACTCTCCGAACCCCGGTATACTTGTTCTGCTTGGTTGTGGGACCATTTCTAGCACCTGTGGACAAATAGCTAGTTACCCTCTTGCTCTCATTAGAACTCGGATGCAAGCACAAGGTACGTTTGCACAGTAGTAAATTAAAATGTTCGAATGCCAGGTTGGCAAGGACGCAATGTCTGAAGTTTCATCTCTCCATTTTTGTGAATTCTGTCATTTTGTTCATTTAAGAAATAACCATGTCCTTGCTAAATTAATATATCTTAACATTAGGAATCACTTGAGTAAAGTAAAACACACAACATACAAAAGAAAGCTACATTGGTAAATCCCATTTAAAAGATTTATGTTTAAAACTAAAATGTTAATTCAGAATCTCTTCAAGTTTTGATCCAAATCTTGAATGTTTTCTTTCAGCTTCCTTGGAAGGATCAGAACAGCTGTCCATGGTCAGCTTAACTAAGAAAATTGTTACCAAGGAAGGGTTTTTTGGACTCTACAGGGGGATTCTCCCAAACTTTATGAAGGTTATTCCTGCTGTGAGCATTAGTTATGTTGTCTATGAATACATGAAGACAGGTTTAGGAATTTCCAAGTAAGAACTGTAGCCAGTTCCTACAGTGGTAAGAAATGCCAAACTGTATTTCCCTAAGAAAGCTTTAAGTTGGGAAAATCAATGTTCAGTCTGTTTGAATCTTTGACCCAAACAGAATAAGGTATATAATGTTTCAAAGATGTACACCATTTCTATATATTTTTTGTTATAAAATATGTACATGCCCCTTTTACATGTTTTTATTTTGTCTCCATCTCCAGTAGATGTTCTGTAAACTAGCAACTCTTACAGCATTACAGATCTAAAATGAGAAATGTTTATATAGTATTGGAGAATGTAGCTTTCATTTTTTTATATAAATATCGAATAGAATGTGCCTTATGAACCTTTCCAGGTTTTTATGGACTTCTTGAATGTCTCCTTATCTTTGTGAATAAGAATATTGCCTTCACTCATGTTAAGTTGGTGCTTTTCTTTTTACATTACAGTGTAATTTTAATGCGGCAAAATTGTAATTCAGGTATTCCACAGTTTTTCTCTGCATCCCTAGTTTTGACATATTTCTTTATTGAGGTGCTTCGATTTCTGATTTGCTATTAGCCTGTTTTAGTACTGTGCCATCAGTTGCTCCCATTACCTAAAAGTTTCAATAAAATCCCAAGATCAGTAGAACATTTGTCAGATATTTATTTGGAGAAACCTTCCAAATCACCTGTTGCAAACATCTTGCTACAGTTATTTCATATCCAAATTCGTATTTATAAACCAACTCATGTTGGATATTGCCAAATCATATTCATTATATGCCAATATAAGCAATAAACCTATATCCAACTCCCCTTTAAGGACTGTTTTGGTTAGTAGATATTGAGAACACTGAATACCTTAACTGTGTCAAGTCACCAAAAAAGCATGGTTTATAAAGTAATAAGCTGATGGGAGTATAGGATTTGTCAGGTATTCCTTTCACTACAGATTTCAAAATAAATTTAATATCTGTTTAGAAAATTCTCTTCTGACTGGTTTTTCCCTCAGATGATACTGGTTTTTAAATTATCTGCATGACAATTTTGTCAAATTTGAAATAATTGAAGGACTGAAAGAGAAGCACAAAATGACAAAAACGTGACAAAAACTACTATTCTACATTTCAGTATTACTGCTCATTCCTATAGAAGTTACGCAAATTTTATTTCAAAATCAATAGTGTACTGTAAAGCCTTTTTTCCCCCATGTTTGAGTAATATGAACATTTCATTTTAGCATTGTAAATGGAGAAATGCAATCCTGAGTGGAGTTTCATCCCAGACATCCTGTTTTAAACAGTCTGCAATGCTGTACCTACACAAGTTGTCTCAGTTCCAGAAGTATACTCCTGTGGTGCAAAACATCTTATTCAGCCAAGCTCCACACTGAATTTGTTTTTCTGGCTTTATTCTTCTTTTTGTAGTTTTCAGTTTATTATTGTTTACATCCAGCAGCAGTTTTAAAATACCATTCATTAAATTTATGCCTGTTCATGATTCAGAAAGAATAGGAAGCACTGGTGTTTAATTGAGCCTGTGGCTACATAATTTACAGTGCATATTGTACTGTTCATTATGAACTCAGTAGGCCATAGAATAAAATAAAGAATAAGAGCAGTTCTATATAATTATATTCTTTACATACTAAACGCGTATCAATTTTAAGGCATGTCAAAGTTTCCTATGCTTAGCCAGAAGTTATTTAGGATTCATACAGCATCGTCATCGCTCCTGCTTCGAGAGTAAATTTATAGTTTTGCAGAGGTAAATGCTTAACTTCCAAATTTCCAGGTATTTTTTTTTTTTACTGAGTAGCACTTTTGGCACTAAAAACACAAGAACAGCAAGATTCACTTGGGGACTTTTTGTGTTGGTGTAGAACAAAATGTTTCCATACCGTCGTTAGCATGAAAAAAAAAAAGAGGTGAAACGTAGGAAAAAACAGAATACTTGGAACACAGTGCAACTTTACCGGACCAGAACACATGCATCAAGTTCCCACCTGATATACTTTCAGTAGGAACTTTCATTAACTGTTCCCTCAAAGCCTGCAAGTTGCATTAAACATTCATAAAAAGGAACACCAATGAGTGGTGAATGCACAAAAAAGGAAATTAAGCTTCATGGAGTTGTGCGACTTTCTTTGCCAATTCAAGCAAGATCGGGTATCTGAATGTTCTGATCTTCCATGAATCCGGAATTCCTGATAACCCAACCTAAAAGAGAACAAAAAAATCATCCCCAACATTGTATTCGCATTCTGTAGTTTTTAACCAAGTCTGACACTTCTCTCTCTTTCATGGGGTCATTTGACATTAAACAATTTGACTGCATGGGAAATTGAGGCTGAAAATAAACGGGTTCTAATTTCCGTACCTGAGCTCCCAAGCAGGCCCCAATAAAAGAGCTCCTGCTACTGGTGCAACCCCCACAGCTCATGGTGTTACGGATAGCCTGTTCAAACACTGTTTCAGTCAGGACGCCATGCAGAGCCGCTTGGAATGCACCAGGCAATCCTAGAATGAGTCACATGATGGGAGGTCATGCAGAAAGTTTAAGTGCTACAAAAAGAATATTGTTTACCTACAATGATGCACATGCACACTGAAATGGATTCAGAACTATTGTAATATGCTTTTTTTATTGTATTTCAACAACAGCAGACTGTAATGCACTTTTTGACAAATGTTTTATGAAGACTGTCACCGTCTTTCCCAGCCCTAAAACGAGTTGCCCTTTTCCAACATGTGTTTCTGCTTGAAAGCAGGCAGTTGGTCTAGAGGGAAATAAAGTTTATTTGAAGGATCAAAGACAAAAGGTGCACTCCTAGAAGAGAATTAAATAATCAGCTGAAACCTTTCATATTGTGTCATGGAAACGGTCAGAATTTGGCCGTTGGGAATTTTTAACAGGCAATTAAGCTTACCTCATGTGTTTGTGAACACTGCAGGCATCAATGCTTTCGGAGTTTTAGATAAGTTCTCCTTTACTTTCTGAATGGTCCCTAAAACATCACAAAATTAACAACTTAAGATGCATAATTATAATATATAAAAGAACTAGCACTTCCAATGTAATTAATTGCTTTCTAAGTTTTAAGTGTTTCACGGTTTAGGAAGAAAACTTTTCACAGTGTATTGGCCAAGAATCAAACCTGGGCTAACCATTTGGAAGACTTCTAAGATGACCACTATCCCACCAATGCTCACAAATAACTTCAAAATAAAATTTAAATATTTTTCTCACTTTCACATAAAAAGAATTCACCCCAATTCATTGTATAGCTGATCAATATAATGCTGTGTACTTCTGACTAAAAAAATCTACTCATGTAAAGGGTATTAACATTCTTCCTGAAATTACCAAAGTAATATGGGTTGTGTATTGACAGGTACTGTATATGCCTGAAAAAGGATGTCCAATAATTTCTGTAATGTATCTCTCCTTCTTTTCAACTTAACACTGCTTCCTCACTGTAATCTATTTTTTATTTTATAAACCCAGTTCCATGTATATTGGGAATAGGCTTTAGTACTGTACTTCACAATCAACAAGATTTAAAATCCTTTAAAAATCAAAATTATTCTTAACTGCTTTTTATAATCACATGGTGATGTGTAATTCAGCATAGCTGTAGCAACGATTGTCCCTTTGCAGTACAAAAAATCTTAAATACGCCTGAAAACTTTCAGAACAGTCAGATGAAAGGCTGGAAAAAACCTTTAAGTAAAAAAGGTACTAGCACTTGCGAAACTAACTTAGATCAAAACAAATTATCTACTCCACCAACCATACACGGGTCCATCCAGATTCTGTGGGTTCATACTGTTCTGGTTCTTTAGCTGGTCCAGTACAACATCCAGAGCTTTCTGATCTGGGCCATGCAGGATGTAATACTCCAGGAATCTGCATAGAATTGGCTACTGTAATTCATCTTACCGCAATATGATTATAATTACATGGTTCAAATGCGCTTTTTCAAATGTACCTTGAACAGCATGCTCAAAAGAAACTATGCTTTCTTCAGAATCTACCTGCTAAAAAAAACGATTTGCATTAGATTGTGCTGATGTGCTTGCCTGTGACTAGTGACCATGGAAATTATCTCTACAAAGCTAAATGTTCTGACTCAAATCAGTCATGTATGACAAGTCAACTTGTACATTACTACTGGATAGTTTAAGAAGACTACACCATTACATTGTTTTCAAGAGAAAAAACACTTATGAAACTTTTTTGATTACACTAACACTATAAAAGTGCGATAAAAATCACAAGGTTACTTTTTTAAAATAATAATTACATATATTGCCATTTTGTGGACTACAAAGGGGCAATTATAGAATAGGTAGAAAAGACAGACCACATTTCAGACTGTTAAAAAATACTAGAAACCTCTGTAAAAATACTAGCCTGGCTGCTGCTAGTGTCACTGCCACACAAGTGTCACTGTTCTGGGTGACACAAATTGCCTCCTTAACCTTCTCCAGCAACTCTGGTTTTCCAGCATATAAAGCAACAATTGGGGCCAGTTTAGCTATCCCATCTATTTGATTGTCCACTTCGCAACCTTGAAGGGAAACAGAAAATTATATTTTTTTATTGCTCGTCTTTGTGTAATCTGCAGCTCCTGCCCTAAAACTGCGTAAAAAAGGCTTTTAATAACTTATCTGAGGTACTAATCTCACGGGACAGGAAACTGTTCTTTTTCATAAAATGAAAGTAATATTGCATCTGCAAATATTTGGCAGAAAATTTGGCAGATCCCCAAAGAATCAAAGTGCATTTACCAGGTGCCAAATTGGGAGTTTTTGTGTTGTCTGGATGTTCTTCCATTTATCAAACTTTAAACCCACATGGTTCATTTTTTACATTCAATTTAATTTAATTGGTCTACCACTGTTTCCAAGTCTTTACTCGCTGAGGATAGGTTACCTATAAAATCTGGTGAACTGCAGCCCCTCAGGAGCAGGAGTGAATATCATGGTGTTAAACTACCATTAATACCATCCCTAATGAAACCAGAAACTCCTAACCCCATCAACCCCACCAACTTTAAACCTTACCTAATTGCCAGCTGAAAAACCTAGTCTAAATTTCATCCAATCTTTGTCCCATATCCCTACAACCAAGGTGCAGTCAGTCTCACTCTTCTTTTCAGCATTTTCTTCATATTCACTTCATATTTGAAAAATTCTGCTTTAATATCGCAGTCTTTAAAAAAAATGTTGATTGCGCATTAGGTTTTGCAGCTAGGTTCGATTCATACTCTTTGCAAAGATAAAGAGAAAGTCATTAAGAAAGTGATGCTGTGGTGTGTTTTTATCAGATGCATCTGGTGACTGGGTTGAGTCGTATGTGTCATTTATTTCACACCATTTGTGTGATAGTTGCCTCCAACGTATGGTAAATGTTGTGCAACTATGCATCTTCATAGAATCACTTATAAAAGTATAGCTGTATGAAAGACATTGATATAATTACTTTTTAAAAAAACATTTTACTTTGATAACTAGTGGACCTATGTCATAATGTAATTTGTAGCTATCGCAGTACCAAAACATTTTATTATGCATTGTGCGAAGATAATTACAGTCAGAAACATGACGTAATTTAGATTTTCATGATAATTTGATTTGATTTCATTTAATTTTATATTGATGCAGGTTTTGGGAAACAAATACTGAAAAGCTTTCAATCTTATCTGGTCATTAGGATTTTTTGATATACAGTATATCTCCATTTTCTGTTGGCATCAAAGATGTTAAGATAAAAACTAAAATAATCTAGAACCCTAATTCATTTTTAGATTAACTCTATCCCATGCCTGTACCAGGTAAAAGAGTAACCCTAATCTGAACACTATCCCAGTCTTAATGCTAAATTGTAACTTTTAAATCTAACGCTATATCAACCCTTACTCTCAGCCCAAAATAAATCTTGTTCCTCTAGGTCTAGGCTTAGGCCAGCATTAACCCTCACATCATTACCCTTTACCTCGAACCACAGTTGAATGTTAACTGTTAAAGTCATTCAAATTTGTGCTTAGTTATAGCAACTGTACAGTACATATTAGCTACCATATGCTCTTACCCTAATACTTTATCAACCATAATTGAAACCACAGCGATCCCTAACTCGTAATCCAATCTTATCTAACTTCTAACATGAAACATCACCCTAATCCTAATTCTAACCCTAAATATCTTTACTTATTGTAATCTTACCACAGACAGAGCTACACTATTGCCAAACAGGGATGCTTCTATCAGTACTGATCCCTTCGAAATTATAAATCAAACATGAATGCGCTGCAGAATGATTTGTTTAGATTCATAAATTGCACGTGATACCATGAGACAATTAAAAATGAACTTTCCAGAACATCAGACAACACGACTGATTGTATTTCACAGCAATAAAAAAATGTCTAACCAAAACTAATGAATTAATCTTTAGATTTTATCTCCATTTTCTTTACCTGTATCTGTTTTTCCTGCTTCAAAGTTCTTTAAGAAACTCTTGAGGCTAGCATGTCTCCAAGGTCCTTCAATAGGAAGCTGGGGTCTAGGACCTGGAAAACCATAATGTCTGTCACAGGTACTGCAAACATTACAAGGCAAAGTCAATGTGAACAGTGCTGAAGAGGTTAACTAAATGAAAGACTCAATAGTGCTAAATAAGCTGCATAAAAACAAACATTCACCGAGTTTTCTACTTGTCATTTACTGTAAATGTTGTCCATTTGTCTATTACCCATAACCCATTACCCAGCTTACACCCGAAGAAGGCTCCACAGCCTACGCATGCTGACGCGGCTACCCACCTGAACTTCTATTACACATTACGTTCTGCAACACTGAACAATTCAGATCAGCAGTTCCCATTTCAGTTAACGTATTTTTACCAGAATATTTGTAAGCAACTTTGAAGTCACTGCAGTTTGCTAAGAATTAAACATTTCCACTCATTTTCTTTTTATGTAATCAGCAATAGTGTGGCCTTGGTGGTGCAGTGGTTAGCATTTCTGTCTTACAGTGCTGGGGCCCTGGGTTCAATTCCAGACCTTGAGAGCTATCTGTCTGGAGTTTGTACGATCTCCCTGTGTTTGTGTGGGTTTCCTCTGGATGCTCTGGTTTCCTCCCACAGTCCAAAGACATACTGGTAGGTTAACTGGCTTTTGTGAAAATTGGTCCGAGTGTGTGTTTGTGTCTGTGTCCTGTGAAGGACTGGCGTCCTGTCCAGGGTGTATCCTGTCTTGCCCACATTGCTTGCTGGGACAAGCCTGCCACAAACTTGCCCCTGAATTGGAAAATTTAGTTAGAAAATGGATGGATGGAAATCAGTAATGGTAAATCAACTCATCTTTCCCAGTATGACACTTGTACTCATGTGGGTTAGGCCTGTTTAAGTTTCTCCTAAACTAGGCACTGTTAGTGCCATCTACCATTCACCCTGTTTATCTCCCAGTGCCCGCAGGAGCATCGCACTACGAGTTGAGTCTACCTGTCATTGACCAAACCCTAAGCTTGCAGACACACCCCACATATCACATCCGTCACTGCTTCACAGCAAGGTAAGGATACTCTGCCAACCTAAGCACAGAAGATCCCATTGGTGCTCAGCAAATTCTGTAACACTGCTTGGGGAACTGCAGTCACTGAAAGTTAACAACCTAGCACAGGCTGAAAATATTAATGTCTGGACTAGACAACTCACCCTCTGCACTTATACTGGTTGAGATTCACATGTCAATGAGCACTGTATATTCTTAATAGAAATGTTCTATGATAATCATGATAAATAATATTTAACCCATGAATTAAAGGCTACTGAAATTGCCAACCTCCTTTGGGACGGTAAGGATCATTAACAGGAGTATCATACTCTGAGCCTGGTCCAAAGAACTTGTATGTGCGTTGTTTAAGGTCATCCACATTAAGCCCTGTTAAAAGAATACAGATCACAAACTATTGCATTTAAAAAAAAATAATCAAGTGCATTGGGACAAAAGTGACTCATCTGTTAATATATAAAAAGCTATAAAATGCTCTCCTTGTCATTCTGTTCAATTTATTTGATTTTTAAATCTTGTTCACCATAACTTACCACTAATTTGAAATAGGACTGCAGTATATAGTATGTAATTCAGTTGAACAAGTAATAGGTTTATTCCATGCTGAAAAAAAGAAGAAAGAGAACACAACGTTTCGGCCGTGGAGCCTTCTTCAGGTCTCACACCTGAAGAAGGCTCCATGGCCGAAACGTTGTGTTCTCTTTCTTCTTTTTCCCAATGGAATAAACCTATTACTTGTTCCTTTGCAGCCTACGCATGCTGACGGAGCTACCCACCTGATGTAATTCAGTTTATTTTAATGTTATTCAATTAACATGTTGCCATAATCTGGAGATGCAGAAAACATTCCAGTTACACACAGTTACATATCCTACAGTGAATGTATGCATGGTTACCTCCACATTCTGTTAAAGACTCCAGCAACACAAATGCCTGGTCTCCATAGCAACTCTGCTGACCAGTTTCTCTTCTATAAAAGGGATTGGCCGATTGTGGTCTGAATTCTGGGCAGGGATCATTTGATAAGATGGTATGAAGCATTTTCAGGTCATAAATCCAGTGGAGGGGTTGGGCTGTAAGCACAATATACGAGATAAGTCCTTCTTTTTTCTTTCTTGGTAAGCACTTTTATTATTGCATGTTACACCCTCATTTTCTTGAGAGGGTTTCTACATTTAACACTGCATATTAAAGCACTTTAATGTGCAAATAGCCTTCTCTGCTTTAATCAAGAGCTAACATTAGTCACACAGAAAGCTGCTCTTCTTGGAAAAAGGCAAATCTACTTTGAACTACATTAGGCGTTAACCCCCACAACCCATTTCATAAAAAGCAAAACAACTCTACATCCACCAGATGCCCAAACCTGATAAGTACTGCGAGTCGCTGAAGCTGTGAAAAACACTACGGTGCAGCGTTTGTGCCAGCGTGACAATCGTGTACGTTTTTAAGAACAGCAGAAAAAAACAAGTTAATATGTTACCTGCTGCATCTGCAACTGCCGCTCCAAGAATTGCTCCGAGAATCCGGTCTTCCAAAGTCAGAGCCATCTACAGATTACAGTACCAAACACCATGCCTTCCATTAAAATATGCTCTGTTCTCGAGCTCGTCTGCAAGTAACATTCTGTTCTTTAATTTTTATTCACAGTAAAACAGTTTTATAAAACAATCGGAATTTCCGGAAAAGAGAAGGAAACTTAGAAATAAAAAAAACAGAAACTTGACATTTTGAAGCTTGCAAACGTAGCTGTTCTGCAAGCGAGCTACCGTAGCTAACACCTACAGTAGATACTAAGTATTGGGTACGATAGAGCAACAATATAAAGTGCTTCTAGATACAGCTTTAATTTAAAATTTTCGCGGAATAAAGTGTCAATAATATTAAACGTAGACACTAATATGCAATACATTTTATTTTACCTTTCATTCCCATTTGCGTTTATTTCTTTCATTGAGCAGTTCATAATGTTTCGGTTATGAAACAACCTTTGTACGTCAGCGGGCGTGCGCTAACCAGCCAATTACTGGAGAGATCTACCATTCTTCAACAAATCACCAAGCGACTTCTTGTTTCTGCAAGTTCTCTTTCCTGATAATTCGTAATCTTACAAAACAGTGGGCAAGTCATGTGGAATTGTCGTCCCGTATGGGTATTTGGTTTGTGGCAATGTCTATATGTTGTTAATATTGGATAATTTCTTTAAATTTCCAATATCCGAAAGAGAGAAGGACAATACAATTAATTTAAAGTGTTTTGAGCTAGCAGGATTTTGCTAGACTTCTATGTCATTAATAAGTAACAACAACAACAACAACAACAACAACAACAAATGTACGCTCACTTCTCCTTGCGTAGAGTAGTAGGAAAAATACTTAGGTAATTCCGTAACAGTCAACTCAGCGGGTCAAGGGACCAGTATTTATATTTTTTTTTTACGCATGAAGAGATCAGATCGCCCATGACTCCCCCTGGACGGGGAATGTAGTGGTGCAATTGGGGGTAATATACTTCTTTCAAGGTACTGTACAACATCGGTGTCTGGTGGGAGACTTGAACCCACAACTGATCAGTTATAAATCCACAATACTCTTCTTAAGTTGGCAGTACATATAGAAAATCTTGCTACTGTATATTCAGCACGTACACATATGCTGCTTAAACTGTTGATAATCATAGGGTGCAAATAGATAAAACAAAGACTATATTTGCAGAATGGCAAAGGGCTGCACAAGTATAAGAAATGAGGAATAAATAAAGAAATGAGGAATAAATAATGTATCAATTTATGTCGCGAGTTGCATGAGCCATAAGCGCATTATATGCAGATAGGTTCCTCCTAGTACTCCTAGTAATATTTTAGTTTAGTTTCCTGTTTTCTCCTTTTTCTTCTTTTAGGTGCTATATCAAGAGATCAGATGTGAACCCTGATGACCAGCCACTAAATTAATTTACACATAATTAAAACAATTATATGTGGGTGGGTATATGCGTTATTGTTGTATCCAGTTGTCGTTAGACAGGTTTTACGAAAACTGTTTTTACATCATCCAAAATTATTCAGATTTCTCTTGTCTGTCTAACCTGCTTTCGAAAAACATTTTTGGCGCTTAGCTCTCCACAAGTTTTATCATCCAGTCCTTGGTGTATACTGTATTTCCTAATCAGGAATCAGTGCTGCAAAGGTTTAAAGCAATGGTTAAAATAAGCAGTATTGCAGTTACTGAGTAAATACAGAATATGCAATGTATATATAAACTGAGAAGCATTAAAAACAAAACAATGCTATTGTTTTATGCTTAATACATTTGAGTTTAATTAATTAAAAAAGCTCATCAAGATTTTAATTTGTGCTTAAAGGATAAAATCTAAATTTTAATTCAATTAAAGTTGCTATGTGTGTTGTAAATGTTGCCTTGTGTTTATTGTATATCCCGTTGGTAAAATTCTAATAGATAAAAATTACCTTCTGGTCTTATTTGTCATATATGACTAAACAAATGACTATACATTTGAGTTTAAAGGTCACATCCTAGCAAGTTTGAATACTCTTCTTAATAGGGTTCTGAAATGAGCATATCTTATTCATTACAAAGACTAGATTTTAATGGCTTCCACATATTTTGTCATTTTCTGTTTCTTTTAAATTGTCGTCTCCTGTTGGTAACCTTTCTTATTTAAAAATTACACTCCATATCCTTTGCTGATAGTTTGGTCCTTTTTTTCTTTCTTCGCACACCACTGGCAGAGACGTAGAGCACAACAGAAATAGTAAATCCCAAGAGATTTGTTCCATTTCCACGAAACTCTATCATCAAGAAACCTGGCTATTTTTCTCATTAGGATACTCTCTTGTGGTCTATTGATTTTTAAAACAGAGCCTGAACTGAAGAAAAATAAAACGCAAGGTAACTTTATTCCGCCTGCACTTTATGGTAGCTTTATACTAATGAACAAATGTTTAATCTCAGATAAGGTGCTTGCTGGATGAAGAAATTTTCATTTGATAAAAATAAAAAAGAACATGCTAGCACAATATTGTTTGCTATTTTGATGTAAGGGGAAATATTATATACAGCCTTAACTTGAAGAACAAAAATGTCATTCCATGTATAAAATCCATAATTTATCATAAATGTAAAAGGTTATTGGAATAATTATGGATTTCTGTATTGAAAAAGAAAAGATGTGCAGTGCTTGTTAGATGACTGGAAGTTGTTCCAAAAACGACAGGTCATCTTACACCGCCTTCAGCAGCAGAGTCAGTATTTCCAGCATACAAATAAATGAGACTGATAAACATACCACCCAATGACCTTTTCAATTTATATTCTCACCACATGGAAAAGGAAGGATGTATGGCTCATTGGGTAGAGTACTATAATAATGAAGTGTCATAGAAAAGCAGACAGCTTTAATAATATAATTAATTAATTATAATTAATAATATAATAATAATTGCTTACACTTATATAGCGCTTTTCTGGACACTCCACTCAAAGCGCTTTACAGGTAATGGGGACTCCCCTCCACCACCACCAATGTGCAGCATCCACCTGGATGATGCGACGGCAGCCATAGTGCGCCAGAACGCTCACCACACATCAGCAATCAGTGGGGAGGAGAGCAGAGTAATGTAGCCAATTCATAGAAGGGGATGGCCATGATTGGTAAGGGCCAATTGGAAATTTGTCCAGGACACCGGGGTTACACCCCTACTCTTTTCGAGAAGCACCCTGGGATTTTTAATGACCACAGAGAGTCAGGACCTCGGTTTTACGTCTCATCCGAAGGACGGCGCCTGTTTACAGTATAGTGTCCCCATCACTATACTGGGGCATTAGGACCCACATGGACCACAGGGTGAGCACCCCCTGCTGGCCCCACTAACACCTCTTCCAGCAGCAACCTTAGTTTTTCCCAGGAGGTCTCCCATCCAGGTACTGACCAGGCTCACACCTGCTTAGCTTCAGTGGGTTGCCAGTTGTGAGTTGCAGGGTGATATGGCTGCTTTACACAACACTGCACAAATAAAAGTAATCAGAATAAGCTATTTTCTAAGGAACATTAAAAGAGGCCATCTTAATATGAATGTGAAATTCTATAATAGCTCAAATACAGAAATTCAGAAGTCTGAATATATAATGGAAGAATTAGCTAGTTCTTGCCACTGGTAAGGTTTTCTGCTCTAGTCAGGCTTCCTTTGTTTCCTTTTCTATTTTTATTATTTTCAGTTAAGTCATTGTTAGTCATTTGCCTATGTATAACCATAGTGATCATCATATTACTGCCAGCATTTGCAAACAAATTAGGTATAAAGTGCACCAGTGGCACAGTGTGTGTAAATAGGTTTTCTGGACTTACCTGCCCCTTAAGCCATCTTTATAAATATAGCTGTGCTGCTTTTTGTCATTAAGATATACTGGTTGTGGAAAGAGATAGAGATTTACATAGGCATTCAGACAACACGCAATTCAATCAACAGTCAACAGGGAAGTGCTGATAAAATGAACCTCAAGCCCACAATATGTGACCTGTACAACACTGGAGGAACCTGGAAAACTTCCAGCAGTTTAGCTGCATCTACAAAAACCATTGTAAAATCCAGCTCATTCATGAAAGAGTGATTGCACTGGAGTTTGAGCTACAGGAGTTGAAAGAGCTTCGTGAGATGAAGGAGCCAGGAAACATCACATTCAGGGAGCTATGCACCTCAAATCATGTGCTAGCAGAAATACAAGAGAGAGAGGCGATGATCCCAGACTGTCAAATGAAGAAAAATACAGCAGTCTATCTAGACAATCCCTACTAACATCAGATTAAGGCAGACAATCCAGGTTTGGAGGCTCAAGGTAGGAACTCCTAGAAACCCTGATCACAAACACTGAAGTGCACATACCAGTCACAACATCTGCAATCAGTGTCAGTGACACCAAAAACCTAGAACAAAAGTGTTGGATTTCAGAGATTCTTTTGGCAGAATCACTGAAACCGAGACAAGCATCATCAACAGTATGCTGTTCATTGGAGCCAGACATTATCTAGAGATACAGCTTCTGACACAGGCAGGTAAAGACTGAATTCCTTTTAAATCAGAAAGGAAGGGGTAAAATCTAAAGAACCCCAGCATGGGAGATAATGTACATAGGGAATAGAATAAAAAAATCAAGGGGGAAAACCAAAATATTAAAGGACCAAATACTTTGTCGCTAACACTTTCATGCAGTATATATTAGAAAAAAATCACAAGAAAAAGACAACTTATTCTTCAAAATCTGCATTCAGGCTGAGGAACATACAGTAAGAATGCCAGCAGCCGAAAATGAATTGGTAGATAAGGGAAACGACTGCTTTCTTACCTACTTTGTCAAAACATCTATTTTCTTTTCAAACAAAATACAGTGAGTAAAACAGATGAGAGAACCATAAGGGGACTGTGATCACAATTTAGTCTGACTTGAACTTTACTGTACTCTAAAAACTATAAAGAATCCAAACAATGGTTTACAACTTCAGGAAAGCTGGCTATGAGAAAATGGGACACAGCTTAAAAGAAATAGACTGGGACATCATAGATATGAAATTAGTAGAAATTGGACTGAAGCTCCTTGTAGATATTCAGCTTGAAGTACAGAATAGATGTACCTCACAAGTAGGTAAATCAAAGTAGCCATGTAGTTAAATAATAGAGAATAAGTAAAAGAAAGTACTTTATAAAGCATTAAAAAACAAGATCCAGTTCATAAAAAGGAATATAATGAACAGCAAACTCAAGTCAAAAAGGAAATTTTAAATTCCAAAAAAGAAATAGGAATATAGCTAATAAGGCTAAAACTAATAATAAAATAAATAATTCTAGTCCTCAAAGTCCTCAAAGGCTTTCATAGATTCAACCCAATGGATATATTGTGAATCAACTCTTATTCATGAATCTGAGGGCATTTGTGGAAGCTACAGACAATAGCGTCTAAATCTTAGAACAAGAGGGCCTTCTTTATGCAGTAGAGACGAGTATGGAACAAGCTGCCCAGTCATGCCATTGATATACCTTGGTTTCTTTCAAGAAATGACTGGATGAAGGTTACTGAAAAACCAAGTGAATTAAGATGGGCTGAATGGTCTCCTTTAGTTTTTATCTATTCACTGTGTATATACGTATTTAAATATACACATTTTCTTTTAATTTGTCGTATCAACAATATACTGGTTTAAGCTCGAATAACTGCCCTGATTCTTAGAAAGATGGAAAAAAATGATCTAGAATATATTTAATGTAGGAGATACACAGTGTAGCGCCCTCATCAGGCAGTGATGGGGCACCAAGCAGACAAACAGTGGTGCTGGCGATGTCAGCCCCGGGAGAGCATGCTGGGATAGATGGGATCTTGTCTGGGATAGTTGGGAACTATCAGGAACATTAATTCCTGGGACTTGGGTGGAAGTTAATGAATTGGAGTACATGGTATGTAAGTGTACATATGTGGTTGTTCCATGTTTCCCCATTCAAGTCAGTGACCTCAGGATCCCACATTTTATTTAATAAAAGTCCTTTTAAGGATGGCGAAACTATGCCATTTTATTTAATAAAAGAGCACTTCCATCCCCACTCTTCTGTGTGTTTATTGCTCACGTTACAATATACTCTTTATAGATCACTTGCAATTGTTCCTTGGTTGGGTATAGATTATGCTTTATAGCAAATAAATCCAAATGATCTAGAGGAAGAATTATTTAGACAGGTGTGAGAAAAATCTTCGTCTCCATGAAATTGTAAACTACATCAATAAAACTGAATTTTTCTGACCTCAAAATCAGTCTAATCTAATCAGAATACTAAATTAGTTTGATGTGTTTTTGCTTCTGGAAATTGGGGAAGGCAAATTTATTAAATTCACAAGCTGAACATTAACTTCTTCAAAGTTTAATGTATTAATGGTGTGATCTTGAAAAAAAATAGATGCTTTATTTCATGTTGTGTCTGTTATCTGCATGTTCTGATTTCTGATGTGTAAGGGTGGTAAGAAAATAACTTAAAATATGTTTTTCAAATTTCAGGGAACGCTTTAAAAAACATTCACAAAGTGAACTAACATGTGACAAAAGAACAGTGTGTTCTGCCACTTTTAGAGAGGTTAAAACTATGCTTCGGCTCTCTAGCATAAGACAGAACAGTTGCACAGGTATCAACTGCAATTACAGGATATAGTGGTATAAGCTGTATAGGAATCACCATAAATTACTTGTGAAATATACTGTACTAAAGGCTACTAGCTCCACAAAATGCTTGCAATGTCACTTGCATAAACATTTGGAAAAGAGCTCAGGTTTAAAGCTTTGATCATCTGTCATCCCAGTGGGATCATGCCATCTTGTGCCAGGACTTTAAAATAGCAGCAGGGGGAAGTGGAGATAGACACTGACCTCGAACACACTGAGCTCTCCACTTCCTTCCTGTGCTGGCCTGCCTTATCAGGTTTCCTTCATCTTCCTCATGACAATTTGCTGGCTTACCAAAATGACTGTGAACCACTAGTTTGCCCCAATTCCCTTCTATACTGAATAAGAATTTTCCATCTTACGCAATATGCAGGAATACTTTACACTCTCACTTACAGTGTATATAAACTTGCTTAACACTTTTATATATTTAATTTGTAAAAGATAGCTTATTATTTTCTATTTTATGATATTACATTCTAGTATCAAATTATGTATTTTATCATTTTTAGATACTTGTATTATTAGTTTTTTTAAAATATTTTTCATATACAATGTACCCATCTGCCCATCTATTGAATAGACACTGCCGTGCCAATGCGCAAATACCAATTTAATCTCAATGGAGTTATGTGGTTAAATAAATGATTAAAAATATATGACATCACAGGAGAGTTAAAATTACAGGTCAATTTTAATGCAATCTAGGTCAGATTACATTCTCCCAATACTAACCCTAATTTAGAATACCTTTAAGGCAGACTATGATTCTGACTATGATTTTAAATTAATAAGACACAAGGTTAAATCTAAACTTATGATCATTGCAGAGTCTAGACTATTTTATCTGTCCTGTGAACAAAAATATGTATTTAGGTCTTTCCAATTCTACATTAAAAAGACATACTGTACCATTCTTATAAAGTATCATCAAATTGACATTTTTAAAATATAAAAAAAAATGTTTGTAACTTTTGACACAGTATTTCCCAATCTTGACATAAAAAATAAATTAATCAACAAAACCTGCTTATACAGTGCTTATACAGTATCTCACTAACCACCCTTCCTCATTCTGCTCTTAAAGATTGCTAAAATAGCAGAGTGATGAGCAGTTGAACCTGGACATAAGCCAAGTTCCCCTTGATCTACTGTTGACTTCCAGTAGGATTACGTACACTAGGCGTGCAGCTGCCTTTAGTTTGGATCCCTGCTATTTTCTGAAATGTCATCATCATTGTAGATGTTATGTTTGGATCTTTAAAGGAACATCCCTTGAAAGCTTTGTAATCAATTTCAAAACATTATAATGTTGGTTTTTTTCACCCATTCATATTCATTTAGTTTGCACATTGGTTTGCATATTCAAATTGAAAGTCAGTTTTTATTTATGATGACAATGAGATGATCTGTATTAGGAAAATGTAACACACTCACGTGTGTGACAGGTATAGGGTCTCGTTTGAGTTCCATAACCTTAAATGTACTAATGAACACATATAATTACTTACAAAGGAACAGGGTTTATTCCATGCTGAAAAGAAAAGAAAGGAAACACAATGTTTCGGCCATGGAGTCTTCTCCAGGTGTGAGTTTCATAATATTAGTGGGTCAGAATACTTGATTGAGCAATAAACCTCACACCTGAAGAAGGCTCCACAGCCGAAACATTGTTTCCTTTCTTTTCTTTTCAGCATGGAATAAACCCGTGGAATTACCTGTTCCTTTGCAGCCTATGCATGCTGATGCAACTACCTATTTTAATTACTTACAGCTGTCCATTAACATGTTAGACTGCAGGAACTAGTGTTTAGGTATTGATTAATGTATTTAAGCTTTGAAGTGTGCACTAATTTGAGATATTTCGATTGTACATTTCCCTATTTATAAATAAATATAATTAGGCAAAATGATTATTTTCCTTACTGCTCAGTAATACAGTCCTATACTGTAATACCTGAGCTTTAACAAACTCCAATATAGCTGACATGACTATTACAGCAAAGTGTCTTCATTCTGCTCGTTCTTGAATGGTTTATTGCTCAATCAAGTCTTCTGACCCACTAACATTATGAAACTCTAGCAATTGTATGTTTTGCCTTTTCTGGAAACATTACAGAAAGTGTTATATTTCAGCATTAACGTTGTTATCATAGTGGTACAATGTAGGAATAGAAGTAAATATTGTTATGCATAACAATGTATGTATTTTATACTTAAAGGTATAGAGGAAGTTAGACCTGATAGATTTAAGATTAGGATAATAAATGTGCGCATTCTTTATTTCTCTGAATTGTGAAACTTGGCAGCTGTTGTCTTGCCCCACAGCTCCTTTACAATGAATGAACAGTTTCCATAAATCCGAGGTTAATCTCAGGGGAATGTTTGTTTTTCTGGAACTGGTACTGTACCCAGGAACTTTCTCTATACAGACTTTCTCTAATAAATCACATTACCACAATGTACTTTATTACTGTTTTTCACATAAGAGGGAATCACTAAAATGATTTAAAATATGAATTCTGCTAGTGACACTTGGCACAATTCTTACTTTTCATGCTACTAGTAAATATTTAACAGAGATTAGCAGTTTATGGGTGTTTACTATAGAAGCAGTAACTAAAAGAAAAAGGAACATAAGTGAAGTAAAATAATTTAATGACAAAGTTTATTGCATTTTTCAGAATGAGTGATTATAAATATAAAACGAGACTCATGTATGTTTTGATGAATCATCAAATCTATCCATTTTCCTACACACAACATTCCAAAATCCTTATAACATACTGAAATAAGAGAATATAAACTCCAGCACAGAAACATAGAGCAAAACAGTCTACGTATGCACAATTTGAATAGCTGATTTGATTGGCTCTTGTTGGCCATATTTGTTCATAGAACAACTTTGCATAATTACATTGATAAAATATGATACGAAGTTAATACATACCAAGATTCCAGTCAAATGAATGAAAGGTTCCTGAGAAGTTGTCAGTACAGGATGTTGTGTTTATCTTGGCCTTACTCAAAACTACAAAATATTCTGCACTTGGACTCCCATTTATACAGCTACTCTTTAATGGTCATAAGAGTGTATGTTATAATACTTTAATGCAACATTGCTCAACAATGATGGTTGAACCATATTTCTCACAGGTTTCTAAAATGGACGCTGTTCCTTTTATTCTAGTTGGTTTACTTTACATACTTGTTAAAATGTGGTTTTGCTTTAGGCACCCTCTCTAATAAGAATGTTAGTAAATGAATTGCATCATCTTGATTCTCTAGATTATTTCTCCCTAAACTCACCACAGTAAAATATACACTCAACAAGCAACATAACAGGAACGCACAACGAGTAACATGTTGGGCCTCTGGGGTTTTCAGGAAGTGCTTGGTAGGTATTCCACAAGGTTTAAAAATATCTGCAGCACAAGCTGCATTTCGCTCATTAGGCAGGAATTCCTTCAGCTGAAGTTATGACACCAGGCTGTGTGGTATTGAACTCCATCTCCCACCAGCTCTTCCAGTTTTCAGTAGGACTGAGGTCTGGGAGCCAGCGTGGGTGATGGAACTCATTCTCACTCTTCCCCACCATCCACAGACTGGTTGACTGGGAATTGTTGATATTTTAGACATCTCATATGATATTTTAAATAAGCAATTAAACTATAAAACTATAGTCTTTGGTTATATAGTTATATAATCTTTAACTAGTGATAGATTTATTCCATGCTGAAAAAAAGAAGAAAGAAAACACAATGTTTCGGCCGTGAAGCCTTCACACCTGAAGAAGGCTTCACGGCTGAAATGTGTTTTCTTTCTTCTTTTTTCCAGCATGGAATAAACCTATTACTTGTTCCTTTGCAGCCTACGCATGCTGACGCAGCTACCCATCTAATCTTTAACAAGATAATCATATAACATAGACGTCTTTTTGTGTGCTTAGAATATTGTTTACAAAGTAACATGTGTGCTTTATCTTCATTTCCTTTTTAAAGAAGCCAGTGAAATTCCTTAGGGCATAAACATGTTCCCTGAAACACATAATTGGAAATCTTGCAGCCATTAAAGCATTGCTTCTGGAAATGAATACATACATACAGTACTACATACAGTACAGTATTCCAAGAGGATAAAAGCACACAGTCTCTTTCACCAGTAAAAACTAAATTCTTCAAATACATCAAAGAAATTATAACATGAGAGGAAATTCACTGTAAAACAATGGAGCTGCAAATGCAGTTAAGGCATAAAACACTTCTTTTTCTTAAGAGTTTGTATTCTTAAGAGCCCATGATCAACCATTTCACTTGCTGTAGCGTTCTTTGCAAAACATTCATAGATAATTATTTAATTATTTACAACAGATAGAGCATTACTCTTCAATGTCCTTTTCTGGTATGCCATATTTACCAAAGTACAAAAAGCTATTCACTTTCTCTTTGCCATAAACCAATGCTATTTGTATATTGTATATACTGTATACAATATTTACCATGCTAACTATTTAATGCTGGTTATATTTGGTTATGGACGTAATTTTGTATTGTTGCAAAGCAGATTTCACAGATATATTTCTTGAATGGAAGAATACTTCAGGCTTAGACAGTGACTTTGTAAGACTTTTTTTTTTGCAATTCTTCCTATTAAAATCCATAATCGCCCACAACATCATCTCTGACCTATCATTGACACATCTGTGAGCTCCCATCCCCCTTTTGATAAATAATTCATGGTTTGACGCCACGGGCATATGTCTCTGATGTCCCCAAACGTGTTTCTGATATCCTTTATTGGATAAAAAAAACGATGGTTTAAACAATAACGTGCAACAAACAACGTGATTTACAAATTTAAACAGCTTATTGATAACTGTTTTTTTTTTACTTTGTAAAGTTGATTAGCCAAGAGGTTTGAACAACACTGAATTGCATTGTTACCGTCACCTCCACTGATAGGGACTCTAATACCCTATATTTTTTAGGCTTCGTTTACGATGACACATTTGTCAGCAATTGCTTCTTTCTCACTGTTCCGTTCATCGGGCTATAACCGACCTGACTATAGAGGTGTATTTGCAAACACAGACTCGGGACGGAGCTTTGAGCAGGCACTGTCTACAGTATTATATGGAACGTGTGAGTGGCAGACGGAAGAGAGAGAGTGAGACCGCAGCAGCAGCAAGCGAGCAAGGGGAGGGAGCAGAGCAAGCTGTCAGCTGCACAGCTCGGTAGCTTGAAAGTCTGTGCAAGCTCTATACATCGATGTCTACCCGTTTGCGTGCGCAATGCAAAAGTGGGAAGTGAAATTGCATTTTATTTCTGTATTTCACTTCCACGTTGGTAGTCTACAAGGGAGATACGGTTTGTAAATATATTAATTTAATCCCGGTTATCTTTTCTTTGAACAGCAGTATTTTAAATACGTAGCTATAGATTTTTATAAATTAACATTATTTGAACAAAATAATGATGGAACATTGGAGGCAATGCGCGCTGTGGCTGATCAATTGTAAGGTGCTACCACCGAACCATCGGGTTACATGGGAGTCTGCCCAGGTATTTGATTTAGCCCAGACCTTAAGAGACGGGGTTCTTTTGTGCCAGCTTCTGAACAACCTGAGACCTCAGTCCATTAATCTTAAGGAGATAAATCTGAGACCGCAGATGTCACAGGTAAGAACAGTGTTTACATTTTCTTTCGCCGTACATTGTCACTGTAGTAATGTGATGATGACAGTTTTCTTTCCAGCAAAAAGCAGCATACAGCTGGCCTTTGTGTAAGTATGATTTGCTGTAAAACATTTGGTAACATCCTCTTTCATTTGGTAATAATTTTTAAACATCTAGCTAACATAGTAAAGCAAAGCAACTTTCACAACTGTATTTAATTGGTCTTCGCATTGTGACATCCATATGTTTTCTAGCAACAGAACAGGAAGGGTAAAAAAAGGATACAAAACGAAAATAATGAACGTTTTAGTCTGAATCTATGTACATTGAGGGATCTGAGCTTGTCTTTTACTTTGCGTAATGAAAGCATCACCTTAACTTTACGTACTGAGAAAGTATAAGGAAGTTATTTTACTAAGAACCGTTATCTCAACGCAAACAATTCTGCCCTCTATAGGTGTAACGCCGGACCAGGATGTCTATGGCAAGTTACAGTAAAACAATGTAATGTTACAATGTAACAGCAAAAAAGCCGGAAAGAAAAGGCAAACCAGCGCACACATACAAAAAAAAACGCACTTTTGATAACATTTGAGCGTTCTGCATCTTCATAGAATAATGTAAAACTTAAGAGAGAAAGAATGTTAAAACATCCCGTGAGTCACATCTTACTATAGCGTTATTTCAGCAAATTGGGTTTTATTTATATTTGCAGCAATAATTGTTTTTATTTGATGAGGAACAGTTAATTATGACAATGCGAATAAAAATAATAGCCAGATCAATTTACTGGACTGGACAAGTAAGAAAGATTACCTGGCACTCAAAGTTACAACATGTTAGAGTGAAGAATAGCAGAGTATGTACAGTACTGTATATGTTTAGTCATATGACAACAGTTCTCTAGTATATTTCAAGGTCTGGTGTTATTTTTGGTTCCTCAGAATTCTGCAAGGACAGTTTCATTTGAAACTATCACACAAGAGGTTGGCTATTGTAGAATCCTGTCCTGTTTGAATGCTTGGTTCACGGGATAAGAAACCTGCTCAGTTTCTGCACCTTAAGGGGCAAACGTTCCCGGAATGAACCGAGGCCTTCTTGCACAATGGGTAATGATGGTTCTATCTTACTTCATATTTACTGTATCATACTAGATAGTTCGTCTGCTCTGGCGCTCACTGATGCTTTTCAATATATTTATTACACGTTCGTTGTTCATATTCAATAAAATATTCACTGCTATCCAGTAAAAGCATTTACATGATTTTTGAAGTTTTGGTTAAAATTTGAAGATTAAGATTATAACAGGTTAGTTTCATAAATGGGTACTGATCTGTCCTTGACCAGTCATTATGATTGAGACTTAGTCAGGAACTTCAGCATGGCATTTGAAAATACTTCCAACTGAAAATGCCCTTTGCCATCTATCATAAATTTAAGAGGACTGCTTGCAAAATATTCGCTATGACAAAAAATACAGTTAATGTTTTTGAATGCTGCCCACAAGAAACACTTTATTTTGCACATTACCAAGTGAATATCAACATTGTCAGTGTCCATAAGATGGTTTATTCAGAAACTTTATGTCCTTAACCTATATTAAGGGTTTAACCTGTATTTATGTTACTTGAGTATTTTGTACTCAAGACATAGTTTGGAAACCCCAGACCAAAATAGAAATGCTTTTCATTACCGGGTTCAGATTAACATGACTAAGGGGTTTAATGCAAATTCCAAAATGAATTATTCATGAATTTAGAGACAGCTATTTTATCATTTCCACTCTACAGCACATGAGACATTCGCTGAGCTGACTCAAGGGAAAGAAAAGAAACAAAAGCCTGAAAATGTGCCATGCAATACAGGGTGAAAGCAAAACTTTTTGTGGATCAGTTTTAAATTGTATTCACAGGCTTTCAGAAATGAGTGTTACCACACTACTTGTATAGATTGAAATATACATATAACAATTGTGATATAAGTCTAACTTAAATGTATGTTTAAATGGCTATAGATGTTGGTCTTGTCTCTTAGCCTGTCTGAACGTTCACCAACTGTTACAAGTATTTGATTTTGATTCTGAGCATTGAAAGGTAGAAAAATATAAATTATATAATGAGTGGTTATGGCAGTGGACATATTGAACATAATGAGCTCATATGAAGTGAAATTTCGTATATGCAATTATGGAAACAATTGACCAATTATGATTTTAAAAAGTAGAATATGAATTTGACTGATATGAAGATATGCTTTCTACATTAACAGAAATTAGGTATAATTTGTATTTTATTGTCAACACGGTATGTTTGATTGAAAGGAAACAGCACCAGATGTAACAGATGTAAGTGTGTGTTGTCTTTTTAATTTTATGATAGTTTTCCAATTATGAAACATAGTAGATTGCGATGCAAGCACAGGGCCTTTTTGCTCAGTGTAAGTGATTTTTAAAAAGGGTATAACAGGATCTTGTTAATAAGATAAGAGCTGTTTCAAGAAAGGTAGGTTCATGCATGACGACAAGGTGGTGTCTTTTTAAAGGTCAGAGTATTCCTCCGAATACTGTACATGACCTGAGAACTGAGAGTATTATTATAGCCGTGGGTAACTGTACTGGCAGATGTAGTGATCTGTGCTTATTGGTAGAAAGTATTAGTTTAGAGGTCAGTAGTTTGTGCAAAATGCTTGGTGACTGGTGTCCAGAATGTCCTATCCTTATTACTTAAGGTGCACAAAACTGTTAGAGCATTTATCCAAACTAGAGCATATTAAGCAAATTAAATCCTGGAGGCTTTTGAGTGCCAAGAATCAGTTTTGTTTTGTAATTTATGCATTAACATTTTTAAAAGGTAATGTCAGGAAGAGTTACAAATTTGCCCAATTAGGGATCATTAAGACATACGGTATGATGCCACACTTAGCAAAATAATGTTGCTTTTCATGCCTTTAGTCACTTGAAAGCCTGTAGTTTCCTTTCCCTTTGTGCTGTGTGCATTATGGACATATAAATCAAAATCAGACAGAACGACTGCCTCTGCAGTTTCAAAGAAAGCAGCAGGCTATTAAATTTATTAGTAAAACCAACAGACGCTGCAGTTTTACATTAATAATGACCTTAATTAAATGGAGAGATATCCAGGAAATTGAACGAGCAACGCATTGAAGTTAAATCTGTCATTCAGCAACTGACCTGTGTTTCCAGGGACTGATACCATCTCAGCGTTATTAAATTCTCTTACCTATAGCTTTTAGTAGCATGTCTCTAGACGTTATTTATGCCAAAGTAAATTTTACATTTCAGCTACTTAAATGATAAAAAAAACATATAATATACAGTAGATATTATATACTAGAAAGTGAAAATATTCAACAGGATTGAGGCTGAGAGATTAATGTGGTGCTGCTTGGCTTGTAGAATTTACCTGGGGAAAATTTAAAAAAAATGAACACTTATTATAAGTTTACTATATTTTTTAAATTAAACATTGTTTTTATATAAGCCTATGGACTCTTTCTGGCACATAGTAATTTATTTAAAATAGGTTGAAAGTGAAAATAAAGTACCTTAGTCTTATAGTGAAAAAATACGTTTTAAGTTCCCCAGCTTTGCATTATTTTAGGTTGGTTGACCACTACTAAAATTATGCAAAGTATGGGTTTTCTGGGTAGCCCTAGGCCTTTTTTTATTTTTCTATCATTGTCAATTCAAGTGTTTGAAATACTTCAGTATTGGTTTAATACAGTTTCCATGTAAGAAGTGCCTCGCACTCTCTTCACCGAAAATATAAGATCTTCCATCTGCTGTTGGAAAGAGCTTACAGAGTTAAAAAAACAGACACAGTTACCTGGATCTTAATTCTATTGGAAAACTGCGTAACTGCTATTCTGAATTTCCAAAATGTGTAAATTTTAAGGAGAGTAATTTCATCTCAAACATCAAAAAAGTACAATTCACATTTTGACCGTAATTTTAAGTAAAGTTGCTAATTTGTTTAAACGAAAGCGTTTGTCTTCTGATTTTAGAAAAAAAATAATAAGCCGTTCCTTTTAAAATAGCTAATGACAAGGTAAACATTTATAGTAAAAGCTTTTACCGTAGTTAAAGGGTAGAACATATTGTAGCGTCTACTTAGGCAGGGAAGCAAGCCACTTTTAGGTTGTATTTTAATAAAATCAAACCTTCCTGCTAATAATCTCTGGAAATTTTCCTTTCATTACGTACAGACTCAGAGCCTGGAGCAGCTGCCCTTGTAGTCTAATTGGTATTTGGCAACTAATGAATTAGTTGAGAAAAGTACAAGTGTAAGTGCTGAAGCTCAGCATTTCCTCATTCTGGTCTACAGTAGCTTTTACGTGCTACAGCAGAATAATGAATACAAAGACCCTGATTTCAAAACAGTTTTTCTACATTAAGCAAATTCTCACCATAGATAATATGCTACTGTCTTCCCAAGTATATGGAAATTCTGAAAGGCCTGCAATTAATGTATTTGTTACAATTGTTCCCATCTTTTTCTCTGCGAACAAAAGGATCTCATTATCGGCTAAATTTGTTGAAAGATGTAGATTTCGCTATAAACTGTTCAGGTTCCATGATTTAACTTGTGTTTCTTTTTAGTAATGAAATACTTACATGGAGTAAAGACTGTTTTATAACATTTGCTCTTACACACTCTTCCTGTAATCACAGTACAAACTGATATCATAATAGAGCTATTTATATTGTGCTCTTAAGAACCAAAAATTTAAATAATTGTATTAAATAAAAAGCACATATAACAGTAAAAGATTAAAATTCACAAGCATGAAAGAAAGAAGATTGCAGAGGATAAAACAAAAAAAAGTGCCTTTTGGAAAATGTAAATGTTCAGGCTGTATAAGTCTAATGAGGCCCAGTGAGTCTGGGGTGGTATATGAGGGCTTTTTGCAATATTGCAATAAATGTAAAAGACCAGTCGTCTTGAAGTATGCAGGGTCTTAGCCTCCTGTACATTCCTGGATTGTTCTCTTGTTTTTCCCTTTCCTGATGTAGATATCCTGCTGTAAGTTCACAGTTGTTTACGCGTTCAGCCTGCTTACAATTAAACTTAGTTCACCAGACACGCACCCTGCTGTGGAACATGTTATTGTTAACTTATTTTCCTTATCCTTTTTCCAAAGCAGCTTAATTTTCCAATTATTTTTAACATACTAGTATTGCTACCAATTTATACAGATGGGGGTTTGCTTGAGTACTTTGCTTAAGGACACATGAACAGTTTGCACACCTGTATTTCACCCCAAAACCTTTAATCAAAAGATTATAACACTACTAGTCACTACTCCACTATCCTCCAGGCTCTCTAATCTAAAAATGCGATTTGATTTTTATTAAATCAAATTTAATAAAATCATTTTTAATCCTAGAAGTAAATGATCAAGTACTCTTTATTAGTATAACCTTTCACACTATTTTCACACTCAGTTTGAAAGGATGAAGGGCTTTTACTGTCTTGTTAGATAGTACCTTTGGCATCGTTTTAAATAAACTTTTTGCAGATTTTTACATGGTTGAGTAGCCATCTTATCATTAGACCAGAGACTCGCACACGTGCAGTGACCTTTCATTTGGTCACCAAGGAAACTGACCTTCAGTCCTCGAGGGATCAAAATGCTGAACAGCTCTGCAATGGTGCTGCACATTTTATTTTCTTAATTAGCAAGGCTATAGATTAAATATTTTAAATTCCAATTAATGTTTGTGTAACAACACTATCTTATTTTTTGTTAAGGATATAGAATTATGTGGTTTTATGGAAGTTCAAAATTGAAAATGTAGAGAAAAAGGAATATTTCTTATTGGAAGATAAAGAATAATAATACTGTATATTGCTCAAATGGGTGATATATACATCTTAAAGCATATGATTTAGCATGCATGTAAGATCTATATTATAAAAATGTTTGCAGTTCTGATTAATCGAAGCATATTTCCTCTTAGTATTCCTCTTTATATTGGAATAATTCATTGCCTGTTAGTGTAATCTCTGTGTTCTGAATTGAGTATTGAACTGGGGAAAGATAGACATTCTCAGAAATTTGATTTGCATTTTGTGTTAAAGGCTCTGTCTTTTATGTTAGGGGATTTATCTACAAATCTCTCCCCTTTTGATGTCAGCCATCTGTTAAAATATCTTAAAATTAACAATCCCATATAAAGCGAGAGCAATGTGGTCAGTGTGTAGTCTAAGCATGAAGCAACGTATTACTTTTATGTTTTTGCATTCCTAAGTCTGTTTTGGTGTTTATATTTGAGCAAAGTACTTTTTACGAATTTAATATAAATCCTATATTACATGCTAGACTTCTGTATATATGCACTAGAAGTAGAATGTCCCTATATGAACTATATACACTATATAAGAACTATATGGACAGGCTCAGTAACTTTGGTTCTAATTATAATGAAAGCAATTCTAATTAAAATTAATTTTATGTGAGAAAATATTATTCTAATTGAAGCTGAAAACCACAACTGGGACTGAACTGGGACAGGACTCAATATGAACCCAATATGTAATGTACTCAAATCAACCATTTTTCATTTTGAATATGGTGTATACAATTTGTAGCAGAATTTTTATTTCATGTTTATAAATTCACTTTTACTGTGTGCAATAATTTGCTGTAGGATGGGGAAGAATAATGCTGAATATTTGCATGACAGTCCAGAGTCACGATAATCAACTCATTTTCAAAATTTAATATTGAGTGCTGTAGTGAGGATGTAGTCCACTTGCTAATGGAATGGGAGAGAAATGTGTTATGCTGTTACTATTTTTGAGAATGGACATTTCTGAAGTGCTACCTATATTCTGCGATTAATAATGTACATACAATGTATAAATATTAATTGCATTTATACAGTATAGTGTTTGATCACAAACCGATTTACATTTAGGGGGGGATCCACTTCATTCACTGCTAAAGTACGTCACCTGCTTGGGTGACACATAGCAGTTGTTATGTGCTAGCAGCTCAGCTACACAGCACATCAGGTACAGAAGTGAGAAATTGCTTCAGCAGTTGCATTATGGGGAACTTTTAGCAGCCCAGCCTCTGGACAAGCTGAGAGTGGAATTTTAGCAGTACAATGGGGTTAACACATGTTCTACTGTTTTGAACAATGCCATGGAATGTTGCATTAGGATCTGGAATGACTTCAGTTAGATGTGTTATCCATCATCATCATCATATTGGAGTATTGGTTTGGAAATGAATCTCCACTGGGAAGAGTGACACCTACTAGACCACCAAAAGCAGCAACTTAAGTTTTCCTTAGTGTCCCATGCCAGTACTGACATGAGAAGAAAAGAAAGATAACAAAACCAAGGGATTCGTCAACCCATCTAGCCCCTTTTGTATTTTGTAGCTGATTGATTTAAGACTCAGTCATGGTTCTACAACATGACTGGGTAACTCATGGAATTGGGCAGCAGTAGGACGGAGCCTTTTTACACAACATTCATTTGATTTGGGAATATTTTTTTCTTTATCATCATCTTATAAATCTACTTGAAGGATAGTGTTGTTAAATCATCCAACATTTACAAACTGACAGTACTTTTCAAACAGTACAAACTTTTTCTGACAGTGTTTTTCTTGTCCCTGGTTTTCTTGTTTCTGTGTGCCCTGCGATGAACTAGTGTCCCATCCAGGGTGTATCCTGCCTTGTTGTTTCTTGCCAGGCTGACTCTGCTGGATAAAGCAGTTTCTAAAATAAATGGATGGATGGATAATACAATTTGTACACTATGAACAATCTATGCGATTTAAAAATACATTTTTTCTCCTCTTTTTCCCTTTGCATTTTGCACTTGGTTAAATTATTTTGGCTTTGTCTGGAAATTGTTGTCCCATATTCCTTTCTTTCCAGTTCATTTGATTTTTTACTGCATTGAAGCTGGGGAAGGGATAGGGGTATAGACTTCTAAAGTACTGTATACCCAGAGAACAGCAAATATATTTTCCCTGAAGCACTGGAGCAAGCTTTACTTAAAATAGCTTTCAATTGTGCATTGAAAAAGCAATGTACCTTAGAGTCCTGAAATTAAATGGGCAGTGCTTTGTATAGTTCTGTGTAAAACTAGTGATTTTTTTAAGGACAGCAATAATGTGTAGTCGATTCTAAGAATACTATGCAATTATTTTTTATCTGCAGTGTTTAACCTTTAACCATGTAAGAAAATTGTCTCTACATGTAAATTATACATACAGTGTATAATATAAGGTCACTACTAAAACATATATAAATTTTGAGACATGATACTGTAATAAAAGGCAATATTTTGTCTTTATGTCTCTCCAATGGGTGTTTTTTTCTTTATTCCATTTACCGAATGACAGGTTTGTGATTCTATCATAATTTAGCAAGCTTTCTCTATCATTTTTTGTACAAGGCCTTTCATTCAGTGCTAGCACATTACATGTATTATGTGACCTGTTTTTGAATTTCTGTTTAAGCTCTGGTGAGAATTATTATAATTAATTCAAACCACTTTTTCAGAAACAAGCAGGGGGGAGGAGAGATAGGAGCTACAGCTATTTGCCACTGAGAGCACCCAGTAGGATTGCTATAGAAGAAACCATAGAAGTCAAAAGTTTTAATACATTATTGATACGGTTAACACATGTACTTTATTAATACATTTTTGTCTTCTACCATCACAACAGCTCTTAAAAAACAGGTTTTATTTCACACTGAATTGCAATGCACGCAGAAAGATTATAATTGCTCCGAAACTTAACCTGGTTTATACATTCTCTTGTGCTGTAAAATGTGGCTTGGATTTAGAATGCTAACAAATAAGAAAGGACAATTTGACCCATCTAGCTCCTTTGTTTTTTTTAGCAGCTACTTAATCCAAGGATCTCGTCCAGACGTATCTTATGCCTATACCAGGCCTATACTGTATGCTGTAATTAAATAATCCCATTTGTGAAAAAGTGTTGAATTCCCTTAAATATTGTATGAGCACAGAAGTAAAGTGTTGGATTACAGCAGCCACTATTAGTGCCCACCATTTTGTCAATTATCATGCACACAAAAGATACATTTTCCATTCGCAACAGTGTAAAAGTGTATTTCTTACCTAACGGGATAGGGCTTGTGCTTTTGCTTACTCTGTTTGATTGTCCAAAACTTTTGAACAGTGTCATTCTGTTCAGTCAAAGACACCCATACGTTTTCTGGATGTTTCTATTGTTTTTCCACTCTTGGAACATTTTGTCATCGACATGCAGGTATTTGAGTTTTTAATTTTCGAATGAATGCGTTTTAAAAAAGTGTTCTTTTCCTTCAAGAAGTAGTACCTTCATTTTTACTTCAAAGAGATTCTGCACTGTAAATTGTAGGTAACCCAAGTGCTTTTTCTTACATAGTAAAACCAGAATGAAATGCGAGTGTTTACAGTGCTACCCAAAGATTGACACTTCGCTTTTTGGCAATACTCAATCAGTGCCAGGAGTTACTGTATTTGCATGGTAATGTGAGGATTCTACTACTGTAAACTGTGCTCAATTCCAGAAGAATGTGGTCAGTTTTATAGTACAGGTTCCATGGTTTTACTCAGCTAGAGAATTTATTTGATTTGTTCCTGTGACGTCCAATTAACAAATAGTCATCTTCAAGTCTACACAGTGTCTTTTACCAGTGATATTAATATCTCAGAATGACATGTTGCGGATCTGTTGCTCCCTGTATAAATCATAATGGAAAGGAGTCAGAGCTCGAGTGTATGCATTTGATTATACACTCTGTACTAGTGCAGAATAAAAGTACTTTATGTTAAGGTGATTATTTGATAATTCTATACTATGAAATTAAACATGGATATTTTTATTCTAATTTCTCCTCTTGTACATATTATTCCCCGAAGCTGAAAGTGATAAAAAATGTCACCGATAGCATCATGCTACTCTATATACTCTAAGTATATGAATGAAAAAAATAAAAAAAAACAATGATAAACTATTTTTCTAAAAGTTAGCTTCTTTTAAAAGCTTCGATATAGATTACTTCTGTGATCCCTACATTTATTATCAGTTAGGCATAGCATATTGATTTATAAGTGTGAATCATGGATATGTCAATACCGAGTGAATTAGACTGGTCTAGGAATTTTTACATTTAGCTTTAAGTGCTTGGCAGAGTGCTCTTTGGGGCAGCTTTGCCATTGAATATCAGTAAAACAGAGATTATTTAAATGCAGTTGGATAGTGTCAGTTCAGTTGGGTACAGTTTAATCAATTTCTCTGTAAACATATGACCTTGTTTTTCTTACTCAGATGTGCTGTGCTGTAGGTTTTCTCTGTTTTTCCCAATGATTTTCAGCCTGTATTCTTGTATGATTTCTCAATGTTTCACGAGTTTTTTTCTGCCAATGCCAAACGTTTTTTTTTTTCCATTGTACAGTTAAGACGAACACACTACACTTTAGACAGGTATAAAATAATAAAAAAATGTATTCAGTCTGTTACCTATCTATGTGAGTGCTTTAATGTAGAGTGATGACATACTGATTTTTTATGTTGTTGGTCTTTTAACCTTATATGTTGGTGGGAGCAATTAAAATATTTTGATATTAAAATGTATAGAATTTAATTTAAGAGTTGGAATAAACTTACACTCTCGTGGCAAGCTTACTTCTAAAATATATCCCATTTTGTATTTGTATACAGTTGCAGAAAACTGCTCAGAGGCTGGAGGCGTTCCAGACATTTATTAAGCATTATTTTCTTTTATTGACAATGAATTTGTATCACTAACAGACAGCATTTTCTACTAGCAATTGAGTAGCTAATGCAAAGGACCACTTGTATTTGGCACATAATTTATGTAGGTCTGTCTGTGCCTATCCAATAGTCTTGCCTTTAATTACATAATATCAATAATGAGGATGAAAGGTTGCATTCAGGAAGATGGTGATTTTATATTCACAGAAAGTTGTCGACAGAATATTAGATATATGCGATAGGGCAATAAAAAATAAGACAGATATAATTTTTCAATTTAAACATTTGTCAACTGCCAATACCAACACTGATGGTAAAAGATGAACTAAAGAGACTGTGTTGTGTGTCCCATTCCACTGTTGAATAATTCTGCGTTTGTCTGGTTCACAATCAGATTTTTCTATGTCGATGGCCTTTGCCAATTTATTCCATGTAGTCTATACAACATGCTCATCCATCAGACACCATATTCAATTTTATGTAAACGTTTGGATGTTTTCCACCGCGTCTGTGATATGTTTGGGAACAGTATTTGAGCTGTAAATTATTTGTTGTTAGCTTATTTATTAGACCACGCAATTTCACAGGGATATCCATTAAATAGAATGTACTATATCTACTCATGACTTACTATATGTTAAAAGAAATCACTCCACTGGCTATTATAATGATTATGTAATGTGACAGTGCAGAGGTACACTGAATTGTCTTCTTTTGATTGACAGATGGTGTCTGTCAAATGTGACCTTTGGTCTTACAGTGCTATTGATTATGTTTTCAAAATGAATAATTTTATCTAAAACCTTTTGCTGAACAACTGTGCCAAAGGTTTGGCCAGCTCTGGTCTTTGGAGTCCAAAATACAACAAGATTTCGACATCTCTATAAATCGTCCACAGCTTACAGTTGTGGAGGAGGGAGAAAGTAACTGGCTCTGTGGAGGAGTTCTCTCAAGTGAAGAGCTGTGAGGATAAAATTGAAGGATAAACAGAAGACCTAGTATAGATTCATCACTTTTATCCTGAATTCAAGAATTCTAAGCAGTTATTTGTATAAATAAAAACAGAGCTTAATCAGAGCTGAGTCATTAAATGATTTTGTGGAATCTCCTACAGGTTTATAAATAGGGTATTACATCATATCCTCGTGTGGAAAAGCACTCACTTGTAGGTGTTTCTTGTAAAAAGGCATCAGTACAATTAACACAATAACTGGAAAGAAGTCACTTCCTTTTTTGAAAATATATGATTCCTAATTCATAAAATATCATATTGAAATACTCTGTAGCCTTGGTACAAGCAGTAACTGACTGTGCCATTTGCAGTGGTGCACCACTGCAATTTAGTAGCTTTGAACATAAAAGGCCCGTTTCCTTCAGATAATGAACCCTTGTGGAATTGCACATACTCTGGGATGTCTGCAAGATCAGCTTTTTTGATAAGATGGAATGCATAATACTGTAAGAATATATTTGACAGTTTCTGTGCCTTATGCTTCATTCTTGTTTTATTGAAAACTTTATTTTCCTCTCTGTCGCTACTCTGTGGACAATGATGATGATCCTGGAATAGCAGAGTTCATCAAGGCTGGGAAGCTTATTGTAAAATCCCAGACATGCCATAGCAATTATCTTTGTTTCTTCAAAGTTGGTTTGTTCTTTTTTCCACAGACCCAGCATGGACACACTTCTTAACTCGGGGTTAGGCATGATAGTACCTGAACTGACACACTGGTTAAAAGGGAGGGTACAGCCTGGACATTAGTCTACAGCAGGTCCGACAGATACAAACATAGACACACTCACACTAAGGCCAGTTTTCCCACAGTTTAATGTACTAGTGTGACCGTCGCAGTTCTGCGCAGGCTTGTGCCCTCCGCCACACGTTTCGTCCCGCATCACCTGGGGCGCGAACCCAGGTCTCCAGGGTAACGCAACAGGGAACCAGCCATATGAGCTAAAGGAGACCTCCCCTAGTCCAGGCAGCTGAGGTCCCTGCTACGCGCAGGGAGGATGGTGACATCACTGTATCCGAACTAGCTCCGCTATGCTAGTATGTCTCTGGACTGTAGGACAAAACTGGAACTCACACGGACATAGGGAGAACATACAAACTCCGGGCAGAAAACACCCCAGGTCCAGAATTGAATCCAGGGCCCCAGTTCTGTGATTTCATGCTAACCACTGCACCACCATGCTGCCCTATGATATTTTCATATTTTCCAAAAAAGTAACATGGGTTAGTTAACCCTTATTGCTAATATCTAGAGACGAAAGCCATTTGTAGTTATTATTGTTAATCCTCCCACAAAGGTCTTTGCTAATTTTATGTTCTAAAATACTATTGGTATTATTTTATTAATCATTACAGATGAACCATCAGTTCTCTGTGACCTTCTGTGTTATAATTTAAATACTGAATAACTCAGCTTCAGCCACAGAAATATTCTCTAAAACAACATAACGAAAAAGTTCAATGTCTTTTGGTTGGGCCTTATATATTTACAGTATATACAGATAAAATCTATATGCCAGGTCTTGAGATATTCTGTGCTTTTCCTTACCCAACTTCCTCTTGAACTGCTCTCGAGTGCCTTGCACAGTTTTGTTGAGCTTGTAATAAAGATCACCAGAAATCTAGATACTTCTGAAAATGTTATAACAGTTGTCAGCAATTAGAACTGGTCTTCTTAGATTGATTAAGGTTTCTGGGGTTTATCATGGCTGAGATTATGAATAGCTTCTGATAGGAGGTGAGCAACTAAGATTATTGCTTTCAGAGATTTGGTACAGTATGTGTACAATGCTCATATTTTAAACTAATATAGTTTGGAAAATGTAACTGCATAGTAGTATACACAATTACGCTTCTGTGATTTCATTTACATTAATAAGAAAATAAGTGTAATTAAATAATAACCTATGAATTCACATAATAAAAAGTAACAGAACATTCTAATAAATATACTGTGTAGCATCAAAAACACTGCCAAACATCTGCAAATATAGTCTTAGCAGTACAGCAATAAATTGCATTCAGTAGTAATAGTGTTCTATATGCTGGTGCTCAGTTATTCCATATTTATGCAGAATATGCATTGCTACATAAATTGATTTCTTCACAAAGGTTAAACAGATTTTATTAATTACCTGATTAAAAATGTATTAGTCCGTAAAGTGTATTTGCATTTCAAGTAATGTGTTTCATTGAGTACTAAGGGAACTTTGATGAGTTTTTTTTCAGAATCCTGAAATATGAATTAGGCTTATTGTGTACGGTTTATGAGCATTGTCTGTGTTGTTCTTGCGTTTGTATTTCTCAACAAAATGTGACTTCTTAGGAAAGGTAAAAATGACCTCCTAATGTATCTTGATGTCAATAAAGCTGTTATAAAGCCTTCCCTGGAGTTAGTGAGTTGAAGCTAAGATGTTTGCTTTTATTTAATATGTTCAGCTGCTTAGTGTATTACAGTGTTATTTCTGTTGCAAGCCGTGATTAGATATTGGTGGATTAGATATTGGTACATGCTTCATAATTACTATGTAAATCTCCAGTGTAGAAAAATGAACCTTATTAACCAATCCTAGGTATATCTACAGAACATAATCTGTTCTATGGTGTTGGGAGTCATTTGGAATAGAATGTATGAGGTCAAAAAAAGAATGAGAGGGCACACCTGTATATTTTTTTTGTAGAATACAATTTCAGAACACAACCGAATCTGCTTAAAATGTCCTTAGCACATACTTTCAGTACTTTCAATATTTATTAACATTTTACGGTACAAACCAACTGATGTGATAAAACAGCAGTGAATAAACAATTACACCAGTACAAAATTTAACAACTGACAAGACAAGTAAATTTAAATATAAATTAACAAAGGTAAATTTAGAATTCTGAGAGTGCACAAAAAAAGGCAACAATCTCTGCTTTTCTTAAAATGGCACACAGTGCCAAGATTATGTGAATCACCCATGCCCCTTCAGTGACCTGGGGCCCTAGCAGCTCCATGAGTAAGTCCGATAGTGTTTATTATGTTAGATTTGCTTTCATTGTATATCTTTTGACAATGAAAAAAAATGTATTCAATGCTGATAAGATACACTGAGAGTATGATGTTTTTTTCTAGTTTCTGTGCTTGAAGAATATCAGGACATTCCTAACAGCATGCTGTGAAATATTTTCTATGAAGAAAAGCGAATTGTTTGAGGCCTTCGACCTGTTTGATGTTCGGGATTTTGCAAAGGTAAGCATACGATTCATTAATATGATTTCCAAAAATGTGATCTTTGCCTAAATGCATTGTAGGGAAATTGCTTGCACTTGCAAAATTGTATATGTTTTATTTTGGTTTGGCAGTTCTGGTTATTTGATTAAATGGTAAAATTATAAAAAGTTATTTACAGTACTGTAGGTGTGGTTGAATATTCTAATAAATATATTTTTTCTTAAACTCACTACTGCATTTTAGTGATACTCTATTTAGGCATTTTTCATAGATATTATCATTAATTTTCTCCTTATTTAAGAAAATCTTTTAATTCCTGCAGAATTATTTTAAGTAATTTTACACCTTTGCGATTGTTTTCTTTTTCTGTTGACCGTTTAGGTCCCTGTCCACTCTTTGCTGTAGAAAAACATTTATGACTCTCGTAGCCTGCTGACAGTTTTAATGAAGTCCCATGTGAGCTTTAATTAAAAATGGATGCTATATATTGCATGACCAGGCTTTTTGCTCTGTGTGTGTCCAGTTTGGTTGATAGTTTATTGTGACACATACTGCCTCAATCAGGAAGTGGGTCAGGCAAATACTAAATGGGGGCAGTTCTTAGGAGGGAATGCATATTGTGCTGAGAGAGCCTGTGTGACTTGTAAATTAAAGCAGTCTGTCTGGCTAAGGACAACAACACTAGCACATGTACCGATCAATGATGTCCTCAGCTGTAGGTTGTAGATTGTCATTGAGCCACAAAAACGACTTCTGTATAGCTCACTTGTCTCCTCTGGCTGTCTGAAGGGAAGCTTATGATTAAACCATATAGTTGGAAATACTGTTGGCTTTATTGTTTTTGATGTGAGAAATTTAGCTCAGGAAAAAACAAAACATACATCACAATCAGATGTATGAAACTGGTGGTTTCATCTCTGCTTTGTTTTCCAATTAGACAATACATACTTTTGGAGGAATTTGAAATATAGGGCAAAATAAATGCTGGTGCAGCTATTCATTAAGTTTTTTAATTACTGTAGTTTTCAGTGCAGTACTTTTGCTTGCCTAAACAGCCTTTTTGAGTGTTTTTTTTCCGCTATTTTAGAAATGCTGCAGTATTACTTTCTCTCTCTCTCTGCCAGCTGCTGCATTCTGCTTTCCCAAGGTCATCTGTAATCAATAGCATGGTAATCTGTATGGCTCTCACCAGCCCCACTATACCACACTTAGAGATTTTGCTAAATTCTGGGAACCTTCCTTTACATCATGTAATAAGATATGTTAAAATGCTGTGATGGGAGTGCTCTTTACAAAATTCAATCAATCCTGTTGCTTTTCGGATTTTAATGTACAGTCTTATTTGATTATCGTTTGCCACATGTGCTTAAATGCGTTTTTGTACCATGTAGATCATATTAAAAAACAATTCAGCTTTTAGAACACTTTAAGAAAGTTATAAAAATATAATGAACCAAACGTTTTCTTATATTGACTTTGAAATGCTTAATATCTTACAGGTGTGTATGTTTAAATGAAAACACGTATTTAACATTTGATGTTTGATTTGTAATTTTTTAAGTGGAAACCACAATTTGGCGGTTATATTGTTTAAATTGCCTAAAAATACTATTTATAAATAAAGATTTTCGGTTGTCTTTGTATTCCAATTTTTGGGGGGCATAACAATAGAAAATCTGACAACATAAATTGAAACAGATTGTTTAGAGCATTTAGAGTATTATTTTGTAATAATACCTTTGTAGTTGTTTTTTCAAGAAACATAAGTCTTACCGTCTTATTTATTTCTAAGCAGCAGGAGCAATATGAAATCCTGCGTTGAATAATAGTATCGATTCTATTGTATGCATGTAGGCCTCTTGCTAGATGATCAGTTGATGAAATAAATTTAAATTAGCTGATTGGGTCTTAAAAGCAAAACCTTATTGGCTAGCCATCATAATGTTTAAAGTGTACTTTCATTTATATGATATGGGTTTTTTCCATTTTGTCATTCATCATAAAAATGCAATCTTTTTAAAAAAAATGCAATCGTTCTGTAGATTTAATGATTTAATACTTTCTTAAGAATCTCTTTTGTGTTTTATATCTGTACTTAACTGTAATATTATATTTATTATTGCTATGGCTGTTTTTCCATCATTAAAAAGGTTTGCTTTGAATTAGCATGAAGTTAGCAAAGAGACCGAATATCTTGAACTCCCATAATTTTAAAAAGGAAACCTACTGCTTATCACAATTAGAAATGTAATTGTAAAATGTATACACAAACAGCAGTAAGTTTGAAAATTCAAAGAATTATGTAAATATGCAAAAGCTTCTACTATATTTCTTCAATAATACCAGCTTTATGTATAAAAGTGGAAATAGAATAGTTGCTTTCCTGTGTAAATAAGTAAAATTTAATGTGAAGTTTTAGGTTTTAAGGTTTAGCGTTTCCTTTATGCTTCTAAGGGGTGGTAAGAAAGTTTATTTGTAAATTTTTAACACAAACTTCAAAGCTGCATGAAGAAGGACAAAGGAATTCCTTTGCAAAGATCAAGCTGACACTTCTAAGCCTTTAGCCTGGTAATTTTCCATCATGATATGACTTCAGTTGTAAGTATTATTTTACATTCAAAACCTTTGCATTGCAGAAAGGTAAAATCACCTCCTCGTTTGAAATCTTCATTTAGTTAAGGTAAAACCAATTTTATCTTGATAGCAGCTAAAAAAAGTCAGTGTATAACAGCAAAATTTAATTGCAGCCAATAACACCAGGTGGGACCTTTGGAAGAAATTTCACGGTGCTGTCATCATTTTTAATTGTTGTCAAATACTCAAGTCAAATACTGATCTAAGAAAAGAAAGGAGACAGTTATTTTACACTGATGTAGCTGGGAAAACGGATATCATACCCACTCCCCATCTATACTTTTCATAAGTATATATCAAGCCATTTAAAGGTATGATACTAAAAATCAAACTTAAATAATGCAGGAAATTTCACAATTTCACATCTGGTCTGGCACACACCTGAGCTACGCTTTGGAAACTAGTTACAGAGCCTATAGCATGCTGGTGCTTTCTTTATCGTGCAGCATCACCGTCAATCAATATGGCTCGTAAACTGAAAACAAGTACGAAGGGGAAAGAAACAAGTGCGAAGGGGAAAGGCATTTCAAGAAAAGTGCCTGATTTATAGTTAAAAAAATTACATTTTGAACAAGTTGCGTGGTTGGAGACGAGTTTGGCACATATGTATTGCAGGCATGAACCTTTGATTAATTACAGACGGAGAGAAGTCTATTCTTGAGAACTATGCATCTGCTATGTTCCCTGTATTTTATTATTAAATACAGGTGTATTCTCTCACACCTGAAGAAGGCTCCACAGGTGAAACGTTGTGTTTACTTTCTTCTCTTTTTAGTATGGAATAAACCTATTACTTGTTCCTTTTATTAAAATGAAATTTTATTTGATCTATTGTGTATACTGTGTAATACAATATTTGCTGCGTTACTGTTTTCATAATACTTTAAACTACACACACACATATTAATAGACATACGATTGATTTGACTTGCTGGAAGGGGGATAGGCGGGCCTAAGAGGGGTGTTCTGATTTTCCGTGATTTTGGGTGAATGCATCATGTTAGGAACCTAACTACGAAGTAAAACTGAGTCTACTGTACAATATTTTATTTTTGGGTAATTCCAAGATCAAAATCCAGTCTGAAAAATCTAAATTTGATCAAAAACACTGTTCAGCATAGTGATTTCTAAAGGCCACATTGTCCTTAATTAAAATTCAGTGTAAAAATCAGTATTTCTTGTGGATCCCTTTGAGGCAATAACTTCATGAAGTTTGCATCACATTGATACCATCAAATGTTGTGCAATTATTTGAGATGCTTTACCATGTCTGTGCTACAAACGCTTTGTGCTCTTGGTGGTGTTCTGACTTTCTTCAGCAGGTAAAATTCAAACTTAGCTGGATTGAAATTGGAAATTGTCTTGGCCGTTTTAAGTTTTTCTACTTTTCCCCCCGATGAACTCCTTGGTAACAATATGTTCTGGGTCATTTTCATGCTTCATGGTGAAGCGGCACCCAATAAGTATGGATGCATTTTCTTCTACATCAACAAATTAAATATTTCTATAAACATCAGAATTCGTTCTGCTGCTGACATCATTAGTTTTTATCACCATTTCACTAGGAATAACAACATCCAAGAATAAAGTGTACTGAAAGGATTATGGAGTATTTAGTGAAAATGTAGCTTAACCCATTGGACTGAGGGCTGACCTCCTGGCAGGTTGGGACCACCATGCAGAGTGAGGAGTGACCAAGGGGCAGCTGCAGAGGTGGAGATGGGGTGGTGGTGGGATGCAAAAAGGTGTGATTGAGGGAGAGAAGGGGATCACGTATGGTATTTATAGTGTTTTAGGAGAGGAAATGACATCAGGAGTGATAGCGAATTATTGACAGCCGAGTCTGATTGAACTTGGTTGTTGTCTTCTCTCCCAAACTTTTGTTACAAACTCCATTAAAGACAACTGAGCCAGTTACAGAGGTGGCCATGCATGTCCAGGCCACGACATTTCCTTCACTATGCTTCACAGATGAGGTTATTCATGTTATTCATATCTGTAGTTCCCTTCTTTCTCTATGCTTTAACCTTTATATAACTTTGGTATATCTTGGTATCATCTATCCATAAAACTTTGCTCCAAAACTCTACTGGCTTATCTTTGTACTACTAAGCTAATTCTGAAACAAGGTAATGTGATTCAATAATGTCTTCGCTTTTTCACTGTTCGATAGGGGAGGACTGTTGTGTTACAGAATTCAAGAGTATTGACATTCTGGTAGTGCCTCACTAACCATGTTATACAGACAAGTTACTTTTTTGTGTAGACCCCAGCAGAACCTGGGATCAGTCAGCTGTGAAGGAGCCACGATGCTTCATACAGAGTTAAATTGGGAAACATCTGTCCGACCAATTAACTTCCATTGTTAAATATAATACAGTTAGTAAAGGGATGATCAATATTTCCTTTCTGGTGTCTGTTGCTGACTTGTGCTTTTCAGAACTCTGGTTTGGTGGATGGATTTGATTCACCCTTTATTGTTAGGATACCTTATAATAAATGACAGATGAAAGATAGTTCAAGGAAAACTGCTACCTCTGCATCAGGACAATGGTTGTACTCCAGGAGGATGTTCTTAGGATTTCTTATGGTGTCACATCCGCGGTGGTGCAGAAAATTACAAAAGCAAAACGATAGAGGTTAAAATGATCTCGTGCATCTTGTCTTTTTACAGGCAAAAACAGCAATGACTAAGCAGTAAAATAAAAAACAATTGCACTGTTTTCATGCATTTTTTTCAAGCATAAAGTATTTCCCCTTAATTATTTAGCCTTTTTAAATTAATGTCATACTTCATACATTTACAGTTACCCCTTAAAAATGTGTTCCCCATACTCTTCTATTTTTATTTGCATGTTTTCCCAATGGTTTGCATGAAGCTCTACCTTAAATTTCTATATATTGCGGTGATGTTACTATGCTTTACTCATTGTGGTTATCAAAGCATACCAGAGTAACATTTTTTAACAAAGAAGACTTTGCAAAGTAAAACACATGTTAGTGTCACTTTCACACATATGCAAGTGTTTTCCCTTACCTAAAAATAAAGTCTCTTCTCAGGATGTAAGAGAAAATGTGATAATTAGCATTGAAATGTGTGTATTCTTGAAATTCCATGTAAATCAAGGTCTTTCAGCCCACAGCATTCTTCACACTATTGCTTTTATATTTTATTGTTCTTGGGTATTTAATTTTTTTCTTATCAGGTACTAGTACCTACTGTATGAAAGTAGTACCAGTTTTTCATTATGCACAATTCAAACATTTAGTAAACATATATAATTCAGTTCACCAGTAAAAATGCAGCTTCCTCCATTCTCTCAAACATTCGCTCAAACATATATCCAGTAGGGTCTTGACACTTGCGAACTTAACATTCGTGAATTTGCTTATTTGCAATTAGCTCGGGCTGATGGGGTCTTGGTTGAAAAAAGAGCAGGACAGGATAAAACCAAGCCAGGCTGTTAAACCCAACTGTGAAATTAGTGGCGCAACAGACTAGGTTTGTGAGACTAATATAGACAGTGAGAGAGCCCCTCCCTTTCCTCTATCCATGTACCCCCTACCCAGCATCTGTATCTCAGCATGGTCTTGTTTTTGTATTGTAACGAACGCTGCAGATTCTGTGTTGGTGGTGTGGGGAATGACAAGCTGCAGATGACTTTACAGGCTCACTGACGGTTTTATCGCCTATTTCATTTCAGAGGGGCACGCTCATGACAGAGGCAGAGAAAGTGCAGGCAGCCGCTACATGCTAAAGAGGGATGCATTGTTGTTAATTTGAGCTGATAATTATAAATTTGTGATTACTGTTGTTTCTTTTAGTTGATCAATGTTATTTTCATTACCTTATTATTATTTTAATTGCTATTTAATTAGTAAATAAAGGATTACTTATATCTTTTAACCATCTTTACTATATACTGTAGCACATAAGTGACAGGATAGGGGTGGGCTTGGTTATATACAAATCAGGCTATTTGTGACGGTGCTTTGCGCCAAACTCTTTGGAGTACAGGTCTCAACCAGTGACAGAAGAGGTGTCTTTGCACAAGCTAGAAATAGAACTGCAACTTTTTGGATCATTGAAAGAAGAAACAAAACTACATAGAACTGATTTTCTGGGGGTGGGTTGTATGTGATTTAGAGAAGTTTGCTCATATGATGCTGTCTACCACGTGTACAATCACACTGTGTTACGAGTTGCATTATACAGTATGCAATGCCCATCTCCGTGTTCTCCCTTTAACCCCGTACTCCAAGTAATCAGGGTACATTATATCTTCATATAAGATGGTTTTCATAATATCTTCATTATACCTTATATCTTCTTTGGAACTAGTGATTTTATATTTGAAACATGCGTGAAGTCAACTTTTAAGGTGCTTATATGTAACTGAATTACATATAATTATATGATTATATGAAGATATAATGAAGATATAAGGAAAACCATCTTCAGCTGAATTGCTTAGACAATGGTTTTGGAAAATAGATTTGGAATGTCCTGAATGGTCATGATAACCATTATCAATACATAAAAGAAAGGGTGAGCTTGATTTGGCATCCAGTTCTGTCATATTGTCAATTATTTCATTACAGGATCTGGATCCTACATTTAAGTCCGCTTTTTAGCCTTAAAGCTACGGTGTTGTGTCATTTTTATGGCTATCAGTATATTTGTGAATGTAAGATATTAATCAGACATTTCTTATTTTGAATGTGTTTGTCTTATGCCTACCGAAAGGCATTCACATATATCACTTTGCATTTCACACTGCTTCATTCTCCTGTTAAAGGTTTGTAGAATAGACCTTTGTTGTGTACTACATATCAAGTGTACATGAAACTAAGAACAATGTATGCTTCACTTGCCTCAGCAGATCAGGATTTGGCCACAATGAGCTTGGAAAAAGCAGTTTGCTTCCCTTTCCTGTTCCTTCTGACCCCTTGCATTACATTTCTGAAACTTGTGTAATGCACTTACTCATATTTCCTGTAACAACCCTGGGCTGAGAGGCTGCAGTTGGTTCCTTTTATAACACTTTGGTTTTCAAACTGCGAGCTGTTTGTTCGAAACACCTCCAGAACGCTCAATGACCAACACGTTCGATCGCCAAACAGCAACAATTTAAAAATGTACACGCTCATTTTGAAAATTGAGCTGGAGTGTATATGAAAACAGAAAATGAGTAGCACAATTTTAAACTGGAGCTGAAGGAGTTAATACTTTGGAGAAGTTGGTGTCAGATGTATCTTTGTAAGTTTCAAATAATCAGTTTCAGTGCGCTAGATTGTATCACTATAATTTACTAATTATTCCCTTCCTGTCCCATGCATTGCGTAGGGCAGTAATATTATATGGATACAGTCTTTTAAAGATTTGTCTCTGCAGACAATTTAATATTTCTGTAGCTTTGCTCTAAGGGCATCATACTGTAACTCCTACGGAACACAGTAGAGGGTTATCATTGTCCATTTGCAAGGTGTTATATCTTCACTCTTTTTAAATTAGTTCACATTACAGCATGCAGAGAACTGTTTACAGATTTTGCTATATAAGGCAAACAAACTGTACCCTCCAACACCTCTCCATATAAGAAATGCGTTTTAAGTAGGACAGAACACTACATATTGCTCTAACATTGTTTGATCCTAACCACAGTTATTAAGCATAGTGGTCAATGCTGCTTTCAAGTGTTTCTGTGGTGGTGCTTTGTACATAGAGGCAGCAAGGCATTGCTCAGAGTAATGCTGGCTGCTGCAGTGGCTTTTATTTTTTTGCTCTGCTGCCCTGTTATCTCAATCTGGAGCAGGCCTGCTCTCAACAGGCCTGTGTCTTTCTGGTGACCTTTCTGGGATCCTTCAAGAAAAGGCAACATTAGGGTATTGATGGGTTTGGCTTCCTGCTGCCAAACAAGATGGCTTCATACTTACAGTGTGTTAGTCACGGTCCTGTTTTTCATTTTATAGTAAAGCAGCACCACTGACAGTTTATCTACAAATGTCCATGTATCATAGTAAATAAACATATTTTCAACAATTCTCAGGGGCTCAATTATTGAAAAAGTAATGGACAAATGACTAAACTAATGTTGAGATACACGAGCATACGCAGAGCTTTGATTTCCAACTGGACTGTATGGTACTGTACATGTCAGCAAGTACACATTTAAATTAAAAAAAGACAAAGGGGTCACGTGGTGGAAGCTTCCCAAGGCTGTGCACAAGCATTTGAGTTGTCTGTGTGTGATGCACCAGAGAATGGAGACACATGTGGAGGCAGAATCTGAAAATAAATGTGGCAACTTTCAATTGTGTAGGCTACAGATGAATTTGCAGCAGATGAGATTGCGTTTAAAAATACACTCACATCTTGTATGCAAGTGTTAACCAAAATACTCATTGCTGCCGTGCTTAGAGAAGCTTAGACCAAAAACACTGGAGAAAAAGTCAAAAAGTCAATGTCCATTGGAAAGTGTACATTACTCAATGCTGTGCTTTTCAGTTTGACAACCCCTCCACAGGTCACTGTTTCTGTGCATATTGTAGCACCTTAAAAGTTGACTTCACGCATTTTTCAAATATAAAATCACTAGTTCCAAAGAACTTTACTTCACATACTCATTGCTGTCTGTTTATTCCAACTGAGTAAACGATAGATAATGGATCTTCCAAGATGTCTGTGAACACACAAAATATGCCATTTTCCTGTTAAATTGTCCAGAGCTGTGATAGCACTAACAGTTTCTAGATTTATGCAGCCCTCACAAAAATGTAAAGGATTTCAACAAGCGTGACAAAATGCATTACTAGAATCTCTTAAAATCTACCTATGGTTGTCTTGCATTTGATGGCAGAAAAAGCTTCCCTAAATGACTGTTTAAAGAAAAATACTTTTGCACAATAGGATGTTTTTAAATGTAAGATGTCTGTTTTACCCGAGGCCAGTTTTTAATTATTATTCTCTGGACACTGTTGAAACCATGTCTCTCAAAAGAAATGACACCATTTAAGTTGATTATGAAAATGAAAACAACAACAACAACAACAACAACAGCAATATTTTGAATTTTTATATTATGATAATATTATATTTTTTAGCAATTATTTCTGGCTAAACTTTTATTAATAATTATTTATTATGCATTATTATTAATAATATGGTCCCTCTGGACCTGGTATTTGAGGACACTGTAAGAGGTGCCATTCTACGGATGAGAAGTTAAACGGAGGTCCTGCCTGCATGGTCATGAAAGATACCATGGAATTGTTTGTCAGAGTAGAAGCGTTAACCACATTATTCTGGCTTAATTCCACTCCAACTTTGCAGGATGTGACCTACTTACATTTCTCCCTTATTTCAGATGTTGAAGCAATTTCTCACTTCTCTACTTGAGATGTTGTGTGTGTAGCGGGTCTACATTTAAAGCACTTCAGGATTGTCTGGAATGAAAAGCACTTAATGCAGTGCCTTCTCAAGTACTGCACCAGCAAAGGATAAACCTGCACAGTTTGTTGTATTTGTGGCCTTGAGAACATCTCCATGTCCAGCCATTACATTAACTTCACCATTCTTCAGACCTTGTGCAAAACTACCAGTTGAACCCAGAGAGTTTTGGAACGAAGTTTTATGGACAGAGGAGACCAAGAACCTTTAGCCTTGTCACCTTAAAATGAAGGAAAGGTTAATGTGTGGAGGAAGAAAGGAAATTTAGTTGTGAAGCATGGCCTGAGAATGCAAGAAATGAACTTGTTCATTCATCTTTACTGACGAAACTAATGATGGCAGCAGCCGAATAAGTTATTTTGTTAAGTTTACAGAAACATGTCTACTTATGTAGAAGAAACTGCTTGCATAGTTTTTGGGTGGCTCTTCACCAGTCCAAAAACATATGACAGTTCTGTCAGTGAGTTCATCAGGGGAAAAAAGTGGAAAATCTTAGATGAGACAAGTCGGTTTCTAGATATAAGTCTGTCTGAGCTTGCATTTTATGCATGACCATGCAGAATAAAATATTTTAAGTTAAAATACTTCAAGAATAGAAAACCACCTTGAAGTGGATGTATCAAATCTAGTGAGAACGCACAATTTTTCAATGAGTCATATACTTCATTGAGATAGATACAGTATGTACCTAAATACTGACTGTGAAAATGTATTTAATTACAAAATGTATTCAAGGTAACTCAAAATCACTGGGTTGAACACAAGTATGCTTTTGTTGTAATATGTTCAAATGCATCCGCATACTTTCCTAAAGCAAAATGTGTATTATTTTCTACTTCACGGCTGTCTAGAAATATCACTTGCTTGATAGTAAATCAAAACACATTTTGACTACGCTGTCCCATTAATTTTGGAGGGCTCTGTAAATACAAATCATATTGTGTAATGTTTTTTGGAAAGATTTTCATCCTCAAAATTTCATATGCATCCTAAGGGGTGGTGTGGTGGCACAATAGTTCGCATTGCTGCCTCACAGCGCTGGGGCCCTGAGTTCAAATCCAAACCTGGGGTGCTGTCCGTGTAGAGTTTATACGTTCTCCCTCTGTTCACATGGGTGTTCTCTGTGCTCTCTGGTGTCTCCCACAGTTCATAAACATACTGGTAGATCAATTGGCTTCTGGGAAAACTGACCATGGTGTGAGTGTGTCTGTGCCCGTGTGTGCCCTGTGATGGACTTGCATCCAGTCCAGGGTATATCCTCCCTTGCCCCTGTTACTTATCAGGATAAGTTCCAGCTCCCGCACAACCACGAACTGGATGAAGGGATTAGAAAAAGGAAGGATGGGTGATTTTACTCATTTTCAAAATGCTGCTACTCTCAAAAACTCAAAACTCTTAAAAAGACAACCATGTGTTCAAACTGGTTTCATAGCTCAGTGTACTCATAGCAATATCTTCCAGACTATGCTAATAAAGATAGCCATGCAAGGGACTGAATTACTTTTAAATGAAAGTAAGTCATGATAGAAAGTGAATAATAGTATGAAGTAGTGTGTGCTGATTTTAAAAGACGCTGAAGAATGCTGCTCACTTTATCTCTTATGCCCATTTATTTATTGCAGTGTATTGGCCATTCAGTATACATTTCTTGTCTGAGTTAATCCTGGAAAGTCTACTGGCATGGTTGATGCATAAAACGGTTTCCTAATTTGCACTACAGAAAATTTTGATTTTCATAATACTGTTTTTTTTTCTTTTTAACACAAGATGGTCTGATAAATGCATATTTTACTGACAGAATATACTGTATACAAAAGTTAAAAGTGTTCTTTCATTCTGTGAGAAGCGGTTTAGGTCAGCAAAAGGTTTCATGTAACTATATAAAAAAATTTTTTTTTCAGGAAACGGTTATTTTTGTACATCCCTTCATGTACATGTGACAGTGATACATCCCAATTACAGGAAGAATAATTTCTAAACATTATTTCGAAACATTTCTAGGGATGCCCATCTGAAACTGGTTCTTCATTTATTTTGGTAAATGTAGAAAATGTATACTTAAAAAATGTATACATAAATGTATGAAATACGTACATTTAAAACATGAGCAATGAGTATTGTCTTTCATTCAGTTTACTACTGCTCATGTTTGCAAATGTATGTAATGTATATAATCATATTACTGTATGTGCTCTATATTTTCAATCACTTCTTTCCTGGTGGTAGTCTGAAACATAAACAGTGAGAGTATTAAAGTAGGATAGACAGAACTCCATCTGATAAGGCCTGTCCCAAATCAACAACAGGGCTGCTATTAAGCATCAAATCTAAGGATCATGCATCTGGGCACACCCTATGGCATTACAATTTTCCAATTTTCAAAATTGCTCTTTTACTTATACTAGAAGGTCAGCTTAATTACACTCTACCACATCATGCTTCATGTTGAAAATTAATTCAGTGCAAGATACCATTGAAACATACAGTACAAGCCTTAATATGTGTATATTTGGTTTCTTGCCACATCTCTTCTGAAGAAAGATCCTAGTTAATATAGTTTTGACTTCCTTTTTTTTACCAAAGACCGATTTACATAGACAAAATAGTACACACCTTTCCATATGATGTTATAGAATTACTACTTTATAGGGAAAAGGTTTTCTACATTTCAAAGTGACAGAGAAGGATGATATTCTACTTTTATGACTGTCAAATTGACATGGAATAGCTTCCATCTAAAAACTGGCAAATTTATTTTTTTATTATGGTAGTTGGTTTGGGATTGTGCACAGGGTGTGTTTTTGGTCATTGCAATAAATCTTGGTTGATATTGTCATAATACACGTTAAAAACTAAATGTATTCAAAGCTTAAATGCTTGCCTTGATGTGTCTGGAACTAATACTCAGTATAACATATGGCTTAAAAAAAATCTAATAAAAAATGTTGAAAATGTTTTGTATTGAAAGTATTTATGTTTTACCTTTAGATACGATTGTGGCTAAGTTTGTGGTGAAACATTTTACAGCTGTACGTTACACTGTGTGTTAAAAGATTAAAAGAAGGTAAAAAAAGCTTCATTAAAGTCTAACTGAGGATGTTTTACTTTGAATATCAATAGTGAAACCATCAGAAAAAACATCACAACATTCCAATTTGGAGAATATGAATTTAAGGCAGCTTGCACTTTAAATTTACTAAAGTACAGGAATTGCTCAGTTATCTTGATGGGATAAAATACCAGGTGTTATTTAATTAAATAAACAAAAATATAACCAAACAAATGCATGATATGAACAAATAGTATTATGATATATCCAGATATTTATAATGGGAGCTGATTACTTTTGGAATTAAAGAACAGGCAATGAGTTGTGCTTTCATTTCCCCTGTTTTTCAATGGTATAGAATACTTCTAACTAGTATTTCTAAGAATTGTATTTGCCTGAATTATACTGTATAATGTGCTGCTAATGGCTGTAACAACAAAATTAAAAGCCTTGGTTTTTATGTTACTGATTTGATGTTAATTTTGTCAGCTTATCAGATGCAATTTACTGTGCAGGAAGTTATGGATAAAGTAGCTGTAGATATATTTTAACAAATATTCCACATACAAAACACCAAAATTATTAAATGATCTTATTATCAAAATTATCAAATTTTCAAATACAGCATAAGAGTGTAAATTCTATAGTGCTTGATCCTATACTCTTTTCTTTCTGTACTCTTTTCTTTTCTAATGAGTACTGTATGTAAAAGACTATTCTCAGGCAGATTTCTTGAAATTTTTTTTTGCTGTTAGATTTGAATGAGACACCATCTTAGAATATATACACACAAAAAACCTGTTTGACCTATTTTCTAATGAATGAAGATCCGATATTTCAGAAGTGTCATTCTCTTGATTAACACTAAAGAGGTGTGAACTACATCCACGAAGCTGTGCATGAGAAGAATAAAAGCACTGTAAGGAAATGAGAATACTTCTAAAAACATAAAATACCCCAGAGCACACACAGGAAAGGCAGATTCATGCTAGGCACCTATGGTGTCCCATTTTGTAAAATTACAAACTGATACGTCCACTTAACATTTTATTCAAATCCAAAATGTTTAAGATCTTTAAGGGTAAGATAAGCTAAAATAAATTAAAGCAAAAACTAAAGAGGAAAAGTAATTAAACCTGTGAACTTTTTTTGATACTAATTACATCTGTTTGTCTTTTTTGATAAGTATCTACCAACTTTGCACACTGGTTACGTACACTTATTGCCCATACTTTTTGCCAGATTGTAAAAGGCATTCTATTTCTTATTCAAAAGACACTCCACTGTAGATTTGGCCTTTATCCTGCAGAAAGGTGAATTTTCAAAACAGTTTTAAAAATTCCATGAATCGTGGAGTGTACTTTGCTCTGTCCATTTTTCCTTCAATCCTGCATGCTTTCCCATCCCTGCTAACGAGAAGGATCCCCATAACTGTGTTGCCACCACATTGTTTGACAGTATGGATGGTGTTCACTGAGTGATACACTTTGTTGGGTTTGTGGCAATTTTGTCTCATCGGACCACAGAACCTTTTGCCACAAGTGTGCAGTAACACATATTTTATGTAAACTTCGAATCTGTGCATCAGTCACGGGAACTAGTTTTTTTGCACACAGGGAGAGAGCTCACACAGAGCTCTTTAAAGTCATTTTGTACCATTAAAATTTAGGTTTGTCAGAGCAAAGGTTAGGGTGTAGCATAACGTGGAATACTTTTGTAATCATGACTTTTCCTTTTTGCTTTCATAACAATCTGTCTACTTCTTTCATTTTTTGCCTTGAATGTGTAGAGTAGGTTGTTTACATTAATTGCCATTTCAAGGTGTCAAGCTTTAAAATCAACACAATGTGAAAACTGCACAACACTTTTGCAAGGCACTGTATACAGTATCTGTATATTATCATAAATCATTTTAGATTTATACTTTACCATTTTGCTTATTAGGTCGCATGTGGCCTTTTGCATTAAATAACGTGCAGCAGATTAAAGAAGATAGAAATAGAGTTGTTTATGGCAAACATCTGTACTGTGAAGGATGTGTGCTTTAAAGTATATAACATGATCTCTACACAAATGTCTGCACATACACTATACATCTCCTGAACTGTTGTAGATCTTTTTCATCTTAAGTATCTTATTCAGTGGGAGTGCTTTGCAGTTTATTGCCATCTGTTTGTTGGCTTCAGATGATCCATTAGCTAATTAGACACACTAGTGAACTGCAGTATATTCATGCTATTTAAAGCAGGACCAGTGCTTCCTCTCTGCAGTGGCAATGTCATTACTTAAAGGCCAGAACAGGTCTAGGATGTAGTATAATAGAGTAATATGATTATGGAATGAAATAAACTCTGCTGTAAGAGAAGAGATAGTTGCTTATAAAGTTAAGATGTATAAGCTTTGGTTTTACTGTGTAACACTGACCTAATAAGGAAGCATTTATTTTTTAATTGACCCAGTATTAATTACTTTAATAATAACATACAATGTGTTGTGGAAGTTTATACTGTATAAACACACGCATCACAGTCAGTGGGCTGTGTTGGTTTACATACTAAACAAACTAAAATAAAATGTTGGTAGATTTAAGAATAACTCTTTGAATTTGAAGCAAATGGAGAGCATTAAGTGGCCTGTGCTCTGTGGAGCATATCTCCACCACTCAAATATATCGAGAGCACTTCTCAAGAATTCCCCATTCATAATTAAACAGAAGAAACTATTCTTGCGAGAATCTTGAAATGAATCTTTAAAAGAGAGATAAGTTTTATGGTAGAAAACAGACTTGTTGGCTTTATATTAATATATTCATATTTATATCCATCAGGACAAAAATGATAAGTTTTGTGTGGATCTAGTGCGTTACCCTAGAAGCAAATTTCTTTATGGCACTTTCTAATATTTAATAAAAAGCAACAAAAGTATAATAAAATGCTTTACTTTTTTGTCATAGTTAAGGTTATTGTCAAACTATTAAAAACTCCCATTTAAAAAAAATCAAATCCTTCCTGAAGAGGAAGTACTAGTACATCTGTAACATTATAGTGCCAGGTGAAAAAAGCGAAAACAAATCAAACTAGGTCATATGGAAGCCACAGCAGTAAGAGTACTATTGAGAACCACCTTGTAAACCATTCACACAAGTTTTTCTTCAATTATATGGATCACAAATTATCTCTTTACTGTGAGAATTTTGAGAACATTTCCTTCAATATTTAAGAACAAAGAAAATGTCTTCAGAAAAACTGGGTCACAGAGATCTAGATTGCTGTTGCATAAGGAGCACTGTTAGAGCAGGGCAATGCACAGAAAGGATTTGTTTTTCTAAACGATATGCTAGTAGAATGCTATGGGATATTGTAACAGGGGTCAGAAAGCTTACTTTTAATTACGATGCCAGTCCTATTTTCTGCTTTAAAATCAATATACAGCACTCAGAATTGATGAGTTTGGTAGTGTAGCATTTTGACAAACTGTCAACCAATACATTTAGTCCACAGACTAAATTAACATACAGTAGTCAGCTATGTATAAACTGGACATAGTTTCATTAAGGTGTTTGTAAGTTAATGATACTGTTATAACCAAAGTCGGAAAGGTAATAGCCTCATAGTTTTGAGGAGACACTTAGTGTCTGACTCTGACAGAAATGTTGTCTATATAGGAAATGGATTGTGCAATCCACAGGATTATTCATCCATTATGGAAAGTGGATGAATAATCCACACCTGAAGAAGGCTCCACGGCCGAAACGTTGTGTTCTCTTTCTTCTTTTTTTCAGCATGGAATAAACATATTACTTGTTCCATGGAAAGTATATGTTAATTATAAGTTAAAGGTACTTATAAGAAGTATAAGAAGTTGTTCTTGTTTCTCCATTTAACGTTACCTTTCTCTGGGACAAAAAGTTCATCTTGAAAATAGGAAATATTAGTTGAAGCCAGATACACTAATTAAAATTTGGCAAACCTGGGAGTATTAACTCTGAAATATAGCAATAACCTTAATAATTTGGCTCATAGCTGTTTTGCAGAAATGGTACAAATAGGTTTAGCTCATGCTGATTTTGCTAAAGAATTATCTCTTCTTCCTTGTCTTCCTTGTTATATAGGGATTTCCAGTGTGATCAACTGAATTTCACAGCTTAAGATATTGGTTATCCCTAATCACTTAAATGTTAGAGGAACACGCATTTCTAAAATGGTAAATGGTAAATCGACAGGGCAGTAACAGATGTCACATATTTGCTGTTGAAAAGAGAGGAAACAGCCTACATGATGTACTGTATTGAAATTAAATTAGAAATACCAGTTTCTTTTTTAAGGTTTCCTTGCTTTGGAAAGCATTTACAACCAGCAACAAAGAACATGCCTGTGTATCATACATATTAGTAAAAGTCCCATTTTGAGGCCCCATGTGTTCAGTTACTTATTTTAAACCTCTCTCTTGTGAGTATCTTTGTAAAGTAGCAGTCATTTATCTTCCGACTAAATACAGATGCTCATTATGACACCTTATGGCCTAATTCTCACTAAGACATCAGAAAAGGATTGTACACCTCAATATAAAAACCAAACAACGTAAATATTTTTTAATCTATGATCCAGCATGGCATTTGCTAAATTTACCTGTCTCTCATCTGAAAATTGAGGGTTAAGCACACGTTTGTAACTAGTATAAGGTAATAACATAATTTTAGCCCAACGTAATGTCTACAGGTAGTACTTAAATAATGTCACAGTATGCAGCACAATATACAGTAACTGTGCTAATATTTTTTCAGTGTTTTAGAAAGTGTTACAACAAATAGCTTTGTCATTGACAGGTTTGAATTGTAGTGTTGATCTGGGGAGCACTCAAAGCATAGTTGCATGTGCTGTACCTACTGGTTACCTAAGCAGAATACACTAAAAATGTTTAAAATTAATCATCCTTTATATCTAGGCAGATACGGTAGATAAAAAAAAACTCAACTGTTTTTTTCCTGTGGTTTGACGTCATTTGCAGCCCACATTTTTATGAGAATCAAAATTTAAACCTTTTCAATTCTACCTTGTATGTATATCTTTTTTTAATTCTGGAAATTCTGATGACACAGACCACAAGATATGCATAAATACACAGTATTGGTTGCTTTCAGATTTCAACAGATTGATATACTGTGATCTTGTGATCTGTGATCTTCATCAATTTCCCTATGGGATTAATAAAGTATTATCTATCTATCTTGTGTATTATCAACAATGTTTTACTTTCACTATAGGTACAATACAGTTTCAAAATGATCCAATACAAGGGAGGATATAAATAATTTTTGGTCATTGAATCTTTTTATATATGTACTATAGAACCTTTTTATAATGCATGTAATTAAAAAAAAAACTAAAAATAAAGCAGCAAACTGAAAACTTACCTAATTACTTTGTAAACAGAAATGGTTTTGTAAGTAGGATTATTCAATTTAGGATTTATTCAGTTTCTCTGGCAACTCCCAGCCCAGATCTTTTTTTCTATATTCTGGTTAGAAAATGAGTGAAGCTAGCAAAAGATACCAAAATCCGAGGTTCAGCAAACACTGTGGAAATGTCACAGGAAGTTTAAAATGATATGACATTGAATTCAAGATGGGAAAAAACACCTGACAAATGACATTTTAATGTAGTGTAGTATAATGTTACATGCAGGGAGCAAAATAATATGAATATAAAATGGGAAAAGGCAAACAAACTACTTAAAAGACTGAAGTGTCTGTGTTGACAATTTCTTGATAAAATGCTGAGACTGAAAAAGGTGAGGATATATAGTTAAAATGTTGAATTAAAATCAAATGATGTGTTGTTAAGATTCTACAGTGTACTAAAAAGACCTACAGATATTTTGTAGGATACTACAAAAAATGTTTTGAATCAGTTCCGAAAAGAGTAACCTAGGACATTCCTCAATATCTTAATCTAACAGGTCCTCATCTGAAAAAAAAAAAATGTTTTCAGTTTAAAACAGAAAGAACCAGGATTCAAGTATTTAAAATTCTTAAAGACATTGATAAAATCAACTTGGACTTCTTCGGGATCCACAGGAAAACATGACCCAAAGGACAAAAATTGTGACCTAAGAGGAAGGCTGCACAAATTGTCTTCTTTTATACTTCACTCATGACTCATTATATTCTATATATCTCCTCACTAACTGTCCTGGCTGATCCTTTTTGGCCCAGACACACATCTGAAATCAACACATGCATTCCCAACACAGCAGTAGCAGCCAACCCCAAAAAATATTTTCTATCTCTTGTCTCATATTCTCTCAGAATGCCAGTCTGTCTTCTATATTTTCTCAGGCATCCCTAGCTCACTGAGTCCTTTAGGCCTGTAAAGTAGTCTAGGCTGCTGCTATTGAGCATTTCACTCTGGAACTCCTTCCAGGCTAGTATCTAAATGCAGGCTAAACCCCATTTTCTCCTAGCTGTTCCTATGTAGTCTCTTATTAGCCTAGATCTGAGGCTAATTTCAAGCAGAGCCTGTCCTGACATCTCCTCTCCCTCATGTGGAATTTCAGTGCCTCTGAGTGCGAATTACTCAGTCAAACTAGGTGTGCCTCATTCTGCAGGTATTTTTTTCCCCATTAACAGGTTTCTCTTAGTTACCTTACATAGTCCTCATTGGAAAAGAATAGTCCTTATTGGAAATATAAAAATATAGGAAATAATGTTTAAACCAGCATGAGGATGATAATACCTAGGAGAATAGTGTGCAATTTATAGTACGGATTGGAAAATACCTTAAAATGTAATTTCTATCTTGCCTGTTTATCTACCAGTCTCTACACTTGGTTGTTTTTCTGTTGCAGAAAACAATCTTTTTTGTTTTTTCCTTTGAATGGACCTGCAAGTTTCTTTGTGAAAAAAATCCTTAAGATTTATTTAGAATTATTTACTGCAGCACTGGAGTCTAAAGGTTTTACTTATATTTCTAAAATTCAGAGAGTGGTGAAATAATTTCAAAGCCATTTAAAAAGAAAAAATAGATACGGATTTACCACTGCTGTCAAATATGAGTACAGAAATACAGTCCTATCTAGGGAAGAGCTTCCTGAAACTGATAAGAGATGAGCACAGTGGTTACTACTACCTGAACCGGGGCAAAACCTCAAACTGCAGGTGATACTTTGAGCTACGTTGGTTTCCTTAGTGACCTTATAAAATACTTATTATTATTATTATATTATCATTATGTTCACCTGTATGTGTTTACTGTAGTATAACAAGGTAAAAGCACACTAAAGTTTACTAAAGCAGAGTGGAAACAGCATACTAAATGTGGGAATTCATGGAACAGCAAACTGAAAGAATATGAAAAAAATCGTTTCAAAGTTATTTTTTGTCAGTTTGTGTTGGTGTTATAAACCAACAAAAATACTGTACAGGATGCATAAATCATTAAAATTACAGAACATGTAAATTGTTGGAACAGTGTTTTGTCTGAGAATAATTTGTGAAAAGAAAAAATGCCAATTGCCAATTGCAAATCCCCTTCCTACACCCTTCCGAAATCTTCCCTTTCAAAGATAAGGGAAACTAAAGGACTCAGAAGACACAAAAAGAGCACAGCAAAATACTAATTATACTAAACAGTCTCTAGAAATTAAAAAAGTGGAAGGCCAGTCCTGTCATGTATCATCTAACTAGTCAGTTGGTAACACATTAGGGTCTAGGGTGTAGAAGGGAGGCTCAAAGTATCAAAATAGTTCAGAAATGGTTGCCAAGTTTAAAAAATTGTAATGGTGCACTTGCTAAATGTGCATCCAATTGCATCATATCTCTGATCCATAGAAAAAATGTGAGCGGGGCAGCTTGCTTCCAATTAAAGAGGTTAAGGCAACTTGCAAGGAGAGTTCCTACCAAAGCTAAGGAACATATTTTTCTTTAAAAGTCCCGTCCCAAGTAAGTTTTTCCCTTATTTTTCCATTCTAAAAATGGAATTTGGTGTCCCTTCCTAGCTGAAATCTGTACATAAGCAAGGAAGAGATTTTGAAATTACAATTCAAGTCACCTTTAGTCATTTGTTGTTCTTCTTACCCATCATGGTATTTCTGCTTTTCTGATCACAGAATTTGTCCTCTCTCTCTTAGTGCCCAGTATAATGATTGTTCGAGCAGTCAAACTTATTTATCAGTGGCTTTTTTATACAATGAATTTCAGTGATTTATAGACTTGTACATAATTTTCATTTTTATAGTAATTACACTCTTTTTGTTTTTAATATTGTGTTGCTTATTTTATCTGAATAGAGTCGTCAAAGTAAGAACACTACTGCTTGTTAGTGACAATTACAATATTTACCTTAGTACAGTAAATAGACTTAGTAAAATGTACTAGTCGAGTTAGTAAAACTAAGAATGCAGATGCATTGACGAAGGGTGTTATGGGAGAATAGAGAAATTTTTCATAGAGAAAATCTCTCTGTAACTGCAAAAAAAGAGTCTGAAATGCATGCTTCCTTAGAATGAAAAGTAATAAACTTGGTTTTTATAAATAGAGAGATGCATGTATTCTTTCATTAAAGTAATTGATAGAGGAGTATGAAATTCAGTTCTTGAGTGAAAATAATGTTTGCCTAGATTAAATTAAAAGTCAGACATTCATGAGGTTCCCAAATCCCATAAATGGCTTTCTCTTTGGAAGAATACTGTCAGATGTACCCAAAGGAACCAATAGAATCCAGGTTTCTGGGTTGGAATTTATGATTGGTTGGTTGGTTAGCACGTGACATTGTTTTTCTAGTGGATCTGGGGTATTAATGAAAAATCTTTCTTAATGAAGTGTCTCACTGTTTCACTGTTTTACATAATGGCATTATTATCAAATCAGTAAGGATTGATGACAAACTTAGTGAGGTGCATGTGTGTTTGTAAAGTTATATGAGGCAGAAACTAACTGTAACTCTGTGTCTATGAAGTATCACAACAGTAAGATCCAAATGCAAAGTAATTTTATTTTCCAAATAGATACAAATTAATTAAATGAACCACAGCTTTGTGGAAATTGTTCAGGATATAATGCTGTATGTATGGTACTGGTGCAATAAACCTTAAGATTTAAATTTGTATGTCTCTAAATTCTATTTTTTATCCAGGCTTTATGGCACTATACATACAGTATGTTTACATCTGAAGCCTGTTCATCTGAAATGTGCTATTCAGTCAAAAAGCTTTGTTATACAACTCAAACTCAGTGTTCAGTCAAGAAGCGCGCTAGTGAATGGTAGAGTCAGCAACTCAATTATTTTTAACATATTTTTCAAAAAATATAAGCCCCTCAGAAACCTGCAGTGTAAGTTGTAGTGCACAGCCTTTGGCGGATATATACACAGTGAGATAAAGAAATCTTCAAAAGCCATTTCCTGTTGTATCTATTTGAAGCTCTGTTCTTTTCCCTTTTCGGTGGGAGCTGTGCTGTATAACTCTGTAAGGATTGGTCATGTAAGAAAGAAGCTTTAGTAACTTACTACAAATATAAATATTGAAAATGCCAACTTATAACAGATCTTATTTTTTCACGGTCTGATCCAGAAAAGCTTGTTTGCTGGTGATAAAGGCTGATTTGGCTAACATAAATAGAAAAAAACAGTTTTGTGCCTATTTTTCAATCGAAATAATGGATTTTTTTTTGTTTGTAAACAAACTCCTTAATCTGAGCTCTTGCTTGATCGTGACATATCAAAATATAATTTCTTGATTATTCTACTCTTGTACTATCATACTATTTTGCTGTTTCACTAAGATTGTATCTGTACATTCACACTTAAATAGGATCTATACTATTTGTGTGGTTGAAGTAAAGCAGAACAAGTTATGTTTACTGTCGAGCATTAAATAATGTGTTACATAGAGTATAACAAGTACATGCACTGCAGACTTTATTGCAAATATATTAAACTGCTCTATACCTTTAAATAGGTACAGCAGGCAACATTAAGAACAATTCTCCTTTAGCAATGCAGAAATCTATAGCAAAGAGAAACTATAGTTGTAGGACAATATTTTAATTCATGGGGGTACAGGAGGGAACAACATATACAGAAAAATCACCACTACAGCTCAGGTCAGTTGTCAACACATTAGTAGGGACCAGTGTGAGAAGTGACAAGCCTCAGTTAACTGTATACAGTTATTTGCTAAATGTATGTATTTACAGAAACTAGTCGGGTGAACAACACAAAACCATAGACTGCACATAAAAGTACCAAGTGAAATCTGGCAATGTTGATTGATGCTCAACTATAGTACAACATACAGTATATCTATGAAGTTAGCATTAGCCTTCAGCACCTATTACAATGTTTCCACCCTACTCAGGAGGTTGGTCGCAGTACTGATGATTATTTCAGTCTTTAACAGTCAAATACTGTTATATATCTCATACTGGATTATGAGATATATGGTTGGTAACATTTTTATTAATGGTGAGGATGGAGGACTATTTCAATGTTGTTTATAACAAAGTACTGAAAGACTACATAGAAGGGCTACTATTTATGTGGCATTTTTCATTAAAAGGCAGATGCTTCAATACATGTTGGTATATATTAATGACTAGAATGCTCGAGCAGTCAAATTTTTATTTATCAGAATTTTAAACTTGTATTGTGTTTAACCTGACAGCAGTGTTCTAAGCCAAAAATAATTTTATTGAAATTAATATAGTGTGACAAATCCTTATAACGATGGAACCTTAATTTTTGGACAAAGCTATTGCAATATTTTTCCTTCTTTAGGTGCCTTTAGGTGCTACAGTATGTATTATTACATATACTGCTACTGTATTGCAAGAGAACAGCAATACAGACAAAACTTTTAATGTCATCACATGGATGTGGTGCTGAAACTTTGAATTTTCATTATGTATTGTAATATAACATTTTTAAAATCAGAAAAATACATGTAAATTCTATAATAAGGGAACTGGGTTTTTAGCATCTATGAGGTAAGTTGTGTTTCCGCATGAATTTGTCTTGTAACCCGATCTGATCCTGTCTCTTCTGGAGTCTAAACTTCAGTCTAAGCAGTCCCTTTCTCTTCTGTCCAATGGCACAAATACCTGTCTTGAGGAGTGCTGCTTTAATTTCTGGCTTGAAATTTTAAATAAAAAATAAACGTGAAAAACTGAATTTAAATGCTTATGTTAGATTACACAGTTTTTTTTTTGAGCTGCAATCTACAGTGTTTTTCTAATGTACCATAATAAGCTCTTTAAGATAGCTGCTTATACACAATGGATTGCATTTGGGAATTTAATTACCTAGACTGAATGGCCGCTCTTCGGTATACTCTTGCTTATGTTGTCACATTCATTCTTATGGGCTGATTCATGTAAATAGATTGATATCTACAATATACAGTATGCATAAAGTAAGACTTTTAGGTTTCTCAGAAATTGGAAGATTGTGTTAATTTTGGACCAGCTTTTACAACTTTATGATTAGGGAAGATTAGTATTTACGTATACAGCAAGCACGTAACCTTTCTGCTTCATAGTGCATTGTAATTATTATTTAGTATACATATTTTATTATTTTAAAGGTAATAAGTGAACCTTGGCATTTTGTTTTCATGCAATTCAGCAAGTCTAGTATTAAGCATACAGTACTATTCTACATTTAGTGCTGCATTTATTATAAGTTTAGGTCATTTCTTTCCAGTGACCTACAGTAAGTCAAGATGGACAATGATAAAGATGTCAGAACTTTCACATAGTCCCCATCTGGTTTTCTGATCTGTGTTTACTATCACCTTGCATTACAAGAATATTTGCTTTATTTCCTGTGAAGCCAGGCTGTAGTTAGGATTGTAACGACCACTTCCTTCCATGGTAAGATGAATAGATGCAATGTTCTTCATACATGCTTCATGTTGTGTTGCTTTTAAGTCTAGTGGTGGGTTTCTTTCACAAGCTGCACTTGTTACCATTCGTTGACTAAACTACAAATATCATTCAATGCATGCAGTATATATAAAGACGTATATACAAAGTAACACTGTGATATTTTGCATTTATTGTATTTTTCAAATAATTTGTCATGCATTACTTAGCCAAAAGCGAATACATTGATTGTTATAACAGTTGATTATTTTTTAGTTATGGGGTTCACAAATTCACACTAATCTACATTAGTTTCATTAGTTTATATATGTTTCCAGATTGCATTATTCCCATTAAATATTAGCTGAAATAAAAATCTGAATAAAATGCTGATTTTGTTTTCCACTTGATAAATTTAACCTGTGAAACATGTCATTTTGTAAAATTCTGCTCCCATTGTATCAGAAAGTCTACTAAAATCCTACATATAATTTATGTTTCCCTGAAAATAAATGTGGTAAGTATTAAATTGTACATTGTTTAGTTTCATTGTCCCTACTGTATATATCCTTTTTTTTTCAGGTTATAGAAACCTTATCGAAACTTTCTCATACAGCGATAGCACAACAAACAGGAATAAGGTAGGTCTGAGGAAACTTTTTAACAACTTGTAGAATTGAAGAAAATGAGCACCACATTAATTGAGCTGTAAATAATTTATGGATACAAGTATTAGAATGCAATTCAATATGAATATGCTTTATTTTTTCATCATTTTAGGGTGTCATCTTGCTCTCAATGTGGATCCTGTTATGGATTTGAACCAAATCATATTCTGGGTGGAATGCCCTACATGGTTTTAATGTGTGCAGCCTCCATTACAAGATTTTTAAATGATTTCTAATATAATATAATAGTGATTGATGATTTTTTTAAAAGTTTTTTACGGTGTATTTTGTTTTACAATAGGTCTTTCCCAACAGAAGAAAGCGTAGAGGATGAAGACATCTACAAAGGCTTGGATGAGTTAATAGAGTATGTGTGAAATTTATTTTAAAAGCGTGCATTTGTGGCTGTAAATCACAGAGCTTTTAACGTGTGTTTTACTGAGAGAGACAGAACTGGGACTGCCTGGCATACTTTGAAAACGAAACAAAATAACAAGCAAATCAGAGGTCGATGAAACTTAATTGTTCTTTTGGATAATCTTTAATTGTATTTACGATGTTGAAATGGTTGAAATGTCATTCTTTTTAGTTTACCCCCTGTCCCAGGCTATTACACATATGAAGTAAGATAATTTAAAAAAGATTGATTTTTATGATACCATTTACCGACTGCCATCACAGGATTTAGGCACCCACATTCTTCAGTAATACTAAAAGGAAGCTGTAGTTTCAGATTTACTTTCTCTTGGAGCTATATTAGAATTTGCAATTGAATTCATAATCAAAAGAGCAGACACCCACATAAGTACAAAGAAAGTTAAACATTAAAAGTCCCTGACTGTCACCTGGATGGGGGCTGTTAGCAGTGGGGGAACTTTCAAGATATGAAACACAGTACTTTTTCAACCTTGTCAGTGCACCTGAGGGTCAGTAGAACACACATTAATAACCTAGGTCAAATTACAAAAAAGAAAACTATGACTGTGGACGCTAATCCAGTTTGAGTTTGTTACTGTTGTGCTAAATATTGCTTTTTATTAGCAAAAATACAAAAGTCGTTTCAATTTTATTGGTGACTCCATGAATTGACAAGCAGTCAAACTACCTGTACCTGTAAACAAATGTCTGCTTCCTGGGGCTCATCTGTGTAATGCAGCCTTAGTTTAGGTGGGTAGCTGCGTCAGCATGCGTAGGCTACAAAGGAACAAGTAATAGGTTTATTCCATGCTGGAAAAAAGAAGAGAGAAAAAACACAACGTTTCGGCCGTGGAGCCTTCTTCAGTGACTAACATAGTATATATAATGTACAGTATATAAAATAAGCTTCTCTCTGTGTGTCTCATGGAGAGCAAGCTGGGTTATGCAAAAAGACAAATTCCTAATGAAAGCAATTGCATAGGGCTTGTAAAGTGATCTTATCTTATATATGTTTAACTCATGTATAGCTGCCCATAACATATTTATAACGAGACATTAAAATGCAACAAATCCTATATTTTGTTTTATGCCTAATAGTGTATATTTTATGCCTTGAGTGTGCTAAAAATGTTCCATTCTTCTTGAGATAGCACATCTACCCAAAGGTTAAATCTTTCTCTTTTGGGGGAGATGCATAACCAGTTAAACTCCTTTTTTTAAACTCCTGATGCAAATCAGGTAGGATATTCACTAATTGGTGTATGCACTGGCTGTCAGAAATTGCCTATGGCTTTGTCCTGACAGTTCTTGTAGCAGAAACTATTTGATCATAAATCAGAGACATTTATTGGCAAATAACATGCTCAGCCATAAAAACCAGGCGTTGTATCTTGATTTTGTCTACAGGAAACCTTTAGAATCTTATGATCTAGGTGGCAGATGAAGGTGTCAAAAGTACCATTTTCTTTTTCTCTTGCTTTACATTTATGTCTCAAATGTTTCCCTTGTTAATACATCACAAGTTTGCAGACCTTATTCTTGTATTTAAGGTTACAATACTGCACGTTATTGAAACAGATTATTAAAACAGATAAAGTAGTAAAAAGTGTAGGGAAATGCCAGTGAAGATTTTTTTTCCATTTATTTGGAAATATATTGTCAGTTATTTGGTCAGATCCTATTAACTGTGATATAGAGATGAAAAGTAGCAGAGGTTGTTTGGTGTAGCTCACCTAACTATGAAAATGGCGGCCCGACCAAAAGGATGCGGCAGACTGAACCCCTCACCTTCAAGGGGAATTGTTACATTCCATATCCCTCCTCTAGAGGGCGCTCCTACCCCTTTCGGTTATGATAAGTTTCCATTATTTCCTGGTGCATCTCGTTTGGATTTCGGTTAAAAGCCTAGCATCTCTGCAGTTCCTGGCTCAGTATTGGAAGATATACGCCACAAGGCTTGCCTGTTTTCTGGGTTGTTCGAAGGCAGGCCTTTTCCCTGGCGTCCTGACCGCCTGGGTCCGGGATTCAGAGCACCTGGTCCCATTATGTTTTTAGTTCCTGTTCCTGTGCTGGTTCCGACCCGGTTCCCATTTTTAACTGTTTGTCTTAGATGGATCTCCCTGCTCTTGGATTATAGACTGCGCCCCGACTTCCCTTTTGAATTTCCTTGGATTTGGTTGCTTCCACATTTCCCCTGTGCACCTGATCACTACAGTCACCGCCCCCTGTCTTGTCAACCATTCCTAACCCCGTTGTACCTTCCTCCATCGTCTTTTACGGATTATACTGCCACATAGGGTCTTTAATAACACTCCACGGGAGTCTGAACCGGCTCCTGTGACAGGAATGAGCTAGGGAGCTGCTTAAAGGGTGTAGATGGGGTGGCAGGAAGGAATTGTGAAAGGGATGAGCTAAGAGAATTTCAAGAGGTAAGATATACAGTATGTACAGTGCCGTCTGTAAGGATTTGGACAGTGACACAAATTTGTTGTTTTTACCCAAGCAGATTGGATCTGAAATTAAACAATGACTATGAAGTTAAAGTGCAGAATGTCAGCTTTAATTTGAGGGTATTTACGTCTATATTGGGTGAACCAGGAATCACAGCCCTTTTTATACATAGTCCTCCCATTTTACGGACAGTGACACAAGGGAGATATACCAATATATTTAGATGGCTGTAGTCATTGCAATAAATATTGCAACCTTAACTGAAATGTACAGAACACTTCCTGAAAGTAATATTTCAAAAAACATTCAGGTACTGGTTCTGTTTACTCTTGAAGTTTTCTAATACATTCAGACAGAGAAACATTCCCAAGGCAGCCATTTGTAGTCTGTTTGTCAGATTAGAGCTCATTGCTGTGGAACATCCCATGCTCTAAACAAGAATTTGGCAAGTGAGCCTCTGCGCATGAATTGAATTCAAAGTATCTCCCATCTTCCCTCACATTGGCCAGTGTCTCCAGGCATCTTGAATAAATGGATGAGCAGGTGTTTTACTACAATACACAGATAGTGTTAGTTGATGAGAAAAGCCTACATCACAGTCACACTGCAATACCCGAAACATATTACTTATTTAAATAATCTTATTACACTTGCAATCCTTCCAAAGATAATTTCCTGAAATATGCTTTAAGCATGTTCAGTTTAACTAAAAAAGGAACTCAGTGACATTGCACAAACCTCGTATTCTCAGAATGAAAATTAAATTCTTTTGAAAGACATCAAGTCAGAAAATATGTCAAAATAATATATATATATATGATATGCACTAGTGTCTTTCATTTGGACAAGCTAAGAATGCTGTGTAATTCCTATATATATATTCCTGGGATTCTGAAGAGATTTTGGCTTTACACTGTTCAAATAGAATACAAATAAAAATAGCTCCTTCTTGAAATATTTTTGTTATGGATTTAAAGAAAACAAATTAGCTGTTAATGGAATGTTGTGCTTTTCTATTTTAGCGAAAATGGTGTTGAGGATGAAGAAGATCTTTATGACTGTGTGTATGGGGATGATGAAGGAGGAGAGGTTTATGAGGACCTGATGAAGGCCGAACCTCTTCCCCAACCAGTAGGAATGAGTTATTTTACACCTTACCTTTTTCTTTGTTACTAGTCCATACTAATCCATACTAGTTACTTCTTCCATTTTCACAGTAATTTATATTTTCCAAACTGAACATGCCCCACTTATTTGTATTTGTATTATCTAATAGAAGTGATGAATTATCGCTTTCCATTTTGAAAGTTCATTATGATATATTGTAGTAAAATCAGAGTATTCTTTGCGAAAACTGTGGGAAAGCTTTAAGTGATAAATCAAAGCAGAACATACAAAAATACAAAACTGTGGTATAGTTAAGTATATTGTATGTATGGTAAGACATGGATAAACCATGAAAAAATTCCAAATATACTGTAGTTATTTTAAATTACAGTTCTTATTGCAAGCCACTTAAGGTTACAAGAGTGATAATGTTACAGTTATATGATGGTGGATTGTTTTGCTAAATAAAACCCTTGTCAGTGAAAATCCTTCATACAGTATATCCTTTGAAATATTAATAGTAATTTACAAGCAATTAGCACCACTCATGAGTCTCAAGTGATTTAAAGCTGAAGATGAAGAAATGACATAAATAAGACATTACCACTGAGTGTGCCTTTCTAAATATCATGCTTTTTTTTCAAATTGCAGAAACAGGTTGAAACCGACATTCGTAGCTGCTGCCTTTTAGAAATCAAACAGACAGAAGAGAAATATACAGAAACTCTGGAGTCCATAGAACGAGTGAGTGTTGTTTTCAATGACTGCACTAACTCTATACATGTGGGATAGCGTTTGAATTATTCTGTAAATTGGTGCATTCAAGTCAAATGTCTACAGGTCAGTTATAATGTTCAGGTGCACCATCAGTTCAAATACTTGATGAAACACAGACTGGCTGAACCATTGCACTTGGTCCACTCAATCTGTGAAGCTACCAGACGCCAGATGAGTGATAATATTTGAAAGTGAACATGTTTAATGCACCATTGCCTATAGATGTGAATGTCCAGTTTAGTATGTTGACCAAATTTCTCCAAGATGCATTGTTTTTATGAAACAGTTGTTTGAATCAGCAAATGAACGTATCAACACTATTAGAGGAGATTAATCTGATTTAACCAAGATTCCCCCTATGACATTACTGCCATTATCTTTCAAGTCAGTAGCCATATCACTCTGCAACTCACAACTGGCAACCCACTGAAGCTAAGCAGGTGTGAGCCTGGCCAGTACCTGGATGGGAGACCTCCTGGGAAAAACTAAGGTTGCTGCTGGAAGAGGTGTTAGTGGGGCCAGCAGGGGGTGCTCACCCTGTGGTCCATGTGGGTCCTAATACCCCAGTATAGTGATGGGGACACTATACTGTAAATAGGCGCCATCCTTTGGATGAGACATAAAACTGAGGTCCTGACATTCTGTAGTCATTAAAAATCTCAGGGTGTTTCTCGGAAAGAGTAGGGGTGTAACCCCAGCATCCTGGCCATTGGCCCTTACCAATCATGGCCTCCTAATAATCCCCATCTATGAATTGGCTTCATTACTCTGCTCTCCTCCCCATTGACAGCTGATGTGTGGTGAGTGTTCTGGCGCACTATGGCTGCTGTCACTTCATCCAGGTGGAGGGGAGTCCAAAATCTGTGTCCAGCTATATAATATTAATCTTTTGTCGTTTAAGATTTGATGTGTGCATTGTAATTACAAACCATTTAGTATGTGCAAATATCAAAGACACATAATGAAGCATTTTAGCATTTGTTTGGCATGCATTTTCTGCTTTTGTCTCCACAGTATTTTATGACACCCCTCAGGAAATTTTTATCTTTGGTGGAAATAGAAAAAGTATTTGTTAACATTCCGGTAAGCATTTAAGTATAACATTCTCAAGTGTCACAAATCTTTAATTTGTAAAATAATTAATAATATCTTATTATATATTTCATTAATAATAATTTATTATCTTTCATTATATTATGATTAATAATATTTCAGAATCTTCCACACAGTTATGTTCAGTTTCAACCAAGGAGCAAATATCATAGTTAAAAATCACACTTTAGAAATTGCAAACAAGCTCCTGTTTTGAAACATTTATTTAGTGCTTGACTAGACAGATTGAAGCAGTATATTTTAAATATTTGGAAAGAAATGTATGTGAGCGTTTTGGGAGGTTAAGGAGATTCATAATTAAACCAGTGGAAGCACTTTCTGTGCATATTCAAGCCTATCTATCACGTGATTCTCAACACCATTTTGGTCAAAGCGCTTTAGTTGCTGAGTATGCCACAATTGCGCCACCTGGTGGACCTTATGCCACTTGTCAACTCGTGTCACTTTCATGCTGTTTTTCTTTAGGTGAAAGTGAGTTTCATAAACTGGCAGTATGAGGCCAGTATGAACAGACAGGCACTTTCAACTTCTACCTCATTGTCCCCACAGTGCTGGCTTGATTCATTTATTTTTTTCCCTTTTACCCACATGAAACATAGACTGACTTTCGATAGTGATCACAGGATTGAGCAGGTTGTGTACCTGTGGCTAAGGGAGCAAGTGAAAATGATTGTTGTGTTAGGACTGTATCAAGAAACTTGTGAGAGGTTGGAAAAGTATTCCACCTGCACATTAGAACAATTGAATTAAAACCCATTAAAAACAATGGGAGATATTCTTTTGTCAAAACAAATGTTTTGCGGGGTATACTACTTTTCATTCAGCTATTAAAATATTATCATACAGTGAAGTCACAGATGAAGAATGATAATGCTTACATATGTGTAATTGCAAATTTCAAAGTATCTCTATAAGTTCTTAAGGATCTTAAGAAGAAGGATTGGACCATAATGAACAGCTACCTGTATGCAACCAAGAACCAAGGCCATTATCTCTTTATCTTGCATAGCAATAGTTGTTACAGTCCTCTAGAAACTGAGGCCTTTTAGATGGCATATTCATAATAACACATGTAAATTTAAAATTTCTTTAGTTTAATTTCTAACTGAAGATTCTTCTATTGTAGGAGCTTGTGAAAGTCCACAAAATCCTAGTGCAGGAAATACAAGACTCCATCACCAACAAAAATGCTCAAAATCTGTACCTTATTTTCCAAAACAACAAAGAAAGGTAAATAATAGTTTGTTTTTCAAGACAGCGCCATCATTTTACCCTTGGTAATATACTGTATCCTTATGATATAATATACCTTTTAATGATGTTGTACATATAGACACAGTGAAAGCTGGATTATGCAATATAAAAAGTATATTATTATGACAGGAAATTATTATTATGACGTTGAAAATTAGAGCTCTTGTAACTTGTCATAAGAAGAGGTTAGCACAGATGAGGAACTCTTAAACACTATTGAAGACTGTTAAATATATTAATCACCATCACGTTAAGAAACAAACTGTTTATTCACAACACAGACAAAACCTGCAACTTGTACTTTCTTTACTATAGTGACCTCTCTGGGTAACTTTAATTACTGCTTCAGTGTTTTGTGATTATCCACTGAGTGTATTTTGTTAAGTAGTCATAAGTTAAAATTGATCATTTAGGTTGCTAATTTACGGGAAGTATTGCAGTCATGTGGAAACGGCCATAGCAGTCTTGGATGATATCTGCAAAGAGAAAGAGGATGTTCGGTTGAAGTTAGAGGTGAGACTCTAACAGTTTATTCTAATCTTCCCTAGGCTTTTGACAAGCATACTGCTGTACAAAAGACTACTGTTCTCACTCAGCTATTCACTTCTTTATGCAGAAGCACAATTCTGTGACGGTCCTCTATTGAACTTTTAGCCATTTTTGTTTCATGCTAACAATAAGTCTTAATCAGTTTATGTTTTACAGTGTGAGAACAGAGAAATGCATTATGTTAATGATAAGGAACATCTGATAATGATGTATTAATATTTGATTAAATCCTGTTTTAAAAAAATGCTAAATGTGTTGTATTTCTGTTTTAATTGTGGACTACTGGTACCCTCTTGTGGTCAAATTGAGACATTATGGTTACTGCGACTGGTCTTTCAGCAGAATGCTGTGAGGCCTTTTCTGTTTCGTTTTTTTAATATTTACAGTAAGATTTAATTTTCTACAATATGGAGAACTGTCAAGCACATTTTGTTCCTTTTAGGAATGTTCCAAGAGAGCAAATAATGGGAAATTTACTTTAAGAGATCTTCTAGTTGTCCCGATGCAGAGAGTTCTGAAATATCATCTGCTATTGCAGGTAAGCAGTTTGTAACTGAATTATTGCATAGTGCTCATGACTGAATAAAGATATTGCTTCTTTATGCAAAACAAGAACACTATTGTGGAGTAGTGTTTAATAGGCTAGTAAGCACTGCTTACCCTAGTAAGATTGACTCATTATAAGAATGATCTTCCAGCAAAGAAATTACATTTCTTTTTAATTGTAAAAAAGTGTAAAAAATGTATATATATATACAGTATATTGCCATCAAAACCATCCACTCAATCCATATTGTTGTTCCATCCTTCCATCCATTTTCTAATTGCTTCTTCCAAACCATGGTTGCAGGGCAACTGGAGCCTATTCTAGCAAGCAGTGGGCGCATGGCACCCTGGGCCAGCTGCCAGTCCATCACAGGGCACACACACAGACACACCCACTCACGCCACCAGCCAGTTTTCCCAAAAGCCAATTAACCTCCCTGTATGTTTTTGGGCTGTGAGAGGAAACCTGATCACCCAGAGGAAACCTACTGTATGTGAACACGGAGAGAATATAGAAACTCTACACCTGTGTCTGAAATAGAATTCAGGGCCCTAGGGCTGCAAGGCAGCAGTGCTAACTACTGCACCTCTGAGCCACCTCCATTTTGTTATTCCTTCATTTAAATTATTTTCTGTCTGTTAATAAGAAATTGAATGCAAGTGATATTTATTTTAACTGTTGCTTTAAAACATTTTTTAATTTTATGATTTCATAATCAGGGATAGTGGGTAATTTTAAGGAACGCAATTAATCTTGGGTGCAGAGGTATTTTGCAAAGGGAAACAAGCATAAAAGTCTCCACTAGGGGCATGCTTGCCCATAATTTTTTGTGATGTTAACTGCTTAAAGTACCACTTTAATCATTTTAGGAACTGAATTTCAGTTAATTGTTTTTGATAACTGTTGAAATTAGAATATATATATAATAAATATATATTTAAAGCTTATATATATAACCCAATATTGGGGTATATACAGTATAAGCTTCAAATGTATATTTTTTTACCACCGTTTGGTTAAAATTGTTTAATGCAATGGTGATACTCTTTTTTGGCTATTAAGGAAATCTAAAAAGCTAAACAAATGTTTTAAAAAAGTGAAGAAACAACTTAAATAAAATGTAGACTTGATATTAATATCATACCTGATAATGTATAGGGCACCAAGTAACCTTTTTAGTTAAGTATGGTGGTTCTGCAAGGAAATATTGTGTGAGTAGCACTGTGATCTCTTGAATACACTTAGCCAGTTGGAAGTTTCTTGTGCATCAAGTGCATGAGAGGTTGCATTGTCTAAACAGCAATCAGAACTGAATTTACCTCAAAGATGAAGCCAGCTGGGCTTCTTTTGTGACAGCAGCTCACTTTGTTCTGCTGAACTGAGCACCTGCTGGGAAACTAAGAGGGCAGTGCTGATGGATTGTAGCTGTAGGGAAGCTTTCAGCAACAACACTGCTCAGCCAGAAGCTAGCTCGTGTGCAAAGTGCAATTGGAAATCTCACAGGTTTTGCTGTCCCTTTCTGTCACAGTGTCAGTTTCAGAGTTAAGTATACAAAATGATGATTTTCCACATCATTTCATATTTTCTTTCTGTATTATTGAGTGAATTACCTACATCACTGTACCTCAGATTAATCATTTAGGCTATAGCATGCTGAACTATGTAAGAGGCTCAAAATCTAGTTCACCGTCTGTGCATGGCTATGAACAAAAACAATACAGTTGATGTCTCATGGCCCTAATAGAGATGTGTTTGAGCAATGCAAATGATTCAAGGATCATCTTGCATCTGTCTTATAAGTTCTGATAAAAGTGGAAAGACTTGCATGATGGCCTTTCCTTTCTTTTCTAATGAGTCCTTGATGTCTTGTTTAAACTGCAAGAGATGAAAAAAGCTCATTTGTTAAATACCACGAGTGGTTTTTGCACTGCCACTCAAGCATACGAAGTTTTAGTGCAAGGGCTTGCAGAAACTTAATTTTTTTTCTGTTTAATTGGCTTTTCCTTCTCATAAAACGGTGAAAAAGGCAAAATAAAGATATTGCGGCAAGGCACTGATGAAGCAATAAAACGAATATTTGACAGCTAGGAAATTCTGTGCCCGGGTAGTTCTGAAGCTTGTGATAAGTGTCTAGCAATGCAGAGTGATGCCCTAATTAGAATAAGGCATGTCTGGATGTTTCCGTTTCTCATGTCTGACTAGATACTGCTGTATTAAACACTTTGTCACTAATTAGCTGTTGAATAAAAACAAGTTGTGGTGCACAGTATTAATGCTCTGTGTTTGCTTTGATTAAACAGGAATTAGTCAAACACACTCATGATCAAACTGACAAGAGCCATTTACGAACAGCACTTGATGCAATGAAGGTAAGTATCTCCATGTAGAGCTTTCTCTGTTTATGTGATTTGACCTTTTCACCATATCACATACAGTAATATGTCAATTCTGTTTTGCTTGGAATACGATCACCTCTCCCACAAAAAGACTCCTGAAACACTTTGAGACATACTGTACTAAGTCATTGGTGTGCAGTCAAATATTATTTTAAGAAAATGTGTGTTTAAAATAGCAAACATGTTTGTCAGACACATGATGACCTGTTTTAAACCAGCTTGTGTTCTTGTTTTCTTCATATTATATCTTACTATAAGCTGAAATTAAATATAATGCTAAACAAAGGAAATGTGATATTCTGGGTGAATCATCCATGTAAACCATGTTTGAGGTTTACAAGTTATACTGTATATTTAAGGCGGATTTTTCCTTAGTATGTAAATACAGTATGGTGCTAATGTAAATTCAAAATGTAGGTGTTTTTTCTTACATTAGGAGAGAAAATACATTTTGTAGGGTTTTTAAAATTCTTTTTAGAAAGAGCTGAAGAAAACTGTTTTAAATGATTGTTTAAAATTAAATTTGTCGACAGCAGAAAACATTTCTCTCAAACTGTCTGGCTTAGTTCAGGAAATCACATTTTCCTGAGTAATTGTTCAAATAAAGTGAACAAACTAGTGTAAATAGGCATGTTTAAAACAGTTTTATTGTCGACCAGGGACTTCTGAAGTCGACTTTCTTTTACATGTTGACTTGAGGTTTCTCTACTTACATACAGAAAACCTGATGTAAATGTAAAATGAAAGTTATAGGAAAAAACAAAAAGTGCATTGTCAGTTTTTATACAGTTTGGACTCCAGCTCTATCCAATAGTATCATTTTCTGCAACTTGACAAGGTGTACTGTACTTTAGGCTCCAGATGGGAATAAAACATTAAAGTACGAATATGTTTTACAGCAATAAATGATGATAATTTACAGTGAAGTCCCATCACATAAACAAATGTTTCAAATTACTTGGTTAAGAAATTTTAGGATGCTGAGGTGTTATTGAAGTGCTGTCATTTGATGACACAACTCAACTGCAGTGTGTTGGGTGGAGTTGGGTGGTGACTGTTCAGGGGCTGAGTTGAGTGTACATTACATTCTTCTCTCAATTTTTTCTGTTCTGGTATGCAGGACCTTGCTCAGTATGTCAATGAAGTAAAAAGGGATAATGAAACCTTACGGGAGATAGATCAGTTTCAGAAGTCTATTGAAAACATGGTAAGTCTATGAAGTGAAATGAAGAAACAAAAAGGCGCCTTGGCTTCCCTTTTTAACAAAAGCTCAAGCGTGTAATTTGTGTTTCAGAATCAGTCTCTAAGAAAGTTTGGAAGGCCAAAAGTCGATGGTGAGGTACGGGTAGCTTCTCTAGATAAACGTGCCAAACAAGACAGGTGAGATTGTTGTGCAGAACATATCATTACGTATATCTTTTTGCAATTCTTTTTTTAGACTCAGATCCCTGGAAGTTACTTAACGCACTTTCACATCTCTATTTTATTGGATGCAGGCATATCTTCTTGTTTGACAAAGCGGTGATTGTTTGCAAGAGACGAGGAGACAACTATGAAATGAAAGAAATAATTGATCTCCACAACTACAAAATCACTAACAACCCCACCACAGACAAAGAAAACAGAAAGGTTTGTTGTTAAATGTACAATATACAAACAAAATGTCAATGAAAAACTGGAGATGGGATGTGCATTCAGGATGTTTTGATTTCAAAGAATCACAGATAGTGCTCTTCTCTGAATAGCATTGGAAATGCATTATTTCAAAGTGGAGAAACAGATCTTTTAGAACTGTTGTTAGTATTCTAATCTAATAGAATAATTGGTCACTATTCACCCATTTTATAGTCTGAATGTGCCTCATCTCTGCCTTAAAGATTAAGGAAGGTTACTGCTCATCTTTACAAGCCTTCCAATATTTTTTTCTGTCAGTCTTTCTCAGCCTTTGGCAAATCATGTATTTTGTAGCAGGAAACGATTTTGCTCTCAGTTGCCAGACATGATATACACTTAATGACAATTGTCTTTGAACTGGTGGTCCAAAACACGATTTTTAATAAGGATTCTTCTGCTGAAGAGGCACCCACTGGCCTTCTCCCTTTGAAGTGAGACGGATCTGTGCTCTTTCCCATTAGCTTGTATGCTTACTGTGATCAAACTGTATCTCTGTGGGACTGAAGAGATCACCTGAGACTCTGCACATGCAAAAATACTAAGTAGTCACAGATGTTTGGTGGATTCTCAACAGTAAAGGATGAATTGTAAACCTTATTTATTGTTAATGACCCCTTATTAAGTGGTTTCCACCCTTTCATAACAGAATTACTCAAGGGTTTTCCAGAACAGCCTACATATTTTAGCTTCAGTACTAAGATGCAAACACATTTAAAAATAATTATTCCCCTCTTACTTAGGAGTCTTTATAGACTGTTTCCTTAGAGCCCTTTTTAATAGTTTTCATCAAATATCAAGCTGCTTTTTAATTTAAACACTTATTTTAATGGCTGTTATGTCTTTTTTTCCTGTGAATTCGTCATGTGTTTAATTTTATTATTCTTTTTAACAGTGGTCTTACGGCTTCTACCTCACACACAACCAGGGGCAAAACGGATTTGAATTCTTCTTCAAAACAAAAGAATTAAAAAAGAAGTGGCTGGAGCAGTTTGGAATGGCAATGTAAGCACGTGAAAGGCAATAACCACTGCAGGAGCCACTGCTGGTGGTTGTTTTTCAGGTTCAGTCACTAAAAATTGGTTTGTGAGCCATGCAGGGTCATCTGTTTGTTGAATCGCCATTTTCAAAAACCTTCTGCAAGTGTAAAAAGCCATATGGAAAAGAGTGTGTTGACATAAAGTTCTTTCTTGTTTATCCAGGCTGGGGCTTTATCACTGATCAAACACGTACCTTTGATTAAAGTAACACAGTACACAACAGAAAAAAATCATCCCGCTAAGTAGAATTGCAAATGACTTATATTTCTGATAAACTGAAATTGCAATGTGTTAAATTATTTTTGTGTGTGGGTGAAAAAGGGTTTGCAATTCTAAGTTCCCTTTTGGCAAAAATAACCTAATATAGTTTACAACAGGGGGTGTTCTGGTTGCAGTGCAAAGTCAAATACATTTATTTAGTAAAATTCAATCTGTTAATTGTGTTGAATGCCATTTCCGAACATTGTGCTGGCATATTTTTGAAAGTGAAAGGACAAATCTAAAAAGGTTTCAATAAAGCTTCTTTATCAAGCGGAAACTGAATCGGTTTGGAACCAATTTAAAGGGATACATAACTTTAGTTATAAATTCCCATGAGCGTGAAGTTCTTTCCTAAACCCTTTACAACTGGATCAAAACATGTTATGTGAAATACGAAAATAAATTAACTCACGCAACAAAAAACATTTCCTCAGCAATTAATGTGTACAATACCACATGTGTGTTTAAGTGCTATGCGTACATAGTTCATGTATACTATATAAACTGAGAGGCATATATCAATGCGTGTACAGTATAGAAATATACATAATGCATGCATAAGAACATCTATAGAAAATATGAGAAGACCAGTGTTTTCATTCATGTGAAAAAATAATTACAGTAATGCACAGCAGGATCCTGCTACCACGCTAAAGCCTTTTCCAAATTGCAGCCTTGTACAAAACAATCTGTTTGTATATTAATGCATATATGTTAGCGTTAACAATGGTGGCTTTTTTGGGACTTACACAACCATTATTTCTTAAACACTCATAACCTCAGAAGGAAGACAAGCAGTAATCACACACCTGTTCCCTTCCTACAGATCCAACATCAGACCTGAAAATGCAAATGGAAATTTCCATGAGTTCAAAATGCATACTTTCGAGAGGATCACATCTTGCAGTTCCTGCCATATGCTTTTGAGGTAAGCCGTCAGTAAGACGGAAATAATTTGCATAATGATTCTGAGCGCAGCTTGCAGTCACTCTTCATCTTTCATTTTAGGGTTTTATTTCATAGTTTGATTTGTCCTTCAGTTTATTTGAACATTTTCTATATTAAGGTAGCAGTCTAAAACAGTAGCTGGCCAGCGGCACTAAGCGAAGACTTTTGTTCTTTTAGGGTGATTGTCAGATTCAGTAAGTTACGCTGTATGCTTTTTCAGTTAGGATTGTGATAAAAGTTATTTGATTGAATTTGTCATAGGTAAGTGAAGTAAATTCTGTCTAGGACGGTTTTGTTGCAATGACATAAGATTTATTAATTTATGAACTGCAATAGAACAAAGCAGAGGGAAGTTAAAATATGTCAATCAACATTGTAGAGATAGGGAAATATACGTAACAGTTCAACTGATAAGTGTTGAGATACTTTGTGAATATTGTGCTGTCAAAAGAAAATTATGGACAGTATGTTGTGTTTTATTGTAAATGTGATGTCTGTTTTGATGTGACATTAAGATAATCAGTTTTTTATTAAATAAGAAGCTGTTCAAAAAGGCTCCCTGGCTACATTTTATTGTACAAGAAGAGAAGTGACACACTTGACCTCAAACCTGCAGGTCTGTTAGACACCAGGCACCTATTTCTCATCATTCCAGCCCTTGGGAGCTGTGCTTGTTAAAAGAAAGCTAGAACCACATTGTAAAATGTCATTTTTTTTCTTTCAGAGGAACATTTTACCAAGGCTACCTCTGTTCCAAATGTGGCGCTGGAGCCCACAAAGAGTGTCTTGGTAGGATTGACAGCTGTGGAAAAACAAACTCAGGCAAAGAAACTTTTCTTTCAATTCCTTCATTTATAATAGATTCAGGGACTCTTTGTGCAATAGTGTTGCCTAAGTGTTTTTTTCTCTATAGTGTGCTACTTTTTTCAGCAACCACTAAGCTTGCCATTTTTGCGACTTACTTTTATTGACTGTCTTTTTTGATCATTTCAGAATTTCTTCAGCTTATGTATCTCCCCATAAATATGTTTGCTTAACAGGAAGAGCAAATACAAACACATATCAAAATTCATAGGTACTCAGAAGGGGATAGCTGTACTGCTGATGACAAACCATTAAGTTATTTCTTTAAAGATAACTTTAAAATCACTATGCGATACGTGAAACAACTCCAGAACAGTGACCTGAAACAGACAAAGGAAATGTGTTGCTTTTTCCATTACAATACTAAATTAAATTAGTTTATTGCACAGGTAATGCATTTCTTGACTAGTACACTTCTGTAAGATCAGCACTGAGCTTTGACCCTCAGTCTTACTGAGTGTCATTTCCTGTTCGTTTTGGCACTACTCATATCAAACCATATTATGAAATTAAGGCACTCTAGAAGTATACCTGGGCAGACAAACAAACTGTAAGAGCCCTAGAGAATTGTGTGAAAACACCATAGTGTTGAATACAATTAGTGCTGAGTGATCACTGACAATTCTGAGCAAAATTGGATTTCCACACTCTTGTGAAGAATGAAAGTTACTTAGTCCTTGAACAGATAAATTGATGGTGGACTGGTAAACAGGGATAGCTGCTTGGCTAGGATTATTGCAATTGTACCCTTATCTAATGATCTTTGAGCTGTGACCATAAACATCCATCGAAATTTATATTAATGCCTTTTTGTCCATCTGACAAGCATTTTACACGGTTATTGTCATGTTATTTCTGAAGGAAACAAAGTGGAATTAAAACAAAAAAGATTTTCACAACAATTGGAATGTACATTTTGGAATTCATCCCCAAAGCCATTGCCTAATATTTACTTTATTTACATAATATTTACTTCAATTCCTTCATTAGTAATGCAAGATAATTTTCTACACTTGCTCAAGAGATTGAATTGCCAGTACAGCACGTTGCTTTGTTTGTCTTGTCAAATCACTGTAATCTGCGTTTTACCTCTATAGTTCTTTTTTGAATTATCTCAAAACTATGAATTTGTTTCTGCAACATTGGACAAAGTTCAACATGATAGACAGCCAATTAAAGGCAGTCTCAAAGGAACCAATGAAACAAACTCTTTAGTCCTGCCCCAGGGCAGTTAAGCTTCTGACAGGTATATGCTGCTGAACAAAACAAAGCAGATAGCACTAGCCAAGCACACAGAAAATACTTCAGCAATTTTTCTCTGTGAAATCTGATTAAATTCATGATGCCTGTTTTCAAACTCATTTCAGGTTCTTGTACGCTAAGATCAGAGGTAAGAAATGCATTACTTTAAATGATTTTCCAGAGCAGCTACATATTTCTGCAATAGTTTAAAAACACGCAGAACAAGGTCTTCAAGTTGTTCTGACATGTTGCTTAAAAATACAGTACCTAGAACTATTTTCGTAATCATTTTGTTGCATTCAACATTCTTTAATCTTTCCTTAACCTTTATATTTGTGTATCTTTGCTTTAAAATGATGTACCTTGGAAATGTATTGTATTGTAAATAGTCATAGTATACTATTTATACCGATATATGCTTTCTTCATTCATATATGCTGATTTTTGTTGCATCAAGTTATTTTACCTCATATTTATCCTTTTTTTTAAATAATGAGTATCAAAACATCAAAATAAACTGATGGTGTGGATAAGTGTTCATAAGTTTGCTTTCTTATAAAACATTGACTTAATGACAGGTAGCTATTTTTACTGTTTCACAAGAGTATTTTAACATAACAGTACCCTTCACATTACACTTGACAAATGCAATAAAGAAACATTACATTTCTTAAAATTATGCAGGAACTCTAAAGTTTAGATAGAACATTAAACTGAAAAATAATCTAAAAGTGAAATATTTGAAAAATAGACACAGTAATGTAGAATGCACCCTAAAGTAAAAAAAAACTCACCTTGATGTATGTTACAAGGAGCAGCCTATTGTATCATATATCCATAGAACCATTGCATAGTATCATTGACACAGTCAGTCTTGCTAGAAGTACTGTATTTAGAGAACACCCAATTTATCTTTCACATTTTTCTTCTAACAGAAAAAGAGACACGTGGATCCAGGTCAGTATGCTTCATTATAGTAATACAGATTTCTGTTTATTACTGAATATGACTTCTTGGTTGGCCCAAGATATTTGTGTACCACTGTACATTGCAATGGACAGAAGTGTTACTGCCTTCTACCCTGATATCATCAGATCTCACAAGCTAAGCAAGCCTGGGCCTAGTCACTACTTTGATATGAGACCTCAGAGGAAAATCAGACTGCTGCTATAAATTGAGTTTAAAATAAAAGACTACATAAATGTAGTCTTATTAAGTGCCTGTAAATGTAGTACTGTACAAACAGTATTGAGTATACAAGTCTGTATACAGCTATACAAACCATAATTAAACAAAATTACATACTGTAGATCTTGACTTATATCATATGCCTTTAAGAACAATCAGTCCTATTAGTATGGTGTTTTGGCATTGTGTTGTAATGCTGTGTACTCACATGGATTGTGAAAATGGTTGTTTAAACTTGGCTGTCTTTGTTTCATTTAATATACATTGTGCTTCAGGGCTTTAATAACTCATTGTACTTCACACAGAAAAAGACAGGCTTTTGCAAGTTACCCACACTTAACTTTCGGTAACTGGATACCTAGAGATAAAACGTATTTATCTTCGTAATGTTAAGTCTCTTTTTTTGTCATTTCCCATTTAAAGCTAAACAGAACTAAGTATTATAGGCAACAAAACCCATGCTAATTAAATAGTTCATAACAGCTTATGACTATTTTGGAATTCAGACTTATTCAACTGTACAAAATTTTTGAATATGTTCAGCGCCTTTGATTCACGAATTGACCGAATTGACAAATTTAAACAGGACATTTTTGTTATTCGAATCAAGGTATATGTAGAAAACTACTGTATACTTAAAATGATATCCTTCAGAAGCAGTGACCAGTTACAATGTATGAGTGTCAGAGATGAAGATAATCATGGTAACATATAGCTTATATACTGTAGCACTTTTAAAATGAATACTCTCAAACCTCTTACTATACAATGTCTTTAAAGAGTTATATGACATTATATTGTATTTGTAAAAGTACAGTAACTTCCTGTGATAGCTAATGAAAGCACACACATAGGAATGCTGGAAAACAAGTCGATTACATTTACTGTGCATTCAATGAAGAGTGCTAGCCTGCACAAAGGGGGGTTATTTAAAAAAAATAAAGATCTTATCAGAAAGCTTTAGTAACTATGGAGGAGAAGAGTGGTTGGGTGCCAAGTAAAGCATTTTCAAGAGGGTAGGGTTTAAATGAAAAATAAGTGATGTCCACTGGGAAATTCATTACTTCTCTCCAACATCAAAGCAGTTTAATGGTGATAAAATGTCTAAAATATTACCACTGACAATCTATTCCATTATTTAGGAACAAGTAATAGGTTTATTCCATGCTGAAAAGAGAAGAGAGAGCATCAAATAAACCTATCATTTGTTCCTTTGCAGACTACGCATGCTGACGCAGCTACCCACCTGAATCCCTTTATTTATGTTAATCAAATTTTAAATATTTTTTAAATAACTGAAAAGGTGTGTGTCAGTCTTCACTCAGGTTGGAAGATTGTCAAACTGAGATATTTAATTCAATCAGCTGAAGGGGAGCATATCACAGAGAAAGGGTTTCCCCTACCACTCAGTAAGACATGCTCACTGGACTGAAGTGACTCTTTCCTTTTTATACATTAAAAGTAGGCAAGACTTTAACATATCAAGGAACATAAGGGAAAGGGACAGTGTCAGAAGTCAAACAAACAGGACAGGAAGATGCCATTTGGCATCCTGCAATCTGTTTAATTTCTCCCTGGTTGAATGGGTGTGGAGAATCACAGGCTAAGACAGTGGTCTTAGGTGCTAACAGAAAACCTTTCCCGCGCATAGTCACTGTCTTGACCTTTTCACTTGGTCTTCCACAGTAGTATGCTGATTTCAGAACATTGAACATTCTGACAAAGGCTGAAATTGATGAGCATTAATCTTGCCACATTTGAACCACAGCAAGAAGCATGGGGCTGAATACATGAAGCTTTTACCTCAGTGCTAGTTTTGCATGAATTTTTCTTTAAAATAAATCCTACTGGTTTTACTGTAGAACATTTCTAAAACACCCAGGAGGTAAAGTGAGAAGTTTATTAATTTATATTTTCTGTCTTCATTGAATAATCTTTTTCAATCAGCTGCTGTTCTTTGTTTGAAACAGCACTGTGCTAAAAGGTTTATACATCAAGACTTTATTGATCACAACAATGGCATCAGAGGATTTATTTTTTCGCAGTATTATTTAGTTTGTTTTACAACAGAGCTACAGTATATATTAAAGAATTATCTTTGTTACTTTGTTAATACTGAAAAGGAACTGAAAAATCATCAGCAAATGGAAAATGCAAATATACATTGCTTCTAAATATGGTACATGATTCTTATTAAATCTGTTGTCTATAGTAGAAAAAGCTTTCACTTTATGTGCTTTTAGCTCCTTTACCCAGAAAGCATTTGTCTAAAATGCTCTGCTGGAATTCTCATGGTTTCTTTAAAAAACTCTCTCAATGCTAACAGTCTTTTATTGCTTATTGGTATAGCTCTTTTGTCTTTAACTACAAAGTACTGGGATGCTTGTGCAGTCATTCCCCCTGAGAAAGCATCTTTCCTTGGCCTTTCTTTGTTAAAACTACCTTCAAAGGATCCTTTCAATACAGGCTTCCATAATGTGAATTATTTTACTTTGAGGGAGAAGTTATTTCGTTTGTAACTCGGGCTTTATCCCAGGGCACGAAAAGTGAAAGCCAAGTGTAAGAATGCCTTTGCATGTTGTTTATAAGAAAAGAACGCAAAACAAAAAAAAAATGCCCTGGGTAATCTTTGTGTTGCTTCCCTCTCAGATGCAATTTTAGTCTGTGTTAGGATTTTAATTTGAGATAATGCACGTTTCAGTAAATATTTGACTCCTTAGAATAGATGCTCATTTTGCATGGTTTATCCAGCAGTGGGAGACCTTTGAGCTCAATTATGTTAATTACAGAATCATTTCTCCAATCTGTAATTAGGATAATTGCTACAGCATGCCACTTGCAATGGCAGCCAACCCATGAATGTTAGAAAGATGCTAGCGAATGAAACCAAATATGTTGTGCTGTGTTTTGCCATTCGGAATAGGTAGGCATTACTTTATCTGCTATGAAGTGCTGTATTCTCCCTAAAAAAGAAAGCTCATTATTTATTCATTCTAAGTGCAGATTAATTGCTCTTTTATTTTGGGAGTTCAAGGTCACAACAAAGTAAGGGTAATCGTGTATTCCTTTTAATTTAAATCAAACCTCTGTGGTCAGAATGTCTTACATTGTCAAAAACTTCAGACACAACGCATGTTTTTTCTTTCAAAGTTGACAAAGCATTGCACATTTTCTTGGGTGTTAGTCTTTTAAAGAAGATAGGAACAACAGGATTTTCGAAAATATGTACACATTTTAATTCAATACTGCATTTCTAAATGCTAAGTGTAATTATCTACAGTACCAGCAGCATGTAACCTCTTATAAATTAGAACCTTTGGCAAAACCTTTGGCAAAAGTTCTATCCAGAACATAAAAAGTAAGAATAGGAAAACCAGTAATGAATAAAAATGATGTCCTATTCCCACTCCTTCAACACGTTCAGTTTCTTTTTTGTGGTTTTATTTCAGGTTTACCAAGGATGCTGGTTATCCGTGACTACCAAGGTGTCCCACCTCCTTTTAATGGCCCTCCTTTAAACATCCATATTGGTGATATCATTGAGCTGCTCTGTGCAGATATCAAGAGCTCATGGTGGAAGGTACAGTAAATGCATACTCTGTTCATGAAAATGCTTATGAAGCAAATATATTTAGCTTGAAGGACATGGGTTATTATATGCATTTTCTTTTCATTTAATGGTCTTTCCTAATTTCTGCATGTATCCCTTGTGAGTTTTCTTGTGCAGTTTTTTTCCCTTAGATTGCTGGTTGACAGACTAAGTCTTATAGCAGAAATAGCTTCTGAAAGGGCTTTTCAGGGTTGCATTAGAGGAAAAAGCAGAAAATCAGATTTGTGTTATAGCACTGTTGTAAAAAAATGTTTATTTAGTGCTTGCCCATGATGGGTTCAGCACAGAATTTTTGGAATTTGCACATATCTTTTTGGAATTCTTGAGCTTGAAACATTAAACAGCAACCTGAATACTGCGAAACAATGGATAATCATACATATATTCTAATGTGCAAAATTAAAAAATTTAGTATAATGTAGTGTAGTAAGTGTAGTAACAGGGTGGCAAAAGACTGTTGTGATAAAGTATTATTTTTTATTTTAAATGGGTAAACCTAGACTTGTAAATATTGCTGTTTTTGTTTCCTGCAGCTTGATCACTGCCCTAAAAGAATAACTTTCTGACTCAGCTCCATTTCTGTTGCCATTCCTGAAATTATCCAAATGGGTATAAACATACACATTCAGGGGTTATATATGATGTCATTTTCTGAGGAGGGAATGAAGAGTTTAACAACTCCAGACTTGCTAAATTGACAAGTGTTGAGAAACTACCCTGAGTTTTCACTACCATGTCCATGTGCATTGGGCAATTTGTCTGTACTGATATATTTACAATGATTTTTAGGAGACTTGAACCAAATTCCACCCATGTAGAGATACATTTATTGTATTTTTTATTATTTTATGCAAAATTACACTTCACACAGTGTGATGATACTTAATCTTTACAGCCTTGTGGCGCCAAAGGACAGAATTACAGAACACTAAGCATTAATCTCCTACGTAACCTGCAGACAATTATTTTTGTACTGGTGCCAGAAAAATACAATCAATCACTGTAATTTTATTTTACCCTTTGGCTACCATCTGTTTACTCTAACAGGGTTATAAGTTTAATCTGTATCTTGTGCTTATCTGTGGCGTAACAAATAGAAGGGGTTTTCAAGATCAGAGATAAAATGTTATTACGTTAAATATATCATTGACATTTTAGGATTCAGTTTCAAAATCTAATTTGTGCAGAAGGTAATATGGGAAAACCTGAACTGAACTGTAAGCAAAACAGAAGACAAAGGAAACATCAGAAACATATTACACTACAAGCCTTATACCTGTATCTTACTGTATATTACTTAGGTAATATTAAGCACAAGCACTATTGTTGATTGTATCAGTGTCTGTGCTTTTTATCAATGGACTATGTTTTAATCTTAAGTCTAACATATTAGTAACAAACATGAAGTTGGTGTCTTCTGAATTAACTGAATTATTAGAAAGGCACTGTGTTTTTTGGCCCACTAAAGTTAATTATTGCTCTAATTAGTTAAGAGCTCAGATGGAATGCAAAAACAAAGATACAGGGCTATCGAGGACTGGAGAATTTGTGCATCTTGACTGTATAGCATGCACAAGTTATGTGAAGAAAAAATGGTAAAATATTCCAAATTAGGAAGGTAGCAGTAATGCAGAGTAGTGTTTAGGGCTTTGGATTGCTGCACATGAAGTCAAGAGATTAAGTATTAGGTGAGATACTGCTGCTGTATGATTGAACAATGTTTTTCACCCAAAATAGCTCAAGAAAACCCACAAAACAAGATGCTTAAACTGTTCACAGCATCTAAATGTGAAGAATAGATAACTGTAATCTTTATGTTACTTTATGCTGTTATATAATTGTATACAATTAAATTAAATTGTTCTGTTTATCACATTTTACTCTTCATCTAAACACAAATGGTAACATAAGGTAATTAACTGAATGAACGGTAATAATTATCAAGTATCCGGATGCTTCTGGTACTGTGTGTTTACATTTTTAAAAATATATCTGTAAACATAATGTTAATAATAATTAACACTGCAGGTAAATTAATTCTGATCCTTGTGTTAAGCTAATTGTCAGATATGTATTTGAGGAAGTCTGCTAGCCATATGTAATGCAGTTGCTTGTCATGGTTTCAGGGACAAATGCCTTTAACTAGGGAAGTTGGCTTCTTTCCAAGTGATGCCGTTAAACCCTGCCCATGTGTAAGTATACATTTGTAATTGTTTTATGTGCGATATAGTAATAGATTTTGTTTGTAAATGAATATATTCACAGGTGACTGAACATTTTGCAGTTTGCTAGACCTGCAGACGTGGGAATGTCTGTAATCTTCCCTCTTGTAGGAATGAATAATGCCTGCTGCTGACTTCAGATTTAAATGCTCCGTAAAATTAGATTTTTTTTCATCCCTAATGTGTGTGGCTCCTTGTTATTGTTATTGGATTTTAAATATGAGTCTTCACTGAAACGCACAAAAGAGGAAATAAATCCTCTCTGGATATCGTTAAATTGAAGCGACATGCAATTATGGAATGTAAGCCTTCCCCTTTTGCTATACAAAACAGAAGAATTTCAAAGGTGTTGCTTGAGGTTAAAGGGATTGAGAACTGTTGATCCTCCTTTTACAACACAAGTCTTTATTATGTGTAAGTTGTGTTGCACAAGCTTTAAAGATGAGTTTAAGAAAGTATATTTACTGGACTTTTTCCTATTGCTTGCAATTATGTTTAGCCATTAATTTTAACTTTTTTTATTTTTACTTTCATGCCGTAAACAAGTACTGAACAGAAAGGAGATGTTGGTGGATCTGTGATCACAAAACATCCTTCCTTCTTTTTTTGAACTGCTTCATGCAGTTCAGGGTTGTGAGGCAGCTGGAGCCTATTCCACCAAGCAAAGGGTGTGAGACACTGTACTGTACATACACCCTGGATAGCATGCCAGTCCATTGCAGAGCAGACATACTGTACAGACACGCACACAGTCACCAACGTCCATTTTCCAAGAAGCCAATTAACCTATCCAGTATGTCTTAGGATTGTGGGAAGGAACTGGAGCACCCGGAGGAAACCCACACAAAAATAGGGAGAAAATACAAACTTGTAGCTAAAAAAATGCCCTGAAACATCAGTTTCTTAAGCTCCCTCTTTACAACATGTTAATAATTAACTTTCATTTAAGAGTACATAGATAAGGTAATGAAGGAGGACACAGGGCTGGCTAAGGCCATCTCTAAACCATTTGTTCCCTTAAAATCTTTAAATAATTGACTTTAATTGTTTTTCAAACATTTAAAACAAGTGCATTTCTAACACCCTTGCATTTTTGGGGGGTTTCATTCATCCATTATCAGAACTTCGCTCAAACCTGGTAAGGCTCTCAGGGTTTCACTATTTCAGGGTGCACACACTACATACAGTAAGTAGAATTTGGAGACACGAATTAACCTAGCTGTGCACAAATTTGTATTGTTTTTTTATTAGGATTTGTTTTGTAACATCTGTGACTTGCTCTGTTTTTTATCACATTGTTTGAAAGCAATGCATTGTTATGTTCTTTTAAAGAAAAAATATACTCTAAGGTTTATTTTGCTGTATTTGTCATTATTGTAAACAAGAACTAAATGCTAACAAATGAAGTCAAGCTGGACTGTTCCTTATCATATAATAATAATGGACTATTCCTTTTTTAGGGAGTTTGTTCAAATAGCAATAGTCTAAATGGAGGTATAAAATCCATTTAAATACCTTTTGGCTACTGTTATTGAGTCAACACATAATTTAGAAAATAAACAAACAAAAAATAAATAAACAGCAAAACAAAACAAAAAACTCAACATTAATTGATCTACATATTTGTGTGTCTTTAAATCAGGTTCCTAAGCCAGTTGATTACTCTGCCCAGCCATGGTAGGTCACAAACTATTCATATGCAACCTAATGTTTATTTCTCAAATAAAATGTGTCTTAATATGTGTTTCTCGCCTAACGTTTGCATGAGTGTCTTTCAGAAAAAAATGTAAAATAACAAGAAAACTATTTTCATTTTTTTTTCTGAAAGACTTTCTGGAGGTGGTCATTAACATTTCCTGCTAAACCTTTAAAGTTTCATAGTTTTCAGTTTTCAGCCTATGTTCTGGAAATTTGCCAGGAAAGAAAAAAGGCTTGCCTTTAAATAGGTCAAAAGGGGGACAGATTTGCTGTTTCTACAGTTAATGTATACTTCATAGTCATCCACTTAGGGTTATTTAGATCTAGGTCTTTAATTGTAGTAACCTGTTTTTAAAGTGACTTCTTATTGACATCATCAGATATAAGCAAAACTAGGTTTTGTCAATGTTGCTGGCTTGCATTTTCCTCCCATTATGTTTTTTTTTATTTGTAAATTCCAATCAACAGTTAATGCTCAATGTTTCTGTTCTATGTAGGTTTGCAGGTCAAATGGAGAGGTTACAGGCCGAAGCAGAGCTATTAAATCGAGGAAACAGCACATACCTTGTGAGACACAGAAGTAAAGAAGGCACAGAGTATGCTGTTAGTATAAAGTAAGTGAAAATATCTATTATATCATTTATGGGGAAATAGTTTTCTAGGTTTTGTATTCAACTTTTTGCATATTGTAAGCTTTTTGTTCTGTAGGCACTGACAGTATGATTAAATTCAGATTACATTCAGCTATGTTTCATTTTATGATTCAGTGTTTTAATTATTTATAACCCCTTTCTAGTTTTTCTCATTTCTGGAATTATTTGTATTGTCCTTTTAATGTATTGGCTGTAAAAGAACATACCCCAGGCATGTTAAATGCTGCTTAATAAGTACAACCATTTCACACCAAATTGTGGGAAAAGTACTTTTATTTGAGCATCAAGTGTATAATGTTGCTGTGAAAGTCATCTGATCAGGAAGGGCACCCTTTGCACAAATTGTCTGTCTTAGAGATGGCAGTCCATTTCTATTTGTTGCTCTTCAGAAAAAAACGTGAATGGAGCAAAATGTTTTTAGTTAGCCTTATGTTGGCTACTATACAGTATATACCTTGATATACGTACAGTATGTTAAAATAGAAAACTAGACACATCCACAAGGATATTCAGCCTAACAAATAAGGCGGACTGTAATGGAGTTGACATTTTCTGAAAAGAGTATTTCGGAACTATCATATTTTTCTCTTCATAGGCACGCCCCAAGTTCAATGATTGAAATTAGAACTCAAAATACTAAATTAAGCCTCGGCATTTCAATTTATAATAAGCATTGGATTTCTACATACAATGTGGATTAGGCATATTATTAGGAAGCTTAGTCTTCAGACACAAGATAAGAACCTCATTCTCAGAAGTAATGAAGATCAGAGAACTAGCACATTGAGACACAAAGAGTAATTTGATTGGACTCTGTTTATTTGAACAAAGCATATGCCTGTGTAATTAACCATTCAAGGAATGATCCACTGCAGAGGTGATAGATTTACATCAGCATTTCTGTCCCGTAAATACAGTTTGTTAATGAGATCTTGGGCTTCTATTGGCATTGGTGTACATTTTGTGTCAAAAATTAGCCCATGTGTTATTATCAAGACTTGCCCTTAGGTCAGTATTGATCTAAATGATCACCAGAAAATTACACTCATAACTTATTCATCACCCACAGGTATAACAATGATGTGAAGCACATCAAGATTTTAACCAAGGATTGCCTTTTCTACATAGCGGAGAATAAGAAGTTCAGAAGCATATTAGTGAGTATATGATTCCTTTTTCTTAAGCCATGGTACAAGGTTACAGAAAAACTGAAACTTTTAGCTTAAAACTTTGTCGGACTTTAATGCACTCCAGCTTTTTTTTTTGTGGTGGTTTGAGCAAACAAAATAAAGAGCAATACAAATTGTCTGCTGTGCGGACTGACAGAACTGGGGGAACTGTGTTAGTGCATTGGAATGCTTTGTGTGTCTAGTGTTTTGTTTTTATTTTTTCCTAATATAGTCTTCAGCTCATTAATTTAAAGGTTGTGATTTGATGAGAAGATGATTTAAAAAATGAAACTTGCATGCAGGGCTAAATAAAACTCTAGCTCAAATAAGAAATAGTCACCTAAAATAAGAAATAATGTAACATACAGTATAAGCTGCTGGTTCTTATCTTATTTGTATCAAATTCCTACATTATTGTGGATCCACATGGGGAACACCAGGTTAGCATTATAGGATGCTTTTATTTCTGAAAACCCTGTACTCATTTTCTTCATAGAAATTGTATGAATTTAATTATACAACGAAGGTCTGAAGTCTCTTCCCTGTTTTGCAAGTTTTTAATAGCAATTGTCAATTTGAAATGTGTAAATGGTATTGTTATAAGTATTGTAATACTGTTATATTTTATCATGGGCGGCACAGTGGTGCGGTGGCCAGCATTGTTGCCTCATAGCACTGCTGCCCTGGGTTCAACTCTGGACCTGGGCTGCTGTTTGCGTGAAGTTTGTATATTCTCCCCATGTTCGCGTCGGTTTCCACTGGTGCTCCATTTTCTTCTCACAGTCCACAAACATAGTGATACATTTAATTGACTTCTGGGAAATTTGGCCAAGTTGTGAGTGCGTACATGTCTGTGTTTGTGTCTATGTGCCTGCCCTGCAATGGACTGGCGTCCCGTCCAAGGTATATCCTGCCTTTTGCCTTTTGATTGTGGGGACAGGCTTCGCCTGCTCCGTGACTGGTAAAGCAGTTAGAAAATGGATGGATATTTTGTATCTAATCAACAGGAGCTGATAGAGTACTACAAGCATCACTCTCTAAAGGAAGGGTTCCGAAGCCTTGATACAACCCTGCAGTTTCCGTTCAAGGAACCTGAAAACGATGCAGCAGTGCAAAGAAGCAACAGATCAGGAGGCAATAGTAAGTACTAGAATGTGCTGTCAAATGTTTGGAACAAAACAGGTTTTTCTGGCAGGGTACCTGCCTGTGAAGATGTAGAAAGGTTTTGAGTTTTTTATTTTTATTATTTACTGAGATACAGTACCTACAGTTGATTTTCTGTGCTCATGTTCTAGTTTTAGGTTGACATTAGGAATTTCCTCAGGTCTGTGTGTCCAGGATTTATCTGTTGCTAGTCGTTTTTGTATTTTGATGAAAAAATAATTACAACAGGAGATGAAAACAATCTAAAAAACAGCTCTGGGAATGTTCAAAAAAGGAACAGGTCACCCAGGTAGAAATGTTGCAATAGGTCTTGTTGGTTTTGCTTGTGTGAAAAAAAGATGGGAAATGAAAATGACATTTGGTTATTATATGCTGTAAGAAATTTAAAATATCTGATATGAACAGAGTTATCAAACTGTTTTAAAATGTATTGGCTTATTTTATAATTAAAAAAAAAAACTTTATCTTTTACAGCACCTTGATCCTGTGTTTTGCCCTAAAAGACTTATTTAATTATGTTAACACTTTAACCCCATGCAATACTGCCCTAAACAGTACAGGAGAGGATGCAGACATTGTGAACTGAAGAAAACAGGTTCTGTGTACTAGAAATTAACTATCATTGTGGCATAAGCACAAGGCAAGAACATGTGAAATTAAGGGGGTTTTGTTTTGTTGTGCCGGTCTTGTGAAGAAGGGGTTAAAAACTGTACTTGTACCATCAGCACACCTCCTGCAAGGCTAGAGTTCTGGGTTTGATCAAGTGTTTATGACGCATTCCAATCAGCGCTGGAATTATATTTGACTCTACTTCCATATGTCAGTCTAAAAAAAAATCCTTAGGTTTCTGAAGGACATGTTCCTCACACAAAATGTAGCCAAATCACAAAGCAGTATTTTATTTGGCTGTCATTTCTCATTGTGTGAAATATAGTGAAATAATTGTCTTCTCTTTTGAGAGAGCAAGAGTTAAAAACTAGATACATTGTAATCTAGGCAAGAACTGTTTCCCCCCCAGAGTTATTTATTAAGCCTTATCACACAAATTTTTACTAGACCTTGTTAGAAACAACTCACATCTGATTTGTATTTTTGTTTTGTATTCAACACAAAAGCATGCACATATTTTTCACATCAGAACTCTATTGCATAATTTATGGAAATTTCCATGGGAATGTGGCAGTGATACATGAGATAAATAATAATTATATCAAATACAGACATACGATCAGTAAGATAATATGTTCAGAGCACAGGAGCCAAAATATTTCAAATTACTCTAAACCACTTTTCTATGTGAAAATGTGACTTACTAAGAAGCAAAACTACCTTTTTTGACATAAAAGAAACGGTGGAGGTTATCCATAGTTTGCTGAAAATGCAGAACAGGCTGCAGGGTTGTTTACTTCAACAGACTTATTAATATTCCACCATATCTTAAGAGTTCAGCAGGTGGTAGATATGTTAAAATACTTGTTTCGTGAACAACAGATAAATATGTAAACATGAAATTGAAACTGAATGTGTTCAAAAGAATTAGGAAAGAAATTGATAGCAATCCTTGCATTAAATATTTTACTCTTCGTATTTTTATTTCAAGCAAGAAGAGTAAAAGACACACTAGATCTTCTTTGATGCCTCTCAGTTAGTTTGACATCACAGACAGGCAGAACGGACATTATGCCAAGAAGAGACCTTTTTGAAAAGCAGTGTGTGGTCATGAATAAATGCATGCCTTTAAACAAGCTCAAGTTGTGCCAGGAATTACCTTTTAAAAATATGAACAGATGTTTTTGAAATTGCAGTAAGCATGAAATCATGAACAACCATTTAAAATGCGGCCCTGCCACGTGGATGTAATACATACATTAAACACACTCCAATCCAAGGCTTTAGGTGTTGAACTTGATTTTGTGTAGTATTTTAGGTGCCTACATAAAAAAAAAATGTGAAAAACAGAGGTAACTCTTCCCAACAAAAAATCTATTTCACTTTCAAAATGCTTAGTATATGTTACTAAAATGGTTTAATATCAATATGTATAAAAACATTTCCCTTTCCTTGCACACATTATTTAGATTCTTGCACCTTGGGTTTGATTAGTTACTTATATATTTTAGATTCCAACCACACATTTTTATATCATTAATAATCATCGACATTTATTATAATTCTGATGATTCCTTCATTTTCAGGTCGATTTATTGTAGTTTGTTCTGTATTTATTGTAGTCGAATTCTGTTTGTTCAGCTTAGAATATTAAGAGATTGTGGTTAAATGCAGTGGTTTACATTTGTGTGCCAGGCAGCACTGAGTTATTGATCCTTTCAGACTTTAAGCACATATTTTGTTTTCTGGCAAGCAGATACAGTAGGCCTGTTCAGGAAATCTTGAAATACATTATTTAGGGCTTTTATGAAGGGAATTTCATGGTTTCTAAGAAAATGAGCAAATGGCCCTATAAACAGAAGGAATTTCAACAGATAAAATAAATCTTGACTTTTTATTTGTATTTGGGTTGGCATACTGTATACTGTTTGTTTACTAATACTCTGTGAAGACCCTTCGGTAACTTCCAATGTGAAATACATTGGAAGTGTTTGTTTATGGCTGCTACTCGCTTGTTTACCTTCATTTCAGAGCTGAACAGGCCTGGGTGCTCATCCCAGTCTTATGAGAACTTTCCAGGTGTTTTAAAAATGATTTCATAATAGAGATTTTGAGTGCACTTCACTGAATACATGTTTTATACACTGCTTTAGTAAATAAGAAAGATTTTATGGTCTGGTCCAAGCAAAGCCTTTTGTTGAGAAGCCATCTCTTTTTTGCTTGTCCTCTAGTAAATGCCCTGAAGACAGCAGTGGATGGCTGTATCCAAAAAGCACGGAACAAAAACATTTTTATTTATTTATAAACATCACTGCATAGGCACTAATAATGCACCCAATTAAAAAAGGAGAAATCCAAAAACATATTGCTGAGCTGTCAGAAGCTTGCTTGCAGCTTGTTGGCCATTGTGGTCATATGGGGTATCAGATGGCAACACAAGTCTGTGTTATTACTGGCAGTAGCAGTTGTTTGTGTGACTAGCCTTTATGCTCTTTAAGCATCTTTTTTCCTGTTCTCTCTATGCTATTTCCCAAAGCCAAGGACAAAAAAAAAGGTGTGACTTGAATAAAAATTTCAGAATCTTACAAAACATATTTGTCCTTCTCTCAGATACCTATTCCAGATACAAAATAAAACCACCAATGTTTGTTGTACAAGGGCCAAATAATCTTGATGACTGTCAGATATGAATGAGCTACTTGAATTTTACATATACCCATTGCTTATCAGATTAAGTTTTCTGTTAACTGTTCTGTTATCAACTTTTGCCAAACTTTTAGTTAATATTTAAACGTTTCTTTGCTTCTCTCTTTTTTCACCCCCTAAGCCCCATTGCTCTGTGGGTTTTCTTTTGTAACTCCTCCGGGCTATGGCTTTGTTCCTCCTTCCTCTGCTCCTTTCTGGTCAGGTACTGCTTTATATTCCTTTCATTTGGCTTTTTTGCAGTCTGAACAGGCCTGGCTGCTCACTCTTATAGGAACTTTCCAGCTGTTTTTTTTAAATAATTTAATTGGCTTTGCATTGCTGTGGACTTTCAGAGCACACACACACCTACATGTGTGTATACAAACACCTGCCCACACACAAACACAGCTGGACAGCCAAATTACAAGATAATGATGTTTTTTGTCGGCTTCATTTTGTGTTTTGTTTTGTGAATAAATTAATTTTAATTTTTTCAGAACTGGCAAAAAGGAAACACATCCATTCCCCGTTTCCTCTGTTCCCTACAAGTTGTACTTGCTTCTTGTTTCCACCCAAAGGACCCCAAAAATGAAATTCTAAACAATGGTAGAATTACAGTTCAGTAAAACCTGACAGCTTCAGTGGCTGCACTCCAAACAGTCACCACAGCCAGCTCTATGAAATGGAGTAATGGAAAACAATACAACAAAAGAAATTACTTACATGAAATCTGTTTCAAGATTTCAAGATTGCTCATTTTAATATGGACAGATAGAAGACAGATAATCTTTTAATCTATTTTACATACAATATGTGTTTGATGACCCAAGGAATGTTACTTCCCATTAGAAGACTGATTGCTCAATTAGGCAATCGAGTTTGCAGAATGGTAGCAATGGAGAGTAAATGAAATTTAGGTAGGTGCTTTCAAAAGAGAACGATTGAAGTGAAAACAATAAGACCAGCTAGATATGCACTCTCTTTCTGCAACAAAAACTTTTCTTATTAGATACTGATAATGTTATGCCATACAAAAGCCTTCATCTGCCTTCATCCTTATTCAGTTAAGATCTAAAGCAGCTGATATAAAGTTGAATTTCCCTTTTCATAAAACCAGACCTCTGCTTTAATATAATCACAGTGTTTGCATGTTTTCAGCTTACCAAAATTCTGTACTGTCTGTACAAGCCTTGTTTTCGAACATCCAGCGCAAGAGAGGATTACTTATGTAGCATTGACATACTGGAAAAGCATGTTAACACATGCCTTGTAGCAAATGTGTTTTTTGATAGTTTCTTAAGAGTTTCTATTTAAGTGAAGAAAAAGTTTTAAAACACAATAAGCAATATGTCTGCAACAAGCATGTGAAGAAACATGCTGGTCTCTCATTAAATGTTTTTGGAGGGAACAGATAAATACTGATTTTACAAATAATATCAGTAGTATAAATCCTATTCATCTTGCACATAACACCTACTGTAGGTAACTGAAAATTGGTAAAAATTGCTCTTTGACAGATCTTATCCCATAATGAATGAAAAAAGAGTTTGAATGAAATAAGGCCCACCAATAATACACACTTACACTGCTAATTCTCTCAATTCCCCCTTTTTATTACTTTTTTTTTATTCTGGTGGAATTCTTTTTTCTCTTATTTGCTTTTCAGTGTTCACTCCGAAAGTAATTGGCACTGCTGTTGCACGCTATGACTTCTCCTCCAGGGATACGAGAGAGCTTTCTTTACAGGAAGGAGATGAGGTAAAGATCTACACAAAAACGGGTGCCAATGGCTGGTGGAGAGGGGAAATTAATGGTAGGGTAAGTATACTTTTTATCAAGGGAAATATTTCTTGTAAACTTTAACCCATGCAATAACTGTACATAAGTGGCCTCAAGAGACAAGTAGGATTGTCTTCTGGAGGAATATGGTCCCTGACTCCAAAAGGTTTTTGAAATCTCTAGGAGAATATTTTCAGAGAAAGAAGTGATCTATTTTCTTTGAAGTAATCCACACAGATGTGTTAATTCTAATCGATTATGCTGCAGCAGACATTTGTAACATTTTGGTACCTAACAACAGAACGATTTAATAAATAGACATTGCTAGATGGTAACAAAACAGCTTGCTACTAAGGAGAAGTGGCGTGCGTGTGTGTTTTTTTAAAGCCCTTCTACTGAAAAAAATCAGGTTTTAAATAAAAGACATACTTGCACATCAGGCCAAATAGGGTGCCTTCCTTAAAATGATGAGTAACATTTCTGTGTGGTTCACCCCAAAGTGAACTCATTTGAACCAACTGCTATACTCAATTTGTTTGGGATTGAAATCAAGATTTTTCTCTCACTTGAATGTCAAGGGGTTTCCTATGTGTCACTTATTGTTTTTTGGATCAGTGGGCTTCACAGGCTTTAGTGTGAAGTTACTTGAAACAGGTTGAGGGTTTTTATATTCTGTGGTTGCCTTAAGGTGAGCCCCTGCAGAGCTAGTGACCTCTGAGATTATTGATAGGTCTGTGTCAGACTTCTGGTAGCACTGCTGCATCTGAAGTGCTCTTTTGAGTGGAAAAAAATAAGGGAGGGGGTGTGCTTCAGTTGTAAATGACATTGTACCTGTGGTGATTATCTTGAAGGAAGATGAGCTGCCAGTGAATCAGATAATAGAGGGTGCGCTCCAAGTAGGGCTTTGATGGACTGCTGTTAGATTTCATTATCCCAGCACTGCAGCAGCAATCAGATTTGGTAACCCAACACGGTAACCATTTTGCCTAATGTACTGTGAAGCTTGTCTTGTTTGCCCTTCCGTTTTCCAAAGATACAACTAGTTAGCTTCTATCCTGAAATTACTGATAGGTATAAGGAAGTCTAATGTGATTCTAGCCTAATTGTAATAATAATTTGACACTTTCTCCTTTCATTTGTGTCTCAGGTGGGCTGGTTCCCCTCGACCTATGTTGAAGAGGAGGAGGAATGACGGAAAGGGTAAACAGCGATTGCAAGCAACGCACCGCTGTGGGGCACCGTGAAATGTGTACTGCTGCCACTCCATTGTAGGCTTGGAAAAGAAAAACGCACACAGCACTGCTGTCTATCCAAAAAAACCTTGCCTATAAAATGTTGGGAATTCTCCACAAGCTTGTGTTGACAGATTAATGGCTTGCCTGCAGCTTTACAAGTAAAAGCCTGCCAGTCTGCTGTCAATAGGGACCAGCTCAGAGCCAGAACCTCTCCCTCCCAGAAGAACTTCACAAATATAGACAGCTTTATTCTTCTTGTCATTCTTCCTACCAGCACGCAGTGTCAGCTCGGCTGCTGGTAAATATTTAAATACATTTCCACCCCCAGCTAAGACTCTCCTTGATGAGTTGGAAAAGTCCTGAGCTGTTTTATTTTACCTCAGATACTTTTTCTTCCTGACCTTCCTCGCGTCCTACTTACCTGTGTTATTATTGATGACTTCATCTGCTGTCTTCACTCTCAAAGAGACAGCATAAAGACTGTATGATCTCCATTACGTAACCCCTTTGTGCACGGCTCGCCATCACTACCCTAGACTCGTCAGTACAAATTGCGATACAGTTTGCACGAAAAAAGAAGATCACTTGCACAAGAATAATTGATTTATTTTTTTGTTCGAAGAAAAATGTTTTTTTTGGAAGAAGCCTTATCTCAAAAAACATACTGTTGTTATTCTGTGTTTATCTGATGTTCAGATTACTGAAATTTTAGGAAATTTGGTCTGATTGAACTACAGAACAAGCTGTTGACAAGAAAACAAAAGGAATCATTGCTACAGTACGTGCAGGCAGACCTTTTATATGCAGTGCCCCTGGCCTTGAAATAATTGTAGATTTCCATTCAGCAGGCATCCAAATGAATGATATGGGGATTGTAATGGGCCGTGCTCTCTTGACCCTATAATAAGTGGGATTAAAAAATGTAAATCCTGTTTCATCATAGTGGTCACTGAATAATTGTTTTAAACAGAGGAATTACGTATTTCACTAAGATTCCAAGTGTCTCTTGCCCTGCTGCACCAAGTGCAGTATCAGTTATGGGACCATCAGTAAAATAGTGTTTCTCCCTAAAGAAATACTTTAGGATTGGAAAATGACCAGAGTTCGTAAATCTGGTTTTATCAGTGCCCGCTCATATCAGCTCAGCCTCTCAGCCCCACAGACCTACAGACCTCAGAAATTTAACATTTTAATTTGGGACAGCACACGCTTTTAAGTGAGGTGGTGTGGTCTTCTTTCATATTACAATAATAAAAACAATAACTATAGTTGAAATTTCTGTTTGATGACAGTTCTAGAGCCTTGGTAAGAGCCATTCTATACAAAATAAAAAGTAGCTTCATTAAGTATTCTTACAACTAGGGAATATGTTCGTAATTACTGGAGCCATCACAACCAGGAGTAGGACAGAAAGCCATGACACTCTAATTGCTTTTTTATTTAAATCTTAAAAGTATGTCTGAAAGAGTTTTTTGTTTTATTTTGTGACTAATAACAACGTGTAAAGTATTCCTAGATTTGCTACAATAATGTCAGAACAGATCTTGTACAGAAAAACATATATGCACAGCCAAACACATATACAAAATGGTTTTCAATTGTAAATGGTAGTTAAAAATATGTAAAGTATATTGTTAAATAGATCTTTCTGCACTTCATTCAAGCAAGTAACAGCAGTTGTTTCAATCAGCTAACACAAATAAACTATGCAGAAATTAACGGTAATCACTGTCAGAAATATGTCAAAGTAATAGCAGTGGAGATGTCTTCCATCTTGTTTTATAAACCATCAGAAGCAATCAACTTTCCAGGGCAAATAGTGCAGTAAACAAAGATATATTGATCAACTTTAATTATGCATGACTTAGAAAAATGTTATAATTCTCCACAATATTATTTTCTCCCCAACAATGAAGTATTCATTTTTTTTCTTGGTAGCTGTTCAGGGAATTAAATAGCTACGAGTATTGATGGCTAAAGTGCTGGCACAAAGTACAGTATATGGACAGGGGGCAGTTTTTGCTTGTACGTAGGTGGCTAAAATTTGAAAACCAAGATACCACTTCAGCATTGTTAAGTATTGTTGCTTTTATATTACACCCACAGGGTTCTGAAATTAACACAAGCAAAGCAATTAAGGGGCAACAGAAATCCTTAGTGCTGAATCGTAAACGTTTGTCCCAACATATTACAAGGCCATGTGAGTTTTAACAAAGGCCAGACGGCTCTAAAGACCATCCTTGCACTATTCATTTTGATTACATTATGACATTAGGTAGCTAGCAGGGCGATGCTGTATCTGACTATCATACTTTGTATTGTAATGTACATTATGCTTAGAGAACATGTTAATGAACACACCTACTTCATCATTGTGCTGACGTGGTTTGTGGAGGTATTGTCAGATGTTTCACACTTTATAACTCTTAGTTATTATGGCTAAAGTTCCAGTCATGCATGTGACATTAGACCTTCATCACCCACAAAAGGATTTGGTGCATTATTACAGCTGAAATATATACAGTATATACACATAAAATGGTTCACATATGCTGTGAATATCCCATGGTTTGTTGTAGTATGCTTTCAGGGAAATTACTTAATTGAACTGTCAGATAAAATGTGTATGAGAATCTGTAGTACTTGATGTAACCTATTGTGAACAGTGTATATTGTAAATACTTGAATGTTTCATTTTAATTATTATTGTCGTTCTTTTTGTGAAATGTTTAAAAAGTGTTATGGGTTGGTTCTCCATATGCCAACTCTTGTACCTTTGCTGCACTAAGTATTATCAGCCATTTTTGTGGCACTTATATGTTACTTTTATATGAATGGTTTAAAATGAAGTTTTTTTTTACTTTGGGAGATTTTTTTTTAACATATTTTAAAAAGACACAATTGTCCTTATCACCGAAGTGAATTCAGATTACATTTACTTTTTAAAGTTTCATTGCAACGTACTGGCCACTAGATGTCATCATTAAAATAAAAACTTCAACCGCTTGACATCATTTAGGTTCTATGAGCTCAGAAATCTCCCCCCCACCTCCTTTAATTTGACGAGAAATTATTTACATGGTCTAATTTGAAAATTATCTGTTCTGGTGATTTTTGAATACCCTAATTACATGCCCATCTGTTACTATGCAGCTTGAAATACTATGAACGGCCTTATGTGTATCTTACAGTACAAGGCTGATCTTTAAGTACTGTCAGTAAAATACTGATATAGGCACTACATTGTACTTAGGTACTATAGATTGCTTTTTCTCTAGGCTTTTCAACATCCATCACATTAGAGGTGTCCCTCATTAATGCACTGCTCATGTAAAATTAATGGGAGGGCAATCAAGTTTTTCCAGGTCACCAATCAAATGATGTTTTTAGTTATTCAACAGATTAGATAAGCAGCTTTAGCCTTTTACTTAAATCGGGAGGTGGTCCACATGGAGAAAGAGATTAACTGCGATGGTTAGCACACTGCTGTTTAAAGTAAAAAAGGAGGCACAAGAATTGGTTTTCTAAGCTTTCATTCTAGTAATCAGTTTTCACTTCTTTATACAGCGGATGAGCTCTGGCAACATGGATTTAGCAATTGCTATATAGAAAGTCCCTCTTACTAGTGCAATAGCAGTCATTCTATAATCTGTGAACGCTAAAACGCCTCACCCACTATAAGTCTTCATTTGACAAAAACAAGGATTACTAGGTATCATCCTAACTGTAGGGGACTACAAAAATTACATCACATCTATCCTAATTGTTAATGTATTAATTTCAGATTTATAATTATAATTGTCAGAAGAAGAAATTGAACAATGCAAACAAACCCTAAATCACCAGAAGATGAAAGATATATTTAGAAAAACAAAGGGGAGATTGAAAATCCTAACTGGACCAGCAAGTACTCTTTCAGAAACATTTGCTGTGATATACAGTATTTTCCATAAAATCACCAATAAGAGAATTCCACTCTGAAGCCAAAGATATTTGTATGCTTGACATGAGAGCTGTAAACCTTGTGATTCTACCACTGTGGCCTAATAATTAATAGTGTAATCTGAGATTGTTTTACCACATGCTATTGTACAATTTTGTAAATATGTGTATAACACACAATAAACTGTATATTACCCTTTTCTTTATTGAATATTTTCACTTTTAGTTTTTGGGCACAATTGAAGACTTCAGTCACTTTTTTATCAGTGCAATTATGTTAGCAATTAGTTTGATTATGGCTTGCAGAAGGAACTAAGCAATTTGTGAATGAAAAACATTTTAAAACTGTATATATATAGAGAGAGATGTAAATGTGATTAAACAACCTACTAAAGATTAACTGGATGTTAGTAGCAAAATAATTAGTACACTTGTGTCAGCCCAGGAAAGTATCTGGACTGATATCCAGATCTTTTTTGTAACATTGTAACCATAATTGTACACTAGGCCTTGCTAGTGCATTGTACAATTTTACCATCATGTACCTTGATTTAAATTCTAAGGCTTTACTATTCTATGACATTTGCCAGGTCTTGTATTCTACAGTGTATGTAAATCTTTTTTACATCCTCCCAATCATAGTATTCACCGATATACTGTATGTACTGTGCTTTTAATCCATTAACCAGTTCTCAGTCCAGACACATGCAGTCTCTTGAATTCCTACTGCCTGCACTTAATCTGTTATGAGCAACTTTATAAAACATCTTAAGAAAATCTAAATATACAACATTGTGTGCGCTGTGTGTATCAGTTACTGTTGTTGCTTGTTCAGCATCTCTCCCTTCTAAATTATTATCTACTGTACATGCAATTCAAGTAAGACCTATTGGACTTTATTTGTTTCAGTCTTGTCACTCTTTGCCTAGATGAGCACTACATTAGCAATTTCCCAGGCCATGGTTACTGCCTTTGTCTTGAGCAACAGCTGCAAGAGTTGAGTAAAATGGAATCTTATTTCCATTAGCATTTCCAGATTTTTGTTACAGTACTACTACTCTTAAAAAAATTGGAGGGTGGAAAAGCAGCAAACAGATGGCATCATAGGAATGGTGATTTGTAACCCAATCCTTATGTGTTAGAAAATACATCAGAAATCACTGAAGGACAGAAGAAGGTCGCATTTTAAAGTTGGGTTATTTTGAAGTAAAAAAACAAAAGCATCTATAATCAACTGCCTGTGTGTTAGCATACCAAAACTAATGATGGGTAAAATAAAACAGTTTTCAAAATATAAAAAAGGAACCAACACGTTTGTCAAAGTTGAATGACATAGCTTGTTGAGCCTGTGAAACCTATGGAGCAGCTCAGTCTTCAGCGATCTGATATAATAATGGGTATCGTTTCTGAGAGTGACAGAAATGGAGGAGAGTATTGCAGTAAAATAAGCCAAAATGTGAAGTGTTGTTTGGTAACAAACCTTTCATAGTGCTGTCAAATGCACCACAAGTTTCTGTTGTGTTTGATTCAGTACAGTAAACAGTGTTTTTCTTTGCTCCCATTTTTATCACTGACATTGTTATATTGGCAAGCAAAATCCTCACCATTTCTGCCAGAATCTCGTAATCCCTGTTGCGGGTTTGTTTAATACTGTTGTTGGCCATCAGGGAAACATCATTTCATGCTCTACTGCTATTGTGCAGCTAGCCTTTTTTTCCCCTTTTTTCTTGCATTGCACAACCATTGACAAGAGATATATAATGTATTTTATTGTATCCAATATAAATAGAAAATCTTTTATCTAGTATAATAGCGGGTACTTTAGCTACTACAATACCCATATTTTTACATGCATACATTGCATGAGGTGACATTGTTTTTTACTCAAGACTTCTGTATGTTGTGGTTCACTAGACATAACGTGGATAATAAAGGTACTGACACAATTGCATGTGGTATGTAGCTAAATAACAGCCTAGAATGATTGAGTCTAACATGCTGGATTAGCATATCATTAGCTACTGTATGTCTCAGGAGGTTCTAGAGATAAAGGATAGCTTATGTCACTATGCAGTTCATCATGAAAGACTATATAACAAATATAAGGAAAATAAATGTAAGCGAGAATTGGTAAGGAAGAGACCAGGAGAGAAGATACATGAATGAGTGAGACAAAACCTTTAGCACCTGACTCCTCCTTGTTGAGCAAAAACCACTGAGGTACATGTCACGATCGTCATCCCTCCCCTTAAAGGCACTCCGACCCTTTCCTATTTTAGTTCATTATGTGCACCTGTCCCTTGTTTTCCTTGTTATTATTTAAAGCCTGGCGCTCCCCGCTGTTCCAAGCTCTGCATTGGAAGATTGACAACCAGAAGCCCGCCTACTAGCGGGTCCTGGAGAGACCTGACTGCATAGGCTTCATCACGGCATCCTGACTATCTGAGTCTGGGGCTCAATGTGCCTGGCCTCGTTACTGTTTTTATCCTCCTGGTTCCCTGTCCATGTTCCTGTTCAGGATCCCGTTCTGGTTTTAATCTTGTCTGTCTCAGATTGGATTTCCCAGCTCCTGGACCCTGGACTGCGCCCCAGTTTACCCTTTGGACTACCTCAGGACTTGTTCGCCTAGTCCATGGCTCCTGAGCACCAGATCACAGCTGTCACACCCCCCTGTCTGTCATCCCGTCCTGCTCCTGTTGTGTTTCCCTTGAAGTCTTATTCCAGTCACTTCCGGATTATATCATCTGCATAGGGTCCAAAATACGCACTAATCAGGAGGCAGGACCAGCTCCCGTGACAGTACAGAGCATTCAAGAGACGTCTACTAAATTTGGGGAAAGGAGATGTACTTTTCTGGGGAACTATTTATTCCTTCCTTTTGCAAATCTAGCAGGTAGTTTGTTACTCTTTTATTTGAAAATTGCAAATTTCCTGGGAACCTAAGATTATTTTTGGTTTGTATTAATTCTACTAGGAATAACAACACCCAAGAATTAAGTGTACAAAAAGGATTATGGAGTGAACATTTGGCTTAACCTGCTTGGCTGAGGGCTTATCTCCTTGCCATAGGACAACAAGATTGGGACCCCCATGCAGAGTAAGAAGTGACCAAGGGGTAGCTGCAAAAATGGAGATAGGGTGATAGACCTCCGACCATCTAGGTCTCCATTATACAACACACAGATGTAACTTCGATTCTGAGCACATTCTCAAAGTCATGGGCAGCGAGTTAATAGAAATGGGAGCAGTATGGTAGCTTTTAGTCATGATCTGGCAAGTATGTAGCTGTCATTAGAAAATTGTCAAGCACTTGTATTTTATCGACTTTTACTGACATAGAGAACATTTTCAGGATCCACTCTGCTGTGAGCTGGAACAATGACTTGTCAACACAATGCACTACACATGAGGCCCAAGAACTCTAGAGCTATGACATTGACAATGCTGTTCTGATAAAAACTGAATGAGCTGAAGGACAACAGGGAGTACAGTGATAGCTATGTATTCTTCTGGAAGGAAAAATCAGAAGAACATTCAATAAATTGGATTAACGATCAAGTGATGAGTGCCCTGTTGGAATCAATGAGTGCCTCATGATTCTTTGTCCAAATTAGTAGGTGTCTACTGTATAATGTCTATATGATTTCTCCTACTCCTACTCTAGATTCAAGCGATTAAACCAAATCCCTTGCAGAATCCTAATGGTGAACAGAATGTACTCAGAGACTTTAATTCACTTTACATTTGACAAGACAAAAGTCATGCTTCTTGGCATACCCTATCAATAATGTAAAGCCAATGCAGTTATCCTATCTGTGGATGGCACTGTAGTTGAAATTCAATCTAAATTGAAGAACTTAGGAAAATATTTGATCCCAAGGCTTGATGTGTCCCACATGTGCAAAATACCGTCATTCTTCCATCTCAAAAATATCTCCCGACTACATTCTGTGTTACCTCTGACTGCAGCTGAAAAGCTGGTCCACACTTTTGTCTTGGGAATAACTGATAATTGCAACGTCCTATTTGCTGTAGTATCTAAAACCACACTAAACAAACTTCAGTATGTTTAGAATTCGCCTGCCAGAATCCAGACCAGGTTGCACGCAAGTGATCACATTACTTTGCGTTGCCTTTTTTATCAGGTTTTGTGTTGCCTTCAAAATCCTTTGCTCAACTGTAAGTGTCCACATGTTGTGGTACCTCAATACTTATCTGACTTACTATCTTCCTACTCCCCATCTTGCAACCTTCATTCGTCTAGCTCTGGTCTCCTGTTAATTCCCAATCTCGTCTCCATACTGTCAGTTGCAGGGCCTTCTCTTGTTATACCCCAAAGCTCTGGAATTCTATCCCCAAGAAGATCAAGAGTCACCTTGCCTAAGTGCCTTCAAATGCAGATGCAAAATCTTCTTCAGAAAGGCTTTTACTTAAGTGGTTCTTTGTCTGCCCTTTGCACATCCTTTTGTATTCTGAACATTTGTTTTAATTGTGCTGTGTTACCCCTTCTTGTTAACGGTATTCTTACCGTAAACTGCTTTGGTACATCACTTTTAAAGGTGCTATATAAAATAAAGTAGTTGGAAGATACGAATTCTTTGGATTGGAACCATAGGCAAGGAAAGAGTTAGAATTGAGGATGTCAACAACATTCTTCTCCCTCTCTGTGGAAATCGTCAATGAATATGGTATCTGTCCATCATGGCCAAGATGATTACAGGGAGACTCCCAAACTATCCAATTATCTCGATGAACAGAGAGGCATTGCAAACAAAAACTCTTTATTGATCAAAATGTTTATAGAAGATTGAGGAAGGGACAAGACCTCACTTGGTATTACCTGATAAGTGTGAGGTGTTATTATTTGTCTTTTATATATTTACGTGCACTTAAGCTAATGTCAGGACTGATGTCACTGCTTTTGAACTTTAAACTATACCCTCTTAAACTTCACCCTACAGTATTTCTTTTTGCTATGGAAATCTTACTATTTGTGTTATAACATTAGCAAGGTTTATTCCTTGTGCGTTCAAAGTGTATTTCACTATATTTGTGTTCTAAATAGAACTGGTTTAAGTGACATACAAGTAGAAGTGTTTGACACCCCCATAGTAGATAAAATAATTTTGTTATTATCTCAATAGCCGAGGACCACTTAACAGGGTACTTGAATTCTAGTTGGTGCATCTGTTCATTGTTTGAGCCAAAGTACTACAGTATATTAAATGTACTTGAGATAGAAAAGCTGTGAGAGCAACTTCACTATTAGCTACAGAATCTTTCATACAATAAAATACATGGTGGCACAGAATAGAAAACAGAGAGGAACTATCAGAATCTAGTCTTAAATGACAAGCAAATGATTAGAAGTTCAAGCACGCAGCAAGAAACTTTTAATCAACCATTTATTCAAAATAGGTTTGTCAGAAAACCAAGCTTCATCAGAGAGGATGGAAAAGTTTATTTGTATATAGACTCAACAGAAAATAAATCAAGCTAATAAACATTTCAGATCTGCAGGGTTCTGCGTCACATCTGTGTTTGCTTGTATGAGTTGGAACTCAATATACTCCAAACACAATTTTTCTGTGCTTGTTTAAATAGTAGATTGTGTTATTCCAGGCACTGAAACTTAGTAGGCTATCTTTTATTTATGTGTTCTGTTTGCGTGATGTATACACAATAGCCATCTCAGCGCATGGCTGGTCAGTTATTACTGTATTGCACCTGGGTAATAAATTTCACAAAAATTCACAGTTGACCACTGCTGAGTTCCTATTAAAAAAACTGTACATACTGGCACTTTCATCAAAATTTGGAAAGTGAATATAACTGTTTTAGTTCACAACTTATATACTGTATATGTAAAAAAGCTTAAGAATATCATAACAGATATGTTGATTATTTAATAATGTGCTAGTAAAAGGGTTAGAAATAAACTTAATGTGAGCAATACTTTAATGGAGAGAAGGAGCATACATTGTAAAGAATACAGAAGAATACATAAGCTCTATTTCTATTCTATATGAGACTTTTTTTTAACCAAACTGTTTTTCTGCTATTCTGAATAAGTAAAATCCCAAGTGTCTCCACCGCCTCCAGATATTTTCCAGTTTCATTTGTCATTCTGAAATGTGATGTTGTCAGCTGTTCTGTACTGCACTTTCTTGGTGTGTCTTCGCCCAAGTGCTTTCTGAAGACTGTTTGTTTCTTTAATGCATTATCACTCCATTGTTTATATAAAACAGCAGGTGATGATTTTTCCCCAGGTACTAAATTTTTCCCAAATCCTTAAAATGTTGCACTCATGCAGTAGATGTTGTGTGGGGTGATAACACAAATGAAAGGGTGTTTTGCCTGACACACATAGCATATGTGTATGTAAAAAATATTATGGCCATGGAGTTTTTTATGAACAGAAGATTGAAATGAAAAATGCTGAATGACAAATCTTTCTTGTCAAAGCTACCACAGGACATAAGTTAATATGTACAGTCATTTGTCTTAGTTGGTTGAAGGGAGCCTTGAGGTGAATGTAATTATGTGGAAACTAAATTACCCTCTTATCCCATAACTGGACACAGGATTGGCAGGAAAAGTGTGTCTAAGGTCACATTGCACTTGGCTCTTCACTTTGTACAGGACTCTGGACCAGACTGTGTGAGTGTCTGCTATCTCTTTTACACTTGTCATAACCACATAATCTATTTTATAAGCATAGTAACAGCCTATTGTAAAATATACTGTAGCAAATGACTGTACTGAAAGCAAGACATATACTGTATACTGCAGCAAGACATTAAGTAAAGTATTATTAGACCTATATTCATTGCAATGTCTCATAAAGAGGGATAATAATGATGAAAATTAAATGGTATTCATTTTATAGCTTTGTATCACTTGTCACAGCTTCTACCCACCACAAGTGAATATAAATCCAGATACCTAACCAGTTCACTTAAACCCTGCCCTCTGCCTGTCAGTGTGCTGGGCTTTGAGTGACCTAGTCTACCAGAGATGTAGAATTAATGTCACAACAATTCTGTGGACTGCTCTGTTAAGCTGTCTGTTACAGATCCTTCGATTGCCATTCACTGCTTGTTTATGGGTTTCTAATAAAACTGCAAATGGAATTCCCGTCTGTTTCAAAAGATGGTCTCAAAGTGTTCCTGTGCTGATAACTCTGAAATAGTCACATATAAATTACATAATGAAAGATAAATTTTCTTGCTAAAGGTTTAGGTTTACGGCCTCCTGTACTGTGAGAGGGAGTAAGGTTTACAATTAGATAACAGTGGGAAAAGAAGCACACTAACCTAATAAGAAACATCTGGCAGCTATTCATTAACCTGCCCATTTTCTGTACTCTAAAATTAGTTTTTCATCTTCCTTGAGAGCGGTTTTATAGCATAATGAACTTAAACCAAATTACAAAAAAAGTTAATTACTTAGATTGGATAACTCAGTGGGATAATACAGTGTCTTAATGCACATACAATCTGAATCCTGCAGTGAAATCCAGTGGAGAGCAATGAGCCCCCAGTTCCTTATGATAGGACAGTTGTCAGTGACTCCTGGGAAATACACGTAGCTGGTCTCAGCACAGCAGCTAGTGCTTCGGTACACACCATTGAGCCAACCTGCACTGACACTAATTTACCAGGTGAAGCATTCTGAAACCCATTAATGTGAGCATCCACCTTTAGGAGCTCTAGCATTTTGAATCAATTTATTTCTTAATATGTATGCACACACCAAACCTCACTCCCCTTAACAAAATGCATAGAAAGGTCATATGCAAATATTCCCATTACATCTAATTAGCGATCGTTTATTGCGGATAAAATTCTCCATGTATCTCCCTTCATGTAAATAGACCTTTCAGATTTTTTTTTTGTTTCCCAAAGTGGTGGATTGGGATGTCCCTTTGATCTTTTCGACCGCTGCATTCGAGAATCATGCCAAAGCGGAGTCTCTCTTTATTGCCTCCTACAATGTCCCCAAGGCTCCCTGTCATAATCATTCTTCAGTGGAATTTAAGTTCATAATGACACATTACATGGTTCTATTAGAAAATGCTATTGCTCAAGAGGAATAAAACAACTCTATTAAAGGCAGTGTGTAATTAACAATAGAACAATTGCTTGTACAATTGCTGATAAAGAAAAAAGGTAACAAAATTAATTTATCACAATACAATTCCTAATAAAATCACAGTAAGACACCCATTTTATTAACATTTATTAAATCGAATATAATATTAAAGACCCTATTTAATATGTGCAAGATGTTATTGCTGTGTTGCAATTATTTCACTATGATAGTATCGTAGTTAATCCCTAATCCTACATGCACAGGTACATGTTATTTCGCACAGAATACTCTGATAACTACTCCCTTGATCCAAACAGATCTGCAGTCTATGTTTCCTGCCGTCATGCTGTGTTTTGACAGAAGAGCTAATGAACATGCATGGGCACAGCATTCCAGAACCCTTACAAGATGATTTCTGATAGGGGGTATAACCTGGTTGCTGATACAATGTAACAATACTAAATGACAAATGTTGTTATCTCAGACAATGTGTACAGAGCTTTATTCTGATATTTCATCAGCTATACACAGTGAAGGGGAGGTAAAGATTATGAAAGCCGAAGTCACTGCAGTAGAAGCACAGCTGACTCCTTTATCCAGTAAAGTGACAGATTATTGCTACATTGTATCTCATTAATGCTCTGGAAGTTTACATTATTCTGACAAGATTGAAATATTCTATTTAAGACTTTAGGAACCAGCAGGAAGATGTATGCTAAGACTTGTAAAATAGTTTTTTTTTTATTTATACCTCAGCTGCCAGAATTAGCATTCCTTAGCAGCACCTCAGCACATGCATATGCCAAGAATAATCAACTCATTCACACACCTGTCTCTCAGGTTGGCCTGAATAAAAAAAATCTTTGGATTTTATGTTGTTAATCTTATTTATCACAGAACATCATTTAATTGTTGATGTTGCTGTTTTTTTCTGAATCTGGGGTGTATTTTTCTCCCAAGAAAGAAAAAAAAATCCCTCAGTTGTACATTCCTGACATGCCTTTTGGTCATTTTCTTCACAGACTGGATTTTGTTTTTGGATCCAGTGTCAGGAAGCAGTAGCAAAGTGTAGTTTTCTCACTACATTTTTTGTATATTTATATACACACACAACAAGTAAAGTGAACTTCTGAACTATCCACCAGATATTCTTGACAGGCGTCGAAGTTTTATTTTCCCACATTGTTCCTTTGCACATCCACACAGTTAGGGAGTGTAGGGATGCCCTCATTAGGGTCAGGGTTGGCGCTCATCTTCTCTGTATTTCCAGCCTTGAGGAGCTTTTTTCATCGGTGCTCAAGATCAGGAGTGTAAAGTGGGTGTTGCAATAGCTCAAACACAGTTCAATGTCCTCAATGGGTGTGGATGTGTGGGTGTGCTTTGTCGTGTTACAGAATGTCACCAGTGTTGTGTGCTCTGAAATGCTTTGCGCATTGTCAGCCTTAGTTTCATTCGCAGAAAAGCAGAGTACGTAGCACTCGTTAGAACTTCCTGAACATCCTTCTGCTCCCAGAATATCTTCATACAGTATTGACTTTATTGGTTATTGAACATGGTTATTTTCGTTACTGGGGATGCTGGGTGTTCATACTGAAGAAAATGATCATTTTCTTCCTTTTCATGCTGCTGGAAAGGTCTAGCTCATTTGCTAGTATGACAATGATCTGCATTGAATTCATTGTTATCACCTGTCTGCCTAAACAATCACCTGACCGCTCCACACTGAGAGTAGTTTAAGCATAACTACAAATACTACATATAAGAAATTTAGGTATAGAATTTATACAGTATGTTTGACACTTGAATATCACATGTAATATGATTGCAATACATTTGCAGTGACAGTGAAACTCACTTTATTGACTTATCTTTGAATATTTGCATATTTATGAAATTATTACATAACTGCAAAAAGTCACTGTTTTGTAACAGGGAGGAATGTTCAGTGTAGATATCTTTCTAAAACATTTTTCTCATCTGTTTCATTCTTTGAAAATACTGCTTATTGTACATGTATTAGTTTTGCTTGAAAATAAAAGTTTCATAAAAAATTCATCACATTTCCTGACATATATACTGAAAATGTTTTTAGCAGCGGTCTAGGTCTGATGTGTCAAATGGAAAACAAAATGATATACTTCACAGATCAAAGCCATATGGTTATCAATAGGAAAAAACAGTAGCTTAGGCTTTTCTCTGGGTTTTGGTTAAAGTTTTTTTCAAATGTGTTTCCAGCTTTCTGCTGCAGAAGTAGTGAAGAATTTGTAATGAGCCTAAGGATTAAAAGAAGGTGAAACAATTCTTACTATATCTAACTTTTCCTTTTTAAGTTCCCTTTTGGTTTAAGAGATGAATCTTCACCTTTTCAGAATGAGAGCTTGCCAAACAAAATAAAAAGCATGCAGAAAATTATCTTTTGAAGGTACTGTGTTAAATATATGGATGGTGATGAAAATTGTTTTTATAAGTGGATGTTTATGTGGATATTGGTATGTGCTAAAATGCCTCCTTCTAAGTCATATTTCTGATAAATTGCACTTTATTTTCAAAACAATTTCCCATTGAAAACAAAAATGTGAAATTAGGCTCCCAGATGTTTGGAATCTAGAGCTCACTGTGTTCAATTTCTTTTGTTAAAAGGTGGAATGGAACAAGTTACAGTATATCAGTAAGAGAAAGACTAGTGTAATGAACCCGAAACAAAGAAAGATATTGAAATGAGCACTAAAGTCTCTTCCCTGAGAATCTAAGCATACCTGTCACACATTATTTATGTTAACTTGCTATAGATGAGAGCTATAAAGATTGGAAAAAGGAGACCTGCTTTACAAGAAACCACTTAAGCTAAAATCTTTAAGTAAAGAAACACCACTTTGTACATTATCAGGCTAAATACCAGAAGTCCTAATTCATTTTCACATAGTGTATAAAACAATATAATTTAAAAAACAAGCTTCAAAAATCACAAATCATTTGACAGCTTTTCAAGTTAAAATGGAGACAGGCAGATTTTTACTATAAAGTATGTTTGTTATGAAGTAGCAGAGCTCATCACAATATATCTGATAGATTTTTGGAAAATTAACACACAATAGCAAAAGGGTATCATGGACAAAACCTTATACTCTTGAATAGAATTTTGCCAGATAAGCATTGATTATAGTATTATTTTTGTTATTATTATCTTTGATATATAAAAGACCTGTGCATTAAGCAAAGGGACACACAATGACGCAGTGGTTAGCATTACTACCTTGCAGCACTAGGGCCGGGGCGTGGGGTGCTATCTGCATGGAGTTGGTATGTTCTCCACCATATTCATGTGGGACTCCTCTGGGTGCTCAGGTTTCCTCCCACAGTCCAAAGGCATGCTGGCACAATAATTGGCTTCAGGGAAAATTGACTCTGTTGTGAGTGTGTGCGTGTTTGTGTCTGTTTGTGCCCTGCGATGGACTGGCATCCTGTCCAGGGTGTTTGTGTCTGTTTGTGTCAGGATGGACTGGCATCCTGTCCAGGGTGTGTCCTGCCTTGCACCAGTTGCTTGCTGGGATAGGCACTGGCTCCCCTGCAACCCTGTATTAGAAAAAGTGGCTAGAAAATGAATGTGTGGATGACTTAATACATTCATTTGATGTATGATGTAACTCCTGCCCTAATGCAATTGTGTTAACTACCATACAACTTTAAAGAATAACATTTTAAACAGCGTGATACTTGTGTGGCAACAGGATAGTTTTGTAGAACATAAGAGTATAAGAAAGGTTACAAATGACAGAAGGACATTCAGAATATCCAGCTTTTAATTGCTAGGAGATAATTTATAAGAATCATCACCTCTCATTATGCTGTTTTTAGAAGAAAACACGATATCAGCTTCGAAGAGTGAGTCATTTTTCCAGACTCCCACAAGCCTTTGTATAAAAGTGCCTCCTGCTCTCAGTTTAGCTTCCTGTAGTTATCACTAGATTGGATTGTAGATTCCCATGTTATCCAATGGGTTTACATTAAAGATTTTGAGATCTTTCCGATACCTTATCAAGGTATTTATGTCCACAGTGTTACTGTAAGTATACACAACTATTCCAAATATATGATACTGACAGGGTGAGAGACATAGTATTTGGAGCTTGTGGAGGAGAACAGTAAATGGATCACATTAAATTACTTGGAAAACAAATGTTACTAGCCACTACATGTTTTGATTCTTTAAGGATTTATAGGAGTCTCTGGATTACCACAAGGGTTTGTTAAACACTTTAAATCCTGAAGAAAATGTGGGCCATGTTTTTCTCTTGAGGCAGTGTGCTTAATACTGTATATAAAAATATGTGCAAAACAAGAACAAGAAACAAGAACAGGAAATGACTCGATTTTCTAACAAGACACACTATACATGATGCCATAAACTGTACAAATAAGATGTTTCAAATGTCCCTTAGAAGGGAATTCATATGCAGTGCATTGCAAAGTTAATAAACGAATTCACCATATGAGTTGAAGTGTGATATAATCTGTGAGCTAAGAGTGCATTTAAGAAAAATAAATAAATACATTTTTGTATTGTTCAAATCTATTTCTTGCTTTTAGAATCCAACCACTTCTTCCAGTGCAATATATATAAATACTCAGGCTTTATTAATCATGATAAGCCAAGAAACATAGAAAGACATTTTGGAACTAAAGCAGAAAAACATGACTTTGTATGATTAATGAAAAAAAGAACAATCATCCTATTATGAAGCCTGTCATATTTTGTAGTACCACTTTTGCAGTGGTGAGAAGTTGTTGACTGCGATACTACTGTACTTTAAGGACTTAATATTTAAAGAACAATTGACCTTATTACAATTTTCCTGCAACAATACGCTAACAGGCTTGATTTGTAATTAATATCTGTAATCAGTAGTGCATTGTGTAATTAAATGTTGCCAATATAGTAACGTTGATGCCAATAAAAATGAGTACTGTATAACAGATCTACCATGTCCTTGTCATGTCAAAGCTTTTTCTAGAAGAAAGAATACTAGAATTTCCTATCAATAAATTATCAAGGCTAAAAAATGTTGTGTCACAGTAAGATAATCCTACAAATACTTTCAGAATTCAACTAATAGAGTTAGTAATAATTATCACAGCTACAGATCTGTTTCAGAATATACTGTATTATGTATAACTGCAGTTAAGATGGCCTTTACAAAGACCTACTACATTATACTTTATGAAATGGTGATTTTAAAATATAAAAACATATATTTCAGCCAATGTGATAATGGTCCTTTTTTATTTCTTTTTCAAAATACTTTTATTTAATAAAATGGAAAATAACATAAATAATTATCTACAAAACAGGGATAGTGTTTAATCATTCTATTACATTCTTGATCAAATGTTTATTAAAACTGCTGAATATCTTTTAAAAAAACTATATGAAATGTTTAGGGCTATGTAAATATTGTATTATTGCTTATTATTCAATGTGAATAAGTATGTGATATGTTTATAGAGGGTGCAAAGGAACAAGTAATAGGTTTATTCCATGCTGAAGAGAGAAAAACCCACGGATTCACACAGCTATCTCCTGTACAGCTAATTTCACCCTAAACACATTAGAAACTCTCTCCCTTTTTCGCAGTTCCTTTGGCTACTCTGCAGTGATGACCTGGATTTCCACAACCAAGCACTCAAAATGCACTCCTTTTTCATCTACAGAGGATACCCCACCCATGTTATTGACAGGTCATCATCCGAGCCAAAAACAGGCCCCGAACCATCAACTTGATCAGGAACCCACAGCCGAACAACTGCATTCCTTTGGTGCATCCCTTCCACCCTAACACACTCTCTATCTCCTGGACCATTAACGACAACTTTTCCATCCTACTGATTCCCCCACTGGGGCCCTCTTTTCTGACCGCCCCATCATCTCATATCGGCCACCACCTAATCTGCGTAACCTTCTTGTTCACAGCTCCCTTGACCGCCCTCAACAATCATCCACACCAGGCACTTTTCCCTGCAACAGAGCTCGCTGTATCACCTGCAGGTACATATAGTATCTAACACCACACTCATTCAAGGCCCCTCAGGACAATTCCGGATCACGCAGGCAACCTCTTGTACTTCCAGCAACCTCATTTACTGTATCTCTTGCTGGAAATGCCCAGCTATCTACTTTGGGTAAAGAAGAAGGAGACAAGGAGATCGCTTCAGAGAACATGTCAGGGCTGTGAAGATTAAAGATTTCTCCAAGCCCATAGTTTCTCATTTCACCTCCAATGGCCATGATCACACTGATCTCTTTGTCTGCATTCTCAAAGTAAGGTTTCCTAACTCCTATAGCAGAAAGACATCAGAAGCTAAAATTATCCGGAAACTTGATTCATACCATCCTCCTTTTCTCAATGACAGACTTGTTTTAGTGTAATCTTCTCTATTCACATGCAGGTTTTGACTTCACACCTCTCTTTACCCCTCTCCACTTCGCACCACCTGAGGGGCCTCTCTGCCTCTCCCCTGCTCCTGCCTCCTCCACTCTCCCAGCTTTTGTTCTCCTATGCTATTTAATCTTTGCTGTCTGGCCTGTCTTCCTCACACCTGAAGAAGCCCCCACAGCTGAAACGTTGTTTTCTTTCTTCTCTTTTTGGCACGGAATAAACATATTACTTGTTCCTTTGCAGCCTACGCATACTGATGCAGCTACCCACCTGAACTACGTTTTATAGAGGGTGTCTATAATGGACCAAGGATGGGGACAAAGTCTCTACTCTGTACTAACTAAAATTGTGTACTTCTTTTAGTTCATGAAACATTTCATAAACTAAATTTTATTTTTAATAAATTTGATTCAATTAGGTTTTGTTTGCTAAGGCAAGACATTGTTAAGACTTTTTTCCTTGTTTTGTGGGTTTTAACTTGTGCACATCTTCACCATTATAAATAGACCTACCTCAGCATCATCAAAAAATTAGTGTCTGTTAGTTTGTACTCTGTGAAAATAGTCAGTGGTGAACTGCTGATATCACATAATTGGTGCTCAGGCGCCAGCTATCTTGAAAGTCAATTTGACTTTCATGGATTTAATGAATTAATGAAAAATGAATCTATGCCACTATTCTCTAAACTTATCCTTTAAAACCTCTTTTTGGATGCCCTGGGAAGTGTGCCATTTAAGTAATTTAAGTAATTCCACAATTAGTAAAATGTTGTGGAGTATTTCTTGTTTATTAATATACTTTTAAAGGCTCCCTAGCTGTGGATTTCATTTTTTTAAAAGCTGAGATGAATTAAAAATAAATGAGTTGTCTCTGTGGACTGTCAGATTTGAGTAGGCATTAACTTGCATAAAATCAAACCGTAGTCAAACTACAAGCAAAGCTTTCTGTAAAATAAAAACTCCAGTATTTAAGAAAATCAATACGATGTAGAGGTACAGTAGGTGCAGCTAGAATATTTCTGTGTTATCACCATCCAGCCTGATCTCTTCAGATCTCAGAATCTAATGAAGGCTGGACTTCATTAGTTATGCGGTGGTACTGTAAACCTGTGAAAGGTAAACTACACTTTTACCTCTGAATGTGATTGATGAAGTATGTCCCCTACTGTACAGTATGTGAAGTTCTCTGGGATCATTTGGGATGAAGAGAAATAAATACATTCAATGGAAATGGAGAACTTTACTATTATAAAAGAAGCACTTTGACAAATGCCAGGAAGTCAGTGCATTTACATAAAGAAATTGTTCTTCAATTTCTTCTTTGTCTTAAAAGCTTGAGATGATTCCAGGTTGCCCACAAGGCCCAGGTTGCCTTATGGTCCACAAGCCTCCTAAGGTGTAGGGCCTTCTTTGTCTGTTATTGGACGATCAGCTTAGTCAGCCTAGTCTTCTTTTAAAGGATCATACATCTGTCCTCACCAGACTTTAGAAAAGTTGCTGGGATAGTTTTATTTCAGCCATCATCTTCTCTTTTGAGTCTTTGTTTTGGCAGTCTCAGACTCTGGTTAATGTGTCAAATGGTTCCTGAATGGTTTGGAGCCGAGGGAATGGCTGTGAAAAAGTTACACTGTGTCTGCATGAACATAGTGCTGTTTCAGTCTCAGTGAATTATTGTGCTACTCATTCAGTCAGCACAATAATTCACTGCCTAATTTGGATAAACTCACACATACGTCCTGTTTATTTGAGCAGCTTTTGAAATTGCTTGTATGTTTATTTTCACTGCTGTTTGAGTGAGTTACCTTCTTTGATTTTTCCCAAAAGAAAAGAAAGTGAGAGAGAAGATCCTGAGGAGGTGCAAATACTCTGCTTCACAAACAGTCTCTGAAGCAGAGTTCTTCATACAGAATACCTCAGGTAAAAACCCTTTCCCTTTCCTCTCCCACTGAGTCATGCTATATTTACAGAATACAATAATTATCTATCTATGCTCATGCACAATTACCCTTTCATTATAATACAGATGTTTAGTCTGTTCATGTCTAAGTGTTAATAATATTTGTCTTTCCACAGCAGATTTTTTCCATCTAATTATGCTTTGGAGAAAACAATAAAAAGCCATTTTTACCATTGATTATGTGCACAATAAAAGGGTGTTTTATATTAACTTTAATATAGTTTAGAGACATACTAGTTATTACATGTAGGTTTTACTCAGCCATAAAGCAAATATGACCTCAAAGGATGTCTTTGGTTTCATTTTTACCTCATTTAACCTAAATTTATACTTTTTGATGTCTGAGTTTCTACCTAAATCAGATTTTTACTTAACAAATAATCTTATTTTAGACTACTACTCATTTAAAAGTCACAGATAGTTTCTATAAAATATATGAAATCCTTCAACCCTAGGTAAAAAAATGGAATCAAAGTCTTTCAAAAATACTACATTTTTACATTTTTTAAATAATGGCTTTTTAGTGTTATTGCCTCTTGTACAATTTTTAACAATCCCACTGCACAGCTGAATGATCTGCAGACATTAGCCAAAAGATTTACTTTTTGCCTTCACAATTTATTCTACAAGCAATTAAGAATGTTTCTATTTTTATTCACATTTGCAATTTAATATCCTGGGGATATAACAAGTTTGCTTCTGAATTGTCGATAAAGAAGAAGTAATGCTTTTGCCTTCTGTGCTGTTTTTCTAACAATTACTATTTATAGTCTGGCTTATTCAAAATGTTTGTGCTTGTTGTTTCATTCTACAGTCATAATATCTTGGTTAAATTGGCCTTTTTCCATTTAAAATACTCAATTTCAACTATACAGCATGTGGTCTATTGCTATACTTGTAGGTGGTCAAACTATAGTTGAAAAATAGTGTCCTGAGGTACCTCGACAAATATTGAAATGTACTGGCTTTTTAAACCCACATATGGGAAATCCAAGTGAGACAATTATTTCAAGATTGACTGGACTTAAGCTTTTGGGTGGATAGAAAATCGTCTCTGGATAATTCATGCAACATACAATTTATTGACCCGGAGGTTGGTGTTGTGCGCCAAGCTACAGGAGTAGATACTAGTTTAGTGTCTCATTAAAACCTGTTAGCATTCTTTTGTGTTAATGGAATATGTTCATGTCTGCTCCCAGGCAGCATTTTAAAATCTCCTTTGCAGAAAGGGAATCATACAAATTAAAAAGCAAATGAGCTGCATAATTTGCATTTTCTCTGTTTAAAAATCTCAATGTACACCATCAGATTTTGTATTTTTGTTAAATTTCACTATTTACTATTTCTTTAAGACTTGATATAAAAACCTGATGACTGATTCCTAATGCATTCTACATTTTAGCCTCTGGGAAAAGCTAAAAACTTACAATAAACCACCATACTATAATGAAAGGCATTTCAAAATAGTAGGCTTTAAATAACTCCTATGGGTAAAATTAACAATGGATATTTACAGAACTCTTGCATATCGATTTTCATACTGAGTGACAGAATATGTTGTGAATTTTATAGTGCCACAGCCACGAGGGTGGTGATGTGTCAGAACCCAAGAGCAAGAGACCGGTGAGTGGAAGAACACCCGAGGAGACCAGGGGTGAGTTTCCCGAAAACGATGAATCTTAGAGACGAACGAGCAACTTTACGATGTATGTATGTAACGTACGTGCTACTTTTTTGTGTGCTATATTATAAATACATATTAGGCCCAATGATTTAACTAAAATAATGCATTACTGCATTTCATCATGAAAATCATATAATCTAGTCAAGTATAAAACCTAGCTTTTAAAAAAAAATATATGTATTGTTACGGATTGGGGTTCTCTGGGCATGTGCCCTTGTCGCTCCCATACAAATACAAGTAGAGGAGAAAATACAGATCAAAGAAAGAAAACATAAACAGAACAAAAAAAACAATTAACTGCCAGCGGTAATGAGGTAAATATTTATGTAACCAAGTTATATATATCAAATGTTTTCCTTGCTTTAGCATTTTTCACATTCTTTATGGAATTTAAATAAAATTTAAACTCCACTTCAAAAGTACTAAAAGAGGGAGTATTATTGGACAATTTGACTTATGAATATGAAATTTAAACTGCACAAAGATTTTACATCAACAGCTAATTTAAAAAAAATTAAATTCAGTTTATTGAAATGTAAAAGTGAAATACCTTTTAGGTAACTGTGTGTACAGATCACATGCATACTCCAATATTTCCCTCTACCCCTCTGGTATGTTTGAGAGTGTGTATGTGATACGAATGAAGTCTGAATGATACTTACCCTTTTTGTTGTTTCCCTAAACTCACTGCAGTGTTTTCCCCATTGGAGTATTGTGTTGTGGTGATCAAGATGGCCACCAATCACCTTTCCTGTTTTTAGTATCACACAAATGATCTTAAAGGGAAAGGTTACTGGTGAGCCATCTATAAATAACCGATGTGAGGTTAGTTGTTTTGTTTAAGTGAAAATATCACAGCTGCATGACTCTGTTAAAATTTAAAAGTTTTTTTGGGATGGTAAAATACTTTATTTTGGTCAAACTGCCTATCTCTGTTAAGAAAATGTGAGTGAGTCCCTTTAAGAGGATGTTCCTTAGAAGAAGAGGGGCTATAAAAGGGACTGGGAGAGCTCAGTATGGGGAGGGTGCCTTGGAGGAAAGGTGTGGAGAGTACTCCTGTGAGGGGGGAGGGGGGGGGTTTGTTATCCCTATTTTGATGGCAATAAATCCAGTTTTGTTTGCATTTGAAGACTGCTGTGTGGGAGTTTCTTTTCTTTTGAGCCAAACCTGGTCACTCGGCCAGTGACACCCAGGATGACTAATAAATTAATTACTGTATAAATGAATGTTCTTTTTCCAAATGTTTTCTTACATAGTACAATCAAATATAAAAATCCTTAAAATAAAATCTTAGTATTCTAAATTTCCAGAGAATTGTCATGACGTGAATTTAATGTGCTCTGTCTGGCGATCTCTGCCATTAAGGTTGGCGCAGGAGATAACCAGTTTAAGAAGCGCTTAGTGTTTAACGAATGGGTCGGGGAGCATGTAGATTACAAAGGATTTAATGTGCTACCTTAGTTATGATGGATTTTGGGAAACACTCGTAAATTAACGATAGATTTTAAGATCGAATTTACGATGTTCTTAGCGCTACGATGCTTTTGGGAAACTCCCCCCGACTGATTGAGGGCTCAGACTAATTGCTATGGGACAGAGGGAAAGTTAAAGGGAACTGGAAATGGAAAGGCGATAATAAAATAATTGATTACTGGCTGGCGGGGCTTAATCAGCCCAGGCCGGACAGTAGCGGAAAAGAAAACAGAAAAGGCTAAAACAAAACTGGCTGGCGGAGCAAGGAAGGCCCCAGCCAGTCAGCAAGAAAACAAACAATGTGAGGCGCAATGGCTTGGGAGATGCCAGTTCTCTGCGTCCCTGGTGATCAGTGTCAGGGTTGACATTCCTCCCTTAGAGAGTGCTCTAACCTTTCCTGAGATCTATGTTAGTCTGATGTCTGTATTAGCTCCTGGTGTGTATTGTTAGGATTTCTGTATATTAACCAAGGGGATCCCGTGCGCTGGAAAATGTGATGTCCAAAGGCCCACCTACTACCAGGCTACAGAGACACCTGAGGGCGTAAGCCTTACCAGAGACGTCCTGACCTCTGAGCCCAGGGCCTGGAGAACCTGGCCCCGTGCCTTCCTGGTTTGTTTGTTTCTTGTGTGTCTTGATGGATGGATTTCCCGGCCTGGAGTTATGGACTGGACCCGGACATTCCCTGTGACTTCGTCTGGACTTGGATGCCTTGTTTATTCCCCTGAGCACTGAATCGCCAACCATCATTGAATTCTTGCACCTTTAATAAACCCAAGTGTGTTTTCCCCAAGTCTGTCTCTTTCCTTTTCTGGGTAATGGTGCTCCGCATAGGGTCCAAAATTCAAACCTCTACGGGAGGCCGTGTCCTCCATTCTCAGAAAAAGAGCCTTCCGTGACAATCAAAGAGAAAGGCTGGCATGGCAAAACTCTGGCCCCATGTTAGACTGCTCATGCCAGCCATGATAGAATCTGGGACCCTTGGCTTCGGGACGGAACCAGCCACTGACCTCCCAGAAGGAAAGGAAGCCTGGTTCTGAGAGGCAGCCCTCAAAATAGCCAGGAATGAAGGCCGGCTAGCCCACAGGCTGATGCACTGGACAGGAAAAGGAAAAGCAGTCACCTCAGAGCACAGCTGTGCCTTGCCCGGGAGGCTTAATGTGTGAATGGATACCCAGGCGTCCTCTGGACCAACTGGGGGAGATGTATGTGAGGAATGGGAAAGGCAAAGGACCCATCCTAAATTCTGTATCAGCTCTCAGAGCCCTGGGTCAGCACAACTGCAAGGTTGCAGTCCCAGTCAGAGCCTGGGAACAAAAATCCTCTGTTAACAGAGAAATGCTCTCCAGACAGAGTGGACACAGGATGCTAGGCTCCCCAGGAAGGAACAGTTACCCAGACACCCCGGGAGAAAAGAGTGAGGAAGATAACAGCCCTGTTCAAGAAGACGAAGCCACCCCAAAGGAAAGCCGAAAGGGCAGCAGAAAAGAGGACAGACAAGAAAAACTGGAGTGCTAGGGCAGGACTCTTTGGAACATAAACAGAACAGGGCCCTGGGGTCCTGGATTACATACAGTAAGCTGCCCCCTGGAAGCAGGTTGGAGGTGCAGGGGAAGGAAGCCAGTAAGAAGGGGTCTAGGCTTCCAGGGCAGAGATCAGCTTGGAGCTTAGATAGAGGACTGCACAGCAGAAGCTGTCTCCTGGAGCGGGTTGGAACCATAGGGGAAGGAGGCCAGAAGAGAAGAGCTCAGGGTTCCAGGGTGATGGTCTGGAGCCGCAGTGCAGTCAGGAACTGGGTGTGGCAGTGCAGAGAGAATCCTAGAGTGGAGCTGGATCAAACTGGAACGGAGTGAGAGCAAAGTGGAGTCTTGCAGTGGAGTCAAGGCAGACTACTTCAACGGCGAACAGTGAAGACGTCAAGGTCCTGCCCCAAGATGTGAACCCTGGCGAATCAGCCCGTCAACAGAAATTGGGCAGCCTCGGCCTCAGAATGGAATCTTGTGCTGAGCTCCCAGGAAAAAAGGAGGACGCTCATGTATCTCAGTCTTGGAATGAGATCCTGTGCCGAGCCCCGACGGAGAACAGGAATTAGACTTTGAAGCAGAATCCTAGTGTCAATAACAAAAGACAGGAGTGCAGACGGGCTTAGGAATCCCTGAGAAGTTTCGGAGGCATCAGCCCGGAGAACTGGAGAACAGGCATGCAGGAGACAAAAGTGTAGACACACGTCGATGAAATGAAATAAAAACAAAGTGCAGAATTAAACACAGTAGTGCAGGCAAAGGGGGTGAAACAAACAATGATAAAGCATTGTTGAAGTAGCGCTTTGGTCTCAGAGAGAACCGGGAGTTGAATCATTAATTACTAATTAATACAGGTTGGTGAAGGAAGATCTAGCCTGTGCAGTGAGCTCTGAAAAACCATGAGCCCTCGTGAGAATGTGAAGGTTTCCCAGGGCGATTGCTAGCCTAGAGATGCCGTACGGGTGTGATCGCAACCCATATACTGTAGTTACATTGGCACTTACTCACAACAATAAAGTTCTAAAACAAATCTTTGTTAATTATACTGTATCTTAAAAAAAAATATTTTCCAATTAATGACTTTATTTTACAAATGTTTTGGAATGTATTTTTTATAACTGACCTGGCTTGATATGGCCACCCTTGCAGGGGTGATAACTCAGAAATTCATGAACAAGCCTGACAACAAGAATAAAATGAAACCTACAGCATTTGTTCATAATTCAGAGCTTATAAGGACAACTTTATACAAGCATGTACCTAAAAATTACTGAACCGGCCTTGGATATAGCAAAGCCCTGTTCAAGGACATGTTAAGCTTTTGTTAGGCATTGGCCAATTTAAATTTAGCAAGACCAGACAGTGGTATCCAGGGTGACTTACACTTATACACAAACAATACAAATGGAGTATGTACAGTACAACATATGCTATACGATATGCATGCAAGTGTACAGTATATGTATGCTGTATAAAAAGGTATACAATGACGGGAAGAGCAATTTTGTACAGTATGCAATGCCTACAGTATGTTGGTAATAAGACTCAAGACAAAGCCAAAGGAGCTGAATAGCCCAAAGTACATCCACATACTGTACAAGGCTAGCTCTCATCTAGGGAGAGGAAAATAAAAGCACTTCTTAAATTAAAACCAAAAATCACATCTTCTATTAAAAAAAACACAAAACTTCTATTTAGCATGCATCTGCAGTACCAGATAGTCTCATAGTGTTACTGTATACAGGATTCATAAATTGTAATAAAAACTGTGTGCAGAATGCAGTGGAGTACACAGACGTTAACATGTATGAGTCCTAAAAATAACTAATTACAAACCCCCTTTTGATCAAATGATAGGAAAGATTGCTATCAAATCCATTGATAGTATTTTTTAAATATTTCACTGACTAATCTTGCTTCCACCCAGACAACTATCATCTGAAAGGTAATAAAGGAAAAGACAATCTCTTTTTCAGATTGTCTTTTCCTTTATTACAGATCTTTTTCAAATCTCTTTTTTATCAATAAATAGAAGCTTAATTGCAAGTAATCTCTCACACCATATGTCACCTGTAGGGTTGTTATATTTGTATTCACAACCTTTCCTGGGATTTGAATATAATTTTCTACTTCGCTGTTGCAGGAGTGCTTCCAGAGTCAGTGAAACAATTTTGTCTGGAGTACACTGGAACTCAGCCAAGACTTTCCAATACATAGATTATCTCATTTTTGGATACCGCAAAGAAACATCCTGATTTAATAGCGTTCATTTACTGTAATTTAAAGATCTATAAAGTGTTATTTAATATTTGATAGAGCCTTGTGGTTGTCTATCAATACAAAATTGGTTATTATTTGTATTCAAAATTGCACATATCAGTTACATTTTAAAAATATCTCTTTTGTAATTTTTGTCACCAGAGACTTTGTTCATGTTTTCATTTGTTAACCTCGCTCACTAAATATTTAAATGATTGCACATAATTTGCGTTGCAAATCATCCAAATGATGTAAGCATCGCCTTTTGTTTATCTGAGATTTCCTGTCATCCCTTTTCAAGTGGATGGCAGCATGAACCGATTTATAATTAGCAATCTCTTGGTGGATCCTTATACAGTCACTTGTTTCAGTGGACAAACTAAATAAAAAACTGGATACATATTGTATACTTTAGGCAATACACAAATTTGACACAGAGACTAGGGATATTACAGTCAAATCCAAAAGCATTGCTACAAATGTATTGACCTCTGGCCACTTCACCAGCCCACTGTAATTACATACTGTACATTATAGTTTAGCAGTTTCAGGAATGGAAAAATCTTACTGCAGCTAAAAAAAATGTTTTGAATCTCTGTCTTACCTGCCTAGAATCTCTCCCTTGATAGTTGATAGTGTTTCTGAAGCTTTCCATTTCTCTGTGATGTGCTGTTGCTGTGTTGTGAGCCCTTGTCTTACCTCCCGAGATCCTCTCCTTTCTTGATATTGTGTGTGTGAAGCTTTCCACTGTTCAGATCCATTGCGCTGTGTTGTGTTGTTGCTGTGTTGTGAGGCCCTGTCTTACAGTACCTCTCTAGATTATCTCCCTTCTTGATAGTGTTTCTGAAGCTTTCCATTGCTCAGATCCTTTGTCTTGGGTACTTGGATGTTGTAGCACACGCAGTCAAATCCTAAGTACACATTGCTGCTCCTGGGTCTTGTCGCTGGACATCACAAAATAGGCACAGTGCAAGACATTGCATGCCGACATAACAGATCCTTTGAGTGGAAACCTATAGAGGGCATTGCCAGTGGAGGTGGTGATAGCAGGGAATTGCTCACAAGAAATGGTGATTAAAATGGAGTGAAGGAGGACAGTTGTCTTTGAATTCTTCATCGAACGTGTCAAACCATTACCTTTGAGAACAGCTGACTGAGCTTTTTTACAACATATATTATGTAGATTTTTTTTTACTGTAATATATGTAAAATTGCTATTTCTATAATCTTAGCCACTTTTTAGATCAATAAAAGTTCCACCTGGGATTTCTGCACCCCGGTTATGATGATAATGCTGTCATGATGGTGTTAATAATGTTACAAGGCAAAATACATAATGTAGACGTTGTGCACCTAGGCCAGGACCCATGGGATATACAGATTCATACAGTAGATTGTGTTTTGCCCATGATTGTGGAATACGGAAGGTGCTGTTTTGTGATAGTGAAAGTCAAGGTCTCTGCTGGCAGAAATTTGGATATCTGTTAGAAAATCCCCTCATGCCATCTTTTGTTTTTATACATTTTGTTTGAATCTACTTCAAATTTTCATTCTTTGATCACTAAAACTTTTTGTCACTGCTCCATTTGTCTTGCAGTGCCGCAAGTTACTCCTACAGTACATAAATTCAGTCACTCAAATAAAAAAAGACTGTGGTGCACAAAAAGAAACATAAGACTTGTTTTTTTTTCTGCTGTAGGTAGCTAATCCATTGCAAACACTCAGTCATTGAATTTGTTAAAAAAACACTCCATTAAAAATACTGAACTTCAGTTACAAAGTTTCTTCTAGTGTTCTGCGGTGTTCAAGTTAAAATATTTCAAATTATGGATGAACTGTCTTCAATTTGACAAGACCTACTACATAAACTTTGAACACAGCCTCTCAGTAAGGCATCAATACTTGTTAATATTTAATTTTCCCCCTCTGACAATGCATTCCATTGAAGCAAATCTTTACTGGATTGAGTTTAAGATAAATTGATTATAAATTACAAGGAAGCTAGCAACTTATTCAGGCATTCTTCCATTACAGTCCTTTTCAGGTGCATAAGGATTTTACTTGCATTGCTGGTATTTTTAAACATCAAAGAAAAGTATACGTTTGATAATTTTCTTCAGTGTAATTGTTTTTTCTTTTCCTAATTGAAAATAATTTCATTTACTATTTTTAAATCTAAAGTACCATGAGACTTATGATCACTAGCAGTATGTAAATTTAGACCCATTGTTAAATGTTGAAAATGAATTCCCAGTGTGTATACATATAACTTACATCCTACTTAATACAAGGAGAGACCTCATCTCCTGTATGATTTGTGGAAGAAGCTTGGAGATAAAGAAACAAGAAGTATCATAAACAGTTACCTCACACTAATCTAATGGTACCTTGGCAACTTAAACAAGTGGGAAGAAAATTAGACTTTAAAGTGTAACACGTATAAATGCAAATATACACAAACATTGCTCTTCTTCATCTTTTTAAAATGGTTATATGATTGAGCTAGACATTTCATAATAGGGAAACTTATCTTGCAATAGTCCAGATGTTTGTACCATAGGACTACATTATATGAAAATGTATACCAACCTGTCAATTAAATATGATCAATTTGTAAGTTATCTGAAGCATTTTTCCTAAAAAGCTTCATGGGTAGATCTGCTGAAATTCAGAGCTGTGCTGACCTTTAATGGTTTCAGATATGATCCTTTACGTTCTATCTCTGATTGACTTACTTCATTTTAAATAAGGTTTCTGAATTGAACAATGAACAGCTTGTGTCTCATTATCATTTGCTGACCACATGTAATTGAACACTGAACGATTTTCGGGAATGGTAAAATGATTACCAGGCATACAGTATTTTACTGTGATTCGGCTTAATGCAAATATTTAGTGACATGCCCCCCTAGGTCATATTGTTGATTATTAAAGTTATGTCTTAATAAGTTGGAATTTAAAAGCACTGAGTGTTACCAGACTTAGATGAGGATGGGCAGCACAGTGGCAGACTGGTTAGAATTGTTGCCTCACTGCACTGGGGCCCTGTGTTCAGTTTTTAGACAGTTTGTACAGTATGTTTTCCCCTTGTTGGTGTGGGTTTCTTCCTGGTGCTGCAGACTCCTCTTACAGTACAATGACATACTGGTAAGTAAATTGGCTTCTGGGAAAACTGGCTATAGTGTGAATGTGTGTGTTTGTGTCTGTATGTGCCCTTGCATGGTGTGGTGTCCCATCCAGGGTGTATGGTGCCTTGTGTCCATTGCTTCCAGGGAAATGTCTCTGGCTCCCTCCACAACCCTGTATTGGATAGTGGTTACAAAATGGATGGATGGAGGTCAGACACACCAACAGCATTAAATTTAGATGCTTAATGCATTTTGAACTGACATGTTTTGGCCAAGAAAAAAAGGGATTTAAAAGACAGTAAAAATACGCTTTTCATTCCTTGGTACTGTCCTACTCAAAAACGTTTTTTTATTTTTGATTTTCTATTTGTAGACACATTCATGGCTATATTATTTGGGCCATAATCTACTCTTCTGTTTTATGTGCTTGGTCTTTAATTTGAATGTGAACAAAAAATTTGGATAATGGGATGTAACATGTAATTTTAGTAAAGAAACAATTGCAAAAAGAATAGTGGTAATGGGCATGTTCAACTGCTTTCAAAAGAGGTGTCAATGCAGGTTCAGACTGATGAGCAACTTCAGCAAGGATAGTGGTGTCATATTGCAGGGCTACTCAAAGATACCAGTTATCAAAATTTAAAAGGAGTGGAAAGATCAAAGTCAGTATCCTGGTGATGTACCTGTACCTCAACAAGACATAATCCTATCACTCCCTTTGCTAGATGTTTTTTTTTGAAAATGTAAAAAACCTAAAATGCAATTGTGAATTCCAAAATGAGAATACATTTATTGGTATTGTATCAATCCTTTAAGCTAAATATAAGAATTCTGGTTTATTTTTAAAAAGAACAAAGAGAATTTCTCTTCACTGGTGATCTCTACTATGTACGCTATTTCTAAAAGGTATTACAATAAACAACTTAGCATAATTTATTATTGGTACTTATTTGGTGCTTAAATGCAATTGGTACTTGATTATATTGTTGGAATGTGTCTTTTTAACATTTTATTTTGTCTGTTCAAAACAAATAATAGGAAACACTTATTATAGATCTTTTTTATTCACTTAAACTTTCCAGTGTTAAAGCAACAAGAAAACATTTAGAATGTCCTTTGGTGGAATTTTATTACACTTTAGTATATATGTAAACTGATATTCTTTGATGCCAGCACGTTGCCAATACAGAGGAATCTCTGTACAACCAAAATAAAACCAAAAATAAAACATTTCTTCTATACTTTTTTTCGATTAAATATTTTAACAAGTTGCCTTTTAACACAATATAGGCAATGATACAAAAAGAAAAAATCTACATATTACTTTTTGTTTTTCAAGAAAATAACTGCATTTTATACAAAAAAAGATTAAATACACTGATGTTTTTCATAACCACTTTTTTTCAGGTGAACACTAGGATCATAGAGGATCTAGTGCTTCTAAGATATACAAGAGTATGATTGACTTGACTTGCTTTTTTGAGGGGCGGGGTCGGGGGGCAGGGGTTATTACACATGTGCGTCACTAACATCAGACATGAAATCTTTCAACCAACGAGGGTTACAGAGCAACGTTCACAAAAGCACAGGTTATAAGGGACTGAAGGAGTTGGGACAGGAACAGGTCAAAAGTGGCAGTCTGAATGGATTTCCTTATATCCACAATGCACTGACAGCAAAGAATGCTTCCATTTTGTTGGTCCACCCAAACTGGACAGTTCTATATTGCACCGCATCAGACTGATCAATAGCAATCCAGCTCACATTTTCTCTAAAGCATCCCAGTGTGTCTCTGCAGCTTGCATTGTGATCGCCGTTGAGTACTGCAGCTGCCATTGTCTTGGTGAGGCTGAAGGAAAAGCAGTCTGTGGACTTCAGAGCCTCTCCAGGAGAATAGTATCTATTATGGCTTAGTTCACTGGTCTCCGGATGTCTGTCAGCTTTATAAAGCAAAAGCTCAGTTTATATATGTATTGTTTTATCCTTTTTATTTGTCAAATATTTGCTTTCGTTTCGACACATTCCTTATCAATAGCCTGGTTCTGAAGCTGGTGGACTGCTCTGAAGCTTTTTTTTTCCCCCCTAAAGAGTTAGATGACAACAGACTCCTTGCAGCAGTGCAGCCAGAAGCAGCAGTAGTAGGTAGTAATGAGGAGGGGTTAGCACATTCTGGCCAGAGTTTGAACCACTGCAGCCTCCGGGCTCTTTTTCACATTTCTGCTTCTCGCACAGAAGGCCAGTGTAACCTGTGGGGCAGTGGCACCGGAGGTTGTTATGACACACTCCTCCATTCTGACAGCGGAGGAGCTCGTTGTCACACACCCGAGCTGTAGGGATAAACAGATTTAGGGAAAGGTGAGTGCTACAGAGGTGGTATTTTAAGCTGAACTAATATTTAAAAGTACTAAAGATAGATTTTTTTTGGCTTATATTATGCCAATTAAAATGAAATAAAAAAGCACAATGGTTTTCTGTTTAGTTTATTTTTCTCTAAATATTTTAATATTTCTTAATTTTGTGGGATATTTTTCATGCATTTGTGTTTTAAGAACTAGACTATGTTTCTCAGGAAAGTGTCCTTTAGTTAATTTGACTAGAAAAATAATCTAAAATGAGTCAGTATGTCCCTACATACTTATTAAATAAGTGTTCTTTAAACTCAAACCTATAGTATACGAGTATTTATATACTCTGGAAATTATTTACAGTAAATAAACCATACTCTTCAGTGTTTTCTACTGATAGACTCTGTAAGGAGGTAAACAATGATTTTTCATAAGTGTCTTTTCCTCCGCATGCAGTGAAGCCACAGATCCCATTAGCATTAGTGTAAATGGATGGAAATTCTGGTTCCTTCTAAGTGAGGAAATATCCATTACCAGTGGGTTTCTTTATCCTGGGAACAGACTTTGATCAGAAACTTTCACAATTCACTGTATTGTACTGTACTGTATACATACATATATGGGTAGTCTTCCATGTCTCCTTGCTAAAAATATACATTTTTTATCTCTTTCCCAATCAGTTGCCACACAGATGGACATAAAGTAAAGGCTGTATTTGTCCTTAAGGGAACCAGGTATGTGACAAACAACCTGTTATACTGTACCATAGCAGGCTGGGGACAATAACAGTCACTTCTGGAATTCAACACCCAGATTGGAATAAGGACCATAACTGAGAAGCCAAATGAAAGGACATAATATTTATGCCAAAACATCTTGAGGTTCAAAGAGGAGTCTTTACCAAGATATCAACTGCAGTATTGCTTTCTTTCTCAGGAGACTATGGTAAGAGTTTCCTTCAAAAATCTAAATGAGAAAAGACAGCCTCCAAATAAGAGTCTGAAAGTCTTTGTCTGAAAAGGTGATATGACTGTGCAATACAATTTAACTCTACTGGGGGTCTTCCCCTGTGGAAAGAATTTTGAGCAACTTTCAGGAAAAAAAAGCTAAATAAACAGGCTGCTTTCTATTTTACTCGCCAGTAGATATCATAAATATTGAAACTGAAGTTGTTGTGAGCTAAATTGATGAAGCGCTGGTGGAACGTAGGGTGCAAGTTGCACTGTAATACAATTTTAGATTCATAAGGAATTGCCTCTCAATGGCCAACCTTTTAGCTTCAAGCTCGCTGGACTAAGGTGCTGAAGCTAGCCATGAACCTGGGACAGGAACACGAGTAACCAAAATTACCAGCAGCAGTCACAGTATTTTATATCTTTACACTATATCTTTATATTGCACATCATTATATGATATACCTGGAAGTAGGATATAGTCAATTATACCACATATGTTTGGCTAAAATGTGGCATGGTGGTGGTGTGGTTAGTATTGCAGACTCAGAGAGCTTGGGGTACCTTCTCTTGCTCAAGAACTGCAAGTATAATGGAAATGATGAGAACCTCATTCCATTCTTTTTTTAGATGTTGTGAATCAAATGATAAAGTCTCACAATATAATCCTATTTTTCAAAACATATACAGTACATCACAGCTTCTGTATTTAGATGTACTGTATTTCAGTACACAGGCAAGCAACTGGTGTAAGTGGACAGCAAGTATGAATCATATTGCATATATGTATATACAGTATACTGTACGTGAATGTGCCTATAGTAATTTTGGTATAGAATATCTATTCAGAAATTGCACGTAGAGCAGGAAAAGCTACTGTAATAGTAAAGGATATTAATAAGCTTCTGTGTATGAGAAGCAGAAATATAAGGAACCACTATAGTTTAATATATTGGATAATGAGAGCACTTTTAGGTGAAGATGAAGACTGTATAATGCTGAAGTATGAAACATTTTGCACATTATTTTTGGTTGTGAAAACCTTCATTCATGCTACACGTAAAGCAGATTATAGACTCACTAGAGTGTAAAACTAATACCTTGGTGGCTTCTTGTCTAATTTTACAAGGAGATGAGTAAAACCAATGTGGCTGAAGCTTTGAAGGAACATGAACATTTCTGAAATGAAAATGTCTTCTACAAGCATTTATTTTTTATAGAATTCCAACAGATGCCCCTTCGGTGCTTGTTTACTGCTGCTCAGTGTCAGGACAAAAATGTCAGGACAGAAAAAGGTCAATATATCGTCAAAAGAAGTGTAAAACAACAACAAAAACCTGTGCATTAGTACCATAAAGTTACCTATTATTCAAACTGCTCTACTACAAATTTTGGTCCTGACCAACATTTCTAATAATATGGTGAAACTAGTGTATGTTATTTATTGAATTGATTTACAATATCAAAAACATTTTAACCAGTGGAAGGTGATGCATACACAATGGAATCTAACAAAAAACCTCCACCACCAGACCTCAATGAAAATTCAAAGTCATTAATGTTTTAAAAACATTCAGTATTTGTATGTGCAGAATCATTACCTCATAATCTTCCAACTAAATGCACTGATGACAAGACCTGTATATCCCACTAGTTTGATGATGGGCATGTTTTTGATTTTTTGAGTTTACTCTTTAACTTAACTAGGGGGGCAGTATCATTATACTTTATGATAATTACATTTGCTCTGAATATTTATGCATTGGTATAACTATTAAAATAATCGCCCACCTGGTCTATTCATAAAACCCTTATGAATACTACAGTATCTATTGCATTTACTTGCAGTAGGGCACTAGGAATATTTGCAGTCAGTAAGAAATTGCCCAATCTAAAAAGAAGGAATAGAATCTACGATATGTTTATTTTTCTATGATGAAAAGATTTCATATGAGTTTTTCAGCTTTTATAATGCCTTTTTTGCCATTTTGACATACTCTATGCATTTAAAATGAACAACAAGTTGAAAGCTAAATACTCGGCACAACAGGGACAGGGTTGCTGCTGTTTAAAACACTGTTTTAAGGACATCAAATTCAATCCCATTCAATTCCCTTTGAGAAAGTTCTCTTTCAACAACCACTTGTATATAGTGATGAAGAGTTAGAAACATTCATTTTTTCTCAGCCTGTATCCTTTCACAGTACTTTGCCTTGAAATTCAAAACAACAAAGAACGAGGAAATATGTAATGCAATACACTTTATCTATTATTCATTGGACCATGTATTCTTCCTCAAACATGATAATTCCTACATGCAAGTAAACACAAAACTGTGATAAAGTCCAATTCAATAAAACTGAGCATTTGTGTGGAAAAATAAAAGACAGATAAACTGTTTAAAAACAGAAGGAAGAATGAAATGACATTTGGCATCAAGAGACTTGTAATATTAAAGGGGAAAAAATAGGAAAATACTCTTATTAAAGGGCAGTAATAAATTAAATATGAAAGACATTAGAAAAAAAAGATTTGGTTCCTAGTACCAGAAATCCCTGTGATATTGCAATCTCTTGGAAATGCTTGCAGCATCTGTACAACTTAATTAAAATTAAATATGTGTAAAATAACATTTTACCCAGAGCATTTGACTTTAATTAAGGCATAGGCAAAACTTTATTAATTATATATCGGTTTCCCCTTTTGTCAGTCCCCCCACCATCATCTTTGCCCTTTTGCAAAAACGGAAATTGCAATAGGCGTTATTAAGTTTGCCCTGAAGAGAGAAGGTAGCAAGAATTACAATGTTCCAAAAAAGTTGAAATTAATAAATTTTGAAAAATGAATTAAGACATATGTTTGACACTAACGATTTGACATGTTTGCCAGACACCAAATACTTTGGATTCAATTCAATAATTTGCTCTCTGCCTGGTGGGGTACAGTTTTGTTGCTAGCCTTATATTAGTTGAGCTATTTCTTCAATTCTAAATATACAGAAAGAGGGTTAGGAGGTTGGTATCCACTGGCACTCATAATAGATACATTTTCAAATGGTCTGCTGACAGTTACATTGAGTGGTGTCATTGCAATAAGACACTGCAGGTATAAAAGAATAAAGTTCAATTTCCCTCATGTGGAGACATGTGGCTGTGTGGCCTGTTTTGTTTTTTGCCCCACAGAACCACATATGCGTGGGATGGTGCAGTATAATTTTACAATCAAGGAATAAGTAAAGCAAAAGTGTTAAAGCATTAAAGCATCATGATGAACAGGTGTTTTAGAACTCAGTTGGGAAAAGAACCAGAAAGCACAGTGGTCCCCCTGGGATCAGGTAGGTCAGCTCTGGTGTAAAGTAAGCACCGGTTAATTTTTTAAAGAATATACAAGATAAAGTCATTATAAGTTATATTTATCAGTTGAAACACTTTTTGTAAGAAACAATACTGTAAGTAAGATAAATTGTAATATACTGTAAGTGGGGCTGGCAAGAAATAGGTTTGCATTTGCTTTTGCAGTGGCATTAGCTGTTCCAAAAGTTTTCAGAGCCCCTCTTAGTTCTGTGCAGTTTACACAGTTTGATTTGCCTCAACTGATATAAGAGGCATGCACAGAGCTGGCAGATTGAAAGCTTGATTCATTACTCCAGGGAAACTTCACAAGGCTCCCTGTCCTCTTCGCAAGACAACACAGTTTGCATACACTGACTTTTGATGTGCCGCTTTTAAAAACAAATGTTTTAGTTTGGTGTGGTGAATATATTAGAAAAAAAGTCTCACTTGATGAAAAAGGGAGAAAGAATATGTCTATTTTTAGTAGATGGCAAAATGCTATACAGTGCTCAGTGAACAGCTGGAACAGGATAAGAAACTACAACAAAATATCCTGTCACATTTGGAAAGATGACAGTGACTACCCTTTCAGAAATGCTTTTGAAAAATGTTAAAAGGTTATCAGGTGTGAAGCGATACATGTTTCCCTGATATTAGTCTTTCTTCTGGAAAACAATAACTCTGGTTTTGTCCTGATTGACTCTAAGTGCCCTAGCCTCACAATACTGTTCTGGCAGTACAAGGCTCTACTGCAGTCCTGTTTTGTGGGTGACAGGAGACCTTTGTGTTTGTGACTTAAGAGATGGAAACATTCTAGAAGAACAAAACAAGTGGTGGAAACACACTCATGCCCTCTGTCAATCTGTACAACAGACTTGGACCATAAGCAGATATCAGATCAATCAAGCTGATCAAATCTTATCCTGCCATTTTACTCAGTTCAGGGTACTTGTTTTGAAAACAGCAGGAGAAATATTTTAAATCATTTTAATACAGGTCACAAAGTATTATGCAATGATGACTATTGAATGATATGGGATGATTTCCCAGTGTGAATGGCCATTCCTTAATGAGTCTATGCTAAAACGTAAGATTCTCAGCAATAATTTGCTGCAATCCTATATCTTTACAGTATGAATGGCTGTGAAAACAACAGCTTAATCATAGAGCAACTGGGATGAAATCATTTAAACTCAAGAGCATAAGACCTCCTTGAAAAGAAATACATTACATCAATAAAAAACTTTTACTTTTTCATTTTTGCTCTTTGCTTACTGGACTCATTTGTGATGTGACAGTCTGCATGTGTTGGCACTTTCAAATTCACAATGAATAGATTTATTGAAATACATTCTGTGCACTTACAGTACGATCAGAGGTAACAGAAAAGGCTCTATTTCAGAGCACTCAACATCCTGGAAATTAAAGTAATATGAGGTTGTATTTTTCCTTTTTTACTTAAGTTTTAGCTATATACAGTATATACAAAACAAAATTCCCATATCCAAACCTCACATATTTTAGATGGACCTGTCAAAGACAAGTTCAGACTGGCCCAGTGATGGCACTGCTTTGTTTTAACAACCTCTCACTTCATATTAGTATGCTAGGAAAAAAGTACAGTGACTCCAGAGGGCATATGAATCTCATCATGCTGGATTTTTTCATTTGATTTTGTCCACCAAGAACCCAAGTATTTTTATAAGGTAAGTGCAGGAAAATTGAGGTTAGAGGAGCTCATGAATATATTCCACAACATTCATAGTTAAATCCCCATATTCAAAGGCAAGTGAACATATATTTTGAAGGCCGTAAGTACTATACCATACTTTTACTCAAATACAAAATTCCTGTTTACTCCAATTATTTCTATATTTACAAAGCAATATCAGTTTCTGTTTAAAAAGAGTTTTTGGGGTAATTTTCTTTTATCCTCGCATTTTATTTTCATTTTGAATTCACAGTCGCATATCAACCTAATTTGCAGTTCCATACCTGTGTTGATATAAGAAAATAAGACACTTGCATCTTTCAAGATGAAGGCTGCTGAGGTCATTTCTGTTTGCATTGTGAATTCAGAATGGGAGCAACTATTCTTTGATGTTAAGTAATTTGAAAAAATTGGAGCAGTTCTTCCTAATAATCTCCTGGTGATGTTACCCCTACTTACTTCATCTTATGCCATCAATTTAGGAACCTGTTGAGCAAGCAATGGTTACTGTGAGATGGAAAGAATATACAGTACATGGAAAGAAATCTAGATGATTGCTTGAAAGCCACTTCACTGCTGAAGAAAAAAAATCTTCTGTAACAGGGGTCTATGAGCCTGTTACAAAGTGGTATAATCCAATGGAAAAAGGATAGTGCTGAATTCTTCCACAGTGGGAGACCTGTCTATTGGTAAAATGGAATTCACCGATGCCTGAGGAAGTGCTCAGTATGTAAGAGCTGGGAGATTCCACACACCACACACACAGTACTGCACATGACTTCTACATCTGTATTCACATGGTTTATGGATAGTTAAATGTATAACGAACAAGTAACAGGTTTACTCCATGCTGAAAAGAGAGTTAAGTAAACAACGTTTCGGCTGTGGAGCCTTCTTTGGGTGTAAGAAAGATAGGACAGTCAGCAAAGATAATATAGCATAGGAGAACAAGCCAGGAGAGAGGAGGAGGCGGGAGCAGGGGAGAGGCAGAGTGGCCAATCAAGTGGTGCGAGGTCGAGAGAGGTGAGGAGAGGTGTGAAACGAAACCTACAAATGAATTAGAAGACAACAAGTCTGTCGTTGAGAGAAGGGGGAAGGTGTGAACCAAGTTTTCTGGATAATTTTAGTTTTTGATGTCTTTCTGCTATAGGAGTTAAGAAACCCTACTTTGAGAACGTAGACGAAGAGATCAGAGTGATCATGGCCATTGGAGGTGAAATGAGAAACTATGGGCTTGGAGAAATCTTTAATCTTCACAGAACTAACATGTTATCTGAAGCGGTCTCAGAGTCTCCTTCCTGTTTCCATAATGTAGATGGCTGGGCATTTACGGCAAGAAATACAGTAAATAAGGTTGCTGGAGGTACAAGATCAGGATGACCCGACCTAACAACCGCATCCCTTTGGTGCTTCCCTACCACCCTAACACACTTTCTATGCCCAGGACTATTAATGACCACTTTCCTATCCTACAGAATGACCCCTCCTTTGGGGCTCTCTTTTCTGACCACCCTATCATCTCATATCGCCGACCACCTAATCTGCGTAACCTTCTTGTTCAAAGCTCCCTTGACCGCCCGCAGCAATCATCCACACCAGGCACTTTCCCCTGCAACAGAGCTCACTGTATCACCTGCAAGTAGATATCTAACACCACACTCATTCAAGGCCCCCCAGGACAATTCCGGATCACTCAGATGACATCTTGTACCTCCAGCAACCTTATTTACTGTATCTCTTGCAGTAGATGCCCAGCCATCTACACTGTGGAAACAGGAAGGAGACTAGGAGACTGCTTCAGAGAACATGTTAGGGCTGTGAAGATTAAAGATTTCTCCAAGCCCATAGTTTCTCATTTCACCTCTGACGGCCATGATCACACTGATCTCTCTGTCTGTGTTCTCAAAGTAGGGTTTCTTAACTCCTTTAGCAGAAAGACATCAGAAACTAAAATTATCCTGAAACTTGGTTCACATCCCCCTTCTCTCAATGCCAGACTTGTTTTCTTCCAATTCTCTCTATTCATTTGTAGGGTTGTTTCAAACCTCTCCTCACCTCTCTCGAACCGGCACCACTTGATTGGACACTCTGCTTTTCCCTTGCTCCTTCTCTCTCCTGGCTTGTTCTCCTATGCTATATTATCTTTGCTGACTGCCCTATCTTTCTTACACCCGAAGAAGGCTCCACAGCCGAAACGATGTGTTTCCTTTCTTCTCTTTTCAGCATGGAATAAACCTGTTACTTGTTCCTTTGCAGCCTACACATGCTGACGCAGCTACTCACCTGCACTAGTTAAATGTATAATACTAAAATTCGCTGCAATGAAAAACTTTCACTTTTATTGTTCATTTTATGGTATAAAATCCTTGAAAAATCTCAGTACACCCAAGGTTGAAAAATGGTAGCACTTCACACAGAAACACATTTGAAAATCAATACCTTCAACATAACAGAAATGAAAGGAAGATTTCTATAGGAATGAAGATGTTAAATTAATGTTTGTTTTATTGAGTTACTTCTGCTTGCATACTAATTATGTTGTGGCATAATAAAATCCAGGAATGTTTTGTTTCATGCTTCATTACAAACAAACCAAGTAATAAAAAAGTCATTCGTTTTGTGTCTTTAACCTAAAACTTATATTCATGCAGGTCTATAAATAAGCAAATCAAAGTTCAAATAAAGCCACCAAAATTTCAAAATATCATAGTTACACATTAAGAAATCTACCGAGGAGAACAGCAATTCATAAAGAGAAATCGAACAAAGGTAAAAGCATTTATACAGGAAAATGCAAGCATTTTTTATCTTGTGCTAGCACTTATTTTTACAATATAAAATTGTTGTCTTTGTCTTTTCTGCTCTTTAGGTATGTAGCGGCACATGCTGGCAATCAGAAGCTGCAGCAGCAAAAAGTGCAGAAGGGCTGCTTAGGAGGATTTTACTTACATTTGCAGCCATTGTCCCATATATATCCCGGCAGACACACATCGCATTTAGACCCTGTTGTTCCCTCCTTACATTTACAAAATCCTGTGCCATTACAGTGATCACTGTCTGAGCCAAAGGGATTACAATTACAGTCTGTTGAAACAAGACACATACACAGACACTGGAGACTAGTATATGGGTTAACGGTTTAACAACTCTAATAAAAAACAACTCACAATCTCAAAGAAATTCATCAGGACAAAGGATGTGCAGAGATTTGTTTCTTATTCAAGCAGACTTCCAAATCAACAACCACTTTTAGTACAGAATGCTATCATTTACATGGCAATTAAATGTGCTTTGGAATATGAAAAAAAACATTATTGGTGTATTTAAATTAATAACAATATGCTTATAAGAAAATGTGTTTATGCAATTATTCATTATATTATATAATTATTTAATGTCCTGCAATCCAGCATTATTTTTCATAGATAACCTTTATATTAGACTAGAAATGAAATGATTGCAAAAGATGGTAGCCAGTTGCAATATATTCTTGAGTCAATGTTTCTGAGAAAACATGATGCATGAACATATTTTAGATTACGCACAGTGTATTAACACACATCTCAACACATTTAACATAATAAGGTCTTCTCTCTTTATCTTAACATGAAACGAATCTAGCCGTCATGCATGATTATGTTTATAGGACTATTACAGGAACATTTCCTTTTGGCATTGCTACATTAATCAGAAAGTTATTGGAGCTAATATTTACATGAAAATATAATCTACAGACTATGGGAAGCAATTATGTCCTTAATAATAAATTAAATCATGTTATTCAATGCATCATTCAACAATGATATGTGAGATACAACAAGAATTGCAAGTTTGCAAACTTAATATTCACAACACGGATAAGTTAAATTCAGAGGAAAGATCAGATTTTAATGTGTAATGCCCTCATGTTAGTCAACAATGATGAGTATAGCTGCCATAAAATTCATTAGATGTGAAATTATTCATTTAAGATTATGCGTAGACACAAATAAGACAATGCAACAGGGCAAATTATCCATAAAAGCATTCCTGATAATAGTCAAATGCCTATGAGCTAGCAAGAGGGGAAGTTTTACTTTTGCTTGCTCTGTTTTCTGTGAATAAGAGTGGTCTGCTATTGTATTGTTCGAAATGATTAAAACTAATGCTAAGATGAATTATGCATAAATAGAAGCTAAAGAATAGCCACGTATATTTCACTCTGGCAATAGTCATTTTATAAAAAACTAATATTTAAAATAACATACTTATGAATACGCACATTATCTATAACATAAACCATTGACTCACACTCACTACGCAAAACCTTGGATAGACTATTCCAATTCTAACATCAGTAAAATTGTTAAACATTTAGTTAGTAGCTCAAACTGAACTAAGATAAAATTCCTGATGCCTGAGAATAACTGTTTCATGTATCACCAGCTTCTTCTCCCCTGTGCTACTGACTGATTGATGTATGAAGCATGTTCCCTTTGAGCTAAGAGCTCTGAATTCTTATTCAAGAAAGAAGATAGTTAAGCCTTGGTTGGCAAAACCAACAAAAGGCATTCTGTTTCCTTAGCACTCCTGGGTTCATTTAGAGCCAGGGATTGTATGGCTCTGTTACATCAGGGTACCAATTAATGTCTGTGCTCAAAAAGCTTAAGCTTTCCAATATATGTTAAAGACTGCATTATCTCAAAAGCATTATTATTCAGCTTCTGTTTTCTTGTTGAAAGAGATTGGTAAGGTGCACCATACCAGACTGCTGTCATTTAAATAGCAAAGAAAAGTGAATATTGCATTTGGATACCATCTTCAGCAGCTCTGTGGGGAAAATGTGGAAAAAGGGGAAAACTAGGAAGTGAATGAGGCTGTACTGCCTTAAAAATTATATTGGAGGTAGACAGACATATATATATATATTTTATGTTTATGTATTTAAAAAAAGTGCATATATGATGAATGGTTTAAGTGCATATATGTTTCTGTATACTTATTTGTATCCTTTGTTTTTTGTATATTATTCAAGAATTCACTAGCTTAGAAAAATAAAAATACATCTAAAGCTGCAAAATAAAGAAGCTAGAGTTATTGTCTTAAATATATGACATAATGTAATAACATATTCATTTAACATGCACAGCATCATTTCAGAAAGAAAAATTAACCTGTACTAGTTAAGACTGACCTTTTTCATTTGAGTAATTGGCAAGTGAAATGCATAACAACATCATTTATTGATATAGCGCCTTTCAAGATACATCATATTGGGTAATATAACTGTAGGGTGGAGTGCTTACAAAATCTAATAAATTAAAACTAAAAAATAAGCATTAGCAAATAAGCTCAGACCTCTTTTCTTTCATTTGTAACTCACTATAGACAATGGCAAGTTCATAGATTTAAACAGTCAGAAGGACATGGGTTCTAACACGAAAGATTGAAAATCAAGAATGTTATTACACAATTAATTTGATTTTAAATGAGATGATTTTTACACACATACATTGAGTTTCATACTGTAGAAATATTCTAATGAGCACAGGTCTACTTCCATCATTTAAATGTATGTTTCATTTTTAAGACTAATCCCTTCAGACTCAAATCTGGGCTTGAAATCCCATACATCTTTTCTTGTCTCAAAAGAAAATATGCATGCTATATTGTTTGTTGACAGGCGTACCTGGAAATGGGTAGTTAAGAGGTTGCCTGGCTGTCCTATTTTACTTGATAAAATTTATGTTTTCCAAATAGAATGGTGTCAATTATATCCAACACCAGGCATGACTCGTGAAATGTTTTGCATTTTAAATTTTCACAGAATTCATGAGACATACATTTGCATTGCCTCCTATTCTAATTGCTACATAGTATCATCTCAGGCAGCATTTCAACATTTATTGACAGATTCCCTGAAGAAGCTTCTCTCTTGTCCTTTCAATGCTAAATTCCTAAGCTGTACAAAACTTAAACCCAAAACTGTTTATTTCTCTCTTTTTTTTTCTAATGAGAAACGTAGAGAAATTTAAAATAATATTGTTTCCCGGCAGTCTGGGCAACATGAAGGCAATTAAATCAACATCAAGTCTTTGCAATTTTTTTTTTTACCTTGATCATGGAGGGAGAAATAAAAAACAGAGCTAGATTGCCAACCTGGTGCTGGACACCGCTTGTTCCTAAAGCTCAGCCGCACATTCTGTTTTGCAAATAAATTACATCTCTAGGCCTCAATCACCCTAGAGGCATTTTCTCTTTGGACACTTTCAATAATGAAGCAATAATCGCGTTTCTCTCTAATTTAAATTCCCTTTGGGTGCAGAAATGTCTACTCCAAGGGAGCACCGACATTGTGTTAGTGACACCTTCAAGCTTTATTTGGAAATAAAATCTAATCTGTTATGGAAACATTGTCCAAAGCAAAACTATCACAATGGCAGATTTACCTTAGAGATGAAATATATAAAAAAAATTAATATAAGCTAATTAGACCCGGAGGAAAAAAACACCTCAACAAGTGTGTAACTTTAATAGCATTCACACCTAGAGGCCAAAAGGAAGCAAGATTATTGTATGAAACTTTTCAACCTAGTTATTGAAATAAATTGCCTAAACAGATGTCTTTCTTAGTTAATGTGTTACATTTTCAATATGAAAACATAAGATGTAATCCACATAACTGAAAAATATTGAAATGTAACATTAGATTTTCAGGTGCAAAAATGTGAAAAGTTCACAATAGCACATGGGAATTTCCAAATATCTTTTTTTATGGAATTAAAATACTCTATACATATAAATATGTAAAATACATAACATATGTATACATTCCATAACATGCTTCATATAAGTAACGTTTAATATTTCTATTAATGTATTGAGAATTTCAAATACTTTACATATGAGAAGCACATTATACTAAGATTAATCAAAATTAGATATGGTTTCTGAATTAAGTATTTCATGTTATAAAAATAAACCTGATGAAGTAAATTATTTATAAAAGCACAGTTTGTGCTTATTTATGGACTGTCTCTGACAGTAATTTTTGCATAGTACATCAATAGTGTGTAACTTACAGGATTTTGTGTATTTTAGGGTACACTATATAACAGTATAGGCTATTGTTTTGTCTTTAATAACATGTTAGAGCAGTTTTTGTCTAATTTACATAATCATATACAGTATGATGCATTTCATTATGTTTTACTCCCAAACCGTAACACACATTAATGAAATAAAGTTTTCATACACATTGAGGCAATATGAATATATTAACAGATTTTATAGATTTGTTACTGGGGTGCATATCTTAATTCAGTGTTACAGCAAAATCTCCCAAATGTTACACCATCTTGGAGAGAACATCTGTTTGGAAACACCTGGTTAAATTCTCCTGACAGATCTGAATATTCACAGAGCAAAAAAAGCAAGGTAATGTTGTGGAAGAGAGTAGTGCCCCCTACAGTTTGTGCAAAATCCCAGAACTGGAATGCATTTGTCAATGATATGTGTATCAGTTTAAAAATTCCCCAATTTATGTATGTTTCTTTGTTCTTTCAGAAATAGGATAGCACCTTAAGAGTTTTGATGTAATTAGAATCTATAAATATTGTGCAATTACAATTTTCACCTTTATTTCTTACTTTCCCATTGTCTGCAGTGAGTAACCAATGAAAACGGTGTTAAAGTCACCGTATCAGGTCTGTGAAAACAGCTAGCAGGAAATGAAAAGGTGGTTGATTAACCACATAGCTGTCACATGATCATGCTGGAGGACATACGCTGCAATTATTTATTATGATGATCAAACTGACCTATGCACACATTTTCATCGTCCAGCTCTGCTGTAGCGTTTCTGTAGTAGCCGAGCTTGCATAACTGACAGTGCTGCCCTCTAGTGTTGTGCTTACAGCTCACACAAATGACTGAGTTTAGCAGCTCGATGTAACTGCACCGGTTGGAGTGGCCGAAGCATTCACAGTCTTGCAAGGAAGAACAGAGATGTATACAAAATGTATACAGCAGCAGATATAGAGCATATCACATGCGTGATTAGGATGAAAAAATGAACAGAGTAATGGCTGCAAGTTAGCACAAGACAGCAGTATTAGATGTCCAATCACCTTGGGCTTATGAACTGCATGTTGTTCAAGCATGGCCTTCAAGCACATAGAATATGGATGGGTGTCCAGAACACTACAAAAGCAATGTTTATATGAAACTATAGCATGATAATTTAAAATAATTAGAGGATGTAATTTTCGACCTTGGCAGGCATGAACATACCGTGCATTTTGAAATTTATATATATATCATATACACAATATATATTGCAAGACTGTATTTTTAAATCCGAATGGTAAAATAATTTAAATACAAGGAGCTGGAACTTTCATATTTTAAGATATGTCCCGCACTTGTATAAGTCAAGAACTGTAGAAATCCCATAGTGTATAGCTGTGCATATCCTGCTCTATACTGCACACTCCCTATATACACTGTATATTGGAGCAAGGTTTGAACATAATTGCTAACACATACAGTGAGCTCCTCTGTCCCTCCACAGAGGAATATCAGGAAGGCTTTGTCTGATACTATAAAGGATGGTCTGCACTCTTTTTATAATAACACAGTTGCAACAAATACAATGGACTGAACAAAGAAAAGGAAATACAGCACTGACAAAATATTATAACTATATGAAGTTGCTATATTAGACAACTTTGACTTGCGTCTCATACCAATAAGTACTTGTTTTGAGTACTTGTGGAATATACCTTTATCAATGACAGTACTCTTGAAGTGTAAGAACCTAGTTTATCAGCCTGAGGTGCATATCCACATAATAATGAAAGATAAAAATTCAGTGACACATAGAATACGTTTACCTAGATAAAGATCAAACAATTATTTTGCCTAGCACTTAATGTATAGAACAGCTACAATTTACAAAATGCCTTAGACACGTTTCTACAAATTGTACTCTCAAATTTCTGCAAAGCAGAATTAGATCGTCTACATGATAATACTGCAACACACAGCAGTCTTACTCAGTGTTTAGAAAATACCAGCAACTTTAGTTCTTACTGTATATGATCAAAAAGGAAAGTAGAACAGATAATTCTAAAATGACATAAGTTCTAATTTCAAATATTAAATGTCCTAATGGTGAAATTATACCAAAATGCAAGCAACATAAAATTATTATCAAACATACACTAGGAAATATCCTTGATCCAAATAATTGTTTTTTTAACTTTTGTCTCTTTAACTGTGCTAAAAGCACTTCATTTTTGTTTATTGAACTTAAAATATAGGAGCTTTAAAAAACATTTGTGTCTCCAAATCTGTGTTGAGGTATAAAAAATGGGATGACAGTTACAACTTTCTAAAGAATGCTAACATTCTTGTAGGTGGTATTAAGTTTTAACAATACTTTGATTTATGTGGACAGTATGCAGTCTGTTAATGGATATAAATGATAGTTATGGATACCCTTTATGATTGATTGCCCTGTTAAGAAAAACATTATTGAAAAGAAAATAATCTTATGAACAATTTAAAGCTTGACATTTATAGTTCTTACTTAGAAAACTTTCTATATTCTCAAATGTCTGGTATTTTCATCTTTAAAATTGTATTTATGAAGTACACTCCAAATAGCAAAATATGTCAAATTAACATTTCTTGTTGCATAAAACTGTTACATATCATATTTAATAGAAAAAAAACAAATAAGTTGATAAATTTCACAAATGTATGAAGACTTTGGCTGCACTGGAATGATTCAAATTTACTTCAATACAAATTAAAAAATGTAATTGCACTTTGTTTAATCTTTAAGGTGTTAATGCTCACTTCTGATTAAATGTACAGTAGGTAGATTGTAGTTAGCAAGTTATTTTTTGTATAAAGCAACATTACTTTATGCGACAGTTTTTGCACATTAAAGGCAAAGGTTCAGAATTTTTCAGTCATTAATTAAAGTGAAAAAACTCCTCTAAAATAGAACAACTTAATTTTTTTCAATCTGTTGTTCTTCAATACTGAAAGGGAAAGACGTGCCTGGTAGTTACCATATACACTTCACGATTATTCTAGATTCATACAGTGTGCAAGCTCTCACAACAAAAACTAACACAGGGAGGCACTGTATGAATCTTAGAATTCCTACCTCTCTTGCTGTTTGCAACGTGAATTGAAGGGACAGTTGACAAAGCAACTTGTGGAGCAACTAGATAAGTTAAAAAAAGATAATGCCTCCATTAAACAGAGAAAAGGACTTGAGTCTTTATACTATGAAGAACACTTTTCTGAGTCAACAACAGTAGAAAGGGGTTTATGGATTTAATACAACAATCACTAAAATGACACAAAGTAAAGCTACTGGATGTATTTAAACTACTTGTTAAATGAATAGGAAACAATCAAACAAATTGTGTATGACAAAATTATTAAAGAGAATATTTATTGATGGTTGATCACAAGACCAATTTTGTTAACTTTCTTATACTCCCAATTTATCAGTATTGTTGGGTGTTTTTTTCTTCCCAAAATAAAAGGGAATTCCTTTTTAATGCATGGCACTTGGATTGCTTAGATTCGCTTCAATGATGTGCTACCATCTCTAATGTTATACAGTTTTGAACACAGAAAGAACTTTAATACAAGTTTTAATTCAAATTCCATTCCCAAAAAATATAGTACTTTGTTTGCAATTATTTTCAACTCCACAAATCCTGCAAAAATATACAAATAAGGAAACAAAATCTTTATTGATTAAACTGTATGCTACAGTATATAAGACAGTACTTACTGTAAAAGCAAAAGCAAATGGTACTGTGAGGTGAAATTCTAGTGAGATATTAATGCTTTCTTATTTGAGAAAAAAACATCTAACCGTCCTCTGGAATAAATAGCCATTTTTTTAACAAAACGTTTGTGGAATGAATACTGGAATCAAAGAAACTGTAGAAACCAAAACACACAAAATGCTTAGAGCACGAGTCAAAATGACCAGAGTTTCTCATTGTACTTGTAGTTACTGCTATAAAATGTTCCTTTTGTGATGAGATACAGTTTCATTCACTGACAAAGATATGCACACACACTGGCCTGACTCAGTGACTTTAGAAATTCCAAATATTGGTAACAGCAGCATAGTTGCATAAAAAAAAATGAAATATCTACTTTAGGAATAAATATTAATTAGCACTGACTGATTGACAGTGTGAGGAAACAGAACCGTTTAAACAGATTTTCACGGATAAATGGATCTCAACAAGTGCAAAACAGATGATTGTGCCTGCTACTTTGACTTTATGTATGCAAAAAACACAATTTGAAGTCTGTTTTAGATGGTTCTGCCTCCTTGCATTGTGAAACGGCCAGGGATAATTGATATTCACATTACCATACCTCGCAGCGCCTGCTTGCACTTAACAGACACCTTAACCCTGAATAAACCCTGTAAGATATCTATCTACATTGTATATTCAGCCACAATGCTGTTTTTTATTTATATTTATTTTTTGTGTTATTTATCAAGTAGGTAAAGCCTCTTTAAGCTACGGAACAGACTTAAACTTGCTTTATCATTTTTAATATTTACAAAAGGATTAAATAACTAACAACTAAGTGGAAATGCAAAGTGCCATAATGTTATTCAATTTTCATTGAAAAAGAAAACCTTTTAAACTTGTCAAATAAATAAATATATTTTAAATGAACAACACTCGTATGCAGTATTTGTTCATAACATGACCTTTCTGCATCGATCCGGGCTCTTCTTGAAGGAATTTGATTCAGGTTCTTTGTGAGAATGAAACTTCAGGATCGCTGTGGACCATTGGCCTTTCATTAAGCACTGATCATGCACTTTCTTTCATCTGCTTTGGGTCTGCTCAAATCAGCCCAGATCCTAAAGTCTGTTATGCTGTTCTGAGTGGACTGTTTTACACTAGAGACAGCTTAATCCACGTCACTGTGACCCTGTTGTTTGGGTTGGAGTGCCAGTATGAAAGCCCCTGTGAGCTTGACAGTTCTGTAATAACTGTTGATGTCAAGACTAAAGAAAAATGCATTGAATATCCTTGCAAACACATACTGTACATACAGTATATGACGTCTTAAAAATATATATACTGTGCATACAGCATGCTGGTTATGATTAACAAAAAACAGTTGAAATCCATTACGGAAATGCACCATTACCCACTAAATTAGAGGCCTGCAGGGCATTTCTAGTGAGACCAATTAGAAACAAATTAAAAAGGGAATTTATGCAAATTATTTTGCTCTGTAAGAACCAATGAAAATGGTGTAATATTTATTTATATCCTTCAGGATGTAAGTATTATGGATATACATGTTAAGTTCTTACTGTAAGTAAACAAAGGTAGGTATTAATGCCTGAAATCCATCAATTTTTCACAGGAAATGTCTGTACTTTAAGATTTGTATATGCGCTAAATTGGCACAAAGCCGTTTATCATATTTTACTTTTACCCGAACATTATGAAAAATCGAAATTTGTATTCTAATTATATGGTTACAGCTACTAAAATGACTGTAAAATTCCATTAATCTAAATTGGAAGAATGTAGGCAATTGTGCACATTCTCTGTGAAGATTCTCTTTATTCAGCTGCAGACTATTTCTTCATTTTGCAACAGTTGTACAATATTATTGACCTGAATGCATACTTAATTCCTACAGCTCTTATTTTCAATTTATCTTTTTTAATATGTAATCATGCTCCATTTCAGTGTAATACTACTACTGTTTTAAATGCCTTAGAGAGAAAGACTACAAAGGACAAACAGGTTAGGACTCCATGCCCTAATGCAACAACCTCCTTTACAGCAAACCCTGTGGGATCATCTCCTTGGTTTGTTCACAACATCATAGAAAAAGGATTCTGAACAACACTGGAAAAAAATGTAAAGCCAACTACTGCATTTTTCAACCTTAATAACAAAATAATAAAGGTCAAAATCTTTGCTTTCCTTTTTAAAACGAAAATCTTTTCTGGGAAAAAAAAAGCTTGCTTGTTTGGGACTATAAAAATAAAGGGCAGTTGCAAGATGTTTGCACAGCACATCTGCACAAGGGATTAACTGAAGATTGCCTGAAATCAATCTACATAAAACCCCCACTGCCTTTTCTTTTCCTTTGGTGGAAGATGGAATTGAGAATCCTTACAAGTATCAAGCCTAATTAAAATGGAAAGGATAATCAAAGGCTATTGAAATCTGTGGAAATGTTCCTCTAATATAGCCCATTTCATGGGACAAAATCTATACTTGAGGGCTTGTGTAGATGATCCAGCAGCCATTGTATAGTGTACAGTTTTGGCAAGAAATTTAAAGGAAGAGTAAAAAATTAATTAAATTAAAATTGCTTTCTGTTTTTTTTTTCACTAGTTCAGCAAGTATCGCACAGTCTTACCATCTTAGTAGAGGGGAAAAAATAAGGTGTTAAAATGAAAAACAAATACCATTTTAACTGAAACATAAACAGAATAAAATCAAACTAATCCAAGCTGCGTAGTTTGATTTCCTTTTGAATTTTAGGTAACTTTGCTGTTATTGCATAAGGATTTTATTGTTTTGTTTCAGAAAGCCTACCTTGATTTCGGTTAGCAACCCCTAGAGATGACACACTCGGCCGAACTGCATGCATCGGGAGAAATCAGGAGTTATTAATAGCACTGACTATATGAGACTTTTCTGATGTCAATATACTAGTGGACAAATACAACTACAGACATCTCCCGCTTTCATAGTTCATATGCACTTGCACAACATATGACTGCCAAGCCTGACAAATACGAGCAATCAATGCATCCCCAAAACAGATTAACAGACTCTGACATATTGTATGTAATTGTGCAGTTTTCTGGAAACTGTTATTCTATGATGACACATTACCCAAAAATCTACTGAATGGGATGTGAACTCATAGCATTAAAATTAATGATTAAAAATAATTCCAGAATATTAATTATACTAAATTTATTTTGCATTAAAATGCATTAAAATCTCAAAATGGATGAAACAGAGTGCTTTCAAATGTATTTCAATTTTCAAAATATTGCTCATATGACATGTTATATGTTATTTCAATATATTTGTAGAAAGGGTTTTCATGTTGTGAAAGGAAACAAATAGTGCATGTGAAATTATTGCATAACCTCATAATTACATACAATTCTTTATTTCCTTCGGTGGGAAATAGCAGTGCTAAGTAGCTGGAAATGGAATATTCTCAATGTCATGTGAAGCAGAGGCAGCAGTAAAGTCTAGTGCCACAACCCCACCCCCCCTTCTCCTCCCCCTGGACAGCTTTTCCACGCTCTGAATGTGGTTCCATCTTTGAATTCAGTGTTTATCATGACTGGGATTACATTTTAATCATGGCATAGCTGGAAAATTTAAAGCAGCTGAGATTGTACATGTCTGTGATACCTTGAACGACCTTCGATCTGTAGGCAATGGTAGTTGTGGAATAATTTAATTCAATCCATTCCACACATTGTTCAGTTCTTGAAAATAATTTGGCAAAAAAAACCATGAGAGCCACAATTATTATTTAATCCCAGCTGCTTTGGGGTTTGTACAGTATATACAGTATTTTTTGTCTATTTTCTAAGTATATCAGTATATCTGTCTCTCTTTCTTACTCTACAAAAGATTATGGAAACAGATATTAGAAGAAAACAGGAAGACAAACATTTTGCATCATTAAATACTTTGGCTTATTCCACCATGAACAATATCTACATGCATACTCTTCCCTTTATGTCAAAATACGGCTCTAAGTACGACAGAATTAAACTAATTTAATATATAGTTCACTATCGCTGCTAATGACTAGTTTTTCCTTTTTTGAACCTCCTGGTTCATAGTTCAAGCTCCAGTAGTTTTGTTTGAAATAAGGTACTTTGATCACTGCCATTGTCATATGATATCAAGTAAAAAAACAGTAACAACCTTAATGGGAATCTCAGTTATTAGGAATAAAGAAATATCTGCAAACATAAAGGCAATTAGAAAGGACACACATCTAAAAGGCTGAATTATGGTTCCAGAAAAAAAGGATGGGAAACGCTTTGCTTTGTTAACCAGTCGTAATTGAGTATACACATTTAAGTAACAATGAAATGAAGAACTTTGGAATTGTTTTAAGGTTGTCGTAAAACCTATGACATCTCCAACATGCCAATAACTCAATACATAATTGAGATCAGAGAAATGATTTTTACTGAAAGATTATTCTTTCTTCGAGGTCACTAGGATTCAAGGATGCAGGGTGAAATTAGCAATATGGGTTTCAAAAGGTGCTTCAGAAACGCGTTTAGCCCCTATTGACAGCCAGCATCTACAACAACTGAAGAGATTCTCCCCAGTTGTGTGTCCTTTCAACATGGATGGAAATTTGTATTGAGCCTTCCCATTAAGGATTCAGATGGAAAAGTCTGTTAATGAAAAGAAGTGCTGAACATGAAGGATGATGATTTAGTGGAATGGAAAACATGCAGCACAATTATAACACAATGCATGCACATAAAACAACATTGACCATGAACACTACCAGTTCTAAAGATCCACTTAATCCAGTACACATTTCTGATTATAACAATAATAATAATTCCAGACATTTCTTGGTACATTTTCAAAGCTGAAAAAAGACTAATCAAAATACACAGCTATTAAATTTAGAATTAGTACATTGTATCAATATGATGACCACATGCCCATTTTGCATTGTTGAAGAGAGCCATGACTTGGATATTTAATTTGTTCAGTAACTAACGTTGTCCTATTCATTACAAAGCATTATTCATCTCACAGCAACATTCAGCAAAATTAGAGAAGAAATATTTATCACGTTCAGCATTCCTATGGGTCTGCACTCATGAATTTTGGCATCTTTCTACATTAAGTAGTAGGTGGTTGGCACAGTAGTAGCTGGCACAGCACAAGTTTCCAAATTGCTTCCAAATACTTATTTTAAATCTATCTCACCAGTTTCCAAACTACTCAATCTTCTCCTTGAGGGACCATAAATTTATAAAGATAGCCATCCAATTCCCAAAGACATATTTTGCGTTTTCACTGTGACACTACATCATATTGTAGTTGATTTGATTATCCTACACTTAAACAGAATGGAAGCCAAATGCTAATAACACTGGACAAGTTGAATTTCATGGACTCACACTAAATTATCTTGCTGTGCCACCAGGACACCCCTGGTCAGGTCTAATTTAGTGGAGTAAATCAAATGGAATAATGAATATTCTAATACAGTAGCTCCACATGGTACTGTATCAAACCGATACTGTACATTACTGCCTTTAGTTTTTTATCATACAAACATAATGCATATTTGTTTTATTTTTATTACTTTGTATAGTGCACGCAATACACTATACCATTATCTAAGGCACAATTTATTTAAAAGACTGATACTGAAATTTGAAGGATATAAATGCACTTTGACATGTTCCCACTCACTGTGTCTTACTTTTATCCATCCACTCAGCCACTGTAACTGTACACATCCAAGCACTCTGGGGGAAACTGGCTGGGGCAGATAATGATTTGCATGACTTTGTCATTTATATAAAAATTAACATGATATTTCTAGACCAATTTTGTCATTATCAATATATATGCATGTGGCTTGCATTTCTATATTAATTTTAAATGCCAATCATTTTATCTCTCTTTCTTTATATATATATACTGTATATGGAACATTTTCATATACTCTGCTGATTTGAGTTTTCCAATTAAAAAAAAGTATGAAGTATGTTAGATTCTTTGTCTGAGAGTGATTGATTTTCTTTGCAAATGTAGGTGAACCATTAAGAATTCTTTAAATTCAGTTATGTGTGATCACTTACTGTAATGTGACGGGTGTAAGAAGTCAAGCTGAATCAGAAATTAATATTGAACATCAAGTGGACTTTAGGTCTTGAAAGGCAAAGCAAAGCATCTAGCAGTTTTTGTTTTTATTTGTTGGTGTTACTTACTAACAGGACCAAGATTATTGGGAATACCTGCAAGAGAAAAACAAAACATTTCAATCAAGTAACTGTCGAGTTGCACACAACCCATACCATTTTTAAAAGATATAAAAAAGAAAATGTTACTGTAGTAACTAGGAAATCAAAATAAATAAAGTACTGTATACAAAGGCCAGAGTCTTTTCTCAAAATAAAATAAAGGTTAACACAATTAAAAATAGATCACATTCATAAAGCAAACACAAACTAACAAAAGTGGAAACAAATATTAGCTGCTGCTGATTTGGTATCTTGCAATTCTCAGCTTATAGCAGGAGTTGAAATCATGCCCAAACAAAAGGAGTCTCGCGCGCCTTTCTTCATGAAATATTTAAAAACTAATTTTTTCGTAGCTTGCCTATAAACTTCTATTATTAAAATTGTGTATGGGTGTTCCTTTCATTATACATCATTATTCATTCTGAGAAAATAATATTGAAGAGTGACAACTATTCACAAACACTGGAATGCAGTAAAATACAGGAAAAGAGGTTGAAGTATTAAATCGGAAGTCATTTTGTTTGTTTTTAATTAGATTTTTATTCAGCAGCCAAGTAAATTATTTTCAGAAAAAAAATGAATAGTGTCAATCCAGTTTCAGAAAAAAAACAATACAAGATCATTAACTCACTAAGCCTCTTCATCCACTACTGTAAACTTTCAACAGATTAATAATGGCTTGAGTAAGTACAATCCCTGATCATTGGAAACATGCTGGTGCTGAAACATGAAAGCACCGAATCTGGATTTTCATCACATTCCCAGAATAACAGCAGATTTGCAGGCATCTGTGCAATGTTTGCATCCGAGCAACAGCCAGACAACTGTGTTCTCAGCTTCAAGGATTCATGATCATTTCCTTTCCTCCCTGAAGGGCACTCACTAACATCATCAGAGAGGAAAGTACCCCCTGCTATGTGCAATCGATATTCTGAGAATAAGACCGTCTCCTTTTCAGATCCTGACTTGACAGGGTGAGTTAAAACCCAAATTTACGACCTTCAGAAAACAGAAAAGACCACCACACTGAGAGTCCTGCTTGTTAAACCATACTTTTGTGTGTAAAAATGAAAGGTGAGGACTCTAGGAATTCACAATAATGAGGCCAAAACCCCAAAGCTACTACTTGCTAACATATACAGTAAAACACATACCAAAGTAGACTGAGGTACTAAAAAGACTATTCTTTATGGAGATGAGTAATTCTTAGGTAAGAATTTTTCAAGATTTTTGTTTCTCAAAATGAAATATCAACGTCGTATCAAAAAGCCTTTTAAATTATTTCTTATACATTTTAAACTATTTTTAAGAGAACAAACCTTGTTGTTTGTAAGAAGGCTTTTAATTGAATAGTTTGTGTGCACACTAAAACTATTGGGACAGAGCATGCAAACCCAAGTGTGCTCTCCCTGAAAAGGGTTTTGTGTATTTTTCCTGAAGGCTTAATGCAGTTCAGCTTTCTTAAATTCCTGAAGTAGACCCAGAAAGTCAAAAGTCCATGGGGAAAGAGCTAATTGTCACTAAATAGGAATGGCTATTGGGTGCCTTATAGGCTATAGGTACTGTATGAGCAATATTGTTGACCATTAGGGCAGATTCAACCTAACTGTGGATAATTCCAACTAGGATTGCAGGCAGGCAACAGGGTATTTTGGAACATTGCCTACATTTTCCTTGCAATTAACCTTGCAAAAATTCCAAAAGAGCCTTCTTACCGAATTCTACCGAATGTTAAGTAGATATGGTCTGAGCAAATGTTCACAGATACTAGATGAACTCTTTCATATATAATGCCATATAATGACCATATAATGCCAGAACTGTACATGATTTGGCCATTGGAGTAAAACCACAGGAATTAGAACCCAAAACTTTTAGCTACCTTCTATACATCATAACATATCTTTCTTAAAACACAACTGTAAAGTCACGTCTGTTTTATCTAAATTCATACACTTCAAGTCCACCAGAGAACAATGTCTTTTAGAGTTGAAGTTAAAGTTAAAGTTGAGCTCTAGGCAATGTCAACTAATGTCTGATACTGGTTGGAAAAAGAAATAGCATATTCCTCTGTCATATTCTAAGCATGGTGACATAAATAAATATAAAGTAAAAACATAGCATACTTAATATTTTAGTGATTGGTGTTAGCTTGCATGGTGGAGGACATAACAGCCCTGGCCAAAAGGTCAAGTTTGCTCAACCCCCCCTCAAGGAATGAATTGCAAGGAATAAACCAGGGAGTCTGCAGCAAAAGTGAACATGGGGTGGAAGGATAGGTTTAAAAACAGGCAGGTGATACTGTATGCAAGAGAGCAGAAGTCTGAGATTAGAATTGACCTCCTCCTGAATTAATGTTTTACAACTCCAATAACACAGAAATATCATAGTCAACATATACAGAAGGCCAAAAAATATAGAGATACAGCTTTATTAAAGGTTACTTCTTCACAAATTAAATGGATTTTGATTAGGCAAAAACAGATGCACCCCCCAAAAGTTAAATTTTTCCTGTTTTCTTAACAGGAAATTTCTTCAGATACCGGCTTTACTTTTTTAAAGACTATTACAGCTATTAAAAAAGAAACTAATGGTTCAAAAAGCACAGTAGTATCTGATTCACTAAGCTGATTAGATTTTTTCTATTTTCAGGTATCATCGTGCTGCATTTCTCAGCTATCAAGCCTATTTATTCATTTATATTTTTATGGACTACATGCAGTCCAGGCCAGCTGTTGAGGATCATATGCCACTTTATTAGATTAATTTTCAATCAGTGTCATTTTCAATCCCCTTTACCTGCCAGTTATCTTCATTATGCTGCATAATAAAAATTTAATTGTGCAGAATAATACAGGAACACATTAGGTCGCTCATGTTTATCACACTCTTCATTGATTTTTCTTGTCCTCAATTCTCAAGTTGAATTAAGGTAGCAAATGCAGTTGAGTGATCTGGGTGTGACTAGAATCTGTGATGTAAGAAGGTGACTACCTATACTGTGCCTGTCTATATACGCATAGATATATACATATAGTACACAGTATGCTAGCTGGAAGTAAAAAATAATGAGACCCAAGGAAATTGGATTTTTATACAGAAATGTATTAATATTGTATTAGGTGTACAATAAAAATGTTTCACTATCATTTTACTGCAAACTATTTTCATCAAAATGTTCTTGTTTAGCAGCCATTGCACCTGTACATATATTATATGTTCTATCACAGTGTAAGGCACTTTATTTCCATGTATTTATGTCCTATTACTCCATGTTCTTTCCCTCTTCTGTAAAACTAAGACCATTGTGCTTCTTTGAGCACACTGTCAGCAGCTCTGAGACTTTCAGAACCTTCAGTTCTTATTTCTGTTGGTATTTAGGTGTTTTAACGGAACTTAAATGTTTTTACGGTCATTATGATGCTGGAAAATAAACCCTTTACCAACAGGGTGCCTTCTTTAGGGTACTGCATGTTATTGAAGAGGTAAATTATATTGTTATTTCACCTGTGTCCTTTCTGTTTTTCCCTTTCTCTTCTGTCATTAGATCAAGTAAACTTCAATAATTTAATTGTATCCCCTCTATTCAGAGCCAACTTATTACCTTAGTATTGTGGCTGAAAGGATATTTAATTTATGGGTATACATACAGATACCAAATTTTCACTCTTTTCTCTCTCTCTTTGTGGCTATTATATATATATGATATATACAGTAAACAGATCCAGCCATTCAAAATGAGTGAGGTACGCTGTGTTAAAACGTGGTGGACGTAGTGCAACAATCTGCCTCATACAACAACATATCGCATGTTTATGGAAAACATTAAACATTAAAAAGCTGGTCTATTTTATGAAAGCAAAATTGCTCAGTTGGACAAATTATATTATGTATAAATATTTTATACATCAAAATCTTTAACTTGGTAACTTACAGTGGGTTCTAGTTTTAACGTGCTTGTTCTAACATTATTTAGCTTATATTCTGTACTTTATAAAATGTCATAACATTTTATTCTTTTTTAAGAATATGTTGTAAAAACACCACTTGCTGTTATTGTAAAAAGTGTTTACAACCCTAAGGTCAGAGAGCATTGTTACTCATCCTCCAACTTGATCAGCCAATCAGGTAGAGCAGGATAACACCACTTGGGTCTCAAATGCCCGCAAAACTTTCAACCAATGAACGACCGTAGTTCCTCGAGATAAAAGAGGCAAAACAGGGCCCAGAAGGGGCCCCTTCAGGACATTCTCAGACTCAGCTCGGACAATCATGTGACAGCCAGTGTGTCCGAGTGCCAGGACTTTACTTTGTTCTAAGAGTCGAGACCGGAGGTCGCCCGTGCGTAACCAAAGGATCCGGCCGATGTTAGCCCAGCAGCAACCCTCGTGAACTGCCGGTAACCCACTGCAAACGCTCGCCTGATCAACAACTGAACTACGGTCAGAACTGTTGATAGCTGAATCTCAGTATTCAGGACTAGCGCTACATCGGGAATGAACCGGTCTTCTTCTCATCTAAAGAGTGTGACTTGCTTGGACCCACATTCACTTTTCATGTGCACAAACTCTGCTAGTTCAGCCAGGACTAACTAGCCGGTCTTCAGAGAATCGCTGCCAGTTACAAATCCTATATTTAGGATTTGAAACTCTTTGTGAATGAATATATACCTTTTGTATTCTGCTAACCCTAAAATTCTCTCTAAAATTCTAGAACGTGCTGTCACACTTCAGTTACATAACCACCTCATGACAAACAACCTTTTCGAACCCCTCCAATCTGGCTTCCGTCAACTTCACAGCACAGAAACCGCCCTAGTCAAAGTCACCAACGATCTCCTAATAGCTTCTGATTCTGGTTCTCTTTCCATACTCATCCTTCTTGATCTCAGTGCTGCCTTTGACACTGTTGACCATAACATCTTGCTTTCTCGTCTCGAGACTGTGTTTGGAGTCTCTGACACTGCCCTCAAATGGTTTAAGTCTTACCTCACTGATCGCTGTCACTTTGTCTCTCTCAATGGGTACAGGTCTGAAATTGGTCTTGTCAAGTCTGGTGTCCCTCAGGGCTCAATACTGGGCCCCTTGCTCTTCAGCATTTACATGTTCCCACTTGGTCAGCTTTTAAGATCACATGGCCTCAGCTTTCATTTTTACGCTGACGATACTCAAATATACATCCATACCAAACCCGACACTGATGTGGCTGTCTCTATTCTATCTAATTGCATCTCTGACATAAAAATTTGGATGACTCAAAACTTCCTTCATCTTAACTGTGACAAGACTGAAGTCATGCTTATTGGAACCCCCCATCAACTTCGTAAAGCCAGTCCTGTAACCCTGTCTGTAGATGGCTCTGTACTTGAGCTCCAATCAAAATTGAAAAACCTTGGGGTTATATTCGATTCTGGCTTAACATTCGACCCACATGTACAGCATACTGTCAAAACATCTTTTTTTCACCTTAGAAATATCGCAAGACTACGCCCTATGCTATCATTAACTGTGGCTGAAAAGCTGATCAACATATTTGTATTCTCTCGAATTGACTACTGCAATGCTCTGCTCCCTGGGGTATCTAAATCTACTCTGAACAAGCTGCAGTATGTCCAAAATTCAGCAGCCAGAATCCTGACCAGATCTAGTGCAAGTGTTCACATTACTCCTATCCTGGAGTCCTTGCACTGGCTTCCGGTCAAATTCCGCGTAGACTTTAAAATCCTCATGCTCACCTACAAGGCTTTACATGGCTTGGCACCTCAATACCTGTCTGAACTTTTATCGCCCTACTCCCCACCTCGCAACCTCCGCTCTTCAAATTCTGCCCTCCTTACTGTCCCCCAAGCCCGTCTACATTGTATGGGCGACAGGGCCTTCTCCTGCTATGCCCCCAAGCTCTGGAACTCCTTGCCCAAGGATATTAGAGAGTCACCTTCTCTAAACTCCTTCAAATCCAGACTCAAAACCCTCCTTTTCAGAAAAGCCTTTACTTAACTGGTTCCATTCTTCACCCCTCTGCTCTTCTTAATACCATCTTTCACGGTCTCCTCTATTGTTATTGTTGTATTGTTGTAATTATAATTGTGTCCTGTCTTGTGAAATTTTCTTATTTATTGTTGTAGTCTTCTTATTTATTGTTATTGTCATCCTGTAAAGCGCTTTGAGAGCCACCTTTAAAGGCGCTATATAAAATAAAGTTTATTATTATTATTATAACCCTCACTATAAGATCTGTTATGTTTACATGCACATTTGATGTATTAATAAATGTATAATCGTGTATTAGTATCTGAGTGTGCGTTGCCGAGTTGTTCTGCAAGGTCGGTTTTCTAATAGCAATCGAAGAATCATTTTGTGACTTATCGCTACAATTAATAATTGTCCCAGCAAATGCACAAAACCCAAAAGGAGATAACCTCAGAATCATTCTAAAAAAAAGTCCATTTATTTGATGTGCAGATTTGCTTCAAATGATAAATTATACTAAAAAAAATAAAACAATCAACAAACTTAACAGCCTTCATTGTGGCATTGCAGTGCAGGGGCCCTGAGTTCAGACCTAGGGTGCTATCTGTGTGGAGGTTGGATGCTCTTCCCATATTTTTTTATGGGTAGGATAACCTGCTTATGGGAAAACTGGCCCTGATGTGCATGTCTGTGAGTGTGTCTTCCTGCTTTGTGATGGACTGGTGTCCCATCCATGGTGTACCCTGCCTTGAGCCCATTGCTTGCTGGAATAGTCTCCCCCAAAACCCTAATTTAGACAAAGCTGTAAGAAAATGGATAGATGGATGGAAGAATAGTGTAAAATTTTCAAAGTCAATGATATTCTGAAAAGGAAAAGTCACAAATCAGTTAAAAAGAGAATGATTTGAGTAATATCTCCCTCAAGTATCCTTCTGACAGAAGTTCCAAACTTACAATCTGATTATCTCTTCATCTCATTCCACTGAGTGTCTCATTACTTAAACATAGGCATCCACATTTGTAAAAGCTTACATGTCAAAGTCGATTTGTGAACCACTGAATTCATTTTAATCATGTTGGAAGTTCTTTGATTTCTTCTTAAAAATGTATTAGTGCTTACATGGTTCACTTAAAGTATTTGACCAAAAGAAATATGAAAATGAAAAAATTAAATCATATCACTTATCCCCTTTAAAATAATCATACAGACTTTGTTTTCACAAGCATAATCGTTATTACTTGTGCCTGATGTTTTGAATATAATGATTGATATTAAGTTCTGATTTCTAAATATATTTATGCTGAATAATCCCATGAATAGGCTCATTTACACAGAACTTGATGTTCAGTGTGCAGAAGGAGTTACAACATTACAATGAAAAGAATGGATTCTAATGGAATTCTTTTGTTTCACATTAGTTCAACCATTTGATCTTGTTTTTATTTCTACTCAGCGCTGCATGGTATAGTTTTTCTTAATTTTTATTTTTGGAATAACAAAAGTATACCTCTGCTACACACATTTTTTTTTTAAATGTGCATGGACATGAATTGTCCTTGATGTTTTCAAAAAGATGCTAATTACTTAATCACTTGGTTATTTTTATACTTAAGAATATTCAATTAAATAATAATAATACAATTTATATAGCACCTTTAAAGGTGGCTTCTCAAAGCGCTTTACAGAATGCCAACAGCAACAACAACAATTAAAAATAAACAATAAAAAATAAAAAAAAAATCAGAAGATTAACACGATGAGAATACGCAGAGGAGACAGCAGATGGTGGTACTAAAGGTACCGTGTAAAGGTACAGTAGGAGCAGAGGTGTAAAGAATGGAACCAGTTAAGTAAAGGCTCTTATAAAGAAGAAGGTTTTGAGTCTGGATTTGAAGGAGTTTAGAGAAGGTGAGTCTCTGATATCCCTGGAGAGAGAGTTCCAGAGCTTAGGGGTATAACAGGAGAAGGCCCTGTCACCCGTCAACAATACACAGAGTGTAGGAGACCAGAATTAGAGGAGCAAAGATTGCGAGATGAGGAATAGGGCAATAATAGCTCAGACAGGTACTGAGGTGCTGAGCCTTATAGGCGAGCATGAGGATTTTGAAGTCAACACGAAACTTGACAGGAAGCCAGTGCAAGGACTCCGGGATAGGAGCAATGTGATCACGTGCACTAGACCTGGTCAGGATTCTGGCTGCCAAATTTTGGACATACTGGAATTTGTTCAATGTGGATTTAGAAACCCCAGCGAGTAGAGCATTACAGTAGTCGGGAGAAGACAAATGTGTTGATCAGCTTTTCAGCCACAGTTAATGATAACATAGGGTGTAGTCTAGCAATATTTCTGAGGTGAAAGAAAGATGTTTTGACAATATGCTGAATCAAATATCACCGCCAAGGTTTAAAATTTAGACTTTAGCTCAAGTACAGTACCATCAACAGACAGGGTTACAGGATTGGCTTTACAAAGTTGATGGGGGGTGCCAATAAGCATGACTTCAGTCTTATCACAGTTTAGATTAAGGACATTTTGAGTCATCCAAGTTTTTACGTCAGAGATGCAATTAGAATAGAGACAGCCACATCAGTGTCAGGGTTGGTATGGATGTATATTTGAGTATCATCAGCATAGAAATGATGGTTGAGGCCATGTGATCTTAAAAAATTGACCAAGTGGAAATGTAAATGCTGTAAAGTAGGGGACCTAGTATCGAACCCTGAGGAACACCAGATTAAATGAGACCAATTTCAGATCCGCCAAGAGAGACAAAGTCACAGCGATCAGTGAGGTAGACTTGAACCATTTGAGAGCAGTGTCAGAAACTCCAAACACAATCTGAAGACAAGAAAGTAAGATGGCATGGGTAACAGTGTTGAAAGCAGCACTGAGATCAAGAAGAATGAGGATAGAGAGAGAACCAGAATCAGAAGCTATCAGAAGATCATTAGTAACTTTGACCAGGGCAGTTTCTGTGCTGTGAAGTTGATGGAGGGGTTTGGAAAGGTTATTTACAATGAGGTGGTTAGTAATTGAAATGTGACAGCACATTCTAGAATTCGTGCATGAAAGGGTAAGTTGGAGATGGGGTGAAAATTGTTTAGATTGTCCAGAGCCACGTTAGGCATTTTTGGCACGGGGGTAATGGCAGCAGTTTTGAGGACCGTTGGTACAACACCAGTGCTCAAGGATTCATTTATTATATTGAGAGAAGTGAAACAAGACTGAAATTAAGTGGTGGGAATGGGATCTAATATAGATGTGGTGGATTTCATGTTTAGTTTAGCTAGTTTACTGAGGGATGCAGAGTCAAGAAGTGAGAAGCTGGAGAGAAGGGAACCAGAACCATGTGTGGTGCGTGGGTCTGAGGCTAAGGATCTGCGCCTGTGGCTGGAAGGTTGGAATCCACAGCCAGCAGAGGAATCCTACTCCCCTGGGCCCCTGAGCGAGGCCCTTAACCCCAGCTGCTCCAGGGGCGCCGTATAAATGGCTGACCCTGCGCTCTGACCCCAAGCTTCTCTCCTTGTCTGTGTGTCTCATGGAGAGCAAGCTGGGGTACAGTATGTGAAAAGACAAATTCGTAATACAAGAAATTGTATAAGGCCAATAAAGTGTCTTAAAAGTACGACAAGCAGGGAGGAGGTGAGGGAATTATATATGTTGTGGAGAGGATGCTGTCAAACTTGGAGCTAAAGAAATCTAAAAATGTGTAAATAAAGGGAATTAAAATAAAGTGAAATAAAGAAGCTCTTCTATCTTTCTATTGTGGATAAAGTAAAGGAGTTGACTTGTTAGTCTTTTCATTACATTCTATCTTATCAATGGAACTTGCCACAAAAAAAAATCAGTCGGTTTAATGCAGAACACATGCTGGTGTGAATGTTTTTGTAATTCCCTACTGTGAAGTTGAAATAGTATTTTCCAAAGCTGTTCAATAAGATACATTCTCAGATGGTACAGGTAACATTCGGCAGTCTAACAATAAACTGTTATTCATAATGTATGTAATCATACATAAGGCAATCAGCTGAATAGCTGAAATAAATGTGTTCTGTCTTCTATATGAAATGAAACTATCAGCTATCAGAGGGTTGGGCTCTCATAAGTAAAGAACATTGAAAACAAGCCATACTGTACGTAAGACATGTATTAATATATTGAAGTAGTGGAAACATACATACCCATAAACTCAGCATGGATCACTGAGTATTATCATCAGAAAGATTGTGGGAGCTGGCTTCCATTTTCAAATGCTTGTAGGAGCAGGGAATTGATTTGTGTTACAGGTAGTAAAATGTTAGCACGGTCTATGATAGCACAGCAAAAAATGACATTCCAGGAATGTCAGTGATGAGCAGAAAAAGAACACAAGATGAAAAAATAAATATTTGAAAGGGATGGGTATTAATATTACTGCCTAAAGAAGTGAGGAAAGCAAAAGTAAACGTATATCAGCTCAGGGGAAAGAGAATAAAAGAGTCTGAAACAAAAGAGGATGCCAAGATAATAAAACTCTGAGCAAAGGCAGAAGACCAACAGAAGAAAGATGCAAATAGTGTTCGGAAAATAAAAAGAAGTGCAAACAACAGGAGGGCACTGGTGTGTGAAATACAGCACATGGAATAATTAAACGTGAAGAAAAAAGACCGAGAAAAACTCTCTCACTTCGTAGATTCTTTTCACAATATGGCACATCGACCACCTGGCCTTTTAGATAATACTAATTACACCATTCTGTATATACTCCAGAGGCTTTCTAAAGCAACTCCTAATTATAGTTCAAGCACACTCTCGAAAGGATGTAAGCTCTTCATGTTAGCTGTAAAAAGGAATGTACCTTAACCATTCTTGAAGTTCACAGAGAAAGGTTCGTGAGAAGGTCAATAAATATATCTAGCATACTAAATTATCCACATTAATGGAAGGAGGTATATTGCTCTAACACTAACCTTCTTTTTAACCAAAGGGCGTGGCAGTATGTGCAACAGTCTTACTTCAGTTTACAAATTGCTGACTGTTACCAGAAGCAGCCAGATGATGCTGAAGAAAATGTTTTTTTTTTCTGACAGAATCATAGTGCTTGATTGGATGATAAATTATGTCAGTGAATACTAGGACATCTGGTAGTCTTTTTTGTTAGTGTGTACTAATTAAACTCTACATATATACAGTACAGGCCATAAGATACTGTATAATCACATAAATATTTTTTTAGAGATAATCTGGTTAGTATAGTCACCTATGTAGTTATTTTTTAAATAATGTCTTCCAGTGGATATTGGAATTTTGCGAATGTCTGTAAATTGAAAGTTATTTAGAGACGTGTAACACCTCAAGCAAACACGTTGTTGATCTATTTATCATCATTAAATATTCTAAAAGGCTTTTGGGTTGTACTAAAAGGAGTGATGCCTCAATGCTTGACTGTCTTAATTAAGATACACAAAGAAGCTCACAACAGCTAAACATAAATCTATTGTGGGTCATATTTAAATTTCCTCTTTATAGCTCATTTAGGCTCTGCTTTATGTACAAAGAATACTGTAACAGAGAATAATTAAATGTTAAACAGCTGTAAAATCAATAAGTCACATAAAAGCTTTTATCATTTTCAGCTCTTATCCCAACAGACATAAGTCTAGGTCAATAAAAAGTATTAAATCTTTGCAGAATCCTCACTGGGACATATCTGCTTTTTACACTTTTATCCAAGGCATTTCACACATCCAAACCAGCTGATTTGGGGCTATACAGATTTCAGTATGTCCCTACAGAACAACAGGATTTAATAAAAAAAAATCTTGCAGTGTATACGTCAATATCTAACAAGCAGCATGAACGATATTTGATTGTAGCATTTGTTGAAAATGTAGCACATCATAATGTTGGGATTTTTTATTTCTATCTACACTCTAAAGCGAATTAATATAAAAGAGAGGTCACCATGGTGTAACAGAAAGTACTGCATTTTGGATACATGTTTTTTTAGTCAAGATTCCTGTCTCCTGTCTCTTAAACCAAAAGAAATGTTCACAAAAATAATACCTCAGCAACCTATTGAAACTGGTTTAAAACGTGGAGTATAGGTGATCATGAATTCAGTATATTATTTCCTGATCAGTTTTAATATGACTAAACAAAACATAATTAAGAAATACTAGCTCTAGTAAAAGTTCTCACCTGAAGTAACTTGAGTTCTATGATCCATATAATGTGGGTCATGTCACAAGCCAACTGCAGCAGGGGTCATGCAGTCATGCACAACTGAATCAGCTTTGCTGAGGGTAGAGATCAGTGAGCTCATGGCAGTTCTCTTGGCTCCAGTGAAACAGTGACCCTCTAAGACTTCCAGTGACTGTAGTGAGGAATGTGCTTCTTCAATCAGCAGTGAACCGCCTGCGTGTCATAGTTTGTAGTTTGTCAAAAATATAATTTTATTCCATGCTGAAAAAAAGAAGAAAGAAAACACAACGTTTCGGCCTTGGGGCCTTCTTCAGGTGGGACCTGAAGAAGGCCCCACGGCCGAAACGTTGTGTTTTCTTTCTTCTTTTTTTCAGCATGGAATAAATCTATTACTTGTTCCTTTGCAGCCTACACATGCTGACGCAGCTACCCACCTGAAAAAATATAATTTACCTGGAAGGTGAGCAGGTTGGAGGGTGGGGCCTGTTTGTACTTATGTATTTCTCCTGCATGGTAGTAAGGGTTACTGCCATTCTTAACTGCTGTTTCCAAAAGTGTTTGGGTGTATAATGAAAAATAATTTGGGGATTCCTGGCTTGAAAAACAATAGCAGGCAAATAGGGCAGTATAGAAACTCAGCAAGATGAACTTTGTATAAAATTTGCAATCAATTGTGAAGCACATTATTCAAACTAAAATGACTCAGTTCATATTTGTCATATTTCACATTTAATAAGAAAATGTGAAAGGAATCTAAATGTGTTTATTTCTTTTGGTCAGTTCAAAAACATTGCATTGTATTGTTCAAAGCAACAACTGGGCAACACGAGGATGAAACAGACATTCTAAGGATTCCAACAGAATTTGAAGAAATGTCCAAAAGGTTTTTTTCAATGTTTTTTCTATCCCTTTTACTGTCACACAGTTTATAAACCACACAGTGGTAATCTTCTCAAAACTACAGTTAGACAATGTTGTGAAATGCATCTCAAGATAGACCATGTCAGTTGGGACACATATTGTATCCTACAGTGTCTAGCCTCATTCGACTCTAAAAATATTCTATAGTAAATGGATGGTTCTTCCATCCATCATAATGTAAAGGTCCTCATGAAGGGGGCTTTTTTTTATAAATCCAGAAGCAAACCTCTGCAGGTTTCCTCATAAAGAAAATCCATATTACATGAAAAATCAGAGATTTTCACTTTTCTGGCTCATACTTGCCTTTTCAACCACCTCTGCAGCACTTTAGTCTAGTTGGTAAAGCAGAAATTTAATTTCCTTTTGAAATATTAGATAAAAGATTTTGCATTGTAATATATAAGGGTCTGCTCATGTCTCTTCAATGGTGATTTATAACCTGCATAATTATATCAGATTACTAGATGTATACCATAAAAAAGGTATTAAATCCTAATTAAATTTGTATTTTTAACTCATTTGTCTCTATACGGGTACCATATGTTTAATATCCTCTCAGTGAAAGCGGGAAGTGTTGTGAAATTGACCATGATTTGTTTTAAAATTACAAATTATGTTAGGCATACCTCCTGCAAAAACTATTTCAATTCACTTTATTCCTGAAAGAAGGAATTATGTCAATATTTTTACAGTGTTATTGCATTCTATTCTTTTTTACACAAAGCATTATGACATAGTTTACAGTTAGATTATGATTCATCACTTGTGTGCAGATGCTTATAAATGTTTTGTTTTTAATAATGTGCTGTCAATCCAAACCCTAGCCTCCATCCAAGTGCATTTCACAGAGACTCATAATACTCAACAGCTGGGAGGAAAAACAAGCCTTCTTCCCCAACAGCTAGTTCAAAAAAGAGGATATTTGGTAATGAAATGGAAAAAGCCTGCAATTTCAATCTTATTTCACAAGAAACAAGCAAATTACTTTTTAAGACCTCATTCGTCCATGACAAAGGTCTCAGTTTGTGATGATTATATAATCTTTAGGGGATTTAAGTATTATATAAAGTTCCCTTTTCTTGTAGTAGAACTGCAAATTACCCTATAATACCTGGTATAGAAACATATGGCATTTATTTAATAGCTGTGGCTTACTTCAGAGTAAATTTTGTGTTCAGGGGCTAAAGTGTCTGTTTTTTACCATCTGGATAGTACAGGGCTGCACGAAACAACTCTCTTAGCAGGACTTACTATCAGCACCAGATTTATAACGGCAATGTGCACCCCTGCCTGCATCTCGGGATTAAACAGATGTGGTTCCGTTTTTCACTAGGATTAGGATGACTCCCTGGAAGTATGTTGCCAACCTTTGAAAAATGGAGTAAAACAAATATAAAAAAACAGCCATAGTGTACATAAAAGCTAAATATTATAACAGATGTATTTATTTTGCATATTTAACAAATGGAAAAAAGGCCAGCATTGACATCAAAAACCCAAAGGATTACACCTTCCCTGTTGTCATTAAATGAACATTGGTGGAGAATTTTAAAGGTATAGCAACCTGCTCTTCAGGTGTGATTGCTGTAAAAAGCTACTCACAGATATTTGCAGTGCCTTTTGGGATTGGCAGGTAGGATCCAACACTCCAGGCTCGGCCCTGGTAATTTTTCTTACATCTCCCACAGTCTGGGCCTGTGGTGTTGTGCTCACACTCACAAGACAGTTTCTCTTTGTCAAAGACGCAGCTGTTGGCATGAAGGTTGCACTTGCATCTGTCAGGGAAAAGACAGTGTCAACAGTTGTGAATTTTCAGTTGCATGGTTCAATTAAATAAGAAAGGACTGGAACAAAATCTGGTTGCAAGGCAGCTATGACCCTGAATGTATCTTTTTTTAGCACAATACAATATATGCCACACTTTTATTTAACACAGGAATGTGCATTAGATTACAAATTAAACATAAAACTCTTTGTTATGAAAATTGCAGTGCATTGCTTTATAATTATCTCCCTAGAAAAACACCTCATTTAAATTGTCCCATAGGAGAAAAGGTATTTACAAGAAGACATCGTCTCATATTTAAAGCAAAACACCACATGAAACACGCACATTAAAACACACTCTACTGGGAATTACAAACGTTAAAGGCACTGAGACAGCTGCAAAGCCTTTATTGTGTATTCCTTTGAAGTCAGTGGAGAAAACTTGGCAAAGATCAGGCCTGGAAGGATATTTATTATGATAAATGAAAACATAATGACACCTACAGAAAAGAGCTGGAGGAATTACAACTGAGTATGCAAGGCTTAATTGCATGGACAAGTGGATAATTTCAACGGCTCTTCACCTGCAGATGCTGATGGATTTTGAAGATAGCCAGAAAGACTAAGTTTTATTATAAGTAATACAGAAGGCTCATTATGTGGAATTTGCAGATGATCAACAGACTCATGCAAATCAGCATCTAAGATCACTACAGATGGGCACTCACTCTGTTAAGTGATGTATTATATGAATGCACTATTCTTTCACAATGTTAAGTGATGTTTTATAGGAATGTGTTAATTAATTTTTAAAGAGAAAAGTATGCACTCAGCTATTTTTCAATTGCTCAATCTCACTGATAGCAACGGTTCATTTTTTTACACACAGTACAATAATCTCAGATCAGGCAGCATGAAAGAAAGGGTGAAACATCAGAACAAAGAACACATTTCAGAACAAAAATGGGAAAATTAGATTTCAAACTATTATGCACAATGATACAGAAAAAATAAATACAAATATAATAACAAGCCATTACACTTAGCTATATTTTGTTCTATACAGTCCCCTCCAAAATTATTGGGACAGTGACATTTAAACTGGAATTTTCACAATGAAAGAACAACATGACTGATGTGTGCAATCGAATAAGTATTTTATTTTTAATACGTTCAATTCAGTTCTACCTACCCGGGTCAAGTAAACAAAAGTATGACAGCTAACCAACAAAGAAATTTCACTAAGAATTTCCGCTGAAAGCAAAGTGGGTAATTCTGAAGCTGAAACAAAAATATCAGAATCACAGGACAGGTCATGGGCATGCTAAAACAGTTTTGAATATACTGAAGTAGAAAGTAACTACAGGTATAATTTACCAATCAACAAAGACCATATTAGCCAAGAAACACATCTGCATTTGATGACGCAAACAATATTAAAGTTGTCAGGGAAAACCCTAAAACAACTGGTGAAACCATCAATAACCTCCAGTGTACAAAGGATGAAATTAACACAACACATACTGTATACTGGGGCAGAACAGCCTCTCTTCTATACGAAGAAGTGAAAAGCCAGACTGAAATTTGAAAGTACAAAGTTGAGCCAGGAAAGTTATGGAAATAAGTTTTATTAATAGATGAGACCAAGACGAACAGTTACTAAAGTGATGGAAAGGTTAAAGTATAGCAAAATAAAGGACGTGCAGACTCTCCAAAGAACACCACCTCATCTTTGAAGTGTAGCAGAGTTAATGTCATGGCCTGGGCATGCATTGCCATCTCTGGAACTGGCTTGCTCATGCAGTATTTATGGATGAGGTAACTAATGATGGCAGGAGCAGAAGGTTTCCATAAGGCTCACAATTTATTTTCTCTGCTCACAGAGAAGAAATGTCTTCCTTACTTGCTGTGTGGCTCAACATGACCATGACCCAAAACATATAACCAACCAAGGAGTTTATCAAGAGATAGAAAAAAATGGAAAAAAATTAGAATGCCCAAGTCAGATTTAAATCCAATAGAATTGCATTTTACTGTACATACTGAAGAAAAAAAGCTGTAATCACAACATCCCAAAACAGGCAACAACTCAAAGTTGCTGCAGTAAAGGCTTGGCAAAACATATCAAATGATTCTAGTTTGGAAAGACCAACCCACAGTATTAATACTACAATTCTCAAAGTGAATGTGTCCCATTACTTATGATTACTTACTACTTACTTATTACTTAATTGAAAACATTGTGTTGAACACAAAGTAGGTTTTATTTCTAATATGATGATGGAATGAATGTGTGGAATTACCCACACATAAAACATGTACTATACCATATTGTACTTATCCTATTCCTATTAACCTCATGATTACAAATACAAAATGAAATACAAATGGCTTGATTGTAAAGCAAAAATAAAAGTTTTTACTTTGCTGTCCCAGTATTGTTTGGGAATTGTATGTAGTAGATAGGTGGTAATTATTATATATCAATAACAGTATTCTCCTAAACTTGCAATACAGTGAAACGCAGTGAAATCCAAGACAATAACAGACTGATACAGCTTGTAGAAACATACCACATGTTTTATTTTATGTTTTTGTGGGCAAAAGGAACTTCTGGCCATGGATTTGCTATCAGCCATTGTATCTTCATTCCACCACACAACACAGGTCAAGCTTACAACACTGTGGCTTTCTAATAATAAAACAGTGACATTGATTTTGTTTTGGGAAGACAAAGGTTACATTTGTGTCTTGTTCCACCATCCTGAACCACATGTGAGGAAGAAACTAAAGTGGTTGGATAAATATTGGTTTTATGAGTAATCATATGCTCCTTGTGGGAATTCGTGTACACTTCAATATCATGTGTGTATTTGTGTTTATGAAGCTCTTTTGCTACTAAAAAAAGAGGAGGTATTGTGCTCTTCTGTAAGTGCAGTACTACATGAGCTTTTCCGGTATTAAAGAAGCAATTAAGCTTTAACCTTATTTATACTGATCTTCTGCCTTTCCTTATGTCATTCATAAAAGGTTCACAGTTCATTTTTTATGGTATCATTTCAGGAAATTGCAACCTTGAAGTATTTTTTGAAGAGTCAACATGTCCTTCCAGTGCCATAGATTCTCCTCAGCATCACTAAAAATATATTTTCATTGCAGAAATTGCATGAGACTCCAGCACTTTTGCTGTAGCCTGTCTGTACTAGAGAAGACCAACAAACAAATTTCATGATGTACATGTACTTTTTATCATCTTATCTGAGGAAACATATAGAATAGATATTCTGTCTTTCATTTTGTAAAGCTGTAAATTTATTTTAGCTGAATAAGGAAGCAAAAAGGCAGAAAGCAAATTATCATTACACAAGTATTTCAGTCTCTCTAGTTAGGTTCTAAAATATATGCATATACTTGTTTCTGTTAATAAGGCCTGGCTTGGAAGTTAAGCAGCAGCTGGTGTTGTTTATCTGGTCACAGCTAGCTACCAGTTTTAAGATGCTTATGCTGATCCCAGAGATAAATATGACAATTTAAGAAACAACACATTAAACCAATAATTTGACTTGTATCTATGCCACAGTGTTCTGCTAAACTAGAGTGCACATGGTATAAGCATAACAGTGATTATTACCATAAATAGCTCCTTGAAGTATTTCACTTCTTTCATGCATGTAAATTCACACAGTGTGAATCATTAGCTTATTACCATGGTGTATTTTAAGGGGTCTGTGTAAAAAACTGATATGCATGACATACCAAAATCTTCCTTAAGTGACAAATGCCTTTCCTCTCCCTGCAGGTATACATGAGCTGCATTAATGATTGGCTATTATTCTGGAGAGTTGCTTATTTGCATCCCATTATAAAGAGACTTGCGAAAAGAACATGTCAATTTTTTTAACTTCTCATAAACTTCTAAGCCACGCATGATATTTTAAAACCAATAAGTAACAGATTTCCTAGATGAGAGGTACAGAGTACTGCAAGTATTGCAGATACTTCAAAACTCTTTGGACTTTTCTGAAAGGCCAAAACTGTCATATAAAACTAAATATCAAAGTGCTGTTAAAGCTGAATTTGATGCTGAATACACTTTCATGCTTTTCATAAACTACACAATATAGGAACAGAATATGAGTCATGCTTTACTACCTAAAAAGTAAGACACCTACTCTTAACCGATGTAGTGTCTTTCTTGTACAAGAGCAAAAACCTTCAGAATGGAATTAATCCAAAATGAATGTTGTTATATCTACCACTTGTGTTTTATTCACATAGTGTATATTAATATACATGTTATAGTATATTAAATTAGTTTTTTTTATGAGAAACAAAAATAACTCTTCATTTTATTTGTTTGGTACCATAATGGGTGCTAGTAATACAGAAAATTAGAATAACATGCACATTAAAATTTAAGTCATCTAGATTTGGTTAAACTGTAAGAGTAAATGTCACTGTGGTTTAAAAAACGTAGATATGTTATGAAAATCTTGAACACATTCTTTCAATTTTTTTTTAACTCCAAAAACTGTAATTCAGGGAGAGTACTGCATGTTTGTGATTTAACCTTCAGGTTGTCTCAACACCAATACCATTTTGTAATAATAAAATTATACATCACTGTGAACATTGTATAATGTATGAATATTCTCCAGGCTCTGAGGTCTTTGCTGCAGGCTTGCTTAAAACACATATGAGTTTGAAAGCTCTCATTTGCCTTTTATTACCAAGGGAGATGAAGCTGAAAAACACCTTAAACTAATAATGCAACAAAAGTATATTTAATAAACCTTCAATGGTGTTTTCCTCATGGGTTCACTTACAGTGATGACTTTTTATTATATACTCCTTCACCGCTCCTTCAACCAGGGATACATGCCATATTCAAATTCACTTTCTCTCTCCAAATTAATATTTATTGTGGGTATAAATGCTTTGTTTCGTGTGATAATTTCAAAAGATATTGCTCCAGGCACTATAGAATGTGTCAATATGTGCCCTGTAGAGGTCATTATACATATTCATAGAGCTACCTATGAGACCCTGCTGTTCACATTGATCAGATGTGGAGAAATACTGCTATAAAAATTAATGCTCTGCTCCTTGTGAAAACTTGAAAAAAAGTTTTTTTTTTTAACCTGCCAGAAAATTTCAAACAGCTCCTTCTGATATCTAACAATTAACACCAAAATTAAAAAATTAAATAAACTTAAAATGACTTAAACTTAAAAAAACCTACAAACTGCGTTTAGACCATGTACTTCACATAGGATGTAACTTCTTCAAAATTAAAATTCTTATTTTTGACAAGGTCACAGAGAAGTTAGTTTTCAAACTTAGGTATATGGAGATGGAAATCTGTACAATGTTTGAAATTGAAATTGTAGTCCTTTTATTAAAAAAATGGATGTAGCCTTTCATTTCAGTTTTCCAGTACCATGTCATTGCTTTATTTTAACACAGTAAAGGATAAAAATGAGGGATTCAATGTGGACATCAGTTTCCCAGCTTGACATAACCAGCCCTCAAACTAGCATCCTAATGACAGTGAATCATCAAAACATACAGTTACACTGTTAAAGCAAAATGAGTTATCCATAAAACAACGCACAAGTGGATTTCTATTTTCCCATGTAAACATCTGTTCATTGTCTATTCATTGTCTTTCAAGTCTCTTCTAACTGCGTAAGGTTCCTTTTCAGAAGACTGAAACAATTTCCATAGGTCAGCACCACCCACTGAGTGTCACTTATAAAATGCTGAATCCATTTTTTTTACATCTGAGCATCTGTTTTTGTATAATCAAGCATTTAAATCTATTTCTATCAAGTTTTTAATCAGATTATATTGCATCACACTAGTACAGTCAATAATAATTATTTTCTTTAAATTGGAGAAGGTTTCCTCGCTATGCTCAGTAGTAAAGATATACTGAATATTCTTTTCTGCTATTGCTTTTTGCTCATGATGGATTCAGGTTAAGCTCTTTTATAGTTTTCTTTTGGAGGTGGGTAGATAATTGTTTAAATGCTCAATTGTGACATCAACTGATAAGGCTACACACATTTCTGTCCCCAGAGCATATTCTAAACTTCTGAATATGTGGCTGTGTAAATCAACAGAAACTGAGCAGGATGAATAAAATATGGTCCTTAAATGAGCTAAATACTTAGCAATTAATTTTAATTGTATGTGCAGATGTTATTGTAATCAAGCTAGTTACATTGAATTAGGTCACATTTTCTGCAACTAAATGTTGTTCATGTCAGCATTAAGAATCCACTTGCTAATTGAAAAAAACACAGTGACTACATTATGTCAGGCAACATTTAAACACAATTACAAAACCAAATGTTAACAAGCTCTCATAGAGTCCTGGGGTGTGTGTACAGATGATTAGCTTCATAGATGTTAAGGAGGATACAAGAAGACTACAGAGATTGTTCAAAGAGGTGATTCAACTGAGCTGCCAAATCATATTTACAGTATGTTTGTTGCCATACATATGGTCACCTTCTCTGGTTAGGGATACATCTGTACAGACGGGACAAATGCTTTGGAAGGGCCAAACTCTGTTGACACTATGGGAGTCAAGTTCAAATCACATCTATGATAAACAAATCTTCCCTCCTTGGCAGCTCTCATTATTTACTAAAATTTTTCCCCTTCTCTGTGCCCTGAGATGTGAGAAAGAGGAAAATCAGGCAAAGCGAAAGAGAACCTTAATTTTCCACCATGTATTTTTCTTTCTTGGCATTAACAATTACTGTCAGGATGTTATGACTTTATTGACTTATAATTGTATGTGTCCCAGTTCTACACAAAATTCTGTCAATCACTGCTTTATAAGGGCCTTGAAATGTCAGGCTGGGCAATTCAGTTTAATACTGAGTGGAAATTATATAGCCACTTCATTTTGCAATGGCTATTTTATGACATTTGGATGGATAGCCCTTATGTTCGTAGTAGGAGCATTGTCCCATTGACTTACAAAACATTGCTGTGAAATGCACAGCCCACTGCGATAATTAGCCATTTTGAAATAATAATCAACTAACAAATACAAAAACGTTGCTAAACATGTAAAACTATAATGAATCCATTTAAAATAGTGTAAATGGTCAAATCCTCAGTTGTAAACCAGTTCAAAATACTCAGAATTAAAGTGCAAGTAAGCAGCTAGTTTGTCAATGAAGTTTGGATCTAAACAGCCTCATTAGATAAGATTTTTAGGTAATTCTTATTGGAACTTGCTCTTAAAACAAATGTGGATATACAGTATTTCTATCTAAATGGATTAATATCAGTCTATTAGTGCAGAAAAATCCTAATTAAGATGGAGGATGAGTGATTTGAATTAGCACAATTTATTGATGCAAATTGTTTGGCTTAGGAGAATGACAACCTGTCAGTAAGGACCATTTTTGTTGGAATGGTGGATATGCCTAAGAACTGCTGCAAGAAGGGGTGTAGGGAGCGGTACGAAAATAAAAGCAGCAACCCAGTAAGATAAAAATGTAACTTTTTATACAGGTATGTAGAAGTGGGTGAGATTAGGGTTTGACCTGCTCCTGAACTTTCATTTTCATTTTAAAGAATAAAAATGAACATTCAATTATGCTTGACTTACAAGTCATGTTCAAAACCCAGCTCTACAAATTTGTAATCAAAAGACACAACCATGTTTCCTAGCAATTATATAAAAAAAGAAAACTTGCTACTTAATCAGCAGGTGTAACAAAAATGAAAGAGGGAAATTAATTAAATTACATTTACATTTCCATTAATATAATCTAAGATCATTAATTTTGTATGAGAAAGAAAATGAAGCCCTTGCATGACTTGCAAAAATGAAAAGACAGCACTTGTCACTTTGGCAAGAGATTTTTAAGACTTTGGAGGTAGGCTCAGACATTGTGGAAATAGGATAAACTACTGATTTCCATCTCACAAAACCCAGGGTGCTGCTACCTTGGACAGAAGTCGCTATGAGATTAATGAAAGAATCTAATAATACCGAACATCACACAGTTCACCGATTGTAAAAGAAGGAGGCTGTTCTCACCTAATTGTACTGGTGAAAAAATAAATCATGACTTTATAATAAGTCTTCTCACTTGCTGCTTGGTTTGGGGAGTTTGATTACTATCTTGGCATTAGACCATAAATTGCATTTTAAGTCTTTAATCAAGCTGTCTAACACAGATGCATGTGTTCAAAGCACTTATAGATCTGCTATTACACTAACTTACAAAAGTTCTTTACATAGCACTTTTATTCCGTTGCCCTGTAATTATTTACATATTTTGACATTGTAAAGCTATTTCAATGCTATTGTAATTGATATTAGAATGAAATTACTAAATGTGTAATACAGTATATGTCTATAAATGTTTAAAGTGCTTTGCACTTATGTATTCAGTCCCTTTCTGTGCAGAATCATTCGTATTATTATAAAATGAAGCATATATAGTTTTAAACTTAATAATTTATTAAAAACCTGAATGCTCAAACATAAGACAACTAATTGGTAAGATACATTACACTAAATATCACCAAAAACTACAGAGAAAAAATGACATATGTTGATTGCATACTGTAAATATTCAGATCTGCAAACTCAGTATTTGGCAATGATTACAGTGCAGACCTTTTTAGGTAAGCCTTTACTTGCACACAGGCTTGGTGCAATTTTTGCCCTTTCTTCCTGGGAAATCTGCTCAAGCTCTCTCAATTTGCCTGGAGGTCACTACTGAACACCAGTTTTCTGTTTTTCTACAGATTCTCAATAAGATTCAAATGAGGAGACTTAAGTCGCTCCAGTATAGATCTGGCCTTGCACTTTGGGTCACTGCCCTGCTGAAAGGTGAATATTCATCCCAGTTTCAGGCCTGATGCAGGTTTTCATTTAAGATTTGCCAATACTTTGCTCCATCTATTTTTTCATCAGTCTTGACAAGCTTCCTTGTCCCTGTCGATGAAAAGCAGAACTATAATGCAATGCTGCCACAAGCATGCTTGACAGTAGGGATAGTATTGACTGAGTGCTGGGTTAGCGTCCTAATGTTTTGCATTTAGACTAAAAAGTTCCAATTTTGTCTTGCCTGACCACAAAACCTTTTGCCACATGTTTGCAATATAAATTAAAATGTTTAGCTGCAAACCCCATGTGGGAGGTGAGAATTCTTACAGTTCCCCTTACAGTTATTTTACAAATCCCATTTGTTAAGTGACCAAGATATTGTTGACCCAAGGTGATTCTCTGTCATCTCAGCCATTGTAACCCTCTTAAAGTAGCTAGTTCTCACTGTAGCACTCCAAACTATTTTCCTCCTTGCCTGTCCTATAACAGACTGATATAGGTAGTGCTGTAGTTCAAGTACAGTAGGTAGCTGTGTCAACATGCGTAGGCTGCAAACAAACAAGTAAAGGTTTATTCCATGCTGAAAAGAGAAGAAAAGAGACAATATTTCGGCTGTGGAGCCTGAACACCTGAAGAAGGCTCCATAGCTAAAACGTTGTGTCTCTTTTCTTCTCTTTTCAGAATGGAATAAACCTTTATTTGTTCTTGATAAGTAGTGTCTGGGTGCCTTATGTCTTAATGACTGACTTCACAATGGAAAAAGAGATACTAATAATCTTAAAAAAAACATTCATACCCTTCTCCTGATCTGCACCTTAAAACAGTTTTATCCCTGTGTTGTTCTGAAAAGCCCTTTGTCTTCATGGTTGAATCTGTGCTTGAAATTCAGTACCTGATTGAGGGATCTTACAGAGATAATTGTATTTATTCTGCATATTCAACCACTGTTATTGCACATAAAATCTACTCAATCTTTTATGTACCTAAATTAATACACATTTGCCACAGGAAAAGATTTGAATACTTACATAATCATGATGTTTCCATTCTTCTTTTACTTCAATTGTCTTTATTATTTTTTTTATCTGAATGTGTAACTAATAATTGCTATTTCTAAGTGTAATGACAGCAAACTTTAAAGCAACTCAAAAGAAGGACCTGAATACTTTTGCAAGACACTGTAAATATCTACACAGTTTGTAAAAAGTAAACATTTACACAGATCAGTAATGTGCAAAATGTATGTGTATTTTTCTGGCAACTTTTCTCATCAAAAAACAAAACAAAAATTATACTGTATAACATTTATATGAGAGGTTTTAAATAACATATCTCTATATTTTTGAGTGGTGTTTTTCAGGAAGTATGGTCTCTTTCCTTCGAGTCACATCAGAGTAAGATACTGATATGTATGTGTACAAATTCACTGCTTGAGGTTATGGAGGACAATCATCTTCCCATGAGGTGATGCTGATGACAGGCTGTAGCTTAATACGTGAGCAAACTTTTAAAGAGCACTTTTGTGTCCTCAAACACATTTGAACCAATCCTCAGTCAGAATTCTAGTTAATGTGAAGGTGAGGTCAATAAGAGCATTAGTCATAAAATCCTGACAAGGAGACTCATTATGTGGTCTGAGTCAGGCCCAGGGATGAGGTGAGAAGCAGCTGCAATATTTACAGGTTGTCTAAAAATGGGTCAACCCACCACTGCTGTTTGTAATATAACATATTGAAATATTAATTAAATATATGTGTAATATGCAATTTAAAGTTAAACATGTCTCAGAAGCTCAAATTAGTATATGTGAGTATTTGTTTCTACTACATTGTGAAGATCACACATTTTGTCTATTTGTTATTCAGTTAAGAATTGGTTAAGTTAAAATTAAATGCGTATTGTTTTTTTTAATGATTTATGAACAATATTTTCTGAATTTTATTTTGCTTCAGGCTGTGAAAGTCTCTCCTTTAAATTCTCCACTGTTCCTGTTTATTAGGCTGAATGTGGTTACAACTTCTAGGGTTCTATCTACGCGAGAGACTTGTCATTCAAAGCACACGAAGCCTCCAAACTGAAACTGAGACATAAAAATTCAATTACAATGTCAGTATATGCTACTAATTCCTAAATGAGATAAAATAAAAATCAATACAGAAACTCTCTCCTCTTCTAATGAGACAATTAGTAATGTTGCAGATTTTAGCATTTTTGGAGAAAAACAGTGTAAGGCTACCTGACATTCATATACAAGATTGATCAGAGGGAAAAAGCTGGGGTGTGAGATGAATATAGATGCTGTTCATGGATATACCTGCTTCCAGTAGCTGAAATGTGATACTGAGGCACTGTCACTGGGTTGTTAACTGTCATTGCTGGGCTGTATGCTCGCCATTTTCATTTGAGGCCTTAGAAAGTGATTTCTTAGGCCAAAAGAAAAATAAAATGTATACAGAGAAAAAGAAACGTCTATGTAAAATTTCCCTACTAAAATGAAGAGCCCATTTTTATCTGTATTATGTGATATTTGATTTACTCAAAAATTAAGAACGATTGTAACATCAAGTCATGTATATTTCTTAATTAAATTAAAATTACACCAGACCAATACATTATTTTCTGATTGCTATAACTACTGTTCATTTGGGTTTGTTAAATGCATTTATTTGAGTAACTGTATTTGTCTAATTATATTTAGATTTGTCTAAATTTGTCTAAATATAGAATTATATTTGGGTTTGTTTTCTAAACTGAAATTGAGAATGTAATTGTTTATTTATATGAAAGCAGTTAAATTATTAGTGATGTGGCTGTTTACATAAATTGTGTCCAACGAAAAGCATAGGCCTTATTACAACAATGGGATTTGTCCTGGCCAAGAATTCTACAGTAATGAAGTCCTTGGTAGTCTAGTCAATCTAATTATTGCAAAATGAAGCAGACAAAGCAGTATAGGATCTGTGCCTGTGACTGGAAGGTTGCCGGTTCAAATCCCGCAGCTGGCAGAGGAATCCTGGTCCGTTGGGCCCCTGAGCAAGGCCCTTAACCCCAACTGCTCCAGGGGGCCGTACAATGGCTGACCCTGCGCTCTGACCCCAGGCTTCTCTCCCTGTCTGTGTGTCTGTGTCTCATGGAGAAAAGCTGGGGTATGTGAAAAGACGAATTCCTAATGCAAGAAATTGTATAGGGCTAATAAAGAAACATTATTACATTATCATTATTGACAGGCAGCAAAATTAACCACTACAGCTGGTTAGAAAATCATACCAAAGGTACAGTATGTAAGGAGTATGCTATAGTGTATGATGTACTCTGGTGCAGAAACAATCTGCTGTTTTTCAGATGTAATATATATTACAATAAAGTATATTACAATAAAGTATACTGTAGAATCCAATAATTAGTAAGAAAAAAAGTTGTTAAAGCACTGAAATCATCTTCTTTAATGGCCATTTTGGAGTAAACTTTAAAAATTTACAGTTCAGTAGCCTAAAGAGAAAAAGGGTAAAAACAATGCAGTAAGTAAACCTAAATTGAAGTCAATACTTATAATTCATGTTGCATCCTGAAGACTCAGTGTGTGGCACCTGGAGCTAATAATCATTGTGCAATAACAATAGCACTGCAACATAAATCTGTCCTATTTCTGTGTCACAATTCATAAAAATACATTCTCCATCTCCCAGGGGACTAAGTCATCCTTGCACCCACTGATTATATTTTTTCTATTTAATAAATTCAGGTGCCTATTGTTTGTTAAAGCCCTGGGTCCATCACTTCTAATTTGTATCTGTTTTTCTTCTGGTGTTTTTTTTATATTCTACATGCATTTGTGACAAACTTTTTCTTTGATAAATCAGAATTCTAAGGACTGACATTTTTTCAGAATAAAATGTATATTACAAGGTGCAATTGGAAGAAAACATTGAGGAAAGCTGCCAAACACTCAGAGAAATGTATGATGGCCAAAGGTATACTACCACTTCATCATAAAGTGTCTACACACAAGTGCCCAGTTACTGAATCTCTAACTCGAGAATGCAACTTCAAGCCACTGACTCACTCACTCTACAGTCCACATCTGTCCCAGAGTGATTACTGTCTATTTCGGAAACTGAAGGTTCACACATTTGAGGCTTGAAGTTTGTAGATGATAAATGACCTGAAGAGGTCCGCTGAGGCCTGGCTAGAGGATCTAACCCACAGAATTGTGTCTAGCTGGACTCATAGAAGTGGGCCAGGTGCACTTAAATCAATCGGGAATCTCCTGTGAAGTAATATGGAGAGCTTCTGGCAAGGACTATGAATTTAGTGGTGGCCCATCCTTAAGTTAATAAGGAAATAACATTTGCCCCTCACCTTTATAGCATTCCTAGGATTTTAGGCAACATAAGCAAACACAAATTCCAAGTTACACTCTTGTTAAAGGGACAAAACCAGAAACCATATTGCCAAGGAAAATGTAATGATGTCTTCTATTCATATTTGGTCATTCATCATATCTTAAAACCAGGACAAATGATTATGCATAAATCCATCTTTTCACTAAGCTGTCAAAAATGTTTTCCGTGTTAAATTTGAAATGGGTATCCAGAGAGAGTACAGTATGATTATTTATGAGCCATGCAGTGTACATTAGGCATGCATTTCCAATATGCTGGGGATTTACTGTAGTTCAAGCAGACAATCAAAGTAAGTTTGGTTCTGTTAATGATACTTACTTTCAAAATTTAACACAGAAAATGCTTAGACTTTTCTTTGTAAGTAGGTTAAAATTTTTGATATTGCTGCATCAACAATGGTCAATGCCTTTAAAGAAGCAGTAGGTGTCACGTTGTCTGCTTTTTATTTCCACTTTGCAACCTGGCTTTTTTTTTGTCCAGACTTGATATAATGCATCTTGGCAAAATATTTGTATCTCACTTAGTAATAAAGTCTGCCCTGCAGGGATTCCCAAATTACCAGGAAAATACATAAAGAAATCAAGAAATACATCAGAAATTAATTCCTCCTACTCCAATTTTCAGCTGAAATAAAATGCTTGCTTTCTTCTGGCAATAGCATGAAACACCAGTAGGAATGCCAATGATTTGTTTTTAGTGGTATGGTTTATTATTAAGGTTCAAAATGATCTGAATGAAAGATATGGTAATGAGTTTTTCTACATTTAAAAGCAAGTGCTCACAGTGCTAACTATTGAGAAGAACCACACAATGCCAAAAATAGAGAACCGGTATCAAACAGCCATTCTGAACAGAATATGATAAGCAGGCAAAAAAGCCGGAAGAGGGAGTGACGATGAGCGAATAAGTTGTAAAAAGATTTTTTGACTTCTTCGAGGGGCACATTTTTTTCAACAGCGAGTTCATTTTATGCCTTCAAAATATGTAAAAAGAGAAAAATACTGAAATATAAATTTGGTATTTAAATTCTCCTATATTAGACAACTTTTGACCTACCAATCCCTAATAAATTATTCATAATATAAAAAAAAATTCTGAGATGCAAAGTCTGATGTATTGATAATAATGCAAAGTGTTTCTTTTTTATGTTTAATTTTCCTTCTTAGGAGAGTGTAAAATCAGTCACAAACACATGGACAGACTAGTAAAGAAATAAAAAAGAAATCATGCAACCATCTAAATTGATATAATATTAAATTAAATATGACATTTTCTTTGAGCATTCAAACAATGTGCAGTATGTGGATAGTTTGAGTTTTCGCTTTTTATTATTTTACCTTTGGGAGGCATTACTTTGTGTTGGTAAATTGTTACAACGTCTCAAGTCACTCATTTATTATTTACAAAAAACTAATCCACTAATGAGAGCTAATTAAACATCTGAGCTGAGAAATGATTGGCAAGAAACATGTCTTTATGTGACACGCATCTGGTTGAACAAGCAGAAATAAACCTGCCCCTTCAATCCAAGATAGGAAAGGAAAACAGTGGTCCTGTTGCCAGAAGCCATATGCAAACTACAGAATTCTGGCAGCTGTGTCTTCTAGATACTGTACAACAGTGCTGCCAAAGAACAAGAATGGGATTTTTGCTTCATAGTGCACAGGTGCAGTGCTTGAGGAGAATTCAGTTTAAGGAATATCCAGTTAGTACTTGCAATAAAGATAAAGATGCTCTTCTTCAGTACTTACTGTAGTAGTTCTGTAGACATTGGCACCATGTATCTACATCTCTCTGCCTAGATACAGCTTTTTCTCTGTCTATATAACTTTGTGATAATATTATTAATATAGGTCTTCTGTAGTTTTTTATCTTAGCAATACATTTGGTACGGACTGAAGACAAAATTGCTTTTATTGGAAGGTTCCTAAATTCTTAGCAAAAATAAATAAAATGTTTAGTATTTACGGTTCCATGTGTTGCTTGAGGAAAATGACAAAGAAGGGAATTCTAAATGTTAGTTTTCACTAAGGGAGCCAATGGCTAAAATAATGTTTATTCCTTCAATGGTACAGTTGAGGAGAACTAAAATTCTGTTTAAATTCTACCTACCAGGACATAAAAGCTCACTGGCTGAACACTGAGGCTACATGATCCTCTCCCTCCACCTCAACATCGCCACTGCAACAATCCTCTCTGGCTCATAGCTCGTATGTGAGGGGGCAGGGAGATGTGACGGCACTGATTCTTGCTCAACCCTATCATGTCCTCAGCCTGGCGAGTTAAAACCGAAGTACTCATAACCATAACTCACACCTGAAGAAGGCTCCACGGCCGAAACGTTGTGTTCTCTTTCTTCTTTTTTTCAGCATGGAATAAACCTATTACTTGTTCCTTTGCAGCCTACGCATGCTGATGCTGCTACCCACCTGAACTACTACCATTACCTCTTTACTGGTCAGTTTGTTTCATCATTATTAGAATTTCACTGAACAACTGAAAGATTTGTTGTATAAATCTGAGTATTTTGCACTTTTTCACATAGAAAACAAGTAATCTATACGCAAACATTAGCATATACAAACAAGTGTAGTTAACCCTGCAGCCTGGAGTTCTGGGAGATATAAAAAAAGACCAGCTGTATGCCAGTTAGAAATTAATTAGAGGTTATAGGAAGTTCACACAGGAGAGTAAAGAACCAAATAGTGGAAATATGTATAGGGAGATCAAAGTCAAGTCAGCATCCTGGGCAGTCAATGAAACCAGTGTGCTAATGTCAAAGAGAAGTCAAGGTCAGTGTTTCAAATCTAGATGCAGATGGAACGGAAATAAGGTCTTCCCAAGATTTGTGATATCAGAAGGAAAGTAGATTGACTGGTTGAAAACTATCAATCACAAAGGGAAAATATAAATCCTTGCAGCAGGCTGTCCAAAGTATTGCTGGGAAGCAAGTAAATCCTCTATTGAAGTTCTTTTTCAACAACTACCTGATTCCTGAATCCTAAAATCTTTTAATACACCCTTTGAAGTACAAGAGATTGTTATTTCAGACCGAGTGCTGGAACAACTGAGAACACAGAAGATATCAAACCAGGTCATCAACATCATCCTAAAACCACAGTATAAAATGTTCTAATGCCTTCCTACAACAAACATATTTAGTCACGTAAAGTTAGTTTAAAATGAGCTTGTGAGAGTATTCTTTCTGAAAATTACTTAATTTAAATATGGTGTATATTAGCCTAACCTACTGTAGTTTATGTTAACTCTACCTTAACCTAGGTTTCTATAGACAACTAAGAAAATATTATAATAATCTACAACAGGCAATCTACAGGTTAAATTCATAATTTATGTCAAGGATTGTCTCAAAAAAGATTCTTTGCTTTTGCACCACATTTTTGTGACTTTAATTATTTCTGAAGTTGACACTGCATTAATACAGAAAGTAAAAGCACAGCAACATCTAAAACAGCAAAGCAAGAACTAAAATAGCACAGACATTTTGGCCAAGAGATGCGATTTTAACAAATCCTTGAACGTTTTCTCAGCAGTGTACTTTTGTAATAAATTATTTTCCCAGAAGTTAAAGTAATACATTTTTAAAATAAAATCTGTTTATAGAAAAGATGGCACAGTGATTAATTAGATACAAGAATCATGTGGATATACAGTATAATTAAATGTAGTCACATTTGTATTTTAACATGGTCCTCAAATTCCCACTAATTATACTAATGTTATCTACCACATAAAATGTAATTATAGTAACTAATTAGAACTAGTAGAAACTAGTTACTAGTTAGTAGTAAATAGTAACTAGTTGTGCAAATAAAACCCTGTGTATCAATCACTAAAGCAATATTTTTGTATTCGTTAAATTCTCAGGTTAAGTACATAGAAGGCAAACAGAACATGAACTAAAACTCTCTCCCCTTTTCACAGTTCCTCAGGCTCTGCAGTGACGACATGGATTTCCAGAACCAAACACTCAAAATGCACTCCTTTTTCATCAACAGAGAATACCCCAACCAGGTTATCGATAGGGCCCTCACCAGGGCCAAAAGCAGCCCTCAGATCATAAACTTGATCAGGAACTCCTGGACTCACAATCGCATTCCCTTTGTGCTTCCCTACCAACCCTACACACTTTCTATCCCCAGGAACATCATTAACAACTACTCCATTTTACAGGACGATTCCTCCATCGGTACCCTTTTTTCCGACTGCCCAATCATCTCTTATCGCCGACCACCTAATTTACATAAACTTCTTGTTCACAGCTCCCTTGACCGCACTTGGCAATCATCCCCACCAGGCACCTTCCCCTGCAATAGAACTCTCTGCATTACCTGCAAATACATATCTAACAACCATTCAGGGCCCCTCAGGTCAATTCCGGATCACCCAGACGACATCCTGTATGTCCAGCAACCTCATTTACTGTATCTCTTGCAAAAAATGCCCAGCTATCTACGTTGGGGAAACCGGAAGGAGACAAGGAGATCACTTTAGAGAACATGTTAGGGCTGTGAAGGTTAAAGATTTCTCCAAGCCCATTGTTTCTCATTTCACCTCAGACGGCCATGATCACACTCATCTCTCTGTCTTAGATCTCAAAGAAGAGTTTCTGAACTCCCACAGCAGGAAGACAACAGAAACGAAACTCAACCTGAAACTAGGTTCACACCTTCCCCCATCTCTCAATGAGAGACTTATTTTCGTGTATTTTTCTCTATTCTCATGCAGGTTTTGACACCTTTCTCCACCCCTCTCCACTGCACTTCCTGCGTGGCCTCTCGTGCCTCTCCCCCCTCCCTCCTCCTCCACTTTTCCAGCTTTTGTTCTCCTGTGCTATTTAATCTTTGCCATCTACCCTGTCTTCCTCACACCTGAAGAAGGCTCCACAGCTGAAACATTGTGTTTCCTTTCTTTTGTTTTCAGCATGGAATAAACCCTTTACCTGTTCCTTTGCAGCGTACTCATACTGACGCAACTACCCACTATGATTACTATTGATGATCATGAAAGATGGAAAGATTTGTACATCCAAACATTAATATTAATTACCAATGCAGAAAAAGAAAGTATTTGGAAATGATAATCTGTAATGCCATCAATATGTTTGTTTAAATTAGTCATTCATCAATTAGAAAAAAGTCTCTGGAATCATTACATTATTTAAAGTTCAGATAAATTTTCTGACACAGGAAAACAGCCTGCCATTTTAATTTTGTGAGCAAAGACATCTATCTGTAGTTATCAGAATGTCATTGCTGGGGCTGCAATATATGCAAAGGTGGATGATCTGTCCAGTCTCTAATTGAGGTACCTCATTGTTGGTATTAGCACTGCTAGAGAATGTACGCCTAAAGTAAGCACATTTGTCTACCATGGAGAGTTCTCAATAGGCTCATGCTAGTACTATCATGGAGTTGGCTGGTACATCACCTTGTTTTTCTTTGTACTGATTAATTGGTCCAAGTTATAACAGCCGGAGGTGAAGAAATTTAAACCTTGTTGCATGTCTGGCTACAATGCTATATTTAGAGCACAGTCATCAAGAAGAGAAGATTGTGTATTTTGACTTTGGGTTGGCTTTGAGGTCAACTTAGTTTGAACTATTTGCCATCAGTATTATACTTGATTTCAATATCAGGGATATAATTATGGATTACACGGATTAAACAGTCAGCAGTGCTAAGAACACCATGCTAAAAAGAGTTGGAGACTCACACTGGAGCCTGGGGACATGATAGAATATCTTCCATCCAGGAGACATGCAAGCAGGGCGTGTGGAATCATTGGACAATGAAGAAATTTTTTTAAGGCAGCCGAACATCTTTATTATCTCCCAGAAGGTTTCACTGCTCATGGTGTTAAATACCTTATTTAGATTTGAAAGAAAGGTGATGTAGACATTGGCGTTCTATTCTTGACATTTCTCTTGGAGCTATCTAGCCGCAAACACAGTTATTCCATGGCCTTTTCTGAAGCCACACTGGCTCTCTGGAAGCAAATCTTGGTCTAACTAATGCCTAAGTAAGACTCTAGGCATTTCCGGAGAATTCTGACAATTTTTTTCATGATCAAGAGTACTAATATCACTCTCTGTTTTAGGATGAGCAATTCCCTGATCTTGTAGATTTCAATTGGGACTGTGTCAGCTACTGATGTCTTGCCACTGCAGAGTGGGCTGATGGCTCTTAGCTTCTGCTGTAGTTGGTAGGGAAACCATCCATGGAAATATTGATGTCTAGGGCTCTCCTAGAAATTCATCAGCTAGTGCCAGAAAGCCACACTCTTGACTACGACATGACTTATATGGAGGATCTTGGGTGTAACAGGCTCAGTGTAGCATGGTACAATGATGGGATACCATTGCTCCCAACTGTACCGTAAAGAGCACAGCCCCATTGTAAGAGAAATAACAACCTAGCAATAACAACAATGATAATATTTTTTAGGTTTAACCACAATAACTGTGATCCTCAGTTTCAGATCAAACTTCGTTCATGACTTAGCAGTACTGTCTTTCTGAAATGAATAAAGCAAGCATAATGTCGGCATGCAATCAGACTGAGATGTGAAGATGTGTGCAATGACTTATTTAAGGCAGAAAAAAGCTTGTTGAATTAGCACAAATAGATTATCTGTCCTGCATTCCTGGGCCCCATTACAACCCCAGCAGATTCAGATTGACTGCTTAGGCTATTAAGCACATTCAAGGGGGAATTCTAATTGAACAATTAATCATCTTATCACCGATCAATAAGTAAAACAGATGTCTTTAAAATAAATTGTTAAAAGTGAAGAAAAATACCATTCTTAATTGTTATTGAGAAAAATTAAGCATTTGGATGAACAACAGGGGAATATTTAGTAGGTCAAAAACTATTACGTAGAAACAAGGTCATAATTAGAAAGAATTTCTTTAACGTTCTGTGTATTGGAATACTGTACTATAACATTACCAAGCAAGAGACAAAAAGCTAGAAATCTAGAGAACAAAGCTATTCTTGTGGTATAATACAGTAAATTAGTATTGTATTACTGTGTTCGATAATAATGCTTTTTTTAAATGGTTTGTGCACAAAATCATTGCAAGCCTAATAGAAAGCAATACTTTGCTGAGAGATCTATTTTATTCACTTAAAATATTAATTTCAGTTGTTTTCTTTCAATAAACTAGGCATAAATGTAGCTATGTCAATAAATGTTCTCTACCTTAATGTGGCATGAAAAGGAGAAATCAAATTTTTATGTACTGTAATAAACTCCTACTACAGTAAATAAAGAGTCAAATATTCAGCATATACATTTATAATTGTATTTTATAAATAAATATCTATTAGATTACTTTACAGCTGCATATACATTATTGTGTATTTATTATTTATGTTAATTCTGAAATCTCATTTTTATCCAAAAAGTGGCAAAATAAACTAAAGAATGATGCATCCTTCAATATCCAAAATTGAAAAGTAAGAATAAACTGAACATTTTAGAAAAAAAAACATTGATTTTCTTTAGCTCATATGAGACAGCTCCCACTAGAATTTTCAAATTGGTAAAGGTGATAAGATAAATTACCCAAATTAAAGTCAGTTCAAATCATATAACATTGTAAATATTTTTTTAAAGATCTCTTTGAAATGTTGCACATTTCAGTTCACATATAAGCAAAGTTAATGAAGATGGGTCTCCCAGTGAGGCACATTTTAAAATGTGGTGTTTTTGAGATAGGTCTACAGGAGATAGGACTCAGGTGGGGAGATAGAGTTACTCAGTAATGCCTTACAGTTAAATTTTAATGGAGCAGGGAAGGAACTGAAACTGAAAGTACCATAATCAATTCAGCCATACAAGTGAATTACTGATCCACCCTGAGTCTGAATTTTTCACTGCATACTTTTTTGCAGCTAAATTTTTGGTGGAAAATTGAATTGGATTCCCAGAGGCGGTATGGAAAATTAGTGAAAATAGCTGTTTTTCCAATTCACCTTTTCAGCAGTATTTGATGAACAGTAAACTAAGATATCAACTGGGAAGCCAGCTGTGCATGCCCAAGGTAATTTGTAATTTAAAGGCCATCCAACTTTGTGACCAGATGAATCTAAACTCTAAAAATGCTCAAAATTAAACAAATTCTTACAAACCCTGCAGATCACAGTATATTTTTAGCTAAACTATATATTTGCTCAAAAACAATACAGTATTTTATAAGTTCTTTGTCTACTTAGTTGATCTACTTAAAATTCTTACACAAACAAGAAACATTGGTTGCATTTGGTTGTCTTTACCATATTTTCAACCTTAGTCAGAGTTCATAAGTCCAAATGAGCCTTAGGTTATGGACTATGATCTTACCATAACACCCATATACTCTGCAAAATACATTAAAGGTAGGCTGTTGTAAGATCAGCATACTAATTTACACAGATACAATTCTGCATAACACTGGAGTCACGTCAAGAGAACAGCTTATGCACTAAGAATAATATTTCTATATACACCTTTAGTTACAATATAAAAGTGTGATGAAGGAAGATTAATTGAATGACACAGCATAGTCTGCATTGCAGTGACCTCAAAGTTTTCACACATTTTGTTTTCATCTAATGTTTGTTTTGGGTTTATTTACTATTTATAGTAAGTACCTTGATTAAATATGTATTGCTCATCAGAAATAAATGGCACCCCATATGTTTTACCTTGAGCAGTCAAAATACAAAATTGGAAGAATTTCATTGTACTTATATCCTCTAATTGAATTCTGAAATGCATCATTACAAGCTGCTAGTATGTTTCCATACATAATTCAGAGAAGTGTCTGGAAGGCATCTGCATGTTTGAAGAGTCTGTTGTTGCAATCAACATATCCTTTTTAAGGCCAGCTCATTCCTGCTTTAATTACTTGGTATTGATCAGACCAGAAAAAAAAAACCTCCAGATTCACACAGTAATTAGGAAAAGCACATGCATCCTGCTACCTTTTCCAGCTCTCCCAGCATGCTGATGAAGTGGGACATAGAAAGAAGCGTTGAATGCATTTTAATCAACCTGTTTTATATATTATTTACTATTATTACATAAATGAGTCCTTCATTTATATTTTTAATGCAGTGGATCCATCTTCACCTCCATTTTCCTTGGAGCCATTGCCATGCATAATTAAACATATCAGAATTAGCATAAATAATGAATATAGTTTTGTTGTGAAAATAATAGAAGCTTGGGCAGCAACATTAAAAGAGTTGCTGTAGCATTTTATTCTTACACTACTGTAAGTACTATTTAAGATTTCATGGGTTTCACTCTATACCAGAAAAGGCCATAGAATTCTGCAGAATTATGCAGGATTTCCTCTCATGGGAAATTGCTCTTGCAGTACCCTGCAGAATATTATTTCAGGTTAAGAAGCTTATATTTCTAGTGCAAGAGGAAGGGCTGTTCAGTGAATTGACAATGTCAGAAAACAACACTTATGAAAATAATCTAAAGGATTCTAAAGTCCAAATGCTCAACTGAATCCTATTGGTCATCTAAAGGTTATTTTAATACGTTAAGCAAACTACTATGAAACAGAACAGAACATCAACTCCCTTTCTCTATGCTGTATATTACTTTGGTAAATTGGAAAGACCATTAAGCAGATGGATAATACTGTAATAGTTCTGGTGAATTAAGTAAATGTTCCTCAGGAACCACGTATGTGGTAGTCATGTAAGATAAGAAGACAGAGGAAGCTTTGTCATTGTGGGCAAGAACATATACTGTACATTACTTTGCGAAATTGTGAAAAAAATCTTGGCTACAAAAAAAATGGAGGAGAGCACAAGAATGGTCATTTTCCTTCATAATAATGCCTAGATTTATTTAGATATCTGCATCCCTGCAGACATAACTGTCTTCCTCTTTTATGATATACAGACATTAATGAGACATTGCCAATGTGTTGGCAATCTAATGTGTCTTTCTTTTACTGAGAAAGCTATACAGTTAGAGGTAGGTTGTCAGTGTTCTCTGATAAATCAACCCCAGGTACTTATTTTCAGTTTATTTCTAATTATTGTTTGGAATAATATGAAAGAGAAACAGAAGATAACATGGGAGGTCCTTTTCATTTTGATCTCCAAATTACGAATGTCTTTGCAGCACTTGACAGCTTGCTCCTCTTTAAAAATGTATTGCTCACATAGTGGACAAAGTTATCTCATAAATATGATGGCAGGCAAATGTGATCTTAATTCTAGAAAGCCTTGGATTTGTATGTTACTTTTTGTTTATACTTATTTATACTTTTGAACTATTGCTTATACTGTATTGTGGTAAAGGCAGAATTTAATTAACTTCATTACAATGATAAAAAAGTAAATACATTTTCATGTATTTTATATATACAGTACAAATTATATTATATTATATTTGACTTCAATTTGGATATCACTATATGTAACACAATAACAGATTTGTTTGTCCATTTAGAGATGTGCAGATATTAATTTAATTTAACTGAAAAAAATGTTCTCTTACCAATCTTGATTTCTCCAAAACATTGAAAGCTGATGCATACAGTTTGTATTCTTTACACAACAAAACTAATCAGAACTTTAAACAAAAGCATATATTGCACATACTGTACTGTATGTTGTATGCAAGTTGTAAGTGTTCATTCCAGACAACATTTATTTTATGACTTAATAGAATTCCTCTCTTTAGTCATCATCTGACAATGCCTTCCTGTTTAGTGCATTGTGATCTTCACTCTCTTAACAGTATCAGTAGTCTCAATCCAGGGTCATTTTTATGTGACTTCTTTGGCAATGCTCTCAAAGGTACCTATGGATATGGCTTACTAGTCATTATACTGTAGGTGAACTGTACTCAGAGAAAACCTAGTATTAACAGTAAACACAAAGAGCTACAAAGAGCTGTATGAGATACAGTAACCAAGGGATTCCATTCCATAGTATTTTAATAAATAGATCTCCAATTTTTCCCAGAAACTAATAATAATGGTAAAAGTATATTAACTCCAATGTATCCCCCAAAACCTATTCAGGTACAAAACTGAGATAAATACACAGTTCTATATGTAAGGAGTCAATTCATTTAATATGTGAAAGAATCATTCTTTCAACATTTCTTGAAAACTCAATATTTTACATATTACACATAAGTCTTATTTAGTTTATTAGTCTTATTTAGTACTAAACTATTTTATACTAAACAAAGGGTGACATGTTTGTGAATAGAGGAATTTCCTAGTATAACAGGTTTAAGTCCTGATTAATTCACTTATTTTTTCATTATTACAGCATTTTTAGATCAAAACCAGGTATAACATAAATTGTTAAGTTTTGTTAACTATGTATAATGTGTAAAGGCTTTAAATACAACATTCAGTAGTCAGGATGTATTTTTCCTGCAGTCTTAAATGCCTACGCCTAACTAGTTCAGTGATATGTCCCCAGTGGATTTTGTCAAATCTGCTGTAAACGGGTTTAATCATAAGATTACTCTTCTTCTGATTAAGCAGAACTCTAATTGTTTTAATCCACGACTGAACTTTGATGAATTCTAATTTGGAACACTTTATTTGGTGACTGAAATCTGTGTCATTATAGATCAAGTTATTCTTGCTTACTCAAGAACATCTTTTTTTTTCTTGACAAAATTAACAGGAAATGAAACGACCAGGCAATGGAAATTAGAAAGGAGTCTACATTCTAATTTTGTAGATATGGTGTGGTTTCACTGGTATTTTGTGTGTTAAACCCCAGTGAATCTGTAGAATCATCTAAACATACAGTACCAGAATTTAAAAGGGAAGTGTTCTGAAAAGAAATATAATGTAATCTACAGTATGTAGTCTGGATCATTTCTCTTGGACACGCATTCAGTATTTTTGAAATCATAGACGCAAGATAAGAGCAAGCAAATCACAGTTGCAACCTTTACAAAAACAAACAATTAAAAATACATCCTTTGGGAGTTCAATTCGAAGGACCTGCTAAACCTTATATACAGTACACATACAGCCTTAGTTTTATCATCTAAAAACACAAATGCTTTTTGGATTTTCTAAATTAAAAATATTTTTTATTTTTTATTATCATTTTCTTTCCATTAGGAATGAATGGGGTAGGTGATATAAATTAGTAACTTTTAGCCTCTACCATCCACTAAGCTATTTTTCCATGACAGTAAACTGTATAGTATACTTTGTTAAGGAGCTGGCACTTTTTTCACATTGTGTATGTGTTGCCTCTGGTGTGAATAGGAAATACTGCTCTGAATTTATCATTTCATCCTATAAAATCACATCACATTTGGTGTGTACAAGCCCTAACATGCAAGAATGCCCGCTGTTGTGCTTTTAAGATGTAGTCTGTGATGTTTAAATGGGTCAGTGTCATCATAAGAATAAAACTGTGCTAAATAATGATTACTCAGAGCCCTACCACTCCTACGACCTAGAGATGAGGTTTCTCAGGCCACCTTGTACATTTCCCTCTGCCCTGTTGCATCTCCCAAACAATTGCTCGCCAGTACTGTTCAACCTACCTTGAAACACCAAATCCTGCCTAAGAACACCTTTCAGACTTTAAAAAAAATATTTCAACATCTAAAGAGGAAAAAAAGATGCAGCAACACAAGTACTAGGCATCATAGTTTCAAAAGCTATACATTTACTTTTTTTACTTATTTGGCACTTCCTTCTGCCAAACATTTTTTAAATCAGTGAGCTGCTTATTTTAAAAGAAATTCTTGGCAGCATTAAGAATGACTTCCAGTAAAATCAAAGCCTAATGACACAGTTGATCTTATTTGTAGATCATTTAGAATACAGAGGTGAAAAAGTAAAGTAGAAATGGGTTCTGTCTGGTTTGCACTTATGACTCCTCAAGATGTAATAGCTGAACTATCTTCATCCTACGCTCCTTACAGTGTAATGTGTTTTTTGTTATCTGCTTAGACAGTCATAAATCAGCAGCTAATTAGCACAAATGACATGACCTGATGCATTTAATGCTACCTTTTGTACCTTCCATCAGATATCCCACTGCAATACGAGCTGGCCTCTAAATTAAAATAAGATATATAGTTGAAAGGAAGTACTTTAATTAAGGAACTTGCCTACTGTACAGTTCTATAAATCATTAAAGGAAATTTTCCTTGACTAGCAAAGAAGGCAATGTAAAAGGCAAATTTCACCCATAAGGGTTATTAAGTTTTTGCACTAATAAGAATGTATTACAATAACTAGATGAACTTAATAGCAGTACCTCTAGTGAACTTATTGCCCAGGGAAATTCCTCTGAAAGCAAGGCCCATAATGAGTCTTATGAATAGCATAAAGGCAAAAAGGGATAAAAGACCTAATGTTTAGGTCCCCTGCCTTAGGTCTTTCATAAATTTAGTCCATTGTTTGCAGCTGTCTGACATAAGAGATTTCCTAGTTCCTGTTAAAAGCTCCTTTATTATTGAATTAAGCACAAAATATAAAACACAAGTTTATAAAGTAAAGTCAATGTACAACAACTCAACTCAACAACAACTCAGTCTTGTTTTGTTTTGATAACAGCATATCCAGCTTTGTATGTTTCAATTTTAAAACATACATTGAGAAACACTTCATCTGGGACCTTGGTAGATGCGAGATGGCAGTTTAAATGAAGCCACTCTACAATTTCCTAAAATAAATAAATTCATAAAACAATATGTGCATTAGATAGTTAATTATGGCACAAAAATCCTTTACTTTCTTCACATTCCTGTTTTCACACATATTACATCTATTACAAACATTGGTAATAGTGTGCTCATCTTACCGTATATACTGTATGTAGAAGCCACTGCATCAAATAGAAATATCCTGTGTTCTGCAACTTATTATGTGAATGAAATAACTCAATTTCACTGACATCATCTTAAGTAATACTGGCTTTCAAAATACCCCAATTAAATATAAATCTTTACATTTTTTAATCGGAGAGAACAATTATAATTTATTGAAATAATTTTAATATTGTTTCATTCAAATATATTCTAGGTAAAGAGAACATTTTTTAATTAAGATAAAATAAAAATCTCGGACAGCGAATGCATCTTTAGCAAAATTGAAATTATTCTCAAAGCTGGACAACAGAAAGATTAAGAACTGAAATAACAATATTGTTAAAAACATAAGCAGAAATATTCCATAAATGTCCTACCTTCCTTGGACCTTTATGTCAGATATGGCGTAGAAGTATCTTGACAAGTTATGTTCATCGACCACTGTTGCTCCTGTAGCTGGTCTCAGAAGTCTTATCCTGAGGTCAGTGATGGTGAAGAAGTCCCTTAAGTTTTTGGTCGTGTCCAGCTGTCCATAAAGAGAAGCCACATTGTGCAGCCGAGGTCCTGCAAAAAGGGCGAATCGGTCTTTGATCTCAAAACGAACCGTTTTGTCATTTTTCCATACATATCCCCTGGAATATTCTTCTGTACAAATGATGTCCAACAGTGTGCCTTGGGTCAGATCATGGACAGTCTTGGGTTCCATTTTGAAAGCTTCCAAGCAGTCTGTGGCATAGAACTGATATGGCTGCCAAGATCGACCATAGTCTAGTGACTTCTCAAGGATCATGAGTTCTGGGCGACCAGACTCAAATGTTATTACAATGTCATCTGTGAGCTCTATAGTCTTGTTCCAAGATAGAGTGATGTTGACCAACAGTGGCTTTGGATACTTCTTCCAGGATGTTGACTGCCAAAATGTAGTTGGGTTTCGACCTTCAAAATCAAACATCAATTCAGGAGGGTGTGCCAGCTCTTCAGTGCTAGCATCACATTCATTATTGCACATATAAGGATTTTCCTGGAATAAAAAGAGACAGAAATAAGACAAATAATGAAGACGGTCATTATGTACTTTCTTGCTGCGAGATTTACAGCTTTGTGTAGAAAAAAAAGTATGGTTTAGTTCACAAGAGGATTGCAGAGGGTTATAAGTGTTTCCGTATATACAATTGTATAGGGTTGTAGGACATATTTGTGATATATAATTGCAATTACAATTTAATGTATCTAGTATTGTTGTGCCAAACGTACAGGGAGTAGAACCCAGATGAGAGAGTGTTATAAACGTCTAGACTAGCATCTATTTGTTATGTAGCTACAGTATTTCCACAAAACATCACTCAGCCACTTACAAGAACACCTACATGCATAAGATTTTGCTCTTCTTAATGAAGACACACATTTTCACATATTCCTGGGTCATGTCTGGGTTAAATTTTCAATAATTAAATTTTACCTAAATCTAATTATTATTACTAACCTTGATTTATCTGCTTTCTGCTTATCTGCTGTTGTAGTTTGCAGCTGAAAATCTCTATGAATTATTCAAGCAATATGCTACATTTTTCCATAATTGTATCCTTGACTACAACATGTATATAACGTAGACAGACTTCCCTTGAGTAAGTCTTTTATGTTACCTTCATAATATCTCATAGACTACATAATCAGTTCTGTGCAGCATTCATAGCCATTTATGATCACTCTTCCAAAAGACATGACATAGATTTTGATGATGAATCCTAACTCTAATTTTCCCCATTCCAAAGTCTATTCCTTACCCTGATCCACAGCTCAAAATGTAAAATACACTGTGATGCACTTTGACAAACATAAGGAACATCTGTGTTTCTGTTATGAATGTTAGAACATCTTACGTGGCCTCCACGAAGGCATTATGTATGTTACATAAAGCCTAACTGAAATGAACTCTGACCCCGGTGACTTAGTATTGTGAAAACAGTTCAAAAAGAATAGCCATCAAACAACTCTATGCAAGCTTTCTGAGAACACTGTGCTAGAAATACAAACCTGTTTTCTTTACAAAGTGCAGGGAAAAGCTAACAAGTGCTATAAACTTTCTGGCCTTGATGTTCTTCAATCTATCAAGTCTAACAGTGTCCTCACTTAGAAATGTCCCCTTTAAAACATTTGTACTGTTTGCCACAAATCATTACACCACAATGTACTACAATCTCTGGGGCTTGATCCAGACATCTGCTGTCCTATTAGCTTCAGGCTAGGGAAGTACTTCAGGAAAGACTTTTCACAAGATACTAGCTCCAATTTATCGGGACAAGATAATCCGCCACTTGATTAGGTAGGAGATGTCAGCAGCTTTGTCTGGAACACTGCCGAGGTGATTGGAGTCCTGAGCTGTAATTCAGAAAGGTAGAGGGAAAAAATGTTTCCTATAATAAGCTTTTACTTTTTCCTGTCCTCCAAGGCAAGGTGAAAATGAAGCCTAAAACTGAAAGGCATTTAGCCATCTATCACATCGTGAATCACATTACTCTTCTGATTTGTGGATCCCCCATAGTCTATTTAAAAGACAGGAAAGTGGCTTAGAGAATAAGTGCACCCGCAAATAGTGCATTTTTCGGAGTGCTCTTACTTTTACGTTACAGTTTGGATTTTAATAAGTGTTACCTTCTCACCCTCTCATTGGATTTCCAGTACACTCTCCTAAAACACACATTATCATGCTCTTCACAGTAAGATTCTTTTGATAATTAATACGAAAATTGGTTTTAAATAGTAACATAATTTAGCTTTGGTGTCAGCTAATCATTCATAATGACCAAAGCTTATATTAGAAATAGATTAATAATTCAATATTACAAACAGGTTTCAACATTTTCGAAACATCAGACTGTATTGTGCCCCAGGTTAGAAATAAAGGAAGTAAAAAATAATTGCATTTCTAATTTATTATAGTTATAAACCACCGACCACACGTTGAACACAGATAACAACATTAACTTCTGAAAGCACAAATATTTCTTTTTTTGTCCTGGAATGAAATCAAAACTTTGACCTTAGTTCAATGAAGGTTTCTCCCAGATCAATCAACTTAACACACACCCCTTCAAACCATGAAGAATAATTCAAACAGTGTTGAGTTGTGACTAGTCTCTTTGCATTTATTTTAGCTGTGCTATACAGTAGATATTGTAAGGATAATGCTGTACAGTACCTATGGCAAAACTTTTTGAAGGAATTTTAAGAAACATTCTCAGAAGTAATGACTGCAGTATTTTCTTAAACATTCTGGCCAACATCAGATATTTCCTCACTGTGCTGAAAAAAGTGAGGAGTGGTTCTTTTAAAAACTTGTATTGTGCTATATATGATATCAGGTAATTACCACTGAAATACACACACTTTTTAACTAGACATGAATGTATCTCTATTGATTTCTTCAGGCAGGCACAGAATTACACGGTCTAATACTGAGAAGCCTTAGTGGATATATACTAACATAAAGGTTAGGACCTTTCATTAGAGCCTACTCTGGTACTGATTTAACAACAAAATACTGCCTTATGAAGATCAATACCCTTGCTGGTCATTTCAAACCGGAGGCTTGAGAAAAGCACTGAAGATCGCCATTGAAAATCAATGGGAATGTTCCGTTTTATTTTACGGCACTGAGTGCTCTGTTAGGGGATTAATGGTTTGGAGCACATTAAAATAACTGACATCACTACTGCTGTAGACCAGATCTGTAATTATAGAAGCTGTTTCTATTAATCCTAATCTGATCTACACAGACAAGAAATCAGAGGAAGCCATGTATATTAGAGTTGGTGGAGCCATTTAAGCATAAAGGTCAAATTAAATTGCACCTAATGATGTCTTTCCACAAAAACATCCGAGGTTAATCCAATATTGTGTGTCATTGATGAAGTGAAAAGTAGAAGGAATTTGAGTAGAATATTCCTCAGGAAACCAGTGAACTGCACTAATCCAGCAGTTGTTATCCCCATTAAAAGTGTTCCAGGTAATTTCAACTGCTGAACATTAAAATCACATAACAAATTACAACAGTCCCTCCTTTGCACAATATCATTTTTTGGTAATTTTTGTTTTGTTGGAGAATATGGCTTTTTAATGGTTAATTTAGCACAGCTTTACAAATACAAATGATCACAAATAATGACAATAACCCGATCTGTAGTTTCAGGAAGAGACGATGCCCTTAATTTATTATTGCTATCAATTGTAGAGCTTATTTACAATACTGAGCACAATCTTAAGTTAATTCAATAAAGATCTATGGTACGTTGAAGGAAGAACAAAGAAAATCTTTACTAAAATGTTGAAAATAAGAAACCCTTTCCATCTACAGCTGATATTTCAGGGTTTTAAATGTGAATAAGATATGGCTTTTCAGGCTGGCAGTTTTTTGCCTCAGGATTACGTGATCACTGATAGAAGATGTGACTGGGGAATATAAATTTACTGTCCACTGACAGGAGTGGCTGACATATAGGTCTAACCAATCAAACAAATCCTTTTGTGTGACAGATGTTTCTGACTTGAAACCTAGATCATGGATTGCTCTCTCTTTCTTTCTCCTCACGGGTAATGTGATCAACAGAAAAAAAAACATATTTACAGAAACGTTATTTCTATGTAACTCTGAATCATTATTTTTATTTGAACCTTAATGACCTGGACAAATCTGTAGTTACCACTGATTTTCAGAAAAACACTAAAATGTAATGAAAAGCTTTTGTAAAGATCCTGATATATACAGTACAAACCAACCAAAAAGTGTAAAAGAAAAATGCTTGAATTGTTATTTCTAACATTTAACACTAGAAATACAGCATATTTTTCTAAATTACTTTAATATATATATAGCATGTTACATTTATGGAAAGAGATAAGCAAAATTGTAAGATATGTAATGAAATCCTTGCATTTTTAAATATTATATTTCTGACTTCATAATTATGTTGCATGCATAAGTCACCCTTGTAATTTATTTGCAAAGATTTTCTGATATCATTTTAATAGAAAACAGCTTCCCCTGCTACATATACTCTATTTGTCAAGAAACATACTGTAGATAGGTAAGAACAGGAAAGACTGCCAGAAACACCACTGTATTATTGTAAGCATTATTACCCAGTTCTTTGAAAGTTTAAAAGAACAAAAGGAACCTTTTTTTTTCTCAGGCAGTCAGGTGTGGGTTAATCTTATTGCTTCTGCTCAAATAAGACCTTGTCTGCTAAGAAAGATTTTTCCCTGGTGTAGGATGTGATTGAAGCTGTTGCTAGTTTCAATCTCTCTTCCTGCACATGCTAACACCTTGTGGACTTTTTTTCACTCAGCAACAAAGACAGAAGGGCTTAACCTCACTGCAGCGTGAATATTGGAAGCTGTATCACAGATTACAGGCAGTAATAGACACCTGGGTAAATCCCATAGAGGATTATAGTTAGGATTTCAAACTGGTTTAGGCCAAGGAGTTCACCAGGTCCACATCCTGAAAAAGTGCAAAACAAGTTCTTACAGACCCTTTTCAGATAGTGACTTCTATAGGGCTGTCACAGCCACAGTTATCTTGGAGATATTGAACATGATTATAGTCTAGATAAGCTGGAAACTGAGATGGTTTAAGGTGAGCTGATGAAATATTGTGGGTGTTGGCAGTTCAGCAGAAATTCAATAGTGCTTTAATGGCACTTATGTATAGAGGTGTTTTACAGCAGTGCAGGGCATCCCAGTGACCTCAGGAATTATGATTCAGGACGATGTATAAATTCAAGCTATAACTGCCATAAAACCACTGATATATGATTTGTGGGATGCATGAATCCTAAAAACAGTTTTGGGACAAGAAAATCATCTCACTCTGCTTGTAAAAAGGAAATGTTATGATATTATATTACACTTTAAACACAATTGAAGGCTCCGCTGAGTAAAATGTTAATAGATCTGGATTTGAAATCCAGCAGCAGCCCCTACAGAAGACATTTCAGATTTAGAGCTATATCATAGTGAAAGCTGGAGAGAAACAAAGTCATTTTGCTGTTACACAACCACAATGTATGTTCCACATTACCACACTACAAAGTATGTCATTTAAAACCTCAGACATTGTAGGCTCTTTCCCCTCATAGAGTGCTTGCTGAAACAAATGGTTTGGATCAGAAACTTATGCTTTGTTAGTGACCCTGTTTTCCTTCATGTTTTTTTCAGTCACAACACACTGTTTCGAAGTAAAAGAACCTGTCCACAAGTAATTAAAATAACTACCTATTTTTACATTGGCACTAAATGGAACAATGACACCTACTTCAACATCCATCTGCTGTTATGGTGATGAGGTGTAATGAGAAAAAGGTAAATGCAGCATGTGATAAACCTCTATGGTATAAATTAGAATAACTGTAAGATTATCTGAGTTGTTCTTTTAGTCTGTTTGGTTAGCAATAACAGAATTATTGGTTCAATCTTTACCTTTTCTGCGTAGAATACTGAACAATAAATGGAAGACTTCTTGACACTGGTATCACTTCTTTAAACTTCTCCAAGAGCACATACAAACCAAAATCACCAACATCTCTGACTGTACATAACAGTTTAGGAGTACAATGAAAAATCTTTAGACATTACAATTTTACCTTAAGTCCTAGAGACACTTCTAAAGAAATCCATTAAATGATTAAGGCAATTCACAAGTTCATGCTTGTCAGAATGTAAGCTCAAATGTTGACCTTTTCATGCACAAACAAAAACCCCTAAACCACCACCTCTTTCAGATGACTTGGTTTCATAACGGACTTGTTATAAGCTGCAGAAAAATACTGACGTCTACTGTATGTCACAGATATTACGGTGATTCTCTTCCACAGTCTTAAATGGTTGAGTTAAATTGTACCTCAACATTATATAGAGAAGTAAAGAAAATCAATGTCTTCTAGGTGTGTATTTTTCAAATTATTAAACTAATCAATATTACCAATTATTTGAACCACACAGATCTAGAGTTATTGTAAAACCTACAAAGCTCATTTTCTACAAAATGCATTCGTGCTTTAAATGCAAGCCTGATTCAATTCTGATTGCAGGTCCTAGAAATTCAGATAATGCATTTCATGTGAACATTCTCAGATTGTAATGAGTAAATAAAAAACAACTACACTTTTTTTTTGCATCATCTTGAATTTTTTGTTGGCAACAACAAAAGCAATGTTGATGCGGTGCCTAGTTGATGTAGCTATGAGAACCTGGATGATATCTGTTCTTCTGTGACATGATCTAGATAGATAGACTTCAAGTCACTCTCACCTGCGATGAATCTAAGCCAAAGTCCCAGAGGTGAAAGAAATAATGTCACATAGATTCTGAATGTCTGCCAGACAGAAATGACTTTCAGTCACCTTGACCTGAGCTGAAACTTAACCCACATCCCAAAGGTAAAAGAAATCAGTCACCTCTGGCATGTGTTGAAGTACTGCACAGTCCTATGCATTAATAGTGCTTCACAGCTGTACCTAAGGTTATAAGGTTGGCGGAATAACTCTCTTATTAAAGTGTGACATTTAATGAGCACCGATTTCACAGATTGTGGGAGTAATCTAATTTATCTGTTCAGTCCATCAGATGGAATTATTAGTTAAAATTATAAGATCCCTCTTTACAAGAGCTTTGCTCCTCACTCAAATATTCTCTTCAGAAACTGTTTCGAGGTACAGTTCTGAAAAAGGTACTGTATAATTAATAGGTGAAACATCATCATCATTGTGTATTCATTGCAAACGATTAAGTTTTAAACATTAAATTAATATTCGGGGAGTATTATACAATTCATTTTTTACAGTAACAGCTATTGCTAAGTACTGCCACTCTGTATTTGAGACAATTTTATAAAATAATGTATTAAATACGAATTATTATCAAACCTAGTAACTATTTCCCTCTACCATTTCAAAGTTTAATTAACTATTTTTCACATAAGAAAATAGTAACAATGTTTTATTGACCAAACTAATTAAAAACACAGGGTATCTGTATTCTGATGGTTTAAGGAAACAGCACATTTGAATTCAGCATTAATATCACACTTTTCATATCTAAGAAAACATTTTACAATTATGCATTATGAAAGAAAAGGAAAATAACTGGCTGTTTTTTTACATGTTAACAACCATCACAAATGTATTTCACTCTACTCTGTACATACAATGCTTTGAAAATGTATTCACCCACTTTCAATGATGTCCCATCCATTTATTTTCTAACTTATTCAGGGTTTGAGGGGAGCTGAAGCCTACCCCAATGGCCAAGCAATGGGCACAAGGCAGGATACTCCCTGGATGGGATGTCATTCAGAAACCAGCACATACTCATACCAAGGCCAAATTTCCCAGAAGCCAATTAACCTACCAATATGTCCAGAAGAAACCCACATACAGGGAGAACATTCAAACTATACAGATACAGTAGCACCCCAGTAATTGAACCCAGGGTCCCAGCACTGTGAGGCAGCAATGCTAACCACAGAACCATTGCACCATCCTACTAAGTATTTTTTTTTAAATAATGAATTTTATAGTATTATAATATTATATATATATTATAATTCCCGTCCTCCAATGTTGCAAGTGTGTCCCATGTGTTTATATTATTTTTTTAATATAAACGTTTGAACTCACGCTGAACTTTAATGGGTGAAAGAAGTTACGTTGTAAGCAAAAACTGCAACAAAAACTTTAAATAATAAATATGTTAATGGCATAAATATAACCCCCGCCCCTCCTTGAGTTAATACTTAATGGAAGAACCTCTGGCAGCAATTAGACTTTTTGAACAAGTCTTTAATTCTCTTTGTAAACTTGCTCAATCTCTGTCAAATTGGTTGCAGATCACAGATGGATGGCCATTTTGTATTGACACATAATACAAATTCATATTCAGGTCTTTGACTGTTCCCCTCAAGGACATTCACTTTCTTCTCACGGTTACATCCCTATAGCAGCTTGCTCAGTTTGGAGGAACAGCCTGATCTAGGCAGTGTTTGGATGGAAAAACCTTCGTCTTCTTAATGATGAACTTTTCTGTACTCAAAGGGATATTCAGTGTCTTTGAATGTTCTTGCACCCTTATCGTGATCTGTGCCTTGCTGCAACTTTATCCTTGAATAACTTTGGTTGCAGATCACTGATGGATGGCAATTTTGTGTTGACACATAATGTAATTTCATATTCAGGTCTTTGACGGGCCCACAAGGACATTTACTTTCTTCTTGTTAAGACATTTCAGCATAGACTTGGCCTTGTGCTTTGGGTCACTGTCCTACTGAAAGATTAATTTTAATCCCCGTTACAGGTCTTTCTCTCAGATTTGCCTGTACTTTGCACCATCTATTTTATCGTTAACTGACAAGCTTCCCAGCCTATGCTGTTTAGGTGATGCGTTGTGCCAGGTGTTAGACCAACAGATTCCAGCTTTGTCTTTTCTAATCACAAAAACCTTTTGCCACATGTGTTTTGCAGTTTTCAGTTAAATGCTTTATCTGCAAAGTCCTGGCAGATTTAAGATGGGTTTTGTCATTCTGCTATACAGTACATGCCAGCTTTGTGGAGTGACCAGGAATTGTTGATTCATTGACCTTTTCATCCATCTCAGCCATTGATCTCTGTAGCTCATTTAAAGTCACTTTTGCCACACAGTTACATTCTTACTCAGTTTGGAGAAACAGTCTGAACTAGGCAGTGTTTGGGTGGTAAGAAAAACCTTTCACTTCTTAATGACTAACTTCACTGTACTCAATGGGATATTGAGTGTCTGAATGTTTTTACACCCTTATCCTTATCTGTGTCTTTCCGCAACTTTATACTTGAGTTGTTTTGAAAGATCTTTGGTCTTCATGGTTGAATGTTTGCTTTAAATTCACTACCTGACAGGGGAACCTTACAGTGTTCAACTTATTTCTTTCACCCATTCAGTTTGAGCATTTTAGTTCAATTTTAGTGATTAGAACAATTCAATTTAAAACATAATTAGTATGTTTAATGAAGCTTCACTGGAAAGGGGTGAATATGTTTGCTAGGTACTATACATAAGCTTACAATATAAATATAACTTTGAAGCAATGTTGATAAGTAAGTTGATATTAACATTTTGTAAAGAAACGTCTAGCATACACAGCACAAATAAATGTTTTTTTTCATTAAGAGAGTAATGTTTATATTCTAGACATATTTTATGCAGCTTAAACTCTAGTTCTTTAAAATCCGCTTATTATTGAACTTTATAGTTAGTAATTTTCTTTTCCCATCTCTGCATGATACGCAGGTTGCTCTTGTGTACAAAGACCTTGACAAATGCGACACTGTGTGTAATGTATAATCAATCTGAGATCTAATGTATGCTGCATTTTTAAATTAAGTATGACGTTATATTGCTTTGGTTTAATTAAAATTCACCAAGCAGAAGTAAATGTAGAAACCTGTGTTTAATTAACCACTGGCTTCATTATTTATCCCATGTGTATCCAGTTTGGTGAACCCAAAAGTACTTAATTATAGGGGGATATTCTAAATGTCAAATCAAATACTTAACTGTAAGATTTATATGTATATTTTTATGATAGTGTTGCAAAATGTCTTCCATAGTACACTAGAGTTTCTCTAAGTAATCATTAAAAGCAAATCACGGGTAGTGATCATTTAATTTTCTAGACGTGCGAAATATACTTTAAATTCTGGTTCTTGATGCTGCTGCTTGATGGATGAAAGCTATGCAGTACCCATCACACTGGGGATTTCACTTTACGTATCTGACAATACAGTTCTACTGACACATGAACCTTGGGAATAGAGCTCTCACCCAGTTTCAGTTTCTTGTTTTCTGAGATGGTTTTTAGTTTAGGATATGCATTCACTTCATAGAATAGTCTAGAACTTGTAAAAATAAAAATGTCAAATCCTTCTGGTCACTCTCAAAACTAGAGTTTGCCAAAAGATCTTACTTTATTGCACTTTGTTAAAAGTCTATAATTAATGGACCCATATTGAAAAGTCATGTAGAGTTTTGTTCAATTCTTAAATTTATTAAGGAATCATTGTTGTTTTACAGTTTTTTTATTCAGAAAAGGTTTCAAACGGTTAGTTTCTCACCTATATGAAATGAATAGAACTGTTCCTTAGTAATCTTTCGTTTTTAGACTGTGGAAGCCTTTGGGAAATGAAACTTAGAGATCTTGTTTTAATACGAGTCACAATTCACTTATTTGTAAGTATGCCCTTATTACGTTTCAGCATAAATAAACTTGGTGGTTACAGTCTGTGTGTGTGATGAACACCCATGGATGACCTGAAAAGGCTACAGGGGGCTGTTGCTCTAATTAACTCATTTTGTCCTGAAGGCAGACAAAATAAAAAATAGAAAAAAAAGGAAACTGATAAATTAAGTAATAAGCAGTCAGCAAGACCAAGATAAGTTTGAAGATACTGTACAATATATGAGACAATAGGAAATGTGTAAATCTTGAAGAGACTCTGCACGCTAATGCCACATTGAGTTGTCAGAAATGAGGCACATTACTAAGAGGTTTTAAAAACTATAGCAACATTATATAGTTACTTATGAGTTAAATATTGTCTAGTGTAATAAGCAATCTTATGTGTTCAATATTTACAAAAAAAATGTTAAACCAAATTGACGTTTTGTAGTTGTTCAGGATTTCTTCTACATTAAGTTATCAGGGAAATGGGAATAATTTTAAAGCATCATATTTTAAGAATGTACTTGATTTAAAACAGTTAGTATAAGTAATTGATACTTTAAAAAAAGATGATCTGATTACCATAGCACAGAAATAAATTAGCATGAATGTTCAAAGCTGAGTGAAAAGGGTAGAGGTTCCTCTATTCCAAATATTATTTTTTATCAAGTGTCATAAAAATAAAATCTACAAAATATTTAGTTAAGTTAAACCAGAATACCTATAGTTATTACGTTACTCAGAATACTTTATTTAAAAAATATAGGGAAACTGAAAACTTTGACAAGTTATATATATATTTTTTTTATTTCCTAAATGCAATAATAAATAATTCAAACTTTAAGTTTCAGTTAACCAGAATTTGCAGAAGAACACAGTATACCAAAGTCATAGACACACAGAAAAGTCATATTTAAATATATATTTTGGAGTTGGGAGTTTTGATAGACTTTTCTGTCATTTCAAATGATTAAAATATATCTTTTTTTTATTTTTTGCAAAGCTCGCCCTTGATCATTTTGTCCTTTGTTCTTTCCTCCAGCTCGCGTTTTTGTTTAGTCAAACTCTTCCCGTTTTTTCTCCTTTCTTTGCAGCTTTTCTTTTATTGCAAGCCCTTCTGCTTGTGCTTCCACTTCTCTTGTGCTTTCAGTTCAAGCTGACAATTCAGCAGCAGAGATCGATGGGGCTGACAGGAACCTCTGAAAGCATGTGCAGAGTGTGTGTTATCAGATCAGTTGCCTTTTCTAATGCAACCCACCTGCAATGATAGATGTTTTTAACCTAAAAAATACATATATATCCCGCATGAGTACCCCTGCCGAGTCATTTCATTAGGCCTGACTGCACAACATAAAATGATAGGAATGACAATACAAATGCGTTGCACTTCACACATTCAAATCTCCTGTCAGGCCCTTGATACTACGCCGAAACCAGCTGGTCACAATAAAACAAGCAATCTGATTTGGGCCTTTCAACTTTTTATAGGCAAATAAATACATTTTAAATTAACAATTTCAACAGAATATCCTCGACTCCAATAAAGATGTATTCACACTTATAGTTCATCATTATAACGGAGAACAAATAAACTTATCAAAGCAAAACAAGAACTTTTAACAGTAAAACAAAGCAGGCTATGATCAAAATGTAAAGTTCCAGAAACAGGGCTTTCTTGAAGATGTTTTTGGTGTTAACTGACTGAACTGTGTTTTTCTTTCTCTGGCAAATGAAGCTACACTGAAAAAGCAGACAAAGTACACAACATACAGTGCCTTGCGAAAGTATTCGGCCCCCTTGAACTTTTCAACCTTTTGCCACATTTCAGGCTTCAAACATAAAGATATAAATTTTTTATTTTATGTGAAGAATCACCAACAAGTGGGACACAATTGTGAAGTGGAACGAAATCTATTGGATTTTTGAAACTTTTTTAACTAATAAAAAAATGAAAAGTGGGGCGTGCAAAATTATTCGGCCCCCTTGCGTTAATACTTTGTAGAGCCACCTTTTGCTGCGATTACAGCTGCAAGTCGCTTGGGGTATGTCTCTATCAGTTTTGCACATCGAGAGACTGAAATTCTTGCCCATTCTTCCTTGCAAAACAGCTCGAGCTCAGTGAGGTTGGATGGAGAGCGTTTGTGAACAGCAGTTTTCAGCTCTTTCCACAGATTCTCGATTGGATTCAGGTCTGGACTTTGACTTGGCCATTCAAACACCTGGATACGTTTATTTGTGAACCATTCCTTTGTAGATTTTGCTGTATGTTTGGGATCATTGTCTTGTTGGAAGATAAATCTCCGTCCCAGTTTCAGGTCTTTTGCAGACTCCAACAGGTTTTCATCCAGAATGGTCCTGTATTTGGCTGCATCCATCTTCCCCTCAATTTTAACCATCTTCCCTGTCCCTGCTGAAGAAAAGCAGGCCCAAACCATGATGCTGCCACCACCATGTTTGACAGTGGGGATGGTGTGTTGAGGGTGATGAGCTGTGTTGCTTTTACGCCAAACATATCGTTTTGCATTGTGGCCAAAAAGTTCGATTTTGGTTTCATCTGACCAGAGCACCTTCTTCCACATGTTTGGGGTGTCTCCCAGGTGGCTTGTGGCAAACTTTAGACGAGACTTTTTATGGATATCTTTGAGAAATGGCTTTCTTCTTGCCACTCTTCCATAAAGGCCAGATTTGTGCAGTGTAAGACTGATTGTTGTCCTATGGACAGACTCTCCCACCTCAGCTGTAGTTCTCTGCAGTTCATCCAGAGTGATCATGGGCCTCTTGGCTGCATCTCTGATCAGTCTTCTCCTTGTCTGAGCTGAAAGTTTAGAGGGACGGCCAGGTCTTGGTAGATTTGCAGTGGTCTGATACTCCTTCCATTTCAAGATGATCGCTTGCACAGTGCTCCTTGGGATGTTTGAAGCTTGGGAAATCTTTTTGTATCCAAATCCGGCTTTAAACTTCTCCACAACAGTATTACGGACCTGCCTGGTGTGTTCCTTGGTCTTCATGATGCTCTCTGCGCTTTCAACAGAACCTTGAGACTATCACAGAGCAGGTGCATTTATACAGAGACTTGATTACACACAGGTGGATTCTATTTATCACCATCAGTCATTTAGGACAACATTGGATCATTCAGAGATCCTCGCTGAACTTCTGGAGTGAGTTTGCTGCACTGAAAGTAAAGGGGCCGAATAATTTTGCACGCCCCACTTTTCATTTTTTTATTAGTTAAAAAAGTTTCAAAAATCCAATAGATTTCGTTCCACTTCACAATTGTGTCCCACTTGTTGGTGATTCTTCACATAAAATAAAAAATTTATATCTTTATGTTTGAAGCCTGAAATGTGGCAAAAGGTTGAAAAGTTCATGGGGGCCGAATACTTTCGCAAGGCACTGTAAATTCTCATGTACCGTATGAGCCTTAATAGAAAGAAATTCCCCACCCTATTTCAGGGCTGTCCCACCCTATTCAGCAATCTCTTCAAGCCCTTCTTCTTCCCATCAGCCTTTTCTGATGTAATAAGACATCACAGATTGATTGGCCAGAATCTTTTCTCATCAGTAAAGTGGATGTTTTCTAGAAACATTATTTCTAATAGTAGCTGCAGCAAGTGTGGTTTACAAAGCAGATGATTAGGAATCCACTTCTTCTTCTTCTTCTTCTTCTTTTTCACAGCCTTAGTCCCAGACTGTCCTGGGGTCAGCTGCTTTGGTTGCTCTTCTCCATTTGTCTCTGTCGAGCACATCTTCCTCACTCACTTCACATACCTCCATATCTTTTCTCACACAATCTATCCATCTCTTTCTAGGCCTGCCTCTTCCTCTGTTACCTTCCACCTCAAATTCCATTACCCTCTTTGTTACTTCCTCAACGTCCCTCCTCATGATATGTCCATACCACCGTAACCTCGCCTCTCGCATCTTCTCAACCACATCCACCACCCTACATCGTCTACGGATTTCTTCATTTCTGATCTTATCCTTCATTGAAATCTGCAGAATCCATCTCAACATCCTCATTTCAGTTCTTCTCATCAAGTTCTCTTCCCTCTTTCCAACTGCCAAGCATTCAGCTCCATATAGTAGTACAGGTCTAATCACAGTCTTGTACATTTTGCACTTTAACTTTCTGGGAATTTTCCTGTCACAGATTATTCCAGTTATTTCTCTCCACTTGTTCCATCCAGCTTTCACTCTTTGTTTTACTGGATTAGGAATCTACTGCTAAACAATTATTTAAATTGCAGCAATTTTACTTACCAACCACATTCTCTGTCAAGGAGAGGAAATGTGAAGTCAACACTTAGAAGAAAGAAGTTAGGGTTAGACAAATAAGTCTCCTAATAAGAGACTCATTTTTTAATACCTGTCCCTGAAATTGCTCTACATGTGGACAGCTCTACAGCAGAAGCATTAAGGTACCTTGGGTAACCAATTTCTCAGATTACAGGAGGGATTAGGCAATGTGATTAATGCAATTCCTGCTGTCTCATAAAATGTTATCTAAGATGAGAATACCTTGCATATAGATGTGATGGTTGGATAGTTCTTTGTACCACCCTGCTTCTCAAACTGTATTCTCAGATCACTGAGCTACATTTCTTCCATACCTCTGGGATAGGTAGTCAGAAGGCGTATTGTGAGACATAAAAATATTTAGGAGACCACTAATGGAGTAATATATAAGACCAGTAATTGACAAAATGTATTGTTGAGGACATTACTAACAACCTGTAGCATTATCCAATACTAGTACCTTTCTCTCCAAAGTTAAAGGTAAAGGGTATGCTACCATACAAAGGGTTAGAGTTATTCCAAATGGGAAAATGTCTGCTGTTTAGGTTTAGGAGTCAAGCACTCAAAAATATGCAGTTATTAGACTATAGAGAAAGGAACACATACTGCACATGTAAAGTCCTTTGTAATAATCCTAGTAATGTGTGTAATCTACAGTATATATAATGACAATGAGAATACTTGCATAAATTGGGCTAAAGGTTCTAACTGCAAACTGAATAACAGCACAGAGAGCACACCATTGTTCACTGTATTATACAAATTTGAAAGATCTTCACCACTCTCGCATAACGGTTAAAGTACATGAATTATTCTAATGGAGAATTTCTCAAAATAACAAAACAGAGATTGTAATTCCAAGCAGTTGGAAGCATTTTCACTATTAAGAAACAATATACCACTAGGTGAGTTCAATTTTCAGGCCTTAGCAATAACAAGCAATTTGCAGCAAATTCAAAATCAGTGCAGAACCTGATAAAACCAGGAATTATCAGACCTTGGATAACCTCAGTTAGCAGCATTACCCCATTGTAGCCTAATCTTGTCTGATCACAGAATTTAAGAAGGTCTGTTTCATTAATTCTGGGATGGGAGAAGTCTAAGTTTGCTGTTGTAAGTGGTAAGCTTCAATCTATCCCTCTGAACCAGAATTTCAAAACCAATATCGAACTATAGGTGGGAGTCACTGTGCTAGATAAGGTGCTGTTATGCAGATGAGATTCTAAACTACATCATGACTACTTGGTCATTACATATCCTATGTCACAGTTCATAAGAGCAGGGGTGTTAAAACCAATGTCCTGGCTCAATTCCACTGTAGAACTGAACTCTCTGGCCCACCTACAATTCCCTCTTTAATTGGCGATATAATTTCTAATTTCTTCACATCAGCAGCTACAGTATGTAATGAGGTTGCTTACACATCACGGCTGCTGCACCAAACACAGGAGGAAGCTGTACTCCCATTCATCTTCCTCGATGACAAGTGCTATAGAAATGAAATTATTAATTAACCTTTAATGATAAAAGTGATAACACGAGTGTGCATTTTTTGACAGCATAACGTAACGAAATTAGATGACCACTCACTCGTTTGTGAAGATCTTTGCCAGATTAAAGGGAGATCTACGATTAATGTAAATGTTACGATCCCTATGAAAGCAAAATGTTCCAATTATTCTAAAATATTCCAGAATGCTAAATAGATAAAAATGCTCTGCTCTTACACTGTCAGTTCCAGGGCACCAAACATTTTAAGTGAATTTTCTGCATTAATATAATTCACCTGATGTAACCACAGGCTTTAGATCATAAGATTTCTCAGCAAAAGCAGTAGGAAAATTAAATATTTTAAGAAAGTCTGACATACAGTATGTTACAGTTCTTTGGTTGGAGGACTACATCTGAATTGGAGGACAATATTGGAGGTTGGAGGACAAACTCTTTAACACGAAAGCAATCTAGACCAGTGCTCTATCCTTTGTTAATGTTAAAAAATTCAGTTTTTATTTTGTTGTGAAAGTTTAGAATACATACATTTTGTAAAACATAAATAAAATTTTCACAATTTCTTCATTCGTATGTGTAGTATTAAACCTAAAGTTATGATTCCTAATGTACTCAGCTGTTCCAGTGCTACCACCACTTGCAAAAAGAAATAAAGAAAATAGCAGTTTGTAGCCACTACAATATTTAAACCTCTCAAGAAAATTCTAACATTTTGGTCATTCACTATGTACTGTATATACAGTACCTTCATTACAGCATTAAATTAATAAATTAATGTGTTTTATATATATATAAAAACATATAGTTTTATAGTTACAGTTACATAAATAGTTATGTGTTCTTTTAATTTATAACTAAGACTGAATAAGCACACTGACACAACATTGTTGGCCTTAAATAATTGAAATAGTGCTTCTAATTTAATCACTCAAGTTCTGAAATGTGAATGTAAAGTATTTGGCTTTTACCAACATTGCTGTTAAATTATCTTCTCTGAAGATTTAAGCATTAGTTGTTAAATTATCTTGTCTGAAGATTTTGTTTCAGTTATTGTCAGAATTAATGGTAGATTCTATACATTAGTAAATATGCAGGGTACATTACATAGAAGCTTTCTTTTTTATCAAATATATGATCTTTGTATCTAATAATATGTCTTGATCAAGATCCTGGCTAGTTTTGCTTTTTCCAGCTAGTAGTAATGATGTATCATGGTCCCATGTGCCCTTCACTCCAATTACAGTAACTGGATACATAAGATTTGTGATAAGTATCAAAACACATTTTATCCACTGCAGTGTATGGCACTGTGCCAGGTCAACCCAAATTAATAATAAATGTTGATTGCTGCTATAAATGCTGTAATCCTGTAACTGTGGTTTAAGTGTGCTCCCTCATATATATAAATGTGAGTGTGAACACAATGTGAAGACAGTGTTTAGAAATGGATTAAAATGGTGCTAATATTACATTTGATAAAACAGAACATTATTTGAAAAATATACAGACATCACGATGGCACTAACATTTATTCTGGAGTTTTGGTAGGACTGGTTTTTTTAGTACAGGATGTACTTTGTGGATTCTTTATTTTTGTTCTTTTACAGGAAAAAAAAAAACGTTTCCCTTCTGCAAAAATTGCAGAAAAAGTCCAACAAAGACAGTATCCCAAGTACACTTGGCACACTGCATTTGGCCTTAATAATATTTTCAAGACCAAGTAAAAAAATACAGTAAACTTGTAATGGAAACTTTTCCTTGTTTTTTTTTTTTCTGAAGAAAGATGGTTTCTTAGTCCAGTGGGGTATTTAAAGTTTGCCTTGTCATCTTCTTTTGAGGCAAACAAAAGAAAGTGAACCCTCAGATGTGGGCATTGTGGTAATCCTGACCTTTTAGTTTCTCAAGGTTCGAAGTTCATCTCCATGTACATCCTGAGAGACTTCAGTCCAAAGTCAACTCAGTGCACTCACAGACCTACTGTATCAGCCCATCAATACACACTGCAGCTTTAGGAGATGGGAGGCTGTTTCTATTGATGTGAATTTATTCAAAACCTTCTTGCTGATCATAAAGAAGATACAGGAGAAAGTTTCAATAGCCTTGCCATGACCTTCTGACTTATGAAATCATCTAAACTAAGAGATATCATCATTTCATTTTATTCCAGTACACTGTCAAAGTAGGAGTAGGAGTGTTTTATTTCTACTAGACATCAGCACTGATAAACAGCATACAAAAACCATTTAACACATGTTTAAAGAGGTTATATGCATTTCTTAAATTGATGTTTTGTACTTAAATCAGAGAGAGACTTAATTTACAAAATATTTACCAACATTATTACCTGGGTTTGGGCTCTTTCTTCATTTTGTAGAACACACTGTGGGATTTTGAATTCTCTACCCATTTCTGCCGTTTACTGTATTTTATTTTACATTCTGTATTTTATTATTAGCAGGATTGGCTGGAGCAGGGGTGCCAAATCCTAATTGTGGAGAATCGAAGTCCTGCAGATTTTGCTGGCAGCTTTAACTTGTCAGTTTTCATAGATGTAGAAAAATATGTTAACCTCCCCTAATCAAGAAAATGGCTGATTCAATTAATTTACTCAAGAGTTTAATGGAATAAAAAATTAGCAAACATTAGGCATCCCCAGGATGGGAGGTGGACATCTCTGGAAAATGACTTCTTCACACTATGGGCCCAATTTTGATAGCTAGGGTAAAAGAGCAAAGGCAACAGGCGCTACAGCGCTAGAGGAAGTGGTTTGTACCAAAAGAATGACTATGAACAAAAATAGTGCTCAGTGGAAATCAAATGCAGTGAAATGAATTTGCATGAAGCCAATCATTGCACAATTGGAGGTGAAATTTACTGGCTAGCGGTGAGCCTCTAACATACTCTTCAACAGGCTGCTTACTACTGTGATTGTGCAATCAGAACTTATGAATGGAGGAACAAAACACGTGGAGGAGCATGATGCCTTTCGCACCTTGTGCCATTATCGAGAGAGAAACCATGGACACAGAGCACAGCTGAAGTGAACTTGCTGCCTTTTATTCAAATATAAGAGAAGGAAGCTTTTGAGTTCGATGCTGCTCTTAATGCGGTAGATAGATGCAACTAAATACACAGTATTGTCTCAACATCTGAAAATGTAACATTCGCAGATTCACTTATCTGCAGTTTGGTCTGCCTGATGGGGTGTTGGATGGAAAAACGCAGCTTTGAAAATAGCCTAGCAACATACTGGGACCATTTACCCACTACCCAGTAGTGATGCGCGGGTTGACTCCCACCTGCGGGCAGGTGCGGGTTCAAAAAAAAGATTTTAGATCAAGGCGGGAGGGTGCGGGTTCGTTTCTCACAACCGCGGGTGGGTAGGGGGGAAAAAAAAAGCCGACCCACGCCTCACTACTACCCAGCATCCGCATCTCAACATGGTCTTGTTTTTAGACTTTAACGAACACTCCAGGTTCTGTGTCAGAGGTGTGAGACGACTTTACAGGCTCACCAGCAGTTCATTGTCCTTTTCATTACAGGGCGGTATGCTAATCGAGAACAGGGAAGTTTGTGAATACTGTTATTTTAGTTGATCAATGTTATTTTAATTAACTTAAAACCAATGCATTAGTACTTTAATTATCATTTAACGGAGGGTTAATTATGCCTTTAAAGTCATATGTACTATATACTGTAGTACATTATGCAACGGTATAGGGGTGGACTTGGTTATATGCAAGTTTGGCTATTTGTGAGGATTCGGTGCAGAGATCCCTCTCAAATGTCGAGACCCTACTGTACTGTATATGAGAAAACGGATATACAGTTTATATAACAGGGGTGACCAATGCTAGTCCTGCAGACCAGCAATTCAGCAGACTTGATAGGTCTCTGTAAACCAGAACAACTTAAAAAGTTGAAAAAAGTGTGTAACATGAACACTTTCAAGGTTGTCTCCTTGGAATCAATGTCTATGAACAAACAAATAATTGCTATACTTCTTGCATTTAAAAAAAAAGTGTATTACAGGTGCATAGGAATATATATGCATATATACTGTATAGATATTCAAGTAATGACTATATTAAGGAAATTATTCATGAGGGGGGATTGTGTATAAATCAAGAGAGTGATTAGCTGCATCAATAAGTAAACTGCAAATTAGCAAGTAGAGATTAAATCCACACTGAAAAACAGGAATAAAAAACACAAATCTTTGGCTGTGGAGCCTTGTTATTCAATTTCCTTTTCAGTCTGGGATTAAGTTGTACTTGTTGTTATATACACAGTAACAGAGCAATAGGTGGAAGCAATATGGCAAATTTTTATAAAGGCTGGATAATGCTTGGAAAAGCAAGTGTACAGTATTTAGAGTATGGTGTGAATGCCTTGGAATGTTTAAAGATCTGCACAGGTTCAGATGACTTGCAGGCACATACGTATGGAAAATAATTGACTAGTGTCTGATGCAGGTCCAGACCTGCTGGACCTGATGTTGTAGGTGCAGAGAGTTCTGGAATCACACTAAACAGAAGAAGAAAAAGTGTCTCGTTGATAGTGCGGAGCTGACAGTTATTTTCTGACAAGCACATTGATTGCTTTACCAGAAACATTACAAAAATGTAAATATTCATTCTGAGGAGTAATGTGTGAACACAAAGAGCTATTGTAGTTGAGTTTCTACAGTGTTCCAGCACACTCTGTATTCAAGAAGCGACATGGTTTATCCTCCTCACTGTGTGGGAGGATGGAGGAAATCTCCGAGATTATTATACCAGAACTATTCGTCTGGAAAAAAAAATAATAAAAGTTTTGCAGTTCCAATAGAGATAATTGAGATTAACATTTACATTACAAATTGACAACAGACTATATTTACAGTATAGCACAGTTTACTTCTAACATTAGAAAAGAAGATGCATTTGCAAAATTGAAAAATATCTTTCTAAAGATGCAGAAAGTTGTTAAATTATCAATGCTTCGTTTTTAAATCAATAAAAGTACAAGTTATTCCAATATTAAAGAAAACAAAACTACGGAAGAGGGGCACAAAATCAGGAAGGCGATATTCATACAGTCTATTATGTATTCAACTGCAAAACAGGTACAAATCATAAAAACTGAAAACAAATGGGTGCAATACATTATAATGGGAAACAGAGGGAAGATAAATTTATGATTATAAAGATTCTTAAGATGTGTTTTCTTCAACCTCTTGGACATGATTTAAATTTTTTGTTCCACTGTTAACCACAAAATATGGAAGTACCATTGTTAACATTCACTTACCACTCCAGCTTTAAACATCTTTCCTGTCTTTGAATGGTGGGTTATAGGCTAGTTCTGATTTCAGTTACTTCATGAGTTATATGACTCTATTATTTATTATGACATTCTAGATCTCATAATAACATTTAATGCTGTAAAATGTATGTAAAATACAAATTCTCTACTTAGATTTCATCTGCAGTTTTGTGCAAACTGGTCTTTGAAGAAAAAACTATTCCTAAATTTGACAGCATATAATCTAAAACACAATTACTACAATTTTACTATTTTCTTGTATGTTTATTTGTTTTGCAAAAGCTACAAACTACAAACTAGTGCTTGATAGACAAAGATATCCACTTGCTATATGAATATAGCAATAATATAGCAATCTTCATTCTCATTTATCTGAGAGTCCTCATACGGTATGTAAGTGTACTATAGTCGAATGAAGAAACTGAAAAACATTTATGAGATTAAATATTTATTAGGCAATAGAAGTTCATTATTGACCTTTGGTCTCACCCTTTTAGGTAAATTTGCCCTCCAAAAAACAGGCCATGCTTAGCTTGATTAGCCAGTAACAAGCAGGGGGGAAGTATGGTATTACTCCCTATCAAACAAATGTGCATGGAGGTCAATTAAAGCTCACAGCAAGACTGATTGTTTGACATTAGAGTTAGTCTTAATTACTTTTTTTCTTTAATTCAATGTTGCTTTTCATTAATTACCATATTAGTACTAGATGCTAGGCAGATAATGAGAGACTGCATGAAGCAAGCCAGCGTTAGGTCTAGGTTTTTCGTAAAACGCCTGCGAGATCATGTTCTTTTAGCACCAGTAGTATTAACTGCCAATAAGATAAGCTGATTTTTATGTGAAAAGTTTCCCCTTAATGTATGATATATGTGTTTTATATTGAGTACACACTTTGCAAGTTTAAATTATTTTTCAGTTTACCTACATTGAAACTTTTGATTTAGCCAATAGTGTTACTGCATATTCATAAATGCAACAGGCTCATACTGTATGTACAGTAGTTACTACAGTTAACTGGATTCAGCACTTTGTTTTGGACCTGCGATGAACAGTAACCTTTGCTGCTTATTACAAATAGAGTTTAAACAGGTTTACCTTTTAAACTGTATCTATGCAAGTCATTGATGGCCTCATAATATGATCAAACCTATTTTTCTATTTTTTATTTCATTGGCCAAATAACATTAGTATATTTTCTAAACAGAAACAGAATGAGTCACTTATACAGAGGAAGTCTGCATGGATGACCTGCATAAACTGTTTGTCTCTTTTTTAGCAAATTATATTACATGTGGAGTAATTTAGTAGTTTCAGGAGCACTTGATTAGTCACAGATCTTCTAACATGTCACAAATTCTTGCCATTGCTAAAGGTTCAGGGTATTTGCTCAAGGGGTTTGAAAAGAGAACTACTGTTGTGGCACAAAGAGGTGGAAGCTAAGGATATCCGATTCTAGGTAGTTCAGTTTCCTAATACATGGTTTCTCCACTGGGGGAAGGATGTAATCAGGCAGTTTATGGATTTCCTTACCATCTTGGCCACTTCTGCTGTTTCCCAAGAAGGCTGCCCTTTGCTCATTTTTCCTGATAGGTACATTTACAGCTGTGATTCCACCAGCTGCACTGACATTTATCCACTTAGCTGCAGTGGTCTTATCAGAGCCTGTCAGCCAGCAGTCAGTCCTTAAAATCCTAAGTAAATAGGTTGTGATCCTTGTTATTGCTATGTTCTCCTTTTGAACTACAATTAATCGAACCACATTTTCTCCTGTTTATTTTTAAAGTGTATTTTCTTACTAATTGTATTAGAAACAAAACAATGAAAGAGAAATATTACTTATTTTCCAAAAATAAGACCACAAGTTAACAGAGATCAGTTGATTATTGTAATTTGCACTGTTATGATTCTGGCCTTTTTTCAGTTTCATAAATCATTTCAGAAAATTGGAGCTCTGTGCTTTCCCTTCAGTTGCTCCAAGCCTATGGAACTGATGTCTCAGTTCATTACCAGATCCTTCAAGTCAATCACCTTGAATGTCTTAAGACTCATAAAACTCATTTTATACTCTAGCTTTTAATTGTATATAATTTAATATATTTATTGGTATTTGACTGTTTCGTTTGTTGTTTCAATGCAAAGAAACAGAACAATAAATTAATAATTAATTATATAATAATAAATATGTTATTATTATTATTTTATATAGAACCTTTGATGATAATGTATTTCATGGTGCTTTTCAATTTTTCTGTTGTTTAATAACACATCCTACTAACCTGATAGTAGGCAGGAAGTTACTCAGCTTCATGTGCACATAAGTTCTTGATATTTTGTGAAAGAAAACTCTCTGCTATGTGGTGGTACAATTTACATCTCAACCCTTTCAGTAGTTTATGCTGAATACATTTTTATATCAGGAAGATAAACAGTTCAAAGAAGTCCCACTGCTTCTAACTTGAAATATTCTCTTACAGTCTGTATTGAATAAACAGTGCCGTTAGCCTCTTTGCTATTTGCTTTTGCTTTTTAAGGCTGAGAAAGAAAATCTGAATTTAAAAGGTACCAAGGTAAAACCTATTCAATACACTTTACAAATACTGAAGATGCATACTGCATCTGGATAAGCAGTACAAAGTCTTGAAATAAGAAGATCATACTGAATATAAAGAGAAAATGAACTAGATTTGAAACTGATTTGCTTTTTTCTGCAGAATGCCATGTACTTTACTTTTATCCAATTAATAACAAAAAGACAACAAAAACAAAAGGCCCAATTGACAACCTTAAAGAAGGAAATGTTTTTTCAAAACTTGTTTACAGGATATTCAGAAATATGCCATAGCATTATTTAAAAAAAATCCAAAATGTCACACATATGTATATACCACACACAACATTTAAAAAGGCATGCCCCAAAACGTTCATGAGTTAGAACCGCAACGAAAGCATAGTTTGCCCATAATCATGGCATTTTACCTAAAGGAATGTTAAATGTTAAAGAACTGTACTTTATTGATAATCTGCAAGAATGAACTCCTAGAGCAGGCCCTGAGCTCCACCTCTTGGGTTTTAATAAATGATAGTTGCACAACAAACAGTGTTTACATTAATAAATAATTAAATAAACAGATGAATGTCAGGGGCATTTGCATTGATATATCAGCAAAGACATTTTAACTTCTATATTAGAAGCTAACAAAAGCTACAAGTAAGAGAATGCCTTTAGGCCCACCTACAGTATCTCATTTAGTTGCTAGTAGCTACTGATTCATCACAAGAGCTGTAGATTAATATTCAGTCATAGTTTGGCATCCACTTCTAAGCAGAGATACATAGTAGTAAACTTACACATGGAAAATAATGACAGGTCAAATGCAGCTGTCAAGTGCCTGCTTGTGTATGGAAACTATTTCTTGATTCCACAATGAAACTAGAGTTTTGAAATGGTTCAATTCCTAGTAGAGACGAAATAAAACTCTTTAATCACATCTCTATAGGTATTCAATACATTCGTCTTTATTAATTAAAATAGAGTTCATTTTGTGACAGCTGTCACAATCAATGACAGAGTAATTATCAGGTGGATTTTTTAATTGTTATGCTTGAGGCTGGCAAACAACAGGACAGGGTTTATTGAAGATATTTTGGAGATGCCAGTCATCACCATATCTTGTGTATTTCACAAAGCCTTCAAATACACTGTATTAAATATTCATTAGCTGAGCTCACAATAAAAATGGAAAGCATGCCGTAGGCCACTGCAGAAGAAAACGTAACACACATATCTGGGTGGGATTTATTATTGCCTGTGACATGAGGTGTAATTCCTTTTTTATTAGTTTAATTGCTTTAGTATAAAGTAACAGCCAATGTAATGCTGTTAAATATATAAATACTAAAACATGACATTTTTTTTAAAAAAAAAGTTTAAATCACTTTCAGGCACATTTTGAGCTCCCATGTGACATTTAAATAGAATTGTAAAGGACTTTTAGACAAAATAAAATTAGAACATCAGCATTTGCAGCATAATTCCCCTGGCAGATGCAATTTATAAAACTTGCCATGGATATAGCTAAATTTCATGACAGGGAAAAAAAAACATAATAAGTGGTACCTTTCATGAATAATAAGCTCTTGTCTTCTCACACATTCCAAATGTCCTGTCATCTTGACTAGTATATAGAGACCAGCAAAGTGTAATTATTAGCACTCTCCTCACCCCGGTTGAGATTGGATTCATAACCTGAATTTCTTTTGCCTTTTTATAGTCTGCTCCAGGCACCAAATGTAATGACCTCCAATGTGGAGAATAAACAAAAAAATGTTGACATTTTTGTAAATACACTGAAACATGCATAACAAAATCCAATAGCCACAAATCCTAATGGAAAGTACAACCATATAGAATTACACATGTGCATCATATCCTTGTAAGAAAAGGCAGAACTACTTTGAAAATTGACTTTTGAGCTTCTGATCCACTGAAATATTATTCATCACTATGTCAATGCAATGAAAATATCCTAAACAAATGTGCATAAGAGATCAATCATTTATATTAACTGAGAATTCCAAGTCTACAGCCAAAAAAAGTGCATGCTTTCTTTTAGCACTTCAAAAACAACATTTGCTTCAACTTTCTGCTCATGTGAGAGACCAAACTAAAAAAAATATGGGTATTATTGTTGCCACCCTTAAAGTACGTGAATATGAATTATAACTTTAAAATTGTTGACCTATTATTTGCATCTTCTACACACTATGGAGAAGCTATTTCAAAACCAAACAAAATATTAGCATTTATAGTTACAATTGAACAATTTACACTTATTCACATATTCAAAACCAAGAGTCCACCTTTTTGACATCTTCAGAATCATAAGATACAAGTCAAAGCTACCAGAATTTACCTCTGAGACAGTACTTTACACAAAGTGTCTTGAATGTATGAAAGAAGAAGCTACCCAGCCATGTTGTTGATACCCTGGCACGTACAGGAACTTGCTGGATGAGATCCTTGGATCAATTAGCTACTAGCAACCAAATTGGATCAAATGGCCTATTTCTTATGACCTTATGTAATATAATAAAGCAGGAGAGGGAAGAGCCATGACAAAAACTGGTAAAAGTCACAGGTGTGAGGTAAGCAAAAACAAAAGGGAAACAAGGAAAAACGCACGACTTTTCACAGTGGCGTCCAAACTGCACTATCCCTATCTAATGGGGTCCAGTCTGGGGAAAAAAAGAAAGACTTCTTGAAACAGGGGTATCCAGTCCGGACTATCCCTATTTAGTTGGTTCCAGACTGGAAGAAAACGAGCGAGGCCCAAAACAAAAGAAAACTCAGCCTGCCCTGGTGAATCCTCACAACGGCAGAGGAGAAAAGAAAAAGAAGCAAAAACGCAGCCACAGCCACGTCTCCACAGTCCCCTCCTGTCAAAACCTCTGCAGCCAGAGGGCGTGCATACTCTGTCCTGTCCCTAGTTTCCTGTGCTTTGCTGTCCTTCCGGTGTCTCTCTCTCTGGGGCTATATATTTCCGGGTCACCGATTCACCTTCGCTCAGCATTGACATTCAATGTCCTGAGACCCGCCTAGCATCCAGGTCGCCCCACGTCCGCTGTCTGAGGGCATTGGTTTCTATACGACTCCTGAACTGCTGAGCCTGGGCTAATCCCCCGTTCCACCACGCATATGGGTCTTTTTCCAGTTTACTGCCTCTCCACGGTTCGTCCCTTCCGATATCTGTGATTGTCGCTCGAATGTCATTCCCTTGCCGGGGACTCAGGACTGGGGTCCTGCTTGCTCGCCCCTCCAGGGAAGTGTTCAGTGTGTTCTTAAAGGGCCCCTAGAGCTGCGGCTCATCCCAGATTAGCTGTGGTTGTTAAGGCAACACGTTTCCCTTAATCCAGGGCTCCGCCTTCACACTGAACACACCTCCCACGTTATGCCACAGTAAACAAACACAAAGCTCAACTTAAATGTCCTTAAGCATTTACAACTGCCAGAAAGATACCTGCCAAAAAAATCTGTGATGTAATTTGACAGCCATTGGTATTTTTGAAAATCTTCAAGGGTGGAGCATAATTCCACCTGGGGATTGACAGCAGATGTCAGGCTGGTTTGAAACAAAAAATCTACCTCCAAGAGAAAAGAGATAATTTGATGATGATAGAACATTCCTTGTTTCTCCATGTCTCCGTGTGCAAATAAAAATAGGTAAAGAAAGTGAGCAAGCCTATTGTTAAACAGTATTACATTACCATGCTCAGCTATTCATGTTAGAAATCACACCAAAATGCACACAACACAACTGCATTTACAATCTTAAAGTTAACGTGGATTTCAGTATGTGCAATTAATCTGCAGAATCAAGCATTCCACTAATCAGTAAGGTTGCACGCCATTACCTTGTAATTGCAATATGTACATTCAGCCCAGAAACATTGACATATTTTATCACTGAAATAGTTACAGTTCATTTAATTTTGCTGCTAAATGATCTGTTTTAAATAGCAGTCATCAAATAAAATCAAGGCTGCTTTATAAATAATGCAGTTAATGGAGGGATTAGAAAATAGCTACACTGTACATCTTGTTTACTCAACAGTGTTCCTAGCAATATGTAGACTGAACCAAAACTGGCCATCATCCTCTGTTGTTTCTTGCAAGAACAATTACAGACACAGCAGTCAATGGATTCAGTGTTTTAGCTATGTTCTCCAATGTGCTCTAAAATGTGCTTTCCCATGTTTTGTAATTCTAATAGATAAACCTAAAAAACAGCAGTTTCTGAATGTGTAACACAAAACAATCCACTCTTTAAAAAGAAAGGTTCACGAATTAAAATGAGGGAAAATCTTTTGCAAAGGCTGTCAATAATATTGTCATTTCAGTGCAGCTTATAGTGTACCCATCATCTGCTTTAGCTATAACCTTGGTTATCATGCCTCATGATGCTGTGGCACTTTGATTTGCTTTCATCCAATCTACGAGAGCTGAACACAGTTCAAAAGAATTACAATCAACTACTGAATTCTATTTCACAGACAACTGCATTAAAGATCATTTACCCTTTGGTTCCATGGAGGTTGCAATGCTCCCTTTTGAGTAAGAAAGCAAACTATTTCAATAGAATCTAAAAAAAAAAATCATGCAGATTGGCCCACCACATGATTAATTAATGTGTAGAAATTTAAACAGGGATTTCATGAAAGCTGTAACATCTCCTTACACTCTTGGGGAAAGCAGTATCCTTAGGGTCATTCCTATCACAAAACCACACGGTAGTTCTAATGAGCAATCAATTGGTGGAATATCATTAATAATATCCTGGACATGTTGTACAAACAGAATAATTAATCTAAATATTTATCTCAGAAGCAATTAAAGCAGACAGCCTCTCATTAAAAGTCTCTGGAGTTCAAACAGCCTAGTTTTAGGTTTTAAATGTGAGATGCATAAAAATATACAATCCATCTTCCCAATTATTTAAAAAAAAACTACTACTTTTATCATCTTTAACCATCAAACCCAATAATCTGATCATATTTAGAGGGTCAGATGATTTGGCATATCCAGGACTGAATGTCTTTTGTAAGGATGAAAGGGATGATTTTTATAATTAGTAAATCTTGTCAACATTTGCAGTATCTCTTCAGCTTCAATGTTAGTTGAATAATTTAACGAAAGCAATAGCAAGACCTCATTGAAACTACCCTTATTCAAGCTCTTAAAAACTTCAGCTCTTTGAAGTATAGTCTGATAAGTGTGATAATACCTTCCTAATAACTCATTTCTAATGGGAAGGCAAGGTGTATTCTGCTATACGTCTACACTAACAAAAATAGCACGATAGATGCACATCATAGAATTTAGAACACTGCATTTATACATTATAGCTGCAATGACCTAACAATATGAATATCCTTCAAAAAACATCATACATATTCAGATACCACAGATAAGAATATCAGCTATGTATCTGACATGAATGAACCAGAGCCAAGATGGAACATGAAAGCAATCACAAGGCAAATGTACACTTTAACCAGAAAGTATTGACAAAGAAATAAGGAAGTACAGACTACTATTTTTGATTTGCAATGTACTACATTCAAAAGGGAGGCTGTATAAGTATATGATCCAAGACACCCTCCAATTCCCAAAATTCTGTATATTAAACAGAAAGAGATACTCTGAAGACCCTTACTGCGTTTATAATTCAGGTTAAATATTCTAAAAACTGCAAAAAAAAAAAAACCTTTCCCTGACCAAGGAAACAATTATTAGAACTATAATACAATAACAGACAATATGTTAAATTTTTTAAAGGTACGGTATGTGAGACAATGATTTGGTTTCTAAAGAAGTAAAAACTTCCGGATGTTTGTATACATTATATTATAGACTGCTGCATCATTGCTGAGCCAGTTGCATTGCTTAATTTTAAATGCATTTGAACACATCGTAGTTAATAAATAATACGTAGGAATATTTTAACAACACAGGCAATGCGAAAGGTATAAATTTACTAGGAAGTGATCCTTAATTAAATTAAAATTGGAATCACTAAGTGATTCTCTTTCTTTAGGTTTCCTATGCATTTTTTCTGTCATAATTGCCTTCACCATAAATTTGTTCTCCAGTGTCAACCCAATAGAGATCCTGGGGTTAACAACCATTCAATACAAAACTGAGTAGATCCCATTAACTTACTAAGCAGTGGTAGAAATTTCTGATACAAAATGTGTTTCTAACTACCGGCAGAAGACATGAAGGATCATCTGTGACAATGAAGAAACACCTTGCACTTACCATCACTATGATCATCACATATTTTTTAAAGAACAGAAAAAAATTATTTCAACATATTCAAGACCTCCACTGCCTTTGTCTTAAGTAATGTTTAGATTGAGACTCATAGCCTAAACTGCTGCTCCCTATTAGATACAATTCATTCTATAATAACATTCTTTGCAGGCTAACACTACAGATAACATAGGTTTGGCTAATTACAGTACCTAGATCCCTGACTATGAGATGTGTAAATGGTTTAATTGGCTATTTTACATGAATGTAGACTCTTAACAAAAACTAAATTAGACTACAGTAATGGGTAGCAAATAGGATACATGAATTATTTGGCACTGCTACTAGTCTATTTGCCTCTTTGCCACTAGGAATTGCCAAGTTAAATTGCCGGGCTTTTCTGCATGAAGAAAAAAAACAATTCTTCTCTTGTACTGTATACGAGAGGATGTTTACTAGAGGATGTAACAACTAGTGACAAATTGTTAGTAAATCCACATTATTAAAAAATTACTTTGTTAAATTAAGTACCTGAAAACACAGTGTGAAAAACAACAGCAATTGTGATTCTTGAGGACCACAGTTTAAACATCCAGTATTACTTAAAACTAAATGCTGTCAAAGATTTTTTTACAGGAGCTTTCTTTGGTGGAATATCAATGTGGTACAGTATGTCACATAAGCTAAGCAGACACAGGAACTAAGAATCAATAAAAGCATACACAATAATATTGGGCACATATAGCAAAGGGAAAAAAAGATCAGTTCAGATCCATTAGAAATTAAAGCAGGAGGTTATTGCAAGCAGACAAAACAAACAAAGAATACCCTCCAACAGCTAGATACTGTACATACAATCCACCACAACTATAATCTTAGGTTTCTTACTCTTGTGTTGGTGTTGGGGGGGGGGGGGGGGGGGACTTTATTGCCACTCAGGTCAATCAATAAAATGTCAGAAAATAGGTCAAGGCAACAGAGGAGACAAAAAAACAAACACAAATATATTTGCAATATTTCTACTCAACCCATATAGATTTTATGCTAAAAAACAATCAGTACTTCAGTTAAACAGAAAAAAAATGCCATATTTAATTATAAACTGTAGAGTTTACTACCTTAGGACTAAACAATACGGTAAGAAGGTTTCTATTACGTTACATGTTAGTCATGCTACTGAGCTTTCAAGACAAAATCCTGCATACAATACAGTATATCCAGTCTGGCATTAAATCCTCAAACATCCTCAATTTATAGAAAACCGATTTGTTTATGAATTGTTAAACAACCTAATCACTGTGCAGTAATTCTTTAACTACACCTTAGCAGGTTTGTAAGAATCCTCAATCCTCTTGCTGCAAACAATCAGTGAGACTTGCTAATTAAAGCAAAGCTCTTGGGCCTTTCCAAATTGGTCTTGGTGAAAATGTCTTTAAGACATAAAGAAGCAACTGCAAATTAATATTCAAATGATAAATTCTCTTATTAGCTCTTGTTTTAAACGCTGTTTAATAATGATTCTTGAGGCAAGCCCACAAAATAGCAAACAGTAGCTTAAAGCATCTTACATAAAATCTATACAATCTAATGACAATCATAAGTAAAGAAGGGTACAGTACAAAAGTGAAGTCAACATGCACAGTATTTATAGTGTGTACTGTGTATACAACACCACACTAAAAGTGACAGTGATCAATTGGAATTAGGGAAGCATGAAGTTTATATTTACAATGCATGTATTTGGTTTTGGTTGCTATATAATCACATACTTATATTTGCTGCTTTGCTCTGAGTCTTTATTAAAGAAAGCTTCTGTTTGCCTGTTAATTAAAGATTGTAGTGCAATGAATCCTGATTGCTGGCACTGCAGGCAAGCTCATTACAGTGTCGGCAAAGCTATGGACCACCTGACAGGCTTGCAGTCGGCTTCTACAAGTATCCAGCTTCACTCGAACTATCCCAGTGGCATGCAGTTTATGGCACTATACACTGAACTGTCTTGGAAATTACTGACCCCGAAAAATAAAAATATATAACAAGAATAAAATAAACGATAATTATGAAAATGCTTTCTGGTTTTTAGACTACAATAAACTAATACCATAAACAACAATCAGGCATGATTATTGACCGACACAAAAAGAAACAGCAGAATGCATCAGAAATGCATTACTTGAATATTTGGTTTTTTTTAATCTTTAATGCTCCACAACAGCTTCTTTGATAGCCACCAATACGGTATAAGACACCATTTTCCCATCTTGTGCAGTTTACTGCTCACTCTTGACCGTTCTGTTGATAGTTTCTTTCCAAAAACACATTAGCAATTCATCAAAGGAGCAAATGTCTTTATGCACAGGAAGTCAGGGGAATTATTTTGCATTTGATTTCCAGTTCTGATAGCATTGTTATTGATTTAAAATTTCCCCAGCACTGCATAGGCCAGACACAACAGATCATTGTAGTTTTGAACTGTCAATCACTGTAATCCAGGGCTGTCTGAAAGCTGACAGCATCAGGAAGGCTTTTTTTTTTATTCTGAAGCCTTGGAGGACAGGTCTTCAGTCCAGCATTCGGAGAACATCCTTAGAAACGCCTGAACTTCTAAATGTATATATTGTTACTGCAAAAGACAGGGATTTGGCACATATTTAACTGAAATAAGACAGACCGAAACCTTTTGCCAACTTGACAGATGTTAGTCAAGAGGCAAACGTAAATTTGATGGCTAGTATATATTTTTGAACTCCTAGACAACAGTGTCAGGTTATGAACAGTAACTGCCCAAAGACTGTTCAGTCAGGAGTGGTGGCAAGTTTAGTTTTCATTTAAGCAATCAATTTGTTTATCAGTTAGATCCTGCCTTCTCTTAGTAGGATGACCCAGCAGCTTTTCTCATTTAGTAAATGGGTTTGTTTTGACATCCAGCAACCGCATGCAGTCATTTATCCTCAACCACGCAAAAACCTCACCAATGAGTAGTTCATGTGTCTGAGATCGAACAGACATAGATCTTATTTGGCAGTCCTGTTCTTCATATGCTTATCCTTAACATAAAAATATCCATTGCTCAATTATCTTTCAAAAAGTCATGAACAATGACAGAATAAGTTCAGTGCTATTTATTAGAAACATATTAATATGCCAGTGCAAATCCACTGCCTTATGGTTCATATTTATATTCTACTCATATAATACTATTTTCGATTTGAATCTGTTGAGAAACTGCCAGACTGGCTATTTAAAGCACTGACTGTATCTAAGACTGTGTACTAAAGTAGGAGGGAGAGTGCCTAAAGGCAGTAACAACAATTAAGAACGATGGGCCTCAATGTTCTATTTTAAAACGCTTATATGTTACATTACATACATCTATTCTTAGGAGCCATGCCCTAAAGATGTTCTAATGAAGAATTTCCAATATGTAATGAAGTTTGAAAAACAAAAGCACTGTTATATGAAGTAGAACATTAGGTTTATTCAGAATTTTTTAAATGCCACCTTAAAGACTTTTGCTTAATTTAATATTTTTGAAGAACATGTCGCAAAATATAGCACAAAATATGTATACTGTAGCAAAAAACAAACTGAAATAGAAACTGCAATACAAGGATGAATACTAGTTTTATGTAATTTCATACTCTATGTATGCAGTTGCATCATGCTACATTACATAAAGGTATATTATTAAAAAGTACATGATAATAATTCAATAGAAACAAAATATAGTAGAAACTATTAGAAAATCAAAATGTCTAAATATTATGAAATAGTGTCAGCTACATCCTCTTCTTTATGGTATATGCAGGTGCAGAATTAATGTTTATAAAGCAAGCACTGTTCTGGAACTATGAATTGATGAAAGTGCAATTTGCCTTAAGTAGTTGAAGTACATCCTGCTTCAGAAACCCACATCTTAGAATGTAAAACACTTTTTTTGGTCCTCTTGACAGCAGTTATCTGATGTTCATTAACAAAACTGAGCGGCAAGTCAAAATTGTCATGCTCTTCTCTACAAACTAAACCTAATTTGCTTAAAGCAAACAAGGAATACATTCGAAAGCAATTGTATATACAAATATTTACAGCATATTTGCTGCATTTCCTTATTGTAACTTATATATTCAAAATTATTTTCACTGCATTCATTAGCGCTTTTTTCTCTTTTCTCCAAGATGTCTGTTTGCTGCTAGCTACAAACAATTATTAGTTTTATGTTTCAAAGTAAAAGTTATATGGTAATTATTAACTATTAACTTCATATTGTGTGTGTAACCTGAATGTTTCAGCTAAGCTCCATTAGCTTAGCCTCAACACACTGGTAAGTGTTCAAAGCACTCACAGCCTAAAGCTCAGCCTTGGACACTGCCTGCGAGGCACTATAAATCCAGAATCTGCGCTGGAATGATACGTATGAGGTGATGGGTTGTGAGGCAATGGACAGGCATGTAGGAAAGAGACAGAGGCCGGAGTGAGAGAAAGGAGATTTGACATGTAGAAAGGTTTGTTAATTGATTCAAGTTTTAGTGCACTGGGGAATTAGAGGACACAAAACAGAAAACCCATGGGGCCCTGGAGCAATTGGGGTTAAGAGCCTTGCTCCTAAATATTTACATATTCTATTATTTCAGCTGTTTGTGGTTCGGACTTGGGCAAATCTTCTATTTTTTAAAAGCTTTTTTCTCAATGTTTTTTTCTATGTACTCCAGTGATTTACCTATTGTGTTGTTTCCTGTTTTTGCTCCCTGAGGAAAACTGTGCTCATAATTTAGCTTGTGTGAGTAACTTTCAATTTACGTGTGCATGAGTCACTCTTCAGCTAGGACACAGCCTGCATGGCCATTCTCCCTCCGTTCATTCTCTAACCTCTTTATTTGCCTATCCTGGCAAACATGTGTCATGCCCCACACTCTTATTCGGAAACGCCGTTCTGTCCCTGTCACATTCCACACTCTCCCTTGCAAACGACGTTACATTCCCGGAACCTCTGCTTCACAATCTCATCCCTGATTGAACCCATCACATTCTCACATGCATCAGATTCCTCAAATTCTCACTCCCTAACCAATCATCCAATCACACCCCTTTCCTTTCAGTATTTAAACCCCCTTCGCACACCTTCCCATGCTTACTATTGAGAAGCCTTTCATAGTATTCTCCAGTGTGTGTTTCCAAACTTTTCGACTGATCTCCCGTTATGAATCTTCTGCTTCCGCCTCTTGAGCTCGCCTTCTGGATTTTGTCTTTTGTATTGTTTTTGGATATCTCTCCTTACCGGACCCTCTACCTCCCTTATCGACCCAGCCTTTGGATTTTGTCTTTTGGATTGTCCCTTTGCTACTCTGCGTCCTGTGGGATTCCGGTCACGCATAAGGATCCTCCTATTCCACGTATAGGTTCCATGACAGAGGCTCACTATTCTGTCATGGAACCTATACGTGGAATAGGAGGATCCTTATGCAGTGTGGAATGCGACAGGGACAGAACAGTGTTTCCGAGTAAGAGTGTGGGGCGTGACACAATGGGCTCAAGAAAGGATACACCTGGATGGGATGCCAGTTTATTTCAAGGCAAACATGCACACAATTACACCGGCCCTAGTTTTCCTAGAAACCTATTAACCTACCTACATGTCTTTGTCCTATAACAGGAAACTGGAGCACCCGCAGGGAACCCACATGAAATCAGGGAGAATATCCAAACCCCAGGAATTAAACCCAGGGCCCCTGCTCTGTGAGCCAGCAATGCTCACCACTGCACCACCATGTTCCCTAACCAGTCTTCTCCTCTATCCCTCAATCTATCTCTAAATTTCTTTCACTGGGACAAATTGCCTATATTTTTAAGGGACTGCACATAGCAGTTTAGTGATTTCTTTACTTTTTTACTGTTTATTTTTCAATTTGATTAATGGGGGCAAGACATTTGTTTGAACGATTTATTCTTTTAAAAGTCCCATCTATTACATTTCAACAAAATGAAATGTGTTGCTTTATTGAAGCTGCGGCATGACTATTTCATGCTGTTATCACTTTGGAATTTTCTAATTTACCTAGTGATGACAGTGACACTTTGTTTTAGTGTCACTAGTTAAGCATGCAGCTCTGTGTATCAGGCATACCTAAGAGCACCATCATCATACTGCATATGAATAGGCCTGAGGCCTGGAGAAGATGCCACCAAAGGGTCAGTACAGACAAATGGGTCACATATACAATTCAATAACAATATTATCCTTCGATGAAAGCCAGGAAGGGCTTGTGCAAATCATTGCAACTGCACTTTATCATTTTTTGCTTTGTTTCACATCTATAGCTCAGAAACACTGAGAAGCTACCATTATTTGAGGGCCTTTAAAGTCCTCTGAAACAAAATCCATGTTAAGTAAGTTGACCTACTAGTGTGGTTTGTAGGAAACATAAATTATGTACTAGGACTTCCAATATACAATATGTTTAATGGCACATTTCAGGACTTGAAATAAATAATGCCAGTGATTATTGATAAATATTATGTACATGAAAGTCTGAAAAAGGTCAAAGTTTTATGATAAGTTCAAATTTCTACATAATGTATACTAAGAGGCATTAAAAATGCAAGAAATGAGTACTGGAACCAATAGCATTTGTGGGGTTTTTAATGCCTCTCGATGTATACATCCGTCCATTTTCTAACCACTTTATCCAACATAGGGTTGCGGGGGAGCTGGAGCCTATCCCAGCGAGCAATGGACGCAAGGCAAGATACACTCTGGACGCAATGCCAGTCCATCGCAGGGCACACGCAGACACAAACACACACTCACACCAGGCCCAATATTTCCCAGAATTGAATTAACTTTCCTGTATCTAATGTGGGACGGAACTGAAACACCTGGAGGAAACCCACATGAACAAGAAGAGAACATACTAACTCCACACACATAACATCCCAGGGCCCCAGTGCTGAAAGGCAGCAATGCTAAGCACTGAGCCACCGTGCTGCCCTCAATGTATACCATATATATAGACTTTATCTTCTATATATTTTATCCACATATGTACTGTTCCATCCTGAAGAAAACAGAGGTGTGAAAAGATAATGGAAATTTCCAGTGTTTGAATCTGTCGTCTCTATCATTCTTCTTGTATTTCACTAAGGACAAAAACACTTTTTCAAACACACTAGAAAATTCTTACACAAGGTCACCGTGGCACTTGAACACTGGGTATAAACAATTTTCTTATATTAAACAGAATAGTGTCTAGACTGAAAGTAGCCTGCATAAACAATCTACTAAAAAAAATTCAGGTGAATGTGCACAACAGTAATGAGGAAATGCCACATAAAGCCATTTTATAACAAAAAAAGAAAACAATATACTAAAATGTCAATAGGACACATTTTGCAAAGTATTAGAGATGCTTTTTCATTCATTTTTAAGATTCAGACAGAATATATGTCACCACCATTCTTAAAATTAGATTTAATGATTTCACTTCTCAAAATCAGAACCTTCATATGTAATTAGTTCATAAAGTAAACGAGTGCAGTATTATCCAGAACAAGTCTGCTGGAATGGCAGTTGTCTCTCACATTTCTGTTAAAATGAAACACTGGTTAGTTGTCACTGAGAATTAGAAATAGGAACTGCTGTTCTGTGACAAAGACTTGCAGTCCCATGTCACTCCAGACAGCAAGGTGTGCTGTTATGCATGGGAGAGCAAGGACATTTCATTAAAATGAAAACGTTGCAATTTTCTATCACCTTGTTAATGGGTTTCTTCAACATAGCATTGGCAGATGGCTGAGTGACTGTTGCTCCAGATGTATCTTTAGGGCCCTAGCTAGCTGCAAGCACTCATACAACCTCCATGACTCCACCTCTGCTCTGTTCTAAAAAAGCCATTTTAGACAAGCTAGTGACCTATTTCAAAATGTTTTTTTTTAGCAAATGAAAAAAATGGAACTGTTATTTCACTAGAAAGCCTTCTTTACTCTCTCTCATTACGACTCACAAAGAGTATTATTCTCTGTCTCAGTTTTGTTAAAATAATAAGAAACTCATCATTCATTTATTTCTTGTCTTAGGTCATGAACCAAATGATAAAATCTAAATTCGATAATCCTCCAATTTGTTAAGGTATTTATTTCTATAAAATAATATATTTCATTGCACAACTTAACAGAACTAGATGCAGACATCCTGTCTCGACTGTTAGAATACTCAGCAGTTCTTAACTGCCGCCTTGTAGTTTTCGCATATTCTGCAGTTCTGAAATTGCCACCAACGAATACAGCTTGAAGTACACAGTATATTTGATTGAAAAGAAATATCACAATTTGTCTTTGAAAGAACATTATATCAGTAATAATTATTACCCCTTTTTCTCTTTAAATGCATATTTTCATTGCTTAACAAGATGTACTCTTGCTGACAGCAGGCCAATGCCATTTCACTTAAAAATAAATGTTGAAATGGAACCATTTTAGACATCTGATAGTTCTTTACCACAAGACGTGATTTGAAGGATGGATGAATAAACTCTTGGTCCAAGTCCAACTGTGGGTCTGTTATATGATTTCTTTGTGAAAACAAAATGCTTAGACATTGTCATACAATAAAAACTGTAAAGCACAAATACGCTGTTTACTCCATAGACTTTCAGGAAATTATAATGTCTAGCTCCCTGAAATCAACAGCAAGAATAACAATCAATAATCAATAAAATAAAAAAATATGTAAAACTGCAAACTTTTTAATTTCTCCTTAACAGCTAAAATATTATAGTTTTTTTTAAACTAATGTACAGTACGTATAGGATAGGACTGCAAAATTGTTTATTTTACCTGCACCTATGTATAATTAAGGACATGAATGATACACTGGGCCTGTAAGGAATATCTTTAATATCCATCTCATAATATTATGCCAGTACTGCATGCACAAAGGTCTCTTAATAATCTCTTTGTTTCCTAATTTAGTTTTGATTGGCTATGAAATCCATAGCAGCACTCAAGGGCTCAGATTTCTCCAGTCATCAGCACTTCTCTGCCATAAATTGTACAAATGCACATGACTTCTTCCGTCTGGGAGCTTCTTTTCAAAGCCTCTGTTTAACCTACCCCGAAAATTAGCTGCAGTCTGGAGATAATTGCAGATAATTTTACAAAAGCAACCAGGGCTCCTGCAGAGCACAGTGGCATAGCAAGGTTTGCAGAATTGAAGCACCTCAACTATTTATGTTGCTATTCCCTCGCCAGTCTTGTTGGAATTCCCTTACGTCTCAGTAATTGTATTAAAAATACACACACAAAAAAAGATGTGCTGTTTTTCATCATTTTGCTAGCTGGAATAAGTTTCAGGCACTGAACTGCATTTACAGTATGCTGCAGACCCTGAAAAAAGGATTGAAACAAAAACTACCTCAATACTACAATATTCCAAAACAGATCGTGTAAACTTTAAGATAACCAATAAAAATAGGATTTAAAACAAAACCTATCAAGATCAAGAGTACTGCCCACCATACCACAAATATAATATAAATAAATATATCATTATATATCATCTGTTTTATTTCCCTGTAAATGTTGGGTTTACTTAATATTTTGGATTGTTAATTCTTTCTTTATAAGGCATAGCAAATAAGACACATAAGAAAACAAAGAAACTGTTCTTGCTGGGTCCAACACAATTTGTTAATTGTACAGGATTTCCTGTAAATATGAAGCAAAAAGACAACAATAGCACAACAGAATAAAATCATTAAAAAAACTTTTAACCAGGGGAGATGGAGCTTTATGACTATTATTCTCAGTCACACACTAGACAACATTAATCCATTTACTTTAACTATTAATATCTAATACAGTGGAAATGAACTGTCCTATTTGACCACATGCAGAGGGAAATTTTTTCAACTGATAACAAGAGAATCCTATAAAAGTAAATACTTCAGCAAGACATTTCAAATGGAAAGTACATTAATTCTTGAATCAGGAAGGTTTTTCTATGCATAAAATATTTAAACATATTAGTTATTGCAAATTATATTAACAGGGTTTTAGTTGTAGCCTTATGTAAGATGATGATTCAAAAACATGGCGTTACAACGGCCAGAAATTGCTGTTGATGTTGGATATGAGATGGTTAATGATAAGTCATTTACTTATTAGTTTATGTAATAGTAAATACTGTTGTGATTAAATAAAAACCAATAATATATAAGTAGGCTACAGGTTTCTTTTCATAGTCCAGATATTGAAGAAATGACTGAACCAGCATTCCTGCATATTTGTTTTCAAGTACCAGTAAGAAAAAAATCCCTAATTTATCAGAAATGTTTGCCTGCGTTGAGTATAATGCTTCATTTTCCCCAGTTAAGACTGTGGTGTTTTAGGTGAAACTGATTTAGAAGACGTTTATTTCTTCTAACTGGCAGTTAACCCCCAGAAAGACCAGATTAGTTATTTTTCTTACCTTGAGATTCTATCACCAACAGTCAGCATTTTTTAAAAAGTGCTTTTGAGATGCACGTTTGAATAATGTATTCTATGAATAAAACACATTAGCTACAAACATATTCAATAATTCACTTTCAAAGCTAAGCACTGAAGTTATTAGGTCCTCTGTCACTCTCTATATGTCCTTCCTAGTTTCTGTGCTATCTATTTTTATACTTTGAGTAAGTACTTTCTTGGAACCTTTATAGTTTATCCACAAAGCCCTAGAAACCTAAAAGCAGATTTAATCGGTAGGATTTTTCATAGAGGTGTACACGTAAACTAAAGTAATTTATCTGTCATGCCTCCACTTTGCTAAACCTTAAGACGCAGCTCTGATTTAAAGTCTGTCAAGAAGACGATCTTAAGAAGACCAAATTAAGAAATTTTCTGGAGTGACTCTAACAACCACTTTATGTAGATATAGCAAACTTGCCTTTTAATACTTACAAGCAATCAAGATTCACAAGCTCTAAACTTACAAATATAAGATAAGTTACACATGAAAAGAGGGTTTTCAATCAATTTACCTCTTTTGCTAGCAGGTTAGTGATCTGAGGATCCAAACTAGCTGCATCTGAAGAAATACAAGGTTGTCAGTTCCGACAACATGACTGGATAGCTTGTTCCAGACTCTCACAGTTATTTGTGTGAAAAATTACAGTATCTCCTTGTCTCATTTCTAAATTCATTCCACACCCTGAAACGTCCACTTTTGTCTTCTAATGCATGTTTTACTGTTGGTTCCCGAGATCTCCAATAGGTCAACTTTGTCAATAACCTTAGGTATTTTGATTAAAATGTAGTCTTTTCTGTTCGAGGTTAAAAAAAATCAGTCCTTTACACACAGTAGAGTAGGACCTTTCAGCTCAGGAATGCATATACACATTATTTGGTAAGACATTTCTAATATTAAAGTCAAGGAACGTAAAAATTCTTGGGATCTGTGAGTCCTATCATTCCCAGACCAGTGAATTTTTAAAAAGCTTCCTTTTAATAAGTATGCAAAAAGCTTAATACAAATTCATGTCAGCAGTTTATTATTTTTTAATAAGTGGCCTCCATGCTCCACTTATTCTTTTTTACCTATTTTTGAGTCAAAAGTCAAAAGATATGAGAATCATTAAAACTTTTTTTGGCTCATATGTTAGGGTGTACAAACATATCAGCTTGTGTTTTCAATCTGTTTAAATGGAAGCAACAACATACATTTCTTGTGTCAAGAAATAAATCTTCAGAGTCTGACATTTTTATAGTTTTATGTTGTTAATAACGTGTTTCACCATTTATCTTGGTATAAAGATAGTTCTAAGCTTAATATGTATGAATAAAGGTGTTACACTATATTATTGACTAATTATATGTTAGTACCTTTATTTTAAGCCTGATAAGTTGATTTTAATAGCTTGCATCTTCATTTGCTTTTACAATGAGAAAAATATTAGCATTACTGTCAAAACCTTCAATAATCAAGTACTTAAGAGATTAATCTCAAGAAGACTATTGATTAACAATCATGGAGATGTTTAAGAGGTTAACAAGGTGGATACTGTTATGACTTATTAAACTTGAGCTCTGGTAAAAATGATTTGGAGAGACTTGAGAAAAAAGACATGTTTGGTAAGAATAACAAACATTTCAGACACAGTTTTTCAGAATGTACATACAATAACATTGTACAAAATGTGAATGATTTTAAGTGACAAAGATACTGAAACAATTGACAAATACTAGATCAGGGAACCCCCATACTCACTCAATTTAATCAGGACATTCAAGAACAACGTGGAAACAGAGTGGTTCCAACTTACCAATGCGCAGTATGTCTCTGGTGGGTCTCCACAAGTTATGTTAGGTGGGTCAAGCCTTACTTTTAAATATTTTGTCATGTCGGTTGCTTCTGGTTGACAGGCCATGTAATCCCAGGTTAAGCCTTCATCAGTATAGATCTGTGATTTGCATACGTCATAATGTCCCCATGTTGAGGGATAGTGCTGCACAGCATGACAAACAGTTACCCAAAGGGCATGCAGTGTCAACAAAATAGACAAATGCATCTCTAGGTCCTTTTGATGTTTTCTCTAACGGTTTTTTTTAATGTTATCCAAAGACAAGCAGACAATCTTACAATTTAATCCAACTTCTATTAAATTGAGAGGTTTGGATCTGTGCCAGCATGCCAGCTTTTTGATAATTGCTTTAGGCTGCTAGTTTTAGTCTTACTGTGTTATGTCTGTTTCCCAGTTCTGTTGTGAAATCCAGTTTATCAGCAGGCAGTTCATAGGAGTCAAGTCTCTTCAACTTTTGTACTGATAGCTTAAAGGGATGAGGTGTGTTCGGGGCTTGTGATAGACTGCCTGACGTGCTGATAAATCAGTGTCTCAGGCAAAGTGATGAGCGACTGCTGTCTCAGGTCTGTTTTCCATCAATCATCATTTTTGTCTTGCATCAAGAGCCTGTAGGAAACAATGAAAGTGAGAATTAACATCTTGCAGTTAATGTAAAATTAACATTTTGTGGGTAATAGCACAGACAGAATAGAAATAGTGTTTCTTTTCCAGTGATACAGTATATAATAAAGATGCCCGGTGTTACCGAGTTGAAATTAAAAAACACAAGTCACCAAATTATGATATTGCCAAAAGTTAGATTTCAAAGAAGCTTTATGACAAGTCCTTTCAGATTATATGTTTAAATACAAAATACTCTACAGAATAGTTTCTAGATAATTAAGACTTTACACATTGTCAATTAATAGTTTTTAACATCTGAAATACTGATATACAGTACAGTAGATAAAAGAAAATCTGTATAACTGGATAATTAAATTAATCTTTCATGTTACCCCTTTTTTAAGAAGTTAAAATATCAAATGTAATTATAATATCTAAATTATCGTGTATTTTGACAAATTGAAGTTGTTTCAGTAATGTTTCCAAGGTTAGGTTACAGCATCAACGCTGCATTGCCTGTTAACATAAGGTTACAGTATATCAGTGCTGAGTTGTCTGTTACATTCAGCTGATTTTTGAAGATTCATAAATCTTACTAGACTTTCATAATAAAGAGAAAACAAACAGAAATAAAAATAACGATAGAGTGCCTAATAATAAGCAGCATTTTTCATGATATTATATATTGTTGGTACAGCTCAAATGAAGAAGTTATACATGAATGAAAACAACATTAACTTATTAACTTCCATTCCTGCTTACATAACAACAACATTGTTGTCCTGCCTGTTTGTTGCATACACCAGCAATGCAGTAAATCTAAACTCACAAAAAAGAAAATAGCAGTGCTGCTTCATTTGTTGTAATTTTTTGTGCTGTAACCTCATTTTGGGTGCACTTACCTCACAGTTTGCCATTATATTAAAGAGTAGGAAGAATATGCTATGATCAGCATACTGCTATTGTTCATATAAAATGTACTGTATGTCCTTTAACAGTGTTGATGACCTTGAGCTCAGCCCATCTTTTACAATAAAGACAAAATGCGGATTTGTTTGGATGTTGGTATACCTACTGCACATGCAAGACAGGCCTAGATTATAAAGTATATCTATTTTATATAATTGTAGTTTGTAGATATACAGTATGAACCAACAAAAATCACATCATGAGACTCACATTATTCATTCAAGTTATATGCTTTATAGCTAAAATTACAGTCAAGGCCAAATGATGCCTTAGCTTCCAGACAGCTATAGTAGGGTGTTTACAGAATCCCCAGTAGAGTTTGGGGTTGTATAGCTGGACAGTCACTTGTTAGCATTTAGCTGATGTCCACTGTTTACACTTACTGCTTCTTTCAAGAGAAAAGAAAACCACCCATGCACTTTCTGGAGACAAAGCCAAGAGAACTGATGTCTGCAAATCACATCCTGGTATCCCTTTATAGGATCTATTAAGTATTAAGGAACATTCAAAGTAATTTCTGCCAAGTTTATGAACTACTTTGAAAAAAAAGAAAACAGACTTTCTTTCTAATTTTGTAAAAACGACTAAAAATAAAATGCTTCAGCTTTCAAGCTGTTCAAATCCAATTCCCGGGCCTTGTGTCTTCTAGTTTTTCTTCCACCCCAACTTAAATACAGATATTTGGTGAAATTATTTAATTAACTGCATTATTGTCTCATTTCTAACCAGGCTCTATGGTGTTTTCGAGGTAACTGTACTTTTAATGAAGCCCATATTTTGAATAATAAACTGTAAAAGAATTAAATCCTACTTAGGAGGAACCCATTATACAGTATATCTAAGAAAATAATTACATTACTGTAACTAACTCATGTTGGTGCAAAAATCAGATAAATCTAGGCCCTACAGGAATCAGGCTTGAAACCCCTGATCTATGAGTGTTAAATTTGTATTTCTAAAAATATGACACTCCACAGCATCCGTGTGTTGTTTTATCATAAAGAAAAACAAGAGGTATAAATTCTGAATGGTGCTAAATGGTTTAGGAATGTGCCCCATTATCTCCACAGCATGGACTAGAATGAAAGAGCAATTAGACACAAACAACTCCTCACTACACACCATGCCAGCTGTTGTCTGCAATTTAATGATTCCAGGTTTTCAGTACTCTCAGAGGCTGTTCACTTCTGGGTGTGGTGTCATCAAGGTGGTTAACCAGGCAAAAATTGTCCTATCCCTCATTGTGTAGGTTAGGTTTTGAGCCACTGGATTGTGTTTTTTCCTATTGTCTCTTGTTACTCAGTTATCAGTTGGTCTGGGGTTTTAAAGGCATCGCACATATGCTTTAGGGAAACAGAGGCTAATATATAAAAATAGAGAAAGTAAAATGCTCCATTTTAAAGATTGAACAGTTCACTTAATTTCTGTGAGAAACCCTTGGCTTCCTTAAGCAATTGGCAAACTACTTATGACGGCTACCTGGGCAACCAGACAAGTGCTCTGCATTGATTTGGCAATACTTTACCAAGTAGAAAATAAGCAAGCACTTCTGGACATCTGGTGAAAGCAGCAGCTTCCACAAAGTTGTAGAGCAACTACTGTTTTGTAGTTACTGTTTATCAAAATCCATCTGTCGAAAGTCTTTTCAAGCCAAGGTTTACAGTTCACCTTCATAATGAACTAAAAACATGAAGCTGAGTCATGTGAAATTTTATTAGAGTAAAAATGAAAGGTGCAATGGCTGCACACATTGGATAATGTAGATTAATAATAATAATAATAATAATAATAATAATAATAATAATAATAATAATAGTTTTCATCGTCTTTTTATGCTTTATTTTAATTCATAGACAAAGAAATTTGTTTATGTAATTGATAGCATAATAGGTTTTTAAATCCATTGCTATTTTACTGAAAACAATTACAGGTATTTAATATATTTATGCATCCTTATGGACAGCATTGTTGTGCAGTGGTAAAAATTGCTGCCTCGCAGCACTGGAGCCCTGGGTTCAATGCCAGATTTGTGGAATTACAGTATCTGCATGGAGTTTGTATGTTCTCCCTGTGTTTGTGCGGGTTTCCTCCGAGTGCTCTAGTGTCCTCCCAGTTCATGGCCTTTCTGGTAGGTTAAGTGGCTTCTGGGAAAATTGTCCATAGGTGAATGTGTGGGAGTCTGTGCTCTTGTGCTCTGCATTGGACTGGCTCCCCCATGACCTTGGATAAAGCAGTTATGAAAAGGATGGATGGATGGATTATACAATCTAGCATATTAAAATGCCCATATGTAGGTACATTGAAACACTGACGTAAATCTTTCGATTTTTAATTTTGATACAAACATTAAACTGCTAATCATTTTAATATTCTCAGAGCTTGCACTATATATCCTACTGATCATGATTTTAGTCTGAATTCATGTGAAGAATTGTTCATTACATAAAGGTTGAAAAGAGTCCTCTAAAATTGGAAAATACATAGGTATTCTGAAATGATGAGACGTTCATCCTTTCATGCTTTCACACAAAAATTAATGACAGTTTTATTGTTGTTTTTAAATATTTTAACAAATATATTTTTATGTAAATCTTGCACTGTTTAAAGGGTTCAAAACAGATTTTCATTTCATTTCATTTGGTTTAGAGTTCTATTAATAATGCTACTAATAACATAAACTACACATTTCTCCTGTTTTAAGAAGGTCCGGAGACTACAGTGTTTCAAGAATAGAACAGGATACTTTGTCAATCTAAAAATATAATTCCATTCCATTAAAATGATGACGGCCCATCTAAGTCTCCATTATCCAAAATTATGGATGAAACCCTTGATTTAACTCACTGCAATGAACAGGAGGAACCTGCTATCGAAAGGGGAGTGAGGGGAGGGACTCCTGATGTGTTAATCGTTGAAAGGTCAATGTAAGAGACATTCCAGGTAAGAAGGAGCCAATTATAACAAAAATTTCAGGTGTAGAACTAGTTGTGATTAATAGCCTCCCATTACTTTATAGACATAATATTAATATATTAAAAATGTCAGAGCTTGCCAAGAACTAATATGGGAAGGTCCGGTTAGCAAGAAAAAGATATGTATAATGAGCTAACACTGATACAGGGATAGATAAGGGGCAATGCATATTAAAGATCACATGCAGAGGTCATTATCACTTTTACAATTTAGATACCAGCCTTTTCTCTCATTATTCTGCACTTAGATTTCAGTGTCACAGTGAAAAGAAAGTTTCGTGCTTTGCATGATAAGTAAGACTTACGCTGTTAAAGAAAACTATATATTTGCAGACTCTTCATTCAATTTCTAAGAGTTGAATAAAGATTATAGAAACACAAAGGAACCCCTAGCATTTCAAGCTGACCATTTTTACAAGGAAACGAGTTAATGAAAATAATTTAATTATTTTCTACTGCCCAGCACAGTAGTTGATTCGTAATTTCAAGTGAATTAGGTTATGAATAATAGCATGTCTAAGTCATGCTTGCTGAATTTTACATCTGCTTTACATTTACATTTTTTGAGAACCAAAATCATGTATGTGTACCCGAAGCACCTGTGTAAAGAAAAGGTTACATTTGTATTTTAGTGATCCAACTGCGTGGCAAATGGTGGACAACTAATCTGACATCTGATCAAAAATATATTGGTAATACTCCAGTTTAATGAATGCAAAACATTTGTATACACTGTAAAATTAAATATATTGAAAACTTATTAACAGAGTTAAATTAATGTGATGACATTCAATCTTAACTGTAGATTAACTGGGCATTATTAGCAAAACCCTGATATTAACCATGTACCAAGCCATACTCCTGACCATAGCATTGGGTTAAAGTTTTGTAATAAATGTAATACTATTTATATCTCCATTCATAACATTTTAATAAATAACTTATAGACAGGAAATGGTTACTGGTAGTGATTACATTAATCTTCTCTTTACTGCACATATATGTCACGATTATAGTCCCCCCTCCTTAAGGGTGCTCCAGCCCTTTCACTTTAGACTTCATTCTGTGCACCTGATCCCTTTTCCCAGCCCACCTTAAAAGCCAGGCGCTGACGCTCATCCAGGCTCTGTATCTGGTTTCCGCACCATGCGAGTCCGTTAAGGTTTTAACCTCTGTTCCCGTTCCTAGTCCGCCGGTTCCGACCCGGTTCGTGTTTTTAATTCCGTGTTTGGATGGATCACCTGGCTATGGACTTATTCTTGTGTATTTGGATTCCCTCAATGGATTACTTTTGGATTGTTTGCCTCAGCCACACCTTCCCCGTGCACCAGCGCACTTTGGACACACCCCCCTGTTTTCAGCCCCGTATTCCTGCATGATGTTTTCCCAGTGTTTCCCCACTTCTTCGGATTGTGTTGTCCGCATAGGGTCCGGAAAGAACTGTTCGTTACAATATAGTGAACAAAAAAATACTGAAAAACCTGAACGAGGGACACCATGTATATTGAAAGTAAAGGCCTCCCCACAGCTGTGGTTCATGTGTAAATTAAGCACATAATATCTTAGCATGTGAAGGGGTCATTTCTTAGCTGACTATAATTATAGCAAGCATGACTGCAAGAGGAGACCTCAGTGACTTTGAAGGAAGCATGATTGTTGGGTCACATTGGTTGGGAGCTTCAGTGAGCAAGACAGCTTGACTTGCTGATGTTTCACGTGCAACAGTGTCTCAGGTGATGTCGGCATGGAAAAGACATCATCTGCAAAGGGCAACATTGGGTGAAAGCGCGTACTCCTGGATCGTGATTGGTGCACATTAATTCCAAGTGCAAGGCAAAGCAGTTGAGAAACTGCAGATCGGTTAACTGCAAATTTCAACTGGAGTGTGCAGCCAGTTTCATAAATAACAGAGCTGGATGCTCTCAAAGATACTTCGGAAGACTGGAATTTGTGATATCTATGTGATGATCTTTTGTGTTTGAAGTGTAAAGTTCATAAGTATAGTTGATAAGAAAAAATGGGCAACTTTTGAAAGCCGGCTGGAGATAGAGTGGTAGAGTAAACAAAAGCCTATGTTATGAGCTCCCTATTTCTATTTTGTCGTACTAATATTAAAATCGCTTTCCCGATTGAGAAGAAATAAAACATGTTACCCAAGCCCAATATTTCACTGGATTTGATCATCGCACTGGTGGCAATGGTAGAGTTGCAACAATTTTACTACTCTGCACTTTTAACACAAACAAAAGAGCACCACACAAACATCCGATATTCTAGTCCTGCACCAGAGTCTGGGCTGCAGTGCACAAAACGCTCTTCACACCTGCCAACGAACATTTGCAGGGCCAGTGGTGCACAGAGCACAGGCAATGGGCTAGAGTGGTGGGTAAATGTGATATGGTCAGATTAACCATCTTTCACCATGTTATTGCAGCCTAAAGCTGGTAAAATGTGAGCTTAGAGAACAACAGCTGTGGGACCCCAACCACACATCTCACATAAATTCTCCTTGGCTCACATGCTGAAACACATGCATCCAAAAAGTAAAATATATGCACAATAACATTATAACAAGAATAACATTGTCATTAAATTGTTATAATGATTGCAGACTATCTTAGACTGCGAGTGCGGGAAAAATAAGAAACAAATGCTTTAAATGTATAGCTTCAATGTATCAAGTGCTAGCTCACAAATTTTCTTAAAATCCTGTGACCACATCTCTTGAGTCATTTTTATTTCCTGCTTAAAAAAATACAAGCTTTAAAAAAGATGAATGACAATCCTTTCAACAGTGTACCTTTCAGGGACAGAGAGTGGATGGGTGACCATCCATAACAAATAGATACCAGGGGATCTGGGACTGCAAGCAGAGACCAGCTTTGCTCTTGAGATCTCTATACTGATTCAGTGGAAAACAGCCTTGTTAACTATGGTCACCTATCACCTATTCAATATTCTATACATCATTTATAACAAGTTATATATGAAGCTCTGATAGACCCTGTTACGTGTTGTGTTTTCAGCTTATCGACTCATATCTCATAAATGGAGAGTATATTTTTTAGTTCAGATTATATCAAGAAGATGATGTATTAGATCTTTTTTTAAAGTTAAAAGCCATAAATGTTTCACTGTTTTTATGACCGGGGCGAAAGTGGCACTGGATGGAATTTTTTAAGTTCTAAAACACCCCCTTGTGTCTGATTACATTTCATCCCTGCAGGCACTCGTGCATAGTTTAGCGTTTTAAACTCAGCATCCAGTCATGTCTGCCAAGCACTGGTTACACCATATGAGTAATCTCTGAGTGCAGTGTACATACTCCATTTAGGTTTTCTCCACCTAGCCAGTGATGTGGATGAGTTGTGTGCTGTTTTAGGGCTCGGAGAAAGAGCACCTTAAAATGAATCTCAAGTGGCATCAATGTGCTTCATTTCTTCCAAGCTGATAGGTATTCTTTAATTCAGGGAAACAGGACTACACTCAGCAATTACCTCAGTAATTAGTTTAAATCACATACCTTTTGCATTCTACATTATCACATCTGTACATCTGTACTATCATGTACTATAGGAACCTTATGACTGATATCATCCCAACAGTAGACTACTCAATTACTTTCTATTTTATCACTTACAGTCTAAATAAACAGATTTCAGCCCAATACTGAATAAAATCTAATCAATCCCTTTGAATCTCCTACTTAGTAAATCTCAAGGATTATACTGATCTTACTTCATGAACAAATACAGCATTCTTGATTTAACACAAATCAAATATTGCATGTACATACTGTACAATAGCTAGAGAACATACTAAACTAAAATACATTACATTATTACATTATTATTTTTTATAAAGCTGTAAAAAGTGTTTTATATTTGAACCATCTAAATGAAGATTTTTCTGAGATTAAAATGTTGAGTTTGAGAAGTTGCATCGGGCTAGAAAAAATATTTTCCTTCAAGGATCTCAATGATATACAACAGAGATAATGCAAACTAAGTTATTGTGTATATTAGATGTGCAGACAACAGTTGAGTTTTAATCTTCCCAAATTAAAGGCTGAATAATTTACAATATGTTTTTAAAAGATGCCTTCAAATTGAACAGATTTTTTTGACAGCATTAATGTAATCTATAGTTGAATTCTTAAAAAAAAACAATTGGAATGCAGTGGCAATTGCAAATATACATATACATTTTACTTTATTTTTATATTACTTTTATATTAAGTAATATTTATATTACTTTATTTTACTTTATACTTTTTTAAAAGAAAATAAGACATTTTTAAGGTTAATGTCAAACAACTTAGACCTAGTTGTTTATGAAAAACAGGCAAATTTAAAGGTTTAGCCAACTCCTGTGAGTATATTTTAACATAATTGATACTGTATTTATGGGGCTAATTTATGGACCTTATAAATGCAAGGCATTTAAACAAAGATTTATTTAACACAGCAGCAAGGACAAGCCTGAATTACTTCATAGTCATGCTTATGACTTCCTACTTGCGCTGCCATATAGAGTTTACGTGAAAGCACCAGTGCTTTATAGAGTGTGACTCTCATGATACAATTTATGTCTACTTGCTTAGCTAGGGGGTTAGTTTCTTCAGCTCTGCTGACAATGTATGCCAGTGAACTGAGACATCAAGGAATGGAATCATTCCTTCAGTATTTTCTCTATAGCATTGCCTCCGCCCAACAATATCCAAATCATTGTACATCATGGAGAGAAAACAAAAACTTTTACTAAAATGGCTGACTAAAAAAACTAAGCTTGCACACAAATTATACCATGTGTAAAATGTCCACATGAACTATTTACAACCAGGTGATGTTAACATGCATTGAGAGCAGAACAAATAAATGAGCTGTGGTTTACAGCAAAAAGAGGTTTCAGCAGAACATTGACTAAAAAATAAACAAAAAGATGATAAAGGTAAAAAGCCGGTATATCATATTGACATGAAAATGATCGTTTTGATTGTCACAGAATCTTGCAACATTAAGATTTTTTATAAACAACACACAATTCAAATTAAAACACAAACCATTAAGAAGGCAACATGGTCTCTGTCAATGATGACATACAGTACTGCCAAAGTGCTATCAGGGTTCATTGGAACTACGTAGTCAATGAAAAGAGCTTTTAAACTTTTTTTTAAAAGATGATGCATTGCAGAGATGATCTTTCCAATAGAATAATAGTTGTATATATCCATTATAGCACATTATATAGGAACTTCGTGGATTTCTATACTATATTTCTATATTCAGCTTACTATACTTTAGATGGAATCCGTATAGGATACCTTCCTGAAACATGTAAATTACATAGTCTTCCATTTTGCATTGATGTACACAAAAATAGTAAAACACCAGCTTCCTAAGTAGATTTTCCAAGTATATGATACTGTACAACAAATACATTTAATCAATACATTAAATATATATTCCTCCAAATCTGCAAGGGCAAAGTTCTATTTTAATATGTAGTGCTAAAGTAGACGAAAAGCAAAACACACGTGGGTGACGACAGAGAATGCCATCGTCATTCTAGTATGAATAATATTTTTTGAATGAACACCATATTCAAATACGGTTCACTAGTTCATTAAAACCGACAGACTGGGGCCTTCATTATTGCATTATAATTATTAAAATTAATACTTTAATCAACGTTACATTACAAAAATAAAATTATTAACTGATTTTAATTATTTGAAATAGAACCTCTCCCAGCATCACGTAATCCTAAAAAACAGCGGTGACGAATTCTAAGGAAAAATATTTATGTCCCAGCAGAGGGCGCCATAAAATCCTAAACTTAAAATCTACTTCAGCAACCTATTCTGCCATGGGCAAGTACTTCGATCACTTTAATATTGTAAAATACAGCTCCAGACCTAAGTTACATTTTATTAAAAGCAGTTGCTTTACAAACTGTATCACTCATGATGAAAAAGCAAAGCAGCTCACCTAGAATTGCGGTAATTCCTCGGACGGGAAGGGCAAAATAAAAGGCAATACTAAAGTTGTTTTAAATTGTTGCAGAACTAAATTATCTATTGTATATCTTTTGCACAAAGCACTGCGATTAATCATTTTTAGCTCCAATTTACAATGCATTAGCACAGGGAGAAAATAATACGAACTTCACTGAAGCAAAAATACTTACAAATGCGAAGAAGACACGCCTGTGGAAATAGCAGTACGAAGATCCAATCTTTCTAAGTGGTTAACAAGTTCAAGAATGACCGCTGGATCCTTTTTAAGATACGTGTTAATCTAAATTTGATGAGCTCAAGAAAAATGGGGCATTGCAAAAAAAAAAAGTTGATGATGCAAAAGTTTAATGAGCTGACTAAATAAAAGGGTTTAAAGGTTTCGTAACCCAAGTCAATCTTGAAACGGCGTGCCACCTTCAGATTTCGGAGTGGGATCTGAGCGTGGCTCTTGGCACTTCAGAATAAATGAGTGATCACCGTTTGGTTCGCTAGGTCAGCGCGATTACAACACGGACAGTAAGAAAACTGACAGTATTTCCCAAAACGATAGTCAGGATTCCGTCACTTGTCTTTCCAAGATGCTAGGATAACTATTGCACTGAATGTTTCCCCCAAAAAGCCTCTTGTTAAACTTTTAATCGTACTTTTTTTCAGGCAGTCTCCATTGCTTCACTCTCCATATCCAAAACCAACAAATGCAACTCCTGTAAGTGAAAATTTCATTCTCTCGTCTCTTTTCTATGAGCACGTATCTCGGAAACTCAAAGGGGACATAAATCACTCCAACCCTAGCACCAAGGATATCCTCTACAAAATGTTGTACCAGCTTCCTCCACGCATTCCTCTACTCATTGCAGAAATGTCAGTGTTCATAGCGATGATGGTTTGAAAGATTAGACACTTGGAGAGTCCATTTGATGAAATATACATAGCACAATGATTCTTCTAGATCTGAATTCTCTAATGCATCCTTTCTGCTTACACGGGTCTGTATTTAAATGGGACTTAAACTTCAAGGACAGAGGTAATAATTAACGCTCCCGGAGCCACCACCTAGCACAGCTGGGAGAGATGTTTCAGAGATAAGCAATCTTCTCCAAATGCCAGCTAATATAAGGGATTGCAAGCAAGCCTTCTTCTGCTTCAAGACTTGAGCGTTCCGCTGGGTCCTAAAGATAGCTCATACCCACTTTGAATAATTACATAGCAGCATTGCATTTAACCGCTTGGACTCATATAAATTATACATTTATTTCTAAATAAAGCCAGTGTCCGATGCTTATACTTGAGAATGTAGTCGTTTTCCAATCTGTAATTCTTCACATTGCGCCATTAAAGGAGAATGTAAATTTGTGAAACCTAAATCGGGTACTGAAACAAAGTGAAACACTTGAGAATAAAAAAGCATGTAGTGTAATGAATAATTGCTTCATTCTCACCTCTTTTAATTTTAAAGGGGATGCGATAAAATATTTAAAACACCTAAAAACCATTTCCCCACGATTTTGTATGCAATGTCATATTGGGATTTCTGTGACAATTAAAGCTGGGATTAATGATTGCTTTTCTGAAATATGTGAACATGCGGGGTATACAAAAAAAAAAGGACTTGTTCAACAGTAATGCACGTATGTTCTAAATACATTACACGTTTTAAATAATATCAATCCAGTAAAACAAATGTTGCCATTCGTTAAATATGTATTGTTTCTAAATTCTGTTAGTTTCTGTATGTGCTCATATTTCTTCGGATCATTTTAAAATAGTTATTAATTGCTCGACAGCTGCTGCGTACTTATGCAGATGCGTACTGCAAGTGCTTAATGTAGATAAAAACCAATTACATGACTGGCAATGGACCAGTTAGCTTTAAAGTGTTTAGCCGAGCCTTTTCATGTTAGTTCAAATCGTGGTTTCATTCGAGGATTCATAAAAAAAACTTTCTAAGAACTAAAACAGTTATAGCAGCACTGATGTAATACTTAAAGGTAGCGCCCCTCGCAACAAAATAAAGTCAGAGTGAATTCAGATAAGGCCTAAAATGAAACAGTGAGGTACAGTTGACTAATATTAAAGTGCAATCTGTGCAGAGACCCTTCATGCTGTCGAATTCCAGAAATTCCCAATATTGGGCCATACAAGCAAATTAATTATTCAACGTTCCCAATCGTACATTTGGAATTTATATTTATCTCTTTAATATTACCCTTTGATTTCATTTTTGAAAATAGAAAGTACTGGTGTCGTGTTTAACGATACTAAACTGAACAAAAGAGCAATGCTATTTCATATTTTTAGTTTGTAATTACATTTGAAACAGACCGTAGCAAGTTACAGAGGCGAAAAAACAACAACAACAACATTAAAAGACTAGAATTACTTCACATTACATGATAAACCAGAATAGGAAAAGTAAGATGGAAAAACGAAGAAAAAAATCACGCGCTCATAGATGTCCTTCTCCATTTTAAGTCTAAAGTTAACGTGCTTGATCTGCAAGAAGATTGCTTCATATTTCAGGATACTTGTAGTTTAAATACAGAATAGATTTAGAAAATAATTTACATTTTTGAGTTGAATACTACCTGTTCAGAACTGAAATTAATAAAATCAGTTTGCTCTTCCAAGGTGACTGAAAGAGAAAATAACATTTAACAAAGTGTATTCAGTTACCATGCCGGTTTTACTTCATTTAAATAGCTTTTCAACGACTGTACATTGAAGTAGGTTAAATAAAACCAATGACTATGACTAAGACAGTGATGTATGTGAATTCCACTGATATTACCTAATGGGATCCGTGGCAAACTGTTGTCTGTTTGGTATTTTTAATTACTGGTAATTAAATTGGTTATTCGGCCTTTATGTTGTGCCTTGTCAATGTAACACAGCCAACAACAATAGGATTCTACAAGGCAGAAGGTTCCATATAAAGTCGTAAACTTCGAGTTACAAAATAAAAGTCTATAGTTTACCTATTGGGCAACTGTGTACCAAACGCAGTGTACAATCCTGTAAAAAAATGTTTCGCAAGTAGATGTAGAATAACGAATAACTTTGCCTGTCATAAGGTGTGTTGTAAGACACAATTTTTTCAAAGATCGTTTATAAATGCCGTTGGGAAATCACTAAAAATTCAATTAACGATAGAGAGCACAGTGAACAGAAACATTAGGGAATCACATTTACAGAAAGAATATCAAGATACTGTACATAACATATTAAATACGAAAACCTGTATCATATACTGTACTGTACTGTATGTTCTTGGTCAAAATGTTTTATGAAAGTCTAACTAGTCTTATTTTTATTGTGTTTGAACAAAACAACTACCTAGCGTGGACTAAACGGTTAGATTGAATATCACAGCTCGAGACTTTACCGTTTCTTAAAATTACATGGAAGTGCAGAAGCAGATGCAATCTGTATGTGTATTGCGCATTTCCTATCTTTAGCAGTTACTCGAGCAAAACCTAGAGCTATCTTTCTGGATTGTAGTACAAATGTCATTTTTCTTAGCAGCCAGTCGGAAAATTCAATTCTGCATGATACAACCTAACAATTCGAGAACCCACAGCCCGCGGAAGACTGCACTACTTTGACTGCAAAGAATCCATTCTATATACAGTAAGCGGCCACATCCATCAGCAATTTAATGGACAGAAAGGCCGGTAGATGGAGAAAATACTGCTGTAGTCAGTTTGCAGACAGAGCAGCAAGTCTGCAACAACGTACTTGCACGGCTTATTCAATGTCAAAAATCAATCTTGAAAGTATTTGCTTTTACAATAATAAAAAAATAAAAGCAACGACATTGATACTTTATGTTGCAATACATACAGTATATACTACAGGACGATTTTCTTCTACTGTATATCTGTCGTTTAAATCTTGTTTGGTTATAACACGTTTGCCAGTGTATAACTGCCGAGTTATTTTCTGACCTACTGTAAGTGATTTTATACTCCAAGCTGAAACATAAAGTTTCTATAAAGGGTTATCAATCATGACAAAATAAGCCGTTTGCATCTCACCTTTGCTTAAAACCCCCGTCCCACTGCAATATACCGTACAGTATACTGTAACTCTGTTGATCCCATGTACTGTACTAACTAGTTTGTGACTGAGATCTTTTCTGTCTACAGCCAACCTTTTACGAGACAGGTGTTTGTAATGACTTCATCTCCCCACAGTTTTCTCGGAGTGGAGTAGTCGAAGGCACAAACGCCACTTCTTTGAAATAACACGGGGAAACGGCATGCTGGTGCAAGGTAGCACTTTGATTTCGGTTTTTTATATTATTCGCGCTGGAAGAACGCGTGTTTAACGGGTGCGTGATATACAGTACAGTACATTGACTGTACACATAGCCTACGCAGGTCCATCTTTCTGGCGTTAAGTGTCTATATACACACTACAAATGTAATGAATAATAATAACTTGCGCTGTTGATATTTGCATGGATCTCGTTCCAATATGCAAATCACTGCAAGATGAATCTCATTAAAATCTAAATACTTGATGGGACCATAGCAGAGAACACTGGAAGCTCATCCTTGCTGTTCATTTCGCATTTCGATGATTTATGCAACAGAACTCTAACTCTGACTGAAATGGTTGAATGTAATGTTTTTTTTTTTCCTTCTGTTAAGCATGATTGCTTAACACCACACTCTGTGGCTTAGGTGTTTTCTTTGAAGTTATTTTACTACGTTATGTACAAATGTCAAGTTCACGAAGACAATTGTTAAAAAAATGAAAATATATCGTGTCTGCAATGTCTATGCTGAGAGTTATACATATTCTCCACTTTGTGAAACAAGAGGCTTCTCTCAGTAGGTGAAATAAAAAAAATACAATCTAAATGTGGTCTACATTGGAGTTGGGTTACAAAAGGCAAAACACAACGAGGTTTTACAATATTAGATACATTTGCATGTGTACACCATAGACTTTAATAATTAATCCAAATTACAAATTATGTCTCCAGAAAAATAAAAATCTTGCTTCTTGAGCTAAGGCATGTATGCAACACTACTATATAAACTGCTTAACTTGTCCCAGGAAAAACAGTCTTAGAGTATGTATTGATAAAGTATCTTACAATAAACAAATACAAAAAATTAAGTAGATATAAATAAAAAGATTTGATAGGTATCTACAATATGCTTATCTTTTCTCTGAAGGCTTACAGTATGGCACTACAGTGTACTGTAGTTATCTAAAAAAATATCAAATAACATCTATTCTGACAATGCATTAAGCATGAAAAACCAATTGAAATCTTGTTATTGGAGAGTTTGCAGAGCATTTTGCGTTTATTTTTCATTACTCCATTTAATTTAGGAGTTGTATGGTTGCATTCACATTCTTTGTAACTGTGATGCAAATAAAGTTACATTTCAGTGCCTGGACAGCTCCTTGTATAATAACTGCCTTGTAATGGATGTGCTTAGCTACAGTACCATTGTGTAGTGTTGTGAATAATCACATGACAATTAAGACATGTATTCCAAAATATAGATGAAATGACAAATGTGGTAGGTAGGCATAGCCAGACAAAACATGCCCAAATGGAGGACTGATTAATAACAACACCAATGTTTTCTGTTCTCTTCTTACTAATGATGTTTAATAAAACTTTCAGTGATTAGTCATCTAATTACACATTTGTCACTCATCAGAAAATATGTATTAAGCCATTCTGTGTTTCATGAAAAGTCATTGTGCTCATTTATCATCAAATTGTGTGCAATACTGTATCTGTTTAATTTAGAATATTTTTGCCAAGCTAAGGTTTTGATTTTGCATTGAAGACTTATTCACTGTAATGCTTCATTTCTAAACACATTTGTTTGGTCCTGAAATATCCAGTAGGCCTACAATCAGGTATAAATGAGAAATTAATATTCACCTTTCAAAAGTGTTGATGCTTTCCAGAAGGGAAAAATCTAATTAAATGCCATTTTGCAAAATGCTAATTCAGAGTGACCTGGAAATTTTTAACTAATAAAGCAAGATTTAAAAGAACTTCTTCCTTCTTCCATAGATCTGGCACTTTTGAATTTATTTATACATTGGTCTGTAAGGAACTCAAGTATTATGGGATATCTTAAGCACACCAGAATGTAAAACTAGTTAGGATTCTGCATGGATTGCTTACAACTTAGATGCTGTACTATTATATAGTAAAAGGCTGCAATAATAGCAGTGAATGTACTGTAAGTGTTAAAATAGGGATAAGCGCTTTCCGCATGAAGACTTTCAAGATCAAAGAACATTAATTCAATTGGCCCTGAGGGTATCAATGAGTCACAGCCGAAGCACTCAAGAGCAAAATATAAAAACTATTGGAATAATATCAATGACACGGGTCTACATAGGATCAAACATAAACTAGAAGACCACATGCCCATCTATGTGCCTGCTTAAATCACTATTCGACTTGGTTTGTATCACCTACCTATATCATACTGTATGTACATTGACTGTATTGTTTATGACCTTCGGAAGCTGATGACTAGCTCAACAGATACACCATTGTTGAATAGCAAGGTATAGTACAAAAAGGGATTTACAGAGTTTAGGTCTATTGGCTGCTCCTTCTAAATGAGAACAATGCAGTCAGCTTCCTGAGCACTGACAGTACAGTATGTTTAATTTTTTTGTCACGGTTTCATTACTCCACCTTACAACATACATGCTTACCCAAAACATAAAAAAGCTTTTTGAACAAGGTGTCACATTCCCTGACATAGCCACATGATTATCCCTATTAATTTCACTTTTCCAATATAATTTCCTTTCAATGAGAAAATGATGGGTTATGTCTTACATTTCCCGAATGGTACTGAACATCCAAATTAGATACAGTATTTCTACTGTATAATGCACAATTTCAGCGAGTTAAAATCCCCCACAACTGGAATCATGTAAATTAACTCCATTACCACACATTTTTGTGAAAAGCTTTTGTAACAGTGCAGTTAACTTTTGTGCATTAAGCAAAGCAATGCATCTAAAAAAATCTATGAAGAGATTCAATAGCTGGCACTGCAATGGACATGAGCCTGACAGTCATATGGTTTGTAGTCTCTTGTTATGTTTCTAACACTTGATTTTTTTTTACTGTAATACCACTCTTTACAAAGAAACAATTAAAGCATGTTGAAAAAAATATTATTTCACAGATCCTTAGAGATGGCTTTCAAAATTCAAAGGAATACAACAAAAATGATAAAGAGCTTCTACTGTACCAAAGATATACAGTGAATATTACTAAGGATAATTCTGGTGGTACTGTATATCCAATGTCATACTCTACCTACAGAGAGAAAAACATACTTGGGAAAATATCTACTAAATAATGCTTCTCTTGGAGTACATTACTGTGTTAGAACTACATTATATACTATGTTTTATCAAGACAGATTCTTGTTCATGGCAGATTTAATGTCACATCTAAATACAGGGAAAAATAATTTAAGAAACATTCTACCACATATTGTACTTTTCTGTGGATTATATTACTGTCTAAAAATGGGATCTATATGAAACAGTCTCTTACATGTCATCATTGTGCTGTTTTTTTTTTCTAGGTGATTACAGCTTATCACACTGGGACATTATATTTGTATCAATTTGTGTTTTCCTTTTTTAGTTTTCCATAATGCACATATTTCTGGATTTGTACTTCTTTCAAGTTTACATTTCATTATCTGGGAAGATAACATGACTTCAGTGTGATTCTTAAATATTATGTGCTCTCAATGTTTAAGGATTTACTATTTACAAGAGCGTGTATTGTACTGTATCATATGTACTTATTCATGACTGTCTTCTAAAATATTATGTTACAAATGGTTATTTACACCCACAGATATTCTAATTTACTTAAAAGCATTCTTACTAGTATGGCAATATAAATTAAGGTGACTTAGTTTATCAATATAGCTTGAAAGCGTCTCAATGATTTACAGTAGTAAGACAGCATCAATAAAAGTCAGTTGGCAACACTTTCTAGGAAACAAATATGTCAGATGGAATCTATAGTTTAAAAAATAGGCTTCAAAAGCCTATTAATAGAGTAATGTTTGTGTTGTCAATTCATAGGCATCATCATTACATTACTGTATATACAGTATATTGTTACGAATGGGGGGGGGTACAAAATGGTGAATAACAGGAATTGACAAAGTGGCTACCTCAATAAGAAAAATAAATAATCATAACCCCCAATTTGTAAGGATTTTGCCAGGAATATAACCGAACGGTTGGTATAGTTAGAGGCACATAAATGCTTTGTTCTCTGGCAGTTTTGGAGAAAAGAGTAATAATTCCAGCACACTTAGTTGAACAAATATTTATTAACAGTGACACTACAAACACTACACTACACACAAGATAAACATACAGCACACAAGTTTTCCTATTTGCAGTACATGTTTACAGACAAAGCATCTCAGTGGCCTAACATCCTAACCATATCGAAAAATCTCGGACCCTTAGTAAGTATTCAACTCCTAATATAAAGGCCATAATACGAGATAAGCTGCCTTGTAAACTAATAGAATACAACCTACAATTAAATCTCTCAGTCTGCAAGCCCACATTCCACAAAAGTAATGGGAGCCTACTGTAGCTCCCTATTCTAAAATGCACCCACTAAGCAAGAAAGGTTGTTTTAAACCAAGGGACTTTTCACTCAGGAAATCCAAGTTTCCTAAAAGCAACAGAATAGCAAGCTCTCTTAGCAAGGTTCAAACATTTAGCTCCGATCGAGTCCTTTAGATGATCTCAAGCAAGGTCAAATCTTGCCTGACACAAGCTTTTAGGTTCTGTCTTCTGTCTTTTATCCTACACTTTTGACACTCTCAATCATTTACTCAGAACATAACTAACGAAAGTAAACCAGAAGATTCTTTTGATCATTGTTTCTCACAACTGAGATGCTGAAGTTGAGTAAGAAATATTTCAGTGTAAAACAAATACACATAGTTACCTATACAGTATATAATATCCACTGAGCATAACTCTTCACTCCATTTATTAACGCGTATTTACAGAAAACATTATACCAATTTTTGGATATTGCTTAAATGTTTTTGGCATCACTGGGTTAATTAATCATTCACGACCGACCATGATACACTTGACTGACTTGAGCCCTGGACCACCTCATTAGTGGGAGAGTGGCTAGGCACAGGTGAGGAACTGGTTTAACCTCAGTTAGAATGTCAGGCCAGGTGAAAATCAAGAAAGAAAAATGCAGAAACAAACTAGTATGCCCTGTTTAACAAGAGAATAATGCTTTTGTGCCATTTGTATGTCTCGGAGCTGGAAGAAGTCACCGTAGGTCAATGCACAATCAGTGCAGCTAAGTCCCTTTAGCAATTAATCAAAGTTTTGAAAATACCATCCTAGTGGACATTGGTAATTGTGCTGCAGAATAAGATGATACAGTAAGTGTGGATTACAGACAAATCAACAGCTAAGGTTGGGGCAGGAACATCTAGCCTGTACAATACTCCACTTGAGTGATTGATGGCTAACTGACTACAGGGCAGAACACTGATCAAGTCCTGAGACCTTAGTTATTACCCTTCCTGTGGGCTTATCTTGACATGACAACATTCCAGTAGGACAATGTATGTCCTCATGGCGGTCATATAACAATGACTTTCTCGCAGGATGAGAATTATACATTTGTGGATGCCCTACTTGCTGCACTTCAGCAACGGTGAATATTTGTAGAATGAGCAGTGATAAAGTGTGGCACCTAGGGATCAGAACTTATTGAGCAGTCACATGCTTGTCCACTAAAGACATGAGAATTTCCTGAAAATAATCTTGTGATTTTTTTTAAGTGATAAGTTTTTTATGCTGAGAATATATAAGCCACACACAAGGGTATTTCTATAAACTGAACAATATATCCCTTAGGTGGCACAGTGGTTAGCACTGCTGTCTCACAGTACTTGGGCCCTGGGTTCAGTTCCTGTGGTGCTATCTGTGTGGAGTTTGTATGTTTCCCCATGTTTGCATGGGTTTCCTGTGGGTGCTCCAGTTTCCTCCTGCCCTCCAAAAACATGCTGGTAGGTTAATTTGTTTCTGTAAAAACTGGCCTGGGTATAAGTTTGTGTTTGTGCCCTGTGATGAACAGGCATCCCATCATGGGTGTATCTCACCTTGTGACTATTGATTGCTGGGTTAGGCCCTTGCTCGTTAAGAACTCCTCTGCTCTTAAGAACAGTGTCATGGTATCTTTCACAACCATGTAGTCAGAACCTTGGTTTAATATCAAATCTTACAGCAGACTGTCTCCTGTCATATACTTTGGAGTATGTTGTCTACAAGGAATAGTGCCACCTACTGGCTCACTACAACTCTTACAGAAACAAACTTGTTTCCATTGACGTTTTCAATGCTAACACCAACCAGGCACAGCCTTGTTAAGCTTCCGCCATCCAGAGGATGACACATAATTGACTTTGTACTTTCAGGATTTGGGTATGTTCTGAGTCAGCTAGTGTTTCTTTCGTTTACTGCATAAAGGGATAAATTCACTGTAAGCCCCTTTAACTGAGAATATTGGAATATTGGAATATTTAATATTCCAGAAACAGAGGACACTACAGTGGTCAGAAGACCCAACAGTGGATGTTATACAAAGTTGTACTGTGTGTGCAGAGAAGACTGTATTGCTGGAAGTGGCAGCCCATACCACAATCCACAGACTGTTACAATAGCTACAGGTTTTACAAAATGAGTTCTGCAAATAAAAAAAAAGTGGTAGATGTTACAATACTGTCACATATCTGAATACCATTCATCATCCAGTAACTTCACACGCAGCACACACACTGTAAAGATTTAACATAAGATGAACTCACTGCTCCTCTCCGAGTTTTCCAGAATTCTCTTCTGCCTTGTGCCTCCCATCCCCCCCAAAAAACAAAGTTACTCTGGAACAGCCAGGTGGCAAGGTGGCTGGTGCCGAAGATGTTTTTTTTAATCAGCCTTCTTCAAGACCACCTCGGTACAAAACATCGTCATGCTAGCTCAAACTGAACTCTATAATAAAAGCAGGGTTTTGCTTACCAGTTCCTGCTGCAGCAGTTCATGCCCCCATGGACCTTTGCTGCAGCCTTAAATTACAGTCGAAGGACAGCCATATTCTCTCAGCCTTTGTGAGCCCCAGTCTTATTGCTTTCCTGTCTTCACGTTACCATTTCAGGCTTATATAAAATCTAAAGGTTATATTATCAGAACAACCATTAAATAAAATGTAAAGGCCAGAGTATGTTTCACAGTTTAAGCTATGAAGAGGTTATTTTAAAACAGCACATTTGGGGAAAAGGCCAAATAATTCATGATACAGCCAGCACTCTTAGGCTTTTTGTATCAATTTTTGGCAGTAAACCTTTTTTACTCAGGACACCCATAAATCACAAGTCTCCAAGAAAAATCAAGCCCTGGTATCACTTTGATCACATTTGAAAAGAACATTTCTTCCAAGCATCATTAGAAGTCATTATACTAACCATGTTTTTTTTTAGATAAGGACCTGTGGGTGTCTACTTCATTGAATGACTCTGCACTGAATACATTAAGTCTACAATTACCTGAGGATTCACATACTGAGAATTGGATTGTACCATTTACAGAAAAGTACTTCACAGTACTATTATAGATTTACACAAAAGTATGGTATACATCTTAGGTCTTACCTATTTTCTTCTAGAAAGTACAAATATATTATAACTATAGCCAAGAATTGCCACCATAGGCTGATTGTAATCTGAAAGATCATAAGGGGCAAGGTGAAAGTTGAAAGGTCATGGCAGCAATGGGGTTTTCCAGGAGATTCCTTTTGACTCACAGCACCCAGTCAGGAATTCTGCTTCCACAGAAACACAAAATACACTAAATTGAAAAGCTACTCAATATGCATTTTAACAACTCTATTATGATCTTTGAATCCTTAAAAAGTGGTTTTAAGCAGTGATGTGCATCTCTAAAAGGCCAAGTACAGCTATTGAGAAAGGATAGCAATGATAATAATAATAAAACATAAGAACAATTCTAAAATAGAGGAGCTCATTCAGGCCATCTGGCCATTTTGGCTGGCAGTACCTTATTAATCCCAGGATTTCATCCAGCTGTTTCCTGAAAGAAGATAAGGTATCAGTTTTAACCACGCAAACCACTCCAACAAGGGCAGCTTGTTCCACACTCCCACAACGCTTTGGATAAAGAAGTAGCTGAGTTCCAATGAATTTTAAATGCATTTCCATGTTGTTTCTACTCGTGTCCTTTGGCTCATTAATACATGTTCTGCTTGGCATTTCTCTCATCACTCACTCCTGCACTGAATAAGTAAACCTTATTCTATGAACAACTCATATTTAGCCACATTCTGGGATTACAAAAAAAATGCTCGATTTCAAGACTGTTTTGTTCAAATTTCTATGACCTCAAAAACATCTGGATTGAAACTTGTTTTATTTTGTTACAGACCACTTTTTGAATTAGTTCCGAGCAAGTTCTTACAATTTCAACATTTCACACGTTTTACATAGTCTTAAAATTTTAACATCCTTCAAACAAGCCTCACACAGGAAAATGCTTTCGCACATATTTGCTTCAAAACGTTTCACAGTAGATTACAAATAAATTTGATCTAACGTTTATGGTTTATTTTGTTAATAGATCATGTTTATAAAAATACTTTTAACATTCTAACAAGCAACATAACTTCACATATACACTAACTTTATTCGTTAAAAAAATATCACAATACAAAGGAGAAATAAGTTTACATATAATGAGGAGCATTTATTTCTAGACATGGTGGGTTTCAGGACTTTTTTTTAATTAAAAAGGGTCTAGACTTTTGACCAGGCACACCAGCAAGACATCACGGTACATTATTTTACTGAGGGTCTGAGTAGCCATCCCCCATTGTAAATGTTTTTGATTTCTTTTTAAGATCTCCTATTGTGTAGTCCACGTGGATGCATATATGTCTTGAGCTTTCTTCCGAAGGGTACAAGGTTATTTCTCCCTCGACCTTGGTGTCCTGCATTACGTCAATCGGTTCGTCCAAATACAAAACAGACTGCTTCCAGTGAGTTTCCTGTTTGAAAGGGGAAGTCGAGAGGACTAAAGGTTTCTCTTCACCTGGAAAATTCACTGAAAACCACACGCACAGCGCATTTACACATGAGGATCCAAAACACTCACATGTGAAGGACCCTTTTACGCGTTTAAGCTGCTCAGTCGTTACTGTGTACAAATCTAACTCGGCAAATTTCGCAGGATGAGAGAGCACGTCTTCCACAGTAACCATGTTCACAGTGATATCATTATTCATAATACACTTCCGTGCAAAGTCAGACATACAAGACATATCCACACCATACTGGTCTTTCACAGTACTCCAGAAACTGAGTCGGTCTTCCACCACCAAGTCATTAATGGGAGCAACATACAGCTCAGCTTTAGAGGGTAAAATGAGACCACCAGGTTTTAACCATTTATCTCGAGCGAAAATCACTGAATTCAACATAGACTCGTGGAGCAGTGCGTATCCCATCCACTCGCTGACAATCACGTCGACCGCCTCTGGTAGATCTGTCGTCTCTAATGTACCTTTTATAACATCGATCTTGTCATCCATCTTATTGAGTTTTACGATTGCCTTCGCTTGGTCAGCTATTGCACTTGCTTCCACGGCGTACACCTTCTTTGCCCCAGCCTGCACACAGAAAATGCTCAGAACACCAGTTCCTGCACCAACATCCAGGACAACTTTACCCTGGATCGTTTTACTGTTCCTTAAAATACCCAGTCTGTAAGAATTGGTGCGTACTTTATCTGCAATCATTTCTTCGTGGATGGTCACGTCGGAATAACTATCAAAGTACAAACTATCCTGAACACTTTGATCTAATTTCCTCTTTTTCGTAAATTGAGTCATTTTGCCGTGTCAAATACCCACGCCACTTCAGCTATACTGTACTCCGCGTTTCCCAAGCTACCTCGAGGGAGGATGTAATACTGAATCATGGGAATCGTAGTTCTTACAGGAAGTTAGTTAATTAAGTTAACTTCCTCTTTTCTTTTGGACTACAACTCCCAAGAACAAGGGGAATTAAAGACTGGGGACTTGATTATTTTAAATGTATAATGCTTTTAAGGAGTGTAAAGAGAGGGAGCGTAAGGCTGTAATTTCATGATGCGTCAGAACAAATTCTCAGGACAAACATACGTTAATGGTATTTAAAATTAAACATAACTACAACAGGGAGCTGCGTCGGCGTGCAAGCTGTAGAAGAACAAGCAGAGGCTAACTCCACAAAGTAAAAGATACAATTATACCCTTTTCCCAGTTTTCAAAGTGAAATCAGCCTGTGATGGTTATTTAAAAACCCTTTAATAAAAAGTCTTAAAAACGACTTTTTATTAAGTTTATCGATCCTTATGCACAGGAAATAAAATCACTCCAGCACTTATTATCTACAGCCAGCTAAACCTCCAGCTGTTTCTATCATACTGCGCAACACATTAAAATAGAATGTCTGCTTACTAATCATAGTGACAGCCCTCACTGTGACTGATTTCTTATTGTATTGTGAATAGGCATCAACCTCTTTCAACTATAATTATATACGTATTTCTTATTTTCTCTATCAAACGACTGCAGTATTGCACTGTTCCGGGTTACATGTGAAAGTTTGAATCATTTTAAGTCATCAGTTTAGTTTACTGACGATCATTTCCCATCTGTGTACTGTAAAGCTGGATGCTGTTAGTTCATACAAAGTTAATCTGCAGTATCATTTCTGCAGTTCAGTTGGCTTTGGTTAAGGTGTTTTCACAGATTCTCTTGAAGAGAAGCACACCATGCACTTTTGGTGTTGATAACACGGTCGTATGGATTACATTATTGATGAGCTATTCGTCTGCTTTTTGTTTCTTCTTTCCTTCCATCCATAACACAGGGTACCCAGTAATTTAAACAGTTATGAAGACACTGGTGGGTGGTACAGTGGGGCAGTAGTTAACATTGGCTCAGGGGTGCTGGGGTTCTGGGTTCAATTCCACACATAGGGTGCTATCTGTTTGGAGTTTGTGTGTTTTTGCCAGGTGCTCCCATTGGCCCTGGTGAGATGGTACTGTATGTACTGTGTGTCTGCCCTGTGATAGACTGGTGTCATGTCCAGTCCAGTGTGTATCCTGCCTTGCACCTGTTGCTTGCCAGGATAGACCCCAGCTCCTCTGTGACCATAAATTGGATGCAGTGGTTAGAAAAAAGGGTGGAAAAAAGGAATTTTATAGACATCTAATTGGCTTCTTTCAACATCTAATTTTTCTTCCAAAAATCATTGTGTTCTGTGCTGTTATGGTGAGCTAAGGAGGAAGATATGTTTGGTTTATTCTGAATTAAAAAGTGATGTGCTGATAGTTTCTTGACTCTGCTTTCATGCTTTCCTTATACTGTAAGTAAAAGCAAGAACAGTTTGAAGGTGCTTTTATGTGTTACAGAAGCTTCACAGACAGCCCTGCTGGGAGAAGTGTGACTAGTTTAGCTGTGAGCAAAACCATAGTGCTTCAGGTTCCCTAGCAACTTTTCCATACCAGGGCTCACTCTTAATCAGCAACAAGGTACATGAAAGCATCCCTGTTATCTCCAATATTTTTTTGTCTTTACTCATGCTTTGAAGTGAAACTATCATTTCACTGCAAAGAACAGCTACATTATAAATAGAAATAAATACATAAGACCATAAGCCTTAGTATATAAATGAAGCTGCTCTTATTCAGGGGTCAAACAGTAATACAAAATTAGTATGCTGCAAGCACTACAGGTGCAGCACCACACATGGAAAATTAAAGCTATAAATACACTGAACAAGTGGTAATACATTCCTTTAAATGTAAAGTTTTAACAACCAAATAATGGTTTTTTCAACTTACTGTATGTGTGATGTTCAAGCTGTAATATTACAGATTCAATTTTAACACTCTTGCAATGGTAGAACAGTTACAAGTGGCATTTTAAACAAATCTGTAACATTGTATTTATTAATAAAGAATGCTTTTATTCTAAAAATGCATTGATTTTTGTGTAAGATGCATGCCTTAGTAACAGAATACTGTTCTCGCTCTTATCTACAATTAAAGATTTTAAGCATTCCAGTACAAACAGAAAGCTCATGTCAAACATGTATTTACTTTTGCTTTTGTTCTCCGTCTTTTCTAGATTTTTTAGAATGAGAGTTGTATATAGTTTTAATTAATGTTTAACAACAAGAAATACATATTTTCTTAATGAGTGGATAGCAAAGCTTCATTGTAATAAAATGCGTATCACGTTTTAGCCCATTAAAACATGAAAGTAAGACAAAATGGCATTTCAGTTGATCTACTATGACTTTTGAAAACCAACAAATTGTTACTAATTTCCAGTTTGCAAAGATTCTTTTGTGAAATAACTTCATATGAATCTATTTGGTACAATGACAAACACAGATGGAAGTTAAATTATTGGAGACCCGTGGTTTGTTTGGATAGATAAAAATGCAAATATGTCAATGCTGATTGAAAAGTCTTAGATGCTTAGATGTTTTAGATATGTGCAGTTGTATGGTAAGGAAACTGTTATACCTAAAAACTAGGTTATTTGATACCTCAAAATTAAAGGAACAATTTTAGTAGAGAAGCGGATGAGATCTGTCAAAATATCATAAAATGATTTTGTCTATTCTTTCTTACTATCTGTGTGGAGTTTATATATTCTTACCGTGTTCACATGGGTTTCCTCCAGGTGCCCTCGTATTGTGCTGCAGTCCATAGACATGCTGGTACTTAACTGGCTCCTGTAAAACTGGCCCTGGTGTGAATGTCTGTTTGCTTGTGTCTGTGTATTCTCTTTGATGGACAGGCTTCCCATCCAGGGTGAATCTCACCTTGAGCCCATTGCTTGCTACGTTAGGCTCCTGCTCCCTTGTGCAGTTTAAAAATGGATGGATTGAAAGTGACCGTTTGTAGATCTACTGTATATGGAATGTATACTGTACCTGTAGCTATTTATGCATACATTTATTAACCTGAGAGCTTTTATTACCACATTTATTCTAACAATTTCAAATGTATACATCAGCATATATACCTTGTCCACTTGTTTGCACTTTATTTGCAGGTTGACATTTAATTAACAGCCAACGGTTATTAATTGTAAAAGGCCTGTGAAGATATACTATATACTGTATATATATTGAAGTTACAACTACAACTACAAAAATCTAGAACCTTCATGTTTCCAGGGGGACAGAATTGTACAGTATATGGTACTGCATTAAGGAGAAACTGCAAAAGTTAACCAACAACTCAAGGGCAGAGCAGTGGCACTGTGGCTAAGGATCTGTGCCTGTGGCTAGAAAGTTGCTGGTTTGAATCCTGCAGCCGGCAGAGGCACCCTACTCCATTGGGCCCCTGAGCAAGGCCCTTAACCCTAGCTGCTCCAGGGGTGCCATATAAATGGTTGACCCTGCACTCTGACCCCAAGCTTCTCTCCCTGCCTGTGTGTCTGATGGAGAGCAAGCTGGGGTATGCAAAAAGACAAATTCCTAGTTCAAGAAATTGTATATGGCTAATAAGGTCATCTTCTTCTTCTTCTTCTGTCTCTTATAGAATGTAATATTGGAAAGCAGTTTAGAAATGGATGGATGGGCAAAAGAGTTTTTATCAAGTTATATGTCTATACTTTTGTTAAATCCTTTATATCTGAAATTATAGAAAGCATATTTCCAGTGCTCGAATAATTAGATTGTCAAGATTGGATTACTTTTATAAAAGTCTTATTATTGGAACTGATATCATCATGTAATGGAGAAGTTGCTTTTAAGAGTGCATTATTTATCAGAAGTCAAGAACATTCTAATCTAGTGCTCTGAATTTCTTTTGTAAAGTCACATCTTTCTTTTCCAATCTGTAGCTAAGAAGTGGGCGATATTTAAAAAAGGTAACCCTGACTATTTTGGGTCATTTTAAGCATAATCCCCTTTTAAGTTTTAAGGAACAAATACCAACAACACATATGATATTTATTTCTTCTCTTATACTCTTATCACAAAATGTAAAGCTCTTCAATCACACTTGAGACCAATGGGTAACTTAACCACACCTGTGTATTATCTGACATAGTACAAATGGTATTTTATACAGTATATGACTAAATAAGTATAATGACAACAGGATTGTGCGCAACAACAAAACACCAACATTTTTCCCTTAATTCAAGGGCATTAGCAGAAACACCTTCCAAGCATGTAGCATACAGCATGTGAGCTTTGCGTTTTATTCTTTTCCGACTTTGGAATAAATCTTAGATTATTACTTTGTTTGTATGCATGCAAATATGCTAGGAACAATGGTGTTACCTTTTTATTTCACACAAATGAAAAATTCTTAAAATACTATTTAAATGGCATATTTCCGTTTTCTTCCTTTTACTGTTCTTTGCTGACCGTGCCCTGATGTTACACAGTGTGTGCACATTATACTTTACCAATGTGACTTTCCTTTTCTGTAGTGCTGAAACCTGTCTGACAAGGCTTGTATGTGGTTTGTTTGATTCTCATCTCAGGGGTCTATTGATAGCTTCAAAGTATGGACCACCTGCTATGTCTTTCATCATTCATGACCTTTCACTAGTGGAACCTACACACTGTAAGTAGAGCACTGACCTGGAATAGATTGTTTTTAAAGCGACTAGAAAAAGGCCCTCTACTTCAAGTTAAAATTTCTTTCAGGATATCACCTCACATGACATTATAGTTTAATTTTTTTTGTCTGTTAATTGCATTGTATATTTCATGCAATGAGGGCACTATCTGTTTTAACATGAACCTGTTTGCTAAAACTGAACAACCTACCTAGATCTGTCTTTTTTATAAATAGGTCTACTTCCAAGATGTATTTTCGTATTCCCCACACAATTGTGTTGAAATTGTAATTGTTGCAGATGTTAAAATAAACCTAGGCCAATATTATGAACTAATTAAACAGTACCAATTTTCACCTTTGTTTTTTTGTTAAAAGAAAGCAAGACCACTGCTATTGGACAGATTTAAGTAAAATGGGCAGAAAGCCAAACTATTTCTCATTATTTTGTTAGGAGAATATTGTTTGTGCAGAAATCACCTCCTTGAATTTGAACTCTGAATTAGAAATACTTCTTTAATATAACTTTGTTTACTGTATGTCACTAATTACAGTAATGTTACTGCAATATTCATTTGTATCATCATTAGCCTACTAAAACATATGCACACTTTTCAGCAGTTCTGTCTCTTTTTTAAGTTAATTTCTAAATCATTTTAAACTTTGTGTGCTATTCAGTGCAGCATCTCACTCTGTAAGTTTTGAGATTCCTTTGAACTAAGGAGATTTACATACTGTATGATTCTCCCTCTCAGATATTCCAAGTGTCAGCTGGCCATCAGTTTAATATCTAAGCTTGAAATACCCAGCATTGCAATATAATTTGATTAAAAAATATTTGAGATCCATTTTAAGAATACCTAAATGCCAGTATTCATATTTGTAAGCATCTGGGTTATAAAGCCAAGTCAGAAGACCAATCTAAACAACTGGATTAATAAATAAATGATATTGAATGGCATAAAATATCCTTTCTTTATTTTATAAACCAATGTATTGACTACAATGAGAGATGCTGTCAATCAAAGCATGCTAAGCACATTTGTTACAAGAGCTAACTGAAGGAAAGCAGAAGACATGGGATTCAAAACATTCCTTCTCACCTTAGACTGTTTATGGGTATATAGTAGACTAACTGTACTAAGTATTTGGTATTTGTCCCATTAAATATTTTGGAATTGAATCAATCTTCATTTAATGACTAAAATGTTTTGCTGATTAATTTGAGAGCCCCAAAAACGAGAATGGAGCATTGTACGAAAGTTGTAAACAATAGGAGGCCATTTTAGATTGCTTGTTTGTCAGTCACATCCAGACATTTCTTTAAAGAAAGCAACGGTTTTGGCTTTGAGTACCTTGTTCCAGACTGCCACAACCCTTTTGAGTGAAGTAGTGCTTCATGTTCTCCTTTTTAAGTGCACTCTCCCTTAGTTTTTATTTCTTTCCTCTTGTTTGCATTTTGTTGTTGATTCTGAAGACGTTCTGTTCAGGTTCTATGGCAGAAGCATTATTGCCGCTCTTTTCAACTGCAAGATAATTGAGGTGGTGTATCCTACTCTCTTCCCCCATTGCTTGCAAGAAGAGGCTGAACCCTAGACCATTGCAGTATCACCACAATGTTCACACTGCCTGATTTACCCAGTGCATATATTGCTGAAGATTTGAACTTATAAAAATAAAAGTTTTAGCCTGTTTATGCTAATCAGTTTAGTTAACTGAGGCCCTTGCAAATTGGTTGTGTCATTTAACTTGACTGAGGTGGATGTTTGTGTTAGAGGGCATGGCTGTGTGTTCTTGTGTTGAGGGCGTCCAAAACATATGGTGTGGTGTATGAAGGTGATGCACAAGTACTGAAATGCTGTGATTTTTCTCCCTCACCTGTGCTCTTTATAACAGATCTCTGTGGGTTAAGCATAACTCAGAAAATGGACTGATGGATTGTGATGACTACTGCTGCCTATCAATAAGCATTAACCAGCTGCTTCACCCAGTTAGTCCAATCTGTGATAACTCTGGGATTATGCTATAATCCTTGAGTGAAAAAATACTTTACAAAATAATGTAAATGCCATTAATGTATCTTTAACACGAATAAAATGACTATATATTTGCACTCTTACTTTTCACATTTAAAGATACTATGTAAAAATAATCCTCTGGAAATGTATAAGAATATCCTGCTTTTTCCATAATGAACTAATGATATGAACCCTACAGTATGTATCATTTGCAAGCTCAGCACCAAACGTGAGGATTAAAACTAATAGAAGGAGATAGCCTATTAATTTTAAATATATTTAACAAAATAGATGAGAAAATTTGCAACTGAGTCCTTCTTAACACCGTGGAAAAGATATTGAACATTCAAGAACAGACCATTTAAATGCCAAAACGAGGTGACCTTGAATACAACTGGTATGAATAAAAGAAATCGAGTGCTTGAAACGAGCTAAGCATTATAATGGAGAGAATTAAATGAATGTCACCAAAGTAAATAATAAATGAAAGTGCTGTGCAGAAGTGTGATCTGAAAGTTTATCACAAGAAGGGAATCTTCTGTACATTATCTTCAGTTCTGAACTGCATGCTCCTGCAAATACTGAAAAGGGCAAATTTCTAATTTTCTTTTAGTTTACAAACCTTAACAAACCATGTTTGTTAACTTGTCGTGTACTGAAAAATTTACATAATACTTTTATTATTTATTCATTTTTTTCTTTTCATTGTATTATGGTAGTTTTAGCTACCAGCATTTTTTTTTCAGATACATTTTTTAAAATATTTTCCAGATCGACCTAAAACAGGTCTAACCGTCACATTCCTATTCCTTAATGATTCTGCACAGACCTGGCCAAAAAAAAAAAAAAAACCCACAGGAAACCAAAAAAGTCTGAAGTAAAGAATTAATCATGAAAGCTTTTAAAGAATATTGGCAAGGAATATGTAAAATATATGTTTAGTTTTTCCCATTTCTCCTTCTCTCCAACTGTTTAACTTAATAAACTCCTTTGGAAGCATCTGTCATATTAGAAATAAATACCAGCAGAGGCAGGACAACAGCAGGGATCTAGTTCACTTCTCCAGATAAAAAAGGAAAATGAGGCAATTGCAAATTAGGTCTCAAAAATGTCCTCAAAGATTCAGCTGTTGGATCTTTAAGATAGTTTTACATTATAACATGCATGTTTCACAGCAAGATCAATATTTTATCTTCCAATTGCAAATAAAGATATTGTCTCAGAATCAACATTCAGTATTTTGTAAAATCTTTGTGAACTCCATATTTGTTCCAAAGTTTTCCAGAGGGCATCCTGAGGAATGCAATGTTATGTTATGTTTCCTTATGTGCCTCCAAGCATTGATTAGCCATTAATCTATGGACTGATGGTTTACAACCGGGTGATAATTGACATAAAGTTATATGGTTATACGCAATTATTTTCCTCTGTCTTCATCGTCTCACAGACATTCTTCCAGAGACTTTGTATTTGTATTCTTTGTTCCTGTAGTAGTCTTCATAAAAGTTGAAATAATATTATTCTACATTAAAGGTGGTGAAATTCTACCACAAAGGTAAGCAAATGGCTTATGTTGGGCAAAATGCTATTAAATTAAAAATTCAAGTTGTTTAGGGGACCACACAGCGTAATGATTAATGATTCTGTCCTCTTAACCACAGGGCTATGAGTCTGAATCTTTTCCATGAACACTCCTGTGTGTACTTTAACCTGATTGCCTCATTCCATGCAGGTGTATGAACTGTACAGTACAGTGTGTACAGTCACCAGTTCTGGAAGGGGTGATTGTGATGAGCTACTGTAGAAGGTTCCATTTGAGAACCTACAGGCAGGTAAGCTCCTTAGCTCAAATACAGGCTTTACCTTTTCAGGATATGTCCTTGCCTTGTATACCTTATGAGTGTACCATGAAATTGTATGGCCAATGAATTTGACATAAAGATGAGAAATATGAGTTTAAGTATTGTTTTATGAATGGAATTTATTTATACAACCAAGTGAATGTACACTATGTATGACTGTTCATATATCTAATTATCTTTTCTAATTGAAAAAGCAAAAAATGAAAATATTTTACAGGTTTAATATACCATGTTTCATATTATATAGCCTTTTTTGGTGCAGTAAGTTGCATTGCAGTCATTAAATTTCCCCACTGCTTCTTGCTTAAGATGTTAAATTTCTGTTTTTTATCAAAAGAAATGGATGACAATTGATCGCAAACTAAGTTAGATAGTCTACTGATAGTCTAATGAAATTTGTTGGCTTCTTCCATTTCATAGTCTGCTTATTCATATTCTTGAGAACACAGTTTTAACTGCTTCCTGAATTAGGCCAAAACTACCAACAAATCTAAATAACAAACCCCCCCCAAAATTATGCTTAAATATAATTTGCACAATAGCCTGTTTTCGTAATCCAAAGCTTTGAACAAGCATTTTCTGATCTGTCAATTAATGTCTGTATGTTAGAAGCAATCAAATCAGAATTAATTTACAACAAGTCCAAGTGAGTTCAGGCCCTTTTAACATTGCCTCTACCCCTAGCTGAGAGACTGCTTATCTGTTGCATTACTTTAAAAATGCTAGATCAATTATCTGCATTATTTGATTTCATATGCTAAAATAAAGTAATATTGTAGTATGTTTTCTTTGGTGGTGCTTACAAAGTTAAGGTGCAATGTAGGATTTATTTCTTCATGGCAGATGTAAGGACTTTTTGTAGCAGTTAATTGTAGTTTGCAAAATAATGTCAGAATCTGAAGGGAAAGTGTAATAACTGAAGTATTTTTTCTCTTTCTCTTACTGACCACTCAGTGTGACAGAATCTTGGCTCATCACTTGTTATCCCATTAACCAATTCAATAATTACAGTCCTTTCCCAGCAGGAATGCTTGCAATCTATCATAGGATCAATTGCATTACAGCGCAATTAGATTAAATTACTAAGTACAACGTGCAAATATGACAGCCACAAAGGAGGTAAAAAGAGATGCTGAGCACATCAAAAATCTTAAATAAAATACAATATTTTGTACTAAATAACTGTACTTGGTCATTAATGGGAATTAGATACTGCATGCTTTTTTTCTTTTTCTTCTATACCAGACAGAGTAATGAAGACAAGTGCAATTTGATATTTGTTAAACTTGTTTGCATACCACAGATGATAAAATGTCACTTACTTACGATAACTTAAAGTAATGTTCTATTCTTTGTTTCTGTTCATTAATGCAAAAAATCTCTATTATTACTTGCCACCACAAAAATCAGACACCTTATGCTGCAACCACAAATCAAAGAAAGATTAATTTTTACATAGATTTATTTGCTTTGAAGAGGTGGTGCTGTTCTTAATACTAATTCTAGGTTCAGTCATAATCCTTGCAACTTCCATAATCTTTACCTTTATCCTAGATACAGTATAACCCTAATTGTGACTCTATCTCTAGCTCAAAGGCTTAACAAAAATCTGGTCTTTTTTACAACTTTAGCTCTAACTCTCTAACTCTCATACTGAACCCAAGGCTAAACCTAAAACGTCTCTAACTCAAACCCAAACCACAGTTCCAACCCTAACTCTAAACCTATTCATAAATGTAATCTCAATCCTTACTGTAACCCAAAACTTAATCCTGTCTCATATTTTGGTCCTTGTCCATAAAACGAAAACCTAATTAACATGATTTGAATTTGTTAATGCTTTTGAGGATTTTGAATACTTGCATCCCCCACATGATCTACACTGTTCAAGACTAAAAATATTCAGTATCTTCAGGCTCTCAGTTTAGGACATTCCATTAAACTCTGGAACAAATCTGACTGGTCTTTTCTGTTTCTGATTCCAGAGCAGCAATATATTTTCTATAGTATGTTGACCAGAATTGTAGTTACAATAGGGGGTTATGAAAATAGAGAATAACAGAAAATAATCGAGAGATTAATCAATAAGTAAAATAAGTGCTCTTTCCGCCAACTTGTAAAGATATGCCAAGACTATACCTGAGTGATTTGTATAATTAGAGATACCTGAGATCCTTGCTCTCTGGCACAGTTTTGGCAAAATAGTAATAAATTAGGCACACTTTGTTAAACATATATTTATTAATAATGATAATGACAGAGAACACACAGCAAAAAATACAAAATACAAGTTTCCCTATTTACAAACAAGGCATTTCAGAGGTCTGCATCCTGATCAACCAGAAAGCCCCCAGACTATTACTAGTTTGCAAGTATTCTTAATGCCTATAATAATTCCTTACAGACCAGAAAACAAGAAAAACCTGCCTTCTAAATGCTGAATACAACCTAAGGTTTAATATCACTCTATATAAATCTGGATGACAGAAAGTGTGTGTATTCTAAAAATGCATCCACTGACCAGGGGAGGCTGTTTTTAACCTAGGGATTCTCTATATGGGAAATCAGAGTTTCCTAAAAACAATATAATGGCAAGCAAGTTCTCTCAACATGGTTTAAATACTTAAGTGGAATCTGGCTCTAAAAGCTGATCAGCTTGTGTCTTTCTCACTGTTATCTCTCCTCTCCTTTCTCTGAGTCCCTCTCTCTGCCTACCTGTCTTTTTTTCTGGACTGTTGATGACTCTTAATCATTTACCTAGAACTTAAATAAGTTTTCGAGAAGATTTCTTTCATGTCTCAGGTGTCTCAGACCCCTTTCCATTTGGCAAAAACCATAGTTCCTTTCTTGCTTTGAAAGATCTGCAGATATTAACATTAGCCAGGTGTTGACCACTGTCTCTAAAAACTCAATAGCCTCTTCCAATAGCCATAACAGTACATGTTATTCTAAATGGCCCTTAGTAGTGGTTATAGAATTTTACCATTTTAAAGTAACTTTATTTGATTTCAAAGTGGATATTTTATTTTGCACTTATGAGTGCTTCCCTACATTACTTACAAGATGTAAATGATGTGTCAACATTAACACCTGTCTTTTTTATATGTAGGTGTCTTCTAGCTTAGCCTTTCCTTTTTTATTTATAGTTAATGTTATTACTGCCTGCACTTTTTCTACATCAAACATCATATGTCAGGTGTTTGTCTGGCTTCAAATATTATCTTAATTTTTTAAAAATTGAATTTGCTGCTCCTACAGTGTTTGCTAATCCTTTTAATTTGGTATCATCTGCAAACATGGCTAGTTTACTAATTGTACCTATGTCTAGATGATTAACAGAATATATAGTAAGAAGATTGGTCCTAGTACAGATCGTTGTGGTACTCCACTAATTCCATTTGAGTATTTATTCCAATTTTAGTATTCATACCTTATCTGTATTCCCTGTTCAATATTTAATATACCCCAGTTAATAACAAGTTCTTAATTCAAACACTCACATTGCCCTGGATGCCCATAATCAACCTTAGAGGAACTTTATTAAAAGCCTTCTGAAAATATAATATTATACACCATATAATACGCACTATGTGTTACTTTTCTTGCTTGTTCAAAGAACAAGGCAAGACCTATATTTTCTAAATCCATGTTTCCTGGGATATTATTTCTACATACAGTAGGTGATCCTGTAGTTCATTCTTATAGTTGTTCTTATAGTTATTCATTTTATGGATGGGTACTACTGTATATGAGCAGTTCTCCAGTCTCTGTGTACTACTTCTCTGACTCTTGGACGAATTGCGTCAGTGACTTCTCAGTAGCATCACTCGTTTTCTTTAATACAATTATAGAAGATGCCCCAAGGATTGATAATTCTTGAATGCTTCTACTACCCAAAATACTTCTGCCTCTTGTATGCTAATACTAATGCAGTTCTGAAATTTGTCCTTCCACTGCCTGAGGCATATTGTTGACTTCCTTGTTAGCCAACACCTGGGTGAATTACTTGTTTAGTACATCAGCCATTTCCCTTTTATTGTCTAGACGTTTCCCATGTTTGTCCCGGATACATTTTACATAATTTTTCTTCCTTGATGGTTCATTTGCTGTTGTAGTAGCGAAAGACCTTCTATTAATTATTTAAGTCTCCTTTGCAATATTTCATTTAATTTCTCTCTTGGCCTTTCTAATATCCATCCATGGCTATGTCTAGAATTCATTGTACTATTTTTCTTTAACTAGGTTCTGTTGGATTTTTAATCAATTTATAAAGTGTTATGTATATTATATACAATTATATATTTTTTGTAATTGTACATAGAGTTTGTATATTCTTTCCTTGTTCACATGGGTTTATTTTGGGTGCTATAGTTTCCACAGTCCAAAAAACATACTTTTAGGTTAACTGAGCTCTAGGAAGATTGGGCCTGTGAGTCTATGCTTGTCTGTGTTTTTGTCCATCTGTCTTGTGAGGAACTGTCATCCCATCCAGGGTGTACAGTACCCTGCCACTGGTGAGATAAGTTCCAGCTCCCCTGTAACCCTGAACTTGAAGGAGCAGTTAGAAAATGTATTGATCGATTTGCTCACTTTTGGAATACATGTGGAACCTTTGACTTTTTAAATTATTTTAATTCCCCTTCAGCGCTTTTGCATTATTTTCTCATCTTCGGTTCAGTTCCATTTTAAAGAATAAAAAGTGATAGCAAGTTTGAACTGAATCACAGTTCAGACTCCACATGCATAGTGGTAGATGTGGCATTTAATAAGAAAGTTGCTGCGTTTTTTAAATATCACTGACACTGTGATGAAACTTTACATTACATTTTAGATGAAAATGAAGTAATACTTAAATTAATACACTGTCTAGTTCCTGTCATGGTACAGTAGATAGTTACTGTAAATTTCCAGATTATGATGATTCTTCAATCTAGTGAACAATTACAGTATTTAAAATTATTGAGGTGTGACAAGTTACACTATTATCTTATACCTAAAGATTTGTCACTTATGGAGCTTTATTTACAGAGGGATCTTTCTTGAAATTATTATTTTTCCACAATTTGAGTTTAGGGTAAGACTATACATTTTGATATTGAAGCTACATTATTTCAGGGATTTACAAAGTTGTTTGATTTTATTTGCTCATGAAATCACACATTTGGAAACAATGGGGGGTTACACTGTTCACATAAGTTATATTACATTTGGATTCTGGCCAATAAAGTACAATCCAGAATGAAAATAATTTTATTTTATTCACAAAGCTTGTCAAAACCTTAGTTTATTGCTACATCTGTAAGCCAAATAGTTTGACAAAATGTGAAGACCTTCTGTGACATTTTCAAGTTTACATACTTGCCCAAATTTGAAAATAAAAGTGTAATCCCTTCAAAGTGAGTCCACAGAGATTCATAAAAACGAGTTGTCTTGAACAGATTGAAGAGATTTTTGTATACCTCACAGTCACTTCACCCATAATTATAAATTGATTTTATAATCAGCTCCTGTCAGGTCTTGGGTTCAACAACAACCAATTAAGCTATCATGTGTATTTTCTGCCTAATTCATTTACCACTGAGGTTTAGAATAATTAGTTTTATTAATTTTTAATACATGTTGCTTACTAAAGCCAAACGGTTGCAGATTGCTAAGACTACCTGTCACAGTAATACTGTTAAGAAGTCAATTGCTCTATTTGAGACTAATTTTATCAATGTATATTAAAAAATAAAAAAGATAGTGGGGAGAAAACATGCAATTTGAATTTTTACGTTTCAAACCTGAAAGTGCCTTCACTTTCTTATTAATTGCCATCTCTTCATCATGCTGCTAATGGTATTCAATATTACAGTTTCATTGAGTCCTTCATAAAAGACATGTACTTGATTCATATACAGTATGTGCAAGCTGCCCTAATTTACATCTTATTTTCATCACAATTAACCCATCTGCTCCTGCCCCAGGTACAAAATAACATGTTTTATTGGTTTGTTTTCCGAGTGTACATGTAATTTTAGTTCAGGGTCACACACTATTTTTAAATCAAGAGTAAGACTAAAACCTGTTTTTGTTCAAATACAATGTTAACTTACCTGAAAAGGGTGATAGGTAAATTAAGGAATAAGCATCTGCTGTTGTGAAAATGACAAAAGGGCACACTTTGATGTTGTAGTATGTTTGACATGTATGAGATCTCACCTAGAAAACTCAGGAATTCTTCAGAAAGAAAAGATTACTGGGAAAAATTTTCAAATGGAGGTGCCCAATCCTTTCTTCAATATTCATGTCAAAATAATAAAAACTATTTACTGATTAGAACAGTTTATCATAAATAAGCAAATGCATATATCAATATTTGTGATAAAAAATTACATTCTATTATAAGCTGTATGAGAGTTCTCACTGCTACTTTGGTGATGGCATTGCAGTATTTTCTCAGAGATAACCTCCTTAATGTCCATCGCACTTAACTCTAGGGTACCAGCTACAATATATGCAGGGGATGATTAATGTGTTTCTGTAATGTTTGTTTCTAAAATACACAGAACACACTCTATTATGTATATTACCTATTATATAATTCACTATTAATTGAATTAAAGAATACTTCTAAAAAGCAAGAAATCAATTTTTATAGTTTGTAAAAACAATATTAAATGGCAAAAAGTGAGACATTCCAAAGGTTTTCAGCTAATCCTGCGAGAGGTCAAATTCAACTAAAATCTCTTTTTTGTCTTCTATTCTCTTACAACAAGCTTTGGCATAGGCTATGTGTGTTTGTTCTTGTTATGTTTTTAATTTTCATTTGTTGTAATGAAATTAGACAGAGTGCATCCAAATACACAATATACATTTTACAGATTCTGGTTAAAATATTATATTTACCAGATATATATATATACCAAGATTAAATTAGAATAATTGAATAAGGAACTTGTGCTAATCTGACTTCTACAACATACTGTAGCAAAGCAAATTAATTCTATTAAAAACCACATTGTTTTATAAAACATTATTATAAAAAATAATGATGCACTGCAAAGTGTTACCAGTGTCCTTTCCAAAAAACTCTGGAAATTAAATTACTCTGGAATATTTGTATTTTTGTAATAATATTCAGGCCATCAACTAATTGTTACATACACGTAACATTTGTAGGTGAAAATCCAAAACTATTTTTAAAAATCTATTGCATCACTCTGGAATATTTGTATTTTTGTAATAATTTTGAGGCCATCAACTAATTGTTACATAACATCTGTAGGAGAAAGTTCAAAACCATTTTGTGTGAAAATGATCTTTGTGTGTTTTGCAGATGATCATGTGGTAGTGACTCATTTATTTTGTAACATTGACTTCACTTCAGCTCTTAATGTGACCTGCACTAATGCATCATTAGCAAATAACATTTTACAACACTGTAAATCACCGATGTGATTGTTTGTTAGAGAAATTACCAGATATTTAGCAAATTGTCTAAACCAATGATTCTTGTCAGCACTAATAAAGGATACAGATGACGTATTACTTAATCTACTGATAACCACTCACTTTTGTTCATCACATACTGTATAGTAGGATATTTAAATAAAAATGTGGCTTTTAAAATGACCTTTTATGTATTTATCTCACCTAAAATGGAAATTAATTACTTTAGCCTTCCCTGGTATTACCTTTTTTTTCTTTAGTCCACTGTACAGGAGAACAACACAAAAAATGAATTGTGCTCATTTACGCATTTTAAGAATACTGTGAAGTGAAAAATGATGTTTTGTGTTTTTTCTTCCATTCTTAACCAATTCCTTTTGAAAATTAAAAGGTTTGCTGTGTCTTAACAATGATGTAGGAAGCACATAGTAAAGAATGACCAGTGGCTCTAATCAAACTATTAAGTGTCTGCTCTGACTGAGGCAAATGGAGAATGTGAGATTAAATGTGCCAGCATGTGAAGATAAAGATTGTACAGCAAACAGCAGGCTGAAGGCTGATCTGGAGATGGAAGGTTTATCACTAAAACAGTGGAAAACTGCAGATAGTTCTGCAACCTCAGCAACCCTGTATTTGCATTTACAAATTGTCTAAATCAATAGGTTTTCTCAGAGTTTCCACATAGTTAAGACTATTATTTTCTTTATTTCACACCAGAAATGTTTGGCATAACAAATTACAAAACATAAACCAAGAAAAAGGTCTACATTCTATATTATCAGTACATGATTTTAACAGAATATAATATTACATACTGTAAATTGTTTCATCATATATGTCATGGATAAGACTATAGTACTATAAATTAAAAATGTCTTCATTGTGTGGAATGGTGGGGAGGAATTTCTTTTACACACAAAAATGTAAATTGTAAGTTTATGATGTTTTTGTAAATACCATTTGAGTGTGTTTCTGTTTTGGAAGTATATTTTCACTAGAATGCACTAAGCAAAGAAAATCGTCAAAGGAAAGGGACAGACGTGAGACAGATGAAAGAACAGATTCTATTGTAAAATTATTTATTATAATGGTGAAGTGTTAGGTTTTTAATGTGTGATTATAGAACATGACTCATTACTGTTGTTGTAACAGAAGAAATAAGGTTCTTGATCCCGAGATGAAGTAAAACAGATGAGTTTATTGCATGCAAGGAACAATAAAGCCGAAGTCTTGTTTCCCGCAAGAAACAACAAAACCGAAGTATTGTTCAACGTACTGTTACAAACTTTTGAGTTATATAGTGTTTTCTTCTCCGTTTCTGACGTCACTCGGTCTGATGGTAAAGAGGGGGGTTCATGGTATTTGGCCAGTTTACGATGTTCTGGGCAAATGGTCAGTTTAACATTACACCCAGGGGGGTTCCTAGCTTGCATCTGCAATCCTTATCAGTTAACCCCCTTTCCTGCCATAAACCCCAGCTTGTGACTTAGAAGTCTAAACCCCCTACAGAAAGGATTAAATTCAAACCCCCGTCTTCACATCTTTCTTCACTGTCTTCTCAATGGAATATGACACCTATGAAATAATTTACTAATCTGATCTCTTTAATGTAAAACTACTACTAGAACATAAGAATGGTACAAATGAAAAGAGGCCATTTGCCCCATCTTTTCTGGTTTTGTAGTTAGTAGCTAATTGACTGAAGGATCTCATCCATCTGCTTCCTGAAGAAGCCAGGGTATTAGCTTCAGCAACTTGGCTTAGTGGGGTGGCTTATTCTATATTCCATTAACTCTTTGCATAAAGAAGTGCTTCCTGATGATGTTATTAAATGCTCTTCTACGTAGTTTTCACTTGTATCCTCTGGTTCATTGGTGATTCTGAAGAAATCCACTTAAAATAAAAGGCCTCCTGTTATGTTGGTTGATGAAAGCCTGCAGCCTCAAATGCTATGTTCTGTTTTTAACTTGGATTCCCATATGAGTTCATAATAAATAATGGAAAATTGATCCACAATTTGTTCTCATGGTGCAGCACCTCTATTTTAATTGATTTTGATATTCTGTAATACAAAAAAAAAATAAAAATGCAGACATCTTATTGAATTACCAGAACAGTATAAAGCCAGTATAGGATTAACAATATAAGAAACTTTTGTTGCCTAAAACAGTATTTCTGTAAAAACAGATTATATAAATGAAAATGAATGTACTGTATTTAAGTCTTCTTCTTTGGATGTACTGTATCAACCTTTATGTTTTAATAATAATAATAAGAATAAGAATAATTCCTTACACTCAAAGCACTATACAAGTAATGGGGACTCCCTTCAACCACCAATGTGCACCACCCACCTGGATGCCAGCCATAGTGCGCCATAGTGCACTGGCAGCCATAGTGCACTAGTGCATTCACCACACATCATCTGTCAGTGAGGAGGAGAACAGAGTGATGAAGCCAATTCATAGCTGGGGATTATTAGGGTGCCATGATCGGTAAAGACCAATGGGAAATTTAGCCTGGACACTGGGGTTATATGAGTTTTTATATGTTTTTACATAAGTTATTAATTTGTTATTTTGCTGTTCCTGGTGGTACGGGATTATTGTAACGACCTACAACCAGTGGAGATCATCTCACAAAAGAACTAACCAGTACCAGCAGTGGGTTAATAGTAACAAGTGCCGCCGCACGTGTTAATCCATCAGCACACGCTCTACCGTGCAGCAAGTAGCACTATTTAAACCATCCGAGTCCACTTCCCGCTGCCCGGTATTGAGTCTACTCCTTGAGAGCTCTACCTGGCGTTTATTCTTTACCTCGCATTCTTCTGCTACTGGACTTCCCTTTTGCCTTTCATCTTGGAACCTTGTCTCTCATTTCAGATTGTTTGCCACTATTTGTACTTCCTGGATTTTGAACCACCTTTCTCCTTTTGACCACGGACTCACCTTACATACTGGATTGTTCGCTTGCTTCATCACCTACCTACTCCTGCATCTGCACAGGATCTGTATACCTTTTCATTGAGGATTCCTGACAATTATTGTCTTTCATGAACCCAGAGGTGACTGATTTCCACACCCTCTCTGGTTGCAGACTACACAATCTGCTCATCGTAGGCTCTTTTCATTCCTCTCTTTCTTACTCTCTGGGTCTCATAGTGCTGGGATCATTCTCTGATGTTATTCCTCAGTGTGGTACAAGGGCCATAGTCTCCATGGAGATGATAATGTCATTACATTTGATCATGCTTGTTTTTACCATACTGTACCTTTCAAATGCTTCTCTGTCCTCCTCTGGTATGATAGTCTTGACATCTGGGCAATATGAGCAGTCCCAATGCTCTGATGATGAATTATGATATCTTCATTGATAGTTTATATTTTGCCTTTTACTCTACAAAGTTTCTCAGAGATGGAATATCTGATAACAGTATGCTTTATCTATCTATTTTCTAACTGGTCCCTCCAATTCAGGGTCATGGGGGACCCAGGGGGATCTTGGCAAGCAACAGGCACAAGGCAGGGTACCTTCTGGATGGGACACCAGTCCAATCACAGGGCAGACATGTAAACTCCACGCAGACAGCACCCTTGAGCCCAGAACTCCAGGGCATGCTTCATACTTTCACTAATATTTAAAAAAGCAATAGTGATTGTAACAGTGAAGTTCTCATTTTCTCTCACAAAATCAGGAATATTACTGTACTAGGCTAATGTTTAATGTTTAATGCTAAAACTAATGTTTTCTTTGATGAATGCAAATTTACTGTACATTTCCCCCTTTCTCCTGAACAGCTTGAATGTCAATTTTAATAGTGAAATATACCTTATGCAAAAACCTTTAAGTGATAACTAATTTCTGAAAGCATTCTGTATGATTAGGTTCGTCAGTAGCTGGATGAGAAGTCGCAAACACTTATGTAGGTGTCAGAAAGTAAACGTCAGTTATGCCAACAAAACGTCAAAATAGAATTCAATGTCATTACATTTTACTATTAACAGCACCCAAAATCCAAACTTTAACACTTACAGTTCATAACTACAGTTCTTTCTTTAGGCAAAACAAAAATCTCTCTGGAGGAATATGGCAAATAGACATAATGACTATGTTGTAAATGTATGGCTTACAAATACTGTACATATTATCTTATTTCATATATTTTCTGCATCATTGATTTGTATTTTTATATTATAATACATAAAATGTACTTTACAGCTAAGTAGCTTCTGCATTAGAGCACATTTCAACTCATTTCAAATAAACCAGTGAAAACTTTCCCTGAAAAAAAATGCAACAGCTGGGGAAACAATCTTTGAAGTTTTCCATAAAACTGACCTTGAGGTCCCCCCCCAAAAATCAATGGTTTCTAGACCTTAAAACAACATTTTTATGTGGTAGAATCTTCTTCTTTTAAGTATTTCAGACCTACTGAGGCTCTGTTGCGCAACTGTGATGTGTCAATCATCACTAAAGTAGGTCCACTACTACTGAAAGAAGACTAGCTGAGGTAGCCCTGTTATAGGCATTTGCAATTCCGCTTGAAAACATCATAATAAAAACAGCAATATGGCTTGGGACACAAAGGGCCATGATTAAAATGCAGTATTAAATCTATCATAAGCAGGGAATAAGAAAAGGAGCACTCAATCATTACATTGGATTTAATTTGCTAGGGTCTCGAGCACTAACACCTGATCCACTTTACCAGTCTGGCATTTCTCTCAATTAAAGATATGGTTTTCCGAAGCAATGAGGATTTGAAGAAGATCAGGGCTCATTCTAATGAAGTTCCATGCAGATAAAAAAGCTTAAGACGTTCACGGTTACTGGCGCTGGATGGAATACTCCTTGTTAAAGAAAAATTCCCGAAGGGATAATAAAATGAAAATCTAAAACAACCTGTATCTTATATCATTTGTTATTTGTTGTAAACCAGAGGTTAGATTCAAGAAAACAACTGGATACAAGAAATATGTGTCTTTAAAGCAAAAAGCAATTGACACAAAACCATAGGAGACAAAATGCAACTGATGAGAGTTTTAATTGCAGACTTTTATTTATGTAAATCAGATGGTACAGTACGTATTATAGAAAGTGGCTCTAAGTAAACGGGGAGTGGAATAACAGAGTTCATACAGTGTATGCAGTTTAATCTTTTACCTTGCAAGTTAATAAACACTGGTGAAGCACAACCTGCATAAAGGCAAGAAGCTGAGAGAATACATACTGTAGGACATACAGTAACACACTAAATATGTTTCATTCATGGTTCATGACTTCAAAGGAAGGTTACAGTATGAACTCTATGGGGAACATTCCAATTGGTCCTTACAATCTAATCCTCCCACTGGGATTATGATGCTTCCCATCAGGCTGTGTATATATTATATTTACTGCATGACTTTTGAAACTTTCATCTCCATGTATCCAAGGAGGCATCTGTTCAAGAGTTTATACTGTACATGTGAAGGGATAAATTACGACTGTGTATATACAGTATATACTGTAAGTAACACAGGAATGTTTTAGACTGGAAGTGCTAGACCTGCAGTTTTAGGAAGAGATCATGTATTCTCTACTTGAACTGTTTGACAGGAAAATTTGTTTTTGAATAAACATGTTATAGTAATAAATTGACATTTGCTTTTGGTTTGATTATGACAAGAAGTGATGGGCTTATGATAAATTGGAGATTGTGCATAGTACACTTTTATCATTTATCTGTCTGTTCCTTTATGTTGACATCTATTGCAATATTGTATTTATAATGTAAATACTACAAGTCTGTTTCATACATCAAGGGAAAAGAAATAACCATTAACATTGAAAGTTCCATCAGTCCTGTGACAGCTAAGATATTTATGCTGATTCTGTCTTGTGAAAAACAAATGCATATGTTCTGATATACAATTCCAGTCCCTGTCTGTAGTACACAAAAAAGTAACAAAGAGAATGGATATTCTGGAAATCTCTTTCATTTGTTGTATGTAGGATGTTTGGTTTGCTGAATACTTTAAGCATTTTCTGACTCTACATTTTCTGTTGAAATTTGAGGAGACCCTGGATACTCACTGGTTGCTCTGTAACAGTTGAAATCTCTTATGGCAAATGCCATCCTGACTGGCACCAACCAATGAATACAACTATACAGACCAATACGTATGTTAATCAAGAAGCAGTGAATAACTTCTTTCCTTTTACACATTTCAGCAGCAGTAAAGTAATTGTCAGCTACTGTAGTTCTCAATACAACTGCATTTCAATAATGTTACACTTTAAAACAGCTTTATTATGTGCAATTCCACCAAGACTATCCACCCACTGACAGATGAATTGACTTAGAACCAAAAAATAGACATCTGGCACATACATATTTTTTTTTCTCCTCTCAAATCCATCTTTACATTTAGCCCAGCATTTAATTGATAGGCACACATTGCTGTGGGTATAATTACATAAAGTGATCTGCCCACAACCACCCACTGTTTAAATTAAATTAAGAAATTAAGGATAACTGCATAAGGATAAACTAATCATCTCTAAGTAAAATGCTGCTTATTTTAGGCTAAGTACCATTCGTGGCTTTTGTGTAGTCTTTTACCAACTTGGGATCTTACCAGACAATTGTCAGTTTTCTTTATTTTCTTTATTTCCAGTTATAAACATTTTCCATACAGATGATCCTACCTGTCTTCCGGAATAATTATTATAGAAAAGAGTAACATACAGTGCATATTCTGTTAAATATATACAGCCAAAAGCTGATAAGGTAGAAAAATGGGACAGTAAGCAGGCAATTATAAGCATAATATACAGGTAACGGTGCTGCCTTGGTATAAAGCAGTAATAACAGTCCTTCTCTGCATGCGACAGAAAACAATTATTTGTTCAGTAGGAGATCAGGAAATGAAAAGATCTCCTTCTCTTAACATGCTGGACTTCTCATAACATTAATTAGACACTCAAAACTACATTTTCCAAAAATGAACATATTCAACAAGCCTGCATGAATGGGCACTATTATCATGATATCATATTATCATGATATTTTCAGTATAATACATAATAAGAGAATGTTGCAGGTATTGTAGTTTGGCATTGTTTTTTTTTCCATTTAGTTCTCTTGTTTACCTTTAAAGTAACCTCACTGTATACTCTACAACACCTAGATACAGTTTGACATGACATTGAGAGCAATACCTACTGTATTTTCATTCATGAGATCCTTTTTAAAATTGCATTATGTTTTGAAAACAACCGTAACCAAGTGCAGACAAAGATACTCCTTCCATAAGGCATAAGAAATGGTCAGAGGACTCAATATATTTTCTTGGTCTGTGACATTTCTCCTTAAAAAGAGATGTAGAAATGAATGATTCCTGAAGGCAAATACAACTCTCCTGCAGTATATGGTTTTTGTGTTAGATGCTTTTTAGAACAAAATAGTTAAAAAGGTTATGTTCTAGTTGCATTGTAGACCACTGTTCACTTTTATCAATTTTACTTTCTAAACACAAATTTCTGCAGCATTAATGGCAGTTTACTGTAATGCAACTACACAGATATAAACTCTATACTCTGTAGTACTGAGGCTTCCAAAAACCTGGAGTGAATACAGAAAATATAGTACCCATAAGCTCATAGCCCTCAATGTATGTATTAGCACATTCATCTTTTATGAATATGTTCATGGCTGCCTTCTGGTGGCACATAAAACTATGTTGTAGCATTCTATTTTAAATAATTATAAATAATGTTTCCTAAATAGTTTAATTAGAAATGGTGCAATAAAAATGATGTAGAATTTAAAAAACACTTGCATTTTGTGCCATTGCTGATTTAATGATTTCTGAAAATGATGATAACTGATTACTCTTGATTTCTTGTTAGAATATCTCTTTAGAGACATTTTGACAGTTTTTATCCTCACACTTTTTCAGAATAAACATTATAGCTGTCTGAAGATGGTACCTTAGTACAATATGCATCCTTTTTAAATCCGAAGGCCAGAAACTCTGAAACCCATAAGACATTACCTACAGAATGCACATTAATTTTATGTCGACTTATTTGATGGCTCCTTCAAAACAGTTCTACGATAGATTGCTGCAAATTTCTCATCTTCATTATGAGAGAGGGAATCTCTTTAGGGGTGGATTCAAAGTGTTGTCTGGAAAGAAAATTATTACAGGTAAGAAATATCAATAAGTGAAACTGCCACATCTTCAAGACAGTCTAGACTAATTCCTGGAATCGGTTTCCAAATCCATTCTTTATTAAGACTTTCATTTAAAAACAGAACTAGCTTATGATCTGCATAATATTCTAATAACATACAATAGATAGCATACAATATTTTATTAGTATTTGCAAAACGTTTATGCCTTTCTATTTCTCCTTAATATTAAGGTATTCATTGAATATTAAATAGCTCTTACTATTTTACAATGGTATTCATTCCCGTAATTCATAGTGATTGCTTTCTCTTAAAACACAACATTGAAAAGTGTTTCTTGTAAGAACAGGACATAAAATTGAAACATATTGCTTTTAAGACACACATACTGTACTGTATATGCCTTTATTGTCTGTCAAAGTGTGCTGTGACCTACTGATAAGCTTTATTAAGTGTGAAATAGTTGTCAATGGCTCTTAAAATGGTTCTGCCTCTGAGTGTTGTGAAACAATACTCATTCATTTATTTTAATCTCAATACATCATGTTACTTCTTCTAAATGAACATACAATAACATTGATGGATAGAAATATATTGAAAAAATTCAAATGCAACATAAGCCTCAGAATTATGAAGGAGGTGTAACTAATTTCTCAGAATACAAGAACAAATGGGAAATAAAAGTCAAAATAAAAGCCTAAGAGTAATGTCATATTTAAATGAAAACTCGTGGGGACAACAGGTCTTAAATATATGCAAAATGTCTAGCTATATGTATTACATATTTTAACATATGTGAAGGACTGTAACATGGGCTCTTTTTCACTAAAGTCTAATACATTGTTTACTTTGAAAATTTAAAAGGAGCATGTTGATCCATTTTGTTCTTTTTGTCTTTACTGGGAATTGTTAGGGTTAAATCACCTCATGGGATATCTGGAGTTGGGCAGCAAGGTTGCGCAGTGGTTAGCATCAGTGATTTGCAGGACTGGGGCTCTGGGTTCAATTCATGTGTTGCTGTCTGTGTGGAGTTTGTATATTCATGTTCCATATGTTCATGTGGGGTTTCCTCGAGGTGCTCCAGTTTCCTCCCAAAGTCCAAAGACACACTGATAGGTTAAATGGCTTCTGGGAAAATTGGCCCTGGTGTGAGTGTGTGCTTGTTAATAAAAACCTGAACCCTGGCAAACCTTTTACCATGAGAAAAACACGGAATATCTGAACAGTGATTTGTCATGAAGTGTTCATTCCAGTGATTCTGACTAATGCAGAGATATAACTTTACAGTGACCTGTATTATATTTGATGATACAACATGAGATTACAGAGGATTACAGTGTAGTAGTATTGTGATAAATATTAATAATTTATTTAATATATTTAATATTAAATTTGTTAAGTAAATATCTCACCATAGATTAAGATAAGTGCTAGTCATCTTGACAGCATGAAATAAACTAGTATTTTTACCAACAAAGTACTGTATATTTAGCAAGAATGTCAAGTATAAATATATACAATGAGATTCATGTTTAGACTTGATTAAGCCATATAAGATTTGCATATCTCTTACTCATATCTCTTACACACTATTGTAGATCATATTTGTGTGTAGTACAATAAGCTCTTATTTTTGCTGGGAAAAGGGGTGTGCAGAATCAATCTTCAGGGAATTCACAGTTTCCTTAGATATGCAAGACATGTTTCTTATTCCTGCAAACCTCTGAAATATTTAATGATCCCACCTGCAGTTTTTATTCCTTTTAATATTGTAGGATGGTCACAAATGCCCATGCTTATGTGTTTATGTGTGTGCTAGTTGATTAACTAATTTGATTAACTAGAGACTAACACATGTACATTAAGAGCTTTGAAGCTCATATTTCCTCTTTGTCTTATTTTATCTAAGGCTAAAGCATAAGAACTCTCATTGCATTTTAGTGTTCAAAATAGGGGATTACAAAAAGTAGAGCACATCAAAATAACTGATCAAGATAATAAATAATTAAAATACACAGTCGTACCCCAGGGTAGAATGGTAGCACAGTGGTTGGAATTTCTGCTTTGCAATGCAGGGCCCGGAGTTCATTTCTGGACATCAGGTGCTATCTGTGTGGAGTTAGTACAGTATGTTCTCCAGCTGCTTTCCTAAACATAGTCCAAAAACATACTGGTAGGTTAATTGGCTTTTATGAAAATAAGTCTGTGTTTTTATCTGTGTCTGCCCTGCAATGGACTGGTGACTTGTCCCTGCCTTGTGCCTGTTGGCTTGCTGGGAAGCCTCCAGCTCTCTCGCAACCCTGAATTGAAGGAAGCTGTTAGAAAATGGATGGTTGGATGGATGGAGGAATGGGTACACCATAAACCACAAATTGTAAAGATATGTCAACAATGTAACCGAGTGTTTGGTATAGCTAGAAGTATAGTAGAGTCGCAATTATCTGTCCTTTGCTTATCTGACATTCCATTTTATCTGACATAGCCAATCACACAGCCAATCACCAAAGTGTGCAGTATTATACTGTACACTATGCGTGCGCGTGCATAATATTTTGCCCAATCCGATGCTGCTCTGTCTCTCTGTGTGTCATCTACTGCCATTGACGTAGCTTCGCTTGCTGATTTCGCGCTCATGATTGTTATTTTTCCTATTGTATTTTCCCTTAGTATAATTTAATCACAATGAAAATGACAAAGATGACGACGCTGGGTCTTCATTGGGACTTGACAAATCTGCAAGAATCAGTCACAGCGAAGGGGTCAAGGCTCTCGAAGCAGCACTAGTTTACGTTGAACAACGACAGGAGGCACCTGCTACTGATGTCAGGTTACTAAGATGCTGGCAAGACCGTCCCGGAAGGAAGAGAAGCACATCTGGGAAACAGATTCAAATAACTCAATTTTTTAAAATATTACTGTAACACTCCAGGGTTCATGTGGGTATACACCCTCGCCGCTGCCACTTCAGGTCGGCCCCCCACCGTCGGGGACTCGAACCTGGGCTTCTGGCGTCACTCAACAGGGACCCAGCCACTTGAGCTAAAGGGAAATCTCCCATCAGCCCGACGGCTGCAGTCCCTGCTATTCACAGGGAAGGGCGGTGACGTCACCTCACTGGTAAACCGGCTCTCACAACCAATGGTGGCCATATGCGTTACACTCTTCCTAGCTTAATTCGCCGTCCTGGGTGAAGGGCTATCCCACCCCGCTTCTGACACCAATGTAATGAATTCGGGTTCGGTGAGGACGAACACAGAGACTCAGACTTGTGGAGTTAAAAATGACGCTTTATTTCTTTTTCCGTCACCACCTGCCAGCCAGCACTCCCGCGCCCATCCGAGAGGGAGACACAAGACAGCTCGCCAAGAGAGCGAGCCTGCCCGAGCGTGAGCCAGAGAAAGCGAGTGAGAGAGCAAGCTAGCGAGAGAGAGAGCGAGCGCGAAAGAGTGAGAGAGAGAGTAACACCCAGGGGTGCGGAACCAAGGAACTATTTACACGGAAAACGGGCAATCTTCCTAGACTGTATGCCCGTTTCATTGTGGGACAGCTGCACTGGACAGCAGCCTTCCTAAACACCCACCTGACCACTTCCACTCTTGTCCTCCCCCTCACCGTGTACCCAAGCCGGGCGCTCTTCGGCTGCTGCCTGGGGTGAATGCGCTACATTATTAACAGTAGTTCTGTACTCTGTTATTTTAGTATTACAGTAGCTTAATAAACCAGATTTCATACTTATACTGCGCTTCCATTAATCTATGATTTGTGTACTCAGTTTTTGCATTATCCGACATTTTCAATTATCCGACATACTATCAGTCCAGTTTAGGTCGGATAATCGCGGCTCTACTGTGCATGAGATTTATGTTCTCTGGCACAACTCTGATGAAGGAGTAATAAATCAGAGGCAAACTGGGATAAACAAATATTAATTAACAATGACACAAAATAAACAACGAACAACAGAACATAAAATATACAAGTTACAATATTTACAAACAAGACATCTCAGAGGCCTACTGTACATCTTGACCTACTGTACCAGAAAAACCCAGTCCTGAAGAGTCCCGCATCATGCCGACACAGACCAACAACAGACATAAACCTTCAAAGTACAGTATAAAGGAAATCAGAGTTTCCTAAAACAACAGGATGACAAGCTCTCTTACTTGACTAGACTAGAGCTACTTTACTAGAATCTGATCTTCAAGGTTGATCTACTCACCTGGCACACACTTTCTTCACTCCTCTTGTAGTTCCTTTCTCCTTCCGTCACTTTCTGTCTCTCGTCTCCTACTTGTCTTTTTATCCTGTATTCCTGGACTGCTGGTGATTTACCAAGAACTTAATTTACTAAGGTAAACCAGATGGTTCCTTTTGTGTCTCAGACACCCTGCAGCTCTGCAAACACCTCTGTTCCTACTTTTGTTTTGAAGTTGAGAACTGCAAATCCCCCCCCAGACTATTGTCTCTAGATCCTGCGGCACTTCAATAGCAAAAAATTAGTATGTGCCATTTTCTAACTATTTTCAGTATTTGCAAATAAAGCTGCATTTCTGTCATTGGCAAATGTGGACTAAATTATAAAGTTTCGTGCACGTTATGTCAAGATGTGATTAAGTGTTTGTATTCTATTTTCATATACCGAAAAGTATTATGTGATCGAAATACCATAGATTTAAATTTAAAACCTGGGCAGGAAAAAAATACTTTTGTTTTCAATGGCTTGTGCATTTCTTGGTTTATTACTATTTTAAAAGTATTCTAATCTGTTTTGTATCATTTGTGAAACCAATTAATGTTTAAAGTAGATTTCATGCATATTAAGTATTTTATGAATGTCTGCTCTCTTATATTTAACTGGCTTGCTAGTAATGAGGGGATTCCTATAAGAAATAGAGGAAAGCAATGGCGTTTAGCTGTCACTGAAACTAAATCCCTTTTCTGATTTCTATAGAAACCAATTACAAATTAAGTTTTCAATGAAAATCTCTGACTTCAACACAACAATATAATGTTCATTGAAGTTTTCACGTAAAAAAACACATCCGTGCAATGATTCTACAATTCCTGCAATTCAATAGTGCCAGTTTCCAAAACTGCTTTTTGTCCACCATCAAGTGCTTTACTTTTTCTTTGCTTTTTAGAAAAGTTCATAAATTTATGGAAGCCCGTTTCCGGCAGGGAGTAAAAAAAAATGCGCTATGGTATCTCAGAATTCCGACTTAGTAACTCAGAATTGCGACTTAGTATCTCAGAATTGTGACTTGGTAACTCAGAATTGCGACTTAGTATCTCAGAATTTCGACTTAGTAACTCAGAATTCCGACTTAGTATCTCAGAATTCCGACATAGTAACTCAGAATTGCTAAGATACTAAGTCGGAATTCTGAGATACCATAGCGCATTTTTTTTACTACCTGGTGGAAATGGGCTTCCATATAAATTCATGCTCTGAAAGGCAGTGGAAAGAAGCATTATACACTAAATTACAGAACAAACGATATTATCAATGAAGTGGTTAAAATATGAATTTAGAAAAAGACACTGATAGATTATAATGAATGCTTTTAAAATAAATTTATAGAAAAAGTCCACAATTAAATTGGTTTTCATTTTGACTTTTAATAGAAGGGATATATTTCACCAACATTTTAAGGCAGCATTTAGTACCTTAAATAAACAATTCACAATATACTGTTCAATTATCCTCAAACACTTCTGTTTTTGACAAGACTTACTGTAGTGAATACATTTATCATACATATTTGTTTAACTGAAATAAAACAGAAGAATAATAATATGTTTTATATAGAAAGTGTTTTAAGTTGGAATCTGGAAATGACTTTGAAATATATTAAATTAATGTATTTATAAAAAATATAAGTTACATAAAATAAATATAATTTACCTTTAGCTATTTTCCCCTTAAACTAACTTCTTAGATGGTGATACAAGGCACATGCAGTCAGCCATTTTCACTTCCTGCAAGTCAGGATGTGTGACATTGAAGTATATTTTACTATTTATAAATGTTAAAGCACTACATTGATTAGTTATAAAATCTTGAACAAAAAATTGGATGCGCAGATTTGTGAAATTAATCAAAGCATACTGTGTGGATGAATCAAATTGTGTAATGTAATGAAAACATACTGTGGTCAGCTAAAGCTACTCTTGGAAAAGTGTTGAATTTTCATTCCTTTAAATGGAAGGCAATTTGACTGTGCTGAGATAAGTGATTGTGGTAATGTATTAAACAAAGATGATCATTAATCTATTTAGAAAATTAAGGAATATGGTATAGTTTTATGCTTCACCTACTGAACCCATTAGAAGTATTTTGCTTCAGTTTTTGTTTTCAGCTTCTGCTAAATATGTCCTATTGGCATTTAATAAGTTGTTAAAGCTTACCATTGAAGTGTTCTGCAAAATATTTTTACATCTATAGGATATAAAATTTCACCCCAACCATTAATGTAATATACTTCTGCACAATGACTAATATTTCCTAATCTAGCCACTGGTCTACAGTGTCATAATTAAAGTTTAAATGCAACTGAACTATTTCACAATAAAATCTTACCTCCTCAATGTATGGTGCATGACATTTAATTTTCTGAAAAGAAGTTTGTTTTTGATTTGACATTAACATTAAATTTGTAATTGCTGTTTTATTAATATACTGTTTACAACATTCATTCTTGTACTTTATGAAGGCCAAAATGATATTTTGCAAACATGGTAAATTAAAACCTTCCCTGCGCCGGCTCCTTCGAACTGTCTAGGCACATGCATCTGCTGGACAGATTTCCTGCAGTGTTGTGCTATGTTTATTGACTGCATCAGTGTACCTTCCTACAAGTAAAATCCTGTCCCAAGCCATTTGACCTGGGGAGAACAAAGTAAAACTACAACTGCAAGCAGTTTTGACAGCTTTCAAATAAGTTCCATTGTAATGACATATATACTAAGCAATGTGGCAGTTAGATTTATGTAGAATGGATACTAATTGTAAAGTATACTGACTGATGACTGACTAATACTGATGAAAAAAGAAATGGAACACCTCCTCCTTCACACTCTGCCCCTCCCATCTGTGTGGCTACACAGGCTAAAGACAGGCTAAAGAGTGACTCATCCATGAAGAGGACCTGATGCCACTGCTGATGAGTCCATCGCAGCCTCTGTCTGGCCCAAGCCAGTCAGGTGTGATGTCTAGGAGGTGTGAGCAGAGGGCCTCTGACAGATCACCTTGCTCTAAGACCAGCAGCATGGAGCCTCACTGTCCTGTCACTGATGTGGGTATTGTGTCTGCTGGCAGCTTCAGCAGCAGTACAGGTGGCAGATCTGAAGCAGTCTCTCAGATGGACCAGTCTGATGTGTAGGTACTGCTCTGGTATGGTCACTCGAGGGTGAATGGATTTTAGACAATCATCTGTCCTGCCGGTCTGCTGAAACCTTCTCTGCAGTTGGGACAAAGTGGAGCGGCTTACTCCATAGTGTCTGGCAACGCTGGCAGATGACATGCATGCCTGCAGCATGCCAATGGCCCTCTCCCTTGCTTCTGGTGACATTCGAGGCATTATGGAATGCACAGAAAACTGAAGTGTGGCCTTTTTCTTGCAGTGACCTAAGTTTTAAATTAATGCCTTTTTAAAGGTGACCTGATCAGACATTGTTCCACCTGGACCTCGTTGGGTAAAAGTGCTCCTAACGAGCTTTCGTGTGATTGGTAAGTTGCAATGGCTTACTTCACAATTGATTTGCTGGTCAGAGGGCCTAAAACAAATTGACAACTTTTTGTAAAAGTACATAAGCTACTATAGTATTCTCATTCCAGAAAATGTTGCATTTCTTTTTTCCATCAGTATATAAGAATTAACTGTAATTGTAAAGAAGTTGTAAACAGGATTGTAAAGAACAGAGTAATATGATTATTTTCATCTTCAGTATAATAATAGCTGATATTTGTTTTATTCATACTTCTTGTCTAATTGGTTTTGGTCTCAAACCTTGGATTACATTTTATTGAATTATACTCTAAGATACCTCAGTTTGCAAGGCATTACAGTAGTCTAATGAAATAAACATATGTGTCAACATTTCAGTTTCAGGCAAGGAGAGCAAGGGTCTTAACGGAGAGTTACAGTGCCTTGCGAAAGTATTCGGCCCCCTTGAACTTTTCAACCTTTTGCCACATTTCAGGCTTCAAACATAAAGATATAAATTTTTTATTTTATGTGAAGAATCACCAACAAGTGGGACACAATTGTGAAGTGGAACGAAATCTATTGGATTTTTGAAACTTTTTTAACTAATAAAAAAATGAAAAGTGGGGTGTGCAAAATTATTCGGCCCCCTTGCGTTAATACTTTGTAGAGCCACCTTTTGCTGCGATTACAGCTGCAAGTCGCTTGGGGTATGTCTCTATCAGTTTTGCACATCGAGAGACTGAAATTCTTGCCCATTCTTCCTTGCAAAACAGCTCGAGCTCAGTGAGGTTGGATGGAGAGCGTTTGTGAACAGCAGTTTTCAGCTCTTTCCACAGATTCTCGATTGGATTCAGGTCTGGACTTTGACTTGGCCATTCAAACACATGGATACGTTTATTTGTGAACCATTCCTTTGTAGATTTTGCTGTATGTTTGGGATCATTGTCTTGTTGGAAGATAAATCTCCGTCCCAGTTTCAGGTCTTTTGCAGACTCCAACAGGTTTTCATCCAGAATGGTCCTGTATTTGGCTGCATCCATCTTCCCCTCAATTGTAACCATCTTCCCTGTCCCTGCTGAAGAAAAGCAGGCCCAAACCATGATGCTGCCACCACCATGTTTGACAGTGGGGATGGTGTGTTGAGGGTGATGAGCTGTGTTGCTTTTACTTTCAGTGCAGCAAACTCACTCCAGAAGTTCAGCGAGGATCTCTGAATGATCCAATGTTGTCCTAAATGACTGATGGTGATAAATAGAATCCACCTGTGTGTAATCAAGTCTCTGTATAAATGCACCTGCTCTGTGATAGTCTCAAGGTTCTGTTGAAAGCGCAGAGAGCATCATGAAGACCAAGGAACACACCAGGCAGGTCCGTAATACTGTTGTGGAGAAGTTTAAAGCCGGATTTGGATACAAAAAGATTTCCCAAGCTTCAAACATCCCAAGGAGCACTGTGCAAGCGATCATCTTGAAATGGAAGGAGTATCAGACCACTGCAAATCTACCAAGACCTGGCCGTCCCTCTAAACTTTCAGCTCAGACAAGGAGAAGACTGATCAGAGATGCAGCCAAGAGGCCCATGATCACTCTGGATGAACTGCAGAGAACTACAGCTGAGGTGGGAGAGTCTGTCCATAGGACAACAATCAGTCTTACACTGCACAAATCTGGCCTTTATGGAAGAGTGGCAAGAAGAAAGCCATTTCTCAAAGATATCCATAAAAAGTCTCGTCTAAAGTTTGCCACAAGCCACCTGGGAGACACCCCAAACATGTGGAAGAAGGTGCTCTGGTCAGATGAAACCAAAATCGAACTTTTTGGCCACAATGCAAAACGATATGTTTGGCGTAAAAGCAACACAGCTCATCACCCTCAACACACCATCCCCACTGTCAAACATGGTGGTGGCAGCATCATGGTTTGGGCCTGCTTTTCTTCAGCAGGGACAGGGAAGATGGTTAAAATTGAGGGGAAGATGGATGCAGCCAAATACAGGACCATTCTGGATGAAAACCTGTTGGAGTCTGCAAAAGACCTGAAACTGGGACGGAGATTTATCTTCCAACAAGACAATGATCCCAAACATACAGCAAAATCTACAAAGGAATGGTTCACAAATAAACGTATCCAGGTGTTTGAATGGCCAAGTCAAAGTCCAGACCTGAATCCAATCGAGAATCTGTGGAAAGAGCTGAAAACTGCTGTTCACAAACGCTCTCCATCCAACCTCACTGAGCTCGAGCTGTTTTGCAAGGAAGAATGGGCAAGAATTTCAGTCTCTCGATGTGCAAAACTGATAGAGACATACCCCAAGCGACTTGCAGCTGTAATCGCAGCAAAAGGTGGCTCTACAAAGTATTAACGCAAGGGGGCCGAATAATTTTGCACGCCCCACTTTTCATTTTTTTATTAGTTAAAAAAGTTTCAAAAATCCAATAGATTTCGTTCCACTTCACAATTGTGTCCCACTTGTTGGTGATTCTTCACATAAAATAAAAAATTTATATCTTTATGTTTGAAGCCTGAAATGTGGCAAAAGGTTGAAAAGTTCAAGGGGGCCGAATACTTTCGCAAGGCACTGTAAGTCTAGACTGAGAAATATTGCATACAATACATGAGAGAAAGTCACATGACTTGCGTAAAGTGTGCTTCAAATGACAAGACAAGGTGTAAAGGCTACATGGCAACACTGCTACACAGTGATTCAGCTAGTACCAGTTTGAAATTTTAAAAAAAATCCTGACACTTGCTACAGGATTCCACACTTCAAAGCCTAATTACAGTATCTACATAAAGATAGAACCCAAGTACCTTAGTGAGTACCAGTACAGTACATTGTGTACCATGAATCCACAAAAAACTAACTCTGTATCCCAGTGCAGCAATAAAAGTCCGGTACTTTATCTTTTAAACATGTTAACATAGATAGGATAGAAGTTTTAAATTACAAAATTATACTGTAAAGTATCAGGACATGGAAGTAATAGCAAGCTTCACAGCATGATTCTGCATAATATACCACTATATCTGGTTAATAAGCTATAAATAATAGTATGGCTTTACTCTGTTCTGAAATTTGTTCTGTATAATGAAGAAAATTAAGATGGCTCAAGCCTACAATAGCATTTTAAATGCATCTTTTTATAATAAGTGAGAACTTCATACACATCACTTACATACACTAGAGGCACAAAAAGATCATATAAGTTTCAGGTTGTTACAGTGGCTAAGTATACAGTATGTAAGATGCTTCTATAACTGACTCATGTGGAGTAGCTAATAAGTGTGCTGATAAAAAATAACACAAATTTAGTAATAGACATTTCAAATATATTAGGTACATTTAAAATAATATATATCTGTCATCAATAATCTTTTAGGATTGTTTTTCTTCCATGATGATTTGGTTAAAGAATTTGTCATTTCTTCCCTATATTGATGTAGCGGCAATGGTTGTTAATAAGACAGAATTAAGTGTTTCTGTGCTTTCCCAAAGGAGGCCTCATCTCTGTGTTCATCTCTGTGGTGCAGCCACAGAGAAACTATTCATGCAGGCTGATTTAAAGATGTTTTTTTTTTATAAGGGACAGCTCCCAAATGGGGATGCACTTAGCTAAGCCTGGCTATCATGATCAATGGTCATCCATTGGCGCCTATCTGTCTAAGGAGTGCCAGATGGACATCTGGACTGCATTCCTAAGTGTCAGGAGTAAGTGACTCATATCTCACCTTGATCAACCAATCAGGGACTGGTAGGGCCGAGTAACCCACGTGGGACTCTGATGCCCATGGAACTTTCAGCCAATGAACGAGCTGAAGTTCCTCCAGATAAAAACAGGCAACACAGAGGGCCTGGGAGACTTTCGGTGGACAATTCTAAAGGGAATTCAAAGGAGAATTCCAGGGCAGGACGGCCCAGGAGCAGAAGGCTCCTAAGGGCAGGACATTCTCGCAGCGCGCCTCCTGACCATCCTGAGACTCAGCCCGGACAACCACGGAACGGCCAGTGTGTCCGAGTGCCAGAACTTTCTTTTGTTCTAAGAGTCTAGAGCGGAGGTTGCCAGAGAGTAACCAGAGGATCCACCCGAGGTTAGCACCAGCAGCAGGCCTCGTGAACAGGTCAGAACTGTGGACAGCTGAATCACTATTCAGAACTAGCTCTTCATCAGGAACGAACCAGCCTCTTCCTGACTTGCTGGGACCCACAGTCATCTTTTCTCCTGTGCACAAACTTTGCTAGTTAAAGCCAACACTAACTAGCCGGTCAGTGAGCATCAGCAGCGCACCGTCGAAAGCTGCACAGCACAGCCTGGCACGGAGCCAGAGAGCCCGCAGGAGATCTGAATCCCCAGAGATTGGATGAGTATTCAACTTCAATGCATTACAGCTCGAGAATTCAATTGTTATCCCAACCAGTTGATATCAATTTCATCCCTAAGAGTTATGTACTTGTTTTGAGTATCTAATGTAGAAGTTGTAACCAAGTTCACTGTATGAAACGGTCTAAATGAATGATATACTGAACGTATGTCCTCTTGATATGTGTAACACTTCGTAACTGACTGAATATATACCTTTTGTATTCTGATAACCCTCTCGATAAGATCTGTTAGGTTTATATGCATATTCTATGTATTAATAAATGTATCCTCGTGTATTAGTACCTGTGTGTGTGCGTTGTTTGAGTTATATCGCATGGTTGGATTCTAAGGCCATCAAAAGAATCATTTTGTGATTTACTGCTACAATTAATAATTGTCCCAGTAAATGCCCAAACCCTACAGAACTGGTGCCTTCAGAGAGCACACTACATTTTATTGGCGTCCCTGGGTGGGCCAAAGAGAAATCTCCCTGCTTCTGACACCAATGTAACGCAACCGGGGGCTCTGGCGGACGCCCTTGCCGCATTAGGTCAGCCCCCCACCGTCGGGGGCTCGAACCCAGGACTCCCACATCACTCTGCAGGGACCCAGCCCGGTGAGCCAAAGAGAGATCTCTCTTTGGTCCATCCAGGGACGCCAATAAAATGTAGTGTGCTCTCTGAAGGCACCAGTTCTGTAGGGTTTGGGCATTTACTGGGACAATTATTAATTGTCGCAGTAAATCACAAAATGATTCTTTTGATGGCCTTAGAATCCAACCATGCGATATAACTCAAACAACGCACACACACAGGTACTAATACACGAGGATACATTTATTAATACATAGAATATGCATATAAACCTAACAGATCTTATCGAGAGGGTTATCAGAATACAAAAGGTATATATTCAGTCAGTTACGAAGTGTTACACATATCAAGAGGACATACGTTCAGTATATCATTCATTTAGACTGTTTCATACAGTGAACTTGGTTACAACTTCTACATTAGATACTCAAAACAAGTACATAACTCTTAGGGATGAAATTGATATCAACTGGTTGGGATAACAATTGAATTCTCGAGCTGTAATGCATTGAAGTTGAATACTCATCCAATCTCTGGGGATTCAGATCTCCTGCGGGCTCTCTGGCTCCGTGCCAGGCTGTGCTGTGCAGCTTTCGACGGTGCGCTGCTGATGCTCACTGACCGGCTAGTTAGTGTTGGCTTTAACTAGCAAAGTTTGTGCACAGGAGAAAAGATGACTGTGGGTCCCAGCAAGTCAGGAAGAGGCTGGTTCGTTCCTGATGAAGAGCTAGTTCTGAATAGTGATTCAGCTGTCCACAGTTCTGACCTGTTCACGAGGCCTGCTGCTGGTGCTAACCTCGGGTGGATCCTCTGGTTACTCTCTGGCAACCTCCGCTCTAGACTCTTAGAACAAAAGAAAGTTCTGGCACTTGGACACACTGGCCGTTCCGTGGTTGTCCGGGCTGAGTCTCAGGATGGTCAGGAGGCGCGCTGCGAGAATGTCCTGCCCTTGGGAGCCTTCTGCTCCTGGGCCGTCCTGCCCTGGAATTCTCCTTTGAATTCCCTTTAGAATTGTCCACCGAAAGTCTCCCAGGCCCTCTGTGTTGCCTGTTTTTATCTGGAGGAACTTCAGCTCGTTCATTGGCTGAAAGTTCCATGGGCATCAGAGTCCCACGTGGGTTACTCAGCCCTACCAGTCCCTGATTGGTTGATCAAGGTGAGATATGAGTCACTTACTCCTGACACTTAGGAATGCAGTCCAGATGTCCATCTGGCACTCCCTAGACAGATAGGCGCCAATGGATGACCATTGATCATGATAGCCAGGCTTAGCTAAGTGCATCCCCATTTGGGAGCTGTCCCTTATCAAAAGAAAACATCTTTAAATCAGCCTGCATGAATAGTTTCTCTGTGGCTGCACCCATATGTGTAGCGGCGAGACGGGAAAAAGGCCCGGGCTCGATAGTGCAAAGAGTTCAGGAGTGCCGTATAGAAACCTATGCCCTCAGGTAGCGGACGTGGGGCGACCTAGTGCTAGGCGGGTCTCAGGACATCCGAACATCAATGCTGAGTGAGGGCAGAGTGCAAGACCCAGAAATATAAAGCCCAAGGGAAAGAGAGGGACCGGAAGGACAGCAGGCAGGAAACTAGGGACAGGACAGAGAAGGAGCGCCCTCTGGCTGCAGAGGGCGTGACAGGAATGTCACTAACCAACCACTGTTTTCTTTTGTCTGGACTATGGAAATTCTCTCAGTGTAGGCCTCCCAGCACTGGTGTCCTGTAAGCTTTAATGTACTCCCATGCAGCTATCTGTTTTTTCATTCTTCTGTGGATAACTGTATATATCTGTATGTACTGCAGAGAATGGTCAATATTCTACTGCAGAGAATGGTCAATATGGCCCAGAAGATCATCGGCTGAGGTCTCACCGAGATTAAACAGCTCTATGAGGACCGCTGCCATGGTAGAATTCTGGCCATCACAGAGGACAGTCACCACCCCAGGCATGAGCTCTTCACCCCACTGCCCTCAGGCAAGAGATATAAGAGCATACGGACACTTACCACTAGATTCTTCAATAGTTTCTATCCACAAGCAGTGAGACTGGCGAACACATTTAGCCATCCCCCTCGGACCACACCTACACCATCACCATCTACCTCTTTATGATTTCTTATCTATTGCACATCTCCAGTCATTGTTTATAAGTCTGTATTGTTTACATTCAAACTGTCTACATGTTTACTTGCACATTGTCTATTGTTTGTTTGTATATTGTCTTGATGCACTGTTTGCACTTTGTTTTGTTTTTTACACTTGTTTTACAATCGAGAGACTTTCTGTAACTAAGAATTCCATTGTACCAGTACCGGTTACATATGGCAATAAAGTTCAAGTTCAAGTACTGCTGCCTTCATCACTCTCTGTCCTCGTATCTCCATACCTTTGTATCTGTACTCCTTCATTATCTCCACTGGTTGTTCATTTGTTAGGTATAAGAGACAGGTGAAACAAACAAATTAAATAAATAAACATAATAAACAAATATGTAAAATAAACAAATTTGATATATTTTTCTGCTCTTTGCAGTAGAACCAGATATGTAGATTCCGCCACCCCATTAAAAAGTTACCACCTTGTAACTGTTATATTCACCCCGCCATTCTACAGCAGTGTTTCCTATTCCTGCCTTCACTGTTCTCCCGGGAAGTTTGTCGCAGTTCAGTAGCTGGTGGCCACGTGTTTGCTATGCCTCGAGTACTGTTGAGACAGTAATACAGAGCACCTGTGTAACAAGGGACAGGTAAGGCAGTATGGATCCTGTGCAGGACTCAGGAGAGAGAATCCCAATCCAAATCGCTAAGCAAAACGTAATCCAGGAAACAAGCAAGAAAGTCAGATATCGGTAGAGGCAACTGGAGAGCAACAATCCGAAACGCAAGGCAAAAACGTAAACGAGGGGGCAAGCTAGAAGGTCAGAAACTGAATAGAAAGTAGAAGCAAATAACGCGCACTTGGTAGCTTGAGGAGGATCCGCAATAGTGAGCAGGGAAGTGAGGAAAGAGGGGAACTGAAATAATGACGGGAGTGATCAGTGATAGGTACATTACTTGCAGCGTTAAACAAGAAATGCGAGAAGGGTCAGAGACGCATGTGGAATGCGTACCAACCTGGCTACAGTGTGAGCTTTCACTGCAGCAGGTGCTCTGAGGGTATTTAAATGCTATTCGGTCCCTCCTAGGTGATCTGGCACTGACGTTTACATTTCACTCCTGAGCCACCTTTCCACCTTTCCACCAGAGCTTTCTGTTCCTTGTTTCCAGTTTCCTTGGGCTCTGTCTGGGAGTTTTTGGCTAAGGCTGTGCTGCCTGGAGGATTCCAGTGGCTGAGAGGGGACTGGAGGTCAAAGTTGGGACTCGAACGAAGCAGCTGTTTCTGCTGGCTGGGACTATACGGTGCCTGAGAAATTGGTTCCATCTTCTTCCAGGCACTTCTCCTGCCTACCAGGAGGCTTTGTGGACAGTGCACGCCTTGGAGGAGACCCCCCCTTAAGGAAGTTTGCCTTGAATCGACTTGTCTGCTGGTGGCCTCCGCCCAGACCTCCATGGTTTGGAGTTCTCTGCCCGGTATGGCAGATCAGATCTTCTGCTCCGTGAAGCCCCCTGGACTTAGCAGAGCTCTGGACCTTGGTGGTCATCGATTTGCTCACCAGCCTTGCCTGCACTACTCTTTCTGCGCTACAGTCCTCCAGTCTGCTGGTCTCCATGCTGGGTGAATCCAGTGTGCTGCTCTCTCTGGTCTGTTGCACCCATGCCCTTGGGTCTGTAATACCTACAGCATCACATTCATTTTTTCCTGGGGGGGGCTGTATTAAAGGCTGTAGCTACTGTATTAAAAATCCTATAATCAGGGTGCGAAATGTGTCTTTTTGTTTAGATTTTACATTTAGGGTGAGCAGCTTATGTAATGATTAATAATACTTAAAACTGTAGTGCTTTGGTCAAATTTATGTAGGTATGAATGTTAAGTAAATGTAACATACATGATGATATTCAAAGATTCTGTTTGGCTAGTAATGAAGATGACTTAGTCTATGTGACTATGGTGACTATAAAGTATAATTTCCCATGAAACTATACTTTACAGGTGGCAAAAGTATAACGTTTAAGTTAATGTCTTCACGTATATGTGCTACAGTGGTATATTAATCAGCCCAGAAACACAATCCTCACACAATCCCCACAAACACAGTTTTAAATGCTAACAAATAAATCCAAATAATCTGATACTTTGCCTTTTATTGAAAATGTAAAACTCAAAGCTGAAATCAGTCAAAGTTAATTTTAGGTTTAGCAGACAAATGTTTAATACAGTTGCAGACATAAAGTATGGTACAAATTGCGTGTTCAGTATTTAATCAATCAACTTAATATGGTTTATTCTCCATCACCCTAAAAGAGCTTCTCCTTTCCCTGGAATTGTTACTCTTTTCACTTCCTTTCCTGTCTAAAACCTTGAGTGAGAGGTTCATTGCCTACTGATTGCCTTCCTTACTAAATAGTTCCTTCCAGTCAGGTTTCCATCCTGTTCACTCCACAGAAACTGCTCTGGTCTGTGTCACTGAATCACTGCTTGATTCTCATGTCCTGCTTCTTTCTTAATTCTTCGTGGCCTATCAGTGACTTTTGAAAGCTGACCACTCCATCTCTCTGACCTTGGAATTATTAGCTCTCCTCTTGTCTAATTCTGTTCAGATCCCGACTGCAGTTCTTTCTAAAACTGACTAATGCTGCTCTTCATTGGCTGGCTTCACAACGTCAGAAACCTGCCCTCTCTTGCTCATCTGACCCCCGGCCTGTACTGACCATCTGGCAGTTCTGGCAAATGCCAGAGGGGGCCAGTGCACTCAAGGGCCGGTGGGCTGGTCTTTGTGGAAAAGATAAATAAAACAGCAAATGGAATCAATGTAAAAATAGCAAACACTGTCTATTTTTTCATATACATTTGTATGTATGATTTGTGTGTTTTTGTTTATTTGTGCTTTCAGCATTCACACTTCTTTTCCTCATCTGGCTGTCTATGATGTTACTGTGTTGCTGAATCACATGAAGTTTTGTCTTTCAAAGATGTTCATCTGTGATTTCCATTAATGAATCAGTTGTTTGGAGTCTGGCTTACCCTGAACATGCTGTCACAAACCTGGACAATAAAGAGCCTAGGAAATACAAAGGGGAGCATGAAACAGAAAAAAAGCACTCAAAGCTATTGCTGCATTTGTGAAAATAACTGGTTACTTTACTCATTCATCAAACCTGTTATTTGGTGGGCTATTAGTGGGCCTACATAAAGCTGAAAATATCTACAAATAAGAGGAATGAATATCCTTTCAAGTTATCACATTTTGTCTAGAGCACAAGAGGGTCACAAGATGATTGTAAGAGATTTTGATGTTAAGAAAGCTGGGGATAATTTTTTAGTGTGATCAAATGACAAGTTGCAAAGGCATAAAGATGAAACCTCAAAGTATAGGCTGCTCAGGTAGAATAAAAGATGAAGGAAAAAGTATGAAAAACTATGGCAAGTGAGTCCATTGAAGATGAACTCATAACTACCCAGATTACAGAGTACAAGATACTAGTCTTGAACGTAATCCTTGACACTATCATCAAGAGCAGGTAGCACCATTTTCACAATGCAATTTTCTCAACACTGTAAAAGCTGATTTTGCTTGTTGGATCTCTGTGAATGTCTTTGAAATAATAGATCATGGACTTCAAACAACAGTGGTAGAGACAGTATGGAAACTGGAAAAGTAGAATTGACTGTAAAGAGTTTATGACTATGGAAATTGAAAAATGGGCGTGCCATATCCTCTGTGATTTTGTAAGATTTTCTATTGAATGCTAAATTTTAATTAATAGTGTAATTATTGGGGGTAAAAAACAGTCTATAATATATAAGATTTACCTAACTATAAATCAAATTTTGAAGTCTATATGATGAACATTTTGTGTCAAGATTAACTTAATATATAATGGATGCAAAGCAAAAGCATAGAAATATATTTTGCTAAACAAACAACCTTTCATAGGGTGATATGGTGGCATAGAGGTTAGCACTGCTTCCTCACAGAGCTGGGGCGCTGTGTTCAATTCAGGACCTGGGCAACAGAATCTGCATGCAGTTTGTATGTTCTACTGAGATTGTGTGGATTTCCTCTGGGTGATTAATTGGCTTCTGGGAAAATTCACCCTGGTGAGAGTGTGTTCATGTCTGTGTTTGTTCCCTTTCTTGTATTTCTTGTCGAGACAGACTCCAGAGTCCCTGTGATGAAGCAGTTAGAAAATGGATGTATGGAAGACCTTTCATGCTGAAGAACAGAGATCTTAATTGTTACTATTTTTCTTTCCATGTGACTTTCAAAATTCTATAAAACTCATCTATCCCATCCTAGCCTCACAATCACTTTCACGTGATAGGTAGGACAATGGTTTCTTTATTAGGGTAACATTGTGATGCATTTTCAGATGTAATTATTTTATTTATCACATGCTTGTGCTAAAAAACCTTGGCTTACAATTAGATGAAAATCCTCAAACCAAATTTATGATGGACCTGATGTCTTCTGGGGTTTTTCCCAAACTGAGTAGTCAGCTACAGTGAATAATTAACCTAATTATTTCTCACTTAGACATACTTAGCATTTTTCTTAAGGTCTTTTACATCTGATAGGTCATATCTTTGATTTCATTAATGGTAGAATTAAGTATAAAATAACTTAAGAAACCTGATTTTAAAGTGTGACAATTATACACTTAATAAAACACTGTACTTAGACCAAATACAGTATCTATAGTACAGTACCTAAGAACTTGGACACTAGGCCCTCCGGGAATTGAATTGAGACACCTGTGCACAGTGTTTAGCAGTTTGCTAAAGCCATGTCTAATATTTATGGATTTGGCCCTGAAACATCCTTTCATCATGATCTACTGCCCCATTCAGGCTACAAGGACAGCATGAAAAGATCAACTCAGAATTGCAACATAAACAGGAGCACATTCTTTATGTATAGAGGTTTCATCTTAGAAAAACATGTTTTTCAGTCATAAAATCAGATTATTAGCAATCCATAGAGCTCTAACTGTTAGTGATTTAATTTTTCATACCCTTACCTGCTTCTTATGTTAAAAATAATGACTGTAATTAGAGTGATGACCATCTAGTGAGTTGTTAATACAAGGATCAAAACCTAAGCAACATTGCAAGATGTTGGTACTCCTACTCAGTTTTCTGTTTATGTCCCAAGTCAATTTGTTGTTTAAAATACTGCAATGATATTGCTTATTATTTCATTAAAAAAATGAAAGGGGCACCTGAACAAAGTTAATACAGCAAAAAAACAAAACAAGTAATGTTATCAAGCAGAGGAATAACATCATTCTTCCCTCTTTTGGAGGAGAGCCCTGTTTTTCTTCAAGGTGACTGATTTAATTTTCCATTAAAGTGACCTTTGCCAGAAATGTTTTGAGTGTAATGATTTCCTGTCCCTTTTACTCAGCAATCTGAGCAAACGAACTGGCACAGGCCTGTTTTATGTTCCCGGTGCTAAAATGTAACGTGAAGTGAGCTGTAAAGAGAGCTCTATGTGACAGCGATAGCAGAGGGAAACATTCTATTTATTTTTTATACTTAAGAAAGTCTCTCACTATTACACACAGCCATTTATATATATAGATGTGTCTGTCTGTGTAGACCCATAACTAAAATGTGTTGTAAGTGAGACAGGCCCAGAAGCCACTCCTCTCAAAGGCAAGTCACCATCTCATGGGGAAAGAAATCTGAGGGGAACACAACTCAGACTATCTAACCTAATATGCAAGTCTTTGCAATGTACAAGGAATGCAGAGAATATGGCAAAACCACACACAAACATGGGAATGATTTATTTTTCTGTATAACCTGCTATCCCAAACCCAAGATCTTTGACATATTCACCACTTCACAGCCATGTTCTAAGAGAAAGCATTAAAGGAGGCACAGTAAATATTTTATTATTTTCCAGATTTATAAGTAGATTTATGGCAGTATTTTTATAAGGATAAGTTTCCCAAAGTCACACAGTCTTGCAGATTATCCTCAAGAACATAGTGTTGGCAGAGCTGGTACTGTATATGGTCTATATTACCATCTGTGTGTTCATCAACCCTTTGTCTTGTACCTTAAGTATAAGCCTTTTATATGCTGTACAAGGAATAATTCCACTATTTATTTACACAGAAAAAGTTTGGTCTAAGCTTTAACATTGTCTTGCTGGTATTAGATATATATCTTTGCACAGATGTTTTTTTAAACAAAAGGAACATTTTTCTCTGTATAAATCCAATTTATTGTGTCAGAATATTGATTTAGAAATCCACGGACTGTGTTTACATTATAATGAACACAAATATGGTGGCAAGTACTCAAAGGAAAAAAATAAAAACTGGCTGAACTAATTTATTCCTGTGGCAATTCTTTATTTTTTCCACTAAAAGCAAATGTTTGAAGTTGGAGCCATACAATCTTATCCAATTTGGTTTAGTGTAGGTTGTAGTGTATAGGTGCCCTTTCAGCATGTAAAATGTACAGTAGGTGATATAATATATAATATATTCAAAGTTAACAACAATGATTTTTCATGCCCCAGCATGCTGCAAAATACAGCTATGGAGGATAAGCTACTTTACATATGAAAATGTAGTTTAAATTGTTTTGTTTTAGTTCCTTTGGGTTTGTAAGTATTTCTGAAGCATTGAGCCATCTGCCAACCTATTGGGATGTCGTCTTTAACAAAGAGGCTGCCTTGGCCGGCACTGAGCAACCAAAGATGTCATGAAAAGCACTTTGCAAAATTTTACATCTATCAGCTTGAGTTGGTTTTTTCAAACACTTTTAATCTCCTTCTTCTAACACTTTTAATCTCCTTCTTCTAAGCTAAAGGCACTGCAGAAAGCTTTATTTTCCGTGATACAGAAAAAATAAAAAGTCTCCTCTACTGCTGCCATAAATGCCCTACACCCAGTCTGCATCAAATGATATAATTAGAATTCCCTGCTTTCCTAATAAGAGTAATTAATGAGGCTTCAGAGGCTAACCACCTACTCATATATGTAAACATCCTGTTGTTAAAATGTTATAAACCAATTACTGGGCAGCCATTACCAGTTATTTCATGAATTCATTGTTGGAAAACAAACTGAGAACTAAATCAGCAAATTACATGAAATGTTATTGTTAACTGCTGTTCATTTTCTGATCTGAATTAAAGAATAATTCAATGTGTGGAATGTAGTTAGGCGTCTAACTGTCTTGTTATGGTACTAAAGTAAGATGAGTGGGATGTTTTACAGCCACGTTGCTATCATGGCTATTCAAATTCAGCTCCAAGCGCTAGATGATTAAAATTCCAGAGTTCAGATTTAGCAGGCATCTTACAGCTATGTCATTATGTTAAAATCCTTATTTTAGTGATATTCAAGGTACAGCGCAGGTTAATATTTTCAAGGCCAGACTTGAACTTGTTTGATGTAGCCTTTGCTTATTAGGACTGTAGAGCTTCTATAGTCTGTAGAGCACCCTGGGATGACATCATATGAAGGCAGTGTCATCAACTTTGATGATGTAAAAACTGTGTATGATGAGGAAAGGTTAGAAGCTACATTGTATGCAGAACATATTTCATAAGACAAAAAAATGGGCTACTTATTGTTGAGTTAGGGATAAGCTTGTGTTCAAGGCAGAACTACAAAAGTGAACACTAGCAATAAAAGAGTAAACTTGGAGAAGATTCCTGGACATCTTCCTAGAACTCATTGCAATGTTTATGGGTGCTTACAGCAGTACCCATGATGACAGGAATAAAATATACATTCTTCCCATCTTCATTTTTTCTGCTGAAGAACAAAGCAAAGGAAACCAACAGATGCGCAAAAGAGAATTATTATTTTTAGAAGTAATGATTGGAATGTAAAACTTCAGTGTGTGCAATGTAAATTGTAAAGTTAATGTATAGTATTAAAAGACTTCCAATTCTTTGTAGTTCCTACACATTCTTAAATGTTAAGTGATTAAGATTAGAAATAAATCTTTATGAAATAAATTAGGAAGCCTGAAGAAGGCTCCACTACCAAAAAGTTGCGTTTCCTTTCGTCTTTTTTCAGCTTGGAATAAACCTTTCTTTGCAGCCTATGCATGCTGACGCAGCTACCTACTGCACATGAAATAAATTAGTCTACAATGACAAGAATAAAAAACATTAAATGAGACTAAAGGATTACCAACAGGTAACCTATATTTATTGTATAACAAAAGGTTTAACTCCTGCAAACCATCAGAGGCAAATATTTTACTGATATTCAGAATGTTTTCAGCACAGGTTTAAGGATCGCTTTTACCTAGATGACCAAAGTATACCAAATGAACAAGTAGAGTATGGAATGTGGGGCAAAGTCTGAGCAGGGACATTAGTTATAGTTTTGGATAGGATTGTGCAGATCTTATTGATGAATATCATTAAGGATTCAGATGTAGATTTTAAATTATTTTATTGTGCACATATTGGAAATCTCACTTATTCCATTAAAATACATTATAACTAATGCTTTAGATAGTTTGGCCCTTTCAATGAGAGAAGGAGAACAATAGCTACATTTGTGTTCAGAAAAAAAAAACATTTCAAGTAAGCACCATGGATTTACTCAAAGCTCAACTTAAGTAAGAAAAAACTCTAAAAAGCCCAACTTAAGTCAGAGAAAAAAAAACAAAGGCCAAGATCAGATGCTCTTTTTTTCACATGTATGGTTCCTGAGCTGAAAACTAACTCTGGCTGCTGAGGGTTTGTCTTTGAAGCCCCTCACACTCGGAATCCATTGCCTGCTGCTTTGAGAGTTCTGCCCTTGCCTACACAGCATACATTTAAACGAGGGTTTTGAAAGTTACTGAATACCAACTGCAACCATATCTAGGTTAAATCTTCCGTTCAGAGTGAAAAACATATTTTATTTAATTTGTTTCATTTTGGCTTTTGATTGTTTGTGTAATTGTGCAAGTCATACCTTTTCTTATACTGTACATGCACCACAAAAGCCATTACTTCCTAGAAAACGCTTTTTGAAAAAAAAAATGTCAAAGGCTTGTTTTTAATTTGATAATTCAAAACTCTTGTCAGGGTGTTGTGGCTAACCCATTGTAACTAAAAAATCTAGAGGCACGAAAAATTTTAAACAATTTCAGAAGTCCTGTAATATGTAATAGCATGATTAGTTTCCATGCCAATGTCAGTTTGATGTAGATATTCTTTTTAGTATCATTGAGAGGACAATTATTTTCTAACCACCGGAGGAAAACTTCAAAGAGAATTTTAAGATTTTAAATAAGCCAACAGTTTATCGGAGTTGTAATATATTTGCGAAATATTGATCAAGCTATTAACTCTATCTAGAGTATTACATAATGATAGCTTAGCAGTTCAGGTGGGTAGCTGTGTCAGCATGCATAGGATGCAAAGGAACAAGTAAAAGGTTTATTCCATGCTGAAAAGAGAACAAGGAAGCACAATGTTTCAGCTGTGGAGCCTTCTTCTGGTGTGAGAAGAAGAAGAAGGTGCAAAGAAAGCTCCACAGTGGAAACGTTGTGTTCTCTTTTCAGCATGGAATGAACCTTTTACTTGTTCATGATGATAGCTCATATAACACTTAATGTTAAAGTTTCATAAGTAATCAATTGTTAAATATATTTGTGTGTGAAATGTGTGGCTAACCCAGTTTCAAGTTATTTACAAAGGCACAATCATGTGCACCATATTAACTAGTGTTTAGTCAAATAAATAATGACAGTCTTTCATGTGAACAGAAAATAAATAAGATAGATGCATTTCTTGATCTGTGTTCAGCAGATAAAATGTGTTTGTTAACATCTGTTAGTGCCCTTGAAATGAAAGATAGGTTTCCATAATTCAGAGTATCATTGCACATTATTGTTTGACTCAGTTCCGAGGGTAATGATTGGAATTGAAAACACTGGGAATGTTGAATCTGAAAGTAAAAGATGACAATCTTTTGTCATCCCCCCACCTTCAATTTCATTCTTTTCCTTGGTCTGTGTATCCTTAATAGTTTTTTATATATATATCCACATTCTGAATTCCCCTTCCTAATGATTCAGTAATTATAAATATTTTGGTCTGTAACCTCCCTTGTTTTTGTGGTCTGAAACCTGCTGTTGCTGGGCATAGCACTCAAGCACACAATGTCATTTCCATTAATGCATGCCTCAGAGCAAAATGTGCCCTCACAGAAACAGGTCTGAGTACGTGCTTTTACAAGTTTCACAGTTGTGCAGACTATGAATTTATGAGCTGATTTTCTTTCTTAACTTACTTATCTTGTTCCATTTGCTTGTAATACATATGCTATTAGGATACTAGTATGCTTCCTGTTCCATAATTTAGAACATTCTTGTCTTCATACAGTACTTTACAATATCAGGCTCAAGGTCTTTCAAGGAGGAGAACTGCCTCTTGATTTCTGTTATGCGTTGTCATGCATATTTCTTGAAAAGGATAACAAGTCTGACTGTATGTGAATAAGCCATCATCATTCAAATAAATATTACAACAGTTACTTCACCAAGCATTTTTAGGTGTCACTGGGAATGTTAAAAGACTAAAAAGTTGTCTGCTTGACTGCTACAAGCCTTTACTTAAATTATTTGCATGAAAAAATGTTAATTCTGTCTTGTTTGCATTTTATATTTTACTTTACAGTGGACCATATTTATAGAATACAAAGAAATTCAATTGAAACCTCAAAGAGGAAATTCACAGACATAGACAAGATCTAGTTATAAAGTCATCTGGATGCTGTACAAGATTAATGGTGTGTTAAAGTTTCCTACTGCAATATAGTTCAACCTTTATATTTTAACTATGTTTCCATTCATTGTACCCCAGCTCATTCTAGAAGCCATATTATAGTGATAGAATACAGAAATGAGTATGTGTGATAAGCGCAGTTCTTCCACCACTGGGATTCAATCACAGCACTCACAGGCACCTCTGACTTTGGGGTCATTCAGCACTAATCTCCAGGTAGCAGAGAATTCTGCAATGCTAAAAGGCATGGCTTCTCATTGTAGGAGAATTTAATGCTATTCGTTTTTCAAGTATAACATCATCCTCTGTAAAATAATTAGTGCCAAATCAGTCCTCTAACACATGATTCCACCTGTTAAAGATAATTATGTTAATACTCACTGATAAAACATTGAAACATGTGAAATCTGATTATACTGTACATCATTGAAGCTTTACATTTATATATTTTTAGTAATTAAATAATAAGGTACACTTTCACAATGAAACTGTGAAGACTTGAGCACAGCAATTTTGACTAATTTTATCCTTTTAGATCAAAGCTTCATTGCACATTTGATGATACAATCAAAAATGTAAAACTGTATGTATCTGGCAGAAAATAATACTTGCACAAAAACTGACTTTAAAGATATTTTAAAATGCGTTGGAATTTACCAATGCTTTTGTGTTGCTCACCTAAGGCACAACAATTTTTCAAATTAATACCTCTTTTTAAACATAAATGCCACAAGACACAAAGAAACAAAGACAAAGAGGAACTTTTGCAATACCTGAAATAGAATCTTTAATAATGCTACACCCACAAAATCCTAGAAAATGTATATGCTTTAGGATTTGGCATCTGATCTGAACTGTGGAACTCTAAACAAAAGGAACAAGTCATTGCTTCTAAACAGAAAGCATTTATTTCCAAAGTCTAGTGCCGAAAACATCATTTGTTCATCTGGGTTGGGAAATTGAGTCCTCACATCAGGCCTTAAATCAGTTTTATTAGGTGGTAAAGAAAAAAAACCTTCCTTGACTTGGAAACACTATAACTTTAAGAGAAGACAGAACTGGCAAAGTTGAAAATACTTGAATAGATTGGTAGGTAGTCCCATAGACTGACATACTGTAGGACTGTCATAACCATGAGCGTGCCACCATAGTTCACTAACTGTACACTATAATTGAATAATGTGTTAAAATAAACATTCTCACATTGGTTCTCAAGGGTGAGCACCAGTAGCAGATTAGTTGAGGGGTTAGTAAGGTAAAAACTACCTGGTTTAAAGACGTTGTTTATTTGTTTGGAGAAGTATTTTATTTTCATAAAACCTTTTAAAAATACATTCAGGATAAGTCATTCTAAAAACTGAATGAAGTCAGGTTGTGTTAACTTTAGTGTAATCTTTCAAAATGTACCCTTTCATTCTGAACTAATAAAATATATTCTATCAATAAATCATTGAAGATATTATTCCACTGTTATGTACAGCACCTGTATTTTCATTATTTTTCAATGAACACAAATTCATTCTAACGCACTTGATTAAAAATAGTTTGAGGAATATTAGCTTTCAACCTGAATTAAGTTGAAATCCAGTATATAATTGGAGTATATAATTTTGTAACATTTCTTCCTGTAGGTTTAGTTTTTATAGATTTGTTTCATAACTGGACAATTCTTTGCAATAAAAGCAATAATACTCAAAGGAAATTTAACCTCTGCATATAGGTTATTTGCAAAAAAGTGCTAGGTAAGGACAAAGCAAAGATATCCATTTAAAAATCTAAAGTTATTGATACATTTTTTTATATTTTGATTTTCTCTTTTTAAGTACTCTAGGAAAGATATTAAAATGTTCTTCTTATACATTACTTTGGTCCTTATAATTTTCCTACAGGATTTATGTTATTATTGTATGATAGATAGACAACTCATCCAGTGGGATTATGATGGCCTAACCTTGCTTTCTTTTTCATTTCTTTTAATGCCAGGTATCTGTTATCAGTCACCTGAATTCTGATTGCCTAGACCGAAAGAAAAGTAGGTATTTAAAACTCCTTGGAGCTGTGGTAGCTTTGCATTTTAACCATTCTGATTTTGTTTTGCTACTTATATCATTTTAACAGTTGTTTACAGAATTAAAATCAAGTGTACAACTTTAAACATTTAACAGTTTAACATAGTATATTACTATTTTTAAGGACGTGTTTCTTAATTATTAGGAGAGCTTTATCTAGTTTCTTTTGGGATTGATATCTATCCATCGAATCTACCTACAGTATGTACTGTGGGAACAGCTTTCAGGGTTGCAATGTGATTTTAAAAGCACAGATCTGCTAGGAATTATGGGAATGAATATTTATTAGCTCTTAACATTTCACAGCTTTGGAATAAGGACTTTCTAATCAAAAGGTGTCCAATCCAGGTCCCAAAGAACTTGTAGCCAGGTTATTCTTTTTCACACAATGACCCATTATTGGCTAAAGTGGATGCATTTCTAGACGTACTATAGGATGTAGTTCTAGAAAGAAGAAGCAGATACACAGGCCTTCAAGTACCAGCATGGACAATTCCTGGTGAAAAACAACTTCTAAATCTACTTTTCAAATAAAGTAGAACCTAGAAATCAAAGAGAGCTAATTAATAATTCTAATTGTCATTGCTTGCTCTTTAACAATTGTTCTTGACTGCTTACTTTGATATACGTGACACAGTATTAGTTATAACATGAATATAAATTGTATGTATAACATAAATTCTAACTTTGTGTAGTATTTTTGAAGTGGGTCGAACTGAGTTAAATGTGGTCTAAGACTACAAGGTATGAAAAATAGTTTTGGTCAGAAGAAAACCTGGCTCTTTCTGCATAGCAGTAATGGAAGTACCCAGTGTTAAGAATATGAATAGTGAAACTCTAATTGGTTATAACAAAGTAGAAATTGCATTTGGCAGAACAATTGCAAAGCACTTTATTGTAATTTCTTTAGTAATAGTTTATAATAACTTTTCCTGGTTTTGCTTGTCATATAAGAACTACTGCCTGTCTCTAGATCTTTTTTCTTCCAGCTGAAAGCATGGAGTACCACAAGCATCTCTTGCCTGTCCACAGCTTTTCTTTTGCTAATCAAGGTGCTCTACTTTTAATCTTTAATCAACTTAGTGCAAAACATACATACTATATCATTGTTTATGTACCAATCGATGAACAAACAATAGGAATTCATTAAATGGGGTGTGGAAAAGATGGACTGGAAATGAGGGACAGTTACAAAACAAAAGAGAAGAGGAAAGAGAACAGCACATCTTGATACTTGCAGTTATTTCATATTAGTGGCCCTAAGGCACCACTCAGTACACATACAGCCATAGCCCTGGGATTATACCCTTTACAGCCAGCCTGCTTTTTTCCAGACATAAAGTAGAAGTGCAAACGGGGAACCTCATTTGAGGAAATTCATTTAATTTTGAGTTTTAGTCGAACAGACCATTAATTCACTCAAACAAAAGTGCAAAGCAATTTAATCTTTGTCATCATCATTGTGGATTATTTTTGTGAGTGTTTCGTGATCATTAACTAAACGGAAAACAGGGCATTGATGAACAATTTAGTCGTAATTTTTGTAGACGAAATTAACATTAATTGTAAAGCAGCAAAATGGTGGTGAAAACACATGTTCAGGATTATATCATAATTGTTCACAATTCTTTCATCTTGCCCTATCTAGATGAAATTCAATTATGCATTTGTTTAATGTACACAAAATTGTATTATTTCCAGAATTTGTTTTAATCTTATAATAGTTTTCACAACTGTAGTGCATGCTTGTATGACTTTGAAACCATTTAAGTGTCAGATATAAAAATCCATAATCAAAGAATAAAACTTGGATGAAACAAAAGGGATGTTTGTTTTAACTAAGATGAATATCCTGTAGTAATCACCAACCAAAAAATATCAGAAAAATTATAAATTCTGATTTTCTTTTGCATAACAGATTAATTAATTTAACCTGCTGGTTTTATTTGTTCATAAGCTAGTGATTGCAAAATATTGTTATTCAGCTGTTTACTCAAAAAATATTTTGCCTCTATTTATAAAGCTGGGGACAGGTGTAACGTGCTGTTTTTGGATAAATGAGGGTAAAAGACTGCCTAGAATTATAAGAAGGCATACAGAACATGACTTGGCATTACATTATAGCTTCTTAATAGGGATGTTTAGCTGATAAAAAGAAATGAATGCAATGAAAGATTGTGGCCACAACAACACTTATATGTTAAAAGCACCAATGTTCTCTATACAACCAGAATGAACTGTTATAGGCTTGATCCTGCTGGGCAAATTTGAACATTTTACTGCCTTGGGTTTGATTAATTTGCAGTGACCTGCTGGGCTTTTCTTTATTCATCACTCTCCTGTTTCTTTGTAATGCATGAACGTTAAATAAATTATATATTTCTATGGTTTCTCTTAGCCAAGTTTTTTCAACACTTTTTGTTTTCCATTTTGCTTTTCATTTTAATAAAGGAAAGTGTGAGCTGGTCTGATTGTCCTTTATTCGGCGACTTAAAATGTCATTTTCCAGGATTTTGTTTTTTACTTTCTGTCATTTAAAATTAAAAGCGTGTTCTAGTTCCATTAAAACCACCTCACAATGACATATGTTCAAATAACAGACCGAGTTTTGTATGTGTTGTTTTCTATAGTTCCAGTTTAAATAGTGTCAAATGTAATTGTTCTTTTGTATACAGAAATCTGCCAATAATTGATGTATATAGAATCTTTGATTTACTTTTGGAGATGGGTTTCCTGTCTTTTTCTTGGACTCTGAGTTTGATTCTGGCCAGGGTGATGTCTATGTAAATTTTCATTTGCATGTTCCAAAAACAGCTTAATTAGTCTTTATTAATTGTTCCTCTGGGTGTCTGCATGTCGATGGAGATAGTTGAGTTCACTGTGAAGGACTTATTGTCTTGCCTAATGCTTTTGGGGTAGACTCCAGGTTGCCCCTGGTTGTCATGTATTAATGTAGTGTATATCATACAGTCTTGACTTGTTTCTGCATCAAAGACTGAAGTTGTCATCTTAGTCAAAACATCCAAGTTGATTCAGCAGAAGAGTCAAATATTCTTTTAGCTGCCATTAATGTCATCTGCCTGGGAATTCAAGAGCAGTTCATGGATGACGCAAACATTCCATATTGAAAAGGACAGAGCATGCTGATTCAAGTGTTGCTTTTCATTCATGTTTTCAAACCCATCGGTAAAAGCCATACAATGATACTTGAAAATAGCCACAGTAATGGATGCATCATAACCAGATACACATGAGGGCAACAACTATTGCAACTATTTTTATTTCCTTCCATTTTTAACTGTTTCATATTTAAATGATATTCTAGTGCTGTTAACTGTGGTACAACTGGTGTACCACAAACAGTGTATATCAAATTCAGACTTACACACCCTTCATACTTGTCAGTCCAATGAAAAACAGTTACATCCCAAATATAAATTAAAAAAGCCTTTCCTAGTTATTAAACATTTCATGATGCAAAACATGATACAATGGGATGTTTTTTTTATCAAATTAATATTTTTATTCAATATATCATATTCATATCTCTTTCTAAGCTAGAAGGAATATTGATAATATGATCTGTTCTGAAAGTTTATTTCAGGTAATATAATTTGAATTCAAGTATAAAGCGTCTGCCTTAACTGCTTTAGCATTACAGAACATGTACCAGCAGCCATATCACCATGCAACACCAGCAGCCATATCACCCTACAACTCACAACTGGCATCCCACTGAAGCTAAGCAGGTGTGAGCCTGGTCAGTACCTGGATGGGAGACCTCCTGGGAAAAACTAAGGTTGCTGCTGGAAGAGGTGTTAGTGGGGCCAGCAGGGGGCACTCACCCTGCGGTCTGTGTGGGTCCTAATGCCCCAGTACAGTGATGGGGACACTATACTGTAAAACAGGCGCTGTCCTTTGGATGAGATGTAAAACCGAGGTCCTGACTCTCTGTGGTCATTAAAAATCCCAGGGCGTTTCTCGAAAAGAGTAGGGGTGTAACCCTGGCGTCCTGGCCAAATTTCCCATTGGCCCTTACCAATCATGGCCTCCTAATAATCTCCATCTATGAATTGGTTTAATTACTCTGCTCTCCTCCCCACTGATAGCTGATGTGTGGTGAGCGTTCTGGTGCACTATGGCTGCCGTCGCATCATCCAGGTGGATGCTGCACATTGGTGGTGGTGGAGGGGAGTCCCCATTACCTGTAAAGCGCTTTGAGTGGAGTGTCCAGAAAAGTGCTATATAAGTGTAAGCAATTATTATTATTACATTCCATCAAGCTTTAAACAGACATCACAGTGTAATCAATGTATTCTTTAGAATTCAACCGTTTTGCAAAGATTTGTCTGCTTTAACAAAACAACAGCTGTAGATATTTAGCATTGTAAATAATATAGAAATGGATTTACATGGCATTCAAATCTCACATTCATGTTTAAAACATACATACTTTTCATTTTGTGATAAACCCAGTAATTTACTAAACCCTTCCTAACAATGGATATGAGAAAAGACTATACAAGCTATAACAGACACATGATGAAGCTTTCCTTAATAATTAGGCAGGCCTTTCCCATTGTTTCTGATAGACCAGGGGCAAAGCTAAGAACCTAACATACCAGGCAGTTATTATTGATCTTAATTTGGTGATGAGAATTCAAGCACGGCAATGGTAGAATTGTATTCTGCCAATTACTTTTTAGGTGTGACATACAATATGTTAGTAATAGTCTCTGGAGATGAGTGTGTACAAAACAATTCTTTCTACATTCACAATTTAAATCACAAGGAAAAGGGATTTGGTCAGTATGAGGGATGTGCAGTAAAGAGCAAATAATTTCTCTCAGCTCTTACTTTTAACAGTACAATCCCAATAAAAGATTGATCCTTTGTGCTTTCTTGCAATATAGTGTGAAATACAGAGATATTGTAAGCATGGACCTTTTACTTATTTTTAATAATTAGTTTTTTTCATTATTTTTACTGCTTTTCAGTTGTGTCTGTGTTAATTCATCAGTGATTTTGACACATTATTGCGTGTCCATTCGTGCATCGAAGAGATTCAATTTCAGCTCTTTGGATTTCTGGATATTTTACTAATGATCACATTGTCTAATTGGCTTTGAATAATACCCAATTGCAAAAATATCACCCCATTCAACATATATAACATGATTATATTCTGTCAAATATAGTAAATAATTCTATTTCACTGAAATTGGTAGAGAAGAAAGATACAAAATAACTTAAGAGTTCCTGCTTTATCATCAGTTGTGATGCTAGAAATCTTTACTTGAATGCTACATTTACAACAGTTTGATGCTTCTTTTCAAATCACATCAGACTCACCATAGCAAAATAAGTAACTGTAACTGGCATATTGGGCACTAGCCCAAAAAGCTAATTTAATATTTCAAGGCATGTTATTACAGAACAAACAAAAATGAACAGACTTATTTAATCAATCACTCAATCTAGGAAAGATGTAGACTGTTTTTCAGCAAAATCAATCATGCTGTTAAAGTCATTCATTTTTAGATCACTGATAATTTAGAATTTATATCAACACTATTTTGTCCTCTTATACCCCAGCTCATATATTCATGACTAGCTTTTTTGATGTGACTGAAGTTAGGTCTTCATGAGTCTCAGATAAATGTCAGGATCCTACAGTGATTGATATTAATCGCAAATGATTTGGTTTGCTAACCACCAAGAAGATAGAAGTATTTATAACACAAATCAAAAGTGACTGTGGTAAAAGAGATCCTTTGGCACGAAGCAGAACTTTGCTATTCATACTGCCTGCAAGATAATAAACATACTTTATTTTTGCATCGTTTTCTCTTGCCTGAAGAAGGTGTAAGACTCAGAAAAATGTCAAAATGTTTATAATCAATCAAAAGCACTAAAACTAGTCAGTGTTCAATTGCCAGTTCAGTGATATCCTTCTGGATATAACTGCTAGGATTAGATGTAAACTGGAGTTTAAAATGAAAGTTTGTAAGGCAGTCATCCCACTTCTGTTCCCTGAACTACAGTAAGCAGGTATTGAAAACAAATTTAACCCAGGGCTTTAGTGCTCTAAGACAGCAATGCCGACCACTGTAATACTGTCCCACGTCTTTTGATATAATTACTCATACAATTCTAAACCTAAATGATTATCACAGTGTAATGCATATTAATATTTTAAAAAAGCAAAGACAAAAATATGTTTGTGAATACTTTTGACTGTATATTTAATATAATCGACAGCCAGAGTCTTTCACAGCACATGTGATGCTAGAGAATGTGAAAACTTAATAATGGAGCTGGAGCTGAAGCTCAGGAAACATGGGTACCTCCATAAGCCATATAAATCATGTATTCATGCAACTGTTTGAGCCCTAGCTAACAGCTAGCTCATCGTGATATTCCCTCACATTCAGTCTGAAACAAACATCAAAGGAAATTAGATTCTTAGGATATTTTTCTTGTGCCCTTAACTACACACTGTTTAGTTCAGGTGCTATAATATCTGTATTATTTGTGGATAGATCTAGTGTATTACTCTACTTATCACTACAATTTTATTTTAAAATAATATATGTATAATAAAATTGCACATTCTTGGCCCATATATAAACATTCAGACACAAACATAAATGTCCCCTCAGAAACTATGTCCTTTATTTTTTTGGTGACAATTGAACTATTTAACACTGCTTTGCTTATCTACAACATTCACAGTTTCAAAATTTGGTTATACGCTGAGGACCAATGGAAACATTTTTTGCAAAAAACTCTAAAATCTTCTGTAGCAGATTTCCTTAAAGAAGGAAAGAAACAAATGTTGCATTAGGCTAAAATTCTGCTTCAGAAATACATAGAGATTTTTAGATGTTCCTTCATACCCTGGAAACAATGTGACTAAAGTTTGTTTCAGCAAAAAGTGCATTTGTACATTCAGTATTTGTTGCAAAATAGCTCACTACAGTTTTGCAAAGCCTTGGAAAGTTTCTAGAAACGTCAGGAAGTCACCTACTGTAGTTTAACACTTAATATTAAAAGGAGGTGGGATATTCAAAGGAATAACACATGCAGACATGTCCTAATGTGGAAAATCTGGAACTATCTGACAATCTAAGTGTTATGCTCATCTTGCCATTCCACAGCATGGTATGGCTAAACTCACCCTTATTGTTCTCCAGTAAGGGCGTGTTACAGTTTCAGTGGTTGGCGGCCATGCCTCTGCTCTGACCTGATCGTTGTGGAGATGACTGATGCAGAGCACCTGGATTTAGGGAATGTACTCTGAGGCAATTTAAACCCTGTTCAGCCTCTCCCTGATGATCCAGCATTCACATCTCCATTTCACTCCTGTGCCACCTTCCTGTGTCCCATCAGAGAACTTCTTGTTCATGGTTTCCAGTTCCCTTGGGCTTCAAAGCAGATGTTCCCGTTGGCCCAGTCCAGATGGCACCTGGGAATTGGGTTCCAGTTCAGCTGAGGACTGCCTTCCAGGAGACTGTGCGGTCAGCTCACGCCTGGCCTGGCCTTCAGAGAAAACCCCCCTATGGGCGTGTTTCCCCTCCTATTGAACCACCCTAGGCCAGCATTTCCTGCCCAGCCTTGGAGGTTGGATCCCACCACCCTGCAAGGCCCTCTGTACTCAGCACAGCTCCGCACCTTAGTGGCTCATCCCCATCCACCACCCTTTTTTCCTTGCACTACCTCTTCCTGTGCTACAGCCTGCCAGGCAGCCTGCTGGGTGAGCCTAGCCACAGGAATCCGCTCTGAAGCAGATAGAGCAACTCCGGTGATCCTTGCTCCCACACTCCAGTCGATGGGACTTTAGTGGACAGTTGGCTCCACTTTGGGTAGTAATGAATTGATACAAAGATCTTATCCCAATATTTCTTGAATGAAGCCAGGGTATCAGCTTCACCAGCATGGCTAGGTTGTGGGAAATTCTTCAGCAGAGGAGCAGAAGACCCTGTGCAGATTCAGTTTTATTGAGCTCAATACACACAGACATCCAGTACTGGATCTGCCCCACAGAACAGACAAACCTTTTCATACAGTAGGCCTTTTTTATGCAGCATACAGTTGCCTCACGTAGTTTGTGACAGGCTAGTCTGTTCCAGGCTCTGGTTTTTGTCCTGTTTGAAGTTCATTTCTCCCTCTTTAGACACCCTAGTTAGGAGCGAATCAATTACCATGGTTTTTACAAAGTCATTTCTTATCACACTTTAACATACCTTGAAGTTGTTTGTTGACAGATGCAGAGCTGGCTGCAATGCTGAGGTAACATACTACAATAATTATTCCATACACAACAGCTGGTTAGTTTGTTCCATACTCCCACATCCTACATTTAGTCAATAGTCAATATGTTTTGCTGCAAACCTTCCTCATAAAACTATTTCTCCTTCTTAGCAATGAGAGATGCACATATTCTACAATAATAATTATTCCCAAAGCACATTTATGTTGGTACAACAATAATCTATAGGAAACCTAGAAACCATAACTCTTGGCCATAGAAACACTTTACTTTTCACTTCTGCAACAATGTATTCAGTTGCACTCAGGTAAAAGGAATATTTATTTACTCCTGTATAATTATGCATGTGAGGTACTGGAGTCAACCCAACCTGTTTTCCTTTTCCAGAGCCATGGCAGAACTATTTATTATTCATGTTCAGTACATGTTTTGACTGTTGTGTATTCTTTTCCTTTCTTTGATGTCTGACTTCTTAATCTGTTGGCATAAATACTAGATGTTCAGTAAGAAAAATTACACCACCAGGGTATATTTACATATTCTAGGCTTTCAGAGGTTTGTTAAAGAAATAGATATCCTTTGTAAACAGTAAATAATTTAGTGAAAATATAGTAAAAAAAGTTTTTGTAAACATCTGACCGGTATATATTTAAAATGTATAAATTCAAATACCTGGAAATACGTCCCTCTTGGTGGCTAGCTTTAAAATACCCATCATATCACTGTACACATCACTTTAATTACTTAAAGCAGTAATTAACTTAAGGGCAGCTGGAAATGACTTGAATGACTGTGTTCTATACCGAATCTTGTAATTGAGAAAAACATGACTGTATTGCATGTTGTACATTTTCTCCCCTGCTAGAAATCTCTGAAATAGAAAGTCACTTGCAATATAAGCCCCTTCTGGCTAGTTGTTCAGTGTTTCATCATTGCAGTCATTATATTAAAAGTAAGAGCGACTTAATATGTTGGGCTTTTCAAGTTTGTGACGGTAGAACAGGAAAACAGTTTGAATTCATTAATTTTAAAATCTTTTATACTGGTACTCACTGATCATTATTCTGTAAATAATTGTTTTGTCTTGGAGAAGTGTGACAGCAGTGTATCTTAACCTCGTGTGTGAAAGCCACTCTTTAAAAGCTAATTCTTATTAAACACTGCTTAACCTGTCTGCATGATAGAGTTCTGCAGTCATTAATTTCTGTTTTACTCTGAATTAAGAATTCACAGGCCCCTGTGCTAGACTTTATCCTGAAGCAACATTCTAATATTAGAGCTCACAGCAGGGGACCATGAATTATTTCAAGCTGACGTGTTTTCGAATGGTATTAGCCACATTTTTTAGACTTGTGGATCCTTGGGAGGACCCACGTAACCTTGTTAAATACACTGACCTGCATATAAGCAATTTGTGGATCCTGTCACTGTGATCAACATTAAGTCAAGCTGAACATTTTTATCTGTAAATCAGAACAATTTCATTTTATTACGTATTTCAGACAAACATGACAGTGGTATAACAAATCATTATTAAATTGAATTAGAATTCACAACTGTACATTTAACCTGTTTTAGTAGTGAAATGTACTGTAATTCCTCCTTGTAATTAACATTATCAACTTTAAAATACATACAGTAACTTAGTACTACAATATAAAACACTTTTCGCTGTTATCCGAACAAGTTCAATTTCTCTGACTGTAAATAAGCTTAGACAGGAATGTTAAATGCAAAGTGTCTCTTTGTAGAAAAGTTGAAACAATTTATACAAAAAAACAAAACAAAAATCATGTCTTTCCTCAGAGCTGTGTTTAACACACCAATCTGATAGCAACTGAATCCTCTCTACTTAATAACTTCAACATTTCTATGTATGAGTATCTACTGTAATTGCTGTTGACCAGGTTGACTTCAGTCCTGAGAGGCACTCTCTATTGTGTATTCAACGTCTATTCGACTTAGAACACACTTTCATGTTTTTTATGTTTTACCATTCCAAAAATCAAAACTTTGATCCACCTGCCAGATGCAGTTACAAAGCCAGTAGAAAGGAATTCTGCTACAGTCATTCTGCTACAGTCTTGTTGCTTCTGTTGAGTGAGGTAACAGCACTGCATAATGTTTTTTAGGTGTTAAATGGCAGGCAAGTCAAAGTTTTGATTTAATCCAAGATTTCATCCAACTAAAATCTTAAATTTGTTTAACTTGATGTCACATTTGATACATAATACAGGAGAAAAGCCATTTACACCCTTCAGTCTTAATAGGTGCCTTGAAATTATCTCACAGATCAATCTTTTAAGACTAATTTAAATGTAAAGACGTAGATGTAGCCAGATGTCAGTTAGACCCATTTAGTAGTGTACAAAGGATTTACAAATTCCAATGTGAAATGAAAGTGATTAAATTGTGCTACTCATGGTGTCACACAAATTCTTCCATTTGAGAAGTCTTACTGATGTTTGTGATAATCATTCAAACTGTTCAATCAGTTCAATGAGAAAATAATACACATTCTGTCCAAATAGAAGTATTGCTGTTTATTGAATTACATTGCTGTTTATTTTTTATATTTAATATTTTTGGTATTCTGACATTATAGATCTTTAGGTTTCAAAGTGGTTATATGATGGTTACATTAAGGAATAACATAAATCATACTCTAACTGCAAATCTTAGTAATCATTAACTTCTAATATAATGGCAGAATGTGAAGCTCACATCATACCTGGCAATATTTTCTGTCCTTCCTAGTTTATGATGGAAGCAAACAGATTTATACAAGTTTCTCCATGGGTCTCAGGGCAATAACATCAGCTTATTGACTTTCAGACATGAACAGGTGACCTTAAAGCATCCTTTAACTCTTCACATCAGCTGGGACCTTTATATTACACATTTAATTAAATCCCCCTTTCTCATTGTATTTTCTATACATAAAATACAGCTATGGAACAAAGTTTCCAGACCCTTTTTACATTATGATTATTATTATAATTATTATAATGCCACAATAATTATCTTAATTTACATTAAAATAAAAAAAATATTTTCCATTAAAAGAAAAAGAGACAGCAACCCATTTAAAGGTTAGATTCTCCACATTTGTGTACAGGACTTCATTTCTTCTTCTCACATTTAGGTAGTGTTTGACCTCAATTTACTGACATTGTCTAATTATGGTTGTGTTGATCTGAAATGCCTGCCACTGTGTGTAATTATTGGTGATGGAAAGTGGCTAAAATCCTTAATATAATTTAATAGGAAGGTCATTTTATGTTACCAGACATATGGTAAGAAAACAATGCGAAAAAGAGTAGACTTACACTATTCATTTTGCAGATGTGAAATTACAGGATTGTGTGTACATACTTTGTAATGATAGGTTTTTAGATACATTTTTTAAACAAACTCTTTGTACAGAAAAAGTAATTAAAGAAACAGAAATACATTCTCTGTATGTGATTCTTCTTTCTCCTTTTCAGTTCAGAAAAATAAAATAATTTTAGTTTACATTTTTAATATTTTTTGTCTTGGCTTGATCCTTTGCTTCAATCACAATATGAGATATGTGGTCTCTTCTGTTTTTTGTTTCACTTTTGTTGTTGCTCTGCAATGTGTATCTATGGTGTTTCCAGGTACATGAGGTTGTCTACACAGCTAATACATACTTTTCTGGATTTCAGGACCAAACAAATGAAATACAGTAGCTTCCCTTTTCACTTGTTTATGATAGAGGCTTCACTGTTACTATTTGGATAAGGAATTTGAATGTTGCAGGAGAAAAACGTGCCTGGGGCAAGATCTGGTACAATATTGATTTGGACTCCAGAATTCCTAACAATTGAATGATTTACGTAACCTTTGTTCATAGTGTGTAGTGTATTTAGGGAGTGTCCAGAGGCAATGAATTTTTAGAAAAAAATGCTTTTTCTTCATCCACTATTCTAAAGAAAAATAATTTTTGTCCTCACCTAGTATTCGTAGAAGAAGAAAGAGATCTGGTTAGCTGGTCTAACCGTACCTAAAAAAGATGTTGGTGCTAAGTTAGAAGCCTCCATGTTCCTCATTGGATCATGTCCTGTTTTGAAATGATTTTTGTGGAGCCCTTTAGTACTTGGACCCATGGTATTGGCATTGAAGATATACAGTAGCGTGTTTCTGTAGATGCATTGCAATCCTTATTAGATGGCAATGCAATCATTCTTATTTTATTTTAGAGGCCATGTGGGTGAAACTCAGGTGAAGGTACAACTGATGGGAGGGGTGAGTAGTGACTTTGGCGGTAGAGGAAATACTGTCTTGTTATTAATTTTGCTCTTTTTCTAAAAAATATTTTAAATTAAAAGTGGGGTACACATTTCCAGCAAGGGGGATTGGTGGATTCCTTCTATGCAGTCACAAGGTAAAAAAATATTATTTTTAATCACACCACATACATTTAAAAATAATAAACACAATAAAATAAGAATTAAAAACAAATATCTGTTTTTTTTTCTCCTAATGATATGAATTATAGATGTGATTCATAATGGATTTCTATTGTGAATTTAAATTTATCTCACTAATGAGGCCAGTCCCTTGACTCTCCCATGTGGTTTAGAGTCTCAGGAGTTAAATGGTCTTTCCCGATCTGTGGGATACATTTTCATTTCCTAAGCTGACCCGTAATGCATCACGTCTTTACTAAACTAAAGCTAGTTTTGTACAGAATGAGGGAGATCATAATTAATGAAGTCCTGAATACTGTATCTCACCACAAGAAATGTTCAAGGAAAGCTTTTTTTTCACCTTTTTTGAAGAATTATCTCTTTTCAGTGAACCATATTTTTAAATTTGTTTTTTACCTTTTACAAAACTGCGTACATGAGAGCAATGTTCAATTCTAACTAAACTGTTTTGATTCAAAGAAGCTAAATACAACAAAGAGCACTTACAGTATGTTGGTTAGTACTAAGATCCATGTGGATTAAATTAGCATCGAATTGAAATATATTTGCTGAAGAGTCAAAGTGATGAGTTTATGTAATCTATCATCATGCCCAAAAAACGTTTAGCTTCAATAAAACTATCCCTAATACATAAAGCCTTAAAAAAATGATTGCAACAAAAGTACAACTTAACTGCTTCAAAGCCTAATAACCAGATTTCTCTAATGTCCTCTTTGTGTAACAGAGTAAGCTGCAATTATTGTTCTTAGTTTTTATATCAAGCAAAGTGAGAGTATAGTGAAATCCTCACTATTATTATTGAAAGTCATCACACATTTATGTATGTCTTAAATCTATCCCTTGTTAGTGCACTAATTTAAAGTCATCCAATGCAGATAAGTGATTTCGATAATGGACTACAGTAATGGCAAACACAGAACTACTGCCCATCTATCTCTCATATGTTGTTTTGTGGTGGGTGTCCAGTGTCTCATCTTGAGAGGTCATTTACTGGAGCTGTAAGAAATCCAAGTGCGGTAGTAGGAGGATCCTATGCAGACTAGAGAGAGAAAGTAGAGGCAGCAAAAAACAAGTTTCCAATCCAAATCATCAGAAGAGTTTGTGGTCAAAAGCAAAACTAAGTCCAAAAAGTCAAAAGAGGTTGTTTGAAAGGGTTTTCCAAAAGGGCGAGGTAGGAGCAAACCAAGCAAAGAGCAGAGAGTTGTGAGGGTTTAAACAGAGATGAGTGAAAATGGCACAGCGGGTGGTGATGGTCAACTTGTGCGGCGGCGCTTGTTGTGATTAGTCAGCTGCTGGAACTGGTTAGCTCATTTGTAAGTAGATCTCCAATGACTGGTGATCGTGACAGGAGCCAGTAGTATCTGGTGTGTCTGAGCAAGTCAGTAGTTACTGGGGTCATGAAATCAGTTTGGATGTTTACTCAAACAAAAGGTGATAAGAACCAAAAAAACCTTCAGCAAGTTCCAATGCCTCAAAACTCTCTCACTATATGATTCCAAATTTACCCTCTCTCTGGTTTTAAGCACTTCTACCTCCACTAGGTCAAAACATTAAGCCTGTTGATTACTAGGTCATTATGGCTTTAAAATTGGTGGAGAATAGTGGGACATTTTAGGGTTCTATTTGTCCAACAAGTTCACAACAGAAAGATCTTCATAATACTTTTCTTTTTGGAATTTGTTGTAGGCCACAGTATTTAATTTCACTATTTTAATGCATAGTGACTCCCTAGCTTTTAATACATGATCGGTTAAACTCCTTAAATTTTGGCCCAAGGCAGCAGCTCAATAAAGCCCATAATATTTGTCCCCCTGTTCAGTCTTTATTGCTTATTTGTTTAGCCAGATGGGAATGTGGCTTTGTCTGTTGTGCAAAGACAGGGGTAAAAGATTCAGCTATCCCAAGGGTCAAACAGAGCTTTCATTGGCATTTTAGTGAAATATTAAAGGTGAAGCAGATTCATAGGGACATATTGTAAAGGCTGTCACAATGATCACAGAGGCACTGAAGTGAAAAGGGGGAGAAACAGGAGGGGGGAGACAAAGTGTAGGTGAGTGGGAGGTAGTGACTGGGACTGGGAAAGGTACATGGGGCTGGAATTTATGAATTGGTTTCAGATGGAAGGTGGCAAGCAGAAAAAGTGGAAGAAAATCATATTGACAGACTGTGCTGTCTAGGACCGGTACAAGACCATCAGTAATGCTGCCGAGTCAACAGGGAGGTTCTGTCAGAATGAGATTTTACCTAGGCAAACTATTGATTTTTGGTCTGAAGTCAGGATATGTGCAAAGGAAGATATTCTTCGTTCTTTTTTTTGTTTGCTTTCATGGGCCAGAGAATATTGGAAGCTGAAATGGAAATGGGTGATGGGATTCACACCTTGGAGAAAATGTAGTTATCTCTTGAAAAGCCTGAGTTTACCCAGCCATTGCAATAACTGGAGCATATATTTTAAAAAAATAGATTTATGGTAAATGTTTTTATGTGACTAAATACCAAAATAGTTATGTGAAATGTTTTTTTTTTACTCTAGGCCAACTATTTAACATTAATTTCCAAGGGTTTTTTAGACAATTCCTCTAAAATACACACAGTGGCTAAATATTGTAGCCTCCTTTAATTTATAATGTTTAAGGCACATACATTTATATTAAATAATAATTCATTTTAAAATAAATAACCAGTATCACTGTTATTTTAATCATAGAAAACATTTCTAAATATTGTTTTTAATATCTAGATATTAAGTTTTGAACATATTGTTTTCAGGATGATATCCACATTTTTGCTTTTAATATGAGATTGTATTATGTGCAACTTGCAAATTGGGGAATTCCCTAATCTGCATGTTGCAATGAATCTTTCTATAGAATGCACTAGCATGGGAATTAGGGTAGTAAAATGCTTGTTTGGGTTTTTACTGAACAGGAGGCATTGCTACAGTATACTTGATGTGTATTATCCTGAGTAGTATTGATAGTTTAATATGGCAGTGTGTATTGAGAGCAATTATTTCTAAAACAAGTTGAGGATCTTTAATGAGTAGAAATGTAATTATATGACTTCAGTTTTATCTATGAACCGCATATAGTCAGATTCATATGTTTTTATTTAAAAAAGAAAGGTAAAAAGTAAAAGCAAAAGGAAGCTTTAAGAAACAAAATGGGGCTTGCTCAGTCTGGGAAATGCAAATTCCCAAGTAAAATTTAACATGAGCTACTGTCAAGCTGTTGGCAGAAAATGCCTAATACCTATACATTTCTATAGAAATGTCCCATTTCAGAAATGTCATGGCATGTGTTGGAAGGTAGTTATCAATAGAAAGATTACTCTTTCACATTCCAGATAACCTAATCTTAACTCCTAAATGCCTCAGGTCAAGGTTATTGAAAAACTGCTGATTTGTGTAATGCTTAAAACGTTAATCACTGTGTTCAGATGGTTGACCATTTTCAGGACAGGCTAAATGTCCTTGTGGACACATCACATTGCTCCAATATCCATCTTGTTGGTTTGCCTCAATAGCTGGAATCTGATAATCTATTCTGTCATCTGCATAAAATGTTCCCCACTGGATCTCTAGTTTTTTCCCCTCCACGTCATCTCCAATTAAGATCTCACTGTATTTGCAGTGCCTCTCTTTCTGGATTTGATAAGCCCTACACATTGGGTTCAAGCTAGTCTTGTTATGAAACGAAGGGCTCTGTTGAAGTGGGATTGGAATATTTTGCTTTATATTGCCTTTCTGTGCTGGAGTTTACATTGGGATGTGGGGTGAGGGACACCTCAGAAAGGAGTCCCATAAATGGGTCATCTCCATCTTAGTGCTTAGCATTTATATCCCTTCTTACTGTAACAACGAACCAGGCAAGTAAGAAGGATCCTTTGGAGAGCTGAGTTTATTACGAGAATAAACAATCCAAAGCTTAAGACAAAGTCAAGGTCAAAGTGATATCCAAAGTCCAAAATCCGAAAGATCTAGCCACAGGAGTTGATAGAGAAAAGGCGAGGTAGGAACATTGTGAGGAGAAACCAGTACTGAGCACAGGACAAAGTAAGGTGTGGGTTTAAGTAAGCGGTGAGTTGGTGATGATTGGATGGAGAACAGCAGGAGATGATTAGTTAATGTGTGTGGCGGTGCCTGGTGTAATTAGGTGGCTGCTGAGTCTGCTTAGCCTGATTTCGACAGGTGGAGGATGTGACACTTACATTACATATGGATTTTTTTGCACATTTGTCTTTGACTACTGCATTTTATTTTTGATAGAATTGATCTTTAATTTGCAGTTTTGAATGTACATCATTTAAACTGCTATAATGAGCATGTTAGTTGCCCAGTTAATCTAAAAAGAATGCAAACTGTTGATATAATGCAGGAATCTCATCTCATACAGTAGGATGTTCACAAATTTACTAATATGTATTGTGTTGTTTCTACCACTTCTGTTAACAATAGAAAGGGGAGTAAAGCACAATTTTAATTTTATTTTATATCATAACACTGCTCTTTGTTGGCATTAGGATGTTCAGCAAGAACATATTTAGTAGATATAAAAAAAGCTTATACCTCAATTATAAACGATCACCCTAACCTCAATCAACCTCTTTTGCTATACCAAGATCTCTTTCTGTTATTGGACCTCTCTACGTGTAGTTTCATCATTGATACTGAAATATATTCTGTATTTAATTCAGCTATTAATAGACAACATGCACAACAATGTGTCTCAGAGAATTCTGTGTCTATTGCTCTGTGCAGGATAAGATCTGACCTTGGGCTTGTTGAAGCTTGGTGCGTGTTTAACTTACAGTATCTACTAAAGATTTCACATTTTATTCAGCTAGCCATAAAACAATCAATAGAATTATTTTTATGGTCAAATATTTTTACACATCAGCCTCCCACTGTGGACATTCTATCAAGATTCTATCAGATCACAACACAATGTACGTACTAATCTAATACTTGCAAATGTTCTAAATAAAGCCCAAAGATGGTGTCTCTACACTACAAAATAAATAACCGTGGCTGTGCGCTTTAAATTGAGTGATCCTTGAATTTTATGGGATACGATCAAGGGATTCATCACAAATTTTGTCTCTAATCTTAACAAATCCCTTTAACAAAAAATCTAGACTCCAAATTAGCACGTTTTGAAAACAAGTTACAAGACAATTGCTTTAAAACTTGTGCTTTAATTAAATATCACTAGAAAATCTTTTTCTTAAGTGGTAAGCAGAGCTTGTTCTATACACAGCTAGGAAGAATTATTATTTTCATGGTAGCAGACCAAGCCATTTTCTGGATTTGAGATAGTGAAACGATCAAAGCTTTGTAAATATTTACTTTGTTAAAAACGTTGATATGCTACTGTACATACTGTAGTTTCCACCCTGATTCTGTTCAGGTCTGAATTCCACTCCTTTTATTCAAAATTATATACCACTGATATACACATATGATTGTGATCTACAGTATAGAAACCTATAGACTGCGACAATTCTATAAAATTAATTGTATTATTTTCATAAGAGATTAAATCTATTGTCAGGAATTTATATAATTTTGTAACTTATAACAAATCACATGGTACTCAGTCCATTTAATTTGAGTTTGTTTTGATTAATGAAGCATTTATTCATCCATTTTCTAACCATTTCATCCAATTTAGGGTTATGAAGAAGCTGGAGCCTATCCTAGCAAGCAATGGCCACAGGGCAGGATAATCACCCATTTATATATAATGATGTGAAAAAGAAAATTCACCCTCTTAAGATTCCATGGTTTTACATATTAAGACATATCTGACCTTCACCTAGTCCTCACCAAGTCCTAACAGTAAATAAATATAATCTCATGTGACAACACACACAAATTTGACATTGTCATTATTGATTAAACTCAGCCAACCAGCCAACATTTAGAAGCCTTGTGTGAAAAAGTAAACGCACCCTTACTGCTTCCAAATCAGTTAAGAAGGTAATTAGAATCATCTGCTGCTAAACAAACGCACATGATTAGTTGATCATAAGTACAGTAAGTGCTCCCACTTTTGTCAGGAACTTTGTCAGTTTACTCAGGTTTATGGTAACACACCTTGCCTAAGTGAAAAGATATCTGTGATGTTCTCAGAGAAAGAATTGTTGCTGCTCATCAGTCTGGGGAGGTTTATAAAGCCATTTCCAAACAATATAAGGTCCATCATTTCAAAGTGAGAAAGATAATTTACAAATGTAGAAAGTTCTAGATGGTTGCCAGTAATGCTGGGCGATAATTCGATAACGATAATTATAGCGATATAATTTTCCTCGATATAATTTTAACAAAAGTTCAGTTAATGTTCGATATATATATTTATGCTTTGCGCATGATATGCGCATGCGCACAAAATACTGCACGAGTACGCGTACGTGTTGCAGACCGGGCAGCTAACGTGGTGTTGTTTACCCACACAGTGGTGGCTGACAGGATTTTAATGAGCGACACTGAAGCAAATGTAGTGCTGCCAACGACCAGCTTGAAGGACGATGACATCGTCGAAAGAAAAGGTCATTCAATTTCGGTAATTTGGAGATATTTTGGCTTTTTACGATCAGACATAAAACAGAGCAGCGTGCACTGCAAACTGTACCGCAGATCCATGCCAGCAAAGACAGGGAACACCACGAACCTATTTCACAGTTTAAAACAGCATCACCCGTTAGAACACGGAGAAAGTAAAAAATTACAGTCACAAACTAGTGTTGTTAGTGGAAGGGGACCATCTATAAGCACCAGGCCAGTATTCAGTACGACTACACAGCAGCAAACCATAGTAGCATCATTTTCGAGCACTGTGCCTTAAAACAAAAAAACGAAAAGACATAAAGACATCACAAATGCAGTTGCATATTGCATTGCAAAAGAGATGTTTCCCATTAGCAATGTCGAAAATGAGGGATTCAAGAAGCTTATCAGAGTCCTTGATAAGTCTATACAAAAGGTTTGGCATGCTGACCAGAATTAAGATTTCTTTGTCTATTTTTTTATTGATATTATCCTTTAAAGCACTTTAAACTTTGCAGTCTGTCTGAGCCATCTTCTATGTGTGTTTTATGACACTGCAGTATTTAATTTTTCTATTAAGATATTTATTTTGTAAATTTTACTCATGCATATTTTGACATAAAAAAGACTTGAATACTCTCTACCTCAGATTTGTTTAATGTTTCTGCTGTTTGGCAAGTGTTTGTTGTGTTCTTAAAATAAAGAGTTGTTTAATTTACCAATTAACTGTCTGGTTTCTTCAACTTTCACTCAGGAGAAAAAATCTGCCTTTAAACTTGAAAGAAATAATGATTTGACATTTATCGTGATAATTATCGAGATCGACTGATATGAACATTTTTATCATGAAAATGTTTTTGGCCATATCGCCCAGCCCTAGTTGCCAGTCTACCCAGAACTGGGCATTACAGTAAATTCATCCCAAGACTGGACCATATGATGCTCCAAGAAATCTCGAAGAACTCCAAAGCTACACTGAGGGATCCCTAGGCCTCTGTCAATATGGTAATTTTTAGAGTTAATGATTTTGCCATTCTGAACAAGAATGACCTTTGTGTAATGGTACCCAGGAGAAAACCCCTTCTCTCCAAAAAGAACATTACTGCATACCTTATGTTTACAGACCAGTACCTGAATGAACCACAAGACTTATGGAACAAATGTCCTCTGAACAGATGAGACCAAAGTGGAGTTGTTTGGCCGTAATGCAAAACAACAAATTTGGCGAAAACCTAAACCTGCGTATCTCCCCAAGGAACTCAACCAACCATCAAGCATGGTGGTGGAGGGGTGATAATTTGGGCCTGGTTCAGTCACAGGACCTAGATGCCCCACAATCATTGAGCACACCATAAATTTCTGTCTACACCAGAGCATTGTAGCAGAAAATGTAAAATCATTTGTCCAAAGCCAAAGTCCAAAGAGCAGTGGGCCAGAATTCCTCCCTGGAGATGTGAGAGACTGATGAACGCTTCAAGAAACATTTACATAAAATTATAGATTCTAAAGAGTCTAACGTGCCACACGTTACAAATTAAATTCTTCACACAAGGCTACTGAATGTTGGCTGATTTATTTTTTTGTTTGGTAAATAATGACAAAGAAAAAAATTGTGTGTTTTCTGTCACGTGAAGTTAGGTTTACCTACTGTTAGGACTTGGTGAGGTCTAGATGAAGGTCAGATAAATGTAAAACCATAGTAACGTAAGGGGTTGTACTGTCTTTTTCATGTCACTGTATAATTGAAATTACTGTGTGTAGCTCAATTAAAAGGCATGACATAAAAAGCCATTCTAGTACTTCATGCTATGTAACACATGACCTTTAATGTTTGTGTCTCTTCCCTGGAGAGCAATATTCCCTCATAAGAACAGGCTAGGCCAGAGGCACTCCTCTCCCAGAATTAACATTTATCAAGTCAATCAATAGCAATTGTATTGATCCAAGTCATCAAACAATTCAAGATGTATGTCTTGTTGAACATTAAACCATATGTACACCCCAAATGGCAGTAACCATTCAATGATGCTTGTGATCGTCATGGTACAGTGCTCTGCATCCACTGATATGTAATACAGATTTGTTAGTACAGACCAATATCAGTGAATCACCACCAATTGTGTTCTGTGGTATTTGGTCTCATTAGTAGCTTCTGTCTTATTATTTAAGGACTTAAGATTTACACAGATTTTACTAATTCATTCTAATGTAATAATTTAACGATCTAATTTTGTTTTTTACCACTGGTAATTGTATATTGTAATAGCCTAAAATGATATGTTAGTAAGTTTATCAGAAGATTTTTTTTCTTTTTTACCCCAAGAAATCTCATACTGTATACTGTATGTTATGCTCCAGCAGCAATGCTGAATTGAGCACTTGTGACCAGAAATGTAAGTGGAGTCATGTTTCTGGTATGAGTATCAGCTGTTATGTCAAGGTCATAAACTCAGATTGTGTATCTTTCTGTGCTGAGCCTATTGTTCTTTCTCCTTATGGTTTTCTGTAGACTTTGGGCATTTGTATATGTTTTTTGAAATTAAGATGTCAATGTTACACTTATCCCATATTCAGTATCTTACCTCAAGCCTCTTTTAGTAAAGTCCTAGTTTGTTTTGGTTGTTCTTATTTTTTCTTTTTATGAATAAATGAACATTTTTTGAGGACTATGTATACAAAGTTCATGTATTTAAGGAAAATAATTTTACGTTCACTGCAGACTTTCCAATTGCTTTACAACAATAACAACAAAAAACATCATTAAGTTACAGTATGTGGTCTAAGACACACTACATCATGGTTCATAGGATTGGATTAAAATAAAGCTACTATCCATCTGCTAATCATAAGTTAATCATCTATTAATTGACAGCAGGTTTCCATTAGGTAGAAGCAAACAGCCTCAGGCAAACATAAAATGGCATGAAATACAGGTCCATAATTTGTTTAAATGGTTTCAATTAAAGTTTTAATTTTTATTATCTGGGACTTAACCCAGATTTTGTTAATTATTTGTATTTTTAAAAGAAAGGAAAGCGAAATTATGCAAAAGGAATGTGGTTTGAATGTAAGAGGAATGTTGATGTTTATGTATTTTACAAACAATGTCATAACAAAAGCATCAAAGTACTCAGAAAAACACTGGAAGCATAAAATATAAAAAAGTATAGTTGACCCTCTCTATCCCACCTGGTTTTATACAGCTTTCTTCCATGCTTTTCTAAGATTTGGAATGTAAAAGAGGAATGTACTCAGGCAGAATCAAATCCAATAATGCAGGCTAGCTGCAAAGACCAATACGTGAGTAATGAAATATGAATGTAATAAAATACAAATGTAAGCAATGTAAAGCAATTTCTATGACCGAAAAGTTATTAAACATCTTCTATAAATCCAATATAAATTATAGGAATTCTGTTTACATGGAAAAACATTCAGTCTTATGGAAATATTTGTGTAATAGTCAACTGACTGATTTTCTTTTGCTTAATCTTTATCTTTTTGCTTAAGAAGCACAGTCCAAGAATAGTCTATGATGACGTGTTGCAAGAGAATAAAAAAAGCCTCTTGAATTTTTAGAAGTTATAGGCAGAGTGTAAACAAGAAATTAATAAAGAAATATTAAAGCATCCATTAATAGCAAGTTTCTTATTCTTTGTGATGGCAGTAGCAACCTACTGTATCCCAAAAGCATACAGCACAATGTTAAGACTAAATCCTAGAGAGAAAGTAATTTGATGAAGTAATTAACAAGTTAAAATACACAAGGATATAAAACAACTAATAATAATAACATTAACAATAATAATGTATTTTTATAATGGCTTTTCCATAAAAAAAACTACAACAGTATACATGTAGAACACATAAAAGAAGTGAAATAAATCACACAAACTAATTCTTAACTATGATAATGTGAACATTAAACATATACTCATTTAAAATAGAACACTGGGCCAGGTGCAGTCCAGATGAAAAGTTTTGTGGACTTTTTTTGATGTTTGCTGGTTCTGTGCCAAATGATGTCAGACAAAAGAGAGAAGAGAGTTTTGCTTAGCTTTGCAATGAAGTGTCACTCCTACTCTGTCCTGTCCCTAGTTTCCTGCCTGGCTGGCCTTCCGGTCCCTCTCTTTCCCTTGGGCTATATATTTCCGGGTCTTGCACTCTGCCCTGGCTCAGCATTGATGTTTGGATGTCTTGAGACCCGCCTAGCACCAGGTCGCCCCACGTCCGCTGCCTGAGGGCATAGGTTTCTATACGGCACTCCTGAACTCTCTGCACTATCGAGCCCGGGCCTTTTTCCCGTTCCGCCGCTACGCATAGGGTCATTTTTGCTCTCCTGGCTCTCCACGGTTCGTCTCGTTTTCAGACATCCGTGACATGAAGACTGCTCCTCAAATAGAAAATCTTGGAAAGACTTGGAAATGCCCAGATTTTGAGGCTTAAATGGGGGAGAACTCTACTCACCTGTATGATCTACTGTAGCTCCTACACTCAACATTAATTGGTATTCATTTATATAAAACTCCATCAGTATTTATTTGTTGACAATAGCATTTGCAGACTATAGCTAATCACAAAACCTCTCTTGTTGCAGAGGACTTCTTGGGGTGAACTCCTTTACATACAGTAGGTCTTTTAGCCTGGTAGTTATTTTCAGGTACTGTACATTTCCCAGTTGCGGTTTGGACAATGGTAGGTGAGATCACGCAATTATGAGACAGTAATACTGATTCCTTAGAAATTTGTCTGGAAACAAAGCAGCTATGTTTGTATAATGCAAATAGTGTATAACATTACCTACTGAAATTAAGCTGGTGTAAGCCTGCTCAATGCCTGGATGGGAGACCAGCTAAGAATGCTGCTGGAAATGCAGCTACAAGGGGGCGCTCACCCTGCAGTCCTTGTGGGTCCTAATGCCCCAGTACAGTGACAGGGACACTACACTGTAAAATAGGCGCCGTCCTTTGGATGATACGTAAAACCGAGGTCCTTACTCTCTTTGGTAAAAATCCCAGGAAGTTTCTCGAAAAGAGTAAGGAATATAACCCCATTGTCCTGGCCACATTCCCCCCAGTCTTTGCGAATAATAATAATAATAATAATAATAATAATAATAATAATAATAATAATAATAATAATAATAATTATTATTATTATTATTATTGCTTACACTTATATAGGGCTTTCTGGACAGTCCACTCAAAGCGCTGTACAGGTAATGGGGACTCCCCTCCACCATCACCAATGTGCAGCATCCCCCTGGATGATGCGATGGCAGCCATAGTGCGCCAAAACGCTCACCACACATCAGCTATCAGTGTGGAGGAGAGCAGAGTAATGAAGCCAATTCATAGATGGGGCTTATTAGGAGGCCATAATTGGTAAGGGCCTATGGGAAATTTGGCTAGGATGCCAGGATTACACCCCTACTCTTTTTGAGAAACACCCTGGGATTTTTAATGACCACAGAGAGTCAGGACCTTGGTTTTACATCTCGTCCGAAGGACGGCGCCTGTTTACAGTATGGTGTCCCCATCACTATACTGAGGCATTATCATGGCCTCCTAATATTCCCCATCTATGAACTGGCTTAATCACTCTGTTGTCCTTCCCACTGATAGCTGATGCGTGGAGTTTCCAGAAAAGCTCTATATAAGTATAAGGAATTATTATAATTATTTCTACCTCTACATAATAGACATTGTCCGTAGATAAACACTCTACTACATCTGTCTACTACACTACAGGTTCCTTGACAGGAAGGAGCTAGTTTGGGGCACAGCCCCTTTTAATGCCTGGGCAGAATACACAGACCTGATCCCCTGGACCAAAGGGCTCCCCCATAGTCTTCATGTCATAGTATCTCTTCTGGTGGACCCTTGGCTTCTGAAGGTCTGTCAGATAATGAGGGTCAGTACGTCCTGAGAATTAAGTCCAGGCGCCACTCCAAATACCAGGTCTATAGAGAGCTCCCTCCTTAACATGAGGGCTGCTTTAGTGCAGAAGGTGGACTCCTGCACTACTGTTTGATATGCGAGCAGGGGCAGGGGGAATAGACGGTTACTTCTGGTGTTCTGTTGTCAGAGAGGAAAGCTGTCTGGCTGGCGGTTGAAAAGGTCCACTAACTTGTCACTCTTTCAAGTTTTCTTAAACACTGGCTACCGGCATAGCTTTCAGAAGGCATGGGACTTAAAATTCTGCCCCGGGTGGCTATGCAGTTCCTCCAGCACCCTGAACCTTCCCACCATCCCATGCAACAGGGCGTCTGGTATGGTGGGTGCACTCTGATCAAGCAAACCATAAGTCTCAGGCAACTTTGTGAAATAGTCTATGACCACCAGGATGGTATGATTTCCAGCCTGAGTGCATGGAAAAATATGATATCCACTCCCATGTGTTACATGGGCCTCCCTGGTGGTAGCTGTTGCAGAGGAGCATCAGGCAGAAACTCACAGGGTCTTGGCTACCCTGAAATGCCCCTTACCGGGTGCTCCATGGACCACCTGTTTCTCAAAGTGCCCTTGGCACCACCATCTCAAACTGAATCCTGAATGCCTCCCAGGCAATGATTCATCTTACGTGGGCAGCGACACCTCTCCAGACAGGAGAATGCCTTCTCCCTCTGGCTGCAAAAAGCTTGCAATCTGCCTTCTGTCTCTCTGCTCTAACTGGCCCTCTACATCACCACTCACAAATCCGCATTCAGCACCTCCCATTAAATATGCTTTTAATGTACAGAAAGGATTATTTCTTAAAAATAAAAAAGGGCAGGAGTCTCCTTAGCTGTAGGTTAGTTCTGTCATGAACACACAAAGTACTGCGTTTTCTTCAGCATCCCTTCATTTACTAGGGACCCACCCATTATGAAGATACCTGTACAACAACTTTACCCCCTGGGTACCCACTGTCTCCCTGCCAAATGTCAGGTGAGGAATCGGTGACCACAATACAATATTAAGTGACCAAGAGCCAGCAAAGTATTTTTTGGTACAGTATTTTTGACTAAACCCCAACTGGAAGGGTTTATTCGGCTTATTCGAAACAGGATATACCTGAAATTCAGCTGCAACACCCATTATTATTACAAGAAATGGCAAGCTGGAAACAGGACAGTATTTATTAAGCACTTTACTGTAAGTGCACCAAGTTGTTTTTAACATGGATATGAAAGAAGCAGACTTTAAATTCACAAGTACAAAACCAGATTTCAAAGGCTCATTTAAAAAAGAAAGAGCAGATAAACTACAGTATATATGAGTAGGTGAACTTGACAAATTGAACAGAAATGCAATCCAACTCAAGAAATCAGCATTAGAAAAGTAGTTAGAAGAATGCACATGCATGTTGTAGCTGCAGCAAAGTGAAATATTTGCAGAAGATTGACACGGCCATGTTAATAGCCCCAATAGGATCCTAGCAAGAGTTTAGGGGGGAATGGTAAATCAGAACTACCAGCAGAGGCTGATATTTTATATCCTTTTATATTAAAAACGTCCCTGACGGCAGGCAGCATGGCAGCTGATAGATAGGCAATCCAGGAAGAAACACAGGTAAGCAGGCAAAGAGGCAGACTGAGCAGAAAAGAAGGAACATGGTTGAATCTGCAATATACAGATCAACAAATCAGTGCAGTAGAGATTCATACTGTACGGCCACTGCTGACTGCAGATTAACAAGGCCTGCAACATTGCCGGGTATAAAAACCTATAGTGACAAACAGACAAAACAGCTTGCAGTGGTAGCCATCCAGAGGCTGGCAGGAGGTGGCGGAAACTCTAAATCAGAGCAGCAAGAAAAAAGGCATCCACGCTATGGTGTTCCATGTATAAGAGACAATAACATCCTGACAAATATATGTGAAATCAACAACTGTAGATATGACAGATAAAAAAATATAGATATTTTCAGTGGGGTTGCAAGTACAGGCTTTAGCAGGATAAATGCATGACTTTAGCAAGCCTACATTTTTTAAAGGATGGCTTTGTGGGTAGACAAATCAGCATGGGTAAGAAATGGGATGTCAATTGAAAACACATACTACCCTGGTGCACATTAACTGGCAGAGTTCCAGGATGGGATTGCCATATGGCTGAGGCAAAATTAATCAAGTCTTACTTCACTTGGCATTAGAGGCATGAGCAGACAATCAACAGAAGGAATCTCTAAATTTGAGATTGGGAAAATTAGAGGTATAGCACAGTAAAGAAGAGTTAATGAGTGATGTGGTCATGTTGCTTGGTTCTGTTTTGAACGAAAGGCTGCTTATTGAAAGGTGGAGCCTATTGATGGGGTACGATACATCTAAAATTGAATGAAGTAGGACAAATTGGACAAAGGTTGATCATTAGCGAATGCTTTAATTAGAAATTATATAAATATGCACTTTATATTTAAGTAATTAAATATTTAAAGTTTTTTAAATATTTTACAGAACTGTACTTGGATGTTACAAACATGCTCAGAGTGTAATTCTTAGTGCATATAAAGACATAAAAACAATGCAAAGTGTGATCATCTGAACTCGTTAAACTACACCATAACCAAAGATGTACGCTTATTCTGTGTGCAGATCTGCAGATAATATACTGTAATATGGTAGTGATAACCTGGGATCTTCAGTTAATTAGTTACACAGAAGATGGCAGCATCTTAAACATTTTCAGAGTCAAACAAACAAATGCTATCTGAAACCATTGCAACCTGGCCATGTCAACCTGTAACAGGAGTGAAACTTTGTGTGTTTGTGATTCAAAAACTGTATTACAGAAAAATACTTTTCCATTTTTTACTGACTGACATTTCTTTCTCTGGTTAGTAACAGAGATCAAAAGCATAAAAAGTCTCTGCCAGAAGAGGATAGCTATTAGGTCACTGTTTAAAGTCTAAGAGTGTGGTGGAAAACATGTAGTCATGAACTTGTAATGAATGTGTTCTTTTAGACGTATGGGACATGTGGTTGGCCAAATGTGTTAATCCATTTTGTTATACAGTAGCTAAAGCAACAATACAGTATTCATTAATTCAACTAAATGGAAAACATCCCATCATTTTGCCATTTTTAGCTAAACTGTGGCATACTGTTCGGTACAAAACAATATCTGTGCTAGAGTCATTATTAATACTTGGAAAGCTAAAGCAATAATGTTCTGTTTTGGAGGGGGCTGTTAGGCATAGTTTTCTCCTACTTTTTAATACAGTATGTCCCAGTGCCAGGAATTTTGGACTTGTGAAATAGCCATGTCTTTGCCTTCTGTAGGCATTGAAAGCCTCATACTGGGTCTCTGAATGCACTGCATTATTTTTGCATTCTGGTTTCTCAAGTTTCTTTATTTCATTTGTCAGAGCTCCCTAAATTTTGTGATTGACACTTGATGACCATACAGCTATATTTGCTTCTGTTAAGCATCCTTTGTATTTTTAATCATGAGCAACTATCACATTCCACTTGAATTTTCTGTCATGTGTCACATGTTCCAGGTCATTTATCATTGATATGTTTTGACAGCTATCATTCTAATCTTAGTCATATATGATTTATGATTTATATTAGGTATCATATCACTTAAAATCACTGTCATTTCCCAATGCATTTTTTGTTAACCTATATCAAATTTTTATTGACTAAGTGTATGCCATGTATTTAGGTACAATCACAATCTTGTTACAAGGGCATAGAAAAAGTGGAACAAAAACTTAATAAAATAATATTCTGCAATTTTCACATAAAAGTTGGTGTTTTATGCAAAAGATCTTTGGAAAACTCTTTGAAAGTATTTTAAAAAACTCAGCATTCTCAACCTCAACCTGAAAATGTTGATTAATAATACTTTATTGCAAAGGATGCCATAATGCATTTTCTTCAGTTTTAATAGTTTGATTTTATGTGCATTATGAAAGAAACATCACAAGAAACATGTTAAAAGTTGACATGTTAAAATAAACTTTATTATTTACAAAATATTGAAGGACATGTAAATCTACAATATTTACATGAATAAAATTGCTAAGCTTTGCATATTGTTGAGTCAATCTTTTAAACCTATGAAAAAGCTCATGCTTTTGAAGTTTTTGTATTTGATGTAATTAGTGCTGTACATTTACACACATTTCTCAAAGAGAATATCTTTACAAAGGAAATCAGTATTTAGGTACAGTAGTTAAAATGTCATGTATTTTTAAAAGAAGATTTTTTCTGTGATTTGTGAAAGGTTTTTCAAATTTCCTGACATTACAGCAAAATTTATAGACCAAACTGAATAACAGTGCTAAAACCTTGACATGTTTCAAGATAATTTTATCAAGTAAAGGTTTAGCATGTCTCGGTGCACCGCATTTAGATATATTTCTCTCCCTAGAATAAGTATTTGACCCCATTTCTCTTCCACAGTGCATTTAGTAAAACCCAGCCTGTGTTTGACAAAATGGTGTTGGATAGAAATTTGTTGATATCTGTCTGTTACTGCACAGTGATGAAGCCCAGTAAGTGCTATCTGTTTACATCTCCCTCTGGCAAGCACAGTATAGAATAGCAGTATAAAAAATGCCTTAATTGATCCACATTGAGATTCAAAATGCATTTTCCCATTACATCTGATACAAAGGACATTTATGTCAAAGGATTTTTTGATGTGGTTAAAAATATTTATGACGATATTATATCAAATTATTTTGATAGAAACAAATAAGTATGGTATTGTGCTGAAGTTTCTTTCAAAGACAGACTTTAGAATTTAGCAAAACAAACTACACATGGAACGTGGACTGTACTAACTTTTTTTCCAACTTTTTCATTTTGACACATTAATTATTTTGCAAGACATAAAAATGATTCCATTAAAGTTCTAAATGTGCACTCTGGAATGGTGCCTTTAACCTCTAACACATTCTCAATTACAAAACTCAGAATCATTTTCGGATTAAATTATGCATTTATTAAAATTAAGAATTACTTTATTTCTAAGGTCTTGCTTTGTGTTGATATTTTGTTTGTCAATATCCATATAGTAATTATGGTACAGACATCAGTTCTTCAAATGTACTGTATTAATATTATATTTACTAAAAATAATAAGTAATAAATACTGTAAGTAATATTTTACATATTGTTGTAAACTGTTTTTAATTCGACACCGATTTACATATCAGTCTAGTGCATCAGTAATAATTGTTAGATTAGCCTCAAAATGTACAGGTATTCAGACAGCTGCAGTACATCAACTAAAGGTGACTGAGCAAAAAATGTAGTGCATATTAGGGTGTGTCAGTTTTTAGAAATTATAATACAATAAGGTCTATGAAATGGAGTAATCATTATAGCAATATCATGAATAATAAAATAATTAAATATATTGTGAAGTCCTAGGGGTCTGTTGCAGTAGTGATTTTTATTAGGTGTGGCTTGGAAAACACATTAACCAAATAAATTTTAAGGTACACAAAGTCACTCTTTATTAATACAGTACTACGGTACACTTCTTATTAAATATGTTTTCTGTAACTATCCAGGTAACTAAGTTGATTATCAGCTTCCAAATACAAAAACCAACCTCTCTTTCTCTCAGTTCCAAAGCTCACAACACCATGCCCATGGGCTCATCTTTCAGTTGCTTCTTCGCTCATATCTTCTCCCAGCACTGGACTTAACAGACACTCTGCTCTTTTACTAGAGAGCAAAGATTGACAGCCACAAGAAATTGCTACTTACTGGTTTTTAATTATAACCCCACAAATTGGTCAGGTGACAGATGATGGCAGATCATTCCTCACAGCTTTCTGGGAGAATTCTGGGGGACGTGGTTCAGAAAAGCACTGAGACCTTTTTCCACCTCTTACATAATTTCTATATAAATAAAGTTTGAAGTCTGAAAACATGTTGAAAATAGATACTGTAAATTTAACCCTCTAATGTATTAAGTTATCTGGTCACAAAGTGTCAGAAAGTTGATCAAAGCTTTTGAAACAACTCTGACTGTCACCAGATATCAAATGAATCTTAATACTAAAGATGTCCAATTGTGTGGCATGGTTGCTATCCCACCAGTGAAATGTTTAACACAAAATGTGTCATGCCCTCATCCAAACAGATTCCCACATGGAAGTGCACTTGCGCTAATTACACTCCAGTCCCAAGCACTTCTTCCAAACGACACCGCTCCTGCCAATCAGCCAACCATGGCACTCCGTCTATCACCACACCTTCCTCCTCTCACAATATTTAAACCCTGCTCTGCTCTTTGTCTGGTATTGGTTGCCCTTTGGAGTGTCCACCTTGCCTTCATTTTCCAAACCAGCTTTTCATGATGTGAACCATGGAACTTGCCTTTGACCATGTCTCTCGGATAGCCCTTGTTTGCTCTGGAAGCTGCCTGCTTGTCCCCTGACCACCTAAGGTACTACGCAGGGTCCATCCTCCTGATTGCTCAGCGGGTCATTTGTCACACCAAGTGCATTCAAAAAAAAAAATTGTAGGAAAGTACAGAAAAATCAAAGTCATGGGCAAGAATAGGTGAATCTTAAAATATAACAATTTCTTTAAATTTTATTTGGCCATTTAAAAACAAATATTGAAGAAATTTGATTAGGTGTAAAAAGTGTCTCACCTGGGATTTGCTAACCTACTGTATACCATGACAATGTAAAAGAGAAACACCTGTATTTGCCAAGTAACAACAAATAACAAATTCCCAAGTTTAGTGGGGAGAACAATGAAGCTGAATCAAAAACTAATTGAGTGTTTGAGGAGTCTCATTAGTAAGAAAAGAACAACAAATGAGAGGACTAGCCAGTTAATTTGTTAGTAGTTATTGATCTACAAATCTCATCCAGCCATTGCTTGGAAAAAAGGGTATCAGCTTCAACAATATGGCTAGGTGGTTTGTTTCACATTCCCACAACACTTTGGGTAAAGAACTGCCTGCTGTTTTTGGTTTTAAATGCAATTCCAGTTTCCACTTGTGCCCAGTTATTCATGTTTCACTCTTCATTTGGGAGAAAGTCTGCTTCTTTTCACATTTGTTAGTGTCTTTGAGGTCTTGTATCAGGTCCTTTAACGGTCTTCTCCATTCGAGAGTAAAAGGTCCAGTTCCAGCAGCCTGGCAGTGTACAAGATTTGCTGTGCTCTTTGCAGAATGACATCAAACGTTTACACAATATTGTAAATGAGAACTTACTAGGTTATTATACAGATATAACATACATGATTTAAATTCTGTTTTGAATTATGTATTGCAGCATATTGTTTGCCTTTTTTAATTGCTTTCTCACATTTTCTAGATGTAAAATACATGGCATAAGTATTTTTCAAAACTACCCTTTTGTAGGTCAACATCCCCCATTTGTTATTTATACTTTTATGCTTTTCCTGTCATATCCCGCTGCTTGTGATGACGTAAATAGCGGCATGGGGCTGTAGCAGGTTGGGAAAACAGGAAGAGCATGGTGCAGGTGAACACAGTCCAGAGTCCATGGTCAGAAAGTAGCAAGAGTCAAAGCTGAGACGACACTCTAGTGAAACACAAGGTAATGCCTGAGAGACAAGCCGAGTCCGTAATTAGAGGCAGAGCACTTAGGAAATTCAAGAGACGAGGTTAGAACAAAACAAGGTCGCGCGTCGAAGAAATATTTGAGCCAGGAAAGCAAAGCTGGAAAGCTAAGATTCAGAGCAGAGCCAAATCCCTCAGTACTCTGAGAGCTGCTCTTGAATATTCTGTATCATCTGTGGCACGCATGGTATGATTGCCTGCAGATGATACAGACTTCCTGTCAGAACATGTTTCCATGGTAACCGGTGCCAAATCACAGGAGGGTGAAGGTATGGCTGGCTACCATCGCAAATGGTAATTTGCTCCATGGTGATCCAGTGAGAGTGAGCCTGGCAACTACTTCCTGCATAGAAACCTTGCACTTGTCTACATTAAACATCATCTACAAGGTGTTTGTCCATCTTGCCCATTTTATATTATTTTTTGTTTAATTTGTTGCTTTTATAGTATTTGCTAATTGAGCTATTTTTGTATACTCTGCAAACTTGACTAGTTAACTAATCACACTGGAGTCCTGATCACTGATATGAATTAAGAAAAATATTTTTGCAACATCTAATAGTGATAGCCTTTTTTTAAACACTAAATGCAAATTTGCATTTTTCTTTTATTAAAACAAGTTTTTTTTCTACGTGTGCCAAGATTATGAATGGATTTGTAAGCTACTGTAAAGAGTAAAAACAACCTTACAATAAACATCTTTCAAGGATATGGTGGATTTGAAGAGACAGCAGATGCTGCTATGAATTATGGGAGTGTGAATATTAAATACTTCTGTCCATTTCACAGTGATAGAAATCAAAGCCCTCTGAAAAGATTTCTAATTAGACTTCATATGAAGTCAGTTAGCATCCACAGACAGTTTCACCCCTATTAGATTATCAGTGGGGGATAATTAATTTTGACCAGTACAGCAGACCTATAGATTTTGCCTGATTTAGACTTATCATATTCACCCAAATATATTTTTTTCTCATAGAAGTTCTGTTTTTCTCAATGGAAATAAAGATTAATGTTTAGATTATGTCTACAAAAACTCTTATACAGCTTTCCATTCTAAAAGATTGGGTAAGACAGTCGTTGCAATGAGAAATACTGGCTTAAAGTCTGCTTGTCTGTTTTTGTTACAAATCTCAGCACCATATCTAAAATGATATGTCATAAATGATTTTCCATTTCAAATGGTTTGAAAGGGGGGTTTAATATTCTTCAGTTGGGATTTAGGCATCCATTATTTTTACATAAAAGATCTTTTCTATAAATTTTTAAGGCAGGAGTCTCTAGGAGTCAAGTATCAATTGTAAATGAAAGATTATAATAACTTGTTTTTGGTTAGCACAAACATATCAGTGGATAGTATGAATGGGAAATTCTGTGCAGCTTGATGATCATTATTTATTAATCATAATTAAAGAAATATGAAATGTATATCAGTGTTAAACATATATATTCTGTAATATTAAGATAGTTTACTTTTTACAACATTTCAAATAATCAAAGAAGTAGATGTATGTCAGGCAAAATAAAGCGATGCTAATGTATTATACCATATAAGCAATTTTTGGAGCTAAATTCTATGTCATACCAAGCAAAGTCATACAAAGTGTATAATGAACCAGGTTTCCAGCTTCTCGTATGGCCCCTTTAAGAAGGCGTTGACCTTGCCAAAATAGTTCTTATGATTCAGTCCGCGAAACTACTCATCCCTCTTCAGGTGCTCTCTATTTTTTTCATGTTTCTGCTTTTTTCTTACTTCACATGTGGATCGCAGAACCTTAAAGCAGACGCCCTTTCTCATCTACATGATCTATCTGAGCTGCCCGCAGATCCAGACCCTATCATTCCCTGCTAGATTAATCACTGCTATTAGATGGGATTTAGAAGACAACATCTGGGGCACCTTGAATGGCTCTCATGTTCCACCTCAATGTCCTCCTGACAAACGTTTTGTACCTAACTCTGTCAGGTCATTGGTCCTTAGATGGGGCCATGACTCTCATTTTTCTGGTCATCCGGGAGTCCAGCGGACCCTAGAACTAATCTCCAGAGACTTCATGTGGCCCACCTTGAAGAAAGATACTTCATAATATGCTCGAGCATGCCCAGTATGCGCAAGAATTAAATCTCCATGTTTGAGGACAGCTGGTCTCTTACAGTCCTTACCTGTCCCAGAACACCTATGGTATACACATATACTAGTTCAGGTGGGTAGCTGCGTCAGCATGCGTAGGCTGCAAAGGAACAAGTAATAGGTTTATTCCATGCTGAAAAAAAGAAGAAAGAGAACACAACGTTTCGGCCGTGATACCTGAAGAAGGCTCCACGGCCGAAATGTTGTGTTCTCTTTCTTCTTTTTTTCAGCATGGAATAAACCTATTACTTGTTCCTACACATATACTATACTGCTTCCTTATCTCCTCCCAGTTTTTCATGATTAAAGCAAATACTGTAGTTTGTAAGTCAGTTTATTTTGTTTAATTAAAATAACTGTTTCGAGTATAATTTCATGGAATAATTCCACAATTTGTGAATCACTTAATTGTAGATATATCATAATTTACTTTAACATAAGCTGTATGTTTAATTAAATCAGTTTCTAGAAGAACAAAAGAAACAAGAGTTGTATGCTCTAAGGAAATTGTACAGAAATAATCTTCTTCTCCTTCCATTACAGTTTGTAGCCTTTACTGTGATCCAGCTCAGGAAATACATTAGGATTCATTTTAAAGTACTGCCATTTTGAAATATTTCTGCTATCATTCCTGTGGTTAAATTACTTCAAGTTCCTCATGGCCTCTGATTCCTAGGTCTGTCTCATGTTCCTCTTTATAAAGACCTTCTGCAATCTTATATCCCTGGAATCTTTCAGAAGTAAATATTTGTTGTCTAAATGTGCTCAAGTCTAAGATTTCTTCTATTCCTCTAAGACCTGATAAATTCTGTACTATATTAAGGTTAGTAAGTGACTTGGGAACCTTATAGCTTAGTTTCCAGTTAGTGATAATTAAGTAAGTGTATTGTATTTAAAGATCATGTATTACTAGATACTTGGCATGTGGTGTGGAAATATGTCACACCGACAGTTTTCCCACTTGTAATGTTTAATGTCCACTTTCAACATAAATGTGCAATGGAAGTCCTTGAAAAAAAGAACTAAAAACACCTTCCAGAAGCCAACCTTATCAGCTGTCTGTACTTAAAGACTACCTCTGTGCCTGCAAATGGATTTTCAGGGTTCACATTTTGTTTTTTGTATGTTTGCAGTAATCAATAAAGAGAACAAAAAAGGAAGGAAAAAAAAAAGATTTCCACAGCATTTAAGAGCTCCCATGCTGATTGTTGTGACAGCTACTGTATCACTGCTAGAAAATGCAATTTGCTAAAGGGTTTATTTTTGCCTGCAGAACTCATCAGCTGACCGTAAGAAATATTAGAGAAAGAAAACAAAGCAAAAGCAAACACAAAATATTAACACAGCAGAAAATACATAACTTCTTGAAAAGAAGAAAAGGTCTCCCCATTTGTGTAACTGCTCTCCACCTGTACTGCGCATATTTATTTGTGTGTGTTGCTCAGCGAATGTGACTGTATTTCAGATAACAGCAGAGGTCATTTTCAGGGAGGGGCAGAGGAAGAGAATAATTTTTGTCTCTACCATTTATGTGTTATTTAATGTTTACTGATGCTTTCTGATCTCTAATTAACATTAAATTGATTCCTTTGGGATATATTTATCCTTCACACAGCTGCACATTGGAAAGCAGCATTGAAGGGTTCTTGTTAGAGTATAATGGAAGACTGAAATATTGCATATAATTAGTGAAATGCCATTAAACAGCACCGTAAGACTGTTAAAAGAGTGATTACAACAACCGATGGCTAAATTAATTAGTTAGGATCTATATTGGAGTAAAATATTAACTAAAAAGCTTTATGAACAGCAGTAACTCCAAAATTAAAACAGCAGAAATGTTTCTTTTATGTAAAAGAGCTTTGCTGAATAACTATGAAATTCTGCTACTAAAAACATGCCACCTCTGTACAGGCTCCAATGACTCTTTGTGTAAATAGCTGTCAGTGGGTATCGTAGTGTTTTGTAAGTCTTTGGCAGATGTATACCATACAAGGTTCACTAACTCTTGACAAAATTAAACCATCCTAAGCCACATTGATAGACATACAGTGCGTTTCTAGACCTCTTCTGTGGGGTCAGATCCCAGCTCAGTTTTTTGATCCAGAGGGTAATCACCTTAACGGTAGGAACATTGCGCACATCATAAGCCATATTAAAGTGCAGAGCAGCTTTCTTTTTTTTTTGCATTGTACTACTTGTCAAAACTTCAGCCAGTGCCAAGAACCATTTTCTGCATACTGTATTTCTGTTAGAGGAGAACATAATACTAGATATATACTGGTGCCTCTTTGGGATCTTTCAAAGTCAGCTTTGAAACTTTTGCAACAGGGCATGAAACAGAGGCCATTGTTACTGTATCTATGTAATGTGTTCGAAGCTCTTGTCACTGTGGGGTGGCACATTTCAAACAGACAGATCCTTCTTGCAGATAAGGACTGTAACCAGTTGCTAACACATGTGGTGACATTTTGGCGTGACTGATAAATATAAAAATACAGAGATGAAGGGGAAGTGATAACCCAGTAAAGCTACAGAGTCAAAAAGCCTCGCCACTCTTCAGTAATTCATTTTAAACTGCCTGTCAGGGTAAATTTTAAAAGACTTTCTAGACAAGAGCAACTGAGTTATGATCATGCTGCAAATACCGAAATCTCCAGTGCTATGTTACAGGGTAGATACTAGAATAGATACTAGAAAACGTTCATAATCCATCAATGAAAAGAGCAGATGAAAATAGAGGGTAATTAATAAAAAATATTCATCAGATGAAACAAACTTGTTATTATGTGTATTCTCTTAAAGAACCAAACTTATATCTAAATCTTATTTTAACTCAGTTTTAGAAAATTAGCTGTGATTTATTTGAAATATGCATTTGCTAATATTTCAAAAAGAACAGTAGTGCTTTACATTTAACAATTGTAACAGTTCTAAGAAGTGGTATGTAATTGACTTCTATGGGCCTTTGTTGTTTTATCAATCAGCATAAAATACCTTGTAATTATTCATACTTAGGGATCATCCTGCTGCTAAGGGGAGAGACAAGAGTCCAAAATTGTAATTAAACCTATTAAAGGACTTGATTTCCTTGTATTGCTTTTTATAGTATAAGATGGAACATTTTATTCTGCTGAGCACAGTACTCTCAACAGAACACAAGTCATTGGATTAGTTGACAGTGCCCTGGAGAATCTCTCAAACACATGAAAATCCATAATTAATATTTCATCTCTGCCTGCCACTATCTACACAGCTGTAAAAGTCCAACGTTACTTGACCATTTTCATCCTAAAAGCTGTATGGCTATTAAAATACCTTTTCCTAATTTTACAGAGGGTACTTTGTAATGTTCAACCTATGTTAAGCCAGTAATTTTTTATTTGTTTATTATTTATATTGTTGCACAACAGTGTTTACAGTTCATGCCTTATTTTCCCCTTAAATCTTAATTGTTTCTTTTGACACTTGAAAAACTGTTTTAAGATGGGTTCCATGAGCACAGGTATTTTATCATTATAGTACTGTATATTATATCTGGTCTGTGAACATGTTAAAAGATTGTTTATTGTCATTTACTCACAAGACCAAAGCAGCAAGATGACCTTTATTGTCTGAGGTTGACTTAATTAACTATGATGATGTCACTATTGTGGCCTTTTTCCCCTTGAAATTCTTGTGGCTGTCACAGAGGCAGATTCTAATTGTACATACCACATTTTTCTAAAAGTAATTTCAATAGCACTGATAGTGGAGTCACTGCCCATGCAGATATTCACAAATCTCTCCTGTACAGGGCGTCATGCACAAGTAATTCAGATAACCAGTTTCTATAGCATTTCACTGTTGGTCTTGTTGATTCAGTACAGTCAGTTTTCTGGTCTGCTTTTTTTCTCAGGGGTTGTGGTGAGAGGGGCAGAAGAGAAGGTTGGGGAAATTGTTTTTAGATCATTTCAGTCCCTGACATTACCTGAGGGAAAACTGTGAGTTATTAAGTCTGCCAAGATGCTGGTAATTGAGGAAGGGGCAGAAATTAAACTGAGGTTTCTTTGAAGATCCACCCATACTGACTGGTACCGGAGTAACCACTGATTCATGATGCTGTGCCATAAAATGTGCCATAGCTAAGATGTGTGGATGTTCATTTTTGTGTAGCTCCTCAGTAGACATTTGAGGTATTTCTAATGTAATGGTAAATAATGGAAAATTGTGATGGATATGACTTTAATTTTTTACGTTTTGCTCGAAAATGAAAACTCCTTAGGGGTGTGTTGTAGCTGATAACTACAAGATGTCTAGATTGTAAATTAAAAGTACTACTTCAAATCTGAGGGTACTAACTGCAAAACAAGAAATGCACAAAAAATAAAATTGTAACTGTGATCTCTGTGTTTTGTTTGATAGTTCTTCCCAGATGTTTTTTTGATGGACTTGGAACAAGAGTAAAATGCAAGCATTGCAGCTGCAATATTATACAAGATATAGAATTACCAAGACAAAGAAGACTGAAAATAACTAAATGTATGGTATTTCTTAAATTGAGTAAGCAAGTCTTCTTACACTGTTAATATAAAGCACACCATTGATAAGATTCACAAAATTATTAGGCAAACATTTTTTAAACTCTCACTTCTATCAAATATTTTAGAATTGCAAGACTCAAACAGGAGAATACATAAAGAACTTCATTTACATTCCTGTAAAAGCAAAGTTTTAGGGGTCACTTTGGTGTTCATTGTACCTTACTGTACACTCATGCTGAAAGTAGTACAAAGAGAAAACTTGTGGCCAATCCATGATTTATATTGTGGCTTAAGATATTTTTGTTAAAGTTGCATGGCTTTGACATATCATGTCTTGTTTCATTCTTGAATGCCTTGATCATATTTAATGAAGGCGTGAGTTGAGTAGTATGCTACTGTATGTCAAATTTGAGTAATAAGGAAGTCTGAATACAGTTATTGTAAAATTCATTGTGACATAAGGTATGTTATTGCCAGTATATCTTACTTAGATTCTTGAATCACTTTTTAAAATAGGTATTTCTATTTAAGTTGTTCAAATTGTCTAATTTAATGTAAGATTCAATTCAACCTCTAAATCTAAATCTACATATGTATCTTATTCTTAATGCCATTTTCAACAGAACACATACTGTATATGTTATTTAGTTAGTGTGAATGTTGCATTATAGATTTAACATTTTCCTCCCCTTTTTAAATTTGGGACACATTCAACAAGTCAGTTCTTTAGGCTGCAATAAATAGTGTATTTGCTAGAAACACATTTTACCAATTAGCTTCATTAACAAATAGCAGCTAATGAGCTCCAGCAAAAACTATCCAGCATGATTAACTATTTTGTTGTAGACTGTTAATCACCCACTGCCGTCTACCAAACATCTAACGAAACGCAGTACTTAATTTGTAACATACATGAAAAGGTATGTATTACAATTAATGCTATTGTTATCATTTCAGCAATTAATCTACTAGTGGCTATTTAATCATTGAAAGTTTAATTTGAGGGTAACAAGCAGTGATTTGTCATGCTGCTGCACCGAGGTTTGATCCTCAAGTCAATGGTCCACAAATTGTTTCAAATTTCTTATTGAAGTACTGATTACTTAGAAAACTAATGATTGATTTTGCAAAGGAGATTCAATGAATTCTCCTTGGCTTGCGTAGTTTCAAGTTCCTCCTTGTTAGGCTTGTCATGGAGTTGAATGACACAATTGTATTTTGCATAAACTTGTAATTCATGTTGGAGTATAAAACTGATCACAGACAGGTCCATAACACATCAGCTCACAGACTAATGAACCATATATCCTTGTCGACTTTGGTAGTGTTTTGACAGTTTTTGCTTCAGTGCTTCTGAATTACAAGTGTGTGGAGATGTATTGCTTGCTGTGTGGCCTCTCCCCTAGGAAATGGGAGGTCAAGTTTAATGAATCTGAATTGGTTATTCCAACACTTAAAACTATAAACTAAGAAAGTAGATTGTTACATAACTCTAAATCACTAATTACAGTCATAGTGTGCTAATCATGCATACTGGCTCAATGTAGCACTAAGGTTTAAAATTTGATTTGAAGGTATCATTGTGTGTAAAATCATTTTAGTGTTTTAACATGCTGAAATGTAAATACAATGTTTAGATTAGTTTTTGTCTTTATTATATAGAAAATGAAAAATAATTTCAATCAAAGCAAAATAAAACAATAATAAAAAATGTAAAATTATATAATCATATCAGATAAACTCAATAGGGTAAATACAGTAAGTTCTTTAAATATACTTTTTCTTAAAGTGTGGGCACCTTGTTTTATAATATTTATTTAGGTTTCACAAGAATTGTTTGGTGCTTCAAATAACTTCTATTTCCTTACAAGAATTAATTGCTTAATTGAATATTAACTATTGTATATACATGTTAAGGAGAAAACACCTTCATATGCACAGTACCATATGTAAGACGTTGGAACAAATAACCAGTCATGATGTTGAAGTAGATATCGTGATATTTTTCAAGAAATGTCTGGAATTTCTCACACTGAGATTGTCAGAGATGTGCCGCCTAGATGGGATGAATGACCTCTTTTTGATTGTAACTTTTTATGTTCTCATAAACACCTGGGACAGCTTTAGTCATTATGGCAACCTGCTAAAAATGATTAGCTTTAGGAAGCTGCTGTATTGTCTCAAGTTACCTTACGGTGCTGCTTCTAATTTAAAATTGCACTGAGAGTACCTATTTTTCATATTCCAAGTTATGATTCTAGGCAACCAATGTGAAACAGGCATGAATGCCCTTTGAAATCCCAAGTTACACCTCCCTCTTTCCCCTCTATTATCGTTTGAGACTTGAACTGAAAGCCTTGAATATATTTTCTGAATTTCACTATGTACGATGATACAATGTTTCTCCTGATACCAATGTTGGGAAATCACCTACTGCTGTAAAATGAATAATTCAAATCTGGTCTCCTGTTGCCTCCTAATGACATTTGAACCTTGGAATTCTCTCTGTATGTTGTAAAGAGTAAAACTGGGTCATTGGAAGGGGAAAATAGATGTAATGGGAGTCAAAATTATTTTAAACATGAACCATGAATATAGTTACATATATGGTGTTAAATAATAAAATTAAGGAATGAAAGTTGTTTTGAATTTAGTAATGTCCATATATTCTTTTGATACCTTAGGTGATGCTATTTTTTGTGCATACTATGCAAGATCATTTCTATTTCTGCTATAGCTTTCCCATACCCAGGGCAGCAACAGTCACTGATTACTGCAGGAAATTTCTAAACTGCTGAGACTAAATTACTAGTTTTACACTGACAGATAGCATTGGCAAATTAAACCTCTTGTCAGTGATATTACCTTTTGATTCTGTGATCATATGTACCCTTTTCACCTCAATGACAGAAGCAGGTTCCCATAAAAAGTACAGTATTTGATTGTTTTCATTTAAATGAAAAACAACTGCTAGGAACACATAGCAGTCACTTCCTGGAACGCTTCTGGTACCAATACACCTGACCAGTAGTGTCTAAATATACCAGAGATTCTGTAACAATTAATTCTACACAACATGAGTCAAGATTTGATACAACCAATACATTCTTCATAAAAGGATATACATGTTTTTACATTATACTGTATTTGTGGACACTCATAAAATAGTTTTACAAAACACATATAAAAATCCCAATGATATGGCAATTACTGAGGAGTAGTAGTAAATATATACTGTATCATGCACTTCTTGCAGAAATAACACAGATTTAGACATAACGTATTATTTGGAAGCCCAAAAACACAATGTACTGTATCTGAGTTTAATATGAATGGTATAATGGTATATCTAAATTTCAAGACAAGTATTTAAACATATTGCATAATATTATTTCTAGTTCAATCTTGAGTGCTAAAGCCCTGTAGATTTCAATTCACATTGTAAGGTTTTTCTGTGCTTCAGCAGCGTTTGTTTAAAATTGTAAATGTCAATATTAAAATACCGAATGAGTTTCTAGGTATCTGTTGCTTCACCACTCACTACTGTTTTATTAAAACATGGAAATACTTTGATCAATAAATAGTAACACAGGGGATAACTGTATTGCTTGGAGTAGATTTGCACTAAGCACAAACAGACTGACATTTCTCCCAGCCTTCCGATTTCTCCACATAAACCAGATGAGACTAATCTAATCTAACCCATTTATAAAAACAGTTTCTAAGACCCTGGGATGTATTTTCATAATACATATTTTAACACTTTTCTTCTGAAAGGAATATAATATTGGAAAATGAAAGTTAAATAAAAAAACACTTGTTTTTTAAATGTACAGTATAGCTCATGTGGATGTTTAATGAGTTCAAAAAATAACATCACGATCACAGTTGAGGAAAACACATTATGTTCATATAGACCTATCGTACTGTATATGCCAGAAGTTTGTATAAACACTCTTAAAAATTTATAAGACATTATGATTTGTTTATAATTAAAATTGTGAAGACAAAAAGCTTAATTTTGCTTAATACTTGAAGCTGAAGAGCAGATAGTTCTGTGGTATTTGTTAGATTTTTTACTAGATGTATAAATGATAAGGTATCTATGAAACATTTTTACTTATGAAGTGTTGCTCGGATGAAGGTTTAATTTACTTATAATGGGGATGTTAATTTACATGTACTGTATCTCAACCTCGGTAACTGCTACCAGGCACAGCAAACTCCTGACACATCACAAAGCACAACCAGACTGACAAGGTTTGCTTGGTCTTGTAATACTATATCATTAATCATATGTGCCTGTGGAGTTCACAAGCAGGAATATTGTATGTGATAGGTGACATTTGAGTTTCAGTGACAATATAGAAATTTGGAAGCAGGACTCTGCTGGAGGGATCAGTCTTTGCTGTTGTTTATATTGTGGAGTATTATAATCGTGCATATGGATAGCCAAACTTTGAGTTACAGATTCAGGTACCATTTTATATCTCTGTGGCCTTTGTGATGTGGTGAAAGTGTTCTCTGCCTCCTAGTCTTTTTCTCTCTTTATGTGCCTTACCACAAATCTTTGGATTTTGCACATTGAAGTTAGATTGTTGGTCTGTTAATTTATTTTGGTATATATGACTACATTTATATTTAAAATACAGTATAATCGGGGAATCCTGGTAATAGTCAGAGAATGTCAAGATCCACACTAAAGGAAAATAAAAGCTTTATATAAAAACAACAATAATAGAATCTAGGTTACAAATAAAATTATGCTTTTTATTCTAGCCTGTTTGTGTCACGTAGCGTAGTTCAGGACCTTATGCAGACCGTATAATATGGAAGTGAGTAGAAAATGACAACGGGGAGGAGACAACGAAGATCAGGCCAGGTTGATGAACAGGGGAGCGTGATGACAGTGAACTGGTGCTTCGGGGGCATGGCCATGGCAAACAAGTCCAAGGAATCCGGGGGAAAATCCGGGGTCCAAAAGTCCAAATCCATGTAATCCAAATGAGACAGGACAAAACAGTTCAAAGCTGGAATGGGATCAGGTACAGGGATGGGGAAAAAATGGGATGATGAGGCCAGGCGCTCTGAACCCAGCCCAGCTGGGTCAGGACGCTGATAGGAGGCCTATGCCCTAAAGCTGCGGACATATGATGACTTGATGGTAGGCGAGCCTCCGGGGGTCCGTCTTCCAATGCAGAGCCAGGAGTAGTGAGAGCACCTGTCTAAAATAAGGAGGGGCAGGATTGGAGGCAGGTACACATAATCAACTGGAATGTGAAAGAGCTGGAGCGCCCTTAAGAGGAGGGATTACGATCGTGACAGTTTGGTAGTTAGTACATAATTGGTCCCAAGATCTCATGCAGATTATTCTTGAAAGAAACCAGGGCACAGATGTTAACAACATGGCTGGGTAGCTTGTTCCATACTCATACAGCATTTTGGGTAAAGATGTGCCTCATGTTCTTATTTCTAAAAACATTTTCATGCCATTTCCACTTGGGCAGTCTGGTTTGCGTTCTCTGTTATTTTGTTAGAAATCAGGTGGGTTGACTTTGTCGGTGCCATGAAAGATTTTGAAAAAATTTGATTGAGTTGCCCTCGTAGTCTTCTCTGTTCAAGACTAACAAGAATCAGTTCCGTTAGCCTGTCAGTTTAGGACATTTTCTTAAGTACAAGAATGTACTGTATCTGGTAACTCATTGCTCCTTATTCTGTATTTAGAATTTATAGTTTTTCTACCTGCATGCAATATCATGCACTTACCTGTGTTATTTTATCATACACATACCTGCCAGGTGTTATTCCAGTCATGAATTTTAATAAATATCTTTACATTTCAATTGTAGCTCCAACAGGTTTTGTTAATCCTCTTAATTTCTTACCATCTGCAAACTCAATTAGTTTAATAACCATTCTGGAATGAAGTGTAGTTCAGGACCCTATGCAGACGGTATAATCCAGAAGTGGAGTAGGACAATGGGGAGGAGACGACGAGGATCAGGGCAGGTTGACAAACAGGGGGCATGGCGACAGTGAACTGGTGCACAGGGGGCGTGGCCAAGGCAGACAAGTCCAAGGAGTCCAGAGGGGAATGTTCTGGACCTTGTGCAAAGTCCAAGGTCCAGAGCAAGGCAATCCATCCGAGACAAAACAAGACAAGGTTAAAAACCGGAACGGGATCCAGCACAGGGATGGGGAATACAAACAGGATGACGAGGCTAGGGGCTCCGAGCCCCGGTCTCAGATGGTAAGGATGCCGTGATGAAGCCTACGCTGTCGGGTCTCTTCTGGACCTGCTGGTATGTGGGCTTCTGGGCGTCCATCTCCCAATAAATATCTCCCAATAATAAATTAAGAAGAAAAGTGATCCAAGTGCAGATAGTGGAGTACTATTTGATATCCAGTTCTCAATCCAAAAACTTGTGTTTCCCTGAATGATTACCACCTGTAATTTGAGTATTAAACTTTTTGTGCAGAACTTTGTCCAAAGCCCTCTAAAAATCTAAATAACAATATCATTTCCTCAATATGTATCCATTACTGGTGTTGCTTGTTCAAAGAACGAGAAACAGTTTGGTTAGGCAAGACCTACTGTACAGTCTTAATCTTAATCTATAATGACGCTATGGATTTTGCCATTCAAAATTGTTTACAATCTGTGCTGGAAGTCTTTGTTAAGAAAATAATCATGTCTTTTCTTTCTTCTAGTTTTTTTTCCGTGGTGTAAGGAACCTATTTACATTATTTTAAAGTTCCAAAGTGATATGATAATTGATTTGCAAGTAGGGTAATTGAGAATAGGCAGTGCCATCTGGCTGTGATGTGTGACCGATGCATTTGCCTCTTATGAATTTATCACAGTATCTACCACATTTCCACTTGCTTCACAAGTTACAATAATCCATTTTACATCCATTTTAAGTATTCATCTGTACTCATTCAATGTAATGGATGCATATAGCGTAAGTAAAAAACTAGGCAATGATAAGAGACTGTTATTGAAATATATTGTGTTCCATCATCTTCCAAATTCAGTATTTGAAATTTAATTCTTATAAAATAAATGTATTGCAAGTCAAAGACAAAGGACTTTTATTCAGTCATTTTTCTATGATACCGGGGTCGTAACTGCATATATTTTGTTGTAAGTAAAAAGCTTTTATCTATTCAATCCGCTAGTTGATTGAGGCAACTTATACCATCATAGCTTCAATAGGTGTAAATACCATGAAGTGAAATAAATTTGTCAATCCTCCGGGGTGATGGGATGTATTACCTTCAGAGGCACAGTATTTCACCCTTCCCTAGGGCTGATGAAATAAAGATCACTAAGAATATATATTCTGTCTGGATATACAGATGTGTTTATGGACAGATTAAGCTTTTAAAAGTTAGAAGCAGAGCATTTTTGTACTTAATTTAAAATGATTTGCTAGTGAAGGTCTTAATTAAATAGATTAAAAGAGCAGTGTTTAATTTGACTGCCCTAGGCCACATGGAGACTTTGAATAAAATATACTATCCAGGAGTTTTGTAAGTACTCTCTTGGGACATTCCTCTTGGCTCTCTTCAGTAGAACTCCAACATTAATCCTGACAGTCAAGAGAATTCCAAACTGTACACATTTAATAATGTTGAGGTCTTGGCTCTGAGGAAGTCAATGCGTACTCTATGTGACAGTGTTAGTTTGGGTCCAAATTCTAATTTTTACAGGTGTGCATCAGATCATTATTAAAATGCAAAAAGAATTGGGAAAACAATTCTTTGATGCTTAAGTGTAAGCATAAAATAGAAACTTGATGATTTACAGACTATACATAATTAAGTATCTATACATTACACTATACAGAAATTTTAGTGTTTTACTGGGACTTGCACAAATTGCACAAGATATGCGAGATGTCTTTGTTTGTGAGGCTTCCAGTTAAATTTTAAATTTGTAAATATTTTTTTAAATCTTCATAGAAACGTAAATTATTAAAACACAAAGTGTGAGTGAGATCTATGGTTAATCCTTAAAGTGCCACATTAAAGTTATTTTTATGTGCTTTTTCCTGAAGGGAGAATTAATTTACTTTAAGAACTAAATTTAAGTAAAGCAAACTATGGTAATGTATAGCTGTGTCTTCGAAACAGTCTGCATCCTGTAGGGTGTTTTTAATAATTTAGAGTATCCTTGTAGAAAGCCAGATTTCCTCTGCTCTTTACAATAAGTTTTTTTTTTCTGTTAATGACGACTACCCTCTGGAGTAGAAACTGAAATTACTCAAATAATTTTTGCAATATCATTTTCTACAGTATGTGCCTCGTTGTTTTTTTACAATAAACATCGGGGCTTCGCCACTTTATACTGAATTGTGCTATTGAAGACTGAATGATCGAGTTAACTGAAACATTCAAAAAGCTTCAAGAAAGGTTTTTTTTTTCTCAACAGCTGCTTCCCAGGGGAGTTTATATTTTCTGTTTTATCTACAAAAGTGAGCCCGGTGACAGCCACATACTGAAAGCCTTTGAGAAATGCCATGGGAGCTGCTTAACAGCATTCAGATGCAGTGATGGCATTTGAGTCCTAGGCATCTTTCACTCCATCCATCTTTAAGCAATTCTAAATCAGCAGAAAGCCTACAGGGGTTTGCTAAAGAAGACCCCCCAATCTAAATGAGCATTCTGCATTAAATAGTAAATTAAATATTGAATGGCTAAAGTGTAACAGCCAGTAAGTGAATACATTATATACATATTGAAAAGTAATTATTATCACAGCAGGTAATAATGAAGCCTATCTTACGCTTTAGTATCTTTCTATGTACCGTAGTTAGAACACATTTACAAAAAAAACCACAATGTGTAGATAATGTATATATAGTTTATACTATACAATGACTTTATGGTAAAGTACAGCACAGATTAATGCTAATCAGTTAAACACTGCAGTTGACCTAATTTCTTCATAAACAGTATGTTAAACAGCGTGGAAACCCCCAAAACAGAAATACACAAACATTCATATCAATGGACCATAAATTGCAAAAACAAAAGAAAATGTGCTTTTATTTTAATATTAGTAAATCTTTTGATGTTTTAAACAGGCAAAGCACAACCTTTTCTAAATTGTGTTCTATATTTTAAAGACTATTTTCTCACTAAGCAAAATGTTAGGACTTCCAGTTTTATAATTAATTGGAATTCTGTGAAAAAAAAGTATGATAAAGCATATATAATACATTGTTTTGACATATTGAGAAATACTGTATCTTGTGCTTTTAGAAGGATGGCCTTTAAGTGTGGTTGTGATGAGTGTAATGGTGTACAGGATTGCACTTCTACAAGGTGGGCTGATTTTCAGTAGTATTGAGATGGTTGTTATTCTAACCAGGAAAGGTGATGGAAATCTGTTACTTGCTTCTCAAGCCAATTATCTGTTTCCTGCTGCTAGCAGAATCTATTAATTTCACTGGGGACTGCACATATTTTGGCCAGTGAGCCCTGAGTAATTACTGAATATTTAATGTTGTAAATGGCTGTCAAATGTATGAGATTAACAACTGACATTCAATTTTTGGGAGTAGCTATTGTTTGTGTGGCCTCATTGACTCATTACAATCAGCTATTAATACTTCCCTTTCCATAATGTGCCTGGTTTTAAAGAAAATTGAAAAGTATTTGGATACTTCTTGTGAAAATGAATGGAAATATAAAAATATATTGCACTGATCCAATCCATTCATTTTTTATTGTGGAATCGCACATTATTCTATAATGTAGACCAATTGCCATTAGCGGAAAGAAACACAAGTGCAACCCAAAGTTCTTCTTTTTATATTCTCTTGTAGAACTCATAGCCATGGGACATTATATTGGGATGTAAAATCATTAATGCTGTGGAAATAACAAAGGTGTCAGTATCCTTTCTCTTCTTAGCTTTCTGCTCTTAGAGCAGCAGTAATTGTGTGATTCTTTTGATCTTCAGAGGTATTTCTCTTTCATGTTTCTTCAAAAAAATGGGATCCATTAGCAAAACCCCCCACAAGACGGGCAACATCATGTAGGTGTCAGTAGAAGAATCTTAAAAGAAGGATTGAACCTTTGACCTCATGGACCAAAGGGAATTAGGCTACCTACCAGGAAGAAAGACTCCCCCATCTAAGAAAAACCTTAGATGCACTCAGCTGATGCACTTTATTTGTCATAAAGTCTAAAGTGAAAAATGTGTTTAACGTAAGCTCAGTAGTTTATTAAATAATACATGTTCATTATCTTGCTGTATGAGTGGGATCATCCCAGAGAGGATATTATACACAGGATGGGCAATTTGAATTTTGTGCTGCACATTCTTTATGTCACTTTGTCAACGATGAGATTTGGAAATTAAAATTGCAGTTTTTGTGCTTAGTTTCTGAGTCACATAGTTGTCCTCAGTAAAAGCAACATTTCTGTGCCAAATGTGTTCTTCATTTCATTCAATTTAAGGCCACAGCTACTGTAGATCTGCCCATTAACTTTGAAAACTGTAAACATCTTAAACACATGGATTTGTCTGCATGATATACTTCAGCTTTAATATGTTTTAGTCTATTTCTAAATGAACTGTGTCAATATTATGCATCTCATAAACATTACAGTGCATACCAGATTTACTACCAATAAAGTGTGAATGAAAAGCAAAAAATCTCCAGGATTTCTCAGGTGAACAGTCTATTAAAGTGGGTCCATTAAAAGGAGAAGCTGTAGAATGAGACTTTTAATAGGCACACATTTTGAATTTCAGTAAAATCGTTCTTCTCAACTACACTATATTTTCTTTTTACTTTCATAGGAATAGTATTTGCCACACATGTGTTATCAGCAAAGGATACTATTTTGGATCAAATAAATTAATACTTCTGAATGCTCAGAAAACCTGATAGGTACAAGAATTCCATATTAAACAAGACTCTTCATAAAAAAACAGAACAAAACTGGAACACTTAGGGGGTTGCATGATATTTATACATTTTATTAGTGTAATATAAAAATATTTGAGACTAACATACAGTATGTGTGTTTGCCTAATTGCATTTTACTAACAAAATCCTAATTCAAGCATAACCTGAACCTAATCTCAGTCATAGTCTGAAACACACCTTTAACCCTAACCTCAATTCAAGGGTTAATACCATCTAATAATATAAGATAGAAATGTTTAGGAAATCATTAATAAAATGTTAAGAAATTGCTTACGGGTAGTGTTTGATTGATACCTTAACTAATGGTTTGTTAAAAAACTGCTGTGCGTTCACACATAAGAATAAGAATGAGAACGAGAACATTTTGTTTATGAAGCACCTTTCCAAACCCATGGTTACTGTACTGTACATAATGATAAAAAAACAAAGTAAAAGAAAAAATTCAACAAAAACATGTTAAAAAGTAGAGCACTTACACACAGGCCCTAGTTAAGAGGTGTGCTTTTTAAGTTTAGATTTGAAAAGAGTTAAAGAATTTGTCTCTTAAAGAGTCGAAGGAAGAGCAAAGGGCACTATCACCCAAAGTGCAAAATTTAGTCCTGGATCCAAAGAGCAAAGGACCAGCCTCAGCTGTAAAGAGCCTATGGGAGGGAGTGTAAACATGGAGGACTTCAGAGATGTATGATGGAGCCAGATTAGTTAACGCCTTTAAACTCAGTAACAGGATGTTGTATAGCATACGTGACTATTAAATATGTGAGTAGGCAACCAATGTAGAAACATAAGTGAGCTGCCAAGGTCTGGTGTGTTTACGTTAGCATATTTAAGTTTTGGTACCTGCAAAGTCCAGTATTTCTACCAGTGCTGTGATTTATATTAATGCACACTGTGCAGCACATTACAATGTTAAGGAACCACAGTTTTTTTTAAAAGTGTTTAGTAATGGGAAGGAAGTAAATAAGTCCCAGTTTTTCCCATTTCTACCTGACTGCAATATGAGTAATAGAATTAATCCCAACAAAGATTAAAACATATTTAATAGGTTTTTTTTCATAATTGAGCAGAATATAATTTCTTCTAGTTATTTGTCCAAAGCAAAATAGTGTCTTATGTAATGTATATATACAGTACATAGACAGTAACATGGACTTCGACTGATACAATATGGCTGTAGGTGCTTTCCTTTCAACCAAAAACCCTCCCATTTTGAAATGTTGGCACACTGACAGTGTGACAAATCACTGGAACAAATGCTAAATAGTTAAATGGACAGGTGATGGATGGCCTCATAAGCCTTGCAGGGCAGGCTGTGTGAGATACTAATTGGTTCTGTGGAACTGTTTTTTAGTCAATAAATTCACTTGAGATTTTTTTTGTGTGTGTAAGACATCCTTAAAGAATGCTGTGCTGTTCCTTGTTTTTTTTGTGAAGCTCCAGACCACCAAGATCTCACTACTATACTGTATATAGTGAAGAACAGTCTTCCTGATTTACTTAACTTACTGTATAGCAGACAAAAGGTTACTCAAACGTCTTTAAAAATGGATTTTGTTTTAACATTATTTCTGAAACTGTCCATCATTACATTTTTAGTTATATGTGATGAATTAATATTGAGAAACATTCTTAAATGCTACCTATCAGAACTCTACTCTCTAATTATTTAGCTAGTTATACACAGCTTGACTTTTCTTTACCATGGGAACTAAATGGCAGATGAAATACCTGACACTGAACTGATTAAATCCACTTTAAAATAAACTGAATTGCAATGTTTGAATCAAGTAAAACATCAGTTTGAAATAAAAATGATTATTTTTTACTCTGTGTACTCGGAAGGATAACCAGTAAAGGCCAGTGAAGACCGAGGTGGCATACCACTGATATTTTGTCAGAAACCTAAGCTACCAAAAGTAAATACCAGGATTGCCTTTTACTAAACTGTAATAAAATAACATTGACATACTTCTAACGAGCACAAGCATCTCGGTATTGACAGAGTCTACAGTAAATGAGAGTATTAGTCTTTTGGTGGAAAAATATTCTCCTGTGATTGAATGAGTTTAAACCTCAAATTTCTACACAGGTAAAAGAAAACATCAAGACATTCATCCATGTAGCTGCATCTTAAAGCAGAAGTCATCAAGCACCAAAAATACCATGGGAAAGCACATTCGAAATCTGATGGGACCCAATGAGTATTGCTTCTGATTTATTGACATTTTTCTGCAAGAAGTTGCAGTTCATTTTATATTGAATTTCAGTCATTCAATTTAACAGCGCAGAGAGCTCCAGACATAGCTGGTATTATTGAAAAATAAAGCTGTGTATCATTAGTGTTCTTTGGAAAATCTAATGTTATGACACTGAATAATTTTTCAAAGTGTAAGGAATGCAATATGCATAGATTAGAAAGCGGACTGTATCCATAATATGACACCATGATGTGTTTTTCTGGATCTTACTACAGTATGTCTTAATTTGCCAAGCTTTTCATTATATTGAATCCATTTCTAGGGATTTATTTGAAACATGCTACTCTATTGTTTTCCCATTCTGATCTATGCATGTGTCTTTCAATCAAAAGCAAAGTAAAAAAAAAATTGATATTGTGTTTATTATTATTTCAATAAGCATAAAAATAACTTTAGTCCAGTTTCTAATTCAGGGGAGACATTACATAGGATGGGAATTTTAAATTATCTAATGGTTTTTAGGTTAAGCTAAAAAAAGAAAGTTACAGTATCATGGGTTTGTCTTATGCCAGTCTAATAAGGAACCCCATGAGAAATCTACCATAAACATGATTTATTCCTTAATCTTGTCAATGACTTGTTTAATCTATTCTTTGCATGCTACAGCGTGGTGTTCATACACTTCATTTGGTTATCATTCTTCTCCATTGAGAGACAAATGCTTGGGTTCCTTGGAAACAAGGCCCTGGCTAACATTCTTTGAGCTGATGGATTGAAACAGACCAAAGGATATCTTTCCTCAACCGTTTCAAATTAATCACTCCATGCCTGTGCATGTAATTTTAAGTACAATGCCTTTTTAGACAATCATACAGACTATAATCTTTACTACATAGCTATATTTTCAGTGCTTTTTGGCATTGGATTACCAAAATGTCTTTCTCATATAAAGGAAAAATCAATAGTTATTTGAATTTTTAGATACATCTTGTTCTCCAGTTGCATTGGTGTGATCAAACAAAGTGCATATTACATTATGGCAGGGGTTAAGAGCCTTTCCTTTAAAAAAGACTGGGTAGATCTGTAGCATTTGAGAGTGCAATGAAAGCATTCAGTGCCTTACTGCTGCTTTTACTCAGACTCAGCGGCTCCTTCGAAAAGGGTCATGGTCTCTTAGGAGGAAATATATTATAAATATTTTAGTTTATTAATATAAGGAATTGTGACTATACACCAAGAAGAGCAAACAAATGTTATGTGATTTCTGATACCCTGTTCTATTTTTATGCACTGGCTAACTTGGGCTCCTGTCTAGAATATCCAACAAGTAGTTTTGCAGCAGTAAAACTGGATACAGAATGCAATTGATGGTGTGACTTGTGTTTCACCATGCACACAGATTTTGAGAGCTTGCATTTATTATTAAAATGTAAATTGGCATTCAGAACCAGTCCTGTATTACATAGTATGGCAGAGCAGTAACTCCTGAAAAGCTTCAAGTCCTCTGCACAAAAGTACATAATAGATCACATTATGTGTAAAGGTAATTTGTACCCACTCTAACTCGATTGCTATTGTTAGTTTTATTCAAAGTTCATAATTGCCTTTTATATGGTCCTAAAAATATCCCCTCTTTTTCATTCATCACACAGATCAGCTTATTAGCTTCCCAGCATGGCAGAATACTGAATTTCAGGTTTCATTCTCTCTTGGTTCACCCCGTGGCTCTAATGATGTCAAGACCTGACCAGCGTCTGTCATTCGGCTTGGAATTCAATATCAGCTGCTGCTGCCTAACTTCAAACCACTGGCCTTCTGGGCGCAAGTCATGAGTTACCCATCTCTCCTGCACATTGCCAGTGCATTGTCTTTTCCTGTTAAATCATAAATAATAATAGTTCTGAAATCTCTGGCAGTCCTCTCTTCTTAAAGCCATTCCCTTGTTGTCATGTGTAGAGCAGCAATCTCCTGCCAAACTTCTATATTTTAATGTTTTATATCTCCTTCTGTATCCTGTAGTGCCAGAAGGTGAGAAAACAGAGAAGCCAGAGGGAAGGTAGTTATCCGCTAATAATAGAGACCCAGCGGGCTCAGTATTCTACAAAGTTCACATTTCTCTCACCTTCATAAGCTGACACGTTTGCTTTGAGCTGTTAATTGTTTTTTGCACCTTAACATGAAATACGACCCTAGCAATTCACATAATTTACCCTAGAATGTGTGAACCTTCTATACAAAGGTATAACATAAACATGGTATAACTAAATATTCCTTTTTGAGGAGCACAATTTTACTTTTTTGAATCACAAATTTGTTTGCATAGACATTACTGGGATCCTTTTAGGAGAAATCGACAAATGTATTTTTATGTGTCTTTTGAGGTATCAAGAAAAACAGAAATATAAAAAAATGCCAAAGAAAACTCATATGACCCTTCTACAATAGCTGTTATTTCAGCCTGATCTTGATCTAGTTATGTATCTTTTTCTTCTTTGCTCTCATTTTTAGTCATCTTACAATAACAAGTAATGCAGCATGATAGTCCTGAGTGATATATGTCTGCTCCAATAAAAAAAGTACAAGCATGCTGTCCCATATTAACTGTCAAAATGACATGGACTGTAATATCTTCTGTTCTACCACAATATATGTCAATAGATGGAACAAGGGTCCCCTATGATTATATGTACTGTGAGCTTTCAAGCTGAATACTATTCTTAAGGGTAATCAGATTATCCAGTTTACAGCTAGTTTTAGTCTTGGTCGTCAATTATTCTCACAGTACGGTACGTTGACCCAATAAATTTCAGCAGTTCTTCCTTGGCCTCAGGAGCAAAGGGATTATTTTTAACATATTAATATATTAATTCATTGCTCTGTAAGGATTACAGGAACACAGAGAAATCCAACATACAGTACATTTCCCTGGCAAAATATCAGAGAATAGTGTGCTCAGTATAAAAGGTATATCCTGTCCAAAGAAATAGGTATGGATTGTCATGTGGTACAGATGCAGCCATTCAAAGTGAGCGGTACAGACACGTACCGCAGGTAAGATGACACGGGGTACCGCGGTGCGTGATTGGTTGACCGACAGGGGCACTCGTGGTCCGTTGGTCTGTCGTAGAAAGACTTACTGTAAACGTCTTTACTGTGCCCGTTGTAGATATTGAATTTTACCACTGAAGGGAAATCTTAGTAGCTGAGCATAAAAAGAATAGGAGCATACTGTAACGCGTGTGAAGGCCATAAACGATATTAATTTTGGAACATAAACATACAGTATATAGCTGGTCTTGGTACTTTAAAGAAAAAAATACACACCAGTATTCCATTTCTCCCTAAACATTGTAAGCTTCGAAGTCTTTAACTAACGTGATACCGGAGTCAACAAGCATACTTTTAGAATTTGATTAAAAGGGAATATAATATGGAATCGCGTATCTAAAGAATTTAATAACGGTATGATTATATCCGTGTACTGCGACAGGGCTGTGTAGGGCTGTTTTGCCTGCCTGTTCATGCGAGCTGTCTTGTAGCCTACTGGTCTAGGTGTGTGACTACCAACTGGCAGGTTGTGTGTTCGAATCACGCTAGTGCTGGACTTTTCTTTTAACAAACATTTCTTCGAAAAAATAGGTGACACCTATAGGTGATCACTGCGACACTGATCATTCATCTCTAAATAAACTTTATTTTATATAGCGTTTTAAGCGAATAGGTAATTAGATTGCTCATAAACCTAATCGCTTTTTCTACATAAACACAGCGTGATTGCTCTCTGAAAATGCTTTTCCTTAAAGCGATACTATTGAGGGAGTAGCCCAGCTACCACTTAACACTGTACTTCCTACTTTGAATACCTGTGAGACCGGTTTAATTCGTCACAGCCAGCACTCCGGGAGTTCATATTGCTTGACTAATTTTAAAAACTAAGTTATAAATGCAAACACTTCCTCGGTGCGCTGCTCTGGTACGCCGGGTCTTACACAGTGCCTCACAGTGTGTTTATGTAGAAAAAGCGATTAGGTTTATGAGCAATCTAATTACCTATTATTTTAAAACGCTATATAAAATAAAGTTTATTTATGATAGGTGACTATTCATTGTTATTAAAAAGACTTAAATTCGATCATGTCGTGATATTTAGAAATATAAATTTGTTTGGTGCGAGTGAGGTTTTATTTAATCTCTGTCCAAGGGAAACGTTTCATTTTTCGGTTTTTATGTTTTTTTATGGTCAGAAATTAGAGATCTCTTTTGGAGACCTTGGGTCTTCTTTGTGGACTGCTTCTGTTGTGAAGATGACCAGTTTATACATTTCTATAATGTATAATTAGCTTTATACACTTTTAGGACAGTTTATTTGTTTTCATAACTATTTCCATTACTGTAACTTACCACGTTACAGTAATTCTCTAATAAGCGTGATCTAATAATTATGCACTACTTTGTAGGAAAAGGAAATGCAATCCCAGGTTGCCCAATAATTATAGTCTAGTTTTTAAATCTATTAAATCAAGGTACTGTACACACAGTGAATCCGATGGTAGCATCTGAAGTAAACAGGAAGGCTCTGTTTTGTTTTATCAAAAGATAAGTACTGATTTTTGCCAAATTTGATACACTCAGCATGTAGACTCCAATCCACTCGTCCGTGTATTATATTGCTTCATTATGGCAGAAGAAAGTAATATTCAAGAAAGGGCAAAGGAGACATCCCAGTTCTCCTCATCTGTCAGTTCAATGCATTGCTGTTTCAACTCAATCCCCCAAGGAAGAGCGAGTTTAATGCAGTTGTGACTGAATTACAGAAATGCATTTTGTTTTAAGCATAAACAGAGACAAAAACTAAAGTTTTTTTTTTTATCTTATCAGTCACCCTGCCAAGTAGACAGGAGACCTGTCTCCTGCTAGAGCATTCACAGCCAACTTTCTCACCAGATCTCACCAGATCTCACCAATCGCATTAAACCTGATAGACAAAATGTAGAAAGACAGTATGAGGATCCCTCCAACACTGAAAAATTCTAGGATGCTGAAATCAAGAAAAAAAAATCAGAATATGGCTTTAAAAAAATTAAATGGATCTACATAAAAGTATAATAATATTTGATAAATGCAGAACAGTGTAGCAAAGAACATATAATAAAACATATGCATACATTTCTCTGATATTATTTCACATACTGACATATTGTGTTTTTTCTTCTTACTTTATTTCAAATTGTCTTCACTACTGAAACACATAAAATAATTACAAAAGATAATCAAAGGATAAAGGAGGATACAGTTTTTTTATTAAAAATCCCATGGCAGAAACAAGATTGCTATCTGAATCATTTGTAGGAAGTATTGTCCATTTTTTAAATCTGCGCTTTTGTAATTTTATTACCTTTTCTTTTCATTTCCCTGTTGTGGAATTATTTTTTAAGTCGTTTTAAGTACTTTTACGACTTCATATTTTATTTTTTACAAATGTAAACTGCTGCTGTGAACTTACTGCTTAAACAATTATTCTGGTTGTACAGTAAAAATTAGATATCTGAAGTATTCCAAGAAGATAACGTATGATAGGCATGGGTATCATACGTGATGAGTTAATTTCTGGTAGCATTTGTAACAGAGATGTAAATCTTGTATCCCTTGGAGAGCTTTCCTTTCAGATGCTTCAGTTTAGCTTTGTCTTCTACCATTGGGCAAAGTGCTACATAAATAGGTGCTGTCAGGATCTGTCTCCATGTCTCCCATGTGTGAATAAGCAGGAGGCAAATTATACCACTTGGGACCTAACACCAGTACAGTTATCACTAGTGTGCTTAAGAAAAGTCCTGCTGGTATTTTATGTAAAATTATAATAGTTCATTTTTTCCAGTTTAACAACAGACAATTATCAGACCTGCTTGTCCTCTGTTATTAGGTCTCCAATTATAGGAAAACTGATGAATTGTCTTCTTTTCCTTGCAATCACCAGCAACACTCTATAGTTATTGTCCTTAACTGTATAATATGTTGAAAACTGTCATTACCATTTGACTGTTCTCAGTAATCCTATAAAGATATATCTTAATTTTAAATGTATGTATTCTCTAAAGTACAACTTTGTAAATGGCATGATCAGTTGTCACGATTATAGTCCCTTAAGGGTGCTCCGGCCCTTTCACTTCAGACTTGATTATGTGCACCGACCCCTGTTCCCAGTCCACCTTAAAAGCCAGGAGCTGACGTTCGTCCGGGGTCTGCATCTGATTTCCGTATCGTGCGAGTCCGGGACCTGGAAGCGCCTGGTCCTGTTAAGGTTTTAATCTCTGTTCCCATTCCCTGTCCACCGGTTCCGACCCAGTTCATGTTTTTAATTCCTTGTTGGATGGATCACCTGGCTATGGACTTATTCTTGTGTTTTTGGATAACCCTCTGGATTACTTTTGGATTGTTTGCCTCGGCCACACCTCCCTGGATCACCAGCACTGTATGGACACACCCCCCTGTTTTCAGCCCTGTTCCTGCATTTTCCGTAGTGTATTCCTTCCTCACTATTCTGGATTGTGTTGTCCGCATAGGGTCCGGAAAGAACTGATCGTTACATCAGTACTGGGAATTTTTAGACGGTCTTTTTTGCTTTTTTGCCAGTAAGAACGTATAATGTGTTCTGTACAATGATTCATTCATCCTTTCGTTTTCTGTCATAGTGAGGGTTGTGGCACTTTATGTACATCTGTATTCACATCTTACTTTGTAATTTAAAAAAAAACAAGATGGGTTTGATTATGAAAAACTGAATTCCTTCAATATTTACAAGTCTTGTATATTTAGTGACTTGTGCACTAAATATCAGATATTCTGAGCATGAAACCTGTCAATTGTAACTGCAAGCAATTTACCAAATTTTCATCAGGAAAAACTTTTTGTAGCAGGTGCTTTGTCATTAACTGAACAGACCTAACATAGATTTGTCATAAATAGGGTTGATCAGTATACTGTAGTAGGATGTGTGTCCACCATTGTAAGCAATACAATATATTTGCAACACATGGTTTGCAGTACAGTGCAGATGCTGTTTTATAGGATTCAATTTCATAGAATCTATCAGGTCTCTCATAGAACCTGTGCATGTGCCTGGTCACTGGAACCTACATGCTATTCCAGGTTTAGCCCAGAGATCTTCAATGGGGCTGAAGACTGGCAAGTAAGGCATTCACAGCAAAATGGTTACATTCTCATCTTGCTAGAAGGTGCTGCTCATGCTATACATTGTCCTGTTGGAATGTTGTCAAGAGCACATTCCCTGAGACTTGTAGCCATTCGTGTAGTTGCTGTGCAGTCAGATATCTGGTAAACACTAATCACTACAAGTGGATTCCTGTAGCACTAGACAGTCTTGGCCAGGCCATCACTCTTCGAATGCCTCATTGATCTCAGCGAAGTGTTGTGAGTACTTGTTTCCCAGAGTGTGGCTAATTGTTCATGGACTGTGCTTGGCCTAATATCTGGTTAGGTTAGGAATTGCTAACAGTGAATACCCCAGACAGAAAGCAATATCACTCTTAACAACAGGCATGTCATTCAACAGGTTAAATAGCCTCATCAATGCTACCAATCATTTTTTCACCAAAGAGATGATTTGGTTCTTTTACAACATTGAGACTCAAGGGATTTACAGTCAATAGTAAATTATCAATTTATCTAATACATGCCAGAAAGAATTAACCAGTTTCCATAATTTACCTTATTTTTTACAGAGCTACATGCATAAATAGATATATTTCTTACTTTCAGTATATTGTGTATACATTTCCCATCAAGAAATAAAAACAAATATGAAATATAATACAATGCATACATTATATGTGCTTATGTGTGATTATGATTAAAAATTATTCAGATTGTACTGTACCTTTTTCATGAGTGATAATGTCCCTAAATAAATCACACAACAACTAGATAAATACTCTCAACTAGAAAGAGAAATTTGAAGGCAATTGAAAATGCTTCGGAGACTGTTATTTTATTTTAATGAGAAAAGCATTTAGTTGTTTAAAGCTGGAAATTGCTCTTTAAATGTTTGATTTTCACCAGCTACAAATGCCATTTATGTTGATGCTTTGCTGTAATATTATAGCAGGCAGGAAATCTTCGCAAATACATCACTCTCCTGCCACGGCCTGGAGTTTAATTTTGTTAAAGTCTGGGCAGATTACCAGCTTTCTGTATTCTTGTCATTTAAAGTGGCCGGTGCAGGAGCTGAGTTGGAAAAGCACATTGATAAGGGCAGCTGCTCTTTGGAGATTTCCCAAGAGGAGACAAGAGACAGCCTGCTAAAACATGGCTGGCAGCAGGTAAATTCAGAAGGCCACCTCTATTCTACTGCAAAAGGAAGGATTTGATTCTTCCATCATCTGATAGGTACTGTAGCTTACACACTGGGAGACTATGAACTATTGGTGGCAGATCAAAAGGCCTAAGGGTTACCTTGTAATTAGTTTTTTGGCGTAATGATAAAAACAGGTTACATATAGAAAATTTAATCTGCAATCTACGAGACTGACATGTCAGATACACTGTTATAATTAAGCAGTAGTGGTAATGAATAAAGCATCCATGTTATTGTATTTGTCTGTTAACAGATGGTGGCAGAATCAAAAGGCTTAAGGTTTTCGCATGGTGGGAAAAGTTTAATGATGTATTTGACAGAGTGTGTATGTGTGGAGAGGGAATAAGATTCAGGGTGGTGGGTTCTGTCTAAATAAATTTGTGATGTACAGTACCTGCTAAAGTGTCCTTGTGGAATGTTCTAAGCAGAAAGGATGACTTAGATAAAGTGGATTTGGATTTTAGAAAACAAAAATGGCATTAGAAAGAGAGACCAACAATTTCCAGTAGCATGATGTTTTAATTAACAAAATCATGATGTGTGCTCACTTTGTGTATTGAACTTTCAAAGCCTTTTGGAATAAGAGTGTGATATTACATAGACGGTCTTAATAGATTACTTCTCTAAGGAGACTTTTAATGGAACAAAATATGCTCCTGCTTGAAGCATGTTGAAAGGAACAGTTTCCCATTGGGAAGATAAAAGATTATTTCTGGCTTAATTTCTCTTATATATAAAGAAAAAGCAAGTGATTAAAAGCTTTGATCAAATATTTCATTGATTATGGGATTTTAAGTGAGAACTAATTTCCTGGACAGCAGAAAGCTATTACAAGTAAATTGAACTTGTTAAAGAGAAACAAGAGTATTGTAAAAAATAAAGTAGACTCACATATTAATTAGAGTTTCCAAAAGAACTTAAAAGATATAAAGCATGGTGTACAGTGCTGGATCTTTAACGTTCTTTATACAGTAGGGTTTCGATATCTTTTATATGATATAATGATATCATTTTTTAATTCGATGAAAGAAGAGCATTAGCAGGATGAAAATGAACTGAAGGTTGTTAACCGCAACTTTCAAATTGGCAGCAGAACACAAAATAGAATTATGACACTAAGTTAGCTAGTGAGTGAGCCTCTCCCTGCCCCCTGCCCAAGTGCTCACTACACAGCATCTGCATCTCAAGGTGTTTATTTTTGGATTTTAACAAATGCTTCTGGTTCTGCATCAGTGCAGTGGGGAATGGCAGGATGGAGACAACTTACTTACAGTTTATTGCCCATTTCATTACAGTGGGACACGGTAATCACAGAAGCAATGAGAGAAAGTGCAGGTATCTGCTGGATGCAGAGGAGGAATTCATGTTTATTTGAGCAGATTACTAAGTTTGTGATTACTGTTGGGTTTATTTTAGTTGATTAAGGTTTTTTAAATTAACTTAAAGCCAATACATTAGTACTCTAATTATAATGGTTAATTAATTATAAGTATTAATTATAAGGGAGGGTTACTTTTGTCTTGTACCCATTTTTTGTGAATTTGACTATTCACAACATTTCTCAGCACTGAATCCTTGTGAATGTTGAAATCCTGCTGTATTCTATTGAAGCTGAAATGTATAGAAAAAGTACCTGTCTTGACTCACAATGTCAGAAATGTACATGATTCCTATATACAGTACAAGCAGATACACAATGCAGTACAATAACAGACAGCAGTTACTCATAATTATAGTTATTCCAACACAATTCAGAGGCTGCACACTAACCTTAAAAATGTCAAAGATGGAGCACAGACAAACATTTTAACCTTTAATTACAAACAGAGGAAAGATGCATGAAGCAGCTGTTATCATACATTGATTGTTGTAGGCACATCATTCTGTTTGGTACAATACTGCCATTCTTCACTGGGACGCAGCACTTCCCTTATAAGTACCTGTCAGTACTTTAAGATTGCTGTGTACAGTGACTTGGCTGCCATACATTACATGGAGGGTTGGAACATGATCTGTCTGCAATTGTACGGCAACAGTGGGGCTAACTGTGTCGGCAGATTTGACAATTTGATCTAGGCTTTCTCCAAAAGAACATGCCTTAGAAAAAGAGAAAAATAAACAGTAACTCAATGACCCTCTGTAGCCTGTGACCGAATCTACAAGTGATTGACTTTGTCCAAGATTCTTTTTCTATCCCAATTGATGTTTTTGCAAACTGCCCTGCTGGGAGATCAAGATGTACATTCCTTCTCTAAGCCATTGGATGTTATACTTGAGAGAGCTTATAATGGAAGTGACAGTGGGAAAAGATCTAGGGTAAATTGTTGGCCTGTGCTCAGATCTTCTCTATCCATGAAACTACACATGAGATGTCAGAGGTTATTGTACATCCTTTACAAGTTGTAATTGCCCCATTGGGAAAGACAAGCAGCACTCCCCAGATGACGTTTGGCACTTTTGAGTCTTGTTTATATTAACCAGTTTTTATTGATAAATCTTTTATTCTAAAGTGATAAATAATTCAAACAACATTTTTCAGATTGGATGGATTAAGTGAAACAAAACAAGGATTTTAAGTAATACCTCTTAGCTCTTACTAACCCTGAATCTTGTACATACAGACAAGATTAACTTTCAGTGGCCTATAGATTATTGATTGCCTTATAATGAAGTGCTAAAATTACACTTCCTGACAAGAAATTCAAAAGCCCCGTTAGATTAGTTTAACCTTGGTTGCTATACTTGTAAAGTCACAGCACATTTATTTAAAGTTATTAAACTACTTTCAGCAGTCATGGGGTTTTTTTTCATGTTGAGATTTGATATCTTTTTGTTTTATCAGGTGACAGTGATCTTCTGCTTATCATGGAGGGCAAGAAAAGAATGGAACCCATTAATGGCTCAGGTAATTGCATTGCAGGAGAGAGGCAGGAGGATATGTGCTGCAGATAAAATCTGAAAAAAGAAAAACGAAACACTGTAAATGATATCAGAGAACAACAATGTAATTGCGTTAAGTTAAAAAAAACTGTTTGGAAAGAAACTAATGATTCTAAAAGTTACAGAGGTTAAAAAAAGCTCTTTTCTGCCAATTTTTATATTTTCCTGTGCTAATCACCAGTAAGATGTTGATCTGAAATGTGACAATTAAGCATGGCAGAAAGCTGCAAAAATAAAAGGGTCTGGTAAGAAAAAGGTATACATAATTGCCTGAAGTGCAGATAAACATGTTAAAGCAACCAGCCCTTCTAAAAAAAAACCTCACATTAACAGCATTTTGTTGTACCTTGTAACAGTTCAGATAATCTATTTATAAAGAATCCAGTTAATTCAAACTCCATAAAACCATCTGTTGCTTCCATTTGTCTCATTTAATAAAGTGAAGTTTTTCATGTCAAATAAACTATTTATTTGTTTTAGCATTTTATTACCTTTTCAGTAATGCATCAGTATATGCAAATTCACTTGTAAAGCCTTTGTAACCTCTTCCTTAAAAACACTATTCGTTTATTTTCAATAACCATGTGATAAATGATGCTTACTAATGGTTAATTACAATTGGTTATTAATTGCGTTCAGGTATTTGCCATTTATAAGTACTTTGTAAATGGCTGATTCAGTGTTAACAAATGTGTTTGCTATGCACTTAGAACTGTGATTTGTACCCCCTACAATAGTGTTGTTTTCTGTTTTCTTTGATATAAATTTGGTATTGTATTTATCCTAAAAGAAATGACTGAACACCACAAGGCTCAAGGTGTGTGAAAATACATGCTGACAACATTCTTCAAAAGAATTTAAACTTTGATGGAGCTACACTAATGTGATACAAGTAACTAGTATAATACATTAATTAGAAAATGTGTTTGTTACAGAAAAAAAAGAATTATTGAGCCCTATAAACAGTCTGGGACTGATTAAAGATTCAACATAAGCATTATGCCCCAAAGCAACATGTTACAGTGATTCAGGAAAAAGTGAACAGTAAAAAATATAAATTAAGTATAATAGCCAGCCTTATGTGCCCTTCATCCCAAAAACTTTACAATCCACTGAAAATATTTTATTTATTATAGAAAAAAATCACAGTGATTGCATTTTTTGTGTTCTACAACTTTTTTAAAAAAAAAGATACACACAACATTTTTTGCGTATTGCCTGTTGTTTGTCATCAGTGTCAGAATGGCATATGGTTTTGGTATGGTCAGCTGGATAGTTGACACAGTAGTTGGCCCCAGAATACTAATGAGAATGGAATTTAAACAAGGTTAAGAAAAGAAAAAGAAAAAGTCCTTATCTATGACCTTTTCTGTGCATGGTACTACTTTCATTACATCCACCACAGTTGAATGAGTTTACACTAGAGCTATTTACAATGTTGCCTTGCAAGGAATCATTCTGTATTGTGTGTTTCAAGGATCTGTTAATTGGAGTGCTTCAGTCTGATAAAAATATTAAAATAAAAGACTGCAAATATAGAAAACTGTGCCTAGTAATGTTTTCATTGTTCTTATTTTTTACCTTTTGCATATAATCAGATTCATGTTTTATTGAACTCGCCACAGGTTTTCTGTCAATAGGCAGTTCAAAGGAATGAGTTTCTGGGTATTATTAAAGGTGTCTGACTTACTTTAAATCACAGGGCTACCATAAGTGAAATGTACAATTTCAGCTTTTCTTCCTAATGTTTTGATTCTACTGTACCTTTCAAAAACAGTAAAAAATATGTAAATATTATTTACTGAAGTTTAAAACAAAGATCTAACAGTCTGAATATACTCTTGAAGAAGAATTAAAAAATAACTCATTTACTAGTAAATAGCATTGATTCATTCATCCATTTTCTAACTGCTTCATCCAAATCAAAGATGTGCTTTTCAAAGTGTTGAAGCAGAAAAATACAGGTTAATTGAACATTAAAAAACAGTATTCAACTTGTCTGAAATAACCTGCAGGTTTTTGGACCACAAATGCTTTAATTTAATTTTTGACATGGAACTGGTTGTCAGCATGAGTATTATTAGTATGAGACACCTAGCTTTTGGCTTGTGGAATGTGAGACTAGAACAAGGATAATACAATATAGCATTCTCTTTCAAGTTTAAGATCAGTGGGTTAAGCACTAGATGAAAAGCTTTGGTAGCACAAAAAGGAGTTTACCATGTTGGATAAAGCTGGCAAATCCAATACATGCAGTTGAATTGAAGATGACATAGTCAATAATAAGTAACTTAATAAGGACTTCCGGTGGCCTCCAATAATCTGATGAATTAGGTCTGTCTTTGATGTTTTAACAGAACAAAGGTTGGCCATAAGTCTTTTTGTGTGAAGGCAAACAGTAGAAACTGAGTAAGACCAAAGTAATCCTCAAGGATGACAGAGTAAAGAGACATCGGAGTCAAACATGCTGCTACTTCTTTCCATTATGCATTCAATTTAATTCCCTATCAGAATGCTCATGTTGCAGACATTATTCAAAGTATTCAAAATTGGAGCAAATAGGGACATACAGTAGGAAACTGTACCATATTTCCAGCAATGTTGTTTGCAAATTTTATATCCAGAACCTTAGAAATCCTAATTATCACCAATGCAGAGCTTTATCTTAATGTAACGAGTCCGTTTATAACTACATCTAATCAGGGTCTGAGGAATTACTAGCTTTAACTAATTATTAGTGTAAAAAGACTTTCTTAATCTATAAATACTGTATTTTGGGAAATTATCTTATTTAAGAATACGAAACACATTCATTCATACTAGCAAATTGAAATGAATATTGATGTGTACTGATAGGTTGCATCACAGTGTGGTATGGCAACTGCAGTATTGCTGTCCGCAAAGCCCTACAGCTGGTGTTGAAAACTGCCCAGTCCATCACTGGGGTTGCTCTCCCATCCTTTCATGATATTAATGACAGTCGGTGTTTGAGGAGAGATCTAAGCATCATCAAAGACCCCACACACTCCAGCTACAGACTGTTTGACCCTCTACCATCTGGAAAATGGTACCGGAGCATTCGGGCCCAGACTACCAGACTCAGAGACAGTTTTTACCCCCACACTATCAAACTATAAAACCCCCACCCTCTCTCACCTATGATCTGAACCCTTACGGTGGCTTCTCTCTTTATCAAAACTCAAATACACATTGAAATCTACTTCTACCTCACATTTCAAGAAGTTCACTTCCCCTCATTTTGTGTTTTTTATTGCATTCTGTTGATGTATGATTTTGCACAATTGTTGTTGTTTTGCACATTGTCTGTTGTCTCTGTCTTTCTTTTCTTATACAATTGTATTGTTTTATGTACTACTTACCATCTGAGAGCTAGCTAAATAGCATTTTGTTATACCATATACCTATGTATGAGTATAATGACAGTAAAATTGAACAATATAGGGGCAATAATAAACATATGTAGTCAGCACAATAATGGAAGCTTCTTGACTAAGATGGACAAAGGATGGTCCCTCCTGCAGAGTGGCAAAGGGTCACAAAAACACTTTGTGTCAGAAAAGTGATTTATATAATCTGAGACAGACAAATGATAATGATTTAAAGTATATACAGTATATACTGTATATCAAAGTAAAATTTATTTATTGTAAATACTATAAATAAAATAAATTATCTTAGATGTGTAAAGCACATATATCCCACGGGTAACATTTTTCATCAAATAATATTTTGATGATTGTTTAATTTTTAATATTAAAGGGTATTAATAAAATATATCAATATCAAAGGAAAATTAAATCCAGTTTATACTGTAGTAAATGCTAAATATTTGGTGAATATGACTTGTTTTGTGCTGCAGAAAAATATCTCTGCCCTACACAACAATTTTTAATAATGCCTCTCCTAGTTTCATATCTCTCAAACTTAAAATTCATGTCATGAACATGGAGGGCAACTTTAAATATGTGGAATGCAATATAAAAGACATTTCCTGGGAGACTTATGGGCTAGTGAAATGCTGACAGATGTGATGAGATATTCACATATTGATATCTAGCTTCACTTTCAAGTTATGGTATAATCATCATGAGCAAAATGGGGCTCCCTTGAGGCCTTTGAAAGCCAGCCACTATCATTTTGCTATATATAAGTAAACCCCAACATAGCTTTGTTTTTGTTCAATATTGCTCGTACCGTGGATGGCAGAAAGCAAGGTTTGCAGCAAGTTATGAAGAATTTTTTTTTACTATTTTTACAGTAAACATATAAAATATATACGCATACACAAAGGTACTTCAAGACCTCTCACAATCTAAAACAAGTTGCTAGTTATAGATATAGGACTGAAAAACCATCATTTGTTTTTTCACAAGCCTTGAGAAGTGAAACACCTATTTTTCATGCCAAGTAACAGTTTGAAGATGTCTGATTTCTTGAGCATGTGATGAAATGGTGAAGTGCAGTGTGCAGTATTAGTGAATTTCTGCATGCAAAGTGTGTGACAGAAGAACAAGTGGTAGTAAGTAGACTTACTGAAGGTAATTTTAGCAGACCAGGGAACGCCTTTTATGGCTCAGTAATAAAAGAGAAGGCTTTTTCAATGTCCTCTAAGTTTTTGTACACTTCCATATGCCTCCCTCAAATCAGTGGCTTATACAAAACAATTTGATTGTATTTTGAAGAGTATTGTCAAATAAACGTTCAGACGAGAAGCAGGACTGGGACATAAAGTTACCCTTTTTCAGTTTTCTTATCAGGCAGGTCCTGCAAGATTCTTTGGGATTCTCTTCCTTTGAAACCAAGGTCGGTTTCTCAGTTGTAAAGAAATATGGAAAGCCCCTTTAAACAACAAGTGTGATCCCCTTGATTATGTCAGTCATATGCAAGACCATATGACTAAATATTTACCACTATAGATCATGACCATATGGAAAAGGTTTAGTGGACCCCAAATAATACTAAGAATAGCAAGCAAGGGTGTGGGATCACACCCAGGAGATCTGGTGCTGGCAAGTTAATTGTATACTTGTTGGCAGGGACCCTATGAGGCAGAGGAACAAAAGATCACCCAGTAATGTATTAGAGCTATAAATTGCTTTCTGGGGAACAGAATCATGCTGCAGTTGAAATGTAGTGCTTAACGATTACTCAATAGTGTTGAATTCCATGTGGAATAAGAGATAAAAAGTATTTCAGTATGTCTCGGCTTCCAAACATGACAGAAAAGTTACTTGTGTGAACATTTTCTCAATAATTTTTGGTGAGAATTCTTCTCAAGGTTATTATAGACAACTGTGTATGACTCCTATTCTATTTATATGTCTGGAAACAATAATCAGAATTAACCTAGAGCAGTGGTTCTCAAACTTTTTGGACCAAGTACCACCCCTAATCCAACCAAAGCATCCAAGTACCACCTACAAGTCATCATCTCATAGGAACCCCAGAAGACCAACATGAGCGCGTGTGCACACACACTCACACATACATATAATAAATATTATAATAATAAACTTTATTTGATATAGTGCCTTTAAAGGTGGCTTCTCAAAGTGTTTTACAGAAAAAAAAACATTAACAACAACTCATAAAAAAGCACCATTTCAGTGAGAGGGGTGAGCCTGTTTAGTTAAGCAAAGCAGATGTGAATTAATTTTTCGAGCCTTGATACAATTCACAACAGAGTCTAACAGATAGTAAATCGTCAGGCATTTTCTTGACGGCAAAGGTCTCGCGGTAGATGTTGTAATGCGTATATTAATTTCTGGAGCAACTTATCTAATTCGTGCAACTACACCGTTATGTCGGCTTGTCATTGCTCTAGCACCGTCTGTACAAACTCAGACGCATTTTATCCAGTCGAGACGCATTTTATCCAGTCGAGGCCATTCTCTTCGATAAATTCATTCAGAAGCTGAAATATGTGCTCTCCTGTAGTTCCTGTAGGTAGCGGTTTACAGAACAGAAAGTCTTCATGGGACATGCCCTCAAACTCGTATCTAACGTAAACGAGCAAATTGGCCAAATTGACTACAGACTCATCTAATTGCAGTGAAAAACATCTGCTCATCTTAACGCGCTCTGTCAGTGTACTTTTGATATGATCCTTCATTTCAATAATTCTATGAATGACTGCGTCTTTCAGGGGGAGGGGGCAGCAGGTAGAGCTGTTAAGCAGCTTTTTCTCTACAGATAATACGTGTCAGCTCTTTTGCCAACGGTAAATAAGGTTCTTCAAAAATAGTGTAGGTTACCTGGTTTAGCAACCCGCAAGCTTGCATTTTCCGCGTTTCCGTTTTTATTTCTGTATTTATTTAAAGTTTTTATTTCATGCGCATGCGAGCAAAACACAGAGACACTCGGTGTATTTTTCTCAAATTAGAACAGTCATTAAATATTTTTCTGTTATCACGCTTTCGTGTGCTCACAAGATTACATGCGTTCGTAGCACGTATTTCTATGCATTCCTGTGTTTACAACGTTGGCATTGTTCCAAAATCACGCATATTCTCCTTCCTCCCTATTTGCTGGAGATACAGTAGCTTTTTTTAAATACAATTGGTCACTTGCATCCGTAGCACGCATTCCTATAGAGTGGTATAGAACTACAGAGTATCTCTTCTGTCCACTGAAGTATTAGCGCGCACTGTATCGTAGTACGTAGGCTGCTTATTCGACACGTATTAAAATACAAAATATGAAAACCCGTCCCGACTTTTCAGCGCACACGACACAGTTCCAGGGTCATTTGGCGTACAATCTGGCGGCACTCCACATACCACTGCCGGTACGCGTACCACAGTTTGAGAACCACTGACCTAGAGGATCATCTATCCTATAATAAAATGGGATCCTAGAAGATAGCCAACTTGCTAAAGATCTTGGAACAAAAAACAACAGTAATAGAAAACTAGATCTAATTTTTTTTTACTTTAGGCATTTAGGGAAATATCTGTGTTTGGTTTGTACATAGAGTTCAAAGAAATCGGATAAGGATTAAATGCTTATATTGGGGTGATGTTAGGAGTAGAGTACTACAGGGATCTGTATAAGGACCACTGCTCTTCCCATTTAATATACATTTGTAGATTCCAATATAATTAGTAAACTACTGAAATGTACAGAATGATGCCAAAATAGAATGACTGGAAAACACTGTGAATGAAATTCAAAACGTTTAAGATAAAATTCCAAAACACATAAGGTATAAATACAAAATAGGAAATGTTGAACTTATGAAAAGACTGAGATGTTTATGTTGACACATCATTTAAATCTTCTAGATAATGTGGAAAAGCAATAAAAAAACGAATGCAATCAAATCTAATTAAAATTGTAGAATTTTAAACAAAGGATGCTGAAAATGTACTCTAAAGGGCAGTTGGGTCTGGTGTGTCAGATATGGGTTAAACCACCAAAATGGGGTGGAGAGACTCCAGGTCCAAGGAAAATATGCACATCCATGAGGATATCAGGGGATTTATGTCACTTGAGTGAAGCCGGGCTTCCTTGTGTATAGGTTCCAGGGCATACTCTCCTGGTCGGCTCAGGGAAGCTAGATCCTCACTGTCAGGTGTGGCAGTGAGTAACAGTGTCTCACAGTGAGACTGGCCACATGCACTTTGCAGTTAATTCCTCAGTGCCAGGAGGACAGTGAACGCTCTGAGCGGTGGTCTTGCACTGAAACATTAGGTAATGTCCTCTCAGGTTTGAGAGAGTCCCTCTGTCAACGGGACATTGAAAGTGAGTCTTTCAGTAAGGCTTTTGCGATAAGGTCTCCCAGTGAGACCTCAGCTAACTTGTAAGATCCTTGCTGTCAAGGTACAGTGAGATACTGAGAAGGGGTTGGTTCCACGGCTCCATGGCCGAAACGTTGTTTTCTTTCTTCTTTTTTTTCAGCATGGAATAAACCTATTACTTGTTCCTTTACTGTACACTGTAATGTCTTAATGCATTGTGGACAGTTTTCCTAAGAAAGATTGTTTGAAATGGAATGAAGTTAGAAGACAAAAATGTCTTTGACACAGATATAAAAAGGACAATTTCAAGTGCAGGGGCTTACCTTCAAGTCCAAGTTGACACTAAACCTTATAATGACTGTCTAAGCAGAGCATGTGCATGGCATATGAAGTCAGTTACCCACCTGTCTGCCACTCTGACTTTGATAGATGCACATAGCTATTTCATAATGTCAGGGGATATTGAAAGTTCCTCTTTTCTAAAGAAGTAGTGAGTGACAGAATCATTAAAATACTTTCTTTCTAGTATTTAAGTGTAAAGAAAATAAAAACATATAAATTCAATTTTTAAAATGCAACACCATTATAGTAATATTATCAATATGATATACAGTACATCTTTGCTCACGTGTCTCAAAATTTAGATAAATATTAAAGTAATGGAAATATAAATAGATACATATTAAAGTATTGAAAGTATTAACAAATATTTCAGAATAATTATGCTGTATTATTTTCCAAACATTTTATGTAAATCTACGTATGGAAGAGATGATTTTCAAAATCTGAAAATTGTTTTGTGTACAGAAAGTGTGCACCAGTAGCCCATTATTTTCTTTCAATTTATATCAATTTCCTCCTGATGTCTGTTGTAATGTCTTTTATGATGGAAACCATTTGACAGAGCAAGATTCCTGACAAATGAGACAAGCTGGAACCCCATGAGATGGAACAAAAATACTCCAGTTTCCACTTAGGCTGAAAAATGCAAAATTCATTGTCGACTTTCCACTGCTTGCTGAATGACATTGAATGACTGAACGATATGATGCTATGACTTCCTTTGATTGAAATTTGGTACTCTTTCCTTACTTGAGTTTAATTCAGGGGAATTAATGTTAAGATTATATAATACATTCCTGAATGTTAATTTAGCCAGTGTTCAATTTTGGTTACCAGAAAGATTTCTGGGCTCTCTTATATGATATGCTTTAAAATAACTTGTTAATTTAGATCTCTTTAGTGCTAAGCCAATGGAACATGGGGTCTTGATTCATGTTTTTGCAGTTGTCGAAGTCAGCTCATGGAACTACTTCAATTAACAAGTACAGTATGTACGGTAGAATCACATGGAATTTAAAAAGAGATGCATTTGAGCAGAGGATAAAATGCATAAAGTGCAGTAAGTGTAAGATATTCCATGTAATCAATTACTATGTCATGTAATTGAAACCAGGTCTCTAAAAACATACTGCACAAGAGAGGCCTGGATCCTGACGTCACAGGCCCAAGACTGCATGATATCACCATCCAACTGTGATCAAGATCAAGAATTACTCTTCTGGCTCCTTACATGCTAACAACCCCTGTCACACCCCAGGCACCTACCGATTCTTGGTGATGTCAGTGAGGCATGTGACTCACATCCAATTGGCACTAAACCTTCTGAATGCTGTTGTAGAGCTCTTACTATTATGTTTTATGAAGATGGATGGTTCAACAGCTGATTGAGTCAGAGACGTTTAGGTATAGGGGTCACTGCTGTGAGCCAAGATGAAAAGATATGTGTAATGACTCCCAGCTGAGTGGGTATATAATAAAAACTGGAAATTCTAAATTGAAAAAAAATTGAATAGCCTCCTCCCATTTGTAACCTTTCTTATGTTCTTAATTAATCTTTGGGATAGGGAAAGCCTTTGCTATTTCTAGAAGGTGCCTGCACAAAAGACTGTCCTTAAGATTCATTTAGAGACATACAGTAATTCAGGTTTGCCCTATCATCATTTGAGTTACAGTATGAAAAAATATAAGCTCTTACTATAACCATTTTCAAATCAGGTAGATTTTACTATGTGGATAATTAGAAAATGGCAAAGGTAGTTGAATTTAATATTATAACAGCTGCTTCTGATTTATAAACACCTGCATACTAGGCAGAGACATTTTTGTGTAATCCTGATGAAACATGCAGTACTCAAAGCTTAGCAGGATGTTTTAATCATCAATGTGTTGCTGTATTTATACAGGTGCATAATATAAATTTGCTGGCATTGTGCACATAATAGTAAGTTCAGAATACACAAAATTGATTCAAAATGTCTTATATGTATAAACAACCTGCAAACATAAAGCACTATTTTTGTACATACAGTAGTCACTCTTAAGTATTTTTTGGCAATATGATTTTAGCATCATATGAAACAATACTTTTCTTATGACACTTTCAGGTACTCATACAACTCTTGCAACCTCCTTGGTTTAGGAAGCACGAAAAGAGCAGGCAGACATGAAAACAGATCTGAAGAACTTGGGAGGACATTGAAGTTCTTTAAAGTGGGATTCTTGGATAAACCCATTTTGTGCATTAAGGTATAAAAGTAGAGGTGGTAGTGATACTATGTAGTACTGACACATGATGAAATTAACTCAGCATGTACCTTTATTATCTCCAGAACTGCTAAACCTGATCTTGCCTGAAGAATACTCTGGCTTTCAGCTCTTGAACAGGGGAGAATTTAAATATTTCCCTGTATGGGCAACTGTTCAGGATCAGAGTCATAATAATAAACAAAAGTCTCACCACAGGTATTTACTCATTATATTTATATATTGTATATTTATATTTAATCTTCTTCAGGTTGAAAAGAACACATCAGATGACTCATGCTCTCATGCAACATGTTAGCTTTCGTTTCACCTCATTCATTCCCAAATGATCACGATGCCCCTGATTCCACACCATGTGACCTGACTGTTTCAGTATGTTCAGAATGGATTTGGTGGTTCTCATTCCTCATTCTAGTGTAGTAGTTTGGTGTAGTGGGTAGGGCTCCAGACATGTATCCAAAAGGCAGTGGTTGAATATTGCATGTGGAACAGTGCAATTGTGCTCTTGAACAAGTTCTTTTTCTGTATAAATGCATAAAAATGGTTGTATTAAATATATCAGCCAAAAAAAAAAATAGATTTCTGATGGTTTACATATGCACCTCCGCAGTTTTCTCTACCAGTGAGAAATAGCAGCAAAAAGAGGACTTAAAATCAGTTAAAAAAGATAGTGAAATCCTCTGTGTGCTAAATTGTGAAAGAACATCCAATCTGGGCTCAGTTTCCTCATGTTCTGACAAGAATTACAGCTGATTAACACTGTAATATTGTGGCTTAAATTGCCAACATCTGTATTTGCTACATTTATTTTAAGTCCTCGATACTTAGATGGATTTTTGTCTTGATATTATACTGTATGCATACTCATAAATAGATGGCATGCAAAGTATAGAATCAGAATTTGATGTTTTATATGATTTACATTTCTCAAAAAGCCTGATTATTCTAGATTGAGACTGAGACCCCCATTTGTTCATTACGGTATACTGAAATTGTAATCCATATCATGAGTATTATATTTAGCACTGAAAGGAGCAATGATATATATCATAGTGTGCATTACAGTAAAATTAAAACAAGTTTTTCTTGGAAAAAGAAAAGTGCTTTTAGTACCTTTTTGATATTAGTATTAGCTCAAAGATCACAACCAGAATAAACCTTGTGTCATGGAATGACATGGAATACATACACATAGATACACAGAAATATGGTGCACTTTTTCATTGACAAGGTTTCTTCTGCAAAAAAAAAATCAGTTGTATCTGTGAGTCCTGAATAAATGAAAATATGTCCAAATCATTTTTCCAATTTGTGTCTCTTTGAGTAGATTGCTGCTTTTCTGAATTCCAAAGCTGACTAGCCTTGGTAACATTATTCATCTCACTTGGCTGAGGAGGGAATGGGGAATTACAAATTATTGAAAGGAATTCAGAACAAAGTGCTCTTGAGCTACCAGTACTGAATAAAGGGTCTGAACATTGATTTCTTTGAGCTGAAAGTTATATTATAGATGAGATTTAATATTTGAGAGAAGAGGGATCAGGAGTTTCATAATCTTATGAAAAGGAGAGGGATTAAGCATAAAGAAAGGATTAATTTTGAGATCTGCCAATATGTAGCACTAACATCTTTTCTAGGAAATTATATATCTTCCTGTTTACAATGATTAAATATAACCCAATTATTTATTTCTCAAAATGTAATTTGGTTCTGACATCTTACTGATAAAAAATCTATTCGATAATAATATAATTTCCTGATCACCTTATCTTTAAATATTACACTACATCTGTATATACACTACATTTAGACATTTTAGGGACCAGTTTATGTATTTTACCATTTCTTGCAATTGATTTTGGTTTGTGGTACTCGACTTTGAACATATTAAACACAATAGCTAAACTAGTGACCTTTGTGGCTCTGATGGATCTTGAATTTCAAAATAAAATATGCTGTTTTTTCACTTCCACTATTACAATAAAAGTACAATCATTAAAATATTTTTGTCCTCTGAAGATGTAAATAATTCAAATTACACTATCTATATTTCTCTGTTCCGCAATATGCGCAGGACTAACTACCAAAATTTCAGATTTTGAAGTTGCACATCCTCACACCTATTCTTGTTGTGAATAAATATGTTAGTGCTTTTATTTATACAAGGTCATTGCAAAACTGCATTTGTCATTCTTAGCACCATACCCTTTTTGAGGAATGTGACTCTCTGGAAAATTAGCAAAACCTATGAATTTTTCAAAGAGATCAATAATGCTCACAAAACACACTTGCATTTCCCATACTAATCGCATAAAAAGTCCTTGCACTTGATTAATTTATCCTGAATGCCATAAACATCTACAGACATTAATGATCTGAAATATAAATTACTTGGCATGAAATTAAAATAGCAAGCCAATTTAGAAATCTAGATCACTCATTTGTTAATACATTGTTTTCACTTCTATCATATACTGTACAATTTATTTCATGCTTGGAAATTCGCATTTCTTTTTTTTTGCTTAACGGAAAATGTTATATGCTTTATACAGCATACTTGGAAATTCAAAGTTCTTATTTGTTGATTAATGGAAAATGTTACTGTATATACTGTGTACACTGTATGCCCGTTTAACTGGTAAAAATTATGTCCCACTAATGGGCCCTGATAACAGCTATCTAATGACTTCATATACACAAAAAAGAATCAGAAATGTATTCAGAAAGATTTGATTTATGGCGTGATGAAACAGTGAGTGCTAATTAATATTCATTACCATAATCCATAAAGCCTGCCTGAAGCTTAAAATACACTCTAAACCTGCAGAATGTTACTTTGGATATCCTCATTCTGCTTTGTACTGGATATTACTTGTATTGTACTTGCATTTAATCTACCTTTTTTGATTGGTTTTACTGTATGTTCTTTGGAATCTGGTTGAGTACTTACTTCAGTGTTGATCCATTCTTCTTGTGTCTGACTTGAAATTGTTATTTTAGACTTTTTATTCCTAACAACTGTTACACAATCCTTTTAATCATATAACCCTTTTGTGAATCCTACTCATTCTTCCAGAAAAACTGCCAACAAGTTTTGCCCTTCATGTTTCTAGATGATGATATTAATTGACCCAGGCACACTTAATTGTTGACCTCTTCCATGCATGATGGCATTTAATTCATGTCCTTGGGAAGTGCATATTTGCTAAACTACACCTGATTTCTTTAAGTTCATTTTAAACATATTTTCATGCTTGTTTCAGTTAGTTCATTAACTCTAAATTACAACTCTTTTGGTTCCAGCGCAAGTATAATTATGTTGTCAGAATAACATACTGTAGTTGATAGTATGTTGATGTGTTGATTTTCATTCCTTTTCTTCACAACTCCAAAATTGTGAACTCTTCTTCCAAACTGGCTATAGGGATGAAAGCATATCAATCATGAAAGAGGGAAATAAAATACCAAACATACTTAAGCAAATAAAAATGCTGGATTGCAACCAAACTATAGTATTAGAATAATAAACTTCCTTCCTGTAAATCTACTTACCTCCTGTAATCTAAGATTTTCAGTATCAAATCCAACACCATCTGCAGGTATGTGCTAAATCAAATTCAGATGAGTATGAATTGTCATTATGCATAGATTGTAAAATTTTGGGGTATCTTTATCCTTATCTGGAACTGGAACTGTTTAAAATAAAGAATCATGAATATAGTCCATGCTTGCTTCTGATTCCCTGATGAGCCCCATTTAGGATTTGCTTTTGCAAAATGTCTTGACTGCTTGTATACTGTATCTACAAGGCTATTGAAGAAGAAAATATAATCACCTCTGCATTTTCAATATTCTTACACATTCATTCTTTGTAAATTAGCTGCCTCCACAAAAGTTCATATCACTTGTATACATTTTGTGGTAGATACATAAGTAGAAAACAAGTAATGTCTGATGCTAAAACAAAGTTTTAAAGTCTGATGTTTAAGAAATGTTGCATAACACTTATTTAAAATAGCCATGAAACACAATTCCTAAAGTGTTGAAAACATACACATATTTTGACTTAATTTGCTTTGTTATGAAACATAAAGCTACTGTACATAAAGCTACAATAATTTATACAAAAAAATCTGTACAATTCATGTTAGAATATTGGGACATCGAGAATATTGCTGTTTCTTATCTAGCAATTTGGTCTAAAATGTAAGTACTTTGAATTGTGGTTTACTAGGAAAAACATCAATAATAATTATGTGATGGTATAAATATTATATAACAGCTTCCACGGAGAGAGTTTGAAGTTTTTGATTAAAATTGTTTCTTTACTTTTAGATTTTTTTTTTCTTCAGACTGAAAAATAGAACACCAGCATTTCATGAAGCAAAGCAGTCCCAAACATTACAAATCTCTCTCCAGATTTCATATGCTTTTCACTAACAAGAACGTCATCCCCCTCTGTAAAACATATACAGTAGATGGACAATGAATCTATAGCAACAATTGTTCCAAAGGCAAGAGTGGCATCACACAGCACAAATGAATAAGAACTTCTATTAAAAAACTGAAGTTTAAAAGGCTACTGCAATGCCTGAAAAAATGCATATATGTCCTATTATTGCTCCATATTAATTGTTTTTATTTTCCTGATAAATATTATTGGTATCAATGTATCAACTGAATTATTTGCTATTGATTTTTATGGGTATCTTGAAGTTTGTAATACAATAATTCTATGTAGTGGTTTTGTTGTTTATTTGTTTATTGCACTTCTGATTTTGCTACCTTATTAATGTCAGGTTAGTATCTGAAAAGGTCTACAGTACTAATTTCAATACAACTCAAAATGTTAGCAGGCAATGTGCGTTAGCTTCAATGTTCCTGCCATGAATGGTGTGGATTGTATTGTATGCTACTACACCTTGCTATCAAGAGCACTATTTGTTTAATGTCTATGTGAATTTCCTTATTGTATGATTGTGTTTTTATATGACTTACTATATATTATGTTTAGGCAGTAGTTTTGATAAGCCGTGAATGTCTGCGTAAATCATGTCAGAAAAAGTGCTGGAGTGAAGATCTAATACAAATGAAATACAAATGCTTCAGAAGGAAAATGATGGGATGGGCTGTAAGGCTAACTCCTATGAGTTAAAGTGAACTGTTGAGAAAATGTCATAATTATTTATGGAGTTAAACTGTAAAACACTATATTGCATTTTAAATCATCTATGTTTGACTTTTCTTAGAAAATGATGCTGAAATGCACACCTTAAAATAATATCTATAGTAATTGTAACTACAGTACCTGGCCAATGAAAATGTATTGTTTATGCAGTATGTGGTTTAAAATTAAGATATAAATGTGGTTAGTGTCAAAAGGAGGCTATGTACTGTAAGCATACCACATAAACCATGTACAGTATGTTTAACACAGATCAGCTGAAATATTGATTGTCAGAAATCAGAAACCCTAAATATTCATGGATCATCATTGTAATCATGGAGGAAATAACTATATGGCCTGACCAAACTGCCATGATCTGCCTGGGTTGATCCCTCTCTATAACAGTCTAGTTTTCTTGAAAACTCCAATCAACATGACATATATTTCTAATAAAAACATGGTTATTTTTTCCTAAGGAGCTTAAGTAGAGTTTGGTTTAATTGCTTTCATATCTATTAAAAGGCATGCATGTTTGAAAAAAATACACAAAACAAAAGACCCTAACATTAAATTTACATCCTTTAATATTTGTAAGTTACAAACATCTTATGTAAAACAATTAATCATTTCCATATGCCTCATTGGTTAATGGGAGCTGGCATTGCTGCATTGATCTGCAGCATCTCTGTGAGGAATTTAATTCAAAAGTCAGTTTTGTAGGTCCATGACCAACAGAAACCCAGCAGACCCTTCCGAACTTGGCAATTGACAGTATGTGCTGCTGGCAGGGGAGTCCCAGCTATTGTTCCTTTGTGACAGCTCAGTCAGAACTGAAGCAGTGGTATCTAGTCTATAGAACTCAATCTCCATTCTGTTTGATTGTATTTACCAAGACACATTCACCTTCTACCTCACCATGTGCAGTTTGTTTGTATAACAGAATTGCAAGCAGTAGATGAACATTTTCATAGCTGATACAGCAGGAAAGCATGTACTGTAAGCTTAATGTTTACTCAAGTGTAGACCCCTTTGGTTAATTTAATTAAAAAAAAAAACTATTTCACCATCACATCTTTCTCCGTTACTTTTCCCATTGTTGCCCTGAAGAACACTTGACTAACTGTACTGCCCATTTTCTTTCTGTTTGTGATATTTGCTTAAATAGGATTTGAGTTCACAGCCATCAATCTTCAGTATTCTCTTGACCACTAGATTAAACTGAATTGAGAGGCCAATACTGTTAATATTGATAATAGAAATCCAAGAGAATGCGGAGGGATATACAGTATGCCCCTTAACCTTTGCCAAAAATAAAAGAGACATTAGTTTCTGGTCTGTCACAGTCTCCTCCTTGAAGAGTTTAGAGGTATAGATGGAATGCAGCAATAACGATGGCACAGCCACAATGGCAAAGTCCTGCAATAGTGTTTATTAAGAGGAACTGTGTGCCCAAAGTCCACACCCAAAAAAACAAGTTGAAAAATACAAACTAACCAAGGGAAAAAAAACCCCACAAAGCTATAGTACAATAATATATACATTAATTGATCTAAATAATAATAAATTGATTGTTGTAGGCAGCTCCTATTCTACCCCACAACCAACTTTCTCCCATCTTGAAGAGCTCCTTTTCTAGGTTAAACTCCTCCCCTTAGAAAATTCCACTATAAAACAAAAATAAATTTACAAAATAATCAGAATTCTGATATACACATTTCTCCATTGAGTACACAACTAAACAATGAACATTATTACCAAAAATAAAATACCATGCTCCTTTTATGTACATAAATATTGTTTAAGAAAATACTCCCCCTTAATGGAATCGTCTTACAAAATCAATCTAGGCATGCGTAGTCCTGAAACAAGCACTACTAAACGAGCCCTTGTTGCTTTGCAAAAGTTTGGGTTCTACAGGTTGCGGGAGAAACCACTTTGCCGGTGAGAAATCCAAACAATTTATTTGAAACACGTGAGTTGATCACCAGTTTGGTTCATTGCACTTCTAAAACAAAGGGAAATAGGTGTTTGGTTTGAGTTAATGTTTAATATTGATAATACGGGAACAGCTTTAATTTACTATCCGCGGAATTCCAGTCTAATGTGTTTACGTTGCAAACCAGAGTTATCGCCTTTGTTTAGACAGTGAAATGTTTGCTTGTGTGTACAGATGCAGCCATTCAAAATGCGCGGGCGATACCGCATTATTTTGCGGTACGCTGTACGCAGTCTACCGCAAGCTACCGGTAAATACCGCGAGTTACCGTAAATTCTCCTATAATACGACAAGCAAAATAATAGTATCCGGAATTTCCGCAAGGTGGAGCTAATAAAGCTCAACCTCTCATGTTTGAGCTGTGGCCATCAAAGTCTTTAACGAAGATATTACTAATAGTATTAATAATGAATGACCTTGGACAAGCTGTAAGTGTAAACTCAAAGTATTGCCCTGGTCAACATTCTTTTTTTCATTGACCGTCTTTGTAAAAGTAACACCACAGCATTTCGCAATCATGCATTTGTTTCCAATCATGCAAAGTACAGTAATTTTTGAGAATCGATTCACCATGCCTTTCACATGCTCATAAAAGAGATTGATTTAGGAACATAAACATATTACCGTATGAAAACTGTACTGTATACAGTATGTATATGTATATTTAATGTCTTAACTGTGCCCGTTTAAGTATTGAATATTCATATCTAATTTTACCACTGAAGGGAAATCTTAGTAGCTGAGCATAAAAAGAATAGGAGCATACTGCAACGCGTGTGAAGGCCATAAACGATATTAATTTTGGAACATAAACATACAGTATATGGCTGGTCTCGGTACTTTAAAGAAAACATACACGAAACATGGTTTCATTATGACCAGAATCGGTCTTGAGATATTTTTAACTCGATTTACAGTATTTGAGAGGTATGTCTTAACACCAATACTACAGTGCGTAAATACTGCTCATGTACTGTATATGTTTCTAGGTTTATATTATGCATTTCATACGGTCAAATTACTTTTGAGCAACTAATAAGAAGCGCGAAACGGTATGCGTTTTAGTTTCGTTTTGTGCTGGGACTCTGCTTTTAACAATGTCGCCGTGGATTGATTAAAGATATCAAGTACATACAAGTCATTTTTTAAATGTTGTAGTTCGTCTTGTAAAAATGTTACGAGTACATCATCTATCAACAATTACACAGGTTCTGTTTCCATATTGCGGATTTTGGTTACGTAATATTATTTTCTAGATTTCACGTTGTGAATATATGATTTGGGCAAACAGAGCCGCAAAGAAGTACATTATGGGTTGTTGTTTTTTTTTTTTGCAGTTTTATCTAGAACAAGCGATGCTTAAACCTTTGTCTGATTCTTGTGAAACTATCCACACGACAGTTACAGTACCTAGGAGTTGACTTCAGTGATGTCACTGATGGGATGTTTCTAAAAATCTATCCTCTGTAAAACATCTTCTCTAGTTGTCCTGCATATGTATTCGCTAATGAAGCTGTGTGTTCTGAGCCTGGATCTCTACATTTCTGTATGAACCAGCTTAGAGGGCTAAAGACAGTTTGTGTTTAAATTGAGTGTAAGGCAATTTATGCTTCTAAAGTCATGGTCAGCATTTATTATTGTACTGTGCTGTAAACTTGTTCTGTGCCTAGTTATTTTATAGCGTTTTTATAGCGTTATCAAATCCGGTGGCACTGTGTGTTAGTTTCCTGACTCCCATGTCACATGGTCTGTGATTGAATCCCATGGAACTATGACTTTATTTTTTAACAAACATTTCTTTGAAAAAATGAAACGTTTCCCTTGGTCAGAGATTAAATAAAACCTCACTCGCACCAAACAAATTTATATTTCTAAATATCACAACATGATCAAATTTAAGTCTTTTTAATAACAATGAATAGTCACCTATGCGTTACAAAATAAACATTTATATTGATTTGAATCGTGTTTTGAACCAGCTACCAGTTAACACTGTACTTCCTACTTTGAAAATACCTGTGAAACCGGTTTAATTCGTCACAGCCAGCACTCCGGCAGAGAGGGGGTTGTACTCGTAAAGTAGAAGCAGGCGAGATTTCCAGCGAAAGACACCTCCCCCCCCCCCCCATACTATTCAAATTGTATTACAGCATTGTAATTACACATTGTAATTGTATTACACATTGTACACATGCTTAAAAGAGAAGAGAGAAAACGCAAGCCTTCTTCAGGTGTGAAGGTCTTCTGCTCAGAATGAAACGCTAAAATGTAATGTAGGCTCTGAATGGGTTCAATTATGATTTGGGCTTGATTAAGGTCGCTGCCTTTCATCTAAAACCCTACTTGAATCCTTCTAAACTAAAAATCAGTGTTAGTGAGTTCTAAAGAGGTATCCAGGTAACAGTGAAACGGGCGGACAGTCTGGGGAGATTGCCCGTTTTCCATGTAAATAGTTCCCTGGTTCCGCACCCCTTGGTGTTTCTCTCGCTCTCTCTCGGGTCACCTGATCATTAGCTCAAAAGATTTCAGTGCTTTGTGTATATTCTAATGGTAGTGGGGGCAGGGTGTGTGGGAACAGGTTTGGTTGAAATTGCATTGGAGATCTATGTTCTTCACACCTGAAACATTTTCTCTGAAAGCATTTTCTTCGCAGTTTAGCCGATCTTGTTACAGCATGTTACAGTTTACTATTATTAACCATATTAATTTTAAGTGCTTAATGCCATTTTTTGACCAGGCACAAATATTCTTAAGTCCATATCTTCGTAAGGGAATCAGTGCGAATTGCAATACTAATTAAATGACCGCAGGCACTTTCCACCCCCTCTGCCAGCAGGAACATTCCTATTCTTAGCTCAGCAGCTCATTACAAACCGGGTTCTTTTACACAGCGATACAGCTTTGCGTTGTGAATCTGTTTTTCCGTGTTTACAAAGAAAGTGGAATACAGTGATACTACCTGCTATACAGATACATATGTTTAGATATTTAGACCTTTAAATTAATATCATTATTAATAATAATGATTATAATGATAATAATGATAATCGGCCAGTGAAAGCTCTGTTGTCCTTCACATCAATGCCTGAAACATTTTACCGAACCCAGGATTTTACAGAGAGGGAGGAGGCGCGGAACTCAGCAGTACAGAACGAACATTCTGCTGCCTGGAGCGCTTATGGCAGCAATCGCGTCTGCATTTATAACTTAGTTTTTAAAATTAATCAAGCAATATGAAGCATCTCTTTTTACTTTTAAGTCCCTTAATTATCATTAAGCACAGCTTTCTCATCACTTAGACTACTTTTTGATACCATCCTTAGGCAAACCAGAAACATGTTGTTCTGTCTAATGACATTACAAGTGGAAAGATTACAGATTTTAATCGTCTTTAATTTTGTTACGTTATACATTTTAGAAACGTTTCATCCATACAAACACCACAAAACTATTTTCGATTGTATTTCTGAATAGTATGTTACACTTAGTTCACTGTTTTAAATACATCTAATTAAGAAAGTTAGGTGTTAGCATAAACTATTAGCAATCAATAATATTAAATTTAGCACTGTAATAAGCTGTTGCACTTTCCCCCGCATCTTGTAAAAATATATTTTCATTGTTCAAATATACATTAAGTCTGACTATCATATAATAAGTTAAATACAAAACTAAAGAAAAAATAGGGTTAAATATAATTCAAAATATTTTGCTAACAATGTTAACTGTTTATGAATAATAAAATGTATTAACTAAGGAGTAGGATGGCACAGTTGTTAGTATGTTTTTTGTTTTGTTTCTTTTTCATAAATACAACAGTAGTACCTGATGTCTCAGTGGCTTTCAAAATTAAATTATGCATGCAAACCTGTGAACTAGAAAGATAACTAAGATATCCATCCATTTATAATGGTGGCGAAGTGGTTAGCATTGCTATCTTGCAGCACTTGGGTCCTAGGTTCAATTCCTGCCATCCTGTGTGTGTGGGGTTTACAAGTTCTCTCTGGGTTACATGGTTTTTCTCCATATGTGTGATATGACTCCCTCTCGCACTCCAAAACATACTGGTAAGTTAATTGGTTTATGGCAAAACTGGCCCTGGTGTGTGTGTGTTTGTGTCTGTCTGTCCTGTGATGGACTGGCGCTATGTCCAGGGTGTATTCTGCCTTGTGTCCATTGCTTACTGGGATAGGCTCCAAATCCTCTGTATTGGATAAAGAGATTAGAAATAGATGGAAGCAAAGGCACTGTGTGGATGGAACTATACACAGTGTTAGAAACCCACTATGAAATGGCAGCATCTCACTGAGAATAAAATATTTTATAGTGCTGGCTTAAGGAAACAGCCTTTCCACCTCTCTTGCACATCAGTATCCATACCTAGTTATTTAAACAAATTGCCTCTAATTATAAACATCTTAATATGCTGGCTCTGTGGATCCGCATCAGCTATGTTTGCCCATTCCTTCAATTCATGTGCATCCAACACACAGTTCAATGCCAGCAACTACACATAATCTAAAATACAATCCTTATTTCAGTATATATGTAAACATATAGTCTGTTAACTTCATCATCTTCATCAAAAGTATGCCTAACCCCATTAGGAAGTGTTCTTGTTATAAGTGTATTCCTCAGCTTTCCCCACATTATCTTCTTACCAAAATCTCTAGTCTTTTATCCTGCAATAACTCAGCCAACACTTAAATCTCCAAAAGCTGCTTGTGTTAATTTCTTTAAATCACAAATATCATGTGTAAATACTGGCCATGTAATACTCTGCATTGTGGAATAATAGTTTATTTTAAAGGGAACTAGAGAAACTAAGAACTCAAGAAAGGCTTTTTTTTCTAGAATTAATAAATGCACATCCTGTTCACTGGGGAAATTAAATCCACACTGAGCAATCTTCAATATTTCAGAATATGACAGCAAGAATCCTATCAGGGATGCATTACACCTGTTTTCAAGTCCTTGCACTGGTTACCTATCAGATTTCGAGTCAACTTCAAAATCCTTATCCTCCTTATATACTGTCCTACAACTGTTATTATTGATCACCGAATTATTGTACTTGACATGACTTCATTCAGCCTTTCCTGAACGTCTATGACAGGCAGAGAGAGTGCTGTTTCTGGTGCGATCTTTTGCAGCTGACATTTCACTGTTTTAAACGAACAAGAAATTAGATTGCTCATAAATCAGTTATTCTATATAAACACAGCGTAATTGCCCTCCGAAAATCCTCTTTTTCTTGTTCGTTTTAGAGACCTTGATCGAAACTGATTTTAGATGTCAGAAAGGATTTATTTTCTCTGTATTTCCTACATTGCTTTGTCGAGATTTTAACTTTATATCTAACTTTATATCTAGGCTCAGATTTCAACTATAAATCGTACAGTAATTAATAGCAGTAAATACTGATGTTTTGCGCCCTCTTACCACAAAAATATATGTTTTGTAGTTGGGATTAACTTTATTTCGTACGCGTAGCTACTCCGATTCGGACACCGGACAGTTAAAGATGGCGGCAAATCAGACACCCGGGGGGGGGGGGGGGGCGTCTTCTCGCCTCCATAACTAAAATGCCAAATAGGAGTGGCTTAAGCGACATACACAGTCGTGTAACTGACAGTTTGAGGTAGCCTATTGTGTAAATTTCGCTTTGTTGCTGATAGGTTAAGCTTTCGAAACTCTGCCCCAAAGTCATGTGACTGATTTTTCGCCCTGTTTCGTTGGTTAAACGCAATGATCACAAGCACCACCATGGTGACTGGGATGTGTAGTTTTTAATTCCGTTTGAATTATAACTGTACGTACTGTCTTCATATTTGGCCAGGGCTTTAAAGAGAAGGCGCGCCAAAAAATTTCGGTGCCGTCGTCTCCGCTTTAAAGGTACCCCCGTGCTGGAAGAATTTGACCTCAGAACGTTTGCCCAGCGTAGTTATAGTGGACATAAAAACAAGAGTTCGCTGGCATTATATCCTAGAAGACACAGACCGGCGCCAGACCGGTAAATGCCTGATGAACTAGGGATTGGACAGTTTCCAAGTGCTTGTACAATCGATGGAAATGTTCAAATAAATGTGCAAAAAAAAAATAAACAAAATAATCATTTATTTCTTTATCATATTGGCTAGCTAATGTCCTCTCTTTGCTAGTTAGTGGCTGTGTTTCTGCGTTGGGTAGCAACGGGTGACTGTTCTCAGGCGGAAGATGTAAACAGCTTAATTTTCGTGTTAAATAATTTTTAAAAATTAAAATTCATTCTATACACCAATCACATATTTGGGTACCGTTTCATAAAACTTTCATGCTTAAAATGTTTAGGGAGAAATGGAAGACTGGTGTGTATTTTTTCTTTAAACTATCAAGACCAGCCATATACAGTACAGTTTATGTACATACAGTAATGTTTATGTTCCTAAATTAATATCGTTTATGAACTTCAGATGCGTTATGCTCCTCTTCTTTTTATGCTCAGCTACTAAAACTTCCTTTTAGTGGTAAAATACCATATAAATATTCAAAACTAAGTGGATTAAAATGTGCACAGTAAAGACATTAAATGATTAAATCTTTTCACTACCAACCAATGCACCACGAGTGCCCCTGTCGGTCATTTTGGCCAGCCAATCACTTACCGCGGTGCCCTCCGGTGCCCTGCGGGTAGGTTACTGTACCGCGGGTTTTTACCGCTCATTTTGAATGGCTGCATCTGTACATGTGGATACTTCACCGGTACCAGGTGATCTGGAAACGGAGTCTCCAGTCATATGGTCCAACTAAGGACACTACATGCAAAACAAAGGAAAAAAACTGAACACAAAATCAGCTTGAAGCTTCCTTGACCTTACTGCATTATAATTTCCCCTTTTCATGCATGCAGCAGGTATGAATTAAAAGTCAGATCTTTTTAGTTCTTTACTTTGCAATTATTTTTCGTTTTCCCATTCAATTTGCATTGCACTAGCCTCAGTCTATTGTTTCGATAAAATGTGTAATTTCTAATGAGATTCCAATGTTTTCACAGAACACATGAATTCTATGCACCCTACCTAAACTGTAAAGGCAAAACTGATCTATAGTATTAACACATAGTGATTAAAAACTGAATACAAAGCCTGGAAGGTTTGATATAGGACCACCTCCATGTCATTCTCTATTAAGTTTTACTCTTATATAAAGAAAAAAAGGATCAAACCTTTTTTTTCACATTTTACCCCACATATTCTTTTTTAATATACTCTCTGAACACATGTTCAAAATAACAAGAATACGAGCTCTAAAATAATTGTAATCAATGTGTAAAGTTTCTGTAAAATAAGAAAGAGCCCTAACTTTCATGAGGTATTCTGTCTGAGATGAAAACCCAGTCGTATATACCATACATTTCAATAATTACCAGCTGCTATCATTAAAGGAACCCCAGTGGTCGTTTTTAATTTAACAGAGGAAAAGACCATTACACAAATATTTTTTATTTTAATTCAAATGTAAATACTGATATATGAGATATCTGCACGGACTTGGTATTTAATTATCTTAATTCTCATTTGTTGTGTAGTACAATACCGCAATTAATACTGAGATATTAATAGCAAATCTGTTTAATTTAAGTAAGATGTAATACTGATGCAAATATAGTTTGTAAGATAAATATTTTAGTATTATAAGTTAAAAAGCTCATCAAAAATTGTGACTGATGACTTGATTTATTGCTTAAAGTTTTTCCCACTCTTACAATTTTTACTTAATAATGAGCTGGATTCACATTAATAAAAAATATTAGAATTTCAGGGAATGCTCCTTTGGACAGCAATTCTGTGTTGTATTAGGCCTTGTGATGAGGTAGAATAATATTACATATTTAGGTCTAATGATTATTTAATTGTTTAGACAATCTATTAATTTCTGGGTTATTTACAGAATTTTAATAAATTAATTAGCATATAATGGAGTAATTACATGTTAAACTGTCTTGGTAATCTATTTGGCTTGATAACGGATAAATGGTACTAAATTTTCTTATGTAGCTCATCCTCTAAAGCACGGCAGGAACTTTTTATTTTTTTCCTTATTTTAACTGTCACACTCTTCAGATTGTGAGCAATACAGTACACACTATCCATGTCTTTTTAAAAGCTAGAGAGAACAGCTCCTGAGATCAATAGATTAATTGCTCAGATGTATACACGCTTTATATTTAAAATGACATGCATTTATTTAGTCCATTTTATATTAGTGACTTAGAGAAATCAATTATATATTATATAAAAACATGTCAAATGAGATTTATTCATGTCATAGAATGTGGTAAAAGTAATGCAAAGATTTAGTAGGGGCTTTGATCCTCACTGGACCCAAACACATTCATTTGTCAGCCCTCCAGGGTAAAAAATGACTAATTCCCTCATTGCAAAAGTAATATAATGCCCCCAATATGAACAGCCTAGTCTCATTTCTTTGAGTTGCTCAGTCTGTTCTTTTCTCAGTATCAAATTATTATCTTTCATCTAGGGAACTAATATAGAATGGTATGATGTCATATGGGAAATGTGACCTTTGATTGTAAACTAAAGGTCAGAATTTTGAGGTCAAATGTAATATGTAAACTTCGCTTCATAGGAGCTAAAACGTTATAAATTGCCTTCTGGAGTTCTTAATGCAGAGATTTCCTCCCCTGACTGACATTGTATCAGTCCAGTACTTTGAGGAGCACATCACGTGTCTACTGTGTTTTTTTATTTTATTTCTGAAAATAAAAATGAATGAAATAATGAACACTCATTAGAAATTCCATAGATAATCACTAGTCAAATGTTAATAAATGCAACAAATTTGTGCTTTTTATTCTTTTGCCAAATAATATTAAGTATTTCTAACCCAGTAAGTCATGTATGTTTTATTGTCATTTAAAGAGTAGTTTCTAATTCCATATCATTATCATTAAAGGTTTAGCAGCTGAATGCAGTCAACACTAATCACGTCTGGTACTTATTTCCAAAGATACAACACATTATTAATGCATCAGAATGGAAAGTGTTATTAATTCAGTGTAAATGATGGGCACAACTATCCTCTGCTCTGGAATATGGAACTTCATACTACTGATGTTATTTTGGTAAGGAATCCACATTCCTTTCCATACACGGTGATCTAGATTCTTTAAACAATATTATACTGATAATAAAATAAGCCTAGTAGCTTGTAAGTAAAGATCGTTCTACTTTTTGTTTTACTCAAAGATTTGTACTTTTTTACAGTTTTAGCAAAATTTATCTTTCATAGTCTCTGGCCCACTTATTACTGGCATTAGAAACTGACAACTGTTACATCGTTACATCGTTACATGTTACATGTTAAGTAATAGGTGATGAATGTATAAAAGGTTAGAATGGGTTAGAATGATAGCATAGCAGAAAAGCATATTATTATACTTAGAATTAAGTGTAATTAAAGATATATAATACAGTTTCTGTTGCCTTGACAAAGCCTTGTTTGGGCTTCTGTGTAAAAGCAAAGGAATTGGTTAACCTACTGGCTTCTCTTCTCTGGTCAACTAACCCAGTAAGCTGACTTTACCAACCATGTGACTGCAAGTATTCTAAATCAAGGTCCCAGGCTGAGAGAGAGAGTCAGTAAAGAGCAGAAGTTTGTTTGAGATTTCTTCTGCAAAAGAGGAAAACATGTGTTCCATGAATACATTGTAAAATTTGCTTGATCAGTAAAACTAAGACTGTTGGACTCCTTTTGTGAACATTGTGACAGCATATTCAATAAAAAGCTATACTGTAGCAAGTATGAACTGTGATTCTCCCATCCATCCTAACTGTGGCCAGACCCAAGCATTTGACTGTACATAGATTATTTTAAAATATCCAAAGTTTAGCAAAACGTTAACTTCCTTGGTGAGCTCTCTATAATATAATCTATGAGGTCAACAATAACATGTTATTGTTATTAACTCTTATCTTTGTAATCCATGAGTGAATGATCAAGTTTTCATATCAGAGCAGATTGATTCACACACATTCCTGTTGGTTTCTTAAGCATTTTTGTTGTTATATCAATAACTTGTACAGTATATTGTATATTTAGAATCAGTGAGACTTTAAATTTGTATGCTTGTTCGATTTCTAACAATTTACTTGTCCAATTTTGAATTTTTGCAATAAATCCCCACACTGCTAAATAGATTAGTTTAGCTCATTTTAAATACGTCCTGCTCTCTCTTGTTTCTCTGTTCCCTGTTCAAATAACCGAGTGCTCTCAGAGATCTATCAGTTATCTACCACTTCACTCACAATACAATTTTTCTGTCCATAACACTCAGGTTGAACTCAACCCAATGAGCTTCCATTCCCAGGTCTTTCTGAAATCTCTTTATTAATTCATTACTTCATTACTGCTTTCTCTTCCAGGTACCTTCATTCCCAAAATCCAGCATGGCTCAAAACAGATGTCTTTTCAGTTTTTCCCATTACCCGTCTGTATGGAACCCAACTGATCTTCTCTGTGTCTCATATTTGACTCTCCTATCATATATTTAAAATTCAAACAAAATCTGGTTTCTCAGCAAAACCGTTTTCAGGCCATTCACTTCAGGTAGGCACTGCCTCATCAGCCACCCATCAAGACAATCCCAATAATTTTCAAAATATCTCCATCACTGATTTTCAGAGGTGTACCATACACACATGCACATTAGAACCAATTCTCTAAATAAGCATTCAAAAAGAGTCCACAATTTCAAGCCACTCTTACCAGTGCAATATTTTCCTAGGGCCTTTACATTCTGCTCATCTTCTCTTTGTACATTGGTTTTGGGGTCTCATTTTTTGAGGATCCTAGCCCTCTCATCATATTGCCAGTAGGTTGGATCTTAGCCAAGCAGGTTATGCCAAATCGCACCATACCTACTACAAATCAGTGAGTTTCCACAATCGAATTCTTGTTTTTTCCTTGTGAAATTGTATCTTGCAATTTAATATGAGTTTCTAAGACCAATGTTTAATTTTCATCTTCGATTTAATCAACACATCCCATAGTATATGAGTATTCACTTCATTTTTAAAATCATTTCTGATATTTTTGCATAAAATAAATGCCAATAAATAGATGGCGCTTTGAGAATAGGAAAACAAACCTGCTCTGTACCTGACCTTTGAAAGGTTGCACTGTCAGCTTTTCTATGGTAATGTAGTTCAAAACATTAATAATTAACTGATAAAACATGCAGTTGTATTCATTCTAGGGGATCAAAGTAATTTTTGAGAGATAATGGCTGGAAAAGTGATATTACATATGCGTTAAACTGCATATTGTGATATTTGATGATTTTCCCTTTAAAAAAAATGTTTGAACCATCTTTTCCATTGTGCTGAGATGATCATTTTAATTGCATTGTTTTCTTTACTTTGTGCATGCACTGATTAATACAAATAATGGCATCAGCACCAGAGAATGAACCTAAGCTATGTCTAATAGTCTGGAGTCTGGGAGCCCCATACCAATTATCTACTGTAAATAGATTTTGTAATTCCGCTCTGGGCTTTGTTTATTCAATTCTACCCACTTCACAGCTCAACAATTATGATTTTAATATTTTTTTCATCAAACTTCAAAATGGCTTACATAAAGGAATCTCAGATAAATTTACTTTTTTGCAGTGAATAATGTTTTACACACCATTTCTTGCTGGTGGACACTTTTACATGAATACTGCTCAGTAGGCATGTAATCTATTTTAATCTTACATCAGTATTGAGGCTAATATTCAAATTTACAATTTATATTGTAATTTCCAATATACATCCTACTTCGCAAGACACGTTATTTATATTATACAGTTTAAATGTTGAGCACAAAAAGAAATATATTAAATATGCTATTTTCTATTTATATATACTATTAAAATAAACTATAATATTAATTCAGTATTAACACAAACACACAATACAAACACTTTATACTTGTCATACTACTTGAGACGTGATTAATGGATAGTGGACTGAAATATTAGAATTACATATTTAGATTATTAAACACAAGGTGACCATAAATGAAACTCTGTATCAAATAAAAGTGCTCTATGTTAAAATAAATGTTGTTGCATTGGGACATATTTTTTTGTACTAGTCAGAAGTACTTGAAATCGGGCATACAGTATGTGCTTACAAGGCTAAAGAAACTGCGGTGAAATGACAGAGTTGAGGACATCATCAGAGTCACGGCACATTACAACTGACATCATGTCAGAAACTAAAATCTCAATATAGCAAAGAGTAAATATTTAATGAATTTATCATTTCTTATTTATAAAAACACTGTGTCTACATTTTTGTTCCATGGCACTGGGAAATTCTGTAGTGACAATAGATGCTGCTGTCAAGGTTAAGTGTAAGAAGCTATTGACCTTGAACAGAAGGAAAAGTTAGATACTCAAAATCACTGCTATCTTGGTGAACTAATGAGAGTTTGCAATGACATAGAAAGTGTTAATGTCATGTTTGTCAGTAACATGCTCCTCCCCCTTTGAATAACAAAAGCAGTTAATTTCTTAAATGTGATTCCTCAAAGTCAGGAGAATCTTACTACTCTTCTATACAGTAATATTTATTAATGTGGTTATTTATATCTGTCCTGAGCAATACCAGATACTAATATTACCAGTGTAAATATTCAGAAAACTTTGCTTTTTAGCTATTTATGGATATTGTTTTAGTTATGTTGAAATTTACTTTGGAAACATGCAAACTGCATATACAAGAGTGAATACACATTATTTTGAAGTCACAAAAATTCCACTTGTCAGTTGCTCTTTGTGTGGTAATGTGGGGTGTATTAGTGTTCTTTTATTTTCCCTTGGAACTTCTTTTAAAGCATCCCAATATGCATTTTGCTTGTTGCAGGAATATAAAAGAAAGCCACAACACAATTTCTTATTTGTTAAACCACCCACTTTTTACTAGTCATCTGCAGGTGAGTAAACTTTGATTAAATGTCAAATCTTCCTCTTTAATAAATTAAACAAATGTTTAGTTGAGGTCATACAGGCATTTGATTGGCCATTTTCTTTCAATATGGCCTTAAAATGATTTTTTAAGAATTTAACCCTGTTTTGCATCCATACATTTTCAATAAGCACTTAGATAAATACTGTACATGGTCATAGTGAGCAGGGCCTTAACCCAGCAAGACAGGATGGCAGTCCATCGCAGGGCACAGTTTAGAGATGTTTATTAACCTACTCAGCATGTCTTTGGAGCATGTCAGGGAACCAGATCTCCCAAAGCATACTCGCATCGCCACAGAGTGCTGCAAACTAGACTCAAACCCAGGACCGTACAGCTATGAGGTAGCGGTGCTAATTACCATGCTATCATGCTGATTTTTCATTTGTTTATTGTCTCCTGCAAGAAGATCTACAATTTTATACTATATAAACACCTACATCAGTAAAGAGTTTTGAATCACAAGTGCATATACAGTAAGTCATATAACATAAAATAAAAACACAAAATGGCCTCCTTTCAAAGATGTCTGCATTTTTTACGTTGCATTTCTTACAGTTAAATTACATTTTATTTTAGTGATCGCGACTGTTATAGAATGATGATTAGCTAATAAAAACACGTCAATAATTTCACTTAAGACAAACAAGAAAGTACAAAATATGATGACATATAAGATGTGCTATAATTTACTGACTTCACTACATCGTCCATTGTAGGACAAACACTTTTTGTGATGACATCCTATAAGCATTACTAATTGAGTCAACATATTTATATTACAGTACATTGCTGACTGGCCACGTTATATAACATAAGGTATAATCTAAAATATTGTATAAAATAGGAGTTTTATCAAGTTTTTTTTCTTTAAATATTTTTGTCGCTGACGGTGGAGGCCAATGTAGCAAAAATGACTAAATAATTCAGTGCTGTGACCTATTTCTACAATATGCTTTAAAAGTCTGCCCACATTTTGTCAACAGTTGCTTTTAAATATTTTATTTTACAGTCTGTTGATATAATTGTTTTTTATAAAACGTACAGTATGTTATGAGATAATGTTAGATGTAAGCATTCATAAAATTCAGAATTCTAATAAAAACAAGATTTAAAACAAATTATATGATATTGGAGAGCATCCACAATATTCCATGAAACAATAAAAAAACAAGATGTTACTGTCATGTAAAATCAGTAATTAACCAGGCCGAAATTTAAGTAGTATCTGCCGTAGAACTTGCTTTTCAACTGTGTGTTGTGACATATGTGTTTTCATATGTTACAAAATGTTCTCCTCTTTAGAATGAAGAGTTTCTTGATGTTTTCATTAGAGGCCCAATCAGTTTTATGAGTTTTGAAAAAAAAAAAACTTTTTTTACCATTTTTACCTTTGAATTGTGTTCCATTATGTTCCAAATGACAAAAAGATTAATTCCCATGGGACCACTAGCAATTACTGTACAAATTCAAATTGCTGTTTCAATTGACAGTTGTTCTACAGAGTTCTCACTTGCTGTACCTCCGCTTTTTAGTTTTTCAAGTCTTAAAAAGACTTCTTTCGGTTCCAAAAAAGAAACACTCTCAAAAGTTCAATGAATGACCAAGGACAGATTCCTTCTGTAAAAATTGAAAAGAAAAAGAAAGATTTCATCCTCTGTTTCATTTTCTTTCTTCCTTAGCTAATAGACATACCTTAAGAAGATGCTAATCTTGTTTTAGGCAGGTCCTCCATTCCAACAGATACATAAATAAATCAGTATATAGAGTACAACTGAGACATTTGTGTTAATACATTTAGTTGGAATTATTATTTTCAAATTATTAAAATAGCTAAATTATTATTTTGTTTGAATGAATTAAAACTGAAGGTTTCTATGCCCTTGACAAGAGAAAATAACTTCTCGAATATTCAAAGGATGTGAGACCCTTTTTATAGGTGTTCCAGGAATGTTTTTTGTTGTAATTGTTGTTGTAAATTCCTGTTTAGGAATCTAGTTTACCGGTTTACTTTTTAATTGTTTCAATGGATAATTACAGAATTTGGGGTCTACAGAATAATGTAGTTTACTACAGAATAAGATTTCAACATAAACCACATTTTATGAGGAAAAGAATACATAAAATCAATCTTATGTTCATATTTAATTTAAAAGTTTGGGAGAACTAAGAAGTCTTTTTAAACCTAGTGAAAGAGTGCTTAGTGTTACCTGTTGAAGAATTATAGACTTTACAGGAATTGTGCAAGCTTGTAAAATACTTTATGAAGTCTAAAGACTTTATTATAGCTGAACAGCAATGTAGTTGACTTACAGTACTTACTTTCCAGATCTCTTAATATTGAGGAATAAGGGGCTAAAATTAGATACAATACTTTCCCTGTTAATTAGAAGCCTTTCCACACAGTGCTTTGTACTTTTAACAGTTTTGGTTGAACTCATCAAACAATGCAGACACACATGAACAATTTAGTAATGCTTGGCAAAAAAAAAAAACATCACATAACAAAATAGCACTGTTTAACAGGGGAATCTGTAAATGTCTCACCACTTATGTATATTCTTAGAAATTTCCTTGACTCCCATTCTCTTGAACAATCTCCAATACAGATTCTATTAGTAGAGCATGTAACCTAAATAACACACTTTCAAAATGATGAAATATTCTTTTAAAAGAGCAAGGAGAAATTCTTTGTGGTCATACTGTATATTTGCATATAAAATGTAAGTATATTAATTAATGCAGTTCCCTATGATTGGCTGTCATGCTGTTTTGGGAGTAGTCTCGCCTTGCACCCCATCGCTTTTGTGGTAATGAAGAATGGATTAGAATTCGACAGTAATAAAAATTAAAAGTGTCGTTTTAATTTTTAATTTGTGATGTCCCTTTTCAAATTACAACTCACGTGTATTGGTTATTATTTTATGTAATGTTATTTATGCTTAACTAAATTTCTGTATTTTGTAAATCAGGCACTGAAAAACCCCAGTTCAGTAGGTTTTATAGTGTACCATTAAATCTTCCATTTCTGAATACTTAAAACAAGAAATTTAGATATTAATTGTGATAAATTGCAGGCCACTTGTTAAATTAAGAAGTCATTTGTTACAGAAATCTAGCCTTCAAGACCACGGTTTCCTTAATTAAGCACATTATTTGTTTGATTGATCAATAAACCTTTTAGAGTGTTCCCATTTTTTTAAAAACAGGTGATTTAGGTTGATCTCCAAGACTTGCTGGATTCAGTCTCTCTGGAACAAGGGTTAGAATAACTTGTAAATGATACAGTTCTACACCAGCCACTGTATACAGTATATTAGCTTATTTTGAAATAAACAGGTACTGTAGCAGCAGTAAATGCTTCCTCTATTTCTCTGTTTAATGGTACACTGCACCTTATGAGTTTGTTAAAAATCCATGGGTTTTTCAGAATTAAGAGGTTAATTAGTGTGAATAAATTACTGTAATCTTTAGTCACAACTAAACAGTATTGTATCTAGGTATTTAGAAAGTACATATGAATGTAAAATAACTAATTAAGTAAAAATAACTATTGAAATATAACCTCAAACTCCTATTTAAATGTTCACATAAACTTTTATGCACTGTACAGTATGCTTATATGCATGCATTTAATATATTATTATTATTATTAATATATAAACACAGTCTAATATATAGACATAGACCCTTTATAGTAGACACAGTTCATTGTAAGATCCAGATGAACAGAATCAGACATAGAAACAAATCATTGGGAGTTTGTCTCCCCCTGAGTAATAGTGCTTCAGTAGCTTTTCATTCTTCACAAACACAGCTCAGTACATTCAATTTCCAGGTGAATGGTACCTAGAGTCACTTAAAGCAAATCGCTGTGACTTTATGTGCTCCAGTGTGACTTCCACTTGCCTGCATAATACATGCACTTGATAAAGCAGAAAACATTTACTGCACGTCTGCTGAGTGGGTGCACAGGGCCTCTAAGACATCTTGTCTGAAATGCTCATTCCTAGGTAATCTCAGGCTAACGGTTTTATTTGTTAGTGTATTTCCCTAATAAACACAACTTTAAGTGATTTAAAAATGATGGTAATTAATAAATTAGCCTAAATCACCAATGTAGTGAAACTGAATATTTTTACCTACAGTAAATCACATTTGAACACTTTCAGGTAAATCCTTTAAAATATCAGGAACAAGTTACATTTTGCAAAGAAATTTTAATGAATGTTTTCAAAAAGTGTTATATGCTATGCAAATTTAGTCTATTTTGTGATAATTCTATAAGACTTATTTAAATAAATTCATCAAATTCTAGGCCTACAAGAAGATAGGGTGGAGTTAAGGGTGCACAAACAGATGCGCATTCTGGAGGCAAGATACTTAGGTGTAAGCATGTAGAACCAGCCTGTCTGGTGATCTTGGACATTTGCCTGTTTCTACCACCCAAAATCCAACCCCTCGGGTTATCTGTGGGATGCAAAAACAGGCAAAAGTACAGGATCACGAGACAAGGCAAAATATGGTACTGTAGGTATCAAAGCCACCTAGGCCAATACAGTAGAGATAGTCCTGCCTGGAACTACCTAAAAGGTTCAGGTTATGCTGGGTGGACCAATCATCAGCTCAGTGAATTACAGAAACATCCGCAGTAAAGCCAACCGGTCATTCTTCACAGACAAAATGATGCGTGTAGGAGTTTTGTGAATTTACTGGGACAGTTTATTAATTGTGGCAGTAAATCACAAGGTGATTCTTTTATGGCTATTGGAGGATCAATTGTCAGAACAATCAGCAACACACACACATGGATTCAAATACATGGAATACATTTATTAATACATAATACTGTGCATATCAGTCTGCCTGGATACAGATGGCAGATCTTACTGTGAGGGTTACCAAGATGTTGTAGAATATCACAAGAAATACAGCAAGGAATATGCTTCAGTATACTATTTAGCTATACTATATTGTTAATCAGTCTCATTAATACAGATTCTAATTTTGATACTAATAAGTAAATACATTACTCATATGAATTAAATTGATATCAACCTGTGTTGAGATAATTGAATTCTCGAGATGCAATGTAGAATATTGGGTTACTCATCCAGATATGGATTTGACAGGCTCTGTCGCAGCATCCAAGCGTCGTCCTCTGGCTCGGTGCCAACCAAGTCGACCCTGGTGCGACTCTGAGTTGTGGTAAGAAGGGGAGAAATTCAGTTGCTGTGACGTGTTAGGCAGAGTCTCTCCAAGGACCTGGCTACTTAGACCTGGCTGATCTAGTAAAGAGTCTGTGACTGCAGGTCCGAGCAAGTCACTCTTTTGGGTGGAGGAAAACTGGATCACTCCTGGCGTAGCGCTACTTCTGAATACAAGGATTTAGTTGACACGGTTCCAACCGTAATGCTTCCGTTGAACAGGCAGATGCAATGGGTGGCTGCTACCATTTCGTGAGGTCCTGCTGCAGGCTAGACTTCGGGCAGAATTCTGTCTTTAAGTGGCTCAGCGATTGAAACACAAGTTGCGAGTCCCAGCACTCAGACAACACTGGCGGTCACATGATTGTCTAAGTTGAGTGTGAGAGTGGCCGGAGGAGCAAGTTCTGAGGCTTGTGCACACCTTTTTAACTAGAGGCAAAATGGCTGCTGATTGGTCGAGAGTTTGGAATGCATTCAGAACCCACATGCCCTGCAGGTTCCTGATTGGTTGGTAACTTCTATGAATGAGTAAGAATGAGCTCTGAGATTCTTAGGAACATCTGGGTTGCAGCCCTAAGGTCAGAGACTGATGGGAAAGGGAGCCAATAAACTTCTGAATCATCACTGCAGGTTCTTCACTAAACCCAAGAACATCACCATCATCCAGTGCTATGCACTAACAAATGAGGCAGAGGAAGAAATCAAATTAATAGGAAGTTATCAACAGAGAAAAAAGACATCTTCCTTTTAACAAGCTCTTGATGAAATAAATGAAAATGGAGAGCAATTCAGTAATTTCTGTGCATTTACCAACCTTGTTATTCAAGGTACTGTTTTACTTCTCAAAAGAGTACTCAAAGCCACATGGGTGTTATGAGACCACGGTACAGAAAATCAGATCACATCTGCACCGTTAAAAAAATCAGCAAATCGGATGTCAGGATGAAAAGGGTAAAAGGGTAAAAGACACAGCAACAGATCATCACAACCTGATTGGAAACCTCAGATTCAAACTCAAGAAAGTTATGGGACCAGCTATAAAAACACATGTCATGGTTTTAATGTTGGTCTACTCCACGACAAAAACATAAGAAAGCATTTCCAAATTACCCTCTCAAACAGACTCCAACCTGTCTGAACCATGAGGGAAAGGAAGCACTAACCCTAGAACAGAGATTGCAAAGACTGGAGACAGCGTGGAAAGATATATGTGAAGAATCCTGTGGCAGGAAAACAAGACAGCACCAGGATTGGGTTTGGAGTCCAGATCCTGCAGATCAAGGAATGAAGGAATGAATCACTCAAAAAATATTTCCAAGCAAAGAATCAAAACTAAATTCAGCAACAACCTAGGAAACCAAGCAGAAGAGCTTCACATGGGCTGCCCCTACTGTCCCCATTACTCTTTCTCTTGGCAGTTGACTGGATAATGAGGAAAAACACTACTGGTAAAAACTCTGGAATTCAGAGGACTCCTTGGTCCCAGTCAGAATTTTTTGAAACGCAGATTAAACTTTGAAAATGAGCCTGGATTTGGCACATAATGTGGAAAACTATACATAACGCATCCAGTGGAAGAGTAAACATGGAAAAGCAAGAAACAGCTCGAGAAGAAGAGTAGAGGTCGGTTGGGGGAAAAAAACAGGAACATCACAGAGGGAGATGAAGCAAACAGCTCAACATTGAGCCCACTGGAAAACATTTGTGGGTGACCTATGATCCATTAGGATTCCGGGTGAAACGTCCAAAATACCAACTACAGCTAAAACATGAGGATTGGTGAGAGTCTCGGCAGGAGATGAGGGTAGAAGACTAGAGGGAAGAGGGGGAGAGGACCAACACTTGGGATGGACCAACACCCTCGGAACAATGGGGCAGTGAGGGCTGTAACAGGATGACAAAGGCTGGGAAAACTTACTAAGGCAGACTGATGCTGTGTGCTTGTGAACACAGGGCAGAGTGAATATCAGCAGCTGGAGCACTTCTACAGAGACAGTAGAAAAGTAGGACTGAAGAAGGGAAAGAGAGAAACATCAGAGATAGGCTGGGGTCAAAATTGCAGTGGGTTTATCAACTAATGATGAAATAGGGAAGAAAGGTGAGGAAATTATACATTAGACAGCATATAATAACCCTCCTGAACTCCTCCATAAAGACCACACAGAAAGGATCCTGAAGTCTGTACATGCTAAATGTGCGTAAGTGTTTGGGGTAAAACAGGGGTAGGTGGAAAGTAGGGAATGCAGTTAGGGTGGGGTGGATGAATAATAATAAAATTAGAATTTGGTATGTAGGAATGCTCCAGGAGCAATAGAGCATCAGAAGAGGATTAATGGGGAATAGTAAACAAGTAAATGCTTGTGGACCATTCCCATTTGGTACTAATTGGTCGTGTGTTGGATTTGGCATTTTTTTCTTAAATCCTGGTGTGAGGTTGGATGCAGAGGATTCCCTGTACAATCAGGGAGAACAGGACAGCTGTTGGGCTGACTGGGAGGGACAGAAAAACAACAGTTCGAAGCTTAGGAGAGGCAGCGGGAGAGCCTCATGCTGGCTCTGGAACAGGAGAAAGGAGTTAAGCTGGAGGCCAGGAGGAGATGAGCAGTGACTAACTATCACTGCTGACTCCACAGCAAGAGGGCATTATGGATAAGGATCAAAACACCTGATGAAAGCTGGGTTCCATGTGATAACATCAATTCCTGGCCAACAGCAATAGTCAATAGAACTAATGACTAAGGAGAGCATCAGTAGATGTACACAGGAAATCACTGTAACAAATCTTAAGATCTTAAAATTGGGTTGTCTACTAGCTTTTTTGAGATAACCCTCTGTGGAGCAAATACTATAGACTATTAAAAAGATAAGCATATTATATGAGGCAACTTGGGACCAATACTGCAAACGTATGGTATTCAGATGATCTCAAGCTTTAAATAAAAGGTGTTTTTGTTGTGTGTTAGCAAATAACTGATCCAAAGGACATTTGGGAATAGCTGTGTGAAGGAAATGCCCCAGGCCTTTTACAGAATGAATGGAACGAAGCCAGAGAGCTGCTACAGATTAAAAATCATACTCCTCTTTAACTTTCGTCTAATAATTTGAAATTTAATTTGATTTAACATTTAATTATTAACTTGATTTTTATGTCCATCTGATGTATTTTTATAATTAAGATTTTTAAAAAGAAATAGATGTGGGCATCTACAAGCTATTGAACCAAGTAATTAAAAGTGATACAGTAGCTTCTTACTGTATAAGAAGCAGTTGAATAAGATCCTTAACTCAGTTACCTACTAACTACAAAATGGGCTAGATAGATCGAATCATATCTTCTCATTTGTAAACTTTCTTATCACCATCCTCATCACTGTTACCTGCATTAAATGTAATATTTTTGTTCACTGACCTTGATTGGTAAAGTTCAAATAGAAAGTCACGAACCAAGTAACTGGCAGCACACTTCAGAGTAACATTCCAACCACACAATTTCTTTATAATAATGTTGACTGTGCCTCGTCTACTTTGCAATACTTTGAAATGTCTTGAGAAAAAATGAACTTCAGAAGAACTACAGGTATAATTTTGCGTGCATATACAGTACAGCACAATACAGTATGTAACTTCAGAAGTTAAGGTATACATGGGATTTAGTTTCCAACATAAGCAATTCAAAATGTAAATGTGTTTTACTTTAGAAAATAAAGGGAAAGATGTATGCAAACTGACAGAGAAAGATCTAATTCACTACTAAAACGATTAGGAAAATTGGTACTACTTTACATGAATGAAGCTAATAAACACTGTTTTAAAGGGGACTGCAGTGCTATTTTTATATTTTGGGGTCAGAAAGTATCAGCATTGATGAGTGCATTTCAATTTACAATGAAAAGTAAAATGTACACAGTAATTTATAAAACCTCCAATTTACTTTGGGGATAAAAATAGACTATGACTATAATACACTACAAATCAGGTATGCACAGCATCATATTTTGTGAGTCAGAATAAGGTGTAGCGGTGAGGCTTATTAATAAGGCAGAATTAAGTGTTTCTGAGCTTTCCCAAATTAGGCCTAATTTCTCTGTTCATCTCTGTGGTGCAGCCACAGAGAAAGAATTCATGCAAGCTGATTTAAGATGTTTTCTTGTGATAAGAAACCAGCTCCCAAAGGGGGATGCACTTAGCTAAGCCTGGCTATCATGATCAATGGTCATCCATTGGCGCCTATCTGTCTAGGGAGTGCGAGTTGGACATCTGGATTGCATTCCTAAGTGTCAGGAGTAAGTGACTCATATCTCACCTTGATCAACCAATCAGGGACTGGTAGGGCCGAGTAACCCACGTGGGACTCTGATGCCCATGGAACTTTCAGCCAATCAATGAGCTGAAGTTCCTCCAGGTAAAAACAGGCAACACAGAGATTCAACAAGATTCAGAAGGGATTCTGGAGAGGATTCTGTGGACTGTTCTAAAGGGAATTCAAAGGAGAATTCCAGGGCAGGACGGCCCAGGAGCAGAAGGCTCCCAAGGGCAGGACATCCTCGCAGCGCGCCTCCTGACCATCCTGAGACTCAGCCCGGACAACCACGGAACGGCCAGTGTGTCCGAGTGCCAGAACTTTCCTTTGTTCTAAGAGTCTAGAGTGGAGGTTGCCAGAGAGTAACCAGCAGCAGGCCTCGTGAACAGGTCGGAGCTGTGGACAGCTGAATCACTATTCAGAACTAGCTCTTCATTAGGAACGAACCGGTCCTCTTCCTGACTTGCTGGGACCCACAGTCATCTTTTCTCCTGTGCACAAACTTTGCTAGTTAAAGCCAACACTAACTAGCCGGTCAGTGAGCATCAGCAGCGCACCGTCGCAAGCCGCACAGCACAGCCTGGCATCGAGCCAGAGAGCGCGGATTGGACAGCAACAGCCTACAACTGTTTCTTTGTGCCCGCAGGAGATCTGAATCCCCAAAGATTGGATGAGTATTCAACTTCAATGCATTACAGCTCAAGAATTCAATTGTTATCCCAACCAGTTGATATCAATTTAATTCCTAAGAGTTATGTACTTGTTTCGAGTATCTAATGTAGAAGTTATAACCAAGTTCATTTACGAAACGGTCTTAATGAATGATATACTGAACGTATGTCCTCTTGATATATGAAACACTTCGTAACTGATTGAATATATATCGTTTGTATTCTGATAACCCTCTCGATAAGATCTGTTAGTTTAAGGCATATTCTATGTATTAATAAATGTATCCTCGTGTATTTGTACCTGTCTGTGTGCGTTGTTTGAGTTATGTCGCATGGTTGGACTCTAAAGCCATCAAAAGAATCAACTTTGTGATTTACTGCTACAATTAATAATTGTCTCAGTAAATGCCCAAACCCTACAGAACTGGTGCCTTCAGAGAGCCAGTTTTCTTACATATTTGGCGTCCCTGAAACGGCTATGAATCACTACAAAGGCAACAAATCTGGTGATGTGAAACAAACTTGTTACATTGTTAAACAAGCGGGCTAATGAATACATTGCTTTTAATCCAATAGAAATATTGCTCTCAACTTAGAAGACAGTTTTGTCTCAGTTTTGACTCTGCCTTCATTTCTATGGTGAAATGTCTGCTGCAAAAGCTGTACTTATTAGGTTGTACATTGCATTACGTTAGTCCAGTGGTTCTCAAACTTTTTGGACCAAGTACCACCCCTAATCCAAGTACCACCTACAAGTCATGATCTCATAGTTGAGCAAAGCAGATGTGAATTAATTTTTCGAGCCTTGATACAATTCACAACAGAGTCTAACAGATATTAAATCGTCAGGCATTTTCTTGACGGCAAAGGTCTCGTGGTGGATGTAATGCGTACATTAATTTCTGGAGCAACCTATCTAATTCGTGCAACTACACCGTTATGTCGGCTTGTCATTGCTCTAGCACCGTCTGTACAAACTCAGATGCATTTTATCCAGTCGAGGCCATTCTCTTCGATAAATTCATTCAGAAGCTGAAATATGTGCTCTCCTGTAGTTCCTGTTGGTAGCGGTTTACAGAACAGAAAGTCTTCATGGGACATGCCCTCAAACTCGTATCTACCGTAAACGAGCAAATTGGCCAAATCGACTACAGACTCATCTAATTGCAGTGAAAAACATCTGCTCATCTTAACGCGTTCTATCAGTGTACTTTTGATATAATCCTTCATTTCAATAATTCTATGAATGACTGTGTCTTTCAAGGGGAGGGGGGCAGCACGTCGAGCTGTTTAGCAGCTTTTTCTCTACACATAATACTGTACGTTTCAGCTCTTTTGCCAACGGTAAATAAAGTTCTTCAAAAATACCTGCTTTACCAACCTGCAAGCTTGCATTTTCCGTGTTTCCGTTTTTATTTCCGTATTTATTGAAAGTTTTTATTTCATGCGCATGCGAGCGAAACACAGAGACGCTCGGTGTATTTTTCTCAAATTAGAACAGTTCTTAAATATTTTTCTGTTATCACGCTTTCGTGTGCTCACAAGATTACCTGCGTTCGTAGCACGTATTTCTATGCATTCCTGTGTTTACAACGTTGGCATTGTTCCAAAATCATGCATATTCTCCTTTCTCCCTATTTGCTGGATAAACAGTAGCTTTTTGTAAATACAATTGGTCACTTGCATCCGTAGCACGCATTCCTATAGAGTGGTATAGAATTACAGAGTATCTCTTGTGTCCACTGAAGTATTAGCGCGCACTGTATCGTAGTACGTAGGCTGCTTATTCGACACGTATTAAAATACAAAATATGAAAACCCTTCCCGACTTTTCAGCGCACACGACACAGTTCCAGGGTCATTTGGCGTACCACCTGGCGGCACTCCATGTACCACTGCCGGTATGCGTACCACAGTTTGAGAACCACTGTGTTAGTCAATATGGTGACTAGTGAGCAGGAAGGGCCACATCACAATTCTTGGGAACTTTAGCCCAGGGTATTCAACAACATTGTAACCCACAGTACAATGCTCTCACAAAGTTTATGATTTTGTGTTTAATTTTTTTGTTACTGAGATTTAATAATCAGTCAGAGATTGGAACTGCAGTTCCCCTTTAACCCAAAAATAAACGCTATACAGTACATCACAAAAAAACAACATAGAAAAAAACAACACAGCAGAAAACAATTTCAAATACCTGTAAACACACCTGATCAATGTTACTGATCTTCATCTGCAGAATGTTCTTGTCAAGTTTCAGGACCCTATTCATAGCTATAATGTGGTAAACAGAGTCACTTGGCATTTTTTTATAGCTTACAGCACTTTGTGCAATCAAAAATCAAGCCTTTTGTTCTAAACCAAATATTTTACAGATTTAACTGTCACTTCGTTTTGATTCATTGGTTTGTTTTCTAACATTTACTATAAACTTTGCCTCTGAGAGACATACATCTGATTCATAAATGACAAATGGCATTTTACCTGTCATCTTCCCATGATTCCATATAATGTTACTTGCAATCTCAATATATATAGTTGTGTCAAAATATGAGGTCAGTTGTATACTTTGGAACCAGATCATGAAAATAAATGTAGTTGAATTAAGACATTTCACTGTGAGAATTGTGACAACACTTATAGAAAAAAGCACTTAAAGTAGGAGACCTTGAAGCAGTTTAAAAACCTTTAAAATGCCCAGGATTCTGTACCTTGATATGCTCTTTGAAAAGCAGACACACTGCATACAAAATGGTAAAATGGGTTCTTTTTTGTTACTGAAGGGAAAGCAATATAATACAAATAACATTATTGCGAATTATGTATTTAAAGTCAGCTGTCTTAATAAGGAAATTATTTGCATGACATAAGCAAAGGGGTGAGGAATATATTTGATCAAATTAATATTAAAGTATTGCATTCTGTCAATTGCCTGTACCAAACACAATTTAAGTACTGCTCTTTCACAGAGCACATCTCCTGCAGGTCTGATTTTCTACCAAAATGTATTGATTTTAACATTCATCTTGTTATTTGAAAAAAACATAATGTTCATTTTTTGAAACTCAGCTTCTAGCATTTAATTTACATTGGGTTCAAAGGATCACAAGCAATTTTTATAATTTGTTCCACTTTTACTTTTGATGTGGCATGCCTTTTCATTTAATTAGTCATCACTTAGTTTTTCTGTGTGCAAGAGGTTTAAAGAGAAAGAATAGGCTGATGCTGATGGGAACTGACAATCTACAGATTGATGTTCCATCAGACCCCGCAGTTGGGGCACACAGGGAATTCTGTGCATGCTTGAGTGACAGATGAGACAGCAAGACAAAGGGTGGCTAATTCCTATTTTTTCAGGTTATATATCTTTTGTCTTTGTTTTGAATAAATATTCTCTGACCTTGACGATTACAGGACTGTTGAGGGCCACATACCCATACAATTGTACCCCTACAACTTGTATGCTTTAAAGCTTACATTAATTTTCTATTCTTCTAATTATTATTTTACTATTGCTGAACATAATTTCGTATAACGTTAACATGCTGTACTATTGTGACCTCTGAGCAATTTTACTGTGGTTATTTCTGCTTATTACTTTTTATGCTAACTGTTCCAAATAGAATGGCAGAAAGTGTGCAGTTGAAAAAAGCTTGTGTGTTACACAAGACCATTATGAATCATTATATGCTCAGACAAAGGTGATACAGAAAACTTGCTCAATACCTTAGAAGTTATAGATATCATTTTATGTCATTTACAGTAGTTGTAATATGGGGAGCAGCTGGGGGTTAAAACATTATTTAATAGTTAAGAATAACTGATTCGGAAAGAAATATTTTTGGCGGTCAATCCGGTACTCTCCCCTACCACCTCAAGTTTACAGAACTAATGCTTTTCATATTGACATATATTCCACATCACTCTCCTTTGAAAAACATAGGATGCTGGCCCCTGAGAAAGTGACCAATGATTCTCTGCTTCTTACTCCTGTATTCTAGTACTCATACTGCTTGCATTCTACTTTAGCCTCAACCTACTCCACAGATCACAAAATTCTAATTCTGCTAATAATAACTGGAATCCATTGGGGGATCCACTCCTTCTTTGAAAATATGTCATTTTATGGCATCTTGTGAAAGCTTTTTGCAATGTAAGATCTCACAAAGTGTCATTTCCACATTACACAACATGCAAGCTTGAAATGCATAAAGTAAGACTCAAACAAAAACCTCAAATCCTTTACAAAAAAAGTCTACCATTTTAGAATTCTAAAATTCTATTTTCAGAATTCTGCAACTTTTAGATCAGCATTAATTAAAGCACTTGACCTCTCTACTACTGACCTGAGAAATTTGTAGATCTAGGTAAGTACATCCTGAGGCATGTGTGTTTAGTCACTCTGGAAATAGTGTCCTTTGCACATGTACTCACATTGATTTGGCATTATAAAATGTATCTTTCAATCTTGAATATTTTGTCTAGTAAATCGGCATAGTCATTTCTGTGCACAAGGCATCAGAATTAAAACAACATATACAAAGAATATGTGCTGGATACACATTTATCACCAGATGGATAATAATAAAAACTCATTTGTTTTGACTAATACAGCTATGAGCTTGTTTCTGCATAGTTCTACTGTCGTGTTTAATTTCATCTAGTACCACTACTTTCTCAAAATTCTTGTAATTCTGGAAATTTGATGTTAATGAATAAATGTGATATTAATTAATTGCTCTGAAACAGCCCTCTTTGTTATCACTGACAGTTCCTTTAATCTGCTTGGCAGGCAAAGTCCTACAGTGAAATATGTTTTAATATACCCACATTCTTCCTAGTGCCATTATTTCAAAGAATATTCTACTTCTACAATCATTTCTAACAACTCTGAAAAATGAAGAATATTTTATGGAACATACTGTAAGTTAAAGATATTGTAACTTGTAAGTCAACTTGGCTTTCACCTTTAAAACGTTTTTTTTTAATTCAAGTAGAACACCATAGATGTTAATTACTAAGCAAAAAAACACAGATGCAGCCATCTAGAATGTGTGAGAAGTCAGTAGGTATATCGTGCATCATGCATCATTTTATTTTTTCAAATAAACTGATGTGGGACTGCACTACTCTGTAAACTGCCAGGTGGTGTAGTGCATCTTTAAAGTACCACAGCTGTGTGTGGTTGTTAGACACATCAGCACATTTGACTAAACTGTATGCATGCTAGCACATTTAATTTAATAAAATTATTACATTGTTGAGACAGGATATTGTTACCGGCTCCCGTTACATTAGTAAAATGAGCTTTGATGTTAACATGAGTTAGCCATGAGTTAGTACCAAATTCTAGATGGCTGTATCTGTACTGAAATATACATTTGTACTTCAAATTCCAAAGTTTAGCTGCATTGTGCTATTTTTGACATTTAAATATTACCCACCACCCTATACCTTATTTCATTATAGTGAAATAGTAAAACAGAAATATCTGGTGTTGAGCGTATAACTTTAAGAATGAAATACGGAATTATTATGATTCTGATCAGCCCCGAGTTAAATCTGTGTACATACCTTGATTTCTTACAGAAGTAATAGGCATATAACCAATAACATTACTAATGTATGTTATTGTACATATTCTAAATGGATGTAAAATAGATTATAAAGATTCATTTCAATGGGGGATTAAAAACAACCTTAAGAAGGCGGTATTGTTATGTATCCCAATTAAAAACACATTTAATGTGATGTAATAGGGCTAATAAAATAAACTTCTTATTACTGTTACACCAAAAATCATAGATATCATAGCTAAGTATTATCTATGAATGAATAAAGTAATGTGACATAATTACTGTTTCATGCTAAATAGCACTTTAAGTTATATTTTTTCTTTGATTTTAAATAATTCAGTATACAAATCTGTAAGTAACATATATGTCATGATTTTTAAATGTATTTGTTGTAAATTTCAAAGCTTTCAATATTGTGACTGTTTGCTTGAATATACTCAATGTAAACTTCATGTGGCTGCACTTGCAATGTTGAGTTGTGTATCCTTCTCTACTAGACTCATAACTTTGAAAACCACCCCCATATCTTAATTTAGTTACAGGTACAGTATAATGTTATATAATACAACCGATTAAATATCTTACTCATTTCCGGACCCTCTAGAGAATACTGTAGATAGCCAAGTGAATGTTGAAAAACAACAACAACAACAACAACAACAACAACAAAAAAGAGACTCTGCACTACTTCAAAAATGAAAGCTCTCAAATAAATTTAAATTAGATCACGAAAACGCCTTTGCTCAGACAGCATAGCCATTTCAAAGTGCCCATGACAAATACATGTGAAAGAGAGGGACTGGGTAAGAACCAGGACAGGACCCAAGGAACTTTATCATGTGTAACCTTGTGCTTGGCATTTCATGTGAACAGAATATTGATAGGAGAATTGCCCTCCTGGCAATAGAGCAGACACTCATTAGAAAAAGATGATTTAATGACAACATGTGTGCAGTCTATGGCTCCCAGTCATATCATAAACCAGTACCTTATCTAGCAACTCAAGGGAATTTATAAACCTTATGCTATATGCACTTATCAACTACAGTATATTTCAGTGATGGTTCACAGTACATCTCTTCCAAAGAGTCTGCAATATTCTGCAGAGAGGGGTTTCATTAAAGACAGCAGTACATTGGCTCTTTGAGTGATCACACTCCAGGCTCTGATGCTCATATCCCTTGAATGCTCATATCTCCAGTCACACTCAAGCCTAACCTGGTCATTGTGTCAAAGGTGCTGTCAGTATTTAACAATAAACAACCAGTAATGCTGAGCTGGATCCAGCTAGCAACAGTTTCTTCATCTGCTGTGCCCGGTCAGGATGTTTGACTTTTAGACGCATCAGACTTCACCTTTCAGGAAATAATAGAAACTCTTTTAGCCCTGGACACATCAGAATCCATGCACAGCAGTCTCTAATCACCAACTAGCAAAATGGATCGTTGAGACTACGTGAACATACTACAAGAGCTCTGACCTTTGTCTACCAGATGATTTTTAGTATTATTCTACTAGCAACCATTTAAGTTCTCAGTCCACTATGACAGAGCTTCCATTGAGGACTTCTGCCTGGTGGAAATGTGGGTTTTGCTCTACACGTTCATCTCTTTGTACAGGCAGAAAGTAATCTATGCAGCTCAGCACTCTGTGTGATACAGGAACCTTTTATCTGCTTCAGTGTGGCTTCTTAACACTTATACTTTACTTTGTAAAAGCTTGGCAGCTACCCAATAACCTAATAGGTAACAACTGCATTCTGCCTGGATGAGAACACTATGTTATCACCATAACCGTAGTACCCAAAAAACAAATACAGTCTTTACCCTTCCGGGTCACTTCACAGTAGGCTGCTTATTCAGGGAAAAATGAGATAAGGTACAGTATGACCAGGACTGGGCCAGGTGATATTTTTAAACACTGTCTCCTCAATAGAGGGACAGGCACAACACAATCCTGTGAAGTGACAGCTCATTACCATCAGGGAACCACAGTTATGATAATACTCTGACAATAAATTCAAAGTCTCAAAGTCCCTTATCATGGTAATTTTTAAAATATACATACTTGGAATATTGAATATATTGCACCTTGAATTGAATTTGTTTTATTTCATCTAAATTTGGAAATAAGCACACATGTTTATTGAATCAATGAAAACTATGTATTTATACATGTAAAATATACTATATGAATATATACAGTATGCATTTATATTGTAATAGACATAAGAGATAGATCTACTTTCATCCTAATACATTTATCAAAAACATTTAAAACTTATTTTTATCATGGTTTAAATAAACATTTTCTGAAGTTTGAAAGCCAATCGTTTGAGGGAAAAAATCACATCATAAAAACCATGAGAATTCTGCAGCATTTTGCCTTTGTCTATGAGAATTAAATAAAGTCCATTTTTTTTGGTTCAGCTGTTGTTGCAGTAATCAGATTTATTTTATAGCAAGTGGAATATGATATATGTGCATCTCCTTTTGAAATTAGTTTACAGAGGAATGAAAAGTTGATTTCTCTTGGTGAATATAATCATCTGAAATGGAGGGTTTACAGTGTACTGTATGTGCCAAACCACAAAACCAATGACAATGCATCTCGATGTGGAGTTACTAGGATTGTTACAGAATAATTAGCAATATTATTAACAAAAAGAAACAGTTTTGGCAAAGGAAGGAGTCTAAGATGATCCTTTTATATATTACAATGATTTCCAACAGATAAAGAAATAAAACTGTTATTTTCATGTAGACTCCTTTTAAGTTTTATAGAATAATACAATATCTCTTGTTTTCAAATCATTTAAAAATGAAGATTCAGTCACACAGACAGATCTTCTTGATAATACAAATCTTTTGCGTATTGTAACAAAGTATTTTCCCAATATTGTATTTTTTGTGCACCATTTAGAGGAGCCTTTAAGTAGTAAGGTAAATGTTTTTCCACATTAATGGGTTGTTGACATACAGTAAGTTTAGCACCCCTGTCAGAATTAAGTAAAATACAATAGGCTATTATTATTTGCTAAAATTGCTAAGAAGTGTTTAATGAGTTTAAAAATATAAATTATGAGTACGTTTAGTGAATAAGGAAAAAAGTCCCTTTCCACTGTGTTTTCACACTTCATGGGTATGGGAATGATTCCCACCAGAAGAGATAAGTTTTTTCTCCTCTCTTTTTTACTACTCATTGTGTAATTAACCTTTAGCTATTCCTTTGAAGTTTGCATGCTGATACAGCTACCAACTCTAAGCCTGTATAGTGGATTACCTTGTTTCAAACGAAGTGAACCAATACATTTGTCAAGAACTATATGCACATTAGTCTTGTATAAGATATAAAATCTAAAGCTTGGACAAAATCACTGTAATTTATACTATTACTTTGTTTGTTGCAAAAATAGCATTTTCTAAATAGACTTCTGAATAAATCATGTTCCATTTTAGTGTTATTCCAGTTTGAAAAAATTGGTAGTAACTGCTACTCACTTTTGCAATCCCTGTACTACACAGGGAGAAGAAGCATCTGTGTATACTCTCTCCTCCAATACACTTATCTATCAGATGATATTTACATGCTGCAAGCTCCACAGTGCCCTAGAGGAGAGTTACCATGGACTGCATGAGCAAAGCAACTATCACTGACAACACAATAAACTCAGAGTTCCAGAAAATCTCTGTACTATGACACCATTTACTCTTTGGCATTCTTAAACCCATTTAGTTATATGTCATGTTTTGACAATTAATCTTTTCATGTATTTCACAAATACAGTAGCAGGGGGTTATGGAAAGGGTGTACTGAGCTCTCAAAGAGAATATAGGCTCTTATAGAAATACAGAATACAGAAAGATAATTAGGTTAAAATTATCTTTAGGTTAAAAGAAGATTTAACATGCCACTACAACATTGTTAAAAAGTATAGATAATTAGTTTTTATTTTCCTGACATATGAAGATAAATAAAAAATATGCATTGGTTTACTCTGTAGAAACCATGCCTAAAATTTCCCACCTGTTAAACTGGGTCCTGTAAATTTAAATTAATCTTTGGCAACATCACTCAGGTGGGTTTTGCTGTAGATGAGAGAAATCTACACTACACCAGACTGTTTTGAAGACATGGGGTAAAATATGTTGTCTACAATCACACTAACACATGCGACATTATAGGATGAGGCAAACCCAGAAACCCTGTGAGATTTAGATTGCCAGAGGAGTTTGTGAACATAGACCCTGGAGTTATTTTCTACTGGCTTTAGAAAATGAGATTCGTTCTATTAAATCAAGGAGGAAAAAATCACAAAAGGTGACAGTTCAGTTTCTTATCGGATGAGAGCTTCCTAAGCCTCCATGACATGAACGCATCAGTAGGGTTTATGTTGATCACATATCACCTGAATTTGTCTATCATGAAAGTATAATCCTTTTTTATACTGAGAAATGAGGGAATTGCCTTCAGAAACATTTTCATTTAGAGATGGTTACAACATTGTTTTAATGCATTTTGTGCTTCGTGGTAATCTTTCTCTAAGCTTTATGCCATGCAGTCAGGATATTTCTTGGTTTTAAAGAATTACATTAAAAGCACCATTTTCTGACATTCAGGATGATTAAATTTCAATAATTCCTTTGTATATTTAGCAACTGGCTCATCTAAGTTATTTAATGTTTCCTTAATTTGAAGAGTGGGCAAAGATTTGACTCTTAAAAATGTCAGTTAAAGTTTTTGACATGACTGGTATACAAGGATGATAGCCCATTGTTACAGCACCTGCTTGCTCCCCTTTGTCTTACTATTTCCTTCATCTAATTTTGTTTTGGTTCATGTTTTTAGTCTATTCAGAATGTTAGGAACAGTGTGGACTCTTCACCTACTTCTTCCCAAACTAACAAGATATATAAAATAGTTTTATTCTTTTGAGCTGGTTAAGATGGCCAGTCTGCTGAAGCAGTCACTTTTAAAGCAACCCAAGTTGTTCAAACTGAGATGGTGGTGGTGTGCACACAGATTGTTGAGAGAATTTAAATGTTTAGGCTATTCAGAAATTCTATTCAGCAATTGATCTTAAAAGCGGATTTTGTCTTAGAGGAACATCACAAACAAAAACATATGCAGCAGAGGGAACTAAACATGACAGTATACTCCAATTCTAGAAAAAGCAGAACTTATATGGTTATCAAATTGAACAAAATGGGATTTCTGTATTGATATAAGGAAATTGCTCTTCTGGAGGCCTCAACAAGCATTGGGTGTTTATTTTTTTTTAAATCTCTGGTACATTAGACACATACTAGATGGTACAGTTAGTACAGTAGATGTAGGCTGTCCATCCATACTGTGTGTACTGAGTTTAGGGATATGAGCTGACTTTGGATCCTGATTACTGTCCAGCACCACTCTACTGGAAATGTGCTATTGCTGCAGTTACTGGTATCTAGATTTTATTGACTCGGTTTTTGTATTTTATTGGCATCTTGGTTTATGTATTATCTTTGTTTTCACCCACAGTAACATTTGGCATCTTCCTTTTTCAGTCACTCTTTAAAAAATGAAAATACATTTGCAAATTGACCTTGACCATGTTTTAGGTGTTCAGTTTTTTTTTCCTTTTTCTGTTGATTGTCAATTAACCGTTGAATAAAAGTTACTTGCACATACAGTATGTGCATTTTTTGCTTTTCTTCCTTTTATCACATTGGAAGGAACAATTTGACCTGAGGGTTGTTGTTTGTTAACTAAATCAGAAAAAGGGAGAGTAGTGATTTTGAGTCATGAAAATGTCTCAGATTCAGCAAGGGAAGACTCCCAACAGAAATCCTTCTGCTCCCATATGAGAGCCAGACTCCAATTTCTGTTTGTGATGCGTTAGGTGGTAGTGTTGGGTACCTTAAGGGCTTCACTTCTGCTATGCTGTCCCTCCACTAGATTAGCAGTTAATGTATAAATAAATGTTAATAAAACATTAATTCCTCTGGCATGAAATTTGTTTTTTATTACTCATTACTATTTCTATTTAAACCTGGGATGTATTCAGGTTACTTTTCCCACCAAAAGCACTAGATGTTTAGTTATGCTCTGAAAGAGACAAGCTTGATTCCATTATTAGCCTCACATGTCTATTTATTCTTATTACACACCATGCTTCTCTCAGTAAGAAATTCTTCCTGCTTACTGACAAACATCAGCTGTGGTTAGTCACTATTTCTGTGTGTGCATCAGTGTAAATAACCTCAGGCTGCTATTTATGGGTTGTCAACCACCTTTTCCAGCCCACTACAGAAATACAGAGTTTGTTGGTTCTACTACCACCTTTTTGCTGAACTACTGTATGTTCTATCACCTAAACCATACATTGTTTTCAATCACTGTGCACTTCAGTCTGCAGTCTTCTCTGAAACCATGCATGTCCCAACTTAATCAAAGCTCACACATAATTAGTTCCTGCTTTAAAAGAATTCTGCATCTATGTTTTGGGGTTCCTTTAATCCTTTCTGGGGACTTTGTCAGCCTTGACCTAATGGGCAAATGCAAAACCTGAAGTTGTGTAGTACACAGCTTGAAAACCAACACCTTACATGATTAAAAAACTGAAGCTAGAACTGTATGAACACTTTAAGGTGCAGACTGATGTGGTGAATGTGCAATTAGTACTGAAAATGATGCCCAAAATAAACATCTATAGTAAAGTCACTTTACATTGGGGTCCACAAAAGAACCATTTTTTTAGAGTTGAAGTTGACAACAGCATAATTGTATTGTGCAAGTGTGTTTCTTCAAGAATTCTGTACTGTATGTATTTGACTATATAGAAGTTCAAAAACATTTGCCTTTTTTGTAAAGCTTCTGCTAATAAAGAAATGATGCCCATAATAACACTTTATTTAGGTCCTATAGCTCAGATTATATTAAAAATGTTATATTCATTACTTTATACTTTATATTTTTTTGCCATATAAATGCATTCAACTATGCAAGAAGCAAAGAAAAAACTAAGACATTTTTATGTAGAATGTTTAAAAATGCTATTCAGTTCTAATGGTTCTGGCCACTACAGAAAAATTGTTTTCCTTAGGTATTACATCTCTCAACATACAATATGATTATCTTATTTTTGCTTTCCTCCCAGGAACACTTGTTATACAGCATATAAACAGTAGGTCCTATACATTTTATATAAATATATACTAATTAAAAAAGATTCAATTGAGGAAAAAAGGTAAATGGGTGAAATTCTATTTTATGCATAATTATTGCTGATTAAAGTGCTATTTTATCACCTTGCATCTGTTCACATCAGAAGCTAAGGATTAGCAAATATGATTCTCCAGTCCTGAGAGTTACAAAGGTTCACGATAATCTCTTCAGTACCACAAGGGACCTTTATCTGACCTTTTGTTCTCTTTAGTTAAAGTTGACACAAATGAAAATTCCCACAAAGGCATTATAGAAACAAGCAATGTCCTCATATAAGCTGCAACACAGAAGTCATTTCCACAATGTGTTATTTTTTAGCTCTAATTCAGCATATGCCTAGTCCCTGGTGTGAAAGAAAATACACTACCCTGCTGTTCTTCAGTGTGTGCCAGATATGTCTATTTGCAGATTTTAAAATGCTGGATAACTACGTAATCTATACTGCCACCATAATAAAAGCTCCTTGAACAGAAATCTGTATTATAAGCAGGTACTGTGGTGCATTTATAATAGAACCTGCTCAGGTTATCACTGACTTTGCTTTGCAATCCTTGCAAATGAAACAGCTCTGTTTTGCACTATATCTCCAAAAGACACATTAATGTCTCACAGGAAGACATGTTTGATAGTTATCTTTTCCAGCTCTTGTACATTTTATTTATTTATTTTTTACTGATTGAAATGATAACACTATCCTTCTAAATTTCTAGTTATTAAAGTATTATACCAAGGTATGTATTCCATACATTTGCTTGCTCAGCACACAAGATCAATTATCTAACATGGGCCACATTTTTGTGGGTAATTATAAATATTGAATGTATGGTTCATTTTATGTATCTCACCTTTGTCTGGCAATGTGAAGGCTGATAATCACATCCTCTCCTGACACACCAGTGTTTTACACTTATACAGGTGTTTTGTTGCTGATGTTTTCAAGTACACAAGTGCTTTTTATTTTTATTGATGGTCTGTTTTCTACTTTGATTTTCAAGGAAATTGCAAGGGCTCTTTCTATAGAGAACCGTCTATATCTAAATACATTTGATTTTGAACACCCAAAGCTATATACTTGGAATGAATTATAATATATACAGGTCAATAGCTTTTTATCTGTTCAAGCAGTGTATTTTTTTCCTCAAAGATCACATTTTATATGTGGAACACCTTTAGAAGTGACCTTTAGAAATGTAATGCACATTTTCCATATATCCTCCCCTAATAGTTTTCACATTTTGTTACTTTAAAACATATAGTCATGAGGCTTCAAAGAAGCAATTCAGATTTATTATTCACATGACCTACTCCACTCACTGAAAGAAAAAATAAAAAAGGAAGCAAAATAGATAATTATATAGAAGAAAAATTGAGTCATAATTGCATAAGTATGCAAATCTATTGCTGTAGCAAACCTAAATTAATTGAGGTTCACAGGCTGTCCCTCCAAACTGAACAGCCAGGCAAGGAGAAAACTGGTTATGGATCCTGACATGCAGACAACACTGACTTTGAATGAGATGCAGATTTAAATGACTGAGGTAGGGGAAATACAGTAGTCCATGGGGCAACAGTTTCCTGACTACTTTATAAAGGGGGCTTGTATGCAACTGAAAAAATACTGGGGTTTGCAACAAAGCACCTAAGCCATACTCCAAATGTATGGCAAAAGGTTTTGTGGTCATACAAGAAACAAAATAAAAGTTTTTTCATCTAAATGCAGAGCATTACATCAATCAACATCATCCCTACTGCCAAGCATGGTGACAGAATTATGTTATAGTTCTGCTTCTCATCTGCAGGGACTGGGTAGGTTGTCAAGACTTATTGTAGCATAGATGGAGCAAAGTATGGGAAAATCTTAGTGGAAAAACTGCCTCAGATCTTTCACCTTTCACCAGAAGAATGATCCACATCACAATGCCAAAGCTACATTGGGGAAGCTTAAGAATGGGGAAACTGGCCCAGTCCAAGTCTTTACTTGAATTCTTTTGAAAACTGTGGGAAGACTTGAAGACTGCTATCCATAATCAATCACAGAGTAACTTGAGAGACCTTGAGCATATCTGCCAAAAGAAAAGTCACTAAGACAGCGTACAAACTTATTAGACGGTTACCCAAAAAGACTTGCATCAACCTCTGCTTTCCAAAATTCTTCCACCAAATATTGGGTTCATGGATCTGAATACTTCATCGACAAGTTTTTTCTCTTTAGTTTTTGCTGATATCTACTGTAGCTTATCTTACTCCGATAAGTCTTATAAGTCTTCAGTTTGGACACCCAGGTTCAGAATAGCATACTATGCTTATAGAAACTTTTACACATCAAAGTGTGATTTCACGAAATTAGACAACATAGGGACGGTCCAAATACATTTGCAAGGCACTATCAAATGCTAAAGTAGATATATGAATACATTGTATATAAATAAAATAAATCTGAGTTAAATTTTATAACAATATTAAAGTTATTCAAGTACTCAAAATACTGCACAAACACTAAATCAACCACACAATTATCAGAAGCTTTTCAATTATCAATACAATTATCAGAGGATTAAGTGGAGTAACCCTCAACATTATTTGGTGGTTTACAGTGACATAGGAAGTGACCCTCAATAGGCTAACAAACGTGTAGGTTGTGTAAGTGATTGTTCAGCATGTCAGAATATGGATGGGAGATCAATAAAGGGTGCATTATTTCTTGTACAAATCAATATCAGGTTGTTCTATTTAAGCACCTTAACTTAAGAGCTGTTTCATAAAGTGTGCTTACAGTACTTCCAGGTAGTGTTCAGAAATCTAGAATCGGTTAAAGTCTTATGTTTTTCTCGAAAATGAGAAAATACAAAGATTACGTATTTTTATCAGTGGATGCTTCTCTATATTTCAGAGACACTAGGGACCTGGCGTTTTTATCTAATATACTTAATGTAAAACTTGCATTATATTATGTATTTTATGTTGCCTTAAAAATAACAATATTGGGGAAAAATAACTATATGATAGAGGCAAGCTGCTTTTAAAATGTCCTAATTTAAAACAAGATATAATACAGCTGTCATTTTAAATTGTGAATGTTGGCTTCTTCTTTTTGTCATATTAATAAAACATTTAAGTACGTACATTTTGTACTTAAGCTCTAAAAACCTACAAATATAAGTTATTTTGTTGGTTTGTAATTTTCAAAATGTTTAAGTAAAATAATCTCAGTCTCACTGCAATTTTTTTCAAGGTGTGAATATGAATGTTGTACTGTACTTGACAATAAGCGTATGATACAGTTTTAAACCGATAATAATATGATAATGCTTTAAGTTTTAATTTTTTTACATCTTGTTTTTTTGTGTTGTGTGCAAGTTTACCATGGCAAGCTGTAAGGTGCACAAATAGAATCCTTTGATTTGACAAACTCAGGCAAGCTTGCTTTTTCAACAACAACAAAAAAAAAACAATTCAGTTTTCAAAATTATAAGAGCAAAACAGTAATTATTATCTAATGTGATTCTTAACTTTGTATTTTGTAGTTTTTGTCTTGCTATATTTCTAATGGCAGGAGCCTTCAGAATATATTAAACAAATGAAATACCCCAAGCTTCAGAAAACCTATAATGTGTAGTTAATCGTTCCTAAGGAAGGGTGATTCCAACCTAACCACAGATCATCAGACATCTTACATTTACTGGCATACAGAATAAATGTAATTAGAAACAGTTGAAGAGGAATTCTGTCTCCTTCTCCTGCCTTCTTGCATGGTTAAATATATACAGAGAGGCATTAAAAATGCAACAAATGAGCATTAGAACCAATATCATTTGCTGCATTTTCAATCTCTCTCAGGATAATCAAGATGAAAGGAAATATCTCTTTCCCCTCTTTCTAAAAAATACTAAATGCCATACCTTATTCATATTTCATTCATTCAGTAAAGTTTTGTCATTTAAAATAGCATATCTGTTTTCTGATATGGTTCTGATATTTACAAATCAAAATACAAAACCCGCACAATTTAATAAATCCTTGACACAGGATGACTAAGTTCAAGGAAGCAAGAGTTTAACAATTACATTAGAATTTTGCTTAATTAAAGTAGATATGTTTAGTATACTGTAATTACATCTTAAAAATTACAGTATTCCCATATTAAGCATGGTTAGTCCCAAAGGTATGTGTGTTTCATTAAAAATGATCAAACTGCATGTACAGTATTATGCAATTGTGTGTACTTAAAATACCAATATGAAGAACAACAGCTAAAATAGTAATGGACAGGTAGGACTACTGGGACTACACAGACCACACAGTTGCACATTAGGACTTTAACAAGCCAGGCATTCTTGCCTGAGGAACATGAAAGATGACATCATTGGCCCCATAGTGAAAACATTTCAAAGATCTGCAAGTGACAATGCCTTGCCATTGAACTAAAGCACTTCTACCAGCTGGAGAGTGTGCAGGCTGTGCCAATCATCATCTCAGCACACGGCCTAATCCCACAGTCGTTTCATCAGAGCTCTGAACATCTGAGGTTGCCTAAGTAACTCATCAGCCACTGCCAGAAAGCCACACTCCTGGCCATGGAACGCATTGATCAGAAGTCCATGGACATGGTAGGCTTAGTGTAGCACAGTGTTGTTGGTTGGCTAGCATAGTTCCTCACTATACCATTGCCAATTCCAGTCCTTCTTGGGTTAAAAATCAGTATTATAGATTAAAGGCATATAATATTGATTACAGAGTAATTTTCTATGCTACCATTTAAAAAATAAATAAAACTAATACTGATTATAAATAATCATCGATTTGTAATAATAAATTAATGGTTAACTAGGGTCAAAGAATGAGATTGCAGAATGCCATTTTATAGTCTAATAAGTCTGAGAATCTGGATATCCAGGTTTATGCATGACTGTGGCTTAGGTTCTTAGTAGTGGTACTCAACTGATAATATTTTAAAAAAAATATTTTTAAAATATTTAAGTTTTCATTGTGTAACTACTCGTGTCCATTTCAGATAAATTTCAGGATGATTTAAAAAATCTAGCATTTTATTTAGTTGATACTACCCTAAAAAAAACTATATCCTGGGATTGTTAAGCAAACAGCTTTAATTTAATAGAAATACACATTAGAAAATATTTTTTAATTTACATCTACATTCACTCAACAATATAAATAAAGGAGTTTGCTATTTACCCACAAGAATCTTTCTTTTAAATTGGACTTTGACAGTAGAAAGATAACCATAGTCACAATCTTAAGGGGTTTGGCCTAGGAAAGATAAGAAGGACTCCTCACAGCACTGTCTTTGCCGATTTGATACAAAATATGCATATTGACGCATCAGTTGGGAAAATTCTGAGCATATTTTTAATTTCTTTAATAAATTAATTAAATCTGAGAGCAGAACAGTTGGCAAATGCCTCCCAAGAGTGTAGAAACAGTAGAATATGCACTCTTTTGTCCAGTTTAAGCTCATTTTCAGCTTACAAAGTCCTGGGGACATAGATGATTCCCATGCTACTTGCCTGCTAGAGTATTGCTGGATCACTCTATTGGCATTTCCAGCTAGTGCTGTAGGCATAGTGGATGATTTTTCTTCCATTATTTCTCTAAAGCAAGTAGATTTTTCAAAATAAGATGTGGTAGCAATGTGGTAACAACATTCTGTCTCAAAAATGTAATCATGCATTTAATGAAATTAATGCATTTAATGAAGTTGTGTGCTGCTACAATGCATACAGTATGATAATGCAGTTAAGCACTAATGATTAATAAACATCTATTACTGTACCAATGCGTCTGACAACCACACACAGCTGCGATACTTTAAGGATTAGTTGCATGGCAAATTGCAGTGTTAACAATTTCAGTTGTTTTGATTATTTTACAGTCACTCCATTAAATTAATTACCTTCTCCGAATTTCCATGAAACCAGACACATTAAAAAACTGAGCTCCAATCCAGGCACCATTCCCATCATGTAGTGTAATTCCCTTTTGCAAAAACAAAAGTACAGCCGGGCAAATTTTTAATTAATAGTTTTTTAATTTATATATATATAGTTCTAAAGGAAATATATATCATAAAAATGAAGTATTAGTGGAGATATGCCTTTGAAACCTAACCACACAGTAAAATATTAGTTTGAGAAGAAATTGGTAAATGATTGTACAGGTAGAAATGTTTTATAGCATACAGAGACATTATAAACCTTGACTAATGGATCCCTCCTTTTCTAACTTACTATAAATTTTTTGTGTCTGTTTTGTAATTTACATTATTGCTGTAAATTAAACAAATCTAATATTTGATTATCTGGCCATACATTCATATATATACAGTATATAGTACTGGTTTCCATTTTGCTGCCAGACATTTGGCAGAGAGACACCCTGGGGCTGGAGTGGCTGACCCTGGAACTGGAAGCTGCTGACTATTCCATAGTGGGGATGAGGGCAACTGGAGGCAGAACTGTGTTTTCCTGGAACCCTTAGGAAAACCTCTCAGAAGGACTTTGTAATGGGAGCCAGTCCTGACTCCCATGTAATGCATATTTAGGACCCTATGCAGACAGTAAAATCCGGAACAGATTGGAAAAGGGCAAAAGAGAAACGTGACGGGATCAGGATGGGATGACTGACAGGGAGGCATGACGGCAGTGTTCCAGTGCTCAGGGGGCATGGCGCAGGCGAACAAGTCCAAAACAATCCAGAAGGGGAAACCAAGTAGCAGTCCAAAGTCCATTGCTGGGAGATCCAAACAGACACAGGAATGGGGACGAGGAATCAGGAACATGGAAGTAAAATCATAATGGAGCCAGGTGCTCCGAGCCCCGGACCTAGATAGTCAGGACACAGGGGAATAAGACCTGCCTTTGGGATACCTGCGAGCCCGGGGAATAGGTAATCCTTGTGGCATCCATCATCAAATACTGAGCCCTGAAGCCCAGAGACGCCAAACTTAAGTAGTGAGAATAAAATAGGTGCACTTAATGATGAAACTAAAATATAAAAAGGTCAGAGCACCCTCTAGAAGAGGGATGACGACCGTAACAGACTTACTGTAGGTTGCAAACGGAGAAGTATTCATAACATAATTCCTATGGAGTCTAATAGTTCAAACCTGCATCTAAGTTTTCAGTTTGTTTAGACTTAGTCCACCCCCATATAAATTGTTAGGGGCATTAATGTTTAGTTATCTACGCAGTCAGTTTGTTTGTGTTTTGAAAGAAATACAGCAGTGTGTTTAAGGCCAGATTTTTTTCAATCTGGCACGATGTTACAACCAAATTGTTTAGCAGTGATATGCCACCTTCTGGATTACTATGAGTCACCTTGTCACAATCAATGGGAAGGCCCAAGTGTGATGGGTCTGGACAGTAATATCTAGTCTTACAGCTACAAAATTCCATTTTTATTTGAATGATGGCAATATGACTGCATGGTGCTACATTGATTAAAAATTTGTACCACATTTGTGCCTTTCCTGTGATCATTCTGACATCACAGCATCCCAGCAAGACATCTTGCTGCTCGTATACTGTAACTATGGCTTCCTTGCAAGACAAGAATGTGACACATAAGCTGTAGATGTCCTACTTGTCAGACTTCAGTCCAACGTGATAATTTGTAGGATGAGTTCAGACAAAGTTGTGACACCCAGGGCTCAGAGACCAGCACAAAGGTATTTTCTAGTCAAGGCTCTATGTGGTAAAATCCCACGGCACAACACTTCATGAATCATGAGTCACAGATATACAGCTTGTATTGTTTCCAGTGGTGGCCACACATACTACAAGCCTATGACTTTCATGGTAGATTTCCCCTGTTAATCAACTACATTTTAAATGGCCTAATTAATTTACTTGCATTATATCTGTTCAATACAATTTCAAGGCATGTTACAAAAATGATTTTTATATCTTCCTGATAATGTTGTGGATTTTGTCCAGTTATCTGTGATAAGGTACTAGTATACTTGCAATCTACAGTGAAAAGCAGCACAGGAGTGCACAATTTTATTGTTCCCCAACTGATAGATTAGTACAAAGTGCATTTGGAATCACCTGTTCAAAGATTATTGACCTCCTTACCTATCACTGTACTGTATCAACTGCACAGACCTCAGTGAAATCAACACTGTGTACAGCATATGCATTTCTGTAAAACGTCTTGGTGCAGAAGCAGTGACAGGGGTTGCTATTGCCCAGGCATCCAAAGATTCTTTAAAAGATTTCATTGCACCACACACAGGTAGTGCTTAACCAATTACATTTCACCCTGTGGGAGTTCTTGGAACATATCATTTCATATCTGAAAGTATAACTACTATTCTTCTGTTATTTTTTGGGGGATGAATCAAGTATGGCATTTTAATTTTCATGTAATTATGGGATATTCCTGCAGGGAAACTATTTGAGGCAGGTTTATTCTCCATCAGGATTTTTGTAGTGTTAAGTTTATTCACCTTCACAAAAAATACACTATATACAGTCCAGCATGTTTTCTACACCTAAAATAATTCAGGTCTAGAGTGTTGATCAAATTTGAAACAGTACAATTGAAACCTCACAATGTGTCCTTTATACACGTGTAAATTACAAAACTTCTCCTTAGCTTTTGGTATGCCTACTTGGAGAAGTTTCTGTTGAATGCTGAAAAGAAAGGAGCTAAATTGTATTCTAATCAGTCTGTAGTGGTTTACATGCTAATGTGCCCATGATGAGAAATTGATAAAGATAAATCTAATAAGAAATGCAGTAAAACAAATGCATAGTGTAGATTGCAAGGATGTACCTCAGCACTATCTGTTAACTGCAGCTTTTAGAAGTCTCAGCAGAAATGATTTATTGTCATCTCCCGAGACTGTAGAAATATCCCATATTGACCCTGTCCGAATTGTACCAGTCCCATAGGGCATTCTATTCCTAGTTCTCTGTTACATTGGTCCTGCATCTGAAAACGGATGTGTGCTCAAACATGAAAACAAAATATCCTACAATAAAATATGGTTGCCTTTAGAGTTTAATTCAGTTTACTCACATTCAACCCATTCTTCTACTGTTTTTAGGATCCTTGCTAGGGATGCAGGGGGTTCATTCACAGGTTGTACATTCATGTTTAACCTCCTAAGAAACACATTTGTACTTCGACAGGCATTTAAATTGGATTCCTCTTTATTATAAGATATACACAATGTTTTGAATTGAAATATTTGTATGTAAATATTCATGAAGAGACTTATAAATAACATCCAACACTGCTCTCCCAAAACGGCCTGTGTAAAAGGAAAAAAACTGAAAAATCTCTAATTTGTAGAACATTTTCTATCATAGCATACACATCCTCTTTATTAGAAGGCCTTTAGTTTTAAAATGGTACGGACAGATTGATCATAAAATAATCTAATAACAGTGTATTTTTTAACATCACATTTTCATCCCATATAAACAATCTTTTTGTAAAGAAGACCTACCTCAAATGGTCCCTTTCCTTTTGGAATTAAATTCAGGTGATGTACAGTAAACCTGTCAGTAAGATTAAATGATGATTTACACTGTATTCTGTTTTGTTGTTGTGAGTTTTACAGGACTTTCCAGTAGAACACATTTGATTTCATGTGCACTGCAAATCTGAACAAATCTAAATGTAAATGGGGGGAAATTCTATAGCATTTTCATGCCCCTGCATCTATACTGACAGTGTAACCCACCCAGGACATTTTTTCAAGCTTACACTTAGATAAGCTTATAAACCTAATTCTTGGGCCACAATTATGCTGGTAAATAAACATATCTTGCTTCAGTCCTACAGTATATTGCATTTTGGTCACATTTGTTCCTGCTAATTAAATATATTTCATTTCTTTTATTTTGATATTATTATTTATTTTCTTTTCTTGGCAATTATTATAGAAGTTAAAGGTTGCAATTGTGAATTGTGCCTGTCAATACTCTCTCATTTCTGCATATTTTTATATTAAAGTAACAGCATCAGAATCAGGTTTGGATACTATTATTGAACATAAAACCAATTTTTTTTGTTAGATTAGTTTTTTTGTAACCACTGACTATATCCTCTGTCTCACTCAAACACTTAGGCCCATTTGTACTGAGTACTGTCCAATCCTATTGCTGAGATCCAAATGAGTAGTTTTCTATGTCTCTTTGAAGCAGCAGCACCTGAAGAGCTAGAAGAAGCTGTTAAAGTGGTTTAATTAGTTAGTTGATTTAGCTTGTTAAGAGCTGAGTTTTAATGAAAACCTACAGACACAGATTTCCTCCCAAATAGTCATTAAATATCCCTGTAGTAAAGGATTGTGCCAAATTTTACCATTCATAAAACTGTTACAAATGAGTTGAAAGTGTCATGCATTGTACTTAGCACAATTAAATTTGTGAGGTTTAGAGATGCATTTTTCTGAGGTACTGTAAGTGATTTGTGCATTTAAACCCACAGTGAACACTTAATTCAGGATGTTTGCAAAGTTTCAGTAGAGATTGAGTAAAACGTTGTTTTTCAAATACTTAAATGAGATATTGGCAATCACAACACTTATAATAATTAAATTTTTGAAGAACTCTGTAAATCATGTCTTAAACTGTCCATACAAGCTAGTCAATAAGGCATGACAAAGCTTCTAACAATGGGCAGTGCTCCTTTGCAAACAAAATCATCACAGTATATATAATTAATGATCCTCATACACATCTGATGAGAATAAAAAAAGTGACTTTTTATTTTGACGAATCATAAATTATATTCTTGCGAACACTATTACATAATTGATCACCCTACAAATTTTTTATTTTTTTACAATAACTGAACTGTACTTTAACTGTAAAAATATCACTAAAATAACTATGGGCTTAACTCAATCCTAAAACCAGGCCGCTTACAGTGATCTGACATTATTCACATTTCTCAATTTTACTTTCAGGCACAGATCTCTGAGGTCCACTGCTGCACCTCACAGTGTGGTGCTCCAGATACTTTACAGGGCATTCTGAAAATATGTAAAATCTCTGCAGTTTTAAAGCTTTCACTAAACTTGTTTTACAAGGTATTTGCTATGTAAATACGAAGTGGCACCTCATTGGGAAAAAAATATAAAAAAAACAACTTTTTGAGACTATTGCAGTTTCGTGGCATATCATCCTCACCATGGGCTCATGATACAAAGAGTTTCAGGTTGATACCTTTTACAGAACCCAAGAAACTGAAGACTAAATTTAAGTAAAATGACCTATTGTGAAGATTCTATTTCATCCTTGTCAAAGGGAAGGGTGTAGAATATGATCTTGCTCCAGTGAATTCATGCCGGTTTGAATTCCAGAAAACTTTGGATCATGTTTATAAGCCTAAACAGTTGTAGATATGATAACCTAACCATTAGTTAAACTTTTTGTTCTAAGAGAACATACTGTAATATCATGGTATAAAAATAATAATACAAAAAAACATGGTAAACTTACTTTCACAACAAAAAAATACTAGTGAGATTGGTGTCATTCTAATACTAAATTGCTAAAGAATTCAAGTATACTGTTGGGAAAATAAAGTTAGATTATTCTAGACAGGCCTCTGTAAATAAAAAAAAAATCACTTTCATTTTCATGAAAATCAAAACCTACTAACAGAGCTCTTAATGTTCCTACTAATCTTTGTGGTATTTCATGACCACAGCAGGGAATAGCACATACTGTAGGAGCAAAAGAGTTTCATGGATCCTGGGAATAAGAGCTTGGGGGAGAAATCATCAGAAACCCTGCAGTTGCAAAACAAAATTCTAATCAAGCCCGGGAACTGATAAAATGTCTCACAACACCCCTTGATTTATACTCTTCCACACTCTTCCTGAAATTATTGTCAAAAGAAGAGCATTATTTTCCTCACACCTCATTGAGGAAGGGACTTTATTTTCTTTAGTTGTCTCTTTGACTTTTTAGGCTTGTGTAGGTGTTTGTAGAGGATTACCGTGACATCTTACTTGATGCGGACATTTCCTTGATGTCCTAGCATACTGTATTTAGTCATCTAAAGTATGACCAAGACTAGTGAACCAGAGGGTTTGAACAACACTAAAAAATGGTGAAGGAAGCAGAAAAGAGTAATGAAAAGCCTACAAAGGTATAGCCCGAAACATTAGCGTTCTTGTTTGTTAGAGCAAGGTCACCCATGCTTTCATTCTTCAATGAATACTTAGTACTTTACATTCCAAATGAATAATGACACAATCAGATCAAGTGTTTTAAAGAATGAAAATAAGCATATACTGAAACAATTATAAAGATGTACAGTAGGTGATATTCATATTTGTAGAGTTGATGGTACTAATAGATAGCAACATGAGACATATTATCTAACTTGCTCAGTCAAAGGAGTAAAATTACTGTATATTTAAACAGGTCTTTATAGTTATGTACGGCACATATCCTCAAGTAATTGAATGTACTGATAACCAATTTAAAGGTAAAGGCATTAAATGAAAGCTGTCTGGCAGAATGACTCAATGGGAAAAGTTAATTTGTTTGAAAATTGATTTCATGTCCAGAAACATTGCCAAGCATGGTAAGATATCTATGAAGAGAAAGAGTATAAGATCTTCTGCAAATAAAAATACTGTGCTTCAGTCCTCTACTTGTCACAGAGTGAATAGCTTGATTGTAGCAAAGTGCAATAGAGAGCAGTTCCATCATTGCAACTTAAGGAAAGAGAAGAAGGTGACACCCCTGTTTAGTGCCACTATGATGCAGTGGACAAAAATTTCTCATCTTAAGCATTAATAGTGTTACCGAATCCTGTACTAGTGTAACATAAAAATGAGGCAAAATCCAGATTTTCTAAAACTGTAAAAAAGGTAGCAAAGTGAACAGTTTCTCCTATCAGATAATAAAAGTGGATTAAAGAGTCAAGGACGCTGTGGTAGATACCGGCCTGCAAATCAGAGCTCCATTATCACAGGAGCGCGATTGGATATTACAATGCTGTGGTATTTCCATGAAGTCAGAGGATAATAATCTATTATTTAAACAAAGTAATCAATCTGCTAGTACAACGGGTGAACTGAAGAGAAAAAAATAATATTCTCTTGCAGAAGGAAATAAAAAATGCCACGGATCATAAATTTTAGATGTCTCAAGAAAGGAATGAATAACAGTGGCTGATTTAGAGTGAGATGTTGATTTAGAGGTTGAATGGCCAAGGCAGGGATCTAATGTGCGATTGAAGTTGATACATCAGTTCAGAATTGAAATTCATAAAAGGAATACAAAAAAAGTCTTAAAAATTGGTTATCATCCCGTTTAGGTGCATAAAGATTAGACAGTGGTTTATCCAGTGGCCTGTCCTATAATGGTCAGTAGATTAAGATTAGGAATAAGCAAACATCATTGTGCAACCCACCCTTTATAAATGCAAGAGATGTCTGATGTATGCCTGTAGCTTCCTGTACAAAGGCAATATAAACTTAGTTTTTCTGAATGAGTTAAAAACCTGTTCCTTTTTTTAAGTGTTTTTTGTCCTTTCACATGTAGTAATGTGATGGTTAGAATTTACTACAACAATTAAAAATTGAAACAGGAAATTGCGCAAGTGGTTTTATGGCTATAATATTCAAACAGGTATAACAAACCAACAAGAATAATAGCAGAAGTGATACAATCTCCCTTGATACAAATGGTTGATCATTCACCCAGGTATTATGAAAATAATGATAACATGATGATTAAAATATACTGACTATAACACTCATTATGGTTAACCTCTTAAATTAAATCAATCTCACATAATAGCAATCATATTCTCAGAGACAAGTAAGTATTGAATTACTGTCATGAACTTTTTTTTATTAAATATTTGGGGAATAATAGTTTGTCTTGTGATTTCTAATGTAAATATTAAACTTATACTTGCCCAAAGCAATATACAGTACAGGCCAGGATGCTCTATAGAGGTTTAAAGCTGACTGGGTACATCACTGCTGTGTCCAATATTCTTCTGCGGGCTTGTCCCAGAAAGTGGTCCTAACATTTTGAGCACAAGTTCTGACTGCGATCTGGGTGCGAGTGAGACAAAGGTAGAAACTGTACATTCACCAGGGGTGTAGGAAGTACTAAATATTTCTCATTTAAAACAAATTGATCAAACTGAACGCTTTTATCTATGAAAGAACCTGTCAGCAAAATCAAAATTAAAATGATTGTATAAGTATTTCATCCCCTGAGTCAAAATTTATTGGGAGTATGTTTGGAAGCAATTACAACTGTGTCTTTTTAGTTAAGTACTGTACAAACATTTTGCACCAGGATGGTCACTTTTTGCAAAATGTTTTTTTGCAAACTTGCTCAAGCTCTGTCAAATTAGGGAATGTTGATGGATAGCAATTTTCAATTCTGTCTAACTTTTTTATTGCTTCCCCACAGTGTCTAGAACAGGGAAATTAAGCAGCACACCAAAATAGCTTTGTGATGCAGATTCTTCAGGCTGAGAGATTCCCATTATATATTTATAGTTTGTTTTTGCTACCTGCATGCAACACTCAGCATTGTCTGCACTAAATGTCATCTCTCAGCCCTGTCTTGGATTTTATCTAAATCTAATCTAAATTTAAATTGGCCCTTCTAATATCCTTTTTTTTCACCTTTGCTTATTACTCATTAAACTCCTTTTCTTTGACTGGATCCTGCTCTTTTCAAATCATCTTATGATTAAGTGCTTTCGTTTTTTTTCTGTATTTCTTTCTTAATTGATTTCTTCAACCATTTGTGACACTCTAATTCGAAATAAATCTGTTCTGTGCTTCATTTAGAATATATTTAAACTGCCACCATCCTTTCTCTTTTGATGCCTTATCTATTTAATCCCATCATCCTCTCATCTTTTATAGTCTATTTCGGGGAATCATAAAGTTTTGTTTTGGACTTGTCCTGTACAATTGAAAAATATGCTTCACAATATATGATCACAGATCCTTAAACATCTCCTTCAATGTTTTCCTTATCTTTTTTGATTGTTTTAAAATAACGCATTCACTCTACTAGGTACTCCAACAAATTGACTAAACAAGTAGCTGTTAGTCATGTCTATCATTTCAGTTTCAACTTCTGAATTGGTAGGCATGACTGTCATCCACTATCCCTGAGAGTTTAAACCCCTGAAAACAATGTATTCCTTTACAGATGCATCTCTGATTTCTTTTTGTATAAGATAATGTTGTAATTAATATTTTAATCTGATAGTCTACAGCATGATTCAACAATCATCAGCGCCAGGCACTTTCCCCTGCAACTTGCAGCATCACCTGTAAATATATATACAGTACAATACCACGCTCATTCAAGGGCACTCTGGACAATTCTGGATCACTCAGATGACATCTTGTACCTCCAGAAACCTTATTTACTGCATCTCTTGCAGAAAATGCCCAGCGATCTACATTGGTGAAACAGGAAGGAGACTAGGAACATGTCAGGGCTGTGAGGATCAAAGATCTCTCATTTCACCTCTAATGGCCATGATCATACTGATCTCTCCATCTGCATTCTCAAATAGGGGTTTTGCAGAAAGATAGCTGAAACCCAAATTATCCTGAAAGTAGGACCTCAATTTCACCCTTCTCTCAATGACAGACTCGTTTCCTTCTAATCCTCTCTATTTATTTGCAGGTTTTGACCACACCTCTCTTCAGCTGTTGAATACACACCACCTGAGTGTCCACTCTGCTTTTCTCCTGCTCTCGCCTCCTCTCCACTCCTGGCTTTTGTTCTCCCATGCTTATTGGCTGCTGACTTTCCTCTCTTTCTCACACCCAAAGAAGGCTCCACAGCTGAAATGTTGTGTTTCTTTTCTTCTCTTTTCAGCATGGAATAAATCATTACTTGTTCCACAATTCAGATACTATGCCCTAACCCATTTGAACGCTGATACATTCAGGTATGTTTCTGAAGGAATGCTGCCTTTGATGTTTCATACAGATGCAGCCATTCAAAGTGCGCGGTACACACACGTACCGGAGGTAATTGGCTACGGCGTTGCGCATTGTGACGCACGATGATGCACGGTACCGCGGTACGTGATTGGTTGACCGACAGGGGCACTCGTGGTCCGTTGGTCTGTTGTAGAAAGATTTACAGTAAACGTCTTTACTGTGCCCGTTGTAGTATTGAATATTTATATGGAATTTTACCACTGAAGGGAAATCTTAGTGCCTGAGCATAAAAAGAATAGGAGCATACTGCAACGCGTGTGAAGGCCATAAACGATATTAATTTTGGAACTTAAACATACAGTATATGGCTGGTCTCGGTACATTTTAAGAAAACATACACACCAGTATTCCATTTCTCCCTAAACATTTTAAGCATCGAAGTCTTTAACTAACGTGATACCGGAGTCAACAAGCATACTTTTAGAATTTGATTAAAAGGGAATATAATATGGAATCGCGTATCTCAAGAAATTAATAACGATATAATTATATTCATGTTGCAAAAAAACTGCAACGGACATAAAAACTCCCTTGCTTTTAACAGAGCGTTCCATAATTTCTAACTACGAAAATGATTTAAACTGCGACACTTATCATTCAACCAGAGCTCGAAATATCACAAGGATCCTCTAGAGCACAGCAAAGACTGTATTAAAAGAATTGCGTATCTCAAGAAATTAATAAGATATAATTATATTCGTGTACTGTGTCAGGGCTGTGTAGGGCTGTTTCACCTCTGTCTTCATGTGACTCTATTCAAAAGCCATTTAGCAAAGAGGGGATGAGAAGAGTGAGAAACTAGTATACAGTACAGTACTTCAGATCTTTTTTTCTGAACCGGGGAAAATCTGATCATGTTTCTCTATAACAATAATAAAATCATTGCCACACCCGGACTGGTAAACCAACGCATTAGCACGTCAAAGCCCATTGAGGAGCCGGGCGCAGTACACGAATATAATTATATCTTATTAATTTCTTGAGATACGCAATTCTTTTAATACAGTCTTTGCTGTGCTCTAGAGGATCCTTGTGATATTTCGAGCTCTGGTTGAATGATAAGTGTCGCAGTTTAAATAATTTTCGTAGTTAGAAATTATGGAACGCTCTGTTAAAAGCAAGGGAGTTTTTATGTCTGTTGCAGTTTTTTTGCTACATGAATATAATTATATCGTTATTAATTTCTTGAGATACGCGATTCCATATTATATACCCTTTTAATCAAATTCTAAAAGTATGCTTGTTGACTCCGGTATCACGTTAGTTAAAGACTTCGATGCTTAAAATGTTTAGGTAGAAATGGAATACTGGTGTGTATGTTTTCTTTAAAGTACCGAGACCAGCCATATACTGTATGTTTAAGTTCCAAAATTAATATCGTTTATGGCCTTCACACGCGTTGCAGTATGCTCCTATTCTTTTTATGCTCAGGCACTAAGATTTCCCTTCAGTGGTAAAATTCCATATAAATATTCAATACTTAAACGGGCACAGTTAAGACATTAAATATACATATAGATACTGTATACAGTACAGTTTGCATACGATAATATGTTTATGTTCCTAAATCGATCTCTTTTATGAGCATGTGAAAGGCATGGTGAATCGATTCTCAAAAATTACTGTACTTTGCATGATTGGAAACAAATGCGTGATTGCAAAATGCTGTGGTGTTACTTTTACAAAGACAGTCAATGAAAAAAAGAATGTGGACCAGGGCAATACTTTGAGTTTACACTTACAGCTTGTCCAAGGTCATTCATTATTAATACTATTAGTAATATCTTCGTTAAAGACTTTGATGGCGACAGCTCAAACATGAGAGGTTGAGCTTTATTAGCTCCACCTTGCGGAAATTCCAGATACTATTATTTTGCTTGTCATATTATAGGAGAATTTACGGTAACTAGCGGTATTTACCGGTAACTCGCGGTAGACTGCGTACAGCGTACCGGAAAATAATGCGGTATCACCCGCACATTTTAAATGGCTGCATCTGTATATTGGTATTCACCCACTTCTTCCATGTTTCCAGTCTCTTTGTATTCTATAATGTTGTATTTGTCAGCATTCCACTCTGTTAGGCATGTTTTAATTATCCCAATTACATAATTTCAATAAGCATAATTACCTGCAACATTTGCTGGTGGTAGGCTCTGTGATGGACTGATACCCCAGTCAGGGGATATCATGTGGTCTCTATTCTCATAATGCCATGGAAACCAAGATTAGCTTCAACCCAGAAAGCAAAAATAAGGAGAATTGTGGCTCAAATGTGGAACATTACTTACTACCAATACACTACGATAGTACTACTAACATTAAGGTATTATCACTTAATTACCGGGCCATTGGTGTTTTTGTTTCTGATACTTTCCCCTTCTTTCCTAGTTTAAATAGTTCTGAATTTCTCTGTCGATCCCTGCCGCATACGATCATACGATCCTTGCATATAGTCATCCCTCTCCCTGGTACCTACATGCATCTCATTTAGTTTTAATCCATCCCATCTCTCCAGCACAGGATGTCCTTAGATACCTGTTTTGTTTATGAATTAATTTTTCCAATGTACCAGTTCCTTCCTTCATCTCATGATGTTGTCTCAAATCTTTCAGCTTCAGCTCTAGAGCACTTATTAACACAAAGAGGATATGGATTTTGTGGCAGTTTATATAGATGTAGGTTGGCCATGTCCCAATATGCACACTTGCACTCTTGAGCTCTTCTTATGGGTGTTCTTGCTCAAGTCTGCCTAGGGTGTCTCATTTCTAAATTTGTGTTTCACAAGGATGCTCATAAGTGCCCCAAATGTGCCCTTCTCAAGTCTGCATCGGAGTAAACTTCGGTGAAGGGAATTACCCCCAATTCCTTGCAGAATGGTGACATTTCATGCTCTGACCTATCCAAGGTTATGGAGAGAATGCCAATAAAATGTAACTTTTTTAAAGTTTTAAAATTAATATTTTATGTAAAAAACAACATTTCATTAGGCTACTTTAGAGTCATACTGTATGTATTCTAGGTGCACACCTAGAAGAGATACACACCCTGAACAATCTGAGCATTACACTATGTCTAGAGACTGGAATAGTGTAATGTGCAAAGGAACAAGTTAAAGATTTATTCTGTGCTGAAAAAAAGAAGAAAGGAAACACAACATTTCGGCTGTGGAGCCTTCTTCGGGTGTGTGTTAGTGTAATGTGGTTACATATTAACCTTCCCACAAGCTGATAGGCACGATTTGTGAAAGTGTTGCACAGCTAACAGTGCTTGCCATATTTAACTTTATAATTTGATGCAACCCAACTGTAAATTGTAGTGTGTTTACAATGTGATTGGCCAGTCATATCTGGGCCTTAGAAGCTTAACAGGAACTGGCTGGATGGGGATAGATAAAGATGGTAAGTTCTGTTAGTAAGCTAAACTTAACCATTTAAGCAGTGTGCTGTATAAACAATGGTCTCTTTAAATAAGAGTTTTAGAACCACATTTCACACTTTATTATTTTGAATTTTAAAAGCAAGTGGCTACTTATTGTATAGCTGACTCACCTTAGAAATAGTACATTTCATGTATATCCTCAAGATAATACAAGTGGAATCTGGAAAGAAGTACATATATTTAAGCCCAGTCATCAATCAGAACATGCAATGATATCAGTATTGAAGAGAAATTTAAATGCATTTTTCTGATACTTCCCTGCTGTTTCCAGATTTTAAAACTGAAAAAATTCTGATTAGCTATTATGCAAATTGGCCCTAACAGGACCTGTCAACCTGGGATTCATACAATTATCTTTTACCATAATGGAAATATTGGTACTTCTCTTTATTGTCAGTTAAATGCTCAGTTAAACTGTCAGAAAGAAAATCTGCCGTACTGTTAATATTAATATTAGTCTGATGACCTGGGAATCATTAATAGAACTGAGGCAGAAAAATCAACAGGTAAGACTGAGCATAATATCTCTTTTGAATTGGGAAATAGGAACTTCTGCAAGGGGAAGGGGCAGCTGGTGTGACAGCACTTGACATCTTGTATGTAATTACTTCAGAATGGTTGACAGTTCCCTGTAATGGCATAGAAGGTATCTAATGGATAGGTAACTGTTGGGAATATATTAAGCTTTTTCACAATTTACAAGAAGCTTTCATTTACGTTACCTTCAAAATTTCATTGAAGCTAGTTTTCCCCTTGAAAGATGTGTAATTTTGCTATCAATTCTTTCTGTGACAGACTTTTTTGAACACTTAACTGCTCTTTGGTATTTTTCTCTCTGCATTTAGACTACAGAAAAGGGTACTTATCTTCATGTTGTCTAATACTTTAGGTGTAGTAAGTGCAAATTTGATTCTGTCCATTTGTATTAGAATTTACTTGAAAATTTTGGAACATTAATTTGTGCATTTAAATTGGACATACTAAGCTCTCTAATATGTTGTTTTTTGTTACCTGTACACAGTCTTTTTCAAAAATATATCTTTCCTCTTTTTATATTTTTATTTTTATATATTTTTGTATGTTGTACTATTTTTCTTTAGCCATTTCATGAACTAAAACTCCTGTGTTCTCTTCCTTCAAAAAAAGAAACACAAGCTTTGACTGTAGTAAATAGCTTATGTTCATTTTTTTATTTTATTACGTGCCTAAATAGGGAAACAAAATGTGATAGAGCTTCCAGATTGGTACTGTACATGGGTTTTATAAGGACAAGTCAAAAGATTTTGCACTGCTTATTTCTTTTTGAATTTTTTTATAATCATTAATTAGACATTCCTGGAGGACAGACACTGCTATGAAACAACCAACCTGGCAGAGTTTAGCTGGTGGGTAAATCTGTATGTTTATTTCACATTTACCAATGTGAAATATTCTCTTCCTGTTGCAACAAATAAAAATAATGAAAATGTATAGAAGCTAAAGAGTTGACACTGCTAGTTATATAAAAAAAAATCAAAACACACCTGTTAGGTTTAAGAAATAATTAGGTTTAAAATAAGTGAACAATATAAGTGGTTTTGAATTTAAAATAATGAAATGCAGCCATTGAGGACTCGAAACAAATTTATCTCCAAAATATAAAAAAATGTATTCTTCTTTTGACAAAATATTTTCAATGTTAAGATGAGTTAATTTAATCCAGTGTTGAAAATAAAATGTTATGAAACATCTGTTTAATATGTTGTTTGACTGCACATTTCTACTAAATTAGTTGATAATCCAAACTGACAACTTCCTCAGTTTGACACACCATACTCCTTCCTTTGAAGGATGCACTTTTGCTTTGGGAAGATGTTGTATCATGGTGCTTAGATCATTTTGATTCTTGCAGGTCTGTCCTTCAGAAATGAGTGGTGTGTTACACAATACTGATATAAGGGAGACACACTGAGACACAAACACTCTAAGGAACCCATACAGGGAATTTAGTGTTTATAAGCAGACTTAGTCTTTGAAATGCCAATCAAACAAACAGTGTATTCAGAATCCTTTCTTTGTAAAATAAAAACAAATTCCCTTATTGGTTTTATGATAAAATATTGTTGTCACATTTTAAAACATAAAAATCATAGTGGATTGTCCTACTTTCCAGAATGGTTTAAATTTCCCCTGATGGTACCAATGTGCAGTACAAAATTATATATGCAAGATCTGAAAACAGCAAGGGATAAAGGAAAGACACCTGTGAGTCGTCCTTGCTTTCTTTTAAATTTGTATATCCTACTGTATGTTCAAACCTGTTAAGTGCTACATTTTCCATTCCTTCCCAAGTGTTTCAAAAACAGGACCCAATGCAGTATGTCTGACATTATGGGAGAAAATACAAAATAAATGTTGTCATTGATTAATGAAACTTTGAGAAAACAATATCAATGAATGTATTAATTGCTACGTGACCATTTTGCTTTGTGTATTAAATACATACATCTATTTTCTAACTGCTATATCTACATTTAGGTTGTAAGGGAGTCAGAGGGAGCAAGGCAGGCTACACCCTGGACAGGACGCCAGTCTATCACAAGTAACACATACGAAAGACATGAAAACAATCACACAAGCACAAATTTTCCCAGAAGCAAATTAACCTGCCCGTATGTCTCTGGACTGTGGGAGGAAACCGGAGCACGCAAAAGAAACATTAATGAGAACATTCTAACTCCACGCAGACAGCAACCCGGGGCCCCAACACTCTGATGCAACAATGTTAACCATTGCTCTGCCATTTTACTTTTTGTAATTAAATCTTCAATTTGTTCAGAACTTTGAAATTTAAATAGGCTGAGTAGGAAAAATATGATTAACCAGCCTAGAGTACATATATTTACACAGGACAATGATGACAGTGTGCTAATCGTTCTCTTGGAGCTGTGAAGTAGGAGTCAGCAGATTGTGGTTTCCAAGCTGGCACAGTCACTAGCTCATTGTGTTGCCTCCGGCAAGTCACTAACACCATCTTATCCTTCCCTGGCAACTGGCAGTGAGACAGGCCCTGCAATAAATAAGACATGACAACCCTCTTCGCTGCTACTTGGGTTTTCATTTAAACCAGAGATTTTGTTTAGTGTAGAGTGATTAAAATATCTAAATGTTAAGAATGTTCATTTTAACCCTGTTCTAAACTGAGCATGAGAATCAGCTTCCTATTTTTAAATTAGTAATTTAACCTGTTTATACACATCAACAAAGAATGTATGGTCCTTGGGGAGTTAGGGATATGTAATGCCTTCACAGAAGAAACAAACTTTGACAGCTCTTCAAAACAATGCTTTGTTTGGATTTGATGGGAACTCTCTCTTTCATAATTTAAACACCATTCTGTTGCATTTGCCTAAAACAGCGTATCTCCATTTACATGGACTTTTACGTACTAATTACATGTTCTGTTTTTATCTACACTATAAATTATCTTTATGTGTCTGTGTCTTTGTTTCAATGCTAATTTGAAATTGGTACTTAAATTGTTGGTTCATGTGTATACTGTATATACAGTATATTTGCATCTTTACTGATATCAAGCTCATAAATCTCTTCCGAAGAATCACCTCCATAATTTATTGTTTCTGATAATTGAAACGCTTGGCCAAACAATTGCATTAAATCATGGTCTTAAATGACATGTCCATAAGCATTCCTCCATGTCTATCATGTTTTAAAGCAAATGACTCCATTCAGAATCATAATCAGCTGTAGAATGATCTGAATGTTGTGATGGTCTGTTGAGCCAGCAGCCATATCACCCTGCAACTCACAACTGGCAACCCACTGAAGCTAAGCAGGTGTGAGCCTGGTCAGTACCTGGATGGGAGACCTCCTGGGAAAAACTAAGGTTGCTGCTGGAAGAGGTGTTAGTGGGGCCAGCGGGGGGCGCTCACCCTGCGGTCCATGTGGGTCCTAATGCCCCAGTATAGTGACGGGGACACTATACTGTAAACAGGCGCCGTCCTTCGGATGAGACGTAAAACCGAGGTCCTGACTCTCTGTGGTCATTAAAAATCCCAGGGCGCTTCTCGAAAAGAGTAGGGGTGTAACCCCGGTGTCCTGGCCAAATTTCCAATTGGCTTTACTAATCATGGCCTCCTAATAATCCCCCTCTATGAATTGGCTACATTACTCTGCTCTCCTCCCCACTGATAGCTGATGTGTGGTGAGCGTTCTGGCACACTATGGCTGCACATTGGTGGAAGCTGCACATTGGTGGTGGTGGAGGGGAGTCCCCATTACCTGTAAAGCGCTTTGAGTGGAGTGTCCAGAAAAAGCGCTATATAAGTGTAAGCAATTATTATTATTATTAATACTGTTTCTTATAAGCTACATGTAAATATAATAAAATATATACGTTATATACTGTATACTGTATATGTGTCCAACTATCCCATTTATTACATATCTTGCAGAAGGTGCTCTGCCATTTATATTGGTAAAACAGGAAGGTTGAGTATTTCAGGAAATGTGACCAGTCAGAATCAGAGGTCTCTCCAATTCACAATTCCTCCATTTAACCCCTGCTGACTATAATGATACTGACTTCTAGGTCTATACTTTCACATGGATTCAATATCTCCTACTCCAGAAAAAATTCTAAAGCCAAAATTATCTTTAAACTATGCCCACACCTCCCCCCAGATCCCAGTGATCAACAAATGAATGTTCTTAATCAAAGGGAGGGATTTGAGAGGGATGACAACAGCCAGATCTGTTTCTTCCAAGCTGTTTTAAACCGTACTCATTTGTGACATCATTTCTCTAAAGCTGTATACATCATAGGTAGATCTCTCTTTTATTTGCATGTCAGCTCATGCATTCCTCCACGACCCCAGGATAACTCTTCACTCTGCATAGGGATCCTATGTGCATTCCCCATCACTCCTGAATGTATTTTTGTGTTTTCTTATTTTTACTTTTCTTTACAACTGCACATATTCATCGAAAAAATAACTTTGTGAAAAAAGAAAGAGGTACAGCAAAATCTGATATTCAGTTAATGATGTTGGTATATTTGTATTATTTGTATGACTGTTTGGTGACCTAGTGGTACATTGGGTAGTATTGCAGCCTCGCAGCACTGGGGCCCTGAGTTCAATTCTGTACCTCAGGTGTTATCTATGTGAAGCTTGTATGCTCTCCTTGTGTTTACGGGAGTCTTCATTGGGTGCTTTGGTTTCCTCCCACAGTCCAAAGACATGGACTGGTGCCTTGTCCACCAGGGTGTATCCAGTCTGTACCATTTGCTTGCTAATCCAACTCAGTATTGGATTAAAGCTGTTAGAAAATAGATGAATGGAAGAATGTTGGTTATTTTGTGTATATAAAGCCAGAATTAAACTTAAGAACATCTATAACAGAGCAATAAATTGTGTTTAATATTGGGCACAATAGTGGAGTTCAAAGCTAACCAGATGTACTGTATACAGTATACTATAGAAAGAAGATGATATGTGTAGCATTACAGTAAAATAAGCTGTAAAGAAAGTAAAAATAGAAAAATAAAAAAATACATTTCTTTTTACATTTTGTACTATATACCTACATTTTATAGATTTACAAAATCAATATTTCTCAATTTTTGTAGTCTTCAATGAATATGATTTTTTGTGTGTGAAGTGTGACAGAACACAGGCAGTGTGTTGAACATGTAAATGGAGTGAAATGATCTGGTTATACAATGCAGTTAGTGACAAGAAGACTCCAGCCTTTTCTTTTTCAGATGGATTCATAAAATATGCACCTGTGGTGAACAGATGGTATAAGTTAGGCTTGGGGACTAGATGGTTTAATGAAAGAATCCTCTTATGACCTTATACCTTTGACCCCTGCAGAAAGTTATGCAACATATAAATGCATATTTCAGAACAGAATACAGAGATAATAAAAGGTGGGAGGCAACTGTATCCAAGAGCTTAAATGTAGCTTTTGGGGCTATACAAGTTCACAGTGCAGTAAACAAGGAAGAAAATAGGATTATATGTTTATTGTTTAGTTACCAATGTTCCAGTTTACAGTTTTATAACTGAATGTGATATAAAGTTTCCTTTACAATATCTCTGGTTTTCATTGCCTTGTCCTTTTTGTGGAATGTTGTCGAACATTTTGATCAAAAAATATTTTTAGAAATTCACTAAAAATGTATTGTACATAATCTATATACATCTTTGTGAAAAAGTAAAATTTATCCCCAAAATAAACACAAAGGACCTGTCTACCTGTGTTCAGTAAACCATTACTTACTGCTGTATATTGTCTAAGATGGGAAATGTGTTTTGTATGCAGGTAAAAGACATAACACAATACATTAATACATTTAACACAATGTATTTAACACAATACCAATAAGAAACATAAATGCATTAAATGAGAAAAACAAGTTAACAGCTTTAAGTAATCTTCACAATTTAGAAAGATAAAGAAGTTGTCTTCAGTGTGTGAGATAGAAAGATACTGTACATGCATTTATTAGAAAATAAGTAAATAAAGTAAAAAATATAACAACCAGTTGTCCAAATTAAGCAGGTTAAAAGACATGGGAATAAAGAATAACTCAGTTCTATTGCACTAGACTGAGCAGCCTAAATCCTCACCCTGATGGAAGGAATTCACATTCACTGTGCAAGGAGCGGTCATAACAGTCAAAGATTATATAGTTCAGGTGGGTAGCTGCGTCAGCATGCGTAGGCTGCAAAGGAACAAGTAATAGGTTTATTCCATGCTGAAAAAAGAAGAAAGAGAACACAACAACCATCCACACCAGGTACTTTTCCTTGCAACAGAGCTCGCTGTATCACCTGCAAGTACACATCCACCACCACACTCATTCAAGGCCCCTCAGGACAATTCCGGATCACCCAGACAGCATCTCGTACCTCCAGCAACCTTATTTACTGTATCTCTTGCAGTAAATGCCCAGCCATCTACATTGGAGAAACAGGAAGGAGACTCGGAGACTGCTTCAGAGAACACGTCAGGGCTGTGAAGATTAAAGATCTCTCCAAGCCCATTGTATCTCATTTCACCTCTGACGGCCACGACCACTCTAATCTCTCCGTCTGTGTTCTCAAAGATGTTTTTTCCGAACTCATACATCAGAAAGACCACCGAAACCAAAATTCTGCAGCTAGGATCACACATTCTCCCTTCTCTTAACGACAGACTATTGTTCTTTTAAATTTTCTCCATTCATTGGAAGTTTCATTTCACACCTCTCTGCACCCATTCTGACTTCACACCTCTTGATTGGCCTCTCTTTCTGTCCCCTGCTCCCGCCTCTCACTCCTCCTCCCTCCCAACCTTTGTTCTCCCGCTACTTTACCTTTGCCTATTGCCCTGTCTCTCTCACACCTGAAGAAGGCTCCACGGCCGAAACGTTGTGTTCTCTTTCTTCTTTTTTTTCAGCATGGAATAAACCTATAACTTGTTCCTTTGCAGCCTATGCATGCTGACGCAGCTACCCACCTGAACTACTACTATCTACAATGATGGCAACCATGGTCTTGTGACAGAGCTTAGGTGGACATACACTTCCTTTATTGTACAACAGGTAAAATCTTTCCAAACAGCCATTATCTAATTGCAGACAACAGGCGTTCTGAGATGTTTTCTTTGATTCAAGAGTAAATGGAACAATTACTGAAAGGCAGTAAAAGGGGGGAAGAGTTCCAATGACTACAAATGCTTATGAATTTATCATTTGTATGAATATGAAAGAAGTAGACACTGGACCATAGAGATTTTGTTTCCCAGTTAATTAATGCTGATATTGATTCAAACATTCTTTATTCGATTTTATGGGATATGATTTGAGGCCACATTGAAGCACACATTTAAGGTAAAGAAAACAAGACACTTTCATACACTAGGGGGAAGGAGTGGAACAGGCTATCCAGCCATGCTGAAGAGGACACTGGTTTCTTTCAGGTAATGGTTAGATGAATTCATTCATTCATTCATTCATTAATCATCCACTATAAACCAGATAGTCCTAATGGCCACTTTTCATTTATAACCTTTCATATGTTCTGCCTGTTTAACAGTTACATACATAAGTTCTTTCTTTTATTTACATTCTGGGTTCTTTTCCACAGCAACTGGTGCTACTGTACAATGTTTTTATATTGGAGATGCTCCTCGTAACAGGATTATATCTGTAAAATCAGATTTAATGAGATTTTTAAAAGAAATTTCGAGCAGATACATAAAGAATTCTCTTCAAAGCAGTCTTCATGGTGATTTTTTAACTGAACAAAAGAACATTGCTTGCATGCCTGATGTGCTAATTAGAAGTCTCAAACACTTGACCTTTAAATGCTAAGTGTAAAAGTAAAATTGATATTATTCAAATGTATATTCCCTGCCATGATTTATAATGTCAGAATTGAGGCTTTAAGCATAATGGTTTTTGAATATATTTTTATTTTGATGGCATGTACTCACATTTAAATTCTATACATGATGTACATGATGGGACTATTATTTCATACATTAGCTAGAAGTTAATGACAGTGGAAAGGAATTAGGATCGTATTAATGATATTCGTAATAACAATAATAGTAAGAACTATTTTCTTATGGGTATGTAATTTGCCAAAATCAATGGTTTGTAAATATACCTTCTTTTTAATTTCATTCCAGTTTGCAAGATTTTGTTTAAGCAAACACAGAGCAGATGTGACTTGCCTTTTTTCCCTCCTTTTCTTTTTGAAAGGATTATCGAACATAAGGTGCCAGGCTATGAAAATAATTACAAAACTTTCTACTGTCTTGGGTATAATCTCCCTCCATGCCTGCGTTAATCTCTTGATTTTATGTAATGCTGAAATGTTTTGGCAGTCGTAGCAATGTAAGTAACAGTGCTATAATGTGTTGGCAGTCATAACACTGAAAATTACACTACTACAAAGTGACTTTAAAATGAACTACAGTATGTTGCTAAAGTTAATCTTCAAGAAAATTTAAACATTTTAATCATCAATGGTCAAAGGGAGGATAAGCATTGAAAAATAAATTACTATATGTTTGTAAATGTTTGTGTTCTCCACCGCACTGTCAACACTAGAAATAATTTTGAAAAAATTGTGGAAGGAGAAAAATTAACAATGAATGTTATAAAGTGACTTTTTTTCTCCATAGAATTGTGTTTTTTTATTTTCTCTGTTGAATAACTTGAATAATGTTTACATGTTTTCTGCAAAGGAAATCTGAAGAAAATAATATCACTGCAGATCATATTAATGAAACTGGAATATTGCACTTGTACAGTAAGTGATAATGCCTGCAGTTTGTGATTGTGATTTTAAACCTTTCAGGATTTTCCTTTAATTGTGCATTTCATGTGAGTTAACATGATTACTGTTTATTTGGATTAAAATCCAGATAACTGTGAAAACAAAACTGAATGACATTTCTGTGTTAATCTTAATTAATATCTTAACTAACGTGCACAGAAATGTGATTAGTGTCTTACATTTATTTTAAAGATATATTTGTATAAATACTAAAACAAGTGTTTTCTTAAAATTGTGCCTTTGACGTTTAAAAAAACAAGACTGTATAGCAAATGTTTACACCTTGTAGGCTGGAGGATTCTGAATTCTACTGCAATTAAATAATTCTGTAGCTTTCAGTTTGCATTTTTCACCTCTGTTTTCTTGTTAACATTGGCTTGGATTTAGATGTTGTACCTATTGTTTTTCTGTTGATCTTTGTCATTGTTAAATGTGGTTGGATGTGGTTTTTACAATATTCAACTAACCTAATAAAAGGAAGGATATATACCTGTTAATGCTAGCTTCTGATCAAAGGACTGTAAATCTTGAGACCTGCTAATCCAAGTTTATTTTTTTCCTGAAGGGGATCATTAATTGGCACTTTTACTATCTCTAAGAAAAGCCATAACCATAAGGAACCTAAGAAGGTCTGTTTATCTATCTCAAGGCTATTTGCAAGCAATGGATACTATTCAGAAGCAACTGTCTGCAAGTGTGCACCTCTCTTCTTATTCAATTTCACAAAATTCTCTGATATCAAAGGGAAATCAGCATGTATCAGTGCTATGTCTTCTGCAAGGCATAAGTCACCACAGGTTTTAAAAGCTCTTTGGTATAAAGTGCACTGGCAAAAAAAATTATAGGAGTCTCCACTGGCTGTGGTTTCCACTGGTTAGTCCATTCTTTAACTCTAGGGGTTTCAGACTCAGAAAAGAAAAGAAACGCAGTATGTGCACTTAAACAGCAGGATCATTTTATTTAGAAAAGAAAGCCTTCAACTGTGAAAAAGTCCACAATCATTTTTGACCAACAAGCCCAGTATTAATTGAAACAAACTTTTTTTTGTAAGTATTACATTGAAAAATAATGTCACTTGAATTACTGAACCAATACTGTATATCTAAACAAAATCTCCAATTTTATTTTAAAAATGAACGGATTATGTTATTCAAAAATTGCAATTCTAACCCAAGAAGGTGAGGTGAATTAAGTAAAGGCTTAAATCTGGTGTCATTATTAAGATACGACAGATATAGTTTTGACAAGTAAATGCTTAAACATATACAGAGTAGGTGAACTGTCTATGCATAGTTTAATCAGCTTAGTATGACAAAATAAATCCATTGCTTTAGTTCAGATGCTTATCATTTTTTTTCATCTATTGAATTTAAATTGATTATTTAAATTTAAAGACCTTTGTCTTTAAACTGATGGTGTGGCTGGATTAATTCTGCTGTCACTCAGATCTTAACCATCTAGATGGACTGACACCCTGCTGATCTACCAAGAATGGACACTTTTCATTTATTTTAAATCTAGGTTTTTTTCCCCTAGCCCTGTGCATGTATTACAAAAAAATGTTCTCAAGATGAATGACATCGTAATATATCTGATAACAGATTTCTTTAAAAAGACCCTGCTGTCCTATAGTACATCTAATTCACATAATGGCTATATAGCAGCAGATCATATAACAGAACTATAAAGTGCAATCTGTAGACCCTGGCCAGTTTGTCTGTAATCAGTCTTGAATAGACTCCCAGCAGCAGTTTATCGCATCTGTATCAGAAATCAGAAGATAGATATTTTTGGTTCAGTCAGAGCACAAAGCACCACAGGTAGTGATTACTTCAATTCATTGAGCTGTGGGATTCATGCTTTGCTGTTAGCCACCTCGTTAATGAAAGGCATTTAAATTAATAATCGTAACATTATGGAAGCTTAACTCCTGTTTGAAAACGCCACTGGTAAATGTTTTATTTTTTCCATAATGGTATTCACTTGCATAAAAATAGAAACAGCATACAGTACTGATGTTGGCAGTTATTTTTTTTGGTAAAATTAAGTTTCTCTATATTTATTTTTTTGTACTTTTTTATGTTATTGCAAATTCAACTCAAATTAACTGGATTTCCGCAGTGTTCAAATGTTTAATAAATTGAGGAGCCAGGTAAAATAGCCATCATGTGTTTTAAGTATTAGTGTAAATTTGCTTAATTTGTCTTCCTTGTTATTAATGCATTTTGAATATTATCATGTAAAAATATTACACATATTTAAGAAATGTACAGATTGTTTCTGTTTATTAACTGGGACATTAAATAATTAAATTTAAAGAAAGCTATCTGTTAAGGATGTAATTTTCTATACTGGTGATTAAGATTTAAGATTTATTTAATACATCCAGTGCTACAGTACAAGTGTTATTCTGTTTTGTTACAGTACCTATATGTTAACATGGTTATGGGAATAATCATTTGGGAATAATATTTTTTTATTTTTTTTTGTACACATTCTACACATGATCCTTTGCCAAAAAGGAACAAATTGCAAAACGTTATGTCTGAATATTATTAGAAGGACGCAAGAAGAAGTGAAAAATACATCCAGGTCTAAACACTGCACCAACCAAGGTGTTAAACAGATGCTAAACTTTTGCCTGGTCTTTTAAAGTTTAATAAAATTGATATGAATGAAGATTTAAAAGCTCATATTGAAAAGGTGTCCCCTCTTGAGGTACGGAAATTACTGACACAGGAAAATAATGTCTTCATTGAAGAACATTGCCCATCTGTTCCTTGTGATGTTCATAGTAAAGATATTTTTTTGTTGAAGCATTGCTTGTTTACTGCAATATTTTTCACAAATGTTTTATTTCTACTGTGTGAAAAGGAAATGTAATTGGAAGTCATTACTGATTTTCATCCTTCTTAACAGTCAGTTGAGTGTGCACAATACATTTACCAATTTATGAATGAGGTAATATGATAGCATATTTTAAATTGAAGTGCATTTTATTTTTACCATTATTAAATGGAAGATACAATTTTAAAATAAGAGCCTGTTCTTCTCTTAAAAAGCTGGTACAGATTCAGATTTTCACTTGACTATACTACTGTATATGAAAATGTTGGTAAAAGTACAGAAATATAATTTTATTTAATTTTTATCATTTGCAATAGGGACATTATTTACCTAAAATGGAAATTATTTTTTCATTCTTGTCCATAGTTTTCCCTTAAAACAGGATACAACGCTGTATGTGTTTTAATCTTTAAAGAAGGCCTTTTAAATATGGGACACTACAAGATTATCGCTTTGGATTTTTACATACTGTATATATAGGAAATTGAAAACAAAGGATTAGCAAATCACACACATGATTCTGGAGCTCATAAAAAAGTGAAAGTGAAAATTCTAGAAATGAAACTGGGCCCATTTTAATATTTAAGAAATCATATTCATCATCCTAAAGCAAGCTTGTTTTAATACTTAGATGGCGCACTAATTTGTCTTAAATATAATTAAATTGTCTGCTAAGTGCTACCTTAGCTGTAGACAGTATGTTTTCTGAGGGAAGCTACAGCGGTTTGGTGTAACCCATACTTATAGATCTTCCTGTGCTGGTCCAAAAGTTGAGCAGGGTTCCTTATGGTGGGAGATGACATTTGAAACAGAGCCTTTAATTCCTTAATGCAGCTCCCCTGTACATACTGCAAATTACATGATTTTCACAAACCAAATTATTTGGTATGCTAGGGGTCCTAACAAGGGCATTTAACCTCTACATCGATCCCTCCTGACCCCTAGCTTCCTACACCTACAGTTACAGGTGTACTCCCTTGAATCCTTACTTTCTCCCTGCAAAGTGAGTGGTTCCTTCTCTCCTTTATTTTGTGTCCCAGAGAAGGGACTCTTGTTTCAGATCATTCTAAAGATGTTGAAGCACAAAGACTAGCTCAGTTTACTAACCTACAATAGCTCTAGACACTGTAAAAATAGTGAGAAACGCAAAACACAGAACCTGGACAGGACCTGGGACACTAAATCCATGAACTTTTGGACCGAGAGACAGGAGATTTATGAGTATGTGTTACACCAAACTCCTGTGGATTCTCTCGGATAACACACTGTGTCTAGAGCTAAGGTAGCACTTAGAAGAATAGACACAATTTAATTATTTTAAGATGTAGCAGCCCAATCCTCATGCTGGAACCCTCCCTACTTAAAGACCTTGCTAAGGTTAATGGCAGATTAAAGAAAGATTTTTAATTACCTCACCCCCCTCTGCAGATCATGGATCCTATCCCGGTTGCATGGGTGCTACACAGCCATAAGGAATCCTGGTATATTATTTAATCTGTAGATACAATCAGTGATTTATGAAAAAAAGAAGTACGACATAACAAATACTGCTATAAATGGCTATTTTATATTTGATATTCATATAATAAAAACAATTATCAAGCATCAATATTAAGTACTTGGTCAGCTCAGTTGATTATTAATGTTTTATTACTGTTTATGTAATGTATTATCACTTCAAACATCATCTATTAGGTAGGCCTTTTTGTGTCGATGAGTACTTTTTTGTCAATGAAAACAACATATTGTATTCATCAAGATTCCAGTTGTTCTTCTTTCTTTACCTGTTAACAAAAGAAAAATAAATATGGCTAGTACACAGTAGAATGGTACAATATACAAATGGGAATGACACACTGTATTCATAGGAGGTTTACAAAAGAGGTACATCAGGTGCAGCAGTGACCCGGACAGCAAATTTAGCAGATTGCTCCAAGAAACAAGAGGGTATCAAGAGTATCAAACCAAAGGGGAATTAGTCGCCAAGGGAAACAGCTGTGGCTGCAGTTATTTCATGATAGGCAGAGGGAAAAGACAGTTAGAAAGCCTTGTCAAATCTGACCACATTCAAACAAGAGTTCAAATGACAAAATTGTTCAATGAGGGACAACCCATGTCTGTAACACATATAGCAAGGAACTGCCACTATATTTTAAGTGTAAATCAATACATTATCAAAAGAATATGAATAGCATATTGTGTTTTGAGCAGATGCCATTGCATGTCAATAGCCTTCAGAGAAATTTACTGAGAAGTTATCTTTCCAAGGCAAGACAAAAATGGAAGAGACATAACAAATCTGCCGAAATTAGTTCACTGGGGACAGCAACATCTAAGAATTAGATGCTTTGTGAATGATTGGATTAATTTGGTGGGATAGGTTTGGCTTAACCCACTTGGTTAGGGGGTAGCCTCCTCGTTATAGGGCAAGGAGGACTGAACCCCATTCAGAGAGGAGTTAGCCAAGGGGTAGCTGCAAGGTGGAGATGAGGTGGAAGAGGGATACATGAGATGAATGTGAAGGAAGGTGTTTGTGTTCAATATTCCCGCTAATTTCTGTAACAGTTGTGATTAGGTCCAGCGGTGTGAGAGTGACTTGTTATCTTTCCCAAACTTCAGTTAATAACTTCCATTCAATTGCCCCATGTATTTTTTGTTTTTAGCTTATTTCTGGTTATGGTAAGACATTTAAGTACTTTGTATGGTTTAAATACAAATCGTGGAAATTCTAGTTTCAAAATGTTTAAACAGGTTTTCACTGAAGTTTTAAATGTTCTTTTTTCCAGGTTATATGAAGAATTGGAATGGTGAGTAATACTTTCTGTATTATTTAAACTGGTCTTTTCTCACTTCCTGTCTTGTCTTATTGGTAACAGCTTTTTTTTCTTGGATGCCTAATTATTTTTATTAACCTCATGATTAATAAATTATAAATCTCCATAGGGTCTTATCTGTTATAGTCTAGGATTAGTATATTCTACTTTACTAAGATTAAACGTTTTAATAAACTAAACAAAGCAAAATTAGTAGAACACAAAACCAAACAGAAATTCTACAGTCCTGCATAGGAGAAGTGGAAGAACAAAAATCTCTTTGATATTGCTATAGTGTGTCAGTCAGCTGAGAAGTAATTGCTTTTCATAAGGCAAATTTGCTTTTACTTCCCTGAGTTAATGAAATCAAGCAGAAACATTTCCTTTGAAAATCAAAATCACAATAGCCCAAATGCCAGCAGCTGAATTTCATCATTCCGTTTAAACAAACACAAGGAAAGAAAAGTGATGTGCCATGAATTGATTGACAGAGTTCTATTACAGGCCCTTATCATATCACTGTCTACAATTATCCACCCCTAACATCAGCTGGGAATTTGATTTCTGCATGGATCACCATAGCCTAAATATATGCAAAAGAGGAAATAGGATAAATGATAGCTTCAAAATGTTTCATTAGGGAACTTTCCATGTGATAATCACCACTTCTGAATTATAGCCATACAAATAAAAAAGTACAGCAAATAAGTTAATTGACTGCTAGAAAGATATGTTTAAAGCTGAGGTAAATGTGTATGCTATCCCTGACTGGTACCAGTATTCAGTAATGGTCTATGCCCTTTCAAGGTGTTTTATTTCCATGATAGGCTGACAAGAAGTATATTTTAAATATTTTAATATATATTTGTACTAGGGAGAGTAGAAACATTGTAGATTTTGAGAAACATTTGTCAAAATCCCACCTTACCTATACTGTATGTGGCAGATCAGGTGCCACCACACCTTAATCAGAAGCTGCTGAGCTGGAGTGTGAAACTCCCAGGATGGTGATTGATGCAAATGCTGATTGCCTTGACCATGCACAGCCAATCAGCCAGTCAGCCTATCCTGGGAAACGCACTTCTAGCTAATTTACAAAAGACTTACTGAGAGACAAAGCTGGTTCAGCATGTCTTTGTTAAACTAATAGATTATTTAGTTCCCATCTGTTTTCTGTGCTGATTTGTGTTATTTTTTACTAATCATTGAAAATACAGACTATCATGCATAAAAATACAGACATTTTTAAATGAATAAAATGTGTGCCCAATATTACATGGGCTTGAGCTTTATGCACCTTATGTCAAGTTTTAATTTGTGTCTGGATGGAGGTATAGCAGGTATTTGCCTGTCAGGCTATGAGTTATAGCCACAAACTATATCACCCTGCAACTCACAACTGGGGTGTCCTGGCCACATTTCCTATTGTCCTTTACCAATCAAGGCCTCCTAATAATTCCCATCTATTAATTGGCTTACTCTATTTCTCCTCCCACTAATACTGTAGCTGTTATATTGTGAGCATACTAGCACAATGTCCCATCGCTCAGGTGGGTGCTACACATTGGTGGTGATGGTACCTGTAAAGCACTTTGAATGGAATGTACAGAAAAGTGCTATTTAATGCTATGTAGAGTAAAAGTCCACTTTTTGTCAAGCAGAAGAGGAGTTTATTGTATATTCTGCTGAAGAGAAACACAATCCTTGCAATTAGGAGTATGGTTCTGACAAGAAAAGTTACAGCTGACCTTTCATGCACTTACTTGATAACTTGAGACTGAAGTCTATAAAAGGAAAACTTCAATCATAATTAATTTCTATTGGTTAAGCAAACTTCTCCGACAATCATAAGATGTCTAGGTCACTGAGCTATATTAGTGTTTTCTAAAAGCAGGTAGCTGCCTTTGGCCTTCTACACAAAATCAATTCTTTGAGATTCTTAGCGTTCTTTGTGTCTGCAGGCCCCTAGTCTTATCAACAGCAGGTGCATTTAGTATTGCAGCTGGTGTTTTGCTGAACATGGTGTACAGGGAAAGAATTTAACCCTTCAGCTACTGAATATAAATATTAAAGAACTTTCTCATATTTCCTCAACACATGAATCACATGTGATATACTTGGCCAGGACCTGGTCCAGGAAAGCTCATGGTTTTACATCTTAATTTCACATTAGATGTACTTATACAGCATCACCTGAACTCATTTTAAAGAGTGATCTACTGTAACTGTATACAAATCCTAAAATGTACAACTTTAAAGCAACAGATTTGATCAGACGTCCTGAAATGAATTTAGTTAAATCTGTTATGATATATTTAAGCATTTTTAAGAAAGATTGTTCATCAGTTGAAGGATTTAAGAAAAGGTGTGTGACAAGGAACATTCTCCATAAAATATTATTATGTTCCAGAGTTAAACTGTTAAACAACGCTCTGGAAAACTAAGCAAAACTGGGAAAGGGTTAACAGACTGCAGTAACAATAAGCTACAGTAACTAATACATCTGTGCAAACACAACAACTTTTAAAGTACAGCACTTCACAAATCATTTAAAAAGGCCGTGGAGGGGAACAGGACACCTTGTTCATGGACCTCGATCAGCTGAGATGCAGAGCAAAGCTGCTGAGCCCTCCTCAGCTGAATTCTGATTCAATTCATTTCCTGGTCTAATCTATCCTGCTGATTTACAATTGGCATCGCTTGTCTTTGCTCTGCTAATAAAATGCTTTCTGCACCTGCACATTAGTGACAAGATCACATAGATCACAAAATCAGGGCGAGGAGATATTCATTATGCAGGCGTTTTATGACAAGATGATTTTAAACAAGCTTTCATTCGTCTGTGAATGAAAACAACACTCACAGCCATAAATGTTCAGCACCACTTTCATACCATTGTATTTTGAGGAACAAAAATGTGAAAAGACTGTTTTTTGTCTCATAAAGACCCAGTATCACATATTGTGAATAAACAAAATGTAAAAATTGCTGAAAGTACCAAAACCTGAAAACCTAAAATAAGTGTTCCATTACTTACCATAGCACCCTTGATGATACACATATAGTGGTACAGTACTTTCAAACTGGTTGGAAATAAATAAGAAAATATTTGTTTGAGTATCTGTGTTACACCTTCTCCATATCCTCTTCTTATTATTTTATTGACTTTAAATAGAGTGGACATTTATGATCTCCTTGCCTTTATGGTGTGTTCAACACTGCTATAGATGTACTAAATGTTATTTTTGTCAAAACATATACAATACTAATTGGAGAGATGAATAAGGCTAATGTGTTTTTTATGGAGTTAAATATTTGACCCATTCAGCAACTGCCAATTACAAACCCACTTTTTTTATTATTACATGGCTTTTATTTTCCAGAAGAACAACTCATTGAGGTACTCGAACTATGATAAATGATCTTAAATATATAGGAAGAGTTTAAAAAAAAAATATTTCTACAACTTCCCAGCCATCCTGGCTGAGATTCTGATGTCTACAACACAATCAAGAAAAAATTGATCAATATTCAGGAGTTCTGTTTCAACAGACAAGAATTACATCTTGTTCTTTGCTTGTGTGAACATTGAAGAACAAAAATAAGTAAAGTACCTTTCTGTGAATTACAATCAGAGTTTATCAGTGTCAAAATATCCAAAATAATGTCAAAATATATCTTTCTGGTTCAAGAATATTGTGCAGAACTGCATGATAACTATTCAAGGGAGGTTTTTATGATATCATAAAAATTAAATTCTATTTGGAGGCACTTCAGTATGATGATCCTAATCAAGTAGCACCATCTGCCTCAGTTCTTTATTTACTATTTTGTTTGTTTAATAGGTGTTGGTTAACGAGTATCAGAACACAAAATGGATATGCTTGTTGTCATCATTATTTCTCCCTTGCCTGGTCTCTTAGCTTTCACTTCTTGTTATATTAGTATCAGACCCTTGAGTCCATTACGGTGTTTCGTAATCAAGTGGAGATGATCCTTTCTTTTAAAATGCACATCCCTCATTATTAAGTAAAAGCTAAGACATAGTCAATCACAAGTCAATATATAATGGCTTTCCAAAGTACTGGGACAAAAATAAAATAATCTGTTTGTGAACATTAATAATTAAATTCATATGAACGAAAAGTAAAATATTTGTGGGTAATTTCATGTACAGTAAACATTTGATTATATTAGCAATATATATTCTGTGTTCAAGTCAGTGATTTAAAGTGATCATACAGTAAATATTATGAAATAATATGTTTCAGAGTATAAGGGTCATTATTTGGTTGCATATCCCTTTGGCACAATGACTGCATTAAGTTTGTGATCCATTAAGTGCAACAAATTTGTTGTGTCATCATTTGAAATGTTTTGCAAAGCTTCTACGGCACCCATCTTGAGTTCTAGCCTGTTTGTGGGTTGTTCTAATTTTTTGTTCTTTTCAGCCTGTAAACTGCATGACAAATTGGATTTAAATCTCGTGAAGATGTTTCACTTTTTGTGGAAAATCCTTATTGAACTTGTTCTTTGCCTTGACTGTATGTTTTGGATGATTAATATAAGTAAATAATCCTTACACTTATATAGCACTTTTGTGGACGCTCCACTCAAAGTGCTTTACAGGTAATGGGGACTTCCCTCCACCACCAACAATGTGTAGCACCCACCTGGTTGATGTGACTGCAGTATAAAAAGTCCATCAGTACGCCCACCACTCATCAACTATCAGTGGGAAGGATAACAGAGTGATGAAGCCAATTCACAGATGGGGACTATTAGGAGGCCTTGATTGGTAAAGGCCAGGGGGAACTTTGGCCAGGACACTAGGGTTAACACCCTGAGATTTTTAATTACCTGAGAGAGTCAGGCCCTCAGTTTTATGCCTCATCCAAAAGAAGGTGCCTTTTTACAGTATAGACCACAGGCTGAGCGTTCCCTACTGCTCCCACTAACACTTCTTCCGTCAGAATCCTTAGCTTTACCAAGAGGTTTCCCATCCAGGTACTGGCCAGTCTCACAGCTGCTTCAGTGGGCTGCCAGTTGTGAGTTACAGGGTGATGTAGCTGTAGGCTTTTTAATATTAATCTGAATAGTTAGTTGTTGCCATAATTAGTTACATCATCCTGAGGTGGTCATACATGACCAAGGTACTGTACCATGGCCTTCTCCACCATGCTTCATGAATGAAGTGGTGATCTTTGGAGGCTCTACAGCTCTACAGTTCCTTACTTTCTCCACACCTTAACGTTTCCATCACTTTGGAAATAATATATTTTGGTCTCATCTGTTCATAAAAGAACTGATTCCCCTTGCTCATCTTTGTTTTTATAAACAAATTCTAACATGATTTTTGTCTTCTTGGTGCTAATAATAGTTTACAGTACATCTTGTGGTAAAGACTTTGTAATACTGTCTCCATGTTCTGCCAAGTGTGGATTCTGATACCTTCACTTTGGCACTCAGGAGATTGTTTACAGTTGTTATGGGTTCTCCTTGACATCTCTGATAATTTTTCCATCATCAGCTGTAAATGTTTTTCTTGGCTGTTGCATCTTGGCTGATTTCTAATTACTCCTGTGGTTTCTTTCTTCTTCATTATATTCTAAATTCTTAATGCTGAATTTCTGTGCTATGGTTCTGATTCTGTTCTGTTCTTTCAGCTTTAAAATTGGCTGCTTGATAAAAAGAAAGCTCTCTGCTTTTCATTTTGTGTTCTGATTACAGACTCCACACAGCAAAGTCAAACCACAACAGGCTGATAGAATGTTCACAGCTTTAATGAGTACCTAATTACCCAGTAACTAACACCTGACTAATAAGAGACACTTGTCAGCCAATTGTACCAGTACTTTTGCTCCTACAAAATAGATTCTATTCTATATTTTTTTTAATTAATATTTTACCTAAAAGGGCAGAATTGAATTGATTGTATGAAAAACAACACAGGGGTTGTGTTTATTTGTCAAGTTTTTTATTCATATGAGAAATTATTATTAGACTTCTTAATAAAAATCTCAATTTAAACTTTAATGTCAGAATACCTTAGGAAACCACTGCAATTATATATCTTGCCAATGAGATAAAAGTTTAACATTTACTTTAAAGTTTAAATTGAGAAATTTTGCAAAGTAACATTTAATACACATTTATAGTGTATTAAATGTATATATGAAGTATATAGATCTTTAATATACTGTATATCTTTATCCATTATTGGCTTGTTTAGCTTTAAATTGATTAATCTTAAAACTGTAGATAAAGCACACAAGATTATATATAGGCAAGAAAATGAGTTAATAGCACAGAGGGTCTATGCAGCCAACCATTCTGACAGCATGTTTTATAAACAACCGTAAATAAGAGTCACAGCAGCACATTTGAGACAATTACACCAAGCATCAGCCTCATTGTTTTGATTTACTGGAAGCTTTGAAGGAAAAGAAATACTTACCTCTCATGCCGAACAGCAAAGCTGTAATGTGGTTTATATATCTTAAGGAGGCCGTTACAACTTGCCTTTGTTTTTGTTGTATTTAATGGTTTAGAGCAAATAGCCCTTCTTCATGTTAATTGAGACATATTGCATTTCTTATTTCACCTGATAAGACAGTGATCAGCAAACATCTGTACCGGTGTATTTTTTAAATACTTTTTCTTAACAGTACACAATATCTTACATAAGTGCATAAACTATTCTGTACAAAATCTTATTTTATAATAGTCTTACACTGAATCTCATTGTTGTTTAAAAGCACACATGTAATATTTTATGTGATTCTAAATTTCCTCTGCCTTTTTTTAGCAATATAATTTTAACTTAAGTTAAGTTTATATGTGTAAGTTTATGTGTGTATTTATGCCTGATCACTCGTGAACCCAGAGCTTCTATTCCATCCATCTACTTTCTAACCTTTCTGAGCTTTATGCAGTACTTAGTTGCAGGTGGCATCAGAGCCTGGCAAGCAACCAGGACAAGATAGGATACACCCTGGCTGGGATGCCAGTCCATCACGGGGCACGCACAGCTATGCTAACCACTGTGCCACCATGTTGCCTATTTCTCAGTTGATCCCCAAATAAAAGTCAGAGTGGGTAATTTAGCCAGCAGTTATATTACCCTGCAACTCACATCTGGCAACCCACTGAAACTAAGCGGTTGTGAGCCTGGCCAGTATCTGGTTGGGAGGTGTTACAGCATGGGCCAGTATGGAGAACTCACCCTGTGGTCGTGTGAGTCCTAATGCCTCATATACTGATGGGGTCACTATACCGTAAAAAAAGTGCCGTCTTTCGGATGAGACATAAAATTGAGGTCCTTACTCTCTGTGCCCATTAAAAATCCTAGGGAGTTTTGCTATAAGAGTAGAGGTGTCACCCTGGCGTCCTAGCCAAATTTCCCTTTGGCCTTTACTAATCATGGCTTCCTAATAATCCCCATTTATGAATTGGCTTATCACTCTGCTTCTCCTCACTGATAGCTGGCGTGTGATGAGCTTAGTGGCACACTATGGCTGCCATCGCATCATCCAAATGGGTGCTGCACATTGGTGGTGGTGGACGGGAGTCCAGCTTTGAGAGGAGTGTGGAACAAATTGCTGTAAACCTAATGTAATAAGACTATTTACTATAACCTATGATTATGGGCTACTGTGCCAGTCTTCAATGCCTTTAGCCATAGAAAAAATTGGATGAGGCTTATAAGGGTGCTGTTTTGCTGCAATCCCAAATTATAAACAAATATTAATAAATATGATTGAAACAGGTCAGTGGCACCTGAAATATTAATGGCAAAGGGAAGACAACAAGAATGTAGTTAATTCATCAAAGACTCTCTCAAGACATGGTTGAGACTTTCAGTGCTAGCGTGTCTAATTAGGAGATTCAGAAGGGAATTACTGTTTGGAAAATAACACTTTTGTAGTTGTGATAAATGCTATTATAAAATAAAGATGGCATTTCAACCATAGTGATAGTTTTATGAATTTGCAGAGTTGGATTATTTTGGATGCATTTTATTTGTCTGTTACAATGATGGGAAAATATACCACTTCAATTCTATATTCAATTTTGTTACTTGGTCAAATGACATAGTTCTAGTAAAATGATCTGAGATGATACAGAAATGATTGAACAGCTATTCCTCATTATCTGACTTCCTGGAAAATTCAATATTTGTGCTGTGTTCATCAATAGAGTCAAACCTCCTCTTACTGATTGCTGCAGACATTACTGTAAAGTGAAACTAATTATCTACATTTGTGAATATCGATAACCTTGGTTTCATATGAGAAAAATTAGGAAATAATTATAAAGCATGCACAAAATAATGTGCCACTGACAGAGTAATAAAAAATATCTGCTGTTTTTCAAATGTTTTAGTCTTTTTCTTTGGTTTATTATCATTATCCTTTTAAAATAACACTTTGAAAACTAAAATTGAATGACTGACCAAACTTTAAATTCAAAAGTCCAATTATTTTCAAAATTGTAATGTACAGTTCAACTTTCAGTTGCAGATCCTCTTGACAAAGTACATTATAAACAGCACTGTTCCACTTTTAAGTTGCAGTGCCCCCATGGCCTAGATTTATTTAAACTGATTAGAAGCTTTGGGTACTCTGTTTTTCATAGTATTAGTAAGAACCATTTTATTTGCATAAATGCCTTGACACGTGTTTCAATTTGCATGCAAAACGCAAAAACACTATTCACAACTTGTTTCCATCTCCGATACCAATGTCCAAAGTAGGTGTCATAAGTCATCTACTGTATGTTCTTGGTAATACAATAAACAGTGCCCAATTTACTCTATATTGTAATGTAAATTGACTTTATTGTTGGAGGTGTTGCAAATTGTAAGATATGTGCATTTTTCTACTATGGTCCACATACTAACACCCAGAAAAAAAAATGAAAAGGCTAAAATTATGAAGGGGTGCTATAATGGTGGCACTAGCAGGCATTTGAGACAGCTCTCTAAATAAGCTTGACTAATGGGATGGCAGAGATTTACATACCTTGATGACTAAGGATCTCAGTTAATTACTACTGTGCATCTAGGGCTTAAACTGTGATGAGTTCAGCCATAGTGACAATACATACCAATCAATTCCTTTCGGAAGGTCAAAGAGATTGACGGCTTTTTGGTTGAAGGTGAGATGTTTCTGTTTGCTAAACACTCTCATTTTATTTGGCAAAAAGTGTCATTTTGATTTTTTAAATGAAAAAAAAGTATTTATGAATATCCATATAATCTTGCTTCTAATTGCTAGAGATAAAAGTCATGGATTGCGGATTGGAAAGCAAAGCGTTTAAGATCTCGTAACTGAGGTTTTCCCTGAAGACAATTGTGGTATTGTTCATATTCAGTGCATTTTCTGTGAAAACAAGCATTTAATCACATAGTGTGAAATGAATACATAATGTGCCCTGAGCCCAGAATCTACACATCAATGGTTTTCTACTTCAGCTCCATGCTAAAAGGGGATGTTGGCAGATTGCTGACTTGCAAGCTTTTTCCACAGTGCTAGTGCTGGGTTCCTGCAAATCACCTTTCTTTTACTCTCTTGTCTCAACATTTATTTAAATTCGTTTGTTTATCTTTACAGATCTACCTCGGTTGTGCTGTAAATATGAAAACATAATTTCCTAGAATTCACATAAATATGTATTCTGAGCTTAGGAAGAAACTTATCACGTCTAACCAATGAGAAATGAGTCACTGGTTGAAGACAGACTGTTTTTTGGAAACTTGATGTTCATCACAATAGATTTAAATTCCTAAAACATTCTTAAAACTTTCATACAAAAGTTTGCAACTTGTTCATCATTGGAGTTAACTGACAAAGATACAAAAGTTAATTTGAAAGGAGAACATTATTTTAATTGCATTGTTATTTTTATTATTTTATTTTAATTGCATCTATAATAAGGTGGCTTCCTTATTTACAGGTGGCTTCTCAAAGTGCTTAACAGAATGACAACAACAATAAAGAAAAATGAACAAGATATGCATGATGACAATACACAGTTAGAGGAGACAGTACAGTATACGGTGGTGCTAAATACAGTAGGAGCAGAGGGGTAAAGTACAGAACCAGTTAAGTAAAGGCTCTTCTAAAGAAGAATGTTTTGAGTCTGGATTTGAAGGAGTTTAGAGAAGGCGACTCTCTAATATCCTTGGGGATAGAGTTCCAGAGCTTTGGGGCATAACAGGAGAAGGCCCTATCACCCATAATTTGTATACAGGCTTGGGGGACAGATACAGTAGGAGACCACAATTAGAAGAGTGAAGATTGCAAGGTGGGGACAGGAAGCCAGTGCAAGGACTCCAGGATAGGAGTAACGTGATCACATGCACTAGACCTGGTCAGGATTCTGACTGCCGAATTTTGGACATACTGGAGTTTGTTCAATGCAGATTTTGAAACCCCAGCGAGTAGAGCATTACAGTAGTTGATTTGGGAGAAGACAAATGTGTTGATCAGCTTTTCAGCCACAGTTAGTGATAACATAGGGTGTAGCCTAGTGATATTTCTGAGGTGAAAGAAAGATGTTTTGACAATATGCTGCACATGTGTGTGAATCAAATATCACCCCCAAGGTTTTCAATTTAGCCTGAAGCTCAAGAACAGTACCATCCACAGAGAGGGTTACAGCATTGGCTTTGCAAAGTTGATGAGAGGTGGCAATAAGCATGATTTCAGTAATGTCACAGTTTAGATGAAGGACATTTTGAGTCATCCAAGTTTTTATGATACAATGAGATAGAATAGAGACAGCCACATCAGTGTCAGGTTTGGTATGGATTATATTTGAGGATCATCAGCATAGAAATGATAGTTGAGGCCACATGATCTTAAAAGCTGACCAAGTGGAAACATGTAAATGCTGAAAAGTAAGGGGTCCAGTATTGAGCCCATTGGAACACCAGACTTTGAGTCCAATTTCAGACCTTAATCCACCAAGAGAGACAAAGTGATAGAGATCAGTGAGGTAAGACTTGAACCATTTGAGAGCAGTGTCAGAAACTCCAAACACAGGAAAGTAAGATATCATGGTTAACAGTGTCGAAAGCAGCACTGAGACCAAGAATAATGATGATAGGAAGAGAACCAGAATCAGAAGCTATTGAAGATTGTTAGTGACTTTGACCAGGGCTATTTCTGTGCTGTGAAGATGTCGGAAAGGTAATTTGCAATGAGGTTGTGAAACTGAATTGTGATAGCACATTCTAGAATGTTTGCAAGAAATGGTAAGTTGAGATAGGGTGAAAATTGTTTAGATTGTGTAGAGCCATGTTAAGCTTTTTTGGCAAGGGGGTAATAGCAGCTGTTCTAAGGACCATTGGTACAACACCAGTGCTCAAGGATTCATTTATTATAACAAGAACAAATGGTCAAAAAGAAGTGAAACAGGACTGAAACAATGTGGTTGGGATGGGATCTAATATACAGGTGATGGGTTTCATATGTGAAACCAGTTTACTGATGGATGCATAGTCAAGAAGAGAGAAGTTGGACAGAAGGGAACCAGTAGTTGGGCAAGCAGGGAGGAGGTGTGGAAATTATATGTGTTGTGGAGAGAATGTGATGCTGGTTGTTGTCGATCTTGAAGCTAAAGAAATCTAAGAATGTGTTGTAAAGTTGTGATGAGACGGGTAATGTGGTGGGACAGTAAGATTTTAGCAGTCTGTTGATGGTGGAGAAAAGATGTCTGGGGTTGTTATGGTTATTTTCAATGATGGGAGAAAAGTAGGTGGATCTAGCAGACTCTATTGTATCCCTATATTCAGACAAGTAATCTTTCCAAGCCTGACATTTAGGCCAGAAAGACGCCACCTACGCTCAAGTTTCCGGAAACTGCATTCATTGATTGGACATGAAAGTGTACCAGGGGGCAGTGAGAAAAATAGATGATTCGAGTCTTTAGAGGAGCAAAGGTGTCGAGGGTAGATAAAAGAGCACTATTAGGCAAATGTATGTTGTCCTCTAGAGGGTCAGAGAATGAGAAACAAGATAAGGAGGATATAACAGAATTTGTGAACCTAGGCTGATCAACTGATCACCAGTTGTGGATATTTACAGATCGTGAGGGGAAAGTGTTAGAAATAGGTAATTCCAGATTGAAAAGAATAGCTAAGTGGTCAGGAAGGCCTAGTGGGAAATGAAAGAGTCATTTACAATGATTAAATCTATGGTGTGTCCTTTGTTATGTGTTGGGCTAAGAACAAACTGGGTTAGATCAAAGCATCCCAATAGAGCTAGAAACTCCTCAGCCAAACTGGAAAACCTTGAGTCAATATGTATATTAAAGCCCCCAAGAATAAGGATCCTCTTAAATCTGAGGCATAAAAATGAAAGTAAATCAGCAAACTCACCTAAAAAGGCTTCATTAGGCTTGGGTGGTCTATAAACAATGATGGTGGGGGTGGGGAACAGAGCCATTTAAAAGAAGACATTCAAAAGAAGAGAGAAGAGGTACAGTAACAGGACTTAAATTGTAAAGAAGATTGTACTGTAAATAACAATGATGCCCCCACCTCTGCCTGAAAGATAAGGGAGGTCAAACAACCCATATTCTGGAGGGACTAGTTGGTTGAACAGGAGACCATCATTTTGTCTGTATCAGGTTTCGGTTAAGCACAGAAAGTCAAGTTGTATTTTTCTGTAATAAAGTCACATAAGGTATAAGAAGGGATAGAGACTTCGTAGGTAGACGGAGGAAATTAAAGGTGTACTGTGCCGCGATGAATGTCACACATCGGTCGTAGGATCCCAATATTACGGCAAGATCAAATGTGGTTTTTACCAGGAAATAATTCTGTTTCAGCTGCAGGAGTTGCAATGAGGTGTACCTTAGAAGCATGTTTGTGGAATCCATGACGATGCGACAAAAAACAGGAATCAAGGCAGGTGGTTAAAAGTCCTCAGTTGAACAATTTCATCGGGGAGTAGTCAGCAGTAGAAGCAGCAGCCACAGTGGAAGTGGAAGTCACGTTTGTAAATTGCAACGTGGAGAGGCTAAAAATAAATAGTTTCTATGAGGGTGGCAGATAAATAAGAAGTAGATAAAAAATGAAAACTGGTGAGAGGAGCAGAAGCCAAATGTGCCTGCATTCCCTCTCAGCAGGAAGTCTATACTACTATTGTAATGTGGAGAAATTATTTCAAACTACTGTCACACCTAAATTATTTTTTCTTCAAAATATTAGATACAATTTGAATTGTTTTGCATTTATAATAATAATACTATTTATATAATAATATTAGTTTTAATTAATAAAATGCAGGTGATCTGTACATACACATAACATACAGTAAGAGCAATTATCTGTACATACACATAACATAAGAGCAATTATCTTAAAGATAATGAATAGCTTTTTAAAGTTATTGCTGTGTTTTAATGATGTTTGGTGTTATATATTATTCCATTCAGAATTTCCCAGTATGAAATAGTCATCTTATTTCTTATGAACAGGGTTAAGAGAAATAAATAAAATATTAAGTAAGGAGGATTGTTCATGATTTCACTGCTTGCAAAAGCTTGCCCTGTATAGAGAGTTTAACAATATCTTAATCGTTATGTATTAATAGATAACTTTACAAGATTTCTCTGTGATAAAATGTGCTACATTCTTCAAAAATAATGTAAAACTTAATTTAAAAATGAGTTAATTTAGGAGTTTCATCGACCAATGCTCAATAGAAAACCCAATATTAGTTTAAAGTTAGTTTAAACTAGTTTAAACTAACTAGACTAACTAAACTAGTTTAAACTAGTTTCAATTAGTTTAAAGATAGTTTAAAGTTATCTCCTTAAAATAATTGAAGAAGCAATGAGGGAAATGTTTTGGGGTTGCTTCGATCCTGGAGACCTTGTCAAGATGCCCTCGTCAAGGGAAAATAATGAACCCCAGCATGTACTGTATCAGGACAATTTGGACAAACATCAAAAAGTTCAAGTTTAGCCCAAAATGGACATTCCAGCATAACAATATGCCAAAGCATAAATTGACACAGAAATGGTTAACTGCATACAAAACAAATGTTCTCTTCTGACCATCACAATCTCCACACCTCAGTCCAATTGAGGTTTTGAGATTCTAACTCAAGATGGCAGTTCACTAATGGAAACCAAAGGGTCATAAGGACATTAGAGCTATGTTACATGGAGGAATGTTCAGAAATGTTCTGTCTGAAGTTCCAGCATGTCACAGCATACTACAAGAGTGATATATATATACAATCCCTGCCAGAGGAGGATGTACTAAATACTACAAAGGTGTGAATAAATATGATCCCTGTGATTACTGTTCTTCAGTTATTTATGACAAATATGAATTGACTTAGTGCACTTTGTTAAATTCAAATATTATACATTTTAAGTAAGAACATAATCCAATATATACACCTTTATTTTATGATGTTTATTGTTCCTACTGTATTTCCCCCAGGGGATCTGAATAAATTTAGAGGGTACTGTATAATTTAGTAAGACACATAAGCAGAACAGGAAATTTCAATTCTTCACGACAGCATAGAAACAAATAGGTAATTAGCTCTTGATTTACCCACAAATAAAAATAGCATAAAATATTAAATAGAGAAATGTAAAAAACTTAAAACTGTCCCTATTCTGATTCATTCAACTTGTTTGATAGTAAAGATTTTCCCATTATAAATCTAGGGTTGTCCTTTCATCCTGTTGCTAAATGAGGGTATTTGCAGTTGTACAAAAAGATTTAAAATACAGAAGAAATTAATCACTGGATCATTCATTTTTAAAGAGCAAAAAATCATAATTTGCGTGAAACTCATCCTTAAGAAGCTCAAGCACATCAAATCCGTGATTGCCAAGAGGAGCCTCTGTTAAGCTTTATGACATTCTTCTATTATTAAAAATAAGGACTTATGAAGTCAAGCTCCATTTACTTTATTTCAAAAAGCATGTAGAATTTGATTGATTGAAATAGCATAAAGGTAGTGCTTGATAAGAAGGAATTTGTCACAGAAATAGGTAGACAGCTGGTAGATAGTTTATCAGACTTACACAAAGGGATTATTTATCGGTGGATAATACATTATTGAAACATACCATAATACTTTTTTATATTCTTATTGACAGTTCCATAATACTTAAGGATTAATAGGTTCTAATATGAGTAGTTGCACAAAACAAAGCAAAAACAGTTGTCTTCGTGAAATATTACAAATTAAGAAAACAAAGTATTTTGGTCAGTTATTTGATCCAATAGAACCAACAGGTTAAGTTTTCCTTATTATGATAAACACTCATCATTTAAATAACAATATTGCCTGGTTTAGCATCATATCAAACTGTGAGTTTTTTTTAATATTCAGACGTATTAACAGAAACATGATGTGGACAGGAACATGTTAAAAATCAATATTCAGACTTCTTAAGAGTAGCCTGATTCACTGCAGGCGATTATAAAATCTTATTTTTCTGTATAGATTTGGTTAAGTTGAGGTTCCTCATTATGCACCTTTGGTGTCAACTTCTTTCAAGCAGCTTGAATATAAAACTACAAAAATCCTTTACTCTCTATATGATCCTATTGTACTTAAAATGCAGTGTGAAAACAGCATCAGCCTTGCTTAGTCATAGTAGAATCCTGGTGTCTGTGACTCATTCTCACATGTGGTGAAAATGGATTGTAGAAATTAATTAAGCTTCTGGGCATGTGTATCTGCAAAGGATTGCACACTGTATCCCAAAATAGCTGGGCTAAGCATAACAGTTTCATATCTCCCGAGTAGGAAAGTCCTGCTTTGTTGGGTCAGTTATTCAAATGTTATAACGTGCAGATGAACACATCTATATTTTTCCAACTTTAATTAATTACATGCAAATGACAAGAAAATATAACATTTTCTACAAACTGTCTTCCTTCTTTTGTTCAATAACACGTTGATTCTTTAGAAGCAGTGGAATTTAAATAAAATGAATTTCACAGGCTGTTTCTGAAACCACTATTCCTGACTTTGGTCTTTTTAAATTAAGGAAACACCTCACAGAACGAATTGTCCTATGCTTTATCATATCTACACATACAGGACAGTAGAATGCCTTGGTAATAAAGGACATAAATATATCAAAGCTGATCTAAAACACTTTACAAAAATGAACTTTTTCAACTAATTTGCATTATTTTAAATACTATCATTAACTGTATGTTTAATTAAAATGTATTCTATAAAAGGGAGAGGTTTGGTGCATGCATACACATGCTGTGATTTCTATAAGTAGGGTTCATCTTCTGACAGCAGAGTTCACAAGGTGACATCCAGCTGTGATTGCAAAATATGCAGAATGATCAACAAGTCAAAGGTCTGGCTACACAAGTTCTGCTTTTCCCAGAAAGGCAACATGAAACAACCATGCTTTCATCAAAATATTTTTTTCTTCACCTTCACCTGCTAGACAGAGAAGACATTTCTTAAAAATGAATACAAAATCAATATGAAATTCATATGATCTTCAGAAAGCATTAAATATAAATAATTCATACTGCATGTACTCAGTGTTTCATTACAGGTTTGTTTCTCTCCCCTTTTTGCGTCTAAGAATTTCCCCAGGTACTGCATCTGCAAGCCCATCTTTTTTTAAAAAACCTCCTCAGTCCTAATAGTGACACCAGGTGGTATAACTGAGTCGCTACTTGCACTAAGTAAACAATAAACACTGTGGAAGATCTCAACGAAGACAGGCAATAATTACTATTATGGTGCAATTTCGAGCGGCACTAATTGTGGTAAGTTTCATTTAGAGGAAGTTGATTTTTTTCTCTGTTAGCATCAGTACATAAAAGGCATCAATTTGATCATACACTATGGTGTATCCCATGCCAAATTAGGCCCTGGTTGTTGCTGTGATAATGTAATTTTTGTATATTGGGATTCCAGTTTAGGCCGAACCAGCAGTCTGAGACTTAAAGTGTATAATGCTTATGGTATAGCTGTATATCCTAAATATACTGTAGGTCCAGAAGCTTTCCTTGTTTAGCCAGATCAGATTATTTTGTTTAACATACATAAATAAGAATTTTGTTATTGATGTGGTTATTATTATGATCAGTTATTACGTTTTACTAGTCTCCAGTAGTCCCTAGTAATGCAATATGAATCATCCTTATCAAATAAAATGTTAAAAAATGATCCACTTTTTAAAGTTTGTGTACTTATGAAACATTGTAATCATACATGGATACATAATTTGTGTATGGTTCTGTGATGCTCTTAATTGGCAGATTTGTCAGTTTTATCTGTGTGAGTTTACATAACTTATGCTGCAAGAATGCCAGCTCATTATCACTGGAACTGAAGAATACAAAGCATTTAGGCCTGTTTAAATATTTTTAACTCTTAGGCTGCCTGCTAAGTGTAGACAATTTGAACTTTAGGTGCTACAACAATAGGTAATAATGCAGGTGTTTTCAAACTAGAAATAATGCAAAAAAAAACTATAGTATTCATTTATTCATGAAAATGAGTGTGACATTTTCCTAACCCTTAATATTTGTTATAGAGTGTTGAAATACTATGTCGGAAAAAAAGGCAGTGTGAACTGATTCTTCCAAATTATATGAATATGGCCAGAATCAATATGGAAAAGTCAAATCTTTTTAATTCTCATGTACTGTAGCTGTTGGGAAGATCTGATGTGAAGAACTGTATGGTCATTAGCATTGACAGGTGGAAATACATGACTGAGAAAGGATATAAAAAAAATCGGAACTCCCAACCAGAATAAATATCTTCAGTTACAATTTGCCAAATCTTTGACCTACAATAAATACTTATTTTAAACTTTTGTTTGGCAAAATTCCTTTATCTGATTGTGCGTTTGACCTCTACTAAGTATACAGTAAATGCATAGCATGACAATCATACTATACCCCAGTTTTTATTTCTTCTTCAGTTTGTTTTTGATATGATATACCTGTGATGTATTCCTTTTGTTCATCAGGATAAAAGATTGTGTCTCTGTTATGTGTAAATGAAGCTCACCCAGATGCTTTAGAACATAGGTTGCTAGAATTCCTTTGTATTCATCAGAAATATGACTGACATCGTATGTCTAGCAGAGATGGGGATGGGGAGTTTTGTTATTTCTGTGAAACATAATGTAAAATGTTAATATTGAATTAACAAAACATTTGTCAAAGTTATTTTGTACCAGACAGACAATAAGAAGAATACATGTACAAGAATATTTAGGTGCAGTTTTGTATATGTAGGAAAACTGCTATATATTACAGTGGTGCATTTGTTTAATTTAATGGACAGAATTTTCAAAAAGGGTGCTGCCAAAAGACAATACATATTTCCTTCATTAAATGAGGAATATTGATAATATTATAATATGTATACTTGGCAAAAAACATAAATAAAATATATAAAAATAGATATTTACAATTTCAGGATTTAAAATAAGATGTCTGTATAATAGTGAGCACTGCAGTGGCTTAGTGGTTACTATGACTGCCTTACAGCTTTTTAGGGTCCTGGGTTGCTTCTGCTCTGGTGCACCTTCTGTGTGCACCTGGGTTTTCTTTGAGCTTCTTCAAATTTCCTCCTAGAGAGTAGCTATCTGTGCTAAATTGCCCATTCTGCAAGGAACAGGAATGGGCCCTCTTCCTCATTATTCTGCCCTATTTGGAAAAGCTCTCTAAAAGTGCTGACCCCTGCTTAGTTAGGGATAAGGGTCAGGGGAAGAAGATTTATCGTAGCCTTAGCCTTTCTGGCAAATCCTTAACTGCTTTTATAGTTTCACATAATACCCAGTGGTTCATTATGCCCTAACTCTCAGTTACACAATATAGTCTATCATGTCTTCACAATGACTATGACAGCGCATTTTTGAATGTCAATAGGAGGAAAAAACCCTATCCAATTATATAAGATTCTACTGCATTTGTGTCTGTCCCTTCATTAATTATGTTACATTGTTTACAACATGATCAGTTTATGATTACTAAAGTGAGAATAAGTTATTTTAAGAAAGCAGTTTCAATTCAGTTCTGCAAATGTTTTTAAAAAATTAAATTGCTTTAACCAGTCATCTATCACAACATTCTTACACATCATGTAATAATATTTTTAGTTTGTTTTGTTTTGATTTTTTGTGCACTTTTAATATTAATTTTTAAATTCAGATTTAAAACAGTTCTATGGAGGGCTGCTGCCCACTGCCACACAGTTTGAAACCAGACCCTGCTAATCAAACTGTACAATAGCTCCTACATCTAATCTATTTTCCAAGGTTGGAATTTGTATACTGTGGCTAATCAAGGGTGCTGTGGCTAATCAAGGTCTTTGTTTCCAATACTGGTTGCTCTTTTTTCTAGAGGCTGCCCATGCTTCAATAATTTTGATTGACAATTGGTATTAGTTTTACTTGCTCAGTAGCTGGTGGCCTGTTATAGTTTACTTCTGGGTTACATCATTTCAAATTAGCAAAATGAGCAGACTAAACATAATTTTAATTATTAAAAAGCCCAGAGACACACAAAGAGACCGCAAAAATTGAATCCAGCACCAACCATTCAGAGCCAGATGAAAAGCCTACAATATATTTCACCTCAGCAATATGTGAAAAAATGTGAAGTCAAGATAGTATTAATATGGGAATTCTAAACTGCAATTCTGAATTAAATTAAATTAAATTAAATTAATTGCATGTGGAGACACAAATACTGCCTTTTGTGTTATATTAACTAGGAAATGTTTTAGTGTTTGTTTGTTTCAGGGAATGATAACAAATGTAATCATGATTGTGCAGTTACTCAATTAAATATCTGATACTGCAAATTCATTGATGTGCAAGCATGTTAGTGTATGCAATGTTGAGTCAGTTGTTTTTTTTAGTTTTGCAGATATGTTTAGGCTTTGAAACAACCCTTCAGATACCAGGAATAAAGCAGCAGTGTTGTACAGAGTCTATGTATAAAATCAGAGAAAGACAGTTCATACTGAAGATGCGCTGTTAAGTGGCAGATTGAAATGAAAAAAGGCAAACAGTGTGAGACCCCATCTATCATGGGCGACATTTAGAGTGTTAAAGAACGGATGGCGACGCCGACCTTGGACCCAGAGCAGAACCTGATGCACATGATGAATTTAGAGAGCATTACCACTTGTTAAGAACAGCACTATTATTCAAAGATGACTCAATGACTTAATCCAGTTAAGCAATGACAGAGGAAAAGAGAGCATGCTCTTCCATAAAGATGTGTTACAACACTGTACTGTGAGCAGTAAATCTCAGAAAGCATTCAACTAGGAGATTTTTTCCTTTAATCCATGTATACATCATATTTGAAAATGTATGTTTCAGAACAGTAATTAATGCAGTTTAAAATATGTTTTGGACTAATATATATGTTAAATGCATCTCATATAATATATGCATCTGATGTACATGTGTATTAATACGCATTCTACAATTCAAAAAATAAATTTGGTTTTTAAAGATACAGCAATAGTTTTGCTTCCATATTTTGCAAATATCAGCTCCAGACGCAAAACTTTTCCACTGGTAGCATTATCTCATTTACTTTGAAAGGAATGCGGGAAATTGCAGTGTTTATTGAAAACAGATCTGTTACTTGAGATTTTACATTATTTTCAGTGTCACAGACTGAATACTGAATCTCAGACATAAAATGTAAACAATAGTATAATTGTAGTAAATAGGAAAATGAATCTGGATTTTACAGTAAATTGAAATTGAAAGGACAAAAGTTTGACTTTGAGTAAGTAAAAACAGATAACGGTTCTAGTACATTTGCTCTTCAAAAAATAATTGTACTGATTGAATTGGCTCAGTGAATGAAAGGAAAAAAATACTGTTAAAATATTTGTATTGTCTATAATTATCTGACTTTTTAATTATGCTCCAAGCCTCTTTTGTATAATATGTGTTTAAAATGCAGTCATTTTACCCATTTAAGTGCTGTGCTACAGGCTCTAAAAGTGATTGGTATAATATTTGAAATATTTTAATTCTGCCAGGTAAAGACCACAAGTCTTTTTTCCCAAATAGAACTGAATTAAATATGCATAAACAACCAAACCCTAATGAAAATAGGACATCCTGCAAATACTATGTTTTCATTTCTGTTTGTTGAAAAAGGGAGCTGCATTTAAAAACTCCAAATCTTTCCCTCACCTCCTCATACTCATAAATCTTGTCTTGGGTGAAACAGCTTAGAAAAACTATTGAACTGAATCTACATGTATAACAATAACAATTTTTGTAGGTTGTTAACTCTGAGAACATTGAAACAAAATGATAAGTCCTGCTTCTTTCATGACAAAAAGAAGAACACCTGTCTTTTTTTCCTTCATTATTAGCATACTTTAAGTATCCACCATCTACCCATTTCTTTGAACTATTTCCAAACCTACAGGCAATTTCATAACTGATTTTACACTGAGTTGAGCACTGAGAATATCGAATAATTGAAACCTGAGTTGGTTCAAAGATTAGTCTCTTTTGCTACCCCAGATAAAAAGAACTATATGAAGCATTTTTGGTTATGATGTGGTTTCCGAAAGAAAATACTGCAATCCGTCTGTGGGTCTCACACTTCCCACTCAGAAAACACATATGCCCCTTGAGAATCTTTTTAATTTAAATCAAAAGAAATATCTTTATTATTGATAAAGGCCCTATTTTCTGTACAGTTTGCTAGTGGAAATATACTTTGGCATTTCAAATTAACCTAGATAAAAGTCTTGGTTATTGTTTAAAATTTTACAGACTGTTGATCTCAAGATACATACAGTATATATGTCTAAAAGTATAGTACTTTATGTAAGAATATTTAGGATACATTCCATTAATGTTTTTGGGGGTAGACACAACTAAATTATTTATTTATTTTAACAAGTGGACAGTATTGGCAAACAGATGCTTTTTTAATCATTTACAAGGCATTTTAATGTTGTAGTGACATGTGAGAAAGGTAGAAGGGAATGGATTAATTGAGGACAAATGTTGAAGGTATGTTACATTTTTCCAAAACCAGTTTTTAAAATAAAAAGAAAAGAGAATTTCATTGATATTGTACAAAATTGGTCCAAGATGCTTTTAATGTTATACACATATGATACACAGTCAGGATTTATTTTGTTTTACACAAATAAAAGTGTTGATACAGTATTATTGTACAATACAGTGCAGAAACATGTTACAAATTGTAACAAATTGTTACATCTCACAGTGGTAAAAAGGATATCCCATATAGGTATGCGTTTTAATATAAAAATACTAAAATATTTATATAAATACCTTTTTTATTTGTTGTATTTTGAAAATTCATAAAAAACAAAAAAACAGCATACACAAATACAATAAAAAAGGAGAGTTGACAAGGAAGGGTTTTCACACAGTGAAACTGTACTAACCAAATGAAATGCAACCAGGTGTGATTTACAGGCATCTCAACCCAATCAGGGGACATACTGTACATTTTTTTTACTACAGTTAGACCAAAGATAGACCAAAGATGTTGTGCTTGAACATTAATATTATTTTGGGAATTATTATTGAGAAGGGGATGTTGAGAGCTCAGTGGCACAGTAAATTTCTAGAGCCCACTATAACAGGAAACTCTCAGTAATGTGCAGGTGGGTATTTGGTACACCCTGAGTGTAACTGTAATAGAGAAGACAGGGAGCATAGAGGATGAACAGGAGTGTACCTCCATCATACAGCTGTTGTGCATCTACTTTTCTGGCTGCCTAAAGCATAAGATGCCAATCAGTATAGTGGAAGGAGTTAATAGGATCATTTCCCTTAGTGCCTACTGGCAGCCCAAGCATACACAACTTAGATCAACGGCTTCTATCCTCTACTTAAGCCAGATGGGATTTAAACATGTTTATCTTCTGCTCTCTGATGCTGTCACAGTTCTGGCACTGAATAGCCTGTAGAACATCTATCCACTTACTTTCTTTGTCAACAGATGACAGAGCAGCTGCAATCCTCTTCTGAAACTGCTGAAGGAGAAACTGGATGGTCTTCAGAGTGGTGCACACAGCTTTAATATCAGCAAAGAGATCAGTTCTCAGAAATTGCTGTGTCTAGTGCCAACCTCCTGATTTCAACACAAAATATATATGTGAGCAGTAATATTAATTATTATTTATAATGATTAATAAAGAGGTTCACTCTATTGTGAATTGCAAATGAATAGAAAGGTTATGAATGTGAGAAGGCTATTTGACCTATGTATCTCATTTGGATAATTTAGTAATTCATTACTACTGTTAATCTATATATAAAACCTAAAATTGTAGTATTTATTAAGGGCAAGAAAAATTTAAAAAACCAGCACACATTACAGGATTGAATTAATCTCATCATTGATTTCACATGTGTGTTTCGTAAAAGTTGGATTAAAACTTTTAACATTCCAAAGACTTTGCAAGATTCTTATAAGACCGCATCTGAAGTCTCATTATTAGTAAAACTAGCAACAATGTGCATTTTCTTCATATGCAAATAAGCAATAATTCTTTATTGAAAAATGTTGTGTATTGAAAAAGTTTATGTATAAGAAGATCAATGATTTCCATTATTACCATTGTGGTTTCATGTATTGATCTACTACTTCTAATTACTTCTAATTTTGAAAATGAAACAAATAATTATCTACTCTTCATATTGAGTGCAGTATCACAGAAAAATAGACTCAAAAATGAAAATCTTATCTTTATTATATCTAGCATTATACAGGGGACTAATAGTGATGCCTTTTCTTTTTGTTCATATTGTGTTTTAACTTTTCTATGTAGGCCTAAATGGATAGCGTTTCTGTTACTGAAACAGAAAAAGAACATCAAATTAAAATGTCTAAAAAATAAGACGTTTTTCTAGTCAAGTTCACTGTACCTCTTTATAGAATGACCTCTACTTTCACAATGCAGTGACAGAACAGCTTTAAGGTGAACAAGTATGGTATTGCTATGTTTTGCAAGATCTTCAATATGTTAATAGTGATTGACAGTCTCTACACCTACAAATTTAATAGAGTTCAAAAAGGTTTGCATTTGCATAAATAACATGGTTTCGTCTGACAATTTAGCAGCTGCTCTCTGCAGGAGGCTTTTTCAGAAGGAAACGAGACTTTGATTTGATGCAATCAGTAAACTTTAGAACAATGAATTGTTTTACTTTTGACATCTTCAATATTAAAACAATAATGTATAGATACTGTAGAGTGTCCCTAACAATTGCCTTAAAATAGCATAATCTCAGATAAGTATTATACATCACATAGATGCACAATGTAAATGCAGCACTTCTTGCTGTACATCAGTAGCCCATTGGGCAGAAACAGTACATATAATACTGTATAATAATTATATATTTAATGCCAGAAGAAGGACAAGTTAACATTGTTTTGTATTTGTGTTAAAATTGACAACTTAAATCAAATGAAAGATTAAAATTATCAATCAAGAATCAGCATGGACATCCTATCAAAATACATGAGTTTTAATTAAGAAAAGTTCATGATTGTACTCCAGGCAAGAAGCGGTGGTGAATGTAACATCCAGCTGCAACAGTAAGCAGACTAGTCCCAGGAAACCAGCTCTGTGACACATCCTAAATACTTGACGATCACTTGACTGTCCTGTCAAATGCACCTGTGTAATTAATTCCGAACTAGACTGACGTCACCATGAGAAATCCCAGGAAAAAAAAACACATGTATCAGCAGAGTTATGATTGTAGTTCAATGTCTGCAGGTAAATGTGAGTTTGTAGGCTTTTTATGGGTAACATAATAGATGAGAGTGAAAATCACCATCTTCTGAGGGGGCAGAACAATAGTATTGGTGTAGGAGAGATTGGTAAGGTGTTTTATTCCCTTTCTATTCACCCATTAATTCTGTTTTGCAAAAACATCCAAGGATATATGGTGTCATGAAGTTCAATTAACTGCTAAAGCTATGGAAGAGTGATGATGTAGAGAAGAATTTTCTCTAACACAACAACACCTTTGGTAAAAAATGAGGGTGTCCTATCTGCTCTTTGATACATTGACAAAATCCTAAAGCCAAACGTTTTTCAGTTCCTGAAAGCCCATCCAATAGTGTTGATTTTCTAGCAAAACAATGAAAGACCACATCATATTAGGCTTAGAATTACACTATTTTAGGAAAGAATGTACAGGTTTTGCTATGACCAGGTTTTCCTCCTGACCTGATCCAATACAAAATTTGTCAGGAGACAACTTCAAAGGACCAACTTTTGCTAGTAGGCTGCACCTGCACAAGAGGAGTGAAAGAACACTCCACAGCAGTCTATTCAAAGGCTGATTAAGTCTACTGTCTGCTTCATGTAAAACTTTATGTTACTGCTTGAGGTCATTACCAATACTAACTTTGCTGCATTTTCATTTAGTGTATGACATTTTGCAATAAAATGTAATCAATTTTTTAGTTGAATTTTTGATTGTTGTATTTTTTGATGTTCATATATATAGTATTGGATGAAGTCCATTATATCTCACTTTTACATTTTTGTACATCATTACGTATCATTCTGCATTTCATCAATAAAATATTTTATTATTCACTGGTAGAGCTGCCATCAGCAAAATACATTCCACTTGGCTTTGTCACTAAGCTCTTAAAAATAAAAAAAACATATTTATACCACTGAATTAATGAGGTTACAACATCCCTTAGGGTATTATTTTTAAGGTACATACTCCACAAAATCAGCATTTCCCAAACCTGTCCTGGGGCTTCCCTAAAAACCACATCATGAATCATGTTTCTTTTTAATCTACTGTATATTGCTGAGTATAACATTTAAAACGTAACTGTTGGGAAACATTTCTTTTCTTCAATTAAAATTGCTTTTTTTTTTCAAAATAATTTTCTCTCAACCTGCTAGTTTTACAAAGTATTCCTTCACACAAGTACCTTGTAACTGTTATGCATTACTTATGAAATAATGCAACACTGCTTTTTTTTTAAAAGGCACTAAACTCTAAAGTACAGCTACTTAAATACCAAAAAACAGGAAATTGATAAATAATAGACTGCTAGGTTGTGTCAAGTTTTAAGCAGCACATTGGATGTTAGAGAAAATAGAATTTAGTGTTCACTTCCTGCAGCAAGTTCAGAAATGTCTTCTTCATCCGTGTCTTTTAGAGTTTTGATTTTGTTTAAAGTGACTTAAAATATTCATCTTTCTTAGCCTTTTCTTCAGTTCATTTGAGAAGCTGATTGACACACCCTTAAATTGATAGTAAACTTTTTTTAATTAGCTTATGTGGTGTTTGTTTTTGTGTCACTTTCAGTGTTTTGATTTATCAACATTTTATCAATGTCTTTAATATCTGGTCATGAGGCAGTACACCCACAAAATGTTTTGTAATTAGATTCAAATGAATTCTTTCATCTCTGTATTGGTTCACAATGCTGAAAAAGTGAAACTACACCACAGGACACATAAGAGAAACTAAGTTTAAGTAATGATCATATCTGGTGATCGGGTGGGAGGTGGGTACCCAAAAGGCCTTCAATCTCTTTCACCACTGAATTGCAAAGGCTGTAGGGTATCATTTGAGTTGTGTGTTACTTTTCAGTTTTATTTCTGTCTGAGAAAAAAGGAAAAGGTCTAACGTATTTGCTATAGTGGAAAGTGCCTTAAAATCAAATACAGAACATACAGGTATTATGAAATACCTAGTGTGTTGATAGCACCAGATTTTGCTACTGCAGAGACCCTGTAAACCTTAGCTTCATCCCCTGAGCCCACAGGGGTATTATCCTTTGAAAATGTCTTATAGTTTTTCTTCTGACAGTTTCTTCCCTTTTGGCATTTCTAATTTGAGGCTCTGTAGCAGATGCCAGTCACTGGCAATTGAGTTTGTTAATGGTGTGGATGCCTTCTGTCTATTATAGGACTCTCAATTTCTGAGAGGTAAAGGATAAATCAGTTATGTCTAAAGGTGAGTTATAGTTTGGCCTCTGTGATTCAATTTATAGTAAAAATTGGTAAGTATTTAAAGTACAATACACATAATATATCTTCATTCTTTCAGAAGCATAGCGTTTAGTCACTGTACCGCTATTGTGGGTATAAGCTAAAACTATAGAATGATGAAACATTTTAATGAATAATGATATATTAGAGGTTGAAAGAGGGATCTGTATCAGTGTACATTGGCTGCAAAGAAACAAAAAAATAAAATTTTATGCTGAAAAAGTAGAAAGAAAGAAAAACACAGTGTTTAGGCTCCTAACCATTCATCAGGTGTCAATGATTTATTACACTTGACAGTTTGTGCTTTGGGAAAGCAGGTCTTTACTCATTAATTGTCCATGATAATGAGCTATTATGTTCTTTTGAGTGGGAATGGGGTATAAGTACAGTAGCTGTTGCTTTGAAAACTTGTTTCATCACTAAATAATTCATAGTAACTTTGCAAGTTTAGGTTTTTTTAAAGACACTTTCATCAAATCTTTTATAAATTCACCCTATATGCGTAATCATTCCCATTTAATGTGTTATGAACTGAAAAGCTAATTATATTTCTTTAAACCATGCATACTAAAATGTCATAATATAGGCTAATGAAATTTAGTTCTTTAGACTATAAAGTTATCTTCTCCAATTAATGTGTACATTTTATAGGAATAGCAGTATACAAATGTTTAATTTTTGCTGTTTTATTAAATATGAATTTTAAAACTGTCAGGAGCCATCTGCTTATTAAAATTGAATTGAATTTATTACAATGTGATTTAATAAACTTTAAACTGTGTTTTGAAGGCTGAGGCTCCATCAAAAGAGTTAAGGAACAAATGTACTGTACATACTTCCAAAAAAGAATGAAGATACTAAACATGATTATTAGGAAATTAAAAGATTAAAAGAAGTTTCTATAATTGATCTAAACAACATTAAAAATATTTAACAGGGGAAAAATCAGGAAAAATTAATCAGTGTGCAAGTTTGGTCTTTTCACTTGCAAATCATCTTCATTGTACTGTGATATTAAAAAGTGTGTGGTGATTGTTATATTCTCTGTGATGGCATTGTAATACAGTACATGTATAAGAGGAAAAATATTTTTAGATGATCAGATATTATGAATTGCAATAAGCTAGGTATGGGTTTGGAATGGGGATATGTGTATTAGTCTGTGCAGTATTCAAGAGACAGTGACAACAAATCCAGGCAGCATTATTTTCCAAATGAGGTGTCTTCAAAGATAAATAGGATATCACTGTGATAGTGGTACTTTATGAAGTTCTTTAGAATGTAAAAGACCAATGATTCATGTTATGTCAGAGCTTTGGCTGAATGAAAGAAACTTCATTCTGCACCATTTAGAGCTTGGTGGCATTCTTTCCTTTATTATTATTCCACATACATTTTGAACTACATGTCAATGATCTTTTATAGCAATGCCTCTCCATGACAGATGAGTGACTGTAATATTCATGAATAATAAAGCAAGGTTTCTAGTTCTCACCTTCAACTGGTTTAAGGCTAGCCTATTAAAAAGCTCAGATGATTACTTTGACGCAAGGACCAGCATAAAAATGAAAAACATCCCTTCTAGAATTTTCACGACATGTCACTTAATTTTCTATGTTAAATTAATGAATTTATGAATGTGTGAAACATACAACACTGATGGTTCCAATTGAGCAACTAGTAACGGCAAGAGGCATGTTCACGAGGCATAGATGTATATACACTTTTTAACCTTATTCCCAGTTAATTCCAAAAATTCCTACATTTTCTCTTATTCTTTTTCAGAAATATATCTATTTACAGGCTGCCTGAATTGATGTTCATCAAATTCCCCCTTTTCATTATATACAGTAAACTACACAAACCATTAACCTATGTTCAGAAATATTTAATTAGATGATACACAGTTGGACGAGAGCCTTGGATCAGTTACTGTACATTTTTTGTTTCTTTAGTTTAGTAAGATGGTAAAAAATGATTTACATTAACATTACGTAACTGCTTTCTCAAATGAGATTTAAGACTATCCTATGAGGAAACCAGCATTCCTATAAAACATAAAACATAAAAATACATGATTAATTGCCCGTGGCAATAATTAATATGCTGTCTAATCCAAAACACCTGTGTTGTCCTTGGGAAATACAATACTGCATCAAAGTTTTCTTAGACAAATTGTGAAAAACTACAAAATTGTGTTGGTAATTGGCTAGATGTTTTACCCGTTGATCATTACATCAAATATACAGTAAATACAAATACAGTATAACTAATAATAAGGAATAGTGTCACAGCTACTGTACAAATTTAAAGTATTCTTTTAGCATACCACCAAGTAAAGGAAACTAGGACCCTTTTGTTCTCCTGCAACAGGTTCTTAATATCTTTCAAAACCACTAGTGCATGCACAGACCAGACAGGACAATTATCCTAAATTATTGCCCTTTTAATCCTTTTTATTAAACACAGAACACACAATACGACAGTATCTCCAAGGGGCTGCATATTCACAGACAAGCAGAAGATCTCCATGGAGCCTGGTTATTGAAAACCAGTGCCCCGAAGGAAAAGTCCAGCACACCAGCTCGTCAGAGACCTGGCATGCTCTTAGTCCCTGCTGTCTTGAAATTGGACCTCCAGCCATGTTTTCTCCAAGTCCAATATTGAGTTGGGGGGAGGAGGAAGATGATGCCTATGTCTACCTCTGCTGCTCTCTGTAGAGTCCCCCTGACTCCTACTCATCTCTGACCCCTCTCCTCTAACCATTGGTAGGCATGTATTGCAGTTCAACATGTTACTTTTGTATTGGGTGGTAAATGACGAGTGAGCAGAAACAGTGAGTAGTACAATTTTTGTTAATTGCCAAATGCCCCACTACCTGTGCTAAGAGGAACTTCGATTGATGAGAATCTCAAAGAACCAAAGAAAGACCAATCAATTCCCCGACACATGTTGCCCACACCCACACTTGTCATACTGTGACAATAACATTACAGCCTTTGACTTTGTAACATTAAAAGATTTGGGATTTTTTGCACTTTCTGAAATCAGGGAACACAAAGGATACCCCAAGCACTTTTTGTTTTCAGTAAAATGTAAGTCATGTTTCAACAAGAGAAAACTACCAACAAACTACATACTCTTAGTTATTGAAAATAACTAAAATTGAGAATATATACTTGAAAAAATAAATATATATTTTAATGGTACAAGGTAATTCGTGGTCTGAATAATGGACACACAAAATATACTGGTACAGTAATTCTAATTTTACAAATAAAATACTTTTGAATTTGGCTTCATTATTTTTCTCATTTAATTGATCGATCCATGCTAAAATTAGTATTTTAGTTACTGTATATATGTCATTGTCTGTTTCACCCTTCAATATGAGGATTATATCTGAAAAATATATAAGCATGGTCTTGCATTACATTCATTCATTTTTATCTTATTCATCTTCTTCTTTTTGCTATATTTTATTGTTGTAGGCACCTGGTTCATAAAAAATATAACCATATAAAAAGCAATTATTTAAATCACTAAATGCATGCTCCTCTTTACTTCTGTATATTCAAAATAAGCATAGCATATCCAGTGCGTTAGCATTGCAGAGCTTTAACACCCAGTGAAGACTCGAAATATAAAAAAAGAGAAAAAAATCCCTCCCTGCTCTCCTCTAGCAATGTAAGTGTGTTTAAGACATCAATTGTCTCAAGAAAGGCTGTCATTGATCCTTTACTTATTGTTTCCAAGGGTGAAGAGAAAAACAAAATCACGACTCATTTCTTTCCATGCCAGTTGTATGGCTCACTTTTGACCTGGGTCATACATTACTGTGTACTTGCAAAACCCTAGGCAGGCAGTTACTTAGGTCCAGCAGGAATTGCAGTAAAGTAATTACTCATGCTTAAAAGCTTAGAGCTCTGTTATTTTTTTTATTTAGAACAGTGGTAGTGTAGAAGCGGAGATGGAATCAAAAACTATTCCAAATCATCCTACAGTGTTAAGTGCTTCAAAATAGCATAGCTCGGAACAAACAGGCCACTTCCGGGGTTACTTTCTGGTCCAGTAGCCACTAACGCTCCCAACTGCAATCTATTGTCAAACCTAGCCCGCCTATTGACAGGGCTATTGATTTCCTGATTAATGTACCTGTCTCCTATTGGCATTTACTGCAGGAGACATAATTTTAATGTGTGCATGATCAATAGCTCCATCAACACTCAGAATTCCTGCTGTCAGACTGCAGGGTGTGTTGTAGAATTGCAAGAACTTTGCATTCTTTCATAATGAGTGCAACAATTTCCATCACTGACTAGGAAGATTTTTTCGCCAACTCCTTCTGAAAAAAAAATACAGGAAAATGTTAATAATTGAATGTTATTTTTACTTATCTAAGATGACTTCAAGTAACCTCTCTTATGAAAAAAACACAACCACCCTTACAAATTGTTCCTGTCTAATACTATATATTATATGCTGAGTATCAAAAGATATTTAGAAAAAATAAACTATACTGATTTTGTATAATTATTATATTTTTGGCACCATTTAAAGTAATTGCTCATTGATGATTTAGAGTTACTCTTGCATGATTTTATTGCATAAATCCATAACGCAATCACCTCAGTAATGATAAATTTGGCACAGTTGATGATGAGATTATCTGTTGAGGGGTAGGCCCAAGTATGATGTTTTAGGAAGGAGTTCCTGGTCCCAAAAGAACTTTACTTGTAGAGTCTGATGGCAACCTGATCACATGATATTACATGTATATGACAAGTCCTCTGACCTCACCTGCTGCCCTACTGTGGGTTCATCTCGATGTTAACAATGTTACAGAAGGTGATCTTTATTTCTGCTCATGTTATAGTTGGTTTCTGAAGAAATGTGAGTTTGATTGGAACTTAAGAAGTGTCCTGCTCATCAGATATAAACCCCTTTGAAAGTTTAAGATAAGATCATTTTATTAGCCATACACAATTTTTTGCATTAGGAATTCATCTTTTCGCATACCCCAGCTTGCTCTCCATGAGACACAGACAGGGAGAGAAGCTGGGGGTCAGACCACAGGGTCAGCCAGTGTACAGCACCCCTGGAGCAGTTGAGGTTAAGGGCCTTGCTCAGGGGCCCAAGGATTCCTCTGCCGGCCACAGGATTTGAACCGGCAACCTTTTAGCCACAGGCACAGATCCTTAGCCACAGTACCACTGAGCCAAGTGGACATTGGCATTTAGGGCTCAGAAACCAGTGAACAGACATATGGGTGGTGTGGTGGCTCTGTGGCTAAGGATCTGTGCCTGTAGTTGGAAGGTTGCTGGTTCATATCCCGCAGCTGGCAGAGGAATCCTTCTCTGTTGGGCCCTTGAGCAAGGCCCTTAACTCCAACTGCTTCTGGGGTGCCGTATAAATGGCTGAACCTGTGCTCTGACCCCAATCTTCTCTCCCTGTCTGTGTGTCTCATGAAGGTGGGGTATGCGAAAAGACAAATTCCTAATACAAGAAATTGTATATGGCCAATAAAGTGATCTTAACTTATATTTGTCCAGGTTTTATGAGAGGAGTGATATAGAATCCTACAAGACAGCATCTGCAACTTTGTGCACTGTGTGTACAATGCAGATGTAACATGTGTATTACTTCCAGCAGTGGCCACACATGCTACTAGCTTTTGACTTCAACAGTAGATTCCCTGTTGATCAACCCTGTTAATGACAAATGTTAATCAGCATAATGAATTTATCTCTGTCATGTTTGTTCAATAAAATGTCAGTGCACCTGCTGCAAAAGGATTTTGTAATTTGCCTAATAATGAGTTTGTAAATTTGTTGCAGTAACAAATTAAGCGATCAGTTTATTTAAATGTTCACTGTTTGTTGGAAAGTGTGGAGAAAAGTATAGTAAAGCACAATGAAATCATGGTGTGAAACAGAAACACACAGGATAGCTATGAGCCATGGTAAACAACAAAAAAGGAAGTGAATGCAAGTAAATGGTAAAAACATTAGCAAACTGCAAAAATCACCTACAAACAGACAAAAATAGGAAACAAGGGAACAAACATTTTCTCTATAGAAATATGTAATCTTTTATAGGAAACAAATGTCTGTGATATAATTAATTTGGAATGCTTTGTAAAAATAACTACATTAATAACTATTCCTACAGTTTATTTAACATTAGCCTTGCTGGCATTACTCTAGAAAAACACTTAATATAGGATGATTGTTTCAGCTGGCAATCACTGCACCATCGTATCAAGCTATCAACCAAGACATATTTATTTTTTTCATTTTTAATGTCCTCATCTTATTATTGTTATTTTGTGTCTTTTCTACAGAATCATTAGACTTCCAAGCTACAGTACAGTGCTGCTCTACCCAGTTGTTATTTTTTATATTTTTTATTTCTTCATTATTTTCAAATACATGGATGATTGCCCATTAGGCCTTTTGGCTTGCCGGGGCAGTAACATCCTGTCGCTGTTATCCTAACATTAGTTTTTTTTTACAGGACAGGGTTGTTACCCTTGTGCCCAGCCTGGCGCCCGACGTGGGACACAAACCCACTACCCTGAGATTATGAGTCTCTACCAACATATATGCTCTACCAACTCTACCAACAGAGCTAGTCAGGGTCATTTTCAAATACATGTGTCATACAGTACTAATCCCCATAAGAAAACTGATATTTAGTAGGATTATAAAGGCCCAAGAAATGTGGTGCCAAAATGAAATTCATTATGATGGTTTTCTTTGACTGGCAAAATTTCATGAATTTTGAAAAATGTAGCTCTTTGGCTTTTTTAGGGCAGTTGAGTTGGATTTTTGGATTGGCTGCCATATTAGATTTGTTCAAAGAAATCACATGACATTTAGTCTGAAATCTCTTGTTTGATTGGAACACAATTTAGTATACAAAGACTATAATAGGCTCCTTCTTCAAGATTGTGTGAAACAAGCTTTGTCATTAAAAACATCAATGAGCCAATCAAATTTTGCATAAGTTTAATTTGCATACACAATATATTCATAGTAGAATGATATGGGGCTGTGAATAACCTATTCACAGAGAATTACCTATTACCCAATTACTCACGAGAATTATAGTCCCCAACAGAATAAAGCTAATTCTTAACATGATTTGAAAAGCCATTTAAAATGTTTGACATGTCCAACATATCAAGAAACCTTAAATGTTCTAGAAACAAACATGTCAGTGACACTTATGACCTTACATAAGGTCACATACATTTTTTAGAACTTCTCTTAAACACTACAGGATGCAAATAGGATCATGGTTACTCTGGAACACCAAAGGAAACTCACGCATTCTCTGTTAAAAAACCCTTTGTTCGTGAAAAGATATATGACACTTTTTGCTACGTCAATGTTTTTATTTTATTATTGTTGTTTCTTTTCTGGATATGTTACAACAAAACAGGCACAGTGGATTATATAATAAATGGGTTTGGAATATTACATTGTTAAGCAACACATGACAGCTGGTTTTGTAAAACTTGAGCACAAAGCAGTGAAAAAAGTCTGACTGAATAATGCATTCATACTGAATAAAAGGTATTCTGTCTTCATTAGATTTAAGTAGCTCCCTAAAGACTGGGTACAGATGGCTGTCTTTGCAAAATGAGGACGTAGTGGCCTTTTGGAAACACTACTAAAATGAAGACTATGAAACCTCTGAGATATCCAAAGGGAAAACTTATCTAGAGCTTGCATTAGTAAATTTAGACTAAAGATGCATGTACGCATGCACCATCATGAGCTTGCTAAAAATGCATCCTAAGTAGAATAGAACTGCATTTTATACCAAATACATTAAAAAATAGTGAAAGACATGAAATGAAAAAGATTTTGTGTGAATCATGTGCCTGGAAACTAATTAGATTGGTATCAGAGTAAACAGGTTAAATATATTAAGGGTTAAATAAAGATTATTGTTCACATGATTTGACAAGCTATTTAAAACGTTTGGCTTGTCCAGCTAATCACGTATCTCATAACCGGGAACCCTTAAATTTTCTAGCAAAAACATGTAAAGAATATTTCACAGCTTTAAGTCTGAATAAATGTGCAGGTATATTTATGAACATATTTCTACAGAGCTTGTACTTTTTTACTCTTGATTTTTAAGTATCTCCATACAGTATGGCAGTAGCTATCAACTCAGGTATCTCTGAACTCCTGAGAATACCAAATATTAAAAACTTGAAATAATTAAATTTGCCCAAGGTCTAGTAATCTCTGATCTACAAACAGTCTTAGAGTATATAATTCATTGGAGCTATTTTGGTAACAAAGCAAATATGCTGACTTGCAGGTTATCCTTTATGATATTGTATTTAGTACTGTAATTATTTAAAACAATTGTACATTTCAGTAAGATTTTATTTGATGTTGTAACTGGAAGCTGTTTTTTAAGAGTTGTTTGTTGAGCTGGATCCACTAAACTAAGAACTCCAGCTGTAGAATTTCAGTATTTAATTCTCTTGGAACCTGAAAACTCACATTCTGTCAAAACACATGCTGAGCTGAGTAGAAATAATTTTAAGAAGAATTAATCATGGACTACCATGCAATGGAATTTACCTCTGCGTCTTAAAATCAACAATTAATGCTTAACAATGACTTGGTAATGCCATAAGGAAAATGTGGATTTCATCAGAGTCCTTGTCTTTTTTTTCTGTTCTAAACCTCGGGCTATTCCTACTTGAAAGCCTCAGTGGAACTGAGGATATAGAATACCATATAAAGTGTTTTGTGTTTGTCCTTGACTTTCAAAAAATGCATTTAGATTTTGCATAGTACGGTTTATGGTAGCAAAGGGACCTGTGATCTATCAATATAATTTTGTTGCTTTTTTATTTGCAGTTTGAACCAATTTACCAATAATTATTTTCCTAAAATGTATATAAGATTCAGTACTCTATATACTGTATTATTTTTCAAAATATTTTTCAACATACTTTTTCTGTTATCTTTGTAACTTTGCAACAGAATAAGTTCATGTTAATATTACAATAAAAACCTTTGAAGTCGCATGTTGAGCCATAATTCCTACTAGCTTTAAAAATTCTAATTGTAATTGACTTAATCTATATTGGAAAAAGAACAAGGACCATCAAGGGATTTAAAATAAATGCAAACTGCATGCATTGCATGATGATCAAGACATATGGAGCTTAATCAAACAAATGCTGCAACTTCCCATAAATCAAAAGAAAAATGAATAAAATACATTATAAAAACATTTATAAAATGTTGATCTCTGTCTTGGAATGCCCAACCCACCATTTATAACATAAATTGAATTGAAACCACATAAGGTTAAGTAAAGATGTCCAAATGTTTATTCTATAGAGTTTAAAATAGACTTCATAAATTTTTACATGATAGATCTGTGATCCCGAATCCCTAAGTGTAGTTTTCTGTGTTTTTCATCCCTGTAAACGTTCACAGCAAAGGAATTCACAAAATATTCAGGTTTTTAAATTTTGTTTACCACCTTCTATCTAGACTGATCATATAAGATTTCTGAACCACAATTTTCAAAATCCAGTGTCCAGGTATAGTGATTGGGGACACTTGCTTTTAAAGAGGTGCCCTTCTTTGCATGAAACATTTACTACAGTAACATGGCACTGTTCATAAGAGTAAGGCTGGCTTATGATGGTATCTGCGGGTATACTGGAAATTAGGTTAGGTGTTAAAAATAAGTCAAGCATTTTATATCTTTGAAGTAAAGTAAACAGTCCCTAATCACCTTAATCATACCTTGGTGAGAAATGACACCAACAGCAATATTCAATTATTTTATGAATTTATAATTAGAAATGAATTATAAATTATATTTTTTTCTTCAGTTAATTTGCATTGTATTTACAGTAGTTTCAGGTAAATTTGCTAGTTTTAAACGTGTCATTAACCAGCTCAACACATTGGATTCTCAACATTAAACAATCTAATTTTTTTGCTGTTGTGAATCACATATTATATAAGTGTGTGAATTCTATTCATTCTGAGTAGCCTCTTAAAAGAATAATAGGAGAATAAAAATCACAAATGTTATGGGAAAACTTATATCAACTAATATGACAATTTCCTTAGTTTTATAGTATTATTTGTCAGTTGGTTACCCTTGAAATGTCTGTCAGATTGTGTGCCATCTTAACTGTTAGCATTAATAATTAAAATTTACATTAACTGTATAATACAGTTAGAATGAGGTGTTATACATTATTACCATGAAGAACATCTGTAAGGCTGTATATGTAACTTACAATTAGTGCCATTTAAATTAGATTTCTAGTCCTAGTATTGTTTAAGATCCATCCATCCATTTTCTAACTGCTTCATCCAATAAAAGGTAGAAGGGGAACAAGAGTCTATCTGGGCAGTAATGTTGTCAAGACTGAATACAACCTGGAGTAGAAGGCTTAATAATAATAATACTAATAATAATACTAATAATAATACTAATACTAATAATAATAATAATAATAATAATAATAATAATAATAATAATGTAAAATGTGGAACTATCAAAGTTGAATAATGCAATAGTAGACAGGGAATGGTTGGGCTATCAATTTCTTTTTTTCTTTGATGCTCTTGACAGAGATCAATGGTAGTTCTAAGGTCTATAAACAAATGCCTAGGCTAATAAGAAGAGCTCTCTAGATAATATATTTGTCTGTTTCTTGTCTTCAAAAGCAGCTTACTCTTATCTCCTTGTTAGAAGAATGTTCATTGACATTTTCTTTTGAGAGTCTTGAGTGTAGCCTAAACACAGGTTAGTAAATTGTGTGTTGGATACATCTGAGGACACACATCAATCAGTCCATTAGTATAATAGTGTAATTAGAACAATAAAACAGCCTAGCAACAGTACCTTAATGTTCTGTCTTCAGTTAGCTCATACTCTATATGCATAATTTTGTTCTGTTGAGGTTCTTTCCAGAACAGACTAAATATCCATTTATGTGTGTATCAGTGATATTTTTTTCTTTTTAATTTCTTGTTTTTTGTCACATCTAAGTTTGCAAGAGCAATATGTATGGTAAATTATCTTTAACTAATTTTACAAAAACATACTGTATGTTTTCACAAAGCCTCCTTCTGCAAAAATCTAGTAATATCATGCAGTTAGTTACTCTGAGGTTCAGGGATTTCCATGAGGGTAATTTTTTAAATTAAATATATTGTATGTTAACATGTTATCTTATGTTTTGTAATGTATAAAAGGTATATTCACTAGAGTTAGAAATTAATTGGTTTTCTGTTCATACTCAGTATCGTTACCATCACTTACACATTCAACATATTAATTATGCACCTGCTTAGAATCATCAGTTCCATCTTCCCACCAATGCATGTAAACTACAGGACAGATTAAACTGGAGTAATCACACTGCAGTGGGTGTTGTAAAGTACAGCTAGAGATTTGCATTAAATTCTGATTTAGTTCCAGATTTGGTGGGTAGCTGTCTTAATTTCATCTTAATTTCACTATCTATGCTTTAGCATGGGTCCTTCAGTGATCCCCTAATAATAAAACCTTCCAAGAAACATCCATTTCACATTCAGTATTACACAGTTCAGAATACAAGCATACATATAGAGATACATTTTGGTTTTACATGATAAAAGAAAACAAAATATTATTTTTAAATTATTTTTTAGCAAATGAAATGTGGCTTATAATGATTGGATACAAATATATATATACAGTGTGATATGACTGTAATGATGTTTTGACATTATAGAAACAATCAGACAAAATTAAAAGTAATATTGGCATATGGATTAAAAGTATCCAATGTACAATATTATTAATACAATAATAAAATATGCATAGCAAAACAATGCATGTATGAATCAGTCTACCTTGATACAAATGGCTGATATTTCACTCAGGGATTACGTACATATAACTGTAATAACACAGGGTTATTAAATTATATATGTACAGTCAAAATACATTGACTATAATACTCATTATTCCCAGCCCTTTAAATTAAATCTATCTCATACAAGTGATTACATTAATAATCTTAAAGATAAGTTCATATTTACTTTGTTACAGTATGAACTAAACTTTATATCTGGAACAATAGTGTAATTGTCAAGTTTCTAGTGTGAATATTGTACACATGTTTTAAACATTACATTACATTCTTATGCTTATCCAAAGCAACATGGTAGCCTTGCCATTCTGAAGCATTTACAAAGAGATGGAACTGAGCTGGTTTCATCACAGCTGTCCCGACTTCTTCCACTGGCTTGGTGCTAAACATAATCCTGGAAAAGAAAGGATTCCACTCATATTTCCAGTTTGTGTGCAAAGTCTGATTTTGGTCCAAGTGCAAATCAGACAAAGGTGGGAATTAAACTGATTGTGTGGGGTGTAGCAGTTACTACCAAGTGGACGTCTTTATTCAGGCTTAAATAACTGGTCAGACAGTTGGATGAAAAATCTCAAGATTTCTCTTGTTGCAGAGAAAGTATTGAGCACAATTTCATTTAGGTGTGGATTCGCTCTCTCTAACCCTGGTGTTTCTAGAAGCTCAGACAATGGTGTCCAGAGCCATGTTGTTGATTAGCTTGTCAGGTTTCCAGGGCTCATGTTAGAGAGAGAGCTGGGAGAGTAAGCAAAAAGTCCCATACCTTAATTGATTGGTTGTAATGGCAAGGGGTAGTGATCTTCCCCATCCTGCAAGTTCCTAATTGGATGTTCATCCCAGGATAATTAACAGGTTATCTCCAGCTAGGGGCCCATTTCTAGATGGGTCTCACCCATGCTGACAAAGAGGCATTGAGTGTTGGGCACGCCAGATGAATCCAATGGACAATGTCCTGGTTTGTTTAAAACATCAGGGCATGCTACTTATCAAAGGGTCTCATCTCAAATATATTTCTAAGTCTTAACACAGTATTTTGAAACAGAACAGAAACACTTAATTCTTAGTGTAATACTAAGCCTTTCTGGTACAACTCTAAGAGTAAAATAAATGTAGATTAATTTGAACTGCTACACTGTATATTAGGTATCCTGTGGTGAATATCTTGACAGAATGTCGGTACTGCGAGGTTCTGAGTGCATTGTCAAGATAAGACAAACTAAGTGCAGATTAAATGATATATCTCCTATTACAGTGTTTTTTTTTCTTTTATATCCATAATGTGATCAAAAAGATATGTCACAAGATCTCTAGTTTAAAGATTCCCATAGAGGACATGTCAGAAGAACAGCTCTGAAGCTCAGGGTGTACTGTAGATCTAGAAATTAATGTGGATTTAGTTTAAATAACAGCATTATTTTCAACTTGTAGAACAGATTAATTTCTTCATCTCTAATTTTCAGATTAAGCGCTTTCTAAAGTTACCTGACTTTAGAAATATGAAAGTAGAAAATATGAAATAGATTGCACATTAATTAAATTAATCCCAGGAATCTAATATCGTTAGTTGGCTGAAAGCAGTCATTTCCTTGTAAACACCACACTTAGGATGTTTTAGTAATCATTTAATTGCATGCATATTGTGTTTGTCACAGTACTGTATGTTCCGTGCAGGGACAGATCAACAGTGCTAAGAGGCATGAATGCAGAAAAAAAATATCCAAGATATTCAGTAGGCTTAAAAACATTCTTAGAATCTCTGAAAGAAGAATCTGACACTAATCTCCACTAGTACTGTACATACAGTAATCTGTTTCTACTACCTCGTATTCCATATTGCAATATTGCAGTTCTTTTGCCACCATGTTGCAACATGCCTTTTCTGCACTTAAGATGCAGTGTCACCTGTCCTGTTTATATGGTGCTGAGTCTGTCTGTATTGGATGTGTAATACAATCACAGTCAGCACAGAGGTATTATAAAAACTCTAATAGAAAGATCTTGTACCAAAATAATCTACTGTACAAGTATATTAATTCATTAACATACAGAAACATTCAGAAAGCCAAAGCATGTTGATAAATGTTCTAAAGGTACGTCTTCTGTCTGAATGTACAGTTAGTGTGTTTTTTAAATGGACGTTTGAAAAATATATTTTTTCATGGATTTGTTTCTAATATCTTCCACTTTCTATGGGTTACTCATTTGTGTCTAAATAGTTATATTAAATTAATATATACAGTACAGTTATTCACACCCTTGAAACAATGTAACTGAAAGTTAAATATTTGCAGAAAAAATGCTAGTGTTCATTCAGTATTTTATTTTGACTGAGGACTACCAGTAACACTATCCTGTTACAAGTCAAAGTTTTCCCAAATAATTGCACATTTTCCTAAACATATAATGTTGAAAGTAATTCACATGCCTGAATATTGGTATTTCATTGATTGTTCTGTGGCAATACAGATTTTTTTCCAGACCTTTCGGATTCCAGTTTTCTTTAGTAGTTTACTTTCTGTAGTTCATACCCTAATGTTCTGCAGCAGGGGTCAGGAACCCTTCAGAAGGGGCATGCTGAGAGTTAGCACATGTCCTTGTTTTTATGGATTTGCATGCCATTGATACTTCCCTATTAGGATTCCCCATTTTTCACCACTGTAATCATCACATTATTAAGCAAATAAAAACATTGGCATTGAAATTCAAAATATTGGCAATGATTTTTGTATGAATCGCTTTCTTTGCTTTCTTTGGGTAGCATGTTGTAGAGAATTACAGAACATAGTTTTTATTGTTTTATAACTTAATTTCTTCATGGCTTATAAGACCTTTATTCTATGCACTGTTAAAAATGCCATAGTTTATTTTACAGGATTGAGATCTAGACTCCCTTGAGATGGAGCCAGACCTTTAGATAAAACATTCCAGTTTACTTTTGAATGCATTTATTCCTCTATTCTATGATGAGCACATAGTGTAGGTCAAACCTATAAAGAAAAACACATCCTTATTACAATATTTATTTCCAATATGTTTATGGCATGTGTGAATAAATTTGAACATTGAGTATTTAGAAGAATATTCGATTATTTTGTACACTCTGCCCAGTCAACAGTGCGTCTCTTTCTTTCGTCCTGATGGTGTACACCAGCCTGATCTCCAGAGAAGACCCCCTGATTAATGCCGTGTTCAGCCCAGACACAGATGCACGTAAAAGATGACTGCTCAGTCTGGAAGTATCCTTGCTTTCATTGCCAGACCCCTCATCCCTGTGCCGTGACATGGAATGAAGCCTAGATCTAGACTTTGGTGGCTCTTCCCTGTGCTCCAGCCTTCCCTGCACTTCCCTCTCCCGTGCTTCAGTTCTCCATCCATCTACCCACTTCCTGGGCGATCCCAGTGGACTGTCCACCACTCCGCAGTGCCTCTTTCTCAATTAGCAAGTTCTCAAGGAGTCCAGACTGATCCCAAGGAGTTTCACCCCAGCCTGGCATTACACAAGCCTGTCTTGCACCCAATGTACAGCAAGCCAGCCACTCCCCACTGGACTGTTGCACCCTAGCGGTCCATAACACCTTCAGGGTCCACCCCCCATCTCCGCAGGTACATCAACGCAAGTTGTAATGCACAGAGTTTGTACCGTGTTTGTGTGGGTATTCTCCGGATGCAATACATATTCTTTGCTATTGTCAACTTTTAGTTATGTAGTTTCAAGGGGTGAATCATTTTGGAGGCTACTGTTATATTCTTAATTGTTTACAGCTAAATATTTGTTCTGTTTTCTACCACATTCCAGAGACACGATGGTTAGGTTGGTGTTTCTATTGCCCCTTTGTGTATAAGTGTGTGTGTTTGGGCGTGTGGGTACATGTGTGTCTGTGTGCATGCAATGCAATGCACTGATCTCCCATTAAGGTTATAACCTTGCCTTGATCCCTGTGTTTCTGAGATTGCTGCAGGCTCCAGCTTTCTGCAGTGTTTACCAGGGTTGAACTTTTTTTCTGATAATGGATGGAAAAAAAAACTTAGTTTCACTGTTGTTTGTGAATTTTTATACTGTATGTTCCATAGGATATATTCAGCCTGTATAATTTGACTCTCAATAAAAAATGGACATTCTATTGACAAAGGATAGCAAGTTGAATAATTGGTGGTCCTAGCAAGTTGATTTCTTTTGATCTGCTGAACTTAAATCCGATTTATAAAACAAGAAATAATAATTTGTATGAATAAAGAGTACTTAGCTACACTCCAGGAAACAATTTAAAATAATGACAGAATGAAACAGATTACATTAGCAATTTTTAAGTCAGCACTTCACTCACTTTCCTGGTACAGTATGTCCCACAATATAAACCAATCGCACTTGCTGGTTGCTTGCTCCTATATAAGAAAGCTACAGTATATGGCTGGTGATAGCATCCCCTGAAAGTGTTTGTGCTAGTTCATAGATTAGATGGTAATTCTCACACTGGGTTTAGAATCTGCAGATGAATGACACTGGTAATTTGTATAGATGTTGATTAAAAACTCAGTCAACTTGAAATTAATCTATTTACCTTTGTATCTCTAAGGAAAATGGTAATAGTTTATGCTTCATGTACAACTTCACTGGTTTCATACTAAAGCAAACCTTAGTAAATAAAACAGCACTTGAGTTTAACATTTGTATAAATCTTGATAGAAATATGAAATATGTATTATTCTTTACTGACCCAAAAAAACTGACACCATTTCTACTCATTCCATACCAATGATCACTCACAATTGTTTGTATTTTTGAGAAAGTGCACTTTCTTATGAATATTGAGGACACAAACTATGATGAGATTTAAAGATTCAGATTTATCTTCATGACAAATTGATCTCTCTAGCTTGTGGATTTGTGGTCTCCTCAAAAATCAAGACCTATGTTATTTTTAAAGTATAGCACTGAATGACAACTTGTGTTGACATCCCAGCATACAAACTACAATTTTGCAATGGGCTATACATATACAGTAGAATCAAGAAACAAAAGAAGAAAACATCAACCAGAATGTTAACGCAAAGGAACACAAAGATGCATCAATGCACATGGTATTTTTTAGAATGAGAAAAAAAATATTGCCCAAAAATGTTTTCAAATAATTGAAACAGTATTTATTTTACAATAAGAAATTCCAGTTCAATTTGAAATTGGATAAATCTGCAACTTTCCTAGTCTATTCTGACTAAATCCCTAGATTAATGCACAGGGAAGGGAAGATGGTGTACTTTATGTTACTTAAAGGAATATACCAAATGTTGAATACTAACAACTTCTGAAGTGCATATTTGAATGCACGGTTCCAGAATAATACTACATTTTTGTTCTTAGAATGCTCAGAATGTTTAAATAATATTGTTGTTAAGTTCACAGTATTAAAAAGGCTGAAGATTTTTGGAGGTTTATGTAGTTAAAACACAGTGGAAAGCATATCAATTTCAAATGTGTATAAACTTTGAACTGAAAATAGAGAGTCCCTTGAAACACTGGGGGAGTACTTTGAGCGTTAGTAGCCTGGAGCCATCCCATGAAACATCTCCTGTCAGTTCCTCTGTAACAATACGTCTGAAGAAAGGTTGGATAGAGGCAGTTGAAAATATGGGCAGAGTTGTATACTGTATAAATTTTGTACGTAGACATGTTTGATTAAAATATAAATACAAAACATCAAAATAGTCTTTCTAATGGAAAACAAAAATTCCTCCAAAGTTTCATTCAAAGGTTTCCTATAGTATGTCATTTTCACAAGAAAGAACCAATTCTCCCAATTGCTATAGCTTCCTACATATATATTTACATATCATGTACACATATATTCAAGACTTTAAAATCATCTTGCCCACCTGTAAGGCTCTGCATGTCTTGGCACCTACAGTAAGTACCTGTCTGACATACTATCCTCCCACTCCCCACCTTGAAACCTTTGTGTATCTAATTGTGGTCTCCTATCTGTCCCCAAAGCCCGTCTACTTACTATGGGTGATAGGGTCTTCTCTTGCTGTGCCCTAAAGCTCTGGAATTCTATCCCCAAGGATAGAAGAGTCCCCTTTCCTTGAGCACTTTGAAACCAAGTCTCAGAACCTTCATCTTCAGAAGGGCTTTTATTTAACCGGTTCTGTGTCTGCCCTTATTTCAAACTCTTATTGTAATTGTGTAATTCTGCTGTCTTCTATCATTGTGCACTTTTTTTCTTACTGTAAAGTGGTTTTATTATTAAAACCTAATAATTGAATTATGGATGTACTGTAAATACCAAACAAAAAGATTTAAGGCAATATCATTAAGGATTTTCTTTTTCCTGAAAACAAAAATGTTTATTTTGCTATCAGAATATCGGAACTCAGTGATGATTTATGAGTGTTTTATTTCTATTTTGTATGTTGTGCTTGATATCAGAGGCTTCCTAGTGCATGACTGCTCTTGCAAATGGTAAAGGCAGAAGAAAACAAAGCAAGTAACAAAATGTCAGTACAATCAGCAAGTGTCTCTCAGCTTATACTGTACATGGTTATCCTGATCTACTCTATTATGAGATATTACATTTTTAAGACATGACCTACTCTGTGATAGCAATCCAGCACATGTGTTTTATACCATTCTTTGATTTTCTGTAATCGTCCTTATTGTTGTTAAAGAAAAAAATAATTTAGCAATTTAGAAAATAGTTTTTTTTTTGCGAATTGTTTAAAAATATTTCACTCTCTTATACTCTTAATATTATTACATTCTCCCAGCTTGGCTCAGCGGGGCAGTGCTAAGATTGCACCACTGTATCATTGTGGGGCATGTCACAGCTCTGCCTTGATCGCCAAGGAAAGAGTATATGCAGAGCACCTGTCTGTAAGAGTGTTCTTCCTGCAGCGGGTACTTGGAGAGTATTTAGACCCTGCTCAGTCTCTCCTTTGGTGATCCGGCACTCATATGTTCACCACTTCACTCCTGAACTACCTTCCATCAACTCAGCAGGGTCTCACCTGTCCCTGGTTTCTACTTCTCTTGGGCTCCACCTGGGAGCTTTGCCCAAAGTTCTGCTGTCCAGGGTTCCCCAGGACGTTGAGTGCGGAGGGCAGGAACCGGACTCGCTTTGGACTCCAGACTGGTCTCTGGAGATGATCCCCCCGATGAGCCTGGAGACAGACTTGTCTAGTAGATGACTGCCCCGATTAGGAGAATCCTGTCTGGCTTTAGAGCCGGACCCCTCAGCCCTGTACCACGCCCTGGGGTAAAACACAGCTCCAGACTTTGTTGGCTCTTCCCCGTGCACCAGCCTGTCCTTCACTTCCCTCTGCTGCCTTTTTAGTTTAGTTTCAGTCCACCTGCCTCTATCCTGAACTGCTTTCTCCAGGAGCCCAGCCACAGGAGTCTTTGACTGATCCTGATGAGTCTGAATCCCTGTGCGGCCTTTGCTTCCAGAACCTGGCTGCAGACTTGTGTGGACAGGATCGCCTCAGGCAGCAAGATGCAGTGACCTGGCCACTCCCCCTAGAAGTTGTGGGGTCCTAGCACTTGGGTCCATAACATCATACAACATCCGCCCCATCTCCTGGAGACTGCTGCCTACTTGTAACACAAATACAGTTTGTCACTTTTGCACTTCATTCTTCTTTTGAAAGCTCAGCTGTATTCTCATACCTAACTCCAACAATTATGAGGTAAAGGTGGAAGAAAGAAAATACATGATGCATTATTGATGTATATATGTGAATATTCATAAAAATGTGATGTGAAAGATCCATGTCTATGACATTGACATCTGTAGAAAGATCACAAGCACAATGTTTTTTAATGTGTCTGTATATCACTTGGAACAATCCAGTTAAATTTAACATTTTGTAATATAAGATATGACTATCATGATTTACATGTAACAAATACCAATTATTTTATTCAGCATTGTAGAACTGCTCATGACAGTGAGTAGAGGTATACTTTTGCTGGAGGCAATGTATGCCACAGGATTTTATGAGAAAAAAAGCGGTGTTACAGAATGAAAAGCCTATGTCGCATTCATATAAGACAAATAAGGACAGGCAGTAACTTCAGGGTAATAATGAATGTTGGCAACATGACTTTGTGTGAATGTGAGACACATTTATCAAGCAGTAAGAAAACTGTATCTGTTAGTAGGAATGTTGTTTTTTTCTGTTTTTGTTTTAAAATGTCATCACGGAGTTCCAAATTAGCCCATGCTATAGCACAACGGTACTGCAAATTGTATAGGTTCCTTAAAATATATATAATTGACACCTTTCAGAACTGGCAGCTAAGACTGGGAAATTCTTTGTAAGGAGGCATAACTACAAAAACCATCTTGTTATATCTTCCCAGACACCTCGGCTGGAAAATATTCCAACAATAATCCTTTCATGGATAAAATATTTGGTATAGTGTAGAAGCCCAGAAGCCTCATATCTAAAATGCTGCCATAAACTACACATACTGTAGATTGGGACATTCTGCATCATTATATGTATATCTTCACTCTTCCAGCTCACATATTTGTATATACATCCTAAAGTCAAGCAGGAATATTAACCAGTGTGGACTGATGAGCCCAAAACCTCTTGGAAGTGTTGTGCCCCAGAGCTGTACTCTTCTTATACCTGGAATTGACAAAACCTAAGTGCTCAATATTCAGCTGCAGAAATACTCCACAGATGTACTGTAACATTCTTCTCTGTGCAAGATCAGCTTGGGCACAAATCAGATGAGCGCCAGTCATCATCATTTGACTAGGTCAACCAGGCCTCTAGGCAGTTCCATCTTTTTCCCACCAACCAAATCTAAGACTAAAGGGCTTTTATGCACATCATTGAGGATTTCATGTTAGAGGTCAACTATTCTTTACTATCACCCCACTCCTGTTTTCCATTATATTTCTACAATTCTCTATGTTAGCAAATGATCCTAAGAGCTCTGTGATTATATCTTAATGCTAATTTAGTGCTAATTTCATCATGATTGATGGTTTCACTTGCACATTTAAGGGTGCCTCATTGAGTTCTCTAGATCTTTTAACAACACTAAATTAAGGATATTATTGGTTAACCTAATGATAATAATGCAGTGCAGATCATAACTCAGGGATAAAAAAACAGTAAAGAAAAAGGCAATATAGACTTATTATATTGAAAGTCCTGGTTAAACAAGCTGCGTTCAGATTTCTACATATTGAGAAAATAATCAAGACATCTTTATTGATCTCAAAATGCTGACAACCTTCTTTTGCTATGAATTTACTTGCTTACTGAACTCAGATAAGCACTATCATTCACAACTACTTTAAAATGACACAAAGTCATAAATGGTGGTCAAAAAAAGAATAAATGTTATGGATGAATGAAAGTATATTGTAGCTTTTTAATGTAAGAGGAATTATGATATAATAAAAACAAAAAACCTGAATATTGCATAGTGCCTACATTAATTTTTATTTTTTCCTGAATCAAAAACAGGATAGGTCATAAAACCAGAACAGTACAGTACATTACTAACAGTATTTTTGTCATCCATTCTTCAATGTCATGCAAAAAAACTCAGGACCGTGGCTTCTGGTTGAATGGTTTCTTTGTCAGCATGATGATAATAACGCTAAACATACTGCAAGACTCAACCACAAATACTAACATTAGAAAGAACAGCACCAAGGAAACAGATGTACTGACCTTCCTTGTTTCCTGACCTTGACCTCGGGAACACGTTATAGGATTAATGTGACAGGAGAGCAAGAAAGAAGACTGTAACCAGCATAAATAAGTAATAAGTAATAGAAAAAAAACCTGTGTGATGGAATACCTTGAGCATGTGCATGGGAAAATGTATACAACTAATATTAGAAATTCACAGAAGCATCAGGTACAAGGAGGAACTCAGTACTACACCTGGGATGGAATTGCATGAGAAAAGTGTACAAAAAAATATCAGGACATTATGCTTTGCATGAGAATTTTTCATATGGTATATTTCAGTAGTTTATGCTGACTATTTCATTTTGGTTTGACATACAACTCTTCAGGTGCCCACATTTATGACTATTAGTGTAACTTATATACCCAGTTAGAACAAAACACTTTAATTATTTAGTCTACTGATTTGTATTCATTGTTTATTTATTCTTAATAAGTTGGAGCTTCATAGCAGAACATGACCAACATAATGATAAAAAAAACATGCATAATACTAAAATGCTAATATTGTGATGAAACACATTATCGTCACAATAATTTGGTGGTACCCTTGCAGAAGTTTCAGTTTTCCTTAAATGAAAGTCAACTACCAAACAAATGCAAGTTATTTTATTAAAATTAGAAGGGAAACATATAAGTTTATTTGTCAGTACACAAGTTTAGCTTGGTGTGATCACTGAAATTGTTCAGGTCTGGTTAGCTGGGTTCACATGGGGACTACAGCTCCATTCATGTACAGTACATGTAGTCTGTGTCCTGGTTGCTGAAACCTTGTTGATATATCTTAAAATCTAACTAAAACTACTTCTAATAAAAATGAGAAGAAATTACAACAATAATTTTAACAGTGGTTAAGCTTTGTTCTTGCTTTAGTTTCAAAAACAGGTTTTGTATGTAGCAAAATATACATTATACTAACATATACATATACATCTAATTTTTGAAGGTGGTAGTACAGAGACTTCTGTCTTTAATTCTGAGAAGCGGAAATGTGTTTAATCACCACCAAAGTCTCATTAATCTCATTAAGTCTCATTAATAAGTGCCGAAAGATTTAAACTTGCAAACACAAACAATAGTTTTAAGCTAATTTCTTATGGTATGTAAAAAACTGTTTACTTTTCTTACGTTTTAAGCCACAACATCTTTTAGTTAAGTATTTTGCTACAGTATGGACACAAAATTCTGAAATGTGAAAAACGTACAGTAGATGCTAAATTGCACACAAATCAAACTAGTCTTTTTACCCTTTTTACCCTGTAATGATTAATCTTTCTGAAATTTACAGGGCTGCCAACTCATACATTTGGTTGTGATCTCATCCCATGCTCACATTCTGGAGTCTTTAAATCTCACATATTGCAGTCTAACAGGCGTCCCTATCCCTTCCCCCGACAGCAAAAAAAGTCGCAAAGTCTTAATTCTTTGGCCTTGATTCCCACTCTTTGGGGCTGTAAATCTCATTATTAAGGACAGCCAAACCTTGGAAGGCCTGAATTTAACTTCCTTTTTGTTGTTGAATTTAAATCCAATATGTCTTTAGAGCACAGTTATACATCATTCACAGTTGTTTTAATTGATAAACATGTTTATGGCTCCTTCCCTCCACCTTTCAAAGGAATTATATTGCAATAAATTATGTTCTATTATCGTAAAGGTTCCATTTTCTAATTTAAATATTGGAGCTTTCAATTGATGTCTGTGAGAATTGCAGAAATTATTCTTCAATTTCTTAAGCTCTACTATTAAGGTTTTAATGTCTGAGTTTTTAAAGCTCAGCATTGCAACATGCACCCACTTTGTTGATTGTGTTTGCGTGCTGATATTAATCAACATCTGTGCAGCAATTTCTTTTAGCCGGCAAATTGAACCTTATTAGGAATGCTAGTGTTCAGGTATATAGGAGTTTATACAGAAGGCTAATAATTATGTATGAATCTCCTAGTGCATTTCTTATTCGAAATTCAGTCACAATTATGTGTTGTTATGAGTGATTTTTCTACTAATGAATAAGAAAATCCCCTCTACCAATAAAAGGAAAGATTTTTCAAAAACCATAAATATCTAAATGTGAGATGAAAAATTAGATGTCAAAGGGATTAAAAGGAATTGACAAATCTGTATGGGCACTGAGGTTTGACCTTGTGAGCGTTTTGCTTGCTGTCAGACATTTGTTGGGAATCAGCTCACTGATTCCTTCATCAGGCATCCTTTAACAAGAAGTCAATCAGCAGTGTTCAGAGTAATTGCATGTTGTCAATACTCAATCAAGACATGCCTCGTGGTGGAATAATGTTTAGGCTTGTTCTCTGTTAATAACAAGCTCTAACAAAGTGTAGGACCACAGCACAGAAAATTTCTGTTTTTGCTTGTTGAGCCTCATTAGCAAGAACTTTCATGTGTGCTATCTTTGGGAATTATAGTAATAATATGTTAGAGGTGTATCATTTTTATTACTTGTATTGAAAGCAGGGAATCTTGGATTGCTGTCTATTTGCTGATAATAATATCATTAGTAATATAAGATTTGTTGCTATTTTAATATCTGTTTAGGTTCTTAATCCTCATAAAACCCTAAAGCACATAGATTACATAGTTTCCATATTACTAAAAACAGCGACCATTCATTGTTGAAACAGGCAGAATAATATTTCTATTTCTAAAATTCTAAGGCTATTTCTTCAGCCTTGGTCAAACATCTGATTAATTTATGTCACACCAAATAGTTCAGAAATGCAACATGTGTAATGCAATAAAACATGACAAAGCTTCCCCAAAGAGCCCATTTAATCTGAACTTTAATTTGTGTTGTATTGCTTGATTTGACAAATTGATACATGGGCATGTCTTCAAAAACTGAATTCTACAGTTTTCTACATAAATTAAATTTTAATTCCCTGATGTCATTACCACAATTGAGTTTAAATAGGAATGCGATTCTAGACTGATGCTAATTGTCCAAGTGCCTTTAAAGCTTTGCTTTTTCGTTTGTTGCTGAGGTCATTTAATTTTATTTGTGAAATTACTAATCTGCCCTTTTTCATGACCCAGCCCTTTGATTCTTCAAAATCAATACAGACTGGAAATGTTTAGTGCCTATCTTTGATACATGGAAACTAGCTGGATACGTTTGATGCATATGATGGAGTTTTTCATGACAGATCTTACAATGAGTAGGGCTGACATTCAGGTAATTATTTTAGACTGTCAACTATCTGAATTTAATCTTAGACAAACTGAAACAATTTAATTAGCATTTATTTCCACCTTTCTAATTGCATGCATACAAATGTGAACAAATCTGTTTTTATGTACAACAGACCCCAAGGAACATACAAACACAATCAGAGAAGCTATTATGGAAATAATTATTTAATAATAAAACTTAATATACTGTCTAGTAGACTGTGAGATGTGTAAAACACATACCAAAGGTTAAAAAAAATACACCAATGTATTGCACAAAATATAAATAATATATAATTACAACAATTGATTTTAAAATAGTACCTGCAGCCATTTTATATACAATGTATATAATTGTATATAAAATTAAGAACTGTTTTGTGCCTATACAGCACATGCTACTGAATTTGTGAAGTTATCAAAGTTGTGTAAAACAATTTTCAGTCTGAATAATGTAGTAATCACTGTTTAGTTTTCTACTAATGTATTGTATCAAACCATACATACAGTAATAATGACCTTTTACATGTGAACTATGTAATTTAATCTATTTCCTTCTGAGGAGAAAAATCTAGAACAAATACATTTCAGTTAATTTTTTTAAACCATTCATGTGGAATATTTATTTTACAAAAACACAAATGAAGATTTATAAGATAAAATTAAAATACCTGAGGTTCATTTGGTATTAGGTTAAATTTATAATTGATAGATACTTTATTAATCTCGTGAGGGAAATTGCAGCTTGAAGTGATTTAATAGTTTTGAAATTTGGCATTGTGCTGCATTGATGTAAAATAAATGATGATTTTGTATTATAGGTCAGTATACAGCATGTTATATATATATACAGAATATCATACAAGTGAAACTGTTGGATTTTGCATGTATTTTCTATGAAGTGCAAAAAGCACTAAGGTAACAGATTTTATTCTTCATAGCATAAATAAGTGATTCTCATCTTTAACTCATGCAGTCTGATGTAATCAAAACTGTCACTTCATATTCTTTGCCCAGTGATGATGATGGTGTTCTGACATGTGGAGGAATTAATATTTTCTTAAGAGCTAGATTATTTTCATCCTAATTCTGACAGATGTATTAATTATACAGTAGCATTAACACAGCGCAGATCAGCTTAAGTTTTAGAGGGCACTCTGTGTACAGTTAAATAAAGAAGACTGACTGTTAAAAAGACTAAGTAATTGTTCCAGATAATTTAAAGATAAGGCTGTTCAAAAGAATGCACTTGCTATAGCATATGATTATTGAGATTTGGATTGTAGTGGGTGTAGAAAGTATCAACACTTCTGGAACCTCTACTGCATTTTTTTGTTGTCATTTTTGCCCCTTCTTCCTCGCAAAATGTCTCCAGCTGTTGCAGTTACTGAAGGCATGCGACAATCAGTTCCTTCCACAGATTTTCGATGATATTTAAAAAGTCTGGAGTTTGATTTGCCACAATATGAGTTTCAGATCTCTTGCAGACCGCAACTTGAATTGCACACAAGTGAATTCCAATCAACATACTGTATTGTCCAAATTCTAAAGGCCATTGGTTGAGGCAGAGCATGTTAAGGAGTCTTAATGCTAAGGGGATGAATATTTTTTCAATGAAGATTTTCAGGGTTTTTATTTTTAATGAATTTATTATTTTTAATTTAAACACATTGATATACTGTACAGTCAGGCATTCGTGTTTTCCAGTTGTAACACAACAAAATGTGGCAAAATCAATAAGAGTCAATATTTTCTACACCTACTGTATGTCTATATGACCTGTATGGATGTCATCACTTTAAAGATGACAGCAATATATAAATAAGTGATAATAATAATTGAATCAATGTACTTTAAAGACATGAGCAGCAATGATCTTCACATATTTTTTCTCCCATTGCAAAAATTCTAACATATAGTAATTCCTTTAAACTGTCTCATTTCTATAGAGTTGGCAGAAATATCACCCACTGAATTAAATATATGTACAGTAATATGTTTTTACTACGCTGCACTTATAATGATTGTTTGAAACGGAATATCCAATATTTGATCTGTTTTTGCAGCTACAAATGAGCCAAACAAAAAGTAAAAAAATATTGCTAATGCATACAATATATAAGTAAATGAGAATTTACTTAAGATAAAGTATTTTATGTTTTGTGTACGGTACATACAGTAACAAGACAACAAACTTATGTGCATTGATAATTAGTTTGGGAAGACGGACTGCCTGCAGCAAGGTTATTCTTTGATGTGATTATATTTCCTCTATCATACCTTAGGTCTTGGAGGGCCAGTGCTTTAAAGTAACAGCAGGCTCTTTGAGGCTGATATGGAAATGCATACTTGACTAGCACTGTCAAGCTGAGCAGCAACTTTGAGATTTTTCATCTGAGCAAGTGTATCTTTTTTCAGTCAGGAGTGCATTATATTACATTACAAGATATACACTTAAGAGTTTATGTTGTCTAATTAAAAATGTTTTTGAAGCCTTTCAATCAGCATAGGGAGGGGGGATGGAAAAAAAATCTTCTGTCCACAAAGTTTATTTAAATAAGTCTGTATCTACTGGACTGGAGAAAGAGTTATAAAAATACCTAACAAGCCTTGGAGGTAACACAGAAAACAGCAGTTTATTCTCAAAGTCTCTTCTTTTTGTCATTGAGTTGGCCATCTTTTAAACTGATTTGCTTGTTTGCTGGGTATTCCAAACTGATCAAACAGCTGAGGCCTTTGCTCTCAGATATCCGAGTTTGTGTAGCTACAGCATAATCAGTGAAAACTGCATCACTCCTCCCCAGGATGCTTAATTCTCCTGTTTGCACTTTGATCTTGCAGTGTGAAAGAAGCAGATGATAACAGCCCAAATTCTGGAGGACAAATAACAGTCTTTGTATCTTTGTGCTGGTAGGAGAGTTATTGCAGTGAAAGTTAAATAAAAACAATGGTGATTGGTTGGCATGAAAAAATATAATTTTCTTTTGCATTATTATTAATAGCTGATTCCCAATAAAACAGATAATAAAAAGGTAAGGAAGGATGCAGTAGAAGAATACTGTAATTCATGGACACTCACCACAGAGAGTGAGATTAAGATGTTTTAAGCTCTGTGCAAAACGAAAGAAACTCAGGATGTTTTACTATTGCCATTAAACAATTCCTCTCTGGTTATCCTCAGTAATATTTCTTGACTATAAGAACCACAAGAAAGTGAATTTAATATTTCAAGAGATACAAAGACTAGAAACACCTGATTATTATTAAGCTTGTATGTGAAAACAAAATTATTACTCAAATATTTAAATTTTAAGTGTTAGAAGATGAAATGTACATGATGTTTTTATAGGTACAATTGGAATATTAAACTTGTGGACAAAGTAGGACAAGATTTTTGGTAATCATTACTTATTTGGTACTTATTTGTCTTTGTTTGCAAAAATAAAAAACATTATTGTTTTAATATTAATTCTGTGGACTTTATCAATCAGTAAAATGTAGGTTCAGAGACATGTAGATTTAATACATTGGTGTTTCTCCCTAAGGATGTAGTCTACACTGTGATTTATTGTGCTGACATTTAGGCCTAATTATTAAATAATGATTAAATTATAAATTCTTGGCATTGGTTTATGTTTATTGGAATATCTTCTTTAGGTTTCTGTTAGTATGACATGCCATGACTATATGCTTATAGGAAGTCCAGAAAAAATAAGAAAAAATATATTTCAAATTCCCTAAAACAGGAAAAGTTAGCCTACAGATACATGAACTATTTTAAGTTAACAAATGTACATCACATTTACAAATTTAAATTTAAATGATAGGTAATTAAATATTCATGAACTTGACTGAAATTGGTGCATGATTTAATAATCTCATTAATGGCATTGCATGCTAAGCTCCACACTGCCGAGTGCCTGATTCTGGGTTAACACTTTATTTTTGCTGTATGACTTATCTCTGTACAAAACATCAAAGTACAAAATCTTAGAATCTGACAGATAAGCCCAAAAAAAAAGAAGGAATTTCAATTTCATGACTGACACATTCAAATATACTGTATATAGGGTATGTTCCTAAGGATTGTACTGATGAGATTAGCTATCCTAGTGTGAGGAATTTCAACTGATTCCTTATATACAGTCTGTATTTGGGAGTCCAGGAAAATTGAATCATTTTTGTAGAAATTAGATGATGTTTGTCTACATAGTCCCAGTAGGGTTCACATATTACAGCTCACAAGGTAATAATAGATTTATGATGGCCTTTCTCTCTTTCCACCTCTGAATTCTCAAGGGAATGTAACCTGTGGCATGGTCTTACATACAAATACTGTCCCCTATAAAGATATGATTGGTAGAAAGGCAGAAGCATCTTCTTGAGCGTCTTCTAGCAGCTATGATTTACCATGTGAATATAATAGTCAGACCCCTGTATTCAGACCATGGAATCACTTTCTTGGTAAAAAGTTTGTTGTTCAACCTCTCCGGAAATAGACTAGAGCTTTCCAGTCCCCTTTTTCACCTCAGGGCCTTTTGTTTTTGTTCAATTTAAGCATTTTTATGTCAGTTTGACATAATTGACCCCTTAAAAGTAATACTTTCTTATGTAATTGGCAAATTATTAATTGAAACAAAACATGCATTAGAACAGGTTTCTGTCAAGGTTGAGTTGATTAAAAAACCTCAGCGTACACAGATAGAATGTAGGATACAATTGATCCCTAGACCTGGGTTAAAAGGTGACTCACAGTTTTATGGGCTAGTTCCATTTGGTGACTGATACACAATGTCTCACCTTTCAGCAACGCCCACAACCAAGTGACTCTTTATGTACTGACACTTGCTTCTACTGTGAACTTAGCGCTAAGGTTCAAGAGAGGGATGCAGATGTTGGATAAATCTGAATCACCATGAATACTCATGGGCAAGAAGATCCATCATTCTCTGACCATAAACAAATTTTATAGGCCAGTGGTTCCTAACCCTGGCCCTGGGGGACCACTGGATCTATTTAGTTTTGTTCCATCTGAGCTCAAACTCTCCAGTGCTAAGTGATTTCACTTAAACTGTTTCTACAGTTTACTCAGGCCTGTGTTTGAAAAAGACCCTACTTCAAGGGTACTGTTGTTTTCAACTTCAACAGCATCTAGAATTTTATTAAAAGGTGATCATTTCTTCATAGATGATCACTTAATAATGAACAGACTAAAGTGGGAATGTCATTATATGAAAAACTGCTCAATTGAACTTTTCAAGTACAATGGGTTTGTGTCTTGGTTATCTTAAGGCTAATGCTTCCTCTGTGTATTTCTAGATTTAAAACTCCTCATCAAATCATCTCATCTCATTTTACCTTAACGGTGTTTATATTATTTTTTATTCTCTTCATATGTTATACATTTATATTTATATTTTGCTTGTGTTTCCAATATGGCCCCAGACATTAACATTTCTTTAAAAAATGATTTCAACATCTGTTAAAACATCTATTTTGTTTTTCATAGATATGAGTCCACACCTGTCCAGCAATGTCCCATTTTTGGAATCCATTACTTTAATCTTAAATTTTGTTTCACAAACTTGCAGACATCAACAACTGACAATGTAAAGTACGTAAAATGTTTTTTTTTACATAATATCTGTGTTGAAGTATTCATTTAAAGGTCAAGTGTTTGATGTGATACTGAGTGAATTAGACAACGAAAATGGAAATCAATGGAGAAATGTTGTTCCCTTACCTTAGTTAAACTTGGGATTCTCCAGTTAATCACAATCAAAAAGTTCACAGCAAAGAGCTCACCTCTTGTAGAAAGCATTTACTTGGGGAATATCCCAACCCATGCTACCTAGGCTGCAGACCTCTTACATTAAACAATAATTAAGTTAGGCCCATCGTGAAAAATAAACAAAACAATACAAATACAGTACATCTATAAATGAAAAGTTAAATAATTTAAAACATTATTGCCATTACTATAAAAAACTTTACTTTTGTTCTCTGTATCCAATTAATTGATTGATCACCCAAGCAAAATACAATTTTTCCTGATGATTTAAATACCAGGTGAGCATTGAAATTCAAATGCCTCTTTGTACAAGTGTACCATAGCTAGATTTTTATATTTTCATATGCGGAGGGTTATTAAAAATGGATTTGTTTTTCTTATAGATGAATTCATTTGTTAAGATGTTTTTTTTCTCTTTGATCGCAATTATTTTTCAAACATAAACTCAAGATGAAAGAGAGCAACTGTACGCTTTCATTAATGAGCATACTGTAGCATTACAAAAAGGTGATTAACACGAATGGGAAGTTATTTCTTAGACATGTATGTACACTGCACTTGTCTGTAGAACAAACGTTTTAAGAAAAGGGTTAATAAAGTTTGTTTTACAACACGTAGTCTTCTTTTCAGAAAAAGTCTTCTTGAGTGGAATTAAATCCTAAGGAAAGGGAACTGCCTTACAAATACAGCAACCTAACATCTTAATTTATCCTAATCTGCAAAACAAAATTATTGTAAGTAAACCCTCTAAAGAAGAGTACTAAGGAAAAAAAAATCCTAAAATAGATTCCCTTATTACTGTGTTGCTGATTTATACAGCTCTAGCTCTTTCTACCATTAATGTCATAGTTGATTGGTTGCCAGCTATTTCGTCTAATGGCACCATGACATGTTTTATATCCCTTAATTATAGTTAGATTATTGCCTGCCTGTGCTTTTCCTACCAAAGCCTAGTAAATAGAGTAGCCCTGTCAGCTCTTTCTGCCTAACTGTTTGTATTTTAAACCTCAATGAATGTTAAGTATAACATATGAAGCGGTTTTCTTTTTTCTACTTCATCTGGAGTAATTAAGCTATTTTTAAAAACTACGGCTGAAAATTACTGTGCGTAAAACTAAACATCGCTTTGGTGACGCATTGGATTTTGTGTCATTCAGTTTCCCAGAGGTAGAAATACAGCTGATAAAGATATATTTGTTTATATATTCAAATATAGAAATGCAATGTAAATTCACAGCAGTTGAACTAATATTTGAAAAACATATTTCACTATATGGTTTTGGGATTATATTAATACAAGAAGATGCAATGAATGTATAAGTCTGCCTGTTTTTTATATATATTTATAATAGCAGTCTCAAAGATAAAAGTTCCAGATCAGTGATCTAGCCAGTGTAAAATCTGTATGCAAGAATAAGATTTATCCATTATATTTACATTTTACAGTCATATCCCCATTGAAGTGCTGTACAACACCATGAAAACAAGGTCCGATAACGTAGGTGCAGAAAATACTTGCGATAGCCTGAAGGCCTTGTATGTATTCATGATTTGTTGCAGTCCTCTGGGAACATTAGTAACAACCTTTCAGAAGTACTGATTACAAGGAAAGATGCTCTGCATATTAACAGCAAGTTGTTGCCCAAGAGAATTTGCAGTCTGTCCAACAAGAGCAAAGAGGAACTGGCTGTAGAAAAAAGTAAACCAACAAGGCTGGTAGGGAATGATTAAGATGCACTTGAGCTAAAATAAGTTAAACAGCTGACACTGGTGGGGAACGCTGGAACAAGAGGAAATCAATTACGCCATCACACTCTTAACAGATTTATTTAAACTGTCCAGAGAGCACTAGTCTCAATGTGTGGGACGGACATAGCATACATATAAAAAACAGTAAAAACTGTAAGGGTTGAGTTTATTTGAGTTCATGTTTATTATCAGGGTTGATCTGTTTTGTTTTTCCTACCTGATAAAAAAAAATCAAACATACTAAGACTTCTTTACATTTACAATTAAAATGTGTTTTCGGTCTGCAGTACAACACAATATGATTTATTGATTCTCTCTCCTAAAAATGCAGTCTTGTAATCATACAGTTGTTATAAAACACTGCACTAGCTTGTAACATTAGCTCCGTCTTTATAATAGGTGCCCCTGTACATTTGCATTTTACAGCACCTTGAAACTAATTTATGTTTCACATTTTAAAAACCACTCTTGATAACAGATGGTTTAAAGCAGTAGTTTTCTGAGCCATGTGGTCAGTAAAAAAGACAACAATATGTGGTAAAGAGCATTAGTTTTCAGAATGGAACATAAGAATATGAGCAAGTTTATAGATGAGAGGCGGCCATTTGGTAGTTAGTAGCTTAATGATCCAAGGATCTCATTCTGCTAGTTCTTGAAAAAAGCCTAGTTACCAGTTTTAACGACATCGCTGGGTAGCTTGATCCCAGCGATTGTTCCATACTGCTACAACCAGATCTTATTACATCTAAATATCTGCTTTCAAATAATAATGTATATACTGTATTTCAAATCTAAGGGATTTAAGGTTCACATTTTTAAATTTTTTTTTAATCCAGATAAGTCAAATTGTCCAGATAAGAACAAATGATCATTTAAGACAGTGACTGGTTTACAAAACATTAGTGTGCAAATAGTGACAAGTTAGTGTAGTGCATCTTGAACTCAAATAAGAGCGCCGGACATGATCTGTGCTAGTCCTGATTTTGATTTAGTCTGAAGAACAAAGTAATGCAATGCTCCTGGTTCTTATTGACACTCTAATGAAAAATGTTAAGTCAACCGAAAGCTGGATAATTTAATCACAACAGATATTGATTCCAGAATCTCGTTTGATATGCACCTCTTAATATCTCTTGCAGTGCTCTTCATGCCAATATCTCTTAGAGCACTTTATTAAAAAGAACCACCTTATCTTTATACAATTATGTTGTTTTTATCACACTGTTAGTATTTTTGTTTTGTTTTTTTCAGTAAGAAGCCAGAGAGGTTTAATTGAAGATATTACATCTCATACTATTACTTTCATTAGTTCTTTTACATCAGTGCTTATTGATCTACATTTCTATGAAAATACTCTTTTGCGCTGCAGCTAGCATAATTAAAAGCAACTTATGGTGTTAATTGGGCCTTATTAGTATAATGAGCATGTTATAATAAACATGTTCTTATCTAGGGATCCTTATTGAATTTAGTATCATAACCAAGAATAATTTGCAGTCCAGATATGCAATGTCATCTTTTAAATTGCTTAATACATAAAAGTTAATGATATATATGAAAATTGAACATTTCGTTCTATTGCAAATTAACACCATACAGTATGTATCATTTCACAAAATTATACAAAACAAGAAAATTACAGGGGGAAATATAGAATCACTTAAGATACCTATTGCCTTAGCTTTTTATAGATCAGCCATAAAGATACTGATGTAACAACTGAAGGGAAGTAGAACTGACAGCTAATGTTCCTGTTTAAAGATGAATATAAGATATAATATTTTGGCCAAGGTAAAACATTTCTTCTTCTAAATTGCTTAAAGATGTGCAGAAAGTAAATGTAGGCAAATCACTTTGTAGAAAAAATCTCCATTTGATGACTGCATGCTGGCTTATGGCCTATAAACCTGTAAAGACACAATTGTTAATTATTTTTTTAACTAGTACTATTGTTGATAATGCTATTTAAAAACAGGTATACTATTTAAATAATTATACTAATGCACAGTGAAAACTCAACAGTCTATGTATTGTATCAGTAGCACATTGGTCACATAATTTCATTTGCATACGAAGCAGACAGGTTTGTTGATTGTTTGAGTAGTCTGGTTCATTGGCATAGCACAATACTGAGCTCAATTCATGTGGTTCCATAAAAAACACCAGGTGCTCAGTGTTTAATATTTGAATTGAGTTAAAAATGGCAAAGTAAACGGAATAAGAGCCTGTATAAATAGCCATTCAAAAAGTCATGATTTTAATTAATTCAAGAACGGTGAAATATACGACCATGCCCCTCTTCAGTAATGAGGATTGCCAGGAAGCTATCAGCTTGACTGAAGTCAGTCAGTCTGTGAGAAAAGGTGCCAGGAGAATGAAATGTCTTGCTTGAACAACCAGGAAAAACCAGAGAAACCAGGAAAACATCTCTGTGAGTGACACGTCCTGGAAGGCAAAGGGTCAATGAACTGGCCCAGAACCATCACGTTCACCTGAACCATCTGCATAGTTGTTTTCAGCCTGAAGTGGCTACAGCATGAGAAACTGAAAAAGAAATAACTGCACATCCACAAAATTACTGTAACTCACCATCTGCATTAAAATGATCCTTTTGTGGGGTTGGGAACAGTGGTTAGTAAGAAAGTGGTAGAGTGTTTTATTCATTGATAAGTGCCATTGTGCCCTAGCAGTTCTGATTGAAGCCAATGTATTCATAGACTTTATGACAAACACTGTGTTTTTAATGTTGTTTTTAAGGTTAAACTGTTGTGCCTACCAGTAGTATAGTGGAAGTTCCTTCATGCCATTCTAGTGCATCCAATAGCGATCTGTCCAAAGGCTGATTGGGTCTATATGTCCATAACACCAGGTTAACACTACTGAAGTTCATATCTGATCCTAGCTTATTAAAGTTTTCTTTTTGACAGTGCATCGTGTTTTATATTTAAAACCTATCATAATTCTTTGATCTGTATAAATGTTTACATTTCTTGTGGTTTTATATCTACAGTATATGAGATTAAATCCATTGCTTCAAGTCATCAAGCCATCCAGTCAAGTCAAGTCAATCAGATAACTCAGAATGTTTTATTGTAAACATATATTGAAAGATCTCCAATGTATAATTTGCAAGACACATACAGTAAGGTATGATTATAACAAAAATGAATAATTTGTGTCTTGTTTAAAGATCATAGTGCTTGGATATTTAATAGACTGTATCAGGCAGGTGTATCATTAGTACTCATGAGCTCATTTTACTAAAGTGTATTTAGCCTTTAGTAAAGCCTTTGGTTTTATAGCTTCATACTGTGCAGCCCTGGGTGGTGAGCATGATCAGTGACTGTCTTATCAGCAGATTACATTAGACTACTGTTTGTCACGCAGAAATCAATACACTCTCCTGTCTGACTGGTGCCTGTTCTGTGAATATCAATTTATTGGAATTATCTCACTTACACTGCTAAGACCTTTTTTCATTTTTTTTCTAAATTATTAAAGGAAAATAACGTCTAAATTTAAAAAAACATTTAAGTAATATACTGTATATACTGATTCTTAATTTGTTCCTTCAACATTGCACATTGAAATTCTCTCTATCATTTTAAGCAAGTGTGCAAAGAATAGTGAAACCGAAATGTGCATATTCCTTTAATTAATATCACTTTTGCTTTTTTATCCATATGGAAATTGACTGTATTTTAAATAACATTAATGAAGAAAATGCAGTGTCCATATGCAGTGTTGGGGAAGCTTATTTTTGCAAGATAATCTATTACAGTTACTAGTGTATGGCATTACCTTTTAAAATTAGCAAGAAATTGAAGAAAATAATTTTAAAATGTCAGCACTGTACAGTGATCTATGAAGTGTGTATACAGTTAGTATGTAAAGAAATATTTCTTTTAAGAAATATATAACAACAGAAAAAGAAAAGGCAGTGTTATACCTAGTTTATTTATATTATAATGAATTTCCCCAAACCTCCTATTAATTATTATGCTTAATACAGGTGCAGAAATGTAAGTACAGATTTATAAAACATTTAATTTAAATAATTGCATGAAATGTCTTGTATAACAAGTATAAAAGTTTCTTTAAAAGTTTTGAAAATAGTGCATAAGACGCCAAGGCCCCAGCACATACTGTGTATGCTGATAGCACCACAAATGATTTTTGGCTTAAATGTATTCATTATAGATTTTACAAAATGGTTTTAATTATCACACAGAAAAACACTGTTATTTCCACAACTGACAACAATTATATTAAATTGCAAAATGGTAGCACACCATTTGATTAAAACTGTTTTATGTACAAGTTGTAAAAGATACTGTACATAGAGAAAGTAAACTAGCACATTCCATCAACAATGTTACTGAAAATGCAAATTTTACAATATGGGGTTTTTAATTTACGCATGTTTCTATAAATGTGATCTCAAGAATCTGAAGGATTTTACATGTTGTAGTCTAATTCCTCAGAAACTGTTTAAGCATTGTTCAGTAGGTGGAATGAAGTAAATATTAGCAGTTAAGTTCATGCTGAACCATGAAGGATGGGGAGGTGTATTGCTTTTACTAGTTAAGTTACTAGTTTTACTTAGATTTTTTTACAATGAGAATAAAAGTTCATTAGTAAGATTTATAGTCACACTTTGTACATGTCTACATTTAGGAAGAATTCATGCTCTTTATGAAAAATACATAGTTTAGTTTTAATAAGCATTTTAGTTTTTTTTATTTTCTTATACTGTTAATATTGAAGTTGATTGAAGTCATGTTTTGCAGATCATCTATATTCTTAATAACTTAGAACGAAAACTTAAGAAAAATATAATTATTATTATTTTGCAGCATTATACCGTCATTTGTACATTACTCATTAATAAGTAGAACCTATTGATCATATTAGAGTCATTGAACAAGCTACTGTGTGTGTATTTGAGTCTTTTTGTGCATCAGTCATTGATGGATTACTTAATATTTCTTCTTTAACATTTATTTACTTTGCCTGTAGGTGATATGTATAGTGCACGTTTTAAAACAGGCATGCAATATAATAATTAAGCACCAACAGAAAAAGAAAAAACGGTGTTATAGCTAGTTAATATGTACCATAATAGTGAAGAAGTCATTTTGTGGAGAAAAAAAACTATTTTATTGTTTTTTTATAGTTAAACATTATTAACCTGATTCAAAACTAGAAAAAGAAAGAGTCTTCATTTAATAATTAGCCTTTTTCTTGATATTTTGTATTCCAATAGCAGATCAATATTAGAAGAGGGCAGTAACATTTGTCAAGTTACAGAGTGGAGACCCAAGGACAGATTATTTGAACTAAACTCCGATCACTATTACAAGAGAAATAAATGCTCAAAAAAATTTTAAAGTAATGCATTTGTATGATTAGATAATTTTGTTTGAAAATTTGCAGACAGAACCTATGTTTCGTTAATTGGCAGGATAATTTTCAAAGCCCCTGCAGTGAAAAAAATCAGCAGCACTGCAGATCTTAAAATAAAATATATCTAATGAACATATCAAGGGACTGCCACAGCCCTTGTGGGCAAATTCACACAAAACCAGGAAGAAAGGGAATTTCACAGCGGAAAGAGAAAGTGAATCAAGCAACCAACTGAGGCCCCACCTAAAGAAGAGGAAAGAGATTGCAGGTATTAGTTCATTTATCACCTCAAACTCTTGAAGGCAGACAGAGCAGAAAATCTATTCCTCTCACTTTTGAACAATATTCTCTCCATCTTTGTCATCTGCACCTGCTGAAATCACTGCAAAAGCAGGTGAGAAATTGAAATGTCAGCTTCAGGCTTGTATGGAACGAGTCCTCATTGAATGCAAGGATGGCAAACAATGTGCTCAAAGGAACATTCTTTTTCCTTAGCATTCCCTGTCAAGCTAATGGGAGAATCAAAACACTATGATAACAGCTTATGACGAGAAAGGAGCATAATATAGTTCAATATGTTGAAGTGACAAAAGACGATGTTGACTTTATAAAAATTGCCATAGCAATCAAACCTCACAGGGTCCAGTTAATTGTACGCATACTGTACGCTGATTTATGGGTTCGATTTCATACAACCATTTATTTTGTTTTCCTTCTGTCTCTTGACAAGTGGATTCACAGGAAAGTCATTCGTTAACATTTACTTTAGCTGACTAAACCGAAGATACATTTTCGGTTCTTCGTAATGCATTTTTATTTTTCAATTTATCCTTACATGCCAAAGGTATGTAAATCAGAATCAATTAAAATATAGTTAAGAAATGTCATAGTTTCTTAGATTCATAGATGTTGTTTTTTTCTTTTTCAGTGCAATTACATGATCTCAGCAGAGAACACTGTATGTTAATCTGGCAATGTTTTTTAAGTTTAAAAAATATATTTTAGAATTACTATTTTGTTGAATACGGAAATTATTACTTAATTCTAAAAAAGAAGACTTTTCCAAAATGTATGTATGTATTAAATTACAAAATAAAACACAAAAACGTATGTTCTAAGTATGCTTCATAACTTTTATTATTACAATTGTTGTTAAGAAGGGGTTACTTTTACATTATAATGGCTGGCAAATAAAATAAAGTATTTGGATTAAATTTATTCTTACTGTGTTGTTTGCTTAATTGATTATTATATTATTAAATATAATGTAAATAGTAGCAAACCAATGTGTAGTTCTGGACAAATAAACAGCAGATCTTTTTAAAACTGATCTGTTTTCGAGCAGGTCAGGCTGTTTTGACAGATTTAGATGCTTTAGCACTTAAATGAAATGCTTCCTACAAAACAGTTAGCCTTGGTACTGTATTTTATGTCATGGGCACATTTTTTTACAAGCACATGCAGTACTGTTTCTCATGTGTAATTTCCACTTTCTAAATTTCAGTTAAACAAGGCAGATGAACAGCTTGATTCAGATATTTTTAAGTTTTGAAAAAGGTTTTCTAAGTTCATTTAGAAAAAAAAGTAACCTGACATTTCAAACTAATAAACTGGAAATTACTGTATGACACTACTGTTGATAATTAGTAACCAAACTGGATTAGTAATAACAAAAAAAGAATGGTTCTAAATGAGAGGAGGTCATCTTTCTTATCTTTTACTGTAGGTTACTACCTAAGCCAATCTAAACATTGCTAAAGTCATTTCTTGAAGGATGCCAGACTTACAGGCTTCAATCCATCTACATTTGAACCCTGTTCCAGATAACCAATAATGTTTCTTCTACTATTAGATTGTGGCTCAGAAAAACAGGTTTATAATGATTCAGAAATAAATCATATAACATATACTGTACATCTTAAAATGGTGGCTTAACCAATGATAGAGCATCCAAACAGCTAGATTACATCTGTGAACATTCCAGGTCCTCCTTGCTAAAATGCATTCACTGGAGACAAATCTAGAGGACATGAGAGAGGCAGAAACAGGCAAATCTCACATTCATGGAGTTATGATTCCCTAATCTAGAAAGCTCAAGGTGGCAACACCACCATTACAGTTAATGAAGTTCAAACACCAGTTACAACTTTCGTATGAACCTGCGTGACTACAAACAGAAGACAAATAGAAATGCTGGCTACTGGAGACTATTCTCTGGAAATTTGCATGAGAGAAATACAGTACTGTACATCAAAAACCTTTAGTCAAGAACATTATGCTGCCTCTGTGGAACATAACAGCCTGACCTCATCCAAAGAGTTGACAGACACTGAACGAAAGTTTTTGTTGTTGGTGTTGTTTTTGTTCATTTTAGGAAAAGCCAATATCAACAAATGGTTGAGGAACTGGTGTGCTGAAGAAGGCTTCATCAACCTCAGAAAACCTTATTATGGCAAAACAGTACAGATGTAATGACTTATATCTGGACAACATGAGCATCTGTTAGTTTGTAGCAAGCATATACTAGGAAAAGCAAAAACATTTAAACTAGAATGGAAGGGGGGAGACTCCAAAGAAACGCTGCATCACAGTTACACATTATGCGTTAAGTCAAAAGAGACAAAATGTCGACAAACCAGGCATTTGAGAATTATTAACATACCTTTTATCCATCCGTTTTCTATCTGCTTCTTCCAATTCAGGGTCACTGAGGAGCTGGATCCTATCTTATATGAAGATAGCACCCCAGCTATAGAATTTAACCCAGGCTCCAGCAAGGCAGCAAAGCTAACAACTCCGCCACCGTGCCACCCTATTAATATACTGTACTTGTTTGTATAATATTTACGTAAGCAAAAAGTTAAAAGGCAATGAACAAAAGTTAACATCTTCATAATACATTTTGGAATACACTTACAGTACTCTCCTTCTTTTTAAAGTCCATTATAATATTCACGATCTGCTTCAGTCTTCATGGTCCAAGTTATGCCTCTGTTTTTATGATGTGGAAAACCTGGTACTAGCCATCATCTGAGGTGCACCTCTGAATACCCCCATCTACACAGCCCAAACAAACATCACACCCATTCTGACGAAAAGCCATCCTATGTACAGTACATGAAGGAGTGTCATGTACTTTTCATGAAAACTTATGGAAGTGATAAAACTATAAAAGTTATAGATGTAGAATGGTAACAAAGGATAGAAGGCCATTTGGTATGTTCAACATTATAGAAATGAGAGTTCTTTGGTAACGTTTAAACAGTATATTATAATTTGTCCTGGGATCCATCCAGGGAGCTGCATCCTGTCTTGTCAAGCAATAGTTGCAAGGCAGACCACACCTTGGAGACAGTCCATCACAGGACACTCACTGACACAAACATGCACACACTCACACCAGTGCATATTTTCCCAGCAGCCAATTAACCTACCAGTATATCTTGGGAGTGTGGGAGGAAACTTGAGCACACGGAAGAAACCCATGCAAACACAGGGAAAACATACAAGTTCCACACCGATACTGTAGCACCCCAGGACCAGAATTGAACCCAGGGCCTCAGTGCTGCAAGGGAACAATGCTAAACACTGCGCCACCATGGCACCTTTAGTGCTGTGATATGGGTGGCAATTATGTGCTTGAATATTCATTCAAAATTTGTGTTGTGAGTTTTTTGTATTTGTTTTCCTTGTTAAAGGGTAAAAGCTGCAGCTTGCTTTAAATGCTCTGCTCCAGCTCTTCTCTCTTTCAGAGCAGAGAGGGAGCTAGACATTTAGTTTTGTTAAGCAGGGAAAATATGTGTAAGCTATTATAGTATTTTTCAATGCAAGTCAGTCAAATTACTGTTTTCAACCGTATTTACTATATTAATCTATCTAATAATTACAGAAATAGTAGTGCTCAGCAAAGGAAAATATACTGTCAATCAAAGCTGAATCATTTTAACTATGGTTGAATAATTTCTGAAAAATAATGTATGTTTTTAAAATATTATAGATCTATCTCAAAGAAAAAACATCTAAACTATAACATGCCAGAGAGAAGCATATATTTTATATTAATAAATATTAACCTTGTTACTATGTAAACATGTACAGTAATGATGTTATTTGCTTCGGCGATTGTGTTAAACAATATCAAGAATTAAAAGATTAAAAAGTATCAAACAAAATTAATGAACTGCCACTACCATTCAATATGTAGAAATCTGAAATCTCATGAAAATGGCCACTTCAAAGATTACAACTAAAGGAGCAGGACTTTAAATAAAATAATTTACACTGCACCATCTAGTGGTTCCAGCAACTGCAGCATAGCTAGGACAGGTTATTAACCAGCAGTTTGAAGCTTGACCCCTATCCTTAATGGAAATATTAAATTCTGAAGGTCAGTTTTCAAAATGGATTCGTTTATTTAGGTCAATAAAAGCACTGAGCATTGAAAAACAGCCTCCAAAGATCTTGGTATTTATAATGTCAAAAGGTCTTTTTTTCTGAAGATATATTTCAAAAAGGATCACCACATATTGATTTTTTCATATCCTTATAAATTAATACGAATCATATTTCTATGGCATTTTAGTTACACAAAAAATGCCACAGGACACTTTTCAAGACACTGTAAAAGAAATACAAGTTACACATATATACATATCGTACAGTCATTTTGCCATCCACTTGATTGCAAATTGTAAATCCTGGTAGAAAATGAACTAACACAATTGTTGTTTAATGCTATCATTAGTTATTCAATTCAAGAAATTGTAAATTTGTGCTTATTGAAGGAAAAACCATTGCATTTCTTACACACCACCCTTAAGTGAAAGAAGTGTATAAATATTCCAGATTCTAATTTGAATTTATATAGTTTGACACACAAGAGATGATGCCTGTATATTAACTGGAAAATAATACCTGTAAGATACTCTGTCTTTAAATAAAACCTCTATTGACCTCTATTTTACAATTTTATTAAATCTGGCAGTTTTTAAGTACCCTATAAAACAATGTTTTGTCATTCAAAAATAGTATCTCTACTTCTTTTTAGTTTGCAATAAAATCCATGCATTTCCAAACTGCTTTATTTATCAACTAGAGAGTTGTGGAGAGCCAGGGCCTATCCCAGCAAGCAATGGGCACAAAGCAGAATTGCCATATTCTACATCATATAAAGTCTACAATCTTTGTTTTATATGTTTAATATGAGCTTTTTAATATGTTTAATATGTATTTCTCTGCCCTGCAATTTGTAATTTATTTGCAGAACATACAGTATGTACTTTAGGAAATAAAAATAGTCATATATTAAAAACATCTCTAAAGTACACCAAAGGCTATCAGTAGAAAGCACTGTGGAAATTACATCAAATCAACAGTTACATCAAATCCTACTAAGAAAACATACTGTAGCCATATTCTACTAATTCTATACCTCAAGTTAATACTGTAATTATTACTCCTTGTAACTAAGTGTCAAAGGCTGCAAATGTCTGTTAGGACCTACATTAAAGACAACAAGAGATGTGAACATTTTGAATACTGGATACAGAAAATCAGAAAAGCAATCAACAATAGATGATTGGTCAAATTGACATGAATTAAGGAATAATGAGTAAAGTGTATAGAGCAAAGGGGAAAAATGTGAAGAGAAAAACTGGCAAAATTTGCCCCGGACGTTATTTCATGAGTAATAACAACACCCAAGAATTAGAAGCATTTGAGGATGTTTATTGAGTACTTATGTATGGTGAGATTTGGTTTAACCTGCCTGTCTGAGGTTTAGCACCCTGGCTATAGGACAAGGAGGCTGGGTGCCCCATGCAGAGTGAGTTAACCAATAGCCACAGATGTGAAAATTTAGTAAATGATAAATAAATCAGGCAAAAAGTGAAAAGAAGGATTTGCATGCAAGACATATATGTAGTTTACAAAAATGATGCTGCTTTGTAAAATAACAGCTGGGACAAAAGCTACTTGGTTCTAAACATCCCTCCCAAACCTCTGTTTAGAATTTCTATACAGAGATAGTAAAACATGTAGACGATGATTTTTAACACACATAGAAAAATAGGAGGTTCATTTGCAAAGAAATGATTGTATTACATTTTTAAGATTATGTAACATTTTCAAGGAGGCAATGTATGTTTTGTTTTCCATTACCATGGCCATTCTACGTGCACTAACACACTGAGACGCAGATTAAATCAGTTGATAATTGACAGGGTTTTTCATCCAAAAGGATTTCAAAAGCAATTTACGTACAGGAGATGTCTCATTTCATTCACCACTGAAGTGCAACACCTACCTGAGTCTTGTGGAGCAGCCATTATGCACCAGCAGTTCAGATACAGAGGTGAGGAAGCACTTCACCAATTAAATTAAGGGGGGAAATTAGGGACGACAGATTACGGTATGTTACAGTAAATACAATGCTGATTTTAGTCAGGTCATTGGAGTAAACGCCTATGTTACAGAGCCAAGGAGTCTTTAATGACCAAGTGTTCAGGGCTTCATCTTAACGGCTCTTCTGAAGGACACCAGTGTCCCGGTCACTATGCTAGGGCAATGGTTTGGAAATTGTAGTGCAGAGGGAGGAGTGCCACCTACTGGTTCATCAACACAATCAAGGATCTGAATTAAATGCCACAAGGGCACATTTCTGTTACATTTTGTTTTGTGAAGGCTGAATATTTCATTCTAAGTAAGAATATATTTTTCTGTCTTTACAAGCTAAACACAAAAAACATGAAATATCCAGTTAAAATAATATTATAATCTGCTTTGTAGTACATTGTTGGTGGATAATATCATTTATATAATAATTCTCAGTCTAGTAATTTTTGCTAAAGTTGAATTTTGTTACTGTTGAATAAAATTAACAAGCTGAATGGCTTTAATACCAAAATCATCAGAATCAAGCCTTACATGTTGCTACTATTTAGAAAATGAGCAAGATGAGGCAACAGGAAGTTCATTCATCACTATATTTCACGGACAAAACAATTCATTTACTGCTCCAAAAACTAATTTTGTTTCATGTCAATGAGATTCTGAAGGCAATGCCAATTTTGTAAATGTGTTGATGTTGATTCTTTCACTTTTTCAGTGGTGCATCCTAGTATTTAGAAGATAGAACTATATTGCATGCCTCAGTCGATTAATGGGATTTGTTTTAAGACATCATGGTTTAGTTTCCAGAATCCATATAAAGAGTTTGATATCTGTTTTTCACAGATAGCATAGTCCATTAAAAATAATTTATTCAAAGGTCTGGATAAACCTACTGTATTTTTAACCCTTGATTTTTTTTTTGGTTTGATGTCTCTTTAAATCCAGGTTTATCCAGCACAACACATACTGTAAGCATGTAAAACTGCAAATGGTCAATAAATTATCCAGGTTTATTCATATTCTGCGATCTGTGATCTGAGATTTTGATGGACTATCGATATACCTTATACTTAAATGGGCAAAGATAACACCTCTTGATGGGATCAATTGTTATAAAAATGTTTGTTAACATTAACCAATGAATTAATGATCCTGGCTTCCAGTTATTGTTCCCTGCCATTATTGAATTTTTCTTCATGGTTTTAGGCCATTAAATTTGCCCCTAATTTCAAATGTATTGGCCAGAATCATAATTTATTGGTATGGGCTTTTATTTAACAGGAAACACCTTTTAGTGGTCCCCTTCTGGACTACCTGATTTGATTACAGCAGGTGGGTGCATAAGCCTGTGGTTTCAATTTTGTACATTATGTCTGGCTGCATGACAAGGATGGCTTAGTGTAGAGGCTTTGTACCCAGGCTTTTTTTATTCCTATTTGTGCAGTTCTAAAATGTGAAATCACAGGTGTTCTTTACTGCAGTCAAATGGAGACTGCATTAGCAGGTGCTGCTAGAGGACCTTGCCCACTACCTTCAGGAAATGCCAGTAGTTGATTGCAGACCAACTGGGAAGACCTATGAGATCTTATTAGAATACACAAAAGCAACCAACCTGTAATTAAATTACAGTTAAACACAGATGTTTTTTGTTCAGCAGGTGGTCCTTTAACCTTTATGATATCAGGCTGCTTGTGTTCAGACAAATTGTGTGCTTTCTCGTGCTTTCTATTACATGGAAATAGCAATGAGCATGTTTGCTTTTTGTCTTGATTGGTTTTCATGTACAGCATATGCAGTGAATTTCACATGAGCATATACTGTACCACGGAGAAAAAAAAACTGAGTATTTTTTATTCGATTGATAAAAATAAAAATGTTGTTTGAAATTGGTCATTGGTCATAGCATGCAGTTGGTACTGTGCTATAATGTGATTCATATGACATTTCAAGCTTATTTCAGACATGGATAAAAGTAAATACATGATAATAATAAACACATTATTCTGAATTCCATGCTATTTTAATAGTCAAAAATAATAATTAAACTCTGGTTAAGTCTACTGGTGCTATTCCCATTTATAGTCCAATACATAAATGGAATAATTATTTTTAAATTGCATCTACTTGCATAATCATTATCACAAACTGGTTTGCATAATATCAGATATTAAATTTAATAATAAATACAGTTAAGAAAAAAACATCTTAGTGCTCCTTTTCCCCGATTTCCTGTCTAGACATTTGCAGTATATGTTGGTGTTACACAACCAGCTCGATTTTCTGTCCTCTATAATACTGGAAGCACCCTGAAGAGGATTATTTGACTTCTTCTGTTTCTAATTCTAGTAGATAGCTCTCAGAACCATTTCTAAAACATTCTGACCTTTAGTCAGAAATTGCAGTTATCCCTACATATATAGTAACCCTACATTCCGTTGAGGTATAAAAATAATTCTTGGGTTATATATTTTAAATATGACAAGAAGTCTATATCTACAAAAATAATTACTAGGCATTTTTTTACATACTCATGGATTTGCTGGTAGTATATTTTAATGGTAGATTATGGTTTATATGCGAGATAAGTGAATACTGCTCTCCCTCAATAAAAATAAATGTGAATATACTCGTTATCACTTGCTTGGTTCTTATGAATATGGAATAGCAGAAATCTGATGTTATATGCCGTACAGTACCATTCTATTTTTTATTTAACCTTTTCACTATAAGAGAGTTTCAAAAGAAACTGCAAACAAGTTAGAAATCTATCGTCTAGTTTAGCTCATTAGATATTCTCATGACCTTTTGTGGTGAAAAATGTGATAAAGTAAGAATCCATGCCTGTATTTCAAAGCCAAACATAATAAACATTTGTTTTGTCTCTGATTTAAGACAGTGAAACTGAATGTTTGGGACTGCATTTTAGATCAAGAAACCTTTGCAGAACTATTTACACTAACAGAATTCAAATAAATACAATACTGACCATTTGTAAATATTGAAAAAAACATGTAGAAAAGATGCTAATTGATTGATTGATCAGTCATTGAGAATTTGGATGTATGCAACAGGGGGATTATTAAAACAGTCATTGTATTCACTCTGATACTGTTTTTAAAGTATATCAAAGTCAAAAGAAAAAAATCATTGTCTTCTGTAGTTTTAAGAAAATAAAAAAAAAATTCAAGAATTTGCTGGAAAATCTGATTTAAACTTCATTTTGGAAACAGCATATTTTAGATTGTATACTGAAAAAGAATCCCAATTACACCCTGTTAAGAATTCATTTGCTGCGTTAAATACATGTTCCATTCATATAATTTTCCAAACATCTCTTTGTGGTCTCATGTACTCAAATAGCCTTAGATTAGCACAGAAGTCCCAAGAAGAAATTAATATGTTCTCCGGCAACCAATGTGTTTTCAAGTGTGAAAAATCACTTCCTTCTGTTCCATTAAGGAAAATTTCTCTCATAGCCATGACTGGGACATAGGTATTATGACTAATCTGTTGCATTCAGAGTTCACTATAGTAGACCCAATTGGGAGCAAATTTAGGAACTATGGTTTGTACCAGATATGATGATTGATGCTTAAAGTAAAAAATGGCCATGGCTGGGTTTTTGAATCAAAATCAAAATAACATTATTCTAGCATTCATCATAATACAACCAAGATTACCAATAACTTTGTTATTACTGCCAATAGATTCTATACAATATATGATATAAATCAACAGATTGGATTTCAATTTATCTGCCAGCTCCATCAATGAAGCTGGACGATTTGCGTCCATTCATCACGAGAGGATAAAATGTCTTCACCTTGAGCTGTATTCAGTTTTTTTAGGAGATCAGCAATCTGTTTGTATTATTTTTAGTACAATAACATAGCATGTACAATGTTAAAGCTTTCCTACTAATGCAATCTTGTAGAAAGAGACTGAGTTTAGAAAAGTGCCAGACATGACATACTGTATAAATAGAGAAATTGAATGAGAGATCTTATATTATAGTTATACATGAAGTTAGTTATTTACCTGATTGCGAGACTCGGTACGGAATCACTCAATAAATATTGCTTTGGATTTTAAAAAAAAATCTGATTTCTAATCTGATCATCCTGCTACCAAGTCAAGATAACCCATGCCTTTTCAAAACTGTTTTAAAATACTGTGGTTATACACAGTATGCTGTAGTGATCTGAACTCCTTATTAGCACCTTTTAATTTAATCACTATGCACTTTAATTCGATTTCTCCCTCCACCAAGCTTTCCCTATGCAAAGCTTAACTAATTGATTAATTGATTAGATAACATAATATGCTTAAAAGTCCTGTGTGATCTGTTCAGGCATGGTCTGAGGGTTAACAGGGTGAGCAGATTCTTTAAAAATACAAGGATAATTTGAATTTAGAGATAGGTAAGTTAAGAAATCAGAAAATGAATATATGCATGACCCTACCATATGCACACACTTACTGCCTCCTCCTCCTCCTGTATTGTTTGCAGATTGTTGGTACCTTGTTATACATTCCATTGTGTTTTAAAATGTGCTGTAAGAGCAATGATTATGCAAAAAAAAATGTTTTATCTTTTATAAATGCATAGCCACAGTTTAAGTTACTATTTTGCTTTTAAACATTGTATCAATTTTACTAAATGTAATTTATTTTAATTATATAAAACTTGTCTGGTTGATATGTTAATAATGTTATTAAAATATATTTTTGATGAACTACCAGAAAAGAAAACAATGTTCATTTTTGGCAGTACCCTCTATGGACCTGAATGTACAGTACTGGTTTACTCTATACACATTTATACAGTAAGTGTTTCAGTCTAATCCTCATACAATGTATTTGTAATTGTGTATCTAAAATAATATTTAAATGTCTTCTTTGCTCCTTAACAAATATCTACTTCCCTTCTGGAAATAGTATTCATTGCACTAATATACATATTGTATAAAGAAGTCAGATGTATTTTTCTATAACACTCTTCATAACTTAGCATTGCAGAACACTGGACAGAATTAAAAACCAAACACACACATTCACATAAAAAGTTCAACACTGATTAAAAGCACAATTGACTAAAATTATACATCTTAGACTCATTGTTTCAGCTTGGCTAATGTCACAATGGGATTTTATTAACAGGGAGCATACAGTAAAAGCACAACTCAAACTCTGGCTGTTTTAGGGGTTTAGAGAGTCATGTCTGCAGCTCTAATAGATCATACTGGAATATAGGGAATAAGTAGCTCCTTAAGATATAAAGAGCCTTGATTGGGTTTACATGTTAGTGAAGCTATTTTTAAATCAATTTAAAGATTCACATGCCATCAATATAATTATTTTAGAGCTACGATAATATGTTGGCAGTGCCTACTGTGGGAAAGTAGTTTTGTGCCTGCATTTTTAACATACAGTATTGAAAACTTCTCAGTTTGGTAGCAAACTATGAGTAGCAAAAAACAATCTGTGAGGTTACCAATGCATGTGTGAACATTACATATACTGTAGTACCTCAAGTGAAGCACAGGTTTCACTCAGTTTAGCTATATTTTTCGCTAAATTTTAGCAACAGAATTAAGTGCGACTCAAAATAAGTTTATTTCAATTATTTATGTGAGTACATGATACATTTGAGTTTCCATCAAACATACTATCAATGAGGTCACAATGTACTAATGCTATTTCTGATCCAATTAACAAAATCTTATTTTAATTAAATTAATTGTAACATATTTGTTGCAAACCATGTCTGCATTTCAGTTAATTACTTATCAAAAGTGTGAATGACTAACGCTGACTCTGGTGGAAGGGAATAAAAAAGTGAGCATAACAATGAAATGCAAGGTTATATTTTCTAATTATGTCATCTAAAACTACAAGATGTACACTGAAAAACACAGAACCAAGAACAAAACCCCAAGTTCCACCAAATAATACAGCAGCCATTTCAAAATTACATGTGTCCATTCAGATAAATTGATGCTGCTTTGAATCCAGGAAAGCCATCATGAGACTGCAAAGGATTTAACAAAATGCTGAATTCTATGAAATACGGATGAGAAATCTAACTAGTATTTTTTTCCTAAAATATATGCAAGAAAAAAGGTCATTTGTAACTCTCAACTCAAACTTATCTGCCTGACAACTGATCCAAATGACTTTAAAGCAAATTTCTTACTAGTAATTACTTACTATTGATTACTTGTAATATTATTATTCTAAAAATTCAATAGTACAATTTCTAAAATAGCAGCAGCACAAACTACAGCAGATGTGCGTTTTAAAAGTAATGTTCACAGCAGCTAATAGAACAGGATAGGCCAGCAATCCAGTAGGTCTAAAAGGTCAAAATTAAATTGGTTTGTAAAGACTTGGAACACATGTGCGTTTTGATCAATTAAGTAAGTTAATTAGGTCAATTAAGTCTAGAATGACAAACTATGGTCCTTAAGGACAAGGACTTGTGTTTTCATTTCAAATGATCACTGCCCTGTTTTAGTGGTCTAAATGAAATTGTTCCAAGTGTAGAAATTGATGTTTTAAGGTTGACCTATAAAACCCGCTCGACTGTGGCTCTCCAGAACCAGGATTGACTATCCCTGTTATAGATAGTAGAGACTTTTCTGAACTCTGTTAATGCAATTGGATACATCTTCTATGGAAGTTACAGACATGTGATTGTGAGTCTTTGCGGCCACCTGTAGTTGTAGCTACATTTGTGCTTCATTTTGCTTTCTGTAGGCCCCAGTGGCCAGCAATTGGTATTAATACTGAATGGTATTATTATTAATCTGGGAAGTCCACATACTGTAAGTATAAATCAAGGAATTATTTTTTTAATCAAGGAGATAAGCAGCCCCTGACTTACTCTGAGGCATTCAGTGTTGTAGATATTAGATATTACTGCTTCAGGGCATGTCCAACATCTCTCAGCCTTTGAAAATCTTTGATTTTCACTTAGATATTGAATGATCCCTAGTGACTGAATAAACTGTATTTCCTGGACTTTATAGTCACTCATGCATTTCTCAGGCATGTTGCATGCCTTGTCACTGGAAAACCATCATGTGAAAATGGAAGAGCTACTCTGTTTCTGCAATGAGACATTTTGTAACTTAACATGTAAACCAACAATTACTATTTTTAGCCCAAAATTACATACCAGGCAGATTGATATGTCACTTTGAAATTTTGGTGCTGTTGTCTACTTTTTTAGAGCAACACATGAAAAACAAGCCATCAGCATAACCATGTCATAAGCTTTGTTTTTGTCCCTGTTCAATTTCAGCAAGCTACAAACAATTCTGTTTTCACCCCCCTTGAGGTAAACTGTACAGAAACTGAGTGACAGCTTGCTCTCATCCTGAAGGAAAAACATTGTAACTGAATTAAAGTAAGAGTCCTCATTGTTCTTTTCAGATTTTATTTCATTCCCATAGGATCTGTAATCATATTCTGACAAATATGTATGGCTGAAATGTTTTAGAATCCTCTGTTCCTTTAAAGTGATGTAAGGTTTGTAGAAACAACAAAAAAAATTAAACATACTATTCTTTTCAAGAAAGAAATGACACATCTTGTAATTGTGGGCATATTAAATTCTCTCTTCAATTGCTCTTAAATTACTTGCTAGCCTTATGTCCACAGCCTCAAGTTTTAAAACATACAGTAGAAAGCTTACTTTTGGACATGTTTGTTGATTAATCATATGGTGAAAAGGAATTCGATCGCACTTCTTCACTGTATGGTTTGTTGACGTCGCATGATGGTTTCTGTGGAATTTAAGGGAGTAAATTCTGAATATAAATTCAGGCTGACAATTTCAGAAGAACGGGAATGAATAAATTTTAAGAGGTAACACCAGTTTGAAGATCATACCATCCACTGATCTCAGTGAATTACTCTTTGAATTTGATGGCAATTCTTTGTCTCACATTAATTCCAGTCCTGGAACTCTCATTTGTAATTACAATTTCAAAATTGTTTATAGTAGTAGAACGAAATGCACTTATGTAAAGCTACTATACACATTAAATTACATTTCATCCTTAATATGATGATAGCGTTTCTAATGTTTTTACCTTCCTTGAACATGTTTTAAAATTGTATTAAAATATATGTGGAATAATTATGGCATCCACTTGACATAAGGAGAAACAAGAGGTATTTTATTGCCATGGGAATGAGTCCCTTTAAGATTTCTGCTGTAATGTGCCTTGGAGATTGCCAAGGGGTGAAAATATTATTTAATAGAAATGTCTTTATTAAAGCAGCTGGAAATAATAAATAGAAATACAGTATACTGGCTTAGAAATCTATTTCAAAGCGTTCTAAGCATTTGCAATTTATTATCCAGTGTTACCTTGGGTATGTATTTTTAACATATAAAACATTCCAGGATATATGATTTGGTTAATCACCTGTTTTAGATTGTAGAGATAGCTACTATGTTAGGCTTGCTAACAGAGGTATCTTTGTAAGAATCTTCATCTATTTTAGAGAGCATGATCCTGTATACAATATCAAACTGCAGGCATTAAGGCTAACTGGGCTCCTGCAGAAGTGTGCTGTATTTATTTGATGCTACTGTATGTGTGCCTGGTATGGGACAGATATGAAAGCTCCATGGTTCCAGTTATAAGATGAAAGCCGGAAGCATGGAATGAAGTAAGACTTTGTCCCCACGTTCCTCCTAGTTGAACACCGGAGTACAATGGCAGTATAGGTTAAAACTGAACAGAGAGCCTTGCATTGTGAATACAAAGGCAAAATAAAGGATGATTCCTTTCTGAAGTAATATGTTGTATAAAGCCTTATATCTAGAATGGTATAGGCAATACAACAGCACAACTAATACAGTATGTTGTGAAAACAAAATGTACAGTGTACACACTACTTATGTGTATGCATTATTCACAGTTTGTTGAAATAAACAGGTTGTGTGATTTTGAAAGAAATCCTATCTGATTAAAAGTTCGAATTTAAAATGTAATTATTTTCTGGGCTGGCTGCTATTCTTAATTATCATGGAAAACAGGGAGATGATGAATTTTAAACTAGCTGTATGCTTGCATTCCCTGTCTTTGTTTCTGGTAAAAGGGTGTGGTTAAAAGCTAAGAAAGGAATGAGCTAATTAAATTTGCAGGCCTGAAATGTGAATTGGTAATAAATAGCAACATAACTGCAAAAGTGCTATTGCTGAATTGACCTATTTGGAATATTTGTAAGTCAGTTTAAAGTTATCTGACTACATTGACATGCATCAGATGTAAGGCTCTTGTCAGCCTGTTTCTATGGATACCTGGAAACATTAGGAAAGCATCCATCCAATCTGCTCAAAACAATCAAATCTGTTCCCCTGGCATTGCCACAAGACACACTAATTAAAAAGTCCTGTACCCGTATATTGTTTTCAGCAGGAAAACCCCCAGTTTTAACTTTTTCCTTTAATAAAAGTTTATTAGGTTAGACAACAGCTAATTTAGCAAAATATTATACATTTGATAAATTCGGCATATATAAAAATATTGGAGTTTAGCTAATATTATGTGTAAGAAGTCAGGCTCTAATTATGATGTAAAAACTGATGACTCAAAGCTGGATCAAAAAATCATAAAGACTTGATTTATTGTCTATCAATGTGGGAAAAGAACAAGGACCACTTTGACCTCTTAAGAGACTCACAGTCTTGTCTATAAGTCCTTGGCCTCTATTTCTCTACTGTTATGCTTATATCTGTGTTGTTTTCTGTAAAGAAGACTAACCTACACAGGCGAAATAAATATATATATATTTATATAAATAAATCACTTGCAGCTTTTATGCTACTTTTCACAGTAGACCTTGAGAAGCTGAAACATTTTTCAGTCAGCATTTCAGGTGCTACGCAGTAAACCATTGTTATCACAGAAAGCAAAATAATAAAGTTTAGGAATGTCACAATATTCAGCAAGATACTTTTCATATTTATTTTTTCAAAAATTAGAAAAATAAGTGGCATCCTTTAAATGTTTATGGCTCGTCATGAGCTTTGTGATAGTTGTTTGGAAACGTGTGATGTGCATTTGAGCAGTATACATATTTTTGTATTACAATATAGAATGGCATTTAAACTAGTTTATTATGCTGGTAGCAGGATATTGCTTGCTACTTGACAATCTAGATTCAGGGTCAGGGAAAGGAAGGAAGTTAATTGAACTGCTAGAAGGCACTGGATAAGCCTGGCTGTAATCCACATTGTCTACTCCAATGAATGAAGAGTAAGGATGTAAAGTCCAAGTATGCCTTACTATACTACTGAAATTTTCAAGACCCGCTTGAAAATTATTATAAATTGATTAAATAATTAATCTTCATTATTTTGTTGTTTTCTTTAAAAAAAAATCTAAATGTTTTTACATTATAAAACCTTCCCTCACTATTAAACACTAACATTAAGTGAAACCCTTCAAAGAAAGCCACTTGTAAAACTTACACCCATCTATTCATTTTCTAACCACTTACTCCTGATGAGGGCAGTGGTTTAGAAACAATGAAAATTAATATAGCATACCATAATTTTAAACTGAAGATATAAGAATGTAATAATAAAAAGAACATGTCCCTATCATTTGTAAAATAATTTACAGTCTGTGTGGATATAGGTATACTGAATGGCTGTAATGGAAAGACAGACTCCTATTTTTAAATAAAATGTAAAGCTGATGTACAGTACAATCCTTCTACAGGAGGAAAATACTAGACTGATAATTATTTTGACACCCTCCTGGTCATTTTATGAGCGTCAGAAACATAAAAATGAGATCAGTAATCCAGTGTCCAATGCAAAATCTATGTTAGGGTGACTGGGGAAAGGAGTTATGTTCTTTTCTACAGCGAGAGGAGAAGGATTTTTAAATACAGTATCTCTAACTAAGAAATACACACACGATGTGGTTGGTAGCACTCACCAAGCTGAATCTCCCATTACAAAGAGAGGGACAGAAACATCTTGGATGTTGTAGGGCTAGTATGAGTTATTTTCGATGGTTTCTCCTTATCCTTGAATCCCCTTCTGAAGAAAATGTGATTTACCAAGAAATGCTTGTTAAATCATGATTGTTTCTTGCAGGTTGTAGGCTACTTTGCAAAGTATCTTTTTAAAGGTCATATTCATTGAACAGGTGAAGACACAAATGATGATCTTGTGTTTCTTATAAACTTTCTTAGACATCATTAATGAGATTAAAAAAACTAAACAATGCAAAGACGGAACAGAAGTGTTTTTAGAAGAGCATTTCACATTTATTTACTGTAGTGGAAAACATGTTGAACAGTAAATTGTAAAATGTTGAACAGTAAACAGGCAGGAATTGCAAAATATTGAGATTGTTCAATATTGATATACACTGCTCTGGGTTATATAATCTATCAAGATCAATTTAAAAGTTATGGGAAACCATAATGTAGACATAATAGCACAGACCAAGAATGGGTTTGGCTTTAGGGTGTCAGGTCATCATGTCTAATAAGTGAGTATAAAATAAGTTGTAATGACAAACAATAAAATTGTCCTCACTGGTAGAGTTTACAGTATATCTGCTATTTCAATATAGGGTTCGTCTCCTTTTTATTTTCTCCGACTCCAGATCCTGGAGTTCTGTTATTGGAAGACATACAGTACCGTAGCAATTTCTCCAATGCAATTTGAAGACATACAAGAGGCTGCATTTATAAGATTGGATTAGTTTGTCTGACAGGAAATATGTAATTTGATGGTGCATGAAAATAAAATTCCCTTCCAGGTCTAATTTTTCATGGCATTTTTCATATAGCGTTTATTTGGCACTAATATCATGGCCCAAAATGAAAAATATACAAATTTAGTTTAACAGACTATTAGGATTGATTAGTAATTGCTTATGCCTTTGGCAGAAATAAATATCTGTATTTCTCAGAAAATTAAGTTGGAATGTATTTTGTGGGACTTCTTGCATGTTTTAATGGATATGTGATTGCAGCATTTATGTCTGTTTTGTTACAAAATGTTTTCTTTTCTCTATAATTAATTATTCTGTCAGAGGTGAAACAATGAAACAATGTTTTTATGCGTTCAATAATACCAAACCTTTAACACTCTATACTAATTTTTGTGAAATTAAACATTCAATTGAGTTTCTTCACCCAAGTACGAGATGTATCATCAATATAATTTATACTTTAAATACATATTTTTATAATTTTGTCTGTCATGATTTGAAAATGACTCAACCTCCTAACCACAGTCAGACCTTCAAAATTAAACTGCAATTTATTTGAAGAGAGACATATTTTCACAGTGTAACAAAACCTACCAATTAATAGCTTCAGACAATATACGTATGTGTGATTGAATGTCTCACATGCTGACTTCAGTTGGCAAGAATGATATTGCAAAAGAAGACTCTTGTGATGTAGTCAAATAGAAAATTTTAGTAATTGTTATCACATTAAATCTAATTGAGAACATGATATGCAAAATTATTAGTTATGTCATACGGGATGACTGTGAAGTTGGGAGATGGCTGTTCTTTCTGTCTTTTGTCAGCAGAAGTTTCTTGTGCACAGTAATTGCTCATGGGCAATTGAGTGATATCATAACACTTTGAAGTGATCATTCTCTGTTTTCATATGTTATTGATATTCACCTGTACAACGCAATGTTATGAAGAAACAAAACATAGCACTGAAGTTTTCAGAATGTTTTTTCAGAAGGCATTGTTAACCATGAATTTCAATTTAGATCACTGGCATGATAAACTTGTACTGTATGTACTGTACATAAATTCCCTTTATCTAGTTAAATCTTAATAATAATTGGTGGTATTTGACAGGTTTGTTTTATGCAAACATTGAACATAAATTATAGAACCACAATGAGCAGTGCAGGAGACCTGAGGGAGACCAACTGACAACTTTAATTTACTGATCCTGTTGTCATTAGCGAAAAGTAGGCGTTAAGGTGAGGAGAGGGTCAGGGCTAACATCTCTTTCTGTTGAATTTCTGCCCATAACGCAGGGATTATCCATCTTTCATCCAGTTTTGAAATAATAGAAGAATTTTGACTTTGGTGACATCTGCTGGTATTCGTTTTTCTTTTAAAAGCCAGATAAAGCACAAAAAAATCCTGTACCTTGAAAAATACAAGTCACAAGTGTTGAAAGGTACTGTAGATCATCTTTGTTTATCAAAATTTATCTTGAGAAATCTTGTTATTTATTAAATATATAATATAAAATACCATGTGGTTGTTCTCAAATGTACATAGTATGATATGTTAACATATCTTTCTGAAATGCTACTGTTACAAAAAACTGTATAACATCATTGAAGCAATATGACTAGCCTTCATATTTCTTACAACTGTTGGGTTTTACTACTTGAAGTAAGTCTTTCTTCCCAAGCAATGCCATTTTAACAAGTATCTTAGAAATTGTTGCATCAGCCCCCTGCTGACAGTGTGAAATTAAAGTGCATTGTTGCATAGGGACTGAACACATAATTACACTGATATGAAGGTCGAGTTCACATCCAAGTCAAAGCTGTTGCCAGGGATAAGGGGTAACATACAGTAGACTTTATTCCTCACCACCTACTCTTTTTGATAAGAAACTTTTTTTCCCATTCATGTCAGTACATATACAAAATTTACAGTATAACAGAAAAATAATATTGATTGTATTTTGTTTTTATGAGCCAAGTTTATATTCAGAATAGGTGGAAAAAGGATGGCATAAAAAACTAATTATATTCATTCATAGTATTTCATTTTGTATTGTTGTCAGATTGTTTCATTATTATACATTAGCTGACACAGTATAGTACATGATTCAACTTAATATTCAAACTGTTTTTTAATTCTACATATGCAAGTAAGATTTCTCACGTAGCACTAAAGTTCAAATGTGCACTAAAAACAGATTATTTCTACTGATGTGTACTGCATACATCTTAAAAGATTGTTGAAGCACCTGTGATTAACTCAATAACTTTATTTCTTTTAGTGAAAGCATAGGTATTGTACATCTACAGTAGCTGTGAGTCAAGCATGACTTACTGTACCACCAATGCAGCAATCAATTGGCTCATCAAAGTGTGTCCTGACTTCCTTGTTCATTTGGCAAGGTGCTCATCACTCAAAACCAGTGGTTTAAAGCCAATACAAGATATCAATAAAGACTATAATCAAAACCATATTATCTGGACTTATCTCTTTACTGACATGTTACTGTATTACTGCTATTCACTGCTTGTTATCAATTCTTTCTGCTTCTTCAGACACCTTGCTAGTGATTTTTCTTACTTTCCTCTCATTTAACTCAGCCATAAAGAGGGCGACAGTCCTTTTTGGGTGACAAACAGAAATGCTGATTGATTATGATAGATCAAAAGCAGCATAAAAAGTCATATAAATTAGGCATTAATTATTTATTAGTTATTTTGATCAAGATAAGAAAATTATGTAAATAAATAAGTCCATTAAGAACAATTTCTCACTTACAATGACAGCAACATTGTGATCTACTGTATGGTTCAATCATTCCCTGATTTTACTTAAACAGTTTTTTTTAATCCTTGTAGACCTTACATAAATAAAGACCAAACATAAATATTTGCATGTTATTTGGTATATTTGGTATTGAAAAAATAATTTGAAATCATTATAATCTCCCATTCTCATGTAAAAAGTAGGAATTTAATTTACTGAACAAAAATAAGAGACAGAAAAATTGGTTTTCTGTCATGTGGTTTCATGTTGTTTTAAATGCCACATGAAAGCATGCTATTAAATTGTAATTTGACAACAGGAAATCCGCCCTCCTAAATTATTTTTTATTCATTTGAATAAAACCTGAAAACATTTCAAATAATACAGATCAACCTTCCCAGTTTTAAAGTTTTCACATTTAGTGCCGATTATCAGAGACAAAGTGAATGGCTCTGCAATTCAAAATATCGAAAACTGCTCACTATCAAGCCTGACTGCCACTTTCAGTAAAACCAACCATGGCAATCTCCGTGACTTAGCTCAGCAGTCTTGGCCAGCTCTTCTGTGTATGTGAGGGAGCAAGCACCTACAGCTCAGTGGAGCTGAGCCCAGCAATTTCCATTCAGTGAACTGAATGACAGTTTCAGACCCCCAGAAATTAAGTGCTTTAAACTGTTTAGAAACCTCTATTATAGTGAGAAATTGATCGCAATATCTACGTGAAGAAATGGGGAGGTGTCTTCTAACTGTTTATCATCTATATACAGCACTTCTGAAATATTAATCAGGTCTGCCTAAAAATCTATATTTCAGAATGTAGGTATTTGGCATAGCACTATTGGCAAAGATCAATAACATGCAAAGTTTAAACCCTCATATTATTTAAGCATTGTACAAAGAAATTTGAAATGGTACATGAATGGTGGTTTGAGCTTTTTTTCTGCTAAATGTAATGAATTCAGATCCACAGAATAATGTTAATTTTTTTTTTTCAATTCAAGTGTGAAAGAAACTATTATGGATCCCCAGGTAACATCCACATTTCTCTACGAGCAAATTCATTTTAGTGCTTTGAAATTACCTGGTGTAGTGTAGGTGGAGCTGCAGCAATAAAGAATAACAGTGAACAACTAACAATTTATTACTCTCCTTTTCTAATGCAGACTAGCCATGTTCATCTTTAAAATAAATGAAATTTAGATTTTGAGTAAAGATGCAAAGCACAGCTGCCCTGTTCTCCCTGGATCAGTTACAATAAATAGCTGTGGCCTTTATATATTCATCTTATTGATTTTTTAATGATATGCACAGGAAAGTAATTTCCAGATCTTCACATTGTCAGAGTGACTAATCAGTTTTCTCAATGCAACTAATTCTACACCTCAAGGAAATAGTTATGCTAAAGATAGTCCCTGTTAAAATGTCCTAGAAATGGTTAGAGGTGAATTCTCTGCACAAATTCCCAGACTCAAATTAAATACTAGACTAGAATACTGAGATACATAAATGTATGTATCTCTGTTTGCCTGTCTATGTATGCTTCCTAGATGGTTCAGGAGAATTTTTATTAACTGAAGAAAAAGCACATTGTTGTTAATGTCATATTATAAGCAAGATGCTGGAATAGTGACTCGTGAATTAGTTTCTAGCCTGGGCACATATGTAGGAATCCAGCTTTTGCCCTAAGAGTGAGCTTAAACTTTTTTGTACAGTATATGATGAGCAAATTAAAACAACACCGCGAAATATCTTTGTTGCTAGCATGATTGTGGTAAATAACGAAGTTGTGAAAAAGGCACAGCTACAGTTGGCATAAAGTATAAAAGTTTGTACTGAGCACATTCCCCTTATATTTTCTTATTACACTGTATTAAGATCATTTCAGGTTTTCCTGACAATTCAAATCAACAGTTGTGGTTTTTCTTTCAGTCTATGAAATAGCTACAACTGTGTTTACAATACACTACAGAATAATTACTGTAGTATTTAGCAAACAGAAACAAAGCTGTCACACTCTATGGGAAAAGCAAAGTATTATTTCTAAATTGGCTGTCTGTATTACTGCACATTTGCACCATGACACAAGATGTTTTACTGTGTATGGTGTATGGTGTTATATTTTAAGTGTATTTATGTCATAATGCCCCATCAGTTTGAATTTACTAGGGTTTACAATTAAGTTTTAGCAGCATTCTCTAAAAACTATGTACAGTAATAGTGCAATTTCTAAATATCAGTAAAAAAAGCTCTCCTACTTGTTCAATGCTTAATGTTACAGTATAGATGTATGTACTTACTGGAAGAGAAAAAACAATAAATTCACATCAATTGTGTTACAGCATCTAGTGTATAGAGACAGTACTGACTGAGGTCTAGGTGAACATTTAAATTGGAGACTGATAAGCATACAAGGTACTCTATACCAAAGGATAGTTACTTCAAACAGAGGTTAAACTAAGGCTGTTTGATTTTTTTAAATAGGTTTTGAATTATTTCATCAATATTTCAGCTTTAACATACCCGAAGTATGTGATTAGTTTCACCTAACAGTCAGCTTGTGTAATACTTTACTGCATTAGTCTCTAGCTAAAATACCAACACATCAAGAAGGCACAATTTTAGCCACAAAAATTGTACCCTTCTGTAATTGTATATAGTTATGTCTTAGTATAAATGGTCCATATTTAATTGTTGCCTTTCATCTTTACCTGAAATGTAGATTAGTGGTTTGGTCCCATGTAACATAGGTTTGAATCCCAGATCATAATAATAATAATAATTGCTTACACTTATATAGCGCTTTTCTGGACACTCCACTCAAAGCGCTTTACAGGTAGTGGGGACTCCCTTTGACCACCACCAATGTGCAGCATCCACCTGGATGATGCGACAGCAGACATAGTGCGCCAGAACGCTCACCACACATCAGCTGTCAGTGGGGAGGAGAGCAGAGAGTAATGAAGCCAATTCATAGAGGAGGATTATTAGGAGGCCATGATTGGTATGGGCCAATGGGAAATTCGACCAGGACTTACACCCCTACTCTTTTCGAGAAACGCCCAGGGATTTTTAATGACCACAGATAGTCGGGACCTCGGTTTTACGTCTCATCCGAAGGACGGCACCTGTTTACAGTACAGTGTCCCCGTCACTATACTGGGGCATTAGGACCCACATGGACTGCAGGGTGAGCGTCCCCTGCTGGCCCCACTAACACCACTTCCAGCAGCAACCTTAGTTTTTCCCAGGAGGTCTCTCATCCAAGTACTGACCAGGCTCACACCTGCTTAGCTTCAATGGGTTGCCACTTGTGAGTTGCAGGGTGATATGGCTGCTGGCTATAAGCTGGCTATAAGCATAACATAAGCTGATGAGGTACTTATGTTGTAAAGTATGTTTGAGCAAAGGTATTGTCACGCTGGGGCTGACTGCGGAGGATTGGGATCCAATGCGGTGCTCTAGGAAGGGTAGGCACAAGACGTAGGCGAAGTCAGAGTAAACAGGCAGGGGTCCGAGTCCGGGAAGGCGTAGAAGAGGCGTTGTTGTAGAATCGGTAGGCGAAGGCGTAATCGAGGAAACAGGCTGGGGTCGGAGTCCGGGAAGGTGTTGAAGAAGCGTCGGAGTGGATTAAGAAGGCGGAGGCATAATCGAGGAGACAGGCAGGGATCGGAGTCCAAGAAGGCATTAAAGAGGCGTTGGAGTGGATTCAGAAGGTGGAGGCGTAATCGAGGAGACAGGCAGGGGTCAGGATCCGAGAAAGCGTTCTAGAGGCGAAGGTACGAAATCGAGTGGCTAAGACGTAGTCGGAAAAAGCAGGGTCATGGTCCAGGAGAGAAACAGTTGTATGGCGAAGGAGTTGGTCTAAGGTAAGCTCAGGGAGAGACTCTCAATCGTGAGCACTGACAGCAGGACTAACGAGGGTTTAAATAGAGCACTGATTGACGCATGCATGTTTGGTACGGGGAGAGCTCGTGGGAATCCGGGAGCGCTTGCCTGCATGAGGGAGATTCATGACAGGTATTTTATTCAGATGCCTCTGGAAAGTATGTCCTGCTACTGTATATAAATGTGTAATATACTAACCTCTTTTAATGTATCTTAACCAGCACCTGTTGTGCAGTTTTTTTTGTATTATTATACTAATCATTATTACACCTATGAATTATCTACATATGATTATATATTAATTGAGGTGGGAAGAAGCATGTTTATGAAATTAAGGTGTGACATTTTGGTTCAACAGGGAATGTAATTTATTAATATGATTCATTAAACATAATGTGTGTATAAAATGCTGAGATGTTCATTTATTTTTAGGAAGTTGGCTATATTGATCAATACATAGCTCTTTGGGATTTAAGAAAATAGTCTGGCTTGCTCACAGCCAAATGAAACAATAAATAAATGCAATGTAATGGAATCGAAACATGGTTTATAGATAATATATGTTACAAATTGGTTTTCCTTTCTTTGACTTTCATTATCACTTCAATATTAAGAAAATATTGCAAAGTGATTCAAAGTTTTGTTTTGTATGTTTTGTATCTTTTTGTTGAATAATATTCACATTAACAGAGATTTCAGCTGAAACCACCTGCTTCTGTTTGTAGTGCATTTAATTGGCAAACTTATGTATCATATGCACTATACTGTATGTCCCACAATGTTTGATATACAGTATAAGAAAAGCATAAAGGCTGGGAATAAGAAACTTTTGCTCAAACTATCAAGACTTCTTTGTTTCTTTAAATGTTAATGGAGCCATTAATACTATGGAGAGAGAAAAGTATTGAACTAAAATTGATTTTATACAGGTAGAAACCTCTGAAAAAGTGAGATTTATTGATTTTCCTTCCCTAGGCAAGTTTTCTAGATAACTCTTGGAGCTGATAAATGTTTCGAGCATTTCTCACTGATCCTATTCAATCAGTTTTGATTGGGTTCCTTGGTGCCTCATTAGAAAATAGAAATCTCAACACAGGCACACTTTGGAAAGTATGCAATGGGTATTATGTTTATACATTTGCCCCCTGACTTGCCTTTTTCTATACTTTGAAGGTATACTTTTTCTAGTTTTAGGAGCTGCCTGTATACATTTTCCATACACTGTATCTCCATACACTTTCAGGAAAATACCTACAGTAATTAAGTTTTAGTTTTGGGAATGCTGATAATTATCAAATAACCCAAGGATAAATATGTTTTTACTGTCAATTACTGTATATTCTTCACTATAATGTTTAATATAATCACCTAAACTTTCATAGTGTTCTGCCTTTCTGTTTGGTTGAAAAATGGAAACTTCTAAAGCGTCTTTGTTTTCCCTCCTAAAAATACACTAATGAACTGATGTACTTCTGTCTGAAACATTACATTGCAAAATGACCCTAATTCTATAACATACAGTGACATGATTATTTGTAGTAATAATAATTTGTAGGTTTCTTATGTAGGCATCCTCTCATGAGGCACCAATAAATGTAGGGGTTTTGTGCATTTACTGGGACAATTATCAATTGTATCAGTAAGTCACAAAATGATTCTTTGATGGCTATTAGAAGACCGACCCAGCTGGATACTAATACACGACAATACATTTATTAATACATAAAATGTGCATATAAACATAACAGATCTTATCGTGAGGGTTAGCAGAATACAAAAGGTATACATTCAATCACGAAGAGTTACAAACCAAGAGGGACATACATTCAGTATACCATTCATTTATACCGTTTCGTAAATGAACTTGGATTACAACTTCTACACTAGATACTCAAAAGCAAATACATCACTCATAGGAATTAAATTGATATCAACTGGTGTTGATGTAACAATTGAATACTCGAGCTGTAAAGTAGAAGGTTGAATACTCATCCAATCTGTGGGGATTCAGATCTCTCACGGACACAAAGGAACAGTGGCAGGCTGTTGCTGTGTCCAATCAGCGCTCTCTGGCCCGGTGCCAGCCTGTGCTGGTTCGACGTGAGAGAAGTGGGAGAGATTTCTGCTGTGGTGCGCTGCTGATGGTCTCTGAAGACCGGCTAGTTAGTTCTGGCTTACTAGCAGAGTTTGTGCACATGAGAAAAGTGACTGTGGGTCCAAGCAGGTCACACTCTTTAGACAGGAAGAAGACCGGTTAGTTCCTGATGTAGCGCTAGTCCTGAATCCTGAGATTCAACTGTCCACTGGGACTGACCTCGGATGGACCCTTTGGTTACACGCTGGCAACCTCCATTCTCAACTCTTAGAACAAAGTAAAGTCCTGACACTCGGACACACTGGCCATTACGTGATTGTCCGAGCTGAGTCTGAGAATGTCCAGGAGGAGCACTGGAGGAGCCCTGTGCTGCCTGTATTACCTGGACGAACTATGGTCGTTCATTGGTTGAAAGTTTCGTGGGCATTCGAGACCCACGTGGGGTTACCCTGCCCTACCAGTTCCTGATTGGCTGAGGATAAGTAACAATGCACTCTGACCTTAGGGTTGTAAACAACTTGGGATGAAACTCTCCCTTGGAATCTTCCAGACATTAAGGCGCCAGAGATTACCATTTATTACGGTGGCTGATGTGTCTCAGCATTGGGAGTTGTTCCTTATCAGGAAGCTCTATCAGCTAGAAAAACACCTTAAATGTGAACCAAATGGAATGGCCTCTCTGTATCCAGCACCACTGAGATGAGAGACAGAGAGACTGGCAAGGGAGCAGCAAACTTAATTCCTGTATTTTTAATAAACCTTGCCGCTACACTTATAAAACTGAAACTCTGAATTCAGAATTAGATACGTTGTTTTTGTAGGTTTTCTCAGTTTCATCTGCCCAGATCCTTGCCCACATACAGCATATTTCTGTCTTTTTGTACTTTTCCCTCAATTGTTCAATACCCCTTTAAGGGAAATCAATTTAATTAAAATTAAGTTCTTCTTAACTTTTTGTTCATGTGAGAACAACATATCTATAGCTTTAGAAAGTCTTTTTTCCAGATGCCTTCAGAGGCAAATTCACATTTAAAGACAACAATAATACATAGATTAAATGATTGTATGACAAGACCTTACAATCTATAGTGTTTAATAGATCTCCTGTGGCTTCAGTTCTAAGATTAAAAACTGGAAGGATTTTTTTTTAATAATGCTGTTTTCTGTCATCTGATCACACAACATGACCTTGAGCTCACACTTTAAACAAATATCTGGGCAGCAAATGTAATCATTCAGCCCAGTTAGTTTGCATTAGAAGTACCATACAAGGTAATTTGTCAGACTACACTGAATGTCTAAGGCTAAAGCTCAAAAACAGTATTGGTTGATAGGGTTTCTGCAGTATTGGAGGAGATTTATAATCATTGTTTTATGCTGCCTGCATAATGTATAAGCGTGGGGAATACACTAGTCATGCACTTTCATAAACAGCATTGAGAAAAATATGGGGCAAATACTAAATAAATGAATACTTAGCTTGTTTATATAAAGGCAGGGGTTCCATATGTGACCTAGGCAACAAGCCAAGTAAGAGACAACGTAAGCTGTTTTCCCATTTCAGTTCTAATTTATACAGTATGTAGTGCAGGGTGATCATCATTAAAACTGTTGATTAAAATACACCTATCCTTTTAACTTAGTTTGATCCGGTCTGATTCCACAGACATTTCAAGTACATTTGCCTTAAAACCATGGACTGCTTAGTCCTATTTCCATAACATTTAATATGGCAACTGTCAGTCACTCTGCATCTTCCCTAGTAAGCCTGAGTGTACAGTAAGGCATGAAGGGAAAATTATATGCAAAATGGAGATTAGCTGTGTTGATTTACCATCTGTTTCGTGATATGCTGAAAGCAAGCTGGAGATTGCTTTAGAGGCTAGGGTGTGGGTTGTGTCTTGATAGAGAAGATGATTTGTTAACTAAACAACAACATACCTCTGTGAATACAGCTACAACAAGATGTTATAGATGAAACAGAGTTTTCATAACTACAGGATGGTAAAAGAGTGCACCCAATGAATGTAGTTAAACATTAAGAAAGAATAAAAAATATGAAGGAGGGAATATATGGGGAATAAAAAATATGAAGAAGCAAAATGGAATCTTGTAAATTAGTAATTACATTAAATGTTGAAACTGTTTTTTACATAATAGGATTTTTTAGTATTCCATTTTACAAAACAAATAGCCATTTTAATTACAGCGATTATTCCTGTTGTTGTTATTATTTATTATTAATTGAACACATTTTAGAGTGTGGTTTCGAGTCCTTGATAATAAGTACAGCTCTATATACTACAGAACATAGTTCTTCTAAAAACTTCAAAACCTTCCGTGGTATATATATTAATTAAATTTGAAGTGTCATTTTGTAAGATTGCCATGCTAATAGATTTCCAGTTGTGGGAGTATGTCAGGTTCTCTGATGTTAGTGCCAAAGCATGTCTTCTTGAAGTTCCTAGAAAAAAGGGAATTTTTCATTTTGTTTTAACGCCACATTTTCTTGACTTGCCATCTGTGCTTGTTTGCAGTTTGGAACAGGGGATGTGTCCTGTTTAGGCTGCCTTCAACAGATCACCTCCAAAGCAGTTTTCTTCAAAGTCTCAAGGGTTGTAACAGATAAGTCACATCAATGTCTTTGAGGCAGAACTTCAGTGGTTTAGTATCTTCTTGTGAAATAAGATTTGTACATATTGAATGCAGTACAGGACTCTTAGAAAGCTTGCACCTTATTGTTGTGAAAACTAAATTGCTCTGGCTTTATTGATTTTAGGCTTTCTTAATGTAACAGGTATCATAGTGTAATATAACAGTATCTCAATCACTCCCCCAGCAGATAATTTGTCTTTTAACATGGCAGGTTTGACACTTTTTCAGGCTGTGCAGATCACAGGTACCTGTAACTAGTATCATTGGCTTTGAGTCTGTTACACTGACATAACCCTATGGTTGAAAACTCACGGAAACACATGACCAGTCTTTTGGCTCCCTAGAATTTACTAACATTCCTGTGCATGGTGTAGCTTCAGAGAAACAGGAAGATGAACTGGTTGAAAGAAAGAGATGGCTGCTTGATTCCCAGCTGCAAACAAGCCATTACTGCACTTGGAAGGTTGCCTGTGATTGTAGTTGAACCTAGCTTCTCACTGCACGCAACTCATGGGTGTCGCCATTCAGATAAAAAAGAATTATGCTTATCAAACGTTGAAGTTGCTGCAGACTTCAGAGTGGGAGGCTGTATCTAAGATAAATCAAAGGTCTGGTCACATTCAGTACATTCAGACATTTCTGAATATTTCTTTTGAAGTTTCATTTTCCAGCTCTTTGACGTAGGGGTGAGCTTTTATTAGTTAAATTAAAGAAATAATGCTTGTATTTATTAATACCGTGTCTTCAATAAACCATACTGTTTATACAATGGACTTGCGGAAGAAGCCCTTGTTCTCTGGAAGTTGATTTACAAAGACACATCTACTATAGGACTAATTATTATTACTCCAACTCTAACATAAAATATATCACAGCTAGACTAACATTGACATTATTTATTTAATGTAAAAATAAATATCAGGAACAAAAAGCTAGAAAAAAACATGTTTATTTCTCTGTAACAAAATACAATGATTGTTTCCCGCTCTAAGTCAAAATGTAATTGCAATAGTTGTTTTTATGGAAACACAGCTGTGACTCACACTGGCCCCTGTTTATGATTAGTGCCCTACTAATAGTATACAGTGTGTACTGTATATGCAATCTTGTAACAGTGTCCCAATGTAGGGTGCAATAAAAAAGGCCATTCCTAATACCATATACTATATGGCTCTTACAGTGCTTCCTGCTTTGAGTGGTATAAATTAGCCCATGTGTAAAATGTTACTGCTCTCAATTGTGCTGGCATTTGATAGAATGAAAGCGTTTTAGGCCTGAAGTGCCTGTCTAAATGCATTGTCCTCCTCTCATAGGAAGGAAGGGATGGGAAGCATGTAAGCATGCAGGAAATATCGTTCTTTGTATTCAATGGGCTACCCTACTTTAAAAGTCTATGCAAAACTTAAAAAATCGCTTTAAAACAAAACTGACATTCTGTTTTAATTACCCAGTACACATCTCTAAACCAAAATTCAAACACTGAAAAAATAAAGATAAATATGATGGATACTAGTATCCATATAGAAATAACAGCAATATCTGTACTATGTGAAAAGTAAAAAGCTACTAGGTACAGTATATGCAGGATAGAGAGATTATTTGTTGGGCAAGCTCAGTTCTGGACAAATGAATCAGTTCATACTTATTATGGAAATGTATTTCATAGTTGTAATTTGTTCTAACAAAAGAAAACCCTTTACATTTTTGTAGTGGTTAGGTGGATTAGAATACAGTAGTGAAGACTTTATCACTTTCTTACTAAGATATTAAATAAAATTGGTTTATTAATTATCACTACCAGAGGTCTGTCAATCCTAAATGGCATTCTGTGTTAACATTAGACCACCAAAAATCTTAAAGGGCTAATGTTGAGAAAATTACTTCATACGATTTTGAAGTTTCAAACTTTCAAGGTGAGGAAGTTGTCAAAGCATAAGCTTTCTTATAGCTCTCTTACAGTGGCTGCCTCATTAAGAATTCTGGGAAGAACATTCTGCAAGAATCTTAATTAGTGTGACTTTAACAAAAGACAGAGGATTCTGCCAGCTGCCAGCCATCACAAGGATTTCTCACTAATTAAAACACCTAGGAAGGTTATTAAAAAGTAATACCTAGTGTCTATTAGAACAATGGATCTTAAGTGCCTCAGAATTAAACTATATTGAAAAATATATATTGCATGTACTTTGGCGTAGCTCAATTTTAGACATGATATAATTTTATTGCTCAGCATTTACAGATCTCTTTTTAACTGGAAGAACCTTTTTTTTCTACAAGGGAGTGGAGACTTTTGTTAATTAAAATATAGGATTTTGATATTTGTTTAAGTCAAAATAATGTATAGGTATTATTGTTCACTGATAATATGCACCTGCATATTACAGCATTTACAGTACACAGAAAAATAAATAATTTGTCCAGATGAATGCTTTACAAAACTAAATACAGCAGTGATCAGTTACAGCTGTTTGATGATATACTGACCACCATGGACATTTATTTCTGCACATTACAAAATCTGTGGTAATAGTTACCGAAATTCTCAAACTGACCTACAAAGCAAATTAAAAAAACTAAATTGTACTGTAGTAAACTAAAAGTAATATAGTAATATTTTGCATGTGTCTTGTTTACTTTCCTATCATTTTATTATGATTGGTACATTTGTTTTTTAATGGCAAAGCTAGTAACTCTTGGATAGGTGCCTTCACAGGTTAACTGAATTCTTCTTTTACCCTTTGAGTTGCTAAATATATGCCAACAAGGCAGTTTAATTGGTGCAGCTTTAATTGATCAGCTTGTACGCATCAACGCATCATAGCAAAAAGGAAATAAATTGAACTTAACTGGTATGGTCTGTCAGGTTCCATGCTTTGTATACACAGTGTAGGGGAAGGAGACACTGAGGCCACTCTGTACAAGGGTGGGGGTAATGAGCTGAAAAAGCCCAAGAGAACAATTAACCCTAGCCAATCAAACCAACGTGAATGTCTTTGAGAGGGGGGGAACAGGGAAACACAAGCACCTGGCAAAAATCCATAAGAACACAGGAAGAACAGGCAAATTCCACATGAAAAGGAGTCCTTGGCTAAAATCAAGCCCAGTATGGTGAGGAGCTGTGAAGCAGAAGGGCTAACCACCACTCCACTGTGCCATGGCAATAACCTTGTGAAAATGTACTGCAGCAAACATGACACTTCCAGTATGATTTTATTGTGCTTCTGCTTATGCTATGCATTTATTTTACTCAATGTTTTCCATTGTATCTTACTCCTCTATAGTACTCTTTGCTTTATTCTGCCTTTATCATGATTCCTTGTGATTTCCCACACTACATTCTGATAAACCTTTGTAAAATGGAAGTTAACACTTAAATTAAGTGTCAAAGCAAATGAAACATCAGGAATAACTGCATTACAAAGCTCTCTTTATTTTTCCCACTGCGTGTACATTGCTGGAGTCACACACATTGGACAAGGATGGACTATGAATGGAAAACAATATTGAAATTATTTTACAAAGGCAAAATTGTAAAATTTGGGGGAGGTCATTTCCTTGTCAGTATTAAGACTCTCATGAGATGATGAGTTATGAAGTCAGAGTTACGGTGGCTTGTTGAGTCTAAGTGTTTACATCAAATATTTAATTAAACTACAGTTAACTGCACTTTTCACATGAGTTATCACAAAATAAGAGGAATGACCCAAGGGGACGCTGTGAGGAGGAGATGGGCTGCAGAAGGGATGCTAAAGACAAATGCGAAGGGAAGTGTTTGTGTTCGATATATAGCTAATTTCCATAATGATGGTGATTAGGAACAGCTGTCTGAGATTAACTTTCTGTTGTTATCCCTCTCATTAACATCAGTTAATAACTAGCATATACAGTAGTAAATGTACGTGTATCTATATGAAGAATGAGTCTGTAATGAGTATGAGACTGTAAATCCACATGTAAAAATGTCATGGTGACCTAATATGCCAAATTAGGTCAAATGATACATTTAACCAAGTGATTCCACTGTGATTATAGCCAAAGGAGAAAATGGACAAGCAACCATGGCTACCTAACATTTAATCTGCTCTTGTGTTTAACTGTTTTTAATACTATCCACCCATATATTTTCTAGCCACTTTTTCCAATACAGGGTCACAGGGTCACAATCAGTGCAAGGCGGGAAACACCAGTCCATCACACAGCACACAAGCACACGCACTCACGCCAGGGCTAGTTTTTCCAGGAGCCACTTAGTATGTCTTTTGGACTGAGGGATGAAACCGAAGCAGCCGACGGAAACCCACATGAACACAGGTACTGTACGATATAGAAATTCTGCAGATAGTATCCAAGGTCCAGGACTGAACCCAGGACTCCAGCTCTGCAAGACAGCAATGCTATTGTTACTCCTAATAAATGCATTTTAACATTAATTCAATGCGGTAACAAGTAAATGCTGAAGAAAATTACTCTAAAAACATCAGAAGCCAGTGCTTTATACTCACTCCTAATGGAAAATAATAATTTCTTAGGTTTCCTGTTATTCCATCCAACTAAAGCTGTAATTATGGATGTTTATTTATTACCAAATTATCCTTTTCATTGGAACCTTCACAATATGTTTCAGCTTTATTATTTTTATTTTCAAGTTTAAGGTTCAAGACCACTTAAAGGATTTAGTTTAGGAGAGCACTAATTAGTGACTGATTCTGTATTGTTTCAGGTTTAATTGATTGTTAAGGGATATCCTGTATAGTTATGCTCGAGGTAATTTGTTAAAATGTATTTAGAATGAAGTGTTGAATTCATGTTTGAGCTGTCAAGGCAAAGGAGGTGGCCTACTGTAGTACTGTGATAACACATGAAGCTATTAAATAAGCATCATATTTATTATACTCACTGATATAAGATATCACGGATACAGAAGTGTGATGGGTAAATATGACCATTTAGGGGCAAAACTCTATATGTTACAGTAAGAATATAAACAAGGGATTTCACATATTACCTAAAATAAGAAGTATTTTTGTGAAGTACCTGGTTAAAATGAATTAAAAAAATAAAATTTAATATTCCTATTGTTACATAGAGTACATTATACACAGATAATATAGAGATCTATGTTCATCTATATTAATACAGATAGGGTTTATATTCATCATGTAACCTTAAAATGTAAAAAAAAAAGATTAATTTTGCTTTGGAGTTTTTCCTTTTACTTTGGTATTTCAGTCAGCTGTTACAAAGGACACAACAGACACAAATCTATCTACTTTCTTCCATACACAGAAAAAGCCTTCGAGGCAGAGGTTTCAGTTTAGCACATTCATTACCTTTTAATTGCTTCTAAATTGCATTGTGACCTGTCACATCAATAGCTGAATCTGTCTAACAGAAACTATCAAAATTTAGGCATATGTGTTGTTGAAAGCTTAACTGTTGGCTATTGGATTCTGTTATTAGACTTTTCAAAAGGACACAGCACAAAGGACATATCCACATCGGAAGAGCTGTCAATAATATTAGCCTTGTTTTGGAAGTGTGCAGATATTGCTTGGCTTTAGAGTAAAAACAAAACATGGTCAGATTAAATCCCTTCTACAATAATTGAACACTCTTGTGTTCTTTACCTGAGGTTACTGGCAAGTGCTGATCCAAAGTTTACACTGACCTTCATTAAAGATGCAGAGGAAGTCGATTTAAAGTTTCAGGAAAATGTCCTAGCAGCATGTTAGTTACTAAAGAATCCAAGTTGGTGACACAGGAATGGAACAATACAAATTTGTGATGGAATTTTACAAGATAATAGGGTTGAAGAACAAATTGAAATGCAGTATAGATTAGTAGGCTAAGCCTTTTCATATTATTTCTGCAAAAGTGATACAGAGTAATATTCTGAATATTCTTTTACATGTACTATTCATAATAAGATACCATATGAATATGAATTAGTATGGCATTAATGAAATATCATTTACTAAGTATTAGTGTAATTATTTCTATATTTGATCTTTTTTTGTAATCCTGCATTTTTAAAAGGTGTCCCTGATAGACTAACAGAAATGTGATGTTGTTGCACAAGGAAAACTATATAGGCTATAAGAAATATCAAATATACTGTATATAAACAGGGCTGGCCCAGGTCCTAGGCAAACAAGGCAACTGCCTAGGGCCACGAGGCCACCAGAGGGCCCCTTCAATGTGCAACTCAATATATTATTAATGAGCAAGTTCAAATGAGACAAATTCCCTATAGTTGTTCTTTCTGTTGCTGCTGTGAATTATCCTAATGGAAGCCTGGTAAAAAAATGACCAATCATAATTGTGTATGTAATCTTTCTAAAGCACAGAAAATAATAAGCAGGATAAACGATCTCAGACCAGAGTTACGCCAAATCAAATTATTGTAATAATACGAAAGACTGTTAAGAGATTAAACAGCATGTAATTGACGTAAAACGCTTTGTTTTCCTTGCGATTTTTGCTGGTATTTCATTAAATGGGGGTATTGTGAATTCAACCTTTGGCCCTTTGGGTTGCAATCTCTCTCCCAGTGACAGTGGCAGAAGCGGAGAGAAGATTTTTGAAGCTCAGGTTATTTAAAACATACCTGAAATCCAAAATACAGTATAAGTAAATTGATTTGTAGTGCTTTACTGATCTCGCTTCCCTTCTTATTGAGACCTCTGTTATGTACTGTAACTTATGATTTGCTATATTTATGAACCAACAGAGGTCATGTTTATTGTTATTTATTGTTATTAATGTTCCTATTTATTACTATCAATGTTAAAATATTAAATGTGTGCTTCATGATCTTATTTATAAGTTATGTGTTCTTCAAAGCTGGTTGATAAACGTTTTTTGTTATATAATTACATTTATTTAATTGTTCTAAATAGTAAAAAAATGTTTGGTATGGGAGCTGATAGTAGAAGTATACTGTATGCACAAATCGTGATCTGAATGGGCCCCTTTCCAAGATCTTGCCTAGAGGCCCATGAAAGCTAGGGCCAGTGTCACGCCCCGTACACCTTGAGGGCACTCTACTCCTGTCTTTTTCATAGTTCCCTGTGATTATTCATGTCTTTCCGGTGTGTCATGTTGTGTAGCCTATTTACTTCCTGTGTCTGCTCTGCTCCTGGCTCAGCATTGAGGGTACAGATGTCGTGACCTCCACCTATTACCAGGTCGCCCCATGTCCATGGCCTCAGGGCATACAGTAGGTTTCTATATCAACAATGTCTGACCCCCTGAGCCCCAGCTAACCTCCGTGTTTACTGTTACGCACAGGATCTTTACTGCTCTCCTAGTCATTCCACTGCATGCCCCTTTCAACACCCGTGACAGCCAGACATGTATACATGTATTGTTTGACAAGACGTAATAATATATGATAGAATAGGCTGAATTAACTTCAAATGCATGAATGAATATTAACAATATGTTATTTATTGAGTTAAAACTAAAAAAATTAAGACTCCATAGTTGGACAATGAACCAATTATATCTGAATGAAAGTTCAACACAATTCCTCCCGTATTATTCAAATTTGCATCTCTCATGCAGTGGCTGCCAATTGTACTGCATTTAAAGGGTAAATGGTGCAGAGGAGAGAGGAGTAATGATCATTAATCCCTTGATAATAAGTAAAATTGACATTTAATGTAAAACAAATTTGAGATGATTTCCCTTTAAAATCCTGACATGTCCATAAACATGATTATTGATTGAAGAAAATTATTTTATTGTTCTTGTACCATGAATAAGAAACAAACCAACAGTAATTGCTGTACTGTATACAGCTAAACAAAAACAAAATAAATAGACCTAAAACAAGAAAGAAATTCAGAGAATCCCCTAGTATTAAGAGTGTTGCTGTAAGCAACCCTCTGGGCTGATGTAACTGCTGGTTGTGAAGTGCCTGGGTTATATCCCCCAGCACCTTTGTGATGAAATGGATGGTTGACTATCAAACCAGCATGCTACTTATTTGTGTAAGGTGAAATGAATTTGTCTGGTTAGGTTTTATCCATCCAAAATCCCTCAAAAATCCAACTAGCAAACTCAGGGACATGGACTTTGTCTTTGGTCCCCCTGGATTTAATAAAACCACAAACTGTTGTAACAGAAAGTTAATTGAATTTTCAAGAAACATTTGTAATGTGAAAACCCTGGTAATGCTGTGGAAGCATCACTTCTAACCCCAGGAGCCCAAGGACAAAATAAAAAAGCTTCCCCACTGTCTGTCTGTCACTTTGGGTGTAACTAGCAAGCCGATGCAGCAACACCATCTGGGCTGTTCTAATGCATTCTGGAATATACTGAACCATATCAATAGGAATTAACAATATTGGATCTCCCTGATTGGAAGAGTTCATTTATGTTATAAATTGTAATACTTCCGAGGATCAGGGATATTTGTAGGGAACTTTACAGGGAACTAACATTTTCACACTTTTTAGTTTAATTCCTTCAATTATTCTCAGGCCCATAAATATGGGAAAGTATCACTTAACACAGAGTAAAATGTAATGAGTTAAATTGTATTTTTATTTCCTGGGTTCAGATGTTTGATGAAGAAACATCATACTAATGGAAACCTGTGACAGGACATATTTAAATGAGACCAGAATACATAATCAGTTATTTTCTGGCTCTGCTAATATAATGTCAGTAAGATGGAAGGGACAATACAGTCCACAGAGTATCAAGAGAATTTTAAGAAGCTGAATTACTGTATCATATATCCCTGAAGACTTTCATACTCTGAAGGAGGAAATTACTACCATCAGGCTAACCATGCTTAGAGCTACAAAGATCAAAATGTAAGTGATTCTATGGTTGTCTGATAGTAATTGTTTAAAGGAGTTTTAAAATAAAGATTTCATTTGCTGAAATACAAACTCGGGTAACTTTTTTGCATTTTGTAATCCTTAATGTGCTAGCAAACTGAAATATCAAATAGAATTCATATTACCACGACTTTAGCAAAATGACAATCAGAAAATCTATCTAAGTTTTGGAGCATGTATATTTGTTCTGTTTCTTTATATTGTACATAAAGAAAGTATAGCCTATATAGTATATGCCAACAAAAAGAAAATATTCATGTTTCAATGCGGTAAACTGTTAGAATTGTCATATTTTCAAATCTGAATAGCTATATGATTTAATGCTTATATTAAAATGTTTAGTCAGACAATAAAAGAGGATAAAGAACTACATTTTTAAGACTTATTTTATTGAAATACTTCACAATTATTATCACATCTTCTGCAACAGGCCCTAAAATGAAACTTTGAGCACCACAATCTTTTAAAACTCCTTTGTGTCTCTGATGTATAGATATTTAATGCACTGACATAACAATCAGTATGAAACATTATTTAAAAACAACCAAAATAATAAAATAAAATGTACACACAACAGACACACTATTGTGTATTAAAATAAGAACATGTTGCAAGGTCTTTAAAAAAGAGGAGACCTTTCCATTATAATAGCTCATTAGGTGTTTGGTGGCTAATTTATTTAAGGATCTCATCCAGCATAATAACGAAGACATAATAAGTTAAATGAGCAATAAAAGCAATGTGCTTACTCCAGCAAACATCTTGAACTGTAAATATAAGCAAGGAGTAAATCATTTACATCATGGGCCATGATGTAAGCTTATAATATACTGTAGCAATGAATGTATACATATCCAAATCAAGTGTTACACATGTCTTTTGAATCATCCTTTATTATTTTTACAGTTATCCTTTTAAAAGGCAACACTTTATGTGATTTAAGATAAGATTTGCAGAAGGTATACCTTTTTAATTATTCATGAATTATTGTACTGCATCATAAAATAAAGTTGAAAACATGAAAGTATAAATACAGTACATAATATTACCTTCAATGAGAGAAGACACATTGTCAAATGAATCAGGTTTCAGATAGAAGTTCTGTTGCATGACCACAGTGACCGCAAATAAAAAATAAAACCCTTTCAACATTGAAAAAGAAAGCCTAATTTAAATCTTCCAAAGATATATAGTCATTATTTAGAAATAATTTTGTTTGAGTCCAGTGATATTTTCATCAACTAAATACATTATGTTAATAAGCACAACACTTAAACAGTATAAACACTGCAAATAAAAATGTACAAAACCCAGTACATATATGCCCTTTGAGTTTCTGTGCCCATGTAATTAATGAATGTCTAATAGACCCCTATGCACAAATGTGACAATGTGATAGGTTGCTAAAAGTAATTTAAACTTGTCCATGAAAATGATTCAGGACTGTTGGATACAATTAACTACAGAAGTGCATTCCTGATCTCATGGCCCTTGAGGGAAATCAATACTGTTTTTTTATTATTATTATTTGGCTAGTTTTTGACAGCCTTACTTATAAAAAAAGTGCCTTATGCTGTATTTCTGAATAATGCATAATGAAATTATACAACAAATGTGTTTTAAGGTAGGTACTGTAGTAACGGTGCATGCAATTGATTTGAAGATAATTGCTTAATTTTGTTAAATTATGCACTAAACCTGTTGCAGGAGCCATCCCCCAAAGAAGACTGTTTCAAAATGAGATAATTCTGTTTTTTTTTAATCTCTGAATCTTTTGCATCATCATCATCATCCTCAATAAACAGAAAAGAATGAACAAAACGATTTTCAGTCTTTTCAAGAGCACCCGATGCGTTCAGGTTTCTGTTTCAGAATTTGGAAAATCAAGTATCTATATCATCCCAAATCCCTTTTAAAAATATCAAATAGATTTATCTTTGAATGTGGTTGTATAGAATTTGTTTTTTCAGTTTTGCACCACAGTGGCATAGCATCTAGTACTGCTGCCTCTTAGCTCTTTGATCCTGATTTGATTCTGTACAGGGGCACGTTCTGTGTGGAAGCTGCATATTCTCATAATGCTTGCATGGGATTTGTGCTGGGTTCATGGATTTCCTATCAACCTTCAAAGGCATGTTGGGTAGATTAATTGGTGTCTCTAAATGGTTACGGTGTGCTTACTTGTGCGTGTGTCCAGTAATGGACTGGTGTCCCATCTGGAACATAATTCTGCCTTTCACCTTAAAACTTCTGGGATAGGCTCTTGTTTGCCACAACCATTGCCAGAAATAAGAAGCATTTTGATAATGGATTTTAACTGTTTTTTATTACATGTAAGCCTGTACAATCATTAAAATATTGTGTCATTCTTTTTAAGGGATTGTAAGATGCACAGTAATCTTTTAAAATGTATTTTAAGATATAGACTGCAATGTAGAAGTGAACATTTTAGTATAACTAAATATAATTGAAAGTCATCCCTATTCTCTCCTTTGCTCTTATGTCAGCTCCTGTTATCAGTAAAATGGTATGCATGCTGTTATTATGTCTCACAGAAGGATAATGGTTTGCTTCAGATTGATTGGAGTTGAGTGAACAACAGTGCACCATTCACTTGGGTGTACTCACAACATGACTCACCAATGTCCTATTTGCACAGAAGGCACAGTGTTCTGAAGTGTATGAATTTTAGCCTCTTGTGGAAAACAAAAATTAGGAATTGCACTGTAAGCAGGGACAAAATTAATATAAGATCCAGAGGTAAAAAATGGGAGCTGTTTTTCAAGTGTGCAATATTGTAGTAAGTTCCCAGCAGTATCATTAATTAATTTCTTTATAAGTAATAAAAATACAACACCTTATACTAAAAACAACTATATAGTTTACACATTAATAAAGGCAAACATCCATGAAAAATAAGCATCTCGTAAGAAAAAGCAGTATAGAGATCAAGTAAAATTATCATATCATTTCTTTTTTAGACTTTTATTCTTTTACTAAGTTTACAAAACTATTTTGGAGTTGAAGATTCAAAGCTACATCTACAAAGATTTCTTTGTAGATGTAGCACAAAATGAGTTAATTCAAATTGTATCTAAGTGACGTGTAGTATTTACCTGTCATATTGCTACTATACTGTATATTGTCATTATATGTTGCCAGAGTATAGTGTATACATTAGCATACATGTTACCACCAACAGTTAGAGAACACAAAAATAGACAGGCTTACCTTTGTCTCAAAAGGCACACAGCTTGAATTTGTGGCTTTAACTGAGTGAAATTTAATTAAACTTGTTTGTAAGAAACTGAAGCAAGGATGATGTTTCTGTTTTTCTGGAAATGGCTGCACGAGTCTGTCCTGAATGACCGAGCAACTCTGCCAAACTGGCAAGCCCATCAAAAGGCATTTTGATGCTGATCTTTTGTGCTCCAGCTTCCAAGATGAAATTAAATACTTGCATTATAAAGTGAATGAATCATCTGTTAGACATCTGCTTTGAAATAAAAGTGCAACTATGTACAGAATATTCAGAACACCTAAGCAACATTTCAACATGCATTTAATGAGAACATAGTAACTTTTGATTTCAATCAAAAGTCTCTGAATATTTTGAAATGTTAATGTTTTCAGCACATCCGAATACAAGATATTAAAAGATTTCTTGCTCAAATTCCAATTCAATTAGTTATAAAGTAAGAATCTCCTGTTACATCAAATAACCTAACAATATGTTTTACAAGAATAGAGAAATCTGAAAAAATGCTGTTTTGTAGCAGCACATTTTTTCAGAATGGTATTAGAGAATTACCTTTATTACCATTTCAATTTTATATTGCTTGATTGAGAGTACATGTAACAAAAAACAACTTTGCATCTGAGGAAGTCAAGAAACTTCAAAATCAATATTCAAAGAGCTGTTCTGCTTAAATACAAACCCTGACAATATTACTATTATTGTAATACTGTAATAATTTAGTAGTGCAAATCAAAACCATAATTTAATACAGTGCAGTAAGCTATATGCCCTTGTTTATAATTGATATTTAATGAGAGAATAGCGCATTTCATTTGAGTGGCGGAGCGGTGGCTCTGTGACTAAGGATTTGCGCCTGTGGCTGGAAGGTTGCCGGTTCAAATCCTGCAGCCAGCAGAGGAATCCTACTCCGTTGGGCCCCTGAGCAAGGCCCTTAACCCCAACTGCTCCTGGGGCACTGTACAATGGCTGATCCTGCACTCTGATCCCAAGCTTCTCTCCCTGTCTGCATGTCTGTGTTTCATGGAGAGCAAGCTGGGGTATAAGACAAATTCCTAATGCGAAAAAATTGTATAGAGCTAATAAAGTGATAATGATGATTTGACCCTTCCTATCCAAAGTAGTGGGAAAGGACTCAAAACTAATAGCACACCAGACCCTTTACCCTACTCTGCAGTACTTTGGGAATTATATAAACTACCTTAGAAAGAGCAGTGATTATTTGTGCATTTGCCTCTAATGTATTGCTAAAGGAAACAGCAGGCCTGGCTAATATGTCACTTGGGAAAACCTCAAGGCTTTACAGGCAGTGCTTGGCAGATTAAAAACAGTAAATTGAAGTGTAAGTCAGGCCACAAGGGCCACTGAACCAAAGGGAGATCTGGGTGATATCGGGTCTTTTGAGAAGATCACTAATTCATCAATACCTCACCAGGTAACTGTGAATGCTTAGCAGAATCAATGTCACAAAACACTGCAACTGTAATACCTCTATGCTATAAACATATTGTATATAAAGTATGCATGTGAAAAAGACAAATATTTTTAAAATGGTGTGGTCATGTCTTGTAGTTACTGTATAGTACCTTTCTATAGATTAGCTTAATGATTCTTCTCTACTTGCAAAGTTCAAATACTAAATATAAACTCATGCATTGTTTTTAATTAAGATTACTTGCTGTTGTCTACCTCAACAACATTATTCTCACTCTTTTATGAAAAAAGAACGTGCAGGAAATAACGAATGCACGCAAGGGGATTAGTTTATGGCCCAGCCAATCTGTGTTGTGCTGGATGAGGTTGAAGAGACTACTGAGCACATGCTTTTGGCTTCAAAACATCAGTAAACAAAATATATCAAGAATTTTGGCAATGTTCTTCATGGCATTATAATGAATTTAGAAGGTGAAACATTCTAAATTAGAGACATTATCATCTTCCATTACATTTTTTTCTAGTATTATTTATTTACATTTATTTAGTTTTAAAGGTGAGATGGACCAAAATGAGTGTTTTATCATCAGATTATTTGTCCTGTTACTTAATGCCAAACAGATGATCAAATAGTAGCTGCTCATGTCCCAGTCGCCCACCCTTGAGGGAACTGTCCAACTGTTTCTATTGGTACAATTTTCAAAAGCAAATAAGAAGAAGAAACAGACTGCAATTTCTACCCCATTCGCCCTTTTTACAGTAAAACAATTGAATTTACAAAAATAAATACAAATACAAATGTACATGAATTCTCCACTATATATTAAATAATGGCCTCAAGCCAGTCACTCTGATATTAGTTCTTCTTAAATTAAGTACATGTTAGATAATATAATATCAGTAATAAGCTAGATTCACTTTATTGTTGTATCAGTTCTGTGATCTACCTAATAAAGTGTGTGTATTTAGCTAAGGTAAGAATGCGGCATTTTGAAATGTTTTTTTTACTTTCAAGATAAGCTCTAAAGTTTCAGAATGTTCTCTATGATGCTGAAAAGTTACACATTTCAACTCTTCCAGAAATAAAATATGTAGTATAAAAAGTATAATATCTCACTGTGAGTTTGCAAATGTGCTCATAAACAATGTGTCAAAGACAATTCACAGGAAATAATTACAACTAAGATTTAGATGCATTTGAGGATGTTTATTGAGTATATACTGTAGTTAAAGTGAAATTTGCCTTAACTCATTTGGCAAAATGGTCATAGGTCGGATTAGGACTCCTATGTAGATAGAGGATTCAGCCTCTTCTAAACTGCAAAGATAAGGACAGGGTGAAGATGAGGAGGGATGCAAAATATTGCATTTAATCATTTAATCTATTGTAATTTAATCACTTCAGTTAATATTTTAATTGTTTACAATGGATCTATCACAGTATACAGTAACAAGAACACTACTGTATATTGTAACAGTGTTTGCCATCTTTCTATTTTTTAATAATAGGATAATAAGATGTATAAACCATTCGCAAGTGATGTGCTACAAAGCCAAAATACTTAATTTACATTATGATTTTGTAATGTTGCTACAATGTTACAGAATACAGTACATAACCAAACTATACCCTTGTACTGTAGCACCACCTCTGGAGAGCATTGCTAAAGAACTTTGCCTAGTTCACCCAAATACGCAGAACTGCTGTGGGTGGTTTTGTGTTAGATGGATACCTGTATGTCTAATTCAGAGAAAATATGGTGAAGTATCAGATTGAATTAATAATTGTAGCATATAACACTTTTGTCAGATGCTTTAGTATTTATTTGTGGCCATTGGTTTACTGACACTTTATAGAAGGAGCCTGTGGTATTGGTCAATGCCCTGTGTCAAATTGTCTTCCCTACTTTATAGCTGTTTTCCTAAGGATCAGATCAATTTATTAGTTCAATATATATTTGTTTTCCATTAGACAAGCAGCAGCAACAGCAAACCAGAAGAGAATTATTTGATAGCCACCTGCACTGAATCAATAATATCCAGGCCATTTGGAAACCCTGCACTGTCTGTTATAGTATTCTTTTCTGGTAAAAGGAAAATGCATTATTCAGCAAACAAGCGCACTATATTTGTCTGTTGAAATGCCAAATTGCAAATAAAGTCAAACAAAAGCACAAACACATACTGTACATGTTTCAGGTCATTTGCCTTAATTGGCCAGAATAAAAAATAGTGACATTCACATACAGGTAGTCTTTTCAACGTTGTTTCATTACGTTGTGAACATTTCTGATAGAGCTGTACCATACAGTGTGTAGTATTATTAGACTCTTCAAAGCTATGCAAGCACAGTATGTGAATTTAACACTGGGTTAATTACAGCACATTTGTCAGCCATCATTTAAGCAGCAAAGTAAATTATAGATCAAAGGGGCTTTCATTACATAAAGAAGTTTGATAATTTTGGAATAAACATGTACAATGTTTTAAAAGCAGTTACCACTTAATTATTGCCATAGACATCTATGCACATTCAGTAGCACTGACTACTGCACAGTTTTTGCAATACTTAGGAACAGGGCTGCAAAGGTTGCTGGGAAGGGTGTGCTAACTGTAAAATTTGGGATGGAACTACAGTATTTTGTAAGACTGTAAATGTATGAACATGGATGCAATATTTTCTTGAAAATGTTCTGCTGTTTTAGATTAGTCATGTTGGTGTTCTCCTTCAATGTTACCTGTATGTTTCTAGTGTCTCTGGGATAGATGTACTGTAGCAACAAAACTAAATGATACCATTATTTTGATACAGTTCTGTGGGTCCTGCATATCTTTAAATCTTTAATGGATGACAAACAAAATTTTGTAACAGGGGGTACCCTAGAAGAAAAGTTATCTGTGTCCTTTCACAGATTAGACATTGAAAAGGTTGATTGTAATTGATGCGTGATGTACTGTTTATTATTATTTTAGAGTGTGTTTATTTAATTGGCGACAGCTCAGGCTGCTGTCAATTGAGCAAAGACCTGTTAACAAAGCTTCCTACACCAAGTCAATAACTCCTCAGTGCTTCACGGCAGGAACAACAGATGTTAAGGTGCCATTTGCCATTGCCCCTTGAACATGAAATGAGACAATGAGAAAGAAGCCCTACACACATCATAAAAAAGAAAAGTCATGCCTCTGAAAATTCTGCCTTGTATGATTCGAATGAATGGGTACAACCTCCTTTTGTCATTTTTTTTCAAGCTCTTTCCTTTGAGATACAGAGGACAGCCTTCCACACAGTATGAACCTTCTCTGGCAACACCCCAGAGAGAAAAGCTGCTGCTTGTCAGCAGAAGGTCAGATGTACAGTATTTATAACTTGAGATAAGGCCAGGGGAGGCAATTTTTATGCAAGCATGGTTTAGAAAGAACACAATATGAAGTAGAATATTATGAAATCCAATTTAAAGTTTGAAAGGAATTGTTTGTTTGTATTCTAGAAAAAGTAAATATTTTCAGAGTTCCTTCTTTCTTTACTCCTGTTGGCCTTGATCAGCATTCATATAACCACCTGAAGGGGAAATCCCATATACTGCAGATTATCTGACCAAGGCAGTGTAAATAATTTTGATACCATGCAATCAAATGAGCCAAGAAACTGAACTGTAATATAACTCCTGAAGTGTCCACTATTGAATAAAAGAATGGTACAGTACTTGTAAGCTCTTGTTTTGCATCCAACCTAATGTGGAATTAAAATTCAGAATGTCAACTAATATCTACGTATTTATTTGACTTTAGCACAAATAAAAGCAATAACAGATTTAGAGTATAATCTAAAATATAAAAGGAGCCTGCTTTTAATTCAGTTATGTATTGATAATCACAATCAACTGTTAATTAATTATGATAGCCTCAGGATTTTAATGTTGGATATCATCATGGATATCATGGATACCACAATAATAAAACAGATGGCTTGTACAGGTTGCTTGTAATTGCTTGCACGAGCAAGGAAAATATAAAGATAAAGAACAGGCATGCTTTCCACTGTGCATCCCATATTGCACACAGAAAAACTAGTAACAAGTGGAAGAGTGATGTAGTTCTCAGTGACAACACTCACAGATATCCACAAACTCATGAAGATTTCTTTTTCTTGTCAAGCCAAGAGACATTTCCTAACTTAAGGCAACCCAGTTCCATCAATATCCAGTAAATTATGCACCACCACCTTAGGAATCCTAGTCACACTCAACATATGACATAGCCCTGTTTTACAGAGGCAATGACTGGAATATTTGGCTCAGATTGTCCTATGAATGTGCACCTTTACTGGTTGGGCCACTTTGGAGCTCCAGGGACGTTTAATTTTTCAACTAATCTGCACATCTTGTGTGAGACATCTGTTCAGGAGTTATGTTTTCCTACCCTAATCATTCCTGTGACCTTTAATTGATGTTAATTTTTGTACCTTGTCAAGCCTCCTGCAACACAATGGTCACATTTAGACAAGAAATAGAACATTGACTTTTGTTTTCCACTGAACCTTTTGTGCTGAATAGGGTATATTTGAAATGCACCAATTGCCAGTTCCCATTTTGTTGTATTTTGGTTATTTGACACTTTTTTTTGTTTCTTTCTTCTCCCACATCCTACATCTTGGCACATCCACAAATTAGATGTTCACTGCTTCATTTATTGCATTGCAACACACACCTCATTGCCACCATAGTGATGAGATTTCTTTAATGTATAAAGTAGCTTATACTGTATTTTTGTGTTTCTGTTATTTGTTTTTTACACTTTGATTTTTGTTTTCTTACATTTCCCTTTCTTTCACTTTTTGCTGATCTGTCACTTTGAAATATGTTCATAATAAATGCATTTATTTGCTTTTGATTGTCCTATTTGTTCTATATCATTTCAAAGCTAAATATTTTCTTGTATGTTTTATAAAAGAGAACTACTACTGGCTCTCCATTATAATATTGTCATTCACAAGGAATCCATTTTTATGTACAGTAGCAGTTATAGACCTTCTCTTTAAGAATTAATCTTCTCTTTGAGAAGGCAACAACTCAAAAATCATTTTGAAGCTGCAAATTTAAAAAGTATTTATTTGTTACAAATCATGTTGACAAACTCTCAATTATAATTGTAAAGGGAGTGCTAGGATACACAGTTCTTAATGTATACATTATAATACACAAGCTATAAAATTTGAGTGAATACTGTAGCTGACAGAAAAAAAAACATTTAGAACATCCGAGAACAAGAGGCTTAAGAGGCCAGGGTAAAATATTGAAAATGTCTTTTAAGAAGTTAAAAAAAAAAGAAAATTGATTATTTTCAGTGTGAGGCACAAAAATAAAAATTGAAGAGTACAGAATGATAGAACAGAGAGATTATTAGATAAATAATAGATATATGCTATATAATGTCATTCTTCAGTATTTGTTACAGTACATCAACATAATAAAGTCAGAAACAGATTGTATATATTCTGCCTGCATTCTGCTTTGTTCTAAACAATCCAGGACAGACAACATATTCTTGCACAGCCACCCTCCACTGAAAATCAAAATTGTTTCCAAACTGCTCTTTGATGAAGTTTGAAATGTTTTCAAAGCTAGTAAATATCACACAAAACTACATTGTGTTGTTTGAATAGCTTCTTAGTGCATTAGATAAAGCTAAAAAGTACTGAATATAATAAACATGGATGATTAGAATTTGTATTTTTTTATTTCAATGCTACACTTTAGAGTAGTAAATATACAGTATGTGTCACTAAAACTGCTGTAAGTCACACTAAACAAATTGCTTCCTTCTGTTTCATTGGCCTTTAAAAAGAAAATTAAAAAGAATTAAAAAGAAAATCTTATTTTTACGATACAATTCTCTTTTTTTGTGTGTGTAATGAATGGGTTGACACTGAATTATAAATAAAAAGGTTTGATCCAGTGATATATTCAAAGAAACTCTTTTGCTTTTTATTTAATGACAAGCATACTGTAAATCCTACTTTGTATTATTGCTATTTCTGTTCAAGATGATCTTAAGAGAACCTAATGGAAAATTCTGTGATCTGGTAAAATCTTGTGGTGGATTATAAATCATTCAATTTAGATTAAAATCATTTCTGCATTAACTGGGGCTATTATATCTGAGGCATTTAGCTTCATTGACCTGAGATTGATTTGGTTTATAAGATATAAAAAAATGTGTACTGTATATAGAATATATCTCAGTCAATTTGAATTAATTGACAGATAAACCAATAAGTGTTTTGAGTGAAATCATTTTAAAATTGTTAAAAAATTTAAAAGGTTCCACTATGCTGTGAGATAAATATGTAAAACAAAATTAAATTGATTAATTAATCTATAATTAAGAGACAACAGAAAAACAAATTGCAGAATTTATTTCTTTATACCATTACCATGGCCTGTTGCATACAATGGAAGCATTAACGCAGAAGATGGACAGTGTGTGATGAAGGAACATTTGCACATTCCATAAATGTAATGAGACAAACCCATTTTCAGTTGCCCTATTTATCATATTTTTTGTGTCACAAAGTACTAGGAAATGGAGCCATGTAAGGGCAATCTTAAACAGTCAGACAAAAGTGTACTACATTTAGAAAGATACATGGCTCCATTCAGGAAATACAGCTCTTTAATATATTTTCTAACTGTATTGCCAGAAAGAAGCAATCTTTTTTAAAGTGAATTAAGAATTGCAGGAAATGTGGGCCAATGAAACAAGTTATTATCCTCCTGATACTACTTGGTTGTCTAAAAGTTTAAAACACTTAATACTTAGGATTGAACTCATCTGGTTGAGGTACAGTAATGCCGGCTCCAGTCAGAGGTCAAAGCTGTCACAACCTCCCTCACTTACGTGAAATGAACCAGGGAGGCAGTTTCAAGGATGCAGTTGGGATGAAGGGGGATGCTTACAAAAATGAGCGCGGAGTTGTGCACAGCTAGGGATTATTGTATACGTAGGAGAGTGGAAGAGATTAGACGTTAACCTCCTTCCAAACGCATCTAACAAAACTATAAATGAAATAATATAAATATTATATTTTCTTTGGTCATAGTATAATCAAGTCACACCTTTGATGACTCCTACCATTCGTTCTGTGATGACATTCATTAATTTTTATATTCACATAATTCATAGTTTCACTTTTCATGCGCATATATAAAATGCAGTGCCTCTTTCTAAGTCTAAATTGAATCTGTTTTTTTTCTCAAATTTTTTACACATTAATAAATATTTTAATTCTTCATTCATTTACAGATTCCAGCCTTTCACATTTCCATCTCTTTATCCTACCCATTTTCATACATATTACCTCTTACTTTCCTAGGCCACCTCTCTTTTTTTCTCTATCCCTCTCTCTTAGACACACTTGCATAATGCTTGAGAACTGTTGTGGTTTGTGTTTTTCTTTTTAATTTTTAGTGGAAACTTAAATTAATTAAGTTACTTTCTTCAATATAAGTGCAGTAAATCTTATAATATCCCCTGCTTGGTACACACTTTCACATATATATTTTAATTAACATTGGAAAATAAGACAAAGTACTATTACACCATAATACTGCCTGATTAGAAATTCTGCTTTTTAGAAAAGGCTGTTTAGCACACAAAAAATATGTATTGTAAAAGCACAGATAAACCTGAACTCCAGTCCTGTTTCCAAAACTAAGAACATCAAACTTAAAGATGAGAGTACTATATATTCACATTCTTAAGAAACTTTTGATAAATGTTTAATTGATCATCATAAAAGATCTCAGAACCACTATGCCCTACCAGAAATGTTACCTTCCTTCGGGCACATTGTGCTGTTCAATTTCAGATAATTCATTGTCAATCTCTTATTAACAAAGCCCTTGCTGTTAAATGACAAGCTTTATTATTTTCACTTGGTGGACTTATCTGTCTTCAGCAGGAAAGAACAGGAAAATGTCTTATTCAGAGGGTCCTCCTGCCCTAGGCGTCACCCTCACAAGAAAATTTAAACAAATTAGTTGCTTAAAAATGATGTTGAACCCATCCTGCTTTTTAGAATGCTTTATTAGACCCGCCTGAAACCATATTGTTTTCTGATAAAATGTTTGCCAACAGCATTTTACAAAGAAGTTGAAGTACAACTGATAATTTTAATAGCTCTTGATAATACATCTTATTTTAAGGAAAATATTCTCTTTGAAAATTACAGTACAAATGAAGTATGTTTTGACATTGTGGTTTGCTGAAAGTCCTTTATGAAAGTTAGAATTAAGGATTAATTCAAGTTGTGTGCCTAAATAAGATAAATCAAATTAGTCAAAGTATATGGCTATTAATACTACATTACCAATACTAAAAGGGAATGTTGTCTGCATTGCCCTAAAAACAAAAATTGGAAAGAAAGTTATTACACTTTTCAAACTCTTGCATTTGGCATAGAATATTAACAAATACAGCCAAAATGTATGGGGTAAGTAAAACCTTGTTCATTGAGAGCACCATACAACATAAAATTTCCAGGAAAAGAATACTGGTCAAAAATAGAATTTTACCATTGTTGATACATTCTCTTTGGTTTAGTGAGGTTGCTTAGTCATTTCAGACTAGTATTTTGATTCAGTGAAGTATGTTTTGCACTGAAATGAGAGGAAGGTTGCGTTTATTGTTTAAAGTCTGAACTCGAACCCTAACCCAAATCCTTTGCTAGGGCTAGGGGGAAGATTCACATAAAAACGACACTATTTGATGGAACAGCTGTTTTAGGACAAAAATGAAATCAGTAAAAATCAGTAAAAGTGATATTTCAATGTTATCTTAACATTTTTTCTTACAAACTATATATGGCAATAAGCACTCATTGCCCTAAAAGCAAACATTTAAGAGAAAGTGATTATAGTTTTAAAAATTGTGCATTTGGCATTGAATGCACTGATATAGAAATAGATGAATGCACAGGCATAGAAATAGATACAGGCAGAGTTTATAGGGTATCCCTTACTCTTAAACTACACAGGTATGTAACCCTGAAACCATATGCATTGGGGACACTTTAAAAAAGGAAATTTCTAATAATAGAATACTCGTCCAAAAGTTGAATTTCACAAAACACCTCCTGTGTGGTAATGTAGGCCAGGAGAAATGTAGTTTGCAGAGACGATCACTCACAATGGCAATGATGTACAAAACAATAAAATTAAGACATGGTTTATTGAATTTCTCAATTAACCACCCAAACCAATTAAATAAAATAAGAAAAAACAACCTATGAGGTATACATTCCAATTCCTCACAACTTCTTTGTCCCTTTATACACAAAAATGGCTTTAATCTTCCAGAAAGAAAAAAAAAAGCAAGATAACTGCACGCCTTGCAGACAAATTAACTAATAACGCCAAGAACATGAGGATTTGCCAACCTCTTATATATGAATAGGACATAGGATTACCAATAAGGGAAGAAAAAGCACAAAGGGCTACACATACCACATAAAATTGTAGTCTGGACTTTTTCAGCACACACAGATACAGTATATAAAATAAAAATCAGTATTCATTTAATTATTCATTAACAATACAGTCCTCTACCTCAGTACATTGGAAATGGAATGACCCTATTCTATATCTTGCTATCAGGCATATAACTAGCCTTATGGTTAAACGTGGTCCTTTAAAAAGACCTATCCCTTTTGCAAATAGGAACTGGGATTTTGTTTACATGAAGCGTTTTTTTTAAAGTCAAATGCTTTTTTTTTCCCACTCTGCCTATTGGCGTACATTTTCTGGTGAGAATAGGGTCTTTTATAGTTTACTCTCTAACCCTTTTTTATTTACGCCCCCCTGGCTGCGAAACTATCCCGTTACCGTAAAACGGACTAACATTTCCACCTGGACCTTAAAGAAAAACCTCTGCGATATCCGCTCCCTTTGCATGTACGCGTGTGAGTTGATGCAAACAAAACTGTTGCTAACTGTTTCGAAATTTTACCATGGTGGATGCATTGTTTTTGGTTTGACATGGTTGCATACTCCTCTAGGAGTAATATTGAAAAATATGTTTCCAGCTCAAATGAGTGGAAGGTTGCATTACTTCTTTGAAGAAAATCTGAACCCTAACCCTAACCTTCAAAACCCGTAGCTTGGGTTAGGGTTTGAATTCTGATAAAAATAGAGGATGTTTGATGGTATGGCTGTGTTTTAGGACAGAAATGTAATTTAGAAAAAGCCTTATTTCAATGTTATCTTCACCTTTTTTTCTTGCATATACTGTATGGCTCTATACACTGCATTGCCCAAAATGGGACTGTTGTCTAAATTGCCCTAAAAGCAAACGTTTGAAAGAACGGGGTTAAGCTCTTCAAACTGTTACATGTGGCATTGGATGCACTGGCATTTAATCAGATACAGCTCTTATTAATTGGGTATTCCTGACTCTTAACCAATTTAATTGTGAATCCATGCTCATTGAGAGCACCATTCAACACACCATTTTCAATTATAGAATACTTGTACATCATTACGATTGTACCATAGTTGATACAATTTATTTGGTTTATCAAGCTTGCTTAGTCTATTCAAACTAATATGTTGATGCCCTGAGTCATATTTTCCATTCAAATGAGTGGAAGGTTGCATTACTTCTTTGAAGAAAATCTGAACCCTTACCCTAACCTCTCAAAGCTTTAGCTAGGGTTACGGTTTGAATTTCTGATAAACAAAGGATATTTGATGGTATGGCTGTCTTTTCGGATAGAAATGTAATTTAGGAAAAGCATTATTTCAATGTTATCTTCAGTTTTTTAGGTTACATATACTGTACTTTCTTCTATGTCTCATTGAATCCAGGATTGTAAACTTTCAAGACAGTAGCTGAGACATTAGCTTGTTTTCTTATGAAATTTAGTCTAGAATCTTCAACATTAATTATTTTTCTTCCTTATTATCCTGTATTCAGTGTGCTTCTTCTTCCATCTTACTTTAGTTGTATAAAGTATAGGAAAAAGTAAGACTTCATTTTAATGAAGCAATGTAACGTAAAGGAAAACCTTTTCAATGATAGAGGCTTATCTTCTTTTATTTAACATTCATTATATTCAATTACTCAGAAATTTTAACCATTAATCACATTATTTTTATAATTCACTTAAACCTGGTTTTTACATTAAAGAACAGTATTTCACGAGTGACAACAACGTGGTGATTTAGGAATGTTTTATTATTTGGGTAGGATACGTTTGGCTTAACCCACTTGGTTAAGCAGCTGCTTCATAGCCATACAAAAAGAGTCTTGAACTTCATTCAGAGAAGAGTTAACGTACAGTAGTAGTAACTGCAAGGTGGAGGAGGGATGCCTGAGACAAATGGGAAAAGCCGTGATTACTTTAAACAGACATACTATATAAAGCTAATTCTAGTAATGGTAATTAGGAATAGCAGGGTGAGACTGACTTCTTGTCATTATCCCTCCAAGCTTCCGGTAACAGTGTCCATGTAATATCAACCTGTACCAATTTGTTCCATGAAATACTGGCTAATCGTGGTGTGAAACAAATGGCAAAATCCCAGATTTACTCAAATTATCTCATACTTTGCATCTTATAGCACGCAACATATTTGATAGCTCTGTGAGCTAGGTAAGTTGTTATAGAGTTGCAATTGTGTTTACCCACTGACATCTAGGCCTGCTGTGGCAACAGTCGTTCCAGGTAAAGAGACAGTTTACAGGGATACAATGTGATTCTTTTGCAGTCTGCAGTGCATTTATTCCTTTTCTATATTATAATTACTGAACCTTTCACCCAAATGTGGTAAAGTGCAATCGATTTGAACCTAGGACTATCTTTCAATATATTTATTTTTAGTACACCTGCCCTTTAGTTTTATGTCTTAAGTTACTTTGTCATTTATTCAAATCTTACTGTTTTACAACACTGTGTTGTTAATATATGATGTTTCAGCTTTTTTGAAGTCATTTACTACCAAAGTCCTTATATTCTTACCGGTTATAAAAAGTGAAATTTAATTAAATACCAAAAGACATTGCATTAACGATAATTTTTACTTCCCAGAAATGGGCTGGTTCAAACAGCAGGACCTTTTTTATTGAACATTGATCTCAAGGTTAACGAATCCTTAATAAACAATATTGGTGCCATAAATAGAATTTGGCATGATACTAATTAACACACCACTCAACATTAGGGAAAAAGATTAATGTAAACTGAAGGAATCAGCAACTCTGCATGTATTAAAGTAGCTCATTTATAAAACATATGACACACCCTGCTCATGTGCAGTGTAGAACAGTTAAAGTATGGCAGTGGTACAATGACTTTCTATTAAAATGTGCCACAGCCCCTCAGTGCCCTACTGATTTCCTGCACCAGCCATATGGACAGCATGCTGGGTTTCATTATGCAGTATGAAATATTGTAACTTGTTTACTCACAATCTTCAACTTGGTGAAAATATGTCTCATATATTAACATGGAACAGTCTTTCAGAAAGGTGCAAAATTATAAATAAAGATACATTGTATTTCACCAAAACAAGACTAGGCTTGTTATCCATAAACAGTAAAATTAAATCTGTATAATACAGAAAAAAGTTTTTTTTTTTTATTAATAAGACTAATCTTTGAAAGGCCTTTCATATACTGTACTGTAACAGCTTAAAGAATCTCACTTAAACATCTGAAGAAGCGAGAAGAGGTGGATTTGCAGTTCATGATTGTAGTTTTAATTTATAGTAACTTTACTAAATTAATAAACAACATGAAATCCAATGTCTTTGGCATGTATTAACACACAGTAAGTTTCTCAGAGAAATATTTCAGTATATCTTATTTTGTATTGGGAAGAGACAGACTTATTGCAATATATTTTTAAGAATTTATATGTATTTTAAATAATTTTAATTGGATATTACTATATATTAAAAATATCTGCTTAAAAATAATTGTGGCAGATAATTTAAAGTATAGGACTATGTGAAGCAAGCATGAGCCCATTTTTATCTCACTGTCATTGCAAAGTAGGTTTGATTTGACCCCCAACTGTGTGAGTGTGAGAAAACTGTGGATCTTGGAAGATTTGTTCTGTCTTCAGCAGTTACAAGTGATGTTATTTGTCTTGAGGCCACTGTGGAAGATAAAAATAAATCCTGCTATATTGACTAATGACAAAATACTTCTACTACAAAATATATATATATTGCAAAAGTGTTTTACCCATAATAAACTGAAACATTATTACTACCAAAACAATTTTGAAATCCACGAATTCTATAACCACTGTAACTCTTTTATGCTATAAAGAAATGTCTACATTTATGAAAAACTGATAACTATATAATCCTAAGATCATCCAAAACATATTCATGACTTTTCTTCTGTATGACGTATTCTTCAATTGTATGGCAATTACCATTTGTACATTTGAAAATAAGTATTTATTTTCAAGATCAAGTACTGTATAGTCGTCAAGAAACTTCAACAAACAGAAAGCGGTTCCTTCACTCAAAGTAGGGAATTTACTATAGCTCTGCTTTGAGGTTACATGGGCCTTTACCAGGTAGTTTACCAGCTAGTTTCTGGTTTTTTTTTTCTGTCAATATTCTGAAGTTTCTGTTAGGTTTCCTTCTAGTCCTTACTTTATATATTCCCGGCATCCTTTTAAAATTAAGGTGACAAAAAGTAGTTCTTTATTTTTTTGTATTCATTGAGTGTTTGTCTCCGTAAAAAGTAAATAAAAAGTCTTAATCTTCAATTAAGCAATCACAAAATATTTAATTGTTTAAAATACTTTTCCTTTTTTCTTTTTATGCTGATATTTATTGTAATTTCCCACAGTTATGAGTCATTCAAATACGTATGCATCATTTTTATTAAACTGTTCTCTTGAGTTTTGAACCAAAAATGTAAAAACCCAGGAGCTCTGGATACTTCGAAGTGACTAATTCAACCCTACAGAGGATATGTGGGTTAATTAGAAATGAACCCTGTGGTCAGTCATATGGAAGTCAATCTGCTTCAGGTTGGAAATTTGTCACCTTTTTGTTTATAGAAAAAAGTGCATTTTAACAATCCTATGTCTATGCATGCAAAAATAGTATTCTGTATATTCTTGGAGTAGATAAAATAATAAAACATTCAAAAATCACACATGAAAGCAGAAATAGGTAAATAATTGGTAGAAAATCAATACATTTAATTTTTTAACCCGATGTAATACAAAAGTTGTGGGCAGAGAAAACTGCAAAACAAATCTCTTTTATTATTAAAATCTTGTGCATGATTTTCTAGGTATACAAGTTTACTTCAGTTTTAAATTGTATAGCATGCATAAAAGATTAGGGCGCTGAAAAAAAATATTTAATTTTAAAACAATATTTTCTTATGCTTAATTATCAATAGTTATTGGTCTGTAATATTAGAGTTTTTGACCATGCTAGTTTTTACTAGTAAGACACAGAAGAATGAATAAAAGACCAATTAGAATACATACTGTACCATTTTAAGGACAAAATGTTTCATATCTTTCAAATGATTTTTTTTATAGGATGTATTTTTATAAGCATTACCTGTAGCACCTTAACTTAAATGCAAAGAATTAATCAGAGGCTGAAGTATCTCACTCTTGTATTAAAGTAAATATTAGGAAAGCACTGCACATACCATCTCTATTATGTTTTATACCAATGGGAGAGTTTGACAATATAATTTTACCGATCTCAAGTTTAACTGTGGATCATATCTAGAAAGATGCCAGTAGTCACTTACTGTGCAACACAGAATAAAAATATGGGTTTATTTTACAAAAAAAAACAATAAGAATTAACACTGATAAATGTTTAGATCTGTGGTGAATAACAGCAAATGTATTTTGTATGGTTTTACTCTGTAGTGAATTGTCTCTTACCTCCGAGTACCTGTTAGTTTAGGTAATTTTTTGCAGTTCAAAAGACAATATTCTTTTCATGTGAGAGTTCTTCTTGCATGTATTTCCATTGCAGGTACTTGAAAAACACATTTTGTCATTACCAAATCTCCATAGAAGCTTGCCCCAGGATGCATACATATTGAATTACACCACATCAAAAACAAGTTCTACTGGTGCAAAGACACTCTTTCCATCGTGCTCTTATGAAATTTTGCATTTAAAAGGCCCTATGGAGTTATGAGGCATAAAACACACAAAATTCATCGTTTCTGTTGTATCTACTAAGTCTTTAGGATATCTTTTTATACTGTATCAGCAGTTACAGTATAGTCAACAAACAGAATTAGTAATTAAATTGCATTAATACGTCCCAAGGGATTCCAAAGTGCTTTAAATATTGGATGTGCAGACTTTATTCACAAATGAAGCCATAATATGTCAGCAGCTGCCCTACTCTATATTCTTCAAAAGAAGAAATTACATCTCCATCAAATAAAAATAAATAGAAGAACTTTAGTCAGGCCAGATTGTGCAAACTCAGAGTGAAATTTAGTCAGGATGCTAAGATTAACATGTTCTTCTGAAAAGTGATGGGGGGATCTTCAATGTCAAAATAGTCAGGACCTCAGTTTCAAGTCTTATCTGAAAGATTGAACCTCCAATAGAATGTTGTTGTTTTCCTGCTTGGATTTAACCTTTTCTTGTGCCTTTGTGGCTCACAAGTAGATACACCTCTCCAGTCTAGCATGTTCACTCTTCTGAATATATACTAATATGAAACGTATTGCTAAATCTACATATACAGTATAGTATGATCTGTTGTTAATCTGACCACCAACCAAGTTACATATAAAACAAGATTAAACATGAAGCAGTGCTATTAAAAATGATTAAAAGTTCTTAACAAATAGTAAATAAGGAGGTTCCCTCCATTTTTCTTAGGAAAACAAAGTAACTCTTCATAGGTTTTGTCTTTCAATGTCATTAAGGACAAAACAAAAGAACGAGTAAAGCAGCTGTTATTGTCATGCTTAAATGCTTGAAGTGTTATAGGTCCCTTTTCTGAGCAAACCACTGTGGCTTAATACCTCACACATCTGACAAATTTTGTATGCCTTGATTAATGATTTTATAAGGTAGACTTCACATCGCTTAAAGCATGTTTGTTTTATTAGAGACAGAATGCAATTACTCAGCTCTGTTATTTCTAAAACATTATTAAAAGAGAAAATATATACACAGTGCAATACACTTTTCCTAGATATGTCATGTTAGGCCTGACTAACAAGCTTGTTGTTAAAATGCCCCTATTTTAAACAATTACATTAATCTCTGAGAAGAGTTATCCAGCTGTCCAATTAACAGGTGGAAATTTGTTTACTCTTTGCTGCTAGTGGTAAAGAAACATTTGCTTTCTGTGATGTTTCACTAATTCATTCACCATTGTTCATAAAAACACAGGGTCACACACAAAATGTCATTAGCAATGTCCAAAGATTATTGCTTAAAAATCATGGTACCTTCAAAAAGCATGTATTTTTACTTAGAAAATGTGATTAAGGCAAAGCTTGCAAAATGAAATTTTGTATGCTGCCCTATGTCTGCAAGACACACTGTACGTGCATATCTGTTTTTTTTTCATAGCTGTAATATCACTATGCAGAAACTGAAACAATATAAAAGTAGAATGGTAGTACATAAATATACAGCAAGGATCCAACTTATCACTATCCTAACCAAGACCAAATAGATTACTTTAATAAAAATTTGGAATCTTTGTAATCTTGCACTTACTGTAACTCTCTTACGTACAAATACTTGCCTTTGTGCACAACATTGCATTCATCTTTTCTAGTACCCCTACTGTACTTCCACATCTTCATCCTTGCAGCTCCCTGTCTGGTTCATTCCTCAGTAGTGAGGCGGTTTGTGACCTGACCTCTTAACAGTAAAATATTCAGCATGTTTTCTCTCCTAATAAGCATTGTAATCAAAATGTGACCAAACTACTGAACCTTGGCATTAGTTTTCTCAATTACACCTTGTTTAACATTATTTTATGTGTTGCAAATTTGCAAATGAATTAAATTAAAAAGTATATAAAGTTTGCTCTTAGTAAAGTACTGTATTAGTTTAGTGGCAAAGTGTATCATTAAGCTTGAGCATTAGTAGAACAGTATGATTCGGATTATCCATACAATAATTCTGAAAATAACTGTGGTTCTTAGTGAAGGGAAACTAATATACAACAGAATGACAAAATTGTATATACTGTAGTAATGCCCTGGAGTATGGTACATACTATATACTGTATAGTAATAAACAGACGAATCTACACAGTGTGTAAATTACTTGAAGGATTTTGTAAGATATACTGTATGTACTGTATATATTGCAATCTGTTTTATCCTCATCTTGGCCTTCACTTCTTAAAAAATACTACACCTTAATGCAAGTAATTAAAAATGAAGAAAAAATAAAGAAAAAAGTGGGGTTATTGACATTCTTCCTCAGTGGATATTATATACAGTAAGTTGAGCAAAAATAGGACCGTCAGCTACCCTGTTATGTTTATCTAGACCTGACACTGCTGATTTCTCTTCTTTTCCAATCATTTTGAACACATACCTGAAAGACCTTATCCATCAAATTGATAGCAAGCGTCACAAAAGAGTTGCTTTCAGCAGTGAAAACGTACTAGTTTTACCATAAATACAAGGTTTCACTATTTAAGAAATAAGTAATAGCAAGGGAGGTATAGAAGTGTGGCTGTTAGTACTGCAGCTTTGCAGGGTCCCGAGTTCAGTTCTTGCCTTGAAGGCAGGGTCTGTGTGTAGTTTGTGTCTTCTTCCTATTTTGGGGAAAATATTTTACTGGTGTTCTGGCTTTCTCCCACTTTAAAAAAAAAAAACTATCCCTTTCTGTGATGGATTGCTGTCCTCTCCAGGAGAATAGCTGTTGCGTGTTTTCAGTCCTGTCTTATGCCCTGTGATTCTGAGCTAGGACTTGGTTGTGATCCTTAGCAGAATAGGGTGGTTAAAAGTTTTAATATAGAGCTACACCTAAACATTATGAGTCAGGATCCAGCTAAATTTTCAAATCTAGTTTTAAGTTGAATACTATGTGTATGAGTTGTGCAATGAGTTCCATTTCATGTTGCCAGATGACCACTTGTCAACAACAGTTGAGAAAATACTCCATGAGATGTGGATAGCAGTTCAGTAGCTGATTGTGTCCTCAATTAAATTTATTTTTTTATAAGCCAGCCACTGTCTGTAAACCCTTCAGGCTATCTCAACTGGCGCACTATCCTGGTCTGCTGTTGTATTCAGCAATACCTTAAAAATATGTGCTCTAGCAGTTTCTCGTTGTTCACTGATTTAAGTTAAATAGAGACCTTTCATTTCAAAATTAAGGACTCACATTCTTTGTGTTTTTTATGAAGCTTTGTTAGTTATATTGCAAGCCAGACACCATAACTTTAAAATAGAGCCTAAAACTATTATCGATTGTATGGCATTTAAAACAAATTAAATACATTTAAGCACAGAGGACCTGAATACAGTCCGTTCAATAACAGAAGTTTCCACTTTTAAAAGCATGAGCAATGATAACATATATCTTTCTATTTGTTTATTGAGGTAATTATTCATCCCGCACTTAGTCTGTGGCTTAGTTTTACATTTACAATGGTTTTCCATGGCTTTAACCTTGCCTTTACTATATCAGACAATGAGTAAACCTCACTGCACCAAAGTAAACAATATTTATTGAATGGTGATCAGTGTTCCCATAAAACAAAAAACTGTAAAAGTTTGTAAAAACTGTAAAAATAAATTCACTATGGAAATTTATTAACTTAAAACAGGGGTCTACAAACTACAGCCCACTTAATTTTCTGAGTGGCCCGCATTTCACTACTGTTTGAATCTTGAGGGTTACTTTTGACATCAGATATTGAAAATCTTCCGCCAGTGACCTCTACTTGTTAGGTCTGCTGCTCTCTCTCAGCTCTAATGGTCACTTGCAGAACAATACCTATCGCACGATGCATTTTAATTTTAGCCAATCAGACATCAGCTTTAGCCTAGGTTACATACACCTGTGCTACAACTGATTCTTACCGTAAATGCATTTGGACTTTTGTTGCCTACTGTGATTGCTTCAGTCACATAACTGATGTCTAGTGTATGCTATCTTGTTTGAAAACAGGTAATGATTTCAAACGGTTCTAAAAGTCATAATTGACAAGAGGGTAACTGTAAGTTATTTCTGCCATGTCAAAAAAAGAAAGATCGATGCAGAGGGAGGAAAATTCAACGACAAATGGTCAAAAGAGTACTTTTGTGTCGCTTGGAAAGAAAAGGTACTGTGTTTTATCTGCCAGGAAACAATCGCCATGATTAAAGAACACAAAACAAAAGCCATTATGAGACAAAACATCAGGTTATGTTTTCGGAATACACAAGAGATGGACGGAGGGAAAAATAAGAACAGTTGAAAAAGTCACTTCAGGGGCAGCATAAAACTGTTCAAGAGAAAATTCTAAGAAAATGTTGCGGCTACCCGAGGTAGTTATCGAGTATCACAGGTTCTAGCAGCAGCTGGCAAACCCTTCATGGACGGTGAGTTTATTAAGCAGTGTATGCAAAAGGTGCCCGGAGAAACGCGAGCTTTTCCAGTAGGTGAGTTTATCGGCTAGATAGAGGATTTCATTAAGATGGCCCAACAAGGTTAGTAAGAAATGTTTAGCGGCCCTTGCTCTAAAAAGTTTGCCAACCCTGATTTTACTTAATGCATTTACAATTAAAAATTTGTCCTGTAAAAATATATATCCATCTCAAACTTTCACATGTACAGTATTTATTACTTCAGTACCATTCACAACACTTGTCATGAACAGGACTTGTAAAAAAATGTATTGTATTATTACCATTACTTTATACTGTGATATTGTTCAATGACAAAACAAAGAAAAGCCATAGCAATTAGAAGCAAAACTTGAAATAAGCATATAGACAAAGGTAAGTGAATCTGTAATATTACCAGCATATTTGAATCTGATTGGGCCAACATTACCTACTGTTCTAAATTGGTAAAAGTGTCATTTTATAATTATTTTCGTTCTTTATCTTTATATTATATAAAGCATACTGTTCAGTTAGACCAGCTTTGTCAAGCAAACGGATGCATACACAAACACATTCAAACACTTGCATATACAGTACAGTATAATATATTAACATAATGTATACAATTATATCAACACATTTGTACACATGAGCTACAGTAATACTAGAAAATACCAAAATAAAGTTAAAGTATGAAGAGATAGCCAAGAACGCCACCCTTACCTTTCCCATTATTTTTAATAGGCAAATCAACCCCTCATTAATCGGTTTCGCATTAAACTCTTGTTTTCTGAAATTCAACTATGTTTGTTATGTGAGGAGTTGTTGTACTTGCCATCATGATCCCAAATACAAATTGCTTTCTGATAAAGCGAAAATAAGTTTTAATTTTGCTCTCCCTTTTACTATTGGAGGGCTCTGTACAACTACTATACTCGAATAGAGGGAGTTCAAAACCCTTAAGAATTCCACATGAAATGTCTTGGCTGTTAACTATCAAATATTTAAAATGTAATAAATCAATCCAGTGACTTTTTGAATCTTTTGCTTCTTTAAAGCATTTTGCATGATAAATGACCAAAAAGAAGAAAAAGAACAAATGTGATTAATCACAAAACCTTTCTGAGAAACTAATTATAAATGGTGTGGCATAAAAAAGCTTATATAAATATCATTGACTAAAGCACAGGGTTGAGTTCTTTATAACCTTCACATTAAAAAAAACATCAAAAGTAAATGATTTGTTATCCATCTAATAGCCTTAAATGTAAATGGTGTGAAGTAGTCCACTTCCATTGATCTTGAATGCACTTTGAAGTACTTTCAGTCCTTTTAGTATTTACCCATGTGTTTGCAATTTTAGTCAACTTGCTAATTTCCATAAAAAACTGTTGAAGTTGTTAAGCAATTGATTTCTGTCACACAGCTCTAATAGCGCTCATATGGTTAAATTGTAGTTTTTAAACTAGTATGAGGCTTCTCGTATGAAAATTAAATTCACAATGATGTCAGGGGGATATGCCTGTTTAGTGAAAACTGTCTCTGAAAACCATTCTCTATCACTGTAGGTCACTCAATACTGTAGTTTAGTATATGCAATAAATAGTGCTTGTCTTTTGGTAAAACATGAACATGTATACATTATGCTTTTTCAAATAATTGGTCTATTCTGAGTAGAGTTTTAAATAGAATTACACGTCAGGGCAAATCTTAACCTGTCTTTTTTCTGCTTCTCCACATTATCTAGCAGACATAAATAGTGTTGACATAAACACCTAAACCTCTATGTAATGCTATATACGGTAATTGACCACATTAAATGTCGTCTTCCAAAAATTGTGTTTTCTAATCAGCCTAATTTGATATCAGAAGCAAAATGACTACTTCATTAAATATGCCAGCATCTAAATCATTTATATAAATTAGGAAGAACAGCAGTCACAGTTCAGAGTCCTATGTTATTCCTCTAATGATATAATCTCAGTTTGAGTATTCACTCCATCTGTTGTGACACTGGTGTGGGGTAGTGTAGTAGCAGTGAACATTAAATAAGCTGGTCTTGGGGAAAACGGACACTCACACTTTTCTTGATTTCCTGAAAAATTGGTAGCATCATCTCTTCCTTCCCAATTGGCAACATGGCTCCTGGCTCTTTTCAAAGAGACAGTGGCTAGTCTTCCTCCTTTTGTGGTCCTCTTGAGGCACACCTTCGTGCCAGAACAGTATGTCACCATACACTCTGGTGGTCCTTTCCCTGACTTAAGATTTTATCCCTCAAGCTCAAACCACAGGAGTAAATGTAACTTAACATTTCCTTCCTCCTCTTCGTGGTCAAGCCAAGGTGGGTTGTCATCAGTCTCTGGTCTCTGTGACAAGAAGTCTTTCCTCACCTTAAGGAGATTTGGAATGAAAACAGCTCCCTCTTTCACCTCTGGGGTCTCTTAGGACATGGGCAGCAGCTGTGTTATTCCTCAACTTTCTGTCACGGACGTCCAAAGGGACTAACCGTGGGGAGTAGGAGAGCGGAAAAAGACCCATATGCGTAGCGGCGAGACGGGAAAAAGGCCCGGGCTCATTAGTGCAAAGAGTTCAGGAATGCCGTATAGAAACCTATGCCCTCAGGGAGCGGACGTGGGGCGCCCTGGTGCTAGGCGGGTCTCAGGACATCCAAACGTCAATGCTGAGCGAGGACAGAGTGCAAGACACGGAAATATATAGCCCAAGGGAAAGGGAGGGACAGGAAGGACAGCAGACCAGAAACTAGGGACAGGACAGAGAAGGAGCGCCCTCTGGCTGCAGAGGGCGTGACAGTACCCCCCCCCTTCATGGGCGGCTCCTGACGCCCATACAAATAAATAAGCTGCACAGCACTGGGGGGAGGAAAAACCTCATTTAACTGAAAGGAAACCTCTGGGAGTCCACGGCTGAGAGCTACCCCCTCCTCCGGGGTATAAACCTTTATTGGGTGGAGGAAGGGGGGGTAGAGTAGAGCTCCGGAGACTTAAAACAAAAAAAGTACACAAGCACAAACACAACAAACAAAAACCTGGGAAAGGCCAGGGAGACAAACCACAAAAAACATAGGAACCAAAAACAAAGTTCCAACACACAGGGAGCAGGGGGGACCAAAAAGGAGGAGAAACCAGAAAGAAAAAAAAATCAAAACAAAAAGGCAAAAAACCACAAAAACCCCGGAGAAAAATACTGCAGACTGGGCAATGGGCACGTTCACATTCTAACGCTGATATCGGAGTGGACAACCTGAGGAAAGCCAGACCGAAGTCCGCTCACAGACACAGATGCCCGGAGTGATATCCAACGAAAAGAATGGAGGAACGGCAAATGGGCATGTTCACATTCTAACGCTGATATCGGAGTGGACAACCTGAGGAAAGCCAGACCGAAGTCCGCTCACAGACACATAAGCCCGGAGTGATACCCAGTGAAAAGAATGGAGGAATGGCAGAAAGCTTACCATTCTATCACTGATATCGGAGAGAGCAAGACCAGGAAGAGCCAGGCACGAAAACCCGCTCCAGACACAGAAGCTCGGAGTGATATCCAGTAATAAGAATAGGAAAGCCAGCTCAACATTCAATCACTGATATCGGAGTGATCTACCCGAGGAAAGCCAGGTGCAGGACCTGCTCACAGGCATGGAAGATCGGAGTGATATCCAGTGATTAGAATAGAGGAACTGAAAAAAAAAAACAGCCCAGAGAACAAGAAAAATCTGCGGCAAGACAAAAAGCGCCGCTCGCGGGGTCAGTAAAGTGGCTCAGCATTCTGTCACGGACGTCCAAAGGGACTAACCGTGGGGAGTAGGAGAGCGGAAAAAGACCCATATGTGTAGCGGCGAGATGGGAAAAAGGCCCGGGCTCATTAGTGCAAAGAGTTCAGGAATGCCGTATAGAAACCTATGCCCTCAGGGAGCGGACGTGGGGCGCCCTGGTGCTAGGCGGGTCTCAGGACATCCGAACGTCAATGCTGAGCGAGGACATAGTGCAAGACCCGGAAATATATAGCCCAAGGGAAAGGGGGGGACAGGAAGGACAGCAGACCGGAAACTAGGGACAGGACAGAGAAGGAGCTTTCTCTTTCTTTGTGGACAACAATTATCGTTTTTGTCAATTTCCTGAAAGTGCACCTAGGTAGCTTTCAGAACTGCTAAGGTTTGATTCATCTGAAACAATTATCGTGTGAGCTGCATCCTCTCAGAGTTCCAGCTACCTCCCCATTCTGTATCTGCTTCTTCATCTAGCTAAGGTGCAGCCAGACTAAAGCCAGATCTTCACTCTGTTCTTGCATCTAGCTTGGTCACTCTGCCAGGCTTATAGATATCTTTAATAAGCCCTTTAACTGTGCCACTCATTCAGACATATGTAGCGGCGAGGCTTAATAATAAGAAAGAATTAAGTGTTTCTGAGCTTTCCCAAATTAGGCCCCATTTCTCTGTTCATCTCTGTGGTGCAGATTTGAGTATCTAATGTAGAAGTTATAAGTTCATTTATGAAACGGTCTTAATGAATGATATACTGAACGTATGTCCTCTTGATATGTGTAACACTTTGTAACTGATTGAATATATACCTTTTGTATTCTGATAACCCTCTCGATAAGATCTGTTAGGTTTACATGCATATTCTATGTATTAATAAATGTATCCTCGTGTATTAGTACCTGTGTGTGTGCGTTGGTTGAGTTATGTCGCATGGTTGGACTCTAAAGCCATCAAAAGAATCAACTTTGTGATTTACTGCTACAATTAATAATTGTCTCAGTAAATGCCCAAACCCTACAGAACTGGTGCCTTCAGAGAGCCACTACATTACATTTTGGCTATGGCAACGTTACATATTTGGCGTCCCTGAGCCGGTTTTCTTCCATATTTGGCGTCCCTGAACGGCTATGAAACATTACACATACTTCTTCAAATGTTCTTCAGCGTGCCTTCATTTTAATCCATTTTCTAGCTGGGCCAAATGGCCTCTTCTTGTTTGTTACTGTGCATCCAGAACATTTCCGTACTGCTCGCACTTTTCTTGTAATGCACTCGTAAGACCCCTCTGCCTGTTTTAACTTTACCATCTGATTCTGTGGCAGTCTAGTACTTCATTTAGACATTTCTACAAAGTGTTTGTTTTCACCCAGGCTAATTAGAGCTGGTTGGTCTGTTTCTTAAAGTCAGTCATCTTTCAGGCTCTTCCTTTGCTGCTCATCAGCTTGCAGGGCTTAACTTTCCTCATTTAGTACATTAGTCCATTTAGCATCCTCTTGAAGCTCAGTATTTTACTTGCTCTCAGTCCAATAGGTAGCCTAATCAATGTTCTGGGGATTTCCTCAACTAGCCTGTTCTATCAGTATCAGTTTGACACAGGTAGACTCCTGTCTTCCCCATTTTGTATGTTTGGCTGTCTCATCTATTATCTCCTTCACGTTATCTTTTCCCTCTGTATGAGTCCTGTTGGGTGCTTTACTCATTACAATCCAAACACAATGAGGAGCCCGCAAGAGCAAGCTTCTTCTCCTGGGATTTTGCATCCACCTCCCTGACCAAGTCTGCAATGGCATAGAGGGGTCTCTCAAATAGTGAGATTATCACTATATGGCTTATCTCTTTATCTGTCTCCAGAAAGTTCAAAATCATTTTTGTATAGCTTGGAGAAAGTGTTTCCAGCCACCCGCCTTCAGAAAGAGGGGAGTAATGGGATCCGTTATTCACACTTATCCAAGGTCAACTTGTTTTCTCAAAAAATCAAAGAAATTCCCTATCAATGTCATGACACGGCCATTTGAGTGACCTCAAGACCACAACATAGTTCTGCATCCTCCACCATATGAAAACAAACACAGCAGTTCCAGTAAAACAGTGCTCTTGTATTTACAGGGAGGGAAAAAATTGGTGTTGGTTGTTGGTGTCTCCTTTTCTCTCACATTCTTACACTGTGACAAAATCCAAGATTGTTGAATAGTGTGGAATTTGACAGTAAAGTTATAAAAATTCAATCAAAAATCTTTATATTGCCGTTAAAAACATCTGTGGGTACTATAGAATATTGGAGAGGATTCTGACGATAGTAATATACAAGAAACAGGCAATGTTTGTTTTGTAGCAGCAGTGAGACAAACCTTTTACGCTCATACAATTTTAGGGCAATCCAATCTTGGCAGTGCCTTAGCATGCTTTTCTTACCCTGTATATGTCAAGTATCTGGGACACAACAGCTAACATCCCTGGGGAGGAAGGGAAGTCATAAATAAATAACAAATTCAGTTCACCTTGGAAAGACAGTCACTACATTTGCTCTGTGAGCATTAAACTGCACTACTTCTATGAATGTGTCCAGAAACAAACCACTGGACCATTTGTCTTCAATTTTATGAAACCAGTGTTTAATATAATGTATTTCTTTTACCATTACAGATATTTCCTAGGCAACAAAAGACCATTTTAGAGATTGTTTTTTTTAATAAGTTTCACATAATTAAATGGTTTTTGATGTTTGAATTTGATTTATTCATACAGTAATTTAGTACTGTGATACTTTCAAGTGAGTTTGAATTTTGCATAAGAACTAAATTACCTCATAAATTGGCACAGATTGGGGACAGGTGAGGAGGTGATTTAACCTGTTGAATGTTGGTGGAAATTAAGAAAGAAAAGCAAAAAGGAAACACATAAAGGAATCAAAATGACTTGTCATTTATCAAGGGATATGCCATCATCAACACATCACTTTCTATTACAACCTACCCAGTTCAGGGACACAGTGGCCCAGAGTTTATCCCTGGAATCAATGGATGGGGTGGGCACACACAGACACACACATGCACACACTCAAACTAGGGTCAATTTTTACTGAAGCCATTTAAACTAGCAGCATGTCTTTAGAGTGTAGGAGAAAAGAGGAATCCCAGGAGGAAACCCATGTGAACATGGGGAGAACATGTAAACTCAATTCAGATAGTACCCCAAGAACTGACCCCAAGAATCCCAGTACTGTGAGGTGAATCGAACTCAAGAACCCCAGTACTGTGCCGTCCTCAAGAGATACGTATACATCATATCTTAATATCAATGCTTGAATGCTTTGTTTATGGTGGAGACTGCCCTAAGTCAGCCACAGCTGCTGGCATTAGAGCCAGGTCCTCATTAGCAATGAATCATGGTTTTGTGTAGACCACCCTAGTAGACATCAATGAGTCTAGAATGTTGAATGTTATACTTACTGTTTAACTGTCTATAACAGACTAAATATGATGATCTGGGCAACAGTGTTTAGTCGCCACAAAACTCTACTTGTGATTAATGAAAATCCAACTGCATAGTGCCAGATTGATCAAGCACTTGTACATCATATGCAGCCCTTCCTGCAGGCTCATGATGATATGACATCATTCCAGCAGGACAATGTACGCTGTTTGCATAACAACAGAAACAGTTTAATCTCAAAAGGAAACCGTTGTGCTGTGGATGCACTACTTGCCACACCTGAGGCCCGTTGAACATTTGAGGGTTGAGTTAAGATGACGTGACATCTATGGGTCATTGTCCAGTCAGAGTGTAATGGGAGTATCTCACACAAGACAGCAGCTGCAGTCCAATGCAAAGGATATGTCATAGATATACAGTTTGTATTGCTTCCAACAGTGGACACGTGGTACTAGTCTGTGACTTTGACATTATATACCCAGTTGATCATCATGGCAATGACAAATGTTATCAGTAAAATGAATTTACCTTTGTCATACATGTCCAATAAAATGTCAGTGCACCTGGCATGAAAAATGTGTCATTTTCCTGACTTTGTGAAATGTATTGTGGTTTTAACAGATACTGTAGATTTCTTTTGATGCTCATATACAGTATATCTTATTATAATTTCTACACTATATCAAGAAAATCAAAGAACTGTGTGTTTGATAAATGTATCTCAAGCTCTGGACAATTATCTCAGGATTAAGCAAACAAAGGGTGTATAAAATGGAACATTTTATAGTTGTAGCATTTTTAAACTAGATTTTCAGGCAGTTTGAATGCCAGAATGAATTTTATATACATTGAAACCTAAGACTAACTTTGTGAATTTTTTGTTTTTGAGTTATTATACCAAACAAAAGTTAAAATAATTTATGTGAATTAAAAAAAACCTTAGGAAGTGTATTTTTGTTTTTATTTCTATTGCATTAATGTCGAAATTTGAACAGTATGTGTGTTGCTGACTAAGAACGTGAAAGCTGAACACAATTGTATTAGATAGCCCCAAATGTCATAAAATATTTTTTTCAGTTCTTTAAAAAAGGATGATACACAGGGGAGTTCAGGATTTCAGCCTAATCAAGCATGTCACAATATGCACTTTAAAATTAGCATTATAGCTGACAAATTGCTACTGTATGTCTGCAGATTGCAGCCATTAGATCCACTGTCTTTATATCAGGGAAATGTATTGGAACTCTGTTGACCACAGCTCTGGGCACTTACAGTAGCTCTATCTTCAACAGTTTGGGGATATATGATCTGGTGACTACAGCTCAGGGCACTTTACTCTGCCTGTATTAAGCAGCTGAATTGTCCAAGCCTGGGGCAGAGGGCTACATAATACATTTGAGGTATCTACTGTTCCCAGATCCTTAGCTTTGCTAAAGACAGCTATGACCACAGCAGTGTAGGGATTGCAGGTCCTTTGCACACTGAGTCCACTTTTCATCCATCCTCTGATAAAGTTGTTCCCGAAGGTTCAGTGGTGATTGTACATTGGATGAATTAAAACGTGCAGCAACAATTCATCTTATATCTGTTATAATTAAGTCATGCACATTATAATAAAGCTTCATCCATAATTTAGAATAAAATAGAAATTTAAATTAAACATGAATAGTTCTACAATTCTGATTAAAATATTTGTATTTAGGAGTACACAAATTGCAATACATTTGTCCTAGCAAAAGAACTATTCCATATGTCAGACACTTACTCCTCGGTGTCACTTCCTACCATTTGTGTCATACTGTACTAAACTGTAGTATTTCAATGTTTATAGTCTTTAACTTTCTGGAGCTCTCAACACTCATTATCCCTTTGCCCTCTATAGCATATTTCAGTAGTTTCATCAACGGTTTACTTCCCCATGCACGACTGAAAGAAAAAGTGTATGTTTTAACCTTTATTACTCAAAATGCTCATTTCCATATATGCTTATTTTTTCTTCATTGCTCAATGTTATAAACATGCCAACAGGGCAGGGGACACAGATGATGACTGTGACAAGTCACAAAATGTGTTCTTGATCGATTTGTTGAAGTATGTGAAGAAAGCAACAATGAAATTAATCTGTAAGTGCTTTTTGGGTTAATTAGGTTTTGTTGTATTTTGGGAGATCAACATTTTGACACAGAATTCTACTTGGAAATACCCCCATTTAAACATATTGGTAAATTATATATACAAGTGCAAATTAAATATACATTGAAACCTTTCGTGCATCAATCCTGAGTACAGTACGTTTCAATCTAGTTACTTTTTCATTCTCCTTGTATTTTTATTATACAGTTGTAGTGGTTTGATGGGTTTACTGAGACAATTATTAATTGTAGCAGTAATCACGAGGTTGTTCGTTGGGGCTTTTAGAAAATCAATCGTCAGAACAACTAACAACGCACTCACACGTGTTCAATACACGAGATACATTTATTAATATAAATTGTGCACCAAACATATACTAGTCTGCCTGGATACGAGCGGCAGACCTTACTGTGAGGGTTATCAATATACAAGGTATATAATCTCGAAGAGATGCAAACACAAAGAGATACACAACAGAGAATATATGTCAATATATATCGTTCGGTTACCAAATCGCTAATCAGTGTTATTACCCACTGTTACTCTAGACTCGGAAGTAAATACATTACTCATGAATTAAATTGATAACAACTTGTGTTGAGGTACAATTGAATTCTCGAGACGCAATGTAGAACATGGGGTTTACTTATCCACTGTGTATGGATTTGGAATTTCCCGGCACAAACACCAAACCAGCTGACAGGCTCTGTTGCAGCCTCTGTTCCAGCGGTTGTCCAATGGGCGTTGTCCCGGCGTCCTCTGGCTACCGGCCAACCAGTCGAGGTGCAGCTCGGAGTAGGACGGGCGGAGGAATCTAACTGCGGCGCGCAGGGCAGTCGTTGCTCCGAGGGGATCTACCAGCAGTCCGGCTGGCTAGTAGAAAGTCTCTATGCACAGAGTGTGACCGCGAGTCTTCACAAGTCACTCTTTTGCCTGGGAAGAAGCTGGTTCGTTCCCGGTCCAGCGCTGCTTCTGAATAAGCTATTCAGGTTGTCGACGAGGGTCCAACTGTAGGCTGCCGTTGATCAAGCGGAGCATTCACGTTGTTAGAATCCTGAGTATGTACGGGATCCTCGGCCTCGTGCTTAGAACAAAGTCCAAGTCCCTTTGCAGACAACAGCAGTTGTCACTTGATTGTCTCTGAGGATGCGCGAAAATGGCCAAGGAGAGCCCCGATCTGAACTTGCGCTCCCTTTTTGACCAAGACACAGATGTGTGCTGATTGGTTGAGAGTTTGGCGGGCATTGGAGACCCACGTGGTATTACCATGCCCTGCCAGTCCCTGATTGGTTGGTCAAGGTGAGATATAAGTCACTTACTCTTGACACTTAAGAATGCAGTCCAGATGTCCATTCGGCACTCCCTAGACAGATAGGCGCCAATGGATGACCATTGATCATGATAGCCAGGCTTAGCTAAGTGCATCCCCGTCTGGGAGCTGTTCCTTATCAAAAGAAAACATCTTAAATCAGCCTGCATGAATACTTTCTCTGTGGCTGCACCACAGAGATGGAGGGTGAGATGGGGCCTCCTTCAGGAAAGCATACCAACGCTGAATTCTGTCTTATTAACAAGCATTGCCGCTACACAGTCCTCTGTGTTCATATTCATAAGATGACGTCTCCCAGAGCCATTTTTAACATCGAAGAAGAAAACTCCACATCTACCTTATTGATTACCATTGGTCAATGTAATTTTGAAACATGTGAAATTGGGTCAAATTGAATTTGTTCTGAGCTTAACTGGATCTCTGTCATATGACCATTATGGGTACAAGGTACAAAAGGAAATGCACAAGTCTATAAACCATGTACATAACATTTTGAAAACAATAGTTTTATTCATATTTTTCAACATTAATAGGCTAATGTTGAAAACTTTCAATGCAGTTGTTTTAGATTTAAATTGGGAACACCATTTTTATTATTATTTAGGGTGTTGCACATACTGCACAAGTACTCACACAATACTTTTAATTTCCAAATGTACAAATATACACTGTAAAAAGAAACATCTAAGGCACAATGTAAGAAGAATGGTCTGTAAATGCCCCACTTAGACAATTTATCAAGCTCAGCGTTTGGTAGTTCTAGTAGGAAATTAATTCAAGAATCTCAATCAAGCCTGACATTGTATCGGCTTCAACAGCAGAGCTTGGTACTGTAGCTTGATCCACACACCCAATTTTTTACATCTTAGTACAATACATGTTCTGTGTAAACTTAGTGGTTTTAAATACAGTTCCGCATAGATTTCACTTTTGTCCTCAGATTAGTGTTGTACTGTTTTACAGTACTGTTGTACTGAAAAGATTTATTGGGTTGACATTGCCAGTGCTTTTGAGAATTTTGAATATTTGAATCAGGCAATGCAGAGCATTTCTTTAAGCCCCATAACATACCAAGTTTTGTTTTCTGGACTGAATCCAGAGCAGCAATATTTTAAATATGGTGTTACTAGCGTATTTTACCATTTTCTCCTGACATTACTTCATTTAAAGTCTACAGTTTTAATTATATATCTTTGCATTTAGTTTTCCTTTTTATTTCTACTCCACACTGTTTAGAAGATGCAAATGATGTCAACATAAAAACCTAGGTCTGTTAAATAAATGGCCACTTCAAGCGCAAAGCTTCCTATTTTGTTCCTGCCATAGTATTCTGCATTTTTCTTTGTTTATCATTATCATCCGGCTCTCTTCTTGATGCTGACAGGGCAGAGGCGTGCCGATATTGATCAGCAAATCCAACAGCATTAAAGGAGTGTAAACTCAAACAAGGTCTACCTTCCATCAAATCACTGCTGGTCCGGTTTTCCTCTGGCAAAGGATTACATTCATCTTCGATCTTGTCAATAAGTCCTGATGGAGCTTTTAGACACTTATCAATATTTAACTACCTCTCCCATTGACTCAGCAATTACATGGTAATTGATTTAAGATTGATTATCAACAAGTTAACATTTTACAGCACAAGAATAAACTGCTCAAAATAATTTTATTATAACAAAATATTACTGGCATTTAGCTGTGCTGTTTAGTGACCACCACCCCCCACCATCCTCATCCCAATTTCACAACTGAACATTTCAAAGCCTAAAATACAAATGAAATCTCCATACAAATAGGTCTTTTAAAAGGTCACTATACCTCCAAATATAGTTTGCATAATTTATGATTGCAAGAAACATTCTTTATAGAATGAAAATGGGGATACTGGGCATTTAATGCTTTATGAGGTCTAGGGTAATGGAAAAAATGGAAGACAGAACATAAAATAGAAAAATGTTCAATGGGTCATAGAGTATAAATGCTGCATTAGCCCTTGGTATGCTTTCAATAAAGGAAGAAACATCTATTGCTTATTAAGAGGTGCTGAGTTAATAAAATACCGTTGAAAAATGCTTAAATTTCAGGTGACACTGAAAGAAGAAAGTAAAATACCTAAGCAAACCTGACATTAATTAACTGTAAAAGCAAATTCACCAGTCTTTTCTGGCAGATTATGAAATCTGGCCTCTGTAATCTGGCTATGTTCCGTCTGCTAATAAATAAACTCAGTGCCCCTCTAAATAGAAAATACTGAAGGTAGAAAGAGGCTTCTTTCCACCTCCCAAAAAACATTAAAAAAAGGAATAAGGAATAATAACTTCAAATGAAAGTTAAAAATCTCATGGGTTTCTTCTCCTTTTCAGATAGTTGCTTCAAACAGTAGAAAAAGATTCACTTAAAACTGTAAATTAATCCTCATCTACAAGGTCTGAGGAAAGGTTGCTTGATACTGCCATATGTATTTTCTTCCCTTGAGTCCTCTTTTTGAGAGTTAACATGTTATCAACATATCACTTAAGTATCTAAGATTCCCAATACAATAAACACTTTGTTTAACAGACTAATTGGGGGATAGGGATGTGCATTATTGCTGTTTATTAAATAATTAATGATGTTTTTTCTGCCTCAAAACAGTGAGAAACATACAATGAGAAACATACAATACTGTTACAGACGGCAGGTCACGAAAATGAAGAATAAGCAGGAATTGACCACCTTGGTCATTTGTGTATAACCTAACTTTGTTTTGACAATATCTTATCCAACAACCTAACAATTTTACACATAAAATGTTTCTGACACAGCTTAGTAAAACGAACTTAAAATAAATTAAATATGGAAGCTGAACGATTAGGGATAAAACCCTAAACCACATTTTTACATCAGTTTCTTAAGAGTATTAAGAGGTTGTTTCTTAAGAGTATTGTTGGCCATACATGGTCCGTAGGATATGACACATGGAAATAAAATCAAATAAATTGAAAACCAAGAGGTGATGTCATAAATTTATCTTTCAAATCATTCTTTAATAATGATTACACTTTGAATAGAAAAGTGGATTGCCAGTTTTTACTTGATTAGCTGTATAGAAATGTTACATACTGTATTACTGTAGATAATAGCCATCTTGTTCTTTTTATGATTGGATGGTGATATAACTGTACTCCTGATCTTTGAAAGCCACAGTCTATCAGCTATCAAATTTTATATGTAACGTATCATGCCCAATGAGTAAAGACCTAGGCACTGGATACAGTGGTAATAAAGGCCAAATAAATGAAAATTGGGGTAAAATCAAGTAATTAAAAGTGCAGAAAGAAAATTAGTCACAGCAGCCCTCCAGGACCAGGAGAGAATATCAGGTCTCAGGAACAGCAAAGGCGCTAGATGAGCCAAATTCTTATTTTCAGACATTTGTTAATAATTCCGAGGTTAACAGTTAGATTTTCAAAAATAAAATTTTCAAAAATAATTCAAAACATTCATATCAAAGTTCAAAACATTTCCAAATAACATGTTACAAATATATTTTGAGTGAAGGTTACACATAAAAGCAGGGAAAATATATGCTTCAAGTACAAGTTCAAGTTTATTGTCATTATACTCATATACAGCTACTGTATATGGTATAACGAAATGCTATTTAGCTAGCTCTCAGACGATAAGTATTACAAAAGAACAACAATACAATTGTATAATAAAAGAAAGACAGAGACAACAGGCAGTGTGCAAAACAACAACAGGTAACAGGTAACAACATCAGATGTGCAAAAACATACTTTAATGGAATGATATAAAGGATAGAAAATTATGGGGAGTGAGGTACAGTAGAGGTAGATTTCAATGTGTGTTTGAGTTTTTGGTAAGAGAAGGCACTGTGAGGTTCAGATCATAGGTCAGAGAGGCTGGGAGTTGAGTAGTTTGATAGTGCAGGGATAAAAACTGTCTCTGAGTCTGGTAGTCCGAGCCCAAATGCTCCGGTACCGTTTTCCAGATGGTAGAGGGTCATACAGTCTGTAGCTGGGGTGTGTGGGGTCTTTGATGATACTTAGAGCTTTCCTCAAGTACCGTCTGTCATAAATGTCCTGTATGGATTGGAGGGCAACCCCAGTGATGGACTGGACAGTTTTCATCATCCTCTGTAGGGCTTTGCGGTCAGCAATACTGCAGTTGCCATACCACACTATGATGAAACCTGTCAGTGTGCTTTCTGTAGTACATCTGTAAAAGTTAGTGAGGATCTGGGGACATATCTTCTTCTCCAACCATCTTAGGAAGTACAGGTGCTGTTGCGCTTTCTTGATCAGACAGGTGGTGATGAGAGACCATGTGAGGTCCTCAGTGATATGGATGCCAAGGAATTTGAAGTTACTGACCCTTTCCACTTCAGTCCCATTGATGTGGACAGGGGCATGTCCGTTTTGCAGTTTCGTGAAATCAACGATTAGCTCCTTGGTTTTGCTGAGGTGAGGTTGTTGTCTTCACACCACGTTGTAAGGAGATTGACCTCCTCCCTGTAGGTCCTCTCATCATTGTTTGTGATCAGACCTTCAGTACAACTGTGGTGTCATCGGCAAAATTGATGATGGAGTTGGTGTTGTGTTTGGCCTTACAGTCGTGGGTGTAGAGGGAATAGAGTAATGGACTAAGCACACTAAGCACACACCCCTGGGGGACCCCACTGTTCAGAGTTAGTGTGCCGGAGGTGTGTTTTCCAAGCCTGACAGCCTGAGGTCTGCCTGTCAGAAAGTCCTGAATCCAGTTGCAGAGGGTGGTGTCGAGACCCAGTGCACTGAGTTTCTTTACTAGTTTCTCTGGAATGATAGTGTTAAAAGCTGAGCTGAAGTCGATGAGTAGTCTTGCATAATTTTTCTTTTTATCCAGATGGGATGGGGCAGTGTAATGCAATGGAGATTGCGTCATCTGTGGATCTGTTGAGCCGATAGGCAAATTGGGATGGGTCCAGTGTGTTTCGAATGGAGTCCTTAATGTGCTTCATGACCAGCCTCTCGAAGAACTTCATGATGACAGGTGTTAGTGCCACCGGTTGGTAGTCATTAAGACATGTCACTGTGGTTTTCTTCGGTATTGGGATGATGGTGGTTGTCTTAAAGCAGGTGGGGACTCTGGCTTGTACGTGCATATATATGTGAAATACAATCACTTTTTAGATGATATAGTGATCTATAATGATAAAGATGTGGACAATATAAAAATATAGTTCAGTTGGGTAGAAAGCTCCACGGCCTAAACGTTGTGTTTTCTTTCTTCTTTTTTCAGCATGGAATAAACCTATTACTTGTTCCTTTGCAATATAAAAATATATACTGTCAGACCATCTGTGTTTTCCTATAGGAAATATAGCATTATAGCAAGACTATAAGGTAAACAGCAGGGCTAAGGCATCAAGACATAAAGACTGCTGAAGCTTTCTGTGTAAGAATGCAGGTGCCTGGCTAGCTCAATAGGTGCCCGCAGTACAGGACACCAGAAAAACTATGACCAACTCTGAACTTACTCCAACACCATACTGGCTCTTGGTTAAGTGTGCACCACCCTTTGGGAATCATGTTTATAGTAAGCTAATGACAGCTCAGATTCGAACCAGCAGTCTTTGGGGTGAAGAGCCTAACCTACTGTAAGCTGCAAGAGCAAGCTTTTAGCAGTTCAGCCACTCGGGAGTCCCTTTGATGCCTATTTGCAAGACAATAGGGCCTCTACTGTTATCTTGAATCCAACTCAGAAAATCAAAGCTTTTCCTATTGAATTCTCCACAAAGAAACCAGGCCCATCAGGAATCACATTATGAGGAAGGGAGCCAACTACATCAGTCTAGGACAGATTGTGCTCTGCCTTTATGGTGTCCACCAGCGGCTGTGACGATTTCTAATGCACTCTGGGGAAAGACAGCACTGCAGCAGATAATTTTAGAAAGCATCTTATTACCAGTTATTTTCACATTAAAGGCTTGTGAATGCTTTTTATTCACTTCACACTATTAAAACGAATGCAATAAAAATTAAATGACCTTAAGTGTTCTCTGCATTTTGCTTATGAGGTTTTAATCATTGTAATATTATCTGGCAGATGTTGACACTTACGATTCAAACTCTCTGACTAATTAAACCCATGACTACATAGTAGTGGGGAGGAGATGTTCTAAAGCTCAACATAAATAGCTCCGTTTTTTATTAGGACAGATTTTTCATCCTACATCATTTTATATGCTCTTTTTAGCATGACTATCACACAGTAATTTCAACATCAAGAAGATTTTCCAAATCAATCCAATCTTTACAGAACATATAATTGTGTCATAGAGGTTGTTTTATTTTGTTTTATTTCAGGTCATGTAATTTCACTTCAAAACAATCATAAAAGTCTTTTATTTTTCCAAATGTAATCTGATAAAGAAATGTAGGGTCCAAACAAGAAAAGATAAATTATGTTTTGCAGACAGAAGTCACAGTCTGAGATTCATTGCTCAATTAAGACTAAAGCTTTTGTTCAGCAGGATTAAGAATTTCATATTTACTTAACCATGCATGAGCAAAGTTTAAGGGCAAACCAAGCACATTTTATTCCTCTGCTTTGAAGATGACAACACTGAAAAGGGGCTGGGAGTGGACTATTGAACTTCATTACTTGACTATAATACCCATAGCTTAATTTGTTTCTGAAGTAATTATAGTTTCACGATCAGTTAATTAGGAATACTCATTAAAATGTTCAGTCTGTTTGTAAAGTATTAAGTCCCAGTGATTAAATACAAGATCCTTGATGAGCACTTGTTTAAAAAGCAATGTGATCCACAGGAAACCTGCAAAGAAGGCATGCAAATTTGGTTTGTACAGAGTTCTTGTTGAATTAAATGATACACAACAAAATTTATTTGTGTTTTTAAATAAAGCATAAGCCAAGATATATATATATATTATTTCGTTTTGCAGTCCTGTTTACTATAATTACAAGAAAGCTTTCCAGCTAATATTTAGAATTATTGTTGAGTAAAATATGAAAATGAATGTAATTTTTCTTTTAATATTGGCTCTTGTTAGGCCAATAGCTTTAAACCTTTTTTTAAAAGAAAATGTGACAATTTTTTCTGTGGAGAAAACTTTGAAAATTGCCTACTAACTGGTAAAATGTTTTAATCACTTGACATAGCCAATTCAGAAACAAGTACAGTAGGGTCTCAAAATTCACAAGGGTTATTTTGCATATGAACAAATAGTAGTAAGCATAACATTATACAGTATATGGTATGGTTAAAAGACATAACTAAGCTTCCCTTATATGATAATTAAGGCACTAGTGAACTGGCTTTAAGTGAATTAAAATAACATCAAACAACTAAAACAAACAAAATGAAAACAAAAATAAGTTATCTGCTAAAATAACATGAATCCCTCCTCTGCATCCAGGGGATGCCTGTGTTTTCTCTGTCTTCCCAGCTCCACAATTTTCACCTAATAAAAAGGGCAACAAAACTGCAAGTGAGCCTGTAAAGTTGTCTCCAGTTTGTCTCCCCACATCTCAGACACAAAACTGTGACCGTTTGTGACAATACAAAAACAAGACCACATTGAGATGCAGATGTTGATTAGCCAGTACTTGTGCAGGGGGCAGGGAGAGGCTCACTCAATAGCTAGATTAATCTTACTATAATAGTGTGTTGTGCAGCTAATTTAAAAGTTAAACTTAATGATCTTTGACTCGGTTTCATCCCACTCTGCTCTTCTTCCAAGACCCCATCAACCAGACTAAATTGTAAATAAGCGATTTTGCAAATGTTTGTCAAGACTCTACTGTATTGTACATCAAAGAGGAAAGGAAGGAGAACACTAGGAAACCAGAGCATTATTGTCCATGTTTGGTAAGACTGTGTAGGATCCTTAGTTAAGTTACTGTCCATGACTTTCAATTGACGATGTGCAATCTAAATATTAAGAAATAATCAGGTATTTTTTCACACAATCAGTTTATTCAGCCAAGTGCAAAATGTGATTTTGCTGGTTCACTATTTGAAAATACGTAAGTCATATTTCTTTTTTGACCTTTTTGACCATAGTGTGGTATGGCAACTGCAGTATTGCTGACCGCAAAGCCCTACAGCGGGTGATGAAAACTGTCCAGTCCATCACTGGGGTTGCCCTCCAATCCATACAGGACATTTATGACAGACGGTACTTGAGGAAAGCTCTAAGTATCATCAAAGACCCCACACACCCCAGCTACAGACTGTATGACCCTCTACCATCTGGAAAACGGTACCGGAGCATTTGGGCTCGGACTGCCATACTGAAAAATGTATACAGTATGTATCGTTTTACATATTTTAATTGCTTTTAGAGGTAGTGGTTAGAATGGCTTTCCTCGCAGTGCTTGGGCCCTGGGTTAAATTCCTGGAGTGATATCTGCATGGAGTTTGTACAGTATGTTCTCATTGTGTTCACATGGGTTTCTTCTGGGTGCTCTGGTTTCCTCCCACAGTCCAAAGACATACTGGTAAGTTTATTGTTTTTTTGGGAAAATGTGCACTATTAGATTAAGATTAATGGATCATCAATCATTAAGGTTGTTGGATAGATAGATGGATGGATTTTTTTTTCCATTTGGAATAGTCATCTGATTTCTGTATTATATCCACCCGATAAGAAATTATTTGTTGTTTATCAACCTTGCTTACCATAAGCCCAGTTCTACCCTGTTAATGTAAACATGACCCTTTTACACTCCTACCCAAATAGGCCAGTAAGCACTGAATGCAGAATTGTATGTTTGTTACAGGCATCACCACAAGCTGCTCTGTAAATCCCAGTAGTCAATAGCACACAAAGCTGAGGAGGCCTTGACTGAACAGAGCTCACCCTGCAACTTTCTTGTGAATTGTGGGCTGCCTCCTAATAAATCAGTCAGCTAAAGACATACTGTATCCTGATCCTGACAACGTCTAATCTATATGGTTCAATCTGATCTCTGAGTGAGCATCTTTAATGGTTGAGTCTTTTGTAGCCTGGTATTACCTTTAGTTTAAACTCACATTGAGTGGGAAGAGTGTTTACATGCCTTGTAGACCCATATCTCTCTTTGTGCCTATTAAATTTGTTGAGATTATAATTGCTATGAGATGTAATGAAATATAATCAATATCAGGAAGGAAAGAATAAGCCTATGTGAAATGAAAAGCTTTTACAGTACTGAATATGCAACTTCTTCTGTAATTCTTCAGTAAGTGACAGTTAAAACATCACAATACATATGTCTTAACAAACCTGGAAATTGAATTGTAGTCATGAAACAATTCTTACAGGTAAAACCTTCGCACTTTGGTGTATTTGCTGGTTATAACTTCACGTTCAAGCTATCAGAACTTTTCAGCCCAAAATGAAGAAGTAGTCTTCACATCCCCTCCGTACCGTAAAACATGCTGTTTTTTTAAGTTTCATTGTTTTTACCAACATAATATGCACACTTTTTTGTTTAACATGGAAAACAAAAGGTATACCTCGACACTTCTCAAGTGAGTGATATGGTGCAAATTAAGCCTTGCTTTCAAGTACGTCATCAAAAGCAATTCCACAATTACTCTTTGCAACTTACAATTAAAGTGAGAATGAGACCATAATTGTTTATTGCTTTGTCATTGAATGTTAATTTTACAAACAAAATTAATTTTTTTCTGCTACGTTTCATGAATAACAGTGCAGTATATTCTGTAAATAGTGTTTAAAAAAGGATGGTTGTAAGCAATGCTCTGTGAAAGGTATTTTGCTCTGGGATTGTTAGCCTAATTCTGCCGGGCTGGAGGCTGTGGGAAGCTGTCTGGCTTCATGTGCCTCATCTATCACTGACTATTTCTGGAGACTCGCCCTTTTCCTCAACATAGCCAAGAAAATTCAATCTTTCCATGCCTTCAAGTCACCTCGAGCAATGCATTTGTTTGCCCTTCACATAAGTTTCAGCCTGCCAATATTGAGAATTTACAGAATGAATGGCTAGAGGAAACAAAACTCAGAGCTTTCTACATGTATTCTGATTTCAATTTGTATTCTCCAAGAGGAAAAAAAAAAGAGCTGTTTGGAGAACTTTTATTGTGCTTGTGGGGCTTAAATAATGGTTGTTTGTGAAAAAGGAAGTTATTATTCATATGCTGCAGCTAAAGCTCAATTTTTCACATGAGTGTGTCATTAAACCTTGCTTCAACTCTCAATAGGTCTTGTAGATACAGCTGCCATTGCAAAAGTCTGGAATTTGAAAAGTATGAAAGTGTGTCATAATTAAAGTTATGTGCGAGCCACTTTTTAGTTTTGTATACTGCATTTCAAATGTACAATAAAAGCCTGCATTGTACATTTGCAAATGGTTATCCCATTTCTTATTAAACTTAGTTAATGTTAGTTCATGAAGTAGCTTTTTAAAAGTTAATGCTGTGCCTGGCTTTAAACTCTCTGCAGAGTGTTCCATGTGCTTAATCTACATGCATGAAAAAAGTTATAATTTCGTTTGATCATATCATTAACTCAAGAAAAGCTGTTGGTTCAGCTGGATTCAGGCAGGGGAATCACTTAAATCACATACTATAAAGCGCTCTTTATTTGTACTAACTGTGTAAATCAGCACATCATCTGCAGAGGAACTAGTTGTCATTCAATAATTAAAAATCAACATCAGCCAATGAGCAATGAAGGAGTTAATTGGAAGTTTCCACTGAAAGTTTGGTTTCACCTCCTTATCAACAATGTTCTCCTCCTTTTTTGGCTTTGGTACACTGCCTTCCTGCTCAGGGCTTTCGTCTGGTCAGGCAGGCTAAACATTAATGAGTTACTTGGAAGACAGTGAAGTCTCAAAATCAGGAGGCAATGCCAATAATAATTTACAAACCATATGCAACAGCCATTCATTACCAACTGTTAAATGGTTTATAAAACAATAATAATGAAAATGAGAAACATTGAATGATTTCCATATAAAAGAGATTCACTTTGGAGCATGGTTTTGATTTAACTTTTGTGCCATTCTCAATCCATAGAAAAAAAGAATGTGCAGACTAAATGAATTTATGAGAACATCTGTATGTTTTATTTATTAAACACTTTCTAAAAACCTCACAAAACAAGAACAAACAGTACAATACATTTTTTTTAAAACTGGACACTGCTAACACAAGGGTTAACACCTAAAGGCAGGAGTAATTAAATACGAGATCTCTCAAATGATCCCATTACAATTGCATTTGCTAACAATTAGATATTTAATTGTTTAATTAATAGAATAATTAATTCAATTACATAATCATACGGCAGACTTGCAGTAGAGTGGACTGGAAGGTCTAGAACTCAAATACTCCTCAAGAATTCTCAGATTCTTCAAATGATTTTTCTTTTAAAATGGAATCATATCTAGTTCATCACTTTGCAGTTCCACTACTGCCAAACAGTTCACCTTCAATGGGAATAAGGACATGTTTCCTGAATTTGTTCTGAACTGTATTAACAATTAACAATTAAATTAACAATTTATTCATTTTCAATAATGGATGGCATCCAAGATAAGGTTGGGTTCTTAAGGCTTCTGAGCTCAGATACCTGTGTGAAGTGGTGCACACCCTAAAATGGAAATTAGCTCTATATGACTCTAGAAAATTGTTGTCAGTGTGTGTGGCCCCTCATATGATACTGATGGGTTATACTTCGGGAACCATAGTCTGGGAAAAATAGCCACATTCTCACTGCTTTAGAAGTTTGATAAGTCTGAGACATTATGGCAAATGGATCCAAAACATTTACAGAGAGAAAATTAAACTTTTACTAATTTTACATATGGTGAAATGTTGTAATGTTGTATGTTGTAAATAGAAATGTCAAAGAAGATTATTTGATATTTAGTTAAATGACTTTCAGTAGCCGTGAATATTTTAATTCACCTATTAAGTAGCTAAAGATAAAAGCTCTGTGTTATTTATTATTTGTGTTTTGTCTCTTTGTTTCGGTGTCTTTTGATGCAATATTATTTTCGTTGTTGAATTCAACATGGTTCATTGAGTGTTTTTTTTACTTATGTGGCAAGACAAGAGGGAAAGAGTTCAAAAAGGCCATTTTGACTCCCAAGAGCATCCTCTGCATTTGATGCAGTGTAGTGTGAGACCTCCATCAAGCTCTCTGGGAATTCCCATGGGAAAATACAGAATACAAAATACTGCACAAGATAATGCCATGCCAGCTCACAGCTACCCTCATAAAAAATAGGATTTAAAAACCTGTGGAAAATGTTGGTAAAGGAGTCTCAAAGAGTCCAACTTCATTAGAGCATCAGCCTGTAGAACATTACCGAACTACAAACCAAACCAACCAAAGAATCTAAATAGCTATGGAAAGCCAAAAATAAGATGGCAGGAAAGAAAGAAAATAAACACATCTTCAGCTCTCTGTCTCCAAACATACCATAGCAAAGATAAGAAAACTTATCTGTCAGAATCTGAATTGAATTGTCTTACCCTTAGTTTCATTTTCTGTACCTCTGTCCTGAGAAGAGCATACACCAGTAACGCCAAAGGATTTGTTACACAAGTTCATGCAAACCCCCAGGTTTTTGACATCTGACTGACAAGTTGAGCAGGACATCCACACATGTGAGCCAGCCTCAGAGAGAATGTCTTATACTTAATATAGCAATTCTTGGAGTGCCATCCATGTTTCGCCATCCAGGTTAATAAAACCCCCACAAAGCATTTAACAGACAAAATTGAAAATTAAAGAACCACATTGTGACACATAAGATGCAAGTTTCCATTTCCATTTCCAAAAGGTACACCATTGAAGGATCAGATCAAAATCCAATGGATACCTGTCTGGAGATCCATAACATCTCCTAATTCAATAAGCCTTGCTGCTAAAGCAGATTGGAGCAAACAAGGGGAAAAATAATAACTGTGGCACCAGCAAGCACTGAGGTAAAACCACAGCCTAACAGCACTTGTAATGTTAATTATAGAAGAAATAAGAGACTTAATATTTTGGTGAAAAACTTCCATCACTTTAATTCCAGTTTGTCTTCTGTGTATGTTCACTCTGCATTTGTGTCAATGTTGGTGTACTTCTGGGGTTCAAGTTTCCTGCCACTTCCCAAAGACAGGTTGGCTACATTTGTAAACTGGCCTCATCTCCATGGTCCTGCAAATGAGTGGTGCCCTGTTAAAGGTGAGAATATTCACATGCATTTTTTTCTTGGGATTTTCAGCATCTTTCTGAAAACAGATATGGATTTATCTTTTACAAAATTAGGATGAATGAAAAAAGTATAATACACATTGGAAATCTTGGCTTTCATTAATAAGGACACTGTAAAAATCAGGACATCTGCACATAATCTTGTTTACTTTATTTTAATCTTTTATCAATCCTGTTATGACGCAGCGAGGAAAGCCGCATCTTGCTGACAGGGTGATGAAGCCAATAGCTGAGCCCAGTGAAACCTTGTAGAGTGGTGAGAACTGACTATCAAGCAGGACAGAGAGTGAAGGCCATCGTACTTGGCCAAGGCGGGACGGAAAGCTTGGCTGGACAGAGATTGCTGAGGCAGGACAGAAAGCAGTTGCAGACAAGACTGATTTGTGAAAGAAGGCCACCTTGCAGGATAACAGAGTGGAATGGCTTCAGGAATGTGCTACTTATTTGGCGCTTGGTATAGGCAACAGGGCGCAGGCAGGCAGAGCAGGTTCTGGACAGGTAGAGAATCTCTTGGGCTGGATTCATGGGCTGAGTGTCCCTTTGAGAGTGGGTTAGTAATGCTGAGAGTCCTACCTCGGTCAGAAGGAACTCAATGACAGAGCACCAGATCAGTGTCAGTGCAGGGTTTAAATATCCAGGGCCTCATGGAATTAGCACCTGAGAGGTGTTCAGCTCCTCATGCAAATAGAGTTACGGGCTCTGGCTTGCCCAGGCATGCAAAATCCATTATTGTTATAAAAGGATATAAAATTAAAATTACACCTTTACAGATAATGCTGAAGAAGTCAGGAATGTTCAATAGGTCCTGGCAAAAAAGAAAATGTACTTCTTCATTAAAATGTATTCATTAAAAAAAGAAAATGAAAAGACAGAATGCATGATAGTATGTAAAACTGACATTTTAATACATACATAAAATAACAGCCTATTGCATACAAAACAATTCACAGATGACATTGGATTCATGATCATTAGACTTTCCTAGTAGTGTAATATGTAAGTTACATTGTATCCAGTACAGCGATAACTCAGTGTTGGCTTCTGAGAACATTATTGCAGCACAATTCATGAAGAAGTGTGTTCAGGAACCCTAAACATCAAAGAAATCCGTCAAAAAGGGCAATTTGTTGTTTCAAATAAAAAAAGTATATCCTGGAGGAGTCATTGTGGTTCCTAACAAACATATCACCCACTCATAGTCGGAAAGCAAGTCAGATATTCCAAATCCTCAAATGCCTTGCCCCTTTCAAGAGTATTATCTCTTTTATCTCCTCTGGCTTCCTGATTTACATAATCCCTATGCCATTCCGATTTCTAACTTCATTTTAGTTTGCATATTCATGTTATGACTAAATACCTCTGTTTGAGGGTTTGCATGGATCAAGAAATTACAGAAAGCAATTAAAAACAACTTCCTTGAAGAATAAAAAATATCATGTACATATTTATTTTAATGAAAATTTAAATCTAAAACCCGACGTCTATGTTATAGTCAGTATCATGCATCTTTGGTCTAATGATTTTGAGTGTATTCATTTTCTGTTTTATGGTCAGGATGATGACAATCTTTAGCTGCCAAAAAAAAGCTGAAGCTGTTGTGAGTTGTTCTGTTTCATACTACTGCATATTGCCGTCCTATGAAATATTGAAAAATGACACTTTTTTTCAAATGATAATACTAGAAGCTTATTGTGGTCCCCACAGTAAACAGTAAGATTTGGTTGATTCAGTTAATTACAGGTGGCTGGATAGGCTTTGTCTCTGACATTCAGGCTTTTGATAATCTAGTATAGTATGTACAGTACTTTATGAGAGTTGTCATTTTCATAAAGAAATAATTAAGTTACTAAGTCTATTGTTAAGTTTTAACATTATCCACATATTTCTATGTAAGACATGGGGAAAACAAACATGAAATATTTTTAATGTTACATTTTCAAAAGTTTTGTTAAAATATAATTTAGTTTTATGCTTAGAATAAAATATGCTTTAGATTACAGCTGATAATAGTGTTAAGAGATTGATAAAGGATACAAAAATATGGTCTATACTTGGAAGGTAGATCATCCTCTGCTTGTAAAATTTGTCACTTCTGTCATAGCATGATCTATTCTGTAAGAAAGCATACAAACAAAATAATATTTTTGTATTTTTGTAGTTTGTTGGTAGTTTAAGATAGAATAACCTTAAATAAAAAATAAGATTTGTTTAAATGATGAAAATTACATTTTTGAGTATTGAAACAAGTTATTTGTTTCAACACTGCCACCATGTGGACAAAATAAAATAAGCTTACATTTATTAAATCACATTTTAAAAATGAAGAAACAAAGAACTTTGATTTCACCAAAACAGTTTTTCTTATTTTGCAAAATGAGTAACATTTTAATACTTTCTAATGTTACGTTCTAGTGCATAAAGTGGGATCTCTTGTTGATAACACAATTGCTTAATATAAAGGGACCTTTGTAACTGGTGAGGGAAAAGTGTGGAAATATAGTATTTGCTATTCATATCTGCAGTTTCTTACATGCTGTGGCTAGTGGTACTGTAATTTTCCACATAATATTACAGGGTTTCTAACCCAATCCAGTTGCTACATCCCTAAAACCTGGGTAAAATTAGAATCTTAAAATTAAAACTGTAATAAGAAAATCAATATAAATTATTGAATTTTATTTTTTTACCTTGTTAAAACAAAGTATTTTGAAAGCATTTAAAACTGCTTATTACTTCAGTAGTAATAGTGGTTGAGATAGTGAATGCAGTCACAGCTAAAGAACGGATATATTTTTTCCGTTTACAAACTGTGCTAATTTATTGGTGCTGCTGATCAAGGAGCACATTAATTACCCATCCATTACCCATTGCACTCTTAGTCTTGTGAAATCTATGAGATAAATGCCTGAGAGGACTTGAGAAAATGACACCAATAAAGTATTTGCATAAAGATAAGGTACTGTACAAGATCAGTTTAAAATGATAACAATAAGATCCTTCGAATGTCTAATCTATATTGTTCACCTCATTTTTTAAGAAGGAAGTTATTAATTACTGTAAATCCTGTGTTGCCAATATTAATGCAGGAAAACATAATATTATATGTCTGAAATATATAGTTACAAAATAGTAGATGGGGAACACAGCTCATGGAAAATAGCTAATAATGTTTTGTTTTTTTTGCCTTTGTAATCAACCATTTTATAATACTTTAACCAACAGGTCTTCTCGAAGTCAGTTAAAATTAGTGTTGGTTAAACCTTGATCTGAGGTACAGAAAAGGTCAGAATAAGTGAAGTAAATGACTTGCCATTTAAAATGCCCCCTTCTTTTTCTTTTGTCTCTCGCTCAATTGAGTAGACTAGACTGTCCATGGATGCATTAAAATTCAGGTTTGCGTTGAACATAATGAAATATACAATAAGATGGGGACACTGTTGACAATTATGTCAAAATGTATCAGTAAAAATGACAGAACTAAAACTCTGACCTGTTCCTCTGACATGTGAGGTTCTAATCTGCAGGTACAGCTTTCACTGTTGTTCAGAATTAAGCAACGGAACAGGGTAAATAATTTAGCAGGTGCAATATGTTCAGCCGATGCAACTTTTCTAAAAATCGCTGTCTTGTCCTCTCATTGTACAGAGTCATCAAATATTGGTAGAAATGTCAAACTTCTCCTTACAGTGCATCTTCCTCTCAATTCCCTAGGTGTTGCTCAGTGATTTTTCTTTCCGTTTTTTCTAAATATGTTTTATTGTTTTTTAGCTTTTCATCAGGGTGGGGTTGCTATGACAACAAAGTAGAATGTCGTGCTGAATTTCACCTTTGCTGTCTCGCCTCATATGGTGTTCTCTCCTCAGTGCAAACATGGAGGATGCAGTTCACATACAGATGTCTGATTTCAAATTTCCTCTCAGATTGTCCTTGGAATCTTCCCTCATGAGATTTGAGGAACCACTAATTCACAAACTGGCTGTCTACATCCCTCTTTTCAAATAGAGTGTGCCATGGCTACCACTGAGGTGAAACTAATGTAGTTCTGCAAGTAAATGGCTGTCCTCAAAGTTCAAACAAAAGAAGAGAATAATGTTCTCTAATATTTTCAAATTGTCTTTATTTTTTATTTTAGTTATGGATACTTTTTATTGTATATAGTCTTTTTGTTTTAATATGTGTTAATATGAAATTTAAGAAAATTAGGTTCCAAATGTGAATTCGTTGTAGTGTTTTGGGGCGTAAAATGTAGTGTTGCTTTTGTAAAAAATTGGTAATCTGTGAAATACTGTACATGATTTTGTAGGAGATCAAAACTACTTAACACTGCCAGACAGAGAGATTAAATCGAAATTAACATAAATGTGACCACAATAGGTATGGTTTTTCACAAGAGACAAATATGTTAAAGCAAATTGAAGGATGTGGATTAAAAGTCAAATATTACTTCTAAGCTAAATAGTCTTTATATTCCAAAACATATTGGTTAAAATCACTAGATTTATATAGAAAAAAAACTAATATAATTTAGATTCTCATTTACTGTTTGGTAGAGTACTTAAGTATGTGTTTTGTAAACAGTCTATTTAGAATTTGATAACCAGTTTCCATTGTAGTATCCTGAATGAAAATGTTTACAGATCCATCTCATTCAATGCAGTTTCTTTAAAATCAATTAGTAAGTCAGTATATTGAAAATGATATATTCTAGACACTGTTTGCTTCAGCAGAGATTATAGATACAGTATGTTTTGTTTAGAGGCTATGTTTAAAATGGAAACATGGGTTTTGTAAAACATTTTAAAAATATTGTATAACAATTGACTTTCCCATACTAAGATGCTACAGGTCATAAAATTATCAGATATATGTCATTAAAAGTGGTGAAACAATATATATCCCAGTTGGATCTAAATGAAACAGAAGTGCTCATTAAAAATAGTCTAAAAATATATTTTGTCTTTATTCAATGTCTATAATTTCATGTTTAAGTATAAAATATACAGTATGCATGAACAATCTGTAATCGATAGTATTTCTGTAAGAAATTACAATCTGAAGTGTAGTTGCAATATTTATATTGAGTACAGTATGTCTCTGAGTAGGTGGATATTTAGACAGATCATTTAATATTGGCTGCAGTGTTTAATGTTCAGTTATAAAACTGTATGTTAAACTAAAGGTTTGGATGACCTCTTTATTAATTGTTTATATTGTTTATACATACAAGTACAAGTGTATGTTACCTAATTCATATCCATATACAGTATATAAATACAGACACTACTCGTCAGCAACTGGCTGCATTGGACACATATGAAGAACAGGAGACAGAACATACTGTACATTTGTAAGTCATTTTTGCAGCTTTATCGAGGATTTACAGTATTTTTTAGAAAAAGACTAAACAATGCGATCATCAAAATTGGCCACAATAAAAAAATAAATGTGAAAGTGCTTTTCAAGAGCACTATATTGTATGAAGATGTTAGTGTCAGTTTTGATACAAACAAATAGATTAAGTATTTTTTTACACCATTAAGCATACCAGTTCATTTTCAAATTCATAAAGCAGGATAGCCTTAATAGATTATCCATGTTTCATGTGTTGGCATCAAGCCTGTGTTTCTGACAGGTCATTATTACACATCACGCTGGGGCCAACTGTGAGGCAGCTTCACCTGCCTTCACTGTAGAATCATCCCTTTACTGATAAAAAAAAAACTACTTGCAATTTCAAAAAGTCTAGCACAGACCAGGAGGTACTGTAAGCAGGGCTTGTTTGTTTCTCACTCTGAAAGGGAAGTGTCATTCAAAATTCTGTTTTGGTGGAATACATTCCTTTTATATATAGTAGACGTATTCTCTTTAAGAGCCCTTTGAAAGCAAGAAGCCCTGATTCATTCACACTGTATCAAGGGTGCCAGTGACATGCAATCCCACCCCTAAGGAAGATTTCTTTGCCTGTCCTCCTGCATAAAAGCCTTACATTTGATGCAAAAAATTAAGATCAAGGAGCATTTAAAGGACTATTTTCTTCTCTTCAAATACAATACAGAATAAATTAAAAGAACCATTTGTGTCTTAGAGATATCTGTTATTCAACATATTTCTGCAAGTCTTCTGTACGTTGCATGATACTTGGTTTTATTTTTTGCCTAAACAGGTAAGTCCTGCACTAATTCTAATAAAATAAGCTTCCAGGGCAAAACACAGGCTTTTGGGAAATACAATATAGTTTTTTCCTATTACCTTCTGCTTATTTACTCTATATAGCATATGCACCTAACTGTTTTCTCTTTGTCTCTTTTTATGTTTTTAAAGAGTTACTCAACATACTGACAGCACACATGAATTGCTGCGCACTGTGCTACAGTATGTGTCTTTCTAGAATATGACTTTCAGCATTATTTTGATTGTTCTGATAGTTTAGCTCAAACACCATAGGTCACAATTCACCTGGGAAATTAAGAGAAAAATGAATCGCTTTATTTCCCCTGTAAACTCTTCAGGAAAAAGAGCACCCTGCTTCGCACTGTGGCTAAGGAGACAACACACTACACGGATTGAATAGTACTCATTGTACAGTATGTTTTGTCATCTAGGCATTTGCACAGAATATACAGTAGATAATTTGTTGTTGACAAACAATTGAATTACACTTTTTAGAATACTTTTTAGTTTTAAGAGGGATCTGACAATCTGTTTTGTAATACAAGTCATATGATAAGACACTTGATCATCATGATACACTTTCATCTTAGTGCTGTAAATCAATTATGATTTTTCCCAACCTCCTCAGTTACTTTTATATACTGTATATCAATGATAAATAATATAGAGAGAGACTGTAGTTAGTGCCTTATTTATCCACCTACTAATTATTTCACATCTAAAGAGCTGATGAATAATTAACACTTTCTTCAAGTCACTAAAGTGAGAAATAAATTTTGTGCAAGTCATAAAAGCTGATAAGTTTATTATATTGATTTGTTTCAGAATGTGCAAAAAAATATTTACAATGCAACTCTGAGGTTACCAAGCAACAAAAGAACAGTTTTCCATGTGGGAAGCAAATGGTAATTAGAAATTGAAAAATGTCTGTGCTTCAAGAGAAAATGGTTAATAATTGTACTTTGAATGACCCATTGTCTATTTCATATGCTTCTTTGAATTCTTCAGATTATGATTAATCTGACACTGGTTTTCACAATTAACTCAACAGGTACCTCAAATGAGGACTTTAAATCTCATCAATTAAAAAATACTGGAATAACTACACATTGGAGGATTGATGTTTTAAAATTCATCTCACAAAAATGTTAATGCTTTTTTATAAGATGCAGAAGAGAGCTGTCTTGCAGCTGAATTAAAACATGGTATCAACAGGGATTTATACAAAGCCCACTTGGGTAAGACTGCAGTGCAAAATATAGTCACAGAGACTGTGGTGAATGCATATTTGAAATGTCATGATAAGGGAAAAATGGACTCACATGCTTATGAAACTCTCCAAGGCTCAGTCGTTTTTGAGAGCTAATAAGATCATATAATCTTCGCTGTATGATAAGTCAGAATCCTAAGATTACTGAACAAATGCTGCAAAGAACTGGTGCAGTATAGAGAAAATGCATATTTCTTAGATGCAGTGAGACACACTTTATCATATTATTATGTTTAATACCACCCTTACTTGATATTAGCTTTAATAGAATGCTATAGAATGCTTTGAATGCTAAAACATATTTTAAGTCAAAATCTTGAAAATAAGGTCCAAATGACTTTAGGCTACATTACCAAAATGCTTTTTCACACAGGAAGTATGAGACTTACTTTAGCAAATACTGAACTAAGAATTCAAAGTTTAGTTCAATGGCTTTTGAAAATAATTAAATTGTAGTTATAAAACATGCATATGCTATAATTACAGCAAATGCATATCATACAGCAATACAACTTTATATCTGAATATTTAAATGTATCATCCCAAGTGTCCTATCACAGTAAGGCACACCCTCTAGGTATTAAATATGTCTTTTCTTAACTAAGACAAGTCAAGGTCATTTATTTTGAACTACCAACCTAATTGTTCTTTATTTAAGGATTAATAAGAAATAGCATTGGGCTTTTCACTATTGAATCAAATGATTCTTTAGATATTAACTTTGCCACATGAGGGGAACATTGGGGATTATATCAATTTAGGCAATTACCTGTTAGCTCATAGCTGATTACACAAGTGCGGAGGATTTACTTGTCTTATTGATTTCCTGGCTATTATATAGAAAGTGAAAATCCCAAGGCATCTCTATAGCTTGATATCCATCGAAATTTATTGGATTTGTGACCTGTATTTCTGTGTTTACAGATCTATGTTTGCAGATGCATTTGAGGTCAAAGGGTGTGAAAAGGAGTCTACAGTATAGGTATTACTTAGAAATAACAGAACAGGTGCATGCTTTTCTCCATAATTTTATGTATCCGTGGATGCTTGCTAAATTAGCTTTTAGCCAGAGGATCTGAAGTAAATGTTTTAGGTTAATGGTGAATGATTATTAATGTACATTTTAAAGGTACAGTATTTTCATGATCTCTCATCCTAGCATTAATCCCACCTCACTGGGGTCTGCTTGTTGGCACATCCATCACCATTTGGTGGTTTGAACCAAATCTTTGAGCTGACATGACCACAGAGAGTCAGGACCTCAGTTTTACATCTCACCCGAAGGACGGCGCTTGTTTACAGTATAGTGTCCCCATCACTATACTGGGGCATTAGGAGCCACATGGACCACAGCATCCCCTGCTGGCCTCACTAACACCTCTTCCAGCAGCAACCTTAGTTTTTCCCAGGAGGTCTCCCATCCAGGTACTGACCAGGCTCACACCTGCTTAGCTTCAGTGGGCTGCCAATTGTAAGTTGCAGGGTGACATGGCTGCTGGCTGCTGTTAAAACAGATCAATCTGTTCATCTCTTATCAGAAAGCCTTTTTGTTTTTCATAATTGTCTAGACACCCAGGAACTTCTTCCAAATGCATAGAGCATAATGAGAATCTAAGCCCTGTTTGGGACCTCAGTCCATTGCAGAGCATACAGTACATACAGTACAGAGAAAACATAAAGTAGCTACTGTCCATGTCTTTGGCAATTGGAAGGAAAGAGAAAACCCACATGACCCATTGGGTGTAGCGGTGGGACTGTGGCTAAGGATCTGTGCTTGTGGCTGGAAGGTTGCTGGTTCAAATCCTGTGGCTGGCAGAGGAATCCTACTCTGGATGGAGTGGTGGCTCTGTGGCTAAGGATCTGTGCCTGTGGCTGGAAGGTTGCTGGCTCAAATCATGCAGCCAGCAGAGGAGTTCTACTCCAGTGGGCCCCTGAGCAAGGCCCTTAACCCCAACTGCTCCAGGGGTGCTGTACAATGGCAGACCCTGTGCTCTGACCCCAGGCTCTCTCCCTGTCTGTGTGTCTCATGGAGAGCGAGCTGGGGTATGCAAAAAGATAATTCCTAATGCAAGAAATTGTAAAGGGTTAATAAAGTGATGTTATACCATACAGGATTTTTCCTGTCTGAAGGTTTATCCAGCATCCAACAATGGTTAAGTCTAACTGCCATGCCACAGTGCCAAGAAATGAAATGAAAAGAAAAAGGTCATATTGAAAAAGTGTAGAATGCCAAGAATGCAATTTAGCCAGGACATTAGGGTTAATACTTCTACTCCTTTGATTAAAGCTATGGGATATTTAATGACCGAGTAGTGAGGACCAAAGTTTAATGTCTAATGGTCACCATGCTAAGCCATTAGTTTGGAAATTCTGCTGCAGAGGGATATCAAAAACTACTTAAACCAGTAACCTGCTTTTTTCTCAGAGTTCTCCTATCCCAAAACGCTGACCAGACCTTTCCTTCTTTAATTTCGGAAATCTGCCAAAATCAGATTTGAAGGTGGTGAATACTGCGGTCAGTCAGACTCTCCACAAGTCAGGGAATACCTAACAAGGTCAGGCTTAATTTTTCCATGAACAATTTGGAAGTGGAAAAAAATCTGCAATGTCTTAATTAATTTATTAACCTACAGCCACACAAGACTCAAAACTCACAAACCAATATTTGCATGTATATTGGAGGGAGGTCCAGAGTGCAAAACACTGCATTTGATCTTTCACATTTAAATACTCAATAATCACTGACAATATATAGTTTATATTGGAAAGATAAATGGTTTTCAAAAAGTAACCAGTGCTATACAGGATTCTGTAATTCCTCACATAAGCACGAAGTTTATACTGATTGTACAAGGGGACAAGCTTTTGTCCCTATAAAAGAAAATACTGTATCTGAGTACAAACAAAAATGTTTTGCCTCCATTGCCAGGGTCCATGGAGGGCTGTTTCTTTTTCCTAAACGTAATGAGCCTTTAATTCTCTTATGACCTTATATGGGAACCTGACAGGAGCCGTGGGTTGTAGCTTAATTACAGCAGGTGCTCAAATGAGGTGCAGGTGTTTATAACCGATATAAGCCCGTAGCCCCCCCAGAGACGCCCTAGAAAGGGAGTAACATATTGTGGTGTTTGGGAAAGTGAGGGACAGTTCGGGTGATACGGCGTTAGGCTAAAACGCCACAAAAGAATAGAGTAGATACTGTTAGGGAAGGGCTAGACACTACAGAAGGCTTCAGAGACAGAAAATGAAATGGAAGAGAAGTAACTGGGCTAGAGTAAAAAAGAGAGAGAAAGCTTACACGTATAGGGCAGGGGGCTGCAAGGTACACTAGAAACAACAAAAGAGGAATCTGGAAGTAAAAAAGTACCGACCGTTATGTATTTAAAATGAGTTTGGGATTGAGGGGCTGTAGTGGAGATGAAAAGCGTTGCCTGTGAGAGAGTTTGGAGCGATCCGTTATAAAACAGAACTGCGATGATAATAATCAGGACTATGAGTCCTGATCTAAAGTTCAAGAGAAGATGGACCAGAAGAGAAAAGTGTGTGTGTAACCACAAATGACCTTGTTATTGAAGTTCTGTTTTTGTGTGAATGCTTTGTGTGAAGCAGCTACCTGCCCGGCTTTTTACTGTAGTTGCATTGAGTGATTGTCAGGAGCCCAACGAAGGGCTGGGTGTTCTTTCTTAGCTTTTCTTTAATGGTAGTTGTGTATTTGCACTGTTCTAAATTACTAATTCTATAATTAAATTACAATCACTATTTTTTCTTACTGATTGTGTTTGGGTGTATCAGTTGGACAGGGTCCTGCCTATAAAGACTGCCTCTTGTGGCATCACAAATTATTTGTGTTTTGAATTTTAAAAGTAAATGTAAATATTTCCACCCGTATTAAAATGCAGCTCCTTTCCTTAAATCTAAGTGACCACTACCTAATTTTTGGTTCTTCAGGTAGGAGAGTCCAAGAAGTGAAGATTTTCTATAACTCCAGAACACAATTATCCCTTTTTCCTTCTCTCCTACTTCTCTGCTCCATTTTATTTCAACTTGGTGAAATTCCAGCATCATAACTTGTCAACGGTATGGTGCCCCCATTCAGTGAAGGGCTGTTTATCTTATCTGAGTGTCCCAAGATGTGAAAGGTGCTTTTAAAAGATCTTCCTCTATCTACTAATTAATAATACATTAGTGACTTCCTAAGATGTGGAGCAATAAAAATATCTATACTGCATATCCACACTATTGCTCACACCTAACCATTTCTATGAAAAGAAAATATTCTTCCTATTATCCCCTCAAGAAATGTAATTGTTGAAATGTTTAAGTATAACAGGTTACTAATAAGTAATTGCCATATACAGTATGGTAGCTTGTCCACACAGTGAAATCTAGCAAAAATGTACATTAAATTAATAACTTATTTTACTGTATTATAGTTTGCACTTTTTAAGAATTGTCCAATCCATTTCAAATTAATTACTGTACTGTGTACAATGTACTGTAGTCTGAGCAATTTTAGTGGTTCATCATTCTCAATATCTCTAAATATTTAATTTATGCATGAGTCTTGCTAATCCCTTTTTATATTTAAGTGTTTAGAATTGGCATCAGTCTCGCAAATTCATCTTTGCAGACAAATTAGAGACATTCTTAAAATAATGAGACAATGTCAAAATAATCTTAGTTGGCCTGTGGTCATTGCTAGAGTTTAGGATTCTTCACAAATATATCCATAATTGTTTCCAGTTTAATATCTAAATGGAGCTGTATCCTTATCAACCAATGCTAAAAAATTGCATTCATTAAAATTTGAAATTATACTTTGAATGAATAAAAGCCCTGATTTTCATTTCAATACTAAGTTTATAATTTATATTTAACATGTTCCAAATTAACTTTTGATCTGTAACACCTAACTAACATTTTGGAACCCTACAAATGATATTGGCATCATATGTTGTTGAAATAATCCTGATTAAACATACTTTGTCATCTAAATAGATGTTGTTTGTAATTAAATAACCTGTTTTCACTTAATTAGTGTGTGAGGTCAACTTTTCCTTCTTAATTTGCATTCACAATGCACTACTCCAGCCTCAGCTTCAGATTTCCCTTATCCTAATTGATATTCAGTGCCTCTAGTTCACTTACATCTCCTTTGAGGAATAGTCTTTCAAATACAAAGGGAATGCCATAAGATTAGGATGCATGTTATGTTCCATATTTTTATTCCATTAATAATGGAGGCATCTGTCACATTAAAAGAATGCACACTCAATGTTTAGTCCACTAATAAATTAAGAGGATGCAATAATAATTGGTTTTGCAATAAAGAAGTAGCATGTAAGGCATACAAATCTTTCAAGTGATTTTCAAGGTCATTTTAAGCACCTTTGGAATGGCATCAAGTGTGACTTCAATATGCCAGGACCATTTGCGTCTGTAGCATGGGTATTCATGTTGCGTACAATATATAGTACTGTATATAACAAAACATATTTCTCTTACCTTGACAAAGATAACCCTGGACTGAGAATGAAGCTAATTTTAGACAGTGCCATAGCTCCACCAGTTCTTTAAGAATTAAATTATTATAATTTTGGAACTTGTTGTTTCAAGTCCGAGTAGGAAGAGACAGACTGTTTTCTCCAAACACATTCTGGAGAGGTGAAGTTGCAGAGGTATTATGTACAACATCCCCTAAATTACAACTGTAACCCTTTGCTTCCTCTGACTTAGATCTTTGTTCAGTATTACCACAAATGATAAAACACATTTCTATTATGTTGACTGCATTATAACATTTTAGTTATAAAGAACTTAAAAACAAAAAAGAAGTGAACATTTTTTTCTTATTATTTCCTAATTATTTTACAATATGAGAATTGATCAAATCTATCACCTATCAGGCAGGACATGAAGAAATGGATGACGGAGTTCCAAATAAGTCTTTCTCCAACAGAAAATTCTGGAAGCTAAGTCTTTAACTGAGACAGCATCAGCCATTGTGTGACTGTACCCTGTCAGCTGCATCAAATATAAAGCTCTTTGAATGTAGCAGCTACTTGACATTACATTAGAGTTATGAACTCAACAAAAAGATTGTCAGACTTTAATGGTATGAGCATTGCCTTTCTTTGATTTCATAACAAATTAGCTGATGTTACAGCTCACTTAGTAGCTTTTACCTTACATGTACTGAAATTTGTTACAAAGCTTTGATATTATTGGAGATAATTGAGCTTGCCTTGTGCCACTTAAAATAGTACCAATATTTCTTTCTTCATTGCTGCACATATTTAGTTATTAATTTGCAAGGTTGACAATGATGAATGTGATCATGGGATTACTTTTCAATGGTGCAATTATAATGCTGTCTGATCAGCTCATCGGCTGCAGCTCTCGCAGTTATAAAGATATCCAACAACTCCCTAATGCTTTATTTAAAGCGATTATTTATATGTTGTCTGTTTCCAGTAATATCCACTGTGCAATGAAAAGTCCACAGAACAGTAACAAACCATCTACTGGTTCTGTCATTATATAGACAATTACACAATTCAAGCTTCAATACAATGATGCTGTACAGTATATCACTTTTTTTAAATTATGTATAGATGTGTATTATGGCAAATATTACTTTTTGGTGTTTCACTGCCTTTATACACTATTGAGAGGTACTGTGTAATGTATTTCATTGCTTCTATTTGGCCTTAATCTTTGCGTGAAGAATAACATACCATATATGGTTTATACTGCAGCTTGATAAGGGGTGAATTAACATTATGAAATATCATACATTTTACCACAATAGTAATATATCTAACATTGTTTTGTGGAAGAATGAATCACCTTTGACAGGAGGGACATTAGGGTGGCATGGTGCTGCAGTGGTTAGTACATACTGTACACTGCCTCTCAGCTCCTGGGTCCAGAAACGCACTCTGTTTTGAGTTTACATGTTCTCATTGTGTCCCCATGCATTTTCACCTGGTGCTCTATTTTTCTTCCACGTCTAACAAAATTCTGTCCTTGTTGACTAGTTTGTGTGCCCTGTTATGGGCTTGTACCCTGTCCAGGATGTACTGTAGTCCTTTATATTCTCTTGACCATTAACCAGGAATAATACGTTTTATGTTGGATGGATCTGAAACTTCTCATTTTGGAATTTTATCTTGTTGCAAACCAGCAACATAGGCCACCGGACCTCTCATCTGTAGTACTTATGTTTTAGGGGTATATTTCAGATATTGTACATGGTTGCTGTACTGTATGTGCAAAAATAACTGAAGATACGATAATCTGTATAAGTAAAATACTTCCAATTAACCTTCATTTTTAACTTTTCAAATTCACATCATCGAGAACTCTCAATGTGGAGAAACTGCAAATAAGTACATTTTAAAACATAGCAGTGCATCTGAATCATTATGATGCAATACCAAAACAGGGAGATTATATACATTCTGATTACTGAGTGCACTAGAGTCCATGTAGAAAATTAGATGTTTGTAATAATCATATATTGCTTATCCAGAGTTATGGTAATGTAAATACATTGGCAGTAACTGTAGAGAATAATGAGGGTCACTGAATAACATGAGGATATTCAGCTAAGATTTAGTAAACATAAAACATAGAAGATGTCTTGAAGTTTGTCCTCTATTTGCCTTGGCTTTTTACCATTTATGCAAATCCATGCTCTTCAGATGTTGACAACATTTTAAAGCATTGCCAAATAAAATGTGCATTTATTAACATGCAGACGTAAGTCTAACTCGATACAGCCATGCAGTTTTCATTTTTTATCCCCTGAATGTCTGTTTGTGATTGGCAGCAGGGAGTGGAGTGTGCTATGTTTATTTCATGTATTCCTTAAACAAGTAGTGAGACAAGCATTCTGGTCACGTATGAGCTTGGTCCCTTTTGCCATCAATCATTCCTACTGCATGGGTCACTATCACTGTGAATTGATTTGCATTGCTGGGTCTTCAGTGAATCTTTCACATGATTGGTTTATCTTTAACTCTGGCCTGGAGGGGTTTGTCATGCTAATGTTTAAACTTGTTGTGGAAAATCTCTAATTACAATCATTATTTCACGTAGATTTTGGCAAGGAATATAAATGCCCATCAAAAGAAAACACAGTAAGAAGATTAAAGTTTCTTAAGATTGCTTGAAAGTGTTAATAGTTTTCTAATACACATGGCAAAAACTTGGTCCTCTTTAATATTTCAGACATATATAACAACAACGAAAAAGACAGAGGTCATACCGTAGTGTTGTTCATTTTCAAAAATTATGGACAAATTGCAATTTAGAGGTGGCTCAGCATTTAGAGACACATTTCCATTTAACATTTCCGGTTTCTGCAAAGTATGAATGTGTTTCTGCATAAGGTTTACTGATAAATATTAAAGCATCAAAACTGTGTGTTTGTTTGCATATACTATACATAACCTTGTTTTCTTTCTTATAATACCGTTTCAAAATAAAAGCTCAGGGAAGGTTTTGGAGTGGGGAAAAGATTTCATCAGCAACAAGTGTGCTTGTTTTGTAGAATATCATATAGAATTCATGTGCATTGTAACCATCCCAACCATATCAAAACACTTTAGTAAGTCTACTATTCATAAGAAGATGCCCTGGGGAACACATATCTGGATACAATATCAGAACATGCAAGTGTGATACTTTTTAATATAGCAGATTTAAGCTTTCTTTGTAACTGATCAATGTAGTTAGAAGTATCTATGTGCAATTAAACTGCAAAATACATTTGGAATATATAAAATGATTTCATTCTTTGGCAACTTTGTACTGATATGTACCTGTATTTTAGGGTTCTCATTCATAATCAGAAGCATGGCAGAATATATTCCTATAGAAATTGCAATATTAGGTCTATGACTAAGAAAATGAGGTAGAGCTGTGCAACTGAAGTAGAATTTTAATTTAATAGGTTTTAAATTACGATGTATTGATGCACCAGCATGGATAACAACAAATTGGTCTTCAACCGTGTTGCTAATTTGGAAGTGAGTTCTTCCTGACAAAGTGACATCTCTCTATTACAATGAGTTATGTAAAGCAGATCCATATTTCTTATTGTTCTTGAGACCCAGCTGTTGATAATTGAGCTGGACAGGTGAACACTCTTTGAAAATAGCTAGATCTTTGAGAAAGTGGAACAACTAGCCTTATGATTAACAGTATTTAAACTATTAGTGAAATAGTCTAAAAAACAACAATTAAAATTAAATCGGGACAGTTCTGAGCTATTCAGAAGACCAAATGTCTGACATGAAAGTGTTATTTTTGTTGCTACTATATATGTAATAAAAACAGGATCGGAATGCCTATTACAATATTGAACAGCAAGCTGTTGATCTGATAATTATATCAAGTTAAATAAAATATATAATATGTTTATACATGTAATTATATAAAACATGAATATATGGTATAGTGCGAACCTTGGGTGCCTTCTTTGTGGATCTATGGTTCTTCTATGTGTTTGTACATTCTCCCTGTGGCTATGTGGGTTTTAACTGGTGGGGTTTTAACTGGGTGTTGCAGTTGTCCTCCCAAAATCTAAAGACTATGTTAATCCACCTGTTTAAGTGTGTTAAATGGTGTCAGTTTTCAACTAAAGAATTGTTGACACTGGGTGGATTTTATTATGACTCCACAAAACTAAGAATATGAAATGCACTTAGGTTTTTGTAGGAATCCCACAGGATTTTGTTCCTGGAATTCCTTGTAACTACTGTAAAATAATGGTGCTAAGCTGAATTTCAAAACAGTAAGTCTTTATCTAGGATCCCAGAAGAAAGGAAATGACATTACTCCTACTCTGTGGCCCCCTCTGTTTGTCATTATTGTCCACAAACACAAGATCTTTATCACATACTGTACATGTTTCCCCAGCCTTTTCCTAGGTTCCTATAAAAAAGGTAAGCCAAACGTAGATACTAAATAAAAAAGTAAATACTACTATACTTAAATACTAACAAGCACTCAAAAGCTTTAATGTTGCACTTTTCTTTATATACTGTATATATACTTCGGAATCACAAATATTTTGCAATGCTAATAAATTAAAATAATGTTCATGAACTTTCACTGTAGATCTTTATCTTGTTTCCCTTTAACATACATTTTTTTCTAGTGAAATGATTTTCAACTGATAATTTTCTCTTAATATGTAAATCCTGCCATGAGGCACCAGGAGTCTCATACACATTCAGCACCTAATGACCATATTTGAAACATCCCATTAAAAATAACACTATCAAGCAGAAGCCAACATACTGGAGGTTTAGGAAAATCATGTAGGCCAGTAGGAATGAGAGTGAGATAAACCAGAGACAGACATTAGTGAGTCTACAACAGTCTTGATACCTGCATCATCATTGGTGGAGTTTAGCTGCAGGAACAGTCAAAAATTAATTCTTCCTGCAGAAACCATAGTCCCGGAGTACTGTGTGCTAATAAGAGTTATACAGTATGATGAAATAAACATTCAACTGCTTGCAGCTCAGTGTTGTTTGTGTCAGAAAATCCACCTATTCCAGAGAACTGGAAATAAATACTACATAAGAGGTTGACAACTGTGCAATCCAATGTATTTTTGATATACTTTATGACCTGAAAGAGAGAGGTCCAGGCTTCAGCAGACATTGGAGGTGTCTGCAGGCATATAGAGCTGCTGTCAGCCACAAATTTCATTGGTGAGCCACAAAGCCCCTATACATCAACAAATGTCATCACTAGAAAGACGGATGGAGAGGTGCAGTGTGTATTGATTACTGGACACTTAACAGAAGTACCGTCCCTGATCAATACATAGTGTCATTTATCTATGAAGCTCTAGACTACTTGTCTGGAAGCAAGGCCTTTTCTGTCCTCAGTTTACGCAGTAGTGATTATCCACGTTTCCACAACTTGTGAAGCAGACAATATGCAGTATATAACTGTTTGAGGTGTTTTATTACCTCATTCATCTGGAAGAATTACAATTTATACTGCAGATCAAAAGAAAAATACTATACCACCTATAACTGCAACAAATGCACCATGGTACCTTAGAAAATGACAACACAAATTGTAGCAAGTGCACTCCAAGTCCTCCAGATTCCAGCCAATCACTGCACTCATCACTATGTCTGGCTATAATGTCTTCCAAGATTAGAATTTGCTGACTGTAAACACCACAGATGACAAGCAATCATTAGTTCATATTGGTTCCTTACTTTGTTTTTCATTCTTGATTTTCACCAGGTTTGACATTCAACAGGAGAAACAGCCTCATCACTTATGCTTTTCACTTCTGTCACTAATGTGGTGATCAAGTGTTCATGCAACAGTCAAGTCATTCAGGTGTATCACTCGTGACAGATCAATTAATCAAAAATGCACTAAAAATATTAAATACTCCAGATCTGTACACTTTATGTCTCTAAAAAATGCATGCAGAAATAAAATGACCCTGTCTTTTGATGCTTAGTACTGGATGTTGGTATGTAAAATATTTTTAAGTTTGGCCTGTTTAAATAATTGCATTATTGTATATTGCTGTTACCAGGGAGGCCACTGTAATAGAGGCAGCTCCTTCTTCTGGCCAGATAGGTGTACAATTGAACATCCCAGCTATATCACTATAGTAAATACTATATATAAATTATATAAATCATCTTGACCTAACTACTATATATAGATACAAACCTATGCAAATCATACCTTAACTGTCCTGTTTTCAAAAACTATGCACAGGTTTACACTGTACTTACACTTACCAATATCCTGGTACCCCATGATTTTATGCAGATGAGGTATTACAGCAATAGATTCACCCTTCCAGTGTAATCAAAGATAGTTGGGTAAACAGTGGAATGTGCAAAATATTTGTATTGTGGGGTTTTCATTTACCAGCAGACGCATGGCAGTACATTAACACACAGAGAAACGGTTGTGCAGTTCAATTACAATTTTAATTGTTTAGCATTTAAATTACAATTTAGAACCAGCATGGATGGCAATAAATGGGTCTTCAGCTGTGCTGTTAATTTGGAAGCGACCTTTTCCATCTACCCTGATAGTGATTTCCTTCCCAGTGCAATGCCCCCCTTCCTTTTGCCCAGAGATGACATCACAGTAGGTCCCAGCAGGTAGGCCTGTGTTCAGTGTAACATCCATGCTCCTGTTAAATACAGAGGTATAGCTGTAATAAACCCTTATTTTTAAGACCTTCTAGTGTCCCATATCAGTAAATTGTGATTTTTGGATTCCTTTTAAACAACTGTAAAATTATTAATTATTTTTAAAACAATTTTACAAGTCTGGGGCTGGTAATTCATAAGGTAAAGTATACGCTTCAGCCTTAGAAAAAAAAAAGTCCGGTTCACGACCATGCTATGAAGAAGATCAAAGAAAGAACCAGTAAGCAAAGAAAGCAGCCAGTTTGAAATTAAATCCACTTTCATCATATACAAAACCGTTAGAGCACCAGTGCAGCAATGCAAACTGAATATTCAAATATTCTGACAGAATTATTAATATGTTAAATAAATTAAATACCACATATTCAGAAATGAAATCATCAATGAACAACCAATGCAGAAAATGTTTCTTTTGCTATTTACTGTATGTTGTTTATTAAGTAATATTCGTCAAGTGTGAAGGTCTGCATACGTGTAATATTAACTGTACATTTCACAAATACAGTTTTTTAAATTGATAAAAACTGCTATAAATAAAAGAATAAGCATAAAAATATTACTTTTAAGTTGAACAATTATTATAGTACATTTGATTGGAAACTGTGGATCTTAATATGAATCATCTAGCTACTGAAAGTTCTTCGTGGCTATTGAAATATATGACAAAGTGTGAAAATATATAACTCACCAATCATCATTGTTGAAGACAATAAATCCTTGGTTACCACGACCAAAAGCTACTTGGTTGCTTCCATTATCCCACCAGTTAGAAAAGGGTTGGCCCACCACAACATTACGGAAAATAACCATGTTTCTGGGAAAAAAAACAAGGAGTCGATGCATTTCTGGATGTGAACATACAGTATAACCGTCACAAAGATACATAATAACCCTACAAGAAGTGTTAATGTATGTTCTACATCGGATAACAGAAATCGTCCAAGTCATACAGTTTTTTTCTTATTCTCCAACAGCAGTGTCTTTTCAGACACATTATAACATTTTTGTCTGATTCAAAGGTTCCTCACATATTAAAAACAGTTTACATGCGTAAGAATTCATACTAAATGTAATTGAAATGGCTGCATTTGAGTAACAAAAAAAATGCTAAATTCTGAGCCTTTTGAAAAGAACAAATGTCTGTACACTCCGTGATCTGCAAAGGGAATTTGACGTTATTTGTTGTTGTTGTTGTTGTTGTTTTGTTTTGACTCAACTGTGTTGTGCTACATGTAAGTACAAATACAACCAAAAAAGAAAGATTAAAAGTAACTGACTTGATTTGGCGCCATCTATGTTCACACACCCAGCCATCTCCACAGGTGCTGTCTGGATTAATGGGAACAGGCTTAGTGGTTCCATCACTGTAACTTGGTGGTCCCATCCAGTCATTCTGATCCTAACATTACAAAAAAACACATTTTATCCTTCTGAAGTGGACCAGTTTGATCAGCAAAAGCACATTAGAGTCCAAATAATCACCATAAGCTTAAATAAAATAATGTTGCCTACTGATAAGGATACCCTCTTTTTTTAATATCACTGTTTTCTAATGATAAAATTGCATTCAGTACTTCAGTTTGTAATAATATATAACTGAAAATATCACCCATGTTAAACAACCTCTGGTGTCTTGCCTCAGCTGAAATGCTCCAGTACACCAGGACACATAAGTCTAGTTTTTGTTCTGTGAAAAGAGAAATTAACCCCCTCTCAGGAGGCAGTAACACAGCTGCAAATATATCTTTGTAGAGGTCCCCTTTTGACTATTTGAGTCCACCAGTGGCCCTTACTCATACTGCATTTCTTCTCCTACCTTTGGGTGCTTAACGCATTGATGATCCACTTAACAGGATCCATACACTGTCAGCATGCCACAGTAAGCAGCACACTCCTGCCCCCCTTTCCAGTTTCTGTGATCATTATACTCATGGGATCATTTGTTAAGATCAGATCTCAGTCCCAAAATAATAAATCATATTGTAAAGACTGTTGCACTTCTTATTCATCTTCAATGTGCAATATTTGTGTTTCATAGCGAGCATTTTACAATATATGTGGTTGGCACTACTTAAAATGTTCCCAAATAAAATCCCACCTTTCCATTCACTATATGACGATCCCAGCGGAAACTTGACATCACTCGTGTCACTCCATATGGATGTGCCAGCATGAAACCCATGGCCATTTTGTACAGTCTGGAAAACAAACGAAGCACAAGCTTAAGTTTTATTCCTGCAACTTTCAGTCAACAGTCCAGACTGTCATCCCCCTGCATTTAGTTAACAGTAAGTTCTAGTCAGGTCATGTCTGTAATAAATAAGGGGAACACATATTTCTGACAATGGAGATAATCTAGTTTGTATGAATACGAATCCTAAAAAAATATATATGTCTAAGTGGCACATCAATGGTGTTGCCATCAATGCTTTTGCTAGAAGCCTGTACATTTCTCACTTTGCGTGGCAATCCTGAAATTAAAAACATGATGTTACTCAGACTTCACTACTGGAAACTGACAAACCTGGGTTCCCAGAAGGTGAGAATTGAGGCTCCTCCGGCTCCATGGCCTCTCTGGTTGTCATGATTGTCCACAAACACAAGAGCTTTGTCAGAGGGCATGAATCCCCAGCCTTCACCCCAATTCCTGTAATGAATCATTTAAACCAAAACTCACGTACTGTCTGGTCTTGTTAACATATTGTTGTTTAATATTTTTAATAAAAAAGATTTTAAATAAAAGACAAATATGATTATCTTAAGCATCTTAGTTGATAGTATGTCAATTCATTTTTATAAGGGCAGACCTTGCATAGTATACTTTTCTATCTTGATTTTCTCTAGAGTACTTCCTTTCTGTGAGTATTTCATATCAATTTATATTCAATATTTTTGTAAGAATGTTTTACTTTTATCATCGTGGTAGGTAAGAGACTGTTTCAGTAATGTAGTGATGCACACACAGCACTACTTGCTTATACTAGAAAAAATAATACAGTATATGAACATATTTCACCTTAAATAAGCCATTTTTTCACCTCCCCATTTGCGAATGACTTTGCCTAGTTTTGCGCTGTAGGCGAACTCTGTAACACGTCCCAAACCAAAGTATTCACTTGCTTTAATGGGCTCCCCTCCAAGATCAATAACCTAGAAGAGGAAAACAAACTTCAGCAACTGTTGTACATCATGTTAATATGTTACATGTAAAGAAAAAGTGCAACAAAAAAACAAACCTCTTGATATATAAAAGGTCTTGTACCACTGGCGAACCATTTATTGTTAAGATTCTTCAGTTTGCCAAAGATTACTTGCAAATCTCCAGGCCACATGTGTTTACAAGCATCCACTCTGAATCCTGCAACTCCAATGTCGATCAGTGAATTCATGTATTCTGCAATTCTTCCTCTGACATAGTCCTTTTCAAGAGCAAGGTCAAGAAGGCTCACCAAACGGCAGTCACGCACCTGTTGAAAAATGAATGCACACAACATACCCTTCATAAGATGATTAAATTACGACAACTTTAAATAAATCCTTATGGATGGCTACAGCTAAGGTATTAAGTTTGTAAGAAATGTAATGTATGCCTTGCATTTTATAGCCCAGCAACTGTGTAAACGTCATCTTGCACATGCTGAATAATTAAATATTAAACTGGAGAATAGTAGGCATACATATGGAAAAAGAAAATAAGCTGAAAAGTCACACCTGGAATATTTCATTGTAATTTTCAATGTCTCCACTGCCGGTTCTACATTTGCCATCATTAAAATCCCAGGCAGAGTAAGGCACAGATGGGAAATCTTTAGTGTTGGCGTTGAAGTATGTTCCACATGAAGAATGTGTGCCCTCTCCTCCTCCTGCTCCACACATGTGATTGATGACAGCATCTACATAGATGTGAACCTATAGAAACAATGAGCATTGTTACAGTACCATTAACAATTCTCAGGAATGAGGGCTGAAGAAATTGTCCAAACCTAGTAAGCAAATTACACTTAAAAATTGAGGTATTCTTCAGATTTGATTCAAGTTTGAATATAAAGGTAGCTAACTGAATGTAACAAGGATTTTTATCAGTGTGGCAGTCCTCCACTTCCAATATCTTATTACATGTTTTTTCCTACAAACTCATCAGTACCAGAAAGTTTTTTTTTTACTTGATACTTTACCCCAACATTGTTACATCTGGTCACCATATCTCTCAACTCCTGTTCAGTTCCAGATCTCGAGCACAAGTTATAGCTGATTGGCTGATATCTTTCCCACCAGGGTCTCCAGGGATTCTGAAGAGTGATGCTCTCACTAGGAGGAGAGATCTAGAAGAGCACATTTCACATTATTCTGTGACTAAATTACAAATTGAAATAAAAGAGAAAAATGCTTCCAGAATATGTGAACTTTGCTGGTTAAAAACTTCGCTGAAACGATGTTAGAGTTAGCACTTGGAAGTTTTTGAGTTACATAATGATTATTTTTCTGACATACTTATATTTACAGTACTTCACATACAGTAACTACATACCTGAACCCCACCAAATCCATTTGGTGCTAAAAATCGCTCACATTCTGCGGCTATGTCAGCCCAGCGCCATTCAAATAAATGAACGATGGACGTTCTACCTGGTTTTGTATTGGGATGGTATTGAGCAAGGCACAGCCCAAGAGTCAGCACAAACACAAACAGTCTCATTCTGGCCTGTTCCATGGGATAATTCCAAAAGTTGCAAGGAAACATTAGCAATTTATATAGTCTCAGAAACCAACCACATGCTATAAGCTAAAAATAAATGCTTATCTTGTATTATTGTAAATAAAGATACCAGGTGTGTTTCCTTTAAATAATACTTGGACAACAGGTGAAACAGTTCACTGAATTCTCATCATAATAGCTTGATAAATTCCTTGTGCAACATTATGTCGTTTCTTCTGTAATTAAAGAAAACGTTGCATTTTTTTGTCCTTACGGAATGCGATTTTTTACACACAGAAACACAAATTTTTCATTAGCAACTGTTTTCTTAGGAAACCAGAGGGCATAATTATCCCCCAGAACAGCAAATGTACTTTCACTAATAAATTTCACTAGTTTTCACAAAAATGTGTAGATACTAGTGAAAGCAAAATGCTTCTTACATTTTCAAGTTAATAATTAATAATAATTTATTCCATTTTACTTTGCTTTTCGTCTCAAAGAACCTCATTGCATTTGATGTGTAGGAAGTCATCCACCACTGAAGTACAGTACCTACAGAACCTGGGTGACACACAGCAGCAATTGTACACTAGCAACCCTTTTATACAACAGAGCAGGCAGAGAAGTGATAAGGAGATTGCTTCACGGGTTGGTTTAAAGTGTAATTTTAGGAAGGCTAGATTGAATAAACTCAGGGGCTAATTTAGCCAGAATGTAGGTCTGGACAGACAAATGTACTGATTCTATCATTACCTGATGGTGTTATTTGTGACACTTGGGGTGAAACATTTGTGTCTGGTCATCCCAGATAAGCAATCTGATGCATAGCAAGTTCTACAGTACATGATAAAAGAAGTTGAAGCAGTGACAGTACTAATATAGCAACTCTACAACAGCCTACATATTGTATACGTACAGTACTGTAATTAATTACTGGAAAGTAATAGTGTTCATATTTCTTCTACTACTAACATCAAGATCACTACTTAGATTATAGCTTAAATTAGAGCTAAAAAAATCATTAACATATTTACACCAATGTATGCCATAAATCTCAGTTCTTCTTGATGAAGATGATTTCCACACAGATTTGCTTCACAATTGTTGTCTGAAGAAGGCTAATTGATTAAATTACTTGTTGGGTTCAAGTAAAGCGTTTTCTTTTTCTGTCATCATATACTTATTATAAAACAATTTAATACAAATTTAGTACATTTCTCCTTTCTCAGTCTGTCTCTGCTCTCCCTCCATCACCGGCATGAGATCTAATCTCTTGCTTTATTTTGGAATGAATAAAACTCTACTCTTCAAATACAGGTCTATAAACAAAAACATATTACACGTCTCAGTCCTACATGATTAGAAGTAATTGCAAACTAAAATTTGTTAAATACTACGTACATGAAAAACAATTACATTATGGCTAGCTGGGCTTTAGTTCACATTGACCAGTTTACCAAACTCGGCCAACTAATCAAACAGTTCAATCCCTTCACGAATGATTAACTCAGGTGAAATGCAAGCCAGAAGGGACAGGGCCTCAGTTTCACACCCATGCCCTTGATCTTACAAAAATCAATTATCTTTTGCTAAACAGCCCCCTCAACATAACGTTAGATGTCTGTTACCAGTGATTGGACTATGAAAGAGAAAATAGTGTTAACCAAAATTGTAATTAAAGCTTAGCCTAACTTTTACCGCTTCAAGAAGTGCTGGAAGTTACACAGACATCAATCTTCTAAATTTCCTTGTTTTGGTCTTTATTTTTTGTTACAGTACACATGATAAAAAGTATTTTAATAAAATAATGTCTTCATGCTTTTCTAGAACTCATACCTTAGGTAATTTGCTTGTTAAACCTAGGGTTATTCCAAGGTAAAGTGCAACAATATAATGTATCTTTACTACAGATTAAAAAAAAGGTATTTCAGGTACTGAAGGTATGTTTATAGGATTAATATTGTAGATAGATGTTCAACATGACTATCAGTATAATGTACACTTTTACAGTATATAAACTAAAACTGCTTTAAAATGTGAACTACTTTATACCATAAAGAGCAGGTTTGTTTTCCTTCTGCGGCATTTTAAGATTATGAATAATTACATTTAGGTTACAAAAAATGTAAATGCAATGGTATTTCACTTGTCTGCTTAAATTCTTACTTTTCCAGCAGAAAAAATGGGGAATAAAAAATAATAAAACCCAAAACAGAAAAACATCTTAACTTTTACTCCCTCACCCGTGATCTGTCTTTACCGCTAGACACACTACCATGCATTTAGCGCTTTTAACTATGATCATAAATTAACTTTCTACAAGCATTAATCAAGTCAAAGCCACTGAAATACTATACTTTTTTTGTTGTTTTTAATATCGATGTTGTTCTCCCGTTTTTAACATCAACAATCCCACAATAGGCTCCAGCTTTCTACACTGCTTACCAGGACAATCTGATAATGGATAGATGTCAATGAAAATGTGACTGACAATGTGGTGTTAATAGGTGTTACTAATTACAACTATTTCCTTTTTACATTTATAACCAGAGAATGACAGACTTGGGATGTATTCCAGTTTTCTTAAATTGATGTTACAACCTTTTTATTTAGTGTGAATTAACTAATTATACAGCATTCCTCACGGAGGGCTGGCTCCATGGCTAAGGATCTGTGCCTGTGGCTGGAAGGTTGCTGGTTCAAATCCTGCAGCTGGCAGAGAAATCCTACTCTGTTGGGCTCCTGAGCAAGGCCCTTAACCCCAACTGCTCCAGGGGCGCTGTACAATGGCTGATCCTGTGCTCTGACCCCAGGCTCTCTCCCTATCTGTGTGTCTCATGGAGAGCAAGCTGGGGTATGTGAAAAGATGAATTCCTAATGCAAGAAATTGTATAGGGCTAATAAAGTGCTGTTATGTTATTTTGTAAGTATACAGTGGAGGCAATATTACTTTTACAATATGTGTATCCTAAATCACAGATTACTCTATTATAATTTCAATTCACCCCAAGTCTGAAATATAACCAAGTGTAAATGTAGAAAAAACATCAAAAACTGCTTACCTGCAGATTACCAATGTGCAAATAAAGAAAAACTGACACCCTGGAAACCTTTCTCCTAAGGACTCCCCAGGCAGTCAAGCTTCAATGCCCTCGAACGTTTGAAAATTCCATCTCAGTTTAAAGTAGCATATACATTAACATATATTATCCAATTGTTTCTGCAACGGCTCTCACAGAAAGAGCCACATAGTTTTCAATTTCAGATGCAACTGATTCAATGCAACCCAATTTACAGTACAAAACTGTGGTTGGACATCTGAAGATCAACACACTTTACAACAAACGAGGCACATTAAAACTAAAACAATGAACAAACTAAGTACAGTGCAGAACACAGAAGCATATATTGTAATGACCTATAAACAGAGCAGATAGGAACAGCTTGTTATAATGTTATACAGGTATGCACATTACAGCCATGTCTGGGGTCACATAATCCATGACTTTGGCATGAATCTGGAAATAAATAACTCACGTGTTTGAAACACTGTACTGCGTAAATATGATATTTTATTAATGAAAGACGGGACTTAATAACAGTAATGAGGTGTGACTAAAAGGCAGTACTAACCTTTACTAGTAAAGTGTATTTATTTACAACTGAATAGATGGGTCATCCAGGGTTTTGAGTTATTTTCTCAGCTCAGTTTCTCAGGCCATAGAAAACTAGTATTTCTATCCTTGAAATTAGATATTCTAGTCATTACATTTGTGTAATATTTACAATTTGTCTGTAATTAATCCCTAACTATACTGTATCTAACCAACTATATGGTCCAGTTAAATGAACAAAGGAGACTGTAAACAAGTCCTTTTTTACATGTTCTCTCAAATCCATATTAAAAAGGAAAGGAAATGGATGTTCCAAAATATGTTCTCTGTTAGAAACGAATAACTACACGTAAAATAAAAAATTAAGAAAATCTTTATTTTATTGAGACCCAAAAGTAACTTGTGAAAGCTGTAGTCTTCAAGATGATGCACAACGCTTCAGCTCCAGTTTTGGAAGCCTACAATATATTAAAATAAGGATTAAATAACATTTATAAAGGTCAGACAGATAATGAGTTTTTCAAGCTACATTTTCACTGCATAATCCACAATCACTGTATGTGCATTTTTTCAAAGCATTTTCCAACATTTCAACCTTTGCACGTCATGCAAAACAAACACACATGATTAATTTGTTGAAGCATTCAGCGTGTCACCTTCATATAGTTGCTACCACATGTATACATAACATTCATGATCTCAGATCTTAGAGTAATGTCTATCCAATTTCAAAAGCTAAACATTCAATAGGCCATTAGACATCCTCAATCATTCGAACTGAACATTTCCACAATGTACCCTCAAATATTTGGAGTTGTTGGGGAATACAGGTAACAAAAATAATTTCACTGTTAACTATAGAAAAGCGCTGGTGTTTTGTCACAATAATAATTGTAAAAAAAAAACACTTAAATAACATTCTGAATATTTATCCACCTGCTCTGTACTGCTCTCCATTTAAGTTGGGAAACAGACCAGTATCTGGGCCTATTTCTCACATGGGCTTTGACTTCCTGAGAGTTCATGAGGGCCTGAGATATATCTATCTCAGTTACAGGCACCAAGTGTTACATAATTACCTATTCACACCTGAGACTGTGAAGTGCGAACTGAGACTGGAGATGTTGCACTCTATCCAGAATTTTATTAAAATTAATTATATAGAAGGCTATTCTATTCTGGATGCTGGCAACACTGAGTGAAATAATCTCTGGGGGCTCATCATCTTATTTTTACCTAAGAAATGCAAAACTTTGTCAATGCGAAGGGATTACCAGCTCATTTAAAATCAACAACAAATGATATAATCCTGGTAATTATGATCCTGTAAAAGCACATAGAAAGGTCCAATTTCATTTTTTTGGCTGGTTTACATGTATCTGATTCATATTAGTAAAGATCTATAATAACTCAAAAAGCAGCATTAATGGAGTTCTACAAAAATGTTATCCTTGAATAAGTTAATTTTGTTTTACCGGTAAAGAGGTTTATTAAATATTTGTATTTTTATGTGCATGTTTTTACAAACATGATACAATACAAACTTAGGAAAGGATATAGTGTAAAGAAGGATACGTCATTTCTGTTGCTTCAGACTATCAGGTTGACCCTTGACATCAATATCTTAAACAAAGAAATTTAATGTCAAATGATCACAATTTGTAGAAATTATTAACAGACTGAACCAATATCCCACATAACAAAGTCAATGCAAAGGAAACTAATTTTCAGAAAAATGCAAATATAGGGGATCTGGTTTATTTTCTCAAAGTACTCCAGATCTTCAAATACTTAATAAAAAATAATAAAATATGACCAAAAAGGTTTCTCATATAATTCTGCCAATCATAGAATTACTACTTAAAAGGCAGTGTTCCAGTCGTTTCTGACTATAGGCTATTACTGAGAATGTTTTTGTACAAATATGTTATAAAAATGTGCTTTCAGGCCACTTGACTTTAGATATCTGAAAAGTGTAATATGCTTCCCAAAGCATCCTTTTCTAAGCATCTTTAAATATGTTCAGTATTGAAATAAAGTGTTTTTTACCTGTTTTTCACCTTTTATGGCTTTTTTTCTCATCTTTGGAGTCCTGCTTTGGTCTGGCAGATCTTGCGAATTGCTTTTACAGTAAAGGCTAACAAACATAGATAATGCTTCACTAAATAGAGACTCGATATACAATGAATCTGAAAAAAATCATACAAAATTACATTCAAATAAACATATTTCATTTACAGATCACCCCTTTAGTTTGCCAATTAGTACAACTCCTACCCAGAACAAAATATATTTATAATATTTTTTCACTTAGTACACTACATTAATAGCATATTTGAATACATTTGAATATGTTAAATGGTTTCTTTTGACTTGCTATTTTGCCACTAGAGCAATTTTATGAATACTTTGCTAAAACATTTGTTAAAAATAACTGTTTATTTCAGCAATGTGTTATTATCTTGCATTATGAATTAGCTGGTTGCCTTGGACACCATTCATTATTCGCTAAGCATCTGACGAGAACACATTACTATTGATGAAGAAGACTGATGTTTCTCTTAATATAAAGGATACAACAACCAATGGTTTGTCATAAAGCACGTATCCATTGGTTTCCTTCAAAGCTTTTCCTGCAGCTTTCTCACTGGGAAGTCCAATAAAAGCTTGTCCCTTCATACGACCTTCTTTCATTAAAACAATATCAAACCTAGAAGTGAAGAACAGAATTAAAGAAAGTCCATGGGCAGCAATGTGTAAAAAAAATAATGATTTGTGGTTACATGTAACTTTGATTTAAGTTATTGAGGGAAAAAGTTTCTCACCAAAATAATCTGAACTTTAAATAATTTAAACCCATTCATACTCATATTGTTCTACATTTCAAAATCAATGGCTAAAGACATGCCTCATTATAAGGTTCAAAACAACACGCGGAAATCTCAATACCAAATCTCATATTAGATATATAAAGCATTGACTTGAGCAGCAGTAGAACTTTACTAAAACCTGTTTGTCCAATACATATTACACAAACATCACAAAGGAACTTATATAAGGTAGCAATAAAAATATGGAAGTTCTTTCTGAAAGTTATTGAGTTGTTGTTAATGCTACTAAAACCACATTTCTTATGCTAAGCATATTGGGGGAAAATATCACTCAGTACAATAATAATATTAATAGTTGTCACTCACATATTTCTGTCAGCATCTGAAGAAATGTCTACGTATCTTCCGAAGATAAATTTCAAGTCCTGAAAGAATTTAAAAGAAACAATACCTTAGATGCTCTCTAAATATGCTATTTAAAAAAATCTATGTTAACTGTACAGAAAGAATGTAAAAAAACAAGCAAATATGAGAAATTATGTGCATGAAGTCTAAAGACTACAAATAACTCATATTCCTCAAGGATCTTCATAGTTTCCTGCTAAAAAGGTCCAAATATTAAATAACCGGCAAGTGTTGCAAGTCAGGCAGAACAGTTTCTTACTTATATCATTATTAGTAGTCCAGGAAAACTAAGAGGTAACTCTGAAAGGGTACAGATTTGTTTCCTGTTTGTGAAGAGTAACAGGAATGGAAACAATTTCCTCACACTGGTGTGGAAATGGAAACCAAACTTCATGAAAGGACTTTTTTATATGTGTTTGTCTTTTTTTCCCATCAAAGACAGAAAATTGGACTAGGCACAATTAAATTCCAGTTAAATCTTTTTAACTATTACTATTCCCTAGCTGTTCAAAAGAAGAGAATGTTTTTGTTGCCAAGTAATCTCTCTGCCTAATTTATGCACATATATTTAAATCATGTGTGTACTCTTATTGTGTTAGACCAAATGAATTATTACATGGAGGCAGGCATTTGTCCCATCTTTCTTGCCTGGTTAATTGAAAGAATAGAAGGAATCACCTTGAACAACATTGTTAGGCAGCTTGATACAGACACCCAGCAACCTTTGCATAGAAAAGGGCTTTCCATTCTGCATCTACCTTATCAAGAACTGCCATGCAAAGCAACCAAAGTAACACACAGGACTTCTTACTTAATATAAACTTACCTTTTCTTCAACTTGCTTGGCAACATTCTTGACGTAGAGTCTACACGTTGGATCACCAGGTTCATAATTTCTGAACACTGAGAGATTTTTCATTTCTGCAAAGAAGTATATACATTGATAGTATGTGTGCTATTTGAAGTGGATGAGATGGGAAAACATACATTTTTTCTACATATAACAATGTTATTTTGCCACTTTTACATGATTGATCAACTTAGTGACAAGCAAAAAGCTTCGAGACCTCAAAAGGCAAAAGTAACCAAAATAAAATGGTGCTTAAAACAAATTATTTGACAGTGAAATGTTAATAATTTTTGTGATTTCAAATATTTTCTTTTGTATTACACCAAAATATCTTTTATTCATATCTATACCTTTAATAATTCAATATTTGTACTGTAGTGTTTTAGAAGAAAACTAAACCACACAATACAATTGATAAAGACAAAACCTTAGATTTACCATCTTTTGAGATCCTGCCTTTCTCCAGCTCTCTCCTGGATATAAAACCTGAAGGGATGTCCTCATCTTCACCACTTTCATCCTCTTTTTCTGTTACCAGTGGCTTGGGGTAGATTTTCCCAAATCCAACTGCCTCTACCTTTGTGGTTTCCTCTGTCTCATCATTATCTAGACAATGTAAAGAACAATATGTTTTTTCCGAAACTCTCAAATCCAGCTTGTCAATTTTAAAAAGGTAACAATCTATGAAGTTAATATATTTTATACTGCTATACCTATACAGTAAAAGGGATTTTACAATGAAAACAAACATTAACAAATAAGCAGCACACATATTTTACAGCACGAAATTAAATTGTTCTATGCAGCTCCAAAAGACATACACCGTATATTCTGGTTAATTAATCTGGGTTAATGTCAAATTCAACCTATTTCTAAATATGGTAAGATCAATAAATGTGCTTTTGACATACATGTGCATTATATGTATAGTGCACTGTATTAATACACATTTATTTTAATGCAACATTCTAAAGCTACTTATGGAAGTATATTCTCCATTGTTGTTATATTAAAATAATTGACACTTTGCAGGAGAAAGAAAAAACTCTTTAAAAAAGGCAGATTAAGTATTTAACTATAAGATTACTTATAACTCCCTATTTTATAGAAGGTCACAATAATTCATGCAGAAAATATCTCATAATATACCAAAACATGGTTAAAGAGTTCACTTTAGTAGTGTACTATGAAGCTTGCACACAAATAAATTATGGGGAAAAGTGAGCCTCTACAAATCCTCAGAAAGATTGTCATACAAATCTAACATTGCATGTGTGCTGAACCGGAAACAGAAAAACTAGTTCTGATAAATTTCTACAGGGTTACATCCCTGCTTTCAAATCATCCTGCTCCTTATCTGGTAAGTTCGGTAAGTGCATTTAAAAAAAAAGGTTTATAACCTATAAATACGTTTGTCAAGAGAATTCACTGTTTCATCTTCCTTGGATTACAAAATTCTTCTTTGATTTAGAAATCACATGAATTACATCTTCTAGTGTATATAAAAAAAACAAAAAAGAAAGAATATCTTATAATGAAATGGGCTGATATAGACTTACCTTTGATACCTTACAGAAATAAAAAAAAAATATGTGTACAAAGTTTTCTTCCTTCTTAATGTTTACCCTTAGAAATATTTACTTTCTCTGCTGAGTACTTAAAAGTAGTCCACTCCTATTGGAAATAATAGTTTGTGTGTCTATTATACTTGGAGCATAATAAATTACTCTTTCAACCAACTGCTTGGTAATTTCTGCACCACTAAATTGTTAATGGAAAATTAAAGAAACCAGATGGAGTCTCTTGATATTGTCTGACAAATGGGATCTGTAATTATTTAACTTTTAAAAATTGTATTCAAACTAGTGTCAAGGCTATTTTTTAAACAATTAACTATAAACACCTCACTTAACTATATACATATGGAGAGCTATTAAAATAACAGACTGCGTTGGAACCAATAGAATTTGTTGTGTTTGTAATGTGTCTCAGGATAAACAAACAAAACCTTAATTGACAAACCATAAAAGAACCTTATAAAGAAACAAATTGCTGAAACTGGTGGACAACGTCAAAATTACGTACACAATTTGTTCTGATATTGACTCACCAATCGCTTTTGAAAGCTTTTCATCTTTTAAAAGTTTGTTTAGATATTATATAAGTGTCGCCTATATTTTTTTCCCTTGGTCACAATATATTTAAGGAAAGATAATTTCTCATGTAAGTGGCACATTCATTGCTTACTTGTACATTTAATCTTATTTAAAATAAAGTTAGAAGCACTGGAAGTCATCATTTTCTATTGGTTTAAACATGGGCCATTATTCCCTGGGTGTCCATCATATTTTAAACATCAAAACTGTTTTGAAAACAATCAAGAAAACAATACTTGTCAGCACATACATTTGAACTCCCAGCACAGAGGTATTCTGTGCTGTTGTGTGTAGAGGTGTGTTACAGGTGAGGTGTGTTACAGGTATTAAGTATCCAACTACGTTTATAATCTAACTTTGTTATGACCAACACACGAAAAAAAGAACAGGGAATACACCCAAGCCTTATATCACTTTGGTTAAAATTAAAAATTCATTTTTTTAGTAATTACCTTCTGTCTTGTCAGTCTCATGCTGATGTATTCCTTCTTGCAGAATTCCTGACACATCTGCTGAAATGTGAAACTCAATTTTCTTCTGCCCACACGATTGAGGCTGTTCAAAAACATCCGAGGGCTGGAGAGCTACACTGGAACTGCCAAAAGACAATGAAGCATTTCATCAATAACCATGCAAAAATCCCTGTTGTTTTATTTCACAAGAGACAAAATAGAACACACAGTGTTTACCCAGTTTAACTCCAGGTAATGCTAGTAAAGCAGATAAAAGGAGAGGAAACACATATTTAAAAAATGACCAAGTGTTTATACCACAACACTTAACAGCAATAAGTGAGTTACTGTACATATAAAAGAGAAATACCCTTCAAAAATAATTAGCAGCTATGACAATGGTGAGAAAAGAACATGAGGCTAAAATACAGTGAATCACAGAAGAACTACCTTTTATATTTACAATTTCACAGGACAGAGAAATGAAAGTATAGGCAGTTTGTTTGAAACATCTTCTACATTCTGCTGAAGGAATCAAATTTCCCCTAGCCCCTGGAACTGGTCTGAATGAAGCAGTGTACTTGAACAAAAAGGTTTCTTATATCTGATCATTTGATACATTACAGACTGTCATGAAAAATAAATATCTAATACCACCTAGAAAATGCTATCCCTTTAAACTAAGGCAAAAGTGCCTGTGGTGCACTGTAAAATATTTTGTCTTGAGGTGTCAAACTAAATATAATTTCAGTATCCACTTCACAGTGGCTTTTTTTGCAGCAAAATGAGCAAAGCTGTGGTCTGTGACAAACAGAACTGTATTATGCCCACAGCCCTGCAGACCTCTGTATAAAACTGCGAATACAATGAAAAGATCAATGCATTGCTTTTAAATAAAGACATACCTGTGAGAATCTGGCTTGGGTACATTAAGAAAGTCCTTTAACCTGGGCTTCTTCCTTGAAGCAGACACTTTCTTTCTCTGGGGTCTTTTGCATGGAAGATTAGCCAGGTCCATCAGCCTATTCATTCTTTGAAATAACAAAACAAATGTTAATGAATGTGAACTTCAGACAGTGACCATTTGTAGTATTTAACTGTTGAGTGTGGATGATCAGAGAACAAAAACAAACAAAACATTTCTGCACTGCCTTAAAAGGCCACATGTTAAAAGAAAAATGTTCCCTTTTTATAAAAGATAAAACGTAAATATAATAAATTCTGATACGAACAAATATCTAAACTGGCATATATAAATGCCAGTAGTAAACAGTAAAGTATGCAGTAGTATTTACTAATCAAGTTTCAATTGTACTTTTCTTATGTCTTTGACAAGTATAGTTTTCCCATACTGTAAATTCTCTTCACAGTGATATAAGAAAGCCGTGCTATATTTTGTTTGCACTGAATATTTTATTAAGATCAAATTTCCAAAGGAAAAAAAAAAAGATGTCTGTTTTTCATCCCAGAATTTGGGAAAGTGTTCATCTTCGAAAATTTCAGCATTACAGTCTGTGCAGTCATGGATGGCAAAGCTTGCAGGCAAAGCTTCTAATCGCTCAAGTCTCTAAAATCCTCTTCTAAGCAGTGATGACAGTTTCTGGTCCATGTAAGTATTATTCATTTTTATAGCATTTCAGACTTCAAGTCAGAGTCTGCTAAAAGTTTAAGAATTGTCCTATGTTACTTATTTTTTATACTTTTTCCCCCCAAAATGACATATAATAACATAACATTTCACAATGCTGTTGATTTTGCTCTTAAAACAAAAAAAAACAGTCTGTGCAAAGAGGCATGACAGGGCCAATAAATGTCACCCAGCGATCTTTGCTCAAGTTCCCTTCCAACAACCTCTATGCCACCACCAATGCAGCAACATTTTGGCTCCTGTCATAAAGGGGTTTGGAATGCCCTGTTCATATATGGGAGCTTTAACACCTAAAGTTCATGTTGCACTGAAAGTAAACACATTAAACACAGGTGGATGCTGCACATTGGTGGTGGAGGAGGGGAGTCCCCATTACCTGTAAAGCGCTTTGAGTGGAGTGTCCAGAAAAGCACTATAGAAGTGTAAGCAATTATTATAATTATTATTATTTGATGGTGGTACTGTTTTCTGAACTAAAAAAAAGAAGTTATACATATCATACCTCTCTTTAGTTTCATCATCCTCACTCTCATATTCTGACTCTTCTTCACTGGAAAACTCCATTTCTTCCTCTGGTAGGGGCGGTTCATCAGGTGGAAGTGGAGGCATTGGTGGAGGTGGAGCTGGAACTAGATCCTCATACTGAGACAACAAGAAAACAAGTAAATCTAATTTCATCTAATTTTCATTAGATGCGTCCATGTCTCAGACTTTGCTAAAGCCTAATGACCACCTTAGAAGGTGCAGATCAATAACACTTATCAATAACGACCAGAGAGCAGAGATTAATTTACTGTGTTAAGCACCAAGAGAAAATGGATGTAAATCAGGAACAAAATAAAGGGAAAGGAGATCTAGTAAAAACGTGATATCAAAAGCATAAAAAGTTGCTTATTCCACCAGAAACCAAAATGCAATACAAGGAAGTGAATTTATTGTTTCAAAATGCAAAAAATACAAAATGTGCTTCATATCAACCAGCCACTAACCAGATCCAGCCACCTTTCCAAACTGAGCAGGTGGGCAAACAGGAAACTTGTTAGAGATGTCAGTATGAAGCCAAAAGCGAATTTGAAACATCTGCACAGTTCAATGCCTGCGATGGGAGTCACTGTTCATATAGATATAGTAACAATCTTCCAGTGCCTACAAAAAGTTGGCCTGGATGGGCAGTTGGAAAGAAGCCATATCAGAAATATATGGAAAAAAACTGTAGACACATCACAGAAGATTTTGGATCTCATAACTCCGAATTTTAACTCCGTGGCCTAAATGTGATGAGTTACGTCTGGCCCAAGAATGACATATCAAGTCAACACAATCCCAAATGTCCCCATCATGTTATGGGGATGCTTCTCTTTAGCAAGGACTGGGAAGCTTGTCCAGATTGAGGGGGAAATGAATGGTGCAAAGTACAGACATATCCTAAAGGAAAACCTGAGTGAGTCAGCCAAGAATCTAAGACTTCCTTGGAAAGCCCCATTTCAGCAGGACTCGTAACCCAAGGGAGAAGGTGCGGTTTGACAAGATGAGAATGAATGTCCTTAGGTGGCCCAGTCAAGTCCTGACTTGAAACCAATAGAAAATTCATGGCAAGACTTGAAGATTGTGGTTCGGTTATGATCGCAAACAAATCTGATTAAACTGGCTTATAAATGTTTAAGAATTATGTCATGCCACTATGCAAAGCTGGTTAACACCTTTCAAGTAATAAACTTGCTGAAAAATTGCTGAAAAAAGGTACAGTTACAGAGTACTTACTTAGGGTGTGAATACTTGTGCAATGACTAAATCATTCATTTGTACATTAATTGCTAGATTAAAGAGGTTGCTAGATTTTTAGAGGTTTTTCAAATATAAGTGTTCAGTTTGAACACACATTTTGAATTAAAACTTTGCTTTTAAGCAATTTTATACGTTACTAGTAATGGAGAAAACGTGTGATCATCAGTAGGGGGTGAATATTTTTACAAGGTACAGTACATTTCATGGCCTAAAGCAATGTACTATCTTTTTGATCTTGAACGGAGAAGGCAACTAGGGGAACTGTTACAAGTATTTAAACTGCTCCAAAGAATTAAAGTCAACCCAACAGACCTCTTCAGAATCAACAGTGAAATATGAACCACAGGACATAATTGTATACTTATGGGGAATTGCATTTAAAAGTGAAAACAATAGACAATTTGTTTTTGCACAAATAGCTGTGGGAGACTGGAATGGACTACACAGCCATGTTGTTGAAGCCAATACCTTAGCTTAAGACAACTGGATTTCCTTTATATTCATCAAAAGCATATTTGTAACACAATTCTGTTGATTGTCACTACAGGGCATTTACATGTATGCACTCATTGAAAGAATTATTAACCAGACTAAGAAACAAAAAAAAAAACGATTTCTCCACCCACTGTACCAGCTTTTGTAATAAGATAATACAGTTAAAACGTTTCCTTTTGTGAGCACTGTCAGACAAACATAATAGTTTACAAAATAATAATTACAAAAGAAAAAGAGATGAAGTAAGCACTTTTTCAGATATCATCAAACTAACCTATGTAATCTTGGTTATAGTTTTAAAGCTTCTAAAGGGTTAAGAAAAAGTTCAAATTGTGAAAGCTTTCAATATTTCTTACCAAAGGAGGCCTTGCAGTTATAGGCCCAAATGGACTTGGTAAGTTCATCTTGTTCATTAAATGAAGCACCTGTAAAATAATCATACTTTAATTATACTATTCATTGAATCCTCATTCTAAACATGCAGTATAAATATTGCAGTTTAAAAGGTGTTACACAATACTGTATCATTTTCTTTCATATCGCACTATTAAAACACAGCAAAACACCTATGTCTGAAGATAAGGATTGTACAGAAGCTCAAACATGTAGATTTTGTCACACTACAAAGAATACATCATGCCCAAATTGTTGGACATTAAAATGGTATTTTATATCATAGGAAGACAATTATAGGATTCAAAGCAACACAGATAAATAAAATTAATAATGATTTCCAGAAATAATAAAAAAAATAACAAAGGTGATTACATCTAAACAAACTAAATCACTCTCAACAACAAAGTTGGTATACTGAAAAATTAATTTGGATCATTATGAAAGTAACTGGTGCTCTACATTTCTGAACAACACACTAGCACCCCCAGAAGACAGCTTAAAAAAAAATCCACTTTAATGATTCAAGTTGTATTCAGTGGTGTAGAATCCCTAGGGGGAAAAGAGTGGAACTAAATCATGTTTCTCGGCTGCCACTTTGCTTTTTCAAAAATACATTTTTAGTGAAAGAAATGCTAGATTGTATGATAACGTTCTGCTTTTCATCTTTTGGTTATTAACCCTAGGAGAGCACAGAACCTAAGCCATTTAAAATAACTACCAAAACCTACTTATCTATGGAGTTAATAAATTAATTTTACAACAAAAGGCACAGAGTGGCTCAACCAGTGAAGGGTAAATTAAGCCCTATAATCTCTACACATTGCCACTTGGAGTCTGGGATATAACTTATAACTTGACAGGGATGATAGAAATGACAAAGCACAACGAAGTGAAGTGTTGTCAGAGAAGAATTCAGAATTCCTCCAGCGGATACTAACATTGCTATAAGGCACCATAGGACTCAATGTGTATGACTGCAAATGTTGTGACAAGTTTATACTTAAGAGGAAAGCATGAACTGTCTTTTCTCCCCTTGTGCTCTCAAGAGAGTTCTAGCTGTGGCTTTAGTTGAGCTGATAAACAACAGGTTTACTGCAAATAGGCATATACAAAGAGAAAACAAAATCCAAAGTAGAAATGATATGTTACAGATCTTGCACTGACAACTGGAACAGAATTGACTGTTTTGAAAATTAAACAGTACTGTTTTGTTTGTTCGTGAAAATCTGACATCATCGTCATTTCTCATGCAAGCTGTTTAAAAACACATCAGAAATAATCCTGGAATAACTTGTTTTTCCTCCAGTATGTAAACGGTACTGTCAGCAGGACACTTCTTGCACATATTTACCCAAAGCAACAATAAATATTATTGCTGTAATTCATGGATAACAGCTGTGAGTGATCCAATACCTTCGAAACCCAGAACATCAATCAAAGTCAGTCTTCTAACAGAGCTGGCACTAAGCATTGTTTAAATTTTGAATTAAAATCTTTTAAATTCCACATTTGTAACATAAATTAAATTCTGCTTCACATTATAATAAACAAAATGTTTACTCACTTGAACATAAAACTTTGGAACACTTATGAGTGCATTTGTGATATTTGCCAGAATTCCACTTGTAGGCGGGGGGTATAAATACTTCAGACAAGGGTTCATTTGAAATTTTAACCTGAAAAAAAAAAACTGAAATTGAACATCTATATATATAATACATTCGAGAAGTATTAGAATGTGATATAGTATTTCAGGATACTACTGTATTGATTTTTTTAAAGAGAAGTTCCAAGAACACCCCCCCCCCCCCCAAATAAAAACAGATTTCATAATCCCATCACTAAGGAAATATGTGTTAAGTACTGAATATGTAAGTTCTTCCTTTTCTTGTAAAACACCACTTTCCACAAATGTCAATCTGTACGTACAAAAAATACATTTAATATTAGATTACTCTTTAACAGCACATGAAGTACACAATAATATCAAAGAATCAAAACCATAGGGAAACAGCATGCAATCCGCCATCTATTCATATTCTATACAACTGCAAAGGCTTTCTTTAGTCTATATTGAACCCTGCTGGGCATTTCTCTGCATGGCGTGCAAATCAATTCCTGCTTTTCTCCCTTTTCTTTGTTTCTTCCTTCAACAGTGTGAGTCACAGAGGAATGGTTAGTACCACTGCAAAGCTATTGAATTTGCAGGTAATTGTTTTTTTGACTCTTTCAAAAGGAAAAGTATAAAACTTTGTAATGTGCTGTAATGTGTTACATTTAAACTTGCTTTGAAACAGTGCTGTATTAAAAGAACACTGTTAACATTAAACAGGTTGACAAAAAGCAAACTTTTTTGCCTGGGAACTTAACACCTCAACTTAGGTACTAATTATAGAGGAAAGTGAAAATTACCCAAGACTACAAGACAAGATGTTTTCCTGGTAAGGGAAGATAACATAATTTAACAGGGGACTGTCCATGATTTAACTTCCCTGCACTAGGCCTAAAGACATTTATAACATTACTGGATTTATAATATACATATTTACCATTTATAATGGAAAAAGTATCGTTTGTTTATTTCACGTAATGCCATTTCTATCTTTTCTGATACGGTTATTTTCAATTTCAGCCTGGAATAAGTTATGTATACATAAATGAATGAATCAGATTATATATACTGAACATCAATGGAAAAAGCACTTACATCTGCAACAAATTAACAAGGACACCATTGGGAAAATTGTTTTGTAGCATATGTAGTGATATTCTATTGAACAGTCATGACAGGTAAAATCTGTCTGTCACGCTGACTAACACTTGTCTTCAACAGGGTTCTTGCTGTGAAAGTCATAGTACTGTCCCATCCCCTCTTATAAACCCTGGTCAAGGCTAAGGTACCTTGATAAACATGTTGATTCCTTCCTGTATTTTATATTATTGATTTTCAATAGGCTTGATATATAAAAGTTTAAATGTATCCATTGCCTGTGACTAATTATCTCTCACTAATGAGCCAATTTAGTGCTCATGCAAGTCAAAGTCACTTAAGTTTAATACAGCTAGTCAGGAATGATCACTTAACCAAAACAATGACAGGACCATTCAGTCAATATCTAAAACTCACATACTTTATTTACCAAGAAACATACAAGCGCAAATACAGTAATGTCTTGATGTTCAGTATAAACAATAATTGCTCCCAAGAGACATTAAGACAGGTCTTAGGTGTCATTTTGATTCAGTCAGTAAGGGCAAGATTGGAAGTAACACTTGCAAGATGAACAGAAGTCTCACAAGAGCACAGCAGATGAAATATTCTACTTCAGACAAGTATGTGATAGTGAAGTGTATCTTCACTTTCTAGTTGAAACTAATTGGTTCTGGTTGGCTTTCTGGTTGTAACTAATTGTATTCACTTAGTGTCCCTTCTTTATATTGACTTTAAAAGCATTCTAAGAAAAAAAATATTGCTACCTACATGAAAACAAAACACAGATGCAATGGGTTTTCATAATTTAAAGGGCAAAATACACTTAATGTTTTCAAAATATAAGGATAAAACCATGTATTTTGGTTTACCTCTACTGTATTTTAAACAAACATAACATCAACCACACACAAATAACACTGCAATTTTTCATACCTTACATACTTACCCAAGGTTACACTGCAATGTTACATACCCTACATACTTACCCAAGGCTAGGGGCAATTCCATTTTCTATTAAAGGAATGTTCTGTGATTGCTTGTCTTTTTCATCTTTTATTGCTTCATCATCTAAACTACAAATAGAGACAAAATATGCTAATTTTGTTATCGTTACAAGTTACACTTGTAAATTATTAGAATCATATACTGAGGTATAAGAGAATTTCACAGATTTAACTACCTCAACAACTTACTGTATGTATATATAATCTGTTTTTAAATGGATAATATGTTTGATTTACTAAAGCAAAAACTACAAACAAAGGCAATAATTAATATTAAATCTAGAAATAGTTCTCAAATAATGCACTGCACATTTTTTATTTTGGTCAGCTATGCTGAGTCAGCTTAAGCATTTAATTCAATACCGTTCTGAAACTGGCTGCTGATTCAGAAGATTTATGCTGTCTTCATCTTTAGCAAATTCAACAACCAATGTATGGTTTAAGATCTTTAGTTGATGTAGTCTTGCCAGAGCCTGAAAAAAAAAAATCATGATAGCATGCAGTTTTAAAATTATTGTGGTACTGTGAAATTTTGGATCATCACTTTCACTTTAGTTATAACTAATTGTATTCCCCTAGTGTTTTGATTTTAACTTTAAAACCATTCCAAGGAAATAATACCTATTGCTACCTAAAAGAAAACAAAACCATTTTTTAAGAGTTAGTATTTTTACATTAGGTTTTCATCATTTAAACATACCTAATCTCCCCAGACTGTAATACAAGGATATCATTATTTACATGATTTACAATATTTTATACACACATCAACCACACACAAATAAATATTTTGATATGAAAACAGTAACAAATAAATACTGCAATGTTACATACCCTAGAAGATGCATTTTCGGTTGCAAAAGTTGCAAACGCTGTATGTTTCTGTAAAAAAAACAAAGGAAGTTCTTAATACAGCAGGGTACAATTTTAATAATGTTATTTATTTTAAAAAGAAATCTACACTTCACTACAATCTTTATTGTAATATTGGCTCCATTTGTATTGATTTATAACAAAGACAATGAAACTGAAGTGTCAAAAAAATTACAGATGTTTGCCTTATGTTCCACAAGTCAACCTCAAACGAACGTTAAAATTATGTATTTGATTCTAATGTAATGGCCAGTGAGTGTAATTTGCAAGATGTGGAAATTAAAACTGAACACACAAATGTCATGTATTCGAATTTGTCAGGAGATTAATGTTTAGACCAACCCTTTCCAACAGGTAATTCTGCTTTATATTGTAACTTTCACTCAATAACAGAGCAATTATTTTAAGGGCGGTCCTGAAAACAAACTACAGCAGCATACACCGCAAGTCCTTCTTGTGTGTAACAATACTTCAAAACAAAATTACATAATTCCCTGTTTCCATATTTATTGTAACAACCAAGTTCTGAAACCTGGTGACTTACCAGCCTTCCCTTATCTGAGAACACTCTTATTGAAGTGGCTCCAAAATACTTCAGAAGATCTTCTTTTTCATGTCTAGTCAGTTCAGAAGGCAGATGTCGTACGATCAGCGTTTTGCTCTTTTTTGTCAGGACAACGTCCCTATCCGGATCCTCTGAGTAAGCCATATTCTGCTCCAACAAAAAGCACAATTAATATTCTTTATAACGTAAACAGCAAAACGCTTGTTCTGCACATATAATATGAAGCACAATAGAAACAACCTTCCCAAGATGAAAAACGACTCTAAACGCCTTCTAGTTGTATAGCAGCGTGATCCATTTCAACTATTTTTAAAGGCTAGTGAACAGATTGTACGGATGAAGCAGGCAAAAAGTAAGCAAGACAAATTACTTCTTATTCTATTAAGAAGTAGAAGAAGAAGCCCAATTCCGATGACACCATTCGAATTCAAACAAAACCCGATACAGCAAAAGTTTTGCTTTAAACTACACTATCGTAATCACAACAAGACATAAGGATTACATTCTTATTACTTTACCAGGTTTACAATCCCTGGATGTACCCCCTAACTATACACTAATAAAAGCTGCATGCAAAGATCTTTTGTTAAAAGATTTTCATCTATTAGCTATTTCGACAGTCGTTTATTGTGTTGAACTATATAAACGTTGCTTCAGTTTCGTACAAAACACAGTAAGTTCATACAGTATACAGTAAGACTATCGTTACCGTTGTTATTAAAATGATACAAAAAACCGAGCAAGGAAAATTAAACAGTAATTTACCAGCAATGCACCGAAGTCTCACTCACAATGCTGTGTTGGATTATAAGAGCATAATCGCATATTTTACTAAACTCGTTTAATATTAGTGCATGTATTTCAACTACAGTACTTCAGGAAGTACTTCAGCATCCAAACATACCCACGCAGAAACGTTTCCGTCTAAAACCTCAGTTGATTGGATACACTCGCTAGGACATCCTATAGCCTGTAATCTTGTAGTGCAGGACGTGGAAATTGAAATTCTACTGGTTACAAATAGCGTCAATCATGTGTACAGGAAGAGATTCCGTGGAGAAATGGTGAGCGAACAAATGTAGTAGCAGCATGTGGCGGAAATGTTCTTCTGAGTATGTTTTCCGTCTTTTCAATCAAACAAGCGTACAGTAGCTCTTGAGGCGGAGTGAGATGGTCACGCAGGGTGTGCTTTTTGACCGCCCTGTTGAGAATCTTTTCACGTGGAAAGACTCAGTACACAACGCGCAATACTAGATACGAGATCTTCGTCTCTAATATGTACAGTACTGTATTTTATAGTTATCAGTATTTTAAAAAAAAATCAATAACAAGCTCTCCAGAAGTCACTCATGAACCAACCACGATACAACATGTATCAATAAGACCACTCTTAAATAAATCAAATTAAAACTAAAGAAATTCTTCTAAATGTATTATTTTTAATAAGTTTGGAGTAGCTTTGATAAGCGGTATAGTGTTACCCAACCCTTATGTCTGCTTTACTGCACATAGATCACTGTGACTGAAATCTTTTTAAATTTACTTCCAAATTTAATTTTAAACACGCAATATCCGTTGCCAAGTTGATGTTTTGAAACTACTTTCCCCTGTAACTGTAAATGCATACGTTTATGAACATATCATATTATTTCAAAAATACGTTTAAGTACATGCTGCAGAATATAATTCTCTCAATATATTTTAACACTAAAATGTATGTATTACTAATGTCTCCTTATAACAATTAAAACTTAAAACGAGGAAAGGACTTTTACAGTCACGTGAAAGAGTTCACTTGCACTCTAAGGATTTACCATTAGAGGTCACTATTAGCAGCAAAATAAATCACGCTGAAGTGAAGATTTGGCATTTTCTGGTACTCTGTTCCATAAAGTAACACATGTGCTGCCTACTTAAAGAAATGCATGTAAAGCTTTTGTGCATTATCTATAGACAAAAGACTTAGTATTAATCATTTGTAGGATAAAGGTAACATGTCCACCTTGTGAAATGAGCAGTCAACTTTCAGTTTTTTTTTTTACAATTTTTCACGTACATGTACTTGGTTGAAAAATATTGAGGCATGTATGTGCTAAATGTACATAAGACATGAGGTTCATGAAGTCCATAGGTTACACTATATCACTTTTGACAGTATACTGTATTGGCTGTTGTTTTTACAATGGTTGGGGTGAAAAAAGTAAATTCAATTCTGGCAAATAATACAGCTGTCATATTCTGAAGGATTAAAGGCTGCCAAATTACCTAGCCTGTTAAACCCTTAGTTCTTGCCTCAGTCCTTGGTTGAATACGGACTGCCTGCCAGTGAAGTGTGTCTGTGTGACCTAACTTAATTAAAGGTCTCTGCTTCGTTTCAAGTTATTCTTGCCAAATGTCAGTGTTGTGGTCGGCAAACATATTTTTCATTTCCATGAAAAATGGCAAACCTGTCTAAATGTTTCTTAAGTAGACCTATATTTTTTCAGACCTAAATAAACTGGAGAAACTCTCAATGTAGTCCTTTGTTTAGGCACAGTGGTACAGCAAGGGTGAGAAGAGTTTGCTCAGTGTGAATCTATTTTAAATTGTGACTGAGTAGGGAAATATAAAAACCTAGTGTGTACAAGATAAATACAGTATATACTGGGATGTATGATATGTGTTTATAACCTAACACAGAAACCCATGTTTAATTTGAGTTCATATGCATATTGCAATTCTAAGATGCCAGAAAGAAAAATTAACTATTTCTGATTGAAAAACATTGTTTTCCAAGTACAAAGAGTGGCTGTGCGTATTTTATAGAAGTTCTCTTTTGAAGAAAACAATTCACTACAAGTTATTGAGTGATCACTTTTCTTTATAGGGGTTGGTCCTGGGACAGATAGCAAGACAGAACCCTTTCTCCATTCCCTTGTGATGCTCCAATTCTGTCCCTCCCTGTTAGAACTGTATTGATTTCTTATTAATTTATATGACTTAACAGAAATAAATAGGTAATAGAATTCAGTAGAATATGTTTTGCTCAGATATTTCCAGCATTGTTTAAGTAGGTTTATTTTACCCCTCTCAATAATTATGAGAGCAGATTGAAAGGTTTCTGCTGGAGTCCAGAAATTAAATGTTCACCATATTCCTGTCACTCCTGGGTCTTGAAGTGAAACATAAAATGCAATTAAGGTTGGCATTAGGATTATACTAGAATGACCAAGCACATTGAAGGTTTTGCTCAACAATATTTAGTACATTCCAAAGAAGCCTCTAAATTCCTTCTCAAATTAGTTATTTTCTCCATGGCCTGAAGCAAGCATTCCACTGGAAACAATGCTTCTTTTTTAACAGGCTTTGAAATTTCACAGGTGAAGGGAGAACAGCAGTCATTTTGTCCCACTTCCACCCGAGCAGGGAGAGTCTGAATAGAGGAGAAACCTCTTCATGGCAGCAATATCAGAAGGCCAGGCCGTGACAGGAATGTGCAAGATAGTGATGTGGCTGCTTAGCAAAGCCCTGTGAAGCACATGTCATCTCTAGGGGCTAGAGCAGGGCGAGCCACTCAGTGATGTGTTGGAGACAGAGGTTAAACAGGTATCAAAATAAGAAGCCCAGTGATTTTAATTGTATTTAATTTTATGGGCTTTAGACTATTTTACTGAAGCAGGAAAGCAAATGTACACACAGTTATGCAAAGGTTTGCACAGCTGTGTCTACCTAGTTGCAAAAATTGTAACCAAACCCTTGTGTCTAAAATATGGTTATTTAGTTTATATGTATATAGTTAAATGTTGTTTGTTAAAATAATCTTATTAATAATACTTCTGTAAGGGTATTGAGCATTGAGTCACCATAGAAAGTGGTGTTTTGTTCTAGCAAGTTAAGTAATTTAAGATTTATAAGACGTGGTTTCTAAACGGTTTTTAATCAAAGTCAAGCTAAAAACATGTACGTATTTTTTTTGTTTCTATATGTATGTATGAGTGATTTCAGTGACACAGTGGCAGTTTTGTTAGACTCACATGGAATGTTCTCATTTAGGTATAATATAATTTCTATCAAGGAAACCTCCTTACTATAGAGATGTGTTCAACAGATGTTGGGAATGGGCTTTCTATTCCACTGCAAAGAATAACAACCTCAGAGGAAGTCCTCAGGGAAAGTTTCATGGTCTAAAACAACCCTTGCCCTCAGACACTCTCACACACAGTACCTTGAGTAGGGAGAGAATACTAATGCTTGTGTAGATAGTTAAGCCACCTCACCACAACCAAGGTCTAAAAGGGCTCTTTCTTTTGAAATGGTGAATGCACTATTATGGTCGGACTATTTATAATGGCCTTATGGAAAGCACAATTTCAGTGTAGCATGCATTGTCCTTTCATTAGCACAGGAAGTAGAGCCAAGAGTGGTTATAACAACATTCTTATATCACTGTCATAAACTGATCAGTCCTGAGTAGTCTGTGGTTATGCAGTTTTAAGAAAGAGCTTAGGTGTTGAAGTCAGACAGACATTCGAAATCTCTAGTTTAGTGGGTGTTTCCTGCTTCAATGGGTATCATTACAAATGATCGGCCCCTTCAATTATGTGTCTTAAATTTCTACCGTTTTGTGGAGCCTGACCTTTTTAGGTTATTCTGTATAAGTCATCATTTGAAGATAGAGGTGAATAGAAATTTAAGCAGAACACATAAATATCCCCTTTGTAGGGGAATACAGCTTAACAAAACAGTTTTACTTACTGTACAGTCTATACAGTAACTTCAAGACCAACTGTAAACAGCATATTCATTTTTTTAAATTGAATTTAGGATAATATTCTAAAGACATTCTAAAGATTTATGCTGGATAAACTAATGTGTTCACAATTCTGTATCCTTCTTTTAAAATTTTCAGTGCTTCATGTGTTCTGGCAGTTCTGCAAATTTGGGAAGTACGGTGGCTAAAAAATGTATTAATTTCATGTCTTCTACCTTCAAGCTACAAACATTTTACAGTGTCTGTACATTTACAAACAACACTTTACATAACATTACTTTTTTATCTGTGTTGACAGATAATTAGGTTGTGGGATGTTTATGGCTTGTAGTGACATTCTCTTTTTTCACCAATTTTGTGATGAAGCTTCTCTCAGACAGTTGTGCAATGCTACCTTACACTGCCCTGTTTTCTACTGTGGTTTTAGTAAAAGTGCCTATTGTTCAGGTTTACCAGAGTAGGCAGGATAAAAATGTAGCATTAATTAAATATGTGATTTGTTTTCTCCAGTTAGGGCTGGATTTCCATATGAATTTAGATGGGTAAATACTGAATTTGTCTAATACATATACAATATACAGTATTAATATTATTTTGTAATATATGCTCAAATATAAAGATATGGTTTGCATGATGCTATCATACAAAAACAATAGCAGCAAAAGTGGATCTATAGTATATAACTGAAAAATATAACAATACTTTATTTTGACCTTCTCTTTTATTATCTTTTTGTTTGATGTAAAAACAACTGTTTGCAGTGTTACAAGATCTCCCAGGTTTCAAAGATACTCCCTATTATATTTTAATACTTTAGTTTTGTCAGTGGGTGCTAGTAATTACATTAGAAGTCTTCTGTCAGCAGCAGTTTTTTTAAACATTTTTACCCAGTCCATGGAGGATTTGCCAACCCATTTCCTCATGTCATTAAGTCAATACATACAGTAAGGCATACCCTCTGTCGGAAATGTGAAGCTCCCCTCAATTCAATGGATTTTGAAGCATCTGCAGACAAGCTGAGGGTCAGACAGAGTGAGTGTGTTTTCAGATCACAAAGTCATATGACACTGTCTCTAACACAGCAGACATGTGTAAAGACAGGACTTGTCTTTTGACAACTATCCAAGTGACAGAATGTTTAATGCTAATTGTGACATTTCATTGCAAATAAAACATGGAATGCCAGTCTATCGCAGGGTGCACATACTGTATATATATATAATAAATCAGTTTAAAGTAAAATAGAATTATTTTTAAAATTGCGTTGATGAATGTGATAACGGTTTAATTACAATCCAAGGCAAAGCAGAAAGACATTACATGTACCAGTTGTGGTACAGATCAAGCATCAGTATTTTTCCTTCCATACACATAGTATAAGTTTTAATGATGCTGTAGACGAAAAAAGAAGTTCAAAGAATACCACATTATAGTGGATGGCTGAAAAACCCAACTGTAAAAATACAGATGGAGTCAATTTGATGATCCACTTCTGCAGTAGTCAGCAGGAAATAAAGTTTTAGTTTTCATAGTCACACACAGAAAAAATGTTATACTGTGAGGTACCTTAGAATTTACTGGCAACCTACTGACATGGAAGCTTTTAGCAGGGTTTTCATTCCTGCCATTCTTTTGTTTCCATAGGTCTCTTGGTGAATGGAAGCTATAGTACATATGGGGGAGGGTTCTGCTTGAAGTCAGTCTATTGACATAAAGTTATTTGCTACAGCAGATTGGTTCACACATTGAAAGCCATATATCCTCCAACAGTTTGTGGGGAGCAGATACAATGTGGATTGCAACTGTCATTTCATGCCTGTGCTAATACGTTGATTATTGCTGTATCATAATGAGTCAAGAAAAATGAATTAAGATGTATTACTGCTATTAATTATATATAGTCCTACATACTGTATCTCTGGCATTGGTATCATCATGACTTGAATAGGACTTTTTTATAGGGCATATTAGCTCATTCCGTCATAAATACAATTAAATAGATGTACTGTATGTAACATATATCTTACCAAACAAATTGGCTGATTGCCTGATTTGTTGTATTTGGATCTTCAGGAAATACACAAAGAATATCTTAATAAAAATCCCACAACATTCAAAAATCCCATTTAAAGAACGTTATCCTTTGGAGCATATTGTTGCAAAACAAGCATCATTCTTTTGTTTCTTATTCATCATAGGATTGGTTGTTTTATTTTAAGTTTGAATCATCTTGCTATTAAATCAAACTGACAATAGCTGAACAGCTGTTTTCCTGTGCTGCGTTTTTTGAGAAAGTGAAAGCAAGTTTGAGTGAAGTAGTAATTGGAGTAACGATTGATGTGTTTTGTGCACAGGCCATTGCTGAAAGCAAACACATCTGGAGCTGGCTCTTGTTTGTTGGCAGCATCAGGAGAGATCAATGAGGCTTTCTTTCTCTTTCGGCAGTCTAAGCTACTGGTTGTTTGTTTGAATACAAATCACTTTAAAATGCTATTGCCTTTTCCGGTGGTCAGATGAGTTTATATCATCAAGACAGATGATATATACTATAAGTTATCACTCCCAGTGTTGAAAAATGTCATATTAAGTTGTAAGTTGCCGGGAAATATCAGGATATTCATTTTTCTAATTGGACTCAGAAATCCAAAACCTCATTCTGAAGTAAATTATAAGAATTTAAATGACATGCTGGAACAATGTGCTGTGCAGATGTCTTCAAAAATAATGGCAGCAATCATTTCAGACCACTATTTAAGCTGTTTTCTTTTATTTTGTATTTTTTGCACTGAAATACGTCACAAGAGTTACTGTAAGTAACCTTACTATGTAGAAAGTCAGTTTTTTAAAGTTAAAGTTACAGTTTATATTGATTAATTTGTCAATAAAAATAAATAATCCTCATCTCTTTTGTCGTTTAAAGTTTAGTATTTCTCATCTGACCAGAGATTCTCAATTTATAAGCTGCTCAAAGACCTTTAAAACTTTCCCTCTTTTTTTAAAAAAAGTATAAAGTCAATAATAATTTTTTTGCTGCATCCCTCCCCAGAAAAAGTGAACTGAAGATTATTTTTGTTTATAATCTCGTGATATGGAGTCACCATTTTCTGATTTACTGTTAAAATATTCAAATCAGCATGAAGGCAAAGGAACACTTCTCTCACATTTACTTCAAGACTACCAAGATTCATCATTTTACACCATGCAAAGTTCCACTTTGTCTTACAGGAGATGTAGTATAAGCTGGAGTTTTGGGGGACTAATGTATTTCTAACTGATAACACCACAAGATCATAGGTGCTGGGCAAATCCCAGTGGTCACTATTGCATGAAATGCTGAGGATAACCTGGGCAAATCAGGCCTACCTGACTTGACTGCTGAAGCAATCTTGATCACAGCTGGCCCATAAACAGCAACAGTTCAGACCTCTGTTTCTTTCTAAAAGTTGAAATGTGAGGTCAAATTGAAATAAGAAGTCAGTCTTGGTTTGAAAACAATTAGTCTCACTCTGTAGAGAATTCAGTCTTGTTTGTTGGTTGTTACTCTGGTTCCCAGACTTTTTTTGTTTACAGAGCAACCAATTCCTCACTTGAGTCCAAATATTGCTTTTCATGCAGTGTTCCTAGCAGAATAGCCTGTCTATTGAAGGTAGTTATGTACTGTAAAAACAATGACTATAATTGATCTCATTCACTTTCTTTTTGTGCTTTCAAAGAACCTACAGTATGTAGAAGAACTACTACAGCCGTTGTGTCATTTCCCAGCAGCTGATTTGAACCTGTTTCTTCTCAGCTAGTGGAGTTAATGAAAGTGGTTTGCAGTCTTCTGGCTGAGGGTTATATGCATTTTATTAGGAGCAGCTGAAATTAAATGCTAGTAATACACTTGCTGCTATAGATTTTAAGACATTGTTGCATAAATTAATGGTGTATAGTCAAATTGTACTTAACTTTATACCTTTTTTACTTTTACTCTTTTATTTATTGATAAATGATCAATTAGAAATATTTTTCACCCAATGCCTTGCAAAACTATTTACTGTCTTCCTATGAGACAAATCTAAATTAGTTCCTGTGTACAAAATGTGTTTGATAAGTAACAGTGTAGTTAATTGAATGACCCCTGTCTGTGTACAATCATAGTGGTTCACGTGATTTCAGAACAAATCCATCTGCCCCTGTAACATCCTTCTCACATGAAATAATGAATTTCAAGCAAAGATTTAACCAAGAAGATTAAGGGGCTTTCAAAAAGATTCAGGGATAAAGTTGTACAGTAGGTAGGTACAGATAAGAAGAAAGCTATAAAAGCTCAAACATTGAACATGTAGTATCTTTGAACAGGGTGAAGTCGATCATTAAGAAGTGGAGGGTATAGCATACCAACCAGACACTGCTTAGATCAGGCAGTCCCTCTAAACCGAGCAATTAAGCAAGAAGGTAACTGGCTAAGCATCCCATTTTGATGCCAACTGCAACTTTGAAAGAGCTACAAAGTTCAGTGCCTGAGACAGAACAAAAAATGTCCACGAGTTGGGAGCTGCCTCTCATCAGCAGGGAATGGGAAGATTATCCAGATTGAAGGGATATCTGGACAATTTCCCTTCATCCCTGAATTTCTATTCATCCCTGTTTATCATTTTTAAGTGTACTGATTGGTAGAGACTTATCTAAAATGGTTTACAGCTAATACTTTGCAAAGCATTGTTCTTACAGTATGTAACGTCTGTCAAATGTATATTGTAAATGCCCTGAAAGGCATCTGTGCCCTGTGAAGTTTACAAATGTGTAATGACCACACAGATGTAACTCAAGAAGAGAGGAATATTGCTGGTAAGACTTTCATTATTTGCGCTTCTGTGCTTCTTTACAGTACATTCAGTCTTGTACATGGGGCATTAATTAGCAGAGAGCATCATATTCTCAAGAAACGTTTTCCACAGCAAAAGTGGAAAGGTTAGAACAATGCCTTATCCAGACACCAGTGGGGAGTTAAAGCCATTATGTACTTCATACACACCCTGACCTTTCCATGCTTGAGTGATCAGGCCAGATTTAGCCTCTTGTCTCTGGAAATGGGAGATACATTCCCTGATATAGTCTCAATGAGTCAAGGGTAGTATTTGTTTCCAGTTCAATCTACGTTTTATTCTCTTTAAATTATTTGTATTTACTACCAGCCACTAACAAAACTCAAAATATTAAACAGGTATAATATTTTCCCTGGTAGGAAGTACTGTATTGGTGTAAATTATTCTTATTGACAATTGAAATCCAGCATCAGTTTATCACAACATATTTCACAAAATTTTTAAAATGTCTTATTTCTGTGGGATGTAAGCCTCCTACACCACACAAAAATACATATTTCCTACTCCCCAAACACGTATAACAATTATGCCAAGTAAGTGCGACCAAAAAATGTAAAATGTAAATGCATAATCAAAGTTATGTTCTCTAGTTCTCTGGAACTGGAAAATTATTTGAAATGCCTTGGTTGTGGAGGTTGAATATTGGCATTCTTACAAAAGGGTGTATCTTGAATATGCAGAAATTGAATTTCAGGGGGAATTCAAGAGCAGGGATGTTGGAAATAACTACCTCATGCCAAACTCAATTTAAAGCCTCAGAGATGTGAGAAGGTATGATGCAACACTCTCCATGCTTTTCCAGAAAGAGGCTCCAGATGTGACTTGCATTAAAATTCCAGTGCCAAGTATTTTCAGATTGTTTAGCTTTGCCTGGGTCTCGTGCTTGGGTTACAAAGAGTTCTAGGTTATATTGCTTAATTTTAAAGACTGACATTCAAGCTCATTTCAGTTGCTTTTGTCATGAGAGTTTCAGTGATGTTTTTGGTAAATGTACAGTTACCTAATATCGGGAAGAAAAAAAAACATCCCTTTAGAATAAAGGGAATGTGTTTATATACAAACTATATAAACTATATATGGGTCATGGGGTGCTCTTTTCTTATAAAATGGGTTCTAGTTTAATAACCCTTCAACTAGAGTTTTGATTTTATACACTGTCGGTGTGTGAAAGATAAGTATTCTGCTTGTTTCTGTGACCACCATAGATAGAGTCTCTGGTGATCCTAAATAGTTCTGTACCACTGCATAAAAATGTGTTTCAAACATTTTAGTGATAGAGGGGTAGATCTGGGTGTCCTTATTTCTTATTATGTTTAGGATAAGTATTTGAAAGAATCCAGAATTTCCTCTGTTATAGAAAAAGTCATTAAAAATCAATAAACTAAAATGATTTATTTCAACATTATTAATCATCTGAAGCTATCAAATTAATTAACTTTTCCAGAAATGTATCACAGTGGCCACCAGGTGGCATTCTACACAGTAACAGGTGTTCGAAAAGCATTAGAATAAGGTTAATCAAGGTGTGTGGTCAGCAGCAAAAAAAAAAAAACACATATTGCTCATCTTAAATCTTGTTTTTCATACTTGAAAATGTTTGATGGAAATATGATAGTAAAATCTGCCTTCCTTAAAGTGCTAAATTATATCTTTATATGTACAATCAACAGTAGTAGTCTTGCAATATGTCATTGGAAATTTATGTCTGTCTGTTTTACTACTGTATGACAAGATATTAAGTGTGATAAGATATAATGTACCTTTTTCTTTACTGGAAAATAGTCAAAAGACGTGAAATACTGTTCTATTCAGTTATAGAGTATAAAGGTGTTCATAAATCTTAGTAAAAAATGCAAGAATTGATTTTTTTATTACCATTTTAAATGAGTCCAATTCAATAAAAACAGCATAAACTAATCTTGCCAATACTGACAACCACTGTTTTTACAGTTGGTCTTATAGGCAAAATGCTGCTGTTTCTTGCCCTGGAATTGATTTTGCCTGTTTTTGTAAATAATTAACAGCTTTGGTTAACACTAAAAACATGTTTTTATTTTTATGTTTATTTAACACACAATCTTATGAAAACAGGGCCTTACTACTGAGTTTATTACAGATTGTAAACTCGATTTTCTTTCTCTGATTGACATTTGGCATCCACAAAATAACTGCCTCCTGTTAAACTAGGTTGCCACCCCTGGTTTTGGTTACATTGAAAAAAATCTCTCTTGGGTCCGTGGTGGTAGTCAGGCAGTTGTACATAGCTGTTCCTATTTATGAGTCATTCAAGGTCCTAGTTACTAAAATGTTATGCACTCAGTTGCTTATAGCTTTAACACGCCACTTAAAAGGGCCGCCAGGCACATTCATTTATTTTCTTTCTGAGTTTTCATACCTACGATCCATTCTGTGTTTCAAATTTCATAGGGTTTTAGTCATGGAGGATTCTAACATTCGTAATTAATCCCTTGAAATACTGAATATTTATCTCTTCAGAATGTTTTGGCCTTTTCATCTAATCCCAATAAAGGTCATAATCTAGACATTGCTTTCACTAGAAACAATGTCTAATCCATGCAGATCCATAATAGAGGTCTCTCTGATCATATGGATGTTCAATTTGTTTTGGATTTTTCATTCTCAATATCAATATCTCATATGGCTAATTGCTTTTTTGTAATCAGAGTACTATAGAACACGAATGGTTCACTGATGTAATAATCTGCAGTCTAACTGGTGTATCGCTGGTGACTGCTAAATGTACACCAGAGACAGAGGAGGCTTTAGGTAAATATTTCAGCTCTATAAGAGGACGTTAACTGTCAATTTTAACATCAAAGCCCAAGAAAGACATGATCTTTTTCTTACAGTGGCCTCTCCCCCAACTTACTGATCAGTTGTGCAATATATAGCCAGCTGTAGGCTTTTACAGGCTTTTACATAAGTGGGGGGACTTTGAACTACAGTTACTGTGCTTTCCATGGCTTGAAAATATCACTTGTGTTAGTATAGGGATTCTGCTGTACTGTATCTGCCAGATGCACCTGTTTTTCGGGAATGGACAACATAATCATGGCTTCTGTCTTCCACTATAGTTGATAAAATTACCTCTCAAAGCATACTGTATTCTTTGGAACAATTTATTTTTTAATTGCTAACATCAAATGTCATTTCCAACCCCTGATACATCTACATTATTGTAATTTCTTTCACTAACCTTTCTGAGGTTACATACCACAACGTTGCTAAAATAAAATAATTACAATTAAAATCCACTACTTTTTTTGTTTGACATTTCCTACCCTTCTACTCCATAACTGTTTTCAGATCTTTCTTAAATGGTAACAAACCTCATCAATCCAGTCTCATGGCCTCAGTATTTTAAATTGAAGCTGTCACACTGATGCTGAAATCAAGCAGCTGATAATTTGGCTAACTACAATATGGGAGTATCTCAAATATTTCATTTATAACTGTATCATATATATCATATCTCAAAAACTAACCATCTCCTTTCAAACAAATTCTATTAATCTTTTTAAACTGAATTGAGACATTGAATGGAAACTGCCCTTGTTAGGAATGATCTTTTAATGGCTTCAGACTCTGGAGTTCCTTCTGTCTTAATGTTGCTGGATCTTAGTGCCGCTTTGATACTGCACTGGTACTACTCTTACTTGGTTTGTGTGCTACCTTCATGAAAGAAAACATGTCTGGATGGGTTTAGATCCTATGATGTTCATCAGGGTTCTTTCTAGGGACCTATTTTTATTTAGTGCATATATGTTTCCACTTGGTCAGATTCATAGAAGCATAGTGTAATTTGTACATGTTCATGTTGACAATACTTTTATCTGAGTCTGATATGGAAATGCCTACAAACTGTACTGATGATTTTAAACTTTAGATTAGACAAAACCTTTTGCGTTTCACTAGTGATAAGACACAGCTCGTGCTCATGTAAATACTATAAATTGAAAGACCCAAAGATAATTGCATGATAAAGTAGGTACTGTACATTCTCGATGATCTTTAATATTTTAGTAACCCAATAGCTACTGGTTTCTCCTTATCAGTTCTGAAAATTTGACCAAGCATTATCTTTGATGATGTTCAAATCGAACTCTGTGGCACAATGAAAAAGGTTGTTTCTGATCCTAGTTTAACCTTTAAGGCCCATGTTTGGAACAACACAGGATGGCTTTCTTCCATTTTGGAAATATTTCTCAGCTATGTCCTGGCTGCCACTGAGAAATCAGTGTATGATTTTTTTCTCATTTTAACTAGACTACTGTAAATCCCTCCTAGTTGGGACTTTAGAAACCAGCAGGTAGGATCTTGACAAAGTATTGTACTGGCATTCATTTAACATCTGTCCTGGAATCTCTGCCCTGGCTTTCTTTCAAATTCCAGACAGACATTTAATTTCTGTTTTTAACTTAGGTGGTTGTGAATAGTAGCTCTCCCCCTTTTTATCTCTGATGTCTAGTCCACTTATACACGATCTCTTATTCTCCTCTGACACTGGTTTCTTACTTGTGCAGTCTACCAAATTGCATACTATGAATAATAAGGCCTTTTCCTGTTATCCTCCTAAATTAGAGAATAACAAGAAAAAGGCCTTACTCCATTGAGATCAGGAGAGTTGAGTCTATTTTTAAATTATACGTTAAAACTTCATTGTAATTTTTAAAGTTATACTGTACCTTTGATGTACTGTATATTGTTTCCTACAGTATATTGTGATTTTACCAATGTTGTATTTCACTTTGTACTATTTTAACCTATTTTTCCAGTACATTTTGGGGAATTTATTTTTAATCTGAAAGTTACTTGTTTAATAAAGATCATTTTTATTATAGATCTCTTATATATGTCTGTATGAATATACCGTGTACATCTAATTTTAACAAAATACTATAAAACACTATAATTAAATATGCAGTGAATTACATATGAAAAAAAAACAGCTACACATGCCAAGATTTGAAACCCAGAATCATTTCTAACCTTTTGTTAAATTGATTTTACATATTTTGGTTTCAATCTGATGAAGCCACAGAGTGCTGGAATTTGGAATTATGGTTTCGTACCAGCAATTACAGCTACATGACATTTTGTGACATCATACAGCCAATTACAATGATTACATGACTGTAGAAGTTGTCTTCAGCTTTAGCTTTGCCTGGCTCCATGTATTGCTGTAAAAGTATGGATAAAACCTGTATGTTAAAGATCATTCATTATTAAATACATTGCTCAATTCCATTTGTTGATATAAAAACAAACCGTGGTTGATTTTTTTATAACTTCTGTGTAATTAAATATGAGTGTTGAAGTTGCTTTGGGCCTCATTTCTTTAAAATTAATCCATAATGAATGGTGAATTTTGTTTTTTTATTTCTCTAGCCTTGGAGTGATTTCAATAAAATGCTTAAAAATGGTGCTGAATTATGTCAAAATAAGGGCACTGAACTGATTTTATTTAATGAATCAGTATGAAAGAGGGTAGTTTTAGAAAGATACCGTGTAGATGGTTTTATACTTTATGTTAAGTAACTTTAATGTCAATGCTGAACTGCCAGGTTTTGGAGGCACCCTCCTGAAGCTTAGACACAGCAGGATTCTCTTGAGGCAGAAGATCTGATCTTTTGGTGCAGCAGAAACCACTGCTGTCTAAGGAGCGATCAATGTGTAGGTTCTGAGCTGGCAAGAGACTGTGATCAAATCCTGGCAAGGAAAGAGCAAAGCTGCACCCACCGCATTAAGTAAACTACCCTCATGGACCATTATACTGTAAGATTTTGGGCAGCTTTAGAAATAAAAACCAATAGAAATTTTATTTGTTATGTGGTACAATTTTATGGCACAAATTACGTATGAAATAATGTAATAAAACATATAAAAATTACATTTTATTACATTAATATTCAAATTATACTGATATTCCTAACTAAATAAAGAGAGTTACAACTGTGTATTTGACTTTAAGTATAAGCTTACACCTGCAAATCAGGTGTTATTGTCTTTTGTGAGAATAATGGTTAAATGAAAATATCCTATAGCCTATCTTTGTATACTCAGTCACCATTTGTAAATTCCAGACTCAGTACAATACTGTATGTAGCTGCGCTTGATTTATCAGACATTTTTCCTTTATTTCCAACAGAAGCCACACACTTGGTTTGGAAATTTGCAGGTCCTGACTTTGTCTCTCAACTTTATTTTTAGCTTTAGAGTATAGCAAAATAGCATTTAAACATAAGCCAGAAGCATCTTTTTCACAAAAAATGTTTGTGATATAGCAATTACATTTCATGTATAGCTTGTTATATTTTATCTCATAGATCTCATGGGTGCCTCAATTTTCTTTGAGATTTATTGTTCTTTGAATAAAATTTTGAAAAAGGGTTCCCTTGGGCTGTGTAAAAGCTGTTTTTCAAGCCTTTTGCCTTAGGATGAAATTATGCCTAGAGGGCTGAAAAAAATTATACTGTATTTGCTTTTGATGCATTTTTAAATGCAATGAGCATTGGATAACCAGAACAATATTTTATAAATGCTAGAAATATTGTTGAGAAATTAATATTAAATAAAAACATTGTTTAAAATAAATTACATTTGGCCTCTTCTTAGTAGTGATATTTCCATTAATTAAATATAACATGTGTGTTTTATTTCTTTATTGTTTTCACTCTTCGTTAAAGACACACATTAAGTGCTTTAAAGATAGCTTTTTCCTTACTGTATATCACTGTATATATACTGTATAGCTTATCTCTAGTCCCTCGTGTGTATTTTGTCAATGGGGCACTAAAAGCACAATTAACGTGTTTTAGGAATGTCTAGTTCTTGATAGCATTTGTAAAGGGGATTCTTCATTTTTGCAGAATAACCAAAACAAGGATATTCCTTACTCTCAACTAGTACTTTTGTTAAATGATAACTCTAGTATTGGCCTCTAAGAACTGCAGAAATGGATCTGGTTGGTTGGTCTAACCACAGCTAAAACGATGTTGGCACTGTGTTGGAAGTCTCTGCCCTTCCCCTATCATCATTGGATCCTGGCCTATTTTGACATTAGATATATGGAGCTCTCTACTCCTCAGATCCAAGGTGCCTTGGAAGGGTTTATGTGGCCTAAAATGCTGTTGCTGCATATATTTGTTTTGCAGTGCATCTGTTATCACTGTTTGATCTTGTTTTAGGGGTTCATTAATAGTGTGGAGAGGGTACTAAAAACATATCATGTTGTTTTGTTCTTACTTAGTTTTCAAAAGATTTTCAAATGGATAAAAGTTAGTTTGGAAAAAATGTCAGCATAAAAATATTAACTCTCGCATAATCAAATAACATTTTATCAGTTATGTTATTCTATTTCTGTGCAAAACTGCATATTGCTGATACTCTATATACTGCATAATAACAGCTTTGTTTAAATTTACAGGGAAGGAATTGGTACCAAACAAAATCAACCACTATGTGAGAACAAAAAAGAACTGAGAGGAAAGCTTAAATCAGTTGTAAGGTCATAGACTAACTTTAGAGAGTAATATAGTCAAAATCTTATATAGCATTTAACGATTACAAGACCTATATTCAGGATTCAATACTCCCTTCCCCATCCTTATTTAGTTCTAATCTGAAACATTGTTGTGTCAGTTTTGAGTCTTACGTGACCATTTAGAATTTGTAGAAATATTAAAAATGATCGAGATTGTACCTTTTTGAACCACTCAATTACCTTTGGGTCTTTCAATTTATAGTTTTTACATGAGATGATACAATATACTGTAAAAGTCAGAAGAGCTAACTAATGTTTCAGGAATAACTGGTGCTGTTAAATTTTAAAAATACTTACTGACAGCTCAGCATTAAAGTTCTCCTTACAAAAAATGTTATTTTGTAAGCCAGACATAAAACTACTCTTTGGAGCATCATATGATTGAATTCTGGCAGCACTGAAACCTTTCTGGCTGTTGTTTAGGTAATATTCTTATTTTCAATCAAAATGTTCAAATGTGGTGAGCTCATAAAGTCCAGAAATTAATTATTTTATTTTCAAAAAAGCAGTAAAAAAGTAGGTTTACCAGACTTGGACAGCTCAAAATGTCATTACTCATTCTTTTACAATTTTAGTAAAAATCCTTGTGGACTTTGATATCTATACTTTTTTGTATTAACCCAATGTTATTAACATAATACTGAAGTTGATTTTTATTGACTCTACAAACAGAATTATTAATATGACTATGAACTGACAAAACTTTTCTGTAAATGATAGTGTTACAAATGGTGGGATACAAAAATGGTGAACAACAGGAATTGACAGAGCAACTTAGTCAATAACTAAAATAATCATAACTCCCAGTTATTAAGTATTTCTCCAGGAATATACTTTAGTGGTTGGTATAGTCAGAGGCACATTAATTCTTTATTCCCTGGTAAGTCGTGGTAATAAAAGTAATAATTCAGGTACACTTAGTTGAAGAAATATTTATTAACAGTGACAACCAAACAATACACTACATACAACATAAACATGTAACATGCAAGTTTTTCTGTGTATAGTATGTACAGACCAGACATCCTAAAAGGCCAAATGTCCTAACCACCCGGGAAAATCCCAGAATTTTACCAAGTGTTCAACTCTGAATGCCTAGAAAGGCCAGAAAAAAAAGATAAGCTGCTTTCTAAATTAAAAAGAATGCAACCTACAGTTAAATCTCTCTCTCTGCGAACCTGGATGCCACAAAATAAATGGGAGCCTATCTCCGTATTCTAGAAATGCACCCACTCAGCAGGAAAGGCCATTTTTAACTGAAATAGTCTTCACTTAGGAAATCCAACTTCCCTTAAAACACAGAATAGCAAGCTCTGTTAGCAGGTTCAAATATTTAGCTCCAATCAGGTTTTTTAAGAAGATCTTGAGCAAGGACTTCTCACCTCTTGCCTGGCACATGCCATCTCCCTCTCTCTTGTGGTCTGTTCTATTTTCTTTTTTGTATTGTATCTATCTTGTATCTTTCATCTTATATGGTGTCTTTCTGGATGGTTTATTGCGACTTAATCATTTACCCAGAACTTAATTAACTAAGGTAAACTTTATGATTGCTTTGATCACAGAATCTGGCCCCCTACATCTAAGTAAATATACCCTTTGCTTTTAAGCTAGAAACATTTACACTGCCAGGTGTTACATACTTCGTCTTAGAGATACTAGCTGTAACAACATTTGTGGATCCCAAATTTAAGCAAGTAATGTAATTTTCCTTTATCAGCATTTATACAGAGATTTCCTATTTGCAATACATCCATGCATTATCTAATATAGTGTTGTAGGGGATCCAAAGCCTATCCCAGTAAGCAATAAACAAAAGGTAGGATACACCCTGGATGGGATTCCAGTCCACCACAGGACACGGGGACACACACACACACACACGCGGGCCAATTTTCCAAGAAACAAATTATTTTGCCAGTACGTCTGAGGAAACTGGAGCACCTTGAGGAAACCTATGCAAAATCACAGGGAAAACATGCAAAATCCACACAGGTAGACATGACTTGAACTCAGGGCCCAGCACTGCAAGGCAACAATGCTAACCACTGTGATACAATACCTGCTGTTTGCAATACATATGACAAAGATACAGTTTTCATTTTGCATTAAAATCCTTTGTCCTCTGAGAAGACACAACTTTTTAACAACACTATTATTTTGTAAAGTGTCTTTCTTGTTAAAAATATCCCAAAGCACACAACTGAAAGTACAGTATAAAGTAGCACCAGATAGAATGTAAGAGTAGTAGAACCATAAGAAAATTACAATATACAACAAAAGTACGACTGTGAAAATGCCAATGAAAACAATGATTTGAAAACAGACAGGGACTCAGTCATCCTGATCTCAATGAGCAGACTCCTCCATAATTTAGGAACATAACAGGAAAAGGTCCTATATCTTGTAGTTTGTAATTTTGTAGACTGCACAATTAAGAGACCAGTGTTAGAGGAAATTCAAAGGAAGATTTACCGTTCACGGTCTTGAAAGTCAAAAGAAAATAAAATCTCTCTAGAATTTGATAGGAAGCTAGTGCCAGGATTCAAAGACAGACCTTTTATGGATATTCCCAAGATGGAAGAGAGCCATCCTAGTGAAGTTCCAGAAATGTGGCTCAAAGACTGGATCTAGGGTCAAATATTTCCCCCAAGATTTTAATTTTGTCACTAAATTCAGTCTGAACTTCCTCAAAAGTTGATTATTGTAACACAACCTGTCTTACCACTTCTCAAAATGTTTTGTATAATTCCAAATTTAAAATCAGCAATATAATTTGTGAGCACAGACAACCACTTGTATTTTACATTTAGAATACAAGTAAAACTTGTGTTGAAATCAACAACCTGGTACCTATGAATTTGGGCACCTGGGAGCATGGATATACTGTATGTACAGAGCCATGAGGAGCACCAGAAGAAACCAGCCTTCATGGATCAAATTCTACCCAGACCAACAAATTACTTTCTCTCATAAAGGTAGGAACCAAACCACCAAAACCACCTTCAGATATGGCCAAGTAGTATGTGATTTACAGTGTCAGCAGAACAAAGACTAGGATAGAATTAAGACACTGAGTCTGAAACCAGTAAAAGATCATTAACAAAAATAGTAAAACATAGATCTTAATGATTTAATAGATTTCAGTACATTAAATGCACTGAAAAACAAGGCATAATACAATTCTACATATCTGATAAAGCTGAATAAATTAGTAATAAAATGAAGCATAATGTTTCAATATTTCTGATGTAATAGAGCTACATACTGCTTGCTTTATAAAACCAGTTTAACTCAGTTGCCTGCTTTTAAATCATGGTAAATAGATAATTGGACAAACAGTAAATATGCAACACATTTTGCTTAATTTTAAATTACATCCATGACACATTGATCTAAATTGATCCTGCTAAACCCTTTTTGTCTGATACTGATTATAATAGAGAAGATCATGTCATCTTTAAGACTGAGGAGTACCATTGAAAGTGGAGTGTTCAAACAGACTCAGACATATACTTTGGCTTCTTTTAAGAGGAATTAGTGACAAAGCTCATTCCAGAAGCTGCCTTTGAATGAAATGTTCGGACAAGCGAGAAAATAGCGAAAAATGAACAGTCACTTCTGATTAGCTTACTTAAGCAAGGCCATCCATAATGATTCTTGTAATTCAAGGTTCAGTGAACTGACAAGTACAGTATATGGGCAAAGCAGATATCGGATGATGGTAAGAGTTCATTATTTAAATGGAGTGTTTTCTCCACATACTGGAAATAAGTTTTAGAAACAGTTTCAAAACAACATTAAAAAAGACAAGAAAAATGAAAAGGCACTTTTGTCTGTTTTAAGAATCCATTGCTTAAATAACATTTACAATGTTATTTGTGTTACCATAAACAATAAAAAATAATAATCTGACTGGTTCTTTGCTGCAACACTATGGCTCTCTACAAAGCGCTGAATAGATGACAAGGGCTTTCTTATTGTGCTGGCTCTATTTTTTTACTTCTAAAAGTGTGAATGCCTTATCAAGGGGAAAAATGTTTACTAGTTTTGCTTTGATTTTGGAATTAAACTTAATAATAATATTAAAAATTGGTTCAGTTTTTATGTTTACATATTGAAACTATATGTTATAATAGGAAAAGTCCTGCAAATGAAATTTCAGCTACCATTATCACCATTATCACTGTATGTAACTGCTATCTTCATCTCTACAAAACACTGTCTTAATTCTGCTTTCTTGTTGGTTATTTTTCTTACTTTTTAATCTTTAGAAGGAACTGCTCACATTTAGAAAGAATACAGTATATAGGGTATAAACAGAAGATAAGGGTCATCATTTGCAGCATAGTAATAAGATATAAATTGTAATTCTTTACAAAGAACTATAATTATTTTTCAGTTATGATGTTTATTTTAAAATTAATTATTAATTATATATTTTAAAAAATAAATAGCACATTGTGTTTCAGAGTTCTTCAAGAGGCTACTGGAAACAGGCTTGTGCATGTTCCTTATCTAACCATGCACCTGCATGAAGCAAAAAAAATAATAATAATTTTGCTGAATTTTCTAGTTTGGCAGCCCTTCCAGTCGTTTCTAAAACCCTGCTGCCTAGGGCTGATCAGACATTGCTGGGATATCATAGCTTCTGTCCACATTAGGACTGCAAGCCTCAGCAATGGAAAAATAGGTAGAGAATGCTGAAGTTAAGACTGCAAGATTTAGCTTGCAAGGAACATTGACCTTTGTATCTCAGATGAGCAGCAAGTCCCTATGCTGAAAAAGCAGAAGTAGTGTCTCTTCTTGGTCTCTGATATAAATAGAAAATTGTTCTATTTGCTTTACGTTTCGTGCAGCTGTTAACAACACCCTAGTAAGGGGTATATTTGAAAGAATTAGGAATTAAGATAAATTTGGCATATAATTATGAAACCGACAAGAAGACATGGTGTTTACACAAAATTGCTGAAACCCGTCTATCGCCCGGTGATATTTAACATAATTTCAGTTATTTACTTTCTTAAAGGTCTCATTACTTTTACAGATTTCCCTTCCTTCTTCTACACATTTAGCTGACATTAAAGAGTAAGATTTAAGCACTCTTATTATTTATGCAACTTTGATCATTGTTGAACCTTTTTTTTCATGATACCATATAACTATTATAACTACTGTTGAAACATATATGAATAAAACTGGTTGGAATAAATTAAACGGTGCTGCATTTAAAGCTTCTGTAATATTTCTCCTTATTTTCCATCCAAGTATACAGTATACCATACAGTATGAATTAATGTGTATGAAATTTAACACTCAGAAAGAAATTATGTATTAAAAATGTACTAGCGACTGAAGACAGGAAAATAAAATCTGCATTCATCTTAAACCCAGTTTAAAATTGTACATTTGCTGAATTCTTTAATGTATTGCATGTGTCTTTCCACCGATGTTGCCAAAAATGCCTCTTCAGTCTTAAGTTTTAATTTACAGGGATAGCTGAACAGTCATCTATATCAAGATGTTATGCGTCTGTTATTTCCAATGTTACACAACATATTATTTGTGTTGTATGATCTTGGTATTTTCTTGTACAGTGCCTTGCGAAATTATACTAGTTCTTTCTATGCTGTCTCATTTTTGTGAAATTTCAAGAACTTCAGAAACATTTTTTAAACAATTCAAAATTCAAAACCTGAATGCTAAGACCAAAGACTTCCAAGGGCAAGACACAGTGTAGTTAATGTCAGTAACAACTAAAGAGAAATAATTCAAATATGTTGATTGCATAACTATTCAGACCTATGAACTCAATGTTTGGTGGAAGACGTTCTAGCAGCAATAACAAACTCAAAGCTTTTTGTGAACTATCAGCTTTGAACACCAACTTGACAAAATGTTTCAATTTTTTTGCTCAAGATCTCTGAAACAGCTTGGGAATCAATAACTGCAACTGGTTTTCAAGTCTTTTCACACATAGAATCTCAATAGGATTTAAGTCAGAATTTTGACTGGGCGATCCAAGTACAGTACATTTCTTATTCTTAAACTTCTCCATTGTAGCTCTGGCCTTGTGCTTTGGGTCATAACCCCATTGAAAGGTTAATTTTCATCCCAGTTTTAGGTTTGAAGCAAGTTTTCCTCTCAGATTTTCCAGTACTTCGTTCCATCCATGCTCTCATCCATCTTGACAAGTTTCCAAATCCTTGCTGATGAAAAGCAGAATTAGAATATAATGCTGTTACCACCATACTTGACAGTATGGATGGGTTTGACTGAGTGAAGCAAAATGATTGGTTTGCATCAGACGAAATGCTTTTGATATACAGTACTGCAGGCCAAAAGGTTTCAATTTTTTCTTGTCTGACCAAAATGCTTTTTGCCACATTTTAGCAGTATGACTTAAGGTTGACTTTGTTGCAAAGCCCATGTGGGATTTTAGATTTTTCTTTCAGTGTTGACCCATAATGATTTTCTGCCATCTGTCACTGATTTCTGTAACTCTTAGAAAGTCGCTGACTGATTAAGGACTTTACAGAGACAGGCTTTTTTATTCTGAAATCATGAGAACCACTATTATTACACACAGGAAGAGGGCACTCAAGTAATTCTGTGGCTCGTTAAGGTGTGTGGACACAGCAATGAGTCTGAATACTTAATGACTTTTTAATTCATGTAAATTATCTATTTACTTCTTTCTTTTGTTTTTTGCTTTGAATGTATGGAATACATTGTGTATGTATAATTGTGACTGTTTTAAAGAAAAAAAAACATGAATGCTCCAAAAGTTTAACAGTTTTTGCAAGGCACTGTGTTTACCCTGTTTTGAAACCTGCAGGCTGACACAAAATAAATAGTGTGGTATATAATAGTGAGTATAGAAGAAACAACATTGTTATAGTAGAAGCCCAACTCTTTTCAAAAACTCAAAGGGCAGGTTTAAGGAATAGTAATATGTGAGCCTGGTCAGTACCTGGATGGGAGACCTCCTGGGAAAAACTAAGGTTGCTGCTGGAAGAGGTGTTAGTGGGGCCAGCAGGGGGTGCTCATCCTGCGGTCCATGTGGGTCCTAATGCCCCAGTATAGTGACGGGGACACTATACTGTAAAAACAGGCACCGTCCTTTGGATGAGACGTAAAACCGAGGTCCTGACTGTGGTCATTAAAAATCCCAGGTCATTTCTCGAATAGAGTAGGGGTGGAACCCCGGCATCCTTGCCAAATTTCCCATTGGCCCTTACCAATCATGGGCTCCTTATAAGCCCCATCTATGAATTGGCTTCATTACTCTGCTCTCCTCCCCACTGATAGCTGATGTGTGGTGAGCGTTCTGGCACACTATGGCTGCCGTCGCATCATCCAGGTGGACGCTGCACATTGGTGGTGGTGGAGGGGAGTCACCATTACCTGTAAAGCGCTTTGAGTTTTTGATTTATAGTATTGAGAATTGAAGTAATAATACTATATACTAAATATATACTTTGTTATGCATAAAAGAGTGGTACAATGGCACAATGGTTAGCATTGCTGCCTCATAGCACAGGGGCACTGAGTTTAATTCCTGGGTTGTTATCTGCATGCTATCTGTGTTGGCATGTTCTCCCCATGTCCATGTGGGTTTCTCCCAGATACTTCGATTTCCTCTCACAGTCCAAAGGCATGCTGGTAGGATAATTGGATTATTGAATATTATTTTTGGATTCCTGTATTCCTGTTGTGTGTGTCTGAGTCTGTGTGTGCTCTGCTATAGACTGACTTCCCATCCAGAGTATATCCTGCCTCGTGCCCAATGCTTCCAGGTATAGGCTTCAGGCCACCATGACCCTGAAATGGATAAAGCAGGTATCCAATTAAGTTTTCTTTTGATATAAATTGGATACATAAATATTATAGTACTAGCTTACTCCCATAAGACTGAGAGATACAGGGATAAACAGAGTAAATTCTATATGTAGTAACATTCAATTTTATCAGATTTGAAAATAGAAATGTTGCTATAAATGGAGTTGATATGTGATCTTAGAATACATATGTCACAATTTCAAGACTTATGCATATTAGAGAGACTGTTTATTTTGTTGTGGTTGAAACCATAGTTAAAATCAAGGCTTTCCTCAAGTTATTGCTCAGGTTTGTCTTATCTGGCTACAAATAACAACAGATGAATGGCCCATTCAAAATGTATATACTATATTAACCTGTGTTTTGTATGTGTACCATATACAGTATGGAGTCTTTCTGTTCCTTTTTGAAAATGATGAACAGAAAGGAAAAGTTTTCTCCTCGCTCAGATGCCTCACCTGGGACCAGAGAGAGTGCTGATTGTTCTACCATATTTAGGATGGGCCTTTTTTCTTTCAATGTTTCTCTTAATGCCTTTCCTACTGTAATTTACCTTCATGCTCCATGCCTGTAATCATCTCTTTCTTACTTGTTACTTCTTAAATACCAAACATTCTTCAATTTTATTGTGTCCTTAAATGATTCCATAAACAAAGATTAATAAATACTAGCCATTTAACTTTTGATCTGATTTCACATTTGTCTAATTCTGTCATCTAGTTTTTCTTTCATAGTCTTTTCTTAATACAATAAACTATGCAATGAATACAAGACTAGATTAAGAAACATTGTGTATGTAACTGTCCTTTTTATCTTTGCGGATGAGATTTTATTTAAACAGATTCCTGTCCAAGAATAAAAAAAAAAAACATAGGGCTTAGTAAAACTGTACTTCATCACTTACTTCAAGAAAAATGTTAAATGGTCTGTTCAGGAAAGTTACAAACCATGCAAGTCCTGCAGAAAAAAAAATATCAAAGAAAAGTGTCATGGAAAATACATCTACAGTATATAGAGACTGCTACAAATTAATCAACTTGTGATATTCCAACTGCGTATTTTGGAATGAAGATCTGCTTTTATATTTTTTAAAGCTTTCAAAATCCTACCATTTGTCTTTTGAAATGGACTGAACAAATCTTTTTCAGAAAATTTTGTCTGAAGGCTTAGTGACATAATTTCAGACAACATCATCGTCTGTGATATTTGTAATATGAAAAATAAAAAAACGCATTGAACAGATTTTTATTCTTTATCTTTTAATGCACAGATGTTTCAGGAGTTACAAGTCAAGAAAGTGACTTATTAAATTTACAGTAGCATGGGAATCTCCCAGCAATAAATTAACAAAGCAGCTGTTGAGTTGTCCACCTCCTTATGGACTGGGTAATTCCCACCAACATTTACAGTACAAATTTCATTATACCAGATAGATTGTTTTGAATTACCCTTGTTTTTGCGATTTCTTTAATAAACTGGGTACCAGTTTTACTTCAATAACATTTATGTCAGTAAGGTTTACTTAACAGATATATTGTTTTGAATTACCCTTGTGTTTGTGATTTCTTTAATAAACTGGGTACCAGTTTTACTTCAATAACATTTATGTTAGTAAGGGTTTATATTCAAATTGTAGAAGATGAAAGATTTTAATACTAAATTAAACTGTTTTATAAACTTTAATAAACATGTGTCTTTCATGTTTGTTCAAAAAAGTTTTATTGTGTAATTTTAATGCATACTAATGAGCTTATCTAGGCAGCTTTCACTTCTAGATATCCATAGTCCAAGTCACCTTAGGTCTGTCCAGAAGTGGTAGGCTCTGGGAACAGTCTTTCTTAGATTTCCTGTTTAGTCTATTGATTTTCCCTTGGGCGCTTACTTAAAGAGAATAAAGAGGATAAAGCTGTGCTTTTTCAGGTACAAAAGTGTCTGCAGTCTGAAAGTTACCAGTTACAATCTAAGAAAATAATAAAGTGTTAAACTAGAAATAGTCCATAAAAATTACATTGAGATTTATCACTAAAATGCTTCTATGAATTGAGAATTACAGATCAATTATTGAATTATGCAACATCTTATTGTTGTTTAAAAAAAAACTATTAATATGTTCTTTGACATTTTAACTGTTTCTTCCTTCAAACTATTACTACTCATTATGTAGCTAACACTCCCCTATCAATCAGAATTCTTTTAGAACCTGAAAATAATTGCTCAAAAGTCATGTGAAAAGGCCAGATGTGCCAATTGTGTGTGTGTTATTCTTGAGGATTGAAAAGGAGTATATAATAAATGGAGTTACCATGGGTCAAGAAAATTGCTATAATATAATGGTCATGATTCGATATCTACCTTTCAAAACAGTTGCTTTCCAGTTATCAGATACAATATTTAGCATTTTGGTATTTGTTAATGCTTGTTATATCATGTTTAACATGTTGTGCAGATTACAGAGCCCATTTTTGACACAACTGAATGTGGATTTATTAAACTATCCCACCTCTTCTTCAATTCTTCTTTGAATTTTACTATTTCTTGTGGTTTTCAGTCATATGTGTGGTGCAATTAACTTCCTAAGAATACTGTGTTGTATCCTGCTCACTCTTTTATCTAACAAAAATAGGTATACTCATTTAAAAAGGACTATGTTTTATTACTACTTTCAGACTACAGAAGTTTCAGAGATGTAAAAGTATTCCTAGTGACTTCACAATCATTTAGGACAATTCTAGTCTGCTAATAATGATAAATTGATAACAATTTTAATGCAATATGGAAATCCCAATCCTGCTTATTTCTGTAAGAGTTAGGTGACAGCTGAGCCATGATAATATAACTGCATACAATTTACTATTCTGAGTAAGAAAGAAATGCTGTTTTGTAAATAAAAATGAACTGTAGCAGTCTGATTATCATCTTGGATGCTTAAAAATAAAGAAAAACAACTCTGTGTTCTGTTTTTCAAACAACATTATCATTACAAATCTTCAATTATTAAGTACAATAATTTAGTTAAATTTTAAGACTTAACATGAATTAGCATTAGCATCTATTATCTACAGTCCATATTTGCAGAGCTACCCCATTGTGCATAATATAATCCCACACTCATTTTGACTAAATTGTTTTAGATCTGTATTTAGTATTTTTGTTAATTGATTTAATAATCACTGTATTATAATCATATTACAATCACAAACAAAGTCCATGACCAGGTTGTTAAATCTGATTCTTTGGGATACTTGAAGAAAAAACTGGGGCAGACTCTTGGATGGGCCAAGTGCCCCACCCCACCACATTGAAATCTTTATGTATTTGTATGTTCTTATGGGGGCAGCAGGTGCTGAATTCCTGGGGTGCTACAGTGTCTGCGTGGAGGTTGTATGTTCTCCTTGTGTTTGTGTGAGTTTCCTCCTGGTGTTCCACTTTCAGTTCAGAGACTTACTGGCAAGTTAATTGGCTCCTGGGAAAACTGGCCCTGGTGTGAATGTGTGGATGTTTGAGCCTCTGCATGCCCTGTGATGGACTGGAGTCCTGTCCAGGGTGTTTCCTGTCTCATGCCCACTGCTTGCTTGGATAGGCTCCGGCTCCCCCCGTGACCCTGTATTGGATAACGCAGTTAGAAAAAGAATGGATGAAAGGATGTTTTATGGCAAACCAGGCAGTGCCTGTTGTGGGATGTTGGCACTTCCCTTGGTTGTAGGCATTCAGCTTCATCTCATGTGTACCATGCACTAGAATTGAAACAATATCCCACAACAAATATTCTTTCCTAGCATATTTTTTAATCTAATAAGGCCATAAAACACTTTATGCTGGAGTACATTTTCAGAGATTCATTATCACTGTAATGCTAATAATTAATTATTGATATTTTCCAATCTTTGTTGTCAATATACAGTAGATTATAGTTGTGACATAAATTATCTGTAATCAGTTGGAGAACTGTAAAATAAATTTGATAAAACATAAAAAGGTGCCGGGCAGCACAGTGGTGTAGTGGTGGGCCCTGGGTTCAGTTCTGGACAGTTCTGTTCTCCACATTTTCGTGTGGGTTTCCTCCTGGTGCTGATTTCCTCCCACGGTCCAGAAATATACTAATATATGTTAATTGGCTGCTTCTGGGAAAATTGTCCCTATTGTGAGTGTATGTGTGTCTGTATCTGTGTATTTATCTGCCCTGAGATGGACAGGCATCCCTTCCAAGGTGTACCCCGTCTTGCCCTATTGCTTACTGGGATAGGTTCTGGCTTCCCTGTGACCCTGAATTGGAATAAGCGGTTAGAAAATGGATGGATGGTTAAGAAAGTATTCCCCAAGGGATGATTCCTGGGCCATTGCTCAAGTAGTTTGTGAGTTTCTTTCACGTGTTTTGATGTTTGGAAAATAATTCCAACAACTATTGCAAACGTTTCGCTAATTAATCTCTTAGGCATTGTAAACTGTGCCCTGGGTTTTTCACAGGTGTTGGAAGCAGTGCCCAAGATAAAAGGTGTCTGCTAGGCAAATAAATAATAAGGAACAAGTAAAGTAATAGGTTTATTCCATGCTGAAAAGCGAAGAAAAGAAAAGGAAAAGAAAGAAAACACAACGTTTCAGCTGTGGAGCCTTCTTTGGGTGTGAGAAAGTCAGGGCAGTAAGCAAAGGTAATGTACAGTAGCATAGGAGAACAAAAGTTGGGAGAGAGGAGGAGCGGGAGGCAGGAGCAGGGGACAGACAGAGTGGCCAATGAGATAGCGTGAAGTCAGGATAGGAGGAGAGAGGTGTGAAATGAAACCTACAATGAACAGAGAGAATTTAGAAGATGCAAAGGAACAAGTAATAGGTTTATTCCATGCTGAAAAAAAGAAGACACCTGAAGAAGGTGACATCTGAAGAAGGCTCCACGGCCGAAACGTGTTCTCTTTCTTCTTTTTTTTCAGCATGGAATAAACCTATTACTTGTTCCTTTGCAGCCTACGTATGCTGACGCAGCTACCCACCTGAATTTAGAAGATGATTAGTCTGTCGTTGAGAGAAGGAGGAAGGTGTGATCCTAGCTGCAGGGTAATTTTAGTTTCTGTCATCTTTCTGATGTAGGAGTTTGGAAAACCATCTTTGAGAAGACAGACAAAGAGATTAGTGTGACCTTGGCCGTCAGAGGTTAAATGAGAAACAATAGGCTTGGAGAAATCTTTAATCTTCACAGCAGCTACCCACCTGAAATAAATAATAATAAAACTACTGTTTCAGCATCTGCCTACAGTATGTGAAGGTTTCCTGTTTTCTCTGGGTTAATTTTACTTGATACTCCATTACTCCCATGATAACACACACTCTAACCTAACAGGTCCCCAATAGCCAATAGAAAATGGCTTGATTTGCCACATCCTGGGTGCACATACTGTACAAAAATAATCTTTTCTGCTAATTGCGTTTATTTTTTCAATAATTCTACAAGGCTGGGTTTCACATGCTTTCTGCTGAAAAGGAAGACATTTAATTGAAGCAATATATATTTCATTAAAGTTTGCTTTTCATTTTTGATACTTGTTGTGTTTTGAAACATTCAGTAAATGGAAATACTATTTTTTTTACCCTAATCATGACATAATTAGAATCTGTAACATTTTCCACAATTTTTACTTTAGTATTATTTCTGTTCTAACTTTTGATCTTCCATCAGAATAGTTGGAAAAACCAAAACCAAGCATTTTCCTTTTAAAAAATGATGCAACAATATTCTTTTTTTATCCAAGCAAACTGAGCTGCCTCATGGCGTCAGAAAGCAACAGGCACATTTTTACCACATGAGGCTCTACGTGAGGAATTTTCTGTTATGCAGCTATAATTCGCTGTTTCTTATTACTAGTTATTAAGTGAATCACAGGATGAGTAATGCACAAAATATTTATGTTTATGCATGTTTTATACTGACACACTTTAGGTCTCATTAAAAGAGGAAAAGCTTTTTCAAAAAACACTAGTTTATAGATTGTTTGCCAGTTGGCATACTGCCGCTTCATTAAGAAAACCACCTCAGGCAATTATGATCCAAGAATTGCAAACCCACAGAAAAGCACATCAAATCCGCAGCAATCCTCTGTTTGAAATAATGGCAGGTTGCTTGACTTTGGACTGGTCTGATATAGTATAGAAACCTATTATGCTAGGTTAAACAAAATTAGGATAAACTAGAAGTAAAATATACAGCTCTTTATTTTTGTTTTCATTTTTGAAATTCATTTTGCCAACAAAAATAAATGCGTTTACTCTCATTTGTGGTTATTGTCATGGGATGGGTAGACAAAAAAAGACTTAAATATTGTGAATAAAACTGAGTTTGTAATTCATTATATTGTTAATAAATCATAAACATTTTATATACTATTGTATACAGTATATAGGGATATAACTGGATCTTAACATCTGCATTGAGGCAAATCGTACTACACAGAGGTAGTCCGAATTGCAAATGGAGATGTTTGATTGTGCCTCACATGGTATGAAGTGCATTTAATTGTTTTGACTTTAAATATGTGACAATAGCTGTGATTTCCTTTAGAAAGATACTGTACCTTATTTGTAACCTTCACATGTGTATCAGTGTTTTTTTATTTTATCAGTCATGATGAACTAAAGTGGTTCAGGTGGGTAACTGTGTCAACAGGTGTACGCTGTAAAAACAAGTAATAGGCTTATTCCATGCTGAAAAGAGAAGAAAGAAAACACAACGTTTTGGCCGTGGAGCCTTCTTCAGGTGTGAGCCTTCTTCAGTGAGCTCACACCTGAAGAAGGCTCCATGGCCGAAACGTTGTGTTGTCTTTCTTCTCTTTTCAGCATGGAATAAACCTATTACTTGTTCCTATGATGAAATAAAGATTGACACTTTTCGGATTATATTTGTAGGCATAACTAGATATTCCCATGATCAGCAAATTGCATTGAAGCGGTTTATTATAAAATAAATAATAATGTCATCTTTACAAATCCAAGCTTGATATCTGATGGGATCTGATTTCTATATTCAGCACTTTTTAATGATTACATATGCTAGATGGTATTCTTTCAGAACTACTGCTTAAACACATGCTCATGGCTTCATAATGGTTTTCACATACAGAATATAAATTGTAATTGTACCATATTAATCACACATTATGCACTGAGCTGAGCTAGTGTTAGTGTCAATTCACTAATGTTGGATTCCTTGTCATTTCCTTCACGTATTGTGTGGAAAGTCTTTGAAATGACTAAACTAAAATGCATTCTCATCAAACTTTTCTTTATGCATTTAGAATCAGTTGTAGTTAAACGGTGTAGTACTGTTGTAAATTATTTAATGTGCCAGGATCTTACAGAGGTTGAGGTTTGATTAAGCTGCTAGCAAAGATCAGTATGTAATTGATTAAGAGCTGATTTACATGTGGCCTTTAATTGCAGTACTTTAGTGTAGAGAGCACCTTAATTATGTTATAGTAAACCTTAGTTATGTAAATTGTAGCAAAGAAATGTGGAGCTGGCTGTTACTAAACCCATGGTGTAAACTGACCTGCACCAGCAGAATGTATAACCTCTATAACCACAAAGTACCCTTAAATGCATCTTCCTGGATTACATTAGAAATATATATATATATAACTGGGTTAAAAATCATCTTTCGAAGTTAATCATTAAAATGTATCCGTTTTACTTCTGTCCTGAAGATTTAGCTTTTTTATAGAAATACAAAAGAGGTAGAAAATGTTCAATACAAATTGAGCAACAAACATTTTTGATCAACACAGAGGGCTAGATATGTTAGAATGTAGGATGATGCATAGGTTTACTAAAGAAAGCCAACAGCTATATCACCCTCTAAGCAGGTGTGACCTCCTGGAAGCTAAAGTTGCTGCTGCAAGAGGTGTTAGTGGTTCCAGTAGGGAGCGCTCACCCTGTGGTATGTGTGGATCCTAATTCCCATGTACAGCAATGGGGACACTATGCTGTGAAAAAGGTGCCGTCTTCCGAATGAGATGTAAGATTTAAGTCCCGACTCTCTGTGGTCATTAAAGGGACACTGCAATCCCAATTTCTCACACCGGTTATTAAATCTCGGTAACAAAATAAATTAATTAATCACAAAATCGTAAACTATGTGAAAGTACTGTATAGTCGCCATGTTCTTGCAAATTGCTGGTCTCACCTTGGGCAAGAACGAGAGTTCGCGAGAATTAAGTACAAATTGTGCAGCAAACATTTCTTCACAGAAACGTTCCAGCATGATTTGCATGCATAGTTAAGAAGATGGTAGTATTTGTTGGCAAAAACATCTTGAAGTTGAGAGCAATATTAAAAGAGATGTATTCACAAGCCTGCTTGGTTACAATGTCATAGGGCCGCTTCATGACTGTAAGTTTTGTCGTTTCGTTCTGAATCGCAGACAATGACAGCAATATGGCGCTGTGCATTCCTGGAAAGTTTGTATGTTTTCTGATGTAAATCAGAGGTTTTACATGTTACTGTGGACATTTTACTTTCACTGTGGTTTGAAATGCACTCATCAATTCTGATTCTTTATAATCCCGAAATATAAATATAGTGTAACGCTTACGGCCACCATTGAGTGTGAAAGCCGGCTTACCAGAGCGGTGACCTCACCGCCCTTCCCTGTAATAGTAGGGCCCACAGCCGCTGGGCTTGAAGGGAGATCTCTCTTTAGCTCAACAGGCTGGGTCCCTGTTGAGTGACGCTGGAGGCCCTGGTTCGCGCCCCCGACGGTGGGGGGCCGACCTGATGCGGCGGCAGCAAGGGCGCCCAACTGAACCCCAAAGCGTTACAATAGCTTTAAAAATCCCAGGGCATTTCTCAAGAATATAGGGATATTATCCTGGTGGTCTGGCCAAATTTCTCCCCTGGCTTTTTCCAATTATTGTTTTATATTAATAATATTTATTATTAAGAAGGCTTTAAAACTATCAATATTACAGCAAAATCTAGAAACACGTGTCAAGATTAGAAAAACACTTAACAGAGCTCTTATTGAAACTGATTATTTCAATAGCACCTCTGGTTGCCTGAGACCAAGCTCTCCATTCATCTAAAATACGCAGATGTAAGCTGAAAAACCTGCTTCCCTGTGTTTTTAAGTTGAAACATTGCATTGCATGTTAATGTCTCAGGATTCATCAGGGAGTAAAAACTGTAAAAGTAAGAATACATAGAATGAGTATTGAAAAACAGTCATTATTTCAAATACTGTAAACATTTCTCTTAACATTTCTATAAAAGAAGATGAAGACATTAATAATGTATTCCTCTGCTTTAAAACAGAGTACATGAAGCAACATACAGTCACAGAGTTACTCCTCTTGGTTGATCTTTCTGCATCAATAGAAACAGAAAATTGAGTAATCTGTAGTTTTAAATGTTTGAAATTATATATATATATTAAAACTGAAAACTAAACCACAGTAATATAGTAATAGGCCATTGGTTGGTGCATTATGTGAGAAAACTATTAGATAGCCTTTAGCTATAATATGCTTGCCCAGACAAACGTGCATTCCTGTCTGAAGTCTTGCAGTCAGAATGTCTAGCATTAGTGTTTCAGATTTAGAAAGGTTTCTTTCCTCTCCACAGTCACAGAAGGCCCTTATAGTCCATCGGGTCTGCTTCAAATTAAGTATCAAACACATTTTCTGTGAGCTAGATGTGAAAGATATGAAAATCTTTTATCTTAGTACTCAGGGCTCTGTCGACTTTGTTTTTTTTCTACAATAGAACTTACAGCTGTGAAGAAGAACACTTTGATTACTTATTTGACTATATGGTTTTACTGTGAAAACCATTACCTTGTTTTGCCCTAATATATGTATACTTACAATATACTGGTACTATATTGAACTGTAGTGCACAAGTAAATGGGTGAAAAAGAAACATTTATATATTTTACCCGATGTTTTATTAATACCAAAATATGGATTTATATAAACATGTGTAGACATCAACTTTATGTATCTGTTCATGTAAATTAATATATTTCATTAAACATTATTTTCTGTCGTTTTATCAGACGCAAGCAGCAGTTTGACAACTTTTTTTCAATATACTGTATAGCACATGCCAACCAGATGTACACACATCATGATTATCCATTCAGGATAAACAAGCTACTGTATTAAACTAAATTTCAAATATAGTACAGTTTCCATTTTCAAGTATCTGTTTTCTGCTTGTCTCTAGTTACAGTATGGATGTTTGAAGGTGGAAGCTGGATTCTTATGGACTACTAAAGAAAGGGAAGTTTATAATAGAAAACTATTGTCTTACAATCAGAAATCCAAGGCCTACATGCTTTACTTCATATTCCTGCATAGCTCTTACCTCTTTTAAAGAATATTAAAGTACTTTTGTAGTCTTCTGCAATAACCATTCAAGATGCAGAAATCATATTGTTCAAAATACTATGTCTGTTATAGAATAATTTATTTTATTAAAATAAGAAAGCCAGGAATACTTTAAAATATAGGTTTCTGGGGATGTTTTGAATTGGATTTTGAATCTGCAGTATACAGAGAAAATACAGCAAAAATTAATTAGAAGCTTATGAATCTCTTAATTTGCAATTCATTACAATGCCATAGAACAATTAAACCTTCCATTTTACATGTAATTTAATCTATATGCAGATACGCGTGCAAGTACAGTATATTATGCTAAAGCTATGTAAATGCTAATCTTCTTTAAAAAAATTTGGTAGTTGTGAGCCAACTGGTTTTTAGCTCTGAATAAAACATCTATAATACAATATGTCTACATCTGTTTGAAATGCACAAAACGTTTAGCCAAAATTTCAGTTCTGGTTTACTGCATGGAAGACCACAAGTCAAATAAAAGATTTCCAGGGAGTTAAAACATCCACTGAAAGGGCAATCATGTTATTCAGCTACTATACAAACTGTTACAATCTCATTATTCGTAATTTACGGAGGCACTAAAGAAAATTATTTTGCCATTTTGACATAAAGGAATATGAAATTGCATTTAATATGATATGAACAGAATACAGAGCCCTATGAAAATAGTCCTGAAGAAATTATATTTTTTAATTCAACAGTTGGGATTTTTTTTCATTTTCCATAGACATTCATGCATTGCATATCTAATAAAGAGTTCTTTATATTCTAGCCACTGACCTGCAGGTTTAGACTGCCTGACAGATGGTAGTGAGCAAAGAGATTGTGTTTGCTTGTAAAATGAGTTTTTCTCACGTGGCCACACAGGAGTTGGAATTTAGGATAAGGTCTAAAAATCGAGGTAAGAAACTGGGATTCACTCCAAAGCATAAGTTTAATAGCAATACTTTTTATCAGTTCAATATTTATTTTTTTTATCACAGCATACTTGCACAAATACTGAGTCTGAGAAAACAATTTAGATTAACCTTTATTTCATCTTGGCAAACATAATTTAGGGAAAAAAACAGAAAATCAAGATTTTGCAAGAATCAATGCGTACTGTCAGTAACATGAAAAATAATTTAAGGTTAATATCAGAGACAGCCACTAAGAGATATTACATTTTAAAATGCAATGTGAAGTAAAATAAGAAGCTTGGTAGTTTCATATTTGTTCCTGTTAGATTTAGATCTGATTACAAGCTGTATGAAGAATAATAATGTCTGTATAGACATTCTATAGATATAGACCAAAACATTTGCTGTTTTCAAACATCTTAAGCTAAAATTACAGTATGCAGCTGTCATGTTGCCTCCATATATTATAATATATACTACATATAAGAATATTAATATTATTATTGTTGGTACTAATGACAAGTAACATTTGTCATTTTACTTCCAAGCCTTTCTGTATGTGTGGTAACAAACAGCCTGTTTGAATAACTAGGAGGAAGTTTGCTTTTTCAGGGTTGTAAAAGAATGAATTAGTACCACCCAGTCAGGTCTAAGAGCTACCAGTTGTGAAGAATTCCTGGTTTCACTATCTGAAACTAGAGTGAATTGGAAAGAAATGTTAACGTTTTACTCTGTGTTCCCCAGAGAAATCAGATTCTCTAAAAGGTCACCAGTTTGTTTGTGGATAATAGTGATACATTTAGATTCATTGGAGGAAGACAAGAAGTAGAATTTCACTGATAACAATAATACAGATTGTATTTTTTATTGAGATGTAGTAAATCTTAAATATCACACAGCATTAGTAATTAGCATTAGCATCCACAGCCATGGTTGTCCCAGGCAAAGATTATATATTATATATTTCATTCTAAAAACATACAACTGTACATGCATATTGTATATTGTCTTACCAAAATATTAGAGAACACTTTTAACAGCAGGTCATTGCACATCCAGTAGTGATTACAGATTCAATATGTCATTGATTTCACTGGGTGTTTCCAGTTATCTGTGGAGATACAGTATCTCAGTGGAAAGACAAGAAGTCAGCCATCTCCGTTTAGGTCAGTAACGTCTTTCTACATGAAGCATCTTGCTGATGTTTCTGATGCCAGTAGATCCTTGTGGCTGACGAAACTGAAAATAAACACCTCCCCAAATAATCTCACTCATTAATGAACAAAACTCAGATAACATTTTATTATTTAAATGTTGGCTACTAATTATTGAGTTATTATTTTCATACACATTGTATTGTGTATAAAATGTCTCTTATGGTACATTAGCTGAGCACAATGAGGAAAAGCCATGACCTGTGAATACTATTCCCAATACTGACCCCAAGCTTCTCTCCCTCTTTGTGTCTGTGTGTTTCATGGAGAGCAAATTGGGGTATGTGAAAAGACAAATTTCTAATACAAAAATTGTATATGGCCAAAACGTGATCTTATCTTATCTTAAATATGTGGCAGGGATGTGAATGGGATTTTCTTGCATCTGAGCCTTTCTAGCCCAGAGATGTTGAGATCCAGTGTTTTGTGTTTTCTTCGTTAGAATCCCCTTGGTGCTCACTAGTGGTATACTATATGTTTTCATGACTATTAACTGGGGTAAGCAATGTTCTGACGTGTTTTTTAGACACTTTGGTTTAAATGATTACTATGACTCTTTCAGAATGATAGTCATCCAACTTGAATATATGTATTTTGGGAAAAAAAGTGTTTTTTCTAAGTTCTATTATATCTAGTTAATTTTGTAGTGTTCTCCAAAAACGCTTGTATATTGACATCAATAGGCTCAATTTATCATCTGTTGTAAATAAGTATGTAATGACTTGCAGTGTTTGCCAAGTGTGTGTTGAATCAACCAGGACTGCAGCCATCAAGTTGGAATAACTATAAAGGCTTTATGTAAGCATTTGTATAAAAAGAAACCATTGTATTCTATTCTAATGAGAAACTTTCATGCACAAAATTGGCAAATAAAAATAACCTTTGTTCACGTCTTTGAATGAGAGAGTTTATGTAGGTATTTCATTCAATAAAGGATTGTATAGTGTAGATATTCCTTCGATTATGAAAATTGTTCTGCTAGGTCTGTAATGTATGGGAGATTCATTGCAGTGCTGAGGTATTCACTTTTGCACTATGAAAATGAAATTTTTGTTCTTGTCTGTAAAATAAATCTCTAAGCTACGTAAGTTTCCAGAATAAAACTTTATACTGTACGTAGGAAAAAATGTAATTAGGAGTCCTTAAAGCTCTAGCCCTCAAACATTTTTGATAAACCATTTTTGAGTTTGGAATAATCCCAAAAGCTTTCATAAAGTTTCCACAGGAATGTTTGCATATTAGAATATGGGTCATATTCATGAAACCTTTACAGTTATTTTAAATTAGGACCTGTTTTTTTCTTAATAAGAAAACAAAAATTATAACGTGACCTAAAAGTTTTGATTAATATAATCTTCAACAATGGAAAATACTCACAGTTGTCGCAACTTTACCTTACATTAATCTTTAACCTTATTGGTATAAAATTATGTGAACTTCATTGCAGTTGTTGACAACAGCGATTCGTTGAATCTTCATCTAATCAACTGTATTAGAACATTCAAGACTATAGAAGATTCTTTTGAAACATTATTTCTCATTATTTATATGTACTTCCCTTGTGTGATGTATGGATGAAATAATATACAAACATGCCTCTGCATGAAACCTGATTCCTGGACATTCCCTAGTAGTTACTGCTGTGGCTATCTAGGAGCCTGAACAAGAGCAATTCAGTGCAGCGAGGTTAGGATTTAGATTGAAGAGTAAAATGTGAAGTCCAGGAAATTCTCTGTTTAGGTTTATATTAAAAAACTAGGTGTCTAATCTGTCTGACAATAAAGGTGACCGTTCGATAGACATGCTAAACCAAATATAAGTAACAGAAGTCCTGTAAAGAGACAGAGTAACATGGCTTTTATGCTAGGACTGGCCCACAAAAGGTTTTTAACAAAGGTCTCAGGCTATTGAAGTGAGCACCACAGTCATATAAAGACTGGGAAAAGCAGCAACTATCTGATTTAACGATGAACTGTCTGATCTCATTTTTGTTTAATTCATCTACATAACAGGAGAGCAGCAGATATTGTAATCTTGTTCTCCGGGGATCTCAAGAAAAGAAACACTAGAAAACTAGTATGTTCCCCCATTGATTGTTTGATAACACACACCAGAATACTGGTCCAAAAACAATTCCTTGTTTGTGAAAAAATATTTTTGAAAAGAACAAGGTTTTCACTATGGATTTTGAAGAATGAATCTTCCACATTTAAAACACTAATCTGGTGGTTTAGAAACGGCACAATTGTTAATCTTTGTTCATTGTACTGACATTTCTGGCCACTTCAAAATATTTTCCAGATACAATAGTTCCATTCTTGTCTTATCATGTCACAGGTCTCAGCTTTCATCGGATGACATTTTTTAAGGCAACATGACTGTGACTTGGGATTAGATTAAAGTAAACAATTTAAACTTTAAAACTTCAAAATGTGTTTTTATGTACTTTCTATGTTGAAAGAGGAATTGTTTGGTTGAAAAGTTGATTGCATTTTAAGAATGAATATAGAACATAATTAATGATCTTTTATATCCTTTTAACATACAGTACTTCACCATTATTGACTGCCTAAAATAAGCATGCTTTCTGTGAAGACCAACTGCACAGTTTGTTACACATTATTTAAGGAAATGTTCTTAAGATACACTAAGCAACATTTCCAAAAGTTATTTTCAGACGTACAGGTATTTTTGGCCTGAGGCTTGAGATGCCTCTTTCAGTAGCTCATATGTATGTAGTGTGAAGTTGACTATAAATATGCTTGAGGCTGACAAATGTTTACGTACAGGTAACAAAAATACTCTACACTTACTAAATTCCCATAAAATAGAAGGCAATATAAATTTTTAGACAACTTTTTAGGTTCCCTTCTTATGGGTGATGAAACACAGTCTTATCAAGTTAGAAGAAACCATATAAAAACATGTTTTATTTGAAATCAGTCTGAGATGCCAATGTTATTGTTTAAGGTTGACTGGATTTTGATTATATATGTGGTATTATTATCATACACAAAAGTAGAACAAAAATGCATACTACATGTGTATATATTACTGTACAACAGATCAAGTAAGTCTGTGGTTTTTGCATGATAACTACAGCTTTCTGGTGTAGTTTCCTTCAAACTAAAAACTGCATTACTCCAAAAGAAAATGAAAATATTGTCTTTCATTTTTTGGAAAGCTGGCTTTTGTTTACTAAAATGCCTCTTTAATTTATTTTTTCAAAGGACACCAATTATAGAATAATTATACAATAACGTTGTGTTACAGTTTGGCAGATACTACACTGGTTGTATAATCACATGGTTTCAGCTTCAGAGCTGGAATACAAACCTGAAGTTTTATAGAGAATTGAAGACAAAGCATTTTTCATGCTAAGCTCTTTGCATTTGTGTCAGTTGTGTAGTGTATGACCACCATTTAAATTTAAGTTTTGGCTTACATGACTTTCTAGCACTAAAATACAACCCTTCCCATATAATTGTGACTTTCATCTGTGCTAGGATGAAACCAAACTTGAATGGTGATTTACACAGTAAACATTGTTGTGACTGACTTTAAGCCTTCAGCTTGACAGCCTTCATCTGTCAAGTCTTTTATTTCTGTATGCCTTAGTAAAAGGAAATTAGTATTACTAATTGCATCCTCTTGAAAGTTTAATAGAGAAAATTTGCATGATCGTTTTGAAAAAAAAAGCAATTTCAAAACCATATCTGCCCTGTTTAAAAACTGATGCTTAGATTATGTTGCACTTCTAAAAATGCATGATGACCAATTTCTCCACATTAAAGCACTTTCTTTTTTATTGCTTGTGATGAGGCAGTTAAATTATACTAATTCATTTTGGCTTCAGTCTTAGGAAACACAATGAACTGGAGGTCTGTGACTTTTTGTAGACCTGTGGTAAACGTACTCTGTGTTCCCCAACATTTTCAGTTGTAGTTCCCTGTGTGAACATTGCTGTGTTGATAAAAGGTATGTGTAAGCTGACAGACTATTTCATTATGTTTTAGGTATTTGTCTACAACCTGTACTTCAGATTAGTCTTGTTAGGAATTTATGAAATCATTTTTACTGTGAATGATGCATTATTTTGTATCCCCGAATATGCGTATCTGCTTTTCCTTTGTCATGCTCTACAGTCTGATCATCTAAAAAAGGATTTTTTATTTAATTCTGTGGTGCTTATGAAATACTGGTAACTCCAAAAATAAAGAGAACATTTGAGTTAATGAGGAACACGACGTAGACTGAAAGCAGGTGCTTCCACACAGGTGTGGTTACTGAATCAATTAGGCTTGCCCAGTTGCCCATTCTGGATACCAGCATGGCCAGAAGAAGAGATCTCAGTGGCTTTGAGAGAGGGGTGATTGTTAGGGCACATTTGGTAGGAGCTTCAGTGATGAGGACTCCTGAAGAAGGCTCCACGGCCGAAACGTTGTGTTCTCTTTCTTCTTTTTTTCAGCATGGAATAAACCTATTCCTTGTTTCTTTGTAATATTGTTGACCTGTGGCCCACTATCCTTTGTGGTACTTTTTTTTGGCAACGGGAGTGTCATCTATCCCTGGTAAAAAAGATTTAGCTTATCCGGTTATATGCTCTGTTTGAAATCGAATCTGTTTCCTAAAACCTTTTATAGCTGTTCCTGTGGCTCATCTGCCACATTTCACTGCAGAGCTGGCTGAACTTCAGTGCATGCTTTTTGGTTCATGTGGGGCTTTATCCTGAGATGGTCTGGCATCCTCAGTGAGGATAAAAGCTACTGTCTTAGTATAGGCTCTTACTGTAATGTTAATGACTTGATAATCCCGTAAATGAGGCTGATGGCTATAGAATAAAGACCACAGTGGTTTAGCAGAAACCATTTTGTTATTTTAAACTTTTATGTAGGGGTAAATCCAGAAAAGACACCTCAGATAAAATTCTTATTCACAATGACAACCTGGAGAGTATGTATTTACATAGCAGGGAAAGTAATGAAGCAATTAAAGTGTACCTTCTGAAGAGTACAACTGCACTGTCCACCTGGGATTTGAACCCACAACCCTCTCTTCCAGAGCCCTAAACACTACTCCTTTGTTTTGAAATGCAAGATTTCAAATTGTACTGTAGGGTTTAGGGTTTGGAAGTCTCCCACTGGGCTCAAGTGAGTAAGAAAAATTAGTTTGATAACTTCCTCTTCACCCTTATTATACTCACTTATATAAAGAAAAACTGTTCCATAGGGTCAGCAGAATTTAACCATTTTTAGAAGAACAAAACAGAGTGTGCCATTCTGATTAGGACTACTTTTAATAGTAGAAAATTGTACTATGACCATCTAGAAATACAATTTTCAGTACCATCTACGTTCATATACAGTACACTGAATCACAACTACTTAGTTTGACCTTTAAGGTGTATTTTGCATATTCTAAAGATATAGTATATTGTATTGTCAATATACAAGAAAATTAATCTGTAAATAACTTAAAATAAGATGGCTCACTCAGTTCCTTATTTTACAAAAACTCAGATCACCTTTTAAACACAAAATACTTTAAGCCATTGTCATTATGTTATATCCCTGATACTGACTAAATTAGAAACAGACTGACACAACTGATTTTTGAAATGTAATTAAGGAGTACAAGGAAAATATATGTCTAAGACATCAACGCTCCCTCTTCCGGTTATGAGTTTTTTCTTGTAAGGAATTAAATTAATCACACTTTATTAAGCAGAAGCAGATTCACTCCAACTGTATTCAGCTGTGTCTTGAATAGAATTCAGAAGAAAGAATTATGAGAAGAGTGACAAATCAATAGTATCATTATGTTTTATAAACCAAAAAACAATACATTTGTTGATGATATATTGTAAGACATTAAGAAAATAATAAGTAATCAAATGCTGATTGTTATTCCCTGAATTTAAAATTAATGGCAATTGATTTACATAGCAAACTAATATTTTTTCTTGTTAAGCAGAATCTTTGGAGCTTAAACACTGAAGAAATCATAGGAGATAAATAGTATCTTGCAATATTTTCAGAACTGGTGTGACTTATATTACAAATATAAGCAACAATTTTATTATTTGTTCATTTTTTCAAACATGCAGTACAGACAGACACCTCTTAAGGCTTATTGTAAAGTATTTTACAACACTTTTCAGTATTGATAAAGCTTTTCAAAAAGAAAATTGTCTTGAAAAACAATATATTTTGTATGGCTGAAAGCAATCTGGGAGGACACAGGAAATCAGCAAAACTGCAATATGATGATAAATAAGGAAGAAATAAAAACATAAAGAAATAAATGTTTGTTTACAGCTTACTCTTGTAGTCCTAGCATTTCATACCAAGCAGCTTTTCATCTAAATTGAAATATTTTCATGAAACACTTTATTTTCACAGTTCTAAAAATAGTTTATAATGGTTTAGATAACAAACATATACAGTACCTTCTGTTATTACATTGTAAAATACAGTATTATTAAAGTTAAAAGATTGCACTGAATTATATAGCTACCACCTGTAGTTCTTTTTTCCTGAGCCAATGATGATTTTTAAAATTATTTTCAGACTCATGGAAGTATATCCAAAAAGTACAGACTCCCTAAAGGGAGGCTTTCAAGAATTTGAAAACTTTTTTTTGCCTCCACAAATTATATTTGTGGTTTTGCATTCAGTTCATATTAATTATAAGATCCATACTTTCAAGCTATATTTTGGTACTTGACATGCTTTAAGAACTACTGTATATAGTGACCTAGATAGGCTGAATAGTGGCCTCCCTTTCTGTGTCATGAAATGTAATGTAAAATTACACGTCTTTCCAAGAATGTCTTAGAATCTGTCTCTCTAAGAGATACTGGTTTCCTACTCATTTAACAAATGTTCTAAAAGAGAAGGAGTAATTGTTGGTAATGTTTTCAGAATTGTGTGTCACAACCCCCAGAAATGTAAACAAATGCAGGAGTTAAAAAAGCAATGATATTTATTTGATTTTTGTAGGAGAGTTCCAATATTACTGTTGGAGTTTCTCTATAAAACATTTCATATCTATGCCAAGGAAAATAAAACACAGGAGTTGCACGAGGCATAAAGCCGAAGAATCACAACGACAATGAATAAATAAATTGCAATTGCCTTTTTTCAATTGATCAATAATTTCACATGTCAGACCTAGCTAGTCCAACCCCAACACTAATGCCTGTAGCACTCCTCTCTGATAAACTACGTCTCGTCTTAACCTTTTTAAAAACTGGGTCTTAGTTTGAGTTTGGATAGTTTGAGTTATCCTCATACAGTATATCCATCATAACTGAACTCAAACACTAACCTTTCCTCATACAAAGTTAAATCCAATAAAATAAAACCTAACAGCAGTTCAGTCCTGCTTAGAAAGCAAGGCAGAAAACCCTACCTCAATCCTATCCCTGGCTCCTTACCTAAATAAAATGGCAGTTATTGAACCATATCATCACATCTTAAGTCTTAATACAAAGTCAGAACCAAGCTTAAACCTCAACATATTTTATGTAAACTCTATCTCTCAGTTAACCAAGCTATAACAGTACTTTTAGACCTAGTAGAATTTCCTGACAATGAAAATCTAACCCAAATCCATACAATATATCCACCCGCAAACCTCTCAATGAGAGGCTGGATAGGGCACTGTGAAACTTGGGAACAGTGTTGATTCCCACTCCGGGCACACTAGTCCTGCTGCTTTGGAATGGTAGTCACTGACACGTGACCTGGTACAATATATCACTGGCACGGACACCACTTAATCACTGCTGGAAAATGGTTTTGGCATTTGACTTGCTCATTTGCTGTTGTGGTACATCTCTGTATAACCATCTCTCAGTGCACCACATAGCCTGCTGGGTCCTCTGCTGGCATTCTGTGCAGTTCATAAGTCATTGGGTCAGCTGCTGGGTCTCTCACTCTGGGTGTAATCAACTCATCTCTCACCGAAGCTTGGAGCTGATATCCTGCTGCAGGTTCTTACATGGTGAGAAGATGAGGTCTGCTCCTCTTTAGCTTCTGCAGACACTGATAGTTTCCTTCTTGCCAGTGTTTGTATTCTGAAAAGGTAAAGTACAGACAGATCATTAAAGAGGTGTCTTTTTCAGTCTGCTGGAACAGCTGGTGGTTTACCATGTGCCTAACTGCTGGATTCTGCATATTAATTGAATCTTCAGCTCGATGTGAACTTTAAAAGTTACTCTGTTTTGGAAACCATCCTCTTCCTTCTGGTGTGTTATCAAACAGTGTCTTACACCCACTGTGACAGCATGGCAGTATTTGGAGGTACTGAGACGAAAACAAGGATTTTAAGGCAGGATACCCAAACTTTATTAAATTACCCAAAGACAGTAGTTTAATAACACAGTAACAGTGATGAGCAGACCATCTAAAAAAAATATTCAGGCTTCTTACAACAGACTTTCTTCTAGAGTCCCTAAACAGCCAGCCCTGTCAATTAAACATACTGTAATTAAACGTAATTTAAATTTGTTCAATAGCTGAAAATAATAAATCCAGCTACAACAAACTCCACCTTGTAAACATACATCTTGTTACTGGCATATCTGACTGCAAACTCTCAGTACAAATGATGAACTGCAACAGGTTTCCTGAAGGAGGGAATTCCCTGAGGTTGCTCATTGTTTGAGGATTCCCTTCCCTCCCTTTTTCATATGTAATGCACGTTCAAATTGCACTGCAGCCATTTAGACTCCTGTTTTGCCAAATTTCTGTTATTTCTTGACTCACCGGTCCAGCAACTGTAACCATGATTGAATTCTACAATAAGCAATATACTGACTGGAATCTATTTAGGAGGAACAAAATGAAGTTTTTATTTTGTGCATATGATTTAAATATCACTTGAAGATGTATTTTAATACTGTACGTATAGGAAAAGTCCTTCTGCCGATGTTTTGAAAGTAATACGGTGTAACCACGCTGCAGTTAACTTTGTTGTTCAAAGCTTCCAATATCGTTCCGTCTGTCCTTAAATCCTTCTGCATTTTTTATCTCATTTAAGTTTTTTTTTAAAAAAATTCCTCGACTTACTTTGACAGCACGGCTCTTGCACACAACCGCGGCTAATAGCCAATCGTTTCCATCTGTGAAGTCAAGAAGTTGCGTTTCATTCTTGGAGATACCCATGGAGATGCCTAGGTCAACCGAACTGATCAAATATGCGGGACAAGGAGCTGGCACTGCGTGCTTATTCAGGATATAGACAAACACCATAGACTGCTTACATGGCTATTCACTGTCGCACTCTCCTGTCATTCCTTTCATTCCCAAACTACTCCAAGAAAATTGATGGAGTTTTTTGGAAAGCAGAGGAGGGAGACTTGGCAAGCGGTCTAAAACCGATGGGAGGATCCCAATGCAGATTTTAAGACCGGTGATTTGCTAACTGGAGGTTTTTTTCCTTGTCATTTTGCTGTGATCGTGGGTCTGGTTTGCGGTGCTTGCCCAGCCCTCCTGACGGTGTGGCTTTAGGGGGATCGGATGGTCTTTGCATTTTGATTAAAGCCCAAATACCTTCAGTCTGAAGGCAGGGCACAGGGAAGGGAAGATCGGAGGGGCCTGGAGTGGCTGTGCGAAGAAAAAACATTGCTTTTCACTTATGGCTTTGTAGAACAGATAAATCACATTTGGGATTGTGGAAGGGACTGAAATTCGTATAAGTTGAAGCCGCCCCGTTTTGTTCACAGTTGTGGGCGCCGATCATGGAGATGCAAAGGTGGTCCACAAGGTGGAAAACGAAAAGGTGGCTGCTGGACTCCACTTTAACCACATTCATCACTTTTACTTTCGTTCTGCTGGCTGCAAATGTCAGAGCAGGTAAGAAATGGCAGGGAAAAAAAAAAGTTTATGGGAAAGTTTTAGGCACTGTCAGTAAACTGAAGGCACCAATTCTGACAACAAAAATGACTTGCTTTGCCTGACCTCATATGATTATGGAATTCCATGTTTTTAGAATTGCAATGTTCCCTTAACCATAATTTATTCCTTCACATTTATAGTGGACAAATCAATCAGTTCTATACTGTACAAGCTAGCATTATCGATTAACACAGTATAAGCAGTGCCAATATACGTTTCAACCTTAGTTCAATATGTACAGTATAAAATGTACATGGGATCAATACACATTGGATTAGTTAGCGTTACTCCAAAGTGCAATTTTGTTTCCTTTTTGTGACTACAAAACCGTAAATAATATTGAACTTAGTTAAACATATTTTAGGTAAATTGTTTAACTTCTTTTTCCCGTTAAGATTTTTGATCGACTCGGTCGTGAAGTCTTGGAAAACGATATGGTTTTTAACTTGCTATTTTTATATGAACGCTTAAATGCACGCTTTGAACGTGCAGTTACGATGCTGTGGATGTACCCGAAAGAAAGAATGCGTTCTCTTTAAAACTGCTTTAAGAAATTTGTCAAGAAGAAGTCCTTTGTTTGAACTGGTGGTCCGTTAGGTGTGTGTGGACACGGTTAGCAGGGTGGAATTCCACAGGGTTGAAGATTGCAGCCTCACAGTTTGGTAAAGAATTCTGCAGCCTCGAGAGAGGTGCCAGTCAGCTATATTCATGACTTAAGGGGATGAAATATTTAAGTACTACTGAAGATCCCCTAATGATCCTTTTCCTCCTAATGTGGATCTCGAGTTTCATTGTTGATTTTTTTTGTTTTTAGTCTGTCTTTTAAGTAATTTTACACCGAGATTACTTTTTGCTTAATGTAAAATCGCCAATGTATTTTACATGTGCTGTTATACATATTGCTTAAAATCCACTTTGATTTGATTTTTTTTAAATTGAACTCAATTATTATTTTAACTCATGTATTCTTCGGTATGTGTGGAGAGCTGCTGCGTCTAAGTGGCACGATGTATTGTACACATATTTTTGTATCCTCAGACAAGTACTGTTGTCACGAAACTTGATTCGAGGGCGTGATAATCAGTGCTATTTTTTTCGAGCTCTAGTTCACATCCCTTCCTTTGTCGTAACTTCTGAATTTTTTTAGTGTTCAACTATTGGAAAAGAAACTGGCACTGAGAATCCATCTGCTCTCCCAAAGTTAAGAAATACTTGATGCTAGTTTAACTGGTTCTACAGTACAGTACATATAATCTACTGTACTGTATATGGAATTTGTAAAACTACTTATTTATTTTCCAGTTATTCCCAAAAATTGGATTAGGCATCCTAACAATGTGAAAGATACTGGTGTCAAAATGTAGTAAAATTATATACTGTATGACAGACTTAAAGCATGAACTGTTACAAACTGAAAAATACCCTTTCACCATACTGACCTAGTTCTCACTGAAGCCCAGAGCACACTTTGGTATAGTTTTGGGTTGATTTAAAGTGTTAAAGTTAGTAAAGAAGAATAAAGTGACTGATTTATAGCATACCTGAAGGCTGTTGTGGGAATGCTATTTTTTAGAATCTTGTACACCCAGAGACTGCAAATATCCCACATAGAGAGCTAAGCAGTTATTTAGTGTTTGTCTACATTGCACTTCCCTATTATTTTAAAGGCTTCAAAGAGCAGGCAGCTATGGGGGCCTAAGCTTGTTTCTTAATTGTGTCTGAGTCATACAGTAAGTACCGATGTCCTGAAATTTGTTATATTAGGTGCATTCAGATGTCTGCAAGTCATGATGGATTTTGTGAGTCAGGAAATTTAAGAAATAATGGTTTGATTATTTTAGGTAATGAAGGCCTTTACTTTAAAAATGGATTACAAATTAATCACTTATCACTGTAGGGAACAGTTTTAGGCAATGTAACATTGTTTAGCAAGTACCTACTGGTTGTAGTTCAAAAAGCAAAATAATTAGTTTAAATGTAGATCCAGACATGTTTTATGTGGAAAAAAATGTTTTTCTTTGAAAACCACAGATTTGGGGAAATAACACATTTATGTATTTAACTTTACACGTGGCCTTGCCACTTTTAATGTATACTCTCTCACTAAATCCTATTGTGTATTAAAAAAAAATCTGTGAGTTTCTGCCTTGAGTGTTAAATGCACAGACACAGTATTTCCAAACTCTAATGGTTCTGCTTATTTGGATTCTGGATTAAATACTTGCTTTTCAGAAGAGTACTGAAGTTATATACAGTCTAGCATACTAAGGGCATGCAAATTTAGGAATACATTTTGTACTGCATTCATTTTTCATATATAAATCATATGTATGTGATTTATTGGACTCATGTAGACATGATACTTGAACATCCCATGTCTTGTGAATGTCTGGTACAATGTAAATGAGCAATTATAGTGTGATTTACAACTGTTAATTTGGAAGTTGTGACTTGTCAACCTTTAATACAGTAGTACTTCATACATTAAGTAAGTAGTTTTGTGATATGATCATTGGATTTATTCTTTGACTGTTCATACTAAGTCAAAGTATGAGAATGATATTGAAAGAGAATTCAAAATGATCAGTGGATGTGTTAATGCTGTGATTCCAAGCATAATACGTCCTTGTTTAAAGTCTGAGTGTGTCACAGTGCTTTCAGAGAAGAAGGATTGTGGATGAATAGATTATTTGAGTCCCAGGGATCTGCAGGTGAAAAGGTCCTTTCTTTTTACGCAGTACTCTGCCAATGCCGATATATGAAATAACAAAGGTACACAGCTACCGACTTTTACCTGTTTTAGTTTTGTGTACGATTGTACAAGGAGATGGCCCACATATAATATGTACTTCCTCAGACAATGCAATACCCTTTAATGATGCATTGTAGATTTACCTGTAAACCTGAAGGGCTTTAAATCTTTATATTGAGGCTGATAAAATGTTTTCCTTCCCTAAACAAATTATTGTATTTAAAAAAAATGTAATGTGTAATGCTGGAAATGGGCCTCTTTAGAGATCAGGAAAACTATTAATGTTTAAATGTCTGTGCATTAGCCCCCCTCTACTTTGCATTTACTGCTCTGCTCTCTCCATTTTGACTTGTTTTTAATGCACCTTTTATTTTGCATATATTCTACAGCTGTTATTTGTAAATAGGTGGCACTTTATTTATGCAAAAGCAAAGGCAATATATCATTCTTTCATCAGGTGCAGTATTTTAAGAGTTGTGTGCTCTTCTGTGGTGTTTGAAAGGATTCAGACTACTGCTGTTTTCTGGCACCTACATGATAAGGTCATACCCTGGCCAGATTTGCACATCTGGAATACATAGAAGGCCTGCTGGTATGCAGAGAGGCATTTTGTATCTCACAAAGAAGTCCTTACTTTGGTTTAAAGAAATGATTAGCTTCAAATATTTATCATATATACGGTTGATAACATAAATGTCTCTTTAGCTTGGTGTTTTTTAGAAAATAGGAGGTTTTCTTGGAGTTCACTTGTTGATACGGTTTAAACATTGATAAATATTATTTGCACATGTAATTGGCCATTTCTTTCTTTTTTTACTTTTTGTTACACATAAGCAATAATGAGTTACAATGGTCTCCTTAGGCAGGACATGTTCAGTAAGCACACAAACTAGCCAACAAAAAGAGGTTTCCTTCAAGAGAGGGAATAATAGATGTGACAAGCCTTTGCCGTTCAATGATTTAAAGGGTCATGATTGTGTTTTCAGCTCTGGGAATGTGGTGTTTCGAAGCCTTTAGTAACTGCTTTTAGCTTTGTGCAAAGCCCAGATTAGAAGAATTTTAATTAAGGACATTTCAGTTATAGTTTGGGAGATTTGTCCTGGTGTCAAGAGAACTCTCAATACATATGTTTTATCACATGTGCATTACCGAAGGTCTGAAGAGTAGAGGCTAAAATGTTGCAAGTGCCAGAATTCTAATTCATTCAATATGCATACAAATAATACTTCAGAGAGCAGTCTGTGGATCTAACACCATGTTGTGCAACAAGAATAGATTGAAACTACCTGGTTTATTTGCCATGATATATTAGTAATAAAACATAGATTATTAAAATCAGCTTACCCATAGTTTATCTGGAGTATTCCTTCACATGGGTTCCTGAGAAAGTCATGCAGATTCGTAACTAGCTAGATCAGAAGTGGCTAAAGATAATTATGGAAACACTTAGTTATACTGTATGTGCCAAATGGAATTCGTTTTTAAAATATAGTTACACCTTGTCTCAACAGATTTGATTAATACATGTATATATTTATAAAGTATTTAAACAAATAATTATCCTATTATCTTAACATTAGTGTTACATAGACTCATATACCATAGGCTTTGTTGTTCATTAGATGTCATTTCCTTCATGGTTTTGCATTTTCTTTTCAATACACCTTTAAACCATTTGTTTTTTTTTCATTCTGTAAAATCAATTTTTGTCTTACTTCTTAGAGGAGTTTTCACAAATATGGTGCTGACCCTTGTGAATCTAACATGCAACTGCATTTTTAAATTTAAAGTTTTAAAGTTAAAGTTACTTGTATTAAAAAGGCAACCCAACTTCATTTTTAGATAAAATGGTACAGTACATGCAAAGAACACCATACAGTAGAAAATTGCAATGCCATGCAGATATTGTGTGTAGTATGCATAAGGAAGGAAGCAAAACCCTAAGATACACTTTGTATGCCAACACACACATGGAGTGCTGAGCTAGATTCAATGAGCTACTTTTAGCTGTCACTTGTATAATCAAGCTGTCTACTGTTAAAATCTTTCCTGGAGCCACTTCTTTTATATGGAAAGAATTTCCCTGTATTTATTTAATGTAACTGTCTGCTAAATTTTGGTTTCTTGACAAAGAAAAGTTTGTTGGATATAGGAGACTATGTATTTTCTATAGCCTGTCAGAAAAAAGACAGAATCAAGTTTTTTAGCTGAGTTCCTCTCCCTCATCAAGTGTTTAAGAGCTCACCATATTGTGTTTCTGCTGTGGATGCTATATCCATTGTATGTGCCCCCCAGAATTGCTGTTAGTCTTGCTTGGTTGCATATGGTATTTAGACAGTGTTCTGCAGTCCTTATGAAGGAGAATACTTTTACTATGACCACTGAGACCTAACTTTGACCACATTTTGGTTTGCCATATTTCCTTCCTAGAGATTGTTTTTCCATGATGTATAGTTGACAACATGGTTTCCTTATTTAAGTTATTTAAGCATGATAAATAGTTTATTTGTCATTTAAGATGTTATAATATACACTAATTATGTTAAATTAGGTTTCTTAAAATGTGACTAAAGCAAGTCTAAAATACTGTATTCCCTTACATAAGCTTTAAATAATTATGATTTTCTGCTTAAGTTGCCTATATGTAACACATTTTACTTTTACATTTTCATGAAGTGTTATTAATGCAGAAATGAGCACATTTGGTAGCTTATTCCTTGCTATCTGAGATTGGACTGCAAAACTCAACATAGACATGCCTATTTCACATACACGTCACACATGAATGATGTTAAAAGTCAGACTTATCATCATAAAAACAAATATATAGTAAACACTCACTATTGAGTATTCACCTACATTGTATAATATCTCATGGAAACTCAATTTGACAATGTGGTTTGTAGTATTAAAGAACATAATGCCTAGATAAGAAGGTTCAGGTAAAAGTATTTTCGTATTATTATATTCGAAATATATTATTATTCTACATTTGCGTCTAAAATCATAATTTTGATACATTTACCTAACTCATCCTAAAGTCCTTTAGATCTAGCTTTCTTTTCCTCTTTTTATGTTAAACACTGTTTCTGACACCTTATCTAAAGAAGATGAGACCGTTGTGTCCATTATAAACCTTAAGTCCTTTCATTCCAATTTAGATCCACAACATCAATGAGTGATACCATATGCTTTTATTCCAGAATGTTTTGATTTCGATTAGCAGAGAAGCAGGGTCCCCAATTACACCAGCAGCAATAGTCTTTTCATCTTTACAGGCCTATTACTTATGTTTCTCATAAAATACAAGTGCTCAGTCTGTAATGACAATTTTGTAAGTTGTCGCATGCTAACAAAGTACAGAGGGCCAAGAGGAAATGTGTTTCAAAAGAAGTTTTTCTAAAGCTGTTTCCCTCCAATAAGATATTTTTGTTTGTTTTTATGACAAAAAGAAATTGTGTTTAATTTGTTTTTTATATGCAAATACTATGAGGAAGCTGACTGTAGTGCTTTAGGTCCCTTAGTAAGACTCTTATGCATAGTTACAAATTCTGTGTGATGTAATAGATCATACCTATATTACCTAAAAAGCAATCTTGCACTCTTAAGAATGGTTCTGCTAAGAGGATTTTTTATACACAAAAGGGTATGTTTTCTGGTAATAATAGATCTATCTCAATAGCAATCACTATTGAGAGAATGTTTATTGACCTCATGGAGGTAGTGATGGAAGATTCTTAGATTTTGTCTTTGGCTTTAACCTGCTTGTCTAAAGAGCTAAAAACCTGACCATCTGGATAAGGGGAAGTGTGTCCCCTCCCCCACTTTGACTGAGATGAGCCCAGGGGCAGCTGTAAGGGCAATGAAGATGGGACTAGTGAAGTGTTACTGACTCCTGAATGCTGGAAAGGAAAGTCTAGTGACTCTTATTTATATTGAGGAGGGAGCAGATAATTGCTTATAAGAAGGACTTATCTGCTTCCTGAACATTGTAAACTCCATTTGCAGATTAACAAAATATGTAATCATGTCGTCAATACAGTGCTTAGTATCACTTAAAGATAATGTTAAAGATCTCAGTTGTAAAGTTTGCATTTTTAATCTAAAGGTAATAAATCATTAAGTCCTTAAAATTGTTAAATTAACCCAAAGAGGTTACTTTCGTGTTGAAAGAAGGACTAACAACATTTCATCTGGAGAACACTCCTAAAGAACACACGCAGATTTTTGCTTTCTACATTTCAGCATGGAATTAACCTCTGCTTCTTCCTTTTCAGGGTTCACACTACCACAGTCCCCCTTTTGAAATCAGTATAGACTGTTATATAATTTGTGAACCCATTAGAGTGAAACAGAGATAAAGTGTGTATATTTCTGTGCTTTTTTCATACAGCTGATCCAGTTGATGTGCTTAAAGTATTAGAATTTCATAATAGCCCCGAAGGAGTAAGGAAAACATCAGGGTTCTGCACAAATAGAAGAGACTCACAACCAGACACAGCCTACAGTGTCGGAAAACAAGCACAAATCAGTGCCCCAACAAAGCAGCTATTTCCAGGTAAGTAAGACATTACTGTATTATCTGTCCTTTTGGGATTTGTTTTGCTCAGTAATAATAATACATATTTGATTATTTATTGTAATCTAAGAAGTAATTTAAGGATAAGGTTTTATTTTATTTAACATAACATATTGTGAGTGTTTCAGTGCTATACTTCAAAAAGATTGAAATTGGCAAGAAGTACTTGCTACAACTGAGCAGTATTTTCTTTTGAGACTAAAACTTTAAAAGGTGCCATGCCTTTTGCTTAAATAAGAAACTAGCTTTCTATAAACTAGCTATATTATTTTCTTCAGGGAAGGAAATGTTTTCAAAACAATATCTTTGAAGCGGTTTACTACAGTCTAAAGAACCATTCATTTTGGAAAGGGATATACCAACTATCAAGGGTAGAGGGAATTTAGGAAAGAAAGAAATGCCCATCCAATGAAGAATTCCAAAATGGCAGTTATTACATAAAATGCAGTTATTATGTAGCAATCATTCCTTCTGATGATTTTTAAGTTTGAATGCACATTTAAGTATGTATTGTTATGAGTGATAAAAAAAGTTTTGGAAGCTCTTGATCATTCAAAAGCAGACATTAAAAATAAAATCTTTCTATTTATAGATTGGAGAAACAGATTTTAAACTTAATGTATAACAGGCAGTTTTTAAATGAATATATGTTTTGATAATTGGTTGTAATGCAATGGAAAACGACATTCAAGATAACAAATATAACACACAGTTAAGCAAAATTGAAAAGGCCTTGGAACATTATGTGCTCAATGTCTGAATTGTATTATTATGTTTTGTTATCATTAAATATGTCTTGCAGTCATTTTTGTACTGTATATGTTGAAAGAAAAGAGCACAGAGGCTTCCACAGTGTATGAACATTTACTTAGCTAATTATTCAGAATATAGTATGTAGATCGTATTCAAAATATTCTACCCTAGAATACCAAGAGAAGTAGACACACAATGCGTTGTTATTCTTTCCTTTTCTAAACCTGGCTTTCATTTTGAAATACATTAAGCTGGTTTATTTTGGACTTTTAATCACATCATGACAAAGAATCTTCTTTTTCCATTTACTTTTAATATGAATTAAGCTCCATTAGTGTTTGTAATAGTGAATCATTTGGTAGATCTTTTCAATGTGCAACATTCAATCTGCGTGTTTTGCATTTAAAGAGCCTTCTGCCAATCTAACATTTTTTAAAATTACTCTTTCTATGCAATAGGAGGAGTGTTCCCTGAAGATTTCTCTATCCTAACAACAATTAGGCCCAAGGCTGGGTTACAATCCTTCTTACTGTCAGTGTACAATGAGCAAGGAATTCAGCAGCTCGGAGTAGAAGTGGGAAGATCCCCAGTGTTCTTGTACGAGGATCAATTCGGCAAACCTGCCCCTGAGGATTATCCTTTGTTCAGGACTTTAAATCTGGCTGATGGAAAGTAAGTGAAGGAAAACAAAACAAACCATTCATTTTAAACTACTTTTTCCTATTATTGATTTCTCAAAAAAGATTTACAGGCGTCAAGCCCTACTGTACTGTTGTGAAGTTCTTAAGCTTGTTTTCTACAATCTCTTTATAATGCTGTTCATGAAGTGTTTTTACAATATACAGGTGATGCAGTAATAAGCAGTGTAGTTCATATTAATTTCATGGTAGCAAATGAACCATCTGTCATTGAAGTTGATGACTGCTGCTTTGTGATTCCTGTGCCTTTAGATGCTCTTTGTGCTGTCTTTGGAATCAGGTGCTGGATTTGGTTGCCGACTATTTTAAGTAAACTCTTATCTCACAAAGCTAGGCAAAAGCAGATTCTCATGTTTGGAATAACCGTTGATGTACAATTAAAGGGGTTTTGAAACAGAAAACGGAAAAGCTAACACCATCCTATTACAGTTTTTAAAATAGTAAATAGATTATATGCAAATTACAGTTTGCCATTCAGTGATTTTACTGATGAGATATTTCAAAGAAAACCTGTGAATCACGGTAAGAGAGGCTCTTATCTCATTAGCTGATGGTTACTAACTGGGTGTTGTAAGCTTGTTTTCACTCTAAGGAGCAGCTTTGTAATGCACACCAGTAACCAAACAAATAGAAGCGATTGTTATTGTATCCACATATACATATTGTTTTTTTTATAGTCTTATTAAATGTACAATGCTCTTTTTTGTGAATAACATAAAATACATTAAGTGTTTTCATTAAATCTTACATTTACCTGAACCTCTTTTTGGCAAGAGTAGTTGAACAGTTTTGGAAAAATATATTTTCCAGACTAGAATGGGTTTAGAATGCATATCATTGGTACACTCCAGCCTTGCAGTTGCGATATAGGTGTGACTCTACTCAGATTTTAAAAAAAGTTACTCTGCAGGCAGTGGCATTCATGTAGTCTTTTCAAATGATTGCATTTTTTCCCATAAGAAAAAAGATCAATATTAAAATCCATTAAATCAATGCTGTTTTAATATTATTGATTGATGGCCAATAAGCCATGAAATAGTAAATACAGAGATCTCACTTTACAGTTTAAATATTATTGTAAATCAATGTCTTACATATTAAAACTATATACAAAGACTGCCCTTTTCATACTGAAATAGTAATGTGTCATGTATCCTTTTAAAAAATAAAAATGTCCTACTCTGCAAAACAACAAATAGCAAATCGATCATATTGATAACCCTGAGGACTGAGACCATCTGACCTCACTTATAGCTGAGCACACATAATTGCTGCCTGTTGTCTAGGAACTAATGCTCTCAGTAGAGCAATTTAGTGTTTCACTGTCTGGCCGAATTCCAGGAGAAGGGAAAGGGAAGGGAAGGCCTAAATTGCCACTGATCATTTAAATTATTATCAAATTTAATAATTCCCTACGCAGTACACTGTGTATTGCTAAAAATAGGATTCAGCATTTTGGTAGGCTTCTTATATAATTTTACAAACAGAGATGTGTGATAATATTAGTCCTGTTGGTATGAAAGAGTGTTTACTTAGCTAACCAAATAATGTTGTGGTAGCATGGTAGCATCATAAAAATCTGAATGTTAGTAAAAAAACACTGTGGCAATGCCTATTTGTAAAACTGCTGGGGGGTGTTGAAACATTCTTGACAGTGTTGTCACAGCCAAAATGTAATTTTAACATCACGCTGAAGCAGTCTTCAATTGTCATCTAGAGATTTTGTAACATTCTGACATCTTAATAATATTTATGGATATAAAACAAGTGATGCCTTTCTAAAATATACACAAAGTGTCTCATGTTTTTGTAAAATGGCTAAATTTCATTTGAATGTCTAATACAACCAAACTGCTTTCTCCCAGTAATAGAGTAAAAGAGTTTGTCTAAATTAACTAAAGTACAACCTTCCATCAATATTTGGAAGTGCTGTTATAACATTTTGAGTTAAATGGGTTTTATAGTTCACTGCAAACAACTTCTAAACAAGAACTTCAAAACTCAAGATTCAAGATTCTGTCAATTCTGTCAACCAAAGCTGGGAATGAAGTGCCAACTTGTTATTCATGTTTTAATTTCCAACATACGTTTTTAGTGCATGATTCAGTTTTAAGCATGACAAACCAAATTTGAATAAAGCCTAATGGAACACAACAGAAGGTTTCAGTTCATAATTTCCTCATCACTAACTTTGAGCGATTCTATTTTCAAATAATTTTAAAGTTTAAAAACGCTTCATAGAAATCGTAACCTTTCTGAGTGCAAACGCAAAAAGCAGATTACAGTATATTTAAGGAAGCTTTGTATTTCCTTGTAATGTGATTTTTTTTAAGAACACTGTTAGAGGCTGTTCAAGCAGGGACTTTTGGTGAGCTTATGTTCAATGGCCAGTAATTTCAAGAGCTTTGAAAGTCTCACACCTGGACCGCTGTAGATCTTAAAGCAGGTACCGTGTTCTTTTGCAGCCTTGAACAATAATGTAAACACCTACAAATAAAATAAAGACACATTTCCATACTGGCGTACTACAGTGTTACTATCTATACATTGAAGGCATTATAAAATAATTTATTAGCTTCTCTATAGGTTTGTGTTTTACAAAAGGAAAATGTTTTTTGAAAATGATACATATCTTTTGGTGTCCCTTTGATGATGTTAGTAATTAATCATGTTTTAGATAATTTAGGGGAAGTTATACTGTACGTGTATTGCACTTTCTAGAGTAATGGTGATTGAAATGCTTTAAAGTTAGCGATGATTTTTAAAAACAGGATACCTGTAAATACAGAGATGGAAATGGGATGCGACTACAGAAAATTCAGGCTATTTATTATGGATGTTTTAGAAAAGCTTTTTCACGTGAAACAATCATTTAAAATACTTTAAAAATTAACACCAAACAGTTTAGCTCTCAATTTGTTTTGCTTCTGGGGACACTGAGAAGTCATTATCTGGTACTCTTTTTTTCTTTAAATTGCTAATTTGATTTATTTCTGATAACATAATAATCCAAAGGCTTATATGTAAACATGGGTCTCTGGAACTCTTTGTGACACACTTCCTACAATGTGCATCGTATCTGTCACACTGAATAACCCAGATGAAGGATTTGGTTTTCTATTTAATGAGTTTAATCCAGTGTTGCAAAGGCCAGAGAGTGGGGGCAAGAATGCAGTGTACCACTCCTGGAATGTATTATTTAAATGTAGTAACAACCTGACCTGCCTGGGAGGTAGGTGTTTGATTCACATGCATTGCCTGTTAACTCTTCGTCTGCTACATGAGTTTTGTTTTTTGAGCATGGTTTTCCTCTTCTTTTCAATTTGAACAGGTGGCATCGAGTAGCTATCAGCGTTCATAAGAAATCTGTAACCTTCATTGTTGACTGTAAAAAGAAAATCACAAAACAACTCGGCAGAAGTGACCATGCAGTCATTAACACAGAAGGCATCACTGTTTTCGGTACCAGGATTCTCGATGAAGAAGTCTTTGAGGTAATGCAATACTAAATTATTCAACTTAATTAGACATATGCAGGTTCCTAAGCTAAAAAACATCAGTGGAAAACTTCAGTACATATCTATAGTATGTATTTTCCACATGGTATTGTGTTATATTTCTTGTATGGACAGAAATAGAATGATTAATAATTCTAAAGTGAAGATTCACTATCATGCTTGTAAAATTGCCAAACACACTATAGCATGATGTACTTCTTGGCAGCAGTCCAATTAGAAAATGTAAAACAATGTCACTATGTCCTAGACATTATTTTCTCACAGAGTACGTTTAAGAGAGAATGTAGCACAACACATATTACTGTACATAAATGCATACATTTCCAAAGCCACTGATTTAAAAAGATACAGCTGAACATAGGGTGAAAACAAACAGGTCTTATTAAATTAAAAGGCCTGTATTTATTCCAAATAATATTATTTTGGTTAATTTGTATTATTCTATTCAAGACTTTTTGTAAGTAAATATTGCCATTTATGTAAACCTCTAATAGACCTGTAAAAAGTGTAGATGTAGTTACTCTGAAAATGATTATTCTGGGGGAAAAAGCTTCATTTGAAAGACATTAACAAATTTTTAAACAAAAAAAGACCGAAAAGGTAAAGTATACAGTATATAGCAAATATAACTGAGACAGGTATTTACCATATTCATTTTCTATACAGTATGTGCATATTTAATTTCTTGCAACAAAATAATATTGGGCTGAAGCACAGGCTACAGAAGGATGTACCTTGTAATTTGATGTGAAAATATTTTCAACAGCACTAATCAAAGTTTTTGAAAACCAGTAAGAGCTAGTAATTATTACTACATCCAACCTTTCCTTAACATACTTAAAATAGCACTATATGATACATTCTATCCTGTCTGATGCTATTTTAATTATTGTATTATATATTTGATTGTACGTTTAAATGCCTAACTGTTGTGGGAAGTCTCCCTATGTACAATGTGCTATTTGTATTTGTCATACAGTTTTTCACAACAGAAAATAAGGACATAAATATCTAATTAGGTACAAAAATGCTTCTACTGTATGTACAACTATATGTTATTTTTTTCCTTTTGATTTGTTTCTTCTAGCTTTAATTATGACATGGGTTTTCATTGCCAGGGGTTCTCAGTTCTTTGTTTATTTGAAACCATATATATTCAAATTCATTTTTATTCCTACCAGTGTCCTAGAGGTGCAAAGGTAATTATAACAGAACATTGGAAAAGCTTTCAGCAACATTGAAGCTTAACAATATATTGCAGGGAAATTTGATGCATCTTTGTGGAATGCACATTAATAAGAGCTGTGTCTTAAATGTTTGCCTTCAGCTAAAAAAAGACCTGAAAACAGCAGCTACTTAAACTATATCCCTGCCTGATGAATTTTCAATCAACAAAAGTAATCATTTTAATACTACACATGAAGCCCACACAATGAAGCCTGTACTGTAGGGCGTTTGGTTGTGTGTGACACAAATGTGAGGTTGTAGAAGGGCCTCTCAGCATTAGTATTTAACTTTAACAGTAGATTTTAAGCCTCTCAATCTTCACTTCCTGTCATGATTGCCCTCCTTAGCCTGTAATTAAACTTACTTAAGGCAGGACGAGCACTAAGGCTCTTGGATTGCTCCTAAACAAAATCATAAAGGGAGTTTAAGGTTTTCTGTACCATTGCAATGAAGCAAGTTGGTTCAACTATTGGTTTGCCTTTTGTTTTCCAAAAGTTTATGTTTGTAACTGTTTATTACAAATTCGGTTAATTTTTTCAGTTGTTTTTGTTGTTGATTGTCTGTACAGGACTCTTCTTTTTCTAAACACCACAGAAGAAAATAAAAAAAATACAATTTAACAAGCTTAAAGGATTTTAGAAAATGAATAATAATATTCAGAGGTAGCAAAAGAGTTTTAAAAAATACCTAGATAACTGAAAGAACTAAAAGAAAGATAACAGAAATTCCCTTGCTGTGACACCTTTGTCTAAGGCCATTATGAAAAATCAAAAGAAAAATATTTCATTATTTGTAATATAATCAAATAATTATTTGATTTGGTTCATTAGTTTTATGAGAGAAAGAATGTTAGTGTGATTTTATATTGACATGAGCTGTTATCTTTTAAAAAAAACATACAGTATTTAGGAAACAAGAAAGGGGTGCTTATTTCCATAGTACTTGTGCAATATAGAAAGATAAGACCTTAACCACTTTGGATTGTTTTCTGGAGTGCTGTAAGGAACATACCAAATAATTAACAAATCTGTGGCACATTATGGCAGTTGATTTACTGCAGGAGAAAGTTGTATGGGACATCTTAAATGTTAGTGGGACTGTGGGCAGCAGTTTTATATTACTTTCAGACCACAGCAAATGTGTTTGTCATCCACATAATTACAGCCTAAAATTCGCCAAAATCGTACTTGCTATCCAAGGTAAACAAAATGTTCATAAGTCTAACAGCTAAAGTGACGCCAGTTTTGAACTTCAATACCTATTTAAGAAAGTCTAGAATGTGTACTAACGCCACAGTCTAAACTATGGCTTTATATTACTGTATGTTTCTCTTTTTTTTCTGAGAGCTTTGTGTTTTCATGAAAATATACTGTACTTGGAAAGACAAGCAAGCCAAACATTACAAAGACTGCACGAGCAAAGCTTGGCAAGCTAACAGACTTGAGCCATTTTTGATTGCTCAAAATAGCACCACAGTCTACGGTTACTATTTGGTGCAATGCATAGGTTAGCTGTCTGTAGGCTGGAAGTAGTAAGAACAAAACCAGACATTGGCTTTACAATTATGTTAAAATATCACGAAGAACCTAGAACTAATGAGAAGTTCTCATTATGAATAAATCAGACTTGATGGCAATGTGTAGTGGCTTAAAAGATTGAGTCTGCTGATCAATTTTGAACATGTTTTCTTTGAAACAAACAGAAAAATGAAGAAAACTTTGAATGCTCACTACAGAAGAAACTGTAAAGGATGAAGTAAAGTGTCTCAGAGATAATAGAGAAACTTTTAAATGATGAGAGGAAAATGACTGCTGTATTAAATAATAATAAATAGAAAAAATCTATATTACAAGCACTTCACGCCTTAAGGCCTGATGTTATTCTAATAATTGTACTTGGGAAAAACGATGGTGTTATTCAGTGACCACTAACAAAAGTCTTCCAACTGTCACTCAGAGGTGATACTAATTAACTGGGAAATGCTAATATAGCACCTATAAATAAAAAAAGGTCAACAAAATTGAACCAAATAATTATAAACCAATATGTCTTATATCTATGTAAGGTTAGTATGAAAATTATCTTTAGAACTAAATTAACAGATCATTTGTATAGCAATGGGATTTAGAGGACAGGCAGGATTTTGAAAAGGTAAGTCTTGCTTAATTAACTTTACATAGTTCTGCAAACAAGGTTCAGTCAGCAGTTATCGTTACAGAACCTATGATATTGTATGTCATAAAGTGCCTCATGAGAGTCAATTGTCAATTGCAGGAAGTAGGCTTAGAAGGAAATGCATGCAGAGCTTGATGAAGATGCTTGTGAAAAATGCAAGCAGAATGTTAGGATATACTTGTTGTAAACTAAGTTATGGAAGCCGATAGCCTGTATTTGTTCATGAAATGGCTGGATGAGAACCTTGGATCAGTTTATAGTTAACACATAAATATTTTAGATGTGCTGAATGGCTTCCTTTTGTTTGAAGCCTTTCTTGTGTTGTGTTTTGTACACTTCAACATTTCAAAAATATTCTCAGCTGAAGACCGAATCATTACCATTTCAGTGAGACACTGATATTTTTTTTACATCTCAACACACCTCTTTCACTTTGAGTTCAACAAAATTATCCTAATTTTACCAAATTTTCCATTGATATTTTAGTAGATTTCCCTCTTCTCTCCTTTTACAAAGGTGCATTTTTCACAGAAGAAATGTTCTCAGTGTGAAAACTTGGTTTGGGTGTACTACTGTACCAAATCTTAGATGTACTGTAACATGATGCTAAATCATGGAAGAATCCTCAGTGAATCCTAATGAATTCTTTGAATGGGAGAGCAAAGACAGTGCAGTTTGATCAGCCTGCAACACTCCATATGAGGATATATCCATATCCCCAGGGGGATAAATACAGTAAAGTAATTTGAACTGACTTGAATTTTGGCGATAGTACTGTATGAATAGGTAAAAAATCTGTATTTGCTCCATAGCTTGGAAGTAGGAAAATATGATCATGCTTAAAAATAGCAGCTGTTTAAAATGCTGAGAATTACTGGCTTTGGATGGAAAGACCATTTAAAACAAATCCAAAAAACATGCCTTTTCACAGTTATCTGCTCTTATGTTTCAAAATGTCTTGTCTGTGTACTCAACCAGATTTGAAAAGAAGAGAGCTCAGCCTGGGTTCTAGACCATTTACTATTTATTGTTGAAAATGAATACAAATCTAGATGTGTCTCTGTTGAGTAAAATTCTGGATGAGGATGTTTAGTTCTCTTTGATGTATATTACAGGTAATGTGTAATGACAGAAAATTGTTTTTTGTGGGTTTTTTTTGTAAGCTCATCCTATAACAATGGAAAAGACTTGTGATCTAGTAGTGTGAGAGCAGAGCTAATTTTTTTTGGCTCTGTTACATTTTGGCCTCATCCTCTTTGGCACAAGTTCAAAACCAATAACAGCACAACTTTGATCTTTCGGCTAGTAAAATACTGTATTCATTCTAGAAATCTATGCTTCACAGAATATTTGACAGTTTTTAATTTTAAACAATAATATCAAGTTAGGTAGCCATTTGTAAAGGTAACCAGCTATCAAAGTATTGAAAAGAGTTTCTAAAGATAGAACTATTTCTATACCTCAAAATACAAATGTTTACCATGCATTGTTCTGATAAATGGATTGTATGCATACCAAAATCGTTTTTGATGCTAGACCTCCTCATATCCTATTAACATATGTACCTCAATTTTATCCCTACCAACTTTCAGCTGTGAAGGACACTTCATGAATGAAAGTCTTTCATTTCAACTCCACACTTCTTGATCCCCAGCTCAAGCCCCCTGTAGAGAGAAAGCCATGAGACCAACTATTCATCAGAGTTTTGACATTTCTCGTCAGACTTATAGATGTTATCCCCTTCTCCTCTGTTCTGCACTCTGTGAAACATGCTTTACTGCTTAACTGGTCCCAGTAGAACGATAAGATATCAGTTGACTGCTCATTGCATTCAGTTTGGGGATTTGGTTGAGTTCAGTAGCCACGGCAAAGAGGATGTGGGGAGATATTAAAGTCAAAACAGCTATTGAAGTATGCATTGTGAGTTGCTGTCTGGAAATGGCATTAATATTCAATCTGCAGATGGCATCTGTCTGCCCTCAATACTTAAAAAGAAACTTTATCCCTCCTTTGCTCACAAAGGCTGTATTTGATGAGAGCTGAAAAGTCTGGAGAGCATAAGCCTTTTTGTTTTCCTTAGTTGTCTGTGTCTTTACTCTGGTTCAAAACATAAATCTCCACTTCCCCTGCTTCATACAAACAAACAGGAAGTCTCAGTATACTGGAGGTTTCAATATGAGTGATTTGTGTAGCTACTGGTTCACAGCTGAGGCAGATGTAGTGCATAATACCTTTGATTTCTTTCACTTATCTTTTTGTAATTAACCCCAAGATCCAATTCTCCAAACTATCTTGCAAAAGAGTTAAAACAATCATGTTGTGCACAACAATTATTTGGATTTTTCTAAACTAAAAACTGTTTCCTGACTTCCACTAATATATACCCTTATTGCACTTTAAGGGATCTGATACTGATGAATTTGATACTTTGAATTGTGCAGAAGAAGATAACAAGATAAAAGAATACGTAACATTAATTTTTCATATTTACATATAGTACAGAACCTATAGTTTATTGTTACTAAGTAACATTTTAGTAATGAAGGTACTATACAGTAAGTATATTACTCTAATGATTAAGCCTGTCAGTGACCACAGTGCATTCCACTGCATGCTACTGAACTATAGCAAATTCAGCTTTGACCCGTGATAAAATCTTGACATGCATATTTCTACCATCACCTATTCTGAATGGGGGTACCTTCTAAAAGATTGCTCCAAAATCATGGTAGCATTATTTTAGTAGAGAAAATGTGTACATACCTACAGTATTTATTGGTTATCTTAGCTCAAAGGCTGACAGAAATTTGTAATCTATAAGACAAAAATTGTACAGTACTTAGTCATTACCTGGAGCACATTCTTGGTATAAGAGTTTCAGCTATTCTTAAATTAGTATAAACTATTGTCTAGTATCCTGCTTGTTTTTAGCTCATGCCCCCAATTGATTGTTATCATACAATAAAATTCTGCCCTTCCTTCATTAACTTTCTTTTCTTTTGTTACATTTTTAATAAACAAAACGAAATTGATATTTATGTTTACATGTAATGTGTTCTTCTTCACTTCAGAGTGTAGTATTAGTGAAGAAGTATGCAAAGCTAATAAAAATTGCACCATCTTCATTGTACTATATAATGTTATCAATGGTGTTTTCGAACATCCTGTATGTTTTCAGCTTTCTCCTAGTTCCTTGTGGTGTAGGATGGTATTGAATACATTTATCTTTTTTTGTGCATTCAGAGTTGATCTGAATTACAGGCTGTCCTTCATCTAACGTTAAGGCTACTATATCTATAGTTAAGGCATGTCTACAGGAAGATATTCTTAGCTATTGTTGTGACTGTAGGGCATTTTATTAATTTGGTAGGTGTTGCCTCAGGCTTAGCATGTATTAGGGCTTGCCAGGTGTCCATACAGACTTGACCATTTTAAGAAACCCGCATGTACTCTCAGGTAATAATTCCAGAACTTGCATATGCTGGATCATCATAACAAGACTGTTAGCTCCACATTTCTGTTGGGACACTTGTTTTCTGTTGGAGAGAAACTAATATTAAATTAGGTAGCCATGTATTTTTAGAAATGTTTTAGGGAGTTATTTGTATAGAAAACTGGATGTAGAAATCAGTCCTCTCTTGTGCTCTCTCCTCATCTCGTTATCTGTTTTAGGGTGTATACAGCATATGGGGTATACTGTATATACAGAGAGATCTCTCAAAAATAAATATTAATTGGATATTTTTAGTTTGATAATTTGGGGTTTATGACATGGAACCCCATGTTGGAGGTAATGCAAGTTAATAGATGAGATTTTGAAGCAAAAATATTTTTAAGAAGCTACCAAAAAATGTACTACTTTTCCTTTTAATGAGAAAACGGTATTTTATTTAATTTGGCAATATACTGTATTACAGGAAATTATGTAATATCTAGAAATGTTCTGTATATTACTAATAAATTAATAGTACACAGAATTTAATTTTATTACTCTTCTTATTTAATCCTTTATCACTAATCATTTGAATTATGCATATTTTTGTTTTAAATAATGAAATTATGGCCTTTTGGACTGTAAAATATGGTTTACTTTATATTCCATATTATGGGAATCCTGAGCTGATTAATTTCTGTTGGCTCTATAGAAGTTTGCGATCTGACAGCAGGTGTATGGATGACAAATGACTGGATGTCAAAATTATTTAGAGTTTGACTTGATCTCACTAATTTCCGAAAAGAGTTTCAGACTTGGCATACACAGTAAAATGCAATTCCTGTTGTGCCAGTGCTGGCTTTCATGGTCTGGTAAATATCTGAAGCATATTTAACTTGAATATGATCAACTAAAAAGGCATGCTTGTAAAAAAAACAGTATTATTAAAATGAAAGGCTATGTGCAATTTGTACAGGAGTCAGTGGCTCTCAAAAAATGTAGGATAGTTACTTTTCTTCTTTCTATAGTTTTTTTTTCCCACTGCAAAGTCTTGTGGGTGGGTCTATATTCCTTATAGCATGCGTAAATCTCACCTTTTGAGATGGTGTAAAAGAGAGAGATCAATGTATCTTGCATGACTCCAAAATTTTAAAATGTGAAGAGACCTTCTGTCCTTCCTGGCTAGGAATCTCATCCATGTTTGAAGTGTTGCTTGTTTTATGTTTCCTGTCAAGATGTTTTCAAACAAACTGTGCTGTTTTCACCTGGGCTTCGAAAGGCCTACGCAACAAGTTACAACATGCTATCTGTTTCCCTCTACTTATATGAGCTTCTTTATTCAGCTGTTCTCAGATATGACCTTTTGGCTGCACTACACACACATTATATACAAAATAAAGTAGTTCATAGAAGTTAGACATATCTGTTTGTGTCTTGTATTTCAGCTAAAGTTTTAATATACAGTAATCATGCAAATATATATTTATAGTCATTTCAAAAATTCTAGCAGAGGATTTGTTCCGAAAATGTTATAAGAAAACATCTAAACTAAACGATTTAAGTATTGTTTGAGATATATTTCTATTCGGTCTGAAAAATAAAGCTAAGACTGAAATGCTTCCCATTATAAAGAAAGAATTATATGTTAATATCCTTTCACAGTATAATCTTTAGTAAAGTAAAGATGTAATGTACTTATTTAAAGCATGAATAGAACAATACAGCATTTAGAAATGAATCTGGATTTATGATTAATAGTAAAAGCTTTAAAATTGTAAATAGTGTTAAACAGGACATTTTTTCAATTCAAAGTAATGTTCAGCATTGTAATGGTCTGTAAATTGTAGGAGTTCTGAGTTTCATTTATATATGTGTGGTAAACTTTTATTAGTGAAAGTCCTAAATACATGTTCTGAATTCCTAGATGAAATAGTTTATGGTAGGGATGATAGAGTGATTTAATTCTCAACATTATTGTTGAGATTTGAGTTCATAGCTAGCATTAATCCCTGCCTACTACCTGTTTTTTAGGATAGAAATATGGCACAGTTTGTCATGGTACAGTAACACCATTCTACCATCCCCACTGCCACCTTTAGTGTAGCAGCCCTTTGTTTTGTTGTAGCTGGTTTCACACTTGTTCAACCTTATGGTTAGTCAGTCATCCCTCAAACCAAGTGGGTTAAAGGCATATACTGTATATCTATAAAAGCCTTTTCTTTTTCTCAGTTGCACTGTTGGTGTCTATGTGTATGTTCCCATTTAAGCTTTGTGATCTTTATGTAATTTAGCTTTCTTTATATGAAAAGCTTTAAATTAATACAGTATGCTCTTTGGCAATGCATACATATTCAGTGACGCATAGAATGATTATGGAATAAAACTCTGTTTTTAAAATAGAATCAATTCTACTTTCTCCTAGATCTGTATAATGGAAACCGTAATACTATAAAATAAAAAAGGCGGTTTTGGCGACAAGTACAACTTACTTGTCTCACTCGTATATTACATTACATTAGTCATTACAGTGACTAGTGAGCAGGAAGGGCAGCTTCATGACGCAATTTGTCCAACTCTCGCTCTAGCTGGTGGTTTGCGACTGTGGTAATCATACAGTCCTTTCACATAGTTTGCGATTTTGTGCTTAATTCAAAAATTGTATTCTTCTCTATATCGTCAATGCATTTATTTTGTTACAGAGATATTGAGAAATTGGGACAGTAGTTCTCCTTAAACACTTTTAAGACTGTTTAAGACTTTTTGAGCTAAATGCAGTTTAAAAATTTATCTTTAAGCTATATTACAACGGAAATAGACCAGTGCTACAGTGCTACTGTATGTAAAGATATTCTCATTAATGGGGAGATTCAAATCTAGTAGTATTACAAACTGTATTTGAATCACACCTATTCAACAACTAAAATCTGGTTATTGTGAGTGAGAGCAAGATTATTTGGCCACCGTTCTGACCTGAAATAAAATATTTGTAGCTCTTTATTTAGTTCATTATTAGAGTAATTTAAGCTTGCTGTGTAATGAATCATTTTCGATCTAATGGTCAATTCAGTGGTTGAAATCATTTTTATGATATGAAATGCACTCTTACGTTTTTATTCTGATTCGCTTGTGTGATTCACAGAAGATTCTGGCTTCTTTGTGACTTTATAGACAGTAAATGTACATGAATGAATGATTACACAATGAAATTCCTGTTTTTCATTTAAGCTGATGTCACACACTTAATACTCATGTTTTTTTTAACAACTAGCCATTCAAAATTTTCACCATGTTGTTACGTTTGGGAACCTTGTCCATGTGCATTACACAGTCCAATATTATGAACTCCAGAAATAATCTGAATGTTGGCCATGTTTATGACAGATAGCCAATGAATATAAAAACGATCTATATGTCATTTACTTAATAAATATTAGACTTTTAAGTGGGTATTATCACCTTTACCTAGCATATCAAAGTGATTTTCAAGTAAGGAGCTACTTACAGAAACACAATTAAAACATTATGTTTCCATATGTTTCTTCACATAACCCTTAACAAACTTTAAACATTGATCATTTCAGGGTGACATACAACAGCTGCTGATTGTGGCTGATCCCAGAGCAGCTTATGACTACTGTGAACACTACAGCCCAGACTGTGAAACTCCTCATCCCAATGCTCCCCAGGCTCAGGAACCCCAGGTGGAGGAAGAGGTCAGTATCTAACTAAGGTGTTTACTTAAGGGAAGAGTCTCAGGAAAGACCACTGCTGTCTTTTAAAAGGTACTCCATCCAGTAAAGCAATAAAATTAAAACAGTCATAACATGTAAATAAGCTAATTGTCTGCTTTTCATTCTATTATGATTTCTGTGTTTATTGTTGAACAAATAATTTCATTCACATGACACTGACTCATATAATCTTCTTAAATTGGTGTTTTTTTGTTATCAAACTGTTTCAGAAAAAAGACCTCTCAAAGCAGGTTGCCAAGATTCATATAATGAAACAAATAGCATTGCACAGGGAGACTAAAGAAGTGTTATGAACTCAGTCATGTGTGCCTTTGATGTACTTCCCAGAGATGTTTCTACATCAACAAAGTTAATTTTTTAACTCTAAAATATTATTTTTTTCCTTTCTCAGTACAGATTATATGGCAAATCTACAGACAATAAACAGACAAGAATAAATACACATCATATTACAATAACACATTAAAAAAGCAAAACCAGAGTTATTAATACTTGTCTTGATTGATTTCTGGAAACATACTGTATAAATAAAATATTCTACTGCATTAAAGCAAATGTATTGCAAAAAAGCAAAAGTTTTCGCTTGACAATTTCATAAAAACATCTGTTTGTTCATAGTAACAATTATAGAAACAATGTTAATAGTGTTTGATTTTCCATCATGGAATCTTGGAACTTGATTCTTCAAAACAAATGTGTTGCCATTCCCTATATTAAATTGAGCGTTTTAAAGTTCATATCAAAGCCAAAGTTAGTGTTAATTCACTAACCTCTGAATGAATCAAAAGATCAGTTTGTGCTTGTGCATTTGCTTGATTGCATTCAGAATGGCTTTTTTTAAAGAGTACATTTTAAAGGGTGTAATGTGACAAAATGCAAAATATACAATCAAGAGAATCTAAGAGAGTAACCTGTTTTACCATTATAAGAAGTATTGTCTTGTCTTGTGAGATTCTAGATTTTTGTGAATTTTTTTCCAACATATTGTAGTGTTCTGTTGCGATTTTCCAGTGGTATTTCACTAACTGATGAGATCACAGTGGAAACATTTCCTTGCCATGAAGACAGAGCCCATTTTCTTCTTGCTAGTGATTTATTCCGTTAATGACTTTTGCAGATTGTCCGTTACACAGAAGGAAATTGTAGACGCATAATCTTTAGAGCTCCTACACAGCCAGCTTGAATTGGCTTCAATTAGTAGATAGTTTCCTTAACTTAAAAAAAGGAATATCTTAAAATGATTAATTTATTAAATAATTAAATTATTTTTGTCATGCCTTATTTAGATATCTGCTTAAAAATAAACATTTAAAACCAATGAGTTAAATAAATATCGATTTCTTGTCCCGTGCTATTATTTCTTGGAATTTGTTGGCAAAATGATCTCCAAAACAAAGGAATTCATTGCAATCTTCAGTACATTTTATCTGCATACAACACTGTTGTTCAATGATTCGTATAATGGTATTTTTTAAAACACGGAGCCATTTTTACAAGTTGTTATCGTTTTCTGACTTTAGTTTTGCGTTTGATGATGTGATACAGTACACCACCACATGCTAGACTGACCCTTGTTAGCATGTGTCAGCACAAGTGTTTTTATTTAATTTTTGGTTTGTCATTTTTTATTCCACCAGCAGACCTTCTATATTTCATTCAGATATTCAGCTCCTCTCCACAAACGCTTTTGGCTTCACTCACACTGTAACATAAATTTACTCGCTGCCTTCTGTTTGTTTTGTTTTTTTTCTCCAATACAGCCTTTTGTGGCTTGAGGAAAGCAGCCAACTCATCAGCTTTTAAGTTGTTTTATTAGCTGAGCAGCTGTATTGGGACTAACATTTATCCCTTTTGATGGATGTAGAGATATCAGGGTTTTATTGCCTGTAAACATCATTCTCAATTATTTTAACTGCTGATTATCCAAAACTATTCAATTCTGTAGTTCAGACAAGCCCTGCATCAGTAAATGGGATTGCAGTATCCTTGGTTTCACCCCACTTGGCCACAGGGGTAACCCCTTCTTAGACAACTAAGGTGTCCATCCCCCACAAGTAAAGTGACCCAAGAGCTGCTGCATAGGCATAGAATGGGGATCGTGGAGGTTTGCTGAGCATTGATCACCGGGGAGGAAAGTCTGACTCACATTTATAGTGATGTGGTCACAGGTGATTGGCAGGAAAAGGAGGCTGCTCTTTCCTCCGAACATTTGTTATTAACTACATTAACAGGTCTAGCTGTAGAATTTAATCACCTAAGAATTTAAGAATCCATTTTTATATTAAAGCTATTCACTGGATAGGAAAATCAATTTGTCATAAAAAAACAACTGGTTTAATATGTCACTTAAAAGCAAATTCAGCAATTTGAAGTGAAAGACAAAAAATCATAATCCAATTGACCATTGTTGTGAGATCATAAAATGTGCTCCATTAGTTAATATGTACAGTTTGCATTGCATTTTAGCCTTAGAAAGTACAATTACTCTTTGACCATAATATGGCCACCAAAGTGTTATAAAAGTCCTTAGTTGGCTCAGATTATTAGTTTCGGTATACAGTATGCTGTAGAAAATGCAAATAACAAAACTCATTGCCACATTGGCAAAACTGCTTATCTTCTGTGTTCCAAGATTGTCTGGTATTATTTCTGTTTGAAGTAGAAGAAACAGAAATAACAAAATAGACAAGAAGGTTTAAATGCTTTACTACTGTGTTTAACCCTTATTGCCATGACAACAACAGCTTGATTTGTGCAAGGGACAGCCCCTCTCTAAATAAAACTAATGCTTAAGGACACATTCATTGTTGTAGTTTTGTTTTTGTTTGGAACATTAGTTCAATCTTAAGACAAGTCTAATAAACCTTTTTATGCTTAGTTTAGCCATAAAGCTATGCCACAAGACAAATAAAATAAAAGTACTATGGGATTATTGTGATGAAATCCAACATTTCTATTTTAGAGCCTTTAAAAACTCAACAGATGGAATTGATTCCAGCACTTAGTTGTGGTATTTTAAAAACCTCTCTGTATATAGTGGTACACAAAAGTGTTATTTAATTGTCTCAAAGACTACTAGTACTGATTTATTTTATCTTACTTAAATGTAAATATATAATATACATTAATATGCAGTTCATTAAAGGCAAAGCTGGCATTGCTGGCAGTAATCTGAGTTTAAGAAAGCAGGGTCTATCCCATTTCTCTGATCTGTCAATTGTATCATTACTATAAGACAATTTTCCATTTTCATTATGTGGCTTTCATCAAAAATAATATGTTAATGAAACCTGTCTGTACAGTATACTGCATATACTGTAAATATATATATATTCAAATATATTTAAAATTGGTTCTTAAATCCCCATAGGAAGCAATGGAGATTTAGCTACCTAATGTTCTGATCACAAGGATCAATGTCATTTTTTTATATTTTCCTCTTTCAGTGGATTTTCTAGTTATACTTTCAAGCCACTGTATTTAATATGATAAAGTGATACAAAGGCAGATAAAAACCTGCAGTTTTCAGTGAAAAACGAAAATAAGCATTTGGAACAAGAAAAGCTATAAACATGCCATAGATCTGATTGATAGAGTAAAGCAAGGCAAAATGGAAACATGCACAGAACAAGGTGCATAGTGCTTTCTTAAACAAGGAGATTTGAATTAAAGCAAGGAGATTTGAACCGTATGAACTTGCTGTATTATTGATGACTAAAAACTGTCCTCAAAAACAAGCAAAGTGTTTAACAACTAACAGCACGTCAAAATGTCTGACAACGGGTACTGACGACAATACAGTATGTCACAACTGTTGTGAATATGACATGTTTGACCACCTTTTCCTCAAAAAAGGTTTTTTAAAATTTGCTTTTCCTAACATTTCTGTGCTTGGATTTTTCCTTTTGCGATCTAGTACACTACTACTGATGACTTAGTAGATTACAGTGAATTCTATGACTATGGTGGAGAGTTATATGAAACTGAGACCCCCCCAACTGAAGAGACTTATACGCAACCAAAGGTAAAAATAAACACTGGCCTGTTTGTCCTGTGGTGTCTCGCTGTCACTCATTGTGTGAACCCCCCTCCAAGAACACCGCCACTGTGTGTGGTCTTTTCGTGTCTTCTGTCCATCGCCCTTGCTTTACGTCATGCTGAGCCTCTCTCATTTTCTGACTGAAAACAGTTCGAATTTCTCTTTCAGGTCAGAAATACCTGGAAGGTAGAGGTGCTGTTTATTCATGTGCTCTAACATTTCCCTCGATACGTGCTGCTTCTCCCATTTTTCTTTCTTCCTCATTTATGTTTATTTCCATTCCATCTTTCGCCCACGTTTTTTCAGAAAAAGAAACCAAATTCCTTCAGCAAAAAGAAGAGAACGGCAAAGCCCAATAAAACTAAGGACAAACCCCTAAAGGTCACAACCAAAAAATCTGAAAAATTAGCCGCTAAGAAGAAGAAAGTGATGCCTGCAACCCCAGCAAGATCATCAGTCATACTAGGGGTAATGATAGATCAGACAATCAAGATCTTCTTATGGCCAAGATGGGAAGATCTCTGATAATAGACTAAACTCTGCCTAACCCCCTTAGATACACACAACCCTAGATGACACTAGAGCCTGGCAAATAACCGGAGTTCCTCTTACATATGCTTTTTCTATTTTAATTCTTCCTTTTGTTATTTTGTTTTCTTTTTCTTTCAATGTGACATGAATTCAGCTAAACAATGTAGATGAAGATTACTATACACCTGACAATGACTTCGGAACTGTAGAAGGTTTTCAAACTCAATCTCCCACTGAATCAACTGGACCAAACGAGGTAAATATTCAACTTTTTTTTTTATTAAACTGGGCAGTGCTTGAAAAGTTAACCCGACCCAGGCTGTAAGAATCCCCTCTAAGAAGACGTAAGACCGAGGAAGTTGACGGTATGAAAAGACAAAAACAAAACAATTCAATGTAATTGTTCTGTGCTGAGTAAGAAGATGACTCCAGCAGTGGAGCTTTTTTACAGTGAGTGCTACAAGACATAAAGCTAAGAAATGCATTGCTGAATGGTTAGACAGGACATCTTGTTTTGAGACAATCCAGGAATTAATTCAAATTCGACTTTACCTGTGTAATGGGTAATCCTCACAACTAAATTCATATTTTGGCTAAGAGCACTGTAATATGACAAATACAGGAATGTAATATTTTCAAGAAACTGGCTATAAAAACACATACATTAAAATTCAGGAGACACTATTCATTAAAGATATTCTTTATAAAAAGATATTATGAATTGTACAGAATGGTGTAAAAGAGCTTCCTAAATACATTTTCTAGCTTTATGTTTTTTATGTTAATGATGGGTAAGGCTGTATTAGGTATTTAGTATTTTATACAGTAAGTTTTTGATCTGAAATGTATGTTTTAATTACAGAAACCATATTAATAGGACGTCTTAAATACAGCTTAATAATTATTATTGTCCTTGTAAAGTCTGTAATGAACAGCTTGGGTAGATGTTCTAAAGAAAACAGTCTTGGAGACAAATGTTAGAAGATCACCTCAGCAGGCAAACTGATGTATCTGACCACCCTGTAAGCTTATATACAGAGAAAACATGTCAAAAAACAATATTTCATAGCACAGATGGAGACCTCTGGTGGCAAAAAGCATCAGGGTTTGGGAATTCATTGCTCTGCTCTTTTAAACAGTGATTAAGTACATTTGGAATTGTCCTGAATAATAAAAGGAAAAAGAGTTCTGTACACATATCCTGTTCATGAACTGCCAAACAAGATACAACTTTACAACATTCTCTCCCAACATTAAAACGGATATAGCACTGTATCTGTAACTTCCAAAAGTTACAGTTCCATTTTTTGTTCTGTTTTTCTCTTTTTGACTTTCTAGTTAAGTTACAGCCTTACCTATGATTCACAATATCAATAACAGACAAAGCTCTTTAGAAGTAATTAGAATTTGTAAGTATGATCAAGACTACCTAGAGCTGAAGTCTGCCTTCAATTTAAATAATGCTTTAGATGCATTTTAATGCTTATTTATATCTTGTAAGTATACTGAAATGAGTTGATCAAATATTAGTTACTATTAGTTTTTAACTAAACTTTGATCAGTGCATTTCAGGCACCCTTTCTGAAACTAGAGGTCAATCAACATGCATTTTTTCTAACTCAAGCTGCAAGGATGTAATGTGACTGTTGTTTTTAGGCAATGGTACAATACAGAACTGTGAACATTCTCTTTCAGGTTCTGGACAAGAGTATGTTCCTTTGAAGAGCTTTTTTAAAAAAATGCACCATTTTTTCTCTTTCTCTGTGATTGTTCAGACTAGCTTTGTGTATTGCATCTGGTGTAGGCAAGTCAATAGAGAGGTCAAAAATAACATTACCTCTGACCCTTGAGATGCACTAAACTTCAGTAATCTGTTGATTTATTAGTGTGGGAATGTGGCAGAAGTAGAATACTGCACCAAACCTACTTGAAACCTTATAAGGTTATCATGCTTTAGAGTTAAATATGCTTTGTTGTCCCGCTATAATTTAGTAAATTTATTAAACATTTTATCAGAATATATACATATTGAGTTGAAAAAAGTATGACACATAGTCCACTTAGAAATTACTAGTTAAATTCAGTGCAATTTATATGCTGAGCATTTTGAAATATGCCAGTTTTGTATTTTGTAAAGAAATTCTTACCTGATGGAATTTAATGAATAATTTGTACCGCATTGGCAATAGCCTGATATTTCACTTTTTGTTTTGAATTCAATCGAAGCAAAATGTAATATTTAGATGAACAGAATGATTTTTTTTAACACGGTTTCAAAAATATTGCAATCAAGTAAAGGAGTAGTAATAAGTAGTAAATAGTTACAATAGTTTCTGCACTGTGAAAGGTTATGCATGCTATTTTAAATAAGCGTGAAATATTTTATGCACATCATTTGCTAATATCTTACCTTATTCCTATCACTGTGTGAACTATGAGGAAAACAGGTTCAGTTGTTTAATTAATACCAAGATAAATGCAAGATAAAAGCAAAACCCAAAATAATTTATTCCATACCCTTGATCATTAGGGATGCCAAATTAAAGGGGTAATATTCCTTCAGTTTTGCAGCAATTGGTGATTCCTCTTTGAAAAAATGGTGCCTTATGAAGTTACCATGTGCAATGAATTAAATTGCACAGGAGTAACACATGTTGCTACTAAACAGCAACATGCCATTGTGATTATAGCAAAACTATTGCACATTCGATTAAGAAGTAACTGCTCTACATCAAAATTAAGGTGTTACTGTTCTGCAGTCATGAATTTGTTTATGCAGACTTTCTTAATTTGCAAAGCTTTGTTTGAATAGTGAATGCTCTAACTGCTTAACTAACAAACATATTCCTTCCATTGTGATACCATCTGCTACATTGCTTGGAATAGAATAAGGCTGTTGAAGAGGAATATTTTGACGCATATGTAACTGGAGTGGAGAATGGTCTGGAGCCAAATATCACGGAGGAAACGGTGGAAATCAAGGGGACAGTGGATCCAGGTGCCAGTGAATATGAGTTTAAGGAGTATGACCTTAAAGAATATGATCTTAAAGAAACTGAAAAAAACTATGATGGGTACTATGATGAATATGAGACAGTACCTACTGTTGATGAGAAGGATACCTTTGGGCCAGGTGTTCCTGCAGAGACTGGCGTCACAGAAAGCAACGTAAGTTTTTTTCCAATCCTGCACTACTGGGTGTAACTGTTTGCATTATAAAGTAAGGATTCTAACCTCAAAATGTAGAACTCAGACACTAGCAAAACACAATGACTTCTTTAGTTTCACCTTTTTGTTTATGATGTTTGCATTTCCATGGAGATAAAATATCAGAATGATATTGGGGCCACATAATTCAGACCCACAGACTGGCTTATTGTTTCTGAGAAATCTTTATTTCAATCCGTGAACACTTCAGTAAATGTGACAATAGACATTTGTATATTTTTAACACATTTTTATATCATTAAAATAGAATATTGTGAAATGAAGGAAGCTGTTCATTTTCTAATTTTATTAAAACTTCATAAATGCATTTTTGAACAATATGACAAAAATGATACACAAGCACAAAATGTAGAATAAATTGGAACTGCTTGAAACTTGTTGTCTTCACAAAGCAGATACAGTAAAATTGTAGCATTATGCTAATTTAGCATTAGTTGGAAAACAATGTTATTATGTAACAATTTTTTAATGCACAAACCTCTATGATGACAAGTCATGATGCTTTCTATTGAAGTTGCACAAGTACTTCCGAACAAAATTAATTATGAAAAACAAAGCATGAATAGAGAAAAGGACAGCCAAATGTTATTCAGACCTTGGATAATATCATATAATCAATGTCATTTCCATTATTGTAAATGTATCACAACATTTGGCAAATGTCATGGAGACATTACTGTTAATTTAAACCTTGCTGAAAATGCACTCCTCCCTCTACACTTCATCCTGAAGTTTTCAAGAGCATTTTGTCAAGTGTTTGTTTCACATATGGCTTCAGGGCAGATCACCTATTCCACATTAAAGATCCAGCTGTCAGTGACATACACACCCTCCCACAGAGGCTTATAAAATGCTGCAATATTTTAGTATGTTTTCATACCTTTTTTTGTGGAAACTGCTTATGTTCCATCTATCTGTACTCAAAACTCAAAGTTGTTGATAACATTGACAGTGGGCAAATTTTGTCTTATTTTACTGTGATCATTATAAAATATTCAGTATGGGAGATTAGACCATATCATATTCATATCTGTTATACACTAGGCTTTGATGATTTAAAGCTCTCTAGCCATATTCTGTTGCACTTTGCAAGACTTTTGGGATGATGTAAATACCACTTAAGGTGGGATGAGTTATCTTGCCGGTCTTGGGTTTTCAACATTCAACAAAAAAGATCTTGAAGACTCAGTAGCTTCATTCCTAAATATCACTCATGTGAGATGATTGTAGATATACAGTAACATAAGCTCTGAAGTTGACAGCTCCCGCTCAAGTTTTGTTCCTGTTACCTTGTACTTCATTCTTTCAGGGTGGTTTTCACATGGTCTGACATTGTTAGCTGTTACAGACAAGTTATTATCACTTTAAACAGGCTGGTTATTAATATCTTGACAGAATGCAATAATGTAATAAAAGGAATGCATATAACAAATATCTGCTGAACTACTGAACATTGAAAACGCTTATGAATAAAATGGAACAAAATGTATATGCATTTATATTTTCACTACAGTTATTGAAAAGTGACATTATGAACACACTGTACCACTACTTATTCTGAGACTGCATAAAAATAATATTAGAATTATAATCTTGAGGTTCTGTTTCAGTTTTACATTCTCTGGTAACTTAATACAATGACAAATAATAAATGCTTGTAGTCTAATTGGGTAAGCAACTCACTACCTTAGCTACCTTTGTCTGTCTCTTCTTCTGTCAGCCTGTCTCTTTCTCTATTATATCTTCTAACACTGTAATTATACGCATATTATATGTACACATAGAAAATCAATATTTTAATAAGCATATTAATTTCTCCTTGATGTGCTGAATGTAGACAATCTGTCATTGACATATTTGTAGGTAAATGGCGGAGGGTATTATGGAGAAAAAGGAGAGAAAGGTGAACCAGCAGTCATTGAGCCTGTAAGTTTTTTCTTTTTTGTAAGCTGTATTTCAGATATAAAATGTTAGAAATCTGTATTACCTGTGCAATAAAATGTTTAAGGCATAGTAATGTGAACCTTTACTTCAATTTACGTACTTTGTGTTTTGTATTACTCTGTCACACAGAGAGGGAGAGAGCAAGCACATTTTAAGGGGGTTTAGTTACTGGTTTAAACCCTGTATTTGATTCTTTTATGTGCACACTCCATGTAATACTTTCCAGTGATTTATAACTTACTGTAAATACTATTATGTCTTAAAGGGAATGCTTATAGAAGGACCCCCAGGATTAGAAGGCCCTGCTGTGAGTATCAAATTTGTTTAAACATTTATTACCAAAAAATGCATCTACCATTTTGTATATTTTAAAATGATTAAAAAAAAATATTTGGAGGAGAGCTTTCTCCTTGGTCTGCATTTCAAGCAGAGCGGAGACAGTAAGACAATGCTTTGCCATGCTTGTTTGTGCCATCGTGTTTTGCGTAGAGCGTGTTTTTTATTTGTTCATGCAGGGATTTGATTTTTGTTCTGTTTTCTCAGGGTCTTCCAGGCCCCCCAGGTCTACAAGGTCCTCCTGGCCCTTCCGGAGATCCTGGTGAGAGGGTAAGAATTCCAATGAGAATCACAAACTCTGACAAGTCCTCAGTAAGACCTAATGGAGGTCCTTATCTAATGCATCACTTCCTCTCATTTGATAGTACTGTGAATATTGTTTTAATGTTGCTGAATTGTGTCTGCAGGAAAGTAATGCATTAATTATGCTGGCTCATTATTAATAAATAGAATAATAACAATATAGCAGTTTATTAATGCCCATTAAAGCTTACTACGTGATATACCTTATGTCAGTTGAAATACGTTATAAAAAACATAAATGTTTCTAATGAAAAATCAGTGAGTATACTGATACATGTAATATTTTGTGTATTGATCAGCTGACCCACTGTAATGATCTTGCCTAGTTATTTTACATTTTGTGTCATACCGTTCGAAACTGTGAACTACTTTATGGTAGACTTGTGCATCGGTCATTTTACATTATTTCTATTCTCTTTCATTAATATATAAAAGCCATGCAGCTCAAAAAGCAATAGTTAAAAACCACTATATGGCAAATCATTCCACAAGTAAGCTTAACAGACATCTTCAGACAGCTAAGTACAGTGTGACATGGAAAATGTTCTTATAATTCAAGGAATAATTGAAAAAATGAAATACACTTAAGGGCAGTGAGAAATAGGATATTGTAAATATTGTTTTGATTTTCCTTGTACTGATTTCTTGGAAGTTACTGGTTTTCTCTGCTTATTATTGAGCTCATTCACTCACATGACAGTCTCAATGGCCAGATATGCTCATTAAAAATGTTAAATTCCTGGAAACATTTATTCTATGAATGTTGAAGGGCCTTGAAATGTTTATAGTTGATTGTTTGTGAGCATAAGTGTTACTAAAAGCTGGATTACTGTTTGTTTTCAAAACTTCAGTTATTCATTCATCTCTGGTGGCTTACCCATTTAAAAAGAGTACACTCGGGACCAACAAGAAATCAGATCTTCTTGTACACCAGCTTTTTTGTGCACACAAACATACATTTTCGTTCTCGGTCATATGAACACAAAATGCAATTACATTGTTTAAAGTGAGCATTTTATGCTTACAGCAATCGCAAGGAAGTAACATCATATTTTAAAATACAACAATTTCACTCTTTTTCGGGGTCAGGCAGGAAAAAAGTCATGTGCACTAGATGGCGCTGTCTGCAATAAATTCCTGCAGAACAATGACCAATGAAATGAACACTAATACTAGTATTATCTGACCGTAAATGAGGAACAGATGAAAAGCAGTGCTTTGAACATATATGGTAATTCTACTACTTCTATTTACCCAAAACACTATATTATTGTTTTTGCTAAAATATGCATGATATCAGCTTGAACTAATGAAATATGACTAACCAGTTTTTGAAAGGATTATATTATAAATCAGCTCAGTATCATAAATTAAAAGAAATTCCTGGAACTCTGATTAAATCCATTTTGGAGAATATTCTCCATGGAATAAAGTCAGAAACCCTGCAGTATAATACATTTGCGATTTAATTAGGAAATTCTTTATACAAACCTTCGTTGAAGATTTAAAAAAAAGTTCAAAAAGATTTTATCAAGTAGTTATGGTTTGAACAGCATTACTACTTTGCATTAGATATCGCTAGGTTTTTCTGAAAAGTATAACACCTTTTATTCAGTTACTTAGAAAGCAATGGGGATTTAAGCACACCTGTGCTTTGTATATAGGGTCCCTAATGTTTGTCTTGTATTTGGGATGATTTATATTAACAAATTAACATGCATAATTACCATGAACAGCATAGTTTTACCGTTACACTGTTATATTTTCCTCCTTAAATACCCATCCAATAGGATATACAGTACAGGGCTGTGGAATAATTTTAATTCTAAAATAATTTTATATAGGAATAGTTTTTAAATAATTATTCAAGCTGTTATATTAGATCTCGTACAATTAAAGCAAATCCTTTTAAAATCCTCTATAAAGAATTTACATGGTTTCAATTAAATAGTACTTACTGTACAGTAGTAGTCATGTAAATTAATTATCCACCACAAAAGAAACAAAGTTCCTCCAAAGCCCTCCAAAACAAACGTGCCCTAATTTCTTTGGCTTTCTCACTTCTCCAAGGCTTTGAACAGTATGTTTTGGATCAAACTTACTCTTCCATTCTCCAAAAGCCTTTATGGTTATGAACAACACCTTGTATGAAGGATTAGGAAACGTCTAAATTAGATCATTTCTGCTTTAAAATGTTCTGCTTAATAATGTGGATGATTACATGCCTTGACAGTTTAAACATTTCGGAACGCATAATTGTAACAGTCAACATCCTTCTAAAGAAACCAGACTGTTTAAGGACCTAAATACTGAACTCGAATGTTTCTACTGATGAAGTCATTCATTTCCTCTTTGCCCTTTTTTAAGGATATCATGATTTTATAATTATATATTGATTTTTAAAATGGGTAGTGAGCTTTAGCCAAAAGGTACAGTAATATCCCCAGGCTGTGGAGGATGCTTTCTTCAGCATTCTTCTGATACTTTAATGAAAGCATTCCTAACTCTAAGAATATTTGCACGTTCTTTGAGTTACCATGTGTTCTTGCTCTCTCTCCTGATGCATGCCATTGCCTGGCTTCTGTCAATCGTGTCAGCCTTTCAACATGATTTATTGTTTTCTTTGATAGGGTCCTCCAGGCCGAGCCGGTCTCCCAGGTGCTGATGGATTACCTGGGCCTCCAGGTACCATGCTGATGTTGCCAGTAAGTTGTTCATAATTTTTCTTCACTGAACCGTCTCATGTGACATTTGAAAAAAACAATCAGTTTCTCGTAATAAAAACTAGTTCAAATAAAGCACAGAGAAAAGGAAGACCTAATTTTTGTTTTAACAGAGGAGTGCACAAAATATGCTTTTTGGAAATCGTGACAGTGTGTTTCATTTTGAAATGCATGGGAACAGAATTTATGTTGAAAAACGACATTTTCAATGGATCCATTATCAGAAAGCCTGGGAAGGGTTGAGATAACCCAGAACATGGCCCAGAAGCATAGGGCACTAGGTGGGACTGAGAGCCCAAGTCTGCCTTCTCTCTGGATGGGACACCAGTCCAGTAAAGGACTGTGGAGAAAAGGACAATTTATAGCCGATAACCAATGAAAACCTAGCCGGTATATCTTTAAGAGGTGTGAGAAAATGGGAAGACCTCTAGAAAGCCCCTGCAAATGTACAAATGACACACGTGGTGCCCCAGTCCAGAATATCACAGGACCCTGTGAGGAAGCAGTGTAACTGCTGTGCTACCATGCTGACCCGATTTGTGACTCATCCTCTTTCAAAGAACTGTAATGGTCTGCTTAGTATAACCTTAACTGTTATTTTTTGTAGTTTTCCATGAACTATCTCCTCAGGCTCAACAAATGTCTTAAAACCGAAGCCTTAAAAGTCCAGTTAAATGTGAAAATTAGAATCAAGATTGATTTAGCCTTTGTCAAAACAAATCGTCATATGAAGACTCAAACATATGTGTTGATGGATCTTTTTCGAAGGGATGTGAAATACTTGAATAGTACACTATGGAAATCAAAGGATTTGTTCTTCTAGATTTATTTGGTTTATTTTGTTAACAGTTCCGGTTTGGTGGGGATGGTGAGAAAGGACCAGTTGTGTCGGCTCAGGAAGCTCAGGCTCAGGCTATTCTTTCCCAGGCCAGGGTAAGTGCTGCGGAACAGTAGGAAATGACTGCCAAATGGCCTTCCACTTTAGACAGCTGTCTTTGAAGTCCTATATTGTGACTCAGCATGCCTATCTGTTTGGACAGATGCTGAAGATAGTTAAAAATACTGCAGGGGTTCAGCCCCCATACTTTTTCAATGGGACAGGTGTGTGACGTTTAGTAGCATAAAGACAGTCAAGAACTTCTGCGCTGAAATATGACTCACTTTATTTCCGATTCTTCTCTCAGGAAATCCTGACACATGCAGAAAAAAATATTTCAGACAGTGGATTTGCTTTTTCATCAAGATGCTTGTTTTGAATTTTAAATGAAAATTGAAGGAACAACACTGTTCTTGTTAAACATACTGTATGTGTTTCACTGACCTTTTGCGTGCATGATGACCTAATGACCTACAATGTCAAGAGCTTTGGTTAGCTTGAAAGTAACCACTGTGTGGTCAGACATTCTTATTAATGCCAGTCTAAAAATATCTGAAGTAGTATCGCTCTGAAGAGATGCATAATTTCACATTTGTTTAAATATAACCCTCTAGCTTGCCATGAGAGGTCCTCCAGGTCCAATGGGTCTCACAGGAAGGTCTGGTCCTGTGGTAAGTTTCCACTGCTTTATTTTTACCACAAAATGGAATAAAACTCAACACTTTTCCTACCCTAAAATACTGCCTCAAACATAATATCTTGCACAGAGAATGGGTTAAATGTCCTCTAAAACATTTCTGCTAAACAATGTAAAATGGATGAATATGTGTTTGTTTACACTATGATTACAAAATATTATATTGCTTTCAAATTTCACAGTTAATACTGTAACACCAAATTTGAAGAAAGAATATCAGGTTATCAGGTAAAATAATGCAGTCCTTGTAATAATGCACATTGTTTTTCTGGTTCGTGTGAGACCCTAGTATTTGCTTCTACAGAGTAACTCTCACCATAAAAAGCTGGCTGCCTCTATAACTTTGCTATCTTCCCATTTATCTCTTTTCATGGTTTCCATTGCCAGCAGACCAATTTACAGTCATTAACTCTCTGGTGGTTTCAAGACAAGTAAACACTTGTCTTTCCATTGAACAGGAAAGGAAGGCACATCTTTGCCTCAGCACAATTTGCTGAAGGCAATCCTGGACTTTTATCGTGTTGGACAGGGATTTCAATGAAAATTAAATGTCAGTGTTTATGAAGTTATTCTGGATTTACCATATTGTCACTTCTCTCTTTTATATTTAATACAAAACACTTTTACACAGCAGACACATCAGTTGCAGGAATATAAAAAAGTCCTGTTTCTAAGAAAAGGAGTAGTAGACATATCAATACTTTACTCTTAATACTATTGTGAACATAATTTCTTACATAATTCATAAGGTACAGTAGGAATGCATTCTCACAGAAAAAGAAACAACCAGCGGTGGAACAGAAACCAAAGGGTAGAAGTGGAAACTAAGGGGATGTCTATTCAAAACCCTGATTCGATTACACTTTTGTACACAAAGGTTTTTTGGCAGCTTGGTAAAGCTATCCAGACATGTATGCAAATAGAAAGGATGAGAACCTTGAATCACCAGCAACCAGCAACCAAACAGGCTTTATGGCCTAAATGCCTTTAACAGTAAAATAACTTAGCAGACACAGGGCACAATCCTGATGGGTCATTTGCACATTCACTCACATTTGCATACTGGAGGTAATTCAGAAACACCAATTAAACTTAACGGGAAGCATGTTTTTGTGCTATGGGAGGAAACCAAATTACCTTCAGAAAACCCACACAGACATGGCAAGAATATGAAAATTCCACACAGAGGATCAAGGATCCAAGAGCTCTGAGGCAGCAACGATAACCACCACACTGCCCTTAAGTCATTATATAATTCATATGTAGGATACATTTATGCTTTCATATCTTAAATAAGTAGGTGTCAGCTGGCAGAGGAACAATTAAGAGGGCAACCATAGTGCCCTGAGCTATAAGTTATATCTGGTTGTGCTAAAAACACAGAGCATGTTATTTTTTCATTGCTTTGTGTGTAACCTGCTAATTAAGAATGCCAGACTACATTATATGAAGAAAGAAGTGATATATCAAAAAGATCATCAGAGTTTCCATTTAAAAAGCAGCATTCGGCATATTTAAAGTAAGATGGCTGGCAACAAGTTTAAAAATCTATAAATCTGAAATCGTATGCTCTTCGGGAACTTCTGATTATATCAGAGTATGAATTGGCTTTATTTATCTTATAATGTGATGCGAATGGCATTGAATAAAATGTGTAAATGAGCCCCTTTACAACCTCACAAAGTCATTAGTCTTTTCTTAATTTCTGAAATAACTTGATCAATTTAAAACAAAGTGGTGCTAAAGAACGAAACATGACTTCAATGATACATTTAGCTCTATACCCTATGAAATGTTTATTTAGAACTTATATTTTTTGGGGTAGTATTTTTGTTTTACAGAAGTGAAATGTGTAATTAGGCTTATTTGTTAGAATGATAAAAATCAAACCTTAATAAGAAAATGGTTGCTTCGTACAGCTGGCACATGCTGTAACTTGCATTGCCACATTCTGTATGTTTGTTGTACACATCTATATTTACTACACAATTAGTAGGTACAAGTCCATTTATAGTTCTTTACAGTTCTTTTAGCAGATGTTAAAAGCTATTCATTTATCATGTTAATGGCATTAATATCTTTACATGCCAGCTTTATTTCACATTTCCATTTTAATTTCTTGACTTTTCTCTTATCTAGGGTCTTCCTGGGTCTCCTGGTCTCAAAGGTGACGGTGGTGATCCTGGCCCTCAGGTAAGCTGGAAAAAAACAGCACAAGATGCTCCCAGGTTGAAACAAACTCCATGTCAAAGGTGGATCAGTCTTGGAACCTCATCAAAAACACTTTTCAGTTTTTCATGTTGTCAATATAGCCAAATCTTGGTGGATGCCTTCATGCGTTCATCGTATATAAACCTCTTACCATAAAAGTAAATTTTGAGGTTTTAAAACTGGTCCTGATTTGTCTGGACTATATGTCAGGGGATTTACTTGCTCAAAGTCACATTCATAAGTGGTAGCTTCAGCAACACAGTACAAATGTACTTCTTCATTCAGTATTCTTGTTCTCTTTTGCTTGATGACTTCATGACTCATCATCAAACAATATTATATACTATAATACTTTCCTAGTTAATACATGCTTATACTCTTTTATACATGAAGGAGAGCTTTAGTGCTTATATTCTTGTAAAGTCTTAAGAGTTCCATTATTGTAACTATGTTTTACCATCTGTAACATCATGGGAGTGAAAAGCTCAATATCTCCTCATTAAAGATTTTTATTTGTAGTCTTCTTAATTCTTTTGGTACCATTCTTGAAAACTATGGTGTATATAAAATAATGACAACCATAGCCACATACTATAAATTGTTTATTAAGGTATTTTATTCAGGCAGGGGATATCTCACTTTAAAGCAACATTTCTGTTCAAACCTGGGTTGTGTCACTGGGATTTCTTAAACACTAACTCCCAACTGGCAAAGCACAGCCAGGATAGGGGCTGGAATTATTTGGCCAGAGTTTTTTCATGTTTGTGGCAAACAGTGACTCTTGTGACTAATGTTGCAATTACACAACATCCAAATATAAAATCAATGTACAATAGAAATGTACAGTAGACTGCTATTGATATGCTCCAGAGTAGTATCGGCTACTTGCTCAGTATGGTCCTGATTCCAATTGAACAGAAATAACCCTGATTTACCCAATAGTGTTCATCTGAGATTCATCACCTATAGTAAGGGCTGATGGCCTTGCCTATGTTTGAACATTAATCATGAGGAATATATTTATCTTCAGTCTGACATCATATTCACCATACACTGTAGTATTTAATGCCTGTTTTGCTGAGCTGAACAAGAAACAAATCTCAAAACTCCTCACAATGTATCTGGTGCTAGCTACAATACAATTAAATATTTCTTGTTAAATGTAAATGGGTGTTGTCCAATATTTTGTTCTCCCCTGTGACCCTCCACATACATTAAGTGACATCATGTGCCACAGCTATGCCAGTAGACAAAGGATATGGAGCTCCCCACATACGTGTTGTTACTGTCTTCTAGAGGAGGACAGACCATACCTTACTTTCACCAGTAATCCCTCTAACCCTGTTGTCAATCAAATGAAAGTTCCACAGTGGATGTCTCTAGTGTCATCAGTTCTCCCCCCTATAGAACAACAGCTGATCATGACTCTCCAAGGCATTGCATTCTTATAGTGCAACTGGATTTAACTTTGAACATATTGGTGGCACAAAATGTGCAATTCAGTGTTATTTAGGCTTTTACATACAGTATACCAAACCAATACTGATATCTTGCAAAATTGGACTCCACCTGGACAATTACTTTATGGCTTCATAACAGAAAACATAATGCATTCACATAAACTCTGAACTGGTGGGTTTTGCAGTATGCCAAGTGGATTGCTTCATTCCTTTTGGATAATTCAATCCAAAGCTTTCACTTTTTACTTTTTAATACAGTGTTTTCTGTCTCATGTAACTAATGCAATCACTAAAAAAGCCTTCTCGCAAACAAGAACGTTTTCAGGCTAGGTTTCAGAGGTTTGGATAATAGCGACCAAAAGCCCTGTTACCTATGAAGTGTAGCCAACCAGTGGGATCACAGTGAATTTACAACATGTATGGTCACTTGTTTTATTAAGCGCCACCTTGGGGCCACCTTGTTGTGAAAGCTGCTATATAAAAATAAATTGAATTAAATTTAGAGTAATGAGCAGTAAACACATAACTTATCATCTACAGTAGATACTGGGGAACCTAACTATGTAGAACCTTAAATGTAAGCAGGAGGTTTTTAACATTTACTCCAATCCTGACGGAAAGCTAGTAAAAAGACTCCAAGACAGGAGTGACATGATCTTGCGTCATCTAGTCAGGATTCCTGCCTTCGAGTTCTAAATGTATTGTAACTTAAATGCATTTTCTTTATAGAAGGGGACCCACTTCATCTACCATTGAAGTGTAGCATCTACCTGGATGACAAGTGGCAGCAATTAATTACCAGCAGGTGATTTATCTATTTGCTTTTTTTAGGGCCCAAGGGGTGTTCAAGGTCCCCCAGGTCCAGTGGGAAAATCTGGCAAGAGGGTAAGTCCAGACGTTTTTGGAAATAAGAGTGCTTTTTACCACGCTGTTGCGCTGATGTATTAAAAAAGTCACTTTAGCATAATTAAACCTGAAAGTAAAAGTAGCATTATTTTCTATATCCACAGTTTCACACAAATGAGATTATTTAATATACATTTTAAAGTTGATAATACCACTGCTATTTGCAAAATATAACTTCTTGATGGTTGTACACTTACTATATAATTGTGTCGCTTTAATCAGTGAAATTGGAAATGTGTTGATATTTTGCATAGATGCCAAAAGTGTCATGCCATTTTGTACCATACGTACATGAATAGGTTTGTTTAAGGGCGTAAAGTTGGCCAAATACAGCTTAAAGTTCTAAGTTAATGTATTAATTTGATGTACGAAATCGTTTTTTAAGGGCCGGGCGGGTGCTGATGGAGCCAGAGGAATGCCAGGTGAATCAGGGTCCAAGGTGCGTCATATTGGTTGTTTTATTTCCCTTTTTAGAAGTATGAGTTACAATTGTTAATTATAGCAAATTTACCATAACCCACACTATGATAGGCAGAATGGGGGTTAATAGGTGGGCAATACGTTATTGTGACTGTATTGTAGGTGTCTAAAAATACACAATGATTTCCAACTTTTAACAACTTTAACTCAGTAAGAAATCAAGAGCTATAAAACCCTCAGACAGCATTTGCATTTTATTAAAAACATAAATGAAAAGCAAAACTTTTCTTTGTTCTAAACATATTGAAGAAGTTTAAATGAAATGCAGCTTAAAAGAGTATTCACACTTCATAGCATAATATTTACTTTTTTACAGGGAGACAGAGGTTTTGATGGACTTCCAGGTCTGCCTGGAGAGAAGGGTCATAGAGTAAGTGTTGATGAATAATTTCAGCATTCATGTGATTTAAGGTTTACCATTATTATGTGCTGCCTTCGTGTCCAGGAATCACTGAGAAAAGCTTTGTTGTCAAAGAAAATATTGTATTTATTGTTTATTGTTAGCTTTTGTTCTTATGAAATGATGCAAATCCTCAAATTAATGTGACGATCCATTCTTCTAGTAGAGTAAGTTAATTTTCTAATTATTGTATGTAAGTATGACCAGCACAAAATATGGATTATTTACTGGATAAAGGTGCTGTGTTCTTGGTTTCTTTTGATGATTTGTAGGTGGTTAAATGATTTAAGGAAGTTTACAAAACAATTGTGTATGTTATAGTACATTACATGAATTTTTGCCCATCATATTGACTTATTTATCTTACATTTGGGATGAATTTAGCTTGGAAAATGGATTTCAGGTATACATTTTATTTTTTAAAAGCAGCTTAATCATACTCTCACATAAATTAAAAAGTGCAACTTTCAGTCAAATCAATACTTGACTTGATTGAGTTAGAACAAAAAGAGCAGAATGGACTAAAATCCTTTTAAAGTAAAATATGCATATATTTTAAATCCATTAATGTTTAAATATAGGTCCTTTTAGAACTTGCAGTCTGTTGGAAAGGATAAGTGTATCACTGTAACATTCTCTTTGGATGACAGCACTCTTTCTATTTGAACAGCAAGGATGAAATAACCAAAACTATTTTGTGGACTAAATAAATTTACAGTGCTGAAAAACTCTCATGTGTATTCTTACATGAGCTCTACATTCCAAATTGGGACTTGGAGAACAAAATGACTTCTGTTTTACTGGTTAAGGAGTATAAAGTTGCTTTCAGTAATACAATTTAGCCTTGACTATCCATATTAGCTTGAGAAAACAAAATGAGGAAAACAGATGATCTTATAGATAACTGAAAATATTTCAGTATTTCATCATATACTTTTGTGATAACATATAATGATAAGCATTATAAAGGCAGCACATAACTATCTGAACCAATTTCTACTTCTCAGAACAGCTAAGCAGCCTTGAAAATAAGTATTTTCATACAAACTGCATGACAAATTTAGATAATAGTCTTCTACGACGAGGGATCAAAGGGAACAATGATTTCCATGCTATATTCCAAGCCAAGACTGAAGAAAAGAAAAGAAACTTGGATGTATTGAAATTGTTTGGTATTTATATTAGAAAGCCAGGGTGTAGCTGAGCTTTGTCATGAAGTAAAGTTGAAAACCTTTAAAAGCACAATACATCCAAAGTTGACAATAGTAACTAATTGTACGTTGTACACAGCAAAAAAAATGTACTTTGCTTACAAATGATCTGTATGTCAAATTCTAAATTTACGTCTTCCTGAAATACTAAGGCTTAAAGATGGATTAAGCCTTAAACCATTTGACCCACCCAAAAATTGCTAATTACAAACCCAGGCTTTCATGACTGCTTTCCACTGGATAGAAAAATGAGCCCTCTGGAAACCAAAAGCTGCCATCAAGCACAAGGTTTATAATTTTTGAATAGATGGGAAGGTTGATTTTTTTTTAAAATTCAAATTTAATGCATTAAAAATATCAATTAAACAGAAGCACGCATGGTGTCTAATTCTTTTCCTGTGACACAATAGTTGCTGCAAACTAACAAGTAGCCTACTGCAGTTCTGCCATGTTTTTTATCATCACAGAACCAATGATGGAAGTTTTGAAAACAAATATTTGTTACGAATACATGTACTGTATTACTCTATAGTTTTGTCGTCTATAGGTTTTTGGTGTCCATATTGACAGCATTTCAGCAGGACAGTGTTTTTGTGAAAATAGCTACAGTGCATAGAAACACAATCATTAATAGCTTCCAGAGCTGAACTGGATAGATATTAGTGAGGAATCCTCAACTTAAATCACAGACTGGACCTACAGGCAGCCCAGCTGGATGGCTGTAATGCTTGACTGCTTCTGTTCTGCATTTCCTGTACAAAACTGTATAATAGGTTTCACAGTGCTATGTCTATGACAGTTTTATCTTCTTTTCTTCTGGTCAGTGCAGGGTTACATTGGGGAAGGATTTGATGAATAAGAACATAAAAAAGGCTTTCAAAGGAAAGAAGGACTTTCTGCCCATCTAGCCTGTTTGGTAGTTAATAGCTAATTGATTCAAGGATCTCATCCAGCCATTACTTGAAAAAAGCCAGGGTGGCAGCTTAAACAACATAGATGAGTAGCCTATTCCATACTCCCAGAGCCCATTGAGTAAAGAAGAGCTCGGTTTTTAGTGCCCGTCCAAAAAATGTCATATTCAAAAGGAAGTCCAGAGTTTTACAATTTAAAAGGTATGATGCACCAGAGTGTGTGGTGGCACTTATTTGTTTTGCCTTTTGGAGGTGGGGGATGTATGGAATTTACTGCAAATATACAACCTCACAGGGCTTTTTTAAAAATGTGTACGATATTTTAAACAAAGATTCAAAGTGTCACTTGAAGAACCTGGGAAATGTGATTCTTAAAAACAAAAAGGTACAATTTTTCATGTTATAAAAAATATAATGAGAATCTAAAGCTGGAATTTATATATATATTTTGCCTTTAGTTTGATAAAGCCTTAAAAAGGCATGTCATATGAGGATGTCGGAAGTAAATCATAAAAATATTAGTATATCATAGTTTATGTTAGAATATTTGAAATATCTTAAGCACAGAAAAGTGCCTAAAAGTTATTTCAAATGCTAAGCAAACAAGTTAACACTGAAATGTGCATTAATAAACTATTTTAATGTGTAAATATTGGTTGATACACTTTAAATAAACATTAGCAGAGGTAAACTCTTACAAATGTATTCAATGTTAGAGGTTTAGAAATAATTTAGAAACAGAATTTGCAATCCTTAGTCAAATTATTACTGAAAGTCTCCATTCTTACAGGCTTGAATCAAGAATATTTTAAAAATTCCGTTTTTGTTTTGACTTCTACTTACTACTTAAGAAATATGAACCATTTCTTTATCAGTCGTGTGTTCTAAATATATCCTTGATGAGATATTAAGATGTTTTGGGATTTCCCTACAATTGGCTCAGTACAGCTGGGAGACACATTAGAATTACTCATTTGGGCCTCTTTTGATTTAAAGTGAAACAGTTTTCCAAGCTACTGCAGGATTGCAATGACATCAGTAGGGGACACACTTCTCCTCTAGTTTGGTCTGAATTTGACATTATTGCAGACACTGTAGCCCATCAAAAGATGAGTGGGTGGGTGAGAGGAGCCTGTCTGCACTTCCAAATTCTCCTCTTGTGGGTACATGGTTTATAGTTGTGAGCCAACACATAAAGAGACATTTGGCAATTTTACATTGGATGGGTATATTATGTATAAATAACTGGCTATTTAAAAATGGAAAATGAAATGGAAAAGATTCATATTTCTACATTTGACTATTTTCAAAAGTGAAAGTGGTAATCTCTGCCTAACTTTGGAGGGCTCATACTGCTTGGAACCCAGGTCTTCAAGACATTAGATCACAAGAAAGGTATTTTGGTCACTTCAAAGTTCTTAATCCTGGGCTTTTCAAATTACAGGACAAGGGTGTACAGAGCAGGGATATAGACTTTCAAAAGGACTGCTAGAAATAGCTGTGTGAGTTTAAACAATACTGTGCGTCTAATCTGGTAAACATCATAATAACACATCTTCCTTTGTGCGTTACAGGGAGAAACAGGTCCACCTGGCCCTCCTGGTTCTCCTGGTGAAGATGGAGAAAGAGTGAGCCAGTCTGCTCTCTAATTTGCTCAGAATTATTGATGCCAACTTCTCTGTGTGTTAGACAGCTAACAATTTCCTTTTGGTCTGCAGGGTGACGATGGAGAGATTGGACCAAGGGGTCTTGCAGGAGAGAGTGTAAGGATTTTCATCTTCTTTAAAAAAGGTCACTTTTGTACTTGGTGTCTAGCTACTAAACAGGCACATGTTTATTTTGTCTGGAAGACAGTTCAAGCTTAAAATGTTGATCCTTTTATTTATGCTGCTATTCTACTGTCTGAAACTAATTCCATGCCCAAGGCAGCTGGCTGTTTTAGCATTTAATAGCTGTGGCAGAGAAAGTACTTTTAACATTTGACCTTACCTGGTGATACAGGAATCTGTTTTTTTCTAAGGGATGCATATGACAATCTCAGTTCTGAATTGTATTCAAGATGAAAAACAACTTTTACCGACAATTTCACACTTTTAAAAATTAGTGTGAACCCTAGTATATCATTGCTACTGACAATCTATGATTAAAGTTTTAAGGAAATCCTTTAAAACTCTTTGAAGAATATCATATGCCCTCATACCCTAGTTGTTAAGTCATTGTGATTGCCTATAATGAAATTAGTATCTAGATGGATACCATTTTCTTAGCTTGTTTCACAAATTCTTTATTCTTTTCTATGCTTATTTTGTAATATAAAAGGGGTTTGAGGGAGTATTTTTAATATGTCTTTAGTATTTTTTCTGCACTAAATAAACAGTATTTAGTATGGTCACTTTATTATAAATGTTATAGAGAGGATTTAAAATATGGTACAATGGATAATAAATAATTTATTACCTTTTTGTTACATGTATATTAAATAAGCTTCATCATTTGTTAAAAGAGAGTCAATATTGTGAATCAGAATTATTAAAAAAGGTAACTAAAAGAAAACACATCAATGTAAGTTTCAAACTACAGAATAGAAATACCTGAGGTATTTTAGGTGAGAGTTAATTAATTCTGATGCAGTGCACTTGCCTGTATAAAACCACAAGATGGCAGAGTAGCTTGATCAAAATGTGATTCCCTAACGCTAACCTAATCCCTCCATCATTCTTTCATTATCTCTACAGCAGTCAAAAGCCATAGTCATTTCAGATTTTAATTTATACAGAATTATAGAAATCTTACACAATTATACAAAAAATAAATATTATATGTGCTATAGGATTTTAATTCTGCACATCAATCAGGTGGTCAACAAGCACAAAATGTATTAACAAAATCAGTAGAATTTTTATATGTGAGCAGCTGCTGTTATTATTGTTAATGGTAGGTGTGCATTATGTACACAGTAACCAGTAAACTTACAGAAATGTGATGAGAAAAAAATATTTAATATGAAGTACATAATGTACACAACATGTAGTAAGTAAAGTTGATAATACAGCACAGTCCATTTAAGTAAAATCAGTGCATTTTAGGTAAATCAAGTACAAAAAATAAGGATGTTGGACTGATATCAGCACAGCAAATTTAAGCTCTGCAGTGTATTTAGACAGATACAAATTATTTTGGAGAAGCTGATTGCAAAAATTAAATGATGCCCAGAGCAATTACAGCATAAAATAAACATAGTCACTAAGGTATGAAATGGAAATCAGGAGGGTTTTTGCAGCAGTGATACAGTACAACTCTGTTTAAGGCTCTGAGGCAGTACATCATACGTCTGACAGTTTGGCAGTCTGCACAATAACATTTTGATTGCTAGCTTATTGTTTTACAGTATCAGACAGTCTGGATCACTTTTGTCTTTTATCGCTGCCTGTTGCAGACGATAGACTGAGATTTTGTATCATAAAAATGAAACACTTCACAATTCACTATTTGTGCAGAGGTCTGACTTGACTTCACCTGTTTTTGTATGTTTTCACCTAGGGTCCAAGAGGATTGCTCGGACCACGAGGGCCACCTGGTCCCCCTGGGCAGCCTGTATGTTGATTACTCATTTTCTTTTCACACTGTATGCATTCCAGAATCCAAATTTCCTAAAACCTTACTTTTAAAATAGACTATACTTATTAAATGAGTTTTTCCACAGGGTGTTGCAGGCGTGGATGGCCCTTCAGGTCCAAAAGGAAACATGGTATGGAAAGACTTTTTGTGATTCTTTAATTTACATCATAACTTTACAGTTTTACCTGTAAAACCCAACACAATGATATTTTAAAAAAAGATGCACATTTTCAAATGCCTGAGCTTGCATCGGTAAGACCTGGTTTTCAGTTTTCTTTATTAAACATCATACTTTACTGATATGTAGCCTCCAGAGGTTAAAGACGCATGAAGACATTTGTCTTCTCCTGACTTATAAAGGTCTGTACAGCTCAGAACACAATGAAGTGAAACTGATGCTCTTCCCTGTGGCCCATTTTAACATGTCACAAACACAATGCAGAATGACTATCATCAACTAGCCTTTGCAAGCAGATTTAATAGCTGAGTCTAGACTGGCAAAGAGCTCCACTGTTTTTCCCTAAGTAGTGGGAATCATACAGAGTTGGAAAAACAGTTTGCCAAGTCACTTTTATGTGACTCATATTAAATATTTTACCTGTTGGATGCAGTTGGTTAACATGTATCATATATTCCTGGCATATTCACAAATGTTATGTTTTTTCAGGTTGCTGTTTTGTGTTAAGAATAATGCTTAGAACATTAAAAATCAGCTGCTAAATTCTACATTAAAATTTGATTTGTAGCTAAAATCATTCTTAAAATTTACAAGTAACTTGTTGCATTCTTATACTTCACTGCCATATTCTTGATTGGGTATATGCCAAATAGGTAAAAGAGCAAAGTGCTATTGTATGATAGTGTTTTGACACATTACAGATGTACTTATTTTTTAATGCATTACTCAGAAGTAATAATTCATGATCATTTAAAAGAATAATTTGTATACATTCATAAGAAGGAAATATGAGAAAGAAATTGGTTGTTTCCTTTTTCAGATCTCTTGTCTTAAAATATTATTTTATAATACACGTTTATATTATATTCTTCCTAATCTCTGTATAAATCTATTCAAATAACTGTATTTACTTAACAAGTTTTACTATTGCAGAAAAAAACAGGCCTTTTTTATTTGTTGCTGAATATATATTGATATGATATTTTTTATTTAAACAGAAATAGGCGTTTGCCTCTATGCAATACCAGAAAGACCCATCCAAACCATATGGAAGAGAAATGGTTTCACGTTTTTAAAAATAATTCTGTCTTTATTTAGGGACCTCAAGGTGAGCCGGGGCCTCCCGGACAGCAGGGCATCACAGGCCCACAAGTAAGTGTTATAAAAAAAGTTTCTGTCTAAGTAGAAGAGTTTTTTGGAGGGGGGGCTTGCACACCTGTAAGTAGGAACCTTGATCATTTCTCTGATTCCTCCTCACCAGGGAATACAGTGTAATTTCCTTGAATGCTGTGAGTTTCTTGTCATGAAGGAAGAAACTGAAAGCATTGCATTCATGTGGCTGGAATTCTAATCGAGCCACACCTGCTGTGGCTGTGAGCAGGATCAGGTTACTGTCTGCATGCCAGTGTAGAGGCCTTTCTGCAAAAAGAAAAAAAAAACAGCTTTAAATCTGAGAATTTATTTTATGAACGTTTGACACCATTAAATGATGTTACCTTTTATTACTGCCATTTTACTGTGTACAGTGCCTTTCTTCAGTGTTTTTGCACGATAGTAGCAAAACATAACATTCTGTTCTCTTTTGTCATATAGGGTCTTCCTGGTCCTCAAGGCCCTATTGGACCACCTGGTGAAAAAGTAAGATCTCATGAATCATAGAATTTTCTCTTACTTTAAATGATAAGCAGCGGAACGTTGTATAGAGAATTTATAACAAGGCTCTTCAGTTTTTAAGACTTAAATTGTTGCTACAGTAGGTGATCACATACATATCTTGGCTGTGGTGAACTAGCTAGTGTTACAGGAAGACATCCCAGGGGTGGCAGAATACTCAGAATCAGACATACTGTACAAAGTTAAATGGGACACATCATAAAAAGCAAGCATAATAAGAATATATTGCTTATCTGAGCTACTATATGTCTTATCGTGTTATGCCTCAAAACAAATCATAATTCCAGCACACTATTTGTACTATTTGTATTCCCCTGGGTGTCAATGCTAAAGACAGTGTTGGAAAAGTACTCAGCTGTTGTTGTGACATTTAACCTTTGATATGTGATCTCTCTGATCAGGGACCTCAAGGCAGATCAGGTCTTCCTGGCTTGCCTGGCTCTGATGGACCTCCAGTAAGTCTTTTTGCAGCCTTCATTTCATATTTCTCCCCTTTTCGGTAATCGAATAATGTACATTGTGAGCAATTCAAGCATATATATTTTTGAAGTTATCATTTTCTGCTCACCCTTGCCAAGTTTGTTACAGTCTTAAAGAAAAGATTTCAGAAATGTTACAGGCCTGCAGCCTTTTTCTTTATTAGCATTGAATCAGTGGCACTCCATCAAATCAGCCACAAGATGGCAAAAGAAGGATGAGCTTTAAAATCAAAATAAGGTTATAAGACCACAAAGCTATAGGTAAGCTAAAAATTATAGACACGTCTTTTTGAAACAGGTTAAAAACTCTTCGTTCATCATTGGTGTTCAATGATTGTCAGCCCTCTTTTATGCCTTGCTTCTAGAGTATTAGAAAGTACTTTGTGCTCGCATGGAGGCTCAGATTTTTGGAACAGCTTTTAATCTGAACCATGAGAAAAAAGAGTCAGGTGGATGGGTGTTTTACAGTAGGAGAGTCTTTAGCAAAATCTCTGCAGCAGGATCACTGTCTTGGAAATGTACGTCATTTATCAGTGAAGATGACCATGTATTGCTCTGAGTGGTACATAAAATGATTTAAAAGCATCTCTGTCTGTCGCAATTTTTCTTATGCCATTGTTTTACTCCTGTCATGCAGTTTTGGAGTTGCCCTATATACTGAACAAAGTAATTATCTGACATCAGCCAAAAAGATATTTCCAGAGATTTTTCACAGTGGAGAGGGAAGTCTGTGTGCCTGCATTCCTGATGTGATCATTAGCACAGCTCTGACTCTAATTCTCCATCACTCCAGTGTCCTTTTGAAAAGCTGCCGCAGTTCAGTAGTTACAGAGATATCTGACTTAATAAACTCCTAGCAATCACACCTAAAATAAATACATGCAATAGGTCTTGTCACAATAACTCTTCTTTTTGTCATATACTTTGGTGCCAAGCAGGTTATTATAAATAAATTGGTATTTTTGTTTAAAATGAGAAAAAAATATTATTTTTTTGCACATACTACTTCCACATTTAATTCCACACTAAATTAACATTTACATTACAATCATTGCCTCATAGGGCCACCCAGGTAAAGAAGGACCACCAGGTGAAAAAGGTACCCAGGTAAGTTAAATATTTAATTTAAATCTTTGTGAAATTGTAAAAATGAACATAAAGAAGACTACTGCTAATAATAAAATACAGGAATATACAGTATGCCTGTGTATATAGCCAGCCATGAAGGAGTTATAAAAGCTCCATATGTAATTTTGGAATTCTTGGGTTTGGGTGTTTAAATAATGTTTTTAGTTCTCCATTTCCAGACTGAGATTCTTGCTCTCTCACATCTTGAGATGTGAGAAAGGCCTGTAGGTGTATTATATACTGAAAGAAACAGAACAGTTTTCTGCCTTTCACAAATGTGTTTCAAATCCAGCAACTTGTTTAACTTCATAACTATTTAAGATGATAAACAACCTTAGCAGACTTGGTGGTTTTTATTAAGAGGTAGCACAACATTATTACACAAAACAACAGATGGTAGTATTAATACGAAAGCAATCCCATTGCATTATAGACACTTATAACTATAATTCAATGAGTATTCCTCACACTCATATTTGGATTGTTTCTATGTATCGATAAAACCTATATATCCTTGTATAATGAGTGAAAATGATATGTTCTTGATCGTTTTCTGAATTCAAATAATCAATTTGTAAAATCAATTTGCATTCAATTGCCAGAAAAATTGAAATGCACTTTATTTGTTATTTAATGGGCATTTTATGCTAAGGATGATTTCTTGACTATCATGAATCACAAAGGTATTCAACCCTTTTGCTGTCATTTGTTGAAATGGATCATTAAAAAGAAATAGAACTAAAAGAGCTGATAGCAGCCTAGATATTGGAGAAAATAAGTAAGATTCACTACTGGGGCAGACTCGTAGTGTGATTACTAAAGAGTCATTTTTTTGTATTTGTCTTATTCTGTTTTTCCCATGCTTAATCAATTAATTCTATTTCCAGGGACCGACTGGCCCTCAAGGCCCCATTGGCTATCCTGGCCCTCGTGGTGTAAAGGTAATTCATAAACATTATTTTCTTTACATGTTAAACTTCTATTATTTCTGAATAACTCTTTCATCTTTTCTTTAATAGGGGGCTGATGGTGTACGTGGACTTAAGGGTGGCAAAGGTGAAAAGGTAAAGATATTTATCTTCAGCTACATTGTAAATACATATATGTCATCAGTAAAAGCTGAGAAAGATTTGATTATATGTACAGTATGTAAATCATATATTTACAGTAAGCTGTATGTTTAGATGTTTAGATTTAATTACCCTAATTCAAGAGGCTACAGAAATATGGTGAATCTTCCAGCCTTTATATGCTTTGTTGAATTCAGAAAGTAATGTTTTTTGTTGCTTGTGTTACACTATTGTAACCAGATATTATAGAAACCTTAAGATAGCCCACCAAAAGCTCAGCAGATCTATCTTCTTAATACTCCAGCACTGTGGAGCTTTATAGATCAATGAAGTCAGTGCACTCACGGAGTGAGTCTTACCAGATAATTTAAGATGTGTGTGGAAGACATTTGTTAGACTGATATAGAATTGGTCCTACACAACAGTGAGGACTAGCTGTGATATTTGAGGAGAGGTCTAAAAGCATTCAAGAATCTGAAAGAATGTCAGAGGGAAAAACATGAACATTTCTACTTGAAATGCTGGGCCTGTTTTGGCTAGTTAAGTTGGGACTTCCTAATACATTCTGAAATTTGTTGTACCTGGTTGTTAATTTAATTAGAATTCGAACATTGGAACATAATTTGATTAAAAAATAAAAACTCAGCTTGTTATATAAATATGTAAGTAAAATAAGACTAGATAAGCCTTCTTGCAGGTATCCTATTGATATGATGGATGCTTATTTCTGTCTATTTTGCTTGAGAAAGTATGTTCGTCACATTAATCTGAACTGTGCACTAGTGGTGCATCAAAGGGATTAGTCAGTAGCTTAATTTTAAGCTCTCTAATGTTCACACTGAATAAATAAACAGTGATTAAGAACATCATTAATTGCCCATTTATCTTGTTTGGTCATCAGAAGACTGGTGATGTTTAAACTTTAGTATGATATTATTGAAATTGAAATTGTGGAATAGATACTGTATCTGTTGTAGAGTAGTGTTATTGCCTTCTTGATAAGATTTATATTCATATTTAAATATACGTGCTTGTGCATTCAGATAAATAAAAGTATTCTATGAACAGAACTTATAATCCTGTACCTAATAGATCAATTCATTTTGTATATACCACCTTATACAACATTGAAAAACCAGCATTATTCTGGCTGTAAATCATAGAGGTTACAGAAACAGAATGCATTAAAATGATTAACATTCCTAACTTTGATAGCACGCTTTGAAACTTAAATGAGATCTCAAAATTCTCAAGACTTTAAGACATTTGCTACAGTATACTGTATATAACTGTAAAATATATTAAACTGCTGCTTTAATACTTGAAATAAAGTATTTTGAAATGTTTTTTACTAATGCTGAATTACTTTGGTCGTTCAATGGTTCTTGCTATGTTAAAACGTGCTTCCTTTTTAAGTTTTTTTTTTAAGGTAATCGGTTTGGCCAATGTCTAAAACACAATGCATTTTTCTTTTAAATTATATGTCATAGATTTATAGAAATAATAATTTTGCTTTAGAACTAATTAAGACTAATTTAGAATTTAGGACTAATTGCTTTTTCTCTCACCAGGCTTTAGCAATAATCAAAATAATATGTACTTCATGTAATTGTACTATACATTTTCTTACACTGAATTAAACATCTTAAATCAGGAGTTGCAAACTGTTTGATTTTATTGCTGACAATGTGGAATTGTTCATTGGTTGCCTTTTCAATCAAACCAATTTGAGAGAAATTTATGCCTTTGCAAAATTGAATAGAACTGGATTCCTCCCTGTTTTTTGGTAAACAAATGTCTTTCTTTTCGTAACATCATGTGATTTACCGAATAATGCATTTCACAACTGTAGGCAATGTGGTGATGATATATTGTTATACATGTAATTCTTGGCATCTTGTGATAAGATTGTAATTCCACTATTAGGTACAAATAGATTAACCTGTAGTTTATATAGTTTGCACATTTCCCTTTATTACATAAAGTGTTTTTAAGAGTTTTGATCTATTTAATATAAGAGCAAGAGTCTATTGATCATTTTCCCAACAGCTCCATTGGTTTAATTTATTATGTTTAACGTCTTATTTCAGGGTGAAGATGGGTTCCCTGGTTTCAAAGGAGATATGGGTCTCAAAGGAGACAGGGTAAGTGTTATGTTATGAGTAGCACCAAGAAAATTGCTGTATATTACAGATGCTATGCATGTGTGTACTGTGCCAATCTACCGGAGTTCAGTGAAGTGCCTTCCTGATTTTACTTCTTCCAAAATGATTTTTTTTACTTATTACTTACAAACATACAGTCCCATATGTTTTACCTTACTTTGATTTGGAATATTAATGTGAATTCTGGACATCAGAACGAATAATATTGACATATTCGGTCACTACGAGTCAAACCTTTAAAATCTAGGTTTTGCAGTGATATCTTTATCTACAAAATTGGGGGCAAAAGAGCATTCAGAGATGTTGAATCTGTAGGTTTTATTACAGGATGAAATGCATCTATGTTATTCTTCATGATATGGGACCTGGCATTAATAGTGATGGTACTCTTAATTTCTAGGGTGAAGTTGGATCATTGGGACCCAGAGGTGAAGATGGCCCTGAAGGTCCAAAAGGCCGATCTGGTCCTAATGGAGAGTCTGGTCCTAACGGTCCTGCAGGGGAGAAGGTCAGTATGAACCCTTTAATTGTCCATTTTCCTGCATCTCTTTATATTCAACAAAAGTGCAGCCAGGAGCATATAAAGATTATCACACTGCATCAGCAAGCCTGTTGTTCTCATCTGGATGTGTTTTACGATGTTGCCTACTTGGCCAACTGCCCTGAAGAGTTCTGATATCCTCCAATATCACTGTTGTTAAGCGGTATGAAGAAGAAGTGATAGGACAGCCAGCAAGCTGCGCAAGACACTGCCTCTTTTAAATAATTGTACAAAAATGTATATGCTTTTGTCATATATTAAAATCAATTTTCTTTAGGGGAAGCTTGGAGTTCCAGGGTTGCCCGGTTACCCAGGAAGACAAGGTCCTAAGGTATGTGACAAAGCAAGCAGGTGGTATTTTTGTAATGAAAGTAATATCATACATTAGCCCACGTTTGGCATTAACATTACAAGACATCTTTCTGAAATGAATTATTAATTTCATTGTGATACATGGCGACTATTAAAAATCTTAGGGCAGCATGAATTGAGAAAGGGTTGTTGTCTTTTTATTCATGCAGATCATGCCACTACGGGGAACTTGTTAGATGCAAAAAGGTCTTGTCTGATTGTAAAAGTGCAAGCTGAATGAGATAACCTTTGATCTAAAAGGCCTATGGAGATCAGCAAAATCAAGAGACTAGAAATGACAGAAAGGAAATGGTTAATTAAGAATCTAAATATGTTTGGATATCACAAGTAAATGATGCTATTCTTTTATTTAACTAGATACAGTATGTTGGGTGAGATTAAATTATCATTCATAATAATGACTTGGCTAAGAGGTTTGCACCAATGTTGCACAGAAAATAAATCAGTGAAAGAAAGATGATCAATTAAAAGTAAATAGCATAACATGACATGACGTCCTAGGATGTAGCAATGTTAACAAGTACAAGTGTCAGGCAGAAAAGATTTAATTATAAAAACTGAAAACAGCCTCAAATATGAATTTGAATAGTTTCAGCTTACTGTGCTGAATGTTCCAGTCATTAGCAGCAGATAATTCAAATTACTTGCACTCAAAGTCCAGCGTTGCTCTGGGGAGGTTCCGTTTGATAAACTTAAATTGTAGGAAGGAACTGCAATAAATTATTATTAAGAAAGGACCATGTTTTCCCCTTTGAAGATATGTAAATTATTTTAAGCCAATCGAGAATTTATTTAGTATATAGAGAGGGCCCATCAATCAAAAAATAAAAATGACAGTGGTGAGTATAATGGGGATCACCAGTAATAAATCCTATGGCATAATAGTTTATGATATCAGGTTTCTCAAGAGCAGCCACAGAGGCAGTTTTATAAACAAAATCATAATTGTCAAAGATGGTGAGGACAGACAGACCTTATGAAAAAAGTCATACCTAGAGAAACATTTAAATAAATGCTGTGATAAAGGAATCAAAATATGGACTTGAGCTTGAAACTGACTAAAATGAGTTTTGAAAGCTAATGCATTATACGGCTTTATGCCTACATATTTATAAAAAGTAAATTGCTCTATTTTTGTTTTTCTTAAAGAAAAAAGTTTGCATTCATAATTTAGGGAGCAGTTAGAATGATTATGAATAAATATCGTACAATGTTATAAGATTTTTACAAAATGCTGGCTGAATTGTATTGAAACAAAATTGCTGGTTAGTCATTACATGGAGGTATGTACTGTAGTAGCCTTTGCTATTGCCTGAGCAATATTATTAATAGAGATGGAAAAAGAATACATCCAATGGCAGAACCTATTGTGAATCTTTTAATATCAGAGGCTTTAAAACAAATCTGCGAGATTGTACACAATGTATACAACTTTGGAGGGAATTCATAAACCATGCAAGGGTTCCAATAAGACTAACACAAGGCAACGTTTTCAGAAGGATTGAGTGATTCACAGTATTAAAAGCCTTAAATATAAATATATAAATCTGTAAATACTACTGTTATTTAAATATTAAGTGGATATCTATGTGTGTGATTTTTGTTACAAAAGCAGAGGTGTTACATAACGTGAAAGACACTTTCAATGCCATTTTACCCAATAACATACCCTCTATTGTCAGGAATAGAGGTCAACTAAGTAGATTACATGGGTTCTTTGTTTCTCTTATTTATAAGACTTGATTGCGAGCTAACACATAAACAACTGTTTGCAAATTATGTACAAAGATGTGAGTCCCAGAAAGAATGCAGATCTTCTGCATTTCAAAGCTACCCTCACTCGTTCCCTCAAAGACTTTTTGTAAATGACTACAGAATAATAGAGACACATTAGCTTAGGGAGGTAGCTCTGGCTTCTAAATAACAAAAAGGACATCCACTGCTATTGCAAAATCAGTGCCAGACTGTGAGAATAATTTCTCTACACAGGTAATGCATCCCAGGGGTACTAGCACTGCCCTTAAGGAACCCTACTTATTATGCGTACTTTTACTCAAAGCCTTCTTCTTCAGAAGAAGAGCCATATGTTTGCCCCCTTGCATCTTCTTCTGCATTCTAAACCCTTGTTTTTAATTGTGCTAATTTAGTTACCTTTTTCTCCTTGATACCTTTTTATTTTCATTTGCTACAAATCTTACTACAAAATGCTTTGAGAAGTTACTTTTAAAGGTGCTATATAAATGAATGTCTTCTTCTTAGTTTATTGTTTCTTAATCTTGTCTGGTCCTCATCCACAAAGGTCTCTATCTAATTCGGTGACATATTTATGCATTCAAGAGAGTAGTCAAGATTAGGAATTTGACATCTTTCTAAACTTCTGTTTAAAAACACCTTTAATTTCATTGACAATTTTCAAAAGCGCTATAATGAATCCATGCCAAAAATGAAAACTAGTTGTTGTCTAAAAAGTGCTTGGTAACATTTTTTCCATTATCCTAGAAAGGCAAAATGTGCTTAGGTCTAAATCAATTAGCATCTGACTTATCACCCCCTTTGAAACAAAGAACAGAAACAGAGAGAGTCCACTGGGATTTTAGCAGTTGGAAAAGAGATTAAATAAGTGGATCAAGTTTAGGCAGTCATTAAGGTTTATAAAAATATGGTCCAATACCTTAATGACCAGCAGATGTATGACTGTCAGTTTTAAAGTTTAGTTGGTGTATACTATTGAGTAACTGTCTGTTTTATAAAAATCTAGGTCTTGGTTGCATGAAGCTCAACTGAATCAGCATCGTTATTCAGTACAGTATCAATCAATCATACACACAACCAGAATTAATGCTTATTTTGGAACATCTTATAACTTGTGTGTATTTGTTTCTAATTTGTTTGAAGGAAAGCTAATCAGTGGGATTCTTAGAAACCCTAGCCATTTACCAAGCTGTATTATTATAATGAATTCATCATGGCAGCATGGTACCAGATCAAGAGCTGTTGTGTTTTTTCAATCTAAACATAATAATTGGAGTATGCTTGAAACAATCTTTAAAAAAAGGTTTTGGCAACTTCAACTGATCGGAGGAAAGAAATGCTGCTACATTTTATTGAAGTCAGGTCATGTAGAATCCTTGATAATTCTTAAAGCATCTTTTACATAAAATCATGAAATGAACATTCTTTTTCAAGATGCTTCTAAGGCCTCCGGCATTAGAGCCTCCCGAGATCTCATGTGACCCTTAACCCAACCGAGTGAATATGATCACTAAGCACTGATCACTAAGAACCTTATAAAACCGTATAATGAACATTCTTTTTCAAGGTGCTTCTTAGACCCCTGACATTAGAGCCTCCTGAGATCTCATGTGACCCTTAACCCAACCGAGTGAATATGATCACTAAGCACTGATCACTAAGACATTATAAAACACACTTGACTCATGCTTGTCAGGAGTGTTTGTGAGTATGATGTCAGGCATGGTTGTCATTCTATATTTGGTAGCATGGAGTCAATTTGACTAGGGTTGGTTCTGTTAATCTGGAAACAACATTTAATAATTAACAATGAATAATCTTGAAACAACATTAAATAAAGTGACAATTTGAATTAGTAATAAATTCATTAAATAAAGTATGATTTCTAAAAATATTTAAAATGTAAATTAAAAAGGTTAAAACAGTGCCATAAAGTAAAGTAATCTGCAGTTAAACAAAGCATTAATTTTTAATCGATATTCTAAGAATAAAAATGATTACCCATTGTGGGGTATTCAATATCAAAATGTACTGACATGTTAAAATCATCTCACCTATTTTAAATGTTATATTTGCATAATATCAATAGTATCATGCAATTGCTGTTTTAATCACCATTTTTCTTTTTAGGATACTGGCATTTATTTTGATTAATAAATCTTATAAGTACTGTTTCTTTGTTATGGTTGTAAAGGTTTACAGTTTCAGGAGTTATGACATTTCCTCAGTCTGACAAGGCTGTTAATCAAGACTGGACTCTGAGCTTTGCATAAAGACATTACAACAATGATTTACACTTATTGTCCGCAACTGGTATTCTACATTGAAAACTTTAAAAAATACACAACATACTGCAGTCTAATCAAATTGCTAAATGTAGTACTGATAACTTTATGAATGTTTTCAATGCCGCAAGGACTGAGAGTACATTGGTAAGCTGTTTTTAATTTTTTGTCCCAGAAATATAAGCTTTGTCTGCATGAATTCAATGGTTTTTACTTTGGATTATAAAATCACTAATGGAAAATTTAGTATCATATCATATCATAAAGAGGTTTAGATTTAAAGGGCTAAGTTTCTAACCATTTTAATGTTGCATCTAGTAAATCTGAATATTTATTGTCACCTTATTACCTGTTCTTCATTCTTCAATGAGAGCAGTCACTTCACTAAGCAGGATTTAAACAGTAAATGCATGACTATATTCTTGAAAATTATGTTTTTAAAATCTGTACTTTAATGTAATGCTAAAATAAAATGTTGATCTACAGAAAGATAAAGAGCAATCTTACTATCCCAGCATTTCTCCCCATGCAATATTTTAGCCTCAGCTTGGTATTGGATCACACCAAGCAAACCAACCAAAGCCGACCAATACAGTATTTCTCTATTGAGGGATTCTAACTACTGTAATTGTACTCAACAGCGATAATTTTATAAAGTGAGAAAATCCTTGTTATGTTAAATGCTGGCTTCATATGATCAGTAACAGATCTAGTGGAAAACTACTGGGAAAACCTTTGGACCAACTTGAGCACCAACGTCTGCTTTTTCTCTGTTCTTGATTTTAATTCTTTAGGGATCAACTGGTTTCCCCGGATTCCCAGGAGCCAATGGGGAGAAAGGTGCCAGGGTAAGATATAAGATTTGAATTGATTTTAACAAAATTGTTGTAGCCAAACAGTGGTTTATTGGAGAAAACAGACGTCACATTAGATTTTGATTTTATACTTTGAGCAAATATATTCTGGGATCTTCTTAACAGAATTATGTAATTATATATTTTCCCATTACCTGCAACTACTGTATATAGCATATTTAATATAAGACGTGAGTAAGAGCCATGTAAATTTTGAACTGTTTTAAGATGCGTTTGTTTATGCATTTATCACTGTTAGACTTAAAGAATTATTATACATTGCATGAAGAGATGTTTAGCCCAAAGTTACATATTCTTGAAAAACGTGTACATTGAGAAATAATGACGTTAAAACAGACTGATTGAAAGTAAAAAAGTCATCTAATTTACTTTGAGTGAATCACAAAGAAATTAGGAAGTATTATAAGTAAGGTTTTTAATTTTTTTAAAATAATATAGATTCTTACTTCTTTATATATACTGTATATACACGTTGCTGACAATGTTTTAAGTTGTCCACTATTATTGGTAGCAAAATACCAAACGAGAAAATTCTACTTACACCCTGGCAGTCTTTGGTCTAATCTTTGAACACCAATTTAAATTGATGAAAAGTGCTGGACTGATGGGCTGGAACGTTAGAAAATGTCAGTGTGTACAGTGTCTCAGTACACAGACTGCAGATGTAATATATACAGGTCAGAGAGTTGGCCTCTATCCCATTATCAAGAAATCCCAAAGGGAATGAGACTGTTGAAACTGTCAGACATTCTTCCCCCAGCATCAGAGTTGAAGAGAAGCCTTGTGACAGAACGCCTACTGACAGATTACTTAAACAGCCAAGCACCAAAGAACACATTTTACTCTCACACACTAGTTTTCTTAAACAGTCTAGACAATAGGTATATGCCCAATAACGACTATCTAAAAAAAAAACAGAGTTGTTTTGAAAACCCCTTTCACTGCTTGGGACTTAAATGTTAAGCACGTCATTCTTGTGAACGTTAATATTTTACATCTGTGTTTCAGACCTTTCCAGTAATGTAAGGCTGTGTAGTGCAGCAATGAAATTATTATTTTTTTCTGCCGCAGGAAGATCCATTAATTTGGGTTTCAAAGTTAAAATTTCTTTGTAATGTTAAGAAAATGAGGTCTTGTTGATGCGTTGTATTGTTATTTTGTTTCCTGTCTTTCTGATTTGTTTTTTCTTTCTTATCATTGAAAGGGTGTTGCAGGCAAGCCTGGTCCAAGGGGGCAAAGAGGTCCAACGGTACATAAGACTTCTTTATATTATATAGAAATGTAATGAATGTCACTTCAATGGCAACAGGAGTTAATCTGGTTTATAATATATTACATAGAAACTGAGCTCTTTTTGTCTTTCCCTCCAAAATTAGGGTCCACGAGGAGCTCGTGGGGCCAGAGGTCCAACTGGAAAACCAGGCCCTAAGGTGATTATTGTTTGACTTTTCTAATGTAGTATAAGTTATGTTTTTATTAAATTAAATGAACATACGGTATGCACAATATCTAACTTCCTAATGTGTTTGTTGCTTTGCACAGGGCACTGCGGGCAACGATGGTCCTCCTGGCCCGCCTGGTGAAAGAGTAAGTCCAGCGAAGCACAGTCTACATGAAAATGTGTTGTACAGTAAATTACGGCTGTGGATATATTGAATTTGCAATAGCTCCAGCCAATGTTGGTATTCTTTATAACATCAAGAAATCATTCCAGTAGATCCCAGTGTGGGGTGTGAGTTTGATTTAATTGTTTTCATGCCTCTATTTTCTTATCTTTTATTGAAGCTAAAATGGCAAAACCTTTTCCTTGGGTCAACTCTGGCAACCAATATTTTTTAAATTTAAAAGGCATCATAGAAGAGTTGCCTGTCAGTACATTTCAAAACCAAATGAATTCATTTTCGTTTTCCGATAAAAGCAGGTTTACATGCTATATGTTGTTTGTTTCTTTTTTATGAAGAACGCCTCCATACAGTATATTCTGCTAAACAAAGTGTGATCTTCAATGAATAGATTTGTTCAAAATGTCAATTTCAGATTTCTTCATTTCAGGATCACTATTATTATGGGAGTGATTAAACACTACCTTTATGCTAAGGTTATAAGACTGATTTGCAATCTTAAGTTGTGGCACTGAAAAAAGATACTTAACCCTACATTTTTAGGATTAAGACTGCTTATTGCAATAACTGACTTTTTGTGCTTCTACTTGAAGATTTTAAACTATTTAGTTTAAAGCATCTACCTGATTGCTTTTCTGAATACATTGCAAGTCAATTTTCTTATTTTGCCAGCGTTATTGATTTTAAAACAACTTGTAAATAGATGCATTCATAAGTTTTGCAAGTCGCACTTTTCTTTTCTGCTTGCTGAAGTGTTTTGCATCTTAATTTAGCTGTGACTGATGATGGCAGGATGCTTCATTTTATTGCTGACCTGGCTTTATTTTGTTATGTGCAGCTTCTCTAAAACTCGCCCAGCATGTTACAAGTATGTCTCTTTACTGTATGTTGTGCCTTACATTTTTTCTCTGTATTAAAGGGACCTCAAGGACCCCAGGGCCCAGTTGGATTTCCAGGACCAAAGGGCCCCCCTGTAAATATCTATGTTTTTGTTATGTCCTATATAACTATCGTATTTCCAAATTCTGAATCCAAGTAACAGACTCTTATGGTTCCAAATGCACAGAAATTAAGTTTGCATAGAAATTAAGAATTATGAACTCTCTAGGGTATGTGAGATTTCGCCTTATCAAATATAGAAGAAAGAGTAATTCACCAAAATAGCTACATTAAGTAAATCTATTCCTGGAAATGTTTATCAGAAGATATTCCAAATTATAGAGCTTCAGAAGAAATGCCAGTATAGTAACCAATAGAAAAACTTGAATAGAAATTGAATAGAAATTTAATTTGTGCATGTCCTCTTCTATGAGCGTTAGATCAATTGTAAGACAAAGACATGTACAGTTTTCATATACAAGTTTTGGCTGGTCTGGTGCCAACAATCAGTACAGAAAAGAACTGCTTATGTCTATTTTGTTGTGCTTTTAGGGACCACCTGGAAAGGATGGGCTGCCTGGTCACCCTGGTCAGCGGGGAGAGACTGTAAGTATACTTGTTCTCACTGTACAATAAGCTGTACCACACCTGGGTACTTCACTGGTCACTGACTTAAGCAGACATTTTTCGCCGGGTGAGGAAAAATGGACAGCAGTTTTGTGGCTATATACTGTAGTAAGAAGTCTATTTTTGTGCACCTGGATAGATCTGTCTCCCTAAGTCAGTAAATAGTTATAATACCAATGAGACAGGTGTCAGACAGCTTGGTATCTTTCTATGCTGGATGGCTACACAATGCCTGTGGTGACTTGATAGTATTAAAATTATATTACAATACTTCTGTTATCCTTATCAAACAATATATTATTTGCACTGAGGCAATTTATTTTTTAGATAAATTGCCTGTAATGTTTTAGAGTCAGGAGTTAGCTTGACATACTATATACAGTAAGTGTGCTGTTTTTAAACAAGGAGTTGTATAAAGTATGTCTTGCTTCATATTTTGTTATTTAAATATTGAATACAGAAATTGTCTTTCAAAAACAATTATGTCTACCACCTGTTTGAAATAATGCTTTTGCTAGGACCAAATAGCAAACTGCATGATTTGTTGTACTTAATAAGCTTTGCAGACTAATACTTTAAAATATTTCAACATGAAGGTCTACTGAGTTTATTTAGTTGTATTTTCTGTTCAGGCTATTGATTCAAGTATGCCAAGAAGCAATAAAACTGCTAAAGGCTTGATAAAGTGTTACCAGCTATAACAGTTTTCTTCATCATTTCTTTCCCAAGTGATTTTCTAGTGCCAGAATTGGCACATTATTGTTTCCTCATGCTAATGATGCATCAATAAGAATCTTCATTAAGCTTTTTATAATGCCTGATTTATTAGCGAATGAATTGCATTGGGGATTTGCACTAAATGAATTGATTTTAGCACCAAAATACCTCCACACATAAAGTACACTGAGCTATATTTTGAAGGATACTTACAGTACAGCCTTATGCATTCTCAAACAGTTCTTCAAAGAACGTGAACTAATAGCAGAAACAGAAACACACTTCTGACAAACAGTTGCATTCATGTTTAAACCAAATTGCATTGAATATCTTTCTGTATGCTCCATTGATTCAACCAAAAATTGACTTTAAACTAATTAATGTGACAAGCAATATGAAATTTTCTTGGAAGTTTTATAAAGTCTGTCTCTGTACTTGTTGGTTTCTGGCATGGCTGGCTATTTATGGAATTCACAAACTCTGATTATCTTCCTTTAGACATGTGTAGAAGCTATGAAAATGTGAAAGGAATGGCATCTATTATTTTCTTTCAGTGTTGTACTAAATGAATGTTATACTTGCGTGCTTTTGTGAATGGATGTTTGTTTCTTTTTTTTCCTGGTCCATAAATCTGTTTTTTGCTGTTTGCCAAGACCATTGTATTGTGCTCAGCCTCATTCTGTGTTTCATCACAGCAGAAACACCAAAGCTGCAGTTCATTACTGACCCTTTTTGTGACTTGTTTGTGTCTGGCGGCCATCTTTTTTTTTTCACGCTTTAAGCTGTGTTAAAACTGACCACAAGACATAGCTCTTTCCATCATCCGTGATTGGTTTTTTTTTAAAGAATTGTTCTTTTAGATATTTTGCTAGATTTCTTAGCACTCATTATGCATCATAGTATTGTATTATTTAATGCATTCTTATTTAAAACATTCAATTTAAAAGGAAATAGAATAATTTTAGATGTTTCTGACACGACTCTGTTCATCCTTTTCCAAAATTTGAATCCTTCGCACTTTTACCATAACTTACGCAAAATATAGCATTGAGATTTTGGCTGAAATAACATAGTCATACAAAGAATTAGTTTTTTTTATAATAATAAGCCAGTAAAAATGCCTGAATGTTTTATTGCATTCCTGCTTCCAAGAAATGACTTTTAGATTTCACCAGAATTTATGTGTATAGTATTTGGGCTGTGTAATAGCATGAATTAGCACTGCTACTAAGGTCTTGGGTCCTCAATTTGATTTCAGGATGGGGAGCTTCAAAGTGGCATTTACATGTTCGAACCTTCTCCACATGTGTTTTCTGCTACCTCATACAGACATGCTGGTTATGTTAATTGCTGTCTTTAAATGATGTGCGTACCAATGCATGCCCTATGATGGACAGTTGTCCAGGTAGTGCTATACTTACAGAATGAGTTGCAGGCTACTCCCAACCTTTACCAGGAATGAACAGCTTTCTGATGACGGATGGATGTTCGTAACACTGGTTTCTACTTTACTTCTTTTTGCTTGAATCTTTGCCACTCTAACTTCAGCCACAGTTAAATTCTACAGTAAATGGATGACTCATTTGGCCTCAATGCAGCATGATAGTTTTACTCACCACTAGGTGGTAAATTGGTAAGTGAGCAACTGTAAATAAATGGACGTTCCATTTATTTACATTGTTTAAAATGCCACTTTCAGCAAGAATAAATAACAATCCAACTATTATTCAGGTTTACAATAAAAACGTAAAGCCTATTTTCATTATTTCATTAAGAGTATTGAAAGCAAAACTGATATAATAAAGTATATTAAAGTATATTCATAATTATTGTTGAAGGGAGTATAGATCAATGTATTAAGACTGCAGTGCAAAATGAACAGAACTATATAACCTTTAACGTGCATTTTTCAAAATAGTAATGGATTTTTTCTGAAAAGCACCATTTTAATTCTTAGTGACTAGCATATGAACAACATAACATATTAATTAAATATACAGTATACTTACTGTACTAGCAAAGTGTAAATGAAATCTGGCTTCGTTTACAGGGTTTCCAAGGGAAGACTGGTCCTCCTGGTCCTGGAGGTGTAGTTGGTCCTCAAGTAAGTAAACACTTGATCCTTAATCCCTCAGCATGCTGCTCAATAAAGAGTGCACAGTGCACAGTAACAGCCCTCAGCTTCTGACCCTTGTGATCATAGTACTAGCTTCAAAAACTAGGAGCAGGATTGCTTTCTTTAAAATTACATTATTACGGTTCAGGGAGGTCAGATTCCAGTGGAATTATTAAAGTTACAAATAGTTATACTTAATGAAGTACTTAAATAAATACTTAATGTAATAAAAAATCCAATAAAGAATGATATCAGTGCTACAGTACCATTTAACCCTTCACACATTATATCTGCATTCATTATACTTTATACCTACATTCATTAAATAAGTCATGAATCTTTATGATATTGTACCGCATCGTTCTGGATTAATTAAGTAGTTTAGAAAGACTATGGGACTTTTAAACAGTACTACAGTATTTCCTAGTGGATGAAATTATCCATTTTTTTCTCACTATATCCCTGACTAAAGTGTCCTTCTTCGTGTTATTTAATAATTTGTTGTCATTATAATAAAGCCTTCTAACCATATCCTGTTTTAAAAAAATTATCAGCTTTCATGTATTGGAATGGAAGTTTAGAATGTTTTATTAAAAATCGTAAATTGATCTTTATATTTAATATTATTGTCTCTGCTTGTTGTGCAGTTAATACTATAGTGTGTACTATCGTACCTCTTTTGGTTTTCTGAATTGTTCATTCATCTTAATGGCATTATAACAAAACTACTATATAATAGAAATCTGGGAAGAAGGTGAGATCCTAATCTCAGGTCGCCTTGCACCTGGGACTTCCCATAGCGCATTTCTTTCATAACGTTCCTGCCACCCCATCTATACCCTTACAGGAGCTCCCTGGCTCAATCCTCACAATACAGAGGGGGGTTCAGTTCCCTTAGCCAGATGAGCCAAATATACAGTACATATCTAGTCATTCTCATCTTTACTAGGATCTAGCCAAACTACAGAATAATGTAATTTGTAATTGAAATGTTCTTACTAACACAGAGCTTATTTGGTGATCTAACAGGGCCCTACTGGAGAAACAGGTCCCATCGGTGAGAGAGGCCACCCTGGGCCTCCTGGTCCTCCAGGTGAGCAGGGCCTACCCGGTGCTGCAGGAAAGGAAGGAGCAAAGGTAAAGACAAAGTCCATCTCTTACTTCACTTACTGCCGTGTTTCTTCAGGAAAACACGATTTGCTATGCAAAACAGGTTAATAAACTGCATTGTGTCGCTGTACATCCATCTGAAATCATAATGTGCACTTTAACAATGGCAATAGTTACGACAATTGTGAAAGTGTGAGACCCTCAGTGAAAAACCTTTGAACTGAATACTTGTCACCGCGTGACTCTCTGTGCATATATTTAATCTGCTTTCAGATATTTAAGAATGAACATCAAGTATGGAAGAGTTAGTTATAGAGTCTTTTGATCTTGATCATTTGTACAGTAGTTATGAGGATAGGTGGGTCAGATGGATCAGAACACTGATCCTTGGAAATTTTATTGAAGGACATGTTTAGGAAGTACAAACAGTTTTGCAGGAAAAGCAGTTTTCCATCACCCATCTTCATTATTCCTGTATGGATTTGAATAGTTTATCAAATATACCGCTAAATATAAGATAGCTGCTATGGTAGGGTTATTTTCACACATTATCAGCCTTTTTCTCATTGGTATTCTGCTTCCACTCAAGCTTATCCTGCTGGGACTACCCATGTTAGTTTTAAGATACCAGATACGACTTCTTTGTCTCTCACCTTATTGATCCATTCAATATAGGAAAAAGTGAAAAAGAATAGAGGCTCATTTCCATCTGTTTGGAGACTTTGTGCTTGTGATGCAAATGTACCAGATTTTTTGGGGGAAATTTGGATTTTTAATTGTTGGAGTGTAATTAATTTCTTTGCCTGAAATTCCTTGTGCCCTTTGTTAATCAAATCAGCTGGCATCCTGCTGTTATGATGTTTTGCGTTTTTATGTATTAAATCATCTGTTTGTCTAAGCCCCTAATTTAGCTCTATTACATGAATTTGATCAGCAGACCACTTTAAAACAGCTACAGATAATGATTTAATTGCATTTCGAGTCATTTAGTACTTTCTTGGTTACTGGCTTTGTCTTCTCTTTACGTTTTAGGCATGCGTTTGTAATATGTGTAACGACAACAGTGTTGTAGAGAACATTGAATAACTGTTCTTACCTATGAAATTGAGTGACTAGTTTATGCTTTCAATCTCATGTTATTTTTTCTGCCATGCATCTTGGCAAAATAATCATGTTCAAAGAACAAAATAATGATCTGGGGTGTAATCTTTTCTGTCAGGGAGATCCAGGCCCACAAGGTCCTTCTGGAAAAGATGGTCCTTCTGGTCTTCGAGGATTCCCTGGAGAGAGAGGCCTTCCAGGAGCTTCGGTAAGGAATACCACAGACTGGCCATGCTGTTTAATTTAAAGTTTTTCTATATAATTATGAAATTAACGGTTATCCAAACTAACCTCTTATTAATACAGAACCAAGCCATACTAAAAAGGATTATCATGTTATGTACTGTAGATAGTATGTACTGGATCGAACAAAATACAAAATATTAAGCAAAGCAGACAGACATGAACCAGTAGCTTGTAGCTTTGAATTTGAAAGGCATGGCATAGGAAGCTCATGCAAAACACAAACACTGAAGCCACAGCAATAATATTTTTGTGAGAAACCCAGACAACATCTCTATATTACACATTTTAATACGGCACGCACAACTGTGTTAGTATTTAGTAATGTATTTTAGTTACATAGGGGACTACAAATTGTCCGTTTTGCCTGTCAATAGCTTAGAATTCATGAGTAGTGTATTGATTGCTGTTTGTTTTTTTGTGGACAAATTATTTTTATTCTCCCAGTTGAATTGCTGTTCACACCAGGCCCTCAGATTCTGTTTACTTCAAGTGTATTACCATAATGGTGTTATTTATATAAGCATAAAAACAGAATGATGTACTATTTTTGTGAAAAGCTTGGTTTTCCATATGTTCTTTGTATCTTGGTTTTATAGAATATCAAATTTGAACTATTTAGAGTTGATGAAAATAATGTATGATGTTTGTTCAGCAATAATAATGGAATTGTTTTGCTTTTATATTTTGGAATTATCTTTCACCCCTTTTTTTTAGACATTCACAGTTATAAGTATTTTTAGATACCTTTGTCTTGATTATTATTCAATGTGAATTCACAAAGTCTAACCCTTGAGCAAAAAGTTTGATTCCTTTTCAGTCTTCCTTGGTTGATCTTCAGGGATACAGACTGCCCTAGGGGCTGTAGTCTTTGTTACCATTCTACAGTTGTTTACATTTCCACGTTCTTTCAGTCTTTTATGATGAATTGGCCACAGGGCAAAATATGGGCCAATAGGAACAATCTATGAGCATTGTAAAAAGTGAATATCATCAAAGCACTTTAATCAAACATACAATAGTAGTAATAGAAATGTACAAGTAGAATATATACAGTATATACAGGTTGCATTTTTTCCTATACAAGATTATTTAGTTCTTTAAATTTTTATTACTGAAACTACATGTACTGTACGCACTTTTGAAACATAAACTAATTTTTATATCCAGTAACAAAATATGCTGCAATGAAATTGAGTTTGTAAAGGCATTTTGCATTCTCGTGTGCAGCAAAGGACTAAATATTCACAAAATCTCATTAGCACAGTCCTATATAGCCAGTCATTGGAGTGTTTTTACATATTAACATGGCTTTTGTGGAGAAATTGACTACAAGGCTGTTTTTGATAAAACTGTGGAAAAGCTTTGACTTGAAAATAGACATGCTCCTGCTGACAATGGAAACAAGAGGTACAGTAATTGTGCTTCAGCCAGCATCACATAAATAACAAACACCTCAACTGGAGGTCTCTAACAACTTAATGTAAATATTAATTTTAAAACAGATACAAAGAACTATTTTGTAACACAGTTCTATGAAACATATTTCATTACAAAAGGAGAGTATAGTCTATGTTCATTTGTTGCAATTGCTAGTCCCCTGTGGCTTGATCGAAACATTTGGATTCTTTAATTACAGGGTCCAGCTGGTTTGAAGGGAGCAGAAGGTCCACAGGGTCCCCCTGGCCCAGTTGTAAGTACTTTGTTGCCATGGTTACATGTCAATGATGAAATGGTCAATTCCTGGAAATAGAACACACTAGGAAATCTACCTTTTAAATAATCATCTGCACAATAACAAAACCAGGCACAATACGACAGACAATGGTTTCTTTTCAGATGTTCTCTTCACAGTTGTACTTCATAGTCTTGTGAAGTACTTGGTATTTTATTTTAGCACAGCTCCCTTTGTTTTGTCAGAAATGACTATATATTCTATATATAATATGCAAATAAAAAACTAAAAAGTATTTTACACAATGGTGGTTATCACTCACTTCAGTTAGGCTGTTCATAATTCTGTATTGTGATGTGTTTTAATTGCTTTTCCTTAAGTATTTAATTGATTTGCTGCAGTCAGCAGTGATAAATTCAAGCACTAGAGGGCAGTTTCTAACCTTTAAACATTCAATGAAAGAACTTTTACAATCAAACTTCCTAAAGATAAATAAGGTATCTGGGTAGTAATTACTGTCTTCTGACATTTCACCTTCTGTAGCTGCCAAGAAAGATTTATTGTGACAACCAGAAAGTTACTATGTCCAGAAGGCCTGTTAAAGCTCTAATGACAAGCTAGTTTTTCCTGTCTTATTTCTTTTTTAAGACACCAGATAAATATAATTTTCTGTAACGGCTATATAGTACTATTGTACGGCCAATACTAGAATACTATAAACTACTTAGTATTATATACTAGTTACATTAGTATTAGTATATATATACTAGTATTGTGAAGTAAAAAAGCAACACCAGCTTTGTTTAAAATAAAGATTTTACTTAATTGTTTCTGAGCCAAACTAAACCTTTGAAAAGATACATACAATATTTAAATCTAAAATAATTCCTACCTGCCTAACAGTAAAAGAAAACAATAAACAGTAAATAGAAATGTATAACCGCTTTTTTCCAGTCCCTTGTTCAGATAATTCATAAATGTCTTAGGTTTGGAACCTTCTGTATTAAAAGTAATGTGCTCTCAGCTTGTATTGTTCATTGTTCCCTACAACCTGAAAGAAAAATGCTAGGTATCATATACTGTATCGTTATTTATGTTTAATACTTCAGGTGTGTTGATACTTATATTGTTGATACTTATATTGTATAATAAGTATCTTTTTATTTAAAGCTGTGCTTTGAGATTAGTTTATATCTGCATGCTTTGTGATATGTTGAGGCTCACCCCGTGATAGTTTCAAGATCTATCAATGTTTTTTATTTGTTTTTTAACACCAAAATACCTGGCCTTTAATTGCTGCATAGTACCATGGAGTAGCACAATAAGCAACTGTGCTTGGATAGCACTTACTGAAAAAGAATTGATTAACACCACAAGACATACATATTCTAATATAGGAACAAGTAATAGGTTTATTCCATGCTGAAAAAAAGAAGAAAGAAAACACAACCTTTCGGCCGTGGAGCCTTCTTCAGGAGCACCTGTCTGTCTGTCTGTGTTTTCACATTACAAATCTCATTTTTAATTTTTTAAGTGCGTACTAATGGTCAACAGCAGCACTGCACAGTCTGTAAGGTAGGCAGATGGAGGTGAGATCATTGGCATTGTCACTGCTAATGCACGCAAGACACAAGTGAAAACAGAAATACAGCATCCCGACATCAAGAAAAGCAGCTGTCGCTCAGCAGCAAAATGCAACCACCTTGACCTTTGTATGGAGAGAGGATGGTTTCAATCAGGCCCAGGCCATCAGAAGAATGTAAGCAGAGGCAATAACAAGTTCCATCAATGTACTTCAGGAGAAAGGACTCGTCAATCACATCAGGAAGGAAGGCTCTTGAAGTAGAAGAGAAAAACAGAGAGTCACTGTTTAGAAGAGAAAGAAAATTAACTGTGTACTGCAGACCGATTGCTATGTTGTAACACTGAGCTATAGCATTGGCAGGTAATAAATTTACATGATTACCTTGCGCCCATTGCTTGCCAGAATAGGCTACCCTGTGACTCTGTACTAGATAAAGCAGTTAGAAAATGGATGGATGGATGACACCAAAAGAGCAGAAAAGCTTATGCACCTGGTTCTCAAGTGTCAACCTTTACTTTAATGAGGTTATGCATCTGCTGACACACAGTTTGCTTGAGCATTATTGGTGAGCGTCAGTCAAGTACTCTGAACCTGCTTCGCTTAAACACCAAGAGGAGACAGCTGTACAGATAGACACTTCAATGTGTTTTTTATGTCAAAGTGATGGTGATTCGTTTTTGATTGAAATCTTTTTGAGTGCAGATGATTCTTGGTTATTTTGGTTTGGCATATTAATCAAAGCACAGATTGACATCTTCAAGTCTTACCGAAGTGCACTGACGTGTTGGATAGATTGAACATAGATGACATTCACATTTGGAATTCTCAGTTTTTATTACCCTTGAACCACTGCAAATAAAGAAGAGGCGATCTCTTAGAACACACTAAATTTAAAACCACAGTACAAAAAGCTGTCATATACTCTTTTGACAACTGCTTTGACAGTTTGGCAGAATGTATAATTAAGAATAGATTTGTCATCTGTCACTTTGCTTTCTGTTCAGAAGGAATATAAAACACTAGATGCTTCACAAAACAATTGTTGATTACTTATTCAGAGTCATTAAGGTCCGAGTCTGATTTGGGGAGGCTGTCTGCATATAGTTGGTCTATAATGCCTTCTGCATTCACACATCTCAACTGCAATTATTGGAAAGTAAGAAAACAAGAAAGACAATTAAATAGATGGAAAATGAGCTGCATCCATGGTTTAAAGAACTGTAGCCCCAGGTAATGGGCAGAAATCAATGCAAGGGATGAACAGGATGACTGAAGCATTCAAACAGACAATAGATATTAATAGTACAGGCATGACAATAGAAAAAAAAGCTTTTTGTTTCGAAGAAATGTACTAAAAATGATTAACTATAAAGAGCAATTGACTTTTTTGTGGAAATACAATTCTAAATGCATCAGGCTGAAAAGATGCCTGTGTATATTTGTTTCATATTTAAGCACAGTGTGACATATTTCTTTAAGTTCAGAAAGATTAAATACATTCTAAAATTAATTGGAGCTCCTATTAATGCTACAATGTATACTGTAAGTACACAAATACACCCACTGTAAAAAATAGTTCACCGTGTTTACCTAGAGACTAAAAAGAAGATTGTTAAAGATATGAAAACCTTTTGTTTTGAAAGGAAACATGGCATTTGGTTTACATGATTGATGACATAACAGTTTAGCAATTCTTTGATTAAGAGTTTTAGAAAAGCAATGTGACACATGTGACCTTTTATAATGAGGGGCCTCTTTAATTCACTTAGTTGACTCAATACAGGAGCCCATCAGTGAAAACAAAAATAAACTGAATTTTCTGTAAACACCACTAGATCTTGGACACCCAATCATTTAGGGAACCATTTTTTTAGATGAACCACTACTTAGCTAATGTTCTTTAATTATAATAAAATGGTTAGCAAAATTGTTGTAGCTTTTTTGTTAGATTTTTAAAAACATGTAAATAATAATAATATTTTAACCAAATAAGTAATCAGAGAACAAATTCCAAATTACAATAATAACCTGGTTAAGAGACTTTCACCATTGGCATCATATGTTCCAACTGTAGAGACAACTTTAGAGACCTTTTGTTAATAGTCTTATTATAGTTATAGTCCATAGTCAAAGATGGGCAGTATGGATGTTTGAATTAGCGAAATCCTTAAGGAATAAGTAAAACAAGATTTGCTGTGAGGAACAATTCCTATGGTTGAATTTAGGTTCTAATTTATTATCTCAAGTTGTGAAAGGTAAAGCACTGTCTATCCAGTTACAGTTTAGATATTTACTGTATAAACCATGACTTCATTCAGTCACATTCATAAAGTAACGCTTTGTTCCAACATTAAGTAATAAATATGTTATCATTTTAGAAGTTAATACAACTCAGAATGTGTATGAGACCAGCAGAAGCCACAGTTTATTGACAGCCTGAATTTTAACATAATAAAGGTTCCAACGAGAGGAAACAATATGGCCGGGTGGTTTGTTTCAGACTTCCACAACCCTTTGTACCCTTTTGTCTAATAAAGTGCCTCCTGTTCTCTGTTGAAAAAGCACTTTCCCTTATGTTCCTCTTATCTTGTTTTTGTTTCATTCTTGATTCTGAGGAAGTCGACTGGGATGTTTTTGTAAACACCTTTTAAGATTTTGAATACACAAATTATACTCCCTCGTAGTTTTCTCTATTCAAGATAAAAAAAACATTTGCTTCTTTTAGCCAGTCCGTGTAGGACATTCTTTTAGGTCTGGGATTGTTTCAGGGAATGGTCTTCAGGATCGTATCAGTTGAATCATTTTTGTAATTCAGTGACTACAATTGCACATAATACATGAGGTCTAAATGAGGTTTAACTTGTGCATTGTGCAACTATAAAGTTTGTTTGTTTTTGGTCTTTTTATTGAAATTATGCTGCATATCTGTCCAAAATAATAAAGTGGGTCTAGTTGAGTATAGAGGGTGTCAGAGCTGTACATGTGGACATGACAGATGCCTATTATCTGAACAATGTTTTTAATATAACTGGAAAAAGAGAGAACGGACTCCCTTAAAAAGTGAAAGAGAATGTAAAAGAAATCTGTCAGATTTTACACAGGAATCTGGTTTTGTAAGTAATTTTAAAGCCATGTGATATTAAAGCCATATCGCTATTTCAGAAAAATAACCCACAGTATAAAAAATCTTAGGTATGTCTATGTACTCTAGATGGTTAAATAAGTGTGTTTTTACAGATCAGTTATATCACTGAGAACCTTTAAGGCTGCCATCTATGATCTTATTCAAGGCAAAATGGATGTAGGTCAATAGGAGTCTGACTTATCACTCCCTTTGAAAAGAGGCAAAAGGTAAACTTTCAGTCCACTGGGATATGAGCTGGTTTATGAGGACTGAATATTGTGGGTTATTGAAGCAGACATTACATGAGAAGCAAGGATCAATGACCAGCAGATGATATATTGCACAAAAAGAATTGATTGTATTTTTTAAATATATTTACTCTATACATATACAGCATCCTTTAATATTACTTTTTCCATTTTGAGTTAATTACAATCAACAGCAGCACTTGTGTTTTCCGGTTATTTTAAATAAATAGATGGCCTTACAAATGATAGAAACATAATCTTTTTAATCTAATCTTTATAGGTTATATGCTGTACAGTACACATTTGTCTTGATGACGTGGCATCTTTCTGTTTTAGGGTTCACCTGGTGAAAGAGGAGCCGCTGGCCCTGCAGGGCCCATAGGCCTCTCCGGGCGTACAGGACCCCAGGGACCCCCAGGCCCAGCAGGAGAAAAGGGTGCACCTGTGAGTATACGTTTCACCTTAAAGAACCAAATTAGGGAACCAAGTGAAAGAGTGGATTGTAATGTCTTCCGTTTCTGGACACACAAAATCAGGTTGCTTGTTTACTGTACATCTTCCATTCATCCATGGCTAAAATCTCAGTTTTTGACCTATTATGAAAATGATCTTGGTGAGTAATAAAATTTCTGGCACACAAAAGAAGCCTCTACCTTTCTTGAGTAGCACAGTTAAGAACCCATCATTTACTGGAGGGACAATGACGGTGATGTGTATGCAATGTCATTGAAATGAATATTAGAAATATGGTTTTGAAGATGCAGCTGCTTTTGAGGATAATAGCACACTTGAAGAAAAGTTCTATTAGCAGTTCACAGATTTTTTTTGTTTCTTGTGTTATTGTTCATACTCATATACAGTTACAAAGATCCAAATATAAATGAACACATAAAAATGGATAGCTTGTTATATTATAAAAGTTATTACTTTTTTTCAGCCATTATTAAATCTTCACACTTCAGTACCTTTCTGTATATGCTTTGCATAGACACATGATTGCCGCAGCATTTAACATTTTAATACGTAACAAAAGTAATTCAATTTCTAATATGCTTACTTTCATCATTTCACATTCTACATGTGAGTTGAATTTTTCATTACACTGTTTAACATTCAAGTTATACTGTCCTCTTATTTTCTATAAAAAAGACGTGCACTGATGATGTAAAGCATTATTGATTTATACTAAGTGAAACTCTGGCCTATAGCATTAGATGACCTTGCAGTTAGAAATGTGTTGACAAATATGAGATGAACTGAAAATAATATTTTCTAGTGAAGCAGAACTATAGTATATGTAAATAACTTCTATAAATGCTTTTCAAATAAAACAGATATTAATATTGTTTTCATAAGCTAATTTACATAACATTGGGGTGGTCTAGATTTAGCAAGAAGTCATGCTTAGTGGTAATATCTCATGTCTGTTATGAGTCTACTGAGCTCTACATGGATAGATGCAATGCTGTTCCTTTTGAAGGTTTAGTGAGGGTTATACTGTATACACTATTGGAAAAATATCTTAAGTGTGTACTGAGCATGTTATGTCAAGGACTTTATTGGCGATTCTTGAAGGATCATCAACAGGATTTCATCTTGGACTAATAAAATAATGAAACAATGCTGCACCATGACAGCAAGAGAATGATACAAGTCAGATACCATAAGATGGTGCGGACAAAACACAAATAGAACTTCTGCCAACTATAAAGATGTGGGCCCTTCTCAACCCGTAAAAATGATAGTATTAGATTAATAGGATCTTCTGTAGAACACCCAACCCTAGCACTACATCTTAAATAGATAACAGGAACCTTGGTTCATCTGATAATTACGTATTGCCATAGACCAATGTTGATGTCTGTTACACGAGCCATCAAATACTTGCCAAAGTAATCCATAGTATTGATGGATATTACAGTTTATGGTCAGTAGAAACTTTGTGGAGTGGAGACCTTTGGAAATAAAGAACCCAATGGCCTGCTGCAGTTTTCATTTTACGTGATTCGTTTTGCAATCTGCAACACGATCTCCTAGTAATCAGTATTTGGTACTGAAAAAAAACTGAAAGAATCACAATTGACAATGTCCGGACTACATTGAATTCCCGTAGTTTTTCTTATATAACAATTTTTTACCTTGTTGCTGGAAGAAGACACATTATAAGAATCCAAGCATTATCCTAACCATGCTCTGATAAGGCAGATGAGGCAATTTAGTTTTACCAAGAAGATTTTAAACAGTGTATAATGTTTAATGCAATTGTATTTATAATAAGGGATATTGTGGTTCTCTTAACAATAGTGATGGTATTATTAATCTGATAATAATACTGTATGAATTCCTGTATGTGCTAAACTTTTTCCCAAGGATAGTAATGCAATAACAGAATGTTGTACTTGTTTGCTTAAGTATCTTACTTTCTGTGTTCCTAGAATCAATCAGGGCAAAGAGATCCTCACTGCTCACACTCTCTTCCTAATGTGTATTAATTGTTCTGTAGGGTGAGAAAGGTCCACAAGGACCTGCCGGCAGAGATGGTATCCAAGGTCCAGTTGGTCTGCCTGGCCCTGCTGGACCTCAGGGTCCGCCTGGAGAAGATGGGGATAAAGTAAGCAAACCCAAGCCTGTGCCTGACTAGGTTTGATCAAAATCAGTGTATCACAATTGTGTTTCCCCCCCAGTGCAACCCCATTGTTGCAATCAAAACTGCCGTTAAATATTAGGTCATGTCAGATCATCCCATCAGTTTAGGGTCATGATGGCCCGGAGCCTAGCCTGGGAAGCATTGGCACAAGTTGGGATACACCCTGGATGGGAGAGCAGACCATCACATGGCGCACACATAAATACACACACATTCACACCAGGGGTAAATTTTTCAAAAGCCAGTTTACTGACCAGAATGTCTTTGGACTGTAATGAGACACCAGATTACCTGGAGGAAACCCACACAAATGTTTAGAGAACATGCCAACTCAATGCAGATAGCACCCCCAGGCACTGAAGCCAGGGCCTCAGTTTTGTGAGGCAGCAATGCTAACTACTCTGCCACTTGTGGTGCCCCATTGGGCCAAGTATAAACCCAAAACACTACTGGAAATTTATTTATACTCTCAGTTATGTTAAAGTGACGGTATATACCCATTAGGTTATCCGTTAGGTTGCTGTTATGTTTTAATATGAAGGGCTGTTAAAGTAAGGTTTTTAGTAGAATTAGAGAATTTAGAAGCCTTGTCATTTTCTACTTTGCAGCTTACCAGTCAATAGGAGGGCTTGCTAAACGCAAGACAAATAATTATTTTTCTGTACAACCCCTAGGTTCTTACGATGTCTACACTATTAAATTGGTGGCCTGAAAATTACATAACACTGACATTAAAGCTGGCATGTGGAATTTAAAATTATTGACAATGAGAAGGTAGGGCAGATGACATTGCTAAAATGACACCTTACATATGTTCACTTTTTTTTAAGGGAGAAATCGGTGAACCAGGTCAAAAGGGAAGTAAAGCAGATAAAGGTGAACAGGTACGTATTTTCATACTTTCTTAATTTTGAATTGTGCTGCTTTATAGTGAGGCTTCTGTATCGTTTTGTCAATAAATGTCTGATTAACGTTAAATCTATTGATATTAATGTTTGAATAATGAACAAATATCACTAAATAACACATATGAAATACGGGTGCATTTTTTAATATACGGTAGACTTGAAGTTTACATTCACTCAACTTACACAGTCACAGCTTTATGCGGTCAGCTCTAGAAAATAAAAAAAATATTAAGAAAATGCTTTATTCTCTTAGTTAGTCAAGCATGTCTATGAGAGTTAGTGAGCCTAAACACTCATCTTATTTACTTTGAATTATTGTTTTTATACTTTATATTAAATATCTTTAATTACTGTAAGAGGTTAGTAGGCTTTTTATCAGGGCTATAGGGTACATCAAATTTGACTATAGGGACATTTGCTTTTACGTGCTACTCAAGATCCCTAACCCACCTGTAAATTATGAGTCGACTGTTTAGAGAATGAGATACTCTGTGTTCGAGTGAGTTGTGGAACCATGGTAACCATTTATCAAAGGACCATTCATTCATGTTTCAAGTTTTAAAAAGTCAAGACATGTCTCTTTTGCCTCCTCTAGGGCCCACCTGGTCCAGCAGGTCTTCAGGGTCCTGTAGGTGCCCCAGGACCTGCTGTAAGTATCTGTTTCCGTCCCTGCAAAATATTGTTGTAATCTACCCTGCTTTCATGAAAAATATTGAGTATGTGAGTCTCAGTCTACTAGCAAACACATAATTGCATCAGCTGATGGAATTTTATTCAATGCAGTATATTAGAAAAGGCAATTCTGTAACTTGGCATCAGACATTATCTCCCTTTTAATCTATTTCATGTTTTTCATTTTGGTCCTCGCCTCTAGCTAGAATGAAACAAATATCACCTATAAAACATTGCACAATTTATATGCTTGGCAAAATGTGTCCATTAAGTAACTTATGTAAACAAATAGGTATATATTGTTGCCTTTTGTTGACTTTTTTCTCTGGTTTACTGTTGGGACCTTACTACTGCAGACCTGAGTGTATTATGCCATGCATGGTGTAAACCGTTTTGAACATACAATCTCAAATTGTCATCTCCATCTAGTTGTTTTCATTGGCTTTATCTTCTGCACAATGTCTACCCACTCTGACACAACGTAAGTGATTACCTATGTGGCAGGAATTGATAGGCAACATATTAGGTATTTCCTGACCTTATCTTGTTTGTAAAACATTAACTTTATTTCCAGTTGACTGCAGTGGTACTGTACTGTGGAGCCTTCTTATTGGATGGTTATTGATCAGTAGCTAGAAATAAGATCATCCCCACATTTTGTAAGTGTGCTGTCACCAAAGGCAATTGATAGCAAAAGGAACAGTATTATCTCTTTCATCACAAGATGCAGTTTTCTTTTGAACTGAGAACTGCGCTATTGTCAGCAGTTCCCCATAATATAATGTATAAGTGACATCTTTGAAGGTCAGCATATTTAATTTGTAGAATTTAACCGGTGCTTGTAAAATAGTAATAAGCCAATATACAAATTATACATAACTGCATTGCTTTCAGATTTTAAGATGTGGATGTTCGTCTTCATGGCTGTTGCTCAACGGCTCTTACTTTATTTCCCATCCTGTTGCAGACTTCGTTTTAGAAATGAAGAACGAAAGCCAAGGTTTCTCTATATGAGGAATACCCAACCCTAAAAGGCAACACTACCTTTATATTCTGTCATGAAGGGATGGTGTATGATTAGAATTTATGAGCATGTCAACAGTCTTTTATCATTTTAATTGTGTTGCTGTATGTGAAGGCTCTGTACGTATGTGTTTGTCCTAAATTGAAGACAGTGTAAATTGTTTCATTCAGGGAGGTGATGGAGAGCCTGGTCCCAGGGGACAGCAGGGAATGTTTGGACAGAAAGGAGATGAAGGTTCTCGGGGATTCCCTGGCCCTCCTGGGCCAATCGGACTCCAGGTGAGTCTCCCAACACCGAAAACAGGCCCATCTGTGGTTTTATAGGCTGCCGATACAAACGCTAAGGTAATGATTCCTGTGATTCTGGCTACCCAACAAACATATCCATTGATCGGTCCATAATGCTTTTCAAAGAAAGAAGGGCTGACGTGGCTTTTGGTGGGAAAAGCTAATTGAGGTCATAGAACCGACCTTCATGAAGGGTGCATTTGAAAATACTCATCTTACGCAGTGATTTATTGACTGGAGCTTGGCAGCAACCACTTCTTATTTTTGACATTCACATATAGGATTATGTTACACGGGATGATTCATAAATTAAATAATGTTGTTATAACATGTTGCTACACGGAAAGCGTGGAAATATTTGCAAGTAGAGGACGTCATCGCATTGCAGTTAATACATTATAGAGATGTAGTCAAGCCAAATATTGGAACTAGCCCGTGGCAGTTGGTGTTTTGAATCAACAACATGTGATGAAGATGTCCTTGAAAATCAATCTCCACAGCTCAGTGGCATTTTCCTATGCAGTAATGTAATAAAATCTGCCATTGGTTTTCAGTCACTTTTTATCATGATCATATTGGTTTTTTGGGGGGTTTTTTTATGATCGTATTGTTGTCTGTGCTCACAGTTCGTATGAAAAAAAGTGGAAGTAAAAAGAATGTATATACAGTATGAACACAGCATTTCCAACCTCTTTTATTAAATGTACAGGTGTAATTGGGGCAGACACATATCCTCGTTATTTATAAATTTGACTTTGAAAATGATAATAAATAAGATATTTGAACCCTATTAACTGAAATATGCACAGATTTACAGTGTAAAGTAAAAAATCTCGGATTCTGGAACTGAATTGTTATTCAACCCCCCAGGGTTGGACAACACTTATTGAATTATTTATTTTGCTTCTCTAATAAATGATGAAGAATAGTAAAATTACATAAAGGAATGCTGTTGTAATGAGAGAAGATCAGTAAGTCATTTAATGTAATTGACTTTCAATTACACATAGTGCATTTTTTTTCTGACTTATTAATTGCATTTGCTAACCTTTCCCTATTGGCAGAATGCTATTAAATACTTACCATTCATTCTAATTAGTGGTTTCTATAATGGAATTTGACTGAAGGAAGCCAGAGGTCCCTATGGGATCTCCTACCTGGTTTAAGTATAAAATGACATGTGTATGTAACCACAGGGATCTGGGTATTTGAGAACGTGTTTATAGTTGAAGGTTGGGTAAATATCAACTGGAATGAGGGCTGTAATGACTTTGCTCCAATTCCTGTGAAAGGCAACTTTCTGCAGAGGTCAGAAATAAGGGAATTATAATGAAGGATTAATGCCATATGAGAATAGAAGAAAGGTTACACATGAAAAAAGCAACCTATCCCATCAAGTCGATTTGGTTGCTGCTAGCTGATTGAACTGAGCATCTCTTCCTAGCTTGAGAGAAGCTAGGATATTGACTTTTAGACCATAACTAGTTAGGTTGTTCCCATCCTTCACAACTCTTTGTGAAAAAACTGTCCCCTGTTCTAAATGTACCTCTATATATACAGTAGATATAGACTGTAGAGATATATACAGTATATGGATATATAGAATATTCTGTATATACTTATCAAAACATTATTCCATGTAGTTTTATGCATAACAAGAAATAGGTATGTGACTGGAATCAAGGTGTAAAGAATTGAAACATCTGTAGAAAATGTATGTTATAATATATTGTATATACAGTATGAAATGCATAGCATTAATGCCCATCCATAGCAAATAATAGTAATCTTTGAGATTATTAACACCTGTTCCTAATTGCATCTGTACATTTCAAGTGTATGGCAAGAAAGTCACATTGACAATTGTAAATAGTTCTTTTGATTTGAGTGTTCACCAATTTATGTATTTTAATAGCGTGGAAACCATAAATGTTTAAAAGAAAAACTGTAGGTGCACCATAATTATTTTTGAAAATTGTATAATGTCAAATATACAGTACCAGGAGTATTTTTTACTAACTGCTATTTTTAAGAGGCAGAGGGATATGTGAGAAAAATATGTATAATCTGAATTATAAATGACATAAGCTAAAATTTACCACCAGGCTGCTGACTAATCAATAAATGTCACAAATTAATGCTTTGCATATTAATGAGAGCATTTTTTCATCAGTACTTTGCAACATATTTTCCAGAAGGCATTACAAATCTATTCCATGGGGGGTTATTAAGTCAGTGAATATAGTCTATTTATGAATTTCCTACCAGGTAGATTGCGTGATACAGTTATCAATAATATATTCCAATAGTTGTATTCACGCACAATTAAATGTGCTGTCGACTTGCCAATCAGCATTTATAATTATGTTGTTTTTTATCTTAATCCTTAAACATGTGCTGTCTTCTGTAAATGCTAAATGACACCATAGCTAACATTGTGGCTACTTAAGGGCAAAGTATTTCTGAATGCAAAGTAAGGTGCTTGCACCTTTTTACATATAATATTTTTTAGCCTACTCAAGTCTATTTTTAGATTTAAATATCCCCTGAGTGTACTAATGTTCCAGTCTGACCCCTGACATAAATTAGGTTTACTTTTGGATTAATTTGATGTTAGAGCCTCTCAGATACATTTTAAACAAAAACAATTCCACAATCCGAAGTGCCGTTGCCTTTTTAAGATTTGATTGAAAAGCTAAATCTAAATTCTGTGAGGTGCCAGTTGTCTCATAGTAAATGTTTGCATAATAAGAGAAAATTCTATTTGACTAATAAGTGCAATCCTCCATTTTTATAGCTGTGACACCTGTGAAAAACTACTTGCTGCCTACTGAGTTGAGAATTCATTCTTTTTAATCTCACTATTTATATTTAATGTGGTTATAAAAGGGTGTTTCAATAAGTAAACCTATTTCATCAGACTATATCTATAGCTTGCATTTTTTAGTTCAATTTGTTTTTCATGAAGTGAGATTTCTGCTAGGGCGGTTTAAATCCAGAAGAAAATTATGGACCCACATTAACAATGACAATGATTCCAGTATGAAGGCGATGAACAGAGGAACAATACCACATGGGTCCCACAAATCCTCAATGAAACTCATAAAGCATATGGACTGAACAGGTCTTCTGATTTGCTGTTATAAACCAGGTAGCAAGTGACAAAACATGTAATGGAATTAGCCAAATTCATAAGGGAATATAGTCCTGCCCGAATAATCAAGAAGTCATGATGACAATTGTTTTGTGTTGATAGATGTCTTAAGACAAATCAGCACTGCTTAAAAACAACAAGTTGTTGTGTGTAACAACCATGGACCAGCTAGAAGTCATTAATAAATTTGAAATTCCAATCAGAGAAAACATGAGGAAGGGATCATTGAGATTTGTTTTTTGTTTGGATGAAAAGGGTAAAATAAGATATTAATTCGTCATCCGTTGAGTAAATAGTGCTACAAAATGGGAAATCAGACATTTTGAAAATGGGCAAATTGTTGCTCATGTTCTTAACATGTGTGCAAGTAACATTAATGAATGATCAAGTTGGGAAAAGGTGTGCTCTGATGACTTGTTTTGCCTAAAATTACCCTTAAACCCAGGCAAATGCTTAGTAAATTTCGAGAGGTGTATTGATACATTTGAATCAAATTAAAACAGATGCACACATTAGCTTTTGCCACACAGGATTAGCGAAGTGTAACAATGTAACAATTTAATATTTGTCTTTAACAAATACATATATATTTAAGTTCCTGTATGTCTTTTATATTTAAGTATGTAAAAATATCTAAAAAGAGATATTCAGCGGGGCTCAAAGATGCACGCCTAAAAACAGCCTATTTCTATTTATCTAAGGCTGTTCCACTACCAATGGAGTGCAAAGTTAATCCCCAATTCAAAAGTTATCATCAGCACTAGTTACAAGTCAACGTTGGCCAGAAATACATAGCCATTGCATTTTTGTTTTTCAGGGTCTTCCTGGACCACCAGGCGAGAAGGGAGAAAATGGGGATGTTGGGCCAATGGTAAGTGGTTTTCTTTAACTATACATACAAAACGAGGATTCTATTTATTTAAATTAGTCAAGCTGGTAACTTAAAATCCATCATGTCTACTGTCAGTTGATAAACATGTCTATTAGGACTGCTAACACTACCTGAAGATAAAAGTAAACAACTTTCTTTTCTCTCAACAGGGTCCACCTGGTCCCCCGGGCCCAAGAGGTCCTCAGGGTCCTAATGGAGCTGATGTAAGAAGCACATATTTCCCATTGCAAGACCTTGTTTGCATTGGCATTTCTTTTATTTTTGTCATTTTCACTCCATTTTCAACTCTCCTCCTCTTACACAGGGGCCACAAGGTCCACCGGGTGCCTTAGGTTCTCCTGGAGCTGTTGGTGAAAAGGTGAGAACCGATACCGTTCATTCACTTTTTTGTCCTCATAAAGCTTTGGCCTCCACCTGTTATGATAAATGACAACTTCATGACGACTCTGCTTTACCATGACAATTCAGCTTTAATAGAATTCAGAGTGACACCATGCTTTCAGACTTATCTTGTCCATTTTTTCAAAAATGTAGTAGAAGCCATTAATTATATCTGGAGGGTTATGTTTGAGTCTGAGCCCAAATTTTATTAGTTCCAATGTTATAACAGTCTTAACATTACTATTCTCCAATACTGCTATTTGGCAGACTTCCGGACTATCAATATTCAGTGTAATACGTCTGGGTTCACATATTGTACAGATACTGTATGAAATACAGAGGTAATGTAGACCGCCACTTTGGACTCACTGAAAAGAAGTACAGTATAGCCTTTACTTTTAATTTTGACAAAACAATATCAATAGTAATGTGCAAGTCTGTCTTTTTAAATATACATGGTGATTAGTACATGGTGTCCCAGTCCCCAGGATTAAAAAAATATTTAAAACATTTCACTATACTGTATAAGCAATGTTAAGTACCCACAGAATTCTTGTTGTGCTGGCAAATTAACTCTGCATTTATAATGTCTGAGCTCAAACATACAGCACCTCAGGGTGGATTTAGGATTGAGAAAAATCTTTGTGGGCAAGTATGTGATTCAATATTGTTTGGTAAAAAATAAAATAAAAGTATGCCTCCAGTGTGGAAATCAACACTGAATCATGTTTAATCAATGTTCTGTGTTAAATATTCAAATGACATCATGCAGCAGGTGTTGTGTGTGTAATGCTATGATTAACAAGTCAATTAAAAGAACCAGCACCAATATGTCTGAGTTCAGCAGATGACTCTTTTACTGCATTGTACAGAGGATGAGTCTGGTGAGTAGGGTAGAGGTTCCATAAATCATAAGTCCATAAAAGAATTTCAGAAAATTTGCTTTTCGTTGCTTAATTCTTTCAGCTTTATGTATGTAAGGTTGTATGGCTCGCTTTATAATTGCCTCCTGCAATATGGCACTTGTAAGCAATATTTTTATTTTTTTCTTCAATAGGGTGAACATGGAGAAGCTGGAAACCCAGGCCCTCCAGGAGAACCTGGCACTGGGGTAAATAGTGTCTTTTTTTCTAGTAATTATTCATTTGAAAATTGCCAGTTGACCATTCCTCTCAATTCTTCATGCACTGCAGTGAGGTACTCCTTGACAGCACTTGACAACTATGTAAGAACACCAGTCCTCTTAATTAAACTACTTCAGCCATCCTTAAGCAAGCATAACTGGAAGCTTGTTTGCAGACATTGCAATTAAACAAATAGACAATTGATGCAGCCAATTAAAAAATAGAGCTTATACTGTAAATAGCTGCTATGCAGTTTTAATATAGTAATACCAAAAGGTTTTAGTATCAAAAGAGAAAATATTTGCACTGGTTTTTTTTTTTTCATTTTCATCCTTCACATTCAAAACACACTGCTTCTTGTTTGCTTTAAAAGTCTGTGCCTGGTCTGGAGTAGTCTAACTATACAGTAGGTATGACTTATTTCAGGAATTTGTAAACCCATGCATCACTTTATGTCAATGTGCTGTCTGCTTAAAGCTTATTATTTGGACTGACTGATGGATGCACGATGTCTCCACAAGTGATTGAAAATGAACAGCTTAACCATTGACTAAAAAGATAACTCCCTTAATGGAATGATTAAGCAGACATTGATAATGATGAATGTCCGATGGGTATTCAATATTAATGAAGTACACATTGCTGTGGTTTGATGTTAAAGATCTGGTTGTCTTCCAGTTGCAAAGATGATAGTCAATGTTGTGGAATATTTATTTGAGTTTGACAAATAATGACCATCAGAAGACAATTCTAGAAATGGATTGATGTTTATATTTTTGATTGACTTATTAAGTATTGTAAAAATCATTTATATTTTTGCATATTCCATTAAAATGTATGAAAATTGAACAATAAAGTGCTATTTTTTATTAATAACCTTTATTAGCTCTTGTATTTATAGATGTTTAAAGGACTATGCTGGTTCTACTGCTCAATTGCGCCTTTGTTATCCTTTCTGGTCTGTAATGTACTGTAGGATTATGAGCAGAGAGCAAGTGGGTGTTCATTATTATGATGGCATTTACAGGGTCCAAAAGGAGAAAGAGGTGAAAAGGGAGAGGCTGGACCACCCGGTGCTGCTGGTCCTCCTGGCGTCAAGGGACCTCCGGGAGATGATGGACCCAAGGGTAACCCTGTAAGTTATCCTTCTGTAGCAGTGAACAGCAATTTCATTATTCTACTCGTGAATCTGGAACACACTATTCAATCAGAGTCTCTGGTCCCTAATGCCAATAAAACTTCTTTTAAAAACCCAGAGTAAGCCTTGTAGGCTCACTTATGGGTATCCTCCAATGTAAACTAGAATACTATAGGTAACTTATTCTATTACTTGTAAGATGGTTGTGGCTTTGGAGATTTTGAAAGTTTCTGAAGTCTTATTTTCCAAAGAAACTGCCACCTGTTTCTAGGGAACATTGGTCTCTATGTGAAGAAGAACAAATGCAATGAACGTTTTAATTGGGCACCAAGACTTATCCCCAAGATGTATATTCTGTACAGATTCATTTATATTAGTTTTACAGAAACGTTATTTGTTGAATCTGGTCTCATTTCTGTTTTGTTACTAAATTTAGAGAAGAGCAGCCTTATTCCCTCAATTCTCTTTACCGATCTACCCTAACATTAGCGTTTTTTCCTCTTCACAGTTGTTGCTTTTCACACTGCCCCTTGACTATCAGTACCGCCTCTTACTGCCAGTTTTAATGTACAATATATCCCTGACCTCACTGTATATGAAGGCATCCTTTGACAGATCCAGGGTGTAAGTCAACATACACTGCTACACAAACCACAAGAAGATGTTACAACTGTAGCACTAAGTTTATATTCACCACTCAGGACAAATTCAAAAGGAGGAAAACTTTTACTGTGTTGGTGTTGAAGTATAAATGGTAAAATACCTGGTTGAACTTGGTTGCTGAAAATAATCTTTTAAATATGTCAGTATTTAAATTTAGGTGGCCCAGTCTTAGGCATTCAAAAAACTCTGCCACATACTTGGACAGGTTGGATGAGGAATTTGTCCATTCCTAATAAAACCAAATGAAATATAGAATTTGTTCTGCTTCTGTTTATGGAAATAGTGCATGCTTTATGGGCATTTAACAGGACCAGTAGAAACTAGCCTAGTGCAGTATTAACACCTTATGGAAGGCAACTCTATTGGAATTTTTCTGGCAAAAAGTTCAACCTTTTACTATATGTTCTTAAATTCAGCACTTGACAGTGCATTGTACCCCGAATCTGCTGTGTATTCTAATGAAGCAGAAACATTCATTGTTTTCTGAAAGTTTACAATGCCACTAAATCATCTGAACAATTGAATCCCATAGCATCTAGAAAAAGTTAAACCACTTGAAAACATGAAGGATTTCACATCATAGGTACAGCATTTACTAAATTATTACTTTCCACATCTGATGAGGATTTGTGCATTTTGTGTGTATTAATGATTGCAAATTGATTTTTCTTTTTTATTTAGGGCCCAGTTGGGTTCCCTGGAGACCCTGGTCCTCCTGGTGAGCCCGGTGTTGCTGTAAGTACCAAATAGATCCTATAAGTAGTTTTCCAGTCTTCGATTGCTTTGGGAAAGCTGCAGCCCAGAAGACAAAATCTGTAGCAAATAAACCTTCTATTTATTGTTTTAAAATATTTATAATACCGTTCACAGAAAATGTCATTTTGTGCATGTCTGTAGTAGTTTAAGATTTAACTTGACAAAGAAGTGATTGATTAATTCTAGGAATTATTATTTATTCATAATGTCAGGGGCAAGACGGTACTTCAGGAGATAAGGGAGAAGATGGTGAAGCTGGTCAACCTGTAAGTTTTTTTTCTGTTTTAATTTTCTTGGAGTATAGCTGCAAAATATTAAATAAATATACCCATTCCTTGAGATTCTCTTTGTTTTGACTATAAAAGTATAATTTTGTGAAGTAAATCACCAAGAAGGAAAAGTATTTGAGAAACTGTGGCTATTCTCTGTCAGTATATAGCATATACTGCATATTATTCTTTTTGGATATATGAATTGTAGATATTAAACAGAACTTTTAAAAAATGCTACTGCAATATATCATAGTCTTTGGATATAAATTATACATCTGATGAAAAATATTATTTTAAATTAACTTTAAATTCTGACTAAAATTGTTATTATAAATCTGATTTATAAACCATAAATCTTATGTATGTTTTTAAAATTGTATTATTGTAACAAAGATTTATAGCTCCTTACCTTATTGGGAAAATTAGTTTATAGTGTAATACAATGTCTTTTTTTTAATGGCTCGGTGGACTATAAAGTCAAACTTAAAAAATGGAAAATGCTTTTGTAATCACTGGCTAAAGATTTCCCATTCACAAATCATCTGCATAAAAGTTATATCTAGTTTTATGAAAGTTCTATGACAACTGAATTCACTGGATTGTTGCTAAATCCACACAGCTTAATGTACAGTAATTATACATGAGCCATTTATCTCTTGAAAACACAGTATCTTACAGATAATTTTAGATTTAAATTTGAAAAGTGCACTGTATTTCCTTAAATAACATATTCTGTGAAAGGAAGTTCTGCAGCCTTATTTTGTTATTAAATGGGGTAGTGGAAATTTCAAACTGTATTAATGTTTTTTACCAAATACTTTTAACAGTATATTTTAGCTGCATTAGTTGGTTTGTTACTTTCAAGTACTTCACAATACAGGTCTTTGTGACCTTTGTATCTATTGATTTTCTTCCAGCTGAACTCTAGATTTTGTATTTGAACGCATGATTTCACTTTTAGTTTATACTCTAGACCTTTTTGAATTGTTTTCAGTATCGAAACTGAAGTTATTCAAAATACAATATTAATTGGAAAAGAAGACAACTCTAAAGGTCCAATTAACAAAGATTATTTGTTCAATTAAGCAACTGAAAGTCTGTTTAGATTTAAAATGTCATATACTAGGGGCACCAAAAAAAGTTTAATAAGCCCCATTCTAAAGATTGCCTCTTCTAGGAGAAAATAAAAGTATAATATAAGATAATATAACTGTTAGTTTAGATAACATAGGATGGTTTTACATATCATATATTTGTAATTGTTGTTTATAGAGTTTGAGTTGCTCTTTTTATGTGAGCAATATCTAAGCATTGTTTCACTCACTAAACTAATCATCCTGTATCGGAACCAAATACAAAATGCTATGTAGGACGTTCTGGGACTGAGGGGTTGGTTAAAGATTGTCATTGCACTACACGAAGTGACAAATGGAAACATCATTGTCGTATACTTAAGCATGATCACCAAGACAATATTTAAGATAACATTTACAAATTCGTTCAAATTAATTGCAAATTCAAAGAATCCGGAATAAAGCTCCTATCCATGCAGTTAATGTTAATTCCTTGGAAACATTCAAGAAATGGCTTAATGAGGGATGGCTTAATGAGCCTTTATGATCACTAAATCAAAAGAGTACTCTTTTGAGTCTTTTGAGCTCTTTTATTTCATATTATGATTTAACTGGGTCTCGATTGATTAGTGACTGAATCATGAAGTTTAAATGATTGTCTGGGAGAAGGACAAACCCTAATCTCACCCACTTTCACTCTCCTTGATATTAATATCTTGCCTCCAGAGCTTCCACTCAGGTACAGTATGGTATGTTACATGGCTCCCCCCACCCCATCACCCTTACAATAGCTCTCTGGTTTATTCCTTCCAAAATGGGAAGGTCGTACTTATGGTCAGGTTGCCGTTTCTTTACTGGTGAGTTACGCCTGCAAACAAATCTCTATTTCTGCCTCTACATCACATTAATTAGGGCTTGGGCAAACTACTGAACGAAGAACTTTGGAAGATGCAACAGCTTATTTTCTCTTTTTTAGGGTCCTCCTGGTCCTTCTGGGGAAGCTGGCCCACCAGGACCTCCGGGCAAAAGAGTGAGTTGAATCCTCATTACTGGTGATGAATTTGAGACCACATTAAGTTTTCCACTTTTTTTTTTAAACATAAAATATGCACAATTTAAAAGTGGTATTATGGACCTATGTCCCTTCAATTTTATTTTCAGAGCAAGTTGTTTTGATTCTAAGTTTTCTTTAAGAATAAATCAGGAAATATGCAATATATCTACTGACTATTCTGTGGGTTGCAGTTTCTACTCTGTGAATAAACATGTAAAATTATTATTTTTTTGTTTTTAATTGAGCAATAAGATCTCATCTCACAATGAAGGGTGCATTCTTAATTAAATGATCATATAAATTAATGATAATGCCATAGCAACACATTATTACTTGGCCTTTTTAGATGAATAATACCTCCATAAACTGAAAATACAAAAGGAACATCTTTTTATTTTACTAAAAGTAAAAATTGATTCTATGATAATTGACAGAATACTACAGAACCTTAAAAGAGGGTAATTTTTTGACCTTATCAAGAATTTTATATTTTCACATACAGAATACCATTTTGCATGAATCAGAGCTCATCTGGATAATATTAGCAGACTTTAAATATTAAATTATTGTAAATAATTTAGGCCTTGATTTTGTCTGGGATCTAAAGAAGTACAGGAAGAGATGACTTTAATAGACTCCAAATATTTAACTTGCTGAAATGTTTTATTAGAGACTTTCCCCCTTCATTCTGCCTCCATTTGATTTTAATTATTAAAATAAGTGTGACCTGATTATCGTCAAATATGACCTCACTTTATTTCAACCATACCTTACAAAACGATGTTCTTCAAGTTTGCAATAGCATTCAACATCAGTAACTGCCATAAAAATTATATTTTGAAGACTTAATTTAATGCAACATCTGAAAGTTAAGGAACATCCTTAATTCCATACTGTATGTCACAAAAACGTCTCCCCTTTTCTTGGTTTCCCGAGTTGCCACAGATTTCAGATGTGAGCAGGTGATTTCTTTTTTGCTGGATTGTGTCATTAGTCAGCATTAGAAAGTTTTGAAAGACACTATTATCCCTCTGTGTTAAAATGTTTAATGTAAGAGTTTGCATTATTTGCTTTATTCGTTCTGAAGGTCCTGTTGAAGTGCAGTTTGTTACCGCAGGAACGGCTTCTGTAGCAATCTATACTTTGTGTAGAAATTAAAAGACAGATAAGATGTATGCCTAAATAACAGTATCAATAGTTGAAAGTTTTTTGGGGGATTATTTTTACATAATCATTCATTATAATTATCATCAGTGTATCTGATCGACAGTATGGATTGAATGCACTACCAATAGTCTTCCAGATTTATTGTCATTGTAAAAGAAAATAAATATACTTACTAAAAGAGGGCAGTGCCAACTCTCCCTGTCCATGTAAACTAATATACTCCTTTACTTGTGTTGTATAAAATTGTAATAGGCAGTGATTTCATACCTTAAATTTAGTTTGAATCTCACATGTGAAATAGGGGCTAAAAAATGCATCTTATGTCAGACCAAATGTGTTTGATACATAGTGTATGTTTTTAATCAGCCTTTAACCATACAGACCTGATACTTTTTCACTGTCACTCTGGATGAAAATGGCAGTGGTGATTTAATAGGGTCATTGTATTGAACTACTGCTAAATGGAAATAAAAATATCTCAAAGCCTGCATGGAATGAAGGGAGTGCTGATATTAAATCTATGTGTGAAATTGAAAATGCACTAAAAAGACAAAGAGTTGGTCCCAAACTCATTTACTTCACTCAAGTAGAACAGTGCTTAGAATGACATATGGAGATAGCTTCCCAATAGAATATTGATCTAAGTTAGTTGAATGGCAGCAATGTAAAAACAATGGCATAATGCAATTACTAGCAAAGAAAAAGGGAAATGAAGTTGTCATTTTCAGTACATGCACCTTGAGACATGATCCTTAAACCCTCATCTATAGGAAGCACTTTTTCAGAGAAACATTAAGTTTTATGACATGTCTCATTTAAGGTGATAAAGTGTTATTTCACAGTCAGGTTAGCTCTAAACTGCTTGACCAAAGAGGTGAAATGAGTAAACTTCTGGCACCAGAATTGGCTTTTTGTCCTCTCTATTTTTTTTTACTTATAGTATATGTTATTTTTATTCAGTTTTGCACCCAGCATATATATAGGTATTATCAAGCTTAATTTGAAATTTAAATTCCATAAAATAATACATTTATTAATTAAAACATCATCTTTATGTATGTATGCTGAACATTGAAAAAATGTACCTCTTTTAACTTTAAGAGAAAACTATTTATAGAAAAATAACTTTTTGTTGCAGGTACACTCATTTGTTATTGAACATACAGTACATGGTGCAGTAAATGCCCTGGTTAACATTTGTAATCAATAGGAATGATTAACAGGGTTTTTTTTGTGAAATTCACGGGCCTACAGTGTGTGGCTGCCATTGTAGATTGCAGGTTACATATGTTGTCTTGGGGGATTATTCCCTATTTTTTGCCCAGGTCCTGAAGAAGCATGTACTTGTTCTCTGGTCTCTGTATCCCGACATTATCCCAGGTCATAAGTCAGTTGTACAACAGGGTTCATGTCTGGCAAATAGGGTCTTCAGGACATACATGTCACATTCACATATTGTAACTGACACATTCTTTTGATAAGCAGGACATATTGGTTTTATTTTTTTCTATTTTCACCAAACGTGACCTTCAACAACTTAAATTTATCTCATCACATGTGTGCAATCACCTCTCTCACTAATAAAATGAATTAGTGCAAAGTTAGGCAGGTCTTGCACTGTCAGTCATGAATAATCAAAATGATGCCAAAAATTTACAATTACAAAATTCACATTTACAAAATATGTATTTTTCTAAAACGATACATACTGTACATAAATAATACATATATTTTCATGCTTAGTGTATGTGTGTGCATATAAAATATTTGATAAGTAGAAGCCACAAAAACAAATTAAATTCATAATAGGTTATAAGCTCCTAGGTTTCTTTCACTTTACATTTATAATATTGAAAGTGATGAAGTCTAGTATAGTATATGTTATCTGAGTCAAAGGAATTTGCATTTTTCATTATCAAATGCTTGATAACCTGAAAAATATAAATATTAAATGTATCATATCAGAGGTTCCAGTTATTAATGACCTGACGAATAAGCTTAAAAAACGCTTTTTCATCATAAGGAGTTTAAAGCCTTGGAATGTTAGAATAATTTATTTCAGTCTCAGGTTATTTCCTCCTGAGAATCTATAATAAACAGTTAAGCAGTTGTTTTGCATTTAAGGTAAACTTTTGCTATGTCAGCCTTTTGCTTACAGCTATTTGAAATGATTTTGAAATTCTTCAGCCTTCAAACTCTAGGGAGCTAGTCTTAGGACTATTTACCATGTCTGTTTTATTTGTAATCATTAGATAAAGTGTTTAGGTATTTTAGGCTTCTTAATCAATATTGATAATGTATTACTCATGTTACAAATATATAATACAGATTGTTGCATTCAAAGATACATTTTGTAAATCACAACCTCTTGTAATACATTTCAAATAGAAATGTTTGTATTAATATTCAGACAATGTGTTTGATGATAAAATGCTGTTATAATTTATATAATGCATTGTCTCAGAATTCATTCAGAATTGTGAAGGGTTTTTTTCCCTGATATAAAGGACAACACTGACATGAGCTGTGAGGATTGTAGAATGTTCTTCTATGTTCATGATAATGATAAGCATTGCTTTATGCGTATATTACAGTATGTGCAAAATGTTTCAGCTGAATTTTTCTACTGCAGATCAGAATCAAGAAACTTAAAAAGAATCTTTTCCATTCAGTTTCCCATAGATATAATAACCAATTAAAACTGAGGTTTCTTAATTATCTTTTTTTTTCTGGGGATTACAAAACAGTTTGATGTATAACATTTTCCATTCCATGGTGATATAATGATTCCTCTTTCAGTTCAAAGGAATGTTTGTTAGGGGAAACTAATGACCTGGAAAATCATAAAATAAGTCAAGGGCCTATAGTTACATCTGACCTCATAAACCTATGTGTTACTCTTTCTGTGGAGGCTGTAATCATGCAAAAGATAGTGGTAGGTAATACACAAAACCCATATGTAAGTGCTAAGCTGCTGTTAAAATTCAAATAAGAATTAAAAGTATTTTCCTATTTTTAATACATTTTTACTCAGCTTAGAAGATGAGTATAAATATGTGTACTGCTTTGTGTTGTAAATGTTCTATTGGGAAAGCAATCATATTAAAATAATTGTAATACTGCAGTCCATTATATAATGCATTAGGTTTCCACAATGTACATAAATTACTACAAATGAATACAAAATTATTACAATTATTACAAAAAGTAATATCCTTTACTTTTATGTCTCTGCCTTTATGTAATATCATACCCCAAGAACTTGATCACATACCCTGTTTCTTGTCTTGTTGGCATATAACACAATGTGTTTACATGGTAACAGACCAAGCTAAAGAATTTTTTTTTCTTGCCTACCCAAGGGTCCTCCAGGAGCTGCTGGTGCTGAAGGCAGACAAGGAGAAAAGGGGGCAAAGGTATCATGACTCCAGAATCAATCAGATTGAACTCCAGGATCAATAAGCACTTACTTCAGTGATTAAAGCATGACTTTGTCATTTAAAGTGTTCAAATGACACCAAAGTTTTTCAAGATTAATCTGCAGACTAAAATACTTTTAGCTGCCCATTATTGGACTCAGTACATTGTTTCATTTTTATACAGTATATAACATTTTTAGCATGAGTGCTAAATTTTGTAGTTCTATCTCTGCACATATAAGTTCACAAATGTAGTTTTTATGTCAATAAAAAAGTGTTAGCAAATTTGAGATTTTCTCTTGCTAATATAATAACCATGATCAATGACAGCAGTCCGTACTAAACTGTGATTCAAACAGGCCTACTGAAGATTGGATTCTAAATTATAGCCCTATAGGGATTTCCCATAGTATAAATACTGCATTGTTTCTGTCATTGGCCATATTGAAATTCTTGCTTAATAAATCCCTTGATAAAGACAAAAGCATATCTCATGTTGGTGAAGCATGGTCCAAAATCAATGTCAGCACAAATAAATCCCTTATATACATTTTGTCACTTATCTTGACATGAAATACATGCTAATTGTGATGTACAAGAATGCCATTGTGCATTTTTCATCATAATGGAATGATTTAATTCTAGCTGTCTCAACCCTTTTTAGTTTTTGATCTTACTATTGTTCCATGTGAGTTTAGTTTATTGCCTTTGATCACTCCTGTTCAATGAATGATGATATACTATAACCTTCTGTCTACTTGCAGGAAAACAGATTGTTTCCAGTCCTGTTCTTAGTAGAGTAAAAGAGACACATTTTATTTTCTTATTAATGACTGACGTCCTTTCCCTCTATTTATATGATAATGTGATAGTTTTCATCAAAATACAGTCAAGATGATCATATCATACATGCATGTCCTGTATATAACATCAACAAATGATGGTAACTGTTGTTTTGTTTGGCATCTAATTACAGGGTGAAGCTGGTGCTGAGGGACCTCCAGGCAAAACTGGACCAGTTGGTCCACAAGGTCCTCCTGGAAAGCCTGGACCAGAGGGTCTCCGTGGTATTCCAGGCCCTGTAGTGAGTAGAACGACACTGCTTTTCGTGCTTTAATTATAATCAAAGCATTTACGATAAACAAATCAAGGTTCCATACTGATAAGGAAAGTTGATTTTTAACTGAAGAAAACAAAGAAACATGATTTATCAAATACATCAACAAATACTGTATCTACTATAATACGGTTTTGGTTTTCGATTTTTCCCTTCTTTTGTGTAAAACAAACAGTAAAGAAATATCTCAGTGAAAGTTCTTATGTGGTAGGACTTTACATTCTTGGCTAACACACCTATCTAATTATTTTCAGGGTGAACAAGGCCTCCCAGGTGCTTCCGGACAAGATGGCCCTCCAGGACCTATGGTAAGAGGTTGTAAATACATAAGAAATGCTGACACAGTAAAAGCCCAGTTACTAAAATTCCTTGTGTTTCACTCTGCATATGCTAAATGCATCTATTTAATGTTTAGGGACCACCTGGTCTTCCTGGCTTGAAAGGTGACCCTGGCACTAAAGGTGAAAAGGTGAGTGACCTTCAAGTATTCTAAAATAAAGATAAGTGTTGTCACGAATTGCTTAGAAAACAATCTATGAGTGCTTATATATAGTATACATTTTCCAAACTAACTGATACTTGTCTTAACTGCCTGTAAGTACGGATACTTAGCAATGTTACCAAGAGGCATACAGTAAGTGTAATGGCACAAGCACTGCAAAAAGATCGTTTTAGACATTTATGAACATTTGGTAAAACACGTAAACTCTATCCCTGTAATAAAAGCAGCAAGGCAACAAAAACATGACAGTTTTGAGCCTAAAAACCTTTGTGATTTTTATTATAATTTTTAATCTCACCTTCTACAGAGACGTAATTTGCAATTACCTATGTATACCACTTTTTTGGTATTGTGGCGTTTTGCACAAGTCCTCTTGTGATTTACCCTGTCTGTGTCTGCCTTTGCTAGGGTCACCCGGGTCTGATTGGTTTAATTGGGCCTCCTGGTGAGCAAGGAGAAAAGGGAGATAGAGGATTGCCTGGCCCTGAAGGTTCTCCTGGTTCCAAGGGTGATTCGGTAAGTGCAATTCTGGCATTTGCACCTGTTCGCTACATTTGTTGTGTTGAATTTGAGGTTTGCAGTAAAAGCCTGCAGCAGACCTTATTAGGTACATTAAGTCTGGAAAACTATAATGCTGTTAATGATTGTATTATTCTGAGGTACATTAGAATTTCAGTTCATCCATCATTTCCCTGTTGAATTATCGCAAAACCTTTTGAAGCTTGCAGTTTCTCAGAAGAGTTTATCTTCTTTTAATGTTGTAGTTTCTCCACAAAGAAGGAAAATAAGATTGACCTGTGCTGAAATCAAAGTGTTTTAAAATTGGCTTTGGCCATTAGATTTACATTGATAAATAGATTTAGAGTATATTTCTCAACCTGCCATGCTGTTTCTGAAAGCAGGATGGCTGCCATCATAATCATCTTGCTCATCTCAATGTTGCATTAGAGCTCAAACTGTAATTACTGTATGTTTCAGAATTATTAAATCACATGTGGTTGACCCCAATAAAGTATTCATATTCCAAAACTTCACAAATTAGCATTGTTAATCTAAAGTAATATGTTCAGAGGAGAAGGGACTCACCTCTATATTCAGCTGCTGTGAATTTCCAAGGGAATGTCCATACTGTAGGTGATGCTGAATTGTGTGTATGTGATTATTTTTTAGGGTATCGGTGGCCCTGCTGGCTCTCTTGGCCCTCCTGGTCCTCCTGGTCTGCCTGTGAGTTCAGTTTCATTAATAATTTCAATGTTAAGCAAATCTCCACATACTTGGTATTAATTAAACTCTCTTGCTTTGTGTTTTCTTAGGGTCCCCAAGGTCCAAAGGGTGCCAAAGGTTCTAGTGTGAGTCAGATATGTTCTTTAGTTTTCAGACCACTTAACGCCTCAATATTACAACAAAGGTTTTTCATCAATACAACCTGTTCTGACATTTTTTTCATCTGTTTAGGGTCCTGCTGGACAGAAGGGTGACACAGGTCTGATAGGTCCCCCTGGTCCCCCTGTAAGTATATTATTTTATTCCACAATTCTTTACTCACTGGCCAAGTACCAGACAGGTTTCAATTAAATGAGTTCTTCATTACAAGAACAAGAAGAATGGTGAAAGGACGTGGTTTCAGTACATCTCTATATTTAATGTTGGCTTTACAACTTTTGGTCTTATTCCAGAAAATGTTTTGTTTTTGTTCAGGGTCCCCCTGGTGAGATTATCCAGCCTCTACCAGTCCAGTCTGCAAAGAAGACCAGAAGGTCTTCCGAAGATGCACAGGCTGACGAAGCTGGTAACATCCTTGATTACTCTGATGACATGGAGGAGATCTTTGGCTCGCTCAATAATCTCAAACAGGACATTGAGCGCATGAAATACCCCATGGGAACACAGAGCAACCCAGCAAGAACATGCAAAGACCTGCAGCTTTGCCATCCCGAGTTTTCAGATGGTAAGACAGCTCTGAACACCATATTGATCATATAGCCTGACAAAATACTTCCTTAAATTTAAGTTTGCTGTGAATCTAGATTTCAGTAGAAGGATGAATAAGAAACTCTCCCACACAAAGTATCATGTTAGCATTCAATCATGGTCAAATTCATAAACCTTTTTTTATTCAATCATAGCATATTAAATCAAATCATCACTCTGTTTAGTTAGATTTTATGAACCTGTTAGGTTAGTTTTTTCAATGCTTTTATTACCTAAAAAAATATTGTTCTCTGTGCACTACTCACTTAAGATGCGTTGCTGTATATCCCTTAATATAATCCTTTAGGGTAATGAAGCTTTGAATCAGGCACTTGCATATATTGTAAAGATTATAGTTTTATTATTCCTGCAAACTACTACCTTAACATAAAAGTATCAATAAAAGAGAAATTGAGAGAGAGGGAGATAGAAATATCAAAACAGATTTCTAGTAGTATGTTCAAGCACTATTCTTGTTGTCAATCTAGAAATAGTCTAATATTGTTGATATCATTGTCAGGTGAATACTGGATTGACCCTAACCAGGGCTGCTCTGGCGATTCATTCAAAGTGTACTGCAACTTTACTGCTGGTGGCGAGACCTGTATCTACCCAGACAAGAAGTCTGTGGGAGTGAGTGAAACCCATTTAATACAGTACATAGGTCCTTTATTGTTCTCAATCAAAGTAAGGACTCTAGAAAAAAAATGGTGAATTTACTAAAGATAAAACAGATCTAGTCAAATACAATGGAATTATCATTGTAAAAAGAGAAAAAGAAAAAAATTGAAAAAACGATTTGATCTCTGTTAAAAAAAGGTTTCTTTTTTACTCTTTTCAATTATTTTTTTTCCTATTTGGATCTCATATACAAAAAACGAATTTATCAACAGATCAAATCACCTTGACAGGATTTACTAAAGATAAAACAGATTTAGTCAAATACAATGGAATTATCATTGTAAAAAGAGAAAAAGAAAAAAATTGAAAAAACGATTTGATCTCTGTTAAAAAAAGGTTTCTTTTTTACTCTTTTCAATTATTTTTTTTCCTATTTGGATCTCATATACAAAAAACGAATTTATCAACAGATCAAATCACCTTGACAGGATTTACTAAAGATAAAACAGATTTAGTCAAATACAATGGAATTATCATTGTTGAGAAAAAGAAAAAATTTGAAAAAAAGATTTGATCTCTGTTAAAAAAAGGTTTCTTTTTTACACTTTTCAATTATTTTTTTTTCCTATTTAAATCTCATATACCAAAAACAAATTGATTAACAGATCAAATCACCTTGACAGGTGTTAAAATAATCTACCTTACCCCGTGTGATCTCTTTTTGAAAGAGGGCATTTACATAGTAATTCTAATCACACGAATAGCTGTAAGATGTTCAACTTAATTGATTAATATATTATGGAATTTTAAAATCAAGTTAACTATTCACTTTTTAAGTAAAACGGATGAATAACCTTGTGGCATTTTATACGTCTTCCTAGTCTTAGATTTTCAATACTTCTAATATTTTTCTGCTTTTAATATAGATTAATTTTTGATCCATGAATCATCACAACATTGATTTGCTGCTTCTGAACCAAGCATTTGATCTTTTCACATCCAACTAATAGCAGAAAGGACAAAAAAATGTTGTTGGAACAGACAGGATTAGTTTTCAGAGATGGGTTAAACTATCTGTGGATCCTATTGAAGATTAATATTTAATCGAAATTCATATCTGTTTAAATATATATAAGCCATAGCAACATCTGTGTCCTGACAGGAAAATATTAATTTCTAAATACAAGTTTTTCCCATATGAAGCACACAAGCATCTTTATCTCAATTATGAAAAATAAAAACAGCTAATGCTTCCTACAAATAACAGTATACAGTAGTTGCTTGCTGTTTTATGCACTAAATTCAATATATTGCTGGCTAAAATCCAAAAATGTTCACAAAACATTTAGTCTCTTTTGCCAAATCGTTTAAATCCTTTCCCTGAAATGCAAATCTGTGGTTTTTATTGACTTTTTATATTTTGATTTTACAAATTCTTCAAAATATGTATCATCGACATATTTCTTTGGATAAGCTGTTGTACTGTATATCATTTTAAAAGCTTTACAATATAATTAGATTTTAAGGAGATGTTATTTGTTTAGATACTTACAGCTGTATTATTGGTTGTGTATAACAGGTTAGGCTATCTTCTTGGGCCAAGGAGTCTCCGGGAACATGGTTCAGTGAATTTAAGCGTGGTCAAATAGTAAGTATATTTAGACCCTTTTCCATTATGTTTGTCCTTAGTGAGCTTTCAGTATTTGCTTTAATACTGTATAAAAGCTAGCCACTAGCCACTTTGGTGCCTGGTCTACTTCAGTGTTCCTTGTGTATTATAAGCCATTAGTACCTTTTAAGACATCTTAAGACATAAATAGAACCATTTCATAGATAAACAAAAGATGAACCAGTAGACACTGAAACAGACTGGTGAAAGTTGTGGAGGTAACAACATATAATAGGAGTTTGGTGCATTGTTTTGCCTAACTTATTACTACATTAAACTGTTATTATGTGTTGATGATTATGCTTTTAAATGTCCTTTTTAAAAATGCATAATGTTGTGCTAAACAACTGTTTCTCATCACCACAAGAGGAAAGGGAAATGAAAAAACAATTAAGCTCTTTGCAGATAATTTAAAGAAATAATATATTTATGAACTGCCACACACAAATTCCTTTTGTAAAAAAGTAACCAGTTCCCCTGACAAATTATACTTACAGGAAACTTTTGTTTCAGTGCCTGACCATGTGATCTGTGCCCTGTTGTGTTTGTGTATTGTGTGAGAAGGGTACAGTACATGTTTGCCTGATTACACAAAATAATTGGTAAATACTTTTTCATAATGAAATTCGGAAATTATTGCATAGGATTTATTCAAATTCCATATAGAAGCTGCATATCGTTAACAAATGTGTGGTGCTTTGCTGAATATGATTGACAGTCAATTTAAAAGGGGGTATTGTGGAGTATTATTGGCAGGCCTAGGGTTTGTTAGTTGTATCCTACTTTCTGTAAGTACTACTGTATATATGAACTGTTTTGCGTTATTTTTAATTCAATCACATTGATACTCAGATTTTTATTTTACAATATTCTGTTTTGTTTAATCAAAGTGGTATCATCTTGCTTCTTATTTTCTAACAGCTCTCATATGTGGACCTTGAAGGCAGTCAAATAAACATGGTTCAGATGACATTCCTGAAACTACTGAGTGCCTCAGCCAGACAGAATTTCACTTACAATTGTCAACAGTCTGTGGCCTGGCACGATGTGACAACTGACAGCTATGACAAGGCTCTCAGGTTCCTTGGATCAAATGATGAGGAGATGTCTAGTGACAACAACGTATACATCAAAGCCCTCTATGACGGTTGTGCAGTAAGTGTATTTCATTAATATTATTACATAATTGTGATGAACCAATTGAAAAGAAGCTGAAAATGTGATTTTCTGTTAAACAGAGCAACCTATCTTGTCTTCATGTCTTTGTAGCATTGTTGTAGGAAGTCACTATAATGGGAGTTGTGTGTTTTCCCAGTTTGCATGGTACAGTGCGTTATACAAATCTTAATCACCTTAATCTTTATTAAATACAAAATCCAAAATATTCTTGTTTGTACCTTTGCAGACTATTATATCAATGGTCAACAATGTTGCAAAGACTTGCCCCCCTGATCTGCTACTCCAATTGTTGAATTATCTGTGTATAGCTATGACAGTGTTGCACAGGAGCATGTGAACCCAGTAAGAGACCTACAATATTTCCTTCCTTTTTTTGCAGATGAGGAAAGGCATTGAAAAGACTGTATTGGAGATCAACACTCCGAAAATTGATCAGGTGCCAATCATTGACGTGATGTTCAATGACTTTGGGGATCCAAACCAGAAATTTGGATTTGAAGTTGGTTCTGTCTGTTTCCTTGGTTAAACTCTGGGCAAAGGGCAGATCAACAAGCAAGCTATGACCTGGTACCACCATCCCACTTCATGCCACATGCAAGTTTTGAATAAGAACGGTGTAGAGAATATGTTTTGCCGTGTATGTATGTATTATCTAGAAAATACTTGTTGCCCTTGTAGGGCCAGAATCACATGACTTAAACCTGTTATGGAAAATCGAGAAGGACATTTGATGCCGTGACAGAGAATGGTGCACAGGCAACAACATAAGGGGGTATGCTGTGCAGTGAAGTGACCTCCTTTCTGGATTCCTTTGGTGCTGTACAAGATGACCACAATGGTGCTCATTCAAATCCAACAATGAGGTGCTAAGAAGGTGTGTTTTAATAAACTGTAATTATGCTTTTGTACAATACTGTTATTTCCGAATCCACTTTCAAAACTTGCATGTGTGTCTGCCTCGCATCTGGCTCTTAATTTTAAAGTTCGTTATGAAAAATATATAAGTTAAAAAATAATATGTTGTCAATGAATACTGTGTAACTGATATGAAGCAAATAAAATGAGCATTTTCAGTCAAACAATTCCCCATTTCGAATTACAATGTATTCCCATTGTATATATTGACCATAAAAAGAGCTCCAGAAAGTCGTCTTCAAGACCTCAGGTGACACAACTGGAAAGCCTTCACCTGCACACTCAAAGCAACTTCTTCACTAACATTGTTTCTTGTGCTTCTTTTAAGCATTCAAGGCATTCATTTTTTATTTTCAATTTTTGGTGCTATACCTCAAACTTTCTAGATAATCATGAAAATTCAAGGCTGTTATACGCTGTATATACCTTGGTTAAACAATTAAGTTTATATATTTGGGGTGGGGATTTTTTCAGAGAATAAGGGTGCTTATTTGTTAGACATCTCTTGTTCAGATATTTTGTGAATGCAATAAATAGCCTTCTAGGAAACCCATTTTTGTATCTAAAATAAAACTGTTTTAATGTGCTTTTCTTGGTTCATTTAAAATATTAAAACTGGATTCTAAACAACAAAACATTTGAATGTGTGCATTGTTTGCTTACATATTTTGTAAAAAAAAAATCTGTACAATAGAATATCTTTAATTAACTTTTTTTTTGTAGTACCTGTCCATTGATCTGTTAGCAATAAATTTTCTTGCACTTCAAATTGAGAATATCGATGACGTAATATGTCTAGGTCATGTGATTCTACCTAGTTGCAAAGCAACACATAAGGGGACTGCTACGTTCAGAGCTTTCTTTATTTGACCCAGATCAGCCTAGTCAAGATCTGTTTAATTTAAAGCTGGTTTGGTATTTCCCTCTGAGTAATCTATTGGTAGAAACTGGCAGTAGAAACATTTTTTAACTCTTGAGAATTCCCTTTGTAATTTTTTTCCATAATATATGTAAGACTTGAAATAAATGTTTGGTAACTTTTGCTTTATGAGTTGTTAAATTAATTGGATTAAGCTGGAACCACAATACATTGGCTTGCCAGTATTATTTAATTTGTAATAATTGTCTGGCTTAATGTGTGTAAAATAAGTAAAAAAGAACACCTTATGGATATGCATTTCATTTTACTTTCAGACCAAAGTTTGTATCTGTCAGCATCAAAGAAAAATATACAAACTTCATCAATAAAGATCAAGTCTTGACAACCTAGTTTATTCTTTCATCTTTTCATATTTGCCTACATATTACAAATATATTACATATTACATACATATTTGCCTTTGTTACGCTGTTAAAATTTCTGTTTACTCAGTTTTTCATATATGAAATTAAATACAGTATGCTAACTACATTTCTTTTACAAAAGTTAATATGTTTAAGGATTTCTTTTCCCCCTTTGAAAGGATTAATTAATGGAAATCTCAAGGTAAGTGAATCTTAATTTTTCAAAGCTTATTTCTGTCTTTGATTTTTATCTATTATGTTTAAATTTGATCTATCCAACTATATACCTACAATTCATTTAAAAATGTATTGTTCTTAAACTTATGTTTTAGAAGGATGCCTGAAATGTTTTGATATGTAACAGGATGTGATATACTTTATTTTATTTTACTTAAATTAAAAGAGAAAGGTTATTAAGTGTTTGTAATTGATACAATTTACAGGTTATACAATGTACTTTTTACGTTGCACAGGACTAGAAGATTTGGACTGTCTTTCCTGTATTTATATATTCTTCACTTTGTCCATTAGATCCAGTTCAGTTGTATAGCTTGGTTTCTGCATGACGTTAATGTTTTATAGAGAAGCAGTAGCTCATGCATTTATATACTTTAGCCTTTACTCAGTTTTATTGTCAAGCCTGCTGTGAAAATTGCAGATTACTGCAAAAGCTTCTTGTGTTAAATATAGCTTCTTGTGCCACAGACACTTCACCTACAGTATATGTACAGTATATGTAGTATGTGTAATTATACATTTTCTGTCAGTTAAGGATCCTTACAAGCTTGAAGTTAATTAACTGTTGAGCTCTAATTAGATATTGCATAAGGTGTGAAACAAGATGCTACAATTATATGAAGCTTACAGGGATTCAATCTTAGGACAACTGTAAAAAATCTCTGTGTGTATTACTTATCAAGGTAAGCAGGTTTATAAATGCAGTACATGTGTTGCAAAAAAGGAATGCTTGTTCAGTACACCTGCTCGGTGGTGATGCTTTATTCCAACACAATCATTGCTTCAGGAGGTTGACATAACAAGAATTGATGCTGTGATGACTTTCTCTGGGCAAGACGTGCTTAAAATGAAAATGTGATATTTAACTTGAAATGTGAATTAAAAGCATGAAGCACAGTACTTTTCACAATTCTATGGATTGCTTTGGATGATAAAATGTCATGTGAGTATGTATATATACGGCTGAAAGAATGTATAGATCATTTTGTCCCTTTTAAAAATGGAAAGGACATTAAAATATTTAAAATCCCAGACACGTTAAGGGTATACTGTACATGATTTGCATGCACAGAGTGGATTATTTGCATTAAAAAGACATACAGCAAGAATACTTAATTTACAAATGTTCTTAAAAGTTTTCAGCAATGTAATATGCTTTATTATCTAAAATTTGGTTTGCAGTAATTATGTGTGTTATGACAACCGTGAGTTATGAACGTGGTAGGTGAAGTAGGTCTCTGTGACCTCTGGCCTCCATGCCAGCTTAGTTTTTTGTGTTCTTTCCTGTTCTTATGGCAGCACACTTTACCTGTTGGGTCTAGGATGCCTCTGTGATGCCTCTCAAAACAACCTAAACTGTTTTGTTTCACGCCTCCCTGGCTTGCCAAGTTCCATAGTCTTGTAAAGTAGTCCAATCCTTTATTAACGAGCACTAACTCTCCTTCCTTATAGAATGAATAAGGCTTCACAGCCGAAACATTGTGTTTTCTCTCTTCCCTTTTCAGCATGGGATAAACCAATTACTTGTTCCTAATAATATCATCATCATCATCATCATCATCATAATCATAATTAATGTTAGTACAGTGTTTGTTGTTATAGTTCTGGAACAGTTTTAACAAAATGCAATCACTGTTCTGTGTGGGACTATGGCAATGTGAACAAAGCCTACTGGAAAATATCTGGTCCTGCTTTTGACATTGGTGCCTGCTGATGCAGAGCTCCAAAAATAAGCAGCAATTAGTCAATACAGTCAGTGTCAAAAGATCTACCCAGTTAATTCAAATTAAGTCAAGATAAATTGACTCCAGTTGGCAGTTTTAAAACATTAGTATGCATTGAGCAACTGTGTTTTGTTCTATTTTAACACTTTAATTGTGAAAAGAGATTCCAGGAAACTCATGTTGACGGAACAGCTTGGAGAGAAATTTCTCAAGGTCTAAGTTCAGACGGGAAATTCATTGTTGTTCCAAAGTAAGACACAGAATATTAAATCACACAGTTCTTTTCCCCTTACCAAATATCTATTGCAATACTTTCTGCTGTGTGTTTAAGCATCTCCTCCCCAGCTTCCACCTGCTTCCTTGGCATTAACGTCTAAGAAGGATGAGTGACAGCATATGACTCTCTGCCCAGAGGCAGCCCATGATCAGGCAAGCAAAACTTTGAAAGGTTATTTAGAGAGCCAAAATGTTTTGGATGGGACCTAAGACAAGTAATACTTTATAAAAATATATTGCTTAATGAACACTTTTAAGTGAGTGTTCCTGACTGAACCTAAATTACACTGTGGGTCAGCCTGCTTGGAGGGGCTGTAGAAATGTGATTAATTTGACCAGAATTCATTCCACCCACCATCCCCACCCCCTGCTGAAGAAAAACCTGTCTTCAGACTGCAGAACTGACTCCACTGGGATTGCCTCTATTTCAGGTTAGCAGGTATTGAGCTGAGGGTAAAACCCATACAAAAGGAACTCATTGAAAATAGGGGAGTTTTATTTATTCAGTTGCCACTTGTGATGAATCTGCTGTTCTCTGCCTTTGTGTCTTAGATGGCCTTCAACCTTTGGTCATCCAGACTGCAAAACACACTACAACTATACCCAAAGAACCAGCTTTCCTTAGTAGCTTTAAGCAGCATTCACAAGTAGCTGTCATTGACAGATTAGTTGTAGATTTGAAAAGGACTTTTTTGTTCATACAATCTGTTATTCCCCTTGAATATGAATTAAGGTGCATTCACTCCCAAAGAAATACAGATTCAGGCAGCTTTACTGTTTGATCTGATATCAATTATGTTTAATTTTATATGGCCTCATCTTTATAACAAGAGCAATATGTATCTATGCAGTAAAATTGTACTTAATTAATAATGATTAATGGTAAGGAAGTAAATCACCTTTTGTTCAGATTCCTTCTTCAAACAATAACATTTCTTACGCTTTTCTTTGTTTACTATATTAATATATGTTATATATTAGCTAAAGCTAAAGAAAAATGAATGATTTTGAAATATGAAGCATATGATAGGTTCTTTCTAAAAACATAGCTGATATCAACTGACATTCCCATTTAGTACTGAATTAATAACTGCATTGAAGGAATTTCTCCATAACATTTTCATCCTTAAATTCTTTTCTGTCTCTTCTGTAGGTTAGTTTACTGAAAATTGAGCCAAAAGAACATTTGTTTGAAAGGGGAAATACGGAACAAACTCTCAAGAGTCATGGGATGCAATCCCAGGGAAATCCCAGAGGAAATATCTGTTACTACTTACTTTTGGGGATTATTGACTTTGTCAAGCATGGGGCACATTGAGCTACCTATCATGGATAACAAAAAAGAGGATGTGACACTTAATGATATGATGCAGATAACCGCAGAAAACAGGTTTTTCAACTAAAACAAATATTGGCTGAAAAGAATGGTATATATGTTTAGCATAGTGGCACCGTGATTTAGCATAGTTGCCATGCAACACTGGTGCCCTGGGTTCAATTCCAGACCAGGGGTGTTACAGTATCTCTTTAGTTTAAAGTTTCTATGTTCTCCTGGTGTGTTTTTCCTCTGAGTGCTCTGGTTTCCTCCGACTGTCCAAAAGCAATCTGGAAAAACTTGCCCTATGTGTGAATGTGTCTGTGCCTATGTAGGCCTTATGATGAACTGGCATCCTGTTCAGAGTGTGTTGCACTTTGTGTCCTTTGCTTGCCAGCACAGCTGTGGTTCCCCCGTGACCCTGGACTGGAAGAAGAGATCAGAAAACAGATGGAACATGCATGAACAAATACTTTAGCAGCCACAATAGTTAACATACAAGCCTAGATTGTTTCAACTAAAACAGCTTAAAACCTATCGAACCTTTCAATATACAGTGCATCAAACATTACAGGTTGTGTGAGCTGACTTGCCAGCGCAGTGACATCACCGCCCGTCCCTGAGAATAGCAGGGACCTCAGTTGCCAGGCTGATGAGAGATCTCCCTTTAGCTCAGCTAGCTGGTTCCCTCTTTAGTGATGCCAGAGGCCCGGGTTTGAGCCCCCAGCGGTGGAGGGCCGACCTGAGGCGGCAGCGGTGAGGGCGCATACCCACATGAACCACGTGGATCTACTACCATAACAAATTATTATTATTATTATTATTATTATTATTATTATTATTCACAAATACTTTAAGAGTTTGAAAACAGAGCACCCAAAACATTTTAAATGCAGTTTATGAAATACAATAACTTAAGGATAATAAATATAAGATATATTCAAAGTCATTTTAGGGTTAAGATTAGTGTTAGGGTTCGAATCCTTTTCAAAGTGATTGTACCCACTTTAGTTTATTCAATGCAGTTCATGAAATACTATAAAAAACGTACCTAAGATTTATCCAAGGTCATTTTAGTCATACCAGTAAAATCAGTTACAGACCTATTTAATAATTGACAAGCAACCACATCCTGTGATCACCAAGGGAAAGATTATGTCAACTTAAACTAAGACAACTCTGTTCTTCTCAGTTTCCTCCTTCTTGACTCAATCTACAGGCCATTCTGACTGTTTCTGTCCTTGCCCAATATATCTAACATTCAGTTAATGTCAGCAGAAGAGTATCATGCACAAAAAGGGCAAGGGCAGATAATTAAGTGCATGCATGCTGTAATAATGTAGTTAAACATAATAAAACTTATTGCATGACCTATATCACATTTGATATGTACTGTAAAGGAATAAAAAAGTTAATGTTTTTCTTTTGAGCAGAACATTTTTCTACTAGTAAAAACAATATAACATTATTTAAATCAAAATTATTGTGTTATCCACAATGAACTCCTCTCCTTTGTAGACGTAAATATGCACTTATGTTCTTTAAGGGACCAGGGAGACTGTAATAACTATGTGCCAAATCGGAACTGTGACATCTGTCATTTGCTGTCACATCATCAAATTATTCAGAGGTGATTAAAAAAAACATTTACTCTACAATCCTATAGACTGCCAGTTTTTGTCATTTATCAAATCTATTCAACAAGATAGCACAAACAAAATGTCTATATAAAATACTGTATGTATCTGTGTGTTTGCAAAGCATGTCATCCATCATTGACCTATTTTCGTCTCTTTCAAAGCCTTTCTAAAAAGTTAAACACCTTAGCGTTTTACATGTGGTTCTGTAAAGGGATCTCAACTTAGCACATTACATCTAATTTAAAGTGTAGTTTTCTTTTGATAAATAATTTATAAAGTTAAAGGTTTCTGTTTTCGTACTAGACATTTTGTCTCTGGAGGTCTGCATAGAAAACCATTCATAGTGTTCTTTTTGTGTGTTTTAGAAAAGAAGTCACAAGAGAAAAGACTTTCAGTTTTCCAAAGGATAATGTATGAGGAAAGTAAGGTTAGAGAGCAACGTTTATCCATGTATAATGTCAGTAATTACCTGAGCTGTCCACTGTGTGTGTAGCACAATTTATCCTCTTTGGCTGGCTGAGTAATGTTGCTCTGAGAAAGAAGTTCTGTGTTGAGATGTATTTCACACTATTAGGCAGCAAATGGAAAGCAGAATTATGCTAAGCACAAAAAGGAAGCCCGCAGACATTAATATCATGCATGGCAATCAGATGCAGTAAGCAGTGAGACTGCTGTCATATGAACCTTCAATAATACCAGAATCATAGAGCCCCTCAGCTGTACTGTACGTCTCCACAAACTGATATAGTCTCTTGTGGATATTTGCCATTAATGTTTTTATTTTTCACATTTTTATTATTTAATTTATATCCTTCAGAAGCCTTTACTTCTCCTTTGTACACATAAGCAAACTTTCACTTAAATAATTTGTCTTTATTTTGTGTGTGTTTAAAACGTTTTTCAAGCTTCTTTAGCACTTATTACTATTAACAAGAACATGGATTACCTTAGCCAAAAACAACATAGACATGTCCCTTCCAATCATTCTCATTCAATGCACCAAGGAATGAATACTGCCTCAGTAAATGTGGTGCTACTGAAAACAGTTAGTTAACATTTCCTTTGCACGCTTTTGTTCAGCCTGAAGAACACCATTGACAGAGAGGATATGTACTGTATGCAGTACTCACAGATTATACTTGCAGGAGTCACAACCAATGAGTAACTGTATCTAAGTGATTTAATATGTACAGTACACAGTGCATCATTGCAAGAACATACCAATATTAAAAAACACAATCTGGTGCTCTAATATATGTCAGCATAATGCCTATGAACTGGACCAAAATATGATGGAAAATTGATTCCCCAGATCGAAACTGTGTTCTCAGTAAATATAATTGGTGAAGAACTGCATATGGGTGACAATTGACTGGATAAAGTAGAAAAACATTTAAAGGTAGCTGAAAATTTGATTTAGAATAAGGGAGACAAACTGTGTCTACAAGAAACTTGAATCAGCATCTCCTGGTTATCTTCATTCTTCACCCCATTACCTGTAAAGCGCTTTGAGTGGAGTGTCCAGAAAAGTGCTATATAAGTGTAAATTATTATTATTATTATTATTATTATTATTATTATTATTATTATTATTATTATTATTATTATTATTATTATTATCTTCAGGACTCAAATAACAATAGCAATTCTAGATACAGTAGGTACAGCTCACATGTATGTGATCTCCAGAAGCCTGCCGGTCAAGTCATGTCGGAAAACTTGATACAACCTGTATGGGCATTGCAAAACGACATTGGCCACAAACACGCATTTCCATTCCCTCCTGTCTCCTCAAGATGCACCAAATTCTACAGTATGAAAGTACAGTAGAATCTGAACTCAGTATTCACCAGCCTTGTTTTTTTTTTATTCCAGACGCAGCATTCCTGTTATTGTTAGTCAATCCCCGTACCTCTGTTTGACTTGAGTGGAAAGTGCAGGCAGCCTCTGAAACTGCCCTTAAGAGCCCTTGTCTTTACTTGTCTGAACTAGATGACATGGCTCATTGTGGGTCAGTACAGAAATAGGGGTACAGTATATTCTGCAGTGCAGCACTGCTTTCTAAAGTTTCCCCCATTCATTATTGCCTCATGCTTGACCAAAAAGTAGCTTCAATACTTTATCTGATTCTCAGTCATCATCCACTGGTTCTATGGTATTCAAATGGGGTCTTACAGCTAACTTTTTCATCAGCATCTCTAGGTGTCTAGGACATTGATCATCGAGAATCTCTTGCTTTTGGACAGCAGCATTCCCGTTTTGACGTCAGATGTCAGCTTACAACAATGGCTCCCGTTGGACTCTGTGAAGCCAGTGAGTCAAACTGTTCACCCTTCTTTTGAGTAGTTGAAGTTGTTTTTATTCTGTCTACTCAATTGTGAGTATACAACAAATAGAATCACCTTGTGTTTAGAAATCTTGTTTTATGAACATGTTGCTTCAGTAGTTGTAAAATAAGTGCCATATATTTCATTTACAAAGTCAAAGATGGTATGTTCCTTCTGTTCTTTACGTTATAGCATACAACAACAGATATGCATCCAAAACACACTTTATACTGCATATGGCATACAATAGGAATATAGGATAAAAACCATGAAGTAAATGTATCTCTCAAGCCTATCATCCATGACCTTACAGAGTAGTCTAGTTGTCCCAGTTGTCATGGCAGTGGGATACACTTAGATAATGTGGAAGAGGAATTAGCAGGGCCCAATTTAAAGTTGCTCTAGAGAGGTTATGCACTATAGCAGATTTATCTTTTAGGACTTAACAAGGGAAGATTGATGGTGCTTTCTCTTGTTACATCAGAATGTTTGGAAAATCAGTCTGTATGATAGATACACAATTCATAATATCTGATGTATTTTTCCTCCCGTCTTTTACAGTATTCACTCAGTCAGCACAATGGTGCATTGAATAAATTGATTAATTTTTTTATTCATATTCCTGTAGCAGTTCTTTGAAAACAGATGTAATTTCTAGGTCAGAGTCAATATAAGTGAAAGAAAAAAATGAAACTATCTTTTTTTACTCCGTTTGACATCTACCAGCATAACGTGAACAAAAATGTAAATCATTTTCCTGAGATGGAATAATTCACACTGCCATTAAGAAATAAAATTAAACTTAGAATGCAATGTTCAGATGTAAAATACAATTAGAACTGTACCAGTAAATGGGTTTGACATACACTGCATATTTATGCTTTTTTAAAAGCATGTGTAAGATATCAGGTATGATGTTTGCTAAAATGTGCTGCAGTATTTCTTGATAATTCAAAAAGTGTCTAGAACTGTTATTGTGTACCTTTATGATGATTGACTTTACAATTTTTTATATTTATTTGACAAATATATGACAAATATATTTGTTTTGCCAGGTGTTTTTTATCAATATACAGTATGAAGAGACTAAGAGGGAAATGCTCATCAGCTGATGCAGCTGCAGTGTTGTCTGAACAGAGCATGAAATGGTTAGTTATTGGCTTGGGGTGATATGTAATGAGTCAGTGACGGAGCTGGGGCTTGAAGTGGAAAAACATTCGAAAACGAGCTCTTTACCTTAGCTGGTAGGCCACAATGGCTACGACCAATCAAAAATTGTAATGAAATGCCGGGGGACTGCCTATTCAGTGCATATAAATATGAGGTTCAACAAAATATTACTCACCTACAGGATTACACACTGTTTCAGTATGTAACTCACCTACAGGGTTTTATTTTGTGTGTTCTGTTTAATCCCTGGATGTCCTTGTTTTAATTTTAGAAAGCAAGCAATTGGATTGGATCTTCAATTATTTTTTTTTAATTTAAAATTGTCTTGAAAAGCAAAACAGGCACATTCGCACAATGTTCGGATTGTGTTACGTTTTTAATTAGTTGAGTCACAGGCATCATTTTGATCCCTCTTTTCAGGTGAAGTTTCTTTCTGTCTTGTGGGGTTCTTTTATTTAAGATCTGTAATGCTCTTCTATTATTTACAGAGTCTCATTTAAGGAAAGAATATGAAAAGAGCATATTCAATAAGTTTAACATGGTCTGATATGCTTTGTCATCTTACTGTGAATCACAGTATTTGAAGACGTCTGTGATTGTCAGCCATCACCCAACCAGAATAAAAGCAATTCCTTGGGTAACGAGTAAAAAACTAAGAAGCGGAAGCTACCAGAGGCCAATAGAAATCGTTGGAGAGATTGGAGATCATTAGGAAGGATCATTGATAACAGAGTTCAGATCATTGAAATGCGTTTCATCAGTGGAAGAAGGAGCTGATCAAGTTCTGATATGGACAACTTCCAATCCATTATACTGTACAACAGTGTTGATGAGCAGCTCATCTGTCAGGTTCTTTATTTATTAAGAGTCTCAATAAGTGAATCAGTGCTCAATGAGAACCAGGCTTCTGTCCCCATTTTATATTTGACCTTAGTATTGTAAATAAAATGCACGATTTTTACCTGTATGTACTGGATTTGTGTAGTTGTTACCTTCTTCCCCAGCGGTATTACAATATATACTTTTCAGACTTTAAAGTCTTGTTAGCAAGGGAAAATAAATAAGATGAAGTTTTAAGTCTTTGATCAATTTTTTTCACAAACATCTTTTGAAGAGTTTAATAATATATATATACAGTATACATTCTTTGTTTATAGTAAAGTATTTGGTAGGATGCTTGATCTGATATCCTGTTATGTGACAAAATAAAAGACACTGACATTTTAAAATATAATTTTTAAAATGTATTAGACACTGATATTTTAAAATATAATTTAATGAAAATGTATTTAAACCCAAACATAAAATTGTCCATGTCTTCTGGAACATATGCATGACCAACACAATTTCAACTTGTAAACAGCCAGGAGAAGTGGCACCAATGAAACTCTCAACACCAGATCCCCACTGCACAGAAATTGCTGTTATGCTGCATCTAGGGCTACAGCAACAAGAGGGCAGGTGATAACACTTCTGAGGGTCATGAAATACATGTGAAGAATGTGATGCTGAGAATCCCTAGGACTTTCTTGAGCAATACAAGATGTCTTTAACTCATAATCTCTCTCTCCTTTTCATTCTTATACAGTTGCTCAAACCCCAACATCATTCAATTGTAAACAAAACATGAAATTTTCAGCTCATCTATTTCTTTTTAAGGTAAATGTGAGCATTTCTTCAAATTTGTAAGCTACACACCACTCTGGACAAGCCTTTGCAAAGCTCCCCCTATTTGATTAATGAAATAACCTTTAGGAGCTGGCTTTCTACTGGAATTTATGAACAAATTGGACATACAAAATTAAAAATTGGAAATGCTGTCTGGGGAAGATTAATGTTCTGTTTTATGTTTCCTTTAAAGAGGTGTCTTTGTATTTTCTAATAACAGAAATTATTACACAAAAACCAACTGTAACTTTAAGGAAATGAAACATGAAAAATTTCCCTGCATATATATTTTTTTTCTCTCGGATCTTTTACACTTTCATATATCACTGTGTATATGGAAATGTACTATACAACTAAAGAGAAAATGGAAAAAAACATCCCTTTTTTACACCCCTGGTTAATAGTCTGTTAATAATTATTTGAGAAATTAATTAAAAAATTGTGCTGTGATGGATCAGTCATTTTCATCAGTTATTTAATTTTCACACTTATGTTTTTGACTATTAAGGGGTATTAAGTATAAGTGGTAGATTGGTTGTAGCATTAGTGGGAAAGAATAGAGGACACTTGCATAATAAAACAATGTCATGAGTCTATACTATAAGGTACTACAAGATTCAATGATTTGGGTACTTTCTATGTTCTGCACAACACTCTTGAATTTACAGTATTTCAGCACAAGTACAATTAAATGCTCTTTCATGTAATGCTACAGTTTAATGGCAAAATTATATCAAGATGTGCTGAAGCCCTCAGGCAAGTTGATTGCAATTCAAGACATCTTAATATTTCGGTAATATTGAATATTGAATTAGGTTAATTATGCTGTCCTTTCAATGGCCACAGAGTTTTAGAATTGGGGATGTTTACTTGTTAAGTATGTTTTAATGAAGCAATAATATCTTTGGGACCTGGCTTGAGTAAGCAATATTAATAAAGACCTAACAGTCTATGATTTAAAAGTGTAATCCATTTTCACAATTTGTTCTGGACTCATTTTATTCAACTTTTGTAAAGCAGAATTCTGGTCAGGATGAGGCAGAGTCACAGGGGAGCACTCAAAGACCCACAAAAGGATGACAAATACTGACAAAGATGAGATTACAGCCTGGAACAGTATGTATGAGAATCTGAAGAGGATAAAAAAGGGACATACTATCCATGAAACTTTAATTTACTCTCATCCTGAAAAGATATTGACATTGAATCATTTATGGACTTCAGCATCAGTGTGAAACAATGTGTGCTCAATGGTGTGCTTGCAACATTTTAGGAAACAAGGAGCACCTTTTTTCACAGTTGACAGCAGTTGAAAATTCAAGGAAAAAGTCCATTGTCAAGGAAAGTTATTTAGAAAAGGTAATCACATGCAATTAAAAGTACAGTAATAGATTACATTTTGAAAGTAACTTTCCTCAACATTCAGACATTACATTCCCCTTGTCTTGTAGAAAATAAATTGGCTTTTCACTCATGTTTGAGCATAAAATTCTGGTACTTTAAAAATGCCTCTTGTACTAGGTCAAAAAAGTGTATGGTTAATTATCCAGTAATAGAATAATCTGTGTGTAGAGATTTTCACTCATTACAATTTTTATATGGATATTTAGTGGTTTGCATTAACAACTTCAAGAGCCTTCTGTGTTTTATGGTTTTCTAAATCATTTTCCACTTCCAAATAATTTTTAGTATCACTAAAGTTAGCCCCTTCAAATGTTTGTCTTTCAAACTATTACAATGGACTTCAAGGGTAAGTTTGAAAAAAATTCTGATCACAGCTGAATCCAAACTGCTACTGAAAAAGCCCTCAGGCTGACTCTAAGGTTTTCCTGTCAGAAACCTGAGAGACTGTCAACAGTCTCCACAGGGATTCATAACAAAGCCTCATGCCCACTTGCTGCAGTTCAAAGAAAGTATCTTATTTGAATAAGTTCAATCAGCATGTTGGTTTCCCAGTAACATTAGTTAGCAAGGTGTCAGAACAAATCACACTCAGACAACAGGCTTCCCTGTCTCTCTGCTAATTACTCTGAGCACATGCTAAAAACTGCAACCAGCCCTTCGAAATCAACAGCGTCTGAAGGACATGAGGAATGATTACATTCAGATGACAATGACTTAGCTTGATTGGACTGAGTGAGGTATGAATCAGAGGAAAGACAAGAGATACATGAGAAATGTATAAATGAAAACTCTAATAAAACATTTACATCAGGTTTTGAGTGTAACACAAGATGATGATGATGATGATGATGAAAAATATGTAAAAATTAGAGTTGATCTACGTAAGTAGATCATGTGGTTGCAATGATTTAAAGATACCTTGAAAACCTTGGCCCTTGGTGACTGGAATTGTCCAATTATATTTTATAAGATAAAAATGATGTTTCACAAATGTTTTTTTTTTACTCAATGTTACACAATTACATGTTTATTTTTCTGCTACCTGCATACACTGTCAACAGTGAATTTTGCTGATGTTTTTTTAATTGCCTTTTATGCTCCTGCAGTGTTTCTTATTCTCCAAGTTTTGAATTATCTGTAAATGAGAATAGTTATACATAAAATATAGATCATTGCCATAAATTAATTATAATTAATAATTCCTAGTACAGATAGATCCCTGTGGCACGCCACACAAATTTCATCACCTCAATTTGAGCAATCATCCCTAATCCGTACTGTTTTCTATTTCATTAACCAGTTCTGTGGTTATTAACCTAAATGCCTACAGAAGCTTTCTGAAGTTCTGAATGTACAAAATCAATGGATATTTAGAACACTTAATCTGCTATAATCAATAAGAAACCAAGGTGTTTATTTACTTTAATTTAGAACTTAACTTTTTAATAAAAAGGCTGTTTACAAATATTATTCGTATCATGGCAGTCCTGTGACAGATGACATCAAAAGGCACAAAATTAAATGTGATCGTGCAATGCTTATTGGAAGAAAAAACATGAAAAATATTAAGTGGCATAATTCTGGATATGAAAGCTGTGAATTGTAAATTACATACTGCAGATCCATCTTTCTGCTAAGAAATCCTCGTAATAGTTGTGCAGCAATTAAGTATGTGCATCTATGTGCAAAACTGCAAGCAGGGACACACATATATTCCATTTAAAGTGTAGCTGTTTTGCTTCTGCTGTTGTGACTCTCAGAAAGACAAATGGTAACTTTACATTACTGTATATTCTTAGCATCCAAATCATTCTGAAAATATGCTTAGATTATTGCCTTTTCAACTGCTCTTAAGAAGACTTGTAAGGAAATATGACAATATCTAACTGTTGTATAACATCTGAATATGTTCTGTGGTCCTCTACAAAATGAAGTACTTCCATTAGTTCCATGAAAGGGAAAATTACTCATATGTATCAAGTTGGAAGAAGCTGTCTACCGACAGAAATCTAATCTCTTAAACTCAAAGATAACTGGCATGTTCATTAGATAAGGCTGCAGGATGATGTACAGTATATTCTTTAAGTTGTCTGATGTATTTAGTGAGACTATGTCAGGGAGATAGACAAGGGAAAGTCTGGCACAAAAACACTTGATTACATGCAAGACTCCTGATCCAGAAAGCTCAAAGGTAACTTGATTGCTTAGAACATAGCTTGTGATTGGGCAGGTGTCTTCATACAGTATTACTAGAAAATCTGGACTGCAATGCAAACACAGAATTTAAAAGAAAAAGTTAAATACATTTACTGTATATTGAATTAAATCACAAGGGGTGTTATGCACATAAAACACTTTAAAAGAAAAGCAAAGGCAAAAAATATCTACCAAATAATGCATTTTTAAGCGTTTAGAAAAAATACATTGCAACAAGAAGGAAAAACAAGTCCAGGCTGACAATGACAAAAGACACTAGGTTAAAAACACACTTTGCAATGTGTTGCTATTTTGTTTTCAAATCATTTTTATACAATCACAATTTTAAATTGTCAATTAATAATCAAATAAAATAATAGTGGAAATTCATCTTTTGTGTCCCGAAATACACAATTTTAGAATCATTAACATTTATGACAGCTGGGAACTCTAAAATGCCTTACATTGTTTAGAAGAGACATGCAGGTTTCACTAGAAACACTCTGTGAAATTGACTCACCAATTCCATCAGTAAGAGACAACTGCAAAGGACCATCCTTTGCAAGCAGGCTGGAAGTACACAGGAAGAGTGATGATCCAAATACTGCCTGGTCAGTGTATCAACACTGCTGGGAATGTGTTAATGCCTTCAGGCTAATGCCTAAAAAGCCAAGCCATTTGCAATGGTGAAACAGGATGAAGACTGGCAGACCATTTCAGGGAACATGTCAGAGGTGTGGGGATCAAAGATCTCTCCAAACCAACAGTTCCCCATTTCACATCTAATAGCCATGATCTTTCTGATCTCTCTGTTTGCATCCTCACACAGGGATTTCGGAAACCCTATTGCAGAAACACATCTGAAACCAAAATTATTCTTAAACTTAGACCACACATTCCCCCTACTCACCTCCTTTTAAATCCTCTCCATTAATTTGCAGATATTGTCTTTTCTCTCCCTTAGTTTGGACACTCATTCTCACCTGTTTTATGCTTATTTCTTCCCCTCTCCCTGCCCTTGCTTAACTACCCTGTCTTTTGTTCACATATGCCTTATTTATTTGCTAATATTTCTCTCCCTCACACCTGAAGAAAGCTCCACAGCCAAAACATAGTGTTTCTTTTCTTAACCTTACAGCATGGAATGAACCTTTACCTGTTCCTTTGCAGCCTACGCATGCTGATGCAGCTCCCTATTCGAATGCCTAAGCGGGGTCACACTGCATATCAGTTTCATAATGTTTTTTATTTTGTTTTGATTGTGCATCACATTCCATATTGAAGAAATGTCACAGTTCTTTGATTGGTATTTTTCTTCGCTTTTTGGTGACATTTGTGATCTTTTGATACCTGTGCTTAAAATGTGTAGTTAGAGACCCAAGTCCTTCTTTTGTACATCATGTATAAATTTAATTTCTTTTTTGTTTGTACATCAGTATAATTTAGATAAGAGAAGTGAAAGTGAAAAGCCTGCAGCTGTGAAGCTGAGCGATTCAAGGTAGGAAAAATCAAAAGAAAAATTGCAAAGGAGTTACACAGGGAGCAGAGCCAGAAATGGAACTCAAGGGGGGAAAAAACAAAAGGACAAAGTAATTAAATGCTTATACCTAAATGCTCAGGGTAGGAAGGGCAAGATGAAAGAAACAGAAGCTTCTGCATTACAATTTGTTTATGAGGTAACTGAGACTAACGCAGAGAGGGTGATGAATATAACATTAACAGACAAACTGAAGAGGGAAGGATGGAAAGAGTCAGGGAAGAAGCACTTGGACAGTTTGAGGGTGCAGGTTTTCATAAGTATAGAAAAGAAGATTTTGACAGACAGACATAATAACTGTGTGGGGATACATTTTTGTACGGTGAATTTATCTACAATAAAAATGAAAACACATCAAACCCAACACTGGAAATGTCTTTGTGGCTAACAATCAATTATGTAAATGAACGGCCAGAACAGTCTTACCTCACTTTCACTTTCATCAGTTAAGTATCTTGCCTGTTTCGTTTTCATTGGTTGCCAACACTGAACCTACTATAGATATCAGTTTTTTCTTCCATTCCTTCAGCTTGGTCTTATTTCTCCAAATTCTTTGTTGGGCTGTTCTGGTGTTCATGTAGCTTTGGCACAGCAAAAGGTTACAAATGCCTTCCTGTTTTATACTCTCCTATTATTCAGATGTAAGTGTGGCCATGATATCACATGTTTTTAAATATATTTTGAAACGGTACAGGCAGAGTCCAAAACCAAAGGTTATGCTTTCAAGGGGAACTATTTCAGATTATAAACAAGACAGAGTTTAAGAGAAGCACAATGGGATAAGATAGATATGGAATCAGAAGAGAATGGGTGGCAACTGTTCAGTGATATTCTGCCTGAAGTTCACATCCAAATTCAAGTTGAGAAAATAGTGGCAGAAATAGTGCAGAAATCTTTGTAACACCTCATTCAATAAGAACAATTGAGTAAAATAAATTCCAAGCACAAGTAAGAAAGGATGTTAGAAGGATCAGGACATAGATTGTAAGAATATTGCAATGGTGGCTAAAATAAATAATATATTTTACTATTGCAACAATAAAGTAGCTCAAAGATAATAAAAACAAGGAATTTATGAAAGGGAAATGGGTGATGTGTTGAATTAATATTTCACTTTAGACATTTGTTTTGCCCTAGACTGAGAAAAGACAAAGTTCCATAATAATTTAATTTTAGCATAGAGGAGACAGAAGTATTGCAGGTATTAGAAGCACTTAAGTTTAAAAAAAAATCTCCAAGACCTAATGGTATTCTACCATTGTATGCATGTTATTCATAGGCCATTAGCAAACTCCTCCAACAGTCACTCAACATAAAGGTAATATTCATTGAATGGAAAATTGCTAATGTAGCTCCCATCCATAAAAAGGGTGACACAAGAAGAATAAGTAATTATAGACCAATAAAGTCTAACATTTATTACATGTAAGGGTATAGAAACTACTAATGAAATAAGAATTAGATGATTATTTGTAGGGCAACATGATTCTATAAGATAGGTATTGGATTTTTTCAGAAAAGGCAGGTCTTGCTTAGCATCTTAGAGCATTTTGAATAATAAACAGCTATAATGGAAACAAACAAAGTGAATGACATGGTATATTCAGTTAATACATTACAGAAACAATCATGGCTATTTCTGATTTATGTATATCAACTACATTATAGTATAGTTAGTAAACTAGTACATTTTGCAGATGATACCTGAAATAGGAGAATCAGCAAATACTGTAGAAATTACCGAAGGAAATTCAAAAACATTTAATCAGAATCCATAAAGGAGCAAATATCATGCAGATCCCTTAATGTAGACAAGTGCAGAGTGCTACATGCAAGTAAAAAAAACCAAACTAATCTAAACTAAAACTGATCTAAATTTCAAACACTGGGTTTTACAAAGGATCATTGTAATTATTTTCTTCAGCACCATCAGGAATGAAACTGGTGGGTAACTTTTTTTTTAACAAAAAGACCCTAAAAATAGATAATATCTATTTTCATATTGTATATAAAAGAATGTTGTTGGGTTTTTTTTGCAATTTTTATATAGTGTATGAGTACCCGGAGCATTAATATAGACATGGGTAATGTCTTTGCTACCAGAAAACGGACTGATAATTGATTATGTAAATTATTTGCATACTAAAACACCTCATGCACCACTGCTGGTAATGCTGCAGGATTAGAAGTCTACCATCATTTGAATGAGATATTAAAGGCTTTAATAGTTTATTACTTAAAGTTATCCATTGTTTAGCTGTAATTAGTGAGACATTTAAGTCATTAAATTTAATTATTACTCTGGAGAACACATTCATCATTAATATCAATCATAATGATACTGCTTTTACAGTATTTTTAGGCAGTTTTTCAACAAATCATGTAATGAGTATTGAAAATGCATCATAAGCAGTGCTTATCAAAAGAGCAACGCCTTTGTCCCATTGATATGTTAGAGGCTGGACTACTGTCACTTGCTGTCTGTGGTGTTCACATCCAGCAATTTTTAACCTGGGAATGATTTACAGCCAAACCCAGTCTTTCAATAATACACCATGATTTGGAATAACATGAGTCATGACATTTTGCCAAGACCAACACATTATCCATGTTCCATATCTTCATGATTGTTTTCATGCTGCCAGCTTCTTTGCATTAGAAATGCCAGGTAGCAACCACCTGTGCATCAACGATTCAACTGTGAGGACAAAATTAAACTATCATTATTTCTAGGCCAGAAGACCAAAAAAGGGGCCCAATGCTCACAGATATTCACTGACAGTGATGATCAGTAATGCCGACTGCATGACCCCTCCATGATCGAAGCCTGAGGCCTCATTTCCTGCCCTTCCAATGGATTCGTCCTGATTGATAACTTTCCAACAGGAAAACACACATCCTCATGCTGCTCATGCACAAACGGTGGTCTTGTGAGATGAGAATGTGACAGTCAAGCTGTGGATGCCCTGCCTGTTGGACATTTGCAGAATGAGCTCCCACCTGCGGCAAAGCATGTGGTGCAAATGTAAAGCTTGAATTGCTTTTAGAAGTGGCCACACACACTGCAAACCTGCAATTTTCACAATAGATTCCTATTGATGGCAAATGTTAATCACAATGACGAATACATATATGTCGTGTTTGTACTAAAACATTTTATAAATGTCATAGTTTGTTTCATGACATGCAATTTGTCATTTTTTTATCATAGGGGATACATTTCTTTTGATGTTCAGTATATGTTGCTGTTTATCATTTAGTTTGTGCCCTGGGGAAAAAAAAACTGCTTAAATAGAACAAGCTACATGTATGGCACCTGCTGTGTTATTCTCCTGCCTTGATAACAACAGGATCTAATTTAATTTGCAAGTGTGAATGGTGTGTGTGGGGTATTCTAAAGGAAACAGGAGTGAAACCCCTGCTAATGCTGGTACTGTACAGCACGGTTGCACTTTGGCTACATCTAAACTCAATGCGAAACATTAATTGATTGATATAAGAGCATGCTATAAAAATACAGAGTGCATTAATGAAGTAATGGTTGTTGAATTAAATTGATTTAAATACACAAGCACAAATCTTACATATTCATATGCAATCTTACATATGGAGTTTATATACAGTAGTATATCTCCTTGAAATTTTGGATGTCTTCATCTATACTGAGAGATAAATATTCACATGGTTGATGTGTGATTATCTTCTTTGAAGATAATGTAATGTAGCATTAGACATTATATTTTTATGCCCTTGCATTCTGTACACGTGATTAAAATTCTTCACAAAAAATGCATATGAGCTCAATACTTTAAACTACTACTTGTTTTTGGACAGTTCTTAGAGTAAAGAGTTCCATCAGCTTAGCTCTTGTGAAACAGAAAGTCCATTGACTTCAACAAGATCCTTGGCAAAGGTTACCAGTCTGGTTAATTAAACAAGATCTTTGACAAACGTTTATGGTACAGACACGATAGATCACATCTGAAAGAAATTGGCACCAGTCAGACAAGGACAAGAATCTAGAAAGAAAATCAAAACCATTTACCCTACTATAGAATGGAAAGGGCGACAGCTGAAAGAAAATCTTAAAGGGAGATATACAGGGAGCAGAGGAATGTAAAAAGATATACATCCTTCTTTTGAGCAGTGAAGACCGAGGCAACTTCAATCTGGTATTCAAAATATTCAATAGATAATTGCAAGGCAAGAACAAACAAATACATATTACTGTATATCACAGTGACTGAATAATGAATTTATTCATAAATTTGTAGAAATCATACTATTAAGGTTTCCTACAAAATAGGTATTAATAATCATAGTTCAGGTGGGTAGCTGGGTCAGCAGGCGTAGGCTGCAAAGGATCAAGTAATAGGTTTATTTCATGCTGAAAGGAGAAGAGAGAAAACACATTTCGACACCTATAGAAGGCTCCACGGCCGAAACGCTGTTTTCTTTCTTCTCTTTTCAACATGGATAAACCTATTACTTGTTTATTAATAATAATATATTATTCTTATCACTGATACACAGTATGGCATAACGCATAACAAAGTACTGTATGTAACAAAGTTTATAGTACTTTATATATGTAGTTGTGGATACAAACATCAGATTGTAAATCTAACAGGTAAGAAAATGAATAATTTACTGCATCTTTATTGTTGAACTGGAAAGTTTATTTTTTCTTTTATAGCTAAAACGTTTTGGTCATCTCTATGTTACTGTACTTAACCACTTATCCCACTCTCATCACCTCCATCAAGAACATCCATTGGGGAGATTTATCTAATTGATTAATATTTCATATTGTTTAATTCTGTTGTAACATTTGATATTGGTACGGCAGCAGCTTTAAGTCGACAAATTAGCTTTTTAAAAAACATTTCCATCCTGGAAGTGCCCAAGTCAACAAGGAGAAATCACACTGAGGTTGAGAAAAGAGTGACTGCTGATTTATGTGGGTTGCATGAGTCTGACTGTAACATCACCCTCCTGTCTCCCTCCTCCACCATGATGCTTGTCCAGTGTGAATCATAGATGCAGCCCACATAGACACTAGTGGACAGATGAGTATCCCTGGCGGATCTCCATCACAGTATAGATGATATTACAGTAAAACTCTCGCAGTGAAGGCCTGAACACACAAGCAGGAATAATGCATTTTAAGGTACATACTGTATGTATGACTCATATTAGAAACTCTGAAGCAACAAGAACCTATTAGTGTCTTGTAAATCAGTGGAGTAATTCAAATGGTAGTCTGTTTCTACATCCCTTATACGTTAATTATTAATTTCTGTGAAACTCACAAAGGTTTTTATTTTCCTGTTTATTTAAATAATGTTTTGCACTTTTCCATTCCTATAAAAGTGCCAGTAACTAAGCAACAGGCCTGACAGACACAAGCACTTTTCCTGGTAGACACTGACTTGTAAAAAAAGATTCTGATGTCTAAAAGAGCCCACTTTCCTCTTTTAAAAAAATATTTAATTACTTGTTGTTGTTTAAAATTGTTTAACTCTTGATAGCTTTGTTTGTGCAACCTCCCATTTAAAGATGGCTGTGCGCAAAGATATTTTTCAGATATGTTCACAGAACACACACAAGCATTAACCGATTAATCCATCCGTTTTCTAACCTCTTCATCCATTTTAAGGTCAGGGGGAGCAGGAACCTATTGCAGTAAGCAAACAGGTGTACACAGACACACCCACACTCTCACCTGGGCCAATTTTCCCAGAAGCTAATTGACCTACCATTACGTCTTTGGACTGGGGGAGGAAACCAGAGCACCCAGAGAAAACCCAGGGGGAGCACACAAATTACATTTTAAATATACCCAGAACCCAAGTCCCCATTCCTGAGAGCAGTAATGCCAACACGTGCACCACCAAGCTGCCCAAACCAAATAATTATTTCTGAAATCAACTGTAGATCTTACATCCACCTCTTCTTGGACACAATCATGCCATCTTAAAAAGAAACTCTCAGGGCCCCATTTAGACTTCTGCCTGACTTTTTTTGTTCTCATTCTCCAACTTTGTTCCTTGGTGGTGGAATGAACTACCTGCAGAAAGAAGACTTTTTCGGTCTCTGACCACCTTGCCTGCTCAGGAGTCGTCCATTTAGATGTAACCTGTAGTTTCTCAGGCCTGACATGGAGTGGATGCAAGCAGACTGCTTTCTCTGCTTGATGTCCAGCCTCATGTACAGTATATACTCTTGAATGTTACTGTTTCATTTTGCTCGGTATTCATCTTGCAGCTTGTGCTGTATTTTTCATTTTTTTGCCTGTTATGTATAGACATGGTTGTTACTGTAAATGTAATATTCTATCGTAATAAATCCTAGATAAGTTCTAGGAAAGAAGAATCAGAATTAGAAACACATTCGGAATCATATTAATCGTCGCCTGTCTAATTGGTCATATTTATTTTTAAACAAATAGAAATTGGATGTGTGCAATTTTATCACATCAGTGAACTTAATCAACCCTATCACAAAAGAATATGGAATTGTTATAAAGGATTGGTTTATTGGTGTTTTTTCTTTGTATCACAGTAGACTTGAAATGTGTATTGAGAGCAGTGGAGTTATCCACCCCTATGGAGTAATTTGTAAAGCTCTGCAGCACAACATTTCTAAAGCTTAAGTCTAAAATTGCACTTATGCTTTTAGAAAAGCAGCATATGAAGGACTGAGACAGAAGCTTACAAATGGTGAAATGGGAACAGATTGATTCAGAGCCAAAACAAGAAGGATTGTTATACTTCCAAATAATTGTAAAACCTCAGAACAAATAAATTCCTAAAATAAATAAATAAAGCAGAATCTAGAGTAGGAAAATATGCCCTAAAAGGTTTAATGGAGAAATTTGTAAAAATCAGAAGTAATACATACATTTCATACAGTACATAACATAAAGATTCATAGATTAAGAACAGTATGTGAAGCTACAAACACGACTAAAAAAGATAAGAATTGCCGAGAGAGAGACAAAAAGAGTACTGCAAGCAATTGTTCCGCACCACAGCAGTAAAAGAACAGCTGTAAATGCTGTAAAGGAACATTAAAAGTAAATTGTTCGTAAGCCCATTCTTCATCTCTGAACACTACATAAGCACTTCTATGAATATGTTATAATTATTTATGTTTTCCTTGTGTTCACTTACCAAACATTAATTTGCTAAAATAAATTTTCAGTACACTTGTAAATGTGGTATTTTAATTGACAAAGCTTGCTCTAATGTTACAGTATATACTGCTGGGATAACAATCTAACATAGATGCAAGAATAACTGGGTACTGTACACACAAACACAGCTTTCATAAAATAAAACTGTCTACTGTCAAATGTTAAGACACAGTGAGTTATTTATGAACTCTAATATATATTTGTTGGGTGTATTACTTTGAATGGTGTTTTTGGAGGTGTGCAGGTAGGAAACACCACAAAAATAGCTTTTCATAAAGCCCTACAACCTAAAGAGAACAGGTTTAAATAAGGGTAACGGAAATGGTCAATTGTGGACAGGACGAAAAAATATTTAAGCATCACCATGAACAGGTGGACTGGTTTCCGTTAGGGGAAAGCCCATCTTATCCATTCAACTGCACTGAACAGAAATATTTGGGAGGTCTACCCTTCCACATTACTGAAGAGTTAGTTCTTGCTTCAACATTGGAGTTTAACTACACATTTCCAATTTCACTGACTACAAATTATTTGGAAATAGTAATTGACAATCCCAAATCAGGCAATAGACTACAATGAATTTCATAAATTAAATTAAGCTCTTGCTAATCTGGATTTATATTGCAGCAATAAAACACTTTCCTATTGCTGATGCTCACTCCTTTAAAACAAAACGTTTACTGAAAGGACACCAAACTTGCATGATTGGTATGCCACTTATTTCTACTCTTATTACAAGTCTTTCCCCTGTTATACAATTATTGATAAACTACCATCTCTTGTTTACATCAAGTTAATTAGAATGGCCATAGCATTATTCACCTCCCATTTGTGTTATGTGTCCAAAAACAGTGTAGTAATGAGCAGAGAGCCCAAACCAAACTTCTGACTTGTGACAACTCCTTAAAGGTCACTGAAAATTATTCATACACAACATTTTAAATTTCATTTTAGTTCTCACTCTGGTTGACTGCCATATCATATACAGTATCAAGGCAACTAATAATGGCAAAAACTAATGGTAAAATGACAGTCCTTTTATCTGGGTGATGGCTAGGGAATCTGACAGAGACTAATTGTTCGAACAGTATAATGGGACTCAGGAATACAGTTATAATGATGGAAAGTGTAAAGTTCTGCAAATGAACATAAACTTTACACTGGAAGATTTCATCTCCTTTTCCCTGACTGAAAACAATTAAGTAAGGATGTTGTAAATGCAGTAAAAATTTGTTTTTATGCTGATAGTAAAACAGAAAAGCATCTTTGTGCAAACTTTTTTTCAGACATTACAAAAGAGAAGAAGTCCTCACAAAAATATAGGGTATAAATGTACAGGAATTCTAACTTACAGTAGTGACTACAAAATACAGATATATTCTACAGAACTGTGATAACTGTATCAAACGCATACTGTATTTTCATCTTTATTTATTTTTAAATGCTAACCAATTAACCTATATATTAAAAATAAGGTTGGGGTGAGTCAGTAGGAAGTGAAAGTATGAAATTGCAAAAACCTGTTTGGTGTTTGCTGTCAATAAACTTGAGTGGCTCTACCAATTTAAAGGAAGCACTTTTGATTGACCCATATCTGGTTTACTGTGTGCAACAACCCAATAAAAGGATTGTAAAATTGAGAGAAGCACCATGAGTGGGTTATTTCCATACTGCAACAGCTATAGCTGCTAACACAATTGAGCAGCATTGAAGAATTTTACACTGAATACTGTCATGCATTGTATCAGAACTCCTGGTATATGTTGACGGTACTCCTAAAATTGTGATATTACCTGGTAAAGAACCCTTTTTAGATAATTAAATTTTCAGCAGCATTGTTAGTTGAAATTATGAACAATACTGCATGTTGTTTCACTATAAGTAAACATTTAATTGCAATTAACTACTTTAAAATATTTTCTGTTATTTAAATAAAGAAGTAATGATAGACAGGTACAAATGAGGAAACACTAGACCACACCGCAGTACTAGAATTTAACTTAAAATAGTCATGCTACAGTATGATTGATATAAAAATGAGCCATGGTTCAGCTACAGTTTGAGTTATAAATGGATTGTAATTAAGAATTACACAAATACAACTGTAAACTGTAACTGTGAATAAGAACTACACAAATACAACTGTCCAAATCTACAATGATCTTTCTGAACTTATCTGGAGGTAACAACAGCCTAGTGAATAACATTAAATAGCAGACTTCCTACAGAATCACATTGTGCTGTACTGTATGTACTTTATTGGCCAGAAAACTAATTCGTTATTTATTTGGGAAAGACATACCACTGGAAAGTCAGAGGTTCATTTGACTTAATATTTGACCACAAACACAAATTATCAGGTTTTTTGTCTGTGCCAGTGATTCCAAGAAATTGGTCATACTAATCTTCAGTCTGTGTTATAGTTTCAGTGCTTACAGTTTTCCAAAGCATTATACAGTACATGATTTCTGGATATGGTGATTTCTTGATACCTTAGCCATTTGAAGAAACTGTGAACTTTCCATTTGTGTACCGTTGAACCGAATGATTAGTTGCTGTTCTGTCAGACAGCAATTATAACAGTTTTGATCTAAAGTACATTAAGAGTATCATTTTGAAACATTAAGATATTACAAATCAAAATGGAACTAATTCTGATCAAATATGAGAGCATCCTCTGGTTTGGCAAAAGCACAAACATGTAACGCGTAGGTCAGAACACTATGCAGACGGTATAATCCAGAAGTAAGTGTAAACGGACACGGGGAGGAGCCGACGAGTAACTGGGCAGGTTGACAAACAGGGGAGCTTGACGACAGTGAACTGGTGCCCGGGGGTGTGTGGTCATGACGAACAAGTCCAAGGGAGTTGAAAGGGAAATCTAGGGCGAAGTCCAGATCCGGGTGATCCATCCAAGACAAAAACAAGACAAAGTTTAAAAACTGGAACAGGATCCGGTGTAGGGACGGGAAATAAAAAGGGGGTGATGAGGCCAGGCACTCCGAGCCCCAGACTCAGATAGTCAGGACGTAGTGGAGAAGCCTATGCTGTCGGGTCTCTCCTGTACCCTCTGGTAGGCAGGCTTCCTGGCGTCAATCTCCCAATGCTGAGCCCAGAATAGTACAAGCGTCTGTCTTAAATAAGAAGGGGCAGGATAGAAGGCAGTTGTAGATAATCAACTAAAATGAGAAAGAGCCCGGGCACCCTTAAGAGGAGGGATTACGATCATGACAATTAATTTATCTGGCTGATCCTTTAATACAAAGCAACATATCTTGTTTGAAGGAACAACAAGAGTACCCAGCTCAGGATTTGAACCTCACAAAATTCAATTTTTCAATCTGGAGCTCTACTCTACACTTTGGCCCTTGTATCAGGTATTCAAGCTTCATTTTTGGTATGATGATTTATTCTAAATGTTACATTTAATATTACATATTGCTTAATATGAATTTCCAGGCTGGTGATATTTATTGTCCCTCATTAGTAGAAGCACACTGTCACGGACGTCCAAAGGGACTAACCGTGGGGAGCAGGAGAGCGGAAAAAGACCCATATGCGTAGCGGCGAGATGGGAAAAAGGCCCGGGCTCATAGTGCAAAGAGTTCAGGAATGCCGTATAGAAACCTATGCCCTCAGGGAGCGGACGTGGGGCGCCCTGGTGCTAGGCGGGTCTCAGGACATCCGAACGTCAATGCTGAGCCAGGACAGAGTGCAAGACCCGGAAATATATAGCCCAAGGAAGAGAGGGACAGGAAGGACAGCAGACCGGAAACTAGGGACAGGACAGAGAAGGAGCGCCCTCTGGCTGCAGAGGGCGTGACACACACTAGCTGCTGTGAGGTATAACTTTTCAAGTATTTGCATAGCTGAGATTTTTGATTAGTTAAGCAGCCTGCAAACTCAATGTTACCTAGCCAGATTACAACCCCAATTAAGTGGAGACCAGATGGCTGGACAATTTATGAGGCTGGAATTTTCACCAGCTCTCTTCCCAGTTATTTTCTAGCTAGGCCATGTCAATGTCATCAACACTGTGTTTGAAAAGACAGACAGCAAAGAACAAACATAAGGGGAACCACGCATACAGTAGATCTAGAGGGGCAAAGAGGCGAGACAAAATGCACAAGAGTGAGCTACGTCTTTACAATCCATCTTTTTCACTGAATACCTGACAGGCAGGCAAGTACAGAAGGGACTTCGACTAAATTTAGGGGAAGGAATTTGTCTGTCAAATTTGTGGTTATATTTAATTTTCTTTTTAACTGCACCAAGCAGAGTTTGACACCTGTTTATTTGGATGCATGTATATACAGTAGGGATCTTTATTTCACAATCAGTTTAGAGGGCACACTCACCCATGGAGGATTAGTTATTTAATGAAAACAGTCTTACTTACCATGATAAAGATTTATATCCACCCCTGAGCACATTACTGCAGTCAATGATAGGGATCTAGTGAGGAAGATTGATTATAATGTGATGGGCTCCAAGACCTCATTCCAGTTGTAAACACTAATAATTGTAAATATTATTTTTTGCATTTTATATCTTATGAGTTAGTTCCCTGTCATAAATACTTGCCTTTTTAATCCCTTAAGTCTATTTGTTCTCCACCATCAAATAGTTTAAACTGGTGTAATATCAATATCAATATGCAGTTACACTGTTTCCCTCAAGTCCATTTATAATGAATATGTAAAGCAGGTTTATGAATGCTCACAAATCTGGACTGCAATAAATTGTTGGGTTTTTTGAAAAAAGAAAAAAAAACAAATCCTTAAGTGCTTCTTATTTGGTTCAAAGCATCAAAACTTGTGTGTTATCATACATAGACTACTAGGATTTAATGTCTTTGAAAAAACTGACATAACAAATGTATTTTCCCACAAAGGGACTAGGAAAGGACCACAAGACTTCAAATTCAAAGGTCTTCAGTTGTGTTGAGTATTTGTACAGCTCTTGTTGATCTACCGGGTTTGGATTTGCTCTGCCCTTTTCTACTGAACTTTCTCTTTTTTCTGATTTCTTCTGGCTTTGACATTGTCTTAAACATACAGTGTGTTGCGTTGTGGAAAATAGAACAAAGTCATGTAATGTCACATCATTTGCAAAAGCGTTTTATACCATATGATGTCGCGGGAAGCCAGAGCCTACCTGGCAAGCAACAAGCGCAAGGCAGGATACAGCCTGGACGGGGAGCCAGTCCATCGCAGGGCAAGTGCAAGCCAATCATACATGGGGACAATTTGGAGGCCACAGTAAAGGCCGAGGGAAAACATTTGGCCCGGACACCAGGATAACTCCCTACTCTTATCGAGAAATGCCCGGTGATCTTTAATGACCACTGAGACCAGGACCTCGGTTTAACGTCTCATCTGAAAGACGAATAGAACAAAGTGACTAATAAAAAGAGGAGAAAATTGGGGGATACAAAGATTTAACAATTACATGTAAATGTCTTCCTGCTTTTTATGTTTTTAAAGGCACTTCAGTCTAAAGTACCAGTTTATATATTTTGAAACCTTAAGTCAAGGCTGGTCTTTTAGAGTATATTATAGACACAAAGGCAAATGTTTAAAAATAAAACAAATATTAAAAGAAAATAGGTTAATGCAAGACTTTGTAAGAACCAGTATGCTTCATATTTAGTTGTTTTTAGGGGTGAAACAAGAGAGGCTGTGGATTTCTGGAAAGGTTAGTGAGTTTCTAAGGATTAGTTGTAACCCAATATTAGCTAACCTTAACAGGTAAAATATACAATTAATATTTTGAATCTCTATTCATTACTGAAATCTGCCATAATTATTAGACTGACATAGAACTTTATATTCCTTTGTAGTTTTTGATTACATTCATTGTCTTTCATCCCCAGAAGGGTTCAGTTTGAAGATTCTGATTTTCATTAAAAATACTCACTTAAAAAATGAGTCATTTGTAATGTAACAAAATTGGATATCATTGGATGGAGGTGAATACTTTTGTAAGACACAATGTCTACATATGTACACTAGATTACATCGTACATGATTTAGATCTTCCACCACCTATCACAACTCCAATCTCGATGGTGTAATGGCCCACGGGAGACTTCCAGCTCCCTCTACCACATGTTAATAAAGTTTATTTTTTAACCCTGGAGGAGGAGGTTGCTCTCAGCCGTGGACCCCCAGAGGTTTCCTGGCAGTTAAATTAGGTTTTTCCTCCCCCCCTGTGCTGTGCAGCTTATTCTACATGTGGTACTTGCTCAGTTGACATCCAACCCCTAGAGGGCGCTCTAGTTCTTTCCTGTTCCTAGTTCTGTTCTATAATTCATGTCATTCCGGTGTATCTTGTTTCCGTTTCCTATTTAGTCCCTGTGTCTCCAGTGTTCCTCATTCAGCATTAGGGAATGGATGTCGTGAGGCTCGCCTAGTACTGTACCAGGTCACCCCATGTCTGTGTCCTGAGGGCATTGGCCTCATCCCCGACATCGCCTGACCCCTGAGCCGGGAGAAAACCTCTGTGTTTGACCCGTTTTTGCTGCTACGCATAGGGTCTCTCTGCTCTTCTGTTCATTCCATGACAGATGGGAGTTAAGTTTGAATAAGGTATCAGGGTATATTTAAGAGAACAGAGGAGTCCTCTGTTATCAGGACATCATAAAATATTGAAGAATATGTTCTCTACAGAGTATAAGACTATGTCTTACATTCAAAAAACATCTGTCATTTTTCACAGCTGCAATACTGGAATACTGTCAGGTTTTCAGGCAGCATTAATTGTGCTGACAAATTATGTATGAAACAACATGTGGGGTCTGGCACATTCGTAACAACAAAACATTAGTGCTAAGCATGAACATAAATCAATAGTTTAATCACAACCTGTCATAGGATATTAATGCACTTATTCTTCATTCGGTGACATGCATTTTAAAATGCAATTTGAACTTCAGGTTAATTTCACCATAGATTCATGTATGTTGTGGAACACCTAATACACCAAAAGTAGAAAATGAAGAAAATGACAATAGCAGTAAAAATATTTATAGACAGAGTCTTGATTTCCACCTAATGTTTTGTACAAATCAAAAGAAAACATAAAGAATTGTGTACATCTTACTTGGGGTGAAATAAAATCAATCCATTGGTCAAACAAACTGAAATGCATTACAATATAATTTAAGTTTGCTGCCAAATTTATTACTAACGTACTGGAGAACAAAGAAAACTTGAGCCTGTAAATGCTCTGCTCAGTTTTCCCTCATAATAAGGGATTTGACATTATTCATTTTTACAATGAGCTCACAAGACAAGCTGGTGTTAGGACCTGATTTTCTTATTTATAAATTTAACCTCCCGTTATATAATTATTTAAACCCCCTGTTTTATATCAACATAAGATTAAGATTCCTTTATCAGCCATATACAGTTTCTTGCATTAGGAATTCATCTTTCACATACCCCAGCTTGCTCTCCATGAGACAGACAGGTAGAGAAGCTTGGGGTTACAGCGCAGGGTAAGCTATTGTACAGCATCCCTGGAGCAGTTGGGGTTAAGGACCTTGCTCAGGAGCCCAACAGAGTGGGATTTTTCTGCCAGCTGTGGGATTTGAACCAGCAACCTTCCAGCCACAGGCACAGCTCCTTAGCCACAGAGTCACTGCTCTAAATATTGTTTATGTTTCTGGTGTCATTCTTATTAATTGCTTGTTCATGACTAACTGTGATACATTTGAGAGACTTCCATGTCATGCCCTCCACAGCCGGAGGGTGCTCCTGTTCTGTCCTGTTCCTAGTTTCCCTGTGCTTTCCTTGTACTTCCAGTGTGTCTTGTGTCTGGGGCTTTCTATTTCCGGTTCTTGCCTTCCTCCTCACTCGGCATTGGGATCGGTTGTCGAGAGGCTCGCCTCACTAGGTCGCCCCACGTCCGCTACCTAAGGGCTTATGTCTCGCTCTGACTCCGCCTGATACCGAACCCTCTCGTTCCTACCGCTACGCATAGGGTCCTCCCGTCTCGCCGGTCTCTCTCCACGGCTAGAAGACAGCAGTTTCTAAACTGGCAAGACATTACAACCAACCACTAGAAGAGACAAGTAATGACATGTATGACCAGTAGCAACAGGGAAGAACAAGTGTAATGGTCTGGCCAGATCAAGTCTTTTGACACCTGCTGCCCTTCATGTGGATTCATCCTGACATGGCAACAATCCATAAGGCCAATGCATGCCTTCATGTTGGTTTTGTAAGCTTGGCTTTTGTGAAAGAAGAGCATGTGATATTTATGCAGTGGATGTCCAAATCACCAGATGTGAACCCCACTGAACATTTGTGGGATGAGCTGGGATGACGTGCGTCGTCCAGGGCTCAGAGACCAGTGAACAGGCAATTGATTCTTCAGGCTGTCCTAACAGAATGTAACGGAATCCCATAAAATAGAAGCTGCAATCTGGTGCAAAGCATGCATCGCAGATATACAGTATAGTTTGTATTGCTCACAACAGTGATACGCTATTAGCCTGTAGATTTCACAGTAGACCCCTGCTGATGACAACATTAATCAGCATAATTAATTTAATTATATAATTTCTTTTCAATAAGATAACAATGTACCCCCTATAAATAAGAATGCTTTGTTTATAATAATAACCTTTTGAATTTGCTCATCATATAAGAATATAATTAAAAATATTATGAATGTATTCATAAATAGTTAAAATTAATAATAATAGGCCCTTACACACCCAAATATTAAATTGATCCAATTAGTGACTAAGATCTCTGGGGAGCTATCTAAGACACTCAACACTGGCAATTCACTTGTTTTTTTTAATTTTGTTATAAAATATAAGAAAGAATTACTGTAATTGTTTAAAAGAATCTGTTAATAGAAGGAGCACTGATTTCGGGTGTAGAGAAATCAAATCCTTCTTCAAAGTCAAGTGTACAATGTTTGCAATATGGGTTAAACCTCAGACTCCCTTGGTTTTTTAATTACCCTTTCTGCTTTGTAATCAGTTGATTGTGTTATTGTAGAGAACTGGTATTGATATTGCTTGCTGAGAGGCACAAAGAAAAAAAATCATTACATCCCCTCAAACTAAAAAATGCACAGTATATATTTCCATTCATTATCTCCTAATCCAACAAGCCAGCAATCACCCCAGGGACAGCACAAGCTGTCACTTGTTATTGCTCTTCTTTTACAACAAAAATGGTAATGAAAGGTTAATTTCAGTAATACACATGTACAGGTATAATCAGAATTTTCAGCATTTTTATGCCACTACAACAATATCATTTGTTGCTGTGTAATACTTTTTTAAACATAGACCATGTACACCTAAACATAGATCAACTTTAGTCAAAGGTGGAAAGAGCCAAAGCCCAGATGAACAAGCACCACAAATGTGTGTGGACTGTTGAAAAGTTTTAAAAAACTGCCTCACTCCATGTTTGAATGTATATACTGGATATTTCATCTGAACCACAGGCTCTTTCAGTATGTGCTAAAAATGTCGTTTTGAATAACAGAATAAACGAGATGCCTGTGTGGTATAGCCTGGTGACAACTTTTATCAGTGTACTACGAAGAAATGGAAAACCAAGATTCTCAGCACACCATCTTTATCATTCAGTCGATGATCTACTCACCAGATTGTTGGTAAGTACAGGTCCTCGTGTATACTACTGTGTGGGTTTTACATATATATTTTATAATTTATTTAAAGAATTTAAACTTTGACATTTTCACTCAGTCAATAAATTGACATTAGTCCAGGGGTTATGCCATGGAATTGACTGTGAAGAACTCTTAGGCAGCACATTCATTTGTACATGAATTATTTTCCTTTGCATAATTATAGCACAGGGCTAGAGATGTGATTCATCTTTAAACAAGCCTAACAGATGAAAAAAAGCTATTTGCACCATGTTGTAACAAAGAAAACACAGGCTGTTCTTATTAAAACCAAATAACAAGCAGCTGGAGTTTTCAAATGTAAAAATCTGTCTTAGGTCTTCATTCAAGATGTTTATTAAGTGGTATTCTGTGAATACTGATGATACTTATAGAAGGCTTTAAAGTTTACCTCATTTATCAGTTTTACTATTATTTATGAAAAGAACATTTCACAATTAGGTTTTCTATCTACAATGCAAAGGTTTATCCTTATCAAAAAAGAAGAACATTCCAATATTTAGATTTATATTTTAGATGAAGTAAGTTTAACCAGTTAAGCATTGTGTTTTCACAGCAACAATACGATCCATAAAATAAATCTTTCTTTATGATTTAAATGTCAAATTATATTATTTAAGGGATTAATCTTGGCCTTCCATGGAACTTAGGTAGGGTATTCATTTATTTATAAATTGTTTTTCTTTTGGGTAGTTACATTTTATTAATAAATCAGATTATACTGTAGGAAGTTACAGATTTTTAATTGTTCTTGGGAGAGACTCTGAGTTACTTAAAGTTAGCTTGATTTTATTTATTTATATTTTTATGTCTTTACAAATATGATATAGTTTCAGAATAAGAAAATATACAGGAAGATATGCATGTGTTTTTTAACCAAATACATCTTTTCTGGGACCAAAAATCCACCGTATGTGTATTTAAGAACTCTTATGGTCATCAGGGGTTGTTTTTAACTTTGAAGTTATGCATTATGATAAGAGACATAAAGTACAGTCTCCATCACCTGGATGATGCAACACCAGCCATAGTGCGCCACAACGCTCACCACATACCAGCTATCAGTGGGAAGGAGAACAGAGTGGTGAAGCCAGTTCATAGATGGGAATTATTAGGATTGGTAAAGGTCAATGGGAAATTTGGCCAGGGCGCCGGGGTACCACTCCTAGTCTTTTTGAGAAATACCCTGGGATTTTTAATGACCACAGAAAGTCAGGACCTCAGTTTTACTTCTCATCCGAAGAATGGCACCTTTTTACAGTATAGTGTCCCTGTCACAATACTGGGGCATTAGGACCCACACAGACCACAGGGTGAGCACCCCCTACTGGCCCCATAAACACCTCTTCCAGCAGTGACCATAGTTTTTCCCAGGAGGTCTTCCATCCAGATACTGACCAGGCTTACATCACTGAGCTTCAGTGGGTTGCAGAGTGATATACAGAAGCTGCTCAGTGAATGATTCTTGCATTATAATTCACACAATAAAGGGTTTCATCAGGACTGTTTCTACACCTTTTGTCTCTGTGTTGCAATGCCATTCATGTAAAACTAAAGAACTGGAATCTAAATATTTAAGAGAATCAGAAGCTAAATTGCTTTCATGGCAGTCTACCAAGCCATTTTATACAGTATATCTTAAACTTTATAACAATGAAAATTTGTCAAATATTTCTTCTGTTAATACCTCAGAAGGTATCAAATTCCAATCCAGTTCAGCTCAATTCTGAATACACTTCCTTTTGTTTTATATTATATAGTTCTGACACCCCACATAATAATGACATATGCAAACAATTACTCAAAGGCCTTAAGCATCCAACTGAGCTAAAAAGGAAACTGCAGACTATGAACAAAGGCATGTCTTTTAGGTTTGATGGCATACCCACTACATTTTTTGTATATTGGTATCAGTTGGAACCCTTACTACTTGAGATGCAGACGGCTATAAAAAAAATATTTTGCTACTTTTTACTGTATTAATTACTGCATTTAAATCCTTCAATGACAAAAACGATTCTGCCTGTAAATACAATATATACGAATTTAAAATATCTCTTTTTTTAAATCTACCCATCATTACACATGATAGAATTTACTAATTCAAATATTATACTTTGAAAAACTGAGATAGGTTTAAATGGATGAATGCAACAGCCTAATCAATTTGTTCCTTACTCCCTTCCTCTCCTATCATAGATGTCAGGTCTGTGGGTGCTCTGTGTGCTCAAGCATATCCATATCCAAGCATGGATCACATAATTATGAAAGAAGGAGTGAATGCTTTTTTACTTTTATAAGAGTGTGAAAGATTGCCATGGGATTGCAAATATAAAACGCAACATAAGTATTATGTCTTGTTCTGTACTACTTAGTCACTTATCTGGCTGTTAGTTAATTACAATTAAATTGATTTATATATTCAGTGATTTACTAATGAATTATTAGACAAATGGATGTTTAATCTTAAGAAGTGTCTGTGCCGGATGGCTGCTGCCAACGATCATACCTAACTTAATTTGACTTCTTGATAGTAACAGAAAGCGATCTTAATAAGGCGAAGAAGCCAGCTCCAGAACCAACACCAATCAGAGGTCAGGCATTTCAGCAAAAGTGGATATTAATGTTTAGGCGATTTATATTTAATCACAAGAAGATAAGAGAAATTTGCCCTTATGGAGGACTTCTCAGCTCTGGCAGCTTCCACATTCTCTTTGTGCCAATGAGCCCTTTCCAATCTTGACATGATAATAATAATAATAATAATAATAATAATAATAATAATAATAATAATAATAATAATAATAATTCCTTACACTTATATATTCCTTTTCCACTCAGAGGGCTTTACAGTTAATCCACCATTACCAAAGTGCAAGCCCCATCTGGATGATGTGAGTGTAGCCATAGTTCACACTCACCACACATCAGCTCTCAGTGGGGAGGAGAGGAGCGTGATTAAGACAAATCATACATGGGGATTATTACGAGGCCGTGATTGGTAAAGGTCAGGGGGAAATTTGGCCAGAATGCCGGGGTAATTCCCCTACTCTTTTCAAGAAACACCCTGGGATTATTGATGACCACTGTGAGTCAGGACCTCGGGTTTTACGTCTCATCAGAAGGATGGCGTCTTTATACAGTATAGTGTTCCCATCATTAGGACCAACACAGGTCACTTGGTGAGTGCCCCCTACTGGACCTACTAACACATCTTCCAGAAGCAACCTTAGCTATCCTAGGATGTCTCTGATACATGTATTGGGCAGGCTGATACCTGCATAGCTTCAGCAGGTTGCCAGTTGTGAGTTGCAGAGTGAGATAGCCGCTGCATTTATCATATTGTGCATACAGAGCTCTATGTTGAGGCTAAGAAGCAGTGAGGGACACCACAGAAGTGTTGAACCATCCCCTAATTTCCACAGTCATATGGAGATCAATGGAGTTTTCTGTGGTTGGCTAAGACAGGATCTACGTTCTGGGCAGCAATAATGGGTTAGAGGATGGCTTTAAATCCAGAGTATTTTGGAAAGAAATGGAAAGGAGAAAATGGGATTTTGAGAAACAGTTTTTTTAATGGTTGAATGACGAACGGGCTACTGCTGTGGAAAACAGAAATTATTTTTCACCAATTTCAAGTATAATTATATGGATCACGTATTAGAGTTGCCTTTAACATACACTTCATTTACAACCTGGACTCCAACTGTGCAGAGCCCTCTGGAACTGTCCTCTTATAATAAATACTTGGAAATCTAATTATGGAAACAATTGTGTAAAAACATATTTATAGGTATTGTTCAGCTATAGGCAGGTATGCACTTAATAAAACTGAGCCATGTCTTTTTTATGTTAGGAATACATAACAGATGTAATGTTAAGCACCAAAATACAGATTTACTTCAGTTTATACAGTATGTATGACATACTGTATTTATTGAGTGCCACTAAGATCCCAAAAATGTTATATTAATCTGTTCTGTTTTTTCATATTCAAACTTTTCATGATAGAATTGGACAAAACTAAAAAAACAAAGAAAATATTGGCATAAAATACAAATAATGTACAAATACCACATATTGTACAAAAATGCAATGCACTGTGTAAAGGTACTTCATATTTTGGTGCTGTATGCTCTGTGATTACAATCAGAAAGCATCATACCTTAACATAAAGTATTGTATGCCTTTGTGGTCTGATGAAACTCTGGTGAATGCAATGACTCCTGGGGAGGAAATATCATATGACAAGCATGTAGAAATCAAAGCCTAAGCTAGTGAAGGCCACCCTATGCAACAGACTGCAGCCCAACTCCATGGTTAGCTGGAGCATAATCAACATTCTGTCAAGTGTACTTGAAACTAGTACTGCTAATAATAGAATTGGTCAAGGACAAAAGTCCAAATCTTCCAGATGTAATGTTAAGCACCTCTGCGTATGTTGGGTACATGATAGATGATGATCCAGTAGACATCTTCCTACTAACCTTGCACCAAGTACAGGTGTCGATGTTACTTAACAATAAGATATACATTTGAGCAGAGTGTCCCGATGATTTTACTCCAGTTATGCTGCCAATTTCACTTCATACATGAAATATATTTCAGGATTTGTCTGGTTATCACAGCCTAGCAAACATTTTAAGGGTATAATACTACCTGTTACCATTTAATTGAGCCATCTTTGCACTATTTCTTAATTGCAATACTATTGTAGGTATACAGGCTGCCAAGACTGTGAATATTATTACTTTTAGCACACATTAACAGCTCATGGTTTGTTATTAAGAACTGTCTTAGTCCTAACCTTTTTCTTCTGCTCAAATGAACATTTTAGTATTGTCCCCAAAATACTTTTTTGTTTTGTCCTCCGTCATCATGCACCTGTGTAAAGAAGCAGGTGTAAGAAAGATAAAGAAGCAAAAGCACATTAAAACAGTACAGTTCAGAGTACTGAAGGTAGTAACAGAACAGCTTTGAATTTAAGTTAAACTTTATGCTTATGGCATGAGACAGTGGTAGCATTATGTCATATACAATAACAATTATTTTATTTATAATTTACATAGATGTACATTAGATACCTAGGCTGTCTTACAAAATGCAAAGCTGTTCACATCAAGGGTTTTTTCTATACTATTCTACAAACTATAAATACTGTTGCCAACAGTAATCAACCTTTAATGACACTTGTGATATATAGACCCTTCTGGAAGTGACAAAAAAGATCATTCTTTCTTGGATGTTTACAACTATAGCAACAAAAGAGCAAGAGAAGGCGGATATTTGAAATTTATTTAACTGACATGAAAATTCTCAGGCTAAGCAGGGGGAAAAAAGCAAACAACTTAAAGGATTTTGTTAATCAGCAACCAGTTAAAAATATAATGAAACCGTGTGCAATTTTTATTTTGAAACTTTGTGCGATTAAGTAACATTAAAAAATCTTGAAACCGCAGCGTTTACAATGTATCCCTTTACTTGCATAACAAAAAACCAAGAGTGAATTATGCTTAACCCAGGTCTCAGGTATAAAAAGCATAGTGGAGGTGAGGAAAAGCACAGGAATTCGGAATTTCATAAACCGGGATCGTTTATCAAGATATCATTACAGCGTTTTTGGTACAGTATATCAGAATATGTAGCAAGGACATTTAACGCGTGACCATTATAACCTTGGTGTGATACTGTAATACACGTTAACTTAAACATATACACTATACAAATTCTGATTTCATGCTTTATGTGGGATGCAGAGAGTATACAGTATGTATCTGAGAGATGACTCTTCAAGTCTGCCCTGATGCTGCAGGTGTATTCGAGCAGAATCCAGAACTATCTGGGCTTACTGTATGCGTTTAACTGTTAATGTAAAGCAATATTTTAAGAATTGATGTGGAATAAAATTCAACTGGTTCGAACGGAAAATGAAAAACTCTAAGTGTCTTCTAGCATTATTGAACACTTCCTCTGGTAAGAATTACTTTCTCATAAACAATGACCCCCATGCACACAAAAAAACTTTCCATAATCCCAAAGGGAAAAGAAAGTGATGTCATTTCCGTTGTGCAGGTTACAACACCTCCTTTGCAGCCCCCGAAATCTCTCTTCAGGTCAAAACTTTCCTGTTGACAGTGTGGACCGGAGTATTCTGTATTGCTTGCACGGCGAAAGCCCTCAGAGCGGTGTAATGAATGAGGATCTATCCGTCTTGTTCCACTGGGGCGCTTTAATCGCCAGGCATATTCCAGTAGTAAACCTGACAAGGTCCTGCAGTGAAGGCTGTGAGTGAATGAGCGAGTAAAGTGCAACTGCTTCCAAACAGAATGCAGGCACTGTTCAGGATTCTGAATCCTCTGCTTTTGCTGATGCTGTTCGGATTATATCCGTCTGTGGTGAGTTGGTTGGTTGTTCTTCTTTATGAAATGAAGCTTATTGTATGTGCGTATGTAAAACACTTCACAGGTAAGTTTAGTGAGGAGAAAGAATGGAGAAAAATCCTCTTGGTAAAATATATTGCTTACTGTAACCAGCACTGCAGTTCTAGGAGAATTGTACCGTTCCGGTTCGTTAAGCTGGTTGTCTTTGCTGGCCACTGGCAAAACATCCGTATTAATTATATCAGTAACATAACAACTGGAGGATGCTTCAAGAAAGCTTTCAATGCTCAAGGTAAAAGAGCGAATGCTACCGCGGCATGCAACATGCACACATGCACTTTATATATAAACGTTTGAAGGCGCAAAGCTTTCACACTAGGAAAATAACGTTGAAATTCTGCCAGATAATTGAAATATAGCGTTTATACACATCGTTGAGCAATGACTAAGCTAGCGGTTTGAAATTCAAGCAGTGATAAAGTATTAAGCGCCTGTTACGCCTCTACCACATTGTGGATGATCTCGTCGAGATTAACTGAAACATATACGAAGTCTAAATTACTATTTAATCCGAATATCCCCTCTAATATGGTGTTAGTATTAGGTTCATGGATAAGAACAGCTAACTCTAGAACTTTATTAACGAGGGTTTTGTGCCATTTTAGCGGCAATATAGTTGCAATGTAAAAATAAGATTTGCGTCACATCACTAAATTCAAATTAATACACAAGTGCTGACTAAAAATTGTTTGCTTGTTATAATACGCTATCGTCGAAAACAAAAAAAGACAAAAAAATTAATCCCGGTTAACCTGACGAAATACAATACAAGGACAATACATTGCTTTAACACATGTTGTATAGAAATGGAGACTTGAGATACGTGATGCAGTGGTTCAGTTTAGTTTCCCATAGTATCGAAATGCAGAACAGTGTACACAATGCACAATCACAAAGGTATTTATCTCTTGTGTTGCATGAGATAAAAGAAGGGAAAGAAATACTAATTTAGAAAATGTGCTTACATGAACACATTTTAAGCCATTAGACGCGTATTGCTGACTTATTAGTCTATTTATTATTAATGACTTTGTTACCTGAGGTTTTAAAATGTAATCAATATCTAACTAAATTACCACTTACAATCACTCCATCCCCTCCTGCACAAATAGTTTGTATACCTTTAATGTTCTTCTTAATGTACACTTATACTAAGTCCAATAATATCAACAACAGTGGTTTAAGAGTATGCTCTGGGCTTTTTTCAAAGGCCTTTTATTCCCTGACATTGAGATGTGTTATTGTGACAACAATATTTATTTAGTCAAAGGAAGGCTTTTTATCAATTTTGCAGAAGTTGATTTTTTTCTGTATGGTATAGCAAAAGCTTTACATTGCTGTATATACTGTATGTCCAGTAATTAAATATTATAATAAAAATGTTTTCAAACTCTCCATTGCATGTACATGTTTTCATCGACTTCAAAATGTAAGAGCTCAATCCCAGTTTTGTTATTGTCTTCCAAGAGGGCTACTGACAATTGATCCAGCCAAGATATTGTTGTTTCAAATCTGGTGGTGTGAAATAAACTGTCAATTCTTTTGTCAGAGAGCCATGGAGTATATCATGTTGATGATTCTTGAAATTATTGTTGCTAATTTCCTCCCACACTTTGTTTCTGTGACTGGAGAATTAATGAACAAAATAGAAATGTATATATGCGAGTGTCCTAACTTTATAATAACCTACTTTATACATATTACTGATATGCAGCCAAAGTAGATTAAGATTTAGATTCAGTTGGTTATTTTGCATCTACAAGTAAAACAAAATGCGTCTTCTGAGAAAATCAACCTGTAAAAATGTTAAAGTAGAGCACAAGTTGAGCTTTATAATTTAGATATCTTTGATACGAACCTAAACCTTCTCTTAAGCTTAGTCAGTGACTGGGATTCATCAGCTACCGGTGCACCCATATCCTTGACTGGCACCCATATCCTTGACTGCTTGTGCAAGAGCAGGCTGTTTTTCTCGCTGGATGCCTGTAAGCTTGCAGTATTGATATTGAATGTCACATTATTCCTCCAATGCTAACTCCCATAAGGCACCATAAGACATGTAGTATAGAAAATGGCAGTCAAATCTGACAAGAACTCATTGTGGAGGAAAGCATGTACTGTTCTCAATCCTCTGTTCTGATAAAGTTAAAGAATGGTAATTGGTTAATTCCAGAGTTTAACAACAAAAACATAAAATGTTATTTACTTTACAGTCTCGTAAAATAATTAGGTGGTTACTGGTCTTGGTGCTGAAAACAACTCACGAACCCTTCATCAACTATCAGCATGGGGGTAATTTCATCAAACATTTCTCAGTCTTCACATTTTGAATATCATTGTTTATGTTAATATCCTTATATTTTATTTCTACACAACTGCAACTTTTATAAATTGTCAGAATTGCAGTAATTTTAAAAATATGAGGTACTTAAACCACACACCTGTAAAGGGATGTAACATAGTTATCTACAGTATATGAAGGCAATTTCTTATCTATTTTAGAAGAGTTAACACTTTTTGCATCTGAATTTGTCTGTTGATTGAATCAGTGTGTTTAAATAGATTAATGTTCAACCCAGACAGGTCTTTCAAGATTATAATGTGAGCTGTCAGCTCTATGCAGTATGATCTAAGTTGATGCAATGCTTCTGAATGCAACAAAAAATAATCATTAAAATGGTCTCCTTAGTAATAAATTCACCTTTACATCAATGTGACCTCTCAGAAAATAAGCACCAGTATATTTTAGCTTATATCATTAGTGCCATTCCTGGCACTTATTGGGCATAAAATAAGAGTGAAAAAAGATTTCCCTCACCCTGAAACACATTTGCTTTGCCTAGTACAAATAACCCCATTAAAATGCATCTCGGCTGACTATTTTGAATTTCATAATGGGGTAAAACCTTCACAAGACAGAAGTACATTCATGACTCACCAAGACCAATTAGACATTGTGAATTAATTTAAATCCTTAATCCTGAACATGCTTTGTAATGATCTATGAATACTTACTGTAGCTTCTTGTGATTTTTCAAATTTTTTATCACAGTTTTTCTAAAACTTTTTAATATACAGCATTTTAGGTCTACAGGTAGAAAAATACTTTGATCAAGTGTACAAAGCAAAGAAAATCTATGGAAAATGAAATGTTATTGATCCTAAAAGACCAACATAATTATGGTCTTTCAGTTTAATCCCCATAATCATTACCATGTTTCCTTTAAACCAATGATTAAATCAAATTTTGACTCATATGGAATTAGAAATCCTAAGCCTGTTTCATGCTGTTGGTTATATATTTCCCATGGACAATATTGTGTTTATAGAATAATATATTTGTACAATGGAAGACTTAGTGTTCCACCAGTGCTGGGGATGGATTTTGCAATTGGCAGTTGTGTTGATTTTCGGTAGAATCTAGGCTTTAGCCTTCTGAGAAAAAGGTAGAATCCAAAGTACAACAATGCTTTCCTGCACTTATTTTTGTGCTAAAATATAAAGTAATATGGAATAAATGTCCAGTTTACAACTTCTTTATAAACAATAAAAGCAACAAGAACTATTTATCATAATACTTTACATTCAGCAGGAGCAACATTATTTTAGATACAATATATTTTTCAATGTCCTTATTGTATTCCACAGTCTTTTAAGCATGTGGTTATTAGAATGACTCCAGCCAGATAGTTTCACTAACCTTTAGTGTCATTGCTGTCTTATTCATAGACAAATAATTATATTGGATGGTATTTATATTGCAGTAGCACTTTTGCATTTTGTGGACCTAAAAAACAGCTGCTGCTTACATATGTTCTTATCTCAAAATAAAGTATATGAAAAACAGAAATGTATTAGCACTGAGGTTGGGCATTGTTTTTGTCACGTGTACATATGTGTAGATACATTGATTAGATTTTTAAATTAATTTATTTTCAACCTTAAAGGTCCGTGTGCTCTTCTGTGCGTGCTGTAGACCTGAGTTACAGCTTTTCTTCAAATGCAGCCTAGAACACAGTATGGGGGCTTTTAGCATAATGATGAAACAGATTGTATTACTCTAATCTATTACATCCAATTTTCTTCACCATAAGCTGTTAATCTACAACAGACCTGACATAAAACTGACAGACACCTCCTTGTGTATTTGTCTTACAAAGCATGGCAAAAAGAGTAAGAGTCCTCAGTACATTTCTTTTTAATTCACTCTGTCCTTGCTATCATCAAATACATTTATCCTTCGTGAGCAGAATTATTGGATTTCAGTGACCAACCTAAAGTACTGATTGAGTCTCATTAAAGATTACTGTAATGCATTGGAAAGCATCCTGATAGATAGAGGGGAATGGACAAAAATTTATTGCAAATTTATCCAAACTTTGATTCCTGAAAATAGGATAACATGGAGAGAGAGTAATATTGTATTGGGCAATTATAAGTCACAATATGTAGTTGTCTTATGAAATGTATTTTTTGTGTTATACAGTATATATCTCTCATTACACAACCTGCAATTTGTTGCAAATTTGTTGTACATTGTGTTGTACAACTCAACAATTGTGGCATTTATTCCGTGTCCCAAATGTTTTATTTAATGTTATTTATAACAAAAATTATACACATTTTGTGTGTAAATAAGCTTTTTTAAACTAAAAGTGACCAAAGAAGCCCAGAAACGATTATCTTTTCAATATGTTTGCATCTCCTTCCCTTGTGCTACTTTGCGTCTAGGATGTGCTGATCAGTTTGCTGTCTTTATCCTAGCAAAGATTGATCTCTGCTGGGAAAAGAGAGGTACATCAATCTAAATATTGTTAAAGTTTTCAAATTTTCAAATTCGAAAGTATAATTTTCAAACCTTTTTTAAAATGAAACTTGAAATGGACTGATTTTGCGAAAACACACAGAAGCAGAATGCATTAAAACAAATTTGTCAGATGTATTTCACTGATGCTTTGATCCAAAGTGATGATGGTTATCTTCTTTTTTGGTTTGCATACAGTATACATTTTGACATCGTGTTTTACACTAAGGTTTGCAAGAGTTTGCAGGAGTATGTCAGTTAGGATTCAACTCATGTCCCTCCAGACTGAGGAAGAGTTCTAAATGCTTTTGCAGTCTGCCCACCCATAATATAATACTATAGTACATCGAATAGGCATTTGATGTTCTTGCTTGTTCGTGGCTGAACATTGTTTTGGATGACATAATGGCAGATGCTTGCAGGTAAAAATATAAATGGCTGTTAAAGTGAAGATAGGAGAGTATTTTAATTGGTAATGGTTAATTAATAACTCTAATTAATGGGTGTTATAACTAATAGATGCAAGAGTTGCCATGCAATGGAACCTGATTAATGACATATTGTAAATGTGAAAATACTCTATTATTGATTTGAGGTGATCAGTTTAATTATATGTATGTGCCTATGAATAGATACATTAAAAATGTTTTATTTGCCTGCCTTCGTAAGAAATAGACATTTTTTAAATATTCAGCGTTGTATAAAAAACTTCTATTTTGTCCTTTTTTTGTGTTCGCGGGACTTAGTAATAATGAAGTAATGAAAAAGATTTTTATTCTTTGACAATTTCCAGTGACATACATATTATAACATCTGTACCTGGAAAGATATGCAAATATGGAACTTTGCTTAAAATCTCATCATACATTCAATTTGGGAATGATCTTACAGAAAACCTGAAGTGTCTCGCAGTAAACCTCCATCTTTCCTTTTTGTTGGAACATTTTAGACTTTTTTTTTAATCTGGGAAATGTATGTAATTTCGATGTTGAGAAATTCAGTCTGTTTTAGGTCTTCCAAAGCACTTGCCTTCAAGACCAAACATCCTACTGAGAATACTGTGTAAGTGCTATCACCTATCCTCGCATGAGGTTGTAGCAAGGATTTAAATGCTCTGGTGTCCTTGCAGTAAGTGTTATGCCAGTAATACAAATTGGCTTCTGCTAAGAAAGAGAACTAAGTTATGAACTATAAAGGTCAGACCTATAAATGTGCCCTGATAAAAAGGTCAAATCTAAGAACCTCATATTGCCATCAGGAAAGTACACATCTAGAAAAGCACCACTTCACCTGAAAGGACATTGTTAAAGAATCACACTATACCTTTTCAATCATTTTACAAAGAATCACAATATCCTTCAGAAGAAGGTTTCAAGCCATTTGTGCTTATGAGCTGCATTGTATAAACTAGAGATGTAATTTCAGTGATCTATTGCCAACAAAAAATACTTTTTTCTTTAAATATAATATTACTTTTATCCTTATTTTTCTATTTAATATACAGTACGTGTTGATTCACATTTTACATTTAATTAGTTTCCTTTGATTGTTTTGCTATATTTCTCTTTCATTGTAGAATACAAGTACTTGAAAGAAGATGGTCTTTAAAAAGGTTACTTTGTATCATTTTATCATATATGAGAGAGAAATAGATTTCTGAATCTGTATTTCAGAATGTGCAGTTTTTGTGCCATGACGGTGTGTTTTACCTTCTCGCCCAATGGCTGATCCAGTCGTTTCAACAGTCATTCTAAAATTACTCCTCTCCCTGTTACCTTTATATGGGACAGAGCACTAGATATGTTGGATGGTATAGTTCTAACTGGGTTGCAGTTTGAATTAATACTTTATCTTTCTCTAAAAACATACAGTAGCTCACCAGCTGATACTTTACATGTTTTAAAAATACGCATTCACACTATGCAGTGGTCCTTTGCCTAAGTGTCCAGATTTTACTTACTGTATGTGCATTTATACTGGTTAAAAAACTGACTTGTACGTTGCAGTTTATTTTCTCTTTTTTCAAAAATATTAATATAAATATGACTGCCTTAGGCTTATACTGTTCATAATTGCTTTTGATAAAGATGTTGGAAAATAGGATAATTCTTGATTGATTGCAGAGGTTAGCATTGCTGCCTCGCAGTGCTGGGGCCCTGTGTTCAATTGGTTACCTGGGGTGCTATCTGCGTGGAGTTTGTATGTTCTCCCCATGTTCATTGGGTTTTCACCTGATACACTGGTTTGCTCCCAGTCTAAAGACATACTGGTAGGTTAATTGATTTCTGGACAAATTGGCCCTAGTCTGAGTGTCCAAGATCCCGTCCAAGATGTATCCTGCCGTGCACCTGTTGCTGGTGGTGATAGGTTCTGGCTCCCCCAAGACCCTGAATTGGATAAAGCTGTATTCAGCTACAGTGGAGTAAAAAGCTTCATTAGATATAATTGAAGCCACAGATGTTACCCATGGAAAGTTACAATAAGCAATCAAATAATTCATACTAATTTCCCCAAAATAAAGTCTTGATATTTGCACGTTACTATTACTCAACATAAGTGACAGGAACATATTAAGTGAAGGGTGTTCACTCTTTCCCCTTGATATATTGATTGTTTATTATGTTTTACCAATTATTCTACTGATTTGGCCTAGGTTGGAGAAGTCGATTAAAATTCTTAGATGTAAAGTAGTTTATATTATCAAGGTTTAATACATTCTTCAGGAAAAAATGGGAAAGACAGTCACATGAATTGTATTTTATGGACGTTACACATACTGTAGGAGAGTGTAATTGAGTTGACCCACATAGTCATACAAAGATCTGCAAAAGAGCTTAAAAAACTCTGGAAAGGTTATACAGTATAATCTCTAGGTGTTGTACAACAATATATAGTCTCAGACCTTGGTCTAGAAGAGGTCTTATTCTTTAAACTCTGTGTATGTTCAGTATATGCTATATATCATGCTTGGTTTGACTAATTAAGCCAATGTGTGGTTCAATAAGGAACTGGGAGGTTGATGGGAATTGAACCTGAAAGATTTTTAGCTCTACAGGACAAAGTGTGGGAGTCCTGTTTTATGTCTGGCTCTCTTTCTAACCTCTTGTCCAAACAGTGGAAGTCAGTATTTAATATATCAGTTCAATAGAATGGAATATGAGGCAGTTGTCTTTCCAGTAACTGGAATCCCTTGAAGTAAATCCAGAGTGTTGAAGCTAAATGTAACAAATGCATGCATGACCTTTTTCGAAATAATGTAAATTAGAGTAGAGTAGTAGAGTAGTTTATTGCCATATGTACTGTGCACATACTGTACTGTACATTGGAATTCTTAATGTCCTTAAGCGCTGATCTCTCAGGACATACACAATGCAACAGACAACACCACACAATGTAGACAACAGGAACAATAAGTAAGTTGTGGAAAAATAAATATGTAGTAGTGAGACCCCAACAAATGGTAGACTATGTAAAAAGTGTGTAGTGCGATGTGTATTAAGGTACTGCAGTTAGCTGTTCAGGATGCATATTGCCGTGGGATAGAAGCTGCTCTTGAGTCTAGTGGTCCTTGCTTTAACAGTGTGGTACCGCTTGCCAGAGGGTAGGGGGGGCAACAATTTGTGGCTGGGATGGTTGGGATCCTGAATGATGGATTTTGCTTTATTGCAACAGTGGATGATGTGGATTTGACCGATTGGTGGTAAATCATATCCTATAATCCTCTGTGCCATTGCCACATTAAGGCCATTTTCCAATTAAAGCCATTTCAATGCACAGTATATTTAGAGGAATTAAAATACAACAAATGCTTCAGTTTTCTGGTGAAAATCCCAATATGTAATAACTATAGTATATACTATAATTAAATAACACACTGATTTAAAGAGGATTTGAGCTTACCTCATATGATATAAAAATAAACATCAATGCCGTGCAAGCACAGTCTTATTGTAGTGAACAGATAAGCTCTTTATCTCATCACACTGAGTTATTTTTCAGGTTTCACCTGAAAACTTGTCATTACAGGTTATTTTTTCAAACTTCACCTGTCAAGTACTCAACCGGCATTGATCATTAATAAGGTTCCAGTGGTGAAAGCCTTTTTTCTTCCTTCGTCTTTTGAAACTGCTCATGTTCAAAGACCAAGCAGCCTAGCAACTTCAAACTAGACTGGCATACTGGGAAAGATAAGCTATTAAGGTTGTAACAAAATTGGGGTCCTTCATCAACTAAGATGAAGCTTGACAAAGCTTTGTAAAACTTCTGCCTGAAGACTTACTAAATATTTTTTTTATAACTACAATGGGTCATAGTCTCCATTTTGTTCTCTGCTTTTGTTCTACTGCTTTTCTCTTGCTGCACTAATGCAGTCATAATTTGACATATTTCATTAATATCCATAGTTGCTTATGATTTCCATCTCACAGTTAGTAATTTTCACCTCCACAGCAGGTCATCAACTTCTTGGTGATATGCAACCTTTTATAGAAACTGTTCCTGTTCAAGGGCTTGCCCTTTTAGCTTCAAACTGGGTGAATGTCCTTCTAGTGGTAATGTAGTTAGTATATGGATAAGTTGCATTTCTACATACTGTACAGTAAACCACAACCACTTTCTTCATACATCCAGCACCATTTTATTAGGATCAACACACCTTGACTTGCTTCTGAACTGACACAACAAGTTATATATACCCACACCCTGCTGTCACCTCTTTGAAATTAAGTAGGTTTTCATTTAAGATACATTTTTTCCAAACCTTATATGATAAATATATACCCAAAGCATAATTAAAGTTTTGAATTTGGGAATTTATTTTTGGTAGTGAAAATAAGATCTTTAATATGTGGTTCATTATAATCATACTCCTTTCTTGAACACTTTCATTGGTTTCAGAGAAGATTTTGAGTTCATAATTTGGAGTTGAGAGAAACTTCTGATTCCTTTCATTGAGGAGGCACACCAAATGGGCTAATTGTGTGACCAATTGGTCTCGTTTCCACATTCACTGCAGATCTATAATAAGACTGGGAGTACACTGACTTTTCTTAGATTTAGCACACTTTACCACCAAGATATAATGCAATAAGTGCAATTACCAAAACTCATCTTGATTGGCAGCCATGTCTTTAACCACAAGACTAGGTTAATGGTTCTTACTGTATATTGCAGATATGAAAGTAACCTGCCATGCTTTGAAAGAGAAGAAAAGAACACTATAACACTTAATTATAAAATTATGTCCAAAATGTGGTAGCTATACATGTGATCCACCAAGTAACTTTCACTCTGACGCTTCTTTAATGATAAAAACAATACAAGCATTCCAGTAACTCCATTGTTTGCCCCGTATTTAACACGTGTAAAAGTACCTTGATGGAGTGATACTAAATTGGTTTAAAATATCAGAGAAACAGATGAACAGTGGTAGATTGAGATATTTGTACAAAAATGCAATAATATTCTTAATGTGTACATTTTCCCACAAAATAATAGAGTGAACTATTTTTTTAGTTTAAATAGTTAAATCACTCAGTGGAGAATTCTGCAAAACCTTTGGGGTAGCTGCAGTAAATCCTTCTGTTTGTATAGAACCACAGAGCTCATATCTACACCCTCTATGAAGTAATTAATAGGTCCTAGAAGGAAGATTAAATTCTGATAATTACTGGTATTTGTTTTTACACATAATCATATATTGCATTTAATGCTACGTGGAGCCCTTTACCTGACGATTAAGTGTTTTTGTAAAAAGATCTAAGACTACAACCCTGGCCTTAAGTTTCTGTGATATTTTTTTCTTCAACGAAATTGAAAGGAAAACCCAAGAAATTATTCAAATAATTCCAAAACCAAATGTATCATTCCTTATGTGCTAAGATATTTGTCCTTTGTTTGTCACAGGTGTGCAATCAAACGTTTGCCAAATCTTAGATCGGTCTACAACTGCCTTACAAAAAGCTTGGACTGCGCCATAATTGTTTCTACAATTAAGTAGCCACTCTCTGCATCAGAGCTTTAAACATGGCCTCCATTGTGACATTTTTGAACCACAAGTTGTTCCATGCCCATAGTGTTGTGAAGTGTAGCCCTTGGGTTAAATCGGTAGGCAGAAAATTGCAGAGCAAAAATGCTTTAGTGAGATGGTTGTTTACTTCGTTCAAAGGCTCTAAACTGCTGAAGTCTGAATTCAAAGCTGGATGACAGATGATTGGATTCCTCTGTGTTCTGCGTCAAGTCAGTGTATAATGGATCTCATCTTGGGGTAAAGTAGGCCTGCTTTTCTAGTAAAATTCTTCAGAATTATGAATCATATGGTCTGAGATGCTCAAAGATGATCAGTTGAGTTTTTCCTCTTGGCAGCTGGCTTTATACATTGAAAAGGATTGAAAAGCACCTGATAGCTTTAAGGAAATTCCACATGCATTTTGAATTGTCTTTGAATTTAGGAATTTCTGTGTTTTTGTAGACTGCTTCATTGCCCTCTTATGGGGAACGGCAGAATTACGTATCCATTTGGTCTGATACATGAGAGCAATCAATAAAGTGTTCCTAAACAGCAGTTCTCTGTATCTGGGTCTTTGAAAAGTCCCCTACCCATATATTAGTATTGATCTGCTAAGTTGCATTAGTATTTGCTGTTTCTTTTCCTGAAAATGATGAGCAAAACATCAAGTGAAATACATTCATGACCTGTTTATGATATCCCCAGCAGTGTAGTTCTATTCAGTACCAAAACAGTATGCTTTGTATCATAATCAGTTACTAAGCTGCTTTATGTATTGCTGTGATGGACAGCATGGTGGTTGGTACCACTGCCTTACTGCTCCATGGTCCTGGCTTCAATAACAGTCTGTGTGAGGTTTCACAATTTGGTTGAAATTTTGATTTGAAGATCCCACTCTGTTTCACTTTGCATTTCTAATTCATTTGTTCCACACTTAAGCAGAATGCAGTGAAATATGTGTTATTTGGATAGAACAGACAAAAATTGCCAACAGCATTTTTGGGGTTTTCTTCTCCTTAAATAGATGACTAATTGGTGGCCAGTTTGATACAATATAAAAAACACTTGTCTTAACTCCTGTACTGGTGCTCAGCACTGATGAACCCTCCAGTCTAAACATTGTTGCCAGTTTTGTTCCAAACAACCAATCAGCCAATTGACAGTAATCAATATTAGCTTAGTAACAGCAAAGAGTAATACAATTCAATTAATAACCCTTCATTTAAACTTGATTTTCAATTGGCAACAATGCTTCCAAACGATACATACTTTTTATGCATAAGTTGCATAATTTCTCATTTAATTTCTCAGCGTCACATTAAAATGCTAGTTTGCCTTAATACCATAGAATAACTACAATTACTATGGAAGCATACCTCCTTCCACATGACAGAATGGGATATTGGTGATATTGATCTATTGGCAAGGAAGACTGGCTGAGTTATTCTACTGCAGCTTAGGTGTCATGAAGATTTGGACATCTTCCAGCAGCTCTAATGTTTAAGACTTGAGGACCCATGGCTGGAATATTAGCAACAGCACGTTGGCCAGATAGGCTGGTGAATTGCTTTTAGTTAAGACAGGGTCATTACTTCCCAAGATCTTTAAAATACATTGAAATTAGTTATGATTTTCTACTCTATTTGTTTTACTTTCTGAGTTTTCAAGTGGATTTCAAACTAGGAAGATTTGTTTCCACTAAAGTCAGTATTGACTATGTGACTAGATAAATGGATCCAAGTTATAACCGTGGGTCTAATTGCCTCCGGTAATTTGTGGCTGTTCTGGTTAAGCACTTGCATGGTGTTTCAGTTAAGTTATAAAATAGTTTGATTCAGCTCCAGCTACATCTAAATGTCAAAAGTTTTTAACAACACTTTGTAATTTATAATTGATTTTCTTCTACTGGACATGAGAAATACAGGAATATAGCAGTATTTCTTGCATACTTAATTGTTGTCATTCTCCTTGTTTCTTGAATACATCAACATGACAGTTTAGTCACTGCAAATTCAATGTGATAGTAGTAATGAACCCTCCACCATAGAAAAAACACATAAGTGTTCTTCTTGTGAACAAAATATAAAACTGTCATTTGTAGTATTTCTCGGCTACTCAATACTGTACTGTATATGAAATATAGTACAGTTCCTATTACTGAAAATTAATGCATAATGTCATTTGTCTTACTTGTGCTGAATACCTTAGATACATTTAAGATTTAAGGTGTTTTTAAGGTATACCTTAAGGGCCTTAAAACTTTAAACCCTAAAAATGTATAGAATATTAAACTAGTGATCAGCTGCACTGAAAAAGCTTATGATTTGTTTGATGGATTTTCTTGTGTCATTCATAAATGTATGATTTGTGTTTAGAAAGCTTACGTTTTTTTCCATCTGCTTTTCAGTTAATGCACCCTGTCATGTTTGGTAGTATAGATTGGTATTCAGACTTGTCAAAAAATCTGAACAAGTTGAATAGCGTAAGACAAGTGGGAAAAGTACTGTCCCCTGTACTATACACACATATATAGAGAATATTGTTGAAAAAAGTTCTGCAAAAAACAAAAAATTGAAATTTCTTATTATGATTGCCATTGTGCGTTTTTGTTTTCTGTTTTTACTCTGTTCTCTTTAGACTATTGGTCCAAAGGAAGGCTGGCAGGTGTACAGCTCGGCCCAGGACCCAGATGGACGGTGTATTTGCACAGTGGTAGCCCCAGAGCAAAATCTTTGCTCCAGAGATGCAAAGAGCAGACAACTCCGCCAATTGCTGGAGAAGGTAAATGGGTTTCAGATACGTTTGTTAAGTGATAATTAAGATCAGCCTACATCTGTTTGGAGTTAAACGGATGTACATCCAGTAATGGCAAAATGTGGCTATATAGTATCTCACCAATAACAGAAGAGAAAATAATTTTAATTTGCAATGTCTGCAGTGTTTTTCTCTATATATATTTAGACTTTGTCTACAGGACTATATGTACTTTATGTATTTTATTATATGCTGTACTTAAGCTCAGCTCTGCAGAAATGAGACAGACTTTAAGAGAATTAGAATGAGAAAGGGTATATATGGAATCACTGCTTGAAGCACAGAACAGATTAATTCCAAGTGTAAACATACCAAATGCTAGAAAGCAGTGAGCCAAAGCTCAAAGCTACAGTGATGTCCAATCCTGGTCCTGGAGGACTGGTATGTCTGCACATGTTCATGGTCTCCTTAAAGCAGCAGCACCTGAAGAGCTGGGAGAAGCTGTTAAAATTGTTCAGTTAAGCTAATAATCAGCTGTTAAGAGTTAAGAGATGATTTGGAATGAAAACCTGCAGAGAGGCAGCCTTCAGGGATGAAGATCAGATGCCCTTGGTTAAATTTCATTGTCAGTTATGAAAAATACGCAGAGAAAGCATTTCATTAAGTGATTACAAAAAGCAGGATCCAGTCAAAGAAAAATACTACAATAGAGAGCAATTGTGTAAAAAGTGATAACATCTTTTTGTCATAACAGAGCAAATATATGTTAAGTTGCACAATCTGTACAACAGCATGGTTTATTTTTTTATTAAAATGCAAGTGGCGTTCTGCATCAGAGCTTTTCAGACAGAACGCTTGTTGTCCATGTTAATCACTGTCATTAAAATTTCTAAAATGTTAGATTTTAAACACATTTAAAGTAGATCAATATAGCACTCTTTCAACTACAAAACTGCATTTTGCCAAATGCAGTAAAACGTTTTACAAGAAAAATTGCAATGCCCAATTGAGGTTTCTTATACTGCAGCATACTGGATGAATGCAAAGAAATCTATCAATGGCCATGTGCCATTGCTTTTTAAAGAATGTATGACTACAGTCTGAGCCCTGTTCTAAAGGCCTGTCCATCAACATATTTCATTATATTGCTTTAACATAAAAGCTGTCTATTTACAATGTAGAGAATTCTGCCATTTTATTAAGAACTACACTCCAAGAGGAACAATCAATACATGATGTACAAGATAAAGCAGATCCATTTTGCACTTTGATTGCAGTATACTGTATATATATATATGTGTGTGTGTGTTTATGCTAAACAGTTTATGTAGTATATGATTGTATTCCATATGGAAAGCTATGTTGAAAAGCATATGATGGTAAGGTCTGCTTCTAACTATTCCCACCATTAAACATAAATACACAATCACATAACATCTGTCAACCATCTATTTCTTGGCAATAAGTAATGATTAATTCATGAGCTGTTAATCCACAAGGAGAGAAATCACCAGAAAGATTAATTCACAGATGTTAGAATGTACATTTTATGGTTAAAAGGTCATTAAAGTGACATTGGCATTCTGCCAGTGGTCTATATTAGTGTGTTTAATGTACGTAGAGTCCTATTTCTAAAAAAATGAGTTTCTGGAATTAGGGCACATTAATAATGACAGATAAAGAGATAAATCAAAATGCATCGTATCAGGAAGGTATGTGTGGGTGGGATTCAGTCTTCAGATTTACTTTAATGCATTTCTATTTTACAGTGAGGTATTAGGAAGTCTTCTCTTCAAAACAGTACAAATATTGATGTAGTGCTACTTTGAAATAAAGATATCAGAGTTGAACAAATTCAACTCAGATGAGTGCTTCTAATAGATGAACTGATTTCATCAAATGTTTGACAGGTCCAGAATATGTCACAGTCTATAGAGGTGTTAAACTTGAGGACGCAAAGAGATTTTCAATATGTTTTAAAAATGGAAACCCAAATGAAAGGACTGAGGTCCAAATTTCGACAAGTTGAAGATGACAGAAAAACATTGATGACCAAGCATTTCCAGGTAGGATATCAATGTGTCTAATATATACGTTTGTATAGAAATTTAACCTGTTACTCTTTATCTGTATAGCAGATGGTGATTAGCCATTTGTGAATGAAGTGAAGACATTTAAGCAAATCAAAACAGATTCACTGAATTGCAATTAGTACACAATATAAATAACCTTTTTTATTCTAAAATGTTACATAATATTTAACAATATTATAATTTCTCCTTAAGTATAATAGCCATGCTTACATTTGGCAAGATGGGGATAATTCTGCTCCTCTGACTTCTATGGGTTTCCTGTCGTAGTTCCTGTTATTTCAATGCCAAATGAACAGGTTGTATTTCAGATGAATGAACAACATAAAATATTCATTGTCTGGAAGCTGCATTTAGCCATGTCTTGTCATACTCCCCGATCTCTTCACAGGAGCTTAAGGAAAAGATGGATGAACTGCAGCCTTTAATCCCAGTTTTGGAGCAGTACAAAACAGATGCCAAGTTAATCACACAGTTCAAAGAGGAGATCAGGAACCTATCAGCAGTACTTACTGGAATCCAGGAGGAGATTGGAGCATATGACTATGAGGAACTACACCAAAGAGTAATCGGTCTAGAAACCAGACTAAGAAACTGCATGACAAAACTAAGTAAGACCTGTCTTTTATTATCTGACATAATTTAGCTCAATAGACAAATACTTTCATTCAGGAATTTAAAGAAACTCTTTCCACTGTAAGCAATGGCATACACATTTTTACAAAGATAGTCCAGAGATAATAACTGTTGGGCAATTGACAGAGGTCAAACAGCAGATACCAGAAATATCAGAACATGGACAATTTAGTCTTGGAACGTAATTGCTAGTGCGTATGGTGAAGTTGTTTTTTACATAGTTTTGAGATCAATCAGTTTTGATTTGTCCGAAGTACACAACTGATGCATAAATGAGGCTTTGCAAAATAATTTCTGAAACATTGGTATTTCGATACTGTTGTAAGACTTCATTGGGAAAACCTGAAAATGGCAATTGGCTTGAAGAATTTTCATAGAAAAAAATGTTTCTTTATTAACAGCATGTGGAAAATTAATGAAAATCACTGGACCCATTACAATAAAGACATCTGGAACAAGATTTGGCGCTTGGATGACTGATCCACAAGCATCTCAAAAAAATAATAGGGTAAGTTATGTGAGTTTTTTATGTGCACTTAAAGTTAAATATTTCCATGTTTTCTTTCTTTGTACTAAATGTTTATGAGAAATAAAGAATATGTACGAAATATTCAGTATTGTCTCTTTTTCCTTTTGTATATTAAAAAGAGGGTCCCGGGACTATAAGTAAGTCTTTAAATGAGAATCATTTTAATAATGTGCATAAGCACTATCACTGTGTATGTAGCCTTTTTTTAGACTCTACTTGACAGCTTGGCAATGTGATTTTTTATTATGTAACTAATGTGTTAAATTCAGAGTACTTCATCTTAAAGTGTATATTATATTTAGTGGTAGTTATTATGAATGCCTGTCTGTACTGTTAATCAGAGTCAAAATACTATTTATAGCTTTTGCTTTTTGCTTGACATAGGTTTGGTATATGGACAGTTACACCAACAACAAAATAGTCCGTGAGTACAAGTCAATTGCAGACTTTGTGACTGGGGTGGAATCTCGGACCTACAACCTTCCTTTCAAATGGGCTGGGACAAACCATGTGGTCTACAATGGCTCTCTTTACTATAACAAGTATCAGAGTAACATTATTGTCAAGTACAGCTTTGAAACTGGCAGGATTCTTGCCCAACGAGCTCTGGAGTATGCTGGTTTCCACAATGTTTACCCCTATACTTGGGGAGGCTTCTCTGACATTGACCTTATGGCAGACGAGATGGGTCTGTGGGCTGTGTATGCTACCAATCAAAATGCTGGCAATATTGTCCTCAGCCAGTTAGATCCACAGACACTGGAAGTCCTAAAGACCTGGAATACAGAGTATTCTAAAAGAAATGCGGGAGAATCATTCATGATTTGTGGAACTCTGTATATCACAAATTCTCACTTAACTGGAGCCAAGGTGTATTACTCGTATTCCACTAAGACTTCAACGTACGAATATATGGACATCCCTTTCCATAACCAGTACTTTCATATTTCCATGCTAGATTACAATGCCAGAGACAGGGCCCTTTATGCGTGGAACAATGGTCACCAAGTTTTGTTCAATGTAACACTTTTTCACATTATTAAGACTGATGATGATGCATAGATGGGTTTTCTGCACAATAATTCAAAGTAATTCTTGATAACCAACTTAATTTTTTTTCCAAAGTGGGCAGTCTTTACACTTTTGGTCTTTGAATTAAAAACACTTTTGTATACTTGTTTCAGCTTTGGATGACAAAACAATATGAACCCAATTACAACAGGATCAGTTTTAAGGTGACATAGATTCCTCTATATCTACAAATGGCTGAGAGTAAAATTAAGCCTTATATGATTTAGTTTTGTAAGCCAGAGGCTATAAGTAGCTTTTGTGCATGAATGTCAAGATTTTGTTCAGCACTTGTTTACTATGTTGTTTGTTTTTGTTAAGCTAACTTTGTTTCACTGCAGCAAATAGTGTTTTTTAAAGTGAATGTTGTGTTTAAAATGTTTAAGATTAGTGTATTGTTTTTTATTCTTAATTAGACATTTGAATCATTGTAAAATGTTTTCAATCCAAAACTGATTGACAGATTTTTTTGAAGAAAAAAGAGCAATGTCACTCATTGTAGTACCTATTGTATCACTTCAATGCCTCTGTGAGAATTAATCCAGTATTATTTTTATAAAATATACAGAATTTAACTGATTTCTTTGTTCATTTAATTTGATCAGTGCTTCAAAGGTTGTATAAAATCATCTTTACCTCATTAAACACCCAGTACTGTATGTTAGACATTTACATCTTTAACATACATAACATGCAGATATCAATCCTCTTTTTGCTTTTTACCCTTAGATATGCTGTATACACAGTGTTATTTTCAGGGAATGATTGTACATAACATTTGGATGAGCAATTCATACAGATAGCCATTACACTGTCCTGCTCTATACATGTTAATTAATATCTACCACCAAGCATGTTCCATTAAACCATTATACGCTAACAAATTACCCATGCAATGAAATTAACACATTTTGATAAGTTACTCATCACACAGATAATAGAACTATATAATTTTTGAAAACCACAAACTCCTGTTAAAAAAATAACACTTTTTATGCTCTTTTAAAATCTGCTTGATTTGAAAAGACCATATAATTATAGCATAATTAAGGGGTCATACTAAAGCAACAGTATTTCATTTTTATTTTAAACCAATGCACAAGAGTCATTTCAGCACTGATTGTATATCTATTAATTAAAATCTCCAGGAGAAAACTGCCTCCTGAACAATGATGATAGTTCCAAATATTGATGATCATTAATATAATTCCTTAATCAACATATCCAAAAGTAAGTTAGCACAATTTCTCAATGATGAGCTACATCATTGTTACACATCTACAGTGGATATAAAAAGTCTACACACCCTTATTGAAAATGCAGATTCCTGTGATGTAAAGCTAGAAATCAAGATAAATCATGTCAGACATTTTTCCATCTTTAATGTGACCTTGCAACCAACAAAATTCAAGAGAAAAACAAATAGATCATTATTAGGAAAAATAATTTAAATTCAAAAACCTACAACACCCTGGTTGCATAAGTGCGCACTGTGATAAGTGTGATTTTATTTTCTTCAATGAAATGAACAAATTCAAGTTAAGTTAAAAAAGATTACTGGAATTTTACCAATTTGTGATAAATAAGTACTATGAGTATCTATACTGACTTCTGATTTTCATTTGACCACATTCCTTTCAACATGATGGTGTTCCTTTAGAACATAAGAAGTTAGCAAATATACTAGATTTTTATTAGATGAGTAATCCAAGGATCTCATCAGCTTCAAAAACATGATTGGGTAGCTTGTTCTAGACTCCTACAATCCTTTTTTTATAAGTGAGACACTACTTTATCCTTTTGATTTTGTAATACTGAATCAAACATAATTTTTGCCTCAATTTCAATATCCTTGTCTCTCTTTCCAAGTTATTCTAATATCCCTTGTATGCTTGTAGATTATCATCATAATAAGAAGATAGAATCACCTCCACAATTATTCATACTCTTGATAAAGACGGTTCATGTATATTTTATATAATGCCTTTTGTGAATAGGTTATCTCAAGGTATTTTAAAAACAAAAAAGACATGTTTACACACATTAATACTTTAAATTAAACAGAACTAAAAGCAATAGTATAAAAGTGATTTTTAAGGAAAGATTTGAAAATGCCGTATGACATTCAAAATCCTCCGATATGGGATAGGAGACTATGTCATAGCTTTTGAGCAGCAGACAAAATTATTCCAGTGTTCACGACCTTGTTTTGGGAACTGAAAGAAGGCCAGAGCCCAAATAATGCAAGTGGCATGTTAATAGTTCACTAATGTAGTCAGAAATGCGGGAGCCAAACCATTCAAACCTACAATGGTGAATAGCTTTAATTTGGCTATTATTTTGAAATCCAGAGGGAGCCAGTGCAAGGAAACTAAAACGGGTATACAGTATGCTCATGCATTTTAATTTTAGTTAAGATCCAAGCCTCTGAACTCTACACATGTTGCAGCTTACAAATATGCTTGGATACAATTCTGATACAAAAACTAAGCAAACATTAGTTTTCAGATGTGAAGGTATAGATGAGATACAGTATGCGCAGTGTTGTGGATGAAATATAGACACTTTCACAACACTGAACATGAGCATCTAATGCAAGGCTCGGATCAAAGATAATACCCAATCGACATGACCTCCGTTTTGTGAAATGTTAGAGTTCAGATCTAAAATATGTTGCTGCAATAATTTTTTAAGCAGTGTCACAAGGTGCATGGTACTTGATTAACATCACATTTGTGTGAACATAAATTTGGGTATCGCCAGTACAAAAATGAAGATGGATGCCCTATCATATCATAAATTTATCCTAAAAAATAATGTGATATAGAACATTGCCCTTCAGGGTAAAGTAAATGCCTACAGTAATTTTGTTTAAACGAAAAAAATGCCTGATTTGATCATCTTTTATCATTAGATAAAACTTAGATAAAACAATGACAAAGCATTTCCATTGAAATTAACAATCCTCTCTAATTTATTCAGCAGGATGGTATGATCAACAATTTAAATGGAAGCACTGAGGTTTTTTAGACAGAACTTAAAACAGTCCAGTCATGAGCAGATCATTAGTAACACTAATGAGCTATTTCTGTACTATGCATCATTCAGAACCCAGATTTAAATGGCTCCTTTTGTTTAACTGGAACCTGTTCTTTTTTTAATCATTTTATAAAGTGTTTTCTTTTCTCTGTGTAATTTACTTAATTGATATATTAAACCATTTGGGTCACCACTTTCTAGACTTTGATTCTTTTTTACTCTTGGGGATTCATCTCTTCTGTACTTCAAGCTAAATATGTTTACAGTGTATCTGACACCATCGTTATTTGATTCAATATCTATCTGAACCCATTCTACTTCCCTAAGCTTTGTCTTTCTTATTCTCCTTTCCTGAAAATATAAATCTTTGTTTTGGATACTACCTTTACAGTTTAAGTGCACTTCAAAGTAAATATTAGATTATGATCACTCTTAACCTGCTTTCCTCGCTGTATCTACTTATTGGTAATTTTGGGAAAGCAAAAAAAAGACCAACAGAATTATATATAGATAAAAGTATGGTATAGAATTTAAATCAAATGTATAAATCATATCATATTGCAAAAAGGTACACAGTGCTCTACTAAGAAGTCATTTAAAGTATAAGGTCCTGTCTTGGTCAGCACAGAAGAAAAGTTACTGTATCTCTGTGACCACATGCATTCCTGGGCTGAAGGAATGTCTTATACTGACAGGCTATTATGAGGAAATTTGATCTAAGTATTTAAAATCCTCAAAGGCACTGCAAAGTCCTTCAGAATCAACAGAAACACAAACCAAAGGAAACATGTGGAAACTATAGGAAAATTATGAGAATAGGTCTCTGTTCTATACACAAAGGTTTATGTAAGACTGGAACAAGCTACCTAAGCATCTTATTTGTTGATATTGTTTTAAGGAATAGCTGGACAAGATCCCTGAATAAATCTGCCTAGTAATCAAATAGGATAGATGGGCTCTATGGCATCCTCTCATTAGTTATCTTTCTCATGTTCTTCAGTTCTGAAAACACTAGATCAGTAAAGGCATTCGCTTTAGTAGGTGTTTTCACAAGTTGAATAAAAAAAGAAATTATCAGCTATGTGTCTACCATTTCAGTTTCATATACCGGCGTCCCTGATGATTTTTCCCAGACTGCGAGAGGAAAATTAAACTCTCCCATGATAGCCACTTTATTTTGTCACATTGAACCTTTCTCTTGGCTGTATCAAAGTTTAATGATTAGATTACTAATTAGGCTTTCACACTTGTGAAATGAAATTAATTTGAATCTTATGTAATTGAATCTTATGTCTGAATTTAAATTCATTGTTTGGCTGTGGACTGTGTTGTTCTGTTTTTGATACACATTATGCGGTTTCAAATTCTTGTAAAACTGATGCTTGTTGTCTGTCTGTTGCAATTAACTCAAGAAGCGATCTGCTGGTTTAATTTTAATGTGGCGATCCGAAAATGCAATACCAGTAATATAAAGCTAACTTAACAGATGGAAATGGAAATTCTGGACCATCATCTTCTGAATTCAAAGTAAGTAAAAAGATTATTGCAGTTGTTTCATTTGTCATAGTTGTTTTCACCATCAGCAATTTATAGATGTTTTGCATCATTTGCGTAATAGAGAAAGACACTTATTGATGTGAAACACATATGATCCCGACAAATACATGAGATGCATTCATTACTTGCTTCATTATTATAAAAGAAACAGGCTAGAGAAAAAAGACAAGACAGATTACAGCTAAGAAACAAGACATATGATTACAGTCTTAACTAACTTTTGTAACTAACAAAAGCGCCACTTCCACAAGCTGAGATTTTTAATTATATAATTTTTCATTTTAAAAATAGTACATAGTGCTACAGTGCCTTGTCTTACCGATTAGTGCAGAAATACTGACCAATATCAGTAAAAACATCGTGAGAAAAATATGGCAAAAATGTTATCAATTTAGATAATACATCAACCTAAAATCTTCCCATTTGCTTAAAATATAAAACAAAATGAAATTCTAACATAATATCATATACTTTTGTACTACAGTGTTTAAGACTCTTTCACTAAACTGCTTTTTTAAAAGGTGTCTTAAACACTACTTGCTTTGATTTTAGGAATTTCCTGGTAACTCTACAGATTGTCAAGACAACATCAGTGCTTATCGAGGTTATGAATGAACTATCAAAAATATTCAAGTAAACTGAATTTTACTATTAATAAAAATTACTATAAATAATTTCTATTTTCTTAAAAACTGGGCAAGCTATTGGGAAATATACAGCTATTTACAGTAGTCCATACCTATTAAATACAGCATGTTGCATTTGGTGAGAAAATAATAGTTGTATGCCACAGGGCTTCATTCTTTAGTCTATTTTGTTTAAAATTTACAGAGTTAATACGAAAGAATATCTCACACATCCTGGTTTAAATCATTTTATACTCAGTCTTATTAGTTCTAAGTTTTGATTACTTATTCTACAATATATATATATATATATCATTAATGATAAGAGATATTCCTTTCTGTGTCATATTTTGTATTCTTTTTCATCCGTTTGTCACAAGCAAGATGAATTTTAATGTACCTCATTTCAGATGGAACAGAAAAGTCCTGAAAGTGTGGGATTTATAGCGGTGCTTGACCATACTAACAAAACCCCCCAATTTATTTCTCTAGCTCTGTAAAATTCCCTTACAGCCATGAATTGCTTCTGAGCCATTATTGATTTTCTCTCCAGGGGCTGGGCTACAAGTGTCACTTTGTGCAAGCGAAAAATTTCTTTGCATATCAGCAGAGTTGTATTAAATGAGGAACTGCTCCCCCAAAGAAGTTGATTAGCATTGATTTTTTTTTCTTCTGAAAATTTCTGTCAATGTCATAGAAGAGGCGTCTTTCAATAAGAATAAGTCTCAGGCTTTTTCCCTGTCAAAGCAGGCTGTTTATGGCTCTATCTATATTCACTCTTTGTCAGACCACATAAAAGTTGTATTACAAGCCATTTTATAACTTGATCAGTTTTGATGAACTGTGCAGATAATTATTTCAAGGAAGATTATTGATTAAGAGTTAACTTGTTACCATTTTATTTATGCATTTATCTTATATAATACTATACAAAAACATATGTTGCAGCTTAAAGTACTTAAAATGAGCAGACAGCTATGTTGCACTTTATTATACAAGTTTTATTTATTGAGATGGTCATAGTCTTTTGGTCACCTTAAATGTCTGCTTTTATGGGAATTCAATACATGACTTGTGTGGTAAAAAATCAATACCGTCATTCTAAACGTTTTATGGTAAGATTTTTATTCTGCTGTATCATAAATGGGTTATTATTTCTTTCTGAAAAACATTATCTTCTGATACTTGTGTTTGGTTAAATCTGAACTTTCTGCTTTTATACAATTGGTTTTGAAAAAAGCCTTGCATATTTTGAGGCAAAGTGCTAACAGTGGCATTTTGATAGATAAAATGGTGGTTATCTATTTTCTTTTTGTGAGTTTTTTTGTTTTGTACAAAACAAGAACAGAAAGTGTAATACAACAGCACCACCAATACACACAACATGGTTCCATGGTTCCCAGCAGCAGAAAGCTTAGAAATTATTGTATATCATACCATATAAATGATATCAAGATAGGACAGAATCCAATTGTATTTGGTGAGAAAATAAAGAGATTCCCAAAGTAGCACCAACATCTTTTTAGCTACAGTGAGACCAGAAACCAGAAATCTGTTTCTTTTGCTACAATAGACATAGACTGGAATTTATTTGCAAGAGCACTAAGCAAGAACCACAAATATCCTTTATTATAGTAGTGGGCAAAAATGAATGCTACTTCCACCACTTACCACTTAGAAATAAAAGCTTAAAATTCTGTAATTATACCAACATGCGATTTAAGTAGTTATGACTCTGATATAGTAGAATTAATTTTAATAAAACCATTTACTGCATTGCCAAGCCACATTTCAATTCAAGAAACTTTGCCAATTTAACATAAAACTGTACTTAAAAACTCTTATTTTGTAATAGCTTGGTATTTGAACTGTAGCAGAGGGCACTTAAAGATTTGTTGCTTAATAGAAAACGTAAACTGGCGAGGCTTATAGTTTCATTTAGCTCTTTTCCTGATTTATTATGAGGCTTGAGGTAGCCAAATGTTGCAGGACCTATACAACCTAGGCAGTTAACCCCACTTCAGTCTGAATGAGAAACACCCACTTATTCAGTCAATTCACAATTTGAATGCCTTAGAAGTAGAACAGGGCCTGGAACTGTGTCCTTGCATTTTTGGAATGTTCAAGAAGCCAGGGACAGCCCAAATGATAGTATACATCATGATTGGTGCACAGTCAACATGCAGAAATTCAACATTTTGCGATGGTATTGTAGCAAACCAAGATGAGTCACTGAGTCAGAAGGCCTAAGAAGGGAGGAAGCCTGTTGAAGAAATACAGGCTGTAGTCTTCCATCAGGATGCACAGGACTCAGATGTCCATGATCATGACCTTTCAATGGTGAAGGTCACCTTGCTGGAAGGCAAGTTGTGCTAGACCTCAAAACTTGGGCCAGATGTATTTCCTGGAGTGACAGGGGCCCTAGTCTTTATCTTATAAAACCCCCCAGAGACTTGGAGGTGTTGCTAAGCTGCAACAATGGCTTCCAGACTTTGACCCAGTGCCTGTCTACTGAAACTAGTTGCTTAGAGCCCTGCATGACAGATCCTCCATCTACCACTGAAGCCATGAGGATGAGGATGTCGAGGCCCTCTATGGGTAATCAAAGGGCAAACAGTGATAGGACACACTGGTGCACATTGTGTGCAGGGGAATCTGGTTAGTCAACAGTAGTGTTATGCTCTCCCAAAGCTACCTGTGCAAGGCAATCCACTCTGCAAGAGTGCGCATCTGTTGTACAGTATATTGATGTTCGACATTGGTGCATCAGTACTCAGCACTGTGTTGACACTTAGCATTACACATCAATTCTCAAGACATTGTATTCCTGCTCAACAACATATGTCAGTGTGCTCAGAGTGCTTGGGTGCTCAGTGCCACACATCTGCATTTTATGTTTTTGTAGAGTCTGGGATCTACTTTTCACGGATGTCGGAAGGGGCATGCTGTGGAATGGCAGGAGAGTGAAAAAAGACCCTAAGTGTAGCAGCGAAACGGGGTTTAGCCCTGGCTCAAGAGGTCAGGCAATGTCAGGTAGAAACCTATGCCCTCAGGACGCGGAGGAGACGACCTGGTAATAGGCATCCGAACCCTCAATGCTGAGCGAGGAGGAAAGGGTGACCCGGAAATATATGGCCCCAAACACAGACACACCGTAAGGACAAGCAAAGCAAGGGGAAATTAGGGACAGGACAGATTAGGAGTGTCTTCTAGCTGTAGAGGACATGACACTACTGATGTTGGGTACCTGTTTCAATGTGTCAGTAATGAAATTTGTGTCAAAATGTAACTGAATCTTCATTGGTGGATGTCTTTATATCAGCGCTTGGCACATTGCACTAACAAGCATCTATCAACCTAGTCTAATAGGAGGAAAACAGAGGGAATAAGACAGTGTTGATATGTATATTCAGTGGGGGGGGGCACTCAATATAATGCTTCCCAATGAGGCAATAGTGGCATTCTCCTAGAAAGGGATCTTATATTAGTTTTAGTATAAATGCTACACTAACAATTCTTCTCAGATTCATGTTATTCCAGTCACAGTTATGGTATCTGTCGTATTTCATTAACACTCGATGGGTCCTTTCCAGTCATTTTTTTTATTCATAGACTTTGGCTTTTTAAAAAGTAAATATGCATTGTAATAGAGGGGAAAATAAATCAGAGTATTATCTTTTAATAGGTCTATGTAAGCAAGTCCTGTTTTAATTTACAAAAAATAAAAGATTGAAATCTTTTATCTTGTCAGTTTTTTTATCCTTGTGATAGGAGCGGTTAATAAAATTTTACTGGCCTGTGCCACCATAAAATGTACCAGAACATGTTCAATATGTGATTTTATTGCAGATAACCTACTGAGAACTTTAGAGGCCATTATTATAATTCAAAGAGTCTTAAAGTGAAAGCCTATTTTCATTTTTTCTGCTCTAAGCATTCTGAGTTATCACTTGAGTTTCAACACAGTGAGTTTTGGTTAAATAAAAAGTTAACATTTAATGTTTGCTTTCTTTTAAGGTGTAAGACCTTAACCTGTAAGATCCTGTGGAACAGAGCAAAAATAGATCTGTCTGCTAAGCTCAAAATTCCATCATAGTGCAAGGTTACTTCATATTTGACTTTTCCAACTTTTTAGTTATTTGACTTTTTAGTTGGAACTAATTGAAGAATCCCGTTAAAAGTAGTTTTTGCTTAAAATTAATGTAATCACAACTTAAGAAAGAAACCAATTTTTATAATGTTTGTAAGTGCCATAGAGGATTGACCAATGATTTGTAGTTTGAATCTCAAAATGTCCCCACAAATCTCAATCAGCTTATTATTTTCTTAATTGAAACAGCTTTTTCCAGCTTCTCAGATGCTGGTGCTTTAGAGTCTTGGAGATCTGATACACAAAACATCCAGGACTAGAACTGGGGACCCCTGCTCTAGATATCCCTTGTTGAGATATTGTTAGTGTAAAATAAAGAGCATTTTGCTCCAAAGCTCTGCTCAGATGAATTTGTCAATAGTAATATCGTCACTATATGAAATACTACTCATCAACACTCAGTTTATTCCTGAGAAAGAAGCCAATATTTTCATTATTTGTGAGAGTCAGCACAATAATAATTAAGTTTAGATAGATTTTAGGTATATTATTTTAAATGTCTAAAATACACTCAAAATCTAATTTAACACAATTACCCTCAACACCCTTGACAGTGGCTTTATTCTGGTGCAAATATGACCACACTTGCCTTTCATTACAATGTTACTGTACTGTCTCTATTTTGGGATTTATTTTGCAGGATATGGTCAAATATATTGCACTGTGGTAGAAAACATTGCATTGCATCGATGTTCTTAATTATTTTTATGTGACAGTACAAAGTAGAGAAAATAATGTGTGCAGAGTGTGAAAAAACAGAATTGTATTGTAGAATACAATAGGGGTGGAGCTTTACTTGCTCTAAATCACAAGTAATTGCACAGTGCTGTTATTAAAATTGTGTTTATTATGTAATATACCATAATAGACATTTGAGTGATTTAAAAAGTAAATCAATACAAAAGTGTTCCTGGATGATTCTGCAGAGTTTAATAGCTATATTTCAAATCAAAGTCCCTAAATTTCTAATGCAATACAAGTCTTTTTGTTTGAGTCTATGTACAGGAAAACCCAGGAGCTTTGCTAAGTTCTGCACAGCTTTGCTCTACGTTTGGGACATGAGTGCTGAATTATTTCTGCAGAGAAATGTTAGAAAAAATCCTCAGTTCATGGACCAATGGACTAAATGAATTGTAATAAATTGGAACTTTTCTATTTGCGTTTATAAAGTGATGTAGCCAGATAATTCCAGAATAAGGCGAGATAGTGGGATGTGTAGAAAATCACCTAAACCTTTCAATCACTGGAAAGTTGCAACTATTAGTTTTAGAATGCAATCCCAGTTTTATATTGTCATGAAAGAATGAAACAGTGATTGCCTGAAATAATTTGTTGGTTTATAAAGGATTTTATTTTTCACACAACTTTTCTTGAATAATTTAAATCATCTGGTATTGCATGAGGTCAGCAAAAGTCTTAAAACAAAGTCAGGATGCTATTTAAGTGAGAAAAGGTAAAGAAAAAAGGCTGGTTTAATATACTGTAGCTCTATTTCTGCTTTGTCTGCTCTGCCTTTTCAATGGCTGTCATTTAGAAACTGGAATTTCTGATTAAGTCAACCTCCAAGAGATGAGGCCCCCAGACTGAATATACAGAAACTGTAAAAACAACCCCAGATAAACATTGTAGCAGAAAGTTACCATTTGTTTTATTCTGTTTTGGCTATGACAACACCACATTTCCAAGAACAACATTTTAAAGCTGTAGGTCCCATGGTGTATTAAACTCAATTATATTTATATAAGTAATCAATACTGGGTATGTCCACCATGAACGTAAATATATCAACACAGATAATTTCCTCAATTCAATCTGTAAAGTAAATGCCAACTCGGCAATGTTTTTAATGGGGGCTGGCTGTACACAACCCATCCCAAAGGTGTTTATTTGGACAAGTGGTGTTACAGTACAGTTCATGCCATTGATCCCAGACAGCCGGAGAAGGTCTTAAACTTCCCTTTAATCTAACATCATTTTGCATTACTATTAAGGGAATTAGGAGGATAATATTGTTGCTGTATTGGAGAATATATAAAGTGTTTTAAGGTTAGATTATTATTATTATTATTATTATTATTATTATTATTATTAAATTATTAGGAATTCCTACATCTGAAGATCTTCTAATTAGGTACTTGCATGCAGCTGCTTTCCAAGGGTGTGTCGGTGGCAATAAGTTAGTGGAACAAGTGGAGGTCAGAAGTATCGAAAAGAGATATTACACTATGATCTGAGATATAGTATTTGTTTTAAAACAGAGTAGATTAGTATTGTTTTTCAATGCATTAGAAAAGAAAGATAATTAGATATAAGGACAATTTAGCTGGCTTCAAAAAGTATGCAAATCAATAAAACCAAGAAATATAGTCACTCAGCTGTGTCTGTTCAGCTAAATTAGACATGATTTATTTTCTAAGACTATAGTGATATTTTCTACCATGTCCAAAGCAACAAAAAAACAAGAAAAAATACAAAATGCAAGCTTTTCATTTTAGATAACGTGGATAGAAAAATTCAAAATCGTCTTAAAATGAAATTGCTTATGCTGATTTCTAATTATTTCTGTCATACTTAGTGTTTGGATAATGAGAAAAGGCTGCAGGATCCTACAAGAGCAATTTAAAGCTTTTAAATTGTATGCAGTATACTGCTTCACTAAACAAAAGAGAATTTCAAAGAGTATCAGAAAAAATGTTTTGTATAGGATTGTTTTATCAAGACTTTTCTGGGCCTCTAGAGCTCTAAAGCCTATTAAATCTTATTCTGTTGTCCTAAATTCTAGCAAAGCCGGTTATGAGATTTTAAAGGATTTATTCTCTTTCTTTTTTATTCTTTTTGTCTATTGTACACCATCAGACTAAATGTGGAAAGGAACAACAGCACAAATGAAGGTCTAATGCATTTTGTAAAATAACTGAATCATGTACAGTATCTCAGACAATCACAGGAACAGTGAACAAAGTACAGGTCAAAAAATCATTATACTCTTTCTGTAAGAAATGGACAATATCAAAATTGCAACATTCAATTTTCAGGGATGATGCATAGACCTGATCAGCCCCTGAACAAAATGCTATTATTTTACTCTTTCTGCACAGCTGTAGCTATTTAACAAAGGTAACATCTATTGTTCTTGTCTTTAGTTGATGGCATTGTTGAATTAGAGACACAGATGGTCTGTAGATCTGAGGTCAGAGGAAAACGTTATGGAAAGATCTCAGCAATTATTTCCTGAAATCATATCTTTGTAATCCGAATACTGTAAGGCTTTGCATTGTCCTTCTGGAAAAATAGATATTTTAAAATTGTTACAGAAAGCTCCAGTGTTTTGTTTTTCTTGTTGCACAGATACTTACTAGAATTGATCATGTTGTAGCCACTGTGGTCTGAAAACAATTGCGAACATGGATCAGACTGATGTGGTGGTTTTGGGTCAGTGAGGCTGTGGGATGTGGCTTGTCCTTCACAGATTCTCTATGCCTGTTTCTTTGGTCTAGTCCTCTGATTAATCAAACAGAACATCTCATTCTCCACATCCAGACAACTTGTCTTACAAACAGGCCTCGTTCTACTCTGCTGACAGCTATCTAGTGATCTCCTTTACTCAAGCAGGTCATCTTTCACTGTTCTTAAGTTAATTAAAATCTTATCTTTCTGAATGCATGTTTCTAGAAATCCTTTGTCAACTCATTTTAATAGTTTTGACTTAAGTATGAATGACTCTCTTTTAATATATACAGTGCCTTGCGAAAGTATTCGGCCCCCTTGAACTTTTCAACCTTTTGCCACATTTCAGGCTTCAAACATAAAGATATAAATTTTTTATTTTATGTGAAGAATCACCAACAAGTGGGACACAATTGTGAAGTGGAACGAAATCTATTGGATTTTTGAAACTTTTTTAACTAATAAAAAAATGAAAAGTGGGGCGTGCAAAATTATTCGGCCCCCTTGCATTAATACTTTGTAGAGCCACCTTTTGCTGCGATTACAGCTGCAAGTCGCTTGGGGTATGTCTCTATCAGTTTTGCACATCGAGAGACTGAAATTCTTGCCCATTCTTCCTTGCAAAACAGCTCGAGCTCAGTGAGGTTGGATGGAGAGCGTTTGTGAACAGCAGTTTTCAGCTCTTTCCACAGATTCTCGATTGGATTCAGGTCTGGACTTTGACTTGGCCATTCAAACACCTGGATACGTTTATTTGTGAACCATTCCTTTGTAGATTTTGCTGTATGTTTGGGATCATTGTCTTGTTGGAAGATAAATCTCCGTCCCAGTTTCAGGTCTTTTGCAGACTCTAACAGGTTTTCATCCAGAATGGTCCTGTATTTGGCTGCATCCATCTTCCCCTCAATTTTAACCAACTTCCCTGTCCCTGCTGAAGAAAAGCAGGCCCAAACCATGATGCTGCCACCACCATGTTTGACAGTGGGGATGGTGTGTTGAGGGTGATGAGCTGTGTTGCTTTTACGCCAAACATATCGTTTTGCATTGTGGCCAAAAAGTTCGATTTTGGTTTCATCTGACCAGAGCACCTTCTTCCACATGTTTGGGGTGTCTCCCAGGTGGCTTGTGGCAAACTTTAGACGAGACTTTTTATGGATATCTTTGAGAAATGGCTTTCTTCTTGCCACTCTTCCATAAAGGCCAGATTTGTGCAGTGTAAGACTGATTGTTGTCCTATGGACAGACTCTCCCACCTCAGCTGTAGTTCTCTGCAGTTCATCCAGAGTGATCATGGGCCTCTTGGCTGCATCTCTGATCAGTCTTCTCCTTGTCTGAGCTGAAAGTTTAGAGGGACGGCCAGGTCTTGGTAGATTTGCAGTGGTCTGATACTCCTTCCATTTCAAGATGATCGCTTGCACAGTGCTCCTTGGGATGTTTGAAGCTTGGGAAATCTTTTTGTATCCAAATCCGGCTTTAAACTTCTCCACAACAGTATTACAGACCTGCCTGGTGTGTTCCTTGGTCTTCATGATGCTCTCTGCGCTTTCAACAGAACCTTGAGACTATCACAGAGCAGGTGCATTTATACAGAGACTTGATTACACACAGGTGGATTCTATTTATCACCATCAGTCATTTAGGACAACATTGGATCATTCAGAGATCCTCGCTGAACTTCTGGAGTGAGTTTGCTGCACTGAAAGTAAAGGGGCCGAATAATTTTGCACGCCCCACTTTTCATTTTTTTATTAGTTAAAAAAGTTTCAAAAATCCAATAGATTTCGTTCCACTTCACAATTGTGTCCCACTTGTTGGTGATTCTTCACATAAAATAAAAAATGTATATCTTTATGTTTGAAGCCTGAAATGTGGCAAAAGGTTGAAAAGTTCAAGGGGGCCGAATACTTTCGCAAGGCACTGTATATCTTAGATTCTACTTCAAAAACAGATTGCATCTGCAGTAGGAAACTTTTCCTTCAAAGGAATCTTTAAATGTTCCTCTGAAGGAATTGTTTAGGGCTTTGGCAAATGTCATAAAACATTACAGTTTTAAAATCAGGTATTGCTCTTTGTAAATGCAACAAGAAAACCATCCCTTTATCATATTGAATATTCAAGATTCTTTTGATATCCACAGCTTCAATTATTTGTATATGAACTGTAATGCAGTAACAAATTCTAATTTGCAGCTCCCTTATTTTTCTTAAATCTGTAGCAAAAATAGTCCTGGTGAAGTACAAGCATGGCTTTATACATTTCTAGACTAGTGCTCTGGATTTTAGTACAGTAGGTACTGGTCTTAGCTCGAATAAATGTTGTTAATTGATCTGTAATGTAAAGACTTGAGAAAACAGTGGAGGAAAATAATGGACTTTTCTTCAAATTATGAAATAAACCAATTGCATTGATGTCTACAGCAGTAGAAAATAGAAAAGTAAACATCCAATAACAGAATTATTTACAGTTTGGATTTACAGATGTTACTTGCTTATTAACATTAATGCTAATAAATTATGACATTTTGCACAAAGTAAAGCCATATTTATCATATATAATGTATGTACACCAAACATAGTTCCTATTTCATCAGGGGTATAAAATATAGAGTGCACTGCATTGTTCTTTCTGACTTAAGGTATGTATAGCTTATTGATTGGCATCATCCTGAATTTGACCACCCCCACTCCAAACTGAGGCAAACTCAAAATATTACAAAAAGAGTATTTGGAAGATTTGTGTCAGCTACTGTAGTTCATTTGGGTATTAGTACTTTTTTAAGGATGTCTTTGAGCAGCTTCTTGAAAGATACCCGTCATGTTCCAGACTCCCTCAGTCCCCTGTGTAAAAAAGTGATTCTTTTTCTCATTTAAATCCTTTAGTTTCTTAGTCCTTAGTTTCTGTTTGTGCCCTTTGTAATATGTACAATTAAAGGACTTTTTCCATGCTTTATCAGAAAATTGAGATGAGTGGGTTGTTTTAGATCGTAAGACTACTCTCTCCGTGACTTAAAGAGTAATAAGTTGTATCATATGTATTTTGCAAAGATTTCAAAATCAAGTAAATATATGAAAAAAGTTCTCTACTATTATATATGTGATTCCCTTTTGTCCTTATTATCCATAACTACGTTTGGTTTTCTTCTTGATATTTTAGAACATTTTTTTTTCAATTTCCATAACATCATGGGATTTAAAATGTGATTGTTAGTCTTGCTTTGAAAAGGCAAATAGTTCTAGAAATTGCTATTTATCATTTTATTTTAAAATCAATGATAAATTTGGTATGCACTGTACTATGTATACATTTTACTTTTTAACTAAAAACAGAATGTCCAAATAATTGGCTGAGATTACTCATTACTAATTGATTTTTGGAAGGTCAACACTGCCTGTGATGAGAGAGGTGTGTGTCCAACAAACACCATGTGGCATTATTGACTAAGGCATAAAATATGCCACTAACAAAATGGAAGTGAGATTTTCAGTTACAACATGTGACTTACACTTTATTTCCTACAGCTTTTCAAAACACCAAAATACTTTGATATATAAATTATTAACAAGATAAAGTGGATATGATTTGAATGTCTGACCAAAGCAGAAAAATCCTCTTCAGCTGTAATAATAAACAATTTCAAGAGTTTTATTCAAAAGCTCTTTCACTCCTTTTATTAAAAAATACTGTTCATCTTTCAGCAGTCCAGTTTTCCTCGCTTGGGAGCAAACACATGAAAAGCCTTGTGTTTGAAAGGGAGCTTGACTCACTAGTTGGGACATTTAAGCCTTGAAGCTAAAGCGATGTTGCTTGACTGCATTCAGGGCTTTGCTAATCACAACAGAGCTGGCACAGAAAACATAGCTCACCCAGTATGAGATAAAACTGTCTGAAGTAGATATTTTCAGCATTTTAGCATTTCAGTAGCTACTCTTGAAGCAAGTGGGCCGCCAGTTGGTTACTAAAATCAACTAAATTTAAGGATTTACTCACACAATGTACTTTGAAAAGGAACAGCATGTGCTAATAGCAGGTGTTCACTTTAAATATTCATAAGATTAAAATGTTTTGTATTTCCTTAATATTGCACAAGGGTGTTTAAACAATGGTAGGAGATTGCTGCGGCTTTCATTAAATTCCAGTTATATTCCAGTGTGCAAAACTATTTCCTAAAGTAAATAGAAAGTCTAAAAGTTTAAACATTTTCATGAAAATGCAGAATATGAAAAAATATGTAATTTGTAATGAAATGGACCATAAACTATAATTAAATATGTTTAAAACAATCTGAAATATAATAAGAGTACCTGCGGACAACATTTACTGCTTGTGTTGTTGGTCATTGTAAGAAATCAGTAAGCATTATTTGTCAGTCGAAAGGAAGTACAGTAATTATACCTCTTCTCATGAGGACAGTAATGGTATGTAGATTTTCATAATACAATGTGGATTATCAGGATGTTCGTATGATGAACTAAATTCTTTCCTAGTGAAAGGGGCACGTAAAGAATTTTCATTTAGTACTCAGCAATATTCAGCTACTCTTAAGATTCCAGATAGAGACAGTTTCTGCCTCATGTCGCCCAGTCATTTTATGAGGTTATTGCCTTCTAAAATTAAAAGATTAAACAATTAAGTACAGTTAAATTGAATCACCAAGCTATAATATTGCCATATTTCTATACAAAGGTAATGCTAGTAAGATGACAACATTATTAGGTAAAATATTTTGCAAAATATAACTTTCTGTGTTCTACAGACATTTGTTGGAAAGTTTTATTTGACAAAATAATGATGCTCATCTCAGCACAGTAGACATCAGCATACTCGCTGATTCAAAAAAGCTAAAATGCCTAGCTGAGTAATGGGTGGCTCGAAAATGAGTCATATTCAAAGAGTCAGTACAGCATGATGTAAAAGAATACAAAGCTTTTAAAAGAATGAATTCCCCAAGGATATATAATGTTGCAGCAGGGTTTCATGAATCCTTAACCTGATATGGTTGTATAAAATGTATAAATCTGCATGGTGAACTCTCCTTTAATACCAACAAATTACATTTTCTAGGTTAACATAAAAATGTTAGTTCTCCTCCTCTGTACGTTGTTAAGTTATTCATGAATTTATTGCTTATAAGCAAAGTTGAACTTCTTCTATTTTAAAGATTGCTTGAGGCAGTACTAAACCCACCCTGGAAAATATGTTATTCTCAATTTGACAATATCTGCGAAATACTAAAATTAGTTTTTTGAATGATGTTGACTTTTTAAAAATATAATAGTTAAGAACTTATTTAACTATCATATAAAAAGCCCAATTAAACCTACATTTCTTTATAGTTGTATTTTTAAGTAGTATGCAGTTGGCTCCAGTTCAGTACACCTTCAGTCTTCAATGTCAGTCGCCTTTATAAGTAGCAATGGGCTTCCTGAGAAGAGTGAAAAAAAGTACTTTAACAAGTCAATAACTGTTAATAAGAAGCTGCTAGTCCTGTGTTTGATTGCAGACAACCCGTTCTTTTTTAAGACACCAAGTACTAGATGTTCTGCCTGTTAAATACATTCTTATTTTCTTATGTTTTGTATATATTATTAGGTTATGTTTGGCTAATAGATTATTTTATAGGGTTGTTCAGTATAAGTTCTACCTTTAAGCAAATATATTTACACAGATGTCAGAATTGTTTAGAATTGATTTTACAAAGTGATAAGCCCAATGTAATTAACCTCTTTTACAGCTGTTATATTAACAAATGTACAGTAAACTATAATCTTTTGCTTTAATTTAGTAAATTATTTAAATAATATGTCACTCACAGTATTCCCATGTTACAGTTACTCAAGCATAAAACATATAATTATTTACTGTGCTGTATATTACTGCATAACTTCAGATAGCCTACATGTTGTATGTTGCAATGTTACTTACTGAGACGAATTTTCATACATTTTACAAAAACGATTTTGGATAATAACCATAATAGTCATTGAAGCTGATCTCTGTAGTATGGTCTTTTGAATTCTACCCTCTACAGAGAATTCATCCCTTTATGGAATAAATTAATCCTTCCAGAAGTTATTTACATTCCATATATCAGGATTGTTTATATTAAATTATTCTCATAAATCTTTGTGCTTATTATTGGAAACCCTCCAGTTCAAGAGAAGCCTAGAATTGATGATAAGTATCCTCCATTATTTCAGACAGGCTCACTAAGGATTCAACAAAAACAACCTCAATGCTTAAAGTTGCCAAGACTTCAGACTGCAGAGATCATAATACAGTACTGGTCTAACATGTAAATGGCTTTATTGATAATGCTCGAAACTAAGAATGTCTAAATTACATCCCTGAGAAGCACTATAAATGCAAATTGGAATAATGCAAATATTGTTAGATTTACATTACAGACACAAGTTCTGTCCTAATTGGAAATCTGACCGTGATTTTCCATTGTCCTTTTAAATGAGTTCATCTCCTACACACTGTATCATGTAGGGGGAAATCCTGAGACAACTCTGTTAGGGATAACTGAAAGGCAATATTTTCAGTACTTGTTTTGCTTGTTTACAAGATCAATAAGAGTAAAGGTTGAGAGTATTTCTAACCTGAACTATAACTTGAGCCAGCTATGATCAGACTTCCTTAAACAGTGACGCACAACTGACTTGGGCACTATCAGTCACCAGAGTTGTATTGACTTACCACTCTACAGTGGTTGGACTACTTGGCCATAGATGAGCAACACTCCTCCAAGCCATCCTACTGGCTGTCTGATAAGGCACATACAGCTTATGAAACTGTCAGCGGAACAAAAACAGGTACATTGGAGGAAGGTGATTAAAATTCTTTGTCTGAGATTGCAATGGTAATTGACTGTGCATAGTATTTGGCAATTCCCAATCAGAAAAATTTAAGTAAATACAATAACTACTGATACCACATCTATAAATGAAGCACATGTTACCAAACTACATCAAATCATCCTCAAAATTCTGCAGCGTACCATATTTTTAAAGCAACTAGTACCTCTTTCTATAATAAAAACCATTTTGGATTCATTCAATACAAAACTAGCAATATATAGAACTTTGAATACTTTATTTTATAGTTTATTTTAAACATGTTTTTTTTATATTCACTATGTCAGATTGCACATTACAGTACAGTACTATTTTAAAATATTGTAATCTAATTTTGGGTTAAAGGAGAAACTAATGCAAATGAAACTGATAATGAAAACTGATTTGTCATTATAAAATTAAAAGATTAATGATCAGAGATCATTCCACATTGTTTCCATTGCAAATCAAAATCAGTCAAGGTATGTAAACTGAAATAATTCATATATGTCTATATTGCATACTATTTTTACTAGCTCAAATTTAAAAACAATACATTTATTAAAACATACATACATTTATTAAAAACTAATTATTATAGTAAAGGAAAAGCCATTTCTTATAAACCGATTCTTCAACAAACGTGCTATGTTTCTACATGTAAGCAAAAGAGTTAAAAGTATTACTGTTACAAATAATATGAATATAGGCCTATATCATCTAAAATTCAGCATCTGAAATTGTGAAGGAGTGGTGCGGATTTCACTGTATTATGCAATTAAAATTATTAAGAGCTAAGAATTAATTCAACCTATAACCTATTATTTGTTCAGTTTACATTCAAAAATTAATTTTCATCTGTCCATCCATTTTTTAACCTTTACATCCAGTTCAGGGTCACAGAGGAGTCATAGTCTGTAGTGGCAAGCAAGGGGCACAAGGTAGGGTACACCTTGGGTGGGACGCTAGGCCATCACAACACATACACAGACACACTCTCACACCAGGGCCAACTATACCAGAAACCAACTAGTATGTGAGAAACTAAGAACTAAGAAACTAAGAACTCGTATGTGAGAATGCTGTTTGTGGACTACAGTTCAGCATTCAATTCCATCATACCCAGTCAACTGGTGACAAAGCTCAGGGGATTAGGTCTGTGCAACTCTGTCTGCAACTGGCTGCTGGACTTTCTTATCGAGAGACCACAGGTGGTGCGGATAGGCAATAAAACATCAACACCACTCACCCTGAGCACTGGAACCCCACAAGGCTGCTGTCTGAGTCCAAGGTTGTACTCCCTGTTCACTCACGACTGCACAGCAAGACACAGCAACAACCGCAACTTTGCAGATGACACCACTATAATAGGACTGATCAGTGATGATGACGTCTGCCGCTGCACCATTGAGAGCATCCTCACCAACGGGATCACCGTGTGGTATGGCAACACCTTTTCGTGAGAAAGAAAGGCACTGCAGAGAGTGGTCATTGTGGCCCAGAAGATCATCGGCTGCGGTCTCACTGAGATTAAACAGCTCTATGAGGACCGCTGCCGTGGTAGAATTCTGGCCATCACAGAGGACAGTCACCACCCCGGGCATGAGCTCTTCACCCCACTGCCCTCAGGCAAGAGATATAAGAGCATACGGACACTTACCACTAGATTCTTCAATAGCTTCTATCCACAAGCAGTGAGATTGGCGAACACATTTAGCCATCCCCCTCGGACCACACCTACACCATCACCATCTACCTCTTTATGATTTCTTATCTATTGCACATCTCCAGTCATTGTTGACACGTCTGTATTGTTTACATTCAAACTGTCTACATGTTTACTTGCACATTGTCTACTGTTTGTTTGTATATTGTCTTGATGCACTGTTTGCACTTTGTTTTGTTTTTTACACTTGTTTTACAAAAGTAAGAATTCCATTGTACCAGTACCGGTTACATACTGTATGGCAATAAAGTTCAAGTTCAAGTTCAGTATGTCTTTAGATTGTGGGAGGAAACTGGAGCACCCAGAGGAAACCCATGCAAACATGGGGAGAACATAAAAACTAAACACAGATAGCACCAGAGGTCCAGAATTGAACCCAAGCCTCCATTGCTGTAAGACATTAATGCTAACCACTGCACCACCATGCTGCCAATTAATCTATAAATATTTTTTAGCATCACAAGCTGTGTATATTAATAATAAATATATAAGGTTTTTCTTTGGTTTACTTCAAATACTGAAATTTTGAAGCGTGAACTATTCAGTTTTTTCAAAAATAAATGTTAAACGTTTGGTAATGTCAATGCTCTTAGCATGCAGTTCTGTCAAATTGATCAATTGTATGCATAACCTTCAATGATTTCAGCAGGATAGCGTCTTGACGCACACGGCGATGTGATCATACTGTACATAAAGCCAAATTTCAAATCAGTAATGAACACCTAAATCACCAGGGCAGAATAAAATGTCCCTTTGTTTGTTTAATCCAATATTGGCAAGAGGAGAAGTGTTCATTAGTGCCTGCAGGGACACATTTTGCAAACAGCATATTTGTGGATCCCTGGGCCTGTACTCTAAATTATCAAGCTTTACACATCACTACAGCTCACTGTGCAACCTCACAACTCCCTTGAGCAGCTATTCTTCTGACATTTAAGCTCCCCAGGATCTACATTACTTGCCACTGACACAGGAGATCAAAGTCTTCTCTTGTACCAGGATAATTGTCAATTTTCAGCATTTTATTCAGTACATGTAGCACATACAGCACATGTACATTATATTGTATATATATATACTGTATATTATAAATATAATATGCTGTATACTTTATGTCGCACATATTGTATACATGAGACACTCAAAGATGTAATAGCAGGGATGTAATAACACTCAAAATAAGTGTTCAGTGCAGCTTTACCATAGGGTGAAGTTAATGGAAAGGAAGATTCATCATTGTTGAAAAGAGAATGTTTTCCTTCACATACAGATGACAACTTAAGATAGCTCTGCTGTTTAATACAAAAAAGAAGTAGTGTTGGATATGCTGAAATAAGAGAAATTAACTGTACTATTGTTTTCACATAATTTAACACATACTGTAGTAACACATCATATTGCTTCTTTAGTAAAGAAAGGGAACTAATTTTCAACAGATATCAAAATTGACTGGAGTCCACACAGTATTTTTATAACTGTAACAGGTGACCATTCCACCTTAACACTTTGGGAGCCCAAATGTAGGAGAAGAAGATGAACAGTTTTATTAATACAGCATTTTTCTGCTGTATCAACAAGTGACTGCTCAGAAGACAAATGAAAGAAGTGGCATTTGATTGCAACAAATCATTTCTGCGTCTTACTCAGTATCTAGTTGAGAGGTTTAGGCACAAACATACCCAGGGGAAAAATAGGACACATACTGTACTCATCCGATTTTATAAAGATAAGATACAATGTTAATTTTACAAATGATGAATGGTCCAATAAGGAATGTCGCATTAGTGCTCATTCTCAGAACCAGTTGTGTCACTGTAAGTTGTGAGCTGAACGTCCTGGAAAAAAAAGGCTTTTGGGGGGAGATGAAGTGTTGAAATTTGCGTCATTACTATCATATTTTTCAGGACTAATTAAGTCTTGGGACACATATGAATTATTCTTTAAATTGTGCAGAGTATCTACCTCATTAACAAATCAGAGCTCTCTCACAAGAAGTGTCATCAGTTATGTCTCCCTCTACCTGATATGGCCTTTACAACTTCCCCACGTCAGTACAAAAGTGACAGGTAATTAGAAAAAGCAGCCATCCATCTGAGTTTGGACATTTAGTAGTTTTTTTTTTTGTCTTTGAGAATGCCCTTAGCCCACTGAGAACGATAGCTTGCCAACATCCCTTCTGTCTCCAAACACCATCTCATAATCCTGCAGTTGACAATTATTTACGAAAGTGCTGTTGCGATGAATGAGCTCTTGAAATGTCACTTTTAACAAAGCTGTCACATAGGATGAAATCCATCCCTTTATGGCTCAGACAGGGCAAACTTGGTTTGATCTTTACTGCATAGAAGTTTCATTAAACAGCAGTTTGAGAATTTTCTATTTTTTTCTAAGAGTCAAAGATAACTACTTAAACATTGTGTGGATCTTATTAGTGTATTACAGTGCCTTGCGAAAGTATTCGGCCCCCTTGAACTTTTCAACCTTTTGCCACATTTCAGGCTTCAAACATAAAGATATAAATTTTTTATTTTATGTGAAGAATCACCAACAAGTGGGACACAATTGTGAAGTGGAACGAAATCTATTGGATTTTTGAAACTTTTTTAACTAATAAAAAAATGAAAAGTGGGGCGTGCAAAATTATTCGGCCCCTTTACTTTCAGTGCAGCAAACTCACTCCAGAAGTTCAGCGAGGATCTCTGAATGATCCAATGTTGTCCTAAATGACTGATGGTGATAAATAGAATCCACCTGTGTGTAATCAAGTCTCTGTATAAATGCACCTGCTCTGTGATAGTCTCAAGGTTCTGTTGAAAGCGCAGAGAGCATCATGAAGACCAAGGAACACACCAGGCAGGTCCGTAATACTGTTGTGGAGAAGTTTAAAGCCGGATTTGGATACAAAAAGATTTCCCAAGCTTCAAACATCCCAAGGAGCACTGTGCAAGCGATCATCTTGAAATGGAAGGAGTATCAGACCACTGCAAATCTACCAAGACCTGGCCGTCCCTCTAAACTTTCAGCTCAGACAAGGAGAAGACTGATCAGAGATGCAGCCAAGAGGCCCATGATCACTCTGGATGAACTGCAGAGAACTACAGCTGAGGTGGGAGAGTCTGTCCATAGGACAACAATCAGTCTTACACTGCACAAATCTGGCCTTTATGGAAGAGTGGCAAGAAGAAAGCCATTTCTCAAAGATATCCATAAAAAGTCTCGTCTAAAGTTTGCCACAAGCCACCTGGGAGACACCCCAAACATGTGGAAGAAGGTGCTCTGGTCAGATGAAACCAAAATCGAACTTTTTGGCCACAATGCAAAACGATATGTTTGGCGTAAAAGCAACACAGCTCATCACCCTCAACACACCATCCCCACTGTCAAACATGGTGGTGGCAGCATCATGGTTTGGGCCTGCTTTTCTTCAGCAGGGACAGGGAAGATGGTTAAAATTGAGGGGAAGATGGATGCAGCCAAATACAGGACCATTCTGGATGAAAACCTGTTGGAGTCTGCAAAAGACCTGAAACTGGGACGGAGATTTATCTTCCAACAAGACAATGATCCCAAACATACAGCAAAATCTACAAAGGAATGGTTCACAAATAAACGTATCCAGGTGTTTGAATGGCCAAGTCAAAGTCCAGACCTGAATCCAATCGAGAATCTGTGGAAAGAGCTGAAAACTGCTGTTCACAAACGCTCTCCATCCAACCTCACTGAGCTCGAGCTGTTTTGCAAGGAAGAATGGGCAAGAATTTCAGTCTCTCGATGTGCAAAACTGATAGAGACATACCCCAAGCGACTTGCAGCTGTAATCGCAGCAAAAGGTGGCTCTACAAAGTATTAACGCAAGGGGGCCGAATAATTTTGCACGCCCCACTTTTCATTTTTTTATTAGTTAAAAAAGTTTCAAAAATCCAATAGATTTCGTTCCACTTCACAATTGTGTCCCACTTGTTGGTGATTCTTCACATAAAATAAAAAATGTATATCTTTATGTTTGAAGCCTGAAATGTGGCAAAAGGTTGAAAAGTTCAAGGGGGCCGAATACTTTCTCAAGGCACTGTATATACAGTATGTGCATGATTAAATGGCATTAATATTATCATTTTTCCATTACTATGTAATAGAAGAAGACTACTTTAGGGTATTTGAGTGCAAATTTTCCACCTGTTGTGGTGGTTGTTGTCCTCCAAATTAGTTTTTGATAAGTTAACGTTATACCGCCAGTCAGCACAGCAGCTATATTACCCTGTAACTCACAACTGGCAGCCCACTGAAGCTAAGCAGGTGTGAGCCTTGCCTATACCTGAATGGGAGACCTCCTGGGAAAGCTAAGGTTGCTATTGGAAGTGGTGTTAGTGGGGTCAGTAGGGAACACTCACCCTGTGGTCTGTGTTGCTCTAAAAAGGTGCCATTCTTCGGATTACATGTTAACCTGAGGTCCTGACTCCCTAGTCATTAAAAATCCCAGGGTGTTTCTCTAAAAGAGTAGGGTTGTTACCCTCACATCCTGGGCAAATTTCCCATTCCCTCTTAATTATCACTATCTATGAATTGGCTTCATCACTCTGTTCTCCTCACTTCTGATAGCTGATATGTGGTGAATGTACTGCCGCACTACGGCTGCTGTCGCATCATCCAGGTGGATGCTACACATTGGTGGTGGTGGAGGGGAGTCTGCATTACCTGTAAAAGACTTTGAATGGTGTATATAGAAAAGTGCTACAGTATATATTATTATTACATACACTTTCAGTTGTAGTTGTCCACAAGTACCATTCAAATTCAGCACATAATAAACAAGTTAATAAATACTAGGCATCAAAATAAATGTATCAAGTATAGCTTCTATAAATTCCCAAAGTTATCAGGAAAAGGAAATATTTTTGATACAGTTAAATTCATTATGTTGATAAACATTTGTTATCAAAGGGTTGATTAACATAAGTCCTATTATGAAAGTTGCAGGCTAGTAGTGGGTTTGACTACCAATAGAAGCAATAGAACCTGTACTTCTGTAATGCATGTTTTGAATCAGGTAGCATATTCTGTCCCATTTACATCGCACAGCATGAGCTGTGCATGTGTCTGTTTACTGGTCTCTGAGCCCTAGATGCCACATGTCATCCTGCAAATGTTCAGTTCGGTTTATATCTGGCAAGTAAACCATCCACTACATGGCTGACACTTCATCACCTTGCATGTCACATCAACAGCATGAGGAGAGTCATTGTCGTGCTGCAATGTTGTCTATCAGGATAAGCCAGCAGGAAGTGCAGCAGCCAAGGCCAAAGGACGTGGTTTGGTTAATGTATGACCTTGCAGTTGTTGTTAACAATCACTAGAAGCTGAATTCAGTGGCAAGTAGACACTCCTCCTAAATCTATCACCCTTGGACCTCCCTATTGATATCGACAAGGTGCCATGACTTGGTCTCTCAGATCATGGCCTATAATCGATGTACTGTGTCTGGCTGTGAACACCTCCAATGGAAAGTGACAATGTGCTGACTTAGTTTACCTTCCAACATACCAATGGCACAAAAGTTATTATTCTCTTGAAATGTAACACATTATTCTCTTGATAAGGCATACTGGTTCCATTTTTTAAAAATATGTTTTTATGACGCCAAGTTTCAACAAATTAAATCAATTCTGCCAAACCGAATCTGTTACGAATTGTGTGATTCCAAATGGGTCACCCACAAAATTGGGTTTGTGTCAAAATCAGCTCAAGTGTATCACAGACAATCATGGATAATCATCCATCCATCTTTTTTTTAACTGTTTCTTCCAATTCAGGGTCGCAGTCAAGCAATGGGCACAAGGCAGGGTACACTCTGCACAGGATGCCAGTCCATCATAGGGCAGACACACAAACACTAACTCCAGGGCCAGTTGTCCTAGAAGCCAGTTAAGCTACCAGTATGTTTTTGGACTGTGGGAGGAAAACAGAGAATCTGGAGGACACCCATGCAAACACGGACAGAAGATACAAACTTCACGCAGATAGCATCCCAATTCTGAAGCCCCAGCACTGTGAGGCAACAAAGCTAACCACTATAACACCATGAATGATCAATTAATCAAAATGATTTCAAAAACACCATTTTTATAAAAACAACCATACATAAGAAAAATGAGAATTGTCTTGAAATTTTAGCAGGCAATGTGTGTTATTCACAGCTGAAAAGGAGAATTAGTTTACAACATATTCCAATAAATACTTGTATGTGAAATAATTCATATGTTGATTAATTGTGGTCACTTTACTGAAACAGCATGCTTCATATACTGTATAGTGAAGACAGGATTCTGTTTTGCATTGAATATTGATCTCTGTGCTGTACTTTAAGCATACCCACCCTACTTTAGACACATTAACTGAATGAGGAACAGGATCAAAATTGTATAACTCATATGGTGGTCATCATATAATATCTTTACTCAACCTTTCATTAATTTAATTAATTAACAAAAAGTAAACCAAAAAGGTTTCAAGTCATTTGATAGTATCTGACCATAGGTAAGGCCTGGACAGAGGAACAATATTGCTGTCACTTTCCCATCAAAATAAAAACCAACCTGCAGGTATATACAGTACTTGGTGGGAGGGAGATGTGAACTGAAATGTACAGTACAGTGAGTGTACTGAATTTCTTCTCTCTTTCATTTTTCGGTTTGGGCATTTGATTTTTTTGGCATTTAATTGCACATATATGTACATCCATGTGCACATATATTTAAAGTATACCTTTACAAAATAATTAAATTAAAAGTTACACACATTAGATTAAACCTATGTAACTTCACAACTTTCAGCTCCAATGAGCCAAAAAGGTAACTTAAAAAACAGTTATCATTATTTTGGCCTGTTGCCTTTACAGTATGTTTATTTTGTTGACTCTTACAACCTTGCTTTATAGAATCAAATAGATCTCTTCTTATCTTTCATCCCAAGAACCGTCATTTTAAATTTGCATCAGGGCAGTAAATGTAAGTCACTGATACAGTATGTGCCTATAGGCAAAATTCATTCAGCAGTCTTGAGACATCCACTGGAATCCTAAATATAAAGATACTGTATATTTATACTAGCCTTTAAATGACCTTTAGGTTTCCATAGAAATATCCAAACTCTCTATAAAAACCTAAAGGGACATTTTCTATAAGGATATATCGGAACATTTCTAAAGAAACCTTTAGTTCATTTTCTTAAAGACACCAATACTTCAATACAATTATTATGTATAATAAACCAACTATAAAGTTGGAATGCTGTGTTCTGAACAGAAGTGTTTTGATGCCAAAGTTCACATTGAAAACCTCAGGGAAACACCCTTGGGACAGCTTATCCCACCAGAGAGGGCAGATGAAGCTCTGTTGACCACATTGTGTTAAATTAATAATATTAAATATGACAAGGGTGTCTAATGATGACACCCCTGGTGTCAACCAATGCCAGAGCCTCCAGGGTCACAGTTTAATATAGATGCAAATGTTGTTTCAGCATTTGAGGCTTAGAATGTTTTCTTTTGGTGTTCTTTACCTGAATTATACCAGAACTGCTGTTTGTAGGTACTCCAATGAGAAAATATATGTAAGAAAACTGTGTCACAGAATTCAAGTACTGCTGTCTGATAACAAGAGCTCCACTTTAACATGAATACCAACTTAAATTTGTGGTTGCTATGGTAAATCGCACCCCGGTGACATGTCTGGGCAATTTTACCGTGATTATCGTTGCCCCGGATTTGACAGATTCATTTAGATTTTTTTTTACCTTTCTCTCATTTCAGGAGTCAGCTTAAATTGCTCATTATTATGAAGATGATTGCTATTTGTTACATTTCAAATCTTAATAAATAAGATGCGAAGTACTGTATCTAGGTAAATCGTTTTCCTTCCTTACCTCATATTGTGTAACATGGCCACGGTCATGCCATGTTATTTATTAAGTAAGCGATTGCAGGCTACATTTTAATTGGTGGATACAGATTCATCAGCATGTATACTTCATGGTAGCAGGTGTTTGACTCAACAAAGAAAATTAGTCATTTTTCTCTCATGAAGCCACAATGAATGTTTGGTAGCTTTATTTATCAAAAACTAAAATTCAGTAGCCTGTATTTCTTTCTTGTTGTACATTTGAAAGTGAGATCTGGATGTAGTATGAATCTTTTATAAAAATGAGAAGATAGCAACCACTATTTAATAACACTTTCATATCAAGGAATGGTATTCCATCTCAATCAGTTTTAATGTCACTGATCCTGCCTGAAGTCTTCTTTATTGCAATACAATTTACATGATAAATGAAACTATTTGCCTGAGGAAATGTATCAGGAAAATATGGCAGAACTATAAGCTTATAAAACAGAGTATATATATTAGATTATTTTTCCCTTCTAGTGAGTCACTCTGCATTGTGTTATATAATATCATCTTTCATTTGCTTTCATACTATCTCTGTATAAGAAAGAAATTACATTTTTGGAGTGAAAATGGAGAGAAGTTAGCACGTTTCTTGTAAATAATTAGAAAACCCATTCATAATATTTGCAAGCTTCTGCATGTGAAAACTTGCATAACCAAAATAAGAACATTCATTTGGAATAATTTAGATTTTGACACATTAAAAAGAAAGAAAGAATTAATAAACATAATAAATTCTAAAACACATTTTGAAGACAATCTTGATAATAAGAATTCAAATAATATTATTTATCATATAAAGTACAAAAGATATTCTAAAATAAAATCAGTACAAAAATCAAGATTTTAAAATAGGATACTCGACTAGGACAAGACATACTTCCTTAAAATGGTTAGTAAGAAGAATGACAGCAAGATTAATAACATTGAAAGTGATAGGAAAATGATACAGTCCTAATTGGTCTGTGAAGGAAAGACTGTGCTGATAAATAATTTCAAAAAATAACTTAGTATGCTAAACACACTTGCTGACATGAGGGGAAAAGAGTATTGATTAAATCTTGTGTTTTAGAAAAAAATGTCAATGTCATCATATATGTCATCCAAAAATTAAAGAACAGATACTGTACCAATCTTTATCAAACGTTTTTAGTTTTACAGATTTAAACACAATACTGAGCTGTACAAAGTTCATGATTTATAAAACACCTCTTAGCACTATATTAACTTCAGTCAATTATCTTTTATCAAAAAGTTTTTAAGACATTTAATTAACTAAAACATTACACTTAGCCTGTTGGAATGTTTAACAAGCATGAAAAAGCACCAATCAAGGTAATATACTGTACTGTATCCTGTTTCTATGGTGGCTCTTTTTTAGAGTTAAATTTTATTTTACATGTAAACAGACATGAAACCAGATTTTATCCAACATTTTCATAATCTTTACAGAAGTACTGTATAACTAAACTATAACTATAACTATAACTGGCATAGTTAAGGAGAAAACAAAAACAAAAGTATTTTTAACCCACGTACCTTATTACCATATACTTATTGTCTGTTAATAAAGAAACTTTTTGACTGTTATAAAACTCAACCAACTTGATATTATCTAGGATATGGCAACAAAGTTCACCATAACTGGAAATAAATAATTTCCTGCCATGGTATCAATTACATAACAATATGTATATCGATATATAATTATTTTTACTTTCCAAATAACATATAATGCTGTTTAAAAAGTTCCACTGAGTGAGTTAGTGTTAATAATTAATATCCACAAAATGTCTTTTCATTTCACACTAAAACAAATGAAGCATATTATTAAGCTTGTAGTGCAACTCACATCAATCTCCAAAGTCATAAATCAAATACCTATTCTTTCACAAAATGGTAGCTTCTGACACCAAAATGATAACATACCTAATAGCCTACAACCTATTGCAATTTACTCTCACTTGACACACAAAATGTAAATATATCAATGTCTAGTTCACAAAACATTACTTGTGTGAAGTATATTCATATTATGAGATCGTTGTGACAAATACAGAGTTCATGTATTTTAATTTAATGGGAAATATTTCATTTTAGGAAACATGCATGGTTTATTATAGTTTAAACACACTCCGAAGGTGGCATTTACTCTTAGTACATTGCTGAGATGTGCACAATGGGACATTCAAGCATAGGATTCTTCACATGACCTAAAGATGAAAAGAATGATGAATTAAACAACGAATGCTTGCAGGCAAAAAAGCAAACCAGCAGCCTCACTCATCTGGATGAGCCGGGTAGCAAAAGATGAAGGCAGAGGACACAGTGAGATGATCAAAGGCACAACAAACAGGAGAAACGTCCTTTCAGTGAAACAACATCCATTTTCTGGGTTCATGTGGTGAATTGGCATTGCACATAAAGAAGAAGCCAAAAGGAAAAAACAGAGCATTAGCCTATGGTCTGTGTTGAGTTATTTGCTTCCTTTTTTTTCTGACAAAACTTTGAAAAGTGTGATATATGCCCTTTTAATATACAGTACCTTAACTCACAAATTCAGCTATGCAACTGTAAAACAATTCCAGGGAACTTGTCATTAGCATTTTTACAGAGCTTGCAACGCTTGTTGTCTTAAAAAACATCTTAATTTAGGGACCCTGTGACAGGCAAGTCAGTGTTCAGAGTTACTAAGGTTACTGCTGTATGCTTAGAATTTCAATCTACTGTATGTTTTGCAGATGTGATATCCTTGATTTTAAACCTCTGTGTGGATAAGAATGAGTTAACAGGATTTACAGTAGAGCAAGGAAAATGTTGGCTCATGTCTGTTCAATGTAGTAAACTATGTATGTGGATTTTTCAGAAATAACTGAAAATACTGTAAGTTGAAAATAATAAAATAACTAAGTGTTAGTTTTTTTTTTTATATCCCTGCCAACATGGTAATGCTGAACGTTATTTCCTATAATGATTTCTTATTACTGTGGAGGTCATTGTTTCTTGGGCAGTTATGGCTCTCTTATGAATAACGAAGATTTCCTTCTTTGCCCGCCAGCTTTTCAATTATTTCTATGTGGTGAACGCAGCAGAGGTCAGCTCCTAAGTATTACTTTGAAACTGAAATTCTACAAACATAGGCTAAGAGGCAGAGAAGGGTCAGATCCCAGGGGACCTCTATCAGATCAAGTTAAAGTGGATTCCAACTCTTCGGAGTTAAGAGTATCTTCTCCACAATCTCTTGAGGACGTTCAATTTCGCCACATCATTTAGCAACACAAATCACTGCCCTCTGTGTCTTGCAGCACTGCCTCCTAATGTACTAGATAAACGCTGCCATGCCAACCACAGTGACATTTCTGAGAAGTATGGATTTTTGACAGTTGCCCCAGAGTCCCTGGTGCTGCTTTATTTTTATCCTGAATAGCTGCCCTTTGCCATTTTCTCCTTCCAGATATCTAGGACAGTTTATCCTGGTATCCCAGACTTCTCCTGAGCTTGAGCTGCATTAGTGCCAATGAATCTGCCTGCATTGTAATACACTTAGCTGTGACCTGAAGGAATACTGTGAAAAAAACTACAACACATTCAAACATGTCTTCCCCTTTTTTAAACCGTAATTATGATTTCACCTTTTCAATGAAAAACATGTGAAACATGATTATCAGTCAGAGGGAACCTGAAGAAATTCCTAACAAGTATTCATAGAAATTCAGAAATGTTCCCTTAAAGTGTAGTATAACACTCTGGAGTTGTATTGATGAGGTAAAAAGAAACAGTGTGACAAAGACGTATAGTAAATTAAAAAACTGCATAAACAAATTTAATATTTGACCAGTTTTATGCTCATTTAATGTATCGTGAGTAAAGAAATGGAAGTGTCACCATTTTTGTATACTTTCCTTAAAAGTAAATACTGGGCTTAGAAGAATTACCAAAATAGTCAAACATATCCTTCAGTTTTCTAAACCGTCCTATTAGTACAGGGTCACAGGGAAGCCAGAAAAAAACAAAGCAAGGTGGGATACACCCTGGATGAGACACCAGTCCAACGCAGGGCAAACAGACACAACCACACTCACAACAGGGCAGTTTTACAGAACCCAATTAACATGCCAGCATGTCTTTGGCAGTGGAAGAACATATAAACACCACACAGATAGCATCACAGGAATTGAACCCAGGGCTCCAGCGCTGCAAGGCAGTAAGCCTAAACACTGTGTCACAGTGCTGACCCAACTAAAATACAATGCTTGCAAATTCAAAAGTATTTTTGTTGTGCCTGCTTTTTTTTTAAAAAAAAAAGTAATGCCCCCCTTTTAACTGTATTGTATACAGCATCATGCATTTTTCTTTCTTTTGAATCTGTCTATCCTTGGAAAAAAAAATCTGAAAGCACTGGTATACTGGTGATTTTTTAAGCACTCATGGAAGACGGTATGTGAAGACAAAGGACAGTGCAAGCCTGCAGCAGTTTTGAAGTAAAAGCCTTTTCTTCCCACGCTCTTTGAAATACAGTACTGAGTGGTGCACTATTCAGGCTTGAATCATATCCTGAAAATTGCACATAACTAAGCCTTAATTGTGTTGCATATCCAGAAGACAACAACAGCTAATAATGCATAGAGACTCATAAAATGTAGGCACTGATGAAAGTTCAAAGAAACATTGATGGACACTTATATTACCCAGTATATTAGAAGGGCTCGTGTCAATGCATAATCAATAGTGTTAACAAATGAATGTTTTTCTACTTGAAACAGTGGGATAGGCATTAGGTAACACATGATGTTAACAAGAGCATAAAATAATGGACCCTGTGAAAGCTCTTGATTGTTAAAGGTCAGTATTAAGTCACTACAAGCTCTTTCCACGGTACAGTTAATGTATGAGATCACAGGAAACGATTTGTAGCACAGAAGCATAGACATTTGTAGACTATGATAAATATGTTGTGTAACATTGAAACATATTTTTGTGAATATTTTAAAAAACATGCCAACCTTCACCACTTATTTTTAAGCAGTATCTTCTTCAATGCACCCGGATTTTTTCTAGAGCTCTTACTTATCCTTCCTGGAATGACCTACCAACTACAATTTTGTTTTCTAAAATGCAACATACAACTTTGAGGATTGCAAATTACAGATAAAGTTTGAATAAGCAACAACAGTATAGGCGACACACAAAGTATACTATATGGTGTATTTTGTTTTTTAAAAGTTATGTGTTTCCTTTGAGAATGTCTTGAATGGTGAATGGTCAAATCTAGCTGATTTAATTAGTGAAGTACCACAGGGATCTGTACTAGAACCATAGCATTTCCTAATTAATATCCATTATCTTGATTCTAGATCATTGACCAGTAAACTATTCAATTTTGCAGAAGATACCAAAAAAGGGGGATTAGCAAACATTGTTGAAGAAAATGAAATTAAAACGTTTAGATAAAACATCTGTCAGATATCTCTTAATTTAGACATGTGGAGGGTATAACACATAGTGTAGTAGTGGTAGTGGAAATATATACTGTACTATAAATACTAAATGGAAAATTCTGAGCTTTAATAGGATACTATTAAAAAGATGTTTATGCCGAAATATTATTTACATATTCTAGATAATGTGGTGAAGCAATTACAAAGCCAACCAAAATATTGCTGTATATACTGTATTTGAAAGTGCAGAATTTAAGTCAAGGAATTATATGCTTAATTTGTACAGTACAATGCACAAGTAAAGCCTCATTTAGAATATTGTGTACTATTTTGATCATCGTGTTATAAAAAAAAATATTGCTCTTTTAAAGAATAGCAGACAGATATACTTCATTCTGGGTCTTACAGGAATATCCCACAGTGATAGGTGAAAAAGAAGTGAAACGTTTTAATACTGAAAAGAGAAGACTACAACTAGACCAAGTATTCAAAATCCTATAAGATATTAAAACAACAACCCAATGACCTGCTTCAGAATTAACATGGAAATATGAATCAGAGGACAGGAGGCACACCATTACAAAAGGGAATAAAGCAGAAGTTACTCCACTATGTTGTTGAAGCTGATACCCAAATTTCTTTCATGAATGAGATCCTCAGATCAACTTACAAGTAACTTCCAAACAGGCTGGATGAATCAAATGGCCTCTCATTTGTAATATTTATTATCTTCTTACAGCAAACACATATTATGAAAGTTATTAAAGTGGTAGGAATTAACTTAAGCGAACCGCAATTAAAATGTTATGGGCCATTGTCTTCCAGCAGGCTCACTACACAGTTGATCAGATGGAGAAGTAAGAAATTGCTGTAGCAATTGAATTTAGACAGGCCAGATTGTGCAAGCCAGAATATAGGGGTTAGCACCCCCTACCCTTAACAGTGTCCTGCAATCCAAGTACTCTGACTCAAGCACAAATAGCATCCCAGGAATGCAAGTTTGATCATCTTCTAAGATTTGATAGGACGTAGACGTACTGTAGAGAAAATAATATCACTGCTGTTTAGGATTTTTAGCATTTTGGACTTAAAGATACCTGTGGATATAAGATCTGTCTTAAAACATAACATTAATTTTAAAAGGTTTTTGCAAATTTGTTCAATCTATTTTCATAGCTCTCCCATACTTCATACCAGTATTTAATTGCTTTACAAACTTGAAAGTTCATTTCTCAGAATGGTTTTGCAGAATTTGGAACAGATTTTACTTATGTACTATATATCATAGCTGATTGTAGAGTTACAATTAAGTGACAGTGTACTTTCCCACTATTTTAATAAGAACATAATTCATGCAGCTAACTGAATCCACTTGCATAATAGGATTGCATTTTCAGTGAAGGCTTCTGTGAGAAGAAAATAAATGGATGTGTTAAAAACTGTTTCTACAGTTTCAATCAAATTCTTTTTGCAAACTCAAATGAATGTGTAAACCAAGCACTAGTAATTGCTCAACTTCAGAGGATACATTACCAGAGCCAGGAACAGATCGTAAGATAATGGCAAAATTCAGCTACTTTAAGGAACATTACAGCACAAACAACTTTGATCAATTCTTATAGTAAAGAACCATGAATCAAACTCTCATTAATCAGAAAAACCTTCAAATAAAAAAGTAAAATTAGTGCAGTAGAAACAGAAACCTTCTGGGTTAGGTTGAATGATTGAACAAAAAGCAGTCGATTCTAATGGATAATACAGTATATACAAAATATTAAATTCCTTATAACAGTTATTTAATGTTAGGACCTAGAGACAAATAGTGTGTAAATTATGTTTATAGTGCAGTCATAAATCCTGAATGTTTAGGATTTTGTGCACAGTTTACTGGCATTTTATATAATTTCAATTTGTATATGCATAATTTTTTATGTTTTTCTAGTTCTTTTTTTCCTCTCTTTTAAATAAATTACAATCCCATCCTGTAGATTTGGTTTGTGTCGGGCCTAGAATGAATTGATTATACATAATGTATTTGCAATTAGATGTAATCCTCTGGGATATTATTTTGTTATATTATATTCCGTGCAAAAAAGCATTGTAGAGTTTCCATCTCATGTTTTTTTTTTCTCTCTCAGACAATAGCTGAAAGAATCTTACAATGGAAAACAGACACAAGAAAATGAAGCTATCGCCCTCTAGTGGTTATCATTCATGAGACTGACTCATTCACGTAGTCTCATTTACAGTACTGCCAGACAGCATTTCTAGGAAATGCTTGTGTTCTGTTGTGATTTAAGATTTAATACTAAGAACTACGTTTACTTAGGTTGTCATTAAATAACATTAAAATTCAACAACAGGTCTGAGATTAAAGAAAGTAATATGAAGAATGCTTAATTTAAAAAAATGCTATTTTGCATGGAACAATGTTATTGCGTATGTATTTTTTGCACACAAATTATTTAGTGAGTTTTAATGCAATGTTATCTTCTTTAAATACAAAATGATCTTGTTTAGCACAATAAGTATGCCGTTTAAACACAAACATATCTCGTTTCAATGCATTTTTTTCTCTCTGTGGCACTAATAGACTTCTATAGAATGGCATCCTAAAATACATATTTTTTTCCTGAATAATTCCTTGGGGTATTCACTCTCAAGTCATTTCTTAAAAATGGAATTAAAGCTGCTTGTGTTCTGTGTCAAAACAGTTTCCATTTATACACTTAAGACTGCAGGCTTTGCAGTCCTTAAATCATTATCCTTCATGATGATACGCAACATGAAATATAAACCTCTGAGTTTGGTTTCTTCCTATACGCTTTACATCACTGTTAATGACACCATCAGCATGTGTGCATCCATATTAAAGTGTGAAAACAGGTGTAGCGAACCCCAGACTTAGGACTATCTTAGTCTAGAAGTGGCAATGCAGACCAATAAATTCCAACTCCTGAGTTTTGCATTATAAAATCAGATTATGGCCAAAATCAGTTTAATCTTGTACAGTACTGTACTGTACAGTACTGGATATGTGGGCTGTAGTGAGATGATGCACAACCCAGAATCCTCTGCAATTCCAACAGACATACAGTAGATTCTGGTACAGAAAAGGAAGTCCTTCTTCACTGCAAAGATTTCTGCCCTTTCAGATAACAGTACTTTAGGCTGATAAAATTCTGCAACTCCTCTTTATCAGTGACCAAGCCAAATTATTTATTATTTGCCTCACAATCAAAAGATTTTCTAGTGATAGGTGGATGGGCTTAATCCAAATTGTATAGTTTTCAGTTCAGAGAGAGTCAGAGAGAGTCCTTTATGGAGTTTGAGGGACAGGTGAATGACTTTAGAGAGAAATTGCATGACAGTTGAAAAGGCACCTGGATAATTTTATCTGATGGTAACGTCAATACAGACTTGTGTGACCTTGAGAAAAATCTCTCCTCTCTCAGATCTCTGCTCAAGTCTTAACCAAATGACCCGTCACCTTGGCCTTGGAGATTCCTTAAAAGGAAGAACCAACATGATGTTTTACTCCTTACCTTTGAAGAACAGTTGATTTCTGTTGAGTTTGACATTGTCATTAAAATGTAAATCATGTAATTAATTGCAAAAGTAGATAGCTTTAACTCTTAAATTAAAGTGACAGATTTTACAATGTCAAGGACCAAGCTGTTAAACACATGAAAAGGAGAGACAGGTTATATAAACATTAAAAATGAAAATGTGTATTCTAACTTCATACTGTATATCTTCTTTGGTATAGACACTTCAAGGAACAAGCAAAATACGAGGATTTTTTTCTAAAAGATGTTTCTAAAAGAAGTCTTAAATAGAGCAGTACATATTTCAAACTGTGTTATTTAATACATTAATACATTATTTAGCACATTATTGTAATACATATTTTAAATGGGTTACAGTTCATGTAGTTATGTGGTAAAATTCACCAAATTTATTTACGATTTGTATATGTACTGAAGTTTTATGGCAGATTGTCATAAATACATTTGGATTTTTTTCTAAAAGAACAGAGGTGTCTTAAAAGAATGTAATTAAGTATAATGGAATCATTTTCTATTTCAAACGGTATTATCTGAATTTTGAAAGATATACTAATTTAGGGACACATGCATAAGAAAATATAACCGTTGCTGAGAAAAATGTACATATAATATGCACATATCATACTGCAGTAGCTGGCAATTATTCAATTTTCTATATTCTATATTACAAATCTTACCTAATTTGATTTATGTATTTTCATTTGAGGTCATAGCTCTATAGCTGTGCACCATTCATTTGAAGTATTTTTTATAGAAAGCGATAATGGGTGAATTTCTTAACTGTGGCTCACAAAATCCTACCACTTCACCCTTTTTATAACACATATTAATGATTTACAATTATCCAAAAGTGATAGTTAATTTAATAAGATCACATTATGAAGTTTTAACAAGAGAATACCCAAAGGCAAAAAAAAGTTTAATTAGATTGTAACTTTGACAACTCTGTGTTGAGACCAAGTTTCAATTATAAGAGGGAGGAATATGTGAGAGACCTATACAAAAAGACGGTGTATTGTATTAAAACGTAATTTCAGCTGTTTATTTCTTCAATGTGGGTATGTTTTTCAGAACAACATTTTTACAGATAATGAACAATGTATGAAACAGAAGACTGATAGGGAAACAGAAGGGCATACCTTTTGAGTTTTTTTTTAAATGGAAACTTTACCTTTAAGACTAAAGAAGAGTAAAATGACCAATGCCACTTAAAATTGCTAAGGTCAGCAATGATATGGTACCCATATTATACAAACAGGGTCAGTAAAACCCTATTTCATTTACAAACCCTCAAACTTTCTTAGTTCTTTGTTTATCATCAGCAAAAGCAAAGTCTTCAGTAGCTCAGATATTCCCAACAAAAGACTATAGACTATAGAGCTTGCCATGCTCTTTTATTATCTTAGAGGCAGGTTAGTTATGAACAGCGGAGCTGTAACAACAGCTAATCAGTGTTCCCTTTGCCTGCCTGGAAATGTAGTTTCCTTATTGAAAGAGGGTAGAGGAAACTACAAACTTTAACAGACAGGGTTAAAGTGATTAGTGGCTTTTCAAAACTCTCTACCTGAAATAATATTCCCTCTACAACCCTACCTCAGATTCCATCACACCTATTTTACCAAAAGGTGTTGTTTATGTAGTACATCAAAAATCATTATGTACTGTAACATACTCAGCCACTGTACTGTTACAGACTAAAATGTTTGCTAAAGTTGTACAGTATGGGGTATAGCTTAATGTTACAAATTTTACTTATAAGTTAAGTTATAATAACTGACAACTTCAAGTATTGTTACATCCTAACCTTCTCTTTGCCTTATTTTAAATTAAGATGTACTGGATTTATTTTGTTTTGTACACATTTGCACTAATTTTTGAGAATGACAATTACAGGAAGAAAACAGAATTACGAAGTGTTCAATATAGTTCCATTTGAACATTTTTAAATATATGCAGTACTTTCCTTGGAGTCCTTCTATATCTAATAATGGATAGGAAGGACATTGGGATACCCCTGTAGTCATTTGCTCCAAAGTGCGACACATTTAGTTTCTTTGTATAGGTGCTCTGGTGGACATCCCTTCTGAAGCCAAAGAGATGTTTTTCAAATGCTTGTTTAAAACATTACATTTAAGTCCAGTAGATTATAAAACTCTATACTGTCCACGCTATAACCATTTATAAACCCAGGTACATGTGATAAGAGAAACTGAAACAGATTCCATCAAAGTAACAAATTAAAGAATTACCTCACTTCCAAATCGCTGTATGGCATTAGAAATTCAATAAGTTCAAATCTATACTGTACAACATGGCTCCTGCAATTTCAATGAAAAGTATTCACTGTTTTGATTCCAATGTGGGGTCACCTTGCGCAGGCAGAGCTCCTGCAAGGTAAGGGGTTAATGTAAAAGCTCTCCTGGTGGAGGAAAGCAGACTTGAGTATGCAGTCTAACGAATCTCTGTGCACAATAGTCACAGGGGGATTTCACTCCACACTGACTGCCCTGAGTCAGTCAGTCTCTTTTTGCTGTTACTTTCTCTCCACAACCATTTCATCTTCTGGGAGCTGCTGCTGTTCAGAGCACATTCCTGACCATAACTTACGTTGCATTTCTATTTTAACAGCAACAGCCAGTGGAGGGCTTCCCCTGTTTCCCAGTGGAGATATGAATGAGAGTGTCAGATTTCTCAATCACTGGTTCTTGCAGTACTTCAGCGGAAAGAGGGCACTAATGCCGTGATTGTCAGAGAAGGAAAAGAGCTCCAGTTATTTGCTTAAGAGTGAGGGAATTAAAGCAAGGAAACAAGCACTAAAAGAATGAGCAGAGTAACCTTCTTTGAGGTAAGTGCTCAGAGACCACAGTAATGCTCATCGATACAAATGTACAGTGCAATCCACACAGGTAATGTCAGCTGCAAATTTTAATTTGCTTGCTTTGGGAATGTCTAATCTGACACTATACCCATCTTTGCTGAATGTACTGTACTTGGTTTTAAAATGATTATTGCCGAGGCTGCTAGAGTGCTAGAGGGGTTAGTAGAATCTTACTATAGTACTGTAACTTTAGTGCTGTCATTTTCCAGACAGGATTCACTTTCTAAAGCTGTGTCTCTATATTTTAGTTACAAGTTAGTATCACCAGGAGGAAATATTGCCATGTGTCAAATATTTCTTATAATTCTTTTACAAATGGGAAAATGAAGGAATATGAGCTGAAAAAAAATGCATTTTCACATTATTATGCTATTTGACAAAACTTTTTTTGATGTTCGCTGGAGATCACTGTGCAGACCTGAAAACTCTATCAGTTAAAAGAAGGCCTTATGGTATTATATAGCTATTTTATTCTAATAAAATCTCATGAGGAATGGGTTATAACTGGGATGTTATTTAAATAGTTTAGCTTAAAATAGCTTTTTTTGGTTTTTCTTTTTCATGCTTTTACATTTTTATGTAAAAATGCTGCTCATTTGGCATCAGAAAAAGCATAGCAAATATACTTCAGCGAAATACTTCAAATATTTAAATATTCATTAAAATAAACAAGATTCATCTTACACCTTGAACTTCACTCTTTCAGTATTTAATTATTTCTATTGAAAGCAGCAACATACTCCTTAATACTTCTGTATTTGCAATGCTAGATAGATAGATACTTTATTCGACAAGAACTAAAGATATTAGCCTACTGTATATAAGGCCTGCTGTCCAGACTGGGGCCTTAGATGTGAACTGAATGTTTTTATTGATTATTTCTTTTATTGATTTACCAAGTTCTTCCCCTCTAAAAAACAGAGTACTACATTTCTTGCTATGAAAGAAATTTTCTTAAAATAGAAAAGGAATATAGGAGAAGAATCTGATTTAATTTGTTTGAATTTACTGGAGTTTGTTATTCATATTTCCCTCATTTCCTTTTTCATAATGAGATTTAAAACGACTATATACTATCATAGATCTAAAGTTTTCATACAGTCAAAAGAAATATTACAGACAATTTCAGACAGTCATTCGGCCTGTATAACTTGTTTGGTTGATAGTAGCTAATTGATCAGAGGAATTAATGTAGCTGCTCAACATTGAAATAATCTTAGAAAAACCTGTTTAAGTAGGTACTGCCTAATAGATATAAAAGTACTTTATTATTTTCATTTCCCAACTAGTTTGTTCAGATTAGTATTTTAGCTTTCATGGTGCTTTTTATAACACAATGACTTAATACAGTACTTTATTTTTTTCCTTGTTCACCTAAAATGTTAATTCTTATTCAAATAATTAGGACTTATCTCCAACCACTTCTAGAAAAGTCCAGGAATAAGGTAAACATTTGAAAAGGTAAACAAGGTTTTTTTTTTTGTCATATATCTGGAAGATTTTTAAAGCATCATTACAATCATATTCGTATTTCCAGAAACCAGGAAGCATTACATACAAATGAATTGATTCTGCTCTTAATATATATTTGGCTAAGGCCTAGTAACTGATTGCTTTTTTCATGGAATACGACATGGAATATTTCCATTTTAATATTTGCCTTGAAAGGACTTGCCTCATTTCTTGATAAACTGCATCCTCTACTGCATCAGTTGCTTGGTAACGTAACCCATTAACAGCAGCTCATGCATCAACACAACGTGTGACCCATGTCTCTTAGCCCAGAGCAGCTTAGGCTTTTGCTTATGAGAACTCTAGGACACTTCAAATCATCATCTACAAGATTAGTAAAAATGATGTGCTTAAACATAATAGTTAAAGGAACTGAAATGTATCATTATTTTTGTGTATTAGTTGCTGACCATGAAGGACTCTTAGATGACTGCTGAAATATCACAGACTTGATTTACCAGGTGTATACCAACCAAAAACAAATGTGATTTACTGAATCTTATATCACTGAATGAGAAGAGATATTCAAAGTCTTTCAAAGTCCACCTCATATTGTGTTCAGAAAGTAAACAACTGAGTGTTTTATCAAACCTTTTTTTAATTTTTTTAGGAAACAATATAGAAAACAATCAAAGAAATACCCCCCCCCCCCCTTTAGTCCTATGCCTCCCTCCATCATTGTAGTTTTAAGCTATTAATTTAAGTGATTGATCACATAGTGGTAAATAAACATTGGACATAAATGAGACAAAGATATGTTAAAATACCACACACATAAGACATTGAACTTTAGATCAGATAAAAGTAAATAATTCAGAATGAAATCATAAAATGAGTTTATAATTTAGATTTCAGACTTTTTTATTTTTTGATAAGTGATCCTGATTATATCATAAATTAAAGAGAATTCAACTTTCTGTTCACCTATGCAAATTGAATCACTCCAGTTCTTTGCTCGACTTTTGGCTGAATATTTAGTTGTCATCTGCCAAGAACTCATAGAAAAATGACTATTGGCACCTGATTGACTTTTTTATTCATAAGAGAGACTACAGTGCAGTAAATTTACACATTCAGGTCTAATTTCTATACGTTCTATTTGTGTTTTGTTACATATTCTCTGGTTTAGTGGCAATTTAATTTTTTAATATTTATTTTTTTATAATAAAAAAACCAGAACAAAACAACACACAATTTTTGATGATCTATAAAATATTGTAACAAATTTGACAATCTTTTAAGAAAGCCTTCCAAAAAATATACTTTACCATTTAAGTAAAGTTGTGTTTTATATACAGTGCAGCTTTGAAGTTTATTTTTCAAGTTTGCAAGTTCCCATCTTGTAAGCAATTGTTGCTATAAGGAGAAAAGAAAATCAATAACTTAGGAATGCAGGGCTCAAGAGAGTCAGATGTTATCCAAATACTCAAGCTAAATCTGATGCAGTGTTTTATAAAATTAGAATGGATGGGATAAACTTGTTGTCTATGTGTTTTTTGCTGTATATTCAGCAAAAGCTTAGGTATCCATTAGAACATTATTACACTATCCAGTAAAAGAGCAATTTAACAATTGACAGCACTGCTGAGCTGTACAGGTTGGAGTGCTTTCAGAGCAAATTACTGCTTGCAGATGCTATGCATATGCTGTACATCAAAGCTGACAAAGTGTAATTAAGATTAAAAGACCAGCAATGCAACATTCAAATCTACATCTATGCAAGCAATAAGCATTATTTTAATCTACTATTTTGCTCTACAGTTTGAATATATTAAGATTCTAAGATGGCAGTTGACCTTTTGTGCAGATTTAGAATCTGATCTGTCCATCTGTCAGAAAGGTACATGAAGTCACTCAAACTACAATACGTAATGCTAGGAACTGATAGTCCTATAGAATGAACCCAAAATACGGATATGGACAAGTGTTTGTTAGTTTACTATAAAACCAGTTAGACTTAAATGACGGCATATGCTTTCTACCATTCAGAGTTTTGAATTTACTATGAAAGAAAAATTATATTATATTATAACCCCTACACTATTATTATATACTCTACTCATATTATTATACTTATGTTCTTTTCATCTCAATATTGAAGTTTAACATTTACAAAAATTATTAACAATGAGGTTTTCTTAGTTATATATACAGTAGTACGTTTCATCATCTTATTATCCCAATTCCTTTTGACAATATTCCTTGAGCACAGGAAACTGCAATAATGTAATGTTGTTTCAGTTTCATGATGCAAGGTCATCACATGAAACCATTCCCACGATCACATGTTTTTATTTAGTTGACAGTTGGTCCCTCCTGTAATCATGAGTATATTTGAATACTGTAAATAATTATTTTTTCAAGGACAAAGGCCTTGAAAGACAAAGTCCTTGAAAATACCTGGCAATCCTGAATATCCTAAATGCATTCTGTCATGTGATTTAACGGTATACTTATTTGTATTGCTCAAATAAATTTAAAATTCTTTTTAAATTAGAGGCAACACCTTTGGTGTTCACATCATTCTGTTAAAGCTGCATGGTAGAAAGCAAAGAAAATGTCTCTCGCTTTACTATCAGTGCCCTTTACAACGTCTTGTGTCCTTGTAACCTAAAAAAACAACTATGACTTGGTGAACACTGATGTTCATAGATGTTGAAGCCTGCTAGAATTTCTTTCCATTTGTTCCCCTTAGCAATGTCATTAGAAGGCTACTGTATATGCCAAAGCAGAAGGGAAATGAGAGAGGGGGAGCTGGAAGAGTAGTAATTCAGACAGCTCATCAAAGACAAGAACAAAAATCAGCTGGCTAAATAAAGAGTAACAAATCAAACTGGGAAGTATACATATGTGTTGTACATTTCACCCATTGATCACTATTATTAAAATGTATTAAAAATGTAAATATATATCAATTAACAATCTAAATTTCCATGTTAAGGTTTTAGTTGTAGTCTAGGCATAGTCTTGCATTCACATGGAAAAAATCTACAGTACATAACATCAGTATTCTCATGGGTTTCCACTAAGTTCTTGGGTTTCCTCCCAGAGTCCAAAGATTTACTGGTAGGTTAATTGGCCTCTGAGAAAACTGGCCCTGGTGTGAGTGTGTACGTGACTGTGTTTGTCTTCCCTGTGAGGGGCTGGCGTCCCATTCAGGGTGCACCTGGCCTTGCGCCCTTTGCTTGCCAAGATAGGCCCCCAGACTTCCAGTGACCCTGTACTGGCTAAAGGGGTTAGATTATTGTTATTGGATGGATAGATTAATATTTAGAACTGTTTTTTTAACAGGCGCAAAGAATGCTACATTCAAAACATTTACTGAATTTACTCATAGTAAATCTCTGTTGGTTCCAAACAGGGATTTATTTGCTATAAGGCCCATAGACGTATAGTGCCTTCTTGCAAGTAACACTAAGTCAGTTGACCATGAACAGATCATCAAAAGTCACAGTCCATGTTGCAAAAGGATACAGGCCTACAGTTTGTAATGAGGCTAATGCTAAATACTACAAGGATGCAAACAGATTTAGCATACAGCAGCAATGCTTATGGGACTTATCTGATTCGTTCTACATATAATCTTTGTATGGATTTCATCATTTTGTACAAAGGAATGCACTGTCCTTCAAAGAAAGCTTAGACATTAGCACAGTGCAGATTGAGGGTTATTTATAAAAAATGGCTGGCAGATCCACATCATCCTGCTGAGCTTACAATGACAGCTTTGTTGCATCATTCATAAGACCCTTGTCAGGAAAAATAACTTGATTGTCATTAAAAGTCTTGGAAAATAATTAACAAGCATCAACTAACCAATAAGTCACTATGCAAATGAAGTTGTCCAAGTTTGATGACAGAGGTGACAGTGAAGTACTGTATACAGCTAGTGAGGTTCAAATTAATCTGACAGAAAAGCATAGGAAGCCAGAATTCCACTCTGAATATCTTATTACTCCAGGAGAGTAGCATGTGGTAAGGATAGATAAATTATGTCAAGTGTCTGTAAAAAAAGAAGAAAATACATTTGGCTCAATCAATGCTGAGATTGTGCCATACTAGACATCTAAACAGTTTTAAAAAGGTAAGTGAAAAAGGTTTAGGTATCAACATTTAGATTCCACAATTATTTTTGTTCTTCAAAGGAATATTTCGAAAATTAATTCTTCATATTATGTTTTGGTTATACAAAGGTAAAAAAGTGTGAAATCAGCATTAATTCATTATTAAACCTTGATCATAACCATTTCATAATACTGAAGCGGACGCACTTTTCAGTTGCACTATTTTAATGTTGTCCCTAAAAAATGGAATTGACATATTGTATTTTTCAGTCAAAAACTCATATTTCTGCTGTTTTGATCAAATAAAAGCCATGGGAATTTACTCCAAATATTCAGTATTTCAATTTAGCCTGTAAAAATAAAAGAAGTGTTGCAAACAAGTGGTGACCATTCATCCAATCTTGGATCTTTGGTTGCTAGTAGCTTACTGATAGAAATATCTCACCCAGCATATTTCAGTTACCCTCAACCCTTTGAGAAAATAATATGTTTTACTGTCATTGAAAGCAATGGGAATGTAAAGTTTATCCCACGCAGGGTTTCCACCATGCTGGGAGGTTAATTGACTTCGGGGAGAATTGGCCCTGGAGTGAATGTGCATGTCTGTCTGCCCTGCAATGGACTGGCATTCTGTCCAGGGTTTGATCTGTCTTACACCCTTTGCTGCCCATTGCTTACCCGCGACCCGGAATTAGAAGAAGAGATTGGTTAGAGGTTAGAAAATGGATAGAGGGCTGTATTCCCACTTATTTATGTAGTGTTGCAAGGAAATGTACAGTCAGTTTGTAAGCATGTCAATTGTTAAAGACTGTGCTGTTCGTTTCACTCAAAAGATGTTGACAGAATTTAAAGTTGTTTTGGCTGTTGAGCTGAAGACTTTGTCTTGTTTACTGATTGGAAACAGAGACATTATCATTTTGAAGTTTAACGGTACATACTGACGACATCAAATTGTAAGATTAAGTAAAATCTCTTTTCTCTTGTCAACAACTGTTATTATATCAGTCGGGTTGACAGCTACATTACAGTAGAAACATTAAAACACACAACATTAAATTTAATATTGATAAAAAATATAATGCCAGACCAAACACTTTGTGGTAGTATTCAAGAGGTAAATACAATTTACTGTCTACCTTTCAACTATTTAAAAATCACTTTCAATTGATCAATTACACTTTCACTTTTTGATGATATTGACATAGAAATACAACTATTTACTGTATGAACCTTATATCATTATGATTGGATTTTCATTAATACCCACATTTTCAGATCTACTTTGAGCAGCATTCTGTCTAAAACCAGAGTGATGTGCAAAGAATATATTCACAAGAAAGCATAAAGCAATCTGACAGTATTGAAATACAGCAATGGGAAATTTAGCTCTCTCAGCTAGGAAGGCAATTTGGATCTATCAGAAAGGTCTAGTGTTAATATCGATCTTCAGAAATCTTAATTGCCCATCATTGATCTCTGATGACCATTAAAATGTCTTCTTGTTAGAAATGTGTATATGAAATGTGTATGTGTATTTACTTTTGTGTGCATATTTTAAAATGTTGTTCCAGTTCAAATACAAATTAAGCAAAACACAAGACAAATACAAACTAAACCTAACACAAGTATGGTCTGGAACAGTGGAGTTCACTGTGGCTACAGAATGAAGGTACTCTTGCTATAGCTCTAGTAGTATATAAAGGGTTACTTTTAAGCCACTAGGGGGATCCCTCGATTAAAGCATCATATCCACAGGAGACTAACATAAAACATGAACTGATAAGAGTTTAGTTATGAAGACGACTAGTTACATCACAACTTGATGTAACTTTAATTCTGCCTTCTAAAGTATTTTCTGATTTGGGGAAAGCTTTAATTATGTTTTCTGGAAAATATTGGTCATATTTTTTGTATTTTTTATTGCTTGTCCTACACTTAGTTTTCAAAGGTATTATAATAACCTATTTACTCAAATAATTAGCATATACATTAATGTCATACAGCATATTTATTCTATGATAAATGTGATGTTTTAATGATGACTTAGCACGGGTTCCATATAATTTATTTTTATTAAATTCAATAAATATATTGCTGGACATTTGTGGTACACTTACTAAATGCACAGAAGCATTTGCGTTTTGCATTTGGTTGAAATTTCTGTGAAAGTGAGTTATTATAGGTGACTTGCTTTATGAAGCTAAGACTTGTTAGTGCTATATTTTATCCCACTTTTTACAGAGTAAATATGTCATTTAAACCTAAGGAATTTACGATTTAGTGACAACATACTTGCCTTCAATGAATCCTTACAAGGATCCTTAGGCATGCTGCTACGCAAGTATATTGTAGTGGAACTACAGTACAACTATGGCCTTCACAGATTTCTTTCTAGCTCTCAACACTAATTGTTTACAAATAATGTTTTTCCAATATATTTAAGAGGATGGGCTGTTGTCTGTCACATAGTATGTTTATTAATTTAAACCTCATAAGTATTAGGTAAATAAATGTACATGTTCAAATTATTGACAAGACGTATTCAATGTGACAACGACAAGTTATTGACAATGCCACCTAAATATCTATTAACAATTCAATGTTATTGATTCAATTTATTCAATTTACTAACAAAAGTTCTGGAAAGACAGGAAATGACATTTAAAAATGTAAAGTGCAGTTACAGAGTAATTCAAATACAGCTAAATTTCCAATATTTGAAAATGGAGAGATTTGGGTGTGGTATTAACATTGTAGTAGGAAAATTCATATAAAATCCTAGATATCTTTCTTATATTATGACACCAAAAGCATGGAAACTAACTCCTCACAAAACTCTATGACTACAACAGCATTTAAACTGCATGCAATGCTATACACTTACAGTTTTTCATCCATCCATCCATTTTCTAACCACTTCTTCCAATTCAGGGTCAGGAGGGAGCCAGGGCCTACTCTGGCAAGCAACAAGTGCAAGTGGTACACCCTGGACGGGACACCAGGCAATGATTTGCATTACAATTAATTGTTCCCCATTAATTGTAAATTGCAATGTCTTCCAAATGATCGCATCAGGTTGTGGTATTCAAAGAAGTAAGCTCCTTTCTTGTTTTTCCATGTTTAGTTTCTTCCAGGTTCTTCCAGTTCGGGTTCTACAGTAGTTCTAGGTTGTGCCTTAATTAAATGCGTACACTTGCACACTGCAGTTAATTTTTGTATAGATGTGTTCACAGTGCAAAAGAATGGGTCAGGCAACTGTATTCATACATGCTGTTCACAAGGCATGGACAATTTGAGAATGACAAACTAGCTTCTATTTTGTGTATGATAAATTTAGAGCAATGCCCTAGTTACTTCTGATATAGAGTGGCAGTTGTAGACAGAGATTTTCCTTCTGCAATGCTGTTCAGAACGCCAGTGGCCCAGCACATAAGGCAGTGCACTGCATACCATGGTCATACAGGCCGCAATGAAACCTGAGATCCCGTTCTTCATCTTGAATTAAACCATTGGTTTCTATGCAATCACTTCCCAAATGCAAAAGTTTTTTACATATTATTGACGAAAAAGCCTATACTAATGCAAAGCGTTTTATATACTTTAAAGATTTTTTAAATATTTCTTGTGGTCACAGCCATCAAATTCTTTCATTGCTGGCAGGGTTTTACAGCTAACAGCGATTGCATTTCAGTCTCCTATTTCATAAGCTTATATATCAATGAGGTCACCATGAACATGCCAGCCCTCTACACTTGGCTGCATGCTTCCTTGGAAGAGCCAAGAAAATTCCTTTTCTTAGTAGAATTTACAAAGGTATATCTGCACAGATGACCATAGGACACAGAGGTTTTGACCACTAAAAGGGAGAATGGCTCCAGCACAGTCAGTGGAATTAAAAGATCTGTTCACCCTTGCTCACTTTATAAAGAAGACATGTGCAGAAGGCATGTCAGAGCTGGGAGAACCAGCTAAAATCAAAAATTATGTTTTCTTTGAGGTGGAGATACTTGATGCCAAGACAAAGGAGCAGCTATGCTTTCTAGACAAGGTAAGAAAACGTTTACGTTTTCAGGCTCACGAATCACAGGGCAAAGATATGTGGTCACATGCAAGGAAAGACGAATCATTTCATTTGGAAAAATGCATGGTAATTTTCGTAAAACATTTTATTGAAATCTAAGAAGGATGTAAGTGTAAAAATGCATGTAATCACTAAACAATATTAGCTGTTTAGTTAATTAATTATTAGACATATGGAGTGAATCATGGATAGTGCGTGTTTGACTAAATCTTAGCCATTGACTGATCTACTGTAGTGTGGAGTATGAATTACACGTCTGTTCGCAAATATTTAACACATCTCACTGATTTATGAAATATATGTTTAGTTTCTGTTACCTTTTGTGGGATAATTTTACGGCGCTCAGCATGAGTTAACATGGTTAGAATAGCTAACACTGCAGGTTGGACAGACTCTGTAATGTACCCAAGGAATTTGAGTTGTGCAACAAGCATATCCTGTGTTTTGTAGGTCCTTCATTTTCTAGCCATTGACTTTCCCTGCTATTTGCATTTATAGCTATTCTCTGAAATGAGAGTCATTACTTTAGTGCAATTGCCTTTGGGAAATTGTCTTGAAAACTGTGTTCTACCTTGTTGACAGAAAGATCAAAAGAGTAAGGTTACAGAGAGTTTCCGAATTTGAATGGCTGCTTTTATCAAGTTCAAGATTTTTCTATTTTATACAAACTAAATTGAATTTCTTATTCACTGGTGTCAAAATAATTTCTGGAGATAGCATTATCAGGATTTTGCAAGAAAATCTGTCATATTTTACAACCCATTTCATATGTTGCTGTCTATTGGACAGCATTATTTTCTACCAACTATATAAACACAATTGAAAACTATTATTTATTTCAGCCCTTTCAAGTCTTTAGTACAGATACACGTACCTATATTTGTGACCCATTACCTTTATTGAATAGACTAGCACTGTTTAAACATCAGCTGCTATAGTGCCACATGTAGTGAAAACTCTAAAAAAAAGATATGGGTAAGTATCTTACTGCCCAATAGTGTACAGTCTTGACAGTCAAGCAGTGGTTGTGATTTATTTCTTAGTGTTGAGCTTGTGGCCTGCAGTGGAACCACAGAACCATAAAGGCGCATAATATGTCTTCACTCTTTCAAAGCACAATGTTGAAGAAAAATAGGATCCTCTGTGAAGAGCATTAAATGTTTTTCCCCTTTATCACTCAATTAGGTGGAACCTAATGCTACTATGGGAGAAATCAAGTGTCTGTTTCACAAATGCTGTAAGTACAATTATGTTTTTAACTGTATGTTTATTAGGGATTTTCTTGCACAAAACAAGGAAGAAAAATGAAGGAATATTGAAAGTCATCAAATTAAACTTTATAATGTACATATTGTGCCAGTAAATATAGCATACAATGTATAACCCTTTGCACATGGAGATTCCCATTAGGAATTAAAAACAGTACGTAAATAAATGACTAAAAAGCGGGGTTATTATTTAGGAAAAGAAAGGTTTTCAGTCATATCCTCTGATGCAGATGAGTGGAAGTAATATAGATTATGTTAAGTCAAATTTATCAAGATGTCAATGATAGCAGTTATTAAATATATTGCCTTGACTTGGAAAAGCAGTTAGTAAAGGTGTTACAATAGAGCCTCATATACTGTACATGATGTGTAAAAATCTCTTACAACCTGAAGGGAAAGCCCTCTTTTTTCTCAATGGTTTGGGTTGACTTCCTTGATTTTTTTAAAACTTATTACATTGCATTGTCGAATTCTAACTTCGTTCATCTCCTGCAGTTGAATGTAGGAATTCAGACCTAAAAAAAAAAAATCTGATGCCAATTCATATGAGCAGATAATTAGATCAAATTATTATATGGTCTAAATTTTTTTTTTCTTTGACATAATACATGAGACATGTCTGCAGCTATTTTCACTTTAATTGTTTATGTGAACTTTTACTATTTTATTATAAACTCTATAGTGTTGTGCAAAAGTGTATTTTTGGCTGCTAGAGTAATAGTCTTCTTTGACAGTTATTGTTACAGCTTACTCTGGATGAGAAGAAAACATTTAACAATCTAGAATCTACAGTATATTGATCAAAGTCTTTGTGCACATGATCATGACAACACAAAGTAAACCGTTTAATTAACAGCCAATAGGAAACATTTCAGTAGTTAATCCATTACACCAATTAAGTCGTTAAATTTCTTGCAAGTTTATCCTGCTCCTATTGAGGGTTCCATCATCAACATTATTTTTTCCTCTTCATACACTTCCATTAAGCCAAACTTTTGCTTTGGGAACTTGAAAATACAAATCTTTCCATTTTTGGTAAAACAAAATGGAAGAATTAATTTGATCAATTTTGAGTTGTGCTCCTGCAAAAAGAAGGAAAATCAGGAGTAAAAAACAATAGACAAATACTAAACAGCGAAGAATCTTGCATGGAATTATGTATAGTATATATTGTATATATCAGTGGTAAAGAAAGATCATACAATTTATTTAAAATGAGAGTTTTTATATATTAAACAGAGTTTGTACTGTCCTAGGTATTGAATCTTCTTCCAATTTAAAAGTCACAAAAAGATATGGAGCATACTATAACTAATGCTAAAAGATCTAATACTAAACTAAACCTAATACTAGTGCATCTTAAATTATACCAAAAAGTGCTGGTTTAAGTAATCTAAAGATGTGAGGAATGACAAATAGTTAACATATTCTAAATGTGATGTAGATTTCTGAATATAAACAAAAAATTAAGTTACTATTCAAAACCATGAATGAAAGTCATGAAATTGGATGTCAAAACATTTTCTTTATAATGCTTGTTGTTGCTGTTGTTGTTGTTCTTGGAACGTCTTTCTTGAGTTGATCCACAATTTGATGTTATACCATAGTCTGCTTATCATAGTCTGTCTTAGTAATGTGTCACTGTTGAACTAAGATTTATTGTTATTATAGTTTAAAGCTAATTAAATTATACTGAGGAGTTTGCATGCTGTGGAGTATGAATGTTCTTCACGTGTTCATGTGGATTTTACTGGTAGGTTAATTGGCTTCTGGGAAAACTGGTCTTGTTGTGAATATGTGCATATCTGCGTTCGTGGTTGTCTGTCGTGTGATAGACTGGCATCCCGGCCAGGGTGTACCCTACCTTGCAGCAATTGCTTGCTGGGACAGGCTTCGGCTCCCCCAGCTGATTTCGAAGATGTGGTTAGAAAATGGATGGATGGAGTTTGCATGTTCATGCACACTTTGCTACCAAAACCGTTTTTGAGGAGAATTAATTCTGGCAGAACCAGTGTTGGTTTACTACAAATGGCCTAGCTAAAATCTTGTAAAATAGGATACCAATGGACTTGACTTAATTACTTGCATCTTTGACTTGATACTTGATGCTTAGAATACTTTATTATAAAGTTACAGTCTATCTGAATGAGATCAAAGTCTAATCATTTTTTTCTGTGGTAGTACTGGTCTAACTTTATCAATATTTTTCCAGACCCTCAGTGGTATCCATCAAGACAGGCCCTCAAGCTTGATCCAAGTAAGTTTCTAGCTTTGTCTGAAAGTGCATTAATATGCAGCAACGGGTGCAAATACAGTTTTATTTTTCTTAATTAAAAACTCAATTCAAGAAACACTTTCAAATATTTATTGACACAAACTGTCTTTAAGCAGAGCCCAACTTACTGTCCCTAGGTCATCAAACACAATACGTTAATTGAAGAAAGCATAAATCATATCTGATCATTTAGAAATAAAAAATATCAGTAAACAAGTATTTTGTATCATTTATAAACCTCAAACAATATCATGAAAGTATTATAGCATTGATAGCAGCTTCTTTAATGTCAACTGTATTTAATACTTAGGATAATATCCATTTACCACCTTATCACATACTGTATCATGTCATTATCTTTTATTACACTATGCATTATATTCTCTAAAAGAGAGCCCATTTTATTTTTCTTTTATAAAAACCAAAATCAAATTACCTGTAGTTCAAATGCAAGAGAAGACAAATATGACTTAGGTTTACTTTTAACCCACATGTTCTTAATTTATGACAGCTTTCTATACACGAAAGCTTCAGTTTCTGCACCATCTTGGAAAAGTTGTGCATAAACACTGATCAAGCAAACATGAAATCTGATGTGCTTGAACCCCAACTGTAAACAGTAAAACCTTTGAGTTGAACAGCCAAAACAATTTCAAGGGAACCTTTGCCAGACATTTATTCTGAGCAACAGCAACCATTTGTCACTGAGGAAGTGATCAGACCATGACAGAAATAAAAGAAGTTGCCATCTGTGCCATCTGGTTAACACTTACCTTCCAGCACTGTAACTGAGAAAAACAGGGTCATTTCTATTTGAAATGTGGCAGTGCTGGCTCAAAATCTTAATGGCTCGATCCTAATTTAACATGGTTTACACCCAAGGATTATACTGTCGCCATCTTTTTTGTCTTTTTGTTTGGGTGTTTTGAAATCCATAAGCCATATGTTGGAATACCTGCCCTGTGTATTAACAGAAGAATGTTCTGCTCTTAAATAATACCATTGCTATGCTATGTTTGTAATAAAATACATAATATACTGTAGCTGATACTTTTAAGAATACGTTTAAATTAGTTGACTCTACTGCCAAAAATCATTATCATAGCAGAAATCTTTAATAACAGTTTTGTTTTCTTCACCCTACAATAGGAAAAGAGCATTGTAATTCTTTGCTGCTACAAGATGTTATGCATTCTGATTTGGTCACCCACATAAAACATTAAACTTTAACAAGTGTGACACACATCCTTAAATTAATCGTTTTTGGAAAATAGATCACTAAAATGGTCAATTAAATACTTTTCAGTATCATGGGATAGTTTTGTGTATATTAGGCATCTTTTTCCACTAATTCAGCCATTATTTTTATTTAATTTATTCCAGAAGGAAAAGCACTTAAAGATGATGAAATCTTACAGAATCTGCCAGTTGGAACCACTGCCACAATATACTTCAAAGACCTAGGGCCCCAGTTGGGCTGGACAATGGTATGACAAAAGACTAAAATTTTGAATTAATATTTTACTTCAATTGATATTGCCTTCTTGTATGTTTGCAAAGATCATATAACAGGTAAACACCAGAAGCTGTCTAAGCATGGCATTCAATTGACAGGTGTAAATTAAAAGAGATAAAAGGGAAAAAACATAAGATAAAACAGAACAGAAAGGAAGGATATAAAATTCAGAGGGAGACACACTATATGAAAGGAAATTCAAAGAGGGCTCAGAAAGTATATTTTGATCAATTAATTTACAGTAAGTGTTCTAACAGCTTTTGTTTGTTTTTTATTTTGTATTGTGTGTATTAGTCAAACCATCTTTTTACATGGTGCTTACAGTTTTAGATGAGAAACAATATAAGTACTAAAATCCATCAAGCCTTATACAGACTTAAAAAACAGTACAGTAACTGCTGTATTGTCTGTTGTCCATAATTGTCAGATCAAGATAATAACATGAGAAATGTTATAAATGAGAGGGGACTTTGTACTATCTAGTTCACTGTTAGCTGGTCACTAAGTGATCCAAGGATCTATTTCAGGTGCTTTTTGAAAGAAGTCATGCTGCCAATTTCAACTCCTTGTCTGAGAAGATGATTCAGATTATTCAGACCTCCACCAACATTTGTGAAAAGACATTTGTGCTTCCCTTCTCCTGTTCTAAATGAACTGCCCAAATTCAAATCTTCACACACCCAAACCTTTGTGTGGTATACAGGTTATATGGGTTATTGTATAAAACCTAACACTTTCTGTAGCATACATTTACCTTTTTTATCATTGTGACCTGGAAATGATGGTTCATTTTTGCAAAACATTTCTGAGAAATAGAAACAGTATTAGAAATCCCTTTAGATACAGTATGTTACTGAAATAGAAACTCAAGGGTACCATGTGATCAATAATTCAAAGGGGTTATACTGAACCTCATGCTGAACTTCAGCAGTCTTTTAGGTTGGTTGCATTATTTTAGATTTTAAAACTCAGAAAATACAATACTGCTAAACCTTAAAATTTCTCTCTCGTTTCTTTCCTCTCTCTCACAGGTGTTCCTGGCTGAATATGCTGGTCCACTCTTTATATATCTTCTGTTCTATTTCCGTCTCCCATATATCTATCACCATAAGTATGCCTTCACCTCCAGTCCTTACCCAGTAGTAACGTAAGTCCTGTTCCACTCTTGAAAATTCTGCCTAAAACACAATTGCCTTTTGTAGTCTAATGCTCCACTTCATTTCTTTCACTCTAGCCTGGCCTGCGTATGCCACTCATTCCATTACTTGAAGAGGCTGATTGAAACAATATTCGTGCATCGATTTTCCCATGGTACCATGCCGCTACGGAGTATCATGAGGGTAAGTCTGAAGGTCTGGTCCTCATTGTTAAATTAAATATTAAAAAACGAGCTACCTCTGGGTAATATTTTCTTTCATTAGTCCATTATTATGATAGATATTATAGGAATGAATATGAATTAGATCTTGCAGCCAGCTCTTCACAACACTGAGAAGCAGAGCCATCTAAATAGACTAGGAAAGTAGTCTTTATAATAATATAGTTCAGGTGGGTAGCTGTGTCAGCATGCGTAGGCTGCAAAGGAACAAGTAAAAGGTTTATTCCATGCTGAAAAAAAGAAGAAAGAAAACACGACGTTTCGGCCGTGGTGCCTTCTTCAGGTATGAGAGAAACAAGGCAGTAGGCAAAGGTAATGTAGCTGGAGAACAAAGGCTGGGAGGGAGGAGGAGTGAGAGGCGGGAGCAGGGGACAGAAAGAGAGGCCAATCAAGAGGTGTGAAGTCAGAATAGGTGTACAGAGGTGTGAAATGAAATTACATAATTACATTTTTCATAATAATATAATTATGCTAATTACCTTACTTTATTGCTGTTATTGTCTTATTTAAAAGTTTTCAAAAGATTTTTGTTCCTTAGTTGTCCAAAAAAGATTTGTTCTTCTGCTTTATTACATACAGCATTGTTTCCATTCTCCAGTGTCATTTTCTTCAGTTCTCTTGCTTGGTGTTTCTAAATCACTAAACGGAACATTTTTCAACAGTGATGACAAGCATCATAGCTTGGGCATGCTGCGCTTTAATTCTTGGTTGGAAAAAACACATTCAAGTTTGACCGTTATCCTCTTTCTCTCAAAGACCACTGCTCATGGCAATCTTGTAACTTCATCTTAATACTATGACTCTAGATTGCTCAGGTTGCAGTCTGGTTAATGATGCCAAAATTGTTTTCTGCAGAATCATAAAAGCTTTCAATGTATTGAGCTTGCTCCTGTCTTTGGCAGACATGATCTTACCCTCTGCAGCTGGAACTTGCATATAGACCGATAAACATATTCATTTTATTATTATTTTTGGTAAAGGGATAGATGAATACTATTTTTAGTTTGCTTCTCTAGTAGTGACAAAGACAGTATAGTGAGGAACAGAAACAAAATGTGATAATGAGATATGAGATGTGAGACTCTGGGATGTTACAGCTTTTGAAGTATGGTTCCAGTATTAAGCAGGTTAGACTGGGGTGGATCAGTACAAGAGATACAAAGGAACAAGTAGAGATATTCCCTGGCTGAAAGTTAAAAAAGGGTGATTCTGAGGATTGCTATTAAATGTACTAAGTAATACATAATATGGAAAGAATCTTTGGAGTCAATATTAAAGCAAGTATTAAGACCCCGTCCCTTGCAAAAATAATGTAAAGGCTTCTATACAAACACCCCAATTATCTATAGAAACCTTTCTATTTGTTAGATTTCTATAGAAACCAAAGTGTCACTTAATGGCTATTTTTGTAAGTGACCTTCCAGTCCTGGAAATGTCTATGCTAGATCTTGAAGTTAGGCCTTGTGCACTAATGTGCTCTAAATATCATACTCATACAGTACTGTGTTTTACATCAAATTGTTCATTTAATTTGGAAACCACCTTGTGCATTATGACCGTGTCCAGGCTGAAGTTCATTGTGTAAAAGCTTTTTTTTGTCTTCTGTCACTCAGAACTGCATTTACTATTGGGGCTTTGCAGCATGGCTGGCCTATTATATAAATCACCCTCTTTATACACCACCTTGTAAGTAGCCCTTATTATTGTCACTGAGCTCTTTCAAGTACAAAAACTCAATTTCTTACTGTTAGGAAATATAAACAAAATGTTTTCCCCCCATTTTTTCACAGCGTATGGAAATAAGCAAGTAAACTATGCACTGGCGCTTTTTTTGGTAAGTATTATAACATCAATAAGACTTGAAACATCAGATAATCTTTTTGCTACATTGTTGAAAGCCACACTTATCCACAGACTTTTTATTATAATGAAGGATTTTCTTTTATTACTACATAAGAAAAGGTATGTAACCGTGGTACATTTCTTTATGATGCTGAATTGTAGACTCCGGATAAACAGAAAAGAGGAGTGGAATATTGTAGAGCTAGAGTAGTGTGTATCATATTGTACTAACAGGATTGAAATGTGTGTTCTCTTTCAGTTCTGTGAGGCAGGCAACTTCTCTATCCATGTTGCTCTTAAAAATTTGAGATTTGGTGGTAAGTATGTTCATAATATTCACTTATATCTATCATTTAATCTGGAAGAATGTATTTATGAAGTTTCATGCATTATAATAAAATATGTAAGACCCTCCATCCCCCAGCAAAGTAAAAAGGGATAGCAATATGGGATAAAAAGCTGCATAGACTCACTCTTGGATGAAGAATGTCACTCTAATAAATGCAAAGCAGCTCTGCATGGGACCAGCATGGGAAGATGGTAGCACTTGAGCTTTGAAGGAGCTTCATAGGAGCTTCTGTGTATGCACGATTTTCCCCATTCGGGCTGGTTTTCTTCAAGTGTTCCAGTTTCCTCTCAGCTCCCCAAAACATAGAGGCTAGGTTTTATTGGCTATTTTAAATTGTCTCTTTCTCTGTGGTCCTGTGATGTACTGGCACCATATTTAGTAATGATATGCTCATGCCAATACTACACTGACTACATGATAAGCAGTTTTATGATGAGTAATAGAAGAAATATGAAGTTAGATTTAGAATGTTCTCCATAGTATGTGTAGACATCTTTATCAGTATTTGTGCTTTAATTCATTTTTTTTTTTTATAATTGCATCTAATCATTATATTACATTACATACTGTATATCATTATATTACACCGTCCAGCAGGTCTCATTAAACCATCAACAGATGAAAACCATTTAAAAAAGTGATAAACTGGTCAAATTAAACTAATGATCACATCAGATTAATTATGCCATAAAGAGCAAAGATGAAATAAAGACCCACATTGTGGCTACAAAGAAATGGAGTTGTTCATCCCTGCAAATAGATTATTATATATTTTAGAAAATATAATTCAAAATCAAATTAAATTCAAATGCAAATACTTGACATATTCAGATTTGACACCGTATTATTTCATATATGTCATATATGTTAACACAATGAGTGTAAGAAACAATATTATATCTAGTTGTAAAAAGCAAACTATAATGACATGTCAGTCTGCATAGAACAGGCATTCTTGTTTTCTAAAGTTTGTTCTTCAGAAGGTGATAATTGTTGCTTAAATCGATTTGTGCTATCCAAATGTCCACTATGTGCAACAGAATCTGCCTTGTACATTTGAATGCCATTAGACATTCTTGTTTTTGTCATATAAACAGGCCCCAAGTCGCAGAAGGTCCCTTACCCAACCAAGAACCCCTTTACCTGGTTGTTCTTCTTTGTGTCATGCCCTAATTATACCTATGAGGTGAGAGTGTATATTATTAAAATGTCACATATTGTGAGCAGTCTTTAAAAATACATTTTTTTGCATCTGTTACTACAAGAAAATGTTTGAACTCTGACCATGGAACCTTTGTGGAACCCAAGCACATTGCAATTTTTGTAAAGTGTGAACTCAAATTCTTAAATAGTTTACTTTTTTATCAAATTACACTGATGCTAATGATAGCGATTATGATCCTGCTGTTTATATCTGTGCTACTCCAAATTAAAGGTACAGGGATGACAAATCCTATTCATGAAATACAATTACTTTTTTTTTTTAGGTCAAATCGGGCAAAGTAAAAAGTGTTATTAATCTAATGTTCGTCAGGTTCGTCAGGCATGTCAGGCATGTCATCCCTGTATCTGTTATAAAAAGAGTTTATGATTATTAGAAACTTATTTACAGTATCTGTTATGAAGATAATGCAGTCATAGCACATTGTTCCAGTAAAAAACAGTTTACTTTATGAAAATGTAAATGTAACTTTTAGCTTTAAATAAGGCCGTGCTTCACTTTACAGGTAGGAGCCTGGCTCGGTTTTACAATCATGACACAGTGTATTCCAGGTAAGCTTTTTTTTTTTCCTCGATCGGTCTAACTTTGACGTCTTATTTTCTGATACTACATTAGTGGCTGTTGTTTCTTCAGCAATGTGTATCCTCTTTTTTCTTCAGTGGCCCTGTTTACCCTTGTGGGTTTCATTCAGATGACAATTTGGGCAAAAGGAAAACATGAAACTTACACAAGAGAATTTAAGGATTATCCAGAACTGAGGATGCCTATAATTCCCTTCTTACTGTGAACAGACAAACAGACAGAAAGCAAGGTGATGAGAACTGTAACAATCAGTGGCTTATGGGCTGAGCTAAGACACTCCTGTTGTGCCCTTAAAAAATGACTGACTCAATGGCAAGGCTTTTTTTTATTTCTGTTTTGGGAAAGGGTGAATTTGAGTTGACCTGTGAAGAGAGGGCTACAGATGCTTTCAGTATAGTGTGATGCAAGTCCATTTTACTTGCTTAACAAATTAAATTAAAATATGGTTTGTATTGTTTAGAGATTTTTAAATTGAGATGGTTACTGTACAGCTGTGCAAGAGAGGACACAGAGGCAATGTTTGTTTTTAAGTAATGTAGTGTCAGCACACTGACCATCTTCATATTGCACTGACGCAATATTGCCCGTCTGTGAACAACGGTGTGCGCAAAGACCCAACAGGTCAATTTATTGGTGTGCCTGCCTTCCCTTGTCCTCTTCTGTTTTATCATTCCTGAATCCTGGTTTGTAAAAAAAAAGGCACAGATATCCCTTCACAGAATTTGACCACTTTGTATGTTCTTTCTTAAATTCACATATGGATTTTTAAATAAGAAAAAATAAGCAACTCAACTTCTATGCTAATGCACAGCTATACTGCATACTGTATATGCATAGAAAGAAATTCTGAATGGGTGTTTGGAAAAAAGAATGGTGCTGCAATATCATGTTACAAACATGTACATGAATGAAAAGTAAATTATGAGTTTGATGGACTGAGAGATTGCCTAAATGGGAGATTTCAGATCTTAAATGTTCAAATATCAATATGTTCTTTTGGCTATGTAAGGAACAATAGGTCTTGATACATCACAGTTAACCTGACAATTGCCTGAACATTTGTATGAGAATTTAACTATGTACCATAGTATTATAGGGGAGAAAATGCAAAGTATGTAAATGCAAACACATCTGAAATAAAAAGAATGAAGTGGATCTTTAATTGAATTCAGCAGCAGAATGTACAGCTGGTATTATTTTCTTAGGAATCTTTCAGGAGCAGCTGAAAATGTAGTAGAAAATATATTTTGTGAAATTACATTATAGAGAGGACCTTAATTTATATGAGCATAATACATGGACCTCATTCAGTAGCTGGTTGAAAATGTTGACTGAGACAAGTCATTTCCTTCCAAACTCAAAAGATACATGTTTAATAAAAGGTAGATTTAAAGCATAGGAAGTAAAACAGAAGACTACGAGTAGGCAGAGATTCAGAAAGGAGATGAATGAAGCAAATGGATCAAAATATTAAGGTCCTGAAAAGGGGGAAATGAATGTTTAAGATGGAAATTACTTATGAGGACTAAAAATATTAAGACAGGTAAAACAGCAATGTTTACAAGTGCAAAAGTGGCATGCACTGATAAAATGTTCTTTAATTATGAACAAAATGTTCATATACTATAATGAGAGCTATAATATTCACGTGCTGGATAAATGAAGAGCTACTATATTCTCAGGTGTTGTTTTCAGTAATTCTGTATTTAACACTAATGCAGCCTTGCAATTCATGGTGCTGTTGCTCTGTATTTTCTATCCAGAGTGTACATTTTGAATAAAATATTTGAATTATTAAAATAAAAGTGGGTCAGATTCTTTGTTAAGTCTTTGTCACAAGTCCACACAATGCAGGAAACAATTTAATATGTACAATTCATACAAAAAAATATCTCGATTTTATGTGTATGGTGTTTATATTTAAACAAGTACATAACAGCAGTTTCAGGTCTGTCAAGATAATAGCTTTATCTCTCTTCAAGATATACAAAGGAAAAGCAATAACCAAACCCATGTGGCAATCGCCTTTCTGTATTTGTCTTTACAACTTCTGCATCTCTCTTAGGGTACATGGATAAACCACAACTCTATTCTGTCATTTCACATCCCACGATTGCACCAAATCCCTAAGTAACAATCTTTATATTGCAAGCATTTTACCCATCATGCATTGCAAAGGTCTAACAAAAGCATAATAAATGACAGGTAATGTACATGAATTTGTTCTAAGCCTCAGTAAAATATTTTTTAATATCATAAAAATAATTCTTTATATGAAAAATACTAATTTGCTTTCAAAACAGCAAAAATAAACTTGCCCCAATCAACAGATAAATAGATTATTTACTTACATGTTTTTACATATACACTGATAAATCAATGGGACGTTCTAGTGTTGATGATATGATTTACTGTATACATTTATATGTTAACTGTAGAGAGTTTCCCACTTGTGGAATTTAAAAGGTTCTTACCGGAATGTTGTTCTTGGTGCTGCCAAAAGCATAGAAATTCTGCTTTTTCTCTGTAGCTGAAGAATTTATATATGATTCACACTGATATCAAAAACCTTTCTGTGAAAATGCCTTTATTTTGCTTAACTCTAACAGTAGCAAAGGCACAGCTGAGCCAAAATGACTGAATCATGTTATTTGTGATGCAATGTTTCTTCTACACATTAAGCACAAAAACTAAGCAAAGAATGAATTTTTAATGAAATGGCATTGTTACCATGTGCACCATAAAAATAAATTCTTCAGCTTCTGAAGAAACCTGATGTATGGTAATAGTTCTTAGCTATTGGCACGCGTTTTAGGATTTCTGGGGGGTAGCATTAGCTGGAGAGACTCTCACATCCCTTCTAGCTCCAGCTGCTCTTGGATGCAATGTAATATCTTCATCTTCTCCTGACTGCTGCTTGGCAAAATTCACAAACACCTAGGAAACAGCATCACAATGAAACAAAAGACGAATGACCAACTGCATAAGAGGTTAAGGAACAAATGAAACCAAAACAACTGGTAAGTGCATTCATGATTTACAAAAACTGTATTACCATTTGGAAAATACAAGAGGAAATAAATATTTTTAATGACTTGTTGTCTCTGCTCTTGATTTTTGGCATTTGGTTTTCCAATCCTTTAAAAGTGAATTAGTTATCTTAGGTTTGGTATAGTCTAAATATCTTCATGTAAGATCAAAAATGTATTGCTTTTTTATTCCCAACACTTACAGTAGATGATTTTTCTCTCTGAAGACAATCAGCTCACTGCAGTTTAAGACAACCTACACTCTAAATTCAATGCTGCACATCCTAGCTATAGAATCTAGCTTGCTATGGATTTCATTGAAAGGGGAAGAGATGATCAAACAGAACAATTTTTGTGTTTATGGTATTTGACTGGAGAAATTTGTCAATGTTGTTCTGTTTACTCACTTTTGATCTTAGTAAACCGATAACATTGATAGCAGATATACTGCTTGAGGATTTAAATATTTATTCAAAGATATATGGTTATCCTGAATCATGTGATTTGATAAATGTACCCTCATTGAGATTAGCAATCATCCAAAATAATTTGCACTTCAGTAATTATATTGAAGATGTGATTTAAAATACAAATCTTTAGGAAGTGTTTAGAAATGTCTCAATTACCTGATCAAGAGTGGTCTGTGAGACAGAGTAATCCTCAATGTTGAGGTTTTCCTTGTTGGAAACCACGAGCTGAAAGATCCTGGCCAGAGATGAGGATGGGATCTGGTACTGTAGTGTGTTGTAATGCTTCTCTCTCTGTATACAGCCAGGAAAGTGTGCCTCCATAAAAGCTTCAGCTGGGCTTAGGTCTGGAACAACTCCGGGTTTAGCTGCCTTGATTTTCATTGTGACTACATATCCATCACCAAATCTGAATGACAAATCATTTTGATTAAAGTATGCCCTGTGAAAATCATTGACAATGGAACTGAAATTTCAACTTGAAAAATAATCAGATACAGTATGAAATTGGATTTATGTTGGCTGCAGCAATTTAGAGCACTCAAATACTTAAAAAAATCAAGTATTGGAACCCTTTGAGCCCTATTATTTATTGTAATAAATACTGAGTAAACAAGAAATAAACAGTACATTAAACAAAAAGTCAAGGGGGTTCTTGGAAAAAAATAATACAATTTCTCTTTGCTTGATTTCAAGAAATGATCACTGTTATTAAATGTGTTCCTGAGGGAATTACAGTACTTTTTTATTTTCTCCTAATAATTCTTTATAAGCTAAGTACTTCAGAACATACCTTATTAACACCATGCCTATAAGCTGTTTTCATATGAAATGGAAATTGAAACTGGGCTTGACATACTTGTATTTTAGATGCTGGATTGTCCCAAGACACTTGAATGTTCCATTCACCATAATCGCCAATCGAGTGCAAAGAGCTTCACACTCTTCCATGCTGGAAACAAGACACATTTGCTGTCAGAATGATTATGTAATCATCTTGTCATGTAATACATTCTCAAGCAAATTGCAAACCTGTTTTATAGGATGTGCCCTGCCCTGTTATGACTTGCAATACAGTAGTCGCAAATTATATGAAACAAATATTAAAACGATATTAAAACAAATAAATCTTAAAACCCGCATGTGTTCGCATGGAAGTCATGAAGTTACATTAACATGTTACCTGTGAGATGTTAGCACTACAGCTCTCCCATCCTGAATAACACTCATAATGGAGTTCCACAGAAAGCGTCGAGAGTGTGGATCCATACCAGTTGTTGGTTCATCCTAAAGATCCACAGCAAACAAACAGTGTGAAATACTGGGCTGAATATCAAAGTGTAGTAGATTCTGCAGCAGCGTTTCCTTACGAAGACAAATAGGCAACCACAGGATACTTTATGTGGGTTCATGGCTGTGAGGTTTTATACTGTTTATAGTGACAGTCTTTTGATACATTTAACGCCAGGCACAGAAGGAATGCTCTACCATCTAGCACTATCAATGAAATCCAGCACAAAACTCAGAAAAGTAGGGCATTTGTTTGGAGAAGAAAACCACAACAGTAAAGCCAATAGTTATATTATAGCTCCACCTACCAGCAAAACTAAGGAAGGGCAGCCTATTAGGGCAATAGCCGTGGAAAGTTTACGTTTGTTTCCTCCACTGTAAGTCCCTGCACTACAGTCGGCATACTCAGACAGGCCAAGTTTCTGTATTCCCCATTCAGCCACCTAAAACACAAACATCTGTCAGAAGATTGGATATTCATTCTTGCATTGCTGCTCACTCTGCTTTTTTAATGTTATGGAGATCTTAATTACAGCAGCAACTGAGCTGGCATTAACTGTCTGCATGCACTACAAAACACAATATCACTGACTGTGGCAAATTTAAATGAGCACTATACATGCCACTAAAAACATGAAATATATAACATAAAACATGCCTATAAAATGATGACAGTGTGCCATTGGAAAACAGAAACATAAAGTGAAAATAACCATGCGCACAGAGGCTTCAAGAAAGGTACTGCACCCTGTCTGACTGGGTGTTGTGTAAGCCTGACTCACCCCGCTGATCTCTCCCTCTGGGACTCCACGGAGCCGGGAATACAGATAAAGATGCTCACGGCCCGTCAGCAAATCATCAAGAGCGTCAAACTGTGGGCAGTAGCCCATGTTCTGATGCACATCAAGGATGTCGGTAAGAATACTGAGAGGTGAAACAGAGAAAAGAAACTGCAGATTTCATGGATCACCCTGCAACTCACAACTGGCAACCCACTGAGGCTAAGCAGGTGTGAACTTGCCCAGTACCTGGATGGGAGACCTCCTGGGAAAGCTAAGGTTACTACCAGTAGGGATTGCTCACCCTGCAGACTGTGTGGGTCCTAATGCCCTAGTATAGTGATGGAGACACTATACTTTAAAAAAAGGCACCATCCTTTGGATGAGACATAAAACTGAGGTCCTGACTCTCTGTGGTCATTAAAATTCACAGGGCATTTCTCGAAAAGAGTAGGGCTGTTAACCCTGGTGTCCTGAACACATTTTTCCCCCATCCCCCAGCCTCTACCAACAATGGCCTTCTAATAATCTTCTTCTATCAACTGGCTCATCACTCTGCTCTCTGCCCCACTGATAGGTGATGTGTGGGGAGCATACCGGAGCACTTTGGCTCCCATTGCATTATCCAGGTGGGGGCTATACATGGTTGGTGGTAGATGGGAGTCCCCATTACCTGCAAAACGCTTTGAGTGGAGTGTCCAGAAACGCGCTTTGTACAGTAAGTATAAGGATTTATTTATTATTCACTAGTAAAAAATTGTTTCTTATTGAATTTTAAATTCAAGTATCCTACAAAATAATATTTAGCAGACTAACAGAACATATATTTAACTTAATGTGATTTCGGTTGGGATTTTTCTCTATTTTGCTTATATCTAGTACCTGTAACCAACTACAGATGCTTCTCCAGAAGTAACATCAGTGTCTCCGGTCAGCATTTTGAACGTAGTTGTCTTCCCAGCGCCATTGACACCCAGGAGGCCAAAGCACTGAAAGACACAAAAGAAGGTCAAGTACAAAGCAAGTCCTTTGAGAGGAGATGTAATCTACTGTACATATCAGTATGGAAGAAACATACCTCCCCTGGTGGAACGCCAACACAAATTCTGTCTACAGCTGGCCTGCTTCTGCCAATATATGTCTAGTCAGGGAGAAGAAAAGGACACCTCAGTCTTCAAAATAAGTTCTTTGAATAAACATTTGTCTACCATCTGAAGGATTGACCTTTTACCTTTGAAAGATCTTTAATTTTGAGTATATCATTCTTGCTTCCGCCTTTGTACATCCTTTCCCTCTCCTCTGCAACATCTTTATCTTCATCAGTGACAGTACCCTTACTGGTCTCCAGCAGCCTGGCCAAAACCCAATAAGTAAATTGAAGTACATTTCCACTTTAGTTAGAAGAATACATGCAATGTTCAATTTCTTACAATTAAAACAGAATGCCCATCAATAAATATTAGTCTGCTGTCAGATGTCTGTATTTTCTGTGTCTTTTCCTGTATAATAAAAGATCTACATCTTCCAAACTCAAAGAATAATTTCCGACACCCCTCAATGTAAACTCACCAGTGATTAAGAAAGAAACGGTACTGAATCAATAGATTCAAAATGGAATACACAATGCCTTCAACTGCCATGAAAAAAAGGTTCTTTCCAACAAAATTCCAGCTAAAAGGGTCCAATCTGTAGTCTTCACCTTTAATGCAAAAGTCAAAAAATAAAACAAATCAGCATAAATCAGTCACATCTCCATATCTCAATATATTAATGATAAATCCAGTAAAACACCGGCAATATGAGGAATTTGCTTTTAAGCATACAGAACTCCAATCTAGGCTTTAGTATACAGTATGCTTCATTCAGGAAAAAAACGCATAAAAAGGGTAGAAATACACAAGAATAGGTTGGCTAAAAGTTGTACTTAATTATGCTAATTAAAAATCAAATACCTTGAAGAAAATTATCCTCAGAATGTCTGTCATCATAAAGGCTCTAAACTATGTTTTTTCTATGATTTATGGTTCACTGAAGGCAATACAGTTTAAACATCTCAAAATACATAAAGAAGCAACTGCTAATCACGTCACAAAAACTGAAGACACAACCATAAATTGTTCTAATTATTATTGAGCTGTGTTTGTGTCTGATTTAGTTGTTGGAGCTTTAAAGGAACAGTCATAGCTGTTGTGTTTGTTAGAGGGGCTGTAGTTAAAAACTGGTACTCCCAAAAGCATTACTTGGATGAGTTGATTAGATGTCAACGTTCCACTCCTGATGAGTCATGGTTATTTTATACTACTGATTCTAAATGTAGAAACTGACACTTACCAAACCTCGAATACACATCTGTCACTGCCTGATTCATGGCTAGGTCAATAAGACCTCGTCCCAGGCAAAAATGTGGAAATATTAGCAGTACCTTTTTCAACAAGTCATTAAGCTTCAAAAGCATCTGCAACATCAAACAGAGCATTTGCAAACAAGAAAAAGTGTTACCTTTTCAACTAACTAAATCAAAGAACTTAAAGTCTGAAGCTGAAAACTATCAATGAGCTGTTAACTCCAAAATATAAATTAGATTTATTTGATACTGATGTGTAATACAGTATATGTTCAGCACAAATTAATTTCCGCTCCGTGCTGGAACTAATTCTTTTTGGGACACAACTAAATCCATTGCAGCATGTAGAATACTTTTAAGTGTTTCACTGGCTGACAACTTCAAGTTCTGACTATGAGATAAAAGCAGTACTTTTTTCTACATACCCGGTTATTTTCAAAGAGCTCTAAAATAAACGTGGCAGCACTACTGTTGATTCCAATGAAAAGATTGATGCAGGATAGAGATACATATGCTGTGCTGGGAACATTGAACAAGTAAGAAGCTGGATACATCAAGGGAGTAACTGACCACCTGCAAAATAAAGTACTCAATGAGGATGTACTTGAAATTAAAATAGCAGTTTATTAGTTCTCATCTAAAGAAGTGTTTATTGTGTTATTGATGTATCTTTAATTAAAAGGGGTGACATGTTAAAACTCTTTTCTTTCTCAAAGCCTGTAATTTGTGGGTAAGGCAAAAGTATTAAGAACTTTTATGTGGGCAGGGGATTTGGGTAGACCAGAGTTTATCATTTGGTTTTGACAACAAAGTAGACTGCACTTCCTCTATTGTCATGAAGTTTTTACTTGATAACGAGGAGCCAGTTTTAAAGTTTATTGTTTTTTTTATACCATCTCCTAGCATAAAACCCCTGTGACCTCCTACCTCCACCAAACTCATGTACAACAACAATCCAAATTTCTGCAGCCCTGATCTTTTCCACTGAGTTAATGACATTGTAATCTGTATTTAATGAGCAGCTTGCATACATCAATTAGTATTATTAAGGGTAAAACCATAAAGGTTCTGAAATAAAATGCAGGGAGACACTGGCTATGTAAAAGCTTTTACAGAAGCTAACTCAGGCTGGCTTACATTTTGTGATCTTACAAGTTTAGGAATTAAAGGTGAAGCTATTACTGATTTCTGGCACATATAACAATAAAAGCATGTTAAGTACGGTATAGTTTTCCATATCAATTCCATTCTTCTTAAAGAATCATTTCAGTATTTTGGTGACTTACCCATAGAGTAAAAGCAATGCGACGAGAGCAGGGAGATTGGTTGGTGAGGTATATGCTTTTTTATCAAAGCCAATAAATATCCCAACAACCATAGCAGTACTAACTGAATAATTCAACTGGAAAATAAGCAGAAACAAGCATTAAGTAAATGACCTTAAAAGGCATGTGCTGGAAAATTCAAAGTTATATAACAGATGCTTACCATATCCCAAAAGAAATTAGCCATCCAATATATCATTGGACTGACTCCACTGACAAATTGCAGGTGCTTGGCTTTGGTGACCCTCTCTTGAATAAGATAGAGAACAAAGCTCGCTGGGACAAAGGACATAGCGAAGATCACACAAATCGCCACCACCGCATCCACAGAAGTAGTTAGCCTAAATGAGGCAATGCCAACACGGAATTTGTCATCAGGTACAAGCTCAGATTAAAAGATAGAATTTCAGAGTAAAATGTGATTTACTCCAGAGCATTGATAACTAGTGGGGTGTATACAGTATCTACCTGCTCAGGTTTTCACTTTGCATGCTTGCAAAGTTATATTTCTCAATTCAACCATAAACTGATCGTATAAAGATGGTTTTTAACGAAAAAAAACAGTTATTAACCTTTCAGCCAGAGAGCTTTTATTTCTTAGGGTTTGCTTGATTGACATAGGGTGTGCTCATCTCTTTTTCACTTATATTCTAACTTTAAAAACACACACCTAAACACACAACAAAAGCAAAATGAAAGAGAAGTAATTAAATCTGTTTAATCACTTGCTCATAACTATCTTACTCTCCGGCTCATTGGCAAGATGCTGCAATATATATGAAGTCATTGTTTTGCATTGTCAGAAACCTTGTGTTATTTTATATTTACTCCACTATAAATTATTTCTTTAGTTGTAATTTTACAGTATTATTCTGAGATACTCACACAGTGACTTCAGAGAGCTGCTCTTTGGTGAGATTCAAGGGATGATTGATAGTTGTAATGCCATACTCTGCCAGATTTGAATCGGGTGGCAAGTTGGCCCTGAGGATTGCATTGTTGGCTACATTCAAGAAGGACACCATGGAATGCCAACCTTTATTGTTGTACCACACCTGGAAGACAGAAGTTTAGTGGAACCATAATCTATGTGTTTAATTAAGAGCAAAATCTGATTTGTCATTAATAAAATCTCTATGATGCACAGAGGTACCTACCTTTACATTATATTCACTTTCCATGTATTTAAGGAAAGGTCCTATTTCCTTTAAAACAGCCTTTGTGTAGTTACCCTAGTAAAACATTATAAGACAGTAAGTAATAATTAATATCCATTCACAATAAATATATTTATTAATATTTTTAATTATAATTTAAAGTTATCAGACTTTTAATGTATATATGCATTCATGCTTAACCATTGCAAAAAAGGATCTATTTTTAGATTTAGTAACCATTTGGAATTTTTTTTGAAAGTGCAGAGAGAACTTGACATTTACCCCCGTTACATTGAGCATATGTCCCAGTTGAGAAAATACATCCTGTATTGTTTCGGGGTTTACGTCCAAGACGGGAAGCTGTCCCCCAAAAGTAATCCCTCCATACCTGTGGAAGAACATTAAGTACTTGAGCCAGATCCTTTTCCTGAACTCTTGGAGTATTAATGAAGCAATCTTCGTTACTCTTGAATGCAGCTGTATTCCTGCATAAAGCTATAGCTGCATATTGTTTCATAAATCTAGTCTTGTACATTCAATGGTGACTTTACACTACTCTGCCCACAGCAGCCTAAATACATCTGCTAAAAATCTAAAATTATTCATTATCCTTCACTTTATTTTACTTAGTTCAAAGTAAAACCATATTTTTACATCTGATGTTACAATTTTCTATATTAGGAAGTGTTTGGAGCTGGTATAGACATTATTAGTACTTATTTCTGCGTGTTTTGCACAGTGAACATTTTGCATATACTTTAACTTTGCTTATACTATACCTTTGTTCATTCACCCAGTATTTGCTCTTTAAACTGAAATAAACGAAAAGAAAATGTGATTGAATTAAAATGAGATTGGTGAAATATACTGAGAAGCAATAATAATCTGATAAATCCTATTGGTTCCTATACTCTCTTATTGTGATTTTAATTCCCCTCAGTATACCTGTATATATACACACAGTATATAATAAAATGCAGATCCTTTAATTTGGTGCTTTTCAAAACTTCTAAGTGATCCATGGAACCAACACATAATTGCAGGTTTTTATATTCTAAAATATGTCAAAGGGGCCATCCTACTGAAAGGTCTAGTATGTCTCTTCTGAAATGGATATGATTGAACTGTGATTCAGAGTAAAATTGTATTTAACTAAGACATGGTTTGCACAAAAGAAAGTTGCTGATGTATTCAGAAAGTACCTGGTCTTGATGAGTATGGGATAAGTTTTGACAAGGTAATCAGACAGGTTTCTACCAGTAAAGTCCAATAAAATATCGCCAGTAGGCTGAATTCTCTGTGAAGAAAAAGAAAGGATTATATTGAAAGGTTTTAATGATGCTCACCTTAGACACCCAGTAATAACCCATTTCAAAAAACAATATTGGAAGCAAAAACTGCCTGAAGCTTGATTTTTCTGTTTTCATCCTCTGAAAAGCACTTTATATAATTCCAAGCTGCTTTCGGGAAAGTTCAAGAAAAAGCATAAAGTGAAAAAAACTAAAACAAGACTGAGTTGTTTGACTGGTAGTTAAAGGTGGTGTTGTCTGAGAAAATGAAATATAAGTAGAATATTGGAGCTGGAAAAGAGGGGAAACAAAACAGTAGTCAACTTACCTGCAGCGGTGGTACACCCCCTGCTCCCTCAGGGCAGATCGGAAGCATGGTAAGTTTCTTGTTGGTGCTGCACTGACAGCTGGGTGAAGGATTTAGAGGGGTCCATTCGGGATTCAGGAGAATGTTTGTAACCACTGGGGACACGGGAGGCATCTCCCAGTCTGTAGTGATATTACTGCACGGGTAGTTCCTATAAAGAGTCATTTACAAAGACAAAGTAAAATTACAGCTGGCTGGAAAAGGCAGTCTTATTTTTTTAAAGAAGAGATCACTGTTAATTTTCACTCTGCTTGCTTTTGATAGATTTGTTAAGCGGTCACTAGAAGTTAAAAGCCTATTTAGAGGGGATATTTTTTTCTAATACCCTACTTACACAAGTGGTTCATCCTGCATGCAGCGTGTTCCAAATCCGGGTTTATTTAATAGCACATCTTCAAAATATTTAATCTGTTCATTTGAGGGCTGTTCATTACTGTGAAGTCAGCAATAATAGAGAGGTATTAATGACAATTCAAACGAACACTCCTAATATTAATACTTTACCATGATCTAAAATTTCAATGTAATTCCAAACATTTTAGCACACAATTCCTGAACTCAAAACTTTATTTCTGAATCTACAGAAGCCTTGAACTCTACATTCAATCCTAATAGGTAAAGCTGAATTTCAACTAATTTGTAACTATCCTTAAACACAAGTGATCCCAAAACTTTATACTCTTTAAATATGCAATACAATGGAGTCTGCTTCAGTATTGTTTTAGTTTATGAGCCTCTCTTTCGGGTTTGCATCTCAAATTATATCACATTTTGTTCTATAATATGGCTTGGATTGTAAATTAATTATATCAAAGGCTTCTGAATTTTAGGGATTGCAGATATCTCCAACCTGAAAATCACCAATTCTTCAGCTGTTGAAGACTTTTATTGTTCACATGTAACCCTCTTAATTTAGTTTATACCTAAAGAATGTAAACTGCTGCCCATACATCCAGGGATGCAGAGTTAGGCTGGGATATTCACCAAAGGGGGGAACAATCAGAGTGAAAAACAGAGCCAAAAGGACAAAGTTTCCTGGCAAAACAATCTGAAAAAGATTTTGAACAAGAGGTTTAGGCAACAGAAATGAGATGTATGCAAAAAAAACTGCATAGTAGTTCAATCATTTCACTTTTATGTTCTCTTCTGACCAGCTTATGACTTTTTAAACTTGCTCCTCTAAGACTTTTGTTGTACAAAAATGCAATGAAACCCAGTAGCTTATAAGTCAATACACATGCACGACAAAAAAGCAATAATATGTGTTATATACTAATTTTAAAAAAACAGCTCTACCTGAGCAAAGAAATCCTTGTGGCTTCGGGTAGCATGGTGAAACCTCTTGATCAGCAGGGCAATGAACTGCTTCAAGACCAGGCTTAACCCTTTGATCTGTCTTGAGCCTTTCCCATCACTGGCATCAGAGTGGGTATCTCCAGTGCCCCTTTGACCATTTACTGCTGACTTGACCTCGTTGGTCTCTGCAAATCAACACAAATAGGTTCTATAAAGGTTTTAGGAGGGAATAAGGATTAGCTGGAATATACCATTACAATCCTTATAGAGGGATGGCAAATACACAAGGTTCAAACTTCAAACCCCTTTCAGTCTGCAGAAATAAGTAAAATCTTTTGCTTTAGCACTACTCAAAATGTACTAAGTAGCACTGCTACACTTTACCATGGGAGAACTGTATTTATAAAAGTTCCAAGGTGATATCTTTGAAGGCAGAAATACATGGGAGCAAGCTGTGTAACCTGTTAAATGGTTAGCAAGTTCCGCTATATTAGTATTAGAAAAACCTGGACAACGATTTGAAAGTGACAGTGTTTAAAAAAGATATACTCTCTCTCCAGGACAGAAAAGTTACAAGAATTAATAAAGTTCCAACACCCCCAAAAAGAGTTTGTAGATAGCCTTAAGTATTTATAACTCATAATGTTCAAATGTTTTCTGAAGATTTGTAGATGACAAAGCTATCCCATAGTTTATAAATCTCACTTCAAGTGATTCATGTTGTACTGTATGTATTGCTTCTCTTTCATTTCGCTCTAGATATCTAGCTAAAGCAGGATACTGTTTATTTCTTCACCTTCTGGTACTTCAACATTAACTGTGACTTTGTTCTCTCCTGAAAGACTTGCTCGAGATTTCCTCTGCTGTAGCATCCATTGCTCTGGATTAGGAATCGACAAAATACACACAACACAAAAATCAGACACAGAGACATCACAGACTACATATAAGGAAAGAGGAGGAGGGAAGAAATGTTTCTACTACACAGAAGGATGAACAGGAAACATTAAAGAAAACATTTCTATCATATTATACCTCTTTTAATTTCCTTAAATCTTACATTGGTTAAATAGATTCAATGCAGAGTTTATAGCTGAATTCTGAAAGTGTTATTTGCCAGTGTAGGAATGCAGATCTATTGATTGTTTGCTATTTTTACCCACAGTAACTTGTATTTTGTGATATCCCTCAACAAAACCTTTTTTTTCAACACTGTACCATAAAAATATGTAAGTGGGGGTTATACCGTAAAAAATATATGTGCTCTAACCACTTTATTTACCTGGATTTGCCATGGTGCTGGAAGTTTCACTATCAGCAGTGACCTTCAGAAATATCTGGAACAATCAAACAGGAGTTATTTTATTCCATAAGGTTGCAATTGGCTTTAGCTATAAAATGTTTGAACACTACATACACCCTATTCAGATGAGGCTATACGGAATTAACATATCTAAGAATGGAACAGCAATCTGATGGCAGAGTTGAAGAAAAGGGCTGACTGAGCACTATCTCAGGCATTATTAAACCTATAGAAATTGCAGAGAAAGAATTTTCTACCATCTCAATTAATCAATATAGTTATTTTTCAATAATAAGCCAAAATCACGTTTTTGGATGACAAAGAATTAAATAATGATTAAATAAATCAGTAAACTGACCATCTTTCCCCATTGAGGACTCTCCCAAAAATCTCTGGTTATTACGAACATTCATAGAATATTATTAATTGACCGAGAATAGAAAACATATTTGGTCCAATACATTTGTGAGTACTGAGCGTAATGCTGTATTATGGTCCTAACACAAGTATGTGCTTTGACATTAAAGTCTTTGAAATTATAAAGCAGGCTTAAACATTTTATTTGGTTTATTTGTGTGGAAGAAGGTCAACCAACTCTGCCGCTCTGCACTTACCTCCTCCAGTGAAGTATCTGAGATTCCAAAACTGCTGAGCCCCATGTCAGACAGAGTCTCTTCCAGCTCCCTGAACAGACTAGCGTAAGCTCTGTGCTTGAAACCCTTGTTTGGCAGCAAATACGTCAGCTCGTGACCAATCATCTCGATCAGCTTTGCTTCTGGAACATGATGATGGACCAAGCTGGTTATACTTTCAACATCCCCTGCAATACACAAACATGACTGATGTGATGATTCCCATATAAATGAGTTGACAACCTAAATGTATTAATGAATCCCAGATATTTAAAAAACAAGATCAAACTGTTTTGGATGACAGCTATTTTAAAATATCACTTTATAATACTTTCAACAAAAAAGTCCATGCCCAAAAGCAAATGATGTTCAGACTGACTATGACACAATAGAAAATATATTCAGGCTCTTCCAGAGCTACACTCATACACCGTATAGCACACCAGTTTAATTTTCCCTTAAAATGTGCTTTTGGGCTAATAAGAAATTTTGTTGAAGTCTTTGCATTTTCTTACCATCCAGCTCCTGTTCCACAGCCTGGGTCTGCGCCTGAGATTTAATGTCTTCTTTGAACCTTGTACAAGTTGAGCACGAGCAGGAACAATCTGTTTTACAGTCACACTCGTTCTAAATTTGAAAAAACAGGAGGTTAAAGGCCATCCTTAACATTAACCTGATGATTGTCAAAATCATTCAGGGCACGTGGTTTTTAGGCCTCCTTTTATCCCTTGCTTAAAATAGGAGATATTCAGTAAACAGATTAACGGAAACTGACATTTGGTCAGCACTGTAGACAAAGACTGAAAACTCAAGAAAAGAATGTGGGGCAGTCAGGAGGAATTGTGGCAAGGCTGAGACAATCACCTCCTCCCTTTTCTTTTCCGGTTGGAGACTTTTCATTCGGCGGACCACCGTGAGGTAGAAGCCGACGCCAAAACAATTCTTCAAGAAAAGGGGCGAGCCGCAACAGAGGAGCTGGCCCTTGGAGATGATGGCCACCCTGTCCCCTAGGAGGTCTGCCTCATCCATGTGGTGTGTGGACAGAATGATAGTCCTGCCTAGAGAAGAAAAGAGCAGGTGGTAGTCGATCTAAGTATACCATTCCTATAAGAGTCTATAACTATAACTATGACTCTGCAGGCCAATTCTTTTATGCTCAGCTCATAATCAAATAATGATTGTAGGATTTAAGAGTCTAATAGATTATTTGACATGTTCAACAATGTAATTGTCCCTTCATCTTTAAAACAACATTATATTTTGCTTAATGTGAAGATAACAACCAATTTCAATAGGCACAGGATTAAAATACAACTGTAATGCACAGTTATAACTAAACAGCATTAAAGGCTGTACTATTTAGCAGTTCATTTGCCATCAAAGAGTCTGCGCATTTGTTTGTTTTCACAAACCAATCTCTTGCTCTTAACCTATTCCTATCAATAAGTGATTTACAATGTCAATGAAGATGAGCTAATCAAAAATAAATTAATTAAAAAAAGATTCAGCATCAGAATCAGGCAAAACTGTCTGCTAAATTTCAGACAAATCATTCAAAATGTCATAGAGAAAGTTTGAATTATCCTAAACCCAATCATTAAAGTTTTATATAAACATTCTGAACATATTAAATAAAAACAGCAGACTACATTTATAAAAATTAAAAATAATGTTCTGTAAGTACCGGAAGTTATTTTAACTTTTTATCTAATATGTATTTATTAAGATTACTGGTACTGGCATAAAGTCTCCATTATTTTCATGAGAGCAAACTTCAGATGTTTACCAGTAGAGGTAGCTATTGAGCTTACCTGAGCGATATTTCAGTAGAAGGTCCCAAATTGAACGTCTCGAATAGGGATCAACTCCAGACGTGGGCTCATCCAGAATTACTACCTTTGCTCCTCCCACAAAAGCCATGGCAACAGACAGTTTTCTCTGCATTCCCCCTTGAATATTAAATAATCACATCAGCTGAATAGAAAATACAAATATTATTTTCCAAGTCTCAGAGAAGTGCTATAAATTACCAACTGTGTTTTCTGCAACTGATTCAAAGTTGTTGCCCTCACAGAAGTTTAACATAGTAAATTTGCATAAGGTTCTCACAGCAAATAGTGATCAATTACCATACCTTTTTAATTACTGTTTTATTATGTGGTATTTGCGATATACTGCATTTTACTATGTTTTCGTGGAGTACATTTCCAAATGACATGTTATTGTTACTTTGTACTACTTGTATTACTAGCAATAGTCCTCTTTCAGAAAATAATCTTATATATTTATATTACTTTATCTTTGAAGAATCAGGCCCATTACTTTATAACTCAGCTATAACAACACAGTGACTTTAAGTGCTATACTTGTTGCGTGTCTGAGTGGATTTAAGCGTCAGCTCCAGTCTCCACAAAATGAGTTTGATGAGCACCTGACAGGTTCTGAGCCTCATCATTCCTCTTATGGGGAAGCCCAATATCTTCAAGCATGTCTTCAACCTCTTTCAAAGCCTCTTCATTTGACTTTCCTTTCAGTAGGGAGTAAAATAAAATGTGTTCGGCTACAGTCAAACTGAGAAAAGATAATGGAAAAATTATACACTTCTGGTATTAGAAATAAACTAGTTTGCTCTGAAAAATTATCTTTCACCATTAATATATGGTTTCATCTAATAGTGAAAATTACATATAATTTAATGTTGTATTAGAACAGTTTGTTAGATATTGCTACTTGATAATACATAAGAAATAGATGACTTCACATCAAGTGCCATTATGGTGCATTAATAAAAGGAATGCACGTTATGGGTTTTAATGAGGCTACATTGAATGAATCCGTTTTATACGTTTTTATACAGCACAGAACAAATGTTTCTCAGTAAAACCTGAACGTACTGGTGGAACAGGATGTTGTGCTGTGGGCACATGCCCAAGGACTGTCGAATCGTATCAATGTCAGTGCGGATATCCTTCCCATTGATGTAAGCAGTTCCTGAGGTTGGTGGGTACAAGCCAGTAAGGACAGACCTGGAAAAAAAAATATGATTCTGGTCCCCAAAACTTAATATCTTTTCATCATCAGAAATGCTGATACATGCACTTTTCAAGATAAGATAAAGACTGACATAGACAGAGATTTATCTATTAATTAGATCTTTGTCCAATCACAATAATAATAATCCTCACACTTATATAGCGCTTTTTCTGGACACTCCACTTAAAGAGTTTAACAGAAAATGGGGACTCCCCTCCTTCACCACCAATGTGTGCTGGATGGTGCAACGGCAGCTCATAACACATCAGCTATCAGTGGGGAGGAGAACAGAATAATGAAGCCAAGTTCATCAGTGGGGATTATTAGGAGGCCATGATTGGTGAAGGGCAGGGGGAAATTTGGCCAGGACACTGGGGGGTTAACACCCCTATTCTGGGATTTTTAAGACCACAGGAAGTCAGGACTATTTTATGTCTCATCCGAATAACAACACCTTTTTTACAGTATAATGTCCCAATCACTATACTGGGGCATTAGGATCCACACAGACTTCAGGATAAGAGATTCCTACTTGTCCTCCTAACACCTCTTCCGACAGGAACCTTAGCTTTCCCAGGAGGTCTCCCATCCAGTTACTGGCCAGGCTCACACCTGCTTTACAGTAGTGAGTTGCTTTTGGCTATATACAAAGTTACAGGAGATAAGGCTGTCTTATGACTTTCCATTGCACCTTTCAGAGCATGTAAAGTTAGGATAGTTAGTGTGTTTAGGTGTAGATATGTGCATTAGGACTAACATGGTCGTGGTCTTTCCAGCTCCGTTATGGCCCAGAAAGGAAGTGATTTGTCCTTCATAGAAGTTGATGTTCAGCCCATCTACAGCTGGCCGGAAACTTCCATCGAAAGTCTTCACCAGATTCTGAACTGACACCCCCACCACCAGGCCTGCTGGCTCAGCCTCGAAGAAAGGGTTAACTAGAGGAATGAAGAAATCTTATCTTCAGTCATGACAGCACAGTGCCTGTACATACTATACGTGTTTAGGTTTTCCTGTAAAATTCAATTACATTTTCATTTGGTAATTTGCAATGAACTGCTGAAGAGCACTTCTATAAATGTTACTCAGCACACTGAGAGAAGGGTTTAAAATATGGTTACTGATGCAAATTTAATTTGATAATTGTGTCTTCTTACTTTGATAAGAAGCTACTTGTAGCACTGATAGAGATTTGTGTTTCGTGAAACATTAACAATCTATTTTAATGAATGTACACTTCTATAAGCTCTTCTTCTGTATGTCATTAAAACACATGAACTCCAATAAAGACATTTTCTACTAAGACGTAATGGCTATGATTTACACAGTTCTTAGAACAACATAGAAATGAAGAGGTTAAAAAGAAAATCATAAGAGGTTAAATCAGAGGAAAGGAATGTTGTGCAATAATAAAGTAACAAATCTTTCCAGCAAACATTAACCAAAGCACAGGATACTATGTGCTAAGTCTGGAAGATACAAATCTAGCATAGTAAATGAAGTCAAGGACAGCTTTCACTTGCAAAACCTGCAGTGGGAACAGAAAATATAAATCAATAAGGACAGGCCTGTTTCCTCTTTTGCTTCAGTACAATTGAATTTGCTGTTGTAACTTGCGAAGGCCTTTAATAAATAAATATTAAAAACAGCCCATAATGTATGACACAAAATCTCGTACTTTCCTTTTCCAGTCCTCACAGGAAAGCATTTCTCCTTTATTCACCTAAGAGTTAAAATTGCACTGGTCATTACATTCATAGTCCTGGTGGGTTCCTGTCTTTTGAATCATATCTCAATGTGCATTTCAAACAGCAGGATTCTACGTCCACGTTAAATATTATATACCCTGATGACTGAGATTCATTACATACACACACTTCTGCTATTCTGTAAATGTGAATACCTTTCAGAATAAGTCAAATTATTTGAAATCTTCAAAACTGAATTCTCAGCCTGCCAATCAAACATCTTATATATAAGGAACAATAGGTTTATTCCATGCTGAAAAAAAGAAGAAAGAGAACACAACGTTTCGGCCGTGGAGCCTTCTTCAGGTGTGAGAGAGACAGGGCAGTAGGCAAAGGTAAAGTAGCGGGAGAACAAAGGTTGGGAGGGAGGAGGAGTGAGAGGCGGGAGCAGGGGACAGAAAGAGAGGCCAATCAAGAGGTGTGAAGTCAGAATGGGTGCAGAGAGGTGTGAAATGAAACTTCCAATGAATGGAGAAAATTTTAAAGAACAGTAGTCTGTCGTTAAGGGAAGGGAGAATGTGTGATCCTAGCTGCAGAATAATTTTAGTTTCGGTGGTCTTTCTGATGTATGAGTTCGGAAAACCGTCTTTGAGAACACAGACGGAGAGATTAGAGTGGTCGTGGCTGTCAGAGGTGAAATGAGAAACAATGGGCTTGGAGAGATCTTTAATCTTCACAGCCCTGACATGTTCCCTGAAGCGGTCTCCGAGTCTCCTTCCTGTTTCTCCAATGTAGATGGCTGGGCATTTACTGCAAGAGATACAGTAAATAAGGTTGCTGGAGGTACAAGATGTTGTCTGGGTGATGCGGAATTGTCCTGAGGGGCCTTGAATGAGTGTGGTGGTGGTTGTGTACTTGCAGGTGATACAGCGAGCTCTGTTGCAGGGGAAAGTGCCTGGTGTGGATGGTTGTTGAGGGCGGTCAAGGGAGCTGTGAACAAGGAGGTTACGCAGATTAGGTGGTCGGCGATATGAGATGATAGGGCGATCAGAAAAGAGGGCCCCAATGGAGGGATCATCTTGTAGGATGGAAAAGTTCTGGTTAATGGTCCTGGGGATAGGAAGTGTGTTAGGGTGGTAAGGAAGCACCAAAGGAATGCGGTTGTTACGGCGGGAGTTCCTGATCGGGTTGATGGTCCAGGGGGTGTTTTTGGCTTGGGCAAGGGCCCTGTCAATCACACTGCTGGGGTATCCTCTGTTGATGAAAAATGAGTACAGAAGGCTCCACGGCCGAAACGTTGTGTTCTCTTTCTTCTTTTTTTCAGCATGGAAAAAACCTATTACTTGTTCCTTTGCAGCCTACGCATGCTGACGCAGCTACCCACCTGAACTATCTTATATATAAGATTAATACAAGATCGCCTTCATGAAATTCACCATCTGTGCTCCATTGTCTTTTATCTGTTTGCACATTTACCTGATGGGATTTCAATGTTGGTTTTTGCTTTCTCCTGATTTTCCTTCAATTCCTGCTTTTGTTGTTCTTCTGCTTGCTCCTTCTTCAACTTTTCTTCTTTCTCTTTTGCAGTCTTCTCACGTTTCTCCTTGTGTTTGCAAGCCTTCTTCTCCGCTTCATTCGTCTGCTTGCTTTCGGCTTTGTTTTCAGCGGCTGGCTTGTCCACCGATTTCTCGGCCTTCTCTTCACCTGTCTTTTGGTTCTCTGTGACTGGTTTCTCTGTAATTTGGTGGAGAAACAGTTTATTAGGCATTACGGCGAGGTCATAAATGTTTCTTGGTTGACAATATATGAAGACAGTAGTTTCTCATTTTCTATTACAGACATCAACTGACCTGGTGCAGGAGCAGGCTTTTCAATCTGAGGTGGTTCTGGCCCTGACCAGTATGACTGCTGCAATGGGAAATACCAGGGTCGCCCTATTCCATACTGACCTGAATAGACACATTACATTTATCATGTCAGTTGTAGTATCTCAGTTTACATCTTATTTATGATCGAGGTATTAGTAACACGAATGACCTCTGGTTTTGTATTTCACCATCATTTATTGCTTGTAACTGTATATACTGTTTTATGAGTAGCAGATATCCACTGGGTTGGGCTGTAAAGACAGATTAAGCAGTGCTTTTTTTAATTTATCCTCTACTTAAAAGCTACTGTACAGAATGTTTACAGAATATTTTTGAATTCTGTATATAGATGTAAAATGACAATGCGATTCCCCACCTGGAAACACATTATCTAGGTACCATGCGAGAACTCCATAGAGAAAAGCATCGAAAACCATCATCCTGATGGAGCAAAAAAAGCTGTACTCGTCGCCCTCTAATGGACTAGTGTGGATATTGTCCCATTGAAGCCCCAGGCCCTGCTCCTCATAACGGGAAAGATATTCGGTACCAAAGCCAAACGCAACTGGAGACAGCAAGCTCTGGAACAACAAAGTAATAAAGTACTTCAAGTGGTAGCAAAGTCAAATATATTTCAAAAGAACAAGTAAAGGTTTATTCCATGCTGAAAATAGAAGAAAAGAAACGCAATGTTTCAGCTGTGGAGCCCTCTTCACGTGTGAATAGGCTGACACCTGAAACTCTGTGTTTCTTTTCTTCTCTTTTCAGCATGGAATAAACTTTTACTTGCTCCTTTGCAGCCTACGCATGCTGATGCAGCTATCTACTTGATATAATAAAAGATGCAAAATCTTTGTTTCTGTAACTGAACAAAAGACACTCATTATTAAGAATATTACTTTTGCCTTTTACAGGGTATCATAGTATCATATGAAGAAATTGTCCATTGTGTATTCGCCCTAGAATTGGGGAAGAATATAAGCAGCTTAATGGTCAAATGGTTATTAACAGAATTAAGTTAAGCTCAGTTGAAGTGCTGTGTTTTTCTCCCCCACCTAAGCTTAACTGAATTGGGCCTTTGTTGATGTTATGATGAATGGCACAAATCAGTTGTGAAATAAAAACAGTGAAATTCAGCGGAGCCTTTAGAACTGAAGAAGCAGTGCACACCACAAGTATCTTCATATTCTTGGTGATGCGGTCCTGCCATGCAAAGCAAAGGATGTGGGGCAGGTAGAGGGTGAAATAGATGATGCCACTGCAGGCAGCAGCTAGGTTGGCTTTGTTGAAGAACACACTCATCAGGAAGCACTGCATGATCGTTGCCATGGTGAAAGTCAACAGGAACAGGAAGAGGATGACCGGATTGCTGTAGTTCAAAACTTTGCCATTCTAAAAGTAAAAACACAAGAAAACAAAACAGGTGGCAGTTTCAAATCATCACAGCTAAAGGGCACAGGCGTTTTATTTTGAATATGGTGCAGAATACAAATGCACTAGTAATTAAGTAGAGAAGCACTGCAGTTCTTGAAAGCAGAATGATCAAACCGTGTTTTAGAAGCAAGGTTTTCTACATGAACTAAAAATGATGCCAGTGTTTTAAAAAAGAGTGGTGCTAAATAGAGAAGATTAAAATTAATGCAAAGTGACTTTTTTAATAACAGTCATATAAATGATAACATTGATATCAATAACACAGCTAGCGTTGATAGAGCATCTGTCCATGTCTGTGTCTGTCCATTTGCTGCCTTTTTGTTCAGCAGAACAAAACCCTTCCCTTTCCCAATTCTTTCCCTTGGTTGTCATAGTCTTTGGATTCCACTAGAGGTCATTAATGCTATAGGAGTAAGTGTGATGTAGGTTTTATTATTGCTTTCCACAGCTTATCCAATGGCTTGAGGTACATTGTTATGCATTAAACTTATGCAAAGAAACAAGTATAGATCTATAAATATCTATGTGTGTTTTCAGAAATGGACATTAATTAAAAGTTCTTGGAAAGACTGATTGACTGATTTATGACTGACAATGATAAGCACTGTTTCATAAGCACTATATCACCTTGTCAGTGAGGATGGATACAGGTGATGAGGTGACTGAACCAGCTGAATCTCAAACCTTGTGAAAATCAAGAAATATTAACACAGAAAAGGGCTGCTCTGCTTATACAGAAAAGAAGTTTTGTTTTGCCATGGGTTTGTTCAAGCAACACCTCAGATAGGGTCATCAAGAGAGAAAACAAGTAGTCTTTAACGATGAATCTTAGCTGGTTCATCCCTGATGGACATTAATGAGTATGGTATGGCACAGCTGTACTGAAATAATCGATGGGCAGGTCCAAATGTTATGATCTGAACTATCTAGCTGCTACGTACTCCCACTTGCACAGTAACATGACTGCACAATGTTACAATGATCAAGTACTGGGACCTTATTTGCTTCCTATGGGCACCTCTTGACATGGCAATATTCCAACTGGACAACACATGTCCATGTGCTGCTCATAAACAGTAACAACGCCTTTTGTGCAAAGTGAGAAAGTAACAGTTATGTTGTGGATGCCCAGCTCACCAAAATTTACATTTTTGTGAAAATCTGTAATGCAGTGTGGCATCTAGAACTCAGAGATTAGCGATTAGTCACAAGCTTGTCCAGCTTTACGAAAGGAATCAGACAGATTCACATAAGACAAAATTGCATCCTGGTGCCAAGCATGAATCACAGTTGTACAGCTTATATTGTTGGAGACGCTATTGTTTTCAATATGGGTGATGACAAATAATAATTAGCTAAATTAATTTACTTACGTCAAACCCATACAATAAAATATCACTCCACAGCTATATTGTTTTCAATAATCCTATTTGTTGTAGTTGTGTTTCTTTGATGCTTAGTATAGAATGCAAAGTAGGTTATTTAGTGCATTAGCTTATGTAATAAAAATTATAATAACACTATAATGGTGTGTTCATTAGTAAGGAGATGAGTATAGTTTTCTTACATCTATATGTTCCATTGTAATATGCTCCATTTTAGAAATTCTCCAGAACAAGTTACATTGAGTGTCCGTTAGGTTTATTCATACCCATAATAAAATAGGAACAAAACACATCATATAACAAAAAGGTAATTAATTGGATTACGTTTCTTGATTAAAAAAAGCCATACAGTAATAGTGCTGCACAAAGCAAATTCATACTTGTCAGGAATAAATAAGGCCAGTGGTTCAGATTAATTCACACATCTGTGGTCAGTGTTAGGTAAACTCTCCTCTGGTATGGGTTAAACTGACACTATGCCTCCTTTAGTGTGCTATGAGTGCTATTCTGGGGTGTAAATTCTGACCATTCAGGTAGAATTTGTCTAGTTTCTGTAGATCCTTTAGTTTCTGTTTGTGGACTGGCTTCTGGAGTTTGAACCAAAGATTTGATTGAGGTCTAGAGATTGTCATTTGAGAATATTTTGTGTGCAGCTAACAGTTTTTCTTTTTGTCATTCTTTTTTTTTTTCCAGCCAAACTTCTTGTCAGGGACAACCAGATGTCTAGTCAAAATGTCCTGGGAGTTCATGATTTCCCCTTTCTCAACAAGAGCTTCAGGACCTGTAAAATGCAAAACAAATCCAAAACACACCTGACTCCCCTGCCATATTTCTCCTTTATTACACCAAGTATAAAATGTCCAAAAAGTTCAATTGTTGTTTCACCTGACTATAAGACATGGTTCCAATTGTCACTCAGGTATAGTTCAAGTTCAAAGTAACTAATATTTGTGCTTAATTCTCAGAAAAGCTTATTTTCAGTCTCTACAGTCATTGCCTCATTCACATAGGTGAGGTAAAGTGGTATTTTGCAACAGTTTGTGTTATAAAAAAGGCTAAGTAGTGCTGGAGATCTCACACTGCTGAATTTGGATTTATACTGTAGTTGCCTCCTAAACTATTTGTCTCTGTGCTCGTGATGGCAAGATACACTTGTGTCTGTTCTTAGCAGGATGACCACTATACTAGTAGCCTTAAATTGGTGGAAAGTGGTAGACTGATTTTTTTGGGATCTATTTATAGCGCCTCCCCCTAACTTGTGGAAGACAAGATCCATTTTTCTGCTTTCTTCAGAGGGCTTTCTGTCTATAAACATGATGACATATGCTGCTACAGAATACCTAGGGGGAAACAGGAAACCTTCAGAGGCCTCTACAGTTCCACTTCCAAAGAGCCAAATGTTACTGTAGATTTTTTGTTGGAGTCTATATAAAAAGAGTACTTTTGATGTGTGAATAAATGTGATTATTCTGTTTTCTGGAAGTCAGTTATTTATGAAAAATTTAATTATGCTTTTTGCATTGTTATTTTGATTTGTGTAATATTATTGTAATTATTTTAAACAATTAAATCCATTACCCATGCTTTTACATTATTTTTCTGTTCCTATTTTAATAGAGGGTATGAATACATCTGGGGGCACCGTAGATATTTAGAAATAACACCCTTTCTGAAGTGGTTAAGGTTACGCTATCATTAAAAATATACAGTCCCAATTAGTTTAGGTTATAAATATTAATTATCTCTCATCCAATCACAAAACCAGAGGACATGGAACTGCCTTATGACTTCTCATTCTGCCCTTTTGAGCATAAAAAGTCAAGTATAGCAAGATGGATGGATCTACAGTAGTATCTGAAATATTTAATTCTATTATAATCTCTCAAATATCACATCAAAGGAAGTAGCATACATATGTATAGGTCAGGGGTGCCAAAGAAGTATGCTAATTAGAGATACTACTTCATTATTCTTGGGCCCAGTTTATGACTAGATTGCTTTCTTTATTGAGATTGGATGTTCCCTCATATCTGTGTAGGCTTTCTCCAGGTGTTCTGTTTTTGTATCCTTCTAAACACATGGACTGGTATCCCATCCAAAGTTATGTCCCATTTTAGAGCCTGATTCTGCGGTAGACTCTAGGTTTTTCTGACCCTTACAAGGAATAAGATGGTACAATAGGCTTACCACAAATAAGGAAAAATATGTCTTTAAAAATGATCAAACTCTTTTTAGTATTTGTATAAAGCATGATTCATCCTGGTGTAATTTGACCTTTATATACTGGTATATTACCTCAGTTTTGTCTCAAGAAGAGGGAGCCTGAGGGCAAAATCTCAGTCTGTCATTTATTCATCGGTTGACTAGTCTGACTAGGGTCTTACCATGATGATGATAGTGAGAAGAGTGGTGCTGGCAGCCATCATAATGAAGCTGTCTATAAACCAGGTGCACCAGATGACGCCATTTGACACGCCCATGGTCTTCAGAGTGTCCTTGAGTCTCAGCTCCTTCTCTAACACTATACCCTTCACTGTCATGGACACAGAGTAGATCCAGGCGAGCACCATGAAGATGGGGAAGCAGCGATTCAGAGTCAACATGAAGCTGTCATGGAGGAGGACACAAGGCCACAGATAAGGGTGAATATTTCGCAAGGAAAAGATGTCTAAGATGGTAAAGTTTTTTTCCCAACTTAAGTTTTACAAGAATCAAATCTCACATTTATTTTAATATTGCCTCTTTAACAAGAAATTGCAGGAGCCGCATTCATTTTAATACTTTAATAAGTTATTATTCTGGGGGGTTTTGGATTGAACGTTAAGTCAATCTGTTATAAGTGGTAACTACAGATGCAATACAAGTTGTAGTGATGATTAATATTTTAAATAAGGGATTATTTTGATTCAAAAATGACCCTAATCCTTTTCTGACACAATAGATTAGTAGCAGAGTTATTATGGATCACACCATGAGTTCAAAACTTAAAATAAAGATGCACAATTTTCCAACAAAGGAGATCTTTTCACTCACAGGTCATCAACATAACAGGGATAGGGGATCTGCTGTACGTAGACCCCCAGCAATGTATCTTTGTTGGTCTGGCTTTTGATAATGCCGTGCTCAATCATATCCTGCAGATACGCAAAGCCTCCCCAGATGTAACGCAGGTCCTCTACAGGGTCTGCTCTTGGACCAGGATCCCAGTATCTGCACAGGAAGCAGCAGTAGGATTAGAGACAATGGCAAAGACGTTATCACCTCCCTGCAGCTCAGGGGGGGATTCCACTCCCCCGGACTCAAAGCTAATGGCAGATGGAAAGAGAGGAAGCCTGGATCTGGGCCCACCTGCTCTATAGTCTTCCTGGAAAGAACTAAAACAAAAGTATGTGTGGATCTATGGAACACTGGCCTGTCACAAAAATCTTCTGTAATCCAATATCTTTTCCATGGGCATACAAAAGTTTTCAGGATCCCGGAATTTAATATATTTGACTATAACACCAAAAAAGATTACTTACTGCAATTACTACTACCTTACTACAACTGACTATAATAATAGCTAGTAGTATTAAATTGCATGAAGTATAATCCAGAACAAATAATTACAAAGTTACCCAAAGGGATTGGTACTTTGGCTCTTAACTTTTATTAAAGAATATGATACCACCTACCTGAAATGCATTTTCTAACTGTTTTAAGCTAAAGTTTCATCTTCTCAGTTTGTTTTAGATATTTATTCTATCATTAAAAAAACTGTTATATGAAATTCTAAATAGCAGAACTGTTCACGCAGCAGTTTTGTATAGCCAAAGAGCAACGAATGGAGAAGGGGAAGAGCTTTGAGTGAACAATGGGGGTTGTTCCTCTTATTGCTCCTGAGAAGAGAAGGTTCGATGCACCTGTTAATTCAATATCAGATAACAAGCTAAATTACTTAATATGTTCCTCCCTTTCCCTTACTGGCAACAGTATTAGATTATACAGGAAGTCACAGGAAGTCTCTTTTATTGACATTCTAATCATGTTTCATGTGTATATTGTACCCGTTGTACTTCTCACTCTGTGAATGATTTCAGTGGTATGCTATTTTGTGTTTTGTATCTGTGGGTGACATGTTCTTAAAAATATTTTGAAGAAAGAAAAACTCCAAAAATCAAAAGGCATATTCTTCCAGGTTACTGTAAGGCTTGCGTTATGTTTTGTAGATATTCATGCATGTGTTTGTAAGAGTTCGATAACACTTGATGTTTTCTCAGTACCTAGAAGACTATGACAAAATCAAAAATGTATATTAAGCGATAATCGTAAATGCAACTGACCTTCCTAGTGATAGAGCCTATTATTCAAATGGGTTGCATCTTTAATACCAGTTTAAATGAGCTACCTGTCTTTGATTTTATTTGTGCGTTCCACAGCATCGATATCCATGCGGATCTTAAACTTTAGATGTGCTGGGAGCTTGTCAGTCCAGGGGTACATGTCTAAGAAGGTGAGTCCAGCCCAGAATTTGTTTTCTTCAAGGAGATACAGAGCTTGGTGTGTCAACTGGTCCTCATCTGCATGGCCAACAAACTTATTGAGGTTCAGACACTGCATTGAAACAAAAAAATAATATTACAAATGTCAAGAAAAAAGAATGTGGATAAGAATGTATGTATAGTGCAAGTTCCAAAATGTAATACAATAAAGGAGTGTTGGTAAACAGCACAGTGCATGAGAAAAAAACTTTACAAACATGATTTTAAATAAGCTTTAGTCATTTAGAAAAACACTGCAAGCATAATGCATGCTCTATCAATCATAGAGGAAAGTATTAAAAGTGCTATTCATTTGTTTAAAAATAACCTTTAAAACTCATGGTCTTCTAAGGTCTCCAGAACAATGCTGGGTGAAATACATTGATATACCAGGAGAAGAAATGTTCTAAAAAATTGCATATCTTTCCTATTTTACAACTTGCTTGAAGTTTTGCTTGAAGATTTCAAATCCTGAGCAGTACTTTATTTCCATCTATATTTACTGAAACCCGCTGGTGAAACACAATAGTTGTTACTCAGTTAGCATTCAAAACCATCCTGCTTGGTGTTTCACTGACAGCTCCCTTTACAGGCAAGCATGTCTAATCGGTATTCTTGCATGGTAACTGTAATATGCTATATTAAGACTAGAATACCACATTTTAGTAACGACAGACAATCCCATTTTACTGCACTTGGCAATAGAATCTGGACATACTGTACATTTGTACTGTACAAAACATATTTAGTTCTTTGTAGTGTGGGATGACTGAAGAGTTGCATTAATGATTATGAACGATATTATGCAGACCACATTTGGCACTCTCCAAACACATCCTAGACAGACAGAAGCTCATTGGCAATGCTAATTCAAGCTTAGACTGGCCATTGGGAAAGACTGACAGCTATACCTAATTGGGTTCAATCGTGTGTGTTTATTTGTCATGTGCAGCTCTGTCAGCCAGAAAGAGGATGAAAGACAAAAGAAGCAGAGATGCATGTAGTGTTACAGTTTGCTTGTTCTCCAATGTGGACAGGCCTTCAGGCTCACAACTTAAATGGTGAAGAATGGCCGAAACAATCCACAGAATGCCTTGCTCCCCTACCTTGTAGAGCTCTCTAAAACATTTAAATGAGTCCATATAGCTAAATAAATGGTTTACAAAAGGGAATAGATTGCTCCTGACAAAAGGCTTCTTCTACCATTTCAGACTTACTGAACATTAGTATGTAAAGTTAAACCATTACTTCAATTTGACCTGTCAGCAGCCTCAATGGTTTGTTTTTTCTTGCTCTTTTTCTGACAGTGTGCCTTTCCTATGGTCAGTCTCCAACTGATCCCACAAACACTGATTTTTTTGGAGATCCCAGCAGCATCTCATAGTCAAGTCAGTTTCAGATAACCAGACGCTAACAAAGTGTCTTTTAAGATAATAGTTTTTCAGATCTTAAGCATGAAAGCTTGTTTCTCTTTTTGAAAAAAAAAAGGTATTTTAGAAAAAGAAATGCTATTTGGCATGTTTTTTCTTTGTTTTAAAGATTGTCTCTATATTTATATATCAGTCATAAATCTAAATAAATGCCTCAATCTTTGTTTTTTAAACAAATAATATTACAAAATAATAACACCTAAAATATAAAATAATAGTACAAATTGGTCATTAATGATTTAGTGGCAATTATAGCTTTGGTTAATTAAGTTGGTTAATTTATTAAAATGATTAATATTAAGCATTCAGATTACACACAGCAGAGAATATAAAATTATATATTTTTATAGTTTCAGATTAAAACATAGCAGTTATTCACATGGCTATCATTTTTCAGTTGTAAATTTACTTATTTAGGTTAAATTTAATAATCTAGACTTGTGACAAGATATGTGTAATAAATGCTCAAGATGTGTAAAAAAGTAGAGTTTACTGAAATCATTTACTTCATGCTTGTGTTAAGAAAGAAAATCAAGTAAAAATATAATTTATGTACATTAAAATCACATTAAACATGTCTCATGTTCAGTTTTCAGTACTTTAATCCTGGTAACACTTGCAATTCTGTCTCTATGGGTTCCTTTTCAATTTCTATTTCAGTTGTGTTATCTAATGGTTTTAAAATCTTACCTCTCCATAATCATTGAACATGCGTATGACTTGGTCCGTCAGATTAAAAATATTCCGCCAGTCAAACTCCGGCATATCCTCAGGACGATCTTCCGGTGGTCCATTGTAGAGGAAATTGAGAATATCTTTGGATGAGAGCTCTGTATCCTCAAGATTTCTGTCAATAAAATCTGCCACTGTGGGGTTCTTAATTGTATTCTGAAAGAAGTTACAAAACCCAGTATGTTTAGCAGTGAACTTATATATATATAACTTTTATAAATTTAGTGTGAAGTGCTTCTGTTTACATTTAAAAAAATAGTTCATACATATTTAATAGTGACTCACAAATACATTAAAAAATACAAATTAATATGCATATAAAGTATAAAGCCTAGTATACTATACAACATTATATATAAAGTTAAGAAAAATATTTAATACAACATATTTTGTTATGTTTAGCATATAAAGCATGATATAAAAATGAATAAGAATCTACTGATATCACATTTTCATTTGCTTTAAAAACTTCTTAGAAGAGGAAAAAGACTGTTGTGCTATGATGATATAAGTAAAGGAGTATTTTCTTCTAACAATTTAAGTAGCGTAAAACCTCGGTAGCGGGCGTCCTGTTTTGTTTTAAGAAAGCCTTACTCGGATCATGTTCATCTGTACGCTGTTCTGAAAAAAATCCCAAAGCTGAGGGCTCACTTCCTCCCAAGCCTTTCCCATGCTTCTCAATCTCTCTAGCTCCTCAAAGGTAGTATTAGCCTGGGACAGAAACACAAACACAACAGCAACACTAAAATATAAATTGTAAATATTCTATTAGAAGACATGATTGCTTATAAAAAACAACTTTAAAATTAATGGTTGCATATATTTAGATTACATATACAGTTTTTATAAAAATACCTAAATGATCCTAAAGAATGTTCCCCTTTGTTATAAAAAGGATTTACGTAATGTACAGTAGATCTGTCATTATATAGTAGACCTACATGCAAGCTCCTCTTCCAAAGGATTGCATTCTACTGTAGGTTTAAATTGCAGTAAGAGGCAAAATAATTTATTTGTGATGCTAAGACACAAATAAATTATCTCTCAAATAGGCAAGGATATATCTACATCAAATTTAAGATCAGACACGAATTCAGCACTTCAGAATCTCTCATCCAAAGAAGCTCATCCAAAAAGTATTTTCTTAGTCTAATAGCCAGTCACCTCACTCTCAAAGAAGACGGACTGCAACCATGAGCATTCTGAATGAGAAAAGCTAAGAGAGCAAACTGATAAGATAAAGAATTTCCTACTTTGTAGGATTTCCTATTTGAAAAGTGACTCTTCACTAAATTTCACATCGGACCTTCACATGAATTGAATTAGATCAACATCAAGCACAAAAGACAAAAAAGAATTCCTAACTCTGATTCATCTTTACTTGTGCATGATTTTTTATACAACACTTTAATGTTGTGTTTGCTAAAGACATCATTATGTGATTCATATGGTATCCCATAATAATCTTAGACATAGGCCTTCCTTTTGCACTATTTAGATTAAGATCTGAGGGAAATGAAAAACAAAAGGTGCTGAAAGCTAAAAAAAGGAAGCTGTTCTGTGTGAATTTCTGTGTGAACCTCTGCCTAAAACTTCAAGTGTTAATTATTTAGTAAATGTAAACAATCTGTCACCAAAGTTGATTACAGTTGTAGTGGTGCAGTAATGCAGACATTACTGCATTACAAACAAGTCTCTTCTGTTTAAAACCAAGTTATCTATTTCTTATAATTTTTTTATAAATGGCAGCATCTATATTTTTCATCCACACTACAAAATTTTGCATTGTTACTATGTCTTTTGCATACTGAGTTTTAAAGCTTTAAAGGGTGCAGGTTACTACATATTAAATGACAGAAAGGGAAGCGTTATAATAAATTCTGCAGCTGCAATACTGCTAAAAGACTCATCATTTGTACATGTTATTAGTGACTAATAAGTAATGACTAAGGCTACATTCTGATGTAATGCTTTTCTTGTCACACCACCATCTCAAACAGGAAACTACAAGAACGTTACAAGAGTTAACAAACATTTTAGCTACATGCAAAAAAGAAAGATCAAAGGTTCTTGTTTTTCCTGCCAAATAGTTTAAACTGAGCTTTAAAAGCTTGCTGAAAGCTTCCAAAAGTCTAACCCATCACTACATGTCGGTTTTCCCAAGACATTAAGAGTATTGAGCAGCACTCCCTCTTACATTCTTCAATATCTGCCGCACTGCAGGAGAGTCAGGGGCATACAGAATCTTTCCCATCAGCAGGGGCTTCACAGAATTCCATACTATTTTGGTAACAGGGTTAGATTCCAGGTTCTGCATCAATGCATTGCAGAATGGGGCTGAGAAGGGAGGGGGAATGGAGAAAAAAAGAATATTCTGTTATCCACCACTTTCATGCAGTTCCCTTTTTATGACTACTCACTGGACTTTGCATTTTAACTTCTCTAATAAAATGGTAGGGTTTCATTTACTTTCCCTTTGAGTGGACCAGTTAAAATTCCAAAGCAGGCAGAGGTGTCATAATGCAATCTGATGCACAAGTTAAACATAAACTACACTTTGATAGATTATCGTCTTAGAAATGTGCAATATTCTAGAGCACTTACTAGTGGTCTTGTCATAGATGTAATGGGCTTGTCCGTGTGTGTTATTAATTCCCAGGAAGGCCTTATAATTGTTGTCCTCATACCAGTTGAAGGAAAAGACCCTGGTGCCCCCACCCTCAGGATACCCACAAAAGAGATCAGACACTGAGTTCATTAGTTGAGAGAAGGAGGATGGGCCGCCATCTTGGAAAAGAGGATAGAGAACCTGAAGCAAATCTTTGAAGCTGCTCCTCATGGCCAGCTAGGAAGAAGACATTGGAAATGATTATTTAAGAACGTGTTCAGACTGTTCACTAACCATTAAAAAGACTATTAAATGAAGCAAAAGCTGGCATACAGCTGTTTTTTTTTTTCCATTACCGATGTGTGAGAAAGCCTCACTGATACCGAAAAAATAAGGTCAGAACAATATAAATAAGAAACACTTTTTTTGTAATAGGTTTCAAATGTTGCTCGCAGACCCTTTCAGCAAACTGTTCGAATTGAAATGATTAGTATTATTACATTATATGTAATTCAATGGTTAAAACAATTACTGGCCATTGTGTTTTGGATATTTTTGCAAAATGTATCCCTGCATTTGCTCGTCCAGACAAAAAATTAGATCAGTTAAGTGAGAAACTTGTTATGTAAATGTTTTTGTAATGTAATCAATGAAATATTCTGCTCTGGTTGTATTGTTCCTAAAAAGAGTGCAAGAAGCCGTCTCTCAAATTATTGTATAATTTCTTAATTACATACATTGCAGCAGCTATAAGAATAATAAAAATCTGCAGTAATACTCAATACAATGTACATATACATGCACATATTATTAGATAAACTACATAGGCAGAACTCTCCCTTGGAGATTTGCAATTAACATTTTTTTCATCCATAACATAAAAACAAAAACTTTAGTATATAAACCTCAAAAACCTAGTTTAACCCATCTCAAAAGGGCTACAAGCAGTAAAAAGTAATAGCTCCCTCGCTTATTTTTCTTAAGAACATTAAATGTATTTATCAAGGCTGCTTCCCGTATAAATGAGTAGCAAAACGTTAATCTCCTCCCTGGATGACCCGTCAAAGCAACAGGCAGCCAATTAAGGGTGGCAGATGTGTTGTGTGCATACACTGGTCTCCAGGCTTGTCCTTAATGCACGCCGTTGATAAGAAAGATTAAATCTAGGTTGAAGTGACTCACTTTGATTCCCAGACTAATGAAAGTATAATGAGAAATTAAGGGGAGAATACACAATTGGAATAAACGGTTTTATTGTTTTAGAGCTTAATTATGTTTAATGCTTTATGTGGATTAAATGCAATTCAAAACTGAGTTCTATTCAGTAAAATCATGTTGTGATGCCCAACTGATAGGGAACTGACAAAGCACAGACATTAAGACACCTTAAGAGCAAATTTGAGGCTCTAGACTTAGTCTTGATATTAAACCACAACACTGGCCTCTTTGATTCTCCGACTCTAACAAACAGACAAAACAAAAGCTATTTGGTGTTTACGCAAACCAGGAGAGGAAGTTACAGTTTCCTGAATCATATGAAAACTGTATTTGAACTAAAGATCAAGCCAAGTTTACCTCTCGTAGTTTTTCTGACAGATTTGCCAGTACTCGTCCCCAGAAATGGAGATCAATCCCAGATGAATGATTGTCCAGTGTCCTAGGAAGCTGCAAGAGCAGAATATTAACATGAAGGTTTGCATGCATACTGATTTAATTAATAATGCAAAAAAGCAATAATCTGTCCTTTGTATATTTTTCTTAACATTTTTTTTATCGATGTAGTGTAGGTGTATTTCACCAAGTTTCAACATTGCTGGGTTGTGTCTCTTATTATGCATACTTTGAATACAAAAGTAAGTCTGTAAGTTGTTTTTAGTTTTGTCTTCCTTAAAAGGAAATACCTAAATCAAATTACATTATATGATATTTACTGGGGGGAAAAGTGCCCACCCTGAAACACAAACTAGTGTTCTATCTTATATCCAGGATTTATATGTTCCAGTAAATTAGTTTCTTTCAAGGCTGGCCTTTCCACTACTTGTCTTTTAACCAACTCAAAATACAATGGGCAAAAGTTCAGGAAACACTATGTGGTAACATAAACTCCAAAATAAGACATCCTTCCTCTGACATTCCTTGCTATCTCATTAGATCAGGCTTGCTTGAAAAAAAAAACTAAAAAGGCCATTGTTATGCCTGCAAAGGTCTTTCAAGTCCAAAAAAATTGAAAGCCTGTGACATCCCCACTAGACTGTCGCCTAAAAAGTTCACTGAAGCTGAAACACATAAAATATTGCAACATCTTTCAATTTCTGAACACTAATACTTGAAGACACATTGACTGTTATTATAGGAAGCTTCCCTATGTCTAAGGGGTGTGTCCTCTCTAATCTCATTATAGAAATAGGGCAAATGGACCTCATCCCATAACCCTGCAAGCCTGCCTCCACCTTCCCTGGTCTGAACTTCTCTGTTGAAATAGAGAATAGGAAATAAGGAAACATTCCAAGTCTGCCAAAGGGAGCAGCAGGCTTGGCAGCATTCAATAAAGTAATAATGACTTTTTCTTATTGTGATTAGTGTGCAGATATCTGCTGTTGAACTGTTGTCATCTAAAATACCAGACATTTATTTTCCAGACAGCTGTAGAGTGTTTACAGTCTCAGTCCTAGTTTGGTACAGTAGGAAGAAATTCAGTTTTCGAATAGTTTGTTTAAATGTTTCGTTGTATTTTGGGCTAGTGTAGGGAAATGTGCCTGGGATAGGTAGGTATGAACTGCTCTGCGTTTCATACAGGCACCCCACAGGTATTATCTTCATATTTTCTTCAGACGAGAGTGAAGAAATGAACAGAATGAACAGAATGTATGTTGTTTTTTAACTTATCCATCCATTTATTTAAGTTTTAAAGAATATTGTTAATACTTTGTTTCATGTTTCTTGTTGAAAAGTATATTTTTTGTTTCAGCTTTTCCATTGGAAACCCTTGTTTTATTTTATAAATTTATGTTGCGCATATAGTCACACTGCCTCAAAAAGCACATTGAATTTCAAAGACACTAATGTAATCTGTTTCTTGTCAAGAACTTTTTTGCATTGATCCTCAGTTAACAGATGACAGTAACAATTCTTAGAGTATTAGCTCATCCAAGAGAAAAAATAATTTGGCTTGGTCTGCAGCTAAAGCCGGCATCACACTACATGACTTTTCCTAGGATTTTCAGTTGTAGAGTTGTAGCCTTCATTAACATAATCGTAAGAAAATCACAGCAAGTTGGAGAAAATCGTAGTGTGCACCCGTTACTGTCAGTTGTGCAGTGTGACATCCCCTAGTGCCCCAGTTATAACCCTCTTAAGCCTCTACGACCCCCTGTGACTCGCTAAAATAATATCATATCATAATATTGCTTTTTCTTGTGTCTGTGTCTGAGCTTTCAACCGGAAGTACAATGTGGCTGCAAGGAAAGAAGGAAAGCGAGTGTTTTGGACTGTGCAAATGGAGGAGAGGCTCGTCAAACTTTGGAGCCAGCACAGATTCTGTTAGATGTTTTGTGTTTGTCGTTGCGTGTTTGTTGTTTATTTACTTTCGTGCGATGCTCCTCCTCTTATTCCACTTGATTGGCTGCCAAAATGAGGCGACCTACTTTCACGGCGCAGTAAGAGATTTGGAACCGTGATGAAAAGTCGTGAGGGAATCGTGTAATTAGTCACCCCCCGCAATTCCTAGTCGTATAATTTGACACCTCTACAGAAAAGGCAGCGAGATTCAGCAACTGCAGTCGTTAAATTTGACATGCTCTTCAACTAGAAGTCATGTCGAGCCCTATAGTGTGACACCGGCTTAACACCTACTGATGTAAAAACACTTGACATTTCTATTACAAGCAAAAAAGATACTTATAGGGATTCAGTTGTATTTTTACTGTTATTTGTAGTGTATGGTGGAAAGTTGATTAGAGACTTAAAAATGGTCTACTTCTGGAAGCCATATAATACTATTAAATTTCATATAACCATATCCAGCTTTGAAATGATTTAATATAAATAAAGACATTTAATTTAAGATAAAAACAAATGTACAAAAATCAATATTTTAGCTTTTGAGGCTTGAGTCAAAGCTTGCAGCAACGTGTACATTATTTGAAAGCTTGAAAACAAAACACAGGAATTAATAACTTACAAGACGGAAGAGCTTGAAGAAGTCGATGTTGGCGTAGAGCTTGTCCTCAATTTTCTGGAGTTGTTGCTGTGTCAGTGCACACATTGCATTGCGCACTACATACAGGCCACGGCGACTTGAGAAGATAATAAATCGTTCAAGGAGTGTCTGACTGCAAGCAATGTCTTTCAGCTGCAGATCTGGGACTCCATGAGCGAACTATGGACAATTATGAAGAGTTTGTTAAGAAAACTAAAGTTCAGATCTTACTATTAGTATTTTTCACCTATCATCTTCTATTTCCAAGTTGAAATGCAATGCTCTATATGTCTTTATAAACCTGTAAAGTAAGAAAATCACATTAAAGTAAATGGCATTGTAGTGAGCAAAGCATTCCCATATACTGGCATTACAGTGTATCAGTAACAAATATCACGTAAACTTTCCTAAAAAATTCTATAAAATTATAAACTAAACAATGGAAACCCTAAAGTAAATCTAAACAAATAGCTGAATCCAGCAATTCAATACCATTGCCATCAAGAGAAAAACTTGGTTCTAATCAGAAATACATTATGTATCAGTTTTTATCTATTATTTTATTGGTCATATTATTCATGTAATTAAATAGAAGGCAAACAATCATTTTTTTTTCTTCTCTGTTACTAAGCAGCTGTTTATTTAGAGGATTTTGACGAGAAAGTCTTATAAATTGAAAATGTAAGTTCATAAAGATAAGGAATGCTGTTCTGAATGTTTAAAAAGCATAACTCCTTAAAGCTGTCAGTAGTTATTGCAAAAGGCATTTCCCCCTGAATACTCTGGATTTAAACAGAAGGTGCTGAAAGCACAAGGTCAGAAACAGGAAACAGAAAAGAATGTAATTTGACTTTGAAATGTGTAGCAAGGAACTGAAGATTAAATAACATGAGATATGAAATGTAAATGTTGGCAATTGAGAGAGAACTTAATTTTTATGTGGGAAACTTTATTTATCTCCCCTAGATAAATGCTGAAAAACTCCTGCTTTTGATAATTGCAACTTTAATTTTAATGCCGCAATTCAACATTTTGGGGGGTGACCCCATGACATTTTCTGAGGTTTACCTCTAGTTCTAAAACGTCCTAACTATAGTATATAAAATCCAAACCTATTTACAAGTCTTGTAAGTATGTTGGATTACTAGAGAATAAAATCACAATAACAGGTCATTTCAATAGGTAATGGACTGACAATCTCAGTAAAATACAGAGCTAATCTACAGTGTTCTCATCTCATTATTCAGATACATTGTTCAACTTGTTGTCTTATTTGCTGGTGTTTTTAAAATATTATTTCTAAAATCTATTTCAACACCAGTACTCTTTCTCTTTCCTAGCGTTAATCCCACATCAGCAGGGTCCGCTTGTCGGCACACCAGTCTCCATTTGGTGGTTTGAACCAAATCTTTGAGCTGACGTTGCCATTAACTGCGACTGAGAAATACTCCAACTATTAAACTAATATATAGTATTACAGTAAAGAAAGGGACCACCCAGTCCATCTTGCTTGTTTGCTTACTAGCAGCTTAATGAAGCCAGAAAATCTCCAAGGATGTCATGCAACTGGCTTTTTGTTCTGTGTGCTTTTTACTTGGGTGGAAAAAATACAGAATGGAATTTACTACACTGGTCTCAGAGGCTGCACCAGTTCCATTGAGTTTCCTTGTCTCATATGTTTAGCAGAGACGATGAAAAGTACTTAATTCAAGAAACATTCTAAACAACAGCATAAGTACCTCTCCAGCTCTTCAGCATTCTTTGATAAAATCTTTGGATTTTGTTCCAGGAATTTCTCTAAATCTTTAAACAGTGTTCCCAGGGAATGGCTTTGTGAACTTTATCCAAGTTAAAAGGCAATTGTAGGTCTATATTAACTTGTGTTTTTTCATACTAAAGCTCTTATTAATTAAGATCATGAAAAGCAACCCCTATAATAAAAGTGAAGTGTAAGACCCCCAATCATAGAAAATGGTTTGTCGAAGTTATTGTCAATATCAATATTGTTGTTGTTTTTTCAGGATTTAACGTATCATTTTTAAGTTGAAATAAAACCAGAAGAGTGCAATTGTATGGTAATTCATCTTTATAACAAAGTCAAATAAAAAAGTAAAAAGTAAAATAAAGTATCCGCAATTGTGAAAAATATTTTAAAAAACTCTCCAATATTTTTATCATACTTAAAATACTAAATGCACTTCTGTGTTGTCCAGAAGAGTCTGTACAGTCACTTTTAGTGGCAGACATAACATAGTCTTTCTGAATTCAAGTCATTTTTAATTAGTCAAAGTGCAAGAATAAGAAACTTGAGTCATAAATGTGGTTCAATTCCACACTGAAGCAAAAAAGCAAAAATAGAAAGGAAATGGGGTTACTAAGTTACTAAGGCAGCTGTCCCCTGATGATTCAACACTACACATATTCTACAATTTAGGTCCAAGCCATCATACAATCGGTAATCATCCAGAATATTTTACATCACGCTGTGCTGGCTCCGTTTGCACTGAAAGCTTATGGCTAAACCCTCTGTTTAATTGGCTACCTTTTGAGAGACGGTGTGTGCCAAACAGTGTGTCATCCTAATCACAAACAGACAAAGGTACACTGATAGCTGTGAATCACTGGAGGATCCTGTGATTAGTCGCTAAGGAATTATCCAGCTAGCATATTCTTCTGAAGGCCATTTCAGTGAATCAGTTAGGCCTGAGAAAGGCCAAGTCAATGAAAGGTTTGATGGTTTGCATTTTTTATGCATTTACATATGAAAGCTTGTTGAGAACCATTCACATACTGATGTCATTCTAGGGCTTTTTTTCATAGGCAGCCAGTGCTACATGCTCTCTCCCTGCAGTGGATATCTTACAGTGTTTTTAGATTAATGGCAACCTGCATGATGTGAATGTTATGTTGCTGAGGTTTTAATACACAGCTCATTTTAACACAAACAAGAAGCTCAAAGTAATGATTACAATTTACTAAATACAACTGGTAACTATGACACGCTCATAAGAAACTTCTGACTGTGAGTGTAAGATAAAGATTACATCAGAAGGTAATAAGGAATTGATCACATATTACAGTATATCAATATTAAACGTCAGAGAGAAAAAGTTCTGTCATCAGAGCAAGAAAACTTTAAAAAGCAATTAAATGATAATGGACAGCAAAAACCAAAATCTAAACAATTATTAACAAAGCTAAGAAATACATATTATTCAGACATACATTACTACTGTGGAGTTTTATTTTTGATCCCAGCAAAACAAAGGCAAACAGAATATATGATTTTATATGGCGCTCTCCACAATGTGTTGGGACAGCAAAGTAAAAGTTGTCATTTTGAATTCTCACAAAAGGTTGTGTTTTTTCAGCATGGAATAAACCTATTACTTGTTCCTTTGCAGACTACACAGGTTGACGCAGCTACCCACCTGAGCTACAGTTATAAAAGGTCGTATTCGAAAAAAAAACAATTTGTGTTCAATACAGTGTTTTCCCAGTATCATACAAATTATCTTACAAATTGTTTTTAGCTGCATAATTCATTCTCACTTTCAAAAGAACATTTTTTAACATGCTGTACCTGTTCAGGGCGCACTTGGCCATTTACCAGCTGATGAACAACTGAGTCAGATAGTCCAGCATCCTTTAACAAAAACGATGTCAGGGTTTCATCCTCCTTCAGAATGTCTCCTATTTTGACACCACGACCTTGACAAAGAGAGAGAAACTTAGATCAAGAAGTCTGCAGGACAGTGATTTCTTAACAGGCAGCATGCAGTTTTTGATTGCATTTTGCTTTAATTACGTTAAAGTTGGCAAAATGCAATCAAATCAAATCAATCAAAAAATTGGCAAATGAAAATGTCTGTGACAATACAGCACAGGTGACAACATAGGTGACTATGTAAATATCAGTATGTTACCATGTCAGAGGTGCAGAAGCTTAGAGTACTTTTAATAATAATAATTATAATAATAATAATAATAATAATAATAATAATAATAATTGCTTACACTTTTTGAGCACTTTTCTGGACACTCCACTCAATATACTTTACAGGTAATGGGGACTCCCCTCCACCACCACCAATGTGCAGCATCCACCTGGATGATGCGACAGCAGCCATAGTGCGCCAGTACTCACCACACATCAGCTATTAGTGGGGAGGAGAGCAGAGTAATGAAGCCAAATCATAGATGGGGATTATTAGGAGGCCATGATTGGTAAGGGCCAATGCGAAATTTGGCCAGGACGCCGGGGTTACACCCCTACTCTTTTCGAGAAACGCCCGGGATTTTTAATGACCACAGAGAGTCAGGGCCTTGGTTTTACATCTCATCCGAAGGACAGCGCCAGTACAGTGTCCCTTTTAACACACTTTGCCTTGCCCTGCTATCATTGAAGCAGCAAGCTGTGTGTGTTTTTCGAGGTAGGAACTAAAATTTACGAAAGTGTGTGCTACAATCATATTCCAGTTTTTGTTTCAGCTTGATGTGAACACAGAGATAATAAAGTGAGGAATGATGTGCAAGAACCAGAGATCTAATGTACATCAGAAAGAAAAGATAGATTTGATTATATTCTTGAATAAAATGTTAGTATAATTAGAGCAAAAGCACAACTACATTCAATAAGATCTTAATGAAAATAACTTATATAACATAAAGACCAAGTAGTCAGGACCTTGCCTTCATGTCTCATCAGAAAGAAAGCACTTCTTACAGCAGTGCTGTAGTTTGCCATACTGGGGCACTAGATTAGAAATTCTGGTTTACAGGGAAGGGCATTAACTATTAGTCAATCAACACTGTTAGTTAGCACCCTGGATTTCCTCGACATCTCCGAACCCAACCAGTAATGACCAGGCCTCACCTAAGCCTTGTTTAGATCCTGAGTTCTGACAAGGTCAGGCTAATGATATCCGTCTATAGAATATTATTCCTTGCTTACAAAAGACTTAGTGAACTTTACAGACAAAAAGAATATGCACAAGACTGTGATATGAGTTTCTTAAACACATAGTTTAAATATATACTGCAGAATTACCATATTCCAACCTGACCTCATCAGATATCAAAAGCTGAGCAAGGTCCACATCAATCTCTTCTTAATGATCCTCTGGTCCCGTATAAATTCACTTTGATCCTTAGAATGAAGTGTATTATTGAGTATCCTCATTTAATTAAAGGTCAAAAAGACAGTTCAATTTGACCATATATGACACGTGTGGGCCTACAGGCTCATGCTTACTTTGTAAAATAATCATTCTCAATCAGATGTGGGGTGGATCATTACAGAATCCTTTACAGAATATGATTTCACGTCTTGCCTGATATTCGAGCAGGTTCTGTTCGAATCACGTTCATGAATTCAGTCATGATTCGCAGTTCCCTCCACATCCTTCCCAAGTGCTGGAATTCAGGGTCTGAAAAGAGCAGCTCCTGTGAATCTGTGTAGAATCTGGCCAAACTGAAAGAAGATGAGTTGAGAAAGATAAGAGGGAAATAAGAATGCCTCTTGTACCTCTATAAATTATTTTTTATATGAGGATTTCCAGGCAGCACCATGGCACAGTGGTTATGCATTGCTGTCATGCAGCACACAGTCCCAGAGTTTATTTCCTGACTTAGGGAGCTATCTGTGTGGAGTCTGTATGTTCTCCTCATGTTTACATGGGCTTCAACCCATAGTCTAAAGACATACTAGTAATTGGCTACTGGGAAAATTGGCCTTGGTGTGAGTGTGTGTCTGCGTGTGCCCTGCAATGGACTGGTGTTCCATCCAGGGTACACCCTGCCTTGTGCCCATTGTTTTCTGAGATCCCCATGACCCTGAATTGGATGAAGTGGTTGAATGGAATGGATGGGTGAAGATGATAAATCTTTATTTATTCATCATTATTTATCCACCCAGATGAAGGCTTCACACTTCTCACATACTGTATGATTGTCAGTATCATCTGTTACATCATAAAAAAAAACGTGATGTACTGTAACAGCAGAAAAATAAGTAGTTTAAAACTCCCTGAAAATTAATCATGACAATGAAATACAACTAAAATGCCACATACAGTATAGGATTTAAAAAATTTTCAAGACTAGCTTTAATTTTTCAAATTAGATTAAATGATTGACTCACATAGAGCCGTTATAGTTGGAGACAACACCAGGAGACTCGCCACGTGTTGGGTATCTGAAGCAGGGGTTGTTAACATTGCAGAACATCCCCTGTATCCAAGGCAGGATTCCAGCAGAGGGCATAGCTTTGTTGGGAAAGTGACCTTTTCAAAGTGAAATAATCCAAAAATAATTGTCATAAGGAATAAGATATTTGAATATTGATGTTTGGCATTTACCTATTTATCATTGTGACAATTTGCTCAATTATTTTTACTATAATTGTTCCAAATAAACTTTGTAAGATTCTTAGTTTTCCTGTAACAGGTTTAATTTTATCTTTGATTTTCTAAACCTAGAATGTTAATAGTTCAGAATGATAATTTCTACAATGAAGCCAAGGAGTTAAATCTCAAAAAGCAGACATTGTATATGACTTTTAACCTTAACTTAAAAACATTAAAGTATGAAAGTATGGACTGATCTTCTTTACCTAAGATCATTTTTGTCATAAAAACTACATTCCATAATCATATTGGATACTTGATACTTTTTGACTACTTGTCACTTGTGACTTTTTACTTTTTGTTACTTGAAGACAAGAATTTTCCCTTTAGAGAGTTTACAACATGTATTGTAAAGTCCGAAGATGCATGAAAAGAACTATATCCATATTAAATGAAAGTACATGCTTACATTCATGTTGTCGGTACAGTGGGTTAGCCTCTCTCAACCACACCAATCCAAAAAACAGAACCAACGGCCAAGTTATCTCAACAAAGAACCGAAGCTAGAGAGAAAAAAAAAACAAAGACCTAAACACCTGAGTACCACAAAAGTAAAATATTAGTATCTAGATGTTTTTTTAAAGAAAAAAGCAGTGATGTCACTAGCTACCGATTAAACCAAACAAGTTACATATTGTTATTAATCCTTAAAAATCCAATTAAGCTGGACTGATGAGTGCTTTAGTCAACAATTCTTGCTGAATTCATTTTACAACTTTGTAATGACACAGATGTCAGACGTTTAAACACAGATCATGACACTAGCTGACTGCAACCTGAACTGTCTTAAGTGTCAAGGCACAACTGGCAGATTGGTGTGGTAGCAGATTGGTTTCAATCAGCTAAACTGTTCTTAGTTTTTACCAAACCAGCCATTCCTTGTATTTACTGGGCACCAGCAGTTTTGACCAACAGTGGAGTCAATGAAAAATGTGTCACTCCTCTGATAAGCAGTACCGTATGTCTCCTGTAACTTTGTGCCCTAATTTGACAAGATAAGATACACTGTTCCTTTTACAACTTAAGTGTAATAATGTACATATCTCACAGTGTACGTATGTCTGTCATGCGTCTCTCTTCACTTTCTTTAGAACAGTGAAAGAGGGTAGTAAAATTCACCAATTCTCCATTTAAAAAGCCATTGGCATGTGTGTGGTAGATTTGATGCTGACGCGTCACTCTCTAATTGACACCCTGTAAGATAAACTACAGGTCTCTGAGGAAAAGTTAATCTAAATTTAAGCTTTCATTTAATGCAATCTGTACTTATGTTTGTGATTTACAACAACAATCTCAGTATTTTATTTTTTTCTAGTGAAATACCAAGCGAGTTGCAAGGTCAAGTAGACATGAATCTTTTAGTGTATCCTTTACTTTAAGGAACTCAAAACTTCAAAGGGGCTTTTGGAATGCTTTTTGAATCTAACACTGGATGCGTGGCTGAAGTTTAACAATGGAGTGAATTCAGGAACTGTTACACTTAGCTTGTTCCTGTCTTGATTCATTTAGATTTACAAGAGAGAGGAATTGGGTATACACATTACTTTGTGTTTAACTATGAGCTCATTAAAGCCAAGTTTAACTTACTGCTTTCATACAGTTTTCCTCTCTTATTCTAAACTTATTTTATGTAGGATATCTTAAAATGTGGCAGCATTGGATTTTTATTGCAGGCCAGTATGACTCACAATTAAAATTGTTTTATAATACACTAACTCTACTTATAATGTACATATAAACTTTATTCTAGTTGCCAAAGTTGTTTATTTTTAACGTGCTTCCTCTCTTATGGAAGAGAGGTTTAGTCAAAACACATCTCCCTCATTATCCGTTAAGGAATAATCATTTTCATCATTATCATCGTAATCAGTTAAGGAATATAAAAAAAAAACGAAACCTTTAAACGTTTCATTTATCTTTTACTTTTGTACCCTGCCAAATTACAAAACAGTACCTTTTGTCTTTTGCGAAGAGTCCAGTTTTTCCAAAGTAATAAGTAGATGTGGCTCCCAGTGGTCATGGCTCTCCTGCCTAACCCCTAATGGGGTGTCGAACAGCACAGAAACCTCAAAAACAACCAACAGTATCGATAATTTAAGCTAAATCCTTTTCCAATGTTAACAGAAACACAGAACTATCTCAGATATTTTAAAAAGCATGTATCTGAGACAAAAATAGTAAAAGCCATAAATCTGAAAACAATACAGTATGTTTGATTTAGACTGCTAAAATTAAAACCAAAGTAGGACTTACTTCAGTTATCCTGTTTGATTACAAAAAGTCATCCTGCCGGTTAGTTGGAGGGACCACCTAAAGGTCCATTATTAAATTGCTAGGAATGCTGCCGAGTCAGCTTAACAGTAATTGAAAGTAAATTGAAAGCTTTGAGGAGGAATCACACTTGAAAGGCATTACAAACATTCATATTGGAGAATCTAGTAACTTCAGACACCAGCTGTGGTTAATTGTACCCTAGTCTACCTTGTCAGGAATTATCAGGATTGGTGTGAAAAAAAACTTTGAAGGTTTCTTGTTAAAAATAAGTAAAAGTCTAATAATTTAGTAAACAAATGTAGATTTGTCTGCGGGGGAAAATTCATTGCAATTTAAATTGTATGTTTGTTAAATGGTAACTGTAAATGTAAAATGGAATTCATTGCAGCAGTTTTGTTATTGTTACAGTATCAAAGATCCTCTTTTCCACTTACTATTTGTTTGGTAGAGTGATGATTACACAGAAAAATGCCAGTGGACATGCATAAATACTTTGGCTGCCAGGAAAACCACGTAACTAATTCAACCCTTCCTAAATTATTCAATATTTTCTTCTTTAATTATCACAGCCTACAAATACATTGCTCTGGGCCAAAACTGAATTCAAATTTAATTATCACAGTCTTCAAATGCATTGTTCTAGGACAAAATGAATATTACCCAGCAGAAACATTTTAATGACTTAGACACTAAAAGGTTCATATAAAGCATAGAAACAGGAAGGGTCCACACACACATCTATTATCAATGTAAGGCTAAAACACAAACAGCTAGATCATCACCAGTTCCAACATGCTGCTTCAAATAAACAATGGGCTAATCTGGCTGATCAACAAACATCCATCATTAATCTAAGTAATTGGATTATTATACTTGTATTTAGGTGGCAGCTCTTTTTCTAAATGTATTGTCAGTAGAAACTCGTGCCTCTTGGAAATAAAACTCAATGGACAATAATATTTTTCATATGAGTTGTTACTACCAGTACTCCACAATACGTTTTTGACCACAGGTTGTTCATCACTGTTCAGCCACATTTTCTTTTGTTGAAAAGCAAGTATGCAACAGAGACCAAATGAATTAATAGAATGGCATAAGACTGTCCCCCAGAAATGAATCTTTTAAACATGGAGTGTCTATAAAATGCCCGATTATACGCATATATTTATTTAAGTTTAGTCTTACTACGGAATGAATTTGTAATGATGAATAACTAAGGTGGATGTCACATGCAAACCCAGGTTCAAGTATCCATCTCAATTAAGGAAAAACAAAATAAGCTACATTTTTTTATCTTTGTTAAACTTATATAAAATCTATCAAGACTCTCGTCACAATCAATTAAATTATATAAATAAAATAATTTTATATTGTATATGCATTATATTTACTTTTTTATTAAATGTGAATTACTGTATTTCTCCCAGTCTGCAAACTGCTGAATTGAAGGGAATGGGGTTAAACACTGTAAATAAAAAAGAATGGATTAACAGGGATTGCTTAAAAGCCTGATCCTCAGGTGACATTTCAGTAAATGGCTCCTAAAGGGCTTACTTTGAATATGAGTAGAAATGTCTGTAGTCCTCACTGATTAATACACACAACAGTCAATTTGTCCATGTCAAATCAGATTGTAAATATGCTTGCCGTGCTATTGAAATAAAAAATACACCTAAACTGAAATAATTCTTACAAGTGAAAGATAAAATAATTTCTGTGCAATCCAGTGAGAGAAGTGGCCTAAGGTTGAACACAAACATCTTATAGTAAATGGCATTAACCTATATTTTGCCAAATAAAATTCAGCTTAATCTTTTACTCTATAAAACTCTGTTAAACAGTTCATGAAACATACAGCTTCAGCAAGACCTTAATTTGTTGCTTTTTCAACAAGGAACAGGTTCAATGTGGATTTGCTTCACTATAGAGCCAATGATTTGACTTTGACAGTTATTTACAGGGAAAACATTCTATAAGTTAATTAACAGCTTGATGAAATGCTACCAGTATCACATCAAACTGTAAATAAACAATTACAAGAACATTATTAAGGTATTTCGAGGCTTGAATGAAGAAAATGCAACATTCCAATACACAAATTACAGACCATATCTAAGTGTATAGTTACATTAGTGCATTGAACAATTTGTAGAGCAAACATATATAGTATTTCTAGTTTTTATCACCTCAACTTATTTCTATATCCTGGCTGAGAATCCAAATATAAATTCCTATGAATTTCATACCTAACAGAGGTCTATAGAGGTCAGCACTCTAAATACTTCGTCCCCAAACCTATACTGCGTAAGAGATTGAAAACATCATGAAAAAGATCCTAAAAGAATGGTTCGTAAGTTTACATTGCCTATTGAACGGATGGCAAAATTGCATGACAGAAAAACAATCAGAATTTAAGAAGTGGCTTACCTCAGAAGGAAAATGTATACGATGTACAGCATCTAAAAAAAAAAAATAGAAGATTCCCTGGCCTGAGGTTTGAGGTGCCTGGCCAAGGGCTACATGCTGTTGCAAACACAGCCGCTTCCCTCAACACTAGCTTGCACTTGTAATCAGATTGCTTTAATCTCCTTTTACAACATGGACAAGCTCTCTGAAAAACAATAATCTATTTTGTTGAATGATCACATGGCATAATAAAATGCAAAACTGTAACTGAAAATGGAAACTTTTTGAGTAGTTCGGTGTGGATTGCTTTGGGTTTTTTCAAGTTGTTTTATTTCTCCTCTATTCTCTAAAGACCTGGAGGTCTGAATCCTTATTAAACACCTCGCAGAGCTTGGACAAGTGACATAACTAATTAGGATAGGTAGCTGTAAACATCTTGGCTGTGCAGAACATAATCACTCAAATCTGGTGCAGTGCAGACAGATAAAGGCATCTATAATAAAGAGCATACGGCTTGTTTTTATGTTAAAGAAGTTCAGGTAGGATACACATGTTGGTCTTTCTACAGAAGTATTATTTTACGGTGTTAATACAAAACTAAAAGTGAAGCTAACATTTTACAAGTAAGACATTTTAGACATGTATTCTCAAACCCTGCTTAGATTCAAAACTAATGTAACAAATATTAAAAGCTTGTGATACCAATGACCACATTCACTCAAAAGTTACAAACAACATACAACACTCATAGTAATAATATAATAAATCCACTACCAAAATAAGTTTGATTTGTTACCTTTATCTTAGAAATGAGATTTCAAACACTGCATTGGGGTCAAAGCAGTCATTATGCTTTTTTTCCCCCCAAACAAAATTAACAGGTGACCATAAGTTTAAAAAAAGGACACAGTATTTTTAGGATTTAAACTGTTCTTTATGACACTTATACAATGACGATAAATTATATTCTAAAAAAAGAGCCTTACAAAGTTCAAAAGATTAAATAAGCAGCCCATTCCTTATCCCTTTCATAGAAAGATTTTAATGAAAAACTTCAATACAAAATTAACTTGTACAAGATATGTTCCTTTCTTTTTTTTCACGTAATGATTTTTGTACTATTCTTTTGACAGTGATAAATGTTACCACTATAACCCGCCTTCTTGCTTTGTTCTGTAATATATCCATGTCTTAAATCAAAAGGCAGCTTTTCTTGGCATTTTCCCATGTTGTCTTATTGTTACAAACACAAGCATTACAAAGCAGTTTTTGAAGTGTCTTCCAAACACTCACAGGCAAATATTAACGAAGGAGAAATTCTTCCAAAGTGTGGTCATGTGGTCACCACTTGCCATTGAAGATCAAATATAATGGTTCTTTTTGTTTCCTCTAAAGGCAAAAAAGGCAAAGATTGTAGCAAATGCTGGTTTATATTTACATCTCCTGAGGATATATATTGATGGTTAGTTAGGTGTGATTTAAATTAGTGAATTGCATTACCATGAAAGTGTATCATATATAATATGGTAGATTTAACCCTATAGAACTGTCTGTACATAAACGCCTCATACATCTCTCTAATATCTAGTAATTGACTACTTCTAGTTCTACTTCTAACTACTTCTACTTCTATGGGTAGAACAAAATGTGTCAGTATGTTACAGAAGGCCAGTATAAATCTGAATTGAAAAAAAATTGAATTGAAAGTCCAAATAGTAAATAACTACATAAATTCATTACAATGTGCAATATCGTCATTAAAAATGCTTGTCAATTATACCGGTCACTAATAAACTATTGGGAAGTTGCAATGTTTTTTTATCTTGATTTCTCTCAGTTGTTTATGCTAAAAGCAATATCATTTCAATGTTTTAATTGAAAGAATAAACAACTATTGTGTAGGTCTTAAAATACCATTATTTATAGTTTTGTTTTTTAACTCTTGAATTCCAGTGTTAGTGGCAAATTGTGATAAGCCCCATTTCTTTTTAAAATTTAAGATTCAAAAATGAAAACTTAACTTTGTAAAATCTTCCTACCTGGTTATTTTACAGTACATTGCAATCATAACAAAAAAGAATTGACATTACACCTTTTATTCTTTTGTGAGTTTCCATCTATATTTTAATAACTTACAAAAGACGTGTATGTACTTAGGGATAGTTTGTGAATATAAATGTTAATACATTTAATTTTGCAACAGAAAATCCTCACACGTAATACTCATAAAATGTTTACAGATAAAGTTCATATAAATCTGATATACTTACTGTGGCCCAGTTTTTAAAATATGTTTGCATGCATGCTAACCAGAATTAAAATAATATTCAAACTGAAATAATATGGAGACTTGAGGCCTTGCTGCTTTCCAAGGTCAGTCACAGGAATACTACTGCCTTATAATCAAACTGTGTGAAATTGTATAGGTACTGGCAAATCTTAAAGGTCCATTTAAATGTGAATAAGTGCATCATATTTGTGATGTTAAAGTGACATTTCATACATAGATATAAAAAATTAACCAACCTTGGCATATGAACATTTGAAACAAACTTTATACGACAATGTATTTATGATGATGATTCTGATGAGTAATGAGCAATTGCACACACCTGAAGGAAAGAATATTATATGTTTCCTTAAAATGGGTGAAAAATGATTATATATCTTAGCCAAATTTAGTTTTTGACAAATTTTGTTTAATTTACAAATTACAGTTTCCAGTGAAAAGGTAATTGGTAATGGAAGTCAAGAGTATTTTTGTATGAAAATGTTTTTTTTAAAACATTTTTTAAGAAAGCAACTAAAGTGTTAAATAACTAATAAATACACACATTTTAAGCTAAGTGCATCTGGCAATAACTTGGGACTCACTATGGGTCCGTCCAATACTAACTTGCATAACAAAAAGATAACAAGGAATATATTATACATACAACACTTCCGCAGTTACTTGTACATTTTTCACAGCTTTTGTAAATGTTCAGAAAGGGGTAATAAAAGTACTCCATTTCATGTACAATATGGCACAAACAAATTGCATTTATAAAAAAATATTTGCAGCTTTGCAATATTGGATAAAGAATTATACAAAGTGTGCTTCCCTGTGTTCAAATTCTTGCAGGCGCCTGGCCCTCACTCTTTGATAAACTGGTTTTGCTTCACTTTGGCCAATGTTCTCAGGGCTGGAGCTGGGAGACTGAGGCTGGGCAGTGGAAACAGTGGATGTAGCCTCAGACTCTGGGGGGGCAATCGCAGAGTCTTTTAGGCTCTGCCTTGTCTCTGTGCTGTTTGTTGTGGCAGGGCATGTATTTGGCACCAAGTCCGCAGTCTGGAGAGCTTTGTTTCCGGAAGGAGGTTTGTAAAACGTTCCAGGGGGAGGCTGCAATGTTCGAGGAGCTCTGAAGGCAGAGGTTGTGGAATTTGTATCAAAGATATTCCCATCTCTTTTTAAGGCCCTTCCTGGCCTTACAGCAATAGTGTATGGCTTATTGGGGAGTATAGTGCTACCAGAAGAACTGGGAGCTTCTTGGGGTATGTTTGCCATAATCATAGCTGTCCTGGGAGTGATATCATAATGTTTGTACTGCTTGTCCCATGTCCTCCTTAAAGACTGAGTGTCAATGTAAGTATTCCGGCAGTATGTGCTCACACTGGAAAAAGTCTTGACCGTTTCTGAAGTCTCCTCTATTGTGAGACTCTGATCCTGCTCCGTTAAATTTTTGGAATTCTTCTCATTGAGCTGAGAAGGGTTTAACAGTCTTTCCATTGGCATGCTAATGGGCCGTGCGGTTAACTTAGGTCTCGGAGATCGCATTTGCACTTTGGTTGCGCCGTGATTCGATCTGCTAAACACCAGGTTAGGTTTCTGTCCCTCTTGAAGGCAAGATTCTGATGGAAGCCCGTTGAGGTTCTCCGAAATCTGAACCATCGCTGCAAGCAGAAAGGGAAAAAAAACAATCAGTACACATGAACTCTTAAAAACAGCTGAATTCTAGATGTATGTGGAGACATTTGGCGCCAACTAGGCACTACTGCAATACTGACCGGGCATAAATTCCCTTCCTTCAGGTTTGTGTTTCACATCTTTTACCTCATCCACCAAATGAGTAGATGGAATTATAGATGAATGCCTTTTATATACTTTAGAGCTCTGCAGAAATAAAACAGTTAGAGAAAAGATTAATCTCTACTGATATCACAGATATCAGCCCATTATTGTATGTATTTTCAAAGCCTTGATATGGGTAACAAGATCTCACTTACTTCTTTGATATCAACTAAAGACTTAGAGTGTCTCATAAGCTGCGCCTCTTTTTCTTCAGGATTTAGGTTAAATTCCACTGGCAAGCTCTCTACAGCAGGTGGGGAGCTGGACAGGGGACTCAGAGGAACATCGAAGACTTTCTCATAATGCAAAATGAGCAGCTCCACTATCCGGGCCTGGTAGGGATAGTCAACCAGGGAAGACAAGGACACGTCAGCATCTGTCTGTCGAGGCTTCATCAAAGTGGGGCCAAAGATAATCCCCAGGTTACTGGCCGTCATTTTATTTTCTTCTGCTTTCTCTGTCACTCTACAAAATGAAAAAGAGAAAACAAAAAATGCAATTATATTTCATTTTCCCCCAATAAAATATTTACATTTACGCAGATATTTACTTTCTACATCAAAATGACCAAGAACAAAACTGCAGCCATTTTGAAAATTCTGGTAAGGAAGTTCATGCATTTCAGTGTCCACATATAAACTATATACATGTCCAATACATTTGAAAACGTTTAGAAAAGTAAGCACAGATGAATGTCTGACCTGTTGAGATGTCCTATAAGGTACTGCAATGTTTTATAGTGGGCCGCAGGCAGTTGTCTGAGCAGGTCTTTGATTTTGAAGATTACTCTGTTCAGCTCGATGCTTGGAGGGCGTTTGTCTGCTGTTGGGCTACTCGGCGTAGAATCAACTTCATCCATAAGGACATTCTGGCTCTCTTTTGCCAAGCCGATGAATTCATTATAAAGACGAAACTGAATCAATGGCTCGGGAAGCTAAAAATAAAAATACATAAAAAACATTAAGTAAAGTAAATATGCAGACCACTGCACAACAAAATATTTTAGCTACTCATCCATCCATTTCCTAACTGCGTCATCCAATTCAGGATTACGGGGGAGCTGGAGCCTATCCCAACAAGCAATGGGTGCAAGGCGAGATATACCTTGGACCGGACACCAGTCCACCACTGGGCAGACACTTACACACTCACACCAAGCACATTTTTGCTAGAAGCCAATTAACTTACCAGCAAGGTTTTTGTAGTGTGGGACAAGACAGGAATTTCCAGCAAAAACCCACATGAACACAGGGAGAACATAACTCCAAACAGATACCACCCCAGCTCAAGCTGGAATTGAACCCCAGGGCCCCAGTGCAGCAAGGCAGCAGTACTATCCACTGTGCCGCCCAATTTTAATTACTTCTGACAAATACCTGGGTAATAAGGGTTTGAAGAGATAAAATGAAATACAAACCTGCCGGAGATAAAGTTTTAGCACATTGCTGATGTCGTGCGGATACAGATCAGAGAGTTCCACCAAATCCTTCCCATTTTCAAATGCCTGGCAAAGCTTCTCAACTCTTGATTTTGCTCCATTTACTCGGTAAATACCCTACAAACACACAAAAAAGTCATTTCAAAAACTGTTAGAGCTACAAAAACACTTAAGTCTGAAAATCAGGTATTTAATTATAGACTGCTAGAATACTTTTATTTAGAATACACAGACATTTCAAAACTAGAAGTAAAGTCAATGTGATATCACAGACAAGGAAACAAAACACTGAAACTGAGACTTAAAATTTAACAGCAGAGAAACCTTCAGATTGGCTTTTCACAAGATGTTGTATTTGAAAGTGACAGGAAAAGCCTTTCAGAACATTTTCTCCCTAGTGTAATTTTCTAAGCTTAACACACTCAAAACAAACATATGTATAGTAGCAGGATGTGACTTAACAGTACCTTTATGGTTAAAGCACGGTTTTCAATCTCCGAAGTGCACTTTTTGATGATAAAAGGTATTCCGTCTGGATTATTTTTGGTAGCCTGGGCAAAGTCAATTCCAAAGAGATGAAGACGGCCCTGGAGTTTTTTGTGGCCACACTGGATAGCCAATGTTTCCAGACACTTTTTATGACAAGCCAGATAACACTGAAAAGAGAAAATTAAAATAATTAAAAAGCAGAAAGTGACTATCACAGCTGCTACTTGAAACTAAACTACACAGCAGAATAAACTCCTACTACATTTTAACTAGTTTAAGTCCAAAATCCTACCAACATCATTTCTTTAAAGATCTTTGACTATAGTTATTAAAATTAATGTTTCCCTCACCCTTGAAAGTTACATATTCCATTTTGCATTAGTGCATATTAAAATGGAGTACTTTAAATGCCGACATTCTTCACATAACTCGTTGCTTTGCCATAAACCATTATTAACTGCAAAATAATTGCCGTCCTCATTTTTTTAATTTTCAGTGATTTTCAGGGGTTGTATTGGGAAGAGATGCCTTACCTCCTCGCACTCTGCCCCATGAAATACCACCAAGCTGTCACATTCCCTGCACTTCGAGGGAGCCCTCAGTTTCCTCAGCTTGTGAGTCTGTGCTGCCTTGGACATTTGAGTGTTTCGGAAAGGTCCAGGGGAGCTAGCTGTTTCTGAGACCATTTCGCTTAAACCTAAGATACAGTAACAAAGGGAAAATAAACTCATTAACCAAACCGCTGCAATAGCTGGAAAGGAGCGAGGTACAAACTCTGATACTTAGCAAAGTAATTATTAGTAAGATTAAACATTTTAAATGAAAAGTTTATTCTTCTTTTATTAGTAAAGCATTTTAAATTCTGAACTGGTAAGATTCAGTTGTGATTTCTAATGGAAAACATTTTGTTTTCTCTGAAAACTTTCGTGCACAGCAATTCTTTCAATTGTCTTTCAGGTGAATTCAAAAACGGAAAGAAAAATGCCCTATGATTTTGACTCGGAAAGCACCAATGCCATTAATGGCTAATAATGGATTGGGCTGTGGAATATTAAGCCAGGAATAAAACATGAGAACTGTTTGTTGAAACCGCAACAAAGAAACATCTGTTAAGTCAAAAGTAAAAAATCAGTTGCGTGCAACCCAATGAGTCATTTTTGATAAAAATTAAAGAAACAGTCTGACTCACCATTGTCAGAAGGGGAAGGTGGTTCTCTTTCATCAAGATCATCTGCAGAAGACATGGTGCCTGTAGAAGGGGTTCTGGGAAGCCTTCTTTTAAAATCACCTGAAAAAAGTGAAGCTCGTTTAAAAGTCAATCTAGCTGTTTTTGAAAAACAGCTCTCGGTTAAGGTCAGCTGTGAACTGTACTTCCAGAGTCCCATTTTAAGACCGTTTCTCAACTGAGGGAGGCTGAAACTGATGAGGTATATAAGGAGGAGTAGCAAAGCTCAATCTATTGTACCTATTACAATGCATTGTGGGAGACTAACACCTTCATTTAACAATTAACTCCCTCAGCCATTGGCAAGGTTATAACAGTGGTGACAAAAACTCCATCTGCCCCAGTGCAAATTCCTAACATATTTGTTAACGTAATACACAAAATGGCAATTAGCAGTCTATAGATTTGTTTCTAACTACTGGACAGAATTCAATTATAATGAAATCAAGTAAAAAAAGAAAACATTGAACACTCTCACATGCAGGGAATCTTTAAAATGCTAATCTTACTCAGGTACAAATGTTAAGCTATTTACTAAAAGAAAGCATTAGAAAACTCAAAAGTTTATTTCTGTCCATTGAAGATGTTGACATTTGGCTACTTCAAATTGTTGTTTATATATTTAAACCTGTAATATGCTAGTTACGTTAGCAAGAAAAAGTCACGTTTCTGTACTACTAGAGTTGAACAAAGAAAAAATTGATCTCTTTAAAAGTAAATCAGAAGGATGTATGAATCACTGTTCACTGAAATCTGCTGTCTGCATAAATGCGTACTGTGGGGTAAACCACTACAAAATCTTTTTAATGACCCTGATGTATTACTTTATATATTATAAATTAATTTAAGTAGGAAGCTGAGTCAGCAGAGTCTCCACAGCTGAAAGGTTGTGCTTCTTTCCTTCTCCTTTCAACGTGGAATAAACCTTTACTTGTTCCTTCAATTCATTTAATAGTCTATTCATACAAATTAAAGAAATTGTACTTTTGCTTAAATTTCGCATAATATTTACAAAAGAGACAAAGCAGGGGATCTCCAGTCTGTCTTGAGGAGTGATGATTACAAACTTCTGCTTAAAAAGTGAAGATAACCCCAAGCCAGCCTCAAAGCAATGCGAATTGATGCATATGGAGAGAAACATATGCAGCAGAGGTCTGATCAATGTGCACAAAACAGCAGACTTCACGCTGATTTCGACATGAAAAGGGCAGTTTGGGGGTAAAAACCTTTAGGGAAAACTAGGATCTAGGCCGACGACGACAAAGCTGTACCCGGGCTGGCGGTAGGAGAGTCCATGGAACGGGACTCACTGCTGCCTCCAGCGCTCTCCGAGTCGCTGCACATCCCCCCGCCCTGGCTGCCTGTGGCCCAGGCGCGGAACAGGCCTTGGCATCTCAGCGCTGTCAGACAGGGACAGAGATCCGACTTATTCCTCTTCAAAAAGCCCCCAAATTGCAGTTGTCCGAAGAGACAAAGCAGTACGGCGGGGAAGCCGAGATTTAAAAAAAACTCCAGACAGTTCTAAGACTATTCTTAAGAATTAATGGGTGTTTATTTCAAAATTAGGGTCTGTTTAAGTGAAAATACGTGAACGAACTCTTTTTTTTTGTCAAAAAGGGACATATCATATTGCATCTACCCCCTCAGAATGCTTTCTGAGCATCACTCACATGGGTAATGAAATTAACCAGTGAAGTGGGTCTCTACTATAGATAAAGTGCTTTAGGTTACCTTAGAATGATATAAAGTGCTATGAATACAATTTAACAAAAAAAATGTTTGAATTTTAATAATTAATGGGGCTTTAGTGTCTGCTTAGGTCGAAATATACATTAACAAAGCTTGCAGAGTATGGAAATTTAATTTCAATCCAAAATAAAAACGTCTTACTTTGTGTTATGGATGGCTGATGTCCTAGTTAATATCTATGTAGTTCAACATCCACTTGTTTCCAATATTACTCAAGATTACAATCTGAAACCTAAATTAGTAATTTCCTTCTTAACAGAAATTTAACATGCTGTACAGTTTCCAGTTTCTTATTAAAAAAGTAAAACCAGTTTAAAATAAGCAACTTGTTTATCAAAATTTAAGAAATGTGCTAATTTAAGATGCTAAAGCAGATAAGTGATTTGAACTAGAAAATAATTAGTAAACTGATAAATATAAATTTCATTATCTGGGACATGTTCAATTCTTCGAGACCTAACAATGAAAGGGGTTATCAAAAATTCTAACAATGGATTAAAGCATAATTAAGATAAAAATCATCCAAGCTTCGAGAATCAACAAATAAAACAGAATCCAATTAATAAAAACTTCACTTTTTTGGTAATAGTTTTCAACTTCTAAAGTCTCACCACTGTTATCTTTACCATCTCTATTATTCATTATGGGTCAGAAATAAAAGGATTAACAAGCTTAAAAACAAAAGCATTTATTTCAACAAATGCTCCATTAAAGGCTGATGTCTGGACAAGAAAAAATTCATTACAAACTTAAATTGAATTTTCTACCTTATTCACTGCCTAAATGGGTAATTATCGGGTTTTCAAAATGAGGCTATAGCAATGTGAAAGACAATTGCTTGATTTCAATGCTTACTGATTACTTTAGCTTGGTGTGAATAGAATGCCAAAGAGCTGTAAGTCAGAGCTGCCGTTAAAATACCTCCCACCCCCAAATGTGTCTGCTCTAGGAATTGAGTCTATAGACTGTCTCTGATAGACCTCATTAGGCTATTGTGTACAACAGAAAGTGTAACAGGTACTGAATACCAGGTCTGCCTATAAGCACGTAAAAGCTCAGAAGGAATTTAAAAGTATTTCTTATGCCACAAAAATGTAACAGGTTAGATACATACTGTAAGTTATGTTCATGTAAAAATATGTTAACTAATGATTAACTGAATTACAGAAAAGTGAACGAGGCACACATAATCCATACTTTCAATATTTTAAAATACAAACGATTTTCTTTTCAAAGAAATCATTCAGAAGATGTAAAATCTATACTTATATAAACAATAACAAAGCTTTATAAAAAGCAAAGAACATGTTTAGCAAATTGCCCAATAACCACCTTTGCAAAAAGAGTACATTAAACTTGGCAATAATGTTGCTATTGAAGATTATTCTTCCTTAAAATGCCTTAGTATTCCCTTTATACAACTATTAAATGGCTGTTAAAAGAAAGAAAAATACCTTTGTAAGGTTTCAGACAAAATACACAATTAAGCGCTTCTTTTGCTTTCCATTGTAAATGCTTTGACCTATAAGTGATTTTCTCACAAAGAGAAGCACCCTTTAAAAGCTTATTTACTGGAGTAAATGCATGGCAATTTAAGGGTGTAAATCAGATCACCCTTAATGCACTCTAAATGCCAAGTGTTCTAAAGGAGACCAACAGCATTACAAAGCACATGACACATCTTCCACTGTGAATTTGCTCTACTTCCATCTGGATGACACCTCTGTGCCCCCAAAGTCTTTTTAGGAGTTTGTTTCTCCCCTCTGTAATTTCACTTCTGAAATGTATTTTTATTTAGGTCTTTTTTTTTTTAAATTACATAGCACATATTCTTGAAATATTGTTTTTCCTGCCGCTTTCTTGGTGAGGGTGATGTTTTGTTGAACTCTGCTGCCACGCAAATACACAAAGTTTGAACAGACTTATACCTTGGATATCTGTGCTGCTGTTTGATCTCTTTTCTCCTATCTTTCCTGCCCGCGTATGGATTGGACTTTCGACTTCGTCAGCACTCTGAAAATCTCCTGAGGTCACTGACATCTGTGACAGGTTTCCATGTGAAGAATGTGCACTGTTCACTGATCTTTTCCCAAAAGGTAGCCTGCAGGGATAAGACAGAAAAGTAGGGATAACAAACCTCCAATTTCTGACTTGCTGAGGGCAAATTTCTACCAATTATTGGGTAAAACCAATGTTTTATTTTCATGGAGACTCTCCATTTTATTCTCATCCTGAGCCTTACTTCTGGAAATTCACTGAAAAATGCCAACGATGCTCAAAAAGCTGATGACAACAATGGTGAACAACAAAACGTTTTGCATGAAATCATTTCATTGTTAAATAATTCATAACAACAGTAATTTAAAAATCTATTATAGCCCTCATAAGCATGTTCTGTGGGAATGCAGCTATATCCATGCAAACTGAACCGACAGAATTTCTTTTTAAGGGTAGTATGAAACACTGCCATCACACTGTAGAACACAACGATTTTATTAATGATCAATAAAAACATTAAAAAATGAATATTCTAAAGACTGCTCCAAAATATAGTTACTGCAACTGAAACTGTGCAGTGCTTAGTGAGATGAAACTTCCTTGCAGTTTTCAGAAAAAAATCTAAGCACTTCATCTTGAGTGCTCAGATTTTTTTTTCTGTCAAAATCGAAATGTCAGTGGGCGTAGCTGTAGCACAGATGGAGCAATAAAAACAAAGCCTCGGCTTGAGCTCTCTGCTCTCACCACAGATATTTCCTGAGGAAGGCCTGCTGGTGCGCACGCGATTGTTACTTTTTCTTTTAGCAATTCCTACACTCAGCACCCTGTGACAGATAAGCAAATACGTGTAGTCCTTTATACTGCTCCTTAAGTAAGTGCTAAGTTTTTATTACTCCTGCAAGAGAAGCCATTGTTTTTGTCTTTAAAGACAGCTCCTACTCTGTGAAAAACACAGATCTAAGAATACGACCAATCTGTTTTTCCAACATCTGTTACAAACCACAGCAAGATTAAATAGAGTACTTAATAATATAGTACTTAATAATAAGAACTCAGAAAGAACAAGTTATGAATCAAAAATGGAAAATGCAGAGCTTGAAGAGGCTACAAATGAAAAAGACAGGTGTTTATTTTGAGACACCGTTTTGTATCTTCTACAAAATGTGATGAAGCAAGAGAAAATGTATGGAAAAATGTTAGTATACGTAGGTGAATGTTAACATTGTACAAAACCTCAATTAAAATATTACTTGGGTCACCACATTACAAAAAAAATATATTGCTGCTCTGCAATCAGTCCAAAGACAAGCTATCAGATTCATTTCCCACACTGACTGAAGCCGAACCTCTCATACAGCTAATACTCAAATGAGGCTTCTTTAAAGCTATGGCTGAATGAGATTCGTGGACTAATTAGCTACAAACTACACAGATTTATCTTAATCAGCTATAAACATCAGCATAACTTTAAGACATGTATTCAAAGAAATACATTAATGATATGTAGCATACCTATAAATAATAAGCCTGAACTATTTCCTAAATACTGCTATGCTTTCCTAAACTACTTACAAGGAAGTTGAACAAAACATATCTAACACAGAATAAGTAGTTCAGGTGGGTAGCTGCGTCAGCATGCGTAGGCTGCAAAGGAACAAGTAATAGGTTTATTCCATGCTAAAAAAAAGAAGAAAGAAAACACAACGTTTCGGCCGTGGAGCCTTCTTCAGGTGTGAGCCTGACCCTGTGACCCTCACACCCAAAGAAGACTCCACGGCCGTAACGTTGTGTTTTCTTTCTTCTTTTTTTCAGCATGGAATAAACCTATTACTTGTTCCTTTGCAACATAGAATAAACCTACAACAACTTCTGACTTCAAGGTTATACTGGTGTTTGAAGAAATTAAAGTTCAGGTAAAACCTTGGTGTTAGTAAAGGTGTAAAGAAAGTTTGTAAAACTGAAATATTTCTCACCCTCCACTCTGTGTCTCTTGTGTCTCAAAAGAGAAGGAATCTAGAGTGGCTTCATCTTTGGGAAGGCTCTTGACAAACTCTGAGTAGCGCTGGCCAGGCTCATAAAGTTTGGCACTCTCACACAGAGATTGGTAGTTCACTGGGAGAGAAACCACTTGACCATGTTGCATCTGAAACCAGTTGACTGTCACCTGGAAAAGTGGAAAAGTGAAAAGTCAAAAACAATCAGAAATGCAATTATTATTTTCCTTTGGTCCCCTTTCAAGATCTGCACTGTTTTCACCAAGAACTTTTATTGGCACTAAATGCAACAATTGTCTGTATATCCCACGGAGCAGCAAGTTGATATCAACAAAAAAAGTAATAGCATTTGTCAGTCTAAATATCTCAAAATAAAAGTTCTATGACAAAGACACACAGAAAAGGTTGTATCATACCGCTTTCAAAGTCAAATCACACTGAAACACCAATTCACGAATTTGTGTCAGTATTTCACTTTTGGCATTTTCCAGATCCATCTTCTTCTCACAGACATCTGCTTTGCAGGCCTTGTATAGATCGCTGGCTTCTTCTGCCTAAAATGAGACACAATTACAACCTTAGAACTCTTATCACACATTGGAAAAAACAGTGGGAAAAAAATTAAAAATGGGATTTGAGAGACAAAAGTCCTTTTGAGAACTGTAAAGATGAATTAGCATGAAATTCCAGGTGCATATTCTTTATTTTGAACTACAAATACATCAAATTTTAAAGACTTGTAGGACACCAATACAGAATTTCCATATACTGTGTACAAGTAGAACATCTGTTAAAACTATTTCATACACCTCTATGGCAATCGGCATTTTATGAACCATCATTTGGCTCAGATAACCTCAAGGAGATGCTTCCTGCTATTTATAAGATTATTAAACATTTTCATGGAGACAGTCAACTGCTCCTCCATTTCTCAATCTCCTACTGGTTGCATTCTTCAGTTCATATCATAGACTTTCTACAAGAGACCAAGACGACTAATCAAGAGAGACGTGTGCTCTCTTAGTCATTTGGCCACTTCGTTTGATGCAGACTTTGTACTGATATCCTGCACTCACTTCCATTCTGGACAAAGCTTGAGCTTCAGGGAGAAAAGTGTTTGGAACACTGCCACAGGCATCAATTTCACAAGGTCTACCTTGAATTGTAGTCTGTGAGACACTGTTTCCGGATGATGCTGTAGTTTTTGGAAGAGTTCCAGTTATAGCGCCTGGCTACGAGTTAGCCTCCCAAACCACTTTTCTGAGTGCACATTTCAACACAACTTGCTTGCTTTTAAATTTCTTACAACTTTCCTCGCATTTGGTTTTATCGTCTGGTGGATACTGCAGTCAAAACTGGCATTATTATGGGGTTTTAGCGCTATCTCTAGAGTTCTTGAGGTGAATAATCACATAATTTAGTTATTTGAACAATATCAGACTTTGTCCATGATGATGTTATGCTGAATGTTAAGCCACCTTTTAATAGCAATCAATGTGACTTCAAGAAACACCTATAAGCTTTCTGGGGCTATGTATTGATGATGTACTATATGATGACTAAATTATATTTACAGGTATAATTGTGAAAATTTCACATATAGATACACACATATAGATACATGAAATTATTTTAAATCTACTGATATATTTAATAGTACTTTTTATACATTTCTACATTTAAATCAAATTATTAAAATCCTGATGTACACCTGTACTTCCAGTTCTTTAAAAGTATAAATTATCTCAGTCTACACTAGCTTTGATTCTCTATCACAGATATTCCATGCTTGTCATATCATCTGCAAAATGTAGCACTAGAAACAACTTCTGCCAAGTAACTAAAAAGTAAAAAATGGGTGACCAGGAAGAAGTTACATACTAAAACATTTCAAATTTAATTGAGCATTTTCCAAAAACAGAACGAGAGAAAACAATTTCCCCACCCTTCAGAATTCCCACCTGCCACTCACCACATTGTCACCACACTCCAAGTTTCTTACTAGCTAGACGGCTACAAAAGAAGTGCCATGCAATAAGGACCTGAACATGTCAGCAACAGCACTACAAGGCTCCTAGTTTACTCTCTAACCTCTTTCTGGCCATCTACTTTCGGATAGAGCGGGGGCACTGTGGCTCTGCACCTATGGCTAGAAGTTCAAATCCCACGGACGGCCAAGGAATCCTACTCTGATTCCAGAGCAAACTGGGGTATGCGAAAAGACAAATTCCTAATGCAAGAAATTGTATTTGGCTAATAAAGTGTTCTTATCTTATTTGGGCTCCACTTCAGTCCTTTAACGAAATTCAAAACTAATTTCTCCTTTATTAACTAAGGCCATTCTGAAGGACATATTCGGCATGTTTTTTAAGCAAGAAACTGCATTTCCAGAATTCTAAACAGATCACAAAACTGGAAACTGACACAAAAAAATAAACAGTCCCATCATGAAAATAAATTAAGCTTGTATGGAAAAGCCAAATTAAAACAAAAGTAATGTCAAATCCCTGTCACTTGACCAAATTCTTTGTGTATTCATACAGGTAATTACAGGTGTCTATATTCTTGCCTCAACTCAAACTGAATTGTCCAACCGAGTTAACTGCACACCATGAGCAAGAGCAAGCAAGGCACTAATGCTTTAGGTTTTCAAAGTTGGAGTTGCCATGCCAATGAATTTATTATATTTAAGGTTTAAAATAACTAAAATAAATATTTTACAGAACTAAAAGACAAATTAAACAGCCACCTTGGACAAAGTGAGCACTGTACTGTGCAGTTCTCCAGTTTCAGGGGTTTCATAACGAAAGGCCATCCATACCTTCTGCATGGCCTCCTCCTCCAGTCTCCTCCTCTTCTCCAGCTGTTTGCCTCCCCCAGGCATGCTCAGCTGCTCCTCCTCCACCCTGCCAGTGGAAAACTTGGCTCTCTCATACTCCTCCTGGCGCTGAACGTACAGCAGCTTGGCCTTTTTCAAAGCAGTACGTGCTTCTTGCTGTTGCAAAAGAAAACGCACATAATTCATCTACATAAAAAAGCAAATGTATTTTTTTTTCACTTAAGCATTATCTTAACTTATTCCCTCTGGTGTATAAATCCACGTCTTTGTATACTTTTTTAAAGTGCTGACAAGATCAAGGTTGGAATAAGAAAAATAACTATAAAAGGTTACCTCTGCCTTACACATTCTTTTAGAATTCACAGCTCAAATACAACAGGATAAAGAAATCTAAAACATAAGTAGCTAAAAACCTAGAAATCTCAGTCTAATTTCATGCTCTCTGGTCGGGCTACTCTCTATTTTATGGTGAGTCAGGTTGCACAACTATTCAGTAAATAAATCACAGAGAAACGGAAATAATTAAGAAAACAAACCATTTTCTTTTGTTCCCTTTGCCACTGGTCCTTGATGTCTTTCCTTAGTTTATCAAGTTCGTTCTTCCTTGCCAGAAGGGGCTACAACAAGAAAAATACATTTGTTAAGATAAAAATGACGCTTGCTTGAACAAACAATAAAACCAGTGTGTTGTCGTTCTTACCTGAATAAATTTGTTTGTCTGCAGAGCTACTGCTGTTTGAAGCATAACTTGACTATATTCAATGTCATTTTGAAACGCAGAAATATAGATTTCCCGGAATGGCATGTATTCCTGTTATAGAACACAGTATATACAAAAAGTTATTAGAAAGGTTTTACACATGGAATTCTAATAACCTAACCAATATAGACAAATTGTACGAAAAGTCTTTCTTCCTAAAAATGTTCTAATTCAATTAATTTGATTTAGTACACAACTTTATTAAGTAGCTGTTAAGATACAAGAATCTCATCAAACTGAAATGGTTTGCAAAAAAGATTAGAGGAGCTTCTAGAAAATCCTCATTATAAAATAAATTATTGACGTAAAACCTTTACCTGTTGACTTGCCAGGTTTTTTGCAGATTCAGCCATTTTTGCAAAGCTTTTTGCACATTCAATATCTGTAAACAGGGTGATCCATCAGCAAATGTTTTGGCGACAGAAAAACAAAACAAATTATCATTAAACAAACCACAAGGCAAATAAAAGTCCATCTTGTTATTCCTTAGGCTTAGTGTCACAGTGTACTGTATATGAGGAGTTCTGGGTGCACAGCCAAAATGTTAAAAAACATTATGTAACTGTTCAGGGCAAAGACATCTTTGTAGCAACTGTGTTAATTGCCACAATAGCACAATTACTCATTTAGAAAAGACATTGTTGATGGCCTACGCATCAAAAGCCGTGAACCACATCTGAAATCTGCCATGACAAATTGGATCAGACAGCAAAACAAGTCACTCACCCAAGCTGAGCCGTTTTTCCACCCAAGCCAAAACATCTTTGGTATACTTGGACCAAGCCTTAGCATACAGAAGTGCTGACTCGATCCCGCTGTCATTTTTGAGCAGCATGTGATCGACCTCCTTGGCGCGCAGGGGCCCTGAGATGATATTGGAAAAGGAAAAGGAATGGGGTTTCAACATGTTGGCAATCTGACTGACAGGCGTACCTTAGCCCAGCTCTGGAGAGAAAAGCTCTTCTGACCTTGAGGTATATCTTAATTCCAGTTGATGCTAAGCAGAAACGACGGCGCTTTTTATATAGCAGTGAGAGACGCGAGATTGAGTTGATCACTAAATCAGAACACCTACAGTGCCTTGCGAAAGTATTCGGCCCCCTTGAACTTTTCAACCTTTTGCCACATTTCAGGCTTCAAACATAAAGATATAAATTTTTTATTTTATGTGAAGAATCACCAACAAGTGGGACACAATTGTGAAGTGGAACGAAATCTATTGGATTTTTGAAACTTTTTTAACTAATAAAAAAATGAAAAGTGGGGCGTGCAAAATTATTCGGCCCCTTTACTTTCAGTGCAGCAAACTCACTCCAGAAGTTCAGCGAGGATCTCTGAATGATCCAATGTTGTCCTAAATGACTGATGGTGATAAATAGAATCCACCTGTGTGTAATCAAGTCTCTGTATAAATGCACCTGCTCTGTGATAGTCTCAAGGTTCTGTTGAAAGCGCAGAGAGCATCATGAAGACCAAGGAACACACCAGGCAGGTCCGTAATACTGTTGTGGAGAAGTTTAAAGCCGGATTTGGATACAAAAAGATTTCCCAAGCTTCAAACATCCCAAGGAGCACTGTGCAAGCGATCATCTTGAAATGGAAGGAGTATCAGACCACTGCAAATCTACCAAGACCTGGCCGTCCCTCTAAACTTTCAGCTCAGACAAGGAGAAGACTGATCAGAGATGCAGCCAAGAGGCCCATGATCACTCTGGATGAACTGCAGAGAACTACAGCTGAGGTGGGAGAGTCTGTCCATAGGACAACAATCAGTCTTACACTGCACAAATCTGGCCTTTATGGAAGAGTGGCAAGAAGAAAGCCATTTCTCAAAGATATCCATAAAAAGTCTCGTCTAAAGTTTGCCACAAGCCACCTGGGAGACACCCCAAACATGTGGAAGAAGGTGCTCTGGTCAGATGAAACCAAAATCGAACTTTTTGGCCACAATGCAAAACGATATGTTTGGCGTAAAAGCAACACAGCTCATCACCCTCAACACACCATCCCCACTGTCAAACATGGTGGTGGCAGCATCATGGTTTGGGCCTGCTTTTCTTCAGCAGGGACAGGAAAGATGGTTAAAATTGAGGGGAAGATGGATGCAGCCAAATACAGGACCATTCTGGATGAAAACCTGTTGGAGTCTGCAAAAGACCTGAAACTGGGACGGAGATTTATCTTCCAACAAGACAATGATCCCAAACATTCAGCAAAATCTACAAAGGAATGGTTCACAAATAAACGTATCCAGGTGTTTGAATGGCCAAGTCAAAGTCCAGACCTGAATCCAATCGAGAATCTGTGGAAAGAGCTGAAAACTGCTGTTCACAAACACTCTCCATCCAACCTCACTGAGCTCGAGCTGTTTTGCAAGGAAGAATGGGCAAGAATTTCAGTCTCTCGATGTGCAAAACTGATAGAGACATACCCCAAGCGACTTGCAGCTGTAATCGCAGCAAAAGGTGGCTCTACAAAGTATTAACGCAAGGGGGCCGAATAATTTTGCACGCCCCACTTTTCATTTTTTTATTAGTTAAAAAAGTTTCAAAAATCCAATAGATTTCGTTCCACTTCACAATTGTGTCCCACTTGTTGGTGATTCTTCACATAAAATAAAAAAATTATATCTTTATGTTTGAAGCCTGAAATGTGGCAAAAGGTTGAAAAGTTCAAGGGGGCCGAATACTTTCGCAAGGCACTGTATATCTTCAAATTCTATAACTTCGGTGTTTAAAAAATGGACACCTTTTTATCTTGTCACACACACAGTATTGGTCACCTGTATGACTGATGTATATGATTTATTGTATGTGTACAGTCTTCAATAATAATTCAGAAAAGACAAGAAAATGTAAACAATTTAGGGAATGAACATCTCACTGAGGCTAAAGAACAAACATTTCAAAGCAACTCATCACTGAATGATAGCCGTAAACTGCCAAGTGGAGTAAAGGGAAAGAAAAATTAATGAGGAAAATTTGCTAGAAAGTTGATAAATTCAGTTTATAATGCTGAGGTCATAAGGTCTTACCCTGTAGATCATCTTTTTCAGGAACTAATCCTCCACACTCAACTGACAGGTTTTCAAAAGACTTTTGAATTTGAAAGAAAAAACAGAAAGAAACCACCATGTAATAAAGAGAATCCCTCAGACACAAGAAAAACCAAATACAATAATTACTACAAATAATAATTAAAAGATTAATTACACACACGCAAACAGCATCATTTCTCTCTATTCATAAATAAACAAAACAAACAATCATATCAAATGTTAACCAAGAAAATTTAGATGTAAACTTGTTATGTAATGTGGTGATCAATTTAAATGCACCTGAACTGGTGCATCCCTAGCTTCTTGCCAAAACATTTCAGAATCCATACTCCATTAAAATAGAAAACAGAACAACACTGGATTTAATTATTATTATCACAATATTATCTCAGTAACAATTAAAGAACCACCTAGTTTCTAAGACTAGAGCAGTGTATAATTGACCACAACTTACGTAAATGTGATTACACTATACTGGTACAAAGTATTTCCTCAAACTTAACATATGTCATGATAATCTTTCATTTTCTTTAACTGCAAGTCATTGAGCCTAATTCACAAAATAAAAATTTATACAAGTGAACACATCTTTCACAAATGAGAGATTACCTGACTTCTTTGAGTCTGGGGAGCCCCCAACGCTGAACCACTGTCTACATCTCCCATAAGGAAGTCAGACACTCTGAAGGAATAATAAACCAACTACATTAACATACATTCAACTGTTCTCATTCATAGTGCTCACAATAGATTCATCACAATGATACTTAATATTTATAGTAAAAATTCTATATATATGTATGTATGAAGTGGCATAAAAATGTTATCCAGCTACTGTTTTTACTTATCATAGCTAAAGAACGACACTATGTCTTTGGTGAATTTTCAAATTTTAAATTTTAAAAAAATGTTTAAGAATCTGAACTTGTTGTACCACAGGAACATTGAAGACATTTTAGTGGTTAAAGATATATAAAAATAATGGCTTTTATAATCCCAACATTAGCTAATAGTGAAAGATTGATCTATTGGATTCTGGTCACATATTATAATGCATTCTGTGATTGACAAAAAAAAATTAAAACCTACTTACACATTGCCAAATGTAAATGCTAAAGTGTCAATAGAGGAGTATATCTCGCCAAACAGCTCTCGCTTCTTGTCTTCATTTACTTCCTTGAAGTTCACAGCTGTTACAAAGTGATAAATTACTTAAGACTGATTTATATATACCAGCACTGTGGAGTACAATTATGCTTTTCAAGAAGAGCAAAATACTTTTGAAACATGACAGAGATAAGCATTTGGTAAACACATTTTTCATAAAATAGTAAACTATATTCCTTTAATCATACCAAAAGACAAAAAAAGCAAATCAATAAAACATTTTACATTGTTCAAGTTTACCAAAGTGATTTGCTTTCCTATATACCCATTATGCAAAAAGAAAAAAATTAAATCACATAACAGGCCACCATTTCTGTACAAGGATTCATTTTGTTGGGAATGTTAGAAAGCTTCTATCTACAAAGCTCTCACAATAGCGTCACTTTCCATCTGTGGCTGTGATCTTGTAATACATCAATTTCCTGCTGAAAGTCTAAACATCCTAATGAGCAGAAAAAAAAACCAATATAAATAAGCTACAATCAGAGTCCTCAACAAACTTCCTTTCTATCTGAAACAACTGAGGAGAAAAACGGAACATTCTGATTGTTACCAAGAATGCAAAGGTTATAACGAAGTCTGACGCCATTCGCCTTCTAAATATACAACATCCTTTTGGTTCAACAAACAGCACATTAAAAACCAGTATCATTCAACTATCATGAAACAGTTCAGAGTTAATATAATATCTTTAAAAAATGCTTACTCTTCCCACATGACAAATAAAAAAGAAACACCCCCTTTGTTTCTGCTCTGTTCAAAAAGCACAAATTGCACAAATCAGAACCTGCCCAGCAGCTAAAAAAGTTCCAGATTCATTTTGGACCAGCCACTAAACAAGCACATTGCAAAGTTCATACCGTGACATTCCCCATAGGTATTAAACTTGTGAAAAAAAGCAATTCCCAGTTTCAAAATTTCAGAAAATAAATATTTAGAGGAAATATTTTTGTGAAATGGCACACATGCAGTACGAGTAGCAATTTCTAAGGAACTTGACAATGCCTGATCACAGCCAGAAAAATTGCTACTTAACCAATCATTTCCTGTCTGAGTATCGCAGTCACAGGAAATACTAGCTCACGGTTTGCAGTCAGAAACTGAAAAACACATTAGCTGCCACTTTTACTTACCTATTCTTAAATATACCGCGCAACTTTTCCAACAAAAAACAAATAAGCACAGTGTGGTAAGCAAGCCATATTCGAGCTTGAGAAATTCAGTTCTGTGAGTCTCTTTGTATTCAGGCAGCTCAGGAGACCATTTTATTTAGACTTTTCCTGTTCCAGGAAGGCTAGAACTAAAAACATCTTGTGACAGGGTTTTCGATGCCTCTTAATCCATCTTTTGCAGAAGAAACAAAAAAAGGCTTCATGTAGATTTCAGTATTTCATATATTAGTTAAAACTAAAATTGTAACTCCAGTTCACCATGAAAAGTACAACAAACATTTCCACCACAGTGATCATAGCCAAGTGGCTCCACTCCTTTTGAATGAGTGCAGTTTGCACTGGGAAGAAATGCTGTGGCACTGCAGTTGTGACGTCTTCCCCAGGACATCCTGAAGTTCACATCATGTCTACCCACAACAATGGTGTGCTCAAAATGCTCATTTTCCAAATAAAGTAACTGCATCACCTTGAAAAACTGCATTGTCTTTTTAGAACAACAAACTGGAGCACGTCATGGAGAATGCACGTTTGTAGGATTTGAATGTTGTGCATATTTGTACAATAATAATGTAGCATAAACAAGCAATTATATTTTTAAAAAAAGTAAAGTCAATTTTTTAAACACTGTGTAATCAGTACAAGTCAGTGTTAGGGTGACAAAACCCAGTCATCACCTTGGAACAATCACAGCATAAGTGACAAAGGTCATTTTGCATTTACTATAGGTGGCACACAATCCCCAGTTATTTTTTTGTATATATATTATATATATATATTTGTACATATATTATATATGTTAAAACAAAAAAATAAAAACAAAATCATTCACCAACAATGTAATTACAAGCGCACGTCTTAATTGAAACAAAATCAGCTACATCCTGCAGTTTCATGAATCTGAATGGCTGATTTACCCCTTTCTCAGTCCAAAAGTCACAATACCAACAAAAGCCCAATTACTGAAACACCGAAAACATAATTCTATAACCAAACCCTAGAAAACAGGTTATTGGGTCAGTGATTTTTTTCAGAGCTTTTATTATAGAAGAATAAGGCACACCCAGGTCGAGAAACAGCAAATTCTTTTACCAGTATATACTTTTGCCACCTTCAAGGTTAAGTGTTACCATGCCTTTGGAAACAATATACTGTACTGGAGAAAGGGTTTATGATGGTTTACTGTCCTTGATCAATCTCTAATACCTTAGCTATGTTCTAGTCTACTGAAAGCATTCACCATGGAGCAAGTAAACCACCAGCAATTAAATTACCTTTTACCTCAGATGTGATTAATTTGACATCTAGTAGCTACTTCCAACGACTGGAGCATAGATTAGCACACATTGACATACATGTTGTGATACAGGCTGATACTTTAGCAAGCATTACTCACTTCACATTGCAAAAAGGCAGCATACTTTGAATTTATACAAAATAACATTCCTTCTAAATACATATACAGTATATGCCAAAACATGTTTTAAATCTCAAGCAATCCTAAAGGATTTTGCATTTTAAACATCAGTCACCGTGGAGTGCGAGACTTTTCAGGGGGATGTTCAAATGCTGACAAGGTTTGTGGGTTATGACACAAGCATCATTTAAATGAAAATGGCATCACATTTTCTAGAAAAGAATAATTTACACTGTCAAATTCCTATTCCGGAAATTCCAGTAACGTCCGAAAAGCATAATTTATAGATGTACATAGCGGTTTTCTCCAGCCTGCTGCAAAACAAACCATAATTTTGATGGACTGTTTTCAGAAACCAACAAGGAACACTTTGGAATTATTTTTAAGGAAGTAACCAAAGTGAGTGGAATAAATACCTTCAGCCTATTTTTAAAAATGCAGCCCAAGGACTACATTATGCATTGCTAGAATTCAGTTCAGACCTTTCAAGCAGTGTCAGGAATATAACAAAAAACTAAAAAATTGAACAAAAAAATCTCAATTGCTAAATTTCATGACCTTTCTAAATGGCATTTTTTCCAGAACGGCTTTGACTGTGACAAGAATAATATGCAGGAACCTAGTGTTTACAGTGACCCAAATTGTACAGTGAGCTTTGGCCCCCTTGTGGAAAGGAATGTCTTTTCCCTTAACTGCTTTCAGATGTTCAAAGGATACTGAATACACATGGGCCTACAGTATGTGGAAATCAGTTACTGTTACAGATTGAATGGTAAAAAAGGCATTGACAAGACTTCGGAAGAGACTGCTCTACAGTGAACAAACCCAAAACATTTTGAACCACCAACTTTAGGTCTATTCATTCATAAGGTTGGGAAATATAATTTGCAGCAACGTGAATCTCTCTTGCAGGTTAAAGTTCAGATAAAATTAATTTTGTTGAAGTCCATATTGCACAACAATAGGGTTTGCACATTCAGTGTTATTTCTTATTTGATATTTGATGAAAGATGTACTTTGACAATATAAATGTGGAAAGAGCTAGGTTTTTTTTAAATTAATTAGTCACATCGTGAAGGGGTCATTTATTGGGATTGGATAAACAAAGCAAATTATACCACCAGGAAGAATACTTTTTTTTTTTTTGATAGAGGTAGGTGCCTCCACAGTCCAGAGGCCAAACATGCTAAAAATCATTGGGATGTTAAAAATCAAGTGTGTGGATGAATTCTAAATGTGTGTGTTCTGAATTATGGCAGCAAGAAGAATTTTACTGAAAATTTTGTTCTTCATTAAATGACAAAACAGTGCAAGTGGCTGCACGTTAATGTAGGCTAAATCTGCGGCAAAATTGTGGTGGTTTGGAATGCAAATCAAACTGAAGTAAAGTTATATTTTGAAATTCTTGTACAGGGGCCAGGCAAATTACACTGCCCACAAGGTCATATTTCTGGCACAAAAACTTGCACGTTAGGATTCTTCTGCTGGATTCACTAAGAACATCATAATGCTATTTACCTTCAGTGGCCTTTCTCAGACGTAACTTAGAAAAATTCTCAATTACAAAACATGTACTGTACTGTATGGAGGGAAAAAAAGGAGAAACACAAGATGAAGTGTGGTGTTTTTATGAAACCAAAGAATTTTCACAACACATGTTTGGGGAATGCTAAGTGACCATTCCAGAATGAGAAGATCGTTTTATCTGTGATGACATACATAGCCTATCTTTTCATAATATCAGTAGCATGTGACAATACCACACTGCTCTTTACAGTAACCCAAGAAACCTTAGCCACTGATGGATAAACATTGTAAGGCTATCTCCATCTCAGAACTGCTACTGGTAAAAGAACTTCAGTGTCAGATAAACTGAATAGAGACATTATGAGAAGACCTCAATGCTACAGTAAAAAATAAATTGCTCAGAAAAGGGTCAATTTGATTGACACAACCAAATAATTCATTTTGTTTGATTTTCAGAGCTAACCAATAGTAAGACAGGATGAAGACTTATAACATTTACAAGTATGTACTTTATTAAAACATTGACCCCAAAGTAACCCTGTACACAGTTCATTTCCTGCTTTTACCACACACAAACCCAGCATGAAGAACTGGGTTTTTATTTCAGTATTGGTTAGTGCTTTGAAATACTGACTCAATATCAGCTGTAAAATAATGCACAAAGTGATGACCAATGGAAAACAATGCACAGAAAACTAAAATCAGCAGAGGATGAAAACGAGCACAGGCACAGTTCTAATTGCAAACGAGTGCTGTAATAATCAGTGTAGTGCTTAAGGGGGAAGAAATGGAGTTCTCTTTAAACCCAGGTAATTAATTCCAATGTGATGGCTCAGTTTCTCACCTTTGATTTTGGCAATGACTGTCCCAGCTGCACTGAGAATATCCACAGAGTTGAGGGTCTGGTGTTTACCAATGACACCTTTCAGGACGCGTAGCAGTTCTCCCAGCCTCTCGTGGACCACTTGATGTAAACAGTCTTGATTTTCTGTAAATGACAAAACCACAGCTGCTGAAGCTTGCTCAACCTGCTCTAGTTCAGAGCTTCCCTACGTCACGTGAGCAGATGCAGTTCTCCTTTACCAAAAGCAGCAAAACCAGCTACAAATACAGAGGCCTTGGAAGTGAACAATTTTGTAGCTCTTCTGCCGTTATCAAGAGGCAAGGAACATAAACAAGGGGTCACTCTTCCTCACAATCTTAAATACTGAACCAGATTACAAAAAAAGTATATTCAGCCATTCTACATCTACAGTAGTCAGGTAAACAGGATGCTCTAACGTACCTGTTTAAAGCCTTTTAGTGGCTTCAAATGTGTTTAAGGAATCTGTATTGCACTGGAACAAAGGTGTGCAAATATTTCCTCATTTCTGTTTGAGCTTCTTTAAACCACAGTAGTCACCTTTTTTTCAGTATGATGTATGATGTTAACATTGCATAAGAAAACAACTGTATTTTCCACGCCCTCTATCATTTCAGTCTACAGATTTTATTCACTTTATGATCATACCAAAGTTCATTACTTCGGTTGAAAGAAAATGCACAGGCACCACCTATGAAAACAGCTTCGCCAATGTAAAGTGCAGGCTGTTCTGCACTATAATCACGTAAGAGGAAAAAAAGGTGGTTAAAAACCACAGATGTTTTGCAGCTCTCAGCAAAAATCTTACTTTTTTTTTTTACATGCATAAAATTTCAAGTTTCATACTATGGGCTATTAGATGACTAAATCAGCAATTTGGCACACACAGACATTCTTACAAATCTTGAATTTCCCACAGAATAATTACATTACTTTGTTTCTCTGTCTGCTTTTCTACATTTGAAAACATAAATGCTGCAAAGTAAGGTACCACAAGCATGCATCCCCTGGTATCAAAGCTCTGTTTGTGCTGACAGTCTGCACAGGATTACAGAGCTCATGGAAAAGGGGATCAGGGAGATTTTAGCAGTCTCCCATTTTTTCGCCCTTTTTTCGGTACAGGACAAAAAGGGCCTGTAGTGGAACTAATGCTGTCGTGGAAGTGGCTACCATGACAATGACAGCTACACTTTGTTCAGGAAATCCAATCACTTCTGTGAACATCTGCAACGTGCTCTTATTTCATGTGCAATATAAAACACTAGATTATTTCTTTTTAAAGAAAAGATGTAGAGTGGTAATTCAAATATCTGACGCACAGCTACCCAGAAATTAGTATTTCAAGGAAATCTATTTTCTATTTTCAAAGCAACTACGACTGTAAAACAGCCCAGAGGAAAATGACCTTGCAGAACAGAAATAATTCTTTTACAGGAAATATATGTTTTTACAATTATCTTTGTTTTGTTTACTAAAAGCGTCTCCAGATACCCATATCTGTGACATACATGTGACAATGTGACAAAGTTTAAAGAAATATTCATCTTGGTTTTCACAATGTTTGTCTTAAAGCAATCAATCTTTTTTGCAAAGAATTGAATAGCTTCGCCAAAAAAAAAGCGGTTAGTTTAACTGAATCATTTGAATAGCATGCCCTGGGTTTACGCCAGTCAATGAAGTAATCTGCCTTTTGCCCCATCCAGTCACGGTGGAAACTGAACTTCTCAGACCTTACTGAATACACAAACGACCTCAGAACAGCACACATTCACTCTTTAGAATGTATTTTGGGGAAGAAAAATCCCTCTTCAAAATAACAATGAAACAAAGGTTTCATTACAAAGGCCTATATACAAGGTTTTGCTAATTATATTTAATTGTCTCCACCAGCACCCACTGCTGCTGGTAAAACAAAGAGCATTAAAATAGAGCGTAGCAGCATAGCTCAAATAATTAAATGTTCATGGGTTTTTTTTCACTAAAGCCACAATGATACAAAATTTTGAATCGCCATAGCTACATATTTTAGCTGCCTTCCAAACAATCTTGAGTATTAGAGTTTAAAGGGACCAGCATACAGATAAGTGTAAGCATTCTTCAGCATCTTCCCAGAAGTCCCTGCCAGACCCCCAACAGGATATCTGGGGTCATATGCCACTCTATGGCAACTGTCTCCATCTGTCTTCATCAAGTGTCAAGCAAATCTACTTCCAGCACAGTTACCTGTTGTTTTCTTATTAAATGTTCTTTTGTTTCAGCACTATGCTCTATAAGGCGTTTCTAGAGTGTCTGGAAGAAGTAAACTGGCTGTGCTGCCTAAATCATCTGAGATGCTAATCTAAATGAGAAATTTCTATCTCTTATTGTGGCTTTCATCTGCAGGAGGATTTTCTATGAAGGCATTTGGCCTGTGGCTAGTTTTTTCCTTGGATTTTGCACTGTTTGGAGAAAATAATTGGTGTAAGAATGCAGATGGAATTGGTATGCCAACAAGATTTCAACATTATGGAATTTAATTACAGAACAACTCAATGGAACTTTTAAGTTACTGAGCTCTCAAGAGTTAGTATTTGAAGTACAGCATGCTGCAATATGATTGCATAAATTATTTACACTCCATAATGGTAAATCAAGATTTAGGCAAACGCCAAAAAAATAAGAGCGCCTCCAATTTTAATGGTATTTGTTGCCCACATTTTGGGCACAGTTCATGTTTTATTCCAGATGGAAACCTATTACATATCTAATTAACTTTTTGCATGTATACATTAATATGTTTAAAGTATGAGCTTTAACACTGCACCAATTGTATTAATCCTTTATCACAAACCCTCCTTTCACAATGAAAAGGACAGCAATAGTTTATTTTAAAGAAAGGTAATCTAGAAAGAAAAGCAATCAAGACACGGCATTTTCATAATTCCTTTTAATTTTATGCGTATGAGAAGGTGAACTATCTGCCCAAAAGGCACACATCAGCAGTTGAGTACAGTATGTTAATGGGAGCCAGGCACAGTTCAATCTTTGGTCAGAGAATACAGTCCAATTGATTAGAAAAAAAAGCAGATTTCTCTTTTGACTGCTGTGGAAAGGAATGTGCCTGTATGGAACTGCTCTGTATCAGAGACAATATTCTACCTCAGAGGCCCCTACCATCCTGCCTACACGTTCCTCCTCATGGAGCACTTTCTCTTGAATGCAGCTGCACACCCCAGGTGAACTCCATTTTCTAAAGCCTGACCTCAAAAACAGGTCATAATCTGGGGTTGTGAAGAAGTCAACACTTGCACAGGGCAACCAAACAAAGCAAAGTATTTTTTTAATAAGAAAAGGGGGATTAAGGGAGAACTATTATTAAGAAAGGCTTTAATCAAAAGCAGAAAGGAAGCAATACCCTGAAGAGACAGGCCTCAGAACTAATACAACAACCTTATCGAAATGAAAATGGTTGAAAGCACAATTACAAAGATAGCGCACATGCTACCAAATAATACAGTAAATTAAAACCTATTACCATAGCCGTTTTATTCAGATTGTGTGCCAAAAACCCAGCACACTGAAGAAAAAGATTATGCTGAATATTGTGACTTTGCCTTTGGAGTGAGCTCAACATGACATTCAGAACAGTTGCAGTGTTAGTTAGCTCTGAGGCTTTGAACTTTTCAAACCTACTGTACCTTGGGTGCATAAAAAAGACACTAGAAATAAACGACATTTAGAATGGAGGAGACAAGCTCAGGTGACAAAAACATGTTTCAACAATCAAAAGCAACAATACAAACAAAATATTAATTAGATATCTTTCAGTTATTGTACACCAACTCTGGAAGTCAGTCCAAAGCCGTGCAGTAAATTCTTTCTATGTCCCATTATAGGAGGCAAACAGATTTTCTCTCTCTTGGAATGGCCAGGTTTTAAGGGAAGAAGACCTTTTTATTGAGCAGCCACAAACATGTCTTATAAAAAAAAATGTGTTCATTTACACTGTCCAAAAAACAAATTAGCAAGCTATAAAGTGTAGTTTTCTACTCAGCGGGACACAGCATAATCTACATAAGATCATCACTTAACCTTGTGGCTCCTTTCAGGGTGCATATAATAGGCCAGGCCCTACTGCCATGTGAAAAAGCAACAGGAATTACTAAGTAAAACACACTTCTTTCGGGGACAAGAATAGCTATTTGGCTAAGAAACCTTGTCTTTGTCCAAGAGGCCATTTGCAAATAGTGGCCTGTCGTCTCATCGACCTGAGAAATAAGGCTTTAATAAGACAATAAATTGAGTTCTCACAAAGTGCAAGCCTTCACTCAGTGGAAGAAAAAAAATCAGCTTTTGAGTGGAGGATGGGATACAGAGTTCCATTGACAAGCCGCTCAGTGTAAAATCCCATTCTTTTTACTTCATGTCCTCCCCTGGTTTTTGTATTCTAGTTGCCATTCAGCTAGAAGCCTAAGAAAACTGAAAGCAGTCTGCTTCCATGTGTGAAAAATGAGTTGTCCTAAACAGTCATGAGCCCAGGATCTGTCTCACAGATAAAGAGGCGTGAGTACACCCTGCACTGATGCCACATTTTTAGTTAATTAGCGTCATGGAAACCCTGCATTCCAGCATAGTGTGCTCTTCTGCTAACCATATGAGCACAGCAGAAAGATAAAAAATAAGAGAACTCTATTCCATTCACATTGCACACTACTGCAGTCAAATGTCTATCTATGCACAAAGACACTCTTAGAAACTCAGAACCTTAGCTAATTAGAATGCTTAATAAGGGTACAAGATGACACTTTGGTTAAATTAACTAATCTTTCAAACAAGGAGTTCTTGGATGCAAATTATATAATGGTTATTTTAATAGAATGTTTTTGCTTAGGGTAGCTGAAATGATTAGGCTATACACCTTACAGTCCACTGCAAGAGTTACTATCTCAAATGAAAAAAATGAAAAAACTTTGTTCCCAACTGCATGGAAAAATCTCAATATGTAAACATTATTTCCTTCCCATGGACGTGGCTGCTTTATAATTTTTTGACATAGTAAATACTGAAAAATCCTGTGATGTAACACAGAAATGATAAAATTAGACAATAATTAAATATTAAGAATTTCACTAAATCCATTGTGACGCTGTGAACTTACAAAATTGTTTTGTTATCCGGTATTCACAAATTTCTAAACAAGCCTTAATTGCTACACCTTAAAAGAAAATATTCAAACAAATTTCACCACACACAAGTTGAGGAGCTATGCTTACAATAAGATGGCTCCAGACTTTTGAAAGACATTCTCTACACTTTAAAAGTCTTTGATTTGTATTAGCCTAACTGAAAAGCACTTTATCTAAATATTAACATGCTAAATTCCTTTTTACCTTTGTTAAATTCTTTCCCTTGTGATCCTAGCTATGTTCAATCATGCATTTTAATCATGAGAAGAATATATTATTTGTGCTTCAACAAATTTCAGTGAGTAAAAACAGCACTGTAGTAAGCACTTTCTAAAATCTGCTTGCGTGTGACAGTTGTAAAACAAAGTCCTGGAGCACTTTGATATGATATCAATTAAAAGCTTTGAAGATATTTAAACACTGCAGTGAAAATGCACTGAAAGCTAAGGAACATTTAAAAAAGTTCCAGCAACAACTTTTCCTGGATTGTCAACAACATACCATAACATTTGAACAAAAAATGATTAACAAATGGAGATATGCTTTGGATTTTTGTTTTGTTATTTTTCCTTTAAATCCACGGAAGAATTAAGAATACTTAAAAAAACATTTCAGTATTTTCTCAAAGACTGAAAACGCACGTCTAAATTAATCAAAATCTGACCTTTAAAATGTTTATTGTTACTGCTACTTAATAAATGATAAACTAAACCTAAATTGAATGTAACTGTAGTGGCAATGAGGATATTCTATATTATTAAAACAAAAGCAATCACCTGAAAACGTTTTATAGTGGATGACAGATTACCATACATTAATCAAATATCAATACTCAAATATTGTAGAATATTAGAAGAAGCAAAGGTGTACCTCTTTAACACACAAACGTCATTGCAGTCATTCATGAATTCTGTTAAGGCCTACATATTCTACATAGAGAAAGAAAAAAAGAAAAAGACAGCAGCATACAGATTATACCCAAATGCTTAAACTAAATACAGTCAAGATCTAAAAAAATGCAGAATAGCAAAACCAGCGGAAATCCAGTAACTGTTCTTCCTTCACAAGGGGATAGCCATTCCACCTAAATGGAATCACAGCATGACTAATTTTACCCTTCTGCTCTGAGATTTTCAACTTTAGTCCACAACCTCCCCCCACACTCCCTACAAAAAAAAAAGATGGCAAAGTAGAACACACGAGTATCCTGGTTTCCTTAGAAACTCGTCTTTCTAAGGAACACATTCCTCTCCCCACCCAGATATTTTTTCGCGTATAAAATTCAGTTCATTCACTGTGGAGAATCAGCATGCATGCAAATCAAATTAAGGCTACAGTAACACAGGATTTGCATGACGGTCATAATGTAAAATGACCAACCATACTATTATAATATTTATTTTTAAATCATAAAATAATTTCTAGAAAACTCTTTTTAATTGCAATGCATCAACAAATCAATTTCTTTACTGTCAATCACGCCTAGTGAGGAAGGAAGCAGATAAACAAAAAGTATATCATTTCTTATCATTTCCTGTGCTACATGTACATTAAAAACAGCATAAGACAAAACGGTGCTATATTTATTGGTCACTGTACACTGAAGAAATTAAGCTAAATAATTTCTTAATACACTGTCACCAAAGGGGTCATGAATTACACCAACACCACATTTACTGTTGTGGCCCCACTACTTACTGAGTCAGGTGGCCTGAGAATCTGTGGGCTTAAAATGGCAAATAACATAAAATGCAGAGTATTTACATTGCTTTTGTTTGTACTTGAAAATGTTGCTGCAGTTTAATGAAAATCTAAGGAACAGCTATGAAAGCACTTCCATGCGCCGATTTACAGTGCACAAAAATGGTTGCGCCATCTTCACGGCCTGCGCAAGGGATGAAACACTTCAGCTGACAGTTAGAAATAGCTATACTGCTGCAGCCAGCCAACTCAGTTTACAACTCTCGCAATTATGAAGTGATTTAAAGTACTCAGCATTGTGTGCACCAGGAGAAGTGTGATCTAATGAATAGATGTGGCAGGCTCTCAGAATAAATAAAATTAACCTATAGCTCTCTCTATAAAGGCAGAAAAAAATTAAACCCTTAACCTTTTAACACATTGCATTCTTTCCAGGCATAATCATCCACTGTGCTGTTCTGCAGATGATTCTTCCTCCTTGGCCTGACCCACCTCTGTGAATTAAGCAGGCCACCTACGAGTCACAGTGACCAGGCCCGGGATTAGAAGATTACATGGTGCTTGTTAAGAAATGAACCTTGCCTTGTGGACTTCCCCTACAAAAGCAACCCTGCTGCTTCACCTTTGAAGTGCCCATTCCCATGGCCACAAACAAAAGACAACCATTAAAACGTATTCCGAAGGCAACACACCTTCAATGTAGGTCGAGGTCTTTTTAAAGGAAATGCACTGTAGCAGGTCACCGACGTGCATTAGCAAACTAATGGACTTTATACCAAATAAGTCTTCACGAGACAATAGAAAACAAATTCACACCACCATTCTGACCAATGAAATGTTTGACGTTGCACTGGCTAAAGTTTTCTTTCAAATTTTGAAACCTTTAATGAAACAAGCCCACGATAAAAATATAAAATAGAAGCTTCAAATTAATTCTTATCACTGTGTTTTGAGCTTGGAACCTGTCATTCTATTTCCACTTAAATTTGAAATTGACAGGTGTTTGACACCTGAGCATACTGAGGTAATTCATGTAGCTCTGTACTTCTTTCACATTGCAAAATGACACAAGATACAGCTGATCAAGGCTTCAGTTTAAAGTACAGGTAGTTTTAAGCATTTGAGCAACAAGACAAAATAATCATAATTCCTTGCATTTATGTTGTGCGTATCATACCAAAGGATCCTAAATTAATTTAGACAGGACCCTACCTGAAAACTCCCATGGGATCGTTAATGGAGTCAAAAGATCTTCCTTTCATCAGAAACAAGGTACCACCAACTGCATTGGTTTGGAAATTCTGGTCTAGGGAGAAGAGCACCACCTACTGGCCCACAAACACTACTTCATTAGCAACAAGTCTTTTTCTGGACCCTGGTCTCCCATCTCAATACAAACCTACCCTATCCTTCCTTACACTTATATAGCGCTTTTCTGGACACTCAACTCAAAGCACTTTACAGGTAATGGGGACTCCCCTCCACCACCACCAATGTGCAGCATCCACCTGGATGATGCGACGGCAGCCATAGTGTGCCAGAACACTCACCACACATCAGCTATCAGTGGGGAGCAGAGAGTAATGAAGCCAATTCATAGATGGGAATTATTAGGAGGGACTAAAGTAAACCAAGAAATTACAGACAACTTCTACTACATATTACAGAAACAATTAGCAACTAGAACTAAAGGATTAGAAACTAAATTGGAAGGTCATCTGTATGGCAATACGATTCAATGGAATAGTATTTATTATAGTCTCCAAAAGGCAGACCTTGATTAACTAGTGTTTTGCTGTTCTTTAAAAAGAACAGTAGTATCTGACAAAGTGAGCATATGATACAATAGATTTCAATTTTCAGAAGGCTTTTGGTAACTTTCTCAAAACAATTCTCAAATTGCAGACAGTAGGCATTGAGGAAATGCATGTACTTGGATTCAGAACAGGTAATAGAAAAAAGCACAGATAAGGGAAGGATGCTTTAATTGCAGAGATAAAACTAGCAGAGTACCACAAGGATCTGTATTAGGACCAATGCTCTTCCTAATTTATATAAACGATGTATTATCTGCTATCAAAATAACAGATGACCGTCAAATACTGTTGAAACTGCAAAGGGTATTCAAGGAGATACATACAAAACATTCAATTAATTGCCAGGCAGTTGGCAATTAATGTAGACAAGAGGAGGGTGCTACACTTGCTACATGTGCTACACAAAAATGATAATAGAGCAAAGTGTTAGAATCGCATAATGCACTAGTAAGCCTGAATTTGGAATATCAATAGGTGCTGTAGGTGCTTAAGGTACTACTTTACACAATGAGTTGGAACATAGAGCTTGAAACAAGTGGTTGAAGCCAAGCTGATACCACTACTTCCTTCAAGAAAAGACTGGGTGTGATCTTAAAAACAAAAATGAATAAGTGGTCAAAATGCCGTCACTTACAAATTTTATTTTTAAAAATACACAAGGGACAAAAAGGGACAAGGGTCAAGACAGAAAGCTAAGCACAATAAGTCAATGAAGGAAGCAAGATCAAGTTGGGTCAAATGTCAGCTCCTCTCATTTAAAAACTTGTATATTCAGATTCCAAATTCCTGTATTTGGACATTAGAACACAAGCTGCACTCTAAAGAGAGGCCTCTACCAGTTAAACATTTATTAACCTCACTACGGCACACATGCAACAGAACGCATGTAGTATACAAAGAAGCAGACTCATGCAAATTGCTTAAGTGTAAATTCTACATCTGAGTAAGGACTCTGAACTCCACCACTTCAAGAGTTTAGTCAGAAAATTAAGACAGGATTTATGTTATTTACTGAAATCCTAACGTTTCCCATGAGCGTAAAACAGATTTTTGCATGCTTCTTTTATATAGTCTGCCAAGCAACAATGATTTAAAGTGGTTCCATATTTTGATTTAATAAGATTTACAATTGTTTTCAGTATTACGATGTTAAATTTATTTTTTGAAATACCATATCCCCAGATGTTGTTCTTTCCTTGGAAAGGCTAATTTAAAAACTTGCAGTTCTAATCCAGAATCTGTTTTTTTTTCTACTAAGCCATCCATCACAGAGTCAAGGCAGCTAACCTTTCTCTCCTGATCCGGTCTGTATGGAATACTGAGAGCTGGTATTCCAACTATGCTCCATTTCGGAGAGCTCTGAAACTCCCACAGAGCAGAAGCAAGCAGCCAACATGCCTAGTTTAACCTCTATACCAGGGACCTGTGCTTTAAAATTTACGGCTCAATACGGCTAGAAGGAGGATCTTGTCAAAAATTCAACACAGCATCAGCTGTTTTTGCATTACTTTGAAACTAATACGTACCAAGATGTAAGCAAAGCACACAGCATGATAATTATTTTTTTCCATGTATTTGTCTTCTTTTAAAGATTGTTTTCCTCTTTTTGTCCTGAAAGTCTTCACCTCATGTACTTCTCAAGGGGCAGAGGGATGGTTCTTAAAATCCTAAATCAAGATATTTCTAAATGCATCTGCAGTATAACTATAAGCATATATGTATATATACATTTAATCTTACTCTGTTGGCCTGTGTATAACTGTGTCAAATTTAAAAAACTGCAATGAAATTAAGATGTAGATTATACACAAAGACAATTAGTGCTTTCTAGAGAACTTAACAATATATTAGGAATTCAGAGCTTTTATCACTAATTGGGGTAGTGCGTAGCACGGGTCAATAATTTAGTTGCATGCATTTTCTAAATGTGTCACATTGTTGAGCATATAAAGGTTTCTATTATATTGTTTTTAAGACCACAGAGATTTGATTACATGTGTCACCCTGTTTTTAAACTCTTCAACATCTTTATATAAAGCCTGCAAAACTACAAAAGATCAAAATAATTTAAAATTCTTTATGAATAATGCAAATTTCACCCAGTCATAAATTATCGCTGTCACTAACAATGGGATCAAGGAAAACACTTGATATGCTGTGTATGCATTGTTTCCATTAGGATAATTCTTAAGAGGCCCACACATATTCATTCCCTATAACCATTCCTTCTGCTCACAAACTAATTCCCCCCCAGTGATTATATGAGACACCCCACCTCTTCCTTCACCCCTTGCATCAGCCATAATATAGCCCCTGCTACACTACACGCTATGTCTGTTCATTTTTCTTACCCTACATCAAATATGGTCCCTTATTTTTTAAATACGAAGTTTAGCATAATTACACACAACTGACAGGACCACTCCATGGGTATATTGCCCTTTTCACAGGAGTGGTGATGATAAGCAGTTCTGAGTGTTTCACAAAATACCCCGGTGTCTTGCTCTAAATAGAATTTAACACATTTGGCAAATCCTTTGAATGCCTAGCACACATTAACTGAAAATTTTATTACACAGGACTATCTTCTAACAATATTTATTGGGAAGCTACTTAGATTAAACCTTTAATTTACTTTAATAAAAAAAAACCCTAAGAGAGCTTTTTAGATAAAGTATTGCATAAATCAATATTCTATAAAAATTGAGGCTCAGACTGTAAACTGCACAAACAATTCAGTTATGAGACATTTACTCAGGTAGACAAAAATTGAAAGCCACAGTGTCTGTCCAGTTGAACTGTGTTCAATATTTCACTTGCATGTTGAACATCTGTACTCCATTATAGAGGTTTTACTGTGGTACAGCACTGTATAGATATAAGCAAGGGGTATTATGTCGGCGGAGCATACCGACATAGGGTAAGGTAAACCATTATACAAAGCAAGTATGTGGAACCACCATAAGAAAGATGCAAATTTATTATGATAACCTTGCAAATGTGCTGTGCTAAATCTACCCCAAAAACATAAGATGCATTGTTTTCCCTCAGTCATTAATGCATTTCAGATATTACCCTAAAATTCTAGTGACTCTTCGGTACTGTAAAGACTTGTTCACGCAAGAAGACCAAAAAAAGAGAACTGAGGAATCGGGACCATAATCTCCTTTTCATTGTGCCTTTTGATTTAGACTATCCTATTAGGGTAATCATTAATGTTATTAGTCTCTCCAACATATTCAGATAATTAAATAACAAGCCCGGTTAAATACGCAGTAATTGGGTCCTGTTGTACTTTTAAGGTTTAAAATAATGCCATGAACCTAAACCTTTGAATCAATCATCAAAATGAAGAAACAGGTTCTCTGTGTGAAGCTTCCTTACACATCTAAGGCATTTGCCTTATAGACCTGTACCTTATAGGAGCTTTATTAAATCATTACAAACGTTTCAGCAGAAGGGTTGCTTCTGCTGCAGACTGTCCTAATCCAGAGGGGGAGTTCAGCCTGTAATCTGCTCCAGAGGATCAGTTTACTGTCTAGGTTTGTGATCAAGCAAAGCTATAAAGTAAACAATGACTTTTAATCACCAGTTTCCTGATGATAAACTTTTTTTCTCTGGCAATTTGTTTTTTAGTTCTTATCAGGCTTTCACCTTTTGAAATAGAATGCTTTTATAGCACCTAGTTGAAAGAAAACAGAAGGAGTGCAAATAGCTCAGACCATTTAAAGCTAAATTGCACTGTAAAACAAACCTGACACCAACACCTGTAGGAACATATCTTCTTCTGAAAATCTCTTTAATAAAAAGTCCTATCCTAAAAGCTATGATACATTCATCATATTTTTAAAATGATTCATTGCAGAGTAATGCCTTTGGGTTTTCTGAAAAGACATGTTTTTGTGTTATTATCTTTCAAAAAGAACCCACTATTAACCCACACTACTTAACAAATCCAAGGTATCCAAGCACCTCACTCAACCCCCATACACCAACTAACATGCCTGAACCATTACACATGATGCTCTTGATATGACTCACTCATTACAAGCTGCTTGTCTATTATCTGTGAAGTTTACTTGACTGTTCTTGGGGTCTTTTAAAATTCACTATTGCAAAAAAACAGTATTACAGACTACTAATAAAGTACGTTATTATAGTTTATTTTTAACTTTAAGGGACTCAAATTAAGTGTATATACAAAATGCCAATCACAAAACAGCAGGAAGTAGGAACCTTCAGTCAAACCCTTTGATTAAAATACATAATGTCAAATGAAGTTACATTTTCATTAGACAAGTTGCATAAGGTGCTGTGCTACAGAGACGTACCTACAGTATGGATTTGTGGAAACACCTGGATGCTGATTTGCATCCAGATTAGTCAAGTCAAGATTATCTACAACAGGTGGGCAAATGTTTGTTTTAGTTCCAAGTTTCTTCTGACCAGTGATCCTTTCCTGCCTGGCTGAATGAATCCCTGCTCGGAGTCAACAGCTCATGCAGCTTTAAGAGAGTAACACCAATTCATTTAATCAACTGAGCATTTTACACAGGCTTTACAAACAATGCGGTTTACAGGGATGAGTTTAACTGAAACTTTAGCTCTCCGTGAGGTCTTGCGAATTCTTCCTAATGAAGAAGGCACGGATTTGTGGGTCATAGCTTGAAATCTAAAAGGGAAACATCCGACATGGAAATTCAGCCATAGCATTCCAAACTTTATTTCATTAATGAAAGTTGCACTTCGTGCTTCTTTTGAAGATGTCAAACATGCCATAAAATTAACAGAAATAACACACTTGTGAACTTCTACTTGTGGCAGCCCGATAACATATGTATCCCACCTAACTGAGGCTCCACTTTTTTTTAATTGCCTCTTATATACATTCCAGGACTGCAATTAAACACAAGAAAAAAAGATGGAGGGAGGGGCATTCAAATATATAAAAAGCAATGGAGTACTGCTTTTGAAAAAATGCATATAAAATAAGATAGGAATTATAACAAATTATCTTAGGCTACATCAATATTAGTCACTTCAGTTAATGTAGAGTGTTAAGCTTCCTTTTCTTTGCTTTATATGTATCCGCAGTGATAAATTTTCCAAACACAAACTGGCTTCACACAATGCTGGGTCTGATTTCTATGGCTCTTTAACTGTTCCACTTGCACCATAACAAATTCACTGAACTGCAGTAGCACTCATAACCATAAATCCAGCCTCTAGGAAATGCAGCCAGAAAACTGAGGCACAGTGAAGGCTGAGGTTTAAAAATGGCCCACAAATCTTTGTCCAAATGTGCCAGGTCATTAAACACTACAAATAACATGGAAGTCTATTCTGCCACTTCAAAAGATGCCCCCTGCCACACTTCTGTAGGTCAATTTAAAAGCAATATACATCTATTCAGTTAAAACACACACTGAGAACTATGACTTTGGCTTGTGAGATATGTTACAAACAACCCAATTTCCTGAAATGACAGAAAGTGCTGTACAACTGCTGGATTTCAACATATATCAGTTTTCCCCAAATTTAAACAAAAACACCATATGCTGCCCTGCCCCCATCCAGCCCCCAGCTGGGCTATAATCTGCTAGTACTAAGTGATAAGTAACCGCAGGGAACTCCATAGCTACAAATTAATGTAATTAAATTCAACAAACTGCTTATCAAGGCAATACTGCTGAATAGGGAAAAAGACAAAAATTACTCCTTAAATGCATTGAGGAACTACTTGGAATGTTAGCCGAGTTTACAGCAAACGCTTACAAAGTAAGATTGAAACTCATATCAGAAAAACTCTTTAGACTGAATTTACAGTACCTCTAAACAAACCATGAGCTCAAGACCCGACAAAATTTGCTTTCAAGCCCAAAGTCTTTCATAGCACTCTTCAACGACAAGGAAAATTTTAGGCTTCGGATAAGCACCGTTTTGTTTTGGAGGTCTAAAAGTCTTTAATTTTAGAAAATTCCGCCATCACTAAAAAAAAAATCACTAATGTCATTTTAGGTCGTCTCAAAGGACCATGGATAAAAGTCAAAATTTTCCACAAAGTAATCATGAAAAAAGAACAGGGTTTGTACCCATATAAAAACTTTCAAATGAAATAATTTCTTAAGTTTATAAAAACAAAAATTCTTCTTGCTACTCATTTTTATCGTTCAGCTTTTCATTAACCTTTAACTGGCTTGCATTAAAGCATTCTGGTAGTTACCCTGATAGCTTTAGTCTTTTAAAATTTGATTCATGAAGAAGAAACCTAAGAAAAATGTAAACATCTATCAAATGTTCTCACAACAGCTTGTAATAAACATTTCTTGAAGCACTTTATAAATTATGCAGATCTAGTTAGTACAGGTGCATTAATATACAACACCTAATAGGATATTCAGTGCTGAGCTGCAGCACAGTATGGTGAAATTTGTTTTTTATAACAGTCAAATAAGCTTAAAATTAATTTGGTTTCAAAATGGAAAAAAAAATCAGAATCGGTATGCTCAAAAGTCAATGACAAAATGTAATTCAAGAGAATAGGGAGTTCTAACATTCTTGGATTATTGCCATACAGATTAGTCATGATATAGTAGAAGGAATAATGATACTGCACTGTACACTTTGTTAGAGCTCTTTGTTCAGCTCCTCTCAACACATAACACCTTTTCTGTCAGATCTGGTTGAAAATTAAATTGAACAGTGCATTTAGGTGTATGTAAAAGAATGATGCTGAATACTAGCTTTTCCTGATGAAAACTACATTTTACAACTAAACCAGTTGCCTTTAAAAAACATTTTCAAAGGAGATTAAAAACAGAACCATTTTTTTTTAAATAAGGTCATCACTGTATTTTATATTGCATTTTGAATAGCGGAAACCCAGAGGCACTTCATATATCAGATGTTTCTATGCAACAAAAAATAGAAGCTCCTTTGCATAAGTACTTTCATTTTGAAGAGTAAAATCGTTTTTAAAGGAATGTAAACTTAAAAAAAACTGTAGAATTCTTAACACATCAGCATAGATAACATAAAAAATACAAATTTGCAAGCTGCAGACATGAACGTGCGGGTGTTTTTCTATGTTCAGTCCTCTGCTTTCAAAGCATGTCACTAGACAATGGAAAAGAGTAAACTCGCACTGAATAAGATGAGCATAAAACCTAGTGATGATGATGAAAAAACAGCATTTTGACTATAGAGCCTTCTTCAGGTGAGACACCTGGAAGAGCTGAAATTTTTCTTTCTTTGCAGTGTGGAATTAAGCTCTACTTGTTTCTAAATAGAATGTTAACTTTACAGCTTACTTGCTGGTTTGCTTAACCTTGAACTGTTACAGTACACAGACTGTTGGGAAACAGTTTTGACTTCATGAAGAGGAACTTACCACAATATTTCCCTACTTAGAGATAACTCCGCAATACTGACAGTGGTAAGGCCCTATATATTGCTTCGGGAAGGACCAGATTCTTGAAGTTTCTCACTTCAATTGAAGCCACTACCATGCTACTTTAATCAGAGCCAACATAGTACTATAATTAAAGATTTGGTTTCTAAGATCTAAAATATTTTCATGAACAAAGGAGTCCCTGAAAAGACTATAGTTGCAGTTACGATATACAGTGCTGTTGCGATAGACGGTGCTTTGCACTCACAACATGTTCACAACAGATAGATTAAGGCAACTTGAAATCACCTCCATTCATTTCAACAAGACCCAAGGCCAGATGTAAGTAGTTTAAAGTGTATAATGTAGAACAACAACATAAAAAATATGGAATTATTCAAGTTACAAGGTAAGTTTCTATTTTCCCATGGAAGGCATAAAACAAACCAGAAGCAGTTCTACACTATAGCAACTGCAATTCTCTTTTATCAGTGAAAACATTTCACTACTTGTATAGCAGTTGTGATGCTTTGTCCAAAACCACAGAACACAATTTTAGATTACAATTCACACAACAAAAAGGAAGAGTGTTCAGAGAAACAATGAAATTTTAAGTGTCACTTCTGCATTTAAGATTATCAAATACCTAGCAACTGTTGATCTAAGGCACTATAGCAACAAGTGAACATTTGTTCTAAAGGAATGCAGTGTATGTGAGTGGGGGATGGTAGGAAACTACAGCTCTACTTTGGAAACTGAGGGGCTTTTATTTGCTTGTATCAAAATGATTAGCTGTTCCCTTAATAGCCCCAGCCATAAGGGTCAATATTGATTCGGTAGTTAAAAATACACTAGATAGCAAAACCTTGAGAAGCTGTAAGAGTGGGAAAAAAATTGCTACAGATTCTGAAAAAGGTCACTTTTCTTATCTCTGGAAGACAAGCACATGGAATTTGGAAGTTTCCCAGAGCTTTTTCACATGTAACATGTAGCACATTCTATGATTAAAATGACATTCAAATAAGATTTGTGTGGATTTCTATTAATGCCATAAAACATTTTTAAATATTCGTTATTCTGACCATTTTCTAAAACCTTTATCCAATACAGGGTTGTTGGGGATCCTGGCAGGCCCATTCAATGATATTGCCTTACTTATATTTTATACCCAAAAGGACCCCAAACTGCTTTACATACAGGTGGGGGAACGGCTTCATCCACTGCTGAAATCAAGCCACCACTATGTTGATGTAAGGCAGCCATTAACTCCTCTACACCTGTGGTTCCCAGCCATGGTCCTGGAAGAAGACTGTGTGAGCTGGCTTTTCTTCCAGTGTTCCTTCGTATATCTCCAGTGTTAATGGAGGACTTCCTTGATCAGCTTGTTTTTTTAGGCTTTTATTTAACTTTTTCCTTTGGTCAGTCCTGAAAGTCAAAAACACCCTCTTTCAAGGGTATAGTTCCCAAGAACACACACAGAACTTGACACAGCCCAGTCTTCAAATTACTTGCCGTTATTTCTGACTTAACAGTTCTTATGAATTAATTAACTGATGATAAGCAGGCAAAGGTGGGGTTGACAATGTATCAACACTCAAAATAAGAGTATTTTTCTTTACTTTCTGCAGAGGTCTAATTGGTTCAGAAAACACATCTTAGAACAGCGTTGAAACTCAAAACTAGGATGATACCAATTATAAATTCTGTTTGAGCTTTTAAGAGCCATAAGTAAATTAACAAATATGTCCCATGCAGAAAACTTAAATCAGTTGTGTAGTTAAGAACTTGCTGGAGCAAAAACCAGAGAAGACAATGTAAATACAGGACCAGGGCTGGGAAACTCCTCTCTACACAACAGATCAGGTAGAGAAGTGAGGTGTTGCTTCAGAGTTTGCAAACCCAGAATGGAGCAAAGGATCCAGAATTAACACCACTCCTCCAACAAAAGAGCCACAGATCTGTCATGACAAAGAAGTCAAGATTGCAGTTTAACATCTCATTGAAAGAAAGCAGCTCTAACAGCACCAGAACCACCTCCTGGGTCATTGGTTTGGCAATGCTGGTGCAGAAGGAAGAGCTCTACCTATGGGACCACCACTTATAACAACAACTTGGTGTTCCTTAGAGGTCTCCATCTAATCCCAGTCTGGATTAGCTTCAAAAAGAATTGACGAGATCAGTCCAAGAAGTAGTGGTACTCTTTTTTAAGAAGGCAGGTTTGTCAAGACAAACACAAAATGCAAAGGAACGCAATTCAATGCTGACTGAAGATTTATATAACTTCTACTGTAAATACTCATATTCCCTGGCAGCAGATAGCTTTTGAAGGATGGTGAATCTGCAGATTTGGAAGATGTTGAAAGTCAGGATGCAGTTGCAGTGAGAGGCTCAAAAAAGACAAATAAATAAATCTGTTTGATCTATTGTGCTGTACATAACACTTCAACATCAAAAACACTGAAAATAACTTATGTACAATCAGAGGTTCTTGGACTGAATCTATATCAAATTCTTTTGGCTATGCTCGAGTCAGCCTAAAATGCAGTATGACTTTGGACAATGTTGTTATTACACACATGACCCCCACTTACAGAACAAGTGAAACCAGCTACCCTTTTCTTTTATATTAATCCAGAGCATTAGCGGTGTACCATGTTGTTCCAATTCAAAAGATGAGCATTTTCACAATAGCTCTTAAGCAACAAAATACCCCAGGCTAAGCTGAAGTGAAAAACGGAATGCCAACACTACAAGGTAATAACTTACAAAGATGCAGAAATTAATTGGAATAAAAATGATGTGACTTGAAATCGGTCATTTTTAATTCAGTCTCCTTCCTGTTCTTAGGAAGGGGAGGGAAAGGTCAGAGCAGAGGTCAATAGCTCCTAGTTTTCACAAGTGTTGTATGGAGAGGAGAACTTAACACAGAACTGAAAAGCAGGGTTTCCGTCATAAACCACAGCTATGAAAGCACACTTACAGGAATGTTGCAAATTCCTTGTATTGGCCCCCATTTCAACAGGAAATACATGCACCCCAGAGGAAAATATAGAGACTCACAGAATAACCAAACAAACCAAATCTCTGCTTTAAGTATGCTAGCATATTATAGCTGGCAAAGGAATGAAAGTAAGTGCGAGGTGTGATGCAGAGACCTTAAGAACATGTTTATCCAATTCATAATTACAGTCCTAATTTTTTCAGTGCATCACGGAGGCAGCTTGTGAAATACTTGCCATCATCATTTTAAAATGATAGACTGCACTCTCCTGCATACCTTTAGTAATTTGTTATGGTAGGCATTTTTAAAATATCCAGCAAATGTTATGTATTGCTGCTGTCATCAGCTTAAAAACATCTTTTAAAAAAATCTACAGCTGCCAGTCTGTGCTGTGTTAATTCTACCTCTGGCAAAACAAATGCCTGCTTAAGAAAAAAAATACTAAAACCCCTGTAAGGAAAAACACTGTAGGAAGCTTGAGTGGTATACTGAAAACCAAAACTGAAGCTGCTAGACTTGCAGAAAATTTCACCAGGGAACACTTGTCTGCAGAATCTTCTTTTCTTCAGCATGATGGAACCTTTACCTTTGATCATGCTGACAGAAGCTAACTACCATTCTGCTAAACAGAGCAAAGAGTGAAATTAATTAAGCTGCAACAAAAAAGCAAAATCTATTATTGGTATATTTAAACATATTCAAAGCCTTTGTTCTGCAAACATGAAGTTTACATTATATTGCATACCTTTAATGCAGGGGTTACTAAGGCTGTAAACCTTTTGAAAGGTAACTAGTACTATACCAATAATGAAATGTATTATTCCAAATACAACTATCACAGCAAAGGCAGCATCTGTTGCTTAGGATCGCTGAAACTGTTCTCAGAAAACATCACATACAAATGCACAAAGATGTACCCTTAACATGAGGATTACCCTTCTGGGCCACATTAAACCCTTCATAATATAAACAACCGATAACAATCACCATTTAAGGTGACGAGAGTAAAATGTCTAAAAAAAAAAAGTAATTTTTTATTCAAACTGGTCAAGGCTTTTCACAGGGAATAGACGTTCCTGCTATTCTTAGATGGGAAAGTGAATTTTCAGCCAAACAGTCTGGACAAACCACTCAAGAGACGATCTTTAGGACATGTGGTCAGTGTCACATTACCAGTCTTTTTTGAAACTCACAGAAATCACAGCTTTTAGTATACAACCATTCTCATATTGCGATTAAAAAGTTCAACATTTATGCTAATCTTGGAAGCCTAGAATATTTTAAAATTGCATAAAAGAAACATTTAGGTGTTGTATGGTACTGTACTGAAATATGGGGTGTACACAAAAACACCCCATATAGAGTGATTAACAAAAAAACATTCTCTAGGATGAAAGATCTCCTAGTAGACATACTGTAAAACAACCATAATAATACAAGGCGTAAGTACTGAAGAGACTGTACATTATTTTCAGCCATACTTTATCTGATAGTTGAACAATAGTGTCTATTCTCAGCTCAAACATCCAGTCCTCTGGATCCACCCAGCTAACTACCACAAATTACACTTTGAAGATGTTTGCTGACCCATAACTTAATTAAACTAGACAAGATCATTATCTTCAAGAAGTCTGTTTCCGAGTTACTCTATATGTACTGTAATATTAACTGAAGTTAGAATCAGATGATGTATGTTGCTCCAGAATTTCATTAAACTCAAATAGATAGGCCTATGTCCTTTGGTGCCTAAAATAACTTCCCTATTTGAAACTACAGCTTCTGCAGATCTGAAAACTGAAATGGTGTCCAGGAAGCAAACTATTACTCAAACCATGATAGCAGATTTCACTTTGATAAGGCTCATCATCGAGGTGTACTGACCTAAAACTTGGCCCTAGAGGACCATTCTATTCAGTAACTAGGATAAGTGTTTCTAGTAGAAGAAAATTAATATGCTACATAATGTCAATATTAGAAAGAAAATTAATGTATAGCCCACTCTTAGAATAAATAGTTTCTGCTTGTTCGTACTGTATACTCTTCTGAACAGAAACAGCTTTGATTGTTCAGGTTTGACTTGTTGCACTAAGGAATCTCAGACATCATAATGTTTAATTTTTTTAACACCATCCTTAAAAACGATTGAATTTTTCATTTTCCTTAGAATCAACCTACATCTTCATACCTCTCTTAGATGATTTAAGTAAACAAAACTTCTGACCAGAAGTAATAGGATACATAAAATTCATAAAGACTCCTCCTGTGCTACTACCATCTTCTAACTAGGAGAAATCAGGCAATCTCTGTTAAAAAATGACTACAATGCAAGGTATCAACAGTGAAAGCAGCTTGCTTATCATACAGAAGAACACAACTGAAGGGAGTCTGAGGGCAAACTGACTTAATTCAATGATTACAAAGCTTTGGGAATGATTCAGCTTGGCTCAGCCTCAGGGACAGGAATGTGACAATCACCCACACAGAATATCAATTACCTTTTCCCATTTGTAGTTATTTTTAAATTTTACTAAGACTACATTTTTCTGAAAATTGTCAAGGAGCCACAGACACAGCTGGTATACATTCGGTAAACTGTTCAAGAAGGTGATGTGCAGAAAAACTCCCTTCTTAATTACGGAAGCAGGTTCTATTTAACATACTCTCTATAGAAACCCACAGGCAATGGCCTTCCACGTCAGCCCCACTGCATGAATAAAGAATATAATTAAATGCAAATTAATTGCACTTGGAAGGTATCACATATATTATCTATTTATCACCTGATGATATAAGCAGTTGTTCTAATACTGTTCTCTATTGTGTATATTTAGTACTGTTCTCTACTGTGTATATTAAAATAATTTATCTAATTGATCTTGTCCTTATTTAACTACTGAAGGTGTCACAAAGCCTGAAAATATGACACATATCAGAAGCCATAGTGGAAAGCAACATGCCTTCTTGTATGCAATACATGGTATTCTTTGATCTATGTAGTTTTACAATGAATTTCTGTCAAAAAGGTAATGCTGGATTATACATTGCTATTTTCACATCTTTTGCTTCCACTGCATTAGTAACAATAAATTTGCAAGTATTAGTTTCTTAACACATGGTTCACAGTGAACCAAAGAAAACATTTAAAAGGATGAAATAGGCTTGGCTCAATTTTTTTGTTGTTATAAGATTTTTGTTTAAAAATTAAAAAAGGTAGACAAGTAAGGGTTCCCTGTAAAACATTAAGGTGAACAAAAACAATGACTAGCTACAACAAAAAGTAAATACGGTAATAAAAATAACTTGGGGCTAAACAGTATGTGAAGAGTTGTGTTTTGTTCTACAGATGACACATTAGCGCAATAAATTCTCAGGTAGACAGAGCATTCTATAATGCTTAAGCAGCAGTTCATCAAAACACTGTCAAATTATTAGGTTTATCTATGCAGCTCACAGATACTCCTACAAGGCAAAGAATGGGAAAACATTCTGCAACTCTCACCCAGTACAGACACCAGATAAAGTTGGTTCACTGGAGTCAGTGACCGAGAGGATGGAAACAGGTCAGTGTAAGAATAAGACAGCACTTTGAATATTCCATCTGTTGGTCAGGTCAGGTTTAATGAGCACACTTTGCAACAGGTGGACCTTTAGTGTCATTTTGAATGCAAGTACCTTTCCTCCCCCCCAAGATATCCCAGTTGTGTTTCACTTCTGAAGCTCTGACAGGAACAACTACTAGAAGAACAACTTTAATAAAGAGAAAAGTTCATATTCAAAGTGCATAAATTAACACTATTAGTTTAAAACAATAGTTTTATAAACATGCATATTGTTCCTTTATTGCAAGCAAATATTCATCTGACATTTTTCTAGTTGCAATAATGTAGCTGACGTTTTTATCCAAAGTGACTTACATTTGTACCCGTTTATACAGCCAGGAGGGTATTTTACTGGCACAATCTGACTGAAAAACTTTGCTTAAGGGTATGACAGCAGCATCCCACCTGCTTCTGCATTACCAAAAGAATGGGGGGTTGTGTCGAGCAGCATTTAAAATAGGATGGATTCCCGACCCACCTTCAGCACGAAAAGCCTCTTTAAGGTGGAGAAGCACATCAGCAAACTTGCGGACATCATTGACGAGCTGCATTATATAGTCAGGGTCCACCCCGGGATTCTCCAGGCCATCCGAGCTGGAGCTGATGCTGCTCAGGGAGTTGCTCTTGGTACCACGGCCCATTCCCCAAGTCCCCGTGCCAGCTGACAGGGGGAAGAAGTTCGAGTTTGAGAGCCGTGCAATCCCCAGGGAGCGCTTGGTGCCGCCACTGGCGCTCTGTCGCAACATCCCAACTGGTGCTCCAGAAATCCTGGCCACGTTAACAGCGGATCCCACTAGACTTCCATCCGCGAAGAGCTGCTCCTAGGGTGAATGCAAGAAGAGTTTTATCAAACGCAACACCACAATGAGAAAGAAGAAATACACTTCCTCTGCTAACCAGCTGCACAACAGACCTATCACCAAGCGGATGTTGCCAAAAAGCTTCTGCTACATAACAGCATTGGACATGGCGCAACCACAAAAAGAGCACTGTCTGGAAAAAACTAACTTACAGCTCCATAACAAAACCGCTATAGCAAGTAGTGTCGTTTTAGAAAGTTTAGGCTAAGGTATTTGAAAGCAGTCAGGATCAGAGAGATAATAAATACTGTATAGAACTACAGCTGTGTTTCATTAACTTGGGAAGTGGAGTACGATTACAGAGCAGCTATCATCTAAACATAAAATTTGAACACGGTGACAGCTTTTAATTAACGTATCCCCACCCTTCAGACCTAAACATAAATTTGCAATTCTTTGGTGCAGAGCTGCTACAAAACAAGACAGTCAACTACCACAAAGGTACTTCCCGGCTCGCAAAAGTCATTTTGTCCTCCTGTAAAACATGTTTTGGGCATTGCACAGACGACATACTGAACCTAAAACATTTACACCCACAGCAGTGAAACTTGCACAGAGCCTTAACACAAACATGAATACAGGTCAAATGGGTTTGCTTCATTTGCAGCTTTTGTTTATATCCTCTGTTCTTGGTAGTAGTTGTTTTCACGGAACCTAACCTGGCTCCCCTGAAAGAAGGACGCCCCACAGAAGCATCACTGTCCAATTCAAATGACAAAACAATATTTTTCAAATAGTCACTCCTTGGGCCACTCAAAATTCATGTATCAGAGAATAAACCAAGAAGGAGCAGCATCAGGTGGATTTGTTATTGACAGACTGACGATAAACTGAGGTGGGTGTTCAAACCTGCTGCTGTTGGCACCCCCAGCTGACTTGTCAGCAGTCATCTTGGCTTATGCGATGAAAGACCAGATAATATGGAGGCTTTAATTATTTTTGGGATGTTGAACACAGTAATGTTTGTGTGAGGGCTAATAAGCATAGGTTACAGTATTTTCCTGTGGATGGCTACCCAGGGGAGAGACTATGTTACTGGAAATCACTAAAAAAACTAATTGGGAACACCTGGAGGTTATGCATGCACTTTCTTTAGGAGAACAGAGATCTACAATATTTTTTAACTTTGTCGTATTGATTACCAAGTGCCAGAATCAGATCATAAATTACACCGATAATGTGAATCTACAGAATAAGAAAGAAAGCAGTAACATACACTTAAATACTTATAAAGAGCATTTTTTGGTATGTTCCTAATAGTTTGATGACCCTGACTTGCATGAAGTGGTTACAAAATGGATGGATTCTGTACTCTAAATTCAAAGTGGGTTAAGTTTATCAATTTATCTACTCAATTTACCCACAGTCGAAACGTTGAGTTTCTTTTCTTCTCTTTTCAGCATGAAATAAACCTTTGCTTGTTCCTAGGTTTATCAATGTTTTCTTCATTTGCAAATAAAATTTTCACAAAACATTGTGACACTGTGTGGTATTTCATTATTCCTTCTTGTAATATGTAGTGAAATTCAAAACATATTGTGAAAGAGTTCATACCCATTTGAAAACACAGATGCTTTCACAGCACTGACATTTGTAAGAAGGCAAGAGCAAAGAATATAATGTAAACACAAATCCTTATCTATAAGCCGAAAGATTTTATGAAGAAGACAGCATACACAATCTCCCCCACATACCAAGAAACCACTCTGTATAATCCTATCAGTGCGATGGCACTACATAGCTCCACATCAGTGCAGTTCCAAAGTAACTGATATATTACACTGGATCAAACAATGAACAATATCGCACTCCTGTAAGGGCCAGAACTGTGTCATAATTACAGACACCTGAATCACAGCGCTGGCCTATTTTTAGACAAACCACGTGGTTGAAATAATTATCACTTTGTATGTTTGCTCATCTGGAACAATTTAAAACGGAGGTGTGGCACCTCAGGTCTTTGTGATAAAAATAAGCACGTATTACAAAACTCTATTCAATCCATAAAATCTAAACTCTGTATTAATCTGGTCTTTTAAAAAAAAAAGCACTGCAGTCTTTTTTCTTCTAAAGCATTTATGCAAGTGGAGATTTTGAAAATCGCATTAAAATAAATGTTTTGTGCTCTCTAAATCACTAAAAAAACCCGTGAATTTCTTATTTTTTTTTGAGGTTACAGGTATTCTGCACTTTATTTTGTATTCTGAATATCTGGAATTCCAGAAGACTGTGAAGAACGGGGGGCTCTGTGTGACCACATGTGAGGTCACACAGTTCTTCAGATACATTTAAACAGGATTAACAACCGGATAATTTACTCTTTCCTGGGCAATAAAGTGACTGCTCGTGTCCCTTCGACCTGCCTTCAAAATATACTAATCAATGAACTTTGGGATTAAGATCAACATACAGTCTTCACAGACTTGTAGCCAAAGAATAGGCACAACGAACGATGGATACAAGACACTTTGAAGGGGGCATTTCTCACAGAGCTCGAGAGTGGGGAAGGTTGTTTGCAATAGTTGTTTTGTTCTACCACTACGTAAACAAAAGGTTTTAATGAATGAAACACCCTTTGATTACAGTAAGAGGGTCAAGTATCCCACGAAGCGGAACAAACAGCAGATTCCTAGACAACATTGGCCGATGCAGTCTTTTACAAAAGATAACGCAAAGAAAAAGGCAGAAACCTGTGAAGTCAGCCTGGTGTATCACAAACTGTATTTATGCCTCATGCACTTAGTCATACGTCTGTAGATGGTTTCAGTGATCGTGGGCGACATACAAGAATCCAAAACCATTCTTGTTCCGAGAAAATACCATCTATCATCAAATTGGGTTAATCTAATTTAAAACCAAGGGTTACTAATGTGATGCCAGAAACAAAACTTTTGCATATAGCGAATGCACTGTAACTTTTCAAATTCGACAAGTGAATATAACAGACTAGATCACTTTAAATTTGCTGTGATTTAGATGCTCTTTCAGCTGTATTAAAAAGCCCTGAAGATGTTTTACCAGCCACATGATGTTCTTTACGATTAACACCGATAAAGTTCCAACATCGAGTTTGTGTGAAGAGATGTTGGTCCTGTAAAGTCACCAAATTATGAACACACGCGTTACATACTGTAGTTAAACAAGCAGTCTTATCACGAAAACTCAAAACGCCACGAGTACTTAGTACCGAGCGAGATCAGCGGAAAGAAGTATACCTAAAAACAAAAAACTCCAACAGACTCTCACAAAACCACATGAATGCTTTGCCTTTCATCTCCGGCGTTAATCAAATGCGCTATCATCTCCAGCGCTATTAAATGGTCCAACTTGCGTTCAATCACAGCCGTTCTTAAATGCAAAATATTTCAGATTTACTCACTTGAATTGCAATCCTGTAACATTGCACTATGAGAAGCGCGAAAACTACTTCTCGTAATTCCCACAAACACGACAAAAATCCGACACGTTTGTTTTAAATATCCCCTCTGCCGCTACAGTATTTGTGTAGTTGCTTAGGGTTGAAACTCGGAACCGCCGTTCACTCTCTACTAACAAATCTCCGCCCCCTCTCACGTGACTCAAGAGCTCACTTTGGATTGGTCCGTTGGCAACAGGGGCAGGAAAACGTTTATCATCTCACGCCCCCTAACAACAGGTGTTAGAAAAAACTGGTCGCTGCCTACACTGTACAAAGATGCGCACACAGCAAAATAGGATGTGTATCATGTTTTAGACTTCTCGGTTTATTCCTTAATGTATTTCTGTAGCTAAATAGTTACAATTATAGTTACAAGAATAGTTACAATTCTTTATAATTCTGTACGAAAAATATAAAAAACCGAGTCGGACCTTTTTCATAAACACTGTCTCTCATTGTTGCAGAAAGGTATATGACATTTTGAAAGAATCTGCTTGTTTCCTGACCCAAACTGTAGAACCGAAAATAAAGCAAATTAATGTCACTTAAACTCTGAAGATCTGTAATGGACTTGAATCTAATTTTATCATTCTTTGATTTTTATATTGTCCTAACTGTTCCTAATTGTCGTATCTATTGGCTGGTAACCTCCATTTGTTGGTTAGACTTCTGCGTGAAAAACATTAAACGTATTAAAGGCACTGATAAAGGAGTTCATTCTTAATCACCTCTTCATCTGAATGCCGTTAGTTGAATTTATTTGGTATTCAATTTCATTTGTCAGTTGATTTTTAACTTTTGAAGATAAAATTGATTACGGTTTACTTAAACGCCGAGGACTGAGTGGTGTACGTCGGATAAAAGTCACTGCTAGTGTCTGCTGATAAATGGACAAGATGCACTTTATTGTTTAAGACAGTAGGCTCTTGATGAGATTTATCTTCAAAATAAAGGGAAGCCAGTAATTCAACAGGATTAAGTTTGGATACTTCTCAAAGATAAACAGCGAAAAAAATTGGGTTTCTGTGTTTCTGGTAATATACAGCAGAGCGATAAAACATTTTGGTTAATGGAAATCAGCTATGTATTTTCTAACAAGGAAACATTTAAACCACATTCCCACTAGATTTTTACCCAGTCAAATGTAACAAATACCTATCTGCATTATTGTTTTGCAATGAGATTTTAAACTGTTAACATATCCTTCAATAAAGATTGATTTTAAGGGGTTAAATGCAGAGATAAGACATTCCTATGCAGTCAAATTATCTACAACATATCTACTGCTGGGAAACTTGTTTATATTCATTATTATCAGTTTAAACTAAATGTCAAAGGATTTATACCATACTGTATATGGTTAAGGAGCTGCACATGTTTAAACAACAGAGTTATGTATTGCAACCAAGCGGACATTTTCAAGCATTTTGTGAATACAATAATACACAGCTTTAGAAAATACTTTTAGTATTAATACAACAGTTAAATAGTTCTAAATGAAATTTCAGTAATTCTAAACTCCATAGAAAGCTGCGATTCTGGACTTTCTGATTCCTGTCGATGTGTTTTATATATGGTATGAGATGGCTTGTAAAAATTGTTTTGAAGTGTAATAACATTCAAATCTCTATCTAAACACCTTTGACGATTTATTTTCAAACCAGCTGAACAGGTAACAAAGATAAGATAACTGAAGGATTATCACCTGAGGTACTGGAGTTCTTATAATATATGGCAGTTTGCTCTACGGAGAATCTCTCACCAAATGCTTTCCTGTCCTAAAGTTCATGTGAGAAGTGGAAATGAGTCAAGAATTTGTGCAGTTTTATATTTATTTGCAGTTCTGTAGAAATTCTTAAAGGAAATTATGATTCTTATGAGATGAGTATTGGCAATGTTAAAGCAATCTTTATGTAAGGTATTTAATTGCAATTCATTGGACTCTCTAGTACAGTTTTAAATATAGAACAAGAGCAAAAAGTATTGTTTTTGTTCCTTTTGTTTTACTAGGTACGTCAGGGATGTTTACAAGCAATGGCATAGACACAAATACAGATATCTGTATAATGAGATACAACAATGTATCTATTTATAAAGCAGGGCATAGTGGGTGAAGTACTTTGTTCAGAGATGCAGCAGCAATATTATGCCATCTGGGATTTGAACCCCGTGATCCTTTGGTATTGAGCCCATGGTGATTAGGAGCCCCCTAAAGTTTCTTACACACTCCATAACTTTCAGGCATTTTTAACTGCATTTTTACCAGTGAATGAATTTGAAATATTTACTAATATTATACGGTGCCTCGTTTAATATTTTAGAAGAGCATTTTTTTAAGTGAGATGAAAGTAAAAGTGCCCTTAGCTATACTCCACATCTCCATTTTAATCATTATTTGATTTCACTTAATGATTATTATATAGAATACACTGACATAACTAAACATTAGGAAGGATACATTAACTAAAAGCTTTTTACTCAGTATTTGGAGGAGCTCAATCACGGGTCACACACAATTTCCATGGTATAGGAGAAATATGGAAAATAGCAATCTGAAGAGAAATAGCAAAAACGAATTGTACAAAATTGGAGGTACTGTACAGAACGAATTATTCTTTAAAAAGGATTTCGCTCCATCTAGTGTTAAATATGTGCACTGTATTACCGTTTCACACGATTTTCTTCCAAACCGATTCCCTTTTCGGGGAATGAAAATACATATGTGCCTAGAAGGCGTAGCTGCTAAAGTTGCCAATGAATTCCCACCTGTGTGCTGCCTCCACAAACTCTGCAGATATCACTTTAGGTACATTTAGCAATAATTTAAAGAAAATATATTCTCCACAAATGCAATTGTATTTCACTCACTAGATGGAGTTCTCAAGATCAGAATATTCGCTTCGACAGTAGGTGGTGACATTTCCCAAGTTTGTTTTTCAACCTTTCATACATACTGTAAGCTTATAAAGTGACTTAATTTTTAAGTGGCAGTTTACGGTTCTTCCTTTGAGTAATCTTTTTTCTGTTTTCATGTTCACAAGAAAAGAAAAACATTTTTTTCTGCATACCTCGCAGTGTTTCAAGGTAGTTAAACAGTAACGTATGACTTCCCTGATCTACTGAGTACAGTATAATTCGTGTACCTAGTGCTCTGGTCGACAGAAGCGATAGCAAGGTCATGCTAACAACACGTAGAAATAACAGGGCGATGCATTCAAGTCCATTCAAATCATTCGCCATGCTATTCAAGGTCAATTTCAGTAAATCTGGTTTAACCCTGGTCACAGGCAAGAGCGTCTAGTTTTGCTCCCTCCCAGTATCCCAGCATGCTCCTTTGTGCTCTGTGACCGGCTCTCACTGTGTTGGAAACATGGCGGCGGTCAGTAAATTTTTGACAGCCAGGAACTCTTCCATAGCGAGTGCAATTGTCATCGCGTTGTACTTTGTCAGGCGTAGACGCAATATTAACAAATCCATCGGGTAAGGTGCAGTTCGCCTGTGGTGAAAAATCAGTTCTTTGGTTCTGAAACATGATGTAGAGCATGGAGTATTGGGCTTGGGCTTGGTGCGATACAGTATTGCAGGAGAGGTGGGCACAGACAGGGTTTGTGTCAAGATGCAGTTCAGATCAGGGATCCGCGCTGGGCCGGTGTCCTCTACTGGTCAGATTTCAGGAATGTGTTAGTTCATTTTCGAGGAAAATACTGTTTTTTTTAAAAAAACAATAGAGGTATTTATATTTTAAGGCATAGGTAGGCAACTCCAACCCTCGCGTGTGGGTTTCCTGGAGATTTTAGAGGTGCTTCAATAGCACCTGGTTAAGACGTGGGAAAACACCGCCGATTGAACTTCTTATCTCTTTAGTTTTTATTTTAATGAAATTCTTAAAGTTTGAGATGATATGCAAACCGAAAACAATACAGCGCTCTTGGACTGGATTTGCCTACTCCTAGCTACAGGAGACTAGCGTGTAATATAACAATGACCCTATTGTACTACACATGCTGTACTTAACACTGCATTTCTGAACTGTCTTGTTGTTGTCCAGCTAGAAATTGGCTGTTGCAAAGACTTATTGTAATGCTAGGAGCATCCATAATTAAGTAGTATTTGGATTTATAACCACAAGGTAATGTGGTAAAGCAGGTGTATTAATTATATCATCTAAATGACAGTCCTGTTTTATTATTGTGTGGGGTCTAACATTTTGCTATACAGTAAATAAAACGTTGGACACAACTTTAAAAATGAAGACTAGCTTTATCTTATAGAAACCAGGAAGGTTTGTTTGGGTAACCTATAGAAAGGCTAAAAGTTGTGATAATTACATTTTAGTCTTTATATCTGAACTGCTGCACTGATAATAATAAATGGTTAACTGATCTGTACTTTTGTTTAAGTGGCACCATACTTAAATTTGAATTATACAGTTTCCTCAATTTGTAAAATTCAATCATAGCATAGTCCATAAATGTCAACATTTTGAATTTGTACAATTATAAAACGTTATGTCTTTCTTCACAGCAAGAAAGGCACATCAGAGCTGCCATTAAATGATGTAAGTAATTTTGTAACTTAACATACTGCTGGATTTTTGTTTTCCTTTTTAAGCATGTTCTGTTGGACTGACAGTTTACTAGCATTGCAATGTACATAAATATACATTTTCCACTTCCATGAGACAAATTTAAAATGCTGTCTTGTGCATCTTTGCTTTGAAGTATAAGTGATAACACCTAATAAAAGTGTTAAAGATGAACAATGAAACTCACAGCCTTTTGTGCCTATAAGAGTGTCTGCTCAAGAGTTGTAATAGTTAAATCTTTCTCTGCCTCAGTATCAGCTGTTGGTGTTCTGCAGTCTGTCTGTACTTATAATTTAGTTTATCTGCCACATGTACTCTTTCCATGTGTACAGAAAGATGGGAAGAAAGAAAAGGCTGCGGTGGATTGGGTATTCTTCACACGACTTTACCGGATTTTGAAGATCATGGTGCCCCGAACATTTTGCAAAGAGGTGGGCCTTTTTCCTTTCTTACCACATAAAAAAGGAATTTGGATTTGAGGTGTCTAAGGCCTTGAAAGTTTGACTAATTTCTCCCTTTCTGGATTATACCATCACATTGCTTTCAGTAAATGCTTGTCCAATTCAAGGCTCAGAGTCTATACTGGGAAACATTGGGCGCAAAGCGAAATACACTCTGGATGTGATACCAGTCCATCACTGGCCATACACAGACAAAAAATTTGTACAGGGCCAAATTTACACAGGGCCAGTTTTTTTATAGAAACTGAATATCCTGCCAGCATGTCTTTGGACTATGGGAGGAAACCCACACAAATATGAGGAGGACATGCAAACTCCACACAGAAAGCACCCCAGGAAATTTACACAGGGCCAGTGTTGCGAGACAGGAATGCTGTGTATTGCTCCACTGTGCCACTCCCATTCATTATATATTGTTTAGTAATCTTGGAATAGTTTAGTAATTTCTCAAGCTTATGTTTACACACATAGTCAGCTGACCACTAAATGTATTATAGACCTATATGAAGTTATCTTGACATAGAGTCGCCTGCATGAATCATTGTTGTCTTTGTTTTACTCAAAGTCCAAGAAACAAATGTAAGAGGTAAATGTTTTCTTGGAGGACTTGAATGACATAAGGAGGAAAAAATAGGATACACCTTTCAACATTAGAATGAGAGAAAGAAAATCCTAAAAAGCTTACTGTTGTAGTGCCTTAAATTGAAAAGCATCCTGTTTAGACATATGTTGGATTGGCACTGCTTCTTGTGCTGGGGTCTATTGAATTCATGTGAAAATACACTAATTTTGATGATGGCATACTGTACTCAGTAAATGCATTGCTTTGTTCCTGAAAGTAAAAAAAAAGTTGAATAGTGCAAAAATATTACAGTAGGTTTTGGCTTATACAGTATACTTACTTTTGTATTCAGGGATGCAGTGGCTGTGAATATTTATAACAAATATGGACTTACAGTGTCTTAGAGAGAACACTTGTCATTTTGTAAAATTGCTTAAGTCAACTTGGTTGTTATGAGATGTTAAAGAGGAGCAGTCCAGTGCTTTTATGTCTCCAACTGACCATCAAAATAAGAGAAGTTATTTTCTGAGAAAATCCTGCTAATTTTTTTACCTCCTCATAAGTTTTACAATGCATACAGTACATAGTAAAATATGTACCTATGTATATAGTATGATAAACGGTACTGTAGAGCACTCTAAAATGACAGTGTAACACTAATCTTGCACTTCTCTGCGTTGTTTAAACACTGATAAGTACAGGGTCAAAGCCTAATAAATTATGACTGATCTTAGATCTTGGGATTTCTTACAGCCTACATAGCGTTACATGTCAGTCATTTTTTCTGTTAATCATAAAAAATGTTGGTAATTTAGAATTTGAAGAATTAAAAACTGCTCTGGCATTTTGAGACAGTAAATGATCAATATGCTGAGTATTGGAGCATTGTGATAAGCACTGGAGCACTAAATGTGAACATCAGATATTGGACAGCAATCAAATGAATTAGAAGGGGTTTTTCAGCCTAGCCCTTCTTAGCTTTGTTCCTAACAATAAACGTTTTTACACTCATTTAAGGATGTGTGCAGAAAGAGCAGGAGTGTGGCAAAATTCAATAATCACTTTATACTCTTTTGCTTCAGTCAGGATACCTGCTGCTTATTGCCGTCATGCTTGTTGCTCGAACATATTGTGACGTGTGGATGATTCAGAATGGCACCTTGATTGAAAGGTAAAGACCCTGAACTGTATTTACATGGCTTACTTTTTTCTGTTGGCAGACATGATAAAGGTGGAGTTTTATAGTACATTGAAATATCCTATCCTTGGCTCTTTAATTCTTTTTTTGTATATCATGGAAAAGTCTCAGAATCGGAAGAGTGCAGTGGTAGAGAGAAACGGTTTACTGTGTACAGTAATAACATGATATTTGAAAGGTCATATCACTGGTTGTATTGAACAGAACCACATTTTAGTTTTAGCTTCATTTATGACAACATTTAATTTTTCACACAATCTATAGTCAAGAAAGTAGAAAATACTGCACGCAGGAAAGCAGCTGATACAAAAGATTGTGCCCTTTTGTAAGGCATGATAGTCGTTTAAATTCATGCAAACCAGATATCCTAATCTTGCTAAACGAAGAATTGCCTAAAGGAATATTTATTTCACCCTCCCCTTGACCCTATGAGAAAAGATACTTTATCGATGAGTAGTAAGAATGAAGAATGAATTAATCCATTTTTTTCTCTGAACCATTTTTAAGCTATATTCCAGGAAATGTGGTTACCCAATCAAAGTTTTTCACATCAGAGTAGAAAACATGAGAAAATTAACTGGGGGCATATGCTCTGAGTCGTCCTGTTAAATATTTTATAGTTTAATCATCTGTGTTCTTGGAATTTCAGTACAAAGTTATATGCTTTTAATGGAATATGATTTATAATTATTTTTTCAGTAAATAAAACTCATTACTATGATTCTTTGAAATACATATTTCATGCAAATTGAAGTTTGAACTGATGTATATCATGGATTACTTTACATGGATACCAATAAAAGCTAATTTTATTACATTTTTGGTTTTGCTCTGACAGTATTATTTCTTTAATCCCCTACAGTGGTATCATTAGCAGAGATATCAAGTTATTCAAGAAGCACTTTTATTGGTTTATTGCTGCTGTACCGCCGGTAAATTCTTTATATTCCATGTGGCTTTATTAATTAAAGCATCAAAAGGCATTCACATTAATAATTGTGCTGCAGCTCATATCCCGAGCCATATACTGTATGTACATTTGATGTTGGAACTTTTTTTATGAGGATGTCATTTTAATGTATATTGAATATTCTTGTTTAAGAACAAAGTGAAAATTCCACAAATTTGTCATAAAACATAGCACCCACTGCTTGCCAGACACAAATTACAAGACCAGTATTTCATTACCGCTGTTTTTGTTGCAAAAAATCGTCATCAAGTACTAGACTTGTAATTTGCATTGTTGAGTGGGCCAAAATGTTGATTTAATCCCACAGTTATCGTGTAAAACTAAATCAGATTAACAAAATGGCATAATTTGGCAGTCCCTCACTAGCATGAATTCAGTTTCATATCTATTTTAAAGGGATGGTAAATCTGTGATGTCCAGACAGACTTCATGTCTTCAGGGCAGACCTGTCTTTCTGGTCTCTGCTGAAACACAAATTTAGCACTGTTGTCATAACTCTCTATAGGGAGATCAAGCACATTTCTGAGAAGGGGTAGGAGGTTTCAGACCAGTCCAGGAGAGATAACTGAGGGACTGTAAGCCCCAGCCACAGGAAAGAGGGTCTTCCTGCACAAGGGTGGGGTCCTAGGTCCAGCTGTACCAAACCACTTCAAGCCGTTATGGGAGACGGATCTGGAAACTGGGAGCCAGAGAGAAAAGACTGTTGGCCACAAGATACCCAGTAGGCCACTCCTCCTATAAAAGGGAGGTAGTTATATTTGCTAAGTTAGGTATTAGAGTTATTAGTACACAAACAATAGGGAGTCTGGGATGACTCTCCTGAACAAGTGGGCAAGCTTATAGCTTGAGCTGGGATGGGTCCTGTTGTCATGGTCCATGTTGGTGCAGATGACATTGGGGAAAAAAGAAGGCTGACAATTCTGCAAGGCAAATACAAATGTAGCTTACAAATGCAGAAGCAAAACATCCACAGTTATCCTTTCAGGACATTTTTAGGTGCCACAAATGCAAGCCAATTACGACAGTTAGCAAAAATGGGGTGATTTAACGAGGAGCTGGAGAGTTGATGCAAAAAAGAGGGGTTTGGGTTTATGAGACAAAAAAGGGGCCCAAGATTTAATACTACTGTAAAACCAAAGTATGCTGAGGTACAGGTGCATTTGGAAAAAATCCCAAGAGGGAAATTAAAAAGAATACTGTATTGTAAAGGTCATTGATAGATGTTAAGAATAGTGCCAGAATAAGCTAATGGGAGCTGCCATGTTAGCCAATTGTGACATCACCAGTCAAAGACAAGGACCACACATGAAGCATTTTAAAAGTCTTAGTCAAAGTCAAATGGCTCTTACAGTACTTTCATAACAGCAGAAAACATCTGAGGCTTAAATTATTCCAATGCATTATTGTTCACCACTAAATATCCTTTTAGTGAATACTTATTTGCTCATTTCTGTATTGTACTATTGCGGGCAAATATACTGTATGTACTATGTCAGGTTTGAGCAAATAAAGATTGTTATGATTAACATTTAACAATGACATGTCACATTCTTCGAGTATATTTCTTGAATTCAACAGAATTACATACGAAGTAGTACAGGCTGAATCCAAGTGTCATATTCTGTCTTCGTTAAAGCTTTTATATCATGGGTTTACTGTCCCTTTACCATTCGCTAGTCAAGATTTAGTGATAATTATTGTCTACAAGAACTAACACTACAATTACCACACAGTCTTAATAAGACCTGCCGCTTAATGTAAACTTGACTGGTTTTTCCAGTTTGTGTCACTGAATGAAAAAAGACCAACATAAGTAGAAGCCTTTTTTATCCTAAGTGAGAAAAAGGCCGAAATACATCCTTGACTGTGTTTGTTCCACTGCTTTTTACTTTTGTCGATTGTTTACAATGTTTTTATGCATGTTGTGGTTTGCAGTGCAATTATCGGTCGCACAACAAAAGATTTCAAGAAGTACTTGTTCAACTTTATCAAAGTGATGCCACTTGTAAGTTATTTTGCTACTCCTTTTTAGACTCTTCATTAAAATTTTGCTTATCTTTGGTATGAGCCAAACGCAATAACTTTCATCTTTAATCCTGTGTGAGGAGAATTGAGTTTATTAGTGTAGTTTTTTCCTACCTCCTTTGTTGTGTTGTTTTGCATTTAAATTTAAATTTTAAAAGCTTAATTTTTAATCAAACCAGAATGCTAAATCAGATATATTTTATAATACATCTTACTCCAGATATGTTTAAAATAAATAGGTATTTAATTTTTATAAAATACACAATGATCCCCCATACTGCAACTTTAAATAACAGAAGGATGTCAGTTTGAATTTTTCCCCAGTACTCTCTATAATTTATTATATATTTGTATATAAAACCAGATGACTTGAATATAAGATCCAGGAAGTAATATTAGTACTTAGGGCATGGAAGTGTTGATGTAACCCTGCAGAATATGAAACATCCTTACACCATATAGTTCTTAATAAATATTACATGCATTATTAAGTAGGTAGTATTATTACAATTTTGCTGCATGTTGTGTGTCAGTATGTCCTGTAAGTAGCTCTTGTTGTTAAACAAGTCACGCAATGGTGCTTATTTGCTTACTGTGTTTAAGCTCATAATTCATAATATTCATCAGTATGCATAAAGGTCAAATTTTCACTATTATTATATGAATTGTTATTAGACAAACCTAACAGTATTTTGCACCTCTTTTTCTTGTGAGAAAAATTGAGTGAATTGCCATTCCTTGCAGGATTTGGAGTTAAAATCCTAACAAGCTTTTTTTGTTCCTGATGCTTTCAGATATCGCTGATAAATAATTTTCTGAAGCTGGGTCTCAATGAGCTCAAACTCCGAATTCGTGTAAGGCTCACCAGACACCTCTACGATGAGTACCTAAAGTAAGTTTTGATGGTAATTTCTGGGGGAATTTTCTGAGTAAGCCACTTAGGGTCTATTCATAACAAGACAGTCCATGTCACTCCATTAAGACAGTGATGTACTTTTTTCCTCATCTGTAAAACCACAATTAGGATAAATGACATAATGGTCATGTCATATGTGTGCATTAAATGTTGCAGAAAAGTACCAAGAAGTTTTAAGTCGGCAATAGAAGACTACATGCAAACAAAATGAGCTGTGAAATTCACATTGATGTGACAGAAAAGCAAAGGAAGACCAAATTTTCCACTCAAAAAATTATTTTCTGCAAAAGACCTATCAGAAGCATCTCTTAAAGAGAGAAGGCACATTTGGCATGGACATGGTCATAATTGGCCAAGTTGGTTTGAAGAATGTGAGTTAAAGGATTAATAAATAAAGACTGTAGGGAGATTACAGCTACCCTCATATTTTAATTAAAGAAAAGGCATCTGTTTAAGCAGTACTTAGCAGTGCATTACAGCAACACAGTGGTACACGTGGATGATGTTCGTTTTATACACAGAAACAGAGGTGCCATTTAGTACCACTGTTGCATCTGTAAAAATTAGAAATTACAATATTAAAGCAATATTATGAATCTGATAATCAAATCAGATCAGAAATATCCAAAATATATACTCTATCTCTGACAATAACCTTAAAAATATGAGTCAAGTTCACTTGTACCTACTGTGGGAAATTTAAATGACAAATATCACTACAATACTGTGCTGACACAACAAGATATTGCAAATATCATGTAAAACAACAACACATCAGTCCTATGCAACAGAATAAAAGAACATATAAGGGGAAAAGGATGTTTTGAGAGTATTGACTTCTGTCATAGACATAAAACTACCATGACACCTAATTATGAATTTCTAAAAAGGCAGAACAGCCTTTCCCACTATGGTTAACTTATGGTATATCTGTAAAACAGACTATATGTTTATGAATAACCTACTGTCAGTTACCCAGTTTTGAAATGTTAAAGACAGAAGAAAGGTTATAAATGTAAGGATGCCGTATGACTCCATCTAGAAACAATGGCATAATCCTTATTTTCCCTGTGTTTTGAACAGAGGGTATACCTACTACAAAATGGGTAACCTAGACAACAGGATAGCCAATGCAGATCAGCTGCTAACCCAAGATGTGGAGCGGTTCTGCAACAGTGTTGTGGATTTGTATTCCAACTTAAGCAAGGTAAAGTCTTCTTTCTCATCTCTTGAGTTTTTTTAGCACAGATCACCCTGGTGTGTTAATGTGCTTTTTATAAAGATAACTAAGGAAGTGTTTTTGTCACATTTTTATATTCTGTGCAGTACAAATGAAATACTTCTTAACTGTCATGCAATTTGTCTTTCAGCCTTTACTTGACATATGCTTGTACATCTTCAAGCTGACAAGTGCAATAGGTGCACAGGTTAGTCCTTAAAATTCCACTTTTGTTGACATATTGCAGCATTGATATGCTTAGGGAAATTAATGAGTAAAAGGCATTTTGATATGTTATACATTTTTCTCCCCATATTAAATGAATACTTTCAAACCGTTCTAGTTCTGCCTTCACATTTCGATACTTCTGCTCATAATGTTTGTTTTTAGGGGCCTGCTAGCATGATGGCTTACCTTATAGTTTCCGGGCTCATTCTAACACGGTTAAGAAGACCAATTGGGAAAATGACAGTGACAGAGCAGAGATATGAAGGAGAATACAGATATGTCAACTCTCGACTCATCACAAACAGGTTGGTACAGAAACTCCGTTAAGTGCATACTGTACCAGCTTGGATCAGAGACTGTGTTGTGATCACGGTATTGCATAAACGGCATGTTTTATTTTTACCTTGCAGTGAAGAGATTGCCTTCTACAATGGGAACAGAAGAGAAAAACAAACGATACATACAACCTTCCAGAAACTGGTAAGAAAACTCCATCAGCAGTAACATGCGGGTGGACAACACCATTGCAGTTGTTTGAGTCTTTTAAAAAAGTAATCCGTTTTTATTGACCTAACATTTTTATCACCTCTGATCGACTGAAAAACAAAAAGCAGTATTTTCCATCCATTATCAGAAGCTCCCGGTATGGGTTTGATCATCCATAGCCATTTTGGAAGTATAGGACACAAGGAAAGGCTACAACCTGGATGGAAATCCATTCTTTCACATAATTCACACACAAGCAGTGTGGAGACATTTGCTAATCTAGCCAGTGTGTCTAAGGTAGGAGGAAACTGGAGCACACGTAGAACTACTTAAAGAAGGTCTACACATGCGTGTAACAGTTTCAATATAAAAGTCAGGACCCAGGATCTCTGAGGCCACCATACTGCCTCAAAAATGATCATTGTATTTGTAGAAAATTGCACAGAATAGATATTTGAATGTTATGCATTATGGCATTCGTAATTGATTAAAAACTAAATTAAAGTATAACCAAAATGAACATGTTTTTATACAGTATGTGTGTTGTTGGTGTTTTTTAAAGTGTAAATACCAGCGGCTTTTGTTTCATTTCTAGGTTGATCACTTGCACAACTTCATCTTCTTCCGTTTCTCTATGGGGTTTGTAGACAGCATAATTGCTAAGTGTAAGTAAAGTATTTTCTGAGAATTTTATTATTGCAGTGAGTCTAGAAATGTCTATTTTGTGTTATAATTTGGAAAAAAGTGTCTAATTAACATCATGTACTGCAGTGTATGAAACAGTCAGAGCAGAGGTGTCTACTTCTTTGTGGTCTTGGTAAGATTCAGTCTAGTCTAGTTTTCTAAGTAGCCATTAAATTGTCTACCTCAGATTAAATAGCATATTTAAATGTAAGAATTAAGCAGTTGATTGGTTAAATTAAGTGATTTAGAGGTCATGCAAAGCAAAGCTTAGAAGACACTTTATTCTGCATGAGCAAGAATTGCTTTAATAGTGTTACTTGTGCCATAGGCACCATCTCCTTAGATGCTACTGTATGTGTGTTCAAGCACCCCTAATATTTTAATTGTTGATGCAGGGGTGAATGCATTTTTATCTTGTATATTTTCAGAGATTACTATAACATTATACATTAACAATTACTGCAGTAATGATTCCATCTTATCCCAGATTCCACAGTCTACTCCATTGACTGTTAATTCATTATTATTCAGTTGATTTGTGAGCATTTATTGAGAATGGATTCAACACATGGCATCATGCAATAGAAAGGTTTAGAAAGTGCGATCAGCCTGTCACTACAAAACCTCTAGCAAAATATGCAAAAGATAAAACTAAACTACAGCATTTCCGTGCTCAGTATTAACAGAGATTTTGTTTAACTGGACAGTGAAGAGCTCTGAAGGCCTCACTAGGAAGTTCCACATTGTAAAAAGTAACACATTCTCAAGAAATGTTTTGTTAATGAGAGCACATTTAACGATGAACATGATCAATCATTTTGAAAAGCTGGTGCCTGTGACTTTGTTTAATTGATCAGTAGCTGACAAGTGATTTTAGGTCACCTTTAAGATTTAGAGGATTGGAACTCTCCAGGACTGGGATTTGACAGATTAGTTATGTGAGAGATGTAATCTGGTTTATGTTATTTGCAGAAGCATAATGATCCTTCTTTTTCCTGACACCGACAGCATTTGTTCTGTTGTTGACGAGTTTGTTCCTGTTTAGATCTTGCTACAGTGGTTGGTTACCTAGTGGTGAGCCGGCCATTCCTCACTCTGTCCCATCCTCGCCACCTGAACAGCAACCATGCAGAACTCCTGGAGGTGAGAGCTTCCAGCAAACTTGCCTGACCATTTCCTTCATTGTAAAAGGAGAGAAATGCACTTAATAATAATTCCTTACATTTACAGTATATAGTGCATTTCTAGACACTCCACTTAAAGTGCTTTACAAGTAATAGGAACTCCACTCCACCTTCATCAATGCATAGCCCACACCTGGATGATGCGATGGCAACTAAAGTGTACCAGTACGCTCACCACACACCAGCTATCAGTGGGGAGAAGAGCAGAGTGAAGAAGCCAATTCATAGATGGGGATTATTAGGAGGCCATGATTGGTAAGGGCCAGGGGGAAGTTTGGCCAGGACGCAGGGGTAATACTGCTACTCATTTTATGACATGCCCGGGCCTTTTTAATGACCACAGTGAACCAGGATTTCAGTTTTACGTCTCGTATGAAGGACGGCACCTTTTTGCAGTATAGTGTCCCCATTACTATAGTGGAGCATAGGACCCACACATACTGCAGGATGAGCACTTCCTATTGGTCCCACTAACACCTCTTCCAGCAGCAACCTTAGCTTTCCCAGGAGGTCTCCCTTCCAGGTACTGGCCAAGCTCACATCTGCTTAGCCTCAGTGGGTTGCCAGTTGTGAGTTGCAGGGTAGCTGTTAGCTGGTAAGTAACTGTTCAGTTGGTTTAGAAAAAAATGCTTATTTCATTCCACTTGATAAATTGTCAATAAAAATACCAGTAAGCAGTGTTATTGCAATGTATACATACAATACTAGTGTGTAAGTATATACTGTACCAATAAGGTTGAATGGGAATATGAATCCCCTGCACTTTTCCTGTGGTGGAAAACGAGATGCCAACATTCAAATTTCTGTATCTTCTCAATCCTGTTGAAGGAATAATCCATTTATTTGTCTACTGATTTTGTTTCTAAAGGACTACTATCAGAGTGGTCGAATGTTGCTGCGGTTGTCCCAGGCTCTTGGTAGGATTGTCCTCGCTGGAAGAGAGATGACAAGATTATCAGGGTAATTAAGTTTGTCTCTCCACACTGAAGTTTTTGTCAGAACCTTATGACGTTCCAAAAAATTGCAAAAAGCAATTGAAGTTAATGTTTAATTAAATTTTATGACTTTGTACTTCAGATCAAGTTAATGTATTTTACACATCAAATCCTAATAAATAAAAGTATTATTTAACTTCTTTAGCATTGGTAATATTCTTGTCACATGATTTGTTTCTAAGGTTTACAGCTCGCATCACGGAATTAATGAAGGTTCTCAAGGACCTGAATTCGGGCAAATATGAGCGAACAATGGTTTCTCAAGACAAAGGCAAGTGTGTGTGATACAATAGAAGTCCAAACAATTACACAACACACCCATGCAACTACAGTGCGTCTTGTAATTTTCTTTCTCTATGGCAACTGTTCGGTGGTTTGACTTTTCAAATAATTCATGTAAGCAACCACAAATAAGATGGCTAAAAGTAAATCTGGCTCATGGCATAAGAAATGTAATATGTTTTGTAATACTCTGTAGCTTGTTGTAACACATCACAATTAATTACTGAGACTTTTTTCAGTTACACTTATTTCAAGGATTTCAGTGCTGTGTTGTAGTGAAAGAAGATGTGAAAGCTACCAATTTCAAATGTTTACTTCAACAGAATCAGAAGGCTTGCAAAAAATCCCCCTGATTCCTGGTAGCGGAGAGATAATCAACGTTGACAAGATTATAAAGTAAGTCTCCAGATCAAATCAAACAGCGAGTTTAATTTGTTGATTTTTGTTTTGTCTGAAGTCAATTTTATTGCCAATGTTAAACCTGTACTCCAGGCATTTCAGTTAATTTTATTGAGCTAATTGTAGCCAAATACGAGAAGGGTTATAAATGAAAGAGTTATTCAGTTGATCTTGCTCATTGGTTAGTTCATTAATTGATACATGGTTTCATATATCCATTTCTTCGAACATCCCACAGAATTGGCCTCAGTAATAGAACCTACTACTAATTTGAGCCTACTACTTTCATTTCTAAAAGCATTTCCCTTTAATTTCCACTTGTGTTCTTGAAAAGGAAAACAGCATTAATGACACTAATTATTCATGTGGATTGCCAGTAGAGATATAGCTTTATTTCAAACTTTCATTTTTCCCAGGCAGATTGTTCACCGACTTACTGAGTATTTAAGAATAATGTATTACCATGCAAGAACTTTTTTGGTTATCTAGAAAAATAGATTCAAAGTAAAGTTGTGTGACTATGTGTGTTTTAGGTTTGATCATACACCATTAGCAACACCTAATGGAGATATTCTGATCCGAGACCTGTCCTTTGAGGTGTGAATGTTTGTTTCTGTTCTTTATACATGTTTTATTGTTTCTTTTTAAATAAAAAAAAGTATACTAATTCAGTATGACCTGAGCAGTGTATATCAGATGTCAAAAGGCCTGTATTTTATTTCCTCAGTAAATGTGCAAAGCTAAAGAAAATAATTAAAAAAGCATAATCCATTGTCTTAAATTTAGTGTTCTAAGGAGTGATATTTCACATTTTTAAAAACATCACAAAAGAGAGACAGTTCTGTCTGTAAATACTTCACATAATAAAGTTTGCAGGATTGAAGCTATTTATGCTTACTGTAACATTCAGTATTAAGTTCAGAATTATTATTAATTATTGCATTTTTTATAAAGGTAAGATCCGGAACAAATGTTTTGGTCTGTGGTCCCAATGGTTGTGGCAAGAGCTCACTTTTCCGTGTTCTTGGAGAAGTAAGTATTGTAATACGTTAAAAGGTTCGGTTTTAATAATCCAGACTTAACTGGGTTAGGTGTACATCACTGTATAGCATTGTGTATGGATTAATAATATCAAAATCTTGCTGTTTTTCCTAGCTGTGGCCTTTGTTTGGTGGGCGCCTCACCAAACCTGAAAGGGGGAAGCTTTTTTATGTTCCACAGGTAAAAACCATTTCTGTAGTAGCCTATCGAAAGTTTTGTATCCCTCCAAGCCTCTGTCAAGCAAGATTAATCTTATTTAAAATGCAGTTTATTTTTTAGTTTGTTGATCATTATTAAGTATTGTCTTGAGCTACTTTGGGGAGCTATGTTTGAAATTAGGTTTTAGTTCGTATTGCAATATGCTGTTAACTACAAAAGACACTAAATGCAAATATGGTTATCAGTGTATTTATCCTGAATATGTACTGTACGTCAGAATTTACAACTAGTCTTTACTGTTATAGAGGCCATACATGACCCTTGGCACACTACGAGATCAGGTGATCTATCCAGACACCCAAGAAGACCAGAAACAGAAAGGGATTTCTGATCAGGTACTGGATCCCTAAAGGACTGGCTATCAGATAGCAGAAATATGGACAACGATGTTCTTCAGTGAAACTGCACTGTTTGCTGTTGAGTGGCATGATGCCATATGGCACTTGCCTAGATATTTCAAAATTAAACTTGCTACGTCTCCCTGCTTGGCTGTGAATTTGTACTGAAATGTTCTGTACAGTTCTAAAAAATCTGAAACTGTAGGACAAGGTCATTGTAGTTAAAACTTTCAATAATTGTATTTAATCTATAGTTGAATTGACAATCAGCTTGCTTTTTTGTGTTTTAAACCATTTCATACCTTCTGTAAGAATTTTCTTTATAAGTACGATGTATGGATGAATGAGTGATTTGAAAACGTGATGTATTGATTTATTGTACCGGTTTGTTTGTTTGTCTCCTCTGTGTGTGCTGTGCAGGTATTGAAGGAATATCTGGACAATGTCCAGCTGGGACACATCCTTGACAGGGAGGGATGCTGGGACACTGTGCAGGATTGGATGGATGTTCTCAGTGGAGGAGAGAAGCAGAGGATGGCTGTAAGTTATGTAGCTCTATAGTATGTTCTCTTTCTAAAATGTACAACAATATAACATATACGATTCCTTGCAAAAGCATGCAAGACAGTGTTCTCCAGAGATAAGGTATTCGACCAGAAAGGGTGAGTAGGAGAATTAACTTATTGAGCCAAATGGCCGGATATCACTGGTTCAGGGCTTTATTGTGTCATGAGACACCCATGGGGTAGAACTGGGAAACTGGCTGTATGACAAAGAAGCAAATGACTCCTGCAGATAGGTGTCAGAAAGTTATGTCGGCAGGTTCTCATTTTCTTGTACAGCAAAGTAGTTGTACTGTAGCTGTAAAACTCAGTCTTAAAAATAAGCGATTCCAAACTGGGTAGATAATAGTATAATCTAATTTAAAGAAAATTCTAAGGTAATCATCACATAAGACACATTGCACAATTTTGAGAGAATAAGGTATTTTTGTGACTAGCTTTTTAAATGTGTTCCACTGCTCTTTAGTTCAAGATACATGCATGCTTATGCATGCTTATATAGCATGTTAGTTTATAAGTCTTCTTTATCAATATGTTTTTTTCCCCAGATGGCCCGATTATTTTATCACAAGCCTCAGTTTGCCATCTTGGACGAGTGTACTAGTGCTGTAAGCGTTGATGTGGAAGATTACATCTACAGCCACTGCAGAAAGGTAATAACGTGCCACTGATTGATACCTTTAGTGTACACTAGTTTTATGAAATAACAGCCTAGAATGGTTTCTGGGGATACCTGGATCATGTTATTTTAACAGTCAGATTTTCGATTTCCTATAAACTAGTTTAATGGATGTAAATACAATACAGTACTAGTTAAAAAATGTTTTTTCTCCTAACTTTCAGGTTGGCATTACCTTGTTCACAGTCTCTCACAGAAAGTCCCTCTGGAAACATCATGAGGTAAAACATTAAATCATTAAAGTTAAATTCTTAATGAAAACTATGTTCCTACAAAGAGAAAATATAATCTATTTACAGTTTGCTTAAATTTGTGTTTAGCATAAAAAGTATCCATATAAATGATCCCTGTGTACAGAAGAATATTGATAATAAGTTCACACCTGCCAGTATTGAGCACTTAAAATATTAGATTTTAAATCTAAATTGATATCCTTTTCTATTCTTAACACAACATAAAACTAAAAAAGTCATCTGTTAATAGGAATGTTTTTTACAGAAAATGAGGAAATGTATGGGTGTTTTGCTTGCCCAAAAATAATGTTTATTTGATTATTCTGAGAGCTATTGCAGAAGGTTCTGAAGATATTTTCTTTTCCTGTGACAGTTTTACCTGCGCATGGATGGAAGGGGAAACTATGATTTCAAGCCCATCACTGCAGATACTGTGGAGTTCGGATCATAAAAAAACAGCAATAAGCAAATATGCTCTGTCTAAAGATCTCAAGTAACACTGCACTAAAAATAAGTCAAAATAATAATTGTTTTTAATAATTTGTAACTTTTGTCAGTTTTCATGATGCTGTATGTAAAAATCTGGAAGTCAAATTAATCTGTAGTATGTTGCTAATAATTGTATATTTTGTTTAACTGTAATTAGTACAGAACTTCCAGGCAATATGTAGAGAAGCATTAATAACAATTAAGATACAGGAAAACTGAGGTTAAGTAAGATCTTAGTCATTAAAAAATATATTGCCCTTACAGTTCCTTCTATGAGTTAGATTTACGAAGCACAGGTTGGGACCTTCTAACTTGTCTTACCAGAACGTTTTCCTTTAATCCTATTCCGTTAAGTGTTTTCTAAATGTGAACCTCAGTTCAGCATATTGTAATCATCACAAGGCAATTTTGAAATGTAAAAATTAAGATATATTTACCTTTATAAAATTAATAGGTTTTTTTTTTATAGGACAATGGTAACATCAGAATGCACTACTTAATGGCATGCACTTGGGTCTGAAATACTGTAATTTGAACTGTACATTTTCATTAAAAAATGTAAATGACTGATTCCTTTGTATTTCTGGGGAAGTTTAAAGGTTGCATTTTCAAATTTTCATTTGAAGGTGGAATTGTGGCCAGCATTGCTGCCTCACAGCTCTAGGGTCCTGGGTTAGATTACATCTTGGGATGCCTGTGTGCTTTGAGTTGGCATGTTCACACAGTTTTCATGCCAGTTTTTTTCCAGATGCTCTGGTTTCCTTCCTATAACCAAAGACAAGCAGTGTAGATCTGAATGGTTACTTTGAATTCAAGGGAAATTAATACAGTGCTTTTCCCAGTATGAAGAATACTGGCTGTGGGACTAAAAAGAAACAACCAAATGAGTCCAATAAGCATGAGCATAATGTTAAATGAGAGCAGGCGTTTTAGCCTAATATAAAACAACTTCCACTTGCTTATAATTCAGGGGGATTAGATGTAAGGTTATTTAACTCTGAGGAAACTAAGTGAAGGTTCATCTACTTTTTCCTTACTCTCTCTTACCAACATTTAAAACATCAAGGTGATATACCTTTAGTCATTTATTAACCTGTGAATCAATACAATTTGATCGGTCACTTATTATTCTGGGGCATTTGTTTTTCAGTTTTTATGTACGAATGGCATACAGTTGTTACCCAGATTTCTTAATAATAATAATAATAATTGCTTACACTTATATAGCGCTTTTCTGGACACTCCACTCAAAGCGCTTTACAGGTAATGGGGACTCCCCTCCACCACCACCAATGTGCAACATCCACCTGGATGATGCGACATAAGATAAAAAAAATATAACTGAAATCTTAAGAACATAAATGTCCATTTATCATGTAAGGAATAAACTTCCTCCTGCTGTCGAGTCGTTCTGCAGTTTGGCTCTGAAATGCTGTCTAACCAGGAAGGTATCCAGGTGCTATGATTTCTCTAATTTCGCACAGCCTCCAAAGTGAGTCAGTGAGTTGTAAATTATATGGTTCATCCTATTTGCTGTGATCAGTGAGTCTTAAGAAACTAAAAAGTTTCAAAATGTTGTAATGGACAAAAGCAAAGTTTGGTATTCAGAAAAATCGGCTACCGTGAGGTTAATCTCATTTTTGAGTTTAAAGTTTTTCTTTTACTGATGGCGGTGTACACAGATTTGTGTGTTGAAATGTTGATGTATTAAATATATACATACAATATTTATATTTCACAGAATGAACAGGTTAAACAATCTAAAAATATAACTGAAATCTATGGTTTAAAGTTTTTAAGACTTCACCTTCTGGATAAAGTGTTCAGATAAACGTATTGCACCCTGCCCTTTTCAATAGTATTTTCCTAATATTTTTAGATGCACTCTCTGGGTGATTGGGACAATACCTCAGCAATAAAGTCTAATGAGCTTTAGGGTCATTTTTTTTGCGGAGTTGATTTGTTTGGTCTTATCTATTTGCTTTTTATTTCATTTTCTGAACAAACCAGGAAGTGCACTGAACCACAAAACTGTTTCCTGTATGTGTTCTTAAAGGAAGAGAAAGATAACTTTTTAACTTTTTGTTTAGAAACATTAAACAGGGATTTTTTTATATTAACAAAACTTCAAAACCTAATGGGAAAAGTGACCTGTCTTCTCCTGGTGTGTCTGCAGGCCATACTGTCCAATTGTCAGTCAAAGGAGAATGGTAAGTGTAAAGGAACGTTTTTATAAGAGGGTGTATGTTTTACTATAGCTAGAATCCATGTTTGATCTATGCTATCTCAAAAACATTTGATTTAATCTTTCTGTATGTGCACCTTAACACATTGACAAGGATATTTATTGGAAATGAAGTTGCTGATAAAAGCTTCTAACATGAGAATGTTAATGCTGGAAATCCAGAAGTTTGACTTTTTCTAAAGACCGTGTGCTGCGCTTGTAGTTTTCATTGTCTTTATCTACTTTATCTCGATAGACCACTTTATCTATTTTACTTTATCTGGCTCTTTTCTTTAACTTCTTCCCTAGATTATCTGCGTTTTGTTGCCATTGGAGACTGGGGAGGGTCACCAGACTCCCCATTCTTCACACCCCTTGAGAAAGCTGTAGCTGCTGAAATGGGGAGAGTAGCTCAAACTGTGGGCTTGGACTTTGTCCTCAGTCTCGGAGATCACTTTTACTACCAAGGTGTGAAGGACATTGATGATTTCCGTTTTAAGGCAAGGTTTAAGCAAATTAAACTACATTTTTCAGAACTCTTTTTGTAAGCTTCTCAATTCTGCTCTGTTTGCTAATAGCATTTTCTTTTTAATTCAGCATGGTTGAAAGATCAGCTTTGTCTGTGATGCTGGACAAAAACATTGTGCTTTTTTCTCCTTTTGAATGTCATTCACAGAGGCAGGTATCAGAGACAAAAAACGATGACAGAGTCAATCTTTTTGTACTTCTTTGGGCAAAAGCTAGCAAAATATTTCAGAATTTCCCAAAAAAAGCAGATATTGTGCAACTTCCTTGTAGAGTAGACAGAAGGCATGTTTTGACAAAATGTTAAAGTTAATGTGACATTATATGGGTCATATTTTTTAGTTATACTGAATTGTGACCAGTTGTCTAAATGTAATTAAGAGTCAGATTTAAATGAGGAGCTCTCCATCTTGTGGTCAAAATTAGAAGTGCTTTTAAATTGTGTGAGTAAAAGGTAAAGCAAAATCTGATAACAAATAAACATTCTCAACCACATGTATACAATACAAACATGTATTTCATCATTCATATTTTTTTTCCAGCTGTCTGTCCACCTCTAGTCTAGTTTAGCTAGTCTAGCTGTGCACCTCTGTCTATCCATCTCTGTCCACCCGTCCCCCCGTCCACCCATCCACCTTTGTTCATAGTTCATAGTTGTTATGTTAATCATTGCCTTCTTTTTTTCTGTTCAGGCTACATTTGAGAATGTGTTTGCTGACCCTTCCCTTCTTAGCGTACCTTGGTATCTGGTGGCAGGAAATCATGATCACTTGAGAAATGTGTCAGCTCAGGTTGCTTATTCCAAGAGATCCAAAAGATGGTAAGGCACCCCCTGAAGGCTTTAACGGAAGCAAACACTTAAAGAACCTCCTTATCAGAGAGTTTTTAGCTGTGGAGCCCAGCGACCCTCTTTATCACAGTGTTTTTGTGGGGGAGGCCATTGACAGGACATGCCACATCAAGTCTTTTCTGCTGAAGCAAGGAAGGAATTCACAAACAAAAAGAAAACATAGCTCAGAAGCATGTCAGAGTCATCCTTTCAACTTTTCTAATGCATTGGGATTATTTACAAAGCTCATTTGGTTCTTTTCTTGTATTAGAGTTGATAAGATCTTTTCTTTCAGAGAATAACAACTAAAAATGTTAAAAGATAAGACATTTATCTAAAATATTTATAAATGTATGCACATTCAATGCCTTGCAAAAGTATTCACCCCCTTTCCAATAATGTCCTATTCCATTGCATGAAAAAAAGATCTTTAAAGTGAATATTTTGAATCCAAACTTTAAGCCCAAATCAAAATATGTAGATTTCCTAAATATTTACCCCGTTTGCTCTGGCAAACTAAAATTAGTTCAATTGTACAAATTTATGTTGACAGACCCAACCATTAGTTGAATGTTTTCTGTCTGTGTGCAATAAAAGTGGTATAGATGATTTCAGAATAAATATAAACATCTGAGTATGAATTATTTGTAATCAGACAAATAAGGCATCATGGGAAGGGGGGTGAATACTTTTGCATGGTACTGTATGTCTTGGCCGCCAAAGTGCCATTCTAATTTTGACACTGTCTTTACAATCTAGGAATTTTCCTGAGCTCTACTATGACTTGTACTTCAAGGTTCCCCACAGCAACACATCTGTCACTATCCTACTGATCGACACAGTACTGCTCTGTGGTAACACCTATGATGGGATACAGCCCGAGAAACCTGAAAATCATGAGGCTGCTGCAAAGCAATTCATATGGATTAAGGAAAAACTGGAGAAATCCAAGTAAGTTGTTAGTGAATGAGTAGACTACAGTATATTTGTTGGTTATTAGTTTTATTTAACAGGCAGGTAAGTACTGGTACTGGTATGTAACCTTCTTCTCACTAAACATCCCAAACACAATTGAAGGGATAAGCACATTTTTGAGGTGTTACAGTATGTAAAGTTTTGTGTTCATAATTGTATCTTGATTGTCCAAAGTAAAATTAAATGTGAAAGGCGGCAACACATTTTTCCTGACTGTGTAGAAAAGTATGTGTGGATTCTGGATATTGTTTTTAAAAGCAATGACCTGCTATAGTGACCAAACTCCTACTGGGCAACACCCAGATCGTCTTTCACATTCTTGTGAGGGTCTTTGGTTCAATTAAAGTTCAATAAAAACATTCACTGGTGGTTCCAGGAACTATAGAGAATACAATACTATATATGTAGATTTTGGTTAAATGTTTTTTTAAGTTTTATTTCACAGCATTCCTTTCTAATCAAAATTGTTTTGATTAACTTTGATCCAAAGTCTAATGAAATTGAGTTCTTGGTTCAGCCACTTCATCTCATAACTGGGTAAAATTTGGCATCCCCTAATTTTTAGTGTGTTTCAGGTCTGAGTTCCTTATTGTGGCTGGTCACTATCCTGTGTGGTCAATAGGACACCATGGTCCGACACAATGCCTCGTGGAGCAGTTGAGACCTCTGCTGAAGAAACACAATGTAACAGCCTACCTGAGTGGCCATGATCACAGCCTGCAGGTAGGAGTTCAGAGCATTCTTTATGTACTGTACAAGATACAGTTAATGCTTGAAGAATGTGCATTAGGAAAGTACCAAAACATGTATCAGGAACACATACATACTTTCAGGGTCTAGTGGGTTGAGCTCACTCTCTTTTCATATATCTTTCTGTTTATTGTATTTTAAAGGACAAAATGAACTTCCATATATATATATTTAAATTCAAATACTGATGTCTGACTATGGTACTTCATACTTCATTTCATTTATCAATGTAAAAATGTATTATGAAAAAGGCAATATTTAAAAGGATCAAGTGGGTTTTGTTTAGGATGAGCACTGTTAATTATAATTTAGACCAAGTCTCTTTTATAGGCAGAATTATAAAATAGAAAGTACAAACTCCTCATGTTATAAAAAAAAACCTTTCAAATATCTGAATGGTTTGTGACGCTTACTCAGTTGTTTTATGTCAAAATAACATTTTTGTCATAAAAAAAGTTTTAGGAATACAGCAATCAACCAGTATTGCAGAATTCTATTTTTTGTTAATAGAAGTTCTAAAAATAGGTTTGGATAATTCTACTCATGTGGAGGAAAACTTAAAAAGTACAAAGATGTTTATTTTCATAATCCATTTTCTGTATATTTCCAGTTTATCCAGGAAGATAATGGTATGACATATGTTGTCAGTGGAAGTGGGAATTTCGTTGATATGTCAACCTACCATAAGAACAAGTTTCCTCACGCTTGGCAGCTATTCTCCAGTGCTGTAAACAACACATTTGGGGGATTTGCCTACTTCACAGTCACAAAAGAAAAAATGTTCATCAATTACATTTCAGCAGCTGGAGAAGGGGTGTACCAAACATCTCTGTCAAAGCGCAGCGCCGAATGGACTGTATAAACTGGGCAAGGACTGATCGGTTCTTCCTACCTTGATTTTATGATCAACCAAACAACGTATGGAATCTTTTATTTTCTCTGTATAGCAATATATAAACTTTTTCTTAGCTAAAAAAAATCTTCACGTGGGCTTTTTATTGAAATGCTGAAAATCAAAAGTGTTAAAGTTTTATCCGACCCCACGCTACCATGACGGTTTAATTCATTTTGAAAGTGTTTGCAAAAGAAACAAAATTATCTATCGGTTTTTAGCAAAAGTCAAAACAGCTGTTTTTTTTCTTAACAGCTATACTGTTCTTCCTAAACAAGTGGGTATTACCATCGCTAAAATGTATTTACAATGTATTTTACAATTTTTTTTCAGTCTGAAATTCTAAGTTAAATTGTTAAAATAAAACTTTTTTTTGTTATTTTCTGAAGCAAACAAAAGTTCTCCCGTACCTTCTTCGACGAAGTGAATCAAGTGGTTTTAATCTTTATTGACCCCAAGGTGGCAGCAGTGAGTCATTTTTGAGCGGCATCAAGCTCTTGCTACGGAAAGGCCGATACCCATTCCAGGTAATGAGACTATAACTCCGTTTACAGTACCATTAACAGAATACGTTTTTTTTTTTCACAGTCGAAATAGAACACCGAATGTTCTTCCAAGTCCAGTTAAACAGAGAATGATGTGATTTCTGCTGATGTCTCTGCTTTCAAGGCTTGACATCTTACATTTTGCTTTTGCGAAATAAAAATACGGGGAATATTTTTTTGGAAAGCATAATGTATTCAAATATTTTTTCTAATGCTATATTCTTAGAGATATGTCTTTTTGAATACACAGTAAGCATACAATATTGGAAGTAATGATGGAAAAATAGAATGCCTTCACATTTAAAAATGAAATGCACTTTAGTACCGTCATGTGTGAATTTAATGCACAATGGCTGCTATACCACACCCCTATTTAAAACTACGTATTTACTGTATATACAGTAGGTATTAATCCCACTGTATTGTGGTGCAAGATTTCTGAAAGGAAATATGCATGTCATCGATCATGGATAACAATCAAGAAAAAACAAAGTTTTAGCGCAGGCTACTTAATTTCTCAGATTATAATCCAATTACTTGTTCAGTATGAGCTGTGTGCCAGTCTTCTGATGAACGTTTGTGAGTCATACAGTTGAGGAGTGCTCAAGGCAGAGACCCAATTCTCCCAAAGTGATCACAAGCAAATGTGTGTAAACATTAGGTGCTCCATCTGATAGATGACAATGTAACAGGGGGACCTAGTTACAAGTATGAGTGCAAAGATGACCTGTCTGGTTCAAAGGTTGCACTATGGATTTAGTAGACTGGTGATAGAGTCACTTGAGTGTTAACACACAACTGGCCAGCCTCTGCTAGGTTTTGGCACATGTGAGACAAGCATACTGGACGCAGTGACTCCTGTGACTTTGTTGCTACTCGGAGCTTGTGGTTTTCCTAATGAGAGCCCCATCATTTCTCCATGCAGTTCTACTGCAGCTGTGATTCTCATCCCTCTTTTGTTAGCAGAAGGAACATAGCAGTAAAAGTAAAAATGAATGGGTTATTCATTGCCGATTCCAAATTGTAGAACTACTGTAGGTAGGACCAAAGTAAAATTCCAAATTAAAAACCAAAAAAATCCCAAATTATAAGGGTCTTTCAAAGCTTTCTGCTCCAGAGCATTTTAGTTATTTTGGATGTAAAAGTTGATAGATCCAAATTGAGCAAAAGACATTATACTGTAATTATAGAAAAGAGAAGTAAGAGACTGTATTAAGTACAATGATAGAACTGGAGTGTGAGTTGTTGAATCACATAAATATATAATTGCAGTATAAATATATAATTTTCATACAAAAACTATCAAACAAAGAAATCATGTTTAAATGAGTATTTATTTATACTATTTGATTAACGTCAAAATGCGAAGATTTTTTCAATGAAGAAAATGACTTTACTTTTTAGAAATACACAATAGTATGTACAAGTCGTCTCTTACAGTTGCTAGATTCCTATCTAGATTATTAAGATGAAAAGGTAAACAACAGCAAATTCTGCAGTTTATTATAAATCTTTATAAAAAATAGAAATATATAATAACACCAAATATACAAAAAATACTATATTAATATTAACAAAGCATAAATTAACACCCCATAAAGCCATTTATAAATATTGTACTACAGTATATATAAACCGATTCTGAAGTAGTATTCCAAAGTTATTACAACAGATGTAGTGCATTTTCAATTAAAAGGGGAAGATAATGATTTCTATAAAAAAACAAAAGTAGTTTACAGTCAAAATCATAGTAGTGCTTTGCTCCCATATAAAGTACCAGCAATCAACATGTAGAAGAAATACATTATTTTCTACAAAAACACCCCCAATTAATAATAAAAACGAAACAGTATGTGTAACATATCTAAAATGTAGTGTTTCATAGAAACTAAATTAGTTATTCCAGTGTTTAACAGAGGAATGCTGAATTGGGATTCATACTCCTGTTTCCTCATTTTGCAAGGGTTTTTAGTTCTGGGTCCAAGTGTTTTGATGTACCCTGTTTGTTTCCATTTCAACACATTCAGCCTTTGTCCTTAAACATTTCTTAATGACATGCCTTCTTTGTCTGATCCTCCACTGCCATTTTGACTTCGTTTGCAAAGGATCACAACCAGAGCGATAATAATTATAGAAATAATTATCACTGTAATTATGACCACTGCAATCACACGAATTCCATACTCTGAAAAAAAAAGTTCAACAAGACTGTTAATTGGGTGACACAGGGCTTGTGTATCCTTCTTTACTCTTTCTTAGTCTCTTGTAATATTCAGGAACAGTCCTTTTGAACTAATTTTCACATTATACTGTCATGAATCATAAGAAATGGCATCTTATGCCACAACAAACTGACCAGTGCTCCTAACTCTCTTATTCTTATCATACTAATATACACAATAAACAGGTACTAATGGTTTATTGAGTAAAATGATCTACATAGCAAGTATATTAGCAGATATACTCTGCATGGCCCTTCATGCATTGTGAAATATTAAGTAAGCATCTTCGACTCACTCACTCGGTAAGGTAAATCCAGACTAAATACTTTCAGTTAATCCGACACAGAGAATTGCCTGGTTTTAAAATCAAAAATAGTTTTAGGAAAAGGATTCATAAATATAAATCATACTCTACCTTCGAAAAAGGATTTTTCCCCTGCTGGAGAGCACTTAAGTTGGCTGAGCTCACCCAACTCTTTTCCATATACTCGAGTAGGGATATAAGCTTGAACGTTGAAGCAGTAACTTTTACCACGATCCACTTTGAGTTCAAAGGTATTGCTTTTTGTGTGTTCTTCTTTCTGCAGATTTAACATGTTTAAGGCCGTTAGACACAACTTGTGATCCTTTATCTTTGCTAGTGTTAACAAGAAAGAAAATGAAGAAGCTATTTGAGGGGAACCATTTGAAAAGACCTGGTACTAGTTTTGTATGATGATAGTAGTTTTGTGTACTTCCCATAGTTTGTCTTCAGAGAGTAAATGCTATTTCTGTACTTTTTCCAAATAGTGCCAAAGGATGTTTATTAGATCATTACTCATATTCCTCGTAAAAAAAAAAACATGATGTCAGTGTGAAAAGTCACCACCTGGGATACTGGAACATAAAATAGTTCACCTCTAGTCTGATTATCCTCATGCAAAAATGAAAATACAGAATTGTCATCTAATTATAATACTGATTTCAAGCTAATTTCATGCTACTTACTGTATATGGTTAAGTTTGAATACTCACTTTTCCAGTGCTTTCGGCTTTTTTGTAGATAATTTTGTATTGCAGGTCAGCATTGAAAATATCCCTCATGTTGAGAAGCCTATTTCCACTGCTGACTGCAGAAATTGGGTCCTTTATGTGTAATGTAATCTTGTCTTTTGCTTCATTCACTTCAACATCAAAATCAGGTCTCCCAATTATTGCTTAAATGAGAAAAGAACAATTTAATGCTAATAAAATACAAGAATACAAAAGGCAAGAACAAGAGCACACCCGTCATTTCATGAAAACCTACTCCTGTTCGTACAAGATAAAGAGATCCATAACAATTATCCATCTTTTGTATTTTTAAAGTCTCATCACATTAGATGAAAAGCCCTGTATTTTGTCAAAATGATAACATCACCTATATTTGTCTGCAATATATTTTTTAAATGTACTGTAATGTACAGTGGAAACCTGCATTCAGTTCGAGTTCAGGTTTTGACTGAGCTCAGGTCTTAAATTTAAAAAGTACTCAAACCACGTATACAAGCCAAATGAAACACACATTTAGTGTATATATCATACAACATTAAAACTGTCAGCATGCTATGAAAGAAAAGTGATGAAGTACTTACTGTCTTTGTATGGGCAGAACCTTTCTGAGGAGGTGTGAGGGAACTCTACTTGATCAAAAGGCTGCCCTGGAAGTGGCTCAGATATGACATCAGCAATGTACGTTTCTTTCAGGTCCGTCAACTGTCTGGTCAGATCACATTCTACCACATCTTTCTTTATGCAGTTTCGGCTTTTCATTCTATCTTTTCCTAACCTGAAATGTTTAAATATTAAAGGATAATGTTATTAAAATCATTAAAAAATTGTCAAAAATAATCAAAATTAGTACTTGCAGGAGATTTAAAGGGATCATACTGTATGCCTATACCTATCAGTATAATATTAACACCTTTATATACTTGTACCTGACTTGCATCCATTCCTTGCTGGGAAAGGCTCAGCCCCCCTAACCCCAACCTCTCTCCCGTGACCCTGAATTGTAAGAAATGATTATAAAATGGATGGATAAACCATTCCTTGATGTAAGGACAGATACTTCTATGCCCCGTCAGTTATGGAGAAATGTCCAGTTCACCAAAAAATAAGTGCAGTCTTTTTAAAGTCTGGGTTCTGTTTCCACCATTCACACAGATCTGATCAACTTTTCCAATACTTGTGTTATGTAAATCACTCAATTATCAGACAAAAAAAGATTTACAGTGTAATCATGAGAATATAGCCATCAACTCTTGAAAGACCAAACTGTATTGTAGAATGAGACTTTGCGGTCTCTAGCATAGACACAATCAATATAATTATACAACCAGTTAGAAAAATATACAGACCAGTTAAGGAAAAGATTGAACACCATAGTACTGATCTAACTACATGGACTGTATTAAGCAAAATTTTATTTTGCCCTTTTTGTTTAATAATTGCCCAACCACTGAACAAGTTTCATATCAAGATTACATTCTTCATCATGACAGACATTTAAAAAGCCTTTAAAATAGCTCTTATTTAAATTATATATATATATCATTTAAGGTATTGAAGCATTATACTGTATACAGCATTATATATATATATTAGTAAATGATTTACATGTCTCAAATTCAAGACTCCTCCCCAAAGCAGTCTTCCTCAGATGGATGGAAATATATATCCTATTCTACCAATATTGGTTATATTATTTTTCCATGAATTAACTCTAGTCCAGTCTAGTGCTTTCCAAATCAATACTAACAGTGATCAGTTCCAGGAATTCTACCAGAGGATCAATATTGCTATTGCATTACACTAGGATAAAGTTTTTAACATTAATAAATCACAAAACATTAACAGACAAAGGATTCTTAACCTCAGATTATTTACATGGCCAATCCAACTATAGATTTCAGTCTGAAGTATTGATTCAGACTAAAATGTACTGTATAATTTAATTATTTTTTTTATTACAGGCTTGAGAACCATGAGATGCCCCATTAAAACATATGTACACTACACACGCATTAAAAATGCTTGAGGTTGCCTCTCTTATATGGTATTGGAACATTTGCTGGTTGTTTCTGATCAAAAACATATATATATAATCTACATAAATCCCAATTAAAATAGTATAAACATTGGTAAGATCTATTTCAAACCTATGTTAATTTACTTGTTAAGTACAGAAAAATACTCAATACAGATATCTTGTCTATATTTTGCTTAATGTGTCGCTGCATTTGAAACTAAGGGTACAGTATGTACCGTACATTTCATGATGGTAAAATACGTGAAAGATGTACTTTCTTATACTACATAATAGCAAAACTAGTATTGACTGCATCCAGTAGGAGATCAGTCAGACCCATGTTTGCGAGGAATTTATCTGTTGTTGGTTTTTTTGCTTAAACAGTTAATAAATTACAAAAAAAGACGATAGTAACACAATAACTCAATATAAACGTTTACCTAATTCGGAGCTTTATGAAACACCATATTTTAAAATAATCTACTATTTAAAATAATCCACTCTTGGGTGGTGTAGCGGAATCCGCACCGGGTTCTGCGTTTGATTCACGGACCGGGATGTCTTCTGTGCGGACTTAAACGGGTCGTATTGTGAGAACAAAGACGCGTCCCGATCTTACTGGCCACAGTGAATCGCTACAGTATGCTACGCACGCTCCCTGCTGTTCCATTCAGAGTGTAGTCAAAGCGAACTACACAAAGTAGTCACCCTGGACCCTCTAAGCGAGCAGTTCAAGAAAAAAAAATGGATGATTCACTGTGCAACTGAGCCAGTGGAAAACGAATGGTTACACTTACGCATAGTACTCAACGGTGTACACATAGTTGGTGGGCTTAGGCTGCCACATTAGTATAGTCTTGAAATTAATTGAAGACCATGTAAGGTTTCTTGCCTTGGGAAAATCTTCGTCACCTACGGATCACACAAAAAGCAAGCAACATGAAGTAAAACGTGGAAATCCAATCTTTGAACAAGTTACTTCTGGGTACCAGTCTGAAATTGGAAGATGGAAATTGGAGTGGAATCGACAGATGGAAACAATGGAATTTTCCCCTCGAGCAAGGTTTAGCTTTCTCTCCTAAAATGCCGGCTATAGAAATGTAAATCAGTTTAGATAAAAAGAATTATCTAAATAATAACTCCCGTATTTTATTATCTTACTGTCTTCAAATTTCATTTAATGTCAAGCTACAAATACCCATAGAGGTTAATTTCACGTTTCTGGTGTACAACAGCCGAAATGTTGTATTTTTCTTATATTTCAACGTGGAATTAAGATTCTACTGGATTCTTTACATCTCTGAGGCAGCCTTCCGCTTTACAAAAGTGTATATACAGTATAGCTCTCATGTTTTCCGATTCCACTTAAGAAATCTTAATACAGGTCTGAGTGTGGAATAAAGAAGTCTGTTTTACTGTGCATTAAAATTTACTCTTCATAATAATCACAACCTATTAAATATTTTTAGCATGAACAATGCTTTGCCTACTTCCAAATAAACATTTATACTTTTTTTTCCCATGCACAAAAATTAGCATGTTAAGATTAAGGTAAAACGCGGCATGTGTCCTGAAGCCACACATTTATTACACAATACATTCAATACGTTCGATTAAGAAAACCGAGCGCTTACCCGAGACCTTTCCATGAAGACACAATGAGGAGACAAACACAAGATATCCGATATAAAATAACATTTTCCTTTCAGTATCGACGTCGCCGGTGTGCAGGGTTGCAAACGCCTTTCTGATAATGGATGGCTGTCAGTGTCTTACTTGATGTCTGTCAAATGTATAGATGCAAGGCAACGATGCGTAGTATATTAGCGTCCAGCCGCGTGTAACGAAACCCTTCTTGAAGTAGGCTGTAAGTATACGCAACGTCCTTGCATAAACCCTTACACACCGCTCCAGCTCCGTCAACCAAGAATCATACTAGAGTGTAAGTAACTGAACGTCTTTATACAGAGTGTCCTCATGAGTCATCCAGACTTGATTGTAATCCAGCCCCCAAGTCTGACTGGGTTACTATTGACATGCCTTCACACAGTGGCTGAGAACCTTGCCAAACAAAGTCTTTGCCCAAATATAGCAATCCGGATGCGGCTTTGGCAAAAGCTTGTCCGGTACCTGCAAGACGATGCGCTCAGCCCACAGGTGGAATTCGAGCAGGCGATGGTTGCAAAACGACGTATTTTCAGTGTTAAGTAACAGGGGGAATGTAGAGTTTTAAAATGGAAAATACTCTACCAGTACTAGACAGGTTAAACCTCCATTAAAAACTCAAAGGAAAGTAATTTCTCCTATTGGTTCAATAATTTTTACAGTAGTTACTGCATAAATAAATGTTTTTTTGTTTCCCTCAAGACAAAACGTGAAGCTGCAGCGATAACTCTTAAATCAGATTCTCTCTTAAAATTGATAAAAAGTCGATTTATTTTAAGAATTTAATGTATAAAACAAGATTTGTTTCCAACCCATGCACGTCTTATGTTATCGCCTTTGAAATGATAAAAATGTTGGCTTCCTCAAAGTCCATGAATGTACATATTTCAGATCAATTGCAACCTGCAACTAGATTGCTTTGTGAACTTGGAAAAACTGCACCTGTCCAGCTCATTTATCACAAAACTTCACAGATTTGTGGACTCGCTATGAATGCGGTATGCACACTTCTTGAGGACAGCATACTGTAATTGTATTCAATTTGTGAGTGACAATGCTATAGTAGTGTTTTATTCATTAACCATGGACAAACAAAGAAGTCAGACTTTTTGTAAACTATCGCAGCTGAGAGCATCTGACCTCGCAGTACGAATACCAAACGTCAAGGTACATTTAACTTGATAGTTTTAAATTATTTTACCAATTTAAATAGGCAGCTGAAATAACCTACAGTACAGTATAAATACACTCTAGGATTCAAGGGTGTGACGTTTCACTAAACAGGTTCTTGCAAACTGGGTCATGTACTGTATTACAAGACAACTGTTAGTTCTGAAGGAGAAGAAAAAAGTTACACACCGTTTTAAGGAGAAAACTGTATTGTTGAACCCATCCCAATGCTTTAAGTACACTGAAAAAAAGTAATACTAAAGTACCATCAACTACACACTAATAATAATTTTGACATTTAAAGTTTTGTATTAATATTTAGGAAATCTGTAGGATCCGGATGTGCAAAACGAATTCTCCTCAATAAATATTGTTCGCTGTCAAAGTTTTGGCAAACTGAGACCTGCATCGGAAAATTCATGTTTGACTAAACAGATTAGCTGATTAAATTATATTATTAATTGAAACACGTAAAAGAAGTTATACAGTAGATGTTATAGTTTTAAATAATAATCATCAAATAGCACATTAAGGCATAAAGAAAATAAATCTGATATTAACACCAATAGTAAGTAAACCAACATGAATACAACAATTTAAAAATACAATAATAGTGTTTTAATAATTGCTTTGATATAAATATAAAGTGTCTTTGGTTGTAGGTCTCCATAAGCAGTCTACTGATCAATGATTTCAAGTGAGTGTGTTTGTATTTTACTCACGGGAGTTTCCTGGGTTTCCAGTTATTAAGCGCTTTGAGAAGCCACCTTTAAAGGCGTTATAAAAAATAAAGCTTATTATTATTATTTTTATGCTTCATAGATAAAGATGCAAGACATTTGTGATAATCATGTTCAATACTACAAGGCTCATTTCCACAAACTATGTTACATGTGACATAAAAAAATGAAATACACGTTTAACAATATTGTACCTACTTTATTTTTATCCAGACTAGTAGTATTGAAGAAGGCTCCATGGCCAAAACATTGTGTTTTCTTTCTTCTCTCTTCAGCATGGAATAAACCTATTACTTGTTAATTAAAACAAGCTTTATTCAAACATTATTTAAAACTAAAACAAATTAAAAGTAGTAAATAACATAAAATTACATAAAATATGCATTCTATAAACTTTTAAACAAAAAAGGCATAGTAGAAATGTATGTATTTGTAGCCACTGATCAATTATTGTCTGGTTCTGGATTTTGTAAAAGTGATCTTTCTGTTACGTTTGAAATTTAAAGATACAACAAGGTGTCAAGTTTTGCCAGCTTAGCTGTAACTTTTACAGGACACACTCCCTGAAATTCTTTTTTCCTTTTTCAAGTTGGTATCCGTCACAACTTGCTGATCGGTTGCATAGCAACACTCCTGGGAACTGAGTGCTATGGATTGTAGAAAATCTGCACTACAGTATGAACAGGAGGGGGCTGGGGTTGGGGATAGGGGAGAAACTGGTCTATTTGAAACTAAAAAAATGAGTGTAAGAGCATATTCTGTAAGTGTTTAACACCACAGAGATGTTTCGAATGTCACTCAAAGAAGAACTATAGACGCACATTGCATTTCTATTATGTACGTTAACATATTTTAGCTCTTAAAATATATATTGCAGTTCTTTCCACCACTATGTTTCATGGTATTACAGTACTGAAAATTCTGCTGTTTGTCAAGATGGTCACAATAATTAAGCCAGTCTGGCCTCTTAATAAGGTATCTATAAATGCAATATAAATTATAATGGTATATTGTTTTTTCAGGAAGTAAAGCCTAGCTAATTCATTTTGAAAAAATTCTAAGGTTATTCCATAAGCTACATAGGAAATTGTCACGGTCACTGCCAACTATCAAGCTACATTACTAAAGCAAAAGGTTTAAAGTTTTGTATTCATTAAAAATATACTAGTACTAAATACTGTATAAATTAAAATACTAATTGAGGATTTCCCACAAGGTTATTAAGGGAGCAAATGGAGAAAAACTCATGAGTAAGTTTTGGTTATACTTATTTATATATTGACATACAGTAATTGTACAATGGCTACATTTGTCCTTTAGATGCCTGTACATTATGTCCTCTGTGTCCTCTTAACGTCTGTATAAACAAAGGCACCAGGGATGATAATTTCAATCATACGGAAGTGTATGTTTTTCCTGTATACTTACAGAGAAATATGTTTTGGTCATTAACATTCTCTTCCAGTAACTGATTTGCTACTAAGTTTTATTAAGATGGTTTAGGTTTTATTTTTAACAGCACAGTACTGTTTTATTTCATGAATACATTCAAAGACGTAAACAGACTGTTAAAATTGAGAACAAGAACAACAGAAATCTCTAAAGTTTCTCATTTGAGAGGTGAGAGAATTTCATAATCTTTTTTACACTTCTGTAATCTTGCCCTTTTAACAGACACTTTTCTGATAAGGCTGTTTGCTATATGTGCCACAATGTCTGAGTTTAGCTTTAAATCAGTCTGAGTTTAAGTTTGAAGTGTTAGCACATTGCCTTGATAGATGTTAGACATATTGCTGAACAATGTGCTCAACTTTAATACAGAAAGTATGACCAACCTTTTTTCCAAGCGTTATAAACCAAGAAATACCAATCTGCTTTACTCACTGGCAAACAACAGGGTAGAGTCTGAGTAAGGCATTTCAGCATTAAAAGCTTATGCTAATGAAGACTGTGTTCAGTGGTCCACACTCACATAATTGAAGAAAGTCATTTAGAAACACCCGCAAAAGGTGCAGAATTCTAATTAATGAAATAAAAGGGCTTTCATTAAAATACGAGCAGTGGAAACAATACGGACAAAAAATGGAATGTGAGAGTGTGTGCCTAGCATTTCAATGTGACTTTATCTGACAGTCTGAAACCAAAGTATTACTCAGAATTTATTAAGCAAAGCTAACTGTAAAGTCCTTTCATCGTTTTTTATATGCACCACACGATTTGAACGCCTGATGCAGCATGTGTTAATCAGCAACTTAATTCATGTATGACTTCTGAGCTAAACAAACATTCGTTTCAAAATTTTGGGTGTGACACTTGAGAAGGACTCTGTTTTTCTAAGAACATATTAAAAATGCAATTATATTGAGGAAAGCATACAAATATAGAGTTTGTCATATGTTTGAACATCTATAATGTGAAAATCATTAATATAAATATATTTATGTATACTGTATATAAGCTTAAATAAATTTCCAAATCACAACTGTGCTTCCACAGAATTAGAAGAAATTTAATTTAAACAGGAAATAGTGTCAAAATACGATATTTAAAGCCCTTAATTAGTCACACTACAGAGCAGGATTTACTTTTGCTGCTTGTAATTGTATTCAGGTGTTTATCTTAAATACTCTCTCTCAGGTCTGTTCCTGCTTCCCCTGCTGCCTATATATAGCACAGGAATTCTGCGAGCCTAACCTCTTGGTCATTCCCAAATAAAATTGTAGTTTATTCCCAGACATTCCCACCTGATTTGTAGAATGTAATTGCATCAGTTAGAAACTAATGGTTTTAACAGAATCCCCATCAAGTGAAAAGTCTCTCAGAATTACAAACAAGATCCATATGGAGCACTCTGTGGGCACAACCTGTTTCCAGTACAAAAAAGCAGTGATTTTACACATTCAATGTGGTTTGAATTTGTAATAGAATAGCTAGAAACGAACATCAGAATGTGAATGAATAAATACAGTCCCATCATTTAACGCAAAAATGTACCATTTCACTGATCATTTCTACACAAGGAAACGGACAAAGCTGACTTCTGATCTTGTAGTTTAATCGCAGCTGAGTGCATTGATCACAGAAAGCCCATTCTTAGCTGAGGTGATTTCTGCATTGAATCACCAGCATATTAGTTTTCTGCCTACAAAGTGCATCATAGGTCTGTATTCCAGTTCCAGGTGCACTGCTGGAAGATGAGTGTCCTGTATGACCCAAAGAGAAAAGCCACCACAGTAGTGGACAGCTCCGGACCTAGATGGCTCTTCCCCTTTTTCATGTCTTTCCCTTAGAGCCCTGAACTGGACCCCACCATTCAGAGACTCATCCTTCGGCCCGGTATTGGAACTCTCTGATCCCTTGCACTTGGATTCTGACCATGAGCTCCCCCAGCGATGGCGAATGTACAGCCACAGCGTAACAGAAGGGCGATACACTACTCTGTCACTAATAAACTCTAGGTTTATTAGTTTATCGGAAAAGGCCTAATCTTGGCCAACTTTTCATGCGACTGCATCTCTAGTTTGGCAAAAGGCCATTCAAAATTAAGTGTGCACTTAGGGTACCTACTGCAAAAAGTCATGAAACACTCAGCCTTCTGTGCAGTTTCCATTCAGTAGTATCATAAATTGTGTTTAACAAAGAAGTTAAACAAATGAGTTCATGTAATGGGTATTTTGTATAAAAATATCTCATAAAACAAATAGAAAACATTATACAAGGGGCCCTGGGCACACTAAGAGCATAGAAAATATACGTTATTCACGTACACTTCTGCATATTTTGCGATGATTGTCTTAAAGGAGAAGTGACTACTTCAATAGTATAACAGTAAGAATTCCACATTTAATTACACAATTTTCATATTCATTAGCTGTAAATGAGCTGAAAATAATAGCTGTAAATCATTGGATACCCCAATTTAGACTGTATGCTCCATCGTCAAGAATTTGACAGCTAATAGTTACCCCATCATGTAGAAGACGAAAATAAAGATTTACCCAAATTCAGATTTCTCTCCTGAAACAAAGTTCGAACAACCAATCTCTCACAGTTTAAGCAAGTTTACTAACCATTAGTTTGCCACAAAAACTAAGACTTCTCAGAGTGAATTACCCGTAAATGTTTTCTGAGAAAAAATAGGACTTACTTAATACAGTTTATACATGTATAGTTCTAAAAATAGGCTTAGATACTATCTGATAAAGTATTTTTCATTTATATGGTAAATATGTATATATGTGTAAGGATTATGAAAAATGAAGTATTTCCTTTCACTTAATTGTAATGCATGTTATTTTTATTTTGAGGGAAAACTCATCTTTTTAAGACATGCCTTAGGTATTTCAGCTGCTGTATTTCTACAGTAATTCTCATTAGTTTTCTATGTGACCTGGTGTCAATAGTGCTTAAGACCTTGTGTTGACATACAGTAACTTATACAAATACCAACATCCTTGCTTTTTATCACATGTTATCTTCAGTTAAGCCACTGTATTTTAATATCACATAAAGAGAGCAGAAGACAGTACACTTTACTCACTGTTGAAATTAGGGGCTTGTTCGTTTTAACAATATTTGCCTGAATGTTTAGTTCCAAAAACATAAAAATGCAATGAACAAGAATAAAACCTTTCTATTTGTTTTCTTATACATTAAAATAACAAAATATTGAATATTTTCAATATTGAATAAACAAAAAGGAATGGGTTTCATTTTCTATTTTTGAACAATTTGCCAAATTGTGTTTTAATCTACTGACATGAAAAGAGTAGAAGGTAGCAACATAGTATTTGTGAGTAAGCAGTCTGCTAAGGCCCAGAAAGGAGAAATTGATCCTAGCAATTCAAATTATATAAATTTAATTGATCCATACTATTATATATAGTCAAAGATAAGTAAAAAACATTATTCTTATAGTTGCTGTTTCACTTATTTGTTACAACCATATCATATGTTTGTATTTCTGGAATGCAAACAAAATGGTGAAAAAAGATTTTTAGACTATTTCTAAGTCAGCAAGCTATATTTTGCAAACAAAATCATCTACTACTCAATCTAAAAGACACTCAGTGCAGAATACTTTGAATAACTTTCAAACTGTATCTTTATCTTATTTTAAGATTAATTGCTCAACATTCTGATGTGTTTTACTGTATACTGTGAATACTGTGACCTGACACACTCATTGAGTCAACTGGGAAACAAGAATTGCTTGTGGCTTTTAGAATAATGGTAAAGGTTGGACTTGGGTGTTTCAAATTGAAACAAATACAAATGAATATGCTTTCATGCAACATAAAAGTAGCAAAATCAGTCCAAGCATATAATATATAGCAGTGATTGCCAAATTTCTGCTGAAATTAGCATGTTGCAGGACAAGTGGAAGCATGCTAAAGCCTTGTTAAAAGACAAAAAAGAAGACGCACCTGGCAATGAATTGTTAAAACCCTTAAGGCCTTAGTTAGCCTGGCTATGAAACACTTTTTAGAGCTAACTTGCATGAACAATTATTGAAATCTGGGTCATTTTATTTATATGAATCATTTCTCCAGAACTGAAGAGGTCAAACTGCTTTGTGCTGTATTACATCATATGTAGTAGGCCAACCTAAATTATCATGTAAAACAGTAGATGGCTTTAAGAAATAATATATTACTTTACAAAGTAAGTCTACACACTACATCAGTTGATGACTTTTTAACATTTATTGCCCCCAATATTTTGTTAATTTTATTGACTTTTGAGATCTGAGTCATTAACAAGCTAAGGCAGCTAATCACGGTGAGCAAAAGTCAACTTTCTTCTACGTGGGACACCGCAATGTAATTGCTTACAGTATGTGACCTCCTACGTATCTGACAAGTGACAGGAAGCAGAGACAGACAGTCTATTTGATTTTATACATGATTCAGATTGGGCTGAAGATGTTTTTAGGGCATGTCTTTCCTGTCTCTTTGGAGATGGTGCAAAACATTATCAGACATAATACATTTCCTTCTTTATCCCCAATAATCATCCAATATATAAAATTCATCTCCTGGATTCAAGCTGTTTTTGTATCACTCTGTAAGGATGAACTATTTGTTATTAACTTGTGACTGGATAAATACAAGGTATTAATGTACCTTAGATTCATAGATAAATCCTCTGCTGTATAAATGATGGATCCACACTGTCTCATCTTCATCTTCAGCTGTTGTAAAGTATAGTAAATCATAAGCATAATGCCATAATTACTATACAGGATACTTTTTTGCAGTGTTCACTACAGACATGTCCTTTGAAAGGGAAAACAGTGCTTTGACACTGATACTGATGATTTTTAAATCACTTTTATGCGTTTTGAGCAGTTTGAATCTCAGCCTGAGGGACTACATTATCTCAACTACAAAAAAACAGATTTGTAACAGAACTCAAAATACAGCTCTCTAAGGTTTCAACAGGATGTTTGTAGAAGACATACTTTCTAGGGCAAAAGAGTGCACAGAAGCTTGTTTCACATGACAGAAGTTCACTATTATCATTAAAAGTTTTCCCTTATCTCAAATTACTCTATAATAAATGAAAAGCAACCAGTCTCATATAAAAAGGAGTTCTGCAAATATTGTAAAAGTAAACTCTACATTAAATGGCATTTGTATGCTTGCAATAGCAAAGAAAACTTAAATGTGTTGTGGTTCACAGTACATTTTCTATTCTAATTATATATAAAAAAGATCTAATATGTACATTTATGTCTATATCTTGTTACGTGTATACTGTGAATATACACACATATGTATGCATTTATAAATAATGTAGATTAATTGAGACAATTTCATTTTTCCTATTTTCTAAATTGCAAATATATTTTCAAAAGAAACCCCAGGTACTAAACCCCAGGTCTCTTAAACTATTAACCTTCAAATTCATGTTTAAAGGAGTACTTGCAAATATCAAAGTGACAGTTAAAAATCATGGTTTTTAAGAAAACAATTATCTGGTATAACTGAAAGAGGGTACATTAAATAACATTTTATATACTCCTCTTAAATACTTCACTAACCTTTGCTGTATTTTTGTAGGGCAGATTATGTGGTTTTATAAGGCTCAGATGGACCGGTCTGATGTGTCGGTCCTGCTCTGGTGCGGTCACTTGAGGGCAACCGGATCTTGGACGGTCATCTGTCCTGCCAGTCTGCTGAAACCTTCTCTGCAGTCGGGACACAGTGGAGCAGAGCTGGCACGTGACATGCCTGCCTGCAGCATGCCAATGGCTCTCTCCCTTGCTTCTGGTGACATTCGAGGCATTATGGCTAGCACAGAAAACTGACTAAGTGTGGCCTTTTTCTTGCAGTGACCTAAGTTTTGAATTGAGGCCTTTAGGTGACCTGATCAGGCATTGCTCCACCTGGACCTCATTGGGTTAAAGTGCACCTCACGAGCTTTCGTGTGATTGGCACGTTGCCTCACTGCACAAGCTGTATTGCTGGTCAGAGGGCTTTAAACAAATTGACAACTTTTTGTGAAAGTACATGAGCTATAACTATAGTATTCTCATTCCAGAAAATGTGCGTTTCTTTTTTCCATCCGTATAGTTACTACATTGATCAGATTATTAATAGCATAATTGACTTGAAACTTTTCCTCAACTCAGATGTTGTAGTCTACTATTCTTTTATCTGATATTTTCCAAATCTTTCCACTGTTCATTTTTTCCATAATTCATTTCTTTTTTTGACAAGAAGGATTTAATTTGATCATAATAAAGACTGTGGTGAATTACAGTATATAGTATTAATATTATTTGTATTATTTATTTTCCTCTTAGACAGTCAGTGTGACTTACTGTACACGTACAGTATGTGACTGCTTGATCTTATACTATATTTATATGACGTTTACAGTAACAAAAATATACTGATGCTTATGGTAACTTATAACTTCCATTTATTTTCCATATACTGTATTATAAGTGAGCTCCAAAACGCAGATGTATAAGAGTTGCCATGACTCACCCCTGTGGGTGCTGTGTTTGGATCCTAATGGGAAATCCTTATGGGATCTTGTAGGATGAAAACTGGTGTATAAATGCAAGCCATGCTTATTTTTACAGTCCTATGAGTCAGAAAGAAGAATATGGAAATTAAGAATTAAGAAACAAAGAATATGGAATTTTTTGCAAACGCATTGGCAGTTTAACTAATTCAATCACTCTTTGTAAAGTGACAGAATATGGGGTAAGGTTGTAGGGGGAGTCTCTTATGGACATAGGATCTAACAGTCTTTACCTCTGTAGCTTTTCCCCATTTTATGTTGGTAAAAGAAAGCACATCACCAAGCATTAATTAGGTCCAATTGTACAATTGTCTTGAGCTAATTGAGCACAAGTGATGTTAAAAGAAGTGTATATAAGGGCGTGGCAGAGTGCAGTAAGGGGTTGTTTGAGAACAGGTTTTAGTGTTGAAAAGTGAGTGCTTTTGACAAACTCAATGAGCTAAGGTTTCAAGAAGTTTTGTTATATATGAGAACATTATTTTTCTGCAGAATAAAGACAGGAGGTGTTTTGTTCCATTTCTGTGTGTAAGATTGGTCGAAAAGTAAATTTTAGCCTCTTGAAGGAGTAGTTTTTTTTACTACAAGGAAAAATGAGGACAGCTTTTCTGGTCCTCACAACTGAGTTCAAACTCACAAATACAGAGGATAAGTCAGGAAGAATCCAGCTGTGGTTCAGCAACCCCCCATTCCCTAATGGTGTTACACTGTATACTATTTCAGCATTAGACATCTGTGATTTTTGTTTAAATAACTGCAGATTTAAATGATTTATAAACAATAATTTAAAATGTAGGTTTTGATTGCCTACTTTTCTCTTAAGTAAGACACAAATTATTAGTGTCAAAAAATAGTAGTAATCACAGTTTTAAGGGAAGTGTATTACTTGAAAATAAACCAGAACCCTCAAGCTCTATTTACAATACGAGAATGAGCTAAGAAAGACTGATTCCAGAACTTGGGTCTACAGCATAATTTACTTATAATGTATTGAAAAAGGTTTAAATAAATCTTATCCTTCTGAGAATAAAATGTCACTTGCAGAGTTTCAAATCTTTTAATCTGTTTTTCCGTGTTTAGATGGTCTTTTCCATGCATAAGACTAAGGATATTTATATCTCACGCAGGCATTAGTAAAGTCCCATAAAGCAGGCATTATCTTTCATACCCAGGAAAGATAATTGGGTGCTAAGTGCTCAGTTGAGGGTTTCTTTTACATGAATTCTGCTTATTTCGTAGCTTGTTATGAGGGTTTTATGATTAATTAATAATTAATGCTTAATTATTAATTTACATGTAATTTAATTAGAACGCACCTTTGGGGATGGTTCTATGGTAATAATGCACTGAAGCAAAAAAATATTCATTTTACTCTACAAATAATCTTGAATCTAATCTTTACCACAAAAAAACAGCATACGTTTATGGACATGAAAAACATGATTCCTCACTCTTTACACTGGGATAATTACAACAGAAAACTAAAAGACTTTTTTTTTTATTTTTTTCTGCAAAGAGAAAATAATTTTTCATTTTGAGAATCTATTTTAAAAAGTGATATGTATGATATAAAATTGATTCATATAATTCATGCATTCTGTTCCACGTCCAAATAAATAGAATATTTTTTTCTCCTAAGCTGCTCATTTCTTTGAGAGATTCAGCAGGTTAATTCTTTTAGTTTTGGGGCACTCTGAGAAAACAAAATGTTAAATCTTTGTGGATCTCAGAAGACACCCTACAGTTTACTAAGTAATGTGCATTCTCCCATACTCCAGGAGCAGGGGAAGAGGTGAAGAGGTCACTCACATGGTTATGCTGTTCACTGTAATTACAAATAAGAAGAGCATATCACTAAATACCATGCCCTCCGTAAGTATTGGATGAAGTCAAAACTGCTATATTTTCCGTATACTTAAGAAATTCAGATGAAAACATGAATATGAGGCAAAATTACAGAATGTCACCTTTTATTTTGGGGTATTTCTGTGCTTATATGCTGCAACATTTTAGAATATTAACACTTTTTGTGTTTACTTTTTTAATTGAGCATGAGTACTGGGACAATTGGCTGGCAGGTGTTTCTTCTTAGTGCATTGTATACACATTAAAAAGTTGTGAATGTGTAGCATTGGATATATGTAGCCTTTTCTCGTCTCTTTGGTATCTACCTTTGGAGTTTGTAGTCCTAAACTAACATAAAGACTACAGAACTGTCGATGAAAGTAAAGCAAGCAATTTGGATGCTTAAAGAAAAGAAGGTTTCAATCAGAACCACAGCACAGAAACTGGGCATAGCAAGATCAACAATTTGGAATGTCTTGAAAAAGAAAGAAACCACTAGTGTACTTAGCAATTGGCAATGTCCAAGTCAGCAGCAGCAGTAATAATAATAATAATAATAATAATAATAATAATAATTGCTTACACTTACATAGCGCATTTCTGGACACTCCACTCAAAGCGCTTTACAGGTAATGGGGACTCCCCTCCACCACCACCAATGTGCAGCATCCACCTGGATGATGCGACAGCAGCCATAGTGCACCAGAATGCTCACCAAACATCAGCTCTCAGTGGGGAGGAGAGTAGAGTAATGAAGCCAATTCAAGATGGGGATTATTAGGAGACCATGATTGGTAAGGGCCAATGGGAAATTTGTCCAGGACACCAGGGTTAAACCCCTACTCTTTTCAAGAGACTCCCTGGGATTTATAATGACCACAGAGAGTCAGGACCTCGGTTTTACGTCTCATCCGAAGGACGGCACCTGTATACAGTATAGTGTCCCCGTCACTATACTGGGGCATTAGGGCCCCTGCTGGCCCCACTAACAACTCTTCCAGGAGCAACCTTAGTTTTCCCTAGGAGGTCTCCCATCCAGGTACTGACCAGACTCACACCTGCTTAGTTTCAGTGGGTCGCCAGTGGTGAGTTGCAGAGTGATATGGCTGCTGGCCATGTAGTTGATGACAGAAAAATGATCAGAGCTGTGAAGAAAAACTTTAAAAACAACTGTCACTGGAATCAGCAACAACCTCCACCGTGCAGAGGTGAAGGTATTGCAATCTACTGTTTGCAGAAGACTTTGACAGCAGAATTATAAAGGCTGCATTAATGGCTTGCATAGGCTTGTGTAGGCTTGCATAGATGCAAGCATCTCATTTGCACCAGATAGAAATGCCAGATTGCAATTTGCTCAAAATTACAGAGATGAGACAAAGATAATCCTGTACTAAAGTGATAGCAAGGTGAAAGTGTGGAGAAAGGAACGTTACTGCAGACAATCCAAAGCACACCACTTCACTGTGAAACTTGGTAGAGGCAGAGTCATGGCTTGGGCATGCATGGCATTTTCTGGAACTGGATCACTCATCTTTATTAATTAGGTAACTAATGACTGCAGCAGAAGAATGACTTCAGAAGTATACAGAAAAATGTCCTCTGCCTATGTACAAGAAAATGCCTCCAGATTCATTGGCCGAGACAATGACTCAAAACACTCACTTCATCAGAGGAAAAAAATGTCTTAGGCCAAGTCAATCTCCTGATTAGTTTTTTTCTACTTTAGTTTATTCTAAATTAATTTGTCTCTATATTTATGTTCACCTAAAATGGGGGGATGGAACATAAGCCGTATTATTCTAAAACATGAATGCATATGTGTACAGAAATACCCGGAAATAAAAGGTGACATACTGTACCTTTGCCTCATATTTTCATCCCAAATTTGAAACGCTTAAGTATACAGCAAATATAGTAATTTTGACTTCATTTTCTTATACTTATGGAGGGTATAATATGTTCTTGAGCAAGTTTAAATGTCAATTTATTAGGAAGAGATTATACTGTATAACATAAGTAGCACTTTGAGATGTAGAAACCTTACATGTTTTACCTATCAACAAATAAAACATCTGTGCATTGATAATTCCACCTTGCAATTATTTGACCACCTAAAACAAAACACAAAACAAAAAAACTGTCATTTTTACTGACATGGACAATTACAACATTGATTATCCATGTCAGTAAAAGGATGATAAAGGATAAATCAAATCTTGCACAGTGTTCCAAATTTTACGATAAGATCAAGATCATAGACATAACATAGACAATTAGACAGAAACAGGTACCTTCTAGATATCTCTTTACTAAAAAGAATGTGGGTCTTTCACAACAGTTTTCTAAAACAATACATGAAACCTTGGAAATTTTGTTGACTTGCTCATTTATTTTGCACTCAGTTTTGGGGAGACAAAAAAAAATGGAAGTTGCTTCAACTTGTCCTGGAATTTCTGGTTTTGATTCACCTTTTTATAAAGGAAGACAGGAAGAACATTATTCCATGTCTATGTACAATATGGCACTGGCATGTTTCTGCACGTCTCATTGAAATAGATTAAGGCAGTAACGTATTGTCACACAACACCTCCTGCGTAGGTAGTGTTGGCTGGAGGACATTTTGTTCACAGGGAGGAGAAAATACAGAATGGCAAGTCAGTACTTAAAGCAAACAAAAGGGCCTGTTTTATTTAAGTTTTGCACACAGCTGGCCACACAAACACTCACTGGGTTTCTCCACCAGGTGTATATGTAGTTTAAAAAAAAAACTTTGTATATCTCACACACACACCTTGCTCTTATTTCTAGACTCCTGACTCCCAACCACTCCTAGTGCTCACAACACCCTTTAAATAGGGTTTGGGCTGTACCATTATGGATACTATAGGTGTAACATAAAAATCACAAGACAAACAACACATACAGTAGCACGGTAGTCTGGACTACTTGGACACACAAATACATGAAACCCTTACCAATACACAGAACAGACATTCATTAGATCTTCTATACCTGGTTGCCATTTTTAGTAATAACATTAGGCTTTGATATCCTCCCCTCTTAGCATTCCAGCAATGGTATGATCCTCTAGCTAAGCTTTCAGACATATAACCAGTCGCCTAAGTGTTTGCAACCTTTTGACCTTTCTGAGGATCCCTCCAAACAAATTGATACTGGCGTCTCCACTCATGCAGTGCTTTTAAGAGGTAAGCTGGTGGTAAACTATGCCTTGTTTCTTTAGTGCAGTTTCTATAAAAATAGTGTTCTCTACCTTCTGTTCCCCTCCTTTCCACAACCTGTGTATGCACGTGCAGGCTCAGAAATGAACAGGGTAAATTGGTGAGAACTGACCCACCCTGTGGTTTTAGCAAAATATGCTCCATTAACTTCTACCACCCCTGTCCTAGCATGTTCCATTTGCCATGGTGACAGACTGCTCTGTCACACGTAAGTACAGTAATAGTTTTGGGATAATACCTAAAGGCCAGGTGCTCTTGATTTCAAACCTTTTAAAATATGACATGTGATTCCAACCATTCTTGTTTTATATCCATATTAAAATTACTTATTTTTATTTTTACTGTAAGAAAGTGAAACATGGTTCCTTACATTTTCCAGATATAGGACAGAATTAGTCAGTCTTTATTTGACAGAGTTCTTTAATGCAGGCACTAACTATCTTTCACAAATTAATTCTTCCCAGACACTGCAGTACCAAAAGCTTATTTTTTTTACCCAGACAACTTAAACTAAAATAATTCACTGCTGGAAAGAACATTAAGTAATAAAAATCCCCCATTTTAAGTTACGTATCAAATCCCTTGTGTATACAGTAGATACAAAAACCTATTACTGACAGTAATAATAGTTGCATACATGCCACAGAAGGAGAGGGAAAAGTTCTATATTGGAGATGATCAAGGAAGGAAAATGTACCTGTACAATGAAAATACCTAAAGATTTTGAATATTTGACAAGACTAGTAACATAAATGTTCTTATCTGTTGAGGCTTCAAATGCCTTGAACTCTCCTGAACTTCTACTTAGGCTAAAGGCATTTAGCCTTGAGGAAAGTAATATTTATGTTGCCTTGTGGTATCTGTTGGAAGAGAGGCAGGATGCACCTATGAAGCTACCTACTAGCCTCTTCTGTTCTAGGATTAAGCAACACTGCATAGAAAAAAGTAATGCAAAAACAAATGGTGATACTTTGAGGGACAGAAGCATGGTTATCTAGTCTTTTTGTCCTGATTCAGCTGCATAGTTTGCTGATCATAGTGCAACTAACAAAAAAACAAAGACATTATGCTGTCACAGTTATTTTTTAGTAGGCATTGTAATTTCACAGAAAATCCAGAAATGTATGAGGCTTACATTTGACATTTCTTACAGTTACCAAGTATCTACAACAATGTGTCAGATGATTATCATTGTTTCCTGAACTTGTTGCATATCTGAAAATATAAAGTATATTATTAAGAAATTACACATTTTCATACATTTTAAAAAATAAAAAAGGTTATTTTTATTCTTTCTCATTGACACGCTGAATTTTAGCTGGAATTATGGAATTGTATTTATGTTATACCATTTAAATATCTTCAGTTCCAGTGGTGAGCAAGGTTTCACCAATAAAAAAGAGCAATACATTACTAAAGCTAATGAAACATTAAATTACTGAAGCTTATAAAAAATCATTTACATACTAAATGACTGCATTTTTTGTTGTTTTTGCAACAGCTGGACAAGTCCATTTAAATATATTTAAACAAATTTGAAAATTCAAATTATTGAAGTGAAACTAATATTGTTAATCCATCCACTAGAATTCAGTCTCTTTAAATCATCAGCAGCTGAAGATTTCTAATTAGTCTAATTAAGCTAACGATGACTTGAAGCATTATCTGAATTTATCTGGTTCTCACACTATGTTTTAATGTAGACATTCCACAATGTAAAGCCTCTTACAGCTCATTCCATTACATGGCTGAGGGCTTCACCAGGAAGGAAGTCAGAAAAGTGACAGGATATGCACTAGTACAGTACTTGCTCATGTGCTCAAGGAGAAGAAGCAATCTTCAGCATGAGACATGGAAAAATTCACATTCGTCACAGCACTGACAACAAGAAAATTCCTACTGCCTGCAGATTTTGAGTGTCAAGGTATTCATCTATAGTATTTTCTTAATGTCCTTAAAATAATAATATACATACAATTAATTAAAATTACCAAAATTCACAAATGTTGAGGGGCAGAAAAGAAAAGGGAAGATCTTGCTTTCTATTACATGTTTTTAGAAAGGCAACGTAGTACAGCATAATTGCTTCCCTTTTCAACTGATTCTAGGTTCCCTTTTTTGTCACTCAGTCTGAGGAAGTGGCCTGTAATTTCACAGAGCTAGTATCCTGTTTTTCAGTAAATAGTGGATTTACTAAATGTTTCATCATCATCTGAACACAGGTTAACTTTAGATTTACCATTAACAAAAAAGAGAAACCTATAGATACAGTACATGGCAGTGTGGAAATCATCTGAAATCCATTAATCTGCAAAAATGCAGAAAAATGATTGTCTACACATTTAGGCAATTCAGGATTATAGGCTGCAGTAGTGTACGGTGTCTTTTTTTCAGTAGAGCATTTCTAACTACAATGTTAATAGGTAAAACGTAATTCTGAAATATTCGGTGATCTAGTCGTGAAACACCTGCACACACATTTTGGTAAAAACACACTTGTTGTTCTCAATTAAATGAATTTCAGTTAATGGGAAACAGCATTACCGTGTTTCAAGTGTCTTTAGTGGTGACATAATCATCTTTAATGGTTGGGTTCAATGAAATAATTTGCTTTAAGGAAATATTGAGGTTTACACTGTACTCCTTGAGTTCCTTGATAATTTATTTCATATGTAACTCCTTCATTAGAACATTCTTAGGACACATTTTATAAGAAACTTTAAAAAACTAGGTGTTTATTATTTTTAGTTTCTTTTATGAAGTCAAAGAAAATCCCATATTTCAAAAAGTGTAATTTCTTAAATTGTTTTAGGGTGAATGAATTCTCCTATTATTTAACAGTTACAAATAATCTCTGTTGAAGATTTGATAGGCATGTGCAATCTTCTTTTTGCTACCATTATAAACATTAATACAACAATAATTTTATTTTTAGAAAAATGATTAAGGTGTGAAAAACTTTAACATCCTTTTTCTCCCACACCAGACTGTCTGTAATGACAAACTTGACATTACTAAGACTCTTGTGCAGCAACTCAGTGTCCACACACTCCTACGGATTATAATTATTTGCAGCTGTGTACAGTTTTTTTGTACACATCTGGCTCCCAGGCTCAGGAACTCATCTGATTTGTAAGCATAATCAAATGCAACATCACAAAAGTGTATACTTCATGTTCACAACTGTTGACCTGGAGTGAAATGTTACCTTCTGTCACAGACATGAAGACTTCAATTCATTCAGTTATCTTGAGCTTTTTATTTCCTTGGAAGTTTTACACTGTAGGCAAAATGTGAATGATGAGGTTGGTTGCTTCATATTTAAATGGGAGGAAATCTGGAAATGTAAATATTTATAAAACCAACAACCCTAGTTCTAATAACGATCTTTTGTTTAAAAAGCTTGTATCTTTTCTTCCTCTCCATATACACAATATATTGATTTATTATCCTACAGGGCAACAACTCTTTCTTTTTGGATTATCACAAGTATACAATTGAAGAGGCTGTCTATAACAAAATTTAAATAATGAAAGCATGATCTTGCTTTGTGTAACCTGGCTGCTTTCCAAAGACTCATAATCAGAGCACAAAAACATAAAGTGGTAAAGCCATTACAAATATACTAATCTTTAGAACATTTTTTTGTTTTTTACATTACATGAAACCACACTGTAATTGCTGCTCTTAGACCTTTTAACATAAAAAAAGCAGTACAGCATTTTAACTGCATTTTAATTATAATAGATACGCTTCAAGCCCGTTATATACAGCCTTATCTCTCATTGTGGCCTTAAAGGCATTTCTTATCTGATCTTCAGGAGAGATGACATCATCCAAGTCTTCTACCACAAAAGTTCTAAAACACAATCATTCCTGCCATCATTTCTCAAAGCTATATATATTATGCAAAAATCCCTCTTCTTTGTGCATCTTGCCTCAGGTATCTCTTCACCACTCCATCTCCACCTTTAAAGCTACCTCTAGGTTAACTCCTCACTCTATATGGGGGTCCCAGCCTCCTCGTCATACTGTATAGCCAGGGTTCTCTCCCTCTGCCAAGCAGGTTAAACCAAATCTCACCCTACAAAAGTACTCAATAAACATCCTTAAATGCGTCTAATTCTTGGGTATTGTTATTCCTTGTGAGCATGACTTTAGAGAATGTGAACACACTGCTCAAAAGTTTAGGCCAGTGAGCTCAACGCAAAACAATCAACTCAGGTTAAAGACCTCTGCCAGGCAGATGATAAACAATATTAGGTGAAAGAGGAGGAATAACAGCAATGCTAAGATTGAAGGACACCTTTCATTTTTATTAACTTAAATGTATGTGATTACAGCTCTTATTGATCTTATCATTTAATGTAATTCTGTGCCTGTAGCCATCCTCCTACTCAAGAGACAAAAATATTTTTAGAAAAAACATCAGTGTTTTAAGATTTACAGTGAGTGGGAAGATACTGTAAGTATTAGAGGAAACAGGAAAGTACCATTACAGATATTGTCTAACATAAGACTAGTCTTTTACATATGACTAAATTTCCATATACTGTATAACTATGCCTATAGACTGATGCAGCTGCTGGTTTTGAAGCATCTGGATCTTACACATTTTGTATCTGTGATCCAGATTCTGGTATAATTACCAAATACCTGACAGATGACATTTAATGAGACAGGGTTTTAAATGCAAACAGGAATAAAATGTGTTTTCTTTGTAAAAATTGGAAACACCAAGTTCTAAAACTATATAAGAGACAGTCTTAGGTGCTTATATACATACTTTCTCATCTTCTAGACATTGTGGAGAAGCAATAAAAAGGTGAACAGAATGTTAAGATATATAGCTAAAGGTACAGAATTCAAATAAAGGGCCATTATGTTAAAATATTACTATGTACAACTAGGACTTCATTATATATCTGGTCAGGAAGACACAAAAAAAACATTGCAGCACTGGAATTAGTTCAGAGAAGGCAGATATATTCTCAGGCTCAACAAAATGTCCTACACTAACAAGGTAAAAGATCTAAACACTTTTGGTCTTGAACAGAGATTACAAGGGATCTGATTTACAGTACAAAATCAATGAAGTACTTCTGAAGCAACAATGAAACACAAACCAAAGGACTCCAGTGGAATCTATGGAGAAGTGTATTTAAAATTGAGAACAGATGCTTTTCATTATACAAAGGACTGTGGGAATGTGGAAAAAGCTTTCTGGTCACTTTGTTGAAACTGATACTCTGGATAATTTTAAGAAATGGCTTATGTTCATACTGTATGGGTCCTTATGTTCTTATAGTCTTATGGTCGGCACTAGAGATACATATTAAGATTGCATACCTTTTTTCCTTGCTCTAAAAAATTAAACTCCCCCCATCCCAACCTCTTTCCTTCAGATTAACATACAGTACTGAAGGTCAATAAAATATAACAATCAAGTATTGCAAACAAAAGTATTTGTTGTGTTTAAAATTCCTTTCAGGATATCATATTATCCAACAAAGCATAAACTAATCCTGGTTCAGCCCCAGTACTCAAACAATAAGCCAATGGAATAGAAATGTGAAGTATGAAACTGAATTGCTTACTTGTGTCTTTCATCTGCTTGACAAATAAAACTGATTCTTACTCAATAGTTTAGTTAGACTACAAGCTACAGTATATTAAATACAGAATACATATTTTTGTGTGATACAAATTACTACCAAAGACAAATTATTCTGAGCCACTGAATGAAATATTTGTATCCCTTCCTCATGAATAAGGTGCAGGGAATCTGAAACCAGCAAGATTATCTTTAACGAGATGTGGACATACTGCCTATTTCAAAAGTTTTAAGCTTAATCTTTTCATAATGTCCTAGCATGCGCACCTTCAGTTGAGGATAATTGTCTGTGGGTTTAAAAGGAATATTACTCTAATACCGCCTGCCTTCCAAAAGAATAAGATCTGGGGATTATCCTGACCAGGGATTGTGGTTGAAGTCTAATTTATTCTCCTTATGCCAAATATTCATGCCAGTGAAAATGTATTAATTTAAGGGGGGTTTCCAATATTTTGTCTAGTATGTACAGTATAGCACCTCAGTCCGAAAGCTGATGCTATTTTCATTTATTGTGTTTTTTACTTATTTGATTTCAAAAATGTATTTAAAAGTAAATGTAAACATAAACAACATTTTTCTCAAAGAGAGATTTAGATTTAAATGTAAATCTAAATAAACGGAAACATGAATTAACAACGATATGCTAGTTAGCAAGAAACGTTGCGTTTCCTTTCTTTTCTTTTCAGCACGGAATTTACCTTTGACTTGTTCCTACGCATTCTGATGCAACTACCTACTTGAACGGCAGTCGGCAAGATACTGCGTAATATAGAGTATGTTCCACAGATCTAGACAGTGATACCACAAAATCATGGTCAGAAGAAATGTATTTTCTCAGAATGATTAGCAAAAACAAAAGCACTTACAACTTTACTTCTGCTCCCGTTTGATGAGAAAAGCTGACCATATCAGACGCCATGATGTTTTACAATCTAGTAGTTCAATATATTTCAGTTGTAAATGATAAACCTTTAATGTGTGATAGGCCTTTAATTTCCATCCATCCATCCATTTTCTAACTGCTTTATCCAATACAGGGTCACAGGGGAGCCAGAACCTATCCTGGCAAGCAATGGGGGCAAGGCAAGTGAGTCCCTGTACAGGGTGCCAATCCATCACAGGGCACACACAAATATGCCCTCATTCACACCAGGGCCAATTTTCCCAGAAGCCAATTAACCTACCAGAATTGTCTTTGGACTGTATGAGAAAACCCAAGGACCTGGACCAAACCATATGTACACAGGGAGAACATACAGATTTGCACTCCAGGAATTTAACCCAGGGCCCCAGTGCTGCAAGACAGCCCTGCTAACCACTGTGCCAACATGAATCCCAGCCTGTCTTCATGTCAATTAAAACATGTGTATATACTTAATTACTAACCATTCAAAGATATATAAACTATGAATGAAATAAATTTGAACTATGTACTACAAATTAATTTGTAGGAAAAAGACAAAGAGGCATCTGCTGTTTGAGAATCAGGAAGATGTTACCAACTGGAAAGAGCCTGAAAAGGTTTAAATACGTTTTACTTGATGTGGGTTTTGATGTTTGTCATGAAGTATATTCTAGTGGAGCTACTGTAAGGATTGATACTATCCTAGCTTTCCACCAGGAGACCAGTAGTTTCCTTATAGATCTGTGTAAGGAAAGCATTGTAGTTAGTGCAATGTAACCCCATCTCTATTACAATAATAACCAGATCAGTCAGTCTGGAACACATTCTCATGAATAATGATTGCAGTACAGGCTTTTACTTAATGAGAGGAAGTGATGTTCACATGGTGAAGAAGAGTTCTATTATTTAAATATTACCTTTATATTAGAAATTCACACATGCACAGAAACATTAAAGCGAATTAGTGGCCAGGCTTGGAAGGGACACTTGTATATTCCAGAGTCATGCATAGCACAAGTGGAATATTAATCCCAGCTCTGACACGCCATCAGCTGATCAAACTAATATGACAAAAAAGAAACTCTTTCCTGTTTCTGGAGTATCGAAAAGCCTACTGCTTTTTATATTTCAATTATAATTTAAATGCATAAATTGAATCAATAACTGACTTGCTGTATTTTGCCTGAAGGATTTGTTTCAATGCTCTAAGCCACAGGTGGTGTTAAGTTACTTGGTCTGCTCTGGTGTCAAGAGGTAGTACCACTAATGTTGAGGTTAATCATCATTGGGGAAATCAGATTGTTTTTTCCAGTGCTTGTCATCTATTTGCAAAGCAGCCATTGTGTTACTGAGTGCACTGTGTTCTTTACAGAGAATTCATGCAGCTCAATATATTGGTCAAAGTGCTTCCTGATTCAGCATAAGAGAAATTCTTCCATTTGTTGTGAAATATATTCCGAATTACAGGCAAAGATTTACACTGCTTTCTAAATGTGGGCATTCCCTTCCCACTTTAGAGCAGGAACTGCAAGTTACATCACACACTTGGGTTTTCTATGACTTGTAGAACAGCTCCACATAAATTACATGCTTAACAACTAAGATGATTCACTATAGGAGAATTGCTAAAAATCTGTAATTAGTATCCATTTTATGAATGAGACTAAGCTAAAAAAGTCCAATGACTGTTTTTGTGGTTTTTGCATTAGTTTCCATGACCCTTAGTTTATTGCTAATTTTAGGTTATATTTAATATATATATATTGTACCTGCACAATTGTTCCATGTACAGTACTTCTATAACAATAATAATAATAATAATATGCTAGATTGAGACTCATCCTGAGTTTATTAAAGATCCCTTAGAAACTGTTTGAAAAAATAGTGTTGCAAACTCTTTTCCCCAGTAAATACTACTTCAACTACAGTATTTCTAGTGCTAAGAAGAATCTACATGGTGAAAATGCTGAATAATTAAACAGTTTTATCCATCTGATAAGTGTATTTGGTGCACAAAGTCACAAATTCACTTTACGTAAAACATATAAATCAAAGACTTGTGAATGATAATTGATTTAAACCTACTTTATGGTCCTGTGGTCTGAATAACCCCATTTGTTTGTCAAGCAATTTAGCAATAGCTATTACATTTGCTCATCTGAATTCAAATATAATCTTACCAAATAATGACCATACCCAAATGCGTTCTGTTTTGACAAAAACATCCATATTATTGAAATTACACTGAATTTTTGTTATAACTTTTTTTTGCTAAAGGTGAGATCCTCAAAGTTTTAAAGAGCTGGTGAATGCCTCATACTGTACAGTATATCCTTACGTATATTTTTTTTGATTCTTGAAGAAAAGCCTCCCTATAACAAAGTGGAAGACAACTAGGAAAGTAGGAAATTACTATTTGTTAGTTTGAGGTAATAGACAGATATTTTTGTTTTATCTAGAGTAAATTATTCTGACCTTTCACCCCAAGAAATGTATCATGGTGCTTTCAAAAGAAGTTTCCCTTTAACAAGTGTCTATAGCTGGCTCTTGCTTCAGTTAGTGTCTTCTACACCTTGTCATGCTTATCTATGTAGTAAATGTGTGGATTTTGAGCTGAAACTGAATAATGGAGAAACACTCTCTCTAACAATGTACAGTTTTTCATTCTGTCAACAGAATGCTATCATTAACCACAATCTAGATATTTATTTTGCAACGGTCAGAAAAACAGAGCAATTGGTCTGTAAATCACTGGAGGGAAATTGCTAACAGATTGACAAACTATGTCATTTAACCAGGTTCACATTCCAATTCTTTTTTATCTCCATTTACTGGAAATGAACAAGAAAGGACCAATTTGCTGACCTTTTATGTCAGTTTAAAAAAGCGTCTAGTTTGTAGTCTAGTGTCTAGTGTCTAGTGAACCTCCATTCACTAGCTTTCCAGATTTCTAAATCTGGAAATTAATTATTCATCTGCAGGCTTGAAATGTTCTCAGAAATGCCCTTTTCCATTATCAGGGCTTCTATTTCCTTGGAATCTGTACAGTTCTTGAGATATTATTATTTTTAAAATAATATTCTCAAAACAGTATAGATACAGAGACCTTTGTAGACTTTTTGGTAGCATATTACAGCACGTACTGTACATGCAGATGATGTCAGTACTACTTACAGTATAGGAAAACTGTTCTTGCATGTTCCTGCCAAAACAGATTTGTCCACTATGTATTAAAATAATTCTTTTTTATACAAACGGATACATCTGTGTCATCATTAGTCAGTGGGGAACGAACATTATTTATTATTGAATAGATAGTGTATTGTTATACACACCCTGGATATGGAGAAAAAGTGAGAAGCCAAATGCTCAGTCACATTAACTGAAAGCAGTTTAAATAATCAATCTGATTTTCCCAGAAACCCTTTGGTGTAACTGAACTATTTGATCAAATTAACAAATAAAATATTTTTCCCACAATATATAAAAAAGCTATTTTTGTAATAGAACTGGGGTTCTCATGTCAATGCCTATATTCATGTGAGTATTTATAAAATATTTCAGCAAGGTTGGTGTCATTTTGAAAATTTATTTTTGTTTGACTGTCTCAGGATGAGAATGTGGGCATGTACTTGGAAGTTTATTTAACATTACATTTAACTTTTAGATTAGTTTTTTACCTCTCTATTTTTTTACCACAAAGTATAATGTAATTTTCTTTAAATGGACACTTAAAATGTTAGAAGTAGTTTCTTAGAACATATTAATGATCAAGACTGTATCATTGGTCACTTGAGATGGTTACCAATGTGATGAACTTCTGCAGTGTTTAGTTTTAAGACATTTTATTCTTTTTCACATAAGATAATGGATATCTTTTGTACCGGACTCAAAATGTACCGGACACATGTATGGTGTGAAGATGAATGAGTTGAACAGAGAAAGATAAAGGCTATCATGTTCATGTTCTGTGCTAAAAAACAACAACTCCAACATTGCGCTCCAGTAATTTTCTTGTCACATTAGAGCAAATCCAGCAAAGAAATGTTATAGTGAGAGACCTCAGGGGCAAATAGCATTCTTCCCATCACAATCCCCTGCTGAGTTTTCTCTGTTGCTCCCCTGATATTTTGTCTCTTCACACCATATAAAAGATCCTATAAAGATCCAAGACTATTTTAGTTTTTTTAAACATACTGTATGTAGTCTTCGGTTTATGGGAAATGCAAGAGAAGACAAATAAAGGCGACCCTAATACAAAATGTTTCTTGAAATAGCTAGTGTTGTAAATTTATCCAGATCCTATAGCATTCCACCATATTTTTATTTTAACTAAACTTTATTTTTCTACTCAATAACTGATAGGATTCCAAAATGATTGAAGGTCCACTGAAAAATAATAGATTTTTCCCAAGATGTGGAATGTATGACTTCTTGAAGGAGGCACCTGCAGAATATCATTGGTGAAGCCTGCACATTCAGTGTGTGAAATACTTGGAAGACACAAGCACATTCTTCAGTACTCCCCTTGTACTGAGCTATGGGGGAGCTGGAACAGACTGGCACCAAGCTCTTCAATCTTTTTCAGTTAATGACTGATGCACACATTTAAGGGAATATTCAGTATATTGCCCTGACAAGCAGGTAAACCAGAGCTGACACCCTTTTAAAAATCGTAGCAATTGACTTATGTCCATAAAAAATGATTTAAGAAATCATGGATTCTTTCACTATTACAACATATTATGTACTGTATAGTACGTTTCAGTATACTCATTGCTTAAATTCACTTATCACTTTCAAGAAATGATTTGCTAGATATTGGAATGTATTTTTTCAATTTACATAAGGTGCAAGCATTGGTATGCATCGATTTAAATCTAAATAGATGAAAGAATGTACCGGTAATAAAATGCAAAGGAACAAGTAATAGGTTTATTCCATGCTGAAAAGAAAAGAAAGAAAACACAACGTTTCGGCCGTGGAGCCTTCTTCGGGTGTTGTTTTCTTTCTTCTCTTTTCAGCATGGAATAAACCTATTACTTCTCCCTTTGCAGCCTACACATGCTGACGCAGCTACCCACCTGGTAATAAAATGACAAGTGTATATCTGTTCAAGTGTCATTTTCACTATTATAGCCTTTATATTTTTGGAATGCACTTTGAGGTTATCTTTAGCACTACAGCAAGTCCGCCATGTTACAAAAATGCTTTTCTTTAGAGGAATTTGTTCTCTCCCGTTTTAAGACCTCTAAAAAAAGTCATAAGATTGTGATATTGAAAACATATTAAAATGTGGTTCTGATTATGTGTACTGTACATATTTATATTTTTATCCGGATGCACATTTTTGAAAGATGACATGCTTAAACTTCAAATTAATTTAAGTATTGCATATTTAATTTTGCATTAAAACAGAGACATCCATTTTATGTACAGTGCGAACACATACATTTTAATAATAATAATAATAATAATAATAATAATAATTGCTTACACTTATATAGCGCTTTTCTGGACACTCCACTCAAAGCGCTTTACAGGTAATGAGGACTCCCCTCCACCACCACCAATGTGCAGCCCCACCTGGATGATGCGACAGCAGCCATAGTGCGCCAGAACGCTCACACATCAGCAATCAGTGGGGAGGAGAGCAGAGTAATGAAACCAATTCATAGATAGGGATTATTAGGAGGCCATGATTGGTAAGGGCCAATGGGAAATTTGGCCACGACGCCGGGGTTACACCCCTACTCTTTTCGAGGAACGCCCTGGGATTTTTAATGACCACAGATAGTCAGGACCTCGGTTTTACGTCTCATCCGAAGGACGGCACCTGTTCACAGTATAGTGTCCCCGTCACTATACTAGGGCATTAGGACCCACATGGACCACAGGGTGAGCGCCCCCTGTTGGCCCCACTAACACCTCTTCCAGCAGCAACCTTAGTTTTTCCCAGGAGGCCTCCCATCCAGGTACTGACCAGGCTCACACCTGCCTAGCGTCAGTGGGCTGCCAGTTGTGAGTTGCAGGGTGATATGGCTGCTGGCTTTTGCTTTCCTAAACCTCCAGTAACTGGTGTTATGAACTAAGCCTTTATTGTACAGAACTAATATTTTGTCAGAATTCTTGTATCATGTTGGTACAAATATACATATACTTGAGAGTAAAGTTGATCATAGTTCAGGTTTTGATATTCCCCTTGCTTTGTCTTATTTAGTACCAGCTTACAATTTATTGCTTTTTATTTTGCCAGAGTCTTCAGACCTGCATTCCTTCTGGTATTAAAGTCCATGTCTCATCTGAGTGCTTTCTTTTTCCATTGAACACATTAACCTAGAAAACACTCCAATCTTTTTTGTCTCCCTATCGCACAGATTTTAATGTACTGTACTTCTTACTGAAACAAAATGAACTAGTCTTCCTTCACCGTAGCTTTTAGATATCACTTACTGTCAGTGCATGTTACTGATTGTCCTTTCTGCTCTTCTGACACAAGATTACAAACTGACTCAGGCTGAAAAGTTGAGAAAAGAGAGAGAAGTGCCTTATTTACCAAGCTGACCATAGACGTCTTTTCCTTTTATTTATTTTTTTTCTCTTGAATTATGCAATATATTCATCCCTCTTTTTTAAAGTGCTTAAAGTGCCATGTTGTATTGCATTTGTACTGTATTTTTATTTGTCCTACATTATTGAAAGCATACCTACCACATTAAATCTATATATTTTATAGCAACCTTGTTAGAAGAATTGTATGCGTGTAATATTGCTATTTGTTTCACAGAAAATCTCTGAACCCTGCAAAAAAACTTTTTTCTTGTTTTTTTTCCACAACAGGATTTAGGAGATATTTTTTAACTTTGAGACTGTAGCACATACTTCAGATTGTTCTTTACTAATGCTACCAATTATACAATAGGTGCATTTACACTAGCACAGTACCAAACATAACATACAAAGTATTTATGGAAAAAAGTTGTTTTAATTGAATCCCTTTGAAAAGCCGTTTAAGGAACTCTGTTTTTTGTCACAGGGGCTGTGACAAGCTATATATGCCATTGCATTAAACATTGTGGAATGAGAGACCAAGAGGACACATTCCGAAATATTTTACTAGTGTGCACTCAATAAGACGTGTTCAGGAATGCGTTCTTTATTCTGAGGTCATACTCCAAACTCAGACAACACATTCCAGTACGTACGATAGTAGAGCTATCATTCTCACGGTAGCAGGAGGCTCTATTCTCAAAGTGTTCAACACCAATTCGGGTTTCACCAACCGATTTTCTAAAATGAGCAAAACACAAATAAAATTTAGAAAGAAATAAACAAGGTTGTGTGTACAAATATGTACAGTATTTCTGTATTAAGAAGTATTATATAGTTAAAATCTATAATAAAGAGAAGAAATTGGTTTAATATATCAATTAAGGAGTATGTTTTTGCCAAGTTCTCCAGTTTCCTCCCACAGTTGGAAGACATACTGTGCTGGGAGGTTAACCGGTTTCTGGGAAAACTGGTCCTGGTGTGAGTGTGTGCATGTTTGTTTGTGTCTGTGTGTTCCCTGCGATGAAATGGCTTCCCATAAAGGGTACACTTGTTACTTGCCGGGATCAAATTGATATTAGAAAACACAATTTTGAAATGCCCAGTGGGAGAAAAATGAAAATGTTGCAGTGGAGAATTAAATAAATAATAAAACCTTTGTACTGTAGCACAAAAGTAAAAGAACAGCAAATGATGAAACTATGAAATGATCTCAGTGATAATGATGGGAAAGTTTTAGATGATGAAACGAATCTTGCTGATTTATTAAATTAATATTTTCTTGGGTGTTTATTGAGCAAGACATGGGCAACACTCCTCAGACTGAAAAAACACAAAGTTCATATTTAACAGCACAGAGGAGGCAGATGTACTATAGGTATTATTGGCATCCAAGATAAACAAATATAAGTGTGTTATTCTGCTAAGTGCACTAATGGAAATGACAGCTGTTATTTATAGACCTTTAACAAAAGTTTTTCACCTGTTGCCTCGGACAAATAAGATTTGCTTACTTGAAATTTGTTCATGTAGCACCAACCCCTACAGAGAATCACAAAATAAAACCAAATAATTACAGGCGAAAACCTCTTACTTCTTTTGTGTGTAAGTTTTTGGAAACAAAATACCTAAACTAGAGGATCAATTGTATGGTAATATGATTGATTCTAGGGTTTAACATGGACTTAGGGAGTGGTACTGTAGGTTGTTTAATGTGCATGGTGAAGTAAGTACAAAGTAGAAGAAACATAATTAATGCTAAAATTGGAGAATGTTATTAATGGGATACTTTAGGGATTTGTATCAAGACTTCTTCATTCTAAATGATGGTATAGTTAGCAGACTAGCAGTCAAGTTCACAGATGGCATCCAACGTGCAAGTTTTATAAAAATTGATGTCTCTGGGAACAACAGTGAAACATGCTGTACACAGCTAGAAACTATGGGAAAGAGCTTTTAAAATTGAGAACAGGTGGCTCTCATAGTGTCGAGGAAATCTAAAACTAATTACCTAGCCTATTGTCAAAGTTCAAACGCCAGCTTCTTTCAAGAAATGGTTATATGAAATCCCCCAAGCTGTTAGCTAAACAATCTAGATGAGTGTAATGAGCTTCTAGACCTTCATTTTTTCTTAGGTTCTAATGTTAATCTTGTGAAGTCGTGTGATTATGGTCAGTCATTACAGATATACTAGTTAGTATTTTAGTTTATAGTAAAAGTTGGTGCATTTCTGTGGATTACTTGTTATATATAACAGTTTCAGACATGGAAAAAATCTGAAATAGCCCCAGTTAACAATTATTTAAACTGAGCTTTCATGTAAGAAAGCCCTCTTGTGGGCAACTTGTGAAGTTACAAGCATCCTAAATTTGAAAAGCAGGTTAATACATTCCTGGGAAACCTGATAAGGAACAAATGAGAAAGAACAGAACTATTTTCCAAGAATTTAAAGCTTTAGAGTAGCCACACTATCTTTCCACACTCATCAAATCCAGGGAAGAATTTAGTTTTACAGCATGCATTTCATGACATGGTGTCATATACAATAATTTGCAGAACTCTATGATAAATAATAAGCATATGATGCAATCATAACTTAATGAAATGACATGTATTGTGTATTTTTAGGAAGCAATTTAAACATATTTCAAAACCCACAAATTAAAAAAACGTTCATATTTTCTGATTTTTAGAAACTCTTTAAAAGTTGTGAACAGATCCTTAATGCTTGTGATGAAATTGACAGTAGCTGAAGTAACAAACTTACATGAATCACAAAAAGGTCCCCTCTCTTAAGTTTTCATTCCTATAGCCAGACAACTCCAATGTTGGGTCATGTCTAAACACAGGATTTTTTTTTGGTTTAAACTCTTTCACAAGACTAAATTGTGTAATTTATCTAAATAACCCCAGACTAAACAGCAAGCACTTGCATGCGTAAGCAATATTGCTTTTTCATTATTTTTTTTGCAGAGCAGTCCTTATAAAGACAAATGAACCCTGTTTCTCTGAATTACGGTAGTGCAACATGAAACCCACCCATTAATGCTTTTTAAAGACAAATTCCAAACTTATGCCACCCACAAATATATATTTATAGCACAACATCTTTGATAATTCAAAATAGCTCTTTTTAGATCATTGAAACAACCTGTCAATTTGATATGAAATGTGTTTTCTTCTTTTTGTGGACTGGGATCAGCATACACACAACAAAATAACTTGGTGTATATTTTGCTAATGTTTTTAAAGTACTGTAGTACTGTTGATTGATCATTTGCCACATCGATATGGATAGTATCTTTATAAGATTTGTTCACTAAATGATCTTATTCCTAAACATCAGTCTGTGGGTAAATTTGTATTGTTAAGAAATTATATTTATTCATTGTGTTTGGCCATTTCTGTGGACTGCTCATGACTGCCAGCTGCTTCTGTAATTCTAACATTTTCATCAGTTGCACACCATGGAAGTTAAAAATTATTCTTTTCATTTATGAAGAAACTGAAATTCAAAATTCCTTTTGTCTTAGGTAAAAAAAAAACATTTCCCTTAAGAATATAAGTAATTGTACTGTAGAAATTTAGCGAGTAGACGTACACTCATGAATATACTTTTGATCAATCACCTTATCATAATTCCCTGTAGTATGAGTAATGCTGTGAATAAAACATTTGCAGGAAACACCAAACTTAGAATTAGGACTATGGTACAGTATATTTATGTAATGGGAAAGTGCAGTAACTCCAGGACACTAGGATTAAACAGATAATTTGAAAAACCAGAACTTAATTAAAAAATCATTTTAAAACTGAAAATTTGTGGACAATCCCTGAACATGAATAACAGCTATAAACTACAACCCTCAAACATACTGGGCTAATGAATACAAATAAAAACAAGCAACGATTGAAGACATTTTTGTGGGTAAACAAATAATGTTGGTGGTTTAATAGTATAGCAGAAACAGGAAATTCCAGTATAATGCTGTAGTTAAAACAATGAAGAGAACCTAAAAGTACCCTTTTTCTAGAGTATTCATGGAGGCATTCCACAGTTTTGAGCTTTATTCTCTGTTTATTCTGGCCTGTTTTAAGAGCAGATCTTCAGTTATGTCTTTCTCTTTTTGTACAGGAACTAATTAGAACTCCGTTTGTAGCACACAATCATTTGACTTATGCTATTATGTGTATAGCCAAAAGTATAAGAGGTATTTATTTATATCACAGATGAAACACTGTAGTATTTTAATTTAAATTATGAAATGCTTGTGAATGTTATTAGACAGTTCTAGTGAATGAAAGAACACAAGCTTGGGTTCTCACAGGGAGCACCTACTGCACATGCCCTATCATAAGAGACTTGTGCTTTTTGTCAATTGTTCTTTCTTCTTTTTATTAATAATGAAATAATATAATATGTCCAAACTCTCTTCTTCCAAGAACTCTTCACCTCATTCTTTTCATTTAATCACTCTGATTTAATTTAATTCTTGACTTTAATTTGTGTGTCTATGTAAGCTTCAAAGCAGCAGTTATATTGTAGAGGATTATCAAAACAATGGCAATATTTGCAGGTGCATAAAGGCTGATGACTTTTCTGTTTCACAAAGTATGCTCAGTTGAAACACTATACCAACACTTTACATGCTCTGTAAGATTATTTTAATACTTGGCATAAAATGCAGTAAAAATAATTCGCCAAGAAACAGAACATGACTACGTCACTATTGAGTGTAATATAAATCACACCGAAATATGCAAAGGAATGTCTTTCTTTATGATAAACATTGAATGCCATTAGCCATGGCATTTTTCCCAAAAATTATAGACATATATTATTGTTTATTATTGAGAAACGGGTAAAGGTTTGACACCTGAAGAAAGCTCCACAGCAGAAAGATTGTCTCTTTCTTTTCCCTTTCAGAATGGAATAAACCTTTACTGGTTCCTTTACAGCCTACGCATACTGATGCAGCTACGTACTTGAACATGTTTATTATACAAATGATTAACAATTTATAATGATAAAATATGTGAAACATATTTCTCAGAAATATCACTGTGTGTGGATTACTTTTCAATATATATTATACTTGTATTGAATATATATAAATTTCAATATACATGTTCAATATAAATGTAGTTCTTGGACATGAATGTGGCTTTTTATTTATGTCACAACAGAAAAAAGGACATGACAACAGCATTTATGGCATACAGGACTGAGAGTGAGTGAATTATTTGTTGGGATAAAAGGTATTTTAAAGTGTTTAATGCTTCATGGCGTCGAAGAAAAGTTTAGAAATTGTTGAATAAAACTCTTCACTCAGGTTAGGTGTGGTCAAGCAGAGTCCTTTATTCATGCACATGAGAGCAGCCTCTCATACAGATCTGTGAGTAACCTCTCTACCAAGATGATAAACGCAATGAGTTTTATACAGCAAATTCACATGGGAAAGCTCATTCTAAGTTTCCATATTAGGGGTTGTTTTTCTCTCTACAAACATTTCTTTGTAATTGATCACGTTCTTCTTAAGAAGCAGTTTTACCTTGTATACAGACAAAAGGAAGTATATAAATAAAAGGTGTGAAATGAGCTAGACATTCTGTGGTTGTAGCATTAATATCAAAAAGTCAAATAATACGCTTGAAATTGTTCTTTCATACTGTTGCTAGTAAAAGGCATGTTTCAAAACCATTACTATCTTATACACTTTAAAAAAGGTACAGTAAATGCTTCAATTCTTCCTCATTAGTCATATGTGAAGTAAATTTTATTGGAGATTGATAATACATTCTCCTTTGCAACAATCACAGTCTACAATTGTAACCTGCTAAAATATGACAACAGCACATCCAGCAGCCACTAGAGGGCTGTATTAGCATTTATGAGATTCTTTTTGTCATCGTTTATGAAATCCAAGCAGACAACTGGAAAAAAAAAACAACTGTTCTTTACAATGAAAACCACGAGAATAGCTAATTATAGAGATGGACATTTTACTGGAGAAGTGAAAAATCTCGTTGTACAGTATAGTGGAATCCCACCCATGGTTTGAATAAACAATCTGGAGAAAAGTCTCCACAAAGACATCTGGAGTCCAGAACCCACCTCATATTCTATTGTGAGAGCAAACACACTCACCCACTTCATATTCTATTCTTGTATAATGTCCTTTGTGGTTATAGGCTCATACTTATGTGTGTGATGATTGCTGCACTGTCACGTCCACAGGCACCATTCGTCCACTGACACCTCTGACTTAAGAGCCCCACAGCACAACTACAAAACCTCTGGAGTAACTCCCCAGACAGAGGAGAATTCTGTCACATCACAAGGCAGCCTCTGCAGCTTTGGGAAAATCCAGCTCTATCTTGCCAAGGGGATTTCTGTAACAGACTCATGACAAATAGGATCTATTAGCAGGGTACAGTTCCAAGCCCTCAGCACATGAACTAATGAATATCACTTTTGCATTGGCCTTAACCTGTGATCTCCTATTGTTCCACTTTTTATTTTCTAACGCACTATAATTATTTTATAAAACTTTTAAATTGAGGTGAACAAACACAGAATCCCATGAAATGCAGACATATTAAGTAACAACCTGGACATTTCGATATTCACCTACCACTAATAAAGTTTGTTGCTCCTTTGACTTTAAGGCCCCATAACTGATAAGTGCTGTCCTTAATACAGTTATGACCCCCTGCCTTTTCAGTATTTTCATCTCAGATATTCTAGTGTGAAATCATGCGCACTCTATTTTCCTTATCGTGTCATTTCTGCTTTTTCTGCCAGAATAGCCACCATAGATTGTTGCCCATTAAATTACTATGCTGTGTGGCATAGATTCACATAGCGGATTGAGAGACAGAGAGACGTAGACAGAGAATACAACATAAACTCTTTTAAGCACTTATTTGTGAAAAACACAGCTTCAGCTTCATGGAAAACTACAGATTTGGAATGAGGGCTTGTGGGAAAATAATGATTTTGCATTTCTTCTTCAGTTACAAAATTCGAACCATGAGTCATTTCCAGTTATTTGAAACCTCAGATTTATTAGATGTTATCTTTGTAGCCTGTCAGGAGCTATTGCATAATCGGGAATCACCCGTTTTCCATTGTCTAATGAGCTTTGCATGTCCACCCCTCTCTAATTGAGGCACACAGGATCTGATGGGGGTATAAAAAAGACACTTTCCCATCTGTTCATTCTTTTTGGTTTACTTAGCTTGAGATACAGAGTCCACCGAAACTCCTTAACCATGGTTTTTCTTAGCTCAAGGTTGTAATGGTACTGCAGAGAAATTTAAATATGACACTATGAGTAATTTAAACATGCAAAGCTGATTACTTTTCGTTTTGTGTCTGGTCAAGAGTACTATGGCAAGCTTCTTGTTTTATTAAGTGTTAAGACTCAGTATCTCTGGATGGGAAGCCTCCAGCCAGTTACTGCCATTGGGCATTCTTGGCTATGCGTCTTATCCTGAGCCTCATCAGAATGTCACCTGCCATGCTTGGTTTGAAAAACTGCTCTGTTTCATTCCCGAAGTGCCTTCGCTAAAGTTTCCTATTACACCTTGCAGTTAGGGATACCCAGTCATTATCTCAAGTTTAAGTCCAATACAATGTTAAGAAAATGCACAACTTGTCCTCCATTGTAAACACCAAGGCCAATTACAGTATAATAATAAAAAATAATAATAATTCCTTATACTTATATAGCGCTTTTCTGGACACTCCACTCAAAGTGCTTTACAGGTAGTGGGGACTCCCCTCCACCACCACCAATGTGCAGCATCCACCTAGATGATGCGACGGCAGCTATAGTGCTCCAGAACGCTCACCACACATCAGCTATCAGTTGGGAGAAGAACAGAGTGATGAAGCCAATTGGGGGTTATTAGGAGGCCATGACGGTAAAGGCCAATGGGAAATTTGGCCAGGATGCTGGGGTAACACCCCTATTCTTTTCGAGAAATGCCCTGGGATTTTTAATGGCCACAGTCAGGACCTCGGTTTTACGTCTCATCCGAAGCGCGGCGCCTTATCAGTAAGATAATAATTTGTGAACATGCAGTGTCTATAAAATTATTATTATTGTTGTGTTTGCGAAGCAAGTTCCACAGTTACACCAGCCCCCTTGTTATAGTATTAGCTTGTTAGTCGAAGTATTTGCTCATATATGAGCCATACTGTATATGCTGTGAGCAACGTAGGAAGCATGGTTAGGGGGGCCTCTGCTGGAGTTAAACGGTAGTGCACCTAAGCTACAGAATGGGATGGGGAAAAGCAATAAAACGTGCCTCACAGGCAGCTCTGATCTTTTTATGTTGTAACACGATCCCTTTGTTCTGAAACACACTTAGAAAAAAATGCACCAGCTGTTAGAGTACAAGGCTTGTAAAACAGAGCATCTTGTTATTATAGCCTCCAAAAGTATGTAACTTTTTTATAAAAGGTCTTTGAATTAACAGCAGTATATAGTGAATGTGTGCCTGCGCAGCAGTAGGGGAGACGGCATGACATGGAATGTATAACAACCGTATTAGAGTAATTGTGCTGGATCACGTAACAGAATTGATCAAATTAGAAAATATTTAAGGGAGCAAGTACCCTTTTAGAATTTATGACCATTTAGTAACGCTGCATATCTGAACTGCAATAATCCATTGAGGACCATGTAATCAGAACCGTCTTCTGTAGTAAATTAAAAAAAAAATCAGTTTGCACTAAGAAAAAACAGAGTTGTGTAGAAATTCTTCGTACTTTGATACTTTGGTGTTTATACCCTGGGCATCGTAAGCAATATCTTAATTATGAAAGCTATAGATTATTTGGAGAGAAACAATTAAAAAGTCTTGAGACATTTTCATTTTCCCCTCATTTGCTTTCTCTTTTTTGTTTTCATGTACCGTATTTTCTGTTAACATGGTGGATGTTTTTTAGGGTTCAGGGCAGCAACAACATTTCAACTTATCATAGTTGTGGTTATGTAGGCTTTAAGTGATGCAACAATGGCTTAATTGTGATCATTCTGGATATGATTATAGCCCTGTATTCTTTTCATTAAGTGGAAACTTCCAAATCAAGGGCTCTGAGAAGGATCCTCCTCAGAACTAATCACCGTGAAAGTGCAATGATTATTATGTAACGGTCCTTTATTTTATTCTGCCTCAACCAGCAAACCTCATTGTGGTTGGCATTTGGACAGTTATCCTTTTCATAACAATATACTGTAAGGCAATAAAATGAATTTATGTCTGCAAGACCATTAAGTGAAATGTTTTTCTTTTGTATTTAACATAATAAGCCTAAAGCCTCTTTCAGTACAACAGCGAAAACTCGAACATAAGGTTTTAAATGTTTTTTTTTTATGGCAGGAAGTGTTGTTCTTGTTTGTTTTTTCTGCCCTTGTTTAGTTTTGTATATTGTTTTTTTTAAGTCTTTATTATTGTTACATAAACTGGCCCCAGCCCTGAACGTGAAGTGGAACAATAGCTGGGTTAAATTTCTGAGCTTTGCAATAGGTTTTGCAATGAGAAAAGAGAACTGCAGTTCGTATCGGTACAAAGATACGTGCTGTAATTCACATGCATAGACAGAGAAAATAAGTTAAAGAGGGCTTTTAATTTTGTGGATTTAAAATCACAGAAGCTGTTGGATGCTGTGAAATTAATTGGCAAAGAATTGTTCACATGGGTGGAGTACTTCTTTCATCCTATGCAATAGTTTTTTCTAAAGGATGATTACAACATCTTAGTTTAAATTTAAAAAGTCCTTTTCAGGTTATGATTAAAGAATTGTGAGAAAATATAATATGCATCCCTTCTCCCACCCCAAAAGGGTGTAGTAAATTAATTTACTACATCTTGTTGACCTACTAGACTCTCTGTGGCTTGTGGCATTAGGGTGTACCGAGAGCTGCAAAATGACACAGGAGTTTGTTTTAAGAAAATGCATGTTTTCTTGCTTGTCAAGAAGTGTAATCAATAGGTTAGTCACTGTTTCAGGGCAAAGCTTCAGAATTACTGTTGGAATGTAATGCTAACCAGAAAACCTCCAGAGACATCATATCGCTTCACTCAAAATGGATTGATGAAAACTTATTTGACTCATCTGACCATCGGGGATTAGACAGGCTTTTCTAGTCTATTTCATGATTGTTAAATCTGCATTTCTGGGTCTTATCAGATTAAAATAACCAAAGGATTTCACAACAATTAAGGCCGGGCACAGTCATACCTCTTTGAAAATTCTTACTAAAAAATAATAGGCCCTGAATTCAAAACACTTTTGTAAATTCCCACAGAAAGCAATGGTCCCTCCCATATGTATAATTTACTAATCTTTTAACAGCTGCACTGTTTTCAGGGATGAAAAGAGAACACTAGACATTGAGATTGAAGGGCAATTTTCTATATCTCCTTTTTCCTGTGTGGCTGCAGGATGGTGTGTAAATGGACAGGACTGTTCCAAATATTCCAAAGGGTTAATAATGACTGAAAGGATGGTTTGATCTGAATGCTGAGATTTAATTTTAACGTGTCCAAGTTGTAGGTCTGGGGCCACCTGATAAAACGGGAAAGTTGAAACAAAGATGGCTTTGTTAACATTTAATATTATTTTTTAAAATACGTTTTTGGCAGCAGAAATCCAGTGTTGCTGCCAATTTCAAATCATAACTGACACCTATGCCAACCATTAATAAGTGAGATACGTGGCCAGTATTCATCAAGATCTGCAAACTGAATCATTTACATTTGACATCCAAAAGAGGGTTCTTGCAATGTAGCAGCACTCATGGGGCCTGGCCTGGCACCTGTCTTGTGGCATTCTTGATGTGATCTTTATCTTTTCCCACCATCAGTCTGTCTGATGCTGGTGCTGGGCAGTGCTAGTGCCATGGGCTCACATTTTACAAAAAGTGTGTGCTGGGAAATAACAACACTCAAGAATTAAGTGTACAGAAAGCATTATGGAGTGTTTTAGTCCAAATCTGGCTTACCCCCGCTTGGCTGAGGGCTGACCTCCTGGCCAGAGGTCAGAGGTCAGAAGGCATGCAGAGTGAGGAGTGACCAAGGGGCAGCTACAGAGGTGGAGATGGGATGGAGGAGGGATTCAAAAAGACATGTGTGAGGGAGAAATGGGGATTACATCTAGTATTTATATATTATTTATATTATATAAACAGTATTTTGATGTTTTACTGATAGCTGGGTCTGGTTGAACTTGGTTGTTGGCATATCTCCTGAACTTTTGTACTAAACTCCATGAAGAAGAGATTGATAGACCAATACACGCCTCCAGGAGTGACTGTGCAATCTTCTCAAAAAGTACAAATGTTGCTGGCTGATCACATACAGTACAGTACCAGCGTTTACATTCTAGCCTATAATACCCTTGGTAAAAGCATTTTCAAGTCTGAAAGCTTTTGCTGTATTGCCCTATTGGAGAAGCTCAATGTACCTTGCTTATGGACGGTGTTCTACAGTGCATTGTGTGAGAGCTAATGTACATGGATTCCTTTTTGGGAAGAGCATGCTTCCCATCTGGTAGTGTTTTCAAGGCAAGTTTTATGTCAGTTGAGCAGCTTATTAAGTTCTCTTTATTATCTAAATAATTATACAATTCTTACTGAGTATCCAGAAATATAAACTGTAATAGATGTGTTCTAGTGGTGGTCCAGGCTTATAGTTACTATTAGTGATTAAGTTTGAATGGAGAAGCAGCCAAATTACAATAGTAATAGAACCACCTTACTTCATGTTATGGATTTCTGAGGGGAAAAAAGTACCTTCAAGTTGTACTGTTGGTAGAGGCATCACTAAAAAGTAAAAACCAAATGCCCAGGTCTTTTAAAGAGACTTTGCAATGATTTTAGGCATCATCTGCAGGGAATCATCTAGCATGTGTGTTTGCCTCAATCTAATATACTCCATTTTTAGGTGAACAGAGGTGCTCACATATGCTGCCTGTATGTACTTAATAAAGACTAGAAGGATTTACTTAATAAAGTCCAGATTGTGTAGCTGAAATGTTTTTATTAATATCCCAGTCTCTTTTTCTGTTGTCATTGGAAGCTACTGTAATTCACAACATGCTGTTCAAACATTACTTACTTGATATGATTGAAATAAAATCCTCAATTTATGAAGAAGTTCATCTCGTTTATTTCAACCCTTTTTAAAATCGCAACCTGTTGATGTATGCAGAAACTGTATATACAAAAAGCACAACTGATGAACAGCAAGATAGCATGACTGAATGAAAAGAAAAAACAGTTAAGGTAGAAAAAAAATGACTCATCTGTAACAGTATGTCAAGCAGTGAGTTTCATATGTCAAACTATATCATATGGAACCCAATTAATGGACGGATACACTGTAAATCAGAGAAATCATTGAATAGCAATGATTTGTTTAAACTTGACATATGCAATTTTTAAAAATATTATGTTCAGTAGTGTTTCTGCAATGCTAATATGAAGTAATTTGTTTTTGTCCTCAGCATCAAGTGATTGATTACGTTTGTCTATTAGCCATAAATCATTTGTTGCATGGTATTAATAAAAGGAACAATCATTGGATTTCTTACCAGAAACAAAATTAAAATAGTCTGTAACATAGTAGTCCTGTCTTTACTAAAGTTATTATCTAGGCATGCTTGAGCAGGACACTGTACAATGTACAGTAAATGATTTTCTCTGTTACATTACATTTTATACACAAAGTGTATAAAAAGGCAAGGAAAATAATTTTCTTCTGTAATTTAAATATTATCAAATAAAATCATCAAACAAATATTTACCAATATAAACACCAAATGCCCTGTACTGTATATCCTGAGGCACTGACATCGCGCTTTGAAGAATCATCCTTCAAGTTGTCTGTTTTGTGCTGTATTTTTAGAAGAAAAATGTTTCTATATATAAGAAAGAAACCTTTTGTATTAGATATTTTGAAAGATTCAATGCTAGCTCTCTGGCCAATCCTACTGCTTAAAGTTGAGCTTTTTTTTACTATGAATTAGTAAAACAAGAATTAAAAGAATACATTATCAAACACAACAAGAGTTATTTTAAAGACTTTCGCTTGACAAAACATAAGAAAACTGCCTCCATTTCCATGGTACTAATTATCAGATAATCCTATTTTACTGTACATGACGAAGCTTTTTTGCCTTGAAGACAAAAGTTGGAAGGTAATATCTGTGTACCAGTTATTGTGCTGAAGGTAACAGAAATGAGATTTTTATGGCACAATAATTTCTTAAAATTTCCATTACAAAACCATCAATAATCATTTTTTGTCACCTTGGCTGTACCAGTTTTATTGACTAATAACTATATCTATAGGAAATAAACAAAATGACTCCTTACTATTTCTGCAGCTGACTGACAGTTCCGTTAGTTGTTAAATATAAAATAATACTCAGTGTTGTTAACAGTGTCAATGATGTCGCTATCACATTAGACATCATGAGATGAGAAGACGCACTTCAGAAAACATTGTATTTTAATGAAAGAATTGTCTCCCAAATGCAAAATAAGCTGTGTACAAGATGAAAACAAAAAAAAATCAGATGAAACTGTGATGGAAAACTAACCAATTAAGATACACTTATTACTTATTAATGTTGACTCAACAGGGAAAAATTACAGTAGTTCTGAACCCAGGACTGCTGTACTAACTTCTATATATACTGTACAGTGTGGCTGTTGTACTAGCTTCCATATATACAGTGACACACCATCTAAAATATTATCTATAATTTTTTCAGATTTGGAAAAAGACAATGAAGAGGTCCAGCTGTCTAGTCATTTGTAGTGGTTGAAGGCAACCTCACCGGACAGAGCTACACTAATTAAGGCCCTTGACCACAACCAGTACCTCTCCTACTGTATATCCTCGTCATAACATTCCAGCATTCCAAGAGGAGAACACCCATTCTCATGCTCTTTGCGTCACAATGTCATGTGAGATGAGAATCTGTCAGTTACCTGCTTCCTTACCACTATATCCACTGACTTTAAAACCACAATACTGAAAGCTCCTTGGTCCTCATGGTTGTTTTTTTGCGTCACTTTGTGAGCTGTGGCTTGAAAATGAATAAATGAGAAAACGTAGTAAGACAAATACATTTACTCTGAAGTCACACGAAACCATTTTGGTTTCACGGAAGCAGACACTATTACAGTAATTTAACAATCAAATCTTTTATTTGTGGTTTCTGTAGTAAAGGGGTGGGATGCTGATGCAATTTAGAATCTTCTCATTTTCTTTTTGCTGCTAGTATTTGTAACTTCATCTGTTTGGAGTATATTGTGTTGAATCTAACTGTCAAGTCCTATTTAAAAGTGACCGTCTCCTCTTTGCAGGGAAGACAGTGGTCCAGTGGTTAGCTTTGCAGCCTTAAAGCTTGGGGGCCCTGGGGTGCAATCTGCGTGGAGTCTGTATGTTCTCCCCATGTTTGTGTAGGTTTCCTCCAAGTCCTCTGTTTTCCTCCCACAGTCCAAAGACAAGCTTGTAGGTTAATTGGCTTTTGTAAACAATTGCCCTTGATTTGAGTGTGTGCATGTCTGTGTCTGGATGTGCCCTGCGATGGACTGGCATCCTGTCCAGAGTGTACCCCACTTTGTGCCTGTTGTTTGCAGAGGTAGGCTCTGGCTCCCCCACCCACATTGAAATGGAAGTGTTTAGAAAATGGATGGATGGAGTAATTAGTCTGCTTGGCTGAGCACATCTGTTCACTTTGATGCTCTGTAATAATACACTAAAATAAGGGGTCCAGTCTTTAACACTTTGATTATACAGAACAAAAATCCTCAAAATACTCAGTCTGCAGTGATGGAAAACTAACCAATTAAGATACACTTTTTTTTAAATTAGTATATCTAAAAAAATAGAATGACTGCCCTGCATGTATGGACAGATGCTTCATGTATTGGTCTGGGTGTCTAGAAACATGCCAGAAATATTTAAATCATGTAAGAAAAATTCAACTCAGTTTTCATTACAATGTTTTTGTTTTTAGTTTGGCTTGTATTTAAAATGCTTCTTAAATGCAAATGTTTTGCATTTCTACACCAATTTTCATCCCAATAGCATCCCAAAGTGATTAGCTTACTATGTATTCATCATCCCCTCCCCTCTTTAATAGATTTAGAAAGACAAGTATATGCTGCTATCCAGAATTCAAATTACACTCCTAAAACTTTTTAAAATGTTTGGTTTCATAATCATACCACCTTTTCTGATTTCTGAACATTCTGGTGAATACAGGGGACATTACTGGACTGTAGGAGGAAGACGGAACATCTGCTAAATCACTCCAGAGAGTTTTCGTGGAGAGAACATGCAAACTCCACCCCAGACCTGAAGCGAACTCAGGACCAAAAACCTGTCATGCAGCATTACTCATCGCCAGTGCCACTGTGTTTCCTGGTTTCTGTTTAAATTTTTTAAATTGTAGCGTGCCCCAGAAGCTAAATTCCAGCAAATTCCAGTAGGTTTCATAGTTTCTATTACAATAGAATATTCTATTAGAACACTGATATGAAAACACTAGCTCAAGCAATTACATCAAAAAAGTTAAGGCTTTTGGAAATTTAACATTTAAAGCTTCAGCAAGTTCTCTTATCAATTCTAACAAATTAAGCCTTGAAGATGTTTTTAATTCTGTGTGAATTTCAAATGTAAAAGAAAAGATCCCATTGTCTTATACACAAAATGTTGTTTAAATTACCTTAAGAATTTTGAAACATTCTACACTACATGTAGAATGATAAGCTTTTGCTTTTTTACCAGGGGAATCTAAACATGTCTCTTTATTCAATGATTGTTCTCGTACTGTTTATTTAAAATACTGTTTTACAAAACCCATATCTTCACTCTCCAATACTATGGTTGCTGGAGAAGCTGATGGCTGAAGGTCGGGTTTGCAGGGAAACCAGATGCCTGAATTTTGCGAGTTATGCAGCAAAACTGGTTACATTTTTGGCTCCCTCTAAAAGACTTCAGTGGTTACCAGAGTAACCGACTTTCTTTGGACTGTCTATAATTGAATCTTACTTTTAGACTTGAATTCCTCTGCTACACAAAGCCGTGATTATTCCCAGCCAGCAGACTGTGGAAAAAAAAAAAGAAAAAAGGGATTTGAATCAGCGCCATGGTGCCTTTCTCATGAGCCTGATTGGTGGTGTAGTCAGTGTCCTTGAATTGCCAGAGCCAGAACTCTACTGTACTGTATGTTGTTGTGCTTGTATTCAGTTCATTCTTGTTTTCACATTAAAGAACTAGGCAATGTGGGCTGAACACAATTCATTTTAAGCTTTGTCAGTGGTTTTTAGGTGTTTGTAAAAGAAACCTGCTTATTCACAGTGAAATGTATGTGATGTAGGCATATCTTGCTGCTTTAAATTAAACACCTTTATCCATATTACCTCTTGCAGTAATGGATGCTTGCTGAATTACAGCAATGCCTTTCAACACTGAGTAAATTGGACTTTAAACTTCCTAATCAAATAACCAAAATGAAGTACAGTAATGAAAGGAATGCTGGCTAACAAGATTCCCAGCTTGATGCTTTTGTGTATACTATGCACTGTCACACTTGTTGGAAAATGCACAACCCTAGACCCTCAGAAACATTCATTTTTCAGACAATACTAAAGATTTACAGAAACCTTTACCACCGTGTCGGTGGCTTCAGCAGCCAGTCGTCTAAAAACAATCAGCAAGTCTTTTTTGTGCCCTTACCCACAATCTCCACTGCCATCATCCCCAAGTTATTCCCAGTTCCCATTTTCTTCCTATTTTATCCAGCATGGTTCAATTAATGGCACTGGTTCATTTAGATTTGAAACTGTAAGGAGTAAGATGAACATTTATCCCCATGCTAAATACCTACAGTATACTGTATATAGCTCAGTCAGGCCAATATACTTTAAGAGGGAGCCAAGACATTACTGTAATGAAAGCCAAAATACATTTTTCTAAAATTTTGTATTCAAGCAGGTCGTCAAGTACAAAAACTGTCAAAGCAGAGCAAATAGGTTTCAAGAAATTAAAAGATATAAAACTCCCCCCCCATTTTCAGTGTCAATGTGAAGCCCAGCTGTTAAAATTTCCAGTCCAAACATGCTCCCTCCAATAGCAATTCATGAAAGTTTCATACAAAACTTTCATATAAACAAGGATCTGATTATTTTACTTTATTTGCTAAAACTTTGCGGTTTGAAAACTACTAGTTTTCTTAAAACTAGGCTGGCCACAAATGTTACCAGAAATTGCAGAAAATCAATGTTAAGGATTCCTGCCAAAGGCCACTGTATTCACTAGAGGCATGTTTAGGGCTAGCAGCATAGAAATGTTTGTCTGTATAATAAATATCCATTACATTTTTGCTTTTTAAAAAGGTTAACATTCTCTAGAAATATCATTGCATTGTTATAGTTAAATTTTTTGCATTTAACAATGTCGATCCCAGCTTGTACTGTTCGATGTTAGAAAGATGGGTATTTTATATGCTGACCCCCTGTCTTAAGTCAACTGCATTTAAGTACTCAAAAGGAATTAAAAAAAAAATGAATAATGTTCTATACTTTTGGTTTCTGAATTTGCAGTCTAAAAAGCTAGAACCAATCATATCCCCCCTCCAACACCAAAAGAAAACACATGACCAAGGAATTAAAGACTATTTATAACAATTTATTTATAAAAAAAAGAACCATACACAGAACAGTTTATACTGAGACACGGCAATAAATACAAGGGTTTGGGGTTTTCTAAATTGGTTATTTATGGCACACAACATAACAATGCAATACAATAAAGCACTATTTTAAAAGTTTGGTCATGTCTAATAACTTTAAAATAAACTTCACAATTTAAAAACTATTTCCAGTGACTTCAAATCAAACCAAGGAAAGAGCAAAGGACCTAATTTCAATACATAATTTTCTTCATTGGCCCTCAAGCCACAGATTTAACTCCTTTAAATCCAGATTTAAAACCTAAAATGTTTTGTTTTTAGGGAAGTGAACAAAGTGACAAGTACACTGCATTTTACATTTGAATTATATGAATCCAAGAACAATTTCAACAATATTGATGGTGGTAGTATATAAAACTGATGCTGCATAGCTGTCATTAGTGAAGAGGAAGAAAAGGAAGTTATTTCACAGTACTCCATATTTCAAAAGATAAAAAACAGAATGGTTGTGTTATTTTAGAATCAACACTCAGCATTGTTACGGCTCTATAGATAAGCACAAATGACTTAAAAAATAAAAATACTGATGTCAAATTGGGAGAAAAAGAAACGCAGATAAGGCAATATTTTTGTCTTAGGCATCACAAATAAAGGAAGACTAGCAAAAATAGCAAAAAGCTTGCTTTGTTCATAAAATATACTGGTTTAATACTGATTTTACTATTGAGTACACTTCCTAATAATCTATGCCTTGATCGTTGTAGTGCCCATGGTATTCATCATTGTAGTTGCCTTGATACTCCTCTGGGTATTCTGCTTGGTAGTCACTGTCACTGATCTCAGAGCCATTTGTTCCTGTTCCTTGACTGCCATTGGTGTGTATCACTGGCTCTGTGGGAGAAGCACAGTACTTGGGATCGTACACCTGCCGTCCCAGCCCATAGACGCTCATGCCCTTCTGAGAGGCCACTTTGTTGGTGCCCATCTGTAGGGAAATGGTGGAGCAGTCCACTGGCTGTTGTGCCACCTTTTGATCAAAGATGTCTCTTCTGGTTCCTGGAGCTGCCATACCAGCCTGAGGACGCAACACACAGTTTAAACTCTCAAACCAGCTTTAATTAAAAAAAAGGCACCCCCCCCCCCACCCCATAACTACAATTTGTTGTACAAAAACTGTTACAGTACTAATAATCAGACATTAAGATTCTATTTTGTACAAAATAGAAGGCTTTACAGTACAAATACAGTTAATACAGGGCTTCTGCACATTAGTTATCATGGTACCTGGCTGGCTCCTTTGTTGGTTCCCATTTGCAAGCTGATGGTTGTCTGGTCATATGGCCTGTCTGCCTGCGTCTTTGGGTCATAAAGATGTCTCCTGGTTCCGTACGCAGTCATGCCAGCCTGGCTAGCACATTTGTTAGTTCCCATCTGCCAGTCAAGAAGAACAAAAAAAAAATCAAAAACAAGGTCCTACACTAGCTGTCTTCATAAGAATGTATCTACAGTAGTGATGCAGCTTCCAATTAATGCATAGCAGTGTTCTTCAAATGCGATTCTGCACTCCATTAGACGGCCAAAATCCACAGTACTACCAAATAATAGCATTGTTTACTGAATAGTGAAGAAGACTTATTTCCAAAACTGGTATTTCCTTTGGTCCTTTGTGTAAGGAACTCTTACCTGAAGCCCAATAACACATTGGCCAGCTTTCAACTTCTCTTCATCAAACTGTCTTGTTTGCTTGTCTGCATATTTCACACCAATGTCAACCTTTGAGCCAATACCTTTGGTTTTAGCCTGTAAAGAGATTAAATCAACAGAACAATGTAATTTAAATCGATCTGTAAACAGTTTAAGTACTTCTCCACCTTGGTAGGAGTACATAAGATATCACTCCCAAACCCTTCAGCATGCACAAAGACAAGAGAAGATGTGATTTTCCAGCCTTTTCCTCAAGCCTGCAGTACGTACCATACTGGCCAAGGCTAGCAGCGTGGTCTGAACTTGCGTCATGTTGCCATTTTCAAAGAGATCATTTGCTTCAAAGATGTCATTGGGCTTCAACCCATAAGTTAAAATCGCTTTGATGAAATTGCCAAGATTCTCCAGCTAAGGATAAAACAGAACATTTAATTTAAAGGAAACAATCATAAATAGCACCTAATTGTTTTAGAATGTATACCAAAAAATAGCCAAAGTCACTTGAAACCATAGACACTTTGTATGAAGTGTTTCTGGAAAAAAATAACAGTATACTTGGTAAGCAGAATAAAAAAGTAACTTAAAATCAAAATCAATTTTACACTGCTTATATAATTTTTAATTTCCATTTGCCCATTAGCCAACTTGCAACTACAGTAAATGCAAGAGGTTTTGCTTTACAGTTAAGTACTGCAATATGCAACACAGCAAATGAGCCTAATTTCATGTACTTGAATGTAAAAATACTCAGTTAACTACTAGCCCTAAAAGTGCACATTGTGGAAGATGGGGTAGAAGGAAATGTTTCTTACCTTGTGCCAGTTGAGTTTGGAATGGTTGATTTTTTTCACAGAGCCAGGCTGAATTTTGTTAATTAATCTAAAAATGCAAAACATTACTAGTTGACAAACAATATAGAATTTCCATGAACATTATATTACACTAATGGCTAGTTCATACATGTAATGAAATAAGTCTAAAATTCACTGTCAAACACTTTTTTCCAAAGGACAGACTGCAAAACCTTCTCCACATACAATACCATAAAATGAAGAATTAGTCACTGCAACATGAAGGATTACATGCAGTATTAAAAATTTGATCAAAAGGCAAGACATGGAAGAAACAGGAAAGGAAACTTAAGGAAGACCATTCTGCATTAGCCTTCTGGAAAGGGCCCTCACCAGACAAAAGTGCAGAGGAAGTATAGAAAGGATTTGAAGAGGATTTAAACCTGCAGGCCAAAAACACAGCAGAAATTAAAAGCTGTTGAAACCATAGGACATTAGCCCAGACAAAAATGCCTGTCAGAAAGAATATCAAATGAGGCAATCAAAATAAAGTTACTGAAATGGATATCAGATAGTTACTCTTATACAAGAGTATATACATTTTTAATATACTCTTTAGACTTCCAATAGCCCATTAACTTCCTACCCAACCAATATGCAAGAATAACTACAGTTTATCTCAGATTTAGAGATACAACCCCTGTACAGCACAAGAAACAAGACCTACTGACACCCTTCATCAGCTATCACTTGCAAGAGCCACGGTGCCTAACAGGAGAGTCACCAATCACTGAAGGAGTAGCATTCTTCATAGAGTTTTCTACATACCTGCGAGGTCATCAAGGAACCCCTTTCTTAGTTGACAAGTGACTCGGCCCAACAAAGTCTGAACGGTAAAAAGTTACTTCCCAGAGAAAACTTCAATATTATGCTTAGGTCTTACAACTAAAGTAGTAAAAAAAAGTCAACTTAAAAGCAAAAAAAAAAAAACATTTCCCCCCACACTTACTCGCATAGGATCACACCATCTTTGAGACCCTTTTGGAAATTGTCTCCAATAGGCATGCCAGTGACATCCTCGATCCAGTACCGCAGTTCCTCCTCCTTCTGGGAATCATATTTTTGTGCGATCTGGGAAGACAGCATTACAGCAGATCTTTGAGAAGCGAGTTCAGAGTTAAGATGTTAATTACAACTAAGTGCTTGAAAACGTCAACTAATCCTTTCAGAATTTGACTGCTAATTCTGACAATTCTTTTGGTGACTTGTTTATGAATAGGGTTTTGAATTTTAAAGTTACTGAATATTATGCAGTCATATGTATACTGCATAAAAATATCCACATGAGTCGAATTCTTGAAGCAAGTTAGTAGTTGTGGATTCCTACAAAGAACGAGACCAATTACTTACATACACAGTCATAGAAGACCTACTGTACAAAAGCCTTAACATGACTTCACTTTCTTCCTGTAGTTAAAATTAAAATATCAAAATGTTCTGAACCATGCTACAGTACATCAATTCCTAACAAACTTGATTCAGACATAGCTCTTCTCCATCTTGAAGAGTTTTAGAATATTTATGCTGAAGATTGTTTTTTTACCAGCTTCAACTGAAAAGGTGATTAAATGACATTTGTAAGGGACCAAAAACCACATCTGATCAACATGAAATAAATTATATTTCCCAAGAATTGGGCAGTTTTAACATCCAATTAGACTCTACTGCTTGCCTTTTTTAGAGAAGCTCATTTTGAGTAAGAAATGTAACCATCAGTACACCATCATACTTGTCGATTTCAATGCGGTTCTCCAAAAGAGCATTATCTAAAAAGAATTAGCCGTTTTACCACAGGATTTGTATACTTCACAGATCACAGGGATTCCCTTGCATATGCCTTTTATTCATTTAAATGAAATGCCAAATCCTTACTGCATCCTACAGAGGTCTTTGCATAGCTCAATGAGCCAAAGGGTTAAAATTGGAAATAAACCTTCAGGACTCAGGAAGTTGTCTTTTACCCACCTCCTGGTTAAAGATCATTGGCACATAGATAGGCGAAACTCCCAGCATTTATCTTGTTTCCCTCTCAAAGGAACTAGGGCTTTTACAGGGTAATAAAATGTGGGTCACTATTTTGTCTTATTGGGAAAAAAAATAAATAAAAGTAAAATCCAAGATCAGACTAGAAATTTAATCTCATCTCAGATACTGCCCTTCTGAGAACTAAAGTCTGGCCTGGTTAGCACCAGGATGGGAGACTGCCAAGAAAAATAAGGTCGCTGCTTTAAGTGGTGTTGGTAGACAATAAGTGGCTCTCTACCCTCTGGGCCAGAACTGACAAAACCAATATCACAAATATCGCTATGTTGTACTTTAGATGAGGTGTTTAACCAAGGTCCTAACTTGTCTGGCATTAAATACTCCATAACACTCTTTGTAAGAGCAGGGGTGTCAACCCCAGTGTGCTGGATAAATTCCACACTAGACCTCCTTAAAGTTCTAACTTAATTCAATTAGCGGAGCAATTTCTGATTTGCTACATAGCAGCTCTCCTGAAACGTAATAGCTGCCATGGTTTACCCAGGCAAGTGCTAAACAAAGAGGGTACCTTCCTATAAATAAATTGCTATACAAGATCATCCTAAAGGAGAAGTATATAGCCATCAGCTTATCAAGAGGAGAAACTGGGCAAGATAAATGACTACTGGAAAACAGTGGTGGTCATCCTAACATGTCAGCACAGGTGACGAATTTATTCCCACCACTATATTAGAGTCACACATTCAAGAGCACCTGTGGAACTAGACACAAATACTTTCGTTCAGGACAATAAACTAGCATCTCAACACAGGGGGAAAAAAGGTCAACTCATTTTTTAAAATACTTTGCAAGCCCCGTCAAAAACAATGCCTAAACATAGGACAAAGATGTAAAGGCCAATTTAGGGCATATTATAACCGGAAAAAAAGTAGATCCAGGACTAATTACATTCTTTGATGTTAGAGTGTTTACTGCAAAAAACTTCATAAATGGGCCCTTGTATTAAGTGTTACCCTTTTCTGAACACATTTCATAGAAAGAAGACAATGTGACAACGGACACTACTGTATGAATCCTCCATAGTTGCATAGTTATAGCACAAATAAACACTTGCAGTCGTGCAAGGATTTTGAAATAAGAGACCACTCAGAGCAAAATATGAAGACAATCAAGTAACCATCAAGATACTACTCACTTCTTTTCAAAGCCACCTGGTTGCAATTGTCAATTCTCAAATGTGGATAGTAAGAAATGTACTCAAACTTGGGTCAGGTTTATGGTAAATTGTTGGAATCAATTTAGTTGAGACCACAAGAGTCCAGACACTGTAGAGGATCTCACTAAGAAAAAAAGCCTCCTTATATCCCACATATTTATCCTGGAACAAATCCAAATGCTGCCGAGATACAGGAAATTGCATTAAAATGTTTCTTCGAGAAAGGATTTACTGGACAGTGAACTCCATGCATCATAAAAAGAAACACATGGTCACTCTGGAACCACTAAAAATGACCCTTGGAAGACAGCTACATAGTAATTCTTAACTTTTGGAAAAAGTTAAAATTTTCCAGCAAAACAGAGCTAGCTAGTCCTTCAAGTCAGCTTATCACCATACTACAACACCAGTATAACAATGACCAATTTCACTAAAGCCCTTTAGCCACAAGGCAATAACTCATTTTTCATGCAAGAGGAAGACAACAGCATGAGAAGAAATTTGATTTAGGATCTAAATTAACCCTAAATGTAGAGTTTTAGGTCTCTTCAATTTCCCTCCAATATCCAGCTGCCAACTTTAGTTGCTGTTATTTTAAATCAATGGAATAATAGCTTAGGAATTAGTTCATTAAGGAAGTATATACTGAATATATCAGCTGTTACAAGCATTTGCACTAAAAGATTAATTTCACTGTCTGGTGTTAATACACTATCACCCTTCCAGGATACATTATGGCAGGGTTCAGCTCGAGCAACTACCAAAGAATCTAAAATATATTCTAAAAAAAACAAACGAGACAAACAGCCTTTGGTAACCAACACCAATGTTATCATAAACAAATCAAGGTATGTGCTGGGTGGTGCACATTAGACACCACCTCTCAATCCCCAGTGAAATGTCTTAACTTGTGCAGAACAGCCTACCTTTTGTCATTTACATGAATTCCCCATTATGTCTTGAACCAATATGACAATTCAGGCAGCTTTAACAAGCATTCTCTCAGTATTAACTTTAAAGGGGAAATGCAGTCCCAATTTCTCAGACTGTTTGTTAAATCTTGCTAAAAAGTTGACAGGATCACAAAATTTCACAAATTCCAAATTAAGCACAATCATGAACTTTGCAGAAGTACTGTATAGTCTCCTTGTTGTTGTAAAACCCCCAGGCTTGCCACGGCCAAGAATGAGTTTACGTGAACTGCCACATGAAGTTTAGCAGTCACTGCAAGTACGATGTTGTGCAGCAGACATTTCACCACAAATGTTCCAATGTGATCTGTATATAGAGAGTTAACAAGTTGTATTTGTTGGCAAAAGCTCAAAGTCAAGAGTAATATTTCTACTGGACTAAAGGAGTAAACAAGCAGGCTTGTGAATATCATGTCATAGGGCCATTCACCTCACCGGAAGTTTGGGTCGCTTTGTTCCAAATTACTGAACATGGCACTGCACACACCTGGAAATTTAAAGTATTCTGTGATGTACACCAATGTTACTTTCATTGTGGTTTCGAAAGCACTCAAAGCTGATTCTAACCCCGAAATACAAAATTAGCATGGCAGTTCCCTTTTAAGGATTACTGCCATGGAATGGGAACTTCACACCTTCCAATTTACAAGGATTAGTGGGGTTAGGGGTGGGGCAGAAACCAATAAGACTTAACATGTGTCAAACATTTGTCGTCATATGGATACAATAGCTGTACACAAGGGAAAGTTTTTTTATTGCAATTCATACTGGAACTAGCATACTTTAAAGAAAGACTAAACCAAAGCCATTTAAAATCAACAAAACCTGCAATGTAAACTACTTTTAAAGTAAGCTATATATTCTGTTTCTGTTCTGAGCCATTGAACTAGGTTTTAAAAAGGTTAACCTTTAAACCATACAATAAGCCTGCAGTTATGTACTCCCGCACATTTTAGACGTGCTATGTGAATGACAGCTGACAATGAACAATTTCCTCTTTATACTTGCTAAAGTGAATTTCAGCACACTGCTTAAATGACAGCCAATCCTTAAAAAGGGCAAAACTGTGTTGAGGCTTTATTGTACTGGCCTTTACCTCATTCTTGGAAAATAACATCAGACTATTTCAAATGTGATTGTTTTTTCCAGTCCTACTAGGTCTTTCTCCATGACTACAAAGTTTCAAAACATGTATAAAAATCACTAGTGGTCCTTCGTGAAAGTGTAATCACTTCAATAACTCCTTTTGCACAAGAGAAATTGAACTAATTACTGTGCAGATAAATGGTTTTATTCATGAACACAGACTTTAGGAAAGCAGCCCAGAACAAAAACTGAGTTTCTGTCCCTGTTCGATAGAATTGGCAAACTCGGCTTCGGAGGAAAAATCTGGAAAGCTATGGCTTCATCCCACAGGAATTAAACCCCAGACACCCCCCCCCCCCCCCCAAGTATTTCCTGCTGACTGCGCACAACTGAACAAACATCTGGAGAAAGAGCTTGGAGAGAATGCTACAGAAGCTTTTGTATAATGAAACTGATCAATTGAAACTAACTTGCATGTAAACACTGTAGGTTTCCCTTTCTACATTAAAATAAAAACATTTTGAAATATGCTCTCCGTTACACTTTTACTAAATTTAGATCACAATTACTTCATTCAAGATTGTTACCTTTTATCACCACTTAACACTTAATAACTTGTTTCAAATACTTTCCAGGTTTTAAGCCAAATTCTGAAAAGGGCTACATTTTATAAGATACATCCATTATGTAGAATCCACAACTTTTCTTTTTTATTTTTTAAGGGCAAAATTGGACTTTCCCTGAGATGTACAATAGGTCTATCATTGACATTCCTTTGTTCAGAGATGTCTCAAAGAACTTTATTTATTTAACTTGTAGGTTTTGATTAAAATGATAAACCCCCATCAAAAGCTTTAGTATCTCACGTCAAATATCTCCTTGTTAAATAAAGGACGACCCAAACTACCAAACAAATAGCAGCTGGGTATACTGTATAATGCTAATTAATAATTTACCTTCAACTCCATTACAGATGCTTAACTGAGCAGATAATGGGTTTAGAATAAACAAGCAGATGAGAAGAACATGGGACAATTTATGCACTGTACTATGCCAATGTATAGTTGGTCTATACCAGGCTCACAAGTATTCACTATTAAGGAATTAAAAAAAAAACGGAATTTTTTTTATCCAAGTATAGTAGCATTAAGAGATTCCTGGAACTACGTACAGTATATAAAATCTTTAAAGACACCATGTTCTTAAATACTACTTTTTAAACTGGAACACAAAGAGCAGTAGTGCCGTTTTCAGCCTCTTAAATGTATTGTTACTAAAAGTTTGTCATCAAAACATTCTAGGATGGCTAACTAATAAACCATGATAATTTTCAGGGAACTATTTCCCCATCCGTTTTTTTTTTAAAAAGATGGCATAGGGTGAAATGTTGAAGATTTGCCTAACTGAATTTATACAGAGAAGCATTTGGCTGACCTGCTTCAAGTGTGTCAGCAGACTATACTAAAGCCATCCCATCAGTAGTAATGAATGCTAGAGGGCCCGAGAGGAATGTAGGAATACACTGCAGCCTTTTTGAACAACTTTGCTGCCTTGTAATATTACCTAGTACCAGGGCAGTATTTCTTCTCACCACCATCTTCAAAAGAAAATGCCTGAATGGGACTCTATTCACAGCTCCTTGGCCCCCTTCCGAGTAAAGGCTTCGCAACCACATGGGAAACACGAAAATACCAGAGTTCACTGTGCAGCAATCAGACATTAGAGGACAACTGTATATCAGGAAAACTAGAACTTGCCCAAGAAGTAAACACGTATTCATATTAAGACTGTTAGTGAAGGCAGTTAAACTGAACATGAGAAAAGGGCAATAAATTAAGAGACCATACGCTAAATCACAATTTTATTGAAAAATCCCAAAGAATCCCATTCAACAATATGGTTATGATTGCAAAGATACTTCAATGCATCAACAATGAGTATTGAAAAAGATTGAAAATTAATTTCAAAATTAAGAATAAATGTACTCACATTGTTATTTGCATTTATATAGTGCTTTTCAAGTCAAAGAATTCTGAAGTGTTCATATGTAGGAGAAGATCATCCAAGTGGGTGCTGCATAAGTTGCAGCAGAACAGGTAAAAAAAAAAAAGTGAAATATGCAGAGTATCATGGAATCTTTAATGATAAAACAGTCAGATGCTCAGTCTAATTTAACTGGTATTTTAGGAATTTCATGTGTAAGTGGAGACCAGCATTATGATCTCATGCTTAGTATTTAAACCTCATAGCAGATGGAAAAAAAATGCAAAACTACTATAAAACCAAAGCTTTGAGTTCAGGATCTTGAGCTAACATTTCAATCGATTTCCTCCTTTGAGGGCGATAATTTGACTTGGAAGAAAAATCACTGCATACCCCAGCTGCATTAAAGTCTTTTGCCACAAATTGTAACTGTCTTTGTAAGATAACCCACAGACAACCACACACACTCATCTGTCATTAAAAAAATCTGCAAGTGTATAACTTGTGCTGTATTTTGTTCCCCTTCTGCATTAAAAAGGGGCAGATAAGAATGCTACTCTAGTAGAAACTAGTCAGAGATGAACTCAGGGACTTTTTTTTACAGCTAATCACCACTAGCAGGAATGAACTTTCCAAAATATTTGATTTGTGGGTTGGATTATCACCAATTTCATGTGTCTCTATGTTAAGAGACCATAAAAATATTGATTGCACTAACAAATATTGAATTTCTTTAACCTAGTTACAACCGTTCTCCCTCTCAAAGGCATTGCAGTTCAGCACCAGGATACATTGCACATGGAATGGAGATAATTAGTCTTTTAATCCACAAGACGTATCACCACTTGTTTGTAAATACCCTGGAAAAACCCGAATTGATCCTACGCCACATAAAACACCATTTAAACAGACACCTTACCTAGGAATTCTTTTTTTATATTGAACTTTACTGCCCATGAGAGAAATGTGCCCCTAAGTGTACTGTACATTGCAGGCATCTGGTTAGTTAAGAGAAGATGCTCTTGTACAGCAAGTCTATAATACCTGAAGTACTCCGTTATAGAGTGGCACTACAGACTTGTCTGCAGATTCCCAGAACCTGAAACCAGTCATTCCAGATGGAGACTTGGTTCATAAGTCACACGTACCTTAAAGCACTTTGTCATTAAAGGTGCCATATGTAGAACCATAACATAAATAGCTGGGGGTAATACCGTAATTCAAAAATCACAAAGTCTTTGTTGCTTTTACTAAAGGATTAAAGAATGCAGCCATTCATATAACCCTATATGAATATTATTTCATTTCATTAAGTACTCAAGATATGGGGAAATGTTTGTCAAGAACATCCACAACGGTTGTTGCTCATCTGATCACAGCTTTGGTATTAAAGATTACATATAGTATAGAGGCCTCAAATACTACTTGTTAAATTGGGAGAGAAAAGAAGCAAAATCAAAATTTTAACTTCTAAATAAGTACAAAACATCTGAACAGAGTATATTCTTTATCCTATGAGTCAAATTAAAATCCTCACAAGCAAAATTAAAGCTATTTCACCAAGTGTGTGCTTTGGCCACTTAAGACTGCAGTCAAGTCATGAATGAAGTCAATGAACAAAGTCTGTATGGCCTGTTAAATGAATTGGACATTTTGATGTCATTTTGTCATTTCATCAAAATGTAAATCAAATGTAGCAGAAATCCTGTTACTTCTCCTGATGGTGTGCCAGGAGGTTATGCAAAAAGGAAATGCATACCAAGCCACTGTGCACAACACCAAGACTTACAGTAAACCAAAATTTCATCCAATTTCACACAAAGTGAGCCCTCAAGATAACAGGATCTTGAGTGTTTTTAAACATTGCTTAACCGTTCAACTTTACTATTGCACATTTTATTTAGGGGGAACAATGTCAAATATTGATGTCTTGATTCAAAAAATATTTGCACGCCAAAAAACTCCAAACAAATCCAGTTAAAGTCAGAAGTAATACCATTCACACCATATGTGAAGTAGATCAATACAAGATAAGGCCTGGGACACAATTAAACCTGCCAAGCCATGTTGTTGAAGCTAATGCCAAGATTTCTTTTAGAAAATGGCAGGGTGAGAGCCTAGGATCAACTCGCTACTATCCACCAAATGACCTAGAGGGGTCAAATACCCTGATCGGGTTTGAAACCTTTCTTATGTTATCTTTGTCAGTTCATTCAGCTTCTTTAGAACACAGGCTTCATTATATTTTCCATTAGTTGTAACAAATCACTGGAGCCTGGCCTGTCAGTCAGCAAATTCTCTCCAAGCATTCCTCTTAATAAAGGGCATCTGTATTGTCTCCCTGCTGGCAGCTGCAATGGAAAATACTTCAGATCAAACTTATTTTTATGAAATGGCCCATTTCTTCTCTTCTCACTTGGGGGAAAAGAAACTCCTTCTGCCACAAGCCAAGAAAGAATCGGCACAAGAACCTTGCTAATTTAGTTATATTATATTCTATCAGGGAAAAACATAATTTAGATTCTGGTTACGATATGAAACCATAAATATTATCCAACAAAAGGAGAGCTACAAGTTCATTTGGCAATGAGAGACAGAAGCCACTGGTCAAAGTCCAAGTGGACTATTTAATACATAGAAGTGAAAATAGACAAGAAGGTAAATCTTTAGGTTACAGGGTACTGCTTAGTCACGATATTTTCTGTGGTCAATATATTCAAGAACCTTGTACAACTGTTACATACAGTATAGCACCTTTAAACGCAACTGTTTTAAAATGCTGTAATCATTAAACAGATGGTTCCCCCCCCCAGCAATCACTGTTTAAAGCGAACAAGCAATATTAAACAAATCCTTACTATGAATGTTTGGCAGGTTAATATTCCCTTACTCGATAAGATGTTCCATTAAAATGAAGTTAAGCAAATCTGACCATTCTTCAGATTAAGTAACACCAAACCTGTGTGGCACCGTTTTTAGCCCATTCAACATTGCACGTTTTCTAATGTTTGTAAAGACTTTACACTGACTCTCATTCTAGTATTTTAACCACCACTTATATGAAGCTCCAAATGGTGTAAAAATACTAGAAATTAAAGCACTTTTTTTAAAAGAAAAGGCAAGCATTTCACTCCAAGTATAACTGACAAATGATCCATTTGTAAGGAGTTACTATAGATTGAGAAAAAGTCCCAACATTAACAGTAATATACAGTATATACTCCACCCACCCCGCATTCCAATGATAAATATACTTCATGTCATAACCGTGTGATTAAAACCCAATGCATAAACAAAAACTTTTCCAAGAATACAGCGGGCATGAACACTAAGAGGAAGTTTGAGGGATCTCTGACATTTGGAAGGAACTGTCAGCTGCTTTTCCATATCGTAAAATCAGTCTCATTTACTTTTTTCTCGTTAGCTGTGAAATAGCGTCTTATCTTACTGATTACTTTAATTTGGTGGATAGTAACATGTGGCATCTATTCCCAGAATGTACCCTTAAAAGCACTTCATTTAAATGGCACTTATGCTTGCATTAAAAAGGGGAAAGAACAGCTAATTTAAACGTTGTCCAGCAAAAAGACTGATTTCACGTTATTTATTATCTTCAAATTATTTTGCTGAGGGTATGAAAGGTGTTTGTTATTTTTACATCCAAATATGGCTCACAACGACTCACCTCAATTTGATCTTGGTACGTAAAGAAAATGAGCAAAAACAAAAGACTTTTGCTTTTCTATCCCTGTAGGCTACTAACAATGTCCTGAAGTAAAAGATTCCTGGAATAGTACAATCAGAAAAAGTATGAATTATCCAATTAAAGCATTTTGTCCTGTATATTTTGACTAATGCGTGCACAACTCCTTTTTAAAACAATGAAAATGATTAAATAATGCAAAAAAGACAAAAGAGGAAAGAAGTTCAGATCTTGCTGCCTGAAAGTTCAAAGAAACCAACTTTACAGAACAGTTTCAAAGTTTTAAGAAGCAACCTGAAGATCCGGCAGTTATCTATACTGGAGATTAAATGGTGCCAACCCTTGTGGTTTATCGCCAAATTACTCTTGAAATCTCTGCTCGCTACATCTCGCTTAATGGTGGCTTCCTATGGATAAATGGTGATGTAATGCTTTGGGAATCCTGACCAGGATTCTACCCCCCTCCTCCTCCGTTAGACATTTTCTTTTCGCAATCCGTTACGACGTAACATCTCTCACGATTTAAAGCTTAACGCAACAAAACCTGACTACCTACTGTTAAATCAAGAAAACGTGAACGTCACACGTTTCTCCCTCTATCAATCGTTTCAGGAAAGTGCACTTCGGGACAATTGCTCAAGGTTACAAAACGGTAGAACCAAAGCTAAATTCAGTTTCGTGCGCTTTTTCTTCCAACACCTAATTACGGTATAAATAAACTCGCAATTAAACAGCTCATAGGCATATCTTTAGATCTGCGTTTCCCTATTAATTTAGGTAACAATATAAAGGTTTTTTTGCCCCCATAATATTGTAACGGAGTACGTGGATTCTAAGTGTCCCAGCTCCTCCCAAACAGCTAATAGATCCCGAACAATGAATTCGGCAGCGGATTTCATTCATATGGCTCCTACTATGCCGCATACCAAACCAGCGCTGAACAATGGGTTCCTGTGGCTCTCCTGCGTACATTCATGAGCTGCGCATCAAGAATGCCGATGTTTACCAAAGCGTTTGATTTACACACACAAAATAAAACAGATTGCAGGCTCTGATGAATGTGATTTTTGTTGAAACAGTAACCAGAAACTGGATAGACCATCTATAAACGAATAGACCTCAGGGTAAATAGTCCCGTCATTAAACAATAAAGATACCGACTAGTATTTTGTTGAGCAACCTTTTCAACCAAGTGGTCTTCGTTTTATTACTGTATTTTTGCAACGACAAAAAAAAATAACACAACCGTGTTAATAATTACTCGAGTCAAAAATAACAAAGGATAGAAATTATTCACTTTTAAAAACCAAAAAGTGGAACCTTCGGAACATGAGCTCCAAACCGTATTCATAAAGTCAAAACACTTTTTACACGATACTCATTCTAAACTGTATTAAGATACATAACTGGTACTATATCTGAATTTCATCGTCTCGGAAAGTCAAAGGGGGTCATCAAAGAGAGACCGTAGCTGTTTTTCCAATAGTCGAAATAACATTCTCAATAGATTTTTTTTAAAAAAAGGACAGGTTAACTATTGCATTGTTCTACCTTTTAAAAAGCAACACAGACTTATATGAAGGGTGTGTATAACTACTCGCACGAATCTCTAAAAGAAACCTTACAATTGTATGAAATTGAGCTTTTTAAGTGTTACACTGGACTAACAGAGGGACCGATAGGGTCGCTAAATCACAATTATGCTCTAACACTCGGAAACCAGATTTACCCCCAAAAAAGAAAGTTCTATTAATCAACTCCGAGAATTCAGTCAATTTCTTAAAGTATACATTTCTTTTTTCCTCCTCTTACCTTGCTTTTCACTTCTGCAGATAACCCGTAGGCTGGCCCTTTGTTGAACTGAGTCATTTTCCTTTGTTACAGATAATAAAATATCAATGCTTAGATACAATAGAGTTATGCGTCCTCTTAGTTGCTGTTTTTCAAAACGACAGCAAAATGAGGCTGCCCGTTTTTCTCCCAGCTCAGTCCAAACAAATTGCTAAAAGTCCGTGCACGCTGAGCCCTTATATGCACTCCTAGTTGTCCCAAACAGATCCTAGTTGTCCGAAACAGCGTCTCCGCAGAAAGTTCTGGTTTCAATAGCTCATTTTTTTGTGCGCTGAAAAACTGTCGCAAGACGATTGACGGCCACAAGTTGACCAATCAGAGACGCTGATTTTGTATCTACTCTCCCTTTTGTTGAAACAAGAGGCTGCTAATTGAAGCTGACGTCAGCTGATATCGAAACTCAGCTTCGCTTCAAATCTGGTTTGAAGGCTTTGAAAAAAAAAACAGATATGACATTTATTATAGCTTTCATATTTCTTTTTTTAATCTATCGGTTTCGGTCAGTTATCTGTCATTATATACAATGTTGCAATGAAGATTGCAACATTGTGTATATCACTGGACTAACAGAGGGACCGATAGAGCATAATCATCCAGGTGGATGCTGCACATTGGTGGTGGTGGAGGGGAGTCCCCATTACCTGTAAAGCGCTTTGAGTGGAGTGTACAGAAAAGCGCTATATAAGTGTAAGCAATTATTATTATTATAAGATACACTGAATATGTGTTGTGTGTTTCATTCTGTCATGGTTTTGTTTTACAACAGATACAACTTCTGTGAAATAAAAAGTTGTAAAAGTTGTAATGTTCGTTGTTTCCCAAAATATAAACCGGTCTCTGAATCGTAACTAAAACACGTTTTAGTATGCTTTAGTATGAAAATCCAGATGTATATTTAATATATTTGATAGAAACATATTCAAAATTAAAGACATACAGTATACGGCTTTCATTAGTATGTACAAAATGAAAATATGTAAAAAAAACATTCACATATATATTTCTAAATGCAAGATAAATTCTATTCATATGCCAGCAGAGTGACGTTTGTGAATCCTTTTGCTCTGACAACCTTGAGGAGGCATTGAACTACCTGTTAGGGTTATTTGGCCACTCCTCCAAGCAGTATCTCTCCATCTCAGGTTGCACAACCTGCTCTTGTGATCTGTTTTCCACAGCTTGTGCCATTAATGTTCCACTAGAGACTGTGATAGTCCATGAAAAACATAGATTTTTAGGCTTTTTTACCCTTTTGGTCACTGTGTTTGATGCATGCTTTGCATTTTTATGCTACAGTTAAGTCCATTTGCAAACAAGCTTGAGCTTTATGCAGAAGTCACACGTATTTGTTGAGGTAAACTTCAGAATTCAGATGTTCCAAGAAACCAGGACCAGAGGAATTCAAATCAAATCCATTTTTCAACACGAGCTTCTCCTTTCTGTGCCAATCATACTCTAGGTGACACTGTCAAAAAAAAAAGAACAATTTAAGTTTCATCCAAACACATTAGGTATTGATTTGGAAATCAATCAGTTGCCATCTAGCAAGTTTTTTTTTTGTTTTAGAACTCTGCAGTACTGCTGAATTTAACCCTGAATGCTAATCTTGTTGACATTGTTTCCTTGTGATGTCTTCTTTTTCTGATGATGGACCAGTCAAGTATATGATGTCATATGTATTTCCGTGGCCCCCACTGGAGCTGTAGAGGTCAATAAGCGTTCTTGTAAGATCTTGAGCCAGTTCCCTTGCTTTCCACATGATAACATGGTGCTTCATATTTTGCTTTTACATTGCCTCCTCTGTAGCCCAGTGGCTCATCCATCCATCCATTTTCTAAACCTTTCTTCCAGTTCAGGGTCACAGGGGAACCAGAGCCTACTCCAGCAAGCAACAGGCATAAGGTAGTTATCCCTATCTTGCGCCCATTACTTGGTATTGCTTACTCCAGATAGGACACACAGACTCGAACACAGACACGCACACACTCACACCAGGGACAATTTTCCCTGGAGCCAATTAACCTACCAGTATGTCTTTGGGCTGTGGGAAGAAACCAGAGCATCAGGAGGAAACCCACACAAACATGGGGAGAACATACAAACTCATGCAAATCCAGAATTGATCCCAGGGCCCCGGAGCTACATGGCAGCAGTGCTAACCAACCCAGTTGATTGTGTGATTATTGTTACGTACTCTGAGGGAAAAGGTAGGAAAAGACCCTGTGCGGAGAGTGAGAGAGAAAACTGAATTCAAACGTTGTCCAAGTCGTGAGGCTAGAGTGAGGTCAGAGATCAGAAGCAGTACTGTAGGTCAGAAATCCAGGGGGTCACAAGAACAACGATAAGTCAGAGAAAACCACTAACTAGATGTGCGGCTCATGCTGAGGAAACCTCAATAGTGAGCGAGGACAAGTTGCAGAGTGGAAGTCTATATGGACAAAGTGCGTGAAGTAAATTAGTGGGTGCTCATGGGAATGTGACAGTGTCTGCGTGCCTGCGTGTGGTTTGTGACAATTTGTAATTGTAATTGAAATATTTAATTTCACGGGACTTTGTAAACCTACCAGATTACTGAAAAACACTTTAGGGGCTTATTTCCATAAGAATTTTAAATCTATGGAATTATGAATTATGGTTATGAATAATACAGTTTATATGAAATTACTGATTACAGTTATGCTATGTATTGTAGCGCTCACAGGTTCACGTGGGTATGCGCCCTCACCACTGCCACCTCAGATCAGCCCCCCAACCGCTGGGGACTCAAACCCAGGCCTCGGCCGTCACTTAACAGGCACTCAGTCAGCTGAGCTAAAGGGAGATCTCTCATCAGCCTGGCGACTGAGGTCCCTGCTATTCACAGGGAAAGGCGATGACATCACCGCGCTGGCAAGCCAGCTCGAACAACCTGTAATGTCGGCTGTATGCGTGACAGTATCATACATTTTAATGTACACCTGTTTTTCCTTTGGGAAATTAACTTTTAGTTCAGTCTTTCTGTAAGTGTTGTTCCTAAATAGTTTGAGTAATTGTTAGAAATTTTGTTCCGAAAAAACCCAATATATTAAAAATAAATACTTAATGGAACTAAGATATGATAATAATAATAATAATAATAATTGCTTACACTTATATAGCGCTTTTCTGGACACTCCACTCAAAGCGCTTTACAGGTAATGGGGTCTCCCCTCCACCACCACCACCAATGATCAAGCTTTCTATTTTTTTCTACTGGAAAAAAAAAGTGTTTTCTTAAAGTGCACACCTGTATAGAAGGAAATATATTTACTCAACAGTATGATTCACAGACCATGAGGAAATCTTACCATCAGGCATTCCAGTGACTCACAAATGAGGACAGGTCTGCTGAAGAACAAAGAGACAATGTAAAAACCAGTCTACTAAGTGGGTACGGCACGTGAGTTCAAAAGCTTTTAAACAAAAATGAAAATGCATGCCTTGGAATCCTCCCCTTGAAGGCAGTTCTACAAATACAACATTAGTTATATCTGAATGCAAATGTAGAACGAAACAAGTCACAAGCTGCTAAAAGCAAATGGATTGAATTATACAAATTAAAAAGACATTTCTGATACATCTCTAGTCATACAGAATTGCATTCTGTGTTAATTTCCATTACTGAGCTAATCAAATCCCTCAATTACTTTTTTCAAATCATTTTCATTTTTTAAGCAGTTGGAGATTTTGGAATGTACATGAAGGCTGTATCAACTGTATCATTCCAGGACCAGGACTGCCCTCTCAGGTGTATTAGTAGTAAATGTTAGTATAAGCACAGTACTACCATTTGCATTCCATTTATGTATATTTTGCTTCGTGTTTTTAAACACATTCTGATTTTAAAAGATAGGGATTTTTACATCTAATGTATATGGAAAATCCAACTTCAAACAAATCTACAATGATAGTATTAAAAACATTATTCTACAACACATTATCAGATGCATTTATTTCATTAAACCAGGTGTTCATTAGGTTAAACCATGAGTATAAAAAACGCTAAGGCTCTACATCAAATGTCATTTTTCTCAGTTCTTGTAAATATAATTTCTGCATTTTTCTTTTTTTGAGAATACTCCAAAAATTATCTGAAATAAATTAAATGGAATATAGCAACTATTTATGTACTGTAAGTTATCATTTAATACCCTTCTTTTAAACCAGATTTAAAGTGAAATTGGGCTCCTAGGTTTATAAATCTGATTAACTCTTTTCTAGCCTCTATAGAATGATGTTAAGTAAATTGAATGCTCACATTTATAGAAGATAAGATAAATTAGCTGCATCCATTAAAAATTGGCAATTGGCAATATAAGCAAGATTACAAACAAGAGGGGGTCTTGCAGCCCATCTCATTACTATGATTCCAGGCAACTTTCTATTGCCTTAAAGATCCAAGGATTTCATGCAGTTGTTTCTTGAGGAAAACTAGGGTATCAGCTTTAAGCACACGACAAGGCAGCTGGTTACAAACTCACACAAATCCCTCATGAAATCACTTTCTTGTCGAGTTTTACAAGACTTCCCCTGTCCCCTTGGGTCCAAATGGTTGACTTTGTCAATGCCTTTGAGGATTTTGAATACTTGAAGATGGTCCACTTATATAGTAATACAAATATAAGAAAATATCATCAACAGGAGGTCAATTGGCCCATCTGATCTGTTTGATTTCTAGTAAACATGTGAAATGATTTAATTGTGTTTTGCTGTCAGAATAGGACATTCATTTATTGCTAGGATTATCTGTATCTGCTTGTCATGTTCTTTTTTGATTGTTTGAAAAGGCTATGCAGGCGTTCCCTGACAATGTGAGTAAGAAAGCAGCTCTTAGTCAAGTCTACCATTTCTGTTTCAGTTGTTAACGTCCCATGCAGTTCTTCCCAGACTGTGTGTGGAAAATTACAGTCTCCCATGAAAGAACAAATGAGAAATTCAATAAAGGACAGATTTAAAAAAAAAAAACTTGCAGTTCTTCACCCATGCAAAAAAAATGTACACATTTAGAATGAAAAAGTGTGATGCCCTCTCAAGGCAGATTAATGCCAGCAGTTTCTTGAGCATGGAAATCTTCAAGTTATAGCTGTTGCTATTTTCTTGGGAAGCTGTTAGAATGTTACCCTGATTGTGAAGAATTTTCTAGTTTTTGCTATATCATTCTGTTCCACTCTTTCCCATTACTCTTACAATCCTGGTCTCAGATTTGTTAATTTGTCTCATATTTGATGAACTCAGTTTTTTGTGTAGTCACAGCTGCAAGAAGGATCGGTGGGCATCTGATAAATCTGTAAATCTTTAAAAGATTGCCCATCATTGTCGATCATTTTTTTGTAACGTACTGTGAAAAAAATGGTCCCAAATTGGAATTTGAAGATTGGCACACCTGAAACTTTTAATTGGATATTCAGAATCATGCATACCATAAATATGACAAAAGCCCCAACAATATTACTTTACCTTCGCCTTGGAATATTGCCACACTGAAGTCTGCAACTTTGCAACTTGGCATTCCACTCAAGTTGACTTATTGACTTCAACAAGCTGCCAACACTAACACTCATACAGTACATTACTCAGAGGCTGTGGATCCTTGATAAATTCTACACTTTTAACTATATATCCTTTTCAAAATGAAATTGATGTGTCCAGATAAACACCCAAGTCTTTCTCAGTAGGTTCTTAAAACTATAATCATAATTTGTTTTTCCCATCTGCCTGCAACACTTTCATCTTGTCTATATTAAATGTCATCAGCTACAATATGTGTTTGTATCACGTTGAACTCTGTCTACACCCTTTGAAGTTTCTTTTGTATCTCCCACAGGTTTTGCTTATCCTTCGACTTTATCTCCAAATTTCACCACTTTACTAACCATACCAAAGAAATCATTAATTAGGACAGGCAGGTTTCCTAAAACAGATCCCTGTGGTTCTCTCCTAATAACATCTTGTCCGGAACATTCATACTAAATCCAATAGGTTGACTTTATCAATACTCCTGAGGATTTTGAATACTTGGTTACGCCCTTTTTAATCTAGTCATGATGTGTATGCTGTTAATGTGGTATAATATTTCGATTATATAAACTACAAAATGCTTAATGGACTTCACAAATATTGAAGCACTTTGAAGTGATTGTATAAGGTCAGGGTCAGAAAAAGAACTTGTGCTTTTATTAGAATGGCCAGTGTTATTTCACAGCTCTGCCAAGCAGTAGGACACAGCATAACAGGAAAAGCAGACTTCCTCCCACACTTATATTTTTTATTTCGATCCATAAGGTCTCAGAAGCACTCAAGCGGTCTGTTTAGCTTCTATGACATTTGTATAAACTGCTACCCCATAATCTCTTCTTCTAACCTCCTTTCTTTTCTGAACGTTCTGTACCGAATAATCAATGTTTCCTTTACTCCTATAACACCAGAATTTCTGCTTAATTCTCTGTTGGGACTATTTAATTTAGACGTCTCAGAGTTTTTAACTGAGGCATGCTTGATTTTGTAAACTCTTAAATGATAAAAAGTAGAAAATGTCTTAAGAGCTGAAGAAGGAAATAAACATATCACCGTTTACTGATTTATAACTATATTGTTTAAATCACTATAAAATACCATTTATGGACATCACAGAACAAATGGCAATATAGTACAAATACTGCATTAATTTAAGATTACCGAGTCAAACCTTTTTTTGAGTCATACTATTTATGCATGCTACACAGAAAACCAGTAAGATGTTATAATGGAAACATAAGACTTTTTAAAATGCATCACTGATGGGTTTCTATTCAGTTCATATAAAAAACACAACAAATACAGTGCAGAAGATATGGGTCATTCAGGACCTCTCTCAGGTTACATAATATTAAACCAGTGCAGAAATAATGTGTTCATACTGGAACTGAAAGGAAAGCACTAAAAATAACCCCCCATTCCAGTTTATTGTGTTTTATTGAAAGCTCTATTTATCAAAACAGTCCTGCTCATTTCATGTGTTTCCCCTTCACTAAGCAGTTATAATAAGGGACTTGGCGGTTCAGGGACAGGAAACATATCAATGATGGAAATGCATCACAAGTTAAATGTACATCCTGAACAAATTATAAACAAATCAAAGTCCATGACTGTTGTGAAAAGATAGCTGTAAGTCAGTCTACTTGAATCCTGACTTTGCACGTCACACATAAAACACAGTACACAATCCTAACCTACCTGACTGTGTACTCAAAATGTACTCAAATTGTGTGCCGTTCAAAATTTGACCCATACCTCTCAGATTTATGCTTTTCTGTTACCATTTGTTTATTATATGTTCCACAAAACAGCTGATACTATAGTGAGAAAACATTTGAACTGAATGGAAAGTCATCCCTTTCATCCTACAAAGCTGCTGAAGACCAAGATGTCTTTGAGCAAAAATTATCATTAAAGTATTTTATTCATGCTACCAGGTAAGACAATTGAGAGCAAATTATTATAAACAGTGATGATCTGAACACTCTTTTATACAGCAATTTGAGTAAAGCAAACTCTTCATGTACCTGAGCTTCCAGCTCAGGATTTGAACCCATGGTTTTTCAATCTGGAAGCCTTTTTTCGCCTTCTTTCGTACAATCGTTAGCACTTATGGTTAGCACTGGTCTTTCCTTGACATGAGACCCATTAGAATACTTTTGAGATTAAAAAAAACTATATCCTGATAACAATGAAATAACTTTTTATAGTCATTAACCCTCCAAAATACAGAATACTGTATAAAAAATGTCTAACATAGTGTTCACATACATTAAACTATCGCATGAACTGGTTTTAATATGCAGAAATTCCTGGGAAAAACACAGATATTCTTCAGCCAAAATGAGTACATGAATAGCATTATGAACCCAGATCATGTCTGTTATCAGTACCAGCTGCACTTGTTTGTCTTTTTAAAGATTTTTATGTTCTTTAAACAGTTCTGCCAATATAAACAGACTTAGGATATTTTTCTTGCAGTGACAACCACTGAACAAGAAAGTAGTCTGACAAATGATATAATATCTTCCCAGAGAGCGACAGTGTTTCCACCCGACAGATGCTCTCCACATAGACAATAAGCACTTTCTTCACTCCCAAGACTCCTAGAAGGAGGGCTGACAGACAAAGTGGGACACATGTTCCTGGTCCATTGCACAACACCTGAAATAAAACACAAAATCAGTACAGTCATGTGAAACTGCCAATAAAGAGACACACACCTATATCTTTCTGATCTAAGGATGTGACTTAAAAGATACTTAATCCCTTCCCAGTAACACTCGCAGGCAGAACACAGAACACCTGTACCAACTCTGTGTTATTTGAGAAGTATCTCTGAGGAAAAAAAGATGGATAAACCAAAGAATGGGTTTTGGGAGCTTCCATTAAAATACAATAATAATAATGTATATTTTTTTAAAAAACAAAAATTCCACAAATATAGTAAACATTTTGGGACAGCAAGTGATGAACTAGAGTTGGGTGAGGTACTAATTTCTTCCTATTTCTTACGTTGGACTTGTGACTTATTAAATATCTTTGTATCTTTGAAGAAGACTAGAAAAAAAGCAGAAAATAGAATCTTTCAACAAGACTAATCAGACATTCTACATAAAGTTGTCTAAAGTGCTGTTTCATTTTCTGAATTAAACCTTTAAATGTCTGTGAAAATTGCCAAGGTAATCAACCTTTTACATACTAATAACAATAAAATCTAAAATAAAGGTGAACAGAATTTGCTACAGCTGTTTTTTTTTTCTGTATCAGATCTCAAATAGAAGCACGTCATATAGTGTTCAGGTTGACTTAGCCATAATACACAGGAAAACAGGCAGACCATGGCAATGGTCCAGAATGTCTGTTCTATTAATCACTGCACCACGTGTAAAGGCAACGTTTCAGTGAGAAATGAGAAGTACATCAAACTGTAAGACTATCCAGTCTACTTGCTATACATTACAAAATGCCACACTACTGAAAAGTTATTTTGTAAAAATGTGCCACTTTTAAAAGAATTTCAGAAAGCTCTTGAAAAGAACGGAACCTCTATTACATTATATTTAAGAACAGGAAAAAGCAAATTTGTTTTTACCATTTCAACTCTGAATGCATCAGATTTCTTCACTTTTAAAGTTGCTCTACATTTATGTACTACCAAAGATTAATATCTAAATTTCTAAAATTTATTTTGGCATGAAAAACCTGTTTTAGGAAAAAAGTCACGACGGGACATTTTTTAAAAGTAAGCATTTATTGGTGGCCTCTGGGGAAAGTTGGTGGAAAGATTTCAGAGAACTTGTCCATTGAAACACAAATGGAACATCGTGTCGTGTCTACCTTTCAGAGAAACCTGAAACTTACTGACTGCATCTCAGAAATGAAGAAGCTTTCAGACAACAAATGGCTCATACATTCTTTCCTAAACACATGCAGGAACAAAAAATTCAGAAGAATCTTTGTTGTACATTGATTTAAAAAAAGTAATCTGCTCATTCTCTCAGGGTACAAACTGCACTTCTGTTTTTACACATCTTATATATTCATTAAATTTTTCCCTGCCATGAAAAAAATTCATGCCATGAAATAAACTCAAACTGTGTTGGGAAATAAAATCTTGGTTTCATCCAAGAGTAAAGTACTTTTTGGTCTTTCATTGTTTGCTTTATTTGCCTGATACTTTAGCTCGTATTTAGAAATTCCCTGTCAGTAATCAAAATCCTCCTTCCATTTGAGCTAATCATATTATAGAACACCACTAAGCAAAGATCCAATAAGCAATAACAAAACTGTTTTAACTGAGTTAACAGCTCTTTGTCTGGCTTTTCATCTTCAGACAGGTTACCTGTAACAGAAATACACTGTATTAACCATAAAGATCTGCCATCCGAATTACATACTTTCATTTACAGATTGTGTTTTAGCTGAAATACATCATACTGTACTGTTTAGCTCATGAAAAACTATCTAGATGGTAGATGGCAATGAAAAACTACTTTAGTAACAAAATAACAGTTTGTTATTGATCAACACCTTTTGCAAAATACAACCTTTTGCAAAACAACAATGCCCATTCATTTAATCTTTTTGTTTCCTTGAAATAAAAGATCTTGTTCAAGACAAGTGAATTGAAAGGAACATATTTGAACCAATACATTGAAGTGAAATGCAAAATTTAGATAAATATTTAATGCTTTTGATATTAAAATAAAAAAAACTAAAGTATTATTACTTTAGTTAAGTAATAAAAACAAAACACTATTAAGAACACATTATTTCTAACACAGGAAGCTGCTCAGTAAATTCATTGTTTCATTAATAACAAACCTTAGACCATAGACAGTGGAGTTCAACCACTGTAATCAAATATGTGCTTTTCCTTTCCCTGTAAATCTCATCTAGTAGCAACAGAATTATGTCCATGCAAATGTATTCGGTATCACATAACACAGAAATCTTTCTGGTAAAGCCTAATCTGGAAAGAGTCTGAGCTCTTGTTTTTCAAGAGTGATCCTTAGCGTCACACTAATAAAATATCCTAACAAGCTTAGTATCCTCACAACTACTTAGTACACCAGTAGTTAGTTGTACAGTAAATCACGGCACTGGTTTTAAACCAGGAACTTCAAGAAACAGAGTTTACCCACCCACTCCAGTGTTTCTAACACAAGCATAATTGTTTGGTAAATATTGTTCCTATGAGGTATGACCTACGTCACCATTAGAGACTGGCTAGTTGCACAGGCTGAACAAAAATATTATACCAGAGGAACAGGAGCTGGGCATCACTCATAAACTATTTCACACTCATCTGTAAAGGTTCACTGTGGTCAATATATCATTCTAAACAAACAGCTGAGCTCCCTTTTTTTTCAATTACTCATCACTATATTAGATTTTGTCTCCAAGCTGTGAAGTTTGAAAGCTGAGCTATAACATTTCTCAGCAGCACTATACAAAATGTTAAAACCTGTCATTATCTAACAACAAGACAGTGCAAATTGGAAAGAACAGAATGTGAACACTGCATATAAATTCATCACTGTGGTTGCCTATCTTGCCTTTCAAGTTTTTTATGGAGTTTTAATCCAGTCAAACAGAACTGAAATTAAATAAATGTTACATGTATTAGTCAATAGAAAGTAAGTGGCTCTAAAACAAAGAAAAGCACAGCTCAATGAATAATGAAGTTTTTGTAAAAAAAAAATCTTGCTGAGAAGAAATTTGTCTGTATTTGAAAAACATCCATCCCCACTTAAATGATGTATAAGTGTATCCACTAAAATGATACTGTGTTTTATTTAACAAACTTTTCCATTACACTACAAATATCTTACTGATTAGGTTCTTGGAGAAATACAGAACGTTTTCCTCTGTGCTACAGTTTCTGCATTACGTATATTGTAATAAAAACAGTTTCAAAAGGCTGAAAGATCTATTCATACAACCATACAGTAAACCGCATACAGTACACATGTGACAGTCATTCTTATTTTTGAATATTTCATCATTTCTACAAACATTTTTCTGTTAGAATGAGCTGTAAATTTGGTGAGCTTCTAAAATTGAGCCTTAAGTGTCTATTTTATTGGGATTATAATATCCCGCCTGTGAGAAAACCTTTTAAAATCCTGAACCTTCCTTTTCTGGAGGCTGTACTCATAAACCAGGCAGGAACATTCCGTGCATAGCTTCCCTGCCAGTTTTCTCCTCCTCATGCTGTTTGTCTGCTTCACACACTCATTAATCCTGGACAGGAGATCACCTTGTGACGAAGACAAAAGACTGAACCTTCCCTCCACTGTCCCCCTTCACTTCTGCTTCAGTGGGCTGGGAGTATTAACCACAGTTCCAATGATCGCTTTACTCAATCCTAATGTAATCAGATTTGAAAGGAATACCTCCTCAATATTATTTTTTTAAATTCAAAACTCAAACTATGCAACGGTGAAGTTTTTTAATTTTGTCCACATCCATATGATGTGTGATTTTGTAAAATGGTAAAACTCTTTTATTTTTTATTGCCTTATCTTGGCGTGCATAATACAAATGTAACGAGCAGAACTCAAGGCTGTCACTTTCAGTACCTTCATATGGAACAAATTCACTGTGAAATTTCTAAAACCCAAACCTATTTAGACTTCCAGCTCAAAGAAATGTAAGCAGGCTTGTGCTTGGCAGAGATTCGTTTTGGATTAACAAACGTAGTCTGATTATATGAAATCTTGCATTATGCCATTTGTGTTGAGGGACACAACATAATTCAATGCTAGGGTGAAATAATTATGAAAAGAAAGTTGAAAACCTTTTTGAATTCTTATGATATTCACCATATTTGGTTTCTTTAAACATCTTACATAAAGGATTAAGCACAGTTTAGCCCCCTTCGATTAAGGTTGATGAACAAGAGAAGTGATAGTTGTCATAAGTCAAAATGTAGACAATTAAAAAGCTTCAATAAAACTTAATCTAGTGTAAAAAATGGCCAAATCCTGTTTTCATCTGCTGTATGTTTAGGTGTTGTTTTCCACTTGTTCTTAATAGCATATTCTCATTACTAGTACATGACTAATACATTTTACTAAATGCAGATGTTGGAGCTGACAAAAAGTTATAATTTCTCCATATGATCCAGCGCACAGTCTGGCCTCCACACATTCACTGCATTTCGTCAGGATACCAGAAAATCTTTAGATTATTAAAAATGTTACATGGTGTGTAGATTAGCTAAATTCATTTTACATTTTAAGCAGTTCATTTTACACAAGAAAGACAATTCATTTAATAATGAGGCTTTTACAAAGAACAACTGATAGCATTAACAGTAATGTTAATTCTGAGATGGGTCACCCATATCAGCAGATGATCCACATAACCAATTATCACTTACAATTAGCCATTAGAAAGCAAGTATACAAGAGAACAAAACAGAAAAAAAATGAATCTGTATAACTTTAGGATGAAGAAAACTGGTCACCATACACATAGATTTAATGCAACTGCACAAAACAAATAAAATGGAATTTAATTCCATTAAGAAATTCTTGCTTTTAAAATGAACCTGCGGGTTCAAAAAATGTATTAAAGATCATGATTAGAATGTATTCTTTAATATTCTGTCTGCAATACTTGCTATAATAGAGGCAAGTTATGAATGTATCCCATTTTATCAATGAAATATTAATATTAGCATTAATACATTAAATATAAAATTAGCATTTCATTGCTGTTTCACTGGAAACATTAGTAAAAACAACATGCCATAAATTCTGGTTATATTTGTATATGAGTATTTATATGTTGATAAATAATGTGAAATAATGTCTTCTCTTCATCAGACAAAATCAAATATTAGGATGCCTTTGTGATATACATTTGATTTGTGCAGCTGTCTTACGTATATGTCTGTGAATGTAATGTCTTTTTTATTAACAACTAGAGTAATGTGAAGTTCTGTTATTTTAAAGATGTCTCATGGCTATGTTGTTTATACAGATGTCTAATTACCATTTTACAAATGTTATTCGGAGAACCATTTGGGTCGATGATTTGTATTATTACAACTTAGAGGTTGGTTCTCCAGTGTGAAGCAACTTGAACATTTTAGAGGTATTTTTGTATGTTTTGTAGCTATTCTAATACAAATCATTGAATTCACTAGAAACACACCATATAAGGTGTCAAATACTAAGTATTTCATAAATAGGGTATATAGTATATTGTAGCTTCAAATAGGAGTCTGACAAAATGAAGGCTTTTACATTTTAAGGTTTCTGCACAAAGAAAACCCTGAATATAAAAATGACCAGCTGTTACAGGTCAGGCAATGACACATTTACAAAAAACAATGAATGAATTCCTGTATGTTTTCCTGTAGTCACATGCTGATAAATTAAAGACAAAACATAAAGTCTGCTACCAAAAATTTAAAGTAAAGTAAAGTAAAAGGCTTTACTGGAAAAGAGAGAAATGGAATAGAATTTGCTAGTAGCTAGAAGCCATAAGACAAAGCCAAGAGCTGGTAAATCCATTACAGAATGTCATTCTATAGCCATTGTAATTTGTTTCTCTGCATCATATGACTGTATCCACAATTTTTTCCAGACATGGAAAATTCAACCATTTCTGGCTTTCCAAATAACAGAACAAAGCCAAATTTTCTAACTTAACTCAGTGTCTGCACCCCCAGTCTTGGAATTCAATAAGAAACCATCTGCCAAAGGGACAGAAGCAGACATTTTATTAAAATACCTAGCTACTGATTGCACAAAAGTAGTATTGCATGTGCATACAGTATGTCGGGCCTTTTCTTATATAACCTGAAAAAACAGTGACTAAATAAGAATATACAGTTATTTAGTTACAGTAAAATAACATTTAATATTTTTGATATTAACGTCTAACAACTGATTTCACTACATAGTTATAGAAAACAGTAGATACTATTGCTGGTGGTAAGAATCCTCCGAAATCAATTCAATTTCACGCAGAACACGTCCTTCAGATGAGACATAAAATGAGGTCCTGACTCTATGTGGTCATTAAAAATCCAGTGGCATTTCTCAAAAAGAGTAGGGGTGTTACCCCGGTGTCCTGGCCAAATTTCCCATTGGCCTTTACCAATCTTGTTCTCCTAAAAATCCCCATCTATGAATTGGCTTCATTACTCTGCTCTCCACCCCACTGATAGCTGGTGTGTGGTGAGCGTTCTGGCGCACTATGGCTGCCGTCACATTATCCATATGGGGCTGCACATTGGCGGTGGTGGAGGGGAGTCCCCGTTACTTGTAAAGTGCTCTGATTGGACTGTCCAGAATAGCACTATACAGTATAAGTATATAAGTGTAAGCAATTATTATAATTATTATTAGATCAGACCAATGTTTCTTGGACTACCAGTTTTTAACAAATTGTTTGATTTGCAGTGAGCTAATCTGTTAACCTATGAAAAACTCACAGAAAAATAAGTTTGAAACCGCTTTCTAATACTTCAGCAGCAACATCGAATATCTTCCTGTCAAAAACACAGGTCTTATATTTTTTAATATGCTGAGGATTTTAAATACAAACAATATGACAAAGTTCAACAAGTGGTGTTCTGGCCTACTAACCTAGCAACATTGCCACCATGTAGACTGATCCTGTGGGATCTAAAACGTTAAGCAAGGCTATGTTTGGTTCCAGGTTGGGAAAACTCCAAGAAAAACCAGGTTGCGGCTGTAAATAGTGAAACAGTAGGAGGCACCCAGCCCTCTGGTCCAGAATTTACAAACCAATGCCCACTATAGTGACTTGGGACACTGCTGTATTAGGAGCTGTCCTTCAGATTGGACATTAAACTTATATCCTGGCTGCTTGGTCAGATTCAATCAAGCGTTTCAAAGAGTTCAGGTATTAGCCCTGGTGTCTCACAAACATGCAGGGGAAATTTCAACCTTTGGTATGTACAATCTGCCCAATCTATAGTCCCTCCACATCGATTCAACTGTTGAATCAATTTCTCACTTCTCCACCTGATCTATTGTGCATATGTGATGGCAGTTCAAGTAGGTGGCTGCGTCAGCATGCTTAGGCTGCAAAAGAACAAGTGAAGGTTTATTCCATGCTGAAAAGAGAAGAAAAGAAACATTTTGGCTGTGGGAATGCTGTAGAGCATAATGGCTGCCATGCATCACCCAGTTGGGAGTAGTTTTTCAGTGGTAGACAAAATGGTCTCCTCCTGTATGTAAAGTGCTTAGAGTTCCATCAGAAAAAAGTCTTATATACAGTATATACACAAGGGATTGTTATTAACTACTGATGTGACCTACAAAGTGAAACATAAGCCATCCATTTTCTAACCACTTTGTCCAATATATGGTCACAGGGGAGCCACATCCATCTCCGCAAGCAATGGGAGCAAGGCAGGATACTCCCACATTTTCCCGAAAAACACTTTTTAACCCTTTGCTAAAGTAGCATAGTAATAAAGTGCATAAAAGGAACTAGTTATGGCTGAGTCCGTTTTGCTGACATGGCCTGTACCCTTCAAAGAGGACAAATATAGTGTGTGATCTAACTTGAAATGCCCATTTATGGCAAACACATGTCTCGGAATGCAAGCTCCCTTCTCCCTGCTCTGCAATTTATTCCCACTCATTTAACTTCAGAATGCATCACAGATTTCAAACAGCTGTATGCCTACATTTCAAAATGCAAAATTTGGGTGAAAAATCACTATGATCTTGCATACCTACTGTATTCTATAAATCTTTACTATTCTGAAAAATAGTAGGGACATATAAAAGATTAGAATGGGGAAATCAGTCCATCATGCATTAAGCTTAATTTAGCTTTTCAAATTAGTATTGTATAACTACTGTGCACTGTTCTAATGTGTAGAAACGTTGCAATTTAATTATTGAAATTTGAAGTTTTTCTAGTTTTGATAAGCTCTTAATCTCTAAAAAACTCTAAAGATTCTGAAAAAGAGTCAGATCATAATGTTCACCCAAATAATGAGACATCATTCTATTCACTAACTAAATTCAGGAACTAAATTCAAAACACAATCTACAGTGCCCTCAAAAAGTACTGAGACAGTGAGGTCTAAACTTGGGCTTTCACAGTGAATCAATAATCATTTCTGATTTATATTAAACATGATTTATAAGTACAGTCATTTTATTTTATAAAGTCAATTTTGTTATTTCCTCTGATAAATTAAACAAATGGATAGTGTTGAACCTCTTTATTCTGAATGAGCAAAAATACTGAAACACTTGGTTGACAGATATCTCTTCTTGGTCAGGTGTTTGATCTTGTGTAATATGGCACAACTTGTCTTGCAGTTACTTCAATGATTGGAGTCAGTACAAAAGTATGCTGAGTACTAAACTCAAAGAATGTCACTTAAAGAAAGGCTGACGATTTTGAAAAAGAAAGAAAACACACAACAGGTACAATAACCTATCAGCTGGGATTGGGGCAGCCAATAAAAAACCCATCTGTTCCTGATAAAAGAAACAGTATCAGAACTGTCAAGGAAAACCTTGAAACAACTGTCAAAAGCCTTGTAGGTGTGAAGGTACTAAAATCCACAATTTGCAGAAGCCTGACAGAGCAGAATCGCAAAGACTGCACCATGAAATGGAAATGTCTCATCAGCAGCAAGAACAGAAAATCCAGATTAGAATGTACTCAGAAGTACAAGGGTGAGTTTTGGCACAAAGCTTTATGCACAGATGAAACTATGATAAACCCTTAGCAAAGTAATAGAAAGGCTCAAATGTGGAGTAAGAAAGGAACTGGAGAACACCACCTTCTCTATGAAGCCTGGTTGAGATAATGTCATGGCCTTAGCATGCAAGATCAGCGAAGAAAATGCTTCCATACATATTGGACTGTGCTTCACCATACAGGATGATAATAACTTGAAACATTAACTAAATAGGCAATTGCAACCTAAGTGTTTGAATCCGATTGGGCAGATTTTCATGCTGAAGCAAAAATTGAAACCACAACCTCCAAGAATAGGCATGAACTGGATGCAGCAAAGACTTGGCAAAACATCTCTCTCAGATTATTACACAATGGGTTGAAAACTCTGAAAACACCCCAGAAAGAGGGACCCACATTAACTTAATTACTTGCAATATTTTGTAGGCCTAATTTATACTGCAATTTAAATAAGCAAAAGAGGAGCTTATGTGGATTAAAAAGCCAAAAACAGATAGATTTAAACTACACACGGGTACAGTATTTTATATCTATGCATTACCTGCCTTGTTTAACATTGCTGCTCAACTCTAGATTCTATGAATAGTTGTAAAGCACCATTTTCAGCGATGCTCCACCTCCTGGTTGTATCTCCTAAGGGACAGAGAAATCTGATTCCATTTCCCCTCTAGCTTCAAACCAGTGCCTCACAGCTTCCCAGCGATCCCGTCAAGCCCTACAATATCCTGTGAACAAGGCCTTTCTCTGCTGCACATACTATTAATCCTGAGAGAGAAATCCTGCTCCTGTGCTAATTCCTGTAGGAATACTTTTAAAAGACTTTACATCTTGCATCCTGATAAAACGTGATGCAGTACTGGGATTAGCTCAATCAATACTTTTGAAAAAACAATTCCTCAATTTTTGTTTTAAGACTGTGAAGCCTGAATCAATCCTTTTAATATGCGTGGCAGTGCATGGAAAAATCAGGCATTATACTCCAAAAAATATATTTTCTTTGATTCATGACATAAAACTGAGGACATTTCACATCTTGTGATTTCTAAAATAGATTCTTTATACAAGCTATTTTTTGGAGAAAACTGGACAGGATCCAGTATCGACACAGTACTGATGCAGTATTTTATAAGTTTGACCTCAGTCATAGAATTAGTTACACTTTAGGAGCATAACCTAGCAATTTAGTTGGTTTCATTTCTTGAGATTATATATATCTAATAAAGATAAGAACAACAAAGCTATTCATACTTTTGATCCAAAAATACTCTACAAAACTCAGCATTCTCTACATTCCAAGGTATTTAAACCTATTACTTGTACTGTATAAACAATTAAAAAAGGCCAGTGGAAACTAGCAAAAATGTCTAATAAAAGCTTTTTTCTCATAGGGCCTGTGAGCAAAACACTGCACAATGTTTAATTTGAAGACAATGAGTCTCCTGTGTGACTTTTTAGGTATTTTATGGAGTTCTAAAATTCTTTGGCATCATTAAAGTTGCATACTCCTTGTATGAAGAGATGGTCATTTGCCAAAACTTTTTTTAGGCAGCGATTTACATGCCTGTGCATAATTAATTCTAAGATACAAATTCCACATGCCTCTTGTTGGATTTTGTTTTTGTATTTACACAGGTAGAAAATCTACAGTCTACACTAGAGAGGGTAACAATTGAATAAGAGTCCTACAGAATTAACTGCATATCACTTGATTTTGTAGCTTTTAAAAATTAATCATGCAACATACAGTAGCAAGATGAGTAGTAGGCACTTTTAACTTTCTGTTTGACTATGTCCCTGTTTAGCCATGAAGGACCAATTACAATAACACTGGCTAGTGTCCTTGCCTTAAAAAGTTTTTTCCAGTACATTTGACTTTAGTTTAAGACATTATCCCATTCTATAATAACTGCACTGTTTACTACAAGGAAATGTAATTGATTTTGAAACTTACAGTAAAACAAAGTTATTCCTGGTCATATGAAATAAATTGAGAGACAGTATTTTTATTAAAAGTGTAATGAGCAATATTCCATGCTAATTTGATGACTACAATCAGAATATTGATTTTTCATCTCAAAGTTTTAATCGACATACCTAAAATCTAAAATATATTATTATTGAATATGTTAAAAAAATATGATTCTTGTGAGATATTAGATGAAGACAATGAAACATTTAAAATGAAAAAAGGTTAATCTGGAAATAGTATACGTCAGAAACTGAATGCATACTTAAGAGTTTAAATACATACACATAAAATGTAACATACATAAATACAGTGTTAACATAATTGAAAATTTGTCTATAGAAGATACAGGATTGAAAAATACACAAGAGTGCTTATGAATAGATTTGATCGTTTCAAGATCAATTTTTGGATTAAGGGACATTTTCAAATCTGGTGAATGGAAGATTACAGAGACACATGCCAGAATTCCTCGATTTAAGCCCCAGCTAGGATTAAGGTTAGCAATGCCACAGTAGTTAGACATTTTTTAACCTCATAGCTGTATTTTGGGACCCAAGTGACCTAAAGAGTGATACTTTTCTCCCATCTTCACTTTTTTTCTGGATAGACTTGGCTGCTTAGTATTCCAAAATTAAATCATATTAAAATTAAGAAAATCCATTCCACTGGGTAAAACGCTCTCAATTTTGTCATACAAGTATAACCAGAAAGAGAAACGGCATCAAAATCGAATGGTTCTTGTAACCCTAACCCTAGCATGGCCTGGCATGAAATGTATGCTCATTTAAATACCGTGTTAACAACATTTTTCGACTCATTGAAAATAGTCTATAGAAGATACAGTATTGAAGAAGGCTCCATAACCGAAACTTTTTGTTTCCTTTCTTCTCTTTTCAGCATGGAATAAATCTTTAACTTGTTCCTTTGCAGCCTACGCATGCTGACGCAGCTATCTACTTGAACTACAGGACTGAAGAAGACACATTAACAAGATTTCAAAAGATTCTGTTTATGAATAGATTTGATTGTCTTAGGCTCATACATTTTGGATTGAGGAACATATTCAAATCTGATGAATGGAAGGCTTCAGGGACACTTTGAAGAATTCCTCAATTTAAGCCACAGCTTAAATTGACCACACCAGTTAGCCCTTTAAAGATATTGACACCAATAAAACTGTGAACAAAGTTTCAAAAAGTTTCTTATTATATAACACTTTCAACAATTATATAATAATCTGAAGCAAAGCAGGGCACTCACTTTGTTGCTCTGTGTGTGAAGAGTGGCTGTGTGACTTCCTGTCTCATGTATGGACTTGGTCTTGGTATAATTGGTTAAAATCTAAGGCAAGCATTACAAAATCAAGCAGATGATTAATAATTTCAACTTTTAACCTCATGATTTTGAAAGAGAAAAATATTTATGTGGTTCCCGAGTGACTAAACCCATAAAGCCATTCATTCTAAGTGCATGGTGACCTCTAAGGCCCAGACATCGCTAGAGGAAGCCTGGGTCATGTCACAGGATAAGAATGAATAGAACTCCCCAAGCAGAGGTGCATAATTCACCAAGCACTTCCAGGGTAGGGTGGATCCTTATCGGCAACAGTGACTCCTACAACGTGCCAAACGAGTGGCAGAGACTTGAGTGATAGAAGTCACTCCTCCAGTCGGCACTAACTCTCCTGTCAGACACCGTAAACTTGGCTGGGAGGGAGAAAATGAATGGTTCTGATACCTAGGAAGGCTGTGACAGTAGTCTAAGACTGTGTAAGGTAGAGGAAATATAACTGGAAGGGTGTGCAAATAAAAGACTGACTGAGGTTTACATCTTGATATTGGTTTCCAAAACTGATCCGGGTTTCTGAGCAAATTGAACAAATTCATTATTAAAGACTGAAAGAAAAAGGGTCAGTTTTTCCATACCAAATCTGGCCTCAATTTAAACACTAGAGGCATGGAGTAGACCAAGGAATGCAAAGTAGTGAGCACAGAAGAGCTCCAGGACTGTTGCACTTCACGACTTCTAGGTATCCGATGGATGGTAAACTAGAATAAAGAACACAGAAACAGATCATCTTTCCATTTTCTTTAACTGTACATGCAGTGCAATGTAACACAATGTCAGATAGTTTGATAAGCGAACCTTGGAAGTGTACACAGTGTAAAGGCATGTGTAAAAATAGCAACAATACTAAACACAGGTTTATGGATATATGACATAAATTGTCACATCATATTATGCATGCATAAGCTCTTGGAATGTTCAGAGCAATGTTTGACTAAATTATTGTTATTGTAAGTCAAGTATGGTACTTGCACCAAGACCATACAAAAACAGTAGGATGTTTGACAAATGTCCTTTCTGCCTCACGAAAAAGAATGAATGTGCTCCATCTGCTGGAGGAAACAATGTTAACATGCATCCATCCGACCATTTTCTAAACTTCTTCCAATTCAGGGTCGCAGGGGAGCCGGAGCTAATCCTGGCAAACAACTGCCACAAGGTAGGGTACACCCTGAACGGAATGCCACTATAGCAGAGCAGACACGCACACCCTTATACCCAATTTTCCCAGAAGCCAATTAACCTACAAGTGTGTCTTTGGACTGTAGGAGGAAACCACTGCACCCAGAGGAAACCCACACAAATATTAACACCTGCTAGATACAACTGAAAGACTATGCTAACATGTGTATTGTTAGAAATATTCCTCAGGCAAAAATGAAGATACACAGACTACTGTCCTGTTCGAACATGTGCAGTGACACAGCACAGAAAGTTGTGAAAACCCCCAGCTTAAATTAAAAACAAATTAGTGGTGTTAAGACTTCCAGACTTGTCATGACTTGCTGCAATGTCTTTTTTTCCTGTCTGTGCTGAATTCTCACCTGTTTCCGATTAAATGTCTGATGTGTGAAATGATGATCTTTTTTGGTACTATACAACAGTACAGCAGAACAGAAAAGGTAGTGATAGGCTGAAGTTCTTTTTGCCTACTATACCTTTTGTTCTCCATCCTTTTCTCTTCTGGAAGCTTCAAGGAAACGGATTTTATCTTCACTCATTTTGTCCGTATCAGCAATGATGTAATGCCTTGGAACGTAAGCCTGGGACAGACTCTCCAACAACCTGAGCATTTCTGTCGTGTGTCCTCCTGTAACAGTTGCAATCCATTTAGTCTTTAAAAACCAACTGAATGCTATTAACATGCTCTTTTTCACTTATTAACATCTTGCTGTAACTTAAATCTTCAATATGGAGCACTTATATATCAGGAGTTAAGCTTATACATTTTCTGGAGTGTTGTGACTCTGTACTAATGTACCATACATGACTCCTATGAAATACTGTCGCTTGAAATTCACTGATAATGAATTGATTATTGATTAATAATAAACAGAAGCTAATGACATTTCAATCAAACAATACATTTGACACTTTATTGGAACAATATATGCTATCATAGTGCCACCTTATTCACAAAACGTTTCTTATTGTCCTGTCCCACTACTTACATTTTAGTTCTATCAAGGAAATGCAAGGGTGTTTTTCATGTACAACTTTTGACAAATTTTCATTGTTTTGGAGAAGTAAAACAAAAATTCTTTAGGTGTTATTTCCCCAGTACTGTACTTCATCAAATAAAATTGAAAGAACATATACTCAATATGTGCTTTCAGCAAGGTTAAGAATGGCAGAACTTTTTAATGTGCCTCCTTTCACAGCTGTTATCTAATATATACTCATTCAATCGGTGTATAGTTACCTCGCTTTGCTGTGTTACCTGTTTTATGGATGGGCACTACAATAATGATTTTACAGTCAGTGGGTATTTCCTCTCCCTGTCTTAAAAAGACAGCTGGAAGGATTTTGTTAATGGCATATAAATAACATCTCGTTTCCAGATTTGTTTAACTTTAGTGCTTCTTGTACTTGTAACACTTCACTTTGTTCTGAGCTATTATTAACCTTTTCTCAGCATTAAGCATGTCTGATGTTTTTTCTTCCTTGGTAAACACCCAAGTGAAATATTAACGTCATACATCACCAATTTCACTGTCATTATATAGAAGACATCAATATTAATCTCTAAAACACTTGATGTCATCCTTTACTGATAATTTTGCTTATTCTAGACATCATTGCAATATTCCTTTCAAACTTTCTGTTTTTGCCTTTTTTCCTGCCGTATCATTTTTACCTGTTTCCAGTTCACGTCACTCATCATCTTTATCTTTTTTGAAAGCTTTATAAAGTGATTTTTTTTCTTTTTTATATTCCTAATTACTTTAACCATTTGGACCACTGTTTTCCTTACTTACTCGTGAGGTCTGTTTTGTCTAAAGTAGAAAGCCATCCATTTTCCACTGAATCGATATGTAAAGTATCCTGTTCCAGTCTATTTCTCTTAATCTGCTGTCTCATTCCTTCGAAATAGTCTGTTTTACCGAAATTGTTAAACGTTATTTCGAACTGTTTCAGAGTAAACCTATACTTCACAGGACACGATGTAATTTAAGAGTACATTCCCTTAAAAGGTATTGGTTTGACGAGAGATGTTATTAGTTTAAAACACAAAGAACACAACGAAATACAGAAGAAAACACAACGCTGCGATAAGACCTTTTTAGAGTTACTGTTACGAAGAGAACTATGAAGAGATTAAAAGGTCACAGTGACAGATTTACACACAATTTTACAAACAGGTCTGTTCGTAAACACGGAAAAAATAAACACAAATTGACATATTCATCTGCTACGTCTTCTTTTATTATTCTCATTCATTGCAATTAACTGTGGAACAGCAATATCACCACTGCAGACTTTGCCAATATGTTGCCAGTAGTACTACTTGCCAATGCGGAAGTATTGTAACAATCATACCTGATCCTGCCACAATGAGCACGGAGACAGAACCTTTCTTTCCTGGTTTGCATTTTACTCCGCTCCAAACGACAATCAGCAATCTTAAAATTAAAAATATGGTCATAAAACAAACTCCAAATACAATTCCCCAAATTATATCCATAACTGCTCAACCCGTTACGTGTATATTACTGCTACGGCATCCCTTTCAGACCAAACTTCACAGCCTGTTTAGTACAAGATTACACTACAGATTTTGCATTACAGATAGCCTCTGCTTAATCACTCTTACTATTATGTACAGTGTTTATTTGTTAGGTTTTCAAGATAGTTTTATCATCTAAATTGGTTGCTGTAATAAAGACAATAACAACATTAAGTGGAGTTCTACCTAAGTGGGGTTAATTAAATCTTTCTTAATATTCCTAAATCAAATATTAAGATTTTTCTTTCAGAAAACATTGAATTTCAAAATACCAAACAGATACACAGCGTACAGTTGCTCAGAGGTGAAAATAGTCTAATAATTTTTCAACTCTCTTTTACTTTACTGTTATTATTTCTGTCATTCGTAATTGATGTAGTATGAAGTCAGCTAACTAAACTTCAGTTTGTGATATACAACACATGTTATTTTGCATTAGCTTCAGAGGTTGTGCATCATTTCAGAAGCAAATGGGTTTAAATGCCTTTTGTGCTGTCAGAGGTTTCCATTGTTTGCTTCATTGTCTTATAGCTTTCCATGTTAAAAAGCAATTGTCTATGTCAAATTATTTTTCTTAATTTTTAGATACAATACTGTGAGGCCAGCTGACACACAAATCAGGGTTAAAGTCCTGACATTTTGAAAGATTTGGTCAAATATACTCAAAGGCCTTATAACATGATGCTAGACTACTATCTAAAAAAGACCAAACAATAGATAAATATATACAGTATGTTCTTTTTAAAAACAATCACAGGCATAGGGATAGCACTTGACTTATTATACCGACCATCGGATGTTATGGACAGCATCTTTGGATTCATCTTGTGAAAGGTACTTTATACAGTACATGTGCGATTGATTGATGGTTTAAACTACTACATTACCTTTGAGCAAGCATTCCAGTATCACACTGTATTAATTCTCTCTTACTGAGCTAAGGCGTTCATTATGTAGATCCCAAAAATGTGGAAATTATCATTTTTATCTTACAGTATCTTAGGACAAAATAGCAGTAAATAAATCATTTTAATAAGGTGCAATTCATTACTATATATATATACAGGTATATATATATACTATGTATACTATATATAACATCTATTTTATATTCTCTACATGTGTGTTGCTTTTCTCAATATATACTATATACAGGTATATGGAGGTAAAACATGGACACTAAATTCAAGATCAATACTGAAACCCCAGACAACTATAAAATGAAAAAAAAAGAATGTTGCAGACAACATAATAAGCCAGAGAAACCTATGTCTCCTAAATAAGTGCCAGCAGCATCAAAAAAGTGAAGAAATTAAAATATTAGTAGTTGGTAGAAGAATAAAATTAATATAAAGCAAAAAAACAAATACAGGAATGAATACAGCAACAAACAACTCATCAGAAACACATCCTGCAAGATTAAAAATCAATATGCTTGCTGGATCAAACTGGATGAAGGCAGCTGAAAACAAGCATTCATAGAAAACTTATAGGAAGCTTTTTAATGGCTGCATAACAGGAATAAGATACAGATGTATGTTTTAATTATACAGAGAGCTTAATTTGATTTTAAAGTATTATTATACACAATACTGTGGCCACGAAAAACTTCCACTAGAGTCATGCTTAGTGATACGAAAAGGAGTCTGGGCAGACTTGTCGTCTGCAATAATTAGGGAAAAAAAGAATAATAGTTTATTATGAAACTGTATTTTATTCCACTAGACCAGGTCTTATTTTGCTGCTAATATACAATATCAAATAACGTAACATAAGGTGTAAAACACATCACATGAATACTATCTCAATCTTACATATATTTATAAATTGGTTCCTTTGGTAAGAGCACACTACACCTGGTGTACAAGATGTGTAAAAGTCCTATCTGTCCATAAAATTTTATCATATGCTACCGACATCTTAACATTCTTCCGTATGTCCTGCACACATCTAGAAGCTGTGCAAAACGCAGGATTACCTGCCAAATTGCTCGTTCTTATCAAAAGTTACAGTAGGTCGTATTTTCCGTCTTGTTCGTTCAGAAATAAAAGAAGATTCTCGTTACTACAAAGTTAGTTTCGCTTTTAAAGAAAGGAAAACTGAATTTGCCATATAAAGCTACATTACGTACCGTAGGTGCATCAACCTTATTTTTTCATTAGAAATGCTAGTTCGATATATAAGAAATACAAGAAAAGATTTCGAGCGGTGAGAGCTGCCTCGTCAAGTAAGTGAAAGGTTGTTATTTCGACAAATTAGGTATATAAAAACGTTCATATACCTTTAAGAATTTGCTGTAATTTGATATAGTATAGGCAGAAGAAGTGCCTTTCCTTGCAGCCACAAACCAGCATCAGCCAAGAAGCGCATCTCTTAAAAAATACACGTTTTAGACAGTATGTGCAGAAATAGAGTTCGCAAACGCTCTTAATTAATCGAAATATAATCAAGAGAATAATCGTAGTAGAAGAGATAATAACAATAAAATGAGATTATGATGACGAACCGTTTTTGTTGGTATGGCTGGGATAGATTTTTGCCCATGCTTTTTGAGGTTGTGGAGCTCGACAGTCGATAAGAGAAAAATGCTGAGTGAAAAGACTGTAATTTTTTCCAAATGAAAGGAGAAAGGTAAGTTTGACCTTGGTCAGTTTTTCCTGCTTTGTTTTTGTTTTAAAACCTTGTTTTTTTTAATGATCTAAGTGTATACATCATGCGGCGTTGGTTGGCCTAGCTACAGTATACACGGCATTGCACGAATAGTTTGGTGTACAATATTCTGTTAACACAGTCAGACATTATTTTTTTTCTGTTAATCAGTGTGAAATATAAAAAGCAATATCCAGGGCTGTTGTTCATTGTAGCAAATTTAAGCATTTTCTTCCTTAATTGTTTTACTTCATAACTTCGGAATATGCCCAGTTAACGAGTTTAGTGATCTGTGTAAGACCTCAGATGTAAATATATATAGGCTTGCGTTATTACATCATATACTTCGCTGCTTTTTTGTCTGAAGGTTTGAAACACGAGTCGGGTATTTCTGGATTAAATTTTTAATATTTGTCTTAATTTAGTATTTGTCACAAGATATTGAACAGCATATCAAAGAAGCGTAGGTTGAACAATTTTAAGCTATGCATTGTCTGATCATTTCAGTCTGGAGGACTGCAGCATTGCTACTGTATCTTCTTGTTATTCCATGGCTGAATTTTTAATGGCAGTGTAAACAAATATTGTGACTGATTATACACATGTCCACAAATAAGTTGTCCAACTAACTTTTAAGAGATAATATGATAGGAGCCGTTGCTTCCATAATAATTTACTGCTTTTACTGCTTGTGACAGTGAGGCAGTTTTGTCCCATGTGAAATGTGACACAGAAGCTTTCTAACATACATCTGGAAGTGCTCCCAAGTCTAACCTTGCAACCCTCTGCATTTCTCTCCTGGTTCTTTGGCAGTCAGAAATATTGAATTGTGTAAGATGACTAGAAATTCTGTGATTTGGACTGAAGTAAAATAAGGCAAGTACACTGTTCAGCTTATTTTATTTGTGACCTACGCCTGTTTAAAAATTTATTTTGAAGATCCATTGATAAAAATGGATAAATATTTGGATACAATTTCCTCCCATGGTTAATACTGTAGCTCCCTCAGCAAGCAACAGTGTTGAGCCTTTGTTTAAATTAACTGCACTGCCATGCTAGTTTGCATTGATCTTGAATACAGTACATATGTTTCATAATGTAATGGTTCCCAATATACTGTATACTGTACAGTATATTCCATTTTTACTTGGTATTTCAAAGAAGGAATTTGCTACAGCAAATACTTTTTGAAGTTGAATGAAAAGAAAAAAGCCAGTTGGTTGCTAATTTAGATTGCCTTAGCATGGATTTTACACAGCTGTTGTCAAAAGTGCTGTTTTGTGTACCTGCAAATAAGTAGTTAATCTTAGAAAAATGTTTCAGAAGCAGGAATGACGAGTGACCAAAAATGGAATATGTGTTGAACTATATGATGTGGAACAAGTGAAATACTCTGCAAAATGGAAAAATAAAGTATTCTTGGAAATTATTTTTGCGTCTGTACTTCTTAAACATAGTTCTTTTTTAGTTTACTGAACAATCCTCAAGGTTGAGACCTGAGGTACAATAATTACTCTTAAAGAGTTCTTTTGGATTTCTTTATTGCCCCAATATTGGTTTAGTTATTGTTTTTCGAAAGCTTTTCTTGATGTTCTTTACAGACCTTCACATCCGTTTTTGAGGTGTGAGCACATTCTATTTTTTGTGGTTTTTATCTCGGAATACAAATGTTGCTTGTTCGGTAGTTTGCTGCTGTTTTTTTTCCCCCCTGAATTTCCTGTACATCCAGGTAGATGGTATTTCAGGTTTGCAGTGCAGCGTCCTGTGTATAAGGATTTGGCAGCTTCCTTTTGTACCCAGTTTGGAAAAAAAACTGTCAGACTGACACAAACTAAAAGCAGTGTGGTTTAGAATTGTTAGGAACTGTGGATTTATATTTACTCTTTCCTTTGGTATGTCGAGCAAATGAGACTTTATGCTTTTCTTTCACAGCCCTGCTACAGTAATTGGCAACTGCAGTGCATTTTTTGTGGTGTACTTGACAGCTGAAGAGAATTGACTGATCTCTGTTACTGGTATTGCTAGTTCTGAGAAAACCTATATAAATGTAGAATTTAATTTTGCCCTGTGCTGGGATTATTTTCATTAGCAAACCAAATATTTGATAAACACAAGATACACTTATTTTGTGGCGAGAGAGTCTGAATCGTCTCAGAGGGAATTACACCATAAATAGACTTTTAAATGCAACAAGAGTGCTTTTTACCTAAGCATGATCGAGGAGTGCTAAAACGGGAATCTTGATCACTTCATTATTTTATACGTTGTTAGTTGTGGGTCTTTAGTTGAGAGGATCTTCAACCAAAAACAAATGAAACCTAAACAAAATTGAGTAGGTTTGTATAGGTGGGCAGAGTTAAATCTGGAGATCTTGTCTTCTGTAAAACGTAACAAGATTGTTCTAAACACAGTATACAATAAGAGTAAGCTACAGTGTTTTAGCATGCTCTGTGACAAAAACAGAATTAGAAACTGTGCTCATACTCTTGAAGGCATGGAAAATTGACACTGTGTGTGAGTTTACATTATATTAAATATAGCAATGTCATGAAGCAAATTGGGAAAGTATACATCACGAGAGGTCAGTTTGGCTAACCTTTAAAAGGCAATACAGAGAGACCTACCCACATGCAAATACTCCTGTACACATTGAGGTTATCAGTATGCCTGGCAGTGCAAGGCTACAACATTGATCAGTGAACAGCTAGGGTGGTTGTGTTAAAGACAGGAGTGCATTTCAAGGTGAAGTGCTGTTGAGTTCTTCAATTAACTAAAGACTAAAAGGAGTGGACATTCATAATATATGAACTTGCTGTGTGAGAACAGTATCATATCATGTTTGTCAGTAAACATGTTAATAGGTGAAATATATTTGTACTGAGTAGTGCCATGCTTTAATCATCGTGACTTTTGCTGAATGCTTTCGCAGTTCTGATAACAGCATTCAACGGGGTGGTAATGCTGAAGTAATACTAAAACTCTCAATTGTGATGGAAATGACAAGAGTTTCTGTTTCTTGATGTGTTTTATACTGTAAACAGTATATGTAGTGCACACTGTATTGTTTTCCGTGTGCTAGGTTACGTTACTAAGTATATTTGTGCTTGAGAGGGTATAGTATATTGTGCTGGATAAGTGGTTTGCCTTTGCTAAATTGACAACTGCCCTGGGCATAAAATGCTTGACCCTAAATACATGTCCTTATGAGAATGTAGGTAAGACCTCCTGCATGGTAAAGGTAAAAATCTCTAGAAGTGCAAAGAAGCATATTGCGGTACTGCAGAACCAGTGGACACTGATGCATGCACTCTGTGTACAGTGACAGCTCCCAAAAAAATACTGCAACATCTCCATGCTAGCATTACTCAGGTGTCATGTAGACTTGAACTGCTACCCCTCGTTTTTAAAAGCCCATTTAAAGCTGTGAACCTTAAAAATGTCTTTAGTATCCGTTGAAGGAATTAGGCTTTTTTTAGAAAGTAAAAATATTTAAGTAGTACTGGGAAAAGTGAAGATTTCAATTTCCTTAATCAGAGGACCATCCAATCATTTTCTAACCACATCATCCAATTCAGGGTCACAGGGGAGCTGGAGCCTACTCTGGTAAGCAATGGGCGCAAGCAATGGCTGGGATCCTTGTGTGTTGCAGGGCACACACAGGCAATGACACAAAAACAGATACACAAGGGAGGGCACCAGAGCCACCAGAGAAAACCCGAGAGAACACAGGGAGAACATACAAACTTCACACCGGTGACATCCCAGGTCTGAAATTGAACCAAGGGGCCCTGCACGACAGGAGCGCTAACCACTGCATCACTGTGCCACCCAACAGAGCAGAAGCACGGTTACAATGCTTAGCACTGTATTACAGGGACATTCATTCCTGCTGTCTCCTCTCAATGTGCTGCAAGATTTTTAAAGTCAGTTACTGTGCTGCAGTACTTTAAATGATCTTGTTTAGATTTTTCCTTCTCTTAGGCCTGATATTCTGATTAGACATTAAATTAGGTCATTGGCCCGCTAAGCCTGTTCAGATGGTACGCATGCAGCTAACAACCTGTATAAGAGCATGTGTAGCTGCAGCATGATGGATGAATTAAAGGACTGACTGGTTGTGGCCAGGCTGTGCTAAAATTGGCACAGGGGTCACTTCTCTGCCTCTCAAGCTGCAAGCTGGTAGTTTATACATTAGACCATATGTTTGAGAACTGGATTCACCAAGGCAACATCATTTCTTTGTGTTTGGTTGTGGTTTTTCAAATATTTGTCCAAGCTGCAATGTTTGATGTCTGATATGAATGGCCTTTACCTAAAATTCAAAGTGTTAAATCAGGTTTAGCTTCAGATTTTGACATTGTTGATTTCAGCTCAAAACAAAGGTTTAGAACAGTGGTTCTCAAACGTGGTTTTGGTTGCAATTGCACCCTTAAAGGGAAATAGAGCTCTCTGTTTCAGTTTCAGTTTCTGAGGCTGGTTATTAACTCTCTGTAACAAAATAAATTATTTGACGGTATAGAAAAAAATGGACAAATTTTGAATTGGGCACAAAATCGTGAACTATGAGTTGCCATTTTGTCGCAAACCGCTAGTCTCACCACAGGCAAGAGCAAGTTTTCCCATGAATTGAGACGTGAGGCGGCCCTTCCTGCTCTCTAGTCTGCGTAAGAACTAGTACTGTATAATGAGATTTTTGTGCAGCAGACATTTCGCCGCAGAAATGTTCCAATATGACCTGCATGCAGAGTTAACGAGTAAGTAGTATTTGTTGGCAAAACCATCTCGAAGTCAAGAGCAATATTATAATTAATTATAATTGCTTACACTTATATAGTGCTTTTCCGGACACTCCACTCAAAGCTCTTTACAGGTAATGGGGACTCCCCTCCACCACTACCAATGTGCAGCCTGGATGATGCGACGGCAGCCATAGTGCGCCAGAACGCTCACCACACATCAGCTATCGGTGGGGAGGTGAACAGAGTTATGAAGTCAATTCATAGATGGGGATTATTAGGAGGCCGTGACTGGTAAGGGCAATGGTAAATTTGGCCAGGATGCCGGGGTTACACCCCTACTCTTTTCGAGAAACGCCTTGGGATTTTTAATGACCACAGAGAGTCAGGACCTCAGTTTTACGTCTCACCAGAAGGATGGCGCCTTTTTACAGTATAGTGTTCCCGTCACTATACTGGGGCCTTAGGACCCACATAGACTGCAGGGTGAGCCCCCCCTGCTGGCTCCACTAACACCTCTTCCAGCGGCAACCTTTTTTCCCGGAGGTCTCCAATCCAGGTTCTGACCAGGCTCACACCAGCTTAGCTTCAGCGGGTCGCCAATTGTGAGTTACAGGTTGATATGGCTGCTGGCACTAAATTACAGAAGCTTATTAGTGCCATACAGAAAAAAAAACATTTATATGAGACAGTATCCTGTTTATACGAGAAAAGTATCTAGTTTGTATGAGAAAATTATTGAGTTTATACAAGAAAAGTATCTCTTTATACGAGAAAATTATTCCGTTTAAACACAATAGTTAATTTGTGAACAATGTTGCCTACTATCTTAATACTGTATATTGCATTGTACTGTATGTGAAATAATATTGTCCTGTGCAAAGTAGCATTGACTTTAACAACAGTAGAATATTGTTACACTTTTCTTTTTTGCTTAGCAGAAGGTGCAGCAAAAGATACTTGGTCGTTTGAATGAAGCAGATACAAAATAAAAGCATCTCTGAAAGAAAATGGTTTTGAGTCTAGATACTTAAAAGTGAAGAATTTTAAATGAAATAATTTTATGTTAGATTTGTACCTTATAGCAAGACCTTGTGGTAAATACTATATTATTTACCATTTTGGTCACCACAATGAAGATTTCTGCTGCTCTGGAATACGTCTGGATACATTTCAAAATAAAATAAAAAATCCTAATTTTACAGGATAAAAGAACTGAAGATTTTTAGTCTTGGACAGAAAAACCACAAGAAGGCCTGCTTCGAGTATTAAAAAGCCACAAAGGTACTGATAAAGTCAACCCCCTTGGACGTTTTCAAAATCGAAAATGAAATATGGGCCAGAGGATAGAAGTGAAAACTACAGGGAACTGTAAAGTGTAAAATGAAGGCTGTGGGGGTCTGGAACTAACAGACCAGTATTTAAAATAAAATAAATATTTAAAACACTTCTGAATCCGGTTTACATGTTTGACAAGCTAAAAGGTTTTTTTTTCCTGGTAGCTGCCCTTTCACATGTACAGAAGGCCATAAACTTTTGTATGTATTTTAAGGATACATGTGCATCAAGTACCCTTAACATGAGCATGTTAAGGTGTTCATGTAAATGCCAAGGGTATTAAATGAGCTGATCATTCATCCAATGTGCTATCGTTTTAGTTACCAAAAACTGCAATTTGGCAAAAATGTTTTGTGCATCTTAATCTTGTTTGGCCCTGAGCCAGAGATGTATCCTTTTGTTTTTCCTTTCTGGATAACTTACTGTAATTCACAGAGGAAGACTTTTATTTTACATGTGGTGACTTATTCCTCCTCATGCAGAAATCCTATATTTTTTTTTGTATTGTTAGGAGGTATGTTGTATTTTTAGATTTCAAAAAAATGTTTCACTCAGTATCCCTCCCTCCTTAATGGGTCTAACTATTAACTCAAAGCGAGAATCAAAAAATGCATTTGTTCATTGTTGTGTATAAAGTCACATTTTCTCACGAACGTGTTTCCATCCATCGATTTTCCAACCTTTATCCAGTACATGGTTGCAGGGGAGCTGGTGCCTATCCTGGCAAGCAACGGACACAAGGCAGGGTACACCCTGGACTGGATGTCAGTACATCACAGGGCAGACACACACAGATGCAGAAAGAAGACAATTAACCTGCTAGTCTTTGGACTGTAGGAACGTTTGCCCCATGTTTGCGTGCGCTTTACCCAGGTTCTATTTTCTTCCACCTTCCATTGACACGCTGGCTTAATTGGCGTCTGTAAATTATCCTTGCATGCTTGTGGGCTCATGTATTAGGCCGTGTGATGGACTGACATCTTTTCCAGAATATAATTTATGACCTACTGCTTCTAGGATAGACTCAAATGCTGCAGCTCTTAACAGGAATGTGACTTAAAACTCTGTCACCAGGTCACACAACACAGTGAGTATCTGGACACACTCAAACAAGTACAAATCATTCACTTTCCAGACAAAGGTAAATGTTTAATTCAGATACAGTACGGTAAGCATTTGAAATGTACTGTATATACAGGTATTCGTAATGATAATTGTATTTGAAAAACTATATGTAAGTTCAGCTATTTTCATTAAATCTTATCTATAATAAGGGCTCTTGGACCTGTTTGTCTTTTATATTTTTTGTTGTATACTTAATCTATGCCTACAGTATATGGTAAAAGATTAGCTCTTACACATCTTATATGCTATTTGTGATTTCATTTTTGTCCTCTAAGGAGGTGAGCAGGAGGAAGTTAGGTCATACATTAAATAAAGCTTTTACCTGTATAGCGCAGTGTTGTTCATTTATTTGTTAATTTCATAACTGATTTAAATGTGATGAGTAACAATGACTTCTTAGTCACTTTCGGTTTACAATATATGTATAATGCAGTCCAGACGTATTAGGATAGTGAAGTGAATTTAGCAGCTGTAAAAATATTTGATCTTGGGGAAGAAAAACATGACTCGCAAGTCAATTCAGTTTTACCCTCCTGGAGTATATTGACATTATATTATAACTTAGGGTCAATGAGTAGTCAAGGCTGATACATGGACTTTAACTGTATCTATGCAAGATTACAGTTCTTGAATTCAGCTCAAATTTCAAAAGAAAACCTCTTTACAGTGTTTATCATGTCCAGTTGGTCAATTTAGTTTTGTTCAGATTGGCTGGTTGCCCAGAAGCCTTTTTGAAGGCTTCCTGATACATTTTAAGATTAGAAAGTACTGTAAGTTGTCATAGAAATCACACTGTTCTCACTGCTGCGGTTCAAAAAGTAAAGGAGACTTCCACAGTCACGGACCAACAGTACTCGGTGAGTTCCAGTCAGACCTTTGTGGAGTGTTAACTTAATTTTTTTCTCAATCCTGCGTACATTTATGATATGAAAAAAAATGTTTATTGCAGACATGCCTAAATAGATGGTTAATGCATGGTCTCAAATGATTATAGAAATGAATTATGAAGTGGGAATTTTAAATACATTCATCTAGGGGGCAATGGGTTCGATTTCTGGGTTGCTATCTGAGTTGTGTTTGTATCTTCTGGCAATGCTCATGTGAGTTTCCTTCAGTTGCTCCACTTTCCCCCCCCCACCAAAAAAACCTACATACTGGTAGGTTTCAGTTGGCATCTGTGAAAACTGGCCTTAGTGTGAGTGTGTGTGTTTGTGTCTGTGTGCGGCACCCGTCCAGGTTGTATCCTTCCTTGATCCCTGTTGCATGCTGGGATAGGCTCCTGCTTCATGGTATCATGGACCAAATGTATAATGATGATAAAACTATGCACTGGGCAAAAATGTTGCACAACTACCTTGCATACAGTAAAGCTTTTCTTTTGTCTAAAAGTAATCTAGGACTTATTTTTACCCTGGAACCAGCCTAAAGATTGTTGGGAGGATGTCTTGTGGCTATCTGTATTTGTTTTTCCACCATGACCTTTCTTGTTTTTAATGACTAGGTTGGAAGTACTCAGCTTTCCGTGCTGCTCGGATTTAAAGGGATATACAGTAGCCAACTTTTTTTTTTGCACGACACCACATTGATAGGAAGTGACATAGTTGTAATTACAGAATGGGAGTCTCGCTTGTTAAAAGTATTCACCCTCACAGATGTGAAACACAGTTTGAATTCAAGAAAAGCACCCTTACTAAATCACAATCTTAGCCAATGATGTTTTTTCACTGCGATATTCTGTTTTGGACGGTGTGGTGGTGCAGTGGTCAGCGTATAGCTGCCTCGCAGAGCTAGGGCTAGTGTTCAATGTTAAGTGTTCAGAGTTTGTATGTTTTTCCCATATTCCTGTGGGTTGGCTGTGGGTACTACGCTTTCCTTCCACAGTCCAAAGACTGGTAGGTTAATTGGCTTCTGGGAAAATTGGCCCTGGTGTGAGTGTTTGCTTGTCTGTGTTTGTGTGTGTGTCCTGTTGTGTTCAGGTGTCCTACCTTGGTCCAGTTGATTTGCTGGTCAATAACAGTATATGAAGAGTGAATTAGGTCTGAAAAAGTTAGACATGGAAGATATTATGGGGTGTTCATTAAATGTATATAATGGAATATCTTTCAGGCTCAGAAATCTTATTACCTATATACTTTAACATTAAAACAGTGTGAGTGCAATAGTAAAACAGGCCTTTTGAATCGGACTAAGCAGTTTTACTGTGACAACAGAAGTATCCAAGTCCCATTACCATGGTGTTAATTGTCATGGTGGTGAGGCTATTGGATGTTTGTCACTAGCGATGTAATTATTCCATTCTAGGATCAGATATTGATTTGAGATTAAATCAGCCAAATCTTTGATGCAAGTGTATCAGAATTTAAACTGTGTCAAGTATTTCTTCATTGGTCTGTCAGCCTAGCTGTTTGTATCTGGCATTTCCTACCCCAAAACAGGAGTAGAAAAGGATTGTTATGTATTATATTACAATATATTAATAACCTATTAATATACCTATTGCTTGCCTGGATAGCCTCCAGTTACCTCACGACCCTGAATTGAAGAAGCATTTAGCAAATGGATGAATATATTAATATGTAGCGTACCCAGGGTAATACCCTGTAAATTAGTAATGACACAATGGTATACTTTTAATATTTCTGAAGAATCTGTCGCAAACAAGAAACAAATGTTTGAAGGAACAAACTGTTCTCTTCTTTTTTATCTTCTTGTAGGGAGGGGCTGTTATGGATCCCTTCAATCAGCTGATTCTTGCCATTTCAGTGGCCAGTTTCATCACCTTTCAGCTGTTGTTTCACTATGTCAGCTCCTGGGTGTCCATCCGCATCAGCCCTGGATTTCAAAAGCTGAATGAAAAGCAGAAGATTGAATGGAACTCCAGGTATGATGTGAATACATTTCTCCTCCTTTACGCATGATAGTGAATTTCTGTTTTGACACTATATCAATCCACTGAAAGTATCTACAAATTAACAATTAATAGCACCGATAATCAAAATTAATTATAGCATTCACAGTTGAGTGTTTTTTCCTGTGGTGTTAATATACTGTAGGTACACGTATATTCTGAATCCTTGCCAGTATATCAATTTATCAAATGTGAATTTTTAATTTGGGCTAGTGCAATGCCTGTTGTGTCTATTTACACTATATTGATTGTTAAGAACTAATTCAGTATTAATTATGTATGTCTGTATTTATGTAAATCATCCCCAAAGGTCTGATATCTTTATATTATAGCTGTCGTAACATTGTAAGGTTTGTTTGGTAGGCTGCCCGGAACAAAAATTGCATAGTATTCTAATTTGACTTATGTCGGGTCATCTGCAGTCGTGATAAATGCTTTTACCATTTTTTTAGCTTTACCCATGCCTACAGAAAGCAAACTGCATGCTGTAAATTTAAGCAGTGTTTTAAATGCTGTCAGCATGGTAAGTATTAGCACCAGTTTAGTAGTGTTACCATCGAACCTGAACTAGAGTAGTATTGTATGTATTTGTTTTTTCTTTAATGCTATATTCCTTTTCAACCAGTGCCACTAAAAGTGTTAAAAAATAAAACAGGTAGCAAAGACCCCCACCATACAGTTTTAGAAGACTCCCAGATGTAGAATTCTAGCATTAGTTAACTAGTGGATTAGCAATTGCCGCAGTACTTTAGACAGTATTGTTATGAGCACAATAGTGTTGCACTTTGTACCTTAATTGCAGTATTTTAAAAAATAACTAAATCCATGTCCTTGATTTGCTTGATTTAGCAAACACTTCTCACTGAACAGAGAAAGAAATCTGTAAAAGTATAAAATTGTACTGAATATTATGCAGTGACAATCATATATTTGTGTTATAAGTTTACATAAGCTTAAAGTAGTGGAGATGGACTGTTTTTGTCATAATGGAAAGCAAAATTATTTGAGTTGCTACCAGTTTTGTAAGAGGCTAAAATATTTTAGCCAATGATCACAAAAGAAAACTAGAGTTTAGTTAATGCAAAATATCCCCACAACCCTTTTGGTTATAGCTACAGTATGGATGATTAACAGCTAAAAGAAAAATCAATTTAATGGACAAAACCTAGACAGACCTTGAGAGATTTTGAAAAACTGAACCTGTGTTGGGGTTGTCTATTAATAAAATGGAATTGTCATTGCATGCACTGATACTGCATTTGTGAATGGAGAGTCCATGGAGAAGTATATCTTTGTCATATTTCATTGTGCTTTATAGGCTTTCCTTCATATTTCTCAGTTTTCCAAAGAATAGTTTCTGCATCCTTATAGCTTCAGTTTAAATGTGATTGCTGCCAGGATTTGGGACTATGAAATATATAATTGTGAACTGCATACATTTGCATATCAATTCTGTACTGAAGGTGATAATTTTATACTGAAATAACCAGTACAGCTTTTGAGCAGTGATTCCATTCTGAAGTAATACCTGATTCCCAGGTTCTGTGTACTTTAAATACCAATGCACCTCAGTGTTCTCAAATGCTCTCATCACTTACCCACTTGTCTTTGGGCTAAAGTAAAGCTTTGGTCTGCAGTGCTGGCATTTTTTCCTCCTGATATTCTACTGAAGTGCATGATAGAGTGTGTTTTGATGACTGCTTCCCACACACAGAGATTAGGTTGATAAATGATAAATGGAGCACAAAGAATTCAGATTGACAGGTGATGGTGTTAACAAGGCTGTATTTAGTTGTCTCCTGTGGGGTGTTTAACAAGCATACTCATGAGTATTTAAACTCTTCCTGCAGCTTATCAGTCATGTCTAGGGAGTCATGCAGAGATAAGTGTTGAGTCATTAAGACAGCAGTATTGATTGTTTGTAGATAAGATTTAGAAGAGGAAATGTTTTGAGCCACTTTGATTCTATTATTAGTAATACATTAAATTTCTGTGAATTAATTCCTGCTTACTAGCGACTGACTTACTAACCATTTAAAATCCTGTTAATTTCTTTGAACATTAATATACATTTTTGTTCACCTTTGAGTTGCAATACCAGGTATTAGCCCATTGATATTATATTGTACATACTCTTTCTCCTTATATTAGGACAGTATCGACGCTACACGCACTGGTGGTTGGGATCTTCTGTGTCTATATACTATTCTTTGATGATGCTGTCAATGAAGATCCTGTCTGGTATGAAATATTATTTTTTATTCTTTGTTAACTGCAAATATTCCTTGTTAAATGGATTCCATCCGTTGTCCAACCCAACAATTGTCTTTATTTGCATGCACAGAAATGGAAAGGTCAGGTTATGCAAGATAGTTTCTAACAACCATGTCCCTTATAATAATAATAATAGCTTACAATTATATAGCGCTTTTCTGGACATTCCACTCAAAGCGCTTTACAGGTAATAGGGACTCCCTTCCACCACCACCAATGTGCAGCATCCACCTGGATGATGTGACGGCAGCTATAGTGCGCCAGAACGCTCACCACACATCAGCGATCAGTGGGGATCGGCTAATGTAGCCGATTCATAGATGGGGATTATTAGGAGGCCATGATTGGTGAGGGCCAATGGGAAATTTGTGCAGGATGCTGGGGTTACACTCCTACTCTTTTCGAGAAACGCCCTGGGATTTTTAATGACCACAGAGAGTCAGGACCTCGGTTTTACGTCTCATCCGAAGGACGGCACCTGTTTACAGTATAGTGTCCCCGTCACTATACTGGGGCATTAGGACCCACATGGACCGCAGGGTGAGCACCCCATGCTGGCCCCACTAACACCTCTTCCAGCAGCAACCTTAGTTTTTTCCCAGGAGGTCTTCCCATCCAGGTACTGACCAGGCTCACACCTGCTTAGCTTCAGTGGGTTACCAGTTGTGAGTTGCAGGGTGATGTGGCTGCTGGCTTATACCAGTTTAAGAAGTAATAAAGAGGCTTGGGTGTGTAGGTATGAGTCATGCAGAAACCTAAGGATGTCCCAGTCATCTCAATCCACCCAGTCTAATCAGTACTCAGCCTTTCTTCAAGCTGAACTGTTGCCACTGTTACAAAATGGCTTAGCCTAGATTTCAGCTATTGAACAGGGGAGATAGAATCCCATCCTTCTTTTTCACGCATTCTTTATAAAAAATATAGTTCTCTCAGAGCCTGTAATGGAAATACACATATTCTTGTGATACAAAAAGTAATGTAGTGGCTTTTGTGTTTAGAGTGCAGTTAATTCATGAAAGATATATTAAATATATTGTAATTTATTTATTAGTATAATGGAAAGTGAGGTGATTATTCTGCTAATTGTAATTCAGAATATTCTGTTTCAGACATAGAAGTAGATTTGAAGTGCGATTTGATGTGTTTTGTCTAGCACAATAGTCCTTAACTTTTATCCTTTTTTAACAACAGGGGAGATCCTACACTGGTGAAACTAAATGTTGGCATAACCACTGGCTACCTCATATCAGGTTAGTGTTCACATCTACATTAATATGCATTCCCACCTGCTAGCCACTGTGTCTGTCTCACCGGGCCTATTCAAGGGCAAAGCTGGAATCAGCTCATTACAGTGTTTCTGCCTAAGCAGATGCCTGATTATGTAAACAGAAATATCACCGACAGGATGTAAAACATGTATATGGGTTTTTGTTCCAGCAGTTTGAGGATGGAAAAGATTAAAGTTAAAAACAAAATCTATCACAAAGAATTTCTTAATGGCTTATTTACCAAGGCCTGCTTCTCCTCTTTCGGTATTGCATGTTTCGCATTGTTTCAAATGAAATATTTTAAACAAATAGGAATTTTAAAACTTTATGTGTATTTTTTCCATGATATTATACAGATTTAATAGTACTGAACACAAGGGAGTACACAACCACATTATAAATATTTGATTGGTTTGTTTTATATTCCTACCAAATCATACAGATGAGGAGCAGGAGGTTGCCTAAATAATAGAAATGTCTTCTCACAGTTTTCTTGTTTCTTTTCCAGATTTGCTGCTCATATTTTACTATTGGAAGGCTATAGGGGACAAGTTTTTTGTAGTTCATCACATGGCAGCGTTGTATGCTTACTACTATGTACTGGTGAGTTCCCTATTGTCCAATAGCAGAACGAGCAGGCAAGATGGGAAAAAGACAACCAAGAGTGAACAGTTATATAGCCTAGAAAGTGTCAAGCCAGTAGACAGGAACCCATGTGCCTGAATTGACTGAAATGGTATCTTCTGTAAAAGGAAACATAACATAAATGTTTTCTTGCTCTATATGCATACTGCATTGTTAGTGTAAGTGTGTAAAGGAGTGCATGTACAGTATATAGATGTAATCTGGTAACTGGAACTGCCAGTTGTATCTTCATTTCTTGGTTTACTCTCTGCCAGTTTTGTGCCACTTCCTCAGTCAGCTAGTGACTTTATATTTGCTCCTACTGACAGCATGTGTCACTATATTGATTTAATGTTTTAACAATCTGAATGATGCTCATGCAAAAGTAGTGATGGCAAAGGGGAAGTCCATGTATGCCAGGATTTTTTCCAATACCTAGGATGATTTTAAAGAAGTTACAAAAGTTATAAGGGGTTCCAATAATTAATTTAAGCAATTTCAAATGAATATTAGTATTTAAAATATCTGGCTGAGGAACATTTAGTTTGTTTATGTAGTATGTTGTAGAATATGTCAGAAATATTCTATTGTAATTGTTCAAATTAAAAGTGTACATCAATTTAAATTTGTATATTTTAATTATAGTTTTATTATTTCTTTATTGGAGATGAACATGTACTCTTTTACTGTAGAGTTGGATTCAGAAGAACATATTAAAATCTGTTCTCTTTTGACAAATAAAACTATAAACAAATAAACAAAATAATAACTAACTTATTTAAAGTCTTGATTTCAATTATTTGAACCCTTGTTTTAGACTAGATAGAAAGCACTATAATCCTCTTTAAACTTGTGCATGCTTTTGTAGAAGCTACTACAGTTAACTTAGTGTGAATCAAGCTGCTGTTCACTCTTGGTTCTTACAGTCTCTAACCCTCGAGGTCGCCAAGTTCTGTAACAATGATGGTATTTTTTGCATGGAATGCTTAATAACTACGATATGAAAGGTTACTCAGTGGGATGAAAGCCCTTCTTGCTCCTATTTCACTGGACCTACAACAAAAGCCTGTGCATGCCTTTATACTTGGGTTCCCAGGGTTTTGTGGAATGCTTGTTTGCATGCTTATACTTTGTGCCAAAGCTGAATTTTACTCCCTTTTTATAAGGGTTTAGTCACTTGATGTTATATTACCTAGTTTTCCCTTGATAATAATTAATGTTAAACTTATTTATATGAAAAAATCACCTGCTGTTTATCAGAGCTGCTGTGGTTTTAATTCTCCATCTAGTGCATTGTCCTTGTCTATTACGTCAAAAAAACAATTGTCATCAAAGGACATCTAATGCATTGTAATGTGTCTAATGTTTTTAAAGGTCACAAAGATTAAGAAACCGTAAAAATACCGATTACAGAGCCCATTTACTCCACAATCTTAACAATTGAAAGTAAATTAGGCAACTGTTAAAAGATGTTCAGCTCTTTGGCACAAGTTGTATGTTTTTTAACAACTTGCTTTAAAAATTGTCTTTTGTAAAAGCAGCTGGTGTGATAAATGCTGCAAAATGCAAAAAAAAAAAAAACCCAACTGTTTACTGCTTTAACATTTTAATCCACAGTAAAATCTGCAATATTTCTTCTAATCTTTCATTTCACTTTGCGTAAACATGTTGACGTTCATTTAAATTCTGACATGCTAAGCAGAAATCATGAAAGCTGAGACCCTAGGAGTTAGACCATACTGTCACTGGACTCTTTCAGTGCTACCAAATTGATGCATCAACATGGGGTGACAGAAACTATAGAACAGAGGGCAATCTGTTAACGTCAGTTGCAAACTACTTAGGTTGTGCTCTAGGTGTTGTAAAATGTTCAGCATTGATAGGAAGCCACATTGCTTCCTTAAAAATAAAGCCCCTTCAATCATTATTAGAGTGGATTCAGTGCATGTGGTAGATTCACAGATGAAAGGTTTGGTAATCACCACCTGCAGCAATCCTTTAAAGTTTTTTTAAATTATGTATAATACATATATTTTTAAATTAAACTATGCTTATGTTTCTGATTATTTGCAAAAAGCCATATCTTAGCTATCCACTAAAGTAATAGTTTCAAATCTGCCTCATCCTGACTAAAGTAGCATTTAATTACCCTAAAAAAATTGTAAGATTGCATTAAAAAAGTTTGGTTTATAACATTTTAACATTTGACTATTTAACTTGGCATTTTGTAAAATGCATGCAAATGCTGAAAGTGTAAGGTGTATTTAACTTGTGATTTTCATAACATTGATATTTTAATTCAGGACAGGTTGCCACCAAAATAAATTTTAGCTCCCTTTATCCTGAGACCTTCTTACTTTTCCTACAAGTTTGTGACACGGAGAGCAATGTGCAAAACTGTTTTTTTTTCTTCAATTAATGTTATGAACATACCTTTTTTAAATAAAAAAAAAAACATTCACAAAATTATTTAAACATTAAAAGTCAGAAGACTATATCCCCCCCCCCCCCCATGCCCCCCAGGAAGTGTGTGAACTGTTCGTGGTTCATAACTGACCTGAAGCTAAACCTTGGCTGTTATTACAATAATTGTCAGGGTCCTTGATATTGTAAGGATATTCTTAAGTTCTTTATTTGGTAACCAGAGGAAAGCAATGAATAGTCCTGACAAATGTTGTTCATTTGATATACAGTACCGTGTAATTTAGGGTGCATGTCAAACCTCTTTAGTGTTGGTGTTGCTGCTTTTTTGCTGCCACTTGTAGTTGCACTTTCTCTCTATTGATTAGCTTTTTCTGTCCTCACCTAACATGTCTGATCAATTAACTCAGTCCCACGTCTCTTACCAGCAAATTGTACATGCAAAAACTACCAAAAAAAACAGTTGACATTTAAATAAGCACACAATAATCGACCTACTGTAGATGAAACCCATTCCTGTCTTGTCTGCAGTTAGTGCTGTTGCTGTACGCTGATCAGGTACATTGCCCAGTAACAGTATGGACTTACCAGTATGTAGAGGTACTAGCATGCAATGCTAGAAGATTTGTCTCTGCCTTAAAAATAACTTTTTTGCTTCCAAAGCTCAGTAAGTATGCTGTAACGTTTCCATTGCAGGGTCTTCTAGGTAAGTGTGTGCTATTATTTAATGCTGAATTAACTTGAACATGCATTAAATTGTATATGTTTTGGCAACGTCTGCTTTGTGAGTTACAGTAACATATGAAATAGTCAACTACAATGTTGTTTTTCAGTCACCTTCCACCAAATATACATAGTTATGTTTGTACATTAGCTTTATTTTCATCTTTAGAAAGGTATCTTGCAAGCTGTCTTTCTAAAAGGCTTTCAGATTTGTAGAGAACTTGGAATGGTCATAAAGCTGTGGTCTGGATTAAGTCAGAATTCTGCAAATCTACAAATTACAAAGTGCTGACTTGATTGGACATGATATCAGATTTAGATGGGCTGGGAAGCAAACAAAATTGCCCTCAAAGCACCTGACTTGTAATTTGCAGATAGCAGGTGAGTGGATGTTTTCATAAATTGGAATCTAAATCTCAATCAGCGGTGTTCAGCGTGCGGTCATAAAATAAAAGATCCACTAAGAGCAGCGACGGAGATACTCATGTGCCATAGCTAAAGACTGATCCCTTTCCCTAGAGCTGAATGTTTAATTTCACCGTTGTACAATCACAATTTCAGCTAAGCATATGAATTGAGACACTTATTTGCTTTCCTTCTCTTAAGAATGCAGGTAATCCAAGCAGTGAGTCTTTTGAAAATTTGTCATCTCAACGAAGTATGATTTTAGTGTTAGGGTGTGTTCTATGCCCGGCATGCTCAATGCCTCAGCAAGTACCTAAATTAAGTAACAAGTAGTATTCGATTGCAAAGTAGTTGAATACAAGTTCTGCCTGTTACTGTGTCTCCATAAGAGAAATAAAATAAAGCATGTAATAAAAAAATCATTTGAGACCTTGACACGTTATACACAATCTAACATTATACCTCAGCCCTGATGGACTGAGTCACGTGGATTTATTGACACATCCACTAGCTGCTGAGTACAAATGTTTCCTTTTGTAAAAGGAAGTGGCCTCTTGCAGACAACAACTTTTTATCCACTTTTTGTCGTTTTAGTGCACAAAACCCACGTTTTATTTTATTCTTTCAGATTCACAGCTCTGTGATAATCTTTTTCATTTAATGAGAATCCAAATTAAAACCCATTAATTTTCCAAACGCAGTGATACATAAATATTACATCGTGCATAATATTGTCCATTTTTGGGGCTTATTGTCTAATAGAAAGCAGGTGACTCATAGAATATAAGCAAACTGTGTGTTTTTCCATAATTAACTGTGATAGCCTTGTGCTTTGTAAGCACAATCAATAGCTAATGCAAACATTTCCAATGGTTATGCAACTGAAGTCACTTACGCAGGCAGCAGTTGTCCAGTCCAGCAGTGCTGAATGGCCTGATTCAGTCCATAATTCACTTTTTTAATCCTCTTGAGAAACTGAGGAGAGTAGGATACCGGCTATTATATTAGATATTATAGCTGTTCTTCTCTTGCTGTAATGGATATTAATGTTGAAATTGACATCTGTTTAAAAAAATACATCCTACAAGGAATAATAATTGAAATTTGGTACCAAAGCAGCATCGGCTTCTTATGCTATAATAGTTGCTTGCATCGCATGTGTTCAAAAACTCTGAACCTTTTTTTGCCAACATTTTATATCATAGCCATCAGTGAATGCGGTATTGCACAGTCATCTTCTGGATGTAATATATTTTAAGCCTACCTGAGAATGATGGGTCGATACAGATTGTAAAGCAGTTTGTGCAATTTCTAGTTCATGATCTCTTTTTTACCTTCTTTTAGGGCCAAGGATTGTTGCCTTATTTTGCTAACTTCCGTCTGCTTGCAGAGTTTTCCACTCCCTGTGTGAATCAGCGGTATGTACGAGTTTCAGGTAGAATACCATCAAGACGCGTACCTGTGGGTCTTGCATACAATCGGGAAACTTTCAGAAAACCAGCGAGGGTTTGCAAAAAGCTAAACATGTTTTAAATTCCGTCCTTTAAACAGCCCATGCTCCCAAGTATTGACGTTTTCTTATTAAAACTTTACAAATGGTCACAGGGAGTGTTCTTTTCTTTAAAACTATTACAATCCATCAGACATCTTTTATTAATTCTACAAAAAATGTAGGTGCATTTATATAATCGGACAAAAATATGTAGGATGACTTGACTCATGACTGTTCTTTGTGCGGTTATTGTTTAGTTATGTAGGAGGACGATCCATAGCTTTTAAGGCTTTCAAATTCTATGTGTGTGATAAGAAATATATACTGGTACTGTATATATGGCAGTGCAGCTTGTACTAACTACTGGACTATTCCATCACAACTGACTGAAGGCATTTTCAGTAACATGGCCATACACTTGCATCCCTTGTGAAAACCTTTGACCGTCCAGATTGGTACACTACACCCATTATAAATGTGTGTCTTGATTCAATTTTTGGTCTGGCTTTATTTTTGAAAATAGAATCAAAATAAATATCTTAGTGTTCACGGCGTATAGGCATGCTTTTTATTATTATTGTTGCTGTGTTTTTCAGCTGGTTCTTTGAAATATTAGGTTATCCCAAATCTTCCAGTCCCAACATAGCCAATGGAATCATGATGGCAGTAATATTTTTCCTGGTGAGGATTGCTGTCATGCCAGTCTACTATGGAAGAATGTACTCCATCTATGGAACAGAAGCCTTCTACAGGCTGTCATTCGGAGGACGAAGTGCTTGGATTTGCTCCAGCATCTGTCTTGATGTTATGAATGTGATGTGGATGCACAAGATTGCTCGTGGATGTTACAAGGTTCTACGTTCCAGTAGGAAGCTCAAGGTGGAAATACAGGAAAATGGAAAGATTGACTAACCTAAAAGAAGCAATGTGATTGAGAACAGCAAGCACATCTTTAGACTTATGGAAGAACAACACTTCTCTGTGCTGGACAACATGGGCTTGTCCTTTTCTGCAAACTCAACTTTTGGATTACTGATTGTGAATATCAGGTCAACTTAGTCATTTCCTAGATGTTACATAATTCACTATGGCGAGAAAAAAAACTTTCCTTGATGCGCCATGCATCCTTGAAAATGTTTGGATACAAGGGAAATGGCAGAGATTTACCGGTAGCAATATGTTATCTGTCACAATTTAATTTGAGGTTGGAAAAGATTTATTATATTTCATCAAACTGAGGGAGGCCTCAGGTTTTGACTAGGGATAAATGACAACATTATACACCAGATGCAAAAAATGTTATATTCAGACCGTTTATTTAAAAAAAGGGAGGACAGTGGTAATTTTCATCAAGAGCTCGTTCTGAAGGGTAAACCTGAGCTTCAGCCAAATACATAAAAAGTAGTATCCCATGTCTTTTGAGGGTTGTTTTATTCTGCACTGAATTTTAAATAGGATGAACACTGGACAGTGAAGATGTGATGGAGTCTATGAAACTTAAATGTTTCCACAGCCGTTTAAACAAAACAAGTTATGCTCAATGTGTAGAATACAGCCTATCCAGTGCACTTCAAGAACATGGTTTTCCGTGCATCACTAAAAGACAATGCCAGACAACACAATCAATTTGTGTAGTGCAATAAGATACGATACACAAAGGACATGTCTTTGGTAATACATTGCTCTAGAGACACTGTGACCAAGAGCATGAATTTGGAAAAGGGAAAAAAAATGAAATGCTCTGACTTGCAGATGCACTATGCCAGGTATGTTTAAGAGAAAATAGTGTTTATCAGAATTTGTGGTCCAGAAACAACAATTAATCATTTTTCCAGATCTGAATTTTAAGTTATAAACGGTATTTATTGTTGTTTCTTTTGTTTATTGTACCATAAAAGAGGATACAAGTGCACTTATGCCTGGCACACAGCTGCTTTAGAAGTTACAGACCATAATCCGTTAAAAGCCGAGAAGACTGTATAACATTTGCTTGCATTTGCATCCTAGATATTTAAATATATGCATTCAGAAAGCTGGCTGTTGTAATGTTTGAAAAATAAGAGCACTTAGTGGGGATGAAACGGCTACTAAAGGAATATTCATTGAAAAATAATACAACATTCTTGTAAAAGTTGTGTACATAGACCATCAGCGCTGATAAGGTGAATGCTGAAAGCGGTGTTTTAACTATGCTTCGTTCATAATATTAACAGTTTCCATACTTGTGCAGAGAGAGGCATGCTGCAATTTACTTTTCGTTTGCATATTAAATGGATAGAATTTTACTGCGATTTCAAAACGCTTATTTAAAGCATTGTTAAATACCATCATCCCAATGATGTGTTTTCTAACAAAATTGAAGATTGCCAAGACAAAAATGAAGGTAACAATTTTAAAATGATTTAAAAAAATTTCCCTGCCAGTCAAAACAAATGCACGCACAGGACCTTGGACAAAGTACTGTATGCAGGGTCCTTTGTATCAGATACCTCATTTATAATAAATCTTATAAATCTTGACTTGCAAAGTATGCTGAATTGGTATGTCTGTGCTTATATACAAGAAATATTTAGTCATATGCAAGGTATGACTTTGAAGTGGTGTTTTGTGATGTACGTAGATTTAACCACAAGGCAAGAGCTCACAATTTTTAATGCAAGTCCTGTTTTGCCTTTACTGTTTTGCTCTTAAAATTACATTAATTGTACACAAAGTCAAAATATGGCAGTCATTTTTTTATTGTGTTTATAAATCTTTGATGCAGGATGGTGGGTTCCACATGGTTTTAAACATTTAGGCATCTACATGTACAGGTACATGTTAAGCTTACTTTTAAAGCCAGCAGTTGGTTGCGGTGTCTATTAAAATCTTCATCAAAAGATTTTTCTCATACAATTTCGAAACACTTTGTATTCATTATGTTTCCAATGGGCAAAAAAGATGCAACACAAAGGAAATGGGATATTTGAGCACAGGTGCTGCAAAACAGCCTTAAACAATTCTGTAAAGATAATTTATGTCACTTGCGTTTTTTTTCTGGAATCAATATTTTTCTCACACGTTACTGTCCTTTGTTTTTACCTTATTATGTTTATTCTAAACAAAAATACTGAAAGAGGATTTCGTAAATCTCGTTTCTGCCTCACAAATGGAAAGCAACACATTTTATTGTGGGGTAAAAAGCATTCCAGCACTGCTGCTATACCAATCTAGTGTTGTAGAGTGTACCTTCAATTAATTACAATAGTGCATTGATTTGTCTTTTAGGGAATGGTTTTTATTGGTGGCTTCCTTTGCTGTTTATGCATGATTGCTCCTTAGAATTACAGTTCTTATTTGAACTTTCTTCCATCTAATTAAGTATATCCTTAAATTTTCATGTTTGTGCCTAAGTCAAGTCAGATCCGCATCTACAATATTTACTATCAGAACACGTAAGATTTTTTTTTTCCAAAGACAATCCTTAAGGATTACTTTTTCTTAAAGTTATAAGGATTTTAAAGTTCATGCTTCATGTTTAAGGAGAAAAGGGAAAAGATGGGTGAAATTTCAATGGGTTGGTGGTTGTAACGGTGTTTTATTGATACCTGGGGATCAGGGGATGAGACTGTGGACCTTTAAGGACAGAGTGTGATTGATTAAAAACATGTTTTGTTTGTATGTTTACTATGTTAACATTTGTTGTCAAAGAACAGCACATGCCTCATTTTGATTACTATTTTGGTAGAGAAACGAAAGAACAAAGTGCAGTATGACTTTGTGTGCAATAGCCAGAGTTCTAAAAATGCACACACCTTTGTTTACCCTTTTGTCATAGTCTTGCTTAAGCCATATTTTTTACATTATATTACATCTCCATTCTGAGCAGAGATGTACATGCTGCTTTAACTGCAAGGACCATTGACCATAAAGCTATTCAAATACAGAGAATCATCCCCAGTAATGATACTACAGATTATTGCTCTGTAGTATAATTTTGAAAGATACATTGAAAGAAAGTCTCAGGCTTCTATTTCCAGCTTTATTGCTTTGTACAAAAAATAGCATAATTAATTATTTGGGTGGGACAAGATAGCTAGTTCTTAACATTGTAATTACATAAAATTTGGAACACAAACATGTAAGTAAGCAAATACTTTTTCAATTTATTATGGTCTTTTGGTGGAATGAAAACTTGTTCCAAGGGGTGTAGAAACATTAGGTGAGAATGCCAAATGATTTTTTTTAAAGAGGATGGTACAATGCTTGATTTGGGGCTGGTGTTCAACTGTAAAACCTGAGATCAGTATGGTACAGAAATATTTAGAAATAGCCATAAATATTTTTTGTTGTTCCCAATGAATGTATTCATGGTGTCAGAAACTTTGGATATGTACTTCATGCTTACCTGTTGTCATTTTTTATCTATTAATTTCCTTTGTGATCATTTTTTTTCCTTTGTCATACTTTTCAGGTTTTAATTCAAGAGATTTAAATGAATTACATGTTTTTATGTCTTAAAATTGAAAATTTATATTTTATCTTCACAGTTGAAAGCTGTAGTTGTACAATTATAAGCAAGGGTGTTTTTATTGAGTTGTAGTGATGAAGGGTACCGTTTTGAGAAACATTCATTTATTTTTTTGTCGACGGTATGTAAGTACTGTACTTTGAAAATCTAAATTCAGTCTCCTTGCTACAATTTTTCAAAATTATGAAATTTTAAAAGCCTGTGTTTTTGTAAATTTGAAAGAATTTTTTTTTCCTCGACAGTGTCTGGATTGATTGATAGCCCTAGATTGAAATTGTGTTTTAAAGTCAAAATTAAACATTTTCTGCACAAATTGCACGCCGTAAAACAATACTGGCCTTATCAATGTGAACGATATATTTGAATGTTTCACATCACTAAATATGGTTTCACTACAATTACCAACCTGCAGTATCTTGTAAAAGGCATGATGTGAAAATTGGTTACACTACAGTGAATGGATAAATAAGTGATTCTGCATACGAAATAACTGAAAAGGTGTAACCATATTCAAATGGTTACAATATCATCCAGCACATTACTGCACATATAGGAAGAAAACCAATGTTTGCTTTTTAAGTTGAGTTCAAAGAAAATGCAGCTTTACATGTGGACAAAAAATCCAAACTTGGATTCTGTGATTCTGTCATGAAACATGGAGATGATCTCATAGAGAAGGAAAACAAAAGAATAATCAAGTGTGCATGGTTTTTAGCTGTGTTGTTAATAAACTTATCTATTTATTCACTGTAGATTGGACTGGAGTACCCCATTCCTGAAATCATATTTTTCTTGGGAACTTGGCATCATTCATTACTATTAAAGATATGTGTTTCTCAAATGATCTTATTGAATGATGACATTGTAAGAAGTTGCTGTGTTTTCCAGTCTAATATATACAATAATTAATCATGTTTATTATTGTGCATCCAAAACTACTTGAAATGTTAGCTTTATTCATTTTTCCCAATAAGCCATGCATGAAAAGGATAGTTTTGTTCACTCATCATACATTTTTTCCTCTTATCTGTACACTTCAAAATGTAAGTCTTTATCTTGCCTGCATAAAGCAATACATTCATTAGAAATAAATATGAATTAAAATACAGTGCTTCTTTGTGTTAATTTCCTTGTGGATGATCCTGTTTATATTGATGTACATCAAGAATAAACAAAGTATAGCTTATCTTATCTACCCAAATGCTACTTAGCAGTTGCCAAATATCAGAGAAAAGCATACTTACTTAAGTAAAGATATACAGTATAGTATATTCCTTGGTTTAGAGCTATCACTATCACAAATCTACCATGGTTGACCATATCATTTACATGATAACCAAATCCATTTTGCTGCTGGTTGCACATTTATAACAAGCACAGCCATTTGAAAATAATTTTCAGAAATATTAATAAAATAAAAAAGTTTTGCTTTTGCGTTATAGTGCCACCAACAGGGCAAAGTTGTATAGCACGATTCCAAGTAGCTACAGTTGTGAGAAAAAGTTTGTGAACCCTCTGGAATTATCTGGATTTCTACATGAATGGCTCCTAAAATGTGATCTGATCTTCATCTACAGTAAGTCATACATAATAAAGACTTATTTAACAAATAACACACACAACATTTTACATGGTCATATCTTTATTGTACAAATGGTTTAAACGATCAAGTTAATTGATGGAAAAAGTATGTGAACCTATAGGATAATGACATCTTGAAAAGAGGGTAATTGGAGTCATGTATTCCAATCAAGTCAGGTGTGGGTTTGACCTGCCCTGCCATATAAAAAAACACACAAGTTTGGTTACCTGCTTTTCACAACAGAATTCTGTTGAAGTGTAATATCGAAAGAGATTTCTGAGGCCTTAAGAAGAGTTGTTGAAGCTCATAAGACTGGAAAGGGTTAAAAAAGGATTTCTGAAGACATGGGCCTCCATCAGTCCACAGTCAGGCAGATTACAAATGGAAGAAATTTAGCACTGCTGCTACTCTCCATAGGAGTGGGTGTCCTACAAAGATCAGTGCAAGGGCATGCCATAAAATCTTCAAACAGGTGCAGGCATCTCTTGCACTTGATAATGTCTGTGTTCATGAGTCTTGCATAAGAAAAACACTTAACAAGAGTGGTGTTCATGGGAGGTTACCATGGAGGAAACCACTGCTCTCCAAAAAAAAGCATTGCTGCTCCTCTCATGTGTGCTAAAGACCACCTGGATGTTCCACAGCACTACTGGAACAATGTTCTGTGTACAGATGAGACAAAAGTTGAACTTTTTGGTAAATGTATACAGTGTTATGTTCCATTTTAAAATCCCATTAAAATGCCGTGGCTGTGATCTGAAGCGGGCCTTTACAGCAAGAAATTAAAAATATATACATGAGCTGAAACAGTTTTGTATAGTGGAATGGGCCAAAATACCTCCTAACTGCTTCGTAGGTCTGATCAGCAGCTACAGAGATCGTTTGGTTGAGGTTATTGCCAGTAAAGGAAGTTCCACTAGTTACTAAATAGAAGAGTTCTCATACATTTTCTATCAATGACCTTGATTGTTTAAACCATTAAAGATATGTCAATATAAAATCTTGTGTGTGTTGTTTGTTAAATAAGACTTAATTTATTATTATGATTTACTGTAGATGAAGATCAGATTACATTTTAGGAGCCATTCATGCAGAAATATAGCTAATTCCTAAGGGTTCACAAACATTTTCTCAAAACTGTTAAATACAGATCACGTTATATACTCTAAGAGCACTATTAGCTGTTCCGTCATCATTAATGTATGGCTCATGAAAGACACATGACAACCCCAGGTTGTTGTTGTTGTTGTAAAGTAAGCATAATAATTTAAAGGAAATGACCAATGGAAGTACAGCTACGCGGTTTAGAAGAGGAAATTACGTTTTCTGGAAGGCCCGTATACGCTTCTGTTCGGGGTGGGCTCTGCTTAGTTACGTCATATCTACGCGACCGATGCTTAAGAGCAAAGGATTGTGGATAGTTGGTGGTTTGTGTGTGACATTGGAGAGAGCAATGCTGGAGAGGTGAGTATTTTTATAAAATATTTGCACTGGGTATTTGACTTAAAATGTATTATATGAAGTTATATGTTTGGTTATGTAGACGTATAAATGTACATCCAAACCTCAAATAGAGACGAGATTTGTTTTTAAAGAAAGCGGACACGTGTATTGATACGTTTGTAGGGGTCTGAATCTTCTGGTTATTCAACACTGAACTACGTAATGCATTTGCTTTAGCTCTGTATTTTTTCCTCCATTTTACGTATTACATTACAAAACGTCTGTTTCTAGTCATATAACAGAAGCTATCAACAAAGTTACTAGGTATGGTCCGTATGAAAAGCTGTACGTTGTACCTGTAATGCTCAGTTTTTCAAGGTGGAATACAGTTCAGTAAGAATAATTATCCAAGGCTATTGAGCGCGTATCGTTGACATAGGGGAAGAGTGTCATATAACTAATTTAATTGATAGTATGGTCAGGTAGAAAAGCAAACAACCGATGGGCTGTGGCCGAATTTGATCTTGAAGACTGCTTAATTTTTATCAAGGCAGGACTCGGCACAAAAGAGTCAAACTGTACTGCAATTGTGTACCGCTCTGTAAGTATTTGAGAAGTGGTATTGTGGACGTCTGCGGTACATATGGTACAGATAACATTATCTGGGAAATACTGCAGCAAAAAGATCTAGATGTAAGTCATAGTGCTAAGTCGTTACGTATTTGAAAATAATCTCTTTTTGTTCACAGGTGGGTCATTTGAGGCTGGTGAGTATCTTATCTGCAAGGATGGGCGCAAATGCATCCAGTGCTACGTCTACAGTCCAGGCAGCAGGGACAGTAGTACCTCAGCACACTGCTGCATCTCCACAAGAGTGTCCAATGCACCAAAAAAGTAAACCATGTAAGAGTTTTTTTTTTATTTAAAGGTGGTTCATGACTGATACATTTATGTTATAAATATAAAACGGAGTGCAAAGGCAAATGTTTGTTTTAATTTTTTTGTCACAACATGAATTACACCTGAATTAGGATGAGGAAGGGTTACTATAAATCTATCAAACACTATAAGTAAACCTTATAATCAGGAGCTGCATATAGAAACATAAGGTAAAGGCTCATAGAAACTGAATTTGCAATTACTTCAGCACTTGGTAAAAAACATTTCAGTGATAGAAGGTTGTGTCACAAAATAACCACTTACAAATGGTGTTAACAAAATGGGCACATCATCCGTAAAGTTGTCTTTTTTATTTGTTTAAACATGTGGATGTGAATATGTTTATAAATACTATACATTTTATGACTAATTACTGGAAGCTGAAAGTGTGTGTCATAGCTTTGTAAAACTAATTAATTGAAACAAAGCATTTTTTCCAGTTTTGTGTGAGTAATGTTATCAGTAATGACATCTCATTTGTTAATTACCTTTCCCGCTGTTTTATTTGTATTGTTAAATGTAAAACCTGCTACTTAGAAAAACCTTCCAGGGGATAGAAAAGTAATGGAGGTTTGGTTTAAGTAGTTAATCTAAATCAAAGCCCATTAGCCAAATAAAAAAAATCACCATTTTAAAACTGAAATCTTAGTCTTCAAATAATTGTTAATGCTTGTTCCCCAGCTTCCCCACCACCTGGATGTCCCATGCACCAGACCGCTGCCTCAGTCCCAGAAGAGAGCCCTCCTGGTCCAGCTCATCAGGAAAGAGCTTATGAATATGTGGAGTGTCCAATGAGAGCAGCAGCTGGAGAAAAGAATAGATCTAGTGACATTGACCCAGCAAATATGGTAAGGGCAAGACCAAAAGTGCCCCCAACAAATTCTGAACTCATTTCTAAATTTAAAAAGCTTGTGATTTACAAAGGGGAATTTCTCCCCCCCCCCACCTCCCCATTTGAATTAAGTATTCTTTCAGTTTATTATTTTTATTTTGGGTGCTTTGGTTGCAATATGGTTCCTGCTCATATCATCAGAAGGATGAAAATAACACGTTTTACAATTGTTTGGAAAGAGTCTAACCTCAAAGTTAGTACATGAATGAATTAAATGTGAATTTCTTTGAAAATATACAAAACCTATTTGAAAGCTAGTTGAAAATACAGAAACTGTGAGTATTAGAGCTTCTTAAAGTTTTTACTTTGCTGTGTAAGAATAAAGCTGTTTTTTTCACTTCTAGATGCCTCCTCCAAACCAGACCCCTGCCCCAGATCAGCCCTTCTCTCTGTCTGTGGCAAGAGAGGAGTCTAATATTCCTCGAGCTGGGTCAGAAAAGAACTGGGTCTATCCCTCTGAACAGATGTTTTGGAATGCAATGCTTAGAAAGGGGTAGGCAAATATAATATACCTTCTCTTTAAGTAGTGCTTTTAGCGCTTATGCATCAGAACTGAAAACTCTCAACTTCTTCTAGGTGGCGCTGGAAAGATGATGACCTTTCTCCAGGCGATATGACCAATATTATCAAAATTCACAACCAAAACAATGAGCAGGCTTGGCATGAAATCTTAAAATGGGAAGCCCTCCATGCAAAGTGAGTTTATACAATACTATTTCAAGTTTGTAATAAATGCAATATATATTTGGAGAAGCCTATACAGTGTAGTGTGCGTTAAAATACTTAAAAGCTGTTTGAATGCCTGTTGCTTCCCTTAATGGTCTTCTCACAATTTTTAGGGAATGCCCTTGTGGACCCACCCTGGTTCGCTTTGGGGGTAAAGCCAAGGAATACTCTCCAAGAGCTAGGATTCGCTCCTGGATGGGGTAAGCTATAAGTTCCGGTTACATTGAGACCTGTTTTGCCTAGTTTGTTCACATCCAAAAGCTTTGGATGTTTTAGTGCATCCATGGGTGCTGGTAAGGGTGTCATATATAAGTGCTCGGTAGTAAAAGACCGCTCCTTTGCATAACGGCAGAAAGCAGCACATGTGGCTTCAGTGGGATGATCTATGAAATTTGGTGGCATTTTAGAAGCTTACTATTATTATGGAATGGCTTGACTTGCCCCGAATTGCAGTTTGACGTGTTTTGTGTTTGACTTTTTTGGGGGGATCTAATTTTTATTCTTCTCATTGTTTTTGTTCCAGCAGATACGAATTACCTTTCGACAGACATGACTGGATTGTAGATCGCTGTGGAAAGGAAGTCCGATACGTCATTGATTACTATGACGGTGGAGCGGTTAACAAGGAAAACTATCAATTCACAATTCTGGATGTTCGTCCGGCCTATGACTCTCTTGGTGCCGTGTGGGATCGAATGAAAGTGGCTTGGTGGCGTTGGACTTCATAAATCTTCATCACGCAGCTGATTCTTCCCTCTTTCCAAAAATGATAGGAAGAGCTAACATGTTCTTAAGTCCTAATTTATGATAAGGATGTCCATGTTAGGATTTGAAAAACGCCATTTTAGCTACTTTTGTGACATATCTGACAGATCTGGGAATAATATAACTTGCGTCCATCTATATCTGTACTTTTCACCGCTGACTCAGTGGCTGTGATAAACAGGTTTTATTTTGTTAGTTTCAGATTTTCTTTAGGGTCTTTGATACAATAGTTCTATTTCTTTTCTAATCTTTGATTCAGTTGTTCACCATTGCACATTTTATTAAGTAATGAAAGACATGCTTGGGGGAAGAGTGTAGTATTTAATGCTGTAAACTTTAATTCAGAGCTCTTGGATAACTAGGTTTTCAACCACAATGATTTATGTGCTCCTATTCTGTTCTGCCAGTTTATATACAGTAGATGGGTACAATGGAAATAAGGAACAAGTAATAGGTTTATTCCATGCTGGAAAAAAGAAGAAAGAGAACACAACATTTCGGCCGTGGAGCCTTCTTCAGGTCTTCTTCTTCAACACCCGAAGAAGGCTCCACGGCCGAAACGTTGTTCTCTTTCTTCTTTTTTTCAGCATGGAATAAACCTATTACTTGTTCCTTTGCAGCCTACACATGCTGACGCAGCTACCCACCTGAACTACAATGGAAATATACTCAATTGTTAATTTTAGGGATGCATTTGTCAAATGCAACAAGTGAGTTGCATACATTTTATCTTCTGTGCCTAGTCTTTGTAGTATTTAGTAACATTTATCTATAGAAGGATCACTATTAACAATTTTTACATTGAGTTTTAAATGTTTAAAATTGTTGGAAAAATAACTTTCAGAATCTCATCTGCAAAGGTATGTTTGAAATCTGATTTTGTGTTTGATAAGAAAAACTAGAAACTTTACTCAATGGATATTTGTTGTTGTATTGGACAGTTTTCAATGCATTCAGTTTTGATAAGCATTGCTTGTTTTAAAACTCCAGTAACCTGAAGAAGGAGGGACGTGTACGTTTACTTGTTACTTATACATTGCAGCAATGTGACAAGGGGTACTTTTGGAGCCTTGATGTGAATAACTATTACTGTAGTCATGCACCAATATATGAATGCTATTGAAATGTAGAGCAGAGCAAGGAAACATTTCTTATTTTAGAATACTACACATTACAATCCTTAAAATTGAGGTTTTATTATATAGTCATGCTTGAAAGTTTGTGAACTCTTCAAGGTGGTCATTATTTTAAATATTATATGAACCTGAACTCCTGAATATCCCAAATAAAGACTTCCCACACATTAAAGGGGATTTGAACTCATAGATTATCAGACTGTGATATTTAACAATCGCCAGATATTCTTGTGTGAAAAAGTAAATTTAATTCAGTCACTTGTGGCACCTCCATTAGCAGCAATAACTCCACACAGTCGCCTCCTATAACCAATTATCAGTCTCTGATACCTTGCTGGAATTATTTTTTCCCCACTCCTCTTTACAAAACTCCGCCAGCTCTGTGAGGTTTGAAGGATGTCTTGCATGAACTCCCCTCTATAGCTCCTGCCACAGCATTTCAATAGGATTCAGGTCAGGGCTTTGGCTTGGCCATTCCACAACATGCAACTTCTTCCTAAGCCATTCTTTAGTGGACTTACTTGAATGTTTAGGATTGTTGTCTTGTTGAAACATCCACTTTATTCCCAGCTTGAGCTTTCGAACTGATGGTCTAACATTCTTCTCAAGTTTCTTGATATATTTCTCAGAATTCATGATTCCCTCAGTGATGTCAAGTTGCCCAGGGCCAGAGTAAGAAAAACAGCCCCATACATGGACACTCCCACCACCATGCTTGACAGTATGGATAAAGTTTTGTTGATGGTTGGCTGTGCTGGCTCTTTGCTGAACATGGCCCTCCTGTTGTGCCCAGATAGTTTGATTTTGGACTCATTTGTCCAGAGAACATACTTCCAGAACTCTTCAGGCTTGTCCAGGTGGTCCCTGGCAAACTTCAGACGGGCACCTTTGTTCTTTTTTCACAGTAGAGGCTTCTTCCTGGTGACCCTTCCATAGATGACATTTACCTGCAATTATTTATGTTTGCTCCTCCCTAACACATCATTTCAGATCTTCAATTTCATGGGTTATCTCGGTTAATTGGTTAACATTGTCATTGACCCACCTGATCCTGCTTTACCTTGATGTAAGTCATACAACTAAGGGTTCACTTATTTTTTGCACCTGCACAATTTCTGTATACTGTGTGCATTATTTTGCTGCGTGACACTTTTCTTTCAAAACACTCAAATGTGTGAATACTTATACTCTATTACAATTAGGTAGTGACAAATTCTGATTATGCATTTTGTGGTTAAAAAAACAAAATCTCAAGTTTTGCAATGGGTTCTCAAACTTTCAAGCATGACTGTATATGCATCTGTTTATTTTACTTCAATTTCGCAAGCAAATGCAGTGTCTGTCAAGTTAAAAGGGCTGGCCAACTCACCTTTCGTCATCATTTTGGAGATCAGGGTATAATTGACTGCTGCAATCCCATCTGTAAAAATGTCTTGTTTTAGCTGTTGACGTGCACAACATCTTGGATTATATAAAAGTATATGTATTCGTCTGTTGATATTTTGGCCATAGCTGTAGAACAATGACATCACAACATCTGAATGATTTTTGAAGGGTGACCAGTGTTTTAAGAACATTTCAAGACAAGCCCAAGTATTAATCTAACAAGTCTTTCTACTAAGTAGAATTTTACATCCCAAACTGTTGAGATTTGTGACTGACTGACTTTATTTGTGCATTGTTTCAAAAACAATAAAGGTCTTAAGTCTCTTCTCATCCTTTGCTGAGGGAAAGCATTATTATTCCTATCATCAGAATTCTAATAATAATGAGTAAGTTAGCCTTCATTGTATCTTTTTATAACAAGAAAGAACATTGAGTTCAGGCCAGGAAACTGTCCACCTTCATTTATATTGCTGTAGTTGGGTGTTTCTTGGATATTAAACTTTTTCTTTCCACTCTAGTTCTACAACTCAATGAGTTATTTTAAGGTCATATAACACTTTAGCTTAAGCGATTTTAAGTTTACATATTTGATATGTATCTGTCCTTTTCGGTGTTGCATTTGGTGGAATTTCTGTGCTATACACAGGATTTAGCCCAAAACATTTTCTGTTGTTTTAGTCGGTTTTCTAAAAGCCTGCAAAGGAACAAGTAATAGGTTTATTCCATGCTGAAAAGAGAAGAAATGAAACAATGTTTGAGCAGTTTCTAAAAGCCTGTTAAACTTTCCATTTAAGTTTAAGAATGATTTTAATGAAAATGGTAACTATCCCTACCAGTAAGAATTCATTCAGCTTTCATTTTTTTATTTCAACTTTCTCGAATATTGTTTGGTTACTTCTCATAGTGTCCATAAGTTTTTGCTAATGGTTAAGAAGGTTTGGTAAGTTATTAGGGCTTAGAAGAATTTTACTACATACATTTTTCTCATTATCAGGGTATTTTATCTTAAATACTTTTATATTGAGACTTTACCAAAAACTTTAACAGGTTTTAATGCAATGAGTGAATTGATATCCAATATTATGAACGAAGTTAACTTATTTTTTTCGTATTGTGATGACAGTTACTTTAAGGAGAATAACGCAATTATTTTGAGTAATTTCTAAATATGCCTCAATAAACTTTTATTACCAAACAAAATACTTATGGCTCTACGTTTACATATAGCAGGATATTATAAAGAGGAATTGTAAATGTGATGCTGTCAAATATTTAATACGGTATGTATTTTCAAATTGAATTTTATAGGAGTGCATGATGGCTCTGCAGCCAAAAATCAACAAACCCGGAACCATTGAAAAGGAAGCATATGGCTGATCGGACACCGTTACGTCAAGGACTTTTGCTGATGCTGATAACCACATACAGTCACATACTTTTTGGACATTTTTGACAGCATATAGAACATGTAATCAACGCAAAGCATGTCTGGAACGGCATTGGAAGAAATTTCTGTTTTAACCGCTATCTACTGTGAAAAGGATGAATTTGAGTTGCTACAACAGTCGGGTAAGTTTTTTTTTTGCAATTTGCAAATTGTTACACAGAGCACAACGACTTTTTAAAGTGATACTGTAATATTTACTCTGAGCCTGCAGTATTGGGCGGAGTTAACCTAATCACTGACATATTTGCGATGTTGTGAATTTCATTATTTAGAAGTTATTTCGCTGTTTGTCGCTATACATATAACCAATCCTGCAGAAGATTATATTCTAAAATATCGTTAACAACAATATAGGTGTAAAAAACCAAAATATGATCAAATATTTTAAGTAGGGATTAAAATATTTGCTCTATAGGTTGATTTAAAAAAAATACTTGTCAAGTTCAATACAATAAATTGCGTGCCAGTACATTAACATTAAGGTTTGTTTTGTACTCGGCATTATAAAATGGCGTTTAGTCCGGTTTTTGCAAAATATATTTTGTTGGACTAACAGCAGATGGCCCTCTTACCCCAAACAATCTTTGCTTTTAAGTGCAGTTATTGTGTTTCTATATGTATTAAAAATGTTTTGCAGAATGTACTGTTCAAGAGGGTAGTTTTAATCTAGTTTTGCAATATTAAAGATGCAAACATTAGTCTAAGAGTGATAGTTTCCAAATTGCAGATAATTTTTAAATGTTATAAATATTTAAGCACATTGTACTGTTTACCACCCATATCATAATGGTATTGCAGCTTATTTCTTAGAGATTAATAGGGTGATTAAGGTTTTACTATCACTTCTGCAAAAAATACCTGTGTAACTATACTCTTTAATTCTTCAGTGCTTATTTACTTACACGTACGAGAATGGCAGTGAGCCCATTGCTAATGTGAAGCAAACTGTTTGAACAGCTGAAGAAGCTCTTCCTTGAGGTGATTGCAAAAGTTTAAACCTGCCCTATGTATTATAGAAAAACAAAACGGACCCACAGAAATATAAAAGTGTTTTAATTTGACATGTTTATATTTTTATTTTAAAATAACAAGCAAATTCAATAGTATAAATTACCCTATAATTTACATTTCATCATTGCGCACAATGATGATCTAATGATCTGTTCATCTTTTTTTTAACAGACACGAAAGGATTCATATTTAGAATCCAGATGGCTCTCGAAAGATTTTCAGAAAAACTGTTGCTGAAACTGGTATTTCAGTTGCCCCCAGAATATCCATTCTGTCTGCCCGATATCTCTATCAGCTCTGAGCAACTCACCAGAAAACAGTGCATCAATATAAAGCATAGTTTACTTAAAAGGGCATCAATGCTTATATCGGAGCCCATGGTTCACGAACTGTTGATGTGGTTGCAGCAGAATTTTACAGCTATTACTACAGCTGAACAATCCCCAGATTATTCAAGTCCTGGCAGGAGCTGTGGGGAGAGATGTGAGCAAGAGACATGGACTGCTTTGTTGCTGATCGATCACATGAGGGCAAAAACCAAATATACAAAAATGATTGAGAAATGGACCTCAGAACTGGAACTCACTGGTAGGCTCTTCTTGGGGAAATTGATACTAATTCTTCTGCAGGGAACAAAGGAGAACATTAAGGTACTTGTGCATTGGAGTATTCTTTATAATTTAAATTATAGCTAGTTATAGTTGATATAATGCTGTACCTTAAATAAATGTTTTTACACCAACTGCATCTGCTACTGTTGTTTAGAACAGCAAGGTTTTAAAGCCTTTTCTGGTCCAAATTACATGACGACTGTAGAAGAGGAAGAAAGCAGCAAAGAAGGATCATAATTCAATTAACCTTTATAGCTAGGACACAGCAGTTTTGGCAATTGGAAGTTCAAGAAATAACGAATTCTGAGCACTGTTTGTCTCTGCAGTAACTAATAGATCCCTAACCCTATATGGAAACAATTATCTAGCCCTGGAAACTACATATATTACTGATTTCTTATTCGACATAATTTATTGCACTTGTAAGCGGATACATAACTGTGACCAGTGCATGTTTTGCTTATAAGGCTGTTTTTGAAGTATTTTATATGTTCAGCAGAATTGTGTCTTTCATTTGTTTGTAAATCACTATGAATCTGTGTTACCTAAAAGAAAAAGACAAAATGAAGACAATAACCAAAGACACAGGTATTTCTTTCGAGCTCTGCAGATTCATGAGATAATCCAACCTTTCTTATCTTTTTCTGCATCCACAATATCTAAAATATTTACTAAATTTGTGGTGTGAAACTACATGTGAATTATTTCCAAATATTTATCAATAGTATTATTGCATACGTTGCATGGTAGTATTGAAGAATTTAATCCCAAATATAAGTACATCAGTTAATAACTTATCTCCACAGAGGCTCAGATAAGGTTGGAAGCACAGAGTTATTGACTAGTAAAGCTTATCTCTGTGCCTCCCTGGGGCATAGGAGAGGATTGAGCTGTATTCGCTTCTGCTTTTTGACAGTTAGGGTACTTGTCGCCTACAATAATACAAAGTGAACATATCAAAAGATCAAGAAAAATAGCTTTTATTTCTTTCTTTACGAGACAAAGGCTTGCCCTTCCTTGAATCCTAAATATATTATAAGGATAGAAATATACCTCCTCTGTAGGGGGGAAAAAAGTGATGGTTTAAGAAAGTCAGGAAACAGTTGCGCAGAAGAAATAAAGGACTTCAAGTATCTTCTATCAGCCTATAACTTTGAATGTGGGTGTTGGATATTGCAGTGCAGATAGGACCTAAACCTACTGTACTATTATCTATCTCCTTTCTTTTTTTCTCAGAGTGTTTCTTACATTTGAATTGTGTTTACTGCTAAGCATTTCTCTGCAAACTTACTGTCAATAAATTAATCTCTTCTCTGAGGAATTCTATCAAGCTTTTTGATTTTCTGTATATCCCATATTGTATGCCCTGTGTCCATTACTGTTTGTTGCTGGTTCAAAGAACATTTACAAGTTTGGTAAGTCCGATCTACCTTTTCTAAACCCATGATGGTTCATCCATATTGATCCATCTCCTAGGGTTTTACTTCCATATACAGTAGTTTGCACTCAAATTTAGGTCTAGTTATGATTACCATAATCTTACATGTAATAGAAGTAAAACATTACTGATCTATATTTACTTGATTCAGTTCTATCACCATTTTTATGAATGGGCAGTACATAAGCAGTTCTCAAGTTCATGGGTACTCTATCTGACATGAGTGTCAAACAGGCATAGAGATTTGTTAATCTTGAGAGTTTCTAGTCACTGAAACACTTCTGCCTCTTCTATGCTAATACTGTTCAGTATAGGACTTTGTCCTCCTGTTGCCTGAGGCATGTTGATGATTTCTTCCTTGGTGAGCACACAAGTGAAATACTGATTTAGTGCACAGTCATCTCCCTTTTATTGTCTGGAAGTTTCCCATGTTTGTGTATGATACATTTTACTTCATCCTGTACTGGTTTTTTGATGTCATACTGAAAGAAACATATTTTGGTCCCCATTACAAAATTATTTTTATATTTCTTAATTGATTTGTTAAATCATTTGGCATCCTGCTTTTCATCATTTGATTTACTAACTCTGTTCTGTGCTTCAAGGTGAAACTTTTTGGCATCCATTGTTCACCAATGCAATATCTGTCCTGTCCAATTTGTCTTGTCTTAACCTCTGATTCCTTCATAATAACTTGTTTTGTGATTTGATTTGAAATGGTCAGTGTAGATAAGGATAAAACAAATTAACAGTAGATAAACATTGACCTACTGGCAAAACAAAAACTAATAATTGAGATGCTTAATTTTATGTTTCATAAAGACTCCTGTAGACTTGTCAATGGTGGAACTATTAACTGACTAGCTTTCTACTTTCTAAATCCTGTTTTGGGGGAACTGATGTACCCTATCAAAGGAATATGATACAAAGGTATACTGACATAAACCACAGTGTTCTTCACTTAGTCTTCACATGGTTTTCTGTTTAGTACAAAGTTGCTTACAGTATATGATTGTTTCACTGTGCAACTTGTAAATTTCAGGATCTGATCATTAATGTCCTGCCCTTTCACAACATGCCCAGAAAGTAATGGAAATAAAAAAAAAGGAATCAAGTCATTTTATAGCTTGCAGATGATAGCATTTATACTTGAGTGGAAAGACTCTTGTGATGGACCAGATGCATGTCTCTCATTTATAATCTTGTCAGTTTTTTTGTGCTTTTTCATATTTCAAACACCAGAAGGTATTTAAAAGGGCTACTAGGAAATTAAAAGAAGAGCCGCTTATATTGCACACAAAGGGAAATTGAATGTCACATAGGAGGCCCTTAAAAGTCAGTTGACCTAATCAAACAACAGTAACATTAAAACTGCACCATGGAGCAATGGAATCGTGTTCGCAAATGATTGGGCCTGTGCACAATGACACTTGACACCACAGGGCACTAACGTCATAGGTGTTCTCAAAAGGTTCGTAAATTGGTAGAACTGCTGTGGATGTAGAGCCCTCTTGTATTTATTGTTATCGCCCCCAAGTGAAAGTATTTTGCAGGGTCCTATTTGTGTGTAGACTACATTTCACCATCCACTTGTCTGAATGGGCTTAATAGTTTTATAAGCAAATATTCGGATTTCTATAATGCATATCACTTGAGATTGAGATCCATGGTAAGTGAAAGTGAGGAACCTTGATCTGTTAAAACAATATGCAAACATGTCCAAAGAAATTAGCTATAAATTGCCATGAAAATGAACAAAAGTATTTTCAGTATTTTGTAAGTCGTATTGAAATATCTTTAAAATTAAAGCTTTTTTTATTTTGTTTTTGTGTGAATTGATAGAAAAGATGCACATTTCTTATGTTTGCCCCTTTTAAAACCTAAAAGCCCTTGTCCTGTTGAAAATCATTATTAGCTTTAGTGACAGAAGATGGGAGGATAAGAAACAGACTCTCTGAATGTGGAATATGTAAAAGCAAGCCTGCATTATTTTTCTTTCAAATACTGTACTTTGTAATGGAAGGAATTACTCTGTTGATAACTGCCTTTAATTTCTAACGCAGTGATGATAGTTTTAGAAGATCATTTTGTGTCTTCTTGGTTTCTTGATATTTTGTTGGTTTAAGTGAGCTTGTGGTCATGACAGCTTTTTAATTTCTTTATTTCAAGGAATACCTTCTTCTTCAGAAGACAATAAAGGTGGATGTTGATTCATCTGGAAAGAAATGCAAAGAAAAAATGATGCGTGTCCTTTGGGAAGCACAGCTGCCTGCAGCACACAAACAGTTAAGAACTTGCTTTGTGGTTTGAAGGACAGTGTAGTGATGTCTAAAAGTGTAATATAGTTAACACCTTCTAAAACCTATGTTATATACTTGCATATTGGTTCTTATTTAAAAAAATAATTCTTAGAATAAATCAGAATCTTAGAATTACTTCACATTTATTGATGTTGTTTTATACAAGAATCTATCTAATACAACAATTATAGAATACATCTAAAATAATACAAACATATGTTTTCATGCACAGCCTCTACATTGCCACAGTCACATCATTAATTAGCCCCTGATTACAAACAGTAAAGGCTTTGACACTTTTAAGTAATCTCTCTCTCTTTCCTTCTTACTGTTTCAGGCTTCCAGCATTTGAAGTTAAAGATTATTCATCTCTGGAGGAACTGAAAAAGGAATTTGAATTAGCTGAACTATTAGAGCTATACCAGGAGTTTGTGCACACGCTGGTTTAGTAATTGTGTCTTTATCATCTGGCTGACCCTGGTCAAGTGTAAATGTTCCACGGGGATATTGAAAGATGTTTTTTTACAGACTTCAATCTTTCCACTTGCAATAATGATGTACATTATCTCAACTCCTTTCTTATCAAACAATAACATAGATTTAAAAAATCGTGAAAGAGCAAAGGAAAGACATCATTTTCATTTTTTATTAAAATAAAAATTCCAGAACTAACTCTTTCTATTTTGCTTTTTTTGGAGGTACAGCAGTAACACAATGAAAGCCTGATCTCTAGGTTACAGTCATTATAGTTCCTCTAAACGGTTTAGTGACTCTTTCACTGTAGTGTCTTTAACAGTTGTATTTGCTGTGGCTGTGTGTATAAATTCCCTTTTCTTTAACCACCTTTTCCACACTAGGGATTTTAAACTGTAAAAATGGAGGCAAAAACACTGGTGGGAATTTTCATTAACTTAGATGTATTTAATTTTTAACAAAGAGAACCTACTGTATAGGTTTTGGGAAGCTGTCAGTGTGCGGGCTGCAGAGGAACAAGCTAATGTTAATTCCATGCTGAAAATAATTTCCTTTTGCTGCATAAGTGATATAAGATCATTAAGGCAGGTAAGGAAAAGCTCAGTCTGAGTGCATTAACATCTATAGCAAAACAAAACCATGATAGAATCAGTAATTCTCAGGAGTTATACTTTCATTAAATATATTGCCTTACGGTTACTTTTAGATTTATAACCTCACTTTTACAATGTTTTTCCATTCATCTTTAACGATATGTTTGATCCCATGTCACTAGGAACCTTTTGACTGCTTATGTTCTCAAGGCTTTTCCAATGACTAACTTGAAAGTTGTGAGGAAGCATGTTATATGATAACAAATCAGTAACGCAATGAGAAAAAATAGAAAAATACCAGGAGGCCTAGTATCATGTGGAATGACTTGCCGACAAGCTGAGAGAAATGTAGACTGTCTCATTTTGCTAAAACAAAAGGCTCTTAGTATTGTTTTCAGTGGTTGTATTTTCATATGAAAGGTCTGGCTTTGTGTGCTGTATGGTACTTGGCTAATGTTGACCTGTCATTTTACTCTTCTTATTAGTGCTAAGATTATTTGATCATTTGTTTTGATCATCATCTAATTTCTTGTTCTGTCCATTCCTTCTGGCCTGCGATCAGTCTTTTTAGAACTCTGCAAATGTTAATACCATTTGTTTTTCCTTACAGAAGTGTAGAAAATGAGCTCATTTGGTTGTTAGTCAATGTTTTATACTGCATTTTCAGCAATCTCATTATAAAACTACTTAAATTGTGGGTCGCCGGCACGTTTCATCTTTCAGCAGGTTGTCTTAGGGATGTGCCTCACTTGAAATATAATGTTAATTTAAAAAAATGTTGGAATGCAGTTAATTAACATGAAGCTCTCAGTTCTTGCTTAAAGAATGTAATTTTATTCTAGACACTCTAAGAAAGCAGTAGTGTATAATGATTATTAAATTAAATAGTTTATAATCAGTTATAGGTTTTAGGTTATAGTCTAGGTGTATGACAATGGAGATTGGACAGTACCATGGAGTAGAGATAAGGGAATCTAAAGTTCAAAGTGCTGCATGTTAAAATCCCAGGTGGGATATTGGATGTACCCTTGAACAAAATATATCATGTATATTACTCTGATAAATACCCTGCTGAATAAATAGGTACTCTCCATTTCATCACTGTAGCTGAGAATTGATCATTTGACTTATCCAGTTAAATGCAGAGGAAACAAGACCCAGTAAAACACTTTTATTTACATCAGCGGAAGAAAAAGTGAGAGTAACCCCAGGAATTAGGTGTAAAAATAAGTAGATGTGAGAGATATTTCTATTTTTTTTTATTTATTTAAGAAAAAATCTAAAACCTATAGTTTGTTGGGGTTCAGTGGTTCCACAGAGCAAAGCCAAAATGTGAGAGGACTAATACTTTGGAACAACTCTACCTTTCAGAACCCAGCCTCACAAACCAACCATTTTGGAAAAACAAAGAAAATGAGACCTGAACAACCTGGCAACCTGGCAAACCTCAAGGTCCCTTTTTAGTTTTTAGCTTCCTCAACCTAATCTCCAGTTCGGTGGAGCTGCTGGTACACAAAATGTCTTCCATTTGTCACCCAGGGTGATGCTGTACTTCAGTGTTGGATGAATTGCTTCTTCATCTATATGTAAAATTGTATGGGATCCACTCATCCATTTGTTTTCTAACTGCTCCAATAAAGGGTCATGGGGAAGCCTATCCTTGCCTATATGGCAAGCAATGGGCACAAGGTAGGATACACTCAGCACGGGACGCCAGTCCATCACAGTTACACAGATACACACTCACACCACTAGATAAACACTATATAAATACAACTAATTATTATTATTATTATTATTATTATTATTATTATTATTATTATTATAAAAATGTAAAATATGCTCTCATCTTATACTGTAAGTGTTTTAAGGTCTACCTGCACTTTATTAAACTCAATGCTGTTAGTAATACATAAAAGTTCATGAAATGCTTTTTTTTTTCTTTTTTGGTTTCCAAAAACAACATAAAGCCTTTAATATGTGATACATAATTACTTCTAGTTTCTCTGTTGGGATTCCCTCCCTAACACAAAGCCTGTGTACTTTTAAAAATGTCACTGTTTTGTGTGTTGCCAGGCTCTGTTCAATTGCACCCTGGTCAGGTTTTCTCTGTTCCATCTTCATCTAAATGCTGTTCTTGGGAATGCATTGCTAAAATGCTGAAACATAGAAATGATTAATGGTACATTAAGTACATTAGGTACATGTAAATGTTAGAAGGAAAGCACATATAATGGTGACAGCATCTCAGAGATACGTACTGCATTAGCCTCAATAATGTGCTATTATAAAAAAACTGTAATCTTTTCTCAGTGGGAAGCCTGATGGCTTAGCTATAAAAAGGAGTTTCTAATCTATTCAAAGAATAGAGGCTTTGCATAAAACATGCCCAGATTTTATGCATTTTTTCAAATAAATTGGATACTTTATTAGCAAATCCCATATTCATTTATTATTTTGATTAATTTAAATGCACACCTGCTGCAAAAATCTTTTAAAAAAAAAGAAATTTCTGTAGAAAATTGGCCTAATTTGAGACATGACAGATTAGCTATTTTGAGCTTTTATAAGAGCAAAGAAAGAGCATAACCCCTTTTATCTCAGCCTTTTTTTTTCCACAGAGCTCGCTTTTGTAATTTTCTTGCTGTAACTTTTTAAGACTCTAGTTAATGTAAAGCTTTGTCTTTGAAGACTCAGGAAATAGAATTTGTGTCTTAAACCAGAGTGAGTGGTATGGACTGATCAGTGAGAGCAGCAGGCACGCTCATGGCTTCTCCCTTTTCAAACTGAGGCAGATTGCACATTCAGTCGTGACTACCAGGTTGGTAGTTGCAGTTTGCCGATTTTATTACACACATGGCTTATGTATATTCATGACTTCAGTAGCTTTTCAATGCATGTACATCAGGAAATCTCTTCAATATGCAATTAAGTAGGTCTATAACAAAAGGTGGGGAGACATTATATCATAGATATGAATTGTATGCATATCAGGGCTAAAGAACACAATCTGTGATATTAATTGGTGTATTGAAGCTAAATGGGAGAACAGTACAGGGAATGCTATTATGTTTTAAGAGAGATTATTCTCTTCTTGACGTTTCAAAGGAAGAAATACTCAGTTTCTTCTTGTCTCTGTTTTTTTGCTACCTTGAAGTGTACCTGTATGCAAATAAATATATCATATTAGCATATATAGCATAGGAACCTTTTGTGTTGCATGTATCTGAAGCACTTAAGATTACAAAACCTTAAGGGCCTGATGGTACTCTTCTAATTGTACTTAAGGAAAAAAGTGTAACTAATAGGCCCTCAATAAAACAATTCCAGTAGTGACTCAAGACAGGGGTAATATCTGTTGACTAGAAAATTGCAAGATGTAATTGAATGTAGGACCCTTTCATAAAAAGAGTGACAAAACCAAATTAAGTAATTAAAACCAATAAATTTTACTTCTGTTTTATGTCAGGTTATAAAAATAATTCGAACTAGGCTAGATTACCCTGGTGATGGGTTTCTAAGGGATAGACAACATGGATTTAGAAAAGATATCTTAATTAACTTTGCGCTTCTCTATGTTAAATATTACGTGCCAGGTGTTTGCCTAGTTCTGAAATTGGCTTCTTAGAATTTATGTTTCATCTTCCATCTTAATCCCCAACTGTGAATTCAACAAGTTTATACAGTAGTTCACTTGCTATATAAATTGCAAATATTAATTATTTAGATTAGGGTATACAGGTAGCTAGAAAACTAGCAATATATTTACTCCAGTATATAAATTGAAAGTGGAGGGTTCCTAATACAGATTCCTGTGGCACTCCAATAATTACATCACCCAAATCATAATATTATCTGTGCTCTCTGTTTTCTGTCCATTAGCTTTCATACTTACTGGCAGCAATTGCTAATTGCCCAAGCCTGTAGCTTCTAGTGAAGAGAAACATGCTTGTTCAGGCTCTGTAAAATAACTGGGGCAGATTCCTACAACACAACATCTGCAAACTGGTGCATAGCATACATCCCAGAAGTACAACCTGTGCTTCTTCTAACAGACACTACACACACTACTAGCCCATGCCTTTCACAGTTAATCAGCCCTGTTGATGACAAATGTTAATCAGAGTACTTTTTTTACCTGTGTCATCCCTCTTCAGTATAATGTCTGTGTAGCTGCTTCAATTTCTTTGCTAATAACTCTCTGAATCTTTTGCAATTAAAAGTGAGAAAAAGTGAGAATATTTAGTACAGTATATATAAAGTATGTTGTGTGTGCATAAATATGTTTTAAGAGAGAGACTCTGAAAATGAGTTAAAATATTATTAGAATGCTTTTTCAAAGGTGAAAAACATTCCTTCAAGTAGCTAAAATAATATGGTCAGAGCTGGGTACCTTAAATATTGTATGACGTATATCTATTGCACTCTAATGATGGAAACAAAACCTCTACAATGTGCCATTCTGATTATCACCGTCTGTATCCCAGGATATAAAAATACAAAGAAACCCTGTAATTTTGAAGAAAAGTAGTTCTTAGTCTGTAAATTGTGTCTCTTGGCAAGCTTCTGTATAGACAGCACTTCAGAAAGCAAGTTTTTGTGGTTGTGAAATATTACCCAGGCTTAATGAAAATCACCCCAGTGCCATACCCTGTCAAAACTGTCCCCATTTCTGAGTAATAAATCCACCTTTTCTGCCCTTTTCCCTGACACTCGCTCTCAATGTGAACCTAGCTTAAATGTCAGATGCTGAGTGACATTTAATTGTTTAAAACCGAAATATGTTCTAAGTACAGAGCTTTAATGCTCTTGAATAGATGTACCGTAGGAAGTTTATGCTGTGTTCCATGGGATTTTAGGTTATTGTTATTCGGGCTGGCTCCTTATCTCTTTGTTGTTTGAAACAGTCCCTCCTTATAATATAAAACCAACAGAACATGTAGGCCTACAATTTACAAATAAATTGAAAATAGATTCTCTTATGTGGTTATTTAACCCAAGCAGATTTGCAGTTCAACAGTTAAGCAAAGAAACCAAGCAGGGATATCAGAATGATTAAAATTAGCCTTCCATCATGCAGGTGCTCTTAAGAGTGCCCATTTTAAGGGCAACTTGCCTTAGCTTTTAGCAGTAATAAGCATCACAAATCAGCCGGTGGAGTGAAGATAATAGACTATACAGTACATGCAATCTCATTATACATTTAAGCAGACAATCTCGGATTATAATGTGGTCATTTAGATTTGTATTTTCTCATGGTTGGAATGTTAGTGGAATGTATTTTTATGCCCACCACGTCAGAGCAACGCCAGTCTCACTGGGGTCAATCATGTGAGGTGTCTATTACAGGTGTTCTGTGTTAACTGAGCTAGAACCCTGTGGATGAGTATAATCTGGATATTCATTATCTGTCAGCACCTCAGCAGGTGTGCACAGAGCCTCTATGGTGTTCAAACAGTTATTCTTCAAATGACACACTGAATGATTGTCTTCTCTTCTTTCTGGAAGGCAGGAATCCACCATTTTTATTCCAGGTTATATTCACTATTGCCCTGGTACAATCCAACCGCATTAACTAACCTGCCCCATACATGTATTCTTACAGGACTATCAATTAATCTGCAGTTAATAAATTGTCAGTTTTTTCTTTGATGTAATGATGTATAGTATTAGCAGTAGATGATTTTAGGAGGTTTATTTGCTAGGGCTAAAAATCCATTATAAACCTAGTCATTTTTAAATGACTGGATGGGATGCAGACACATGGACAATCACATCTAGGGCCAATTAATCCAAAAGCCAATTAATTTACCACTATGTGTTTGGACTGTGGGTGGAAACTGGAGGACCTGGAAGAAAACCACCCAAACAAAGGGAGAACATACAATACACACACCACACAGATAGCACCCCAGGTCTGGAATTAAACCCAGGGCCCCAGTGCTGCAATGATAACTACTGTGCCCTTGTTTCTTTATTCTTGCTTTAAAAATGCTAAAGCACACTTATGAGGACAGATTAGACTGTGCGTCCTAATTTGTTATCTGTTTAATTTCACGCGAAAGCTCCTGTAAAGCTCCTCATGCATTATAGAAATCTGTGTGGAGAGTACATACCTTGGATAAGAACGTCTATGAAGAGGAGATGAGAAATAATTCACGGAGAAGCCTGAAACTTCAGAAACCATGGAAGAGTGGGTTTCAAGCCTGAGGTGAGATGTCGGTTGTAATCAAGCCATGTCCAATTTGTCAATTCAGTTTCTCACACAACTGGAAGTGATGAGGCTGAAATATTACAGCTTAGTGAACTGGCAAATTGTGCACCATACCATTGCTATCTTGAATTACTTCATATTGAAAACATTTGTGTATATACAGTTATTCTAGATCTGCAAAACCTTTTTTATATGCGTATGAATATATCTTTGGATTGATGAATTTTGTAATTTAATTGTTAGAACGACATCTTTTCATTTACTTGTTTCAGTTTAATTTATATCAGCTTGGGCTGTAAAACCTGCTTAGTTGCATAGAGTATACATTCAAAATCATTCTATAAATGTTTTTGAATACGTGTGAAAATACTTTAAACTTTGTTATTTACATTTGCATTCCAGCAACTGTACCCATGACGGTATTCAATCCGCATGTACAGTATAATTAGTATTAGAGCAAAGGAAATTAGTCGGCAATCTGACCTTTCCCCGTGTCCATACAAGTTTTTGTTGGTTAGCCAGCTGGGTGCTTGACTTTTGACCCTGTTTATGTTCCTTGGATGCATAATAATAAGGAGGATCTTTTTAAAATGCTTAAGCTTTGTCCTGATTTAAATACGGTCATTGTGGCTGTTGAACTAGAAACCACCTGCTATAAACAATGTCATTTTTAGAATTAACAGTAGCAGTAATTAAGGGGATAGAATTCACGATCTGTAATAAATCTGTCTTGGCCATCTGATTCTTGTCGTGTAACTGGGCACAAGCTAATAATTCCGTGGAACATTACTCAGAAATGTGTTTGCATCGTAAACATCTGATTTGCTGAAGTGGTTTCAAGACTCTGGGCACTTGTGACTTAATCTGGCAATGATAATCAGTGCATTCTTTTAGGCAAGAAGTACTATCTATTAACCACACTGGGTGACAGTCCTCTATGTTCTGTTGAATCTCTTGTGTCTGCTGTGTCTTTCTTAGAAACTGGTGTGTTAATACAAAATGCTTGACAGGTGAATTTTCTGCCTTTCATTGCCATTTTCTTCCTTTGCAGAAGTAGACTACAGTTTCTTTTTATATGCTTGCCAGCGTTATTTCCAAAAGTATTGTGTATTGAATATTATTTGATTAGACTTTAGAATGATGAAGTCAACTACTGCAGGGCAGGGATTTTGATACAAAGAAAATTTGATTGCCCACAATAAAATTCTGTTTTTTGGTCCTACATGACCACAAATATAAAATAGTTTTTTTACACATATTATAAGAGTCATAGAGGTTAATAACTGTGAAAAGTATAAATTAGAGCTGTAGTTTGAAATAAAAGGGCACTAGATTCAAGTTCTGGATTGGGTACTGCTGTTGCACCTTTGAGCAAATCACTTTCATTCAATTTTAAATTTACTCATTTAAAATTTAACTTTTTAATAAGCATTGTGTAAACAGTATGTAAAGGCTAGTGTTTTTCTTGATCTACCATTACAATTTCGAGAATATGCTTTATATGCTAATATTCTATGCATTAATAATAATAATGCTTACACTTATATAGTGCTTTTCTGGACACTCCACTCAAAGCGCTTTACAGGTAATGGGGACTCCCCTCCACCACAACCAATGTGCAGCATCCACCTATAATATAATATAATCTATATTAAATCTATAAATCTATATTAAATCTATATAATCTCTTTTGAAGGTATTTTATCATTTTTTATGAAATTTCACAATTGATGTCCCCTTAAAGGCACTGAATTTACACATGTAGTTACAGTATCTCCTTAATTACCTTTTATGATTAAAAAATTTAAGATTCTGCATTTGGTAATGTCTTTCTAATTGCAATTTAATTAGTGGCAAAATTGTAACAATACATTTAACAATGTGTAATTAGAGCATAATCAAGACCAATTTAAATCCTACCAAAAATATAATCTTTGTTAATGTGAAAACAGTATTTGTCTTTGTTCTGTATACTGTACCTATCGAATGTCTTTCTATGAAGCATACGGTATCTTCAAGATAATAGACCAAATACTATATATTCATCTTCAGTTAATTCTGAAACATTATTGTTGACTAATAAAAATGCTCTTTCATGAACAAGATGTTGTAACTTTTTAAACCTGACAGTGCAATCGGCCTTTGAAATATTTAATAAACATACAATACAAATAAGTGTAAGAAACCATTTAAAAGCTTTTTAACCATTTAAAAAAATTATGAAAAATATAGGTTGCAGCATCAACCATTATACAGCTTTATGTATTAATAAGAGATTTAATTTACTGCAAATATGCATCACTTAACTTTCGATGTATATTTGTATGGATAATTAACTCTCCCAAGTATAAGCCTTTGTTCAAATCCTTTGTTCCACAACCTCATAAAAGTTGCATTTCCAATTGATTCAAACTAGGACCATAAAGCTGTATTTTCTGCTTGCTGCCACGTAGCATTCGAATGAAAATTAATTTTTAATGTTGGACAAAGGAACAAAGTGAATGATTTTTGGTTTGAAATGTCACTTAGTGCAGGGACTTAATTGTGAAGACAACATTGCTACAGCTGACCGTAATTTTAAAGCCATTCTGTTTCTCATAGCTTTTGGTAATTAACGATCTCTGAATCTATTATTACTAGATGACTCAGAAGGCCTACCTGTAAAAGTGGCTCAAGCTGGATTCATTAATTTAATACCACCACACATGACCTTCTTAAAATAAATCATACTGAATGTAAGGAATGAGAGGTCACCCCCAGTAATGAAACTCAGATTACACTGCATGAGGTATCAAGTACAGTACATAGATATAAAACAAGATAAGAGGTTTCAAAGACTGTTATTCACATTTGTGTGCTTTTTATATAAACAGAGTACTTGAGTACCAGCAGGTGCTAAGCTGAGAATTCTTCCTGTGACGAAGTTGGGCCTAGATTTGCGTTGACAGCACAAGTTCCACTGCAAACAAAAAGATTTCTTAGCATGCCTGTTGTCATCACTACAGGATTCTAATAGCAGTGGGTATAAATGACGGTTAATCGAAGGAATATAAATTGATGTGCCTTGGCAGATATCTGCTAGCTTTTGAAACCATAGATACAGTGCGTAACGAATGAGTAAATGTCCAATTGAAAGAAAAAAAAAGTCTGCCAACTTCAGCTTCGTAGACAAGGGATTTCAGTTGACAAGAAGACTCTGCAGGGGGATTTGTTTTTACAAGTATGCCTGCATGTGGGGAGCAGACAGTTGGGGCACTATCTGTACTCTCCCACATTCCCGCCTCCACACCTGTGGTAGCAGTCTCAGAAGCATCCTCAATTCAAACTGCAACTGCCTCAGTCTCTGTCAGTGGTTGGTGGCTCAGTTTTTTTACTGTATGTCTTGGGGAAAAAAAGAAAAGACTATAGGTTTATATGCAAATCCAATATATCAAATTGAGCGTGGCCTTTCCCGTTTTTATGGTGCTGGCTGGATAATGTTTGCAAATGATGCTGATACATGCAATTGGGCTATTAGCTGATGGTTACGGTTTTACAAGAGTGCATTTATGGGTTTATGTTACCATTAAATGCTGCATATATTTCCCCACCTGACATATGGGGGCTGGTCAATGTATTAAGGTGTACAAAGCCTAGAAAAGGATCGGCATTTTGGTTGTAGTGTTTCAAGTAGATTACATTGAGGTCTGACTAACTCCTTCCTTCTGTCTAGTACTCAGCTCATGAATAAGTAACCAACATGGCTGTAAACACCTACAGTGGCCTCACTGAGTTGCTGACCTCAATGCTGATTGCTCAGTTTAGGGTCACACAGATGTGGGTTGCCGCAGATAAAGGAGCTAAGCAGCATGTATTTGTATAAAGCAAGAGAAGTAATTACATTTCTCCTTCCTGGAGTGAGTCACCTCTAAACAAGCTGTTAAACAAAGCATCAAAGAATCCATTTATAACGAACCCTTCACTGCACTGTGGAAGCACTTTTCAGGAGAAGAGGTAAACCAACAAAACAACCTGGTCTGGATTTTTATCGCTTGTCATACAGCTTTACCACTGACAGAAACATGCTGTTTATTCAGATGTTGTAGACCATAAAATCGTAATGATGTGTTTTAGAATACATAAGATTCATAGGAAGTATATCTTTATGTGTAACTCCTAATATTCTAATATTTATATTATATTAGGAAATATATATCACTTAATAAGACATTGCAGTTTTTATGTTGTTTGATTTTTATTATTAAGTACAGAATAAGCATCTGTTGACTTCCCAACAAACAAAATAACATAGAATGCATATAAATCTATTCAAATTTTGAAACCAGGATTTATTTTGGCTTGTAGAATTTATACAATACAATGTTTAATTCTTGGGCATTTACAAAGATTTACATAACCCTTCCCCTTTTCTGGAACTTTCCCCTTGACAGAAGCGAGGTCTTTGGGTCGTTAGATGAATAAATGTTTCTATTTGATTGTTTCTGTTAGTAACCAGGGCAAATATGGTGGTCCAGTGGTAGGTATTGGTGCCTCGCTGTGCTGGGGCCCTGTGTTCAATTCTGGACTTGAGGTGCTATCTGTGTGGAGTTTATATGTTCTCTTCATGTTTGCATGGGTTATCTCTCGCAGTCCAATGACATTATCTTAAAAAAAAAAGGGGCAGAGTGGTGGCTCTGTGGCTAAGGATCTGCGCCTGTGGCTGGAAGGTTGCCGGTTTAAATCTTGCAGCTGGCAGAGGAATCCTACTCCATTGGGCTCCTGAGCAAGGCCCTTAACCCCAACTGCTCCAGGGGCTCTGTACAATGGCTGACCCTGCGCTCTGACCCCAAGCTTCTCTCCCCATCTGTGTGTCTGTGCGTCTAATGGAGAGCAAGCTGGGGTATGCGAAAAGATGAATTGCTAATGCAAGAAATTGTATATGGCTAATAAAGTGATCTTATCTTATACTGGTAGTTTAATTGGCTTCTGGAAAATTGGTTTACGCTCATGTCTGTTTGTCTGCACTGCGATCGATCAACTAGCAACTCATCCAACTACCTTGTGGCCTTGAGTCCATTGTTTGCCAGATAGGCTTCTAGTCCCTTATAACCTGTATTGGATTAAGTGGTAAGAAGGTGAATGTACTGTATATATGTTATTTACAAATTTGTTTGGAAATATCCTTCTTGGAACAATCTTTTCTAATCTTTAAAAATATTTCCTTTTAGGGACCTTGGTGTGCTTTCCATTCAGCTCTAATTTTACTGACTTTTTTCAGGCGAGGGTGTTTTTTTTAAAACTGAAGACACCTCTAAATGTATATCCGTCTTGCACAGTTGATATGTTGAATTTGAAGCACGTGTGCCAAAATATAATACCTGCGCATTTCACACAGCCACTTTAAAGAGTGGCACGATCCATGATTCCGTTAATTTTCAAAACTGCAGGTGTGCAGTGCACACTTCTGTGTTAGAGTTGCACACCAAAATGAGAAACAAAGTCTTATCTGGAAGGGAATGCATGCACGACATGTAATTAACAGGGTATGTTTGTGAAGGGATTGTTATAACATAATAAATTACATTAAACTTGATTGGTGCTGTGTTTTTGAAAACTCAGGTATTTCTGCCACCTAACTGGAAATTCAAATAAATAGATTTAAATAAGCAAAAAGGTGATATTTTAATTGCACATACATTTTGATGTTCCATTAAAATGCATGCAGCTAATACATTTTAAATGCACTGAACATCATTAATGAGCTATAACATTAAAGTCTGGCTTTTAACAGCTGATATCTTTATACAATAGTCAAATAAACAGCTTCATAAAACTCCAGCCTGCTCATTACATTATTATACAATGTCTTGTAATGTTTTTCGTATTCTTTGAAAGGTATTTAAAAGTGCATTACTTCCTTTCTTATAATGCCGCCTTGTGCTTTAGGGTTGAGAAAATCTTGATAAACGAAAGAAGGTTGAATCTGATGATCCTAAAAACTATCATTACCTCAAATCTTTCCTCCTGTTTATACAAAAGCAATCTTGTCTTTCCTGGTGAAATATCTTTGTGTTTGTGCTTTATTTGGTATGACACTTAACCTTGCATTTGCTGTAATATTTTAATAGTTCTAATGACCTGCTGTTCTATGCGGTGACAGCCGAAGCCACCTGCTTCAATTACCTTAGCATTAGCACATGATTTTCCATTATTGAGCTTGAATTCTTAATTATCATAACAGCAAGAATACATTAGCTTATTAGCATGCATGCACACACTCTGGAATAATATATTGAAAGTACACAGCCTTTTTTAAAATTAAACTGGTTTTAGATGACAAAAGAAATCAGGCATTTGCAATTCCAGAAAATCAAGGTTTAAACAATAAAAGTAACATCTCAGAAAGAAAGGGGGGAGGGGCACTGAATTTGAGTGGATTTATTTAAGTCACTAGTGCGAATATGATTTAGTACAGTAGGAGTCAAACGAACCACCCTCTATAAGCTCTCTGTTTTTGTTGGTCTTCATAAATTGCTTATTGATATGGTGCTCAAGTGCATCATCTGTAACTGCTTTTTCGCTTGTTCTCAGTTTAGACTGATTGTTAGCTGATATGGATTATATTGGGACCAACTGAATGGCTGTCATGTTAGCAGTTTACCTACCTAGATAGAATTAATTTGTACTGATTGAAGCTGGCCAGGGTCCTGCTGGGAATCTCACATAAAAGAGAGAGGAAATTCCTCAAAGCCTTCATCAAGAGGATCACAGCCTGCCAACTTTCTTGCTTTGTCTAATTTTGGTACCTTTAGAAAAACGAAAGTGATGCTTTTTTGTCATAGGTAATGCATCAGAATTTAAACAGAGCACCTCAGAAGAACTGGTTTTGAACATTTCAAATGTCTGCAAAGGAAGTCAAATATTAACATACCTAACTGATAAGACTGAGATTTGCTCACCATTCAGACAATTTTCTTGCTCATTGTTAATATTTCATAAATATGCACATTTTCAGCAAATGGTTCATTTTTTATTAATGATTTGAAAAGGATAAAAGAGCAGTAAAACAGGACCATGCATAGCATATAAAAGCTCAATCAATATTTAAATACAAACACCCCCTACCAGACACACACCCAGTTTAATTCAAGTATCATTATTTCATAATAAATATTTCTTTAGAATTATGGTACTACAGAATCCCATACATGCTGAGGCCTACTTGAAGTGAATTTAAAGATTTTTTTTTTAACTGGACATACTTTTTAGAAGTAAATATAAAATAATAAATCTGTGTGTCACATCTATTAACAACCCCTGCTAATTGTGAAATTCTTATTTACAAGATACTCAATTGAATCAGACTTAACTTATACCACGAACAAGCCGCTAGAGGGTGCTGTTGTACTGTAAAAAGGAAAAGGAAATGAAGCAACAATTTAGAACAGAAGACTTTTATTTAAACTATTACCAGTTCTTTTGATACATAAATACAGATTAATGAAACTGTAAAGGCAGAATAATGTTTAAAGCTAAACTTAATTTTGATTCTCTTAAATAATACTAAAGTATGTATGTGTAAAATAAAACATGAACATGATGTAAAAAATGACCTCATGTGGCTTTGAGATTAAATATGAGCTAAATGGGAACAGGTCTTGAGTCTAATGCATCTTATTTACTTTGCACATTGAAACAGGGGCATTTTTCCTCTCTAATTATATTTATATTAGGTTTTTTTCTCCAAAAATATACTGTATGGTCATACCACAAATGTCTAGGCAAAAGTTATAAGGGGAACTATAATCATATAAATTCCAGATGCATTCAACATAGGGAAGGACATACATGGCCCATTAGTTAGTCTGTAAAAAAGCAAGAAAAAAGTCATATAGAAAATTATGCATGCTTGGAGGGTAAAATTAGCAGTGATTACCAAGAAAAGCAGATTTTTCTGGTGTTTCTTAGAGATAAATCTTTGTTCAGCTGGAGCTTAAAACAACTTTTTTTTCCTCCACACGAATGAATATTGGGCAATGGTTGCTTTGAATGAGCTTTGGCGAGTGGCAGGCTTTTAAGGGTTAATGCTAGTCTTTGTGTCCTGAGGCCAGTGGCATTCTTTCATCATACTGTACACTGATGTGTGGAGTAGCTGCACAGACCAACCTTTCTCCTCAGCCCAAACACCTGTAGGGCAGAGAAGGCACTGTTGTTGTTTTCTTCTCTTCCTCAGAAGGATGATACTTCCTAGTTTCTGGAAAGCTGCCCATGCAGTGTGTGCTGGCTCCCAGTCTGCTGACCTGAATAGAATTGTAACACTAACAAATCTGCAGCCCTCAGGTAAAAGTGGTCTTGTGGGACACAATCTGCTCATTTTTGACAAGTTAGCACCAGGATTGTGGAATCTCTCTGTCTTTTTATGTAAGTTGTACAAAATTGATGTTCAAGGCTTTTGCTCCATGATGTACCTTATAGAAACATGCTGTCATGTTTTGGAATGCATGGCAAAGAAAGCAATAAAAAAATCACGGAATAAATATCTTCACCCATCACTTTGTAATAATTGAGTCATCAGATTTTGTTTTCTTACAGTCCATTTACAGCCTTTTTTTTTCAAGACACCTTTATTTACAGTTAGGAAAATGCATAGAACAGACCTCATTTTCATTCCAGAAGTGACTTGTTTAGCTTTTGTTTATTATGAAAGAAAGTGCTGCTTTGTGGATAGATTTATTTCTTATCGTTCGGTTGGATTTTTGCTGCTAATGTAGGACAGTGAACAATGGTACTTACATGACACAAACAAGGCACCGTGGTATAAGGAACCATTTTGTCTCCTAACCATCCAGGAATCTCATCAGAACTGCCTCGAGTCCCCTGTGTAGCATTTGGCCTCATTGAATCTGTACCACTGAACTACAGTATCTTGCTGTGCCAAAACAGCAGATGTAACCTACTGTACCTACCAAACCTGATCAGATTCCTTGCATGTTTTTGTGTTTTTGTAAATTTCTGCAAGCGGACACACTTACAGTCGTAACAAATTTTCAACGTATTTCATTTCTGGTGGAAATTATTTCAGTTGACAGACGTATGTGCTCAGGGGGGCACTACTGCGTGTGATACTAGTGATAGGGAAACAAGCAGCAATACATAGCTAGGCCGATCACAAATCCTGGTGTGGGTCAGAGAGAAATGAAACCTGAATTACAAAAATGCACACGGTTACTTTAAGGATAACTGACAGAAAATAATAATGTGGCTTCTCTTATTATTTGTTCATTACTAATGATAAATGTTCATTGTCTGTGAGGTCAGAGGCAGAACCACAATGTATCAGAGATGTACACTGCTGAAACAATCAATGACAACCCAATTAAGTGGCTTAATTTTACTATCTCATTGCTGGGTTGTTCCCTTTGATGCACCGTGTAATGAAAGGCATCGTCAAAACACCTCTTTCAGGGGCTGAGTCAATATAATTCACTATTATTAGATTGGGGTTCCAAGATTTTGAATCTACATCACCATAAAGATATATATATATACCTGAAAGTAGATGAACGCTGCCCCAAGAATTATTACTGTGTCAGGCCAGACATTTGTTTCTGAGACACAAATAAAGAAGTTATTTATTTCTTGTTTAAAATTCATTGCCCACTCTTGCATAGTTTGAATTGTGGTTAAAGCTTAATAAATCTCACCCAATATTGCATGAACTTTTATGACAAAACAGTGTGTTTTATTGTTGAACTTGCCTTTAGCTCATTAAACAATGAAAACTGAAAGTGGAGTGTCCGTTGTAAGACTAAGGCTGAAGCTCTGGATTAAACAATATCCAAATGGTGAGAGGTAGTATGCATAGTTTCTGCTACAAGATAGAAAGCTCACTATTTTCATCTCTATTTTAATTGTTTAACAGTTTTATTCTAAATAACATGCCATTAATTTTGGAATTAATAACACCATAATAGCACTGGAATTAACAGCAATATATCTGCTTTGAAGATCCTTTCCTGTTTGCGTCTGACTTTATAGTGAATGTATACATTTTTAAGAAAACTAGAACAAATTCTCATGTAAAACTTCTTAAAATGATGTTTCCCCCCCTTAGTTCTATTAAAGAACCCATTTGACCTCAAATAAAACACACAAGAGAAATTGAAAGCACTATGCAAAAGCTATGCGAAGATCTCATGAACAGATTTCTACGTGCACACAACATATTTGTATCTAGGACTGTTGTCAGATTTTGTTAGTTAAGTGTCAGTCAAGGATTCACATAAATGTCCATTTAGATACTAGATGCACAAACCCTAGATGATACCTTGAGATTCCATAAAGTAAACCCACTATATCAGTGCAATAAAACTCCTGCTTAATTTAACCAAGGTGGTATTTAGACATCTTTTCAAAATGCGTATTACTCTTGATTCCTTTGATATATATCTATGGATCCAAACCATTTTGTTCCATCAGCTTCTTCTAGTATTGCCCAACGACATGACCTCTGTTAGAGAAGCTTTAGTTTCCCTCTGTAGTGCTGTGTTTTGAGCATTACAGGTTGCTGTGTGCATGACAGCTTGTGAGACTTACAATTCTGACTGTAATCACTGCACAACAGGAGATTGTAAGTGAGTAATGTAAGCTGTATCCTGATGTTATAACTTGCTGAATCTGAACTGATGAGAGTACAATTATCCTTGCACACTTGAAGATGAAATCAGAGTAATTGGGAGGACAATATAATGAACTACCTGACTGTTTAATTGTACATCTCGATCCCTGTCACTTGAATGTTTTAGAATGTGTTATGGACATTCTTACCATAATGACCAGTCCTTGTCTTTAATAAAATGCTAAAGAAGGTCCTGTGGCACTTAGCAGGTTTTAAATAATTTATATTTACAACACTAAATGTTTTATATGAATAAAGTAAAAATGTAACAATAAAATAGTATAGCTGGTAAAGGGACTTAATAATGATTTCCATTAGAAATGCTCAGAGCAAGACAAGCAGATGCTACTGTTTAACTTTTATTTGCACTCCATAAACATATTTCATGGCCTACATACTCCAGAATATGACAGAGAACCTTTAAAAATAGTTTTCAGAGGTTTCTCAATCTGAGTTTCAAGAACAGAAAGTTAAAACAAACACGGATACTAGTAGGGCTGCACTGTGAGCACATTAGACTCTTGTCAAATTTTTCAGTTAAGATTACAGATCTGAAACATTCTTTGTGCATTTCACAAGGAATAGCAACATCCAAGAATCAGATGCTTTCTGCTCTCTGAATGTTTAAGTATTTAAGTATAATACGTTTTTGCTGAACCCACTTGGCTAAGAGGTAACCTCCTCCTGGGACAGGAGTTAATCGAGGGGTAGCTGTAAACCTGGTGATGGGGTGGAGGCAGGGTGAATGTGAAAAAATGCAAGAGTTGTGTGCAAGAGTTATATATACAGTATATACCGAAAGTGTTTCAAGTTGAAAGACAGAGAGAAGAATCCGATTGCTGAGTTCTGGTAGTCAGCCAGACGACAGGCAGGCAGACACAAAGGGAAACCTTTGGGGAACATTTTTCCTGAGTGGACTGGGGTGTGGTGAAACAGGCGGACATTAAGCCTAGCCGGACAAATTCGCAGCACAAGGGTGTCTCAGAAGGAAAGGCAAAAATCGGGGAAGGTTCAAAAACACAGTAGGCAGTCCGGGAGGAAATCCCCAAAAAACTGAAAACCAAAAGAGTGATCCTAGCAACCAGGAGTGAAACACAGCCGTGATCAAATCAATGAAAGTTCAAAGCCAGAGAATCATAAATCATAAAAGTGCCAAGACTTGAGAATGAGACTTAATAACCTGAGAGAGTGAAATGTGAAGACTTAAATACATGGTAATAATGGGGTAAATAAAGTTACTTGGAGGCAGGTGGCACTGATAAACTTCCAAATTGAGGGACGCGGTATATCGCCATAGCGACCTGGGACTGTGTGCCTGTGCATGCACAGGTGTTACAAACACAGTTGGGTTAGATTGGCTTGTCTGACATTATCCCTCCTGAACTTCAGAATTTCCTTTCAATTGTATGTAATGAATCTACAAATGAAAATGATATAGAAATTGGTAATCAGCACATAGTTGAGCTTGTTTTAAAAGAAAGTTTTCAGAAATTGAAACTAAAAAGACATGAAGTACCTGATGGTGTGGTAAATGCCTATTTACAACTCGATGTTCTGGAGTGTGCAGATACTGTATAACCTAAGAAAAAGCCAAATATGAAATAAAGAAATGTGCATTGTTTTTAGGTTTGGCCATGCCTCCCCACTCAATGCATAGAATCTGCCAGAGGAAAAGTGGTCCTGTATCACCTTTTGGTTCCTGAACTGTTCTTGTCTGTTGAAAAAGGGGATTCTGTAGAATGTTGAACCTGAGTAAGACTGGCTTGTGTGTATTGAGCCAGCACATGTCTGGAAGCAATGGCAGCTACTTTATTAACACAGGCCCCGCAACAGACTAGCAGTTGGTGAAAGACCTGGCGTAGGTGTGTAGTTTTAATAAGTCCCTGGCCAAGGAATTATCCTCTTAGGAAAGTGTAATGAGTTATTTTTTTAACTAATTTTATGGAACACATCCATATATGTGCCTGCAAGATACACAAGGACAACCTTTATCTCTTCTGGGCTGAGATTGCACTCTGATGTATCATCCATCCATCATCACCTGTTGCTGGTAGGGGTCACAACATCCCAAAGCCTATCGCTCCAGTCCAGAATCATACCTAGAATCAAAGCCCTGTAAGACAGCGGTGTTAGTCACCACCTAACTCTGCATCTGGTCCTTTTAAATATTTAAACATTTTCTTACAGAAATAGAATTGTAAAACGGAGAATTTTTTCAGGCTAGGATCTACCACGAAAAGGGAATGTAAATATGTTTACTCACTTAAACAGGAGGTGGGTGAAACACTGGTGAAAAACATATGAAGAATGCAGAAAAACATGTTTTTCACAAGCAGAAAAACCTATAACCTTTGCGTACAAAACAAAGGCTATTATTCCAGAAACAAAAAACAAGTCTAAAATTGTAGAAAACTACAATTTATTTTTACCCCACCTGTGAATTGTCAGCCTTCTTGTACGTTCAGCCTCTTTTCTTTGGGCTATAATCAGAGCAGATCCATGTGGAGAGAAGGTCTAATGCCCGTGAGGTCACATTAAGAGATCATTTCTAATCTAAAGGACCTCAAGCCACCCACAAGAATACACTAACTATTCTGTGATAGAGCCCCTGTAGTAGTTCGATGTGAGCCCTCTGTGCCTACAATCGGAAAAAGGCCTGCAGACTTGTGTGTATATGGGGGCTGACCTAAAAGTTTAGAATCATTTGTGCAACAATGTGGACTGTTCTGAGAACTTTGGAATATGATGTTGGTCAATCATCTCCAAAAAGGAGTTAAATACCTGATTATATAAGTGAAAGCTTTTATTCAGAGCCCAAAGAAAACTGGCATCAAACAAACAAGCAAACATTACAGTATGCAAGACTTATTGTAAAAATAAAATGACATAAACTCAATTGACATTGTTATTAAGTCTCAGGGATCCTGTCTGGTTAATGTAGGTATGGTTAATTTAAAAACATAAAAAATGTACTCCCACATCCAAATACACTTAATACAAAATAAAATTAAAATACAGTAAGAAAAATAGATGTAAAAAACAATCAATAACAAGAAAATGCACAAGAAACTAAGCTAGATACTTTTATTTAATGCATTAAAATTTTAATATTGCTTTTGTTTCATCTAATTTGATTACACTAAGTAACTTTTACTGATTCCAAGTTTAAATTTGAGGGTTATAGAAATTACAATTGAGGGTTACTCTTGCAGGTTAAACTTAATATTAGTTATTAAATTGCATTTAATTTTCATGATATAATTATTGCGTTTAATGAAATATTTTTCCACACATTGCATGCACAGTTGGAAATGTTTGCATGTTTTGACTTTTTTAAATTTTTACAAACATACTGTACATGCAAAAAACTGAAGGTCTGTGTACTTTCAGACAGAGAAAAACGGATGTCTGTAAGTATTAATTTTTTTATACCAGGAAGTAATTATTTATATAATTCTTGTATTAATCAGGAATTATTTATTATCTGTTTGAATTGTCAATTGGTGCAATGCTAACAAAGGTAAAATGGTAAGAATGGACCACAAAACATCTTCTGTAAGATAAAAATATTCAAAAAATGTTCAACCTTGCTATTTTCCTAGAATAAAGTCATTTCTTGGTCAAGATATGTGGCATCGCTCAATTGCTCAAATTAGATTCTGATTAAAAATGTGTTCCTCTGACTTTCTCAAACATATCTTCGAATCACCTGTGACTATCTTATTAAAGAAAAAAAAGGAAAGCTACAAAATGCAGAACAGCATCATTAGAATGAAATATACACTGCCTGAATAAAGTGTGATGGTTTGGAAAAATGAGCTGTTTGAATTCTTAACAAATGCAATTTGTCAGTATTTAATATGGCAGGTGGAGAAAGTGATAGCTGGTGTGTTCATTCAGCCTCATCACCGAATTGGACTAAATAGGTACATCCACATGGATTAACATTAAACTGCTGTGTATTGCCTGAAAAGTACAGTACATGCTTGCTATAGACTGCCTGTGGAACAGTTAATTCACAGTCTTTATTACAAAGAGACATAAAGCTTTGTTCTCTTTTTCATTTACAGCCCTGGGCACCGTGAATTTTATTTTATTTTTTTAGCTAACTGGTCACTTGGCTTAAAGATCTTAGAACAGTTTGTAATATACAGAGTCAACGGTAGGGATTAGTCAGAAGTAAAATCCTTTCTTCATTGGGGATTACAGCACTTTTTTCAATTTTCTCCTTGACACGTCATAAGCTATTTCTGGAAACATACACCCAGTTGGAAAGCGGGCTTTGGGGGCCTGTTCTGACAAACAGAATAACAATCAAGTCTCCTGCTTTTACATTAAAAACTAAAACCCGAGTGAGTGGCTCCCCTTGGTGACTGATCGATGAAACAAGGTGATGATATTATTTTGTAGGATGTTTAACTCTTCATTATTGATTTTTAGGTTATTAGAAAGACCTTTGAATATAAAGGATCAGGCATGAGTTTCAAATGTGAAATTCCTGGACAATTAATAAAATATATCATAAGCATTAAGTTGTTTACTTATTGTTTATTAAGATGTTTAGTTTAGTTTAGTTTAGATGTCAGTACACAAGACCCAATACTGAAAGTTCTGTTTACTTTGCCTAATGGTTTCTGAAGAGTTTCATTGCACAACAAAAGCTTCAGGAACTTCCTGCAGCCATTAATGAATGATGTTGACATCAGCCTGCAGAATTGTTTATTTCTGAAATGACACAAATGGAATTGTCGAAAACGTGCATATAGCATCCAAAAGCATGTAGCTATTCATGTGTATATTCTAAAAGTTTATGAAATCTATATACAGTTTTTTTAATATGTGTCTAACTAAGCCTCTTTTATCTATGCACCAATCACAAATTTCCAAACCCTTACTGACTGTTTTAGTTACCAGAGAAAAGATATCAACAATGCCTGGGTTTTATTTAGTAATTGACTAAGGTGCTGAAATATTATTACAAAAAAGAATACTAAGAAGTAAAATGATAAATTAATTGGCCTGTTGTATGCTGGGGTAGCAAACACTTAGAAAATGGATAATAATAATAATAATAATAATAATAATAATAATAATAATAATAATAATAATAATAATAATAATAATAAAGCCTGGATATTAATACAGGCTATCTTTTCTTCAGAATTCCTGTGACATTAAATCATCTATTTAGGATTTTATAAACTGCATACAAATGATGTTATATAAGAAATATATTATATTATTGATTGAAACAGCTAATTTGAGAACTAGCATTTATTTAAAACACTACTCATTCGTTTAGAAATCCACAGGCTTCTGTTTTCATATAAAAATGCATGTGAGGGTTTACAAAGAGAATGCATTCAGCACTGCAGCCACCTGCTGTTCACCTCCTTGTCCTTATCAATGGCTTGTAGATAGCAAGCAACACATTGCACAAAATGGATTTTGACAGCCTAGCATTTTAGCGTGCCCTTGCATCCTCTGACAGCTCCTCAAAGATTGCTTCTGATGGATCTTTGTTGTTGTACAATGTTGTAAACACCATTAAACCATATGTTTGTTGCAACACATTCACAAAGAGGAGTAGTTAAACTGATAGTGAAGATTCCTAGTTGATTACACTCAGATATTACGGCTAGATGCATAGTCTTATTACTGCATTCAGAATCTCGCCAATATCAAGAGTTAATTGTTCTGGCAAATTCATCTTCCTGCTTCATGCAAGGTTATGTAAGGCTGCTCATCATTCCTGCCCTTGTCAGTGGAAATTTTACTACACCTATCAAAAGGATGTGACCCTTGACCCGGAAAGACAATAGAAAGATGAAAACAGAAAAGACAAGACAAACTTACTGATTTTTCTGTCCACCCAGAGACCTCCAACAACCTCCTGCTTTGAAAAAAGCAACAATCGACATTTGAAATTTAGTGCTGAAGGCAGCTCGTTAAATGCTCATGGCCTCCACTTGGTTTCAAGGCTGTGTGAAATTTTCTTGAGGAAGGGCTTTCACGGAAAGAAATGTGTAATGTATTTAAAACATTTCCCCATAAAAGCAATTTCAGTTATTGGCAGTGATTTTTTGTCACATGATAATAAGAAATATATAATGTAATGACAATTTATTAAGTGGTTTAATACGTAGTAATTGCTTTTTACACGTAATCCTAATTCTGTGTGTTAATAATTGAATGTTTGACTGTCTCTGTCATAGTAATAAAATAAAAACGTAAGATCTCTTAAGGTAATGCATTTTTAGCATTGTACTCAAAGATGAAATTCTAAAAAAATAACTATTCCATTTGCTTGTTTTGATCTTTTGTTTGCAAACTAGGTTACTTAACATTGACATTGAATCTATCAACCTTTACTTGGAAAATTGCAGGTAAAACCTTCATTATTAGCTATCTGAACTCTGTTAGATATTTCTTAGATATATAAAAGCATTCACTGTTTGCAAGCTATATTGACCTCCCACTTTGATTTCTTTCCGTTTGTCTTGCTTTGTTTGTAATGGCTCGGCTTTTAGGCCAGTGAGATGAAAGTAAAAAAAAAAGTAACGGGGAACCTGCAGATGTTTCAGACAAACTTTTCTAATAGCTGAGCTGGGATATTGCAGATTATGTTTAACAATAATATGTATCATATAAATCTGGGTGGTCTAACGGCATGAAATTTAATGGTGTTGCCTCAAGAGTTCAAGGGTCCTGGGTTCAGTTCCAGCCTAGGAGATCTGCTTATGCAGTGTCTAATGTCTGCATGTTCTGCTTGTGTTTACAGTACATGGATTTTTACTGGGTACTCTATTTTTTAACTACCTCTTGAACGCATTACTGGCTAGGTTTGATGGTCTATTCTAAATTGTCCCTTTCTCCTTGGTCCTTCAGTGGACTGGTGATCTGACCATGGGAAGAGCAGTCATATGGTTTGACTGTCTTGCCTTGTGTTTTACTCAACCATTCTAAAATTGGTTTCTCCGCGCTGGAGCCATCACCAGGACAAATGCCCGCAGACCTTCAAAAAGAATGAATGTCTTTGTTGCCCCCAGCAAGCAAACATTATACACAAAGGTCTCTGTTATTTTTCATTGTTTTGTTCTTTTCCCTCAAAGATTTTGCTTTTTTTATGCGGGAGCACAATTGTATTGCAATCTTCTACTGGAATTTGCATATTTTGTTTCATAATTAATCCTGATCTGTATTTTTTAGTACTTGCTAGTAGTAGTTCCCCATGGGCCTTGATGGCCTGAAAAAGGACCTACCTACCTTAGTAGTAGTAGTATTTAGTAGTAGCCTTTGACATATAATATATGTCCGCCTGTGGAAGGGATGTTAATGACAAAGAACACCTGGCAATGAGTCATTTAGATTTGCAAATGTGATGAATTAATTTCTAAAACACTTCATATTGGCTGCTTATAACATTGTTTACATTGTGTTATCGTGATCACATTTTTGATGATTCTCAAAATTCTGAGAAATTCAATGTGAATTAAAAAATAAGCTGTCTGTTTTCTCACTTAATGTTTAATCTTTTCTTGCCTCTGAAAAAATAGTATTTTTTCTGCCTGGAATGGTGTCCCCTCAAACATTTTGTAATATCTTTGGAGGTTTATGCAGTAGAAGCCTGGTTTATGGCTCAAATAGAAACAGTAGAAAAAAAAGTCAAGGCTTTAAGTTAATTATTTTAACATACAGTACATACATTTTAACTCCTAATTACAATGTCTAACATACAAATGTCTAACACTTTTACATGACACTACACATGCAGACACTCATTTTACCATCAATTGCAGACATGCAGACACTCATTTAACCATCAATGATTCAGACATTATTTGAAGTCTGTATATATTATAATCTTATTTACTTGTTATAAAATAGTAATATATTGTATTAGATGTCGATGTAATGTGTATAGAGATATTTTCAGCCTCCCCCCTTAACTGAGACATAAAGACTGTACAGGGAAAAAGAGGGAACCTGTGTTTTATAAAATAAAACCGAATTGAATTTAGGACTAAATCACACATTATAAAATGGATGGTAAATGAACAAGAGGCAAGTGTTTCCCTAGTTAAAAGATTCCATAACTAAGAAATAAGTGTTTCTAACAAATATACTGTAACAGTCCTTTTCTTAAGTCTGAGAATCCGGTCCACTCAGTGCTCAAATACCGGGTAGATTTTGGTTTCTTAGGTCTTTGGAGAAAATGATCTCTCAGTGCTATTGCTTCCATCTTCAGTCTTATCCCATGTTCCTTCTTTTTCTACCTGTGTGTGATTTTTATCCTCTCGTTTTTCTCTCTCTCCTCTGCAGGTTGACTTCATGATTTAGCAGAGAATTGGTTTAGTGTATGAATACACCGTTTACTACCTCGAGGACCAATAAACACATAAATAATGCCCATTGTTTCAACTTACAGAAAAGGGTACTTTTTATGAGAAATTCAAACTTCTAGCTATCCCCCAATAGTGTAACTGCACATGCATAATTGCATTATGTACAGTATGAACTCTTACGACATAAAAATATATAGGGATAAACAAAACGGGTAAAAGACCTTTTGGAGTTTTATGAAACTTTTCTAACTTTGAAAAGGAAAAGTAATCATCTTAAGGCACAGAAATGGTAATTCAGCTCCATGATTCATCGGCATAATACAGTGGAATTTTGCAGACTGTAGCTATAGAAGAACACTGGTATACACTGGTGAAATGAGATGCTTTTACTGTGTGGGCACACACTGATGGTAACTTCTGGAAAAAAAGCTTAAAGAAAAAAATGACTAAATTTATGTTTTTTGTTTTCTGACTGCAATTACATTCAGCACTTTAACAAGATTAATGAGGAATTTTGTAAAAAAAGGCAATAGTTTAAATATTGAGTTTGTAATCATATTTGCCCTAGATTACATTATGAACATTCTTGTCTGTGACCATTGAAGGCAATGGATAGATTTTGTAACAACTTTATTTTAGCAACTTTTTAAATTGTTTCGGGAATGCAAACAATGATTTGGATTCCGATTTCTGAGTTTTAATGATAGCAAACCTGTGGTGAAACTGTGCCAGCTGACGCAGGTGCAATGCTCATATAAAAACACAAATCTAAAAAAAACGTAACTACATGGTAATTATTTTAAACAGCCGTACTACCTTCCCCATTGTGAAATAAATTGTAAACAATTTTTGATTGTTTAAACCGTGCACTTCAGAGTATCATTTCCTGACAGTTCATTAACTGGCTGAAACCAGTCGGCAGTCCTCAAATCATGAACATTTACTATTAGTGGTTTGAGAAGACTTGGCATTCAGTATTGGAATTTGCTTTGCATCGTTTTAAAGGTTGGTAACATAAAAAAGATAAAATAATTAAACATACCCGAGAAAAGACATTTTAAAGATTAAGATGACCTTTACAAATGATAATTTTCTTTAAATACTTGCTCTTGATATTTTCCATTGTACCTAAAGCACACAACCTGCAGACTCTGCTGATAGACTTTATTGTGATGGGAATAAGGAAGTCACGGACACCCTACTATTTCTGGTGCTGATATAAGGAAGCTTGCATGAATAAAAAACAAAACAAAACAAATACTAAAGCAATGATTCCAGATCTTAAAGGTTAAAGCACATTTAAAGATTTTAAAGCACCGCATTAATAACATATTCAGACACCTATTCAGTCTCCCATAGAAGAATTGATCGAGCCTTCCCTGCTGAATGAAACATTTTCTTCCAGTAATCTCGCAGAGATGGAGGAAGGTTTTCAGGGAACAGAATGATTGCACAGATTGCATGGCCCATTCCCAGTATCAATTAATCCCCAGTTAAATCTGACACATCTTAACCTGTACTGGATCCAATTCAGCACTACAGCAGAACCCATATGGCTGTGAGACACTTGCAGGCATCAATTTGCTGGCTGCTTGGAGGAGCTGGCCGAGTGCCAACTGACACGCTGCACTCTTTCCACTAATAGACATGTTTGCTTTACAAGTCTCTGCTGCATACAGAACTTCCTTTTTAATGAGGAACAGTTTTGACATCACTGTGGTAAGGTTTATAATATAAATGTTGTGGAAGAACATTGCATATTCTTAATTTTCATCTATTTATTTTGCATATTAACATGTCTATTTATTTAAGTACTCGAAAGAGGAATCTTGCTAATGCTACATCTTATACTAGGCATATATTTCACAGTAAAAGATACACATTTCAGAGTCAAAGCTTGGCTATTTAAAAAAAATGACCAATGAATCCAAATCTGAATTTTACTGACCTTTTTCAAAGCCAATACACATTTAAGAATGGTATGACTAAACAAAAGCAACAAAAAGTGATGGTGCCACTGAATACATACAGTCTAGTTTACTTGAACTCAGAACCCCCATTTCTGTAATATGCCGTTTCCTCAGGCTTCAACATTATCATGTCAGGTTTTGCTGACTGAGAAAGTGCTGTTCTCATGCCTACTGAAGTAAGAAGGCAAATACTACATTGAACAGCAAATGTCCCTCTGGCGAAATGTCCCTGACGAAAGTTCAAAATCCGAGTTTGAGAATCTTGTTGATGAAGATCAGAATTTGTAATTAAATAGACCAACTTGAACAATTTTGTTCTTATTGTAAGTTTTTTAAATCAAAAGGGCAGCTTAATTTCATATATTAGATATACAGTTTACTCAGCTAAGCTAATATGATAGTAGACTCAGCACAAGGTTCAAGTGCTGTTATTATTATACAATCTTCATACAAACAATGCACAAAAGTTAATATTTACAAACTACTTTTTACAATTGGGGTGAGTTGTTGGAGCCCAACATCTTATGTCAAAAGATTTCCTAATAGATCCCTAACAAGAATGATTATTAAATTTGCATGGAAATAATAAAGAATCTTAGCAGCTCATCTGAAAAATTCTTAAATCATGCCTGAAATCACATTCTGAACATATTGTGGAGAGTTGCCTATTCAGCTAATGTTATTAGTGATAACATATTCCCTTGAGTTTCATTTCTTTTGTGAAATTCAAAGCAGCTGGCCAAAGACAAGTCTTCTATATAGTAATGCAATAAAATACTATACTTCCGGTTAAGACAAACTGTATTTCAATTGTTGAAGAACATTCTGACTTCTGAATGTTTCCCTTTACTTACTTTTTTTACTTATTTTATTATTATCTTTTCAATGGCTGTTGCTAGCTTGCATAAGGAACTTTAAGCAAAATTAATTTTGATGTCTGTACTTTAAGTTCTGTGATGACATTATGTTCTATTAGATTTTTTTGGAAGAAAATATCGTGATAAACAGGCATTTTGAATGATTTCATACAGTAAGCGCAGTAGTCCCTATCAACCAATCTATGAAAGACAAGAGATATTCAGGTTGAAATAGAAAGTTACAGTAACTGTCTACAGAATGCTAATTTAATGTAATTGTTCTTTTCTGAGGTTACAGTTACAGTACAAATTTAGTTGCCTTTGAATTTGTATTAATTTTTCATATTTTCTGTAGCATAATATTCATTGAGGTTACGTTACATTTAACCGAACATTAAACTCTTAACTGTTGCAAACATCTTTCCCCTGTGTGCCTAATTTGGTATACATTTCTAGAGCACCACTTTTAATAACTGGCCAAGCTATATTGATCTGCTCATTGAATCATAGGCAATAAGAGATAAAACAACTTAGAAACTGCAATTAGATTAAGGATTTTAACCAAATTCATTATCCTATTCACACTTGCCTTGTTTGGGAAAAATTAGATATACCCAGAAATTATGTATTCCTAAAGTTCCCTGCCTCAACCTTTGAAGCTTAGACTTTTAAAATAAATGAACTTGGTTGTGAAATATAAAATCTTTCTGCAGCTTAGTCAAACATGCATGCATTCTTTTAACCTTTTGTAATAAATATAATAGTGCAAATTCTATCATACCTTGTCAATGTTGAATGGGTGGATGAGGAAGGATAGGCTGTGACCTTCAAGCCACTCTTTAAGTCTCAGACACCCTATTTTCTTTGTCCAAATCAGCAAATTGTGCACTCTTTCTTAGGGGATCACAGTTCCAATTAGCTAGCAACGTAACCCAGGCTTGAACTCTTGATCACAGAGCTCAGATTGTGCTCTGGTGAGCACCTTTACTGGTTAAGCCACTTAAGAGGACCTTAAGGTTTTTAGAATTGATAAACTATAGAGAGTTTAGGTGTTTCTTATAAGAGCCCTTATGAGAATATGTAGACAGCTATCACTACCCCTTATTAGGATAATAGATAATATTTTTACTGTTAAAAGAAGAGCACTCTTTTACTTGTGCTGTAACTATTGTAATTAATAGAATAACCTTTCTGGACACCATAGAAGAAACTAATACATTATATATGCAAAAGAGAGGTCCTTTGATGTACAGCTACATGAAACATACTGTATCTCAACACAAAGTTTGTGATAGGAAATGTGTACATTACCAAAGATTGCTGGGAAATATTTAGATGGATTTCATGGTATATTATTTTTAGGAAAAAACAGTTTTGTGTGTGCCTAACATTAATTTCCAGCCTACACATTGTACCTACAAATGGAATTAAGGGAATGTGCTAAAGTTCGCTTATTAAAAGCTCCTTCAGTACTCTTTTAGGGTCATAACTGATAGTGATGCAAATGAAGGATTGGAAGACAGCAAGTGAAAGATGAAATACATTTTCTAAAAGGCCTAGTAAGGTAACATATAGGATACATAATCATATTAGATAAATCCAAGTCTTAAACATTGAATAGGCTGGCACTGTAACTCCTAGTGTTTGTCCTCTCTAAATATGATCTAAATAGCTAAGAATAAGAAAGTTGCATTCCCTGCAAATACTTGAGGTCTATTAAACTTGACAGTGAGAGTTATTTTTATGCTGCACATCATCAAAAAGGATAACAATAAATGATAGGGCTTATGAACCACTGAGCTGGTTTGCATCACATAATTAATGTATTTTGTATTAGGCTGTTTTCTTGGACTGAGATGCATTGTGTTTGGTGAACAAAGATAATGTCACCAAATGGGAACTGATCGATGCAGACGAAGTGTCAGTGGATATTAACCTAGGTCATGTCAGGTAACGTGTGAATTTATCTTAATGAAATGAAATGTCTCCCTTTGGGATACTACAGCTTGTGAAAAAGATGTATGACTCTCAAAAGCATAGCTTATGAGACAGAAATGTAGCCTCTGTGTCAAAAGAAAACTAGGTTACCTGGGCCCATTTCATAGAAAAATATTGTTCATAATTGCCTTCAACCAGTTGAAATAACTTCAACAGTTCTTTCTGCAGTGAAGAAGTGGACTTGCAGTGCACAGTGGACACATTCTTAAGTTTTTAGTTTTAAATGACACATTTTTGTTATTAGGGCCCTTATTTGTAATTTCACTTCTCTATAGTTGCAGAACTATATAGTACCTACTGTAGTACACAAAGTAAAAAGTACAATATAGACAATCTTTTTTTTTAATTTCATTTCATAACACTAAATACAGCAAAGGATATAACATTTCTTTCAGTTGATCTATACAGTTAAAAGAGCAAAATAACATTTAGGTATTATAGTTAGTTAATAATGTTGAATGGCACATCTTTATGAAGAAAAGTTCTAAATCTTTATGTTACGTATTTTATTTTCTGACAGATGCTATCCTGGCTGAATAACCAATAAGAGATAGTCTGTATATACTGTACACTACTAAGGCTATTGCAATGGAACAGATGCCACACAGATATCAGAAAATGATTTCATTAAAAATTAACTTAACAATGAACCTTTGCTGCTAATGAAACAAATATTTCACGACTCTTTTGAAATTGCAAAAAAGCATCATGTTTCAAGAGCATTGTTGACCCAATATTTTACTGCTGAAATTTCAAAAGACCTCCAGGGTACAAACCTGGCATTAGTCAATTTTCTGTTTCTGAGTTCAAACACTCCGCTAGAAGGCTATATTCAATGGACCTGAAGAATACCAGTTTCTTGGCAGAGATAAAAAAAGAGGTTTCAACTGTGCAATTAGCATTTCAAACAGATCTATATCTGAAAAAGAAATATAGATGTAGTTATGGTTATATGTATAAAATGGAATAAAACAATATAACAATGGACTATGGACATTTTAAAGTAATAAATGAATATTTATAGCCCCTTTTAATTTTTATGGTGAACTATACCAAATGTTTGAAAGTTTTATGTTTATTTATCAGTAGAGGCTGATACTAAAGCATCACCGTATATTATATATACTGTGTATACAATATATATAATCGATTTCTGTAATATGCATCTGTCACCAAAATCCTAAGAAATAAATTGACGCACTTAAAGATGTGTGCTGATTCTTGAACTCTTTTGTGCTCACCTGTATAATAAATTATAAAAAAATATTTCTTACTTTGCACTAAATACAACACAGTGAAGTCAGTGCAACATTCAGCCAGCACTGGAAACAATTATGCTTGTTAAAGAATGTTCTTTCCTGTCTTTCTCACACTCACTGAAGCTTCCTCTTCTAACTTGTAAATAATTAAAGTTTCAATATGAAGTACTTCAGTCTTCTTAGAAAATTATGTGAAAATGTAATAACATTTACATAATTGCACATCAATTATACATTCAGTAGCTCTTAATGAGTTAATCAGACTTTTTCCAATTGAGACTATCTGTTCTGGGGAAAAAAAAGCCACTAGCTGATATTTCATTCACTGCATTACCCAGATTAGAGACTAGGGTGTTTTTGGTGATAAATACACACTTAAGCTTAATAAAACATCTTAAGGTGAGTTGATTAATCCATAGGAAGTCAGGAGTTCTGATTGATACTGTACCTTTGCTATTTTAGCAGACAGGGGTCAGAATGTATTATACCTAATTGCTATGATCTGGAATGACCATAGAAAGACATCAATGGAAATCTTAGAAATATTGATATTGTCAAAGCAAAGAACACAAGTGTATTTTTCTGAGGCCTACACTGGTTATGTACTCAGGGGGTTACAGGTGGGGGAGGGGAGATGTGGTTCTGGCTTTTGAGATACAGAATAAAGTGAAAGAACGTTCTGCAAAAGAAAAAGAATAGAAATGGCACAGAGTGATATAGTCATGAAGAGCCCCTGGTGTGTGCAGAGATGTAAAGGCAACAATCCTGATATGATGCATAAATAGTGTGTGATATTAGGTGTCTGAGGAATAAAAAGAAAAAGTACCAAGGGGTTAAGATGAAAAACAACTTCAGAATTTACCTCCCCTTTATTTTTCAATTTCCCCAGATGAGTTTTACGTTCAACAACTGAAATCACGCTCCTCAAAGAGCTGGGGGGACTTGCACAAATGTAAATATTTATTGTGGTTAAAGGTTAAATGAGGGCAAAATATTTGAAACCTGTCGTCTAAAGGGAAATGTCACCTTTTTTAATGCATATCTGTACAAACAACAATTCAACTAGGGATAAAGAGACAGCATGTGGCTAGAAAATGATATGAGATTTTGTTTTTTAGAGAAGAAACCAACTGTGGTCAGTTTCGTTATTTAAAAAAAATAAAATAATTACCAGGAGCTATTTAAGCATAAAATTGTTGTTAATGCTGTAGAAATGAATGTCAAAAAGCCCTTGACAGTGTTAGCTACAGTCAAACCTTTAGCTTTTGAGCAAGGTAGCCTGCTTTTTAGAAGTTTGTTTTCAGTATTTCATCAGGAATATATATTAGCTGTCTGCCAACTCCATTTTGTTGTAGCTTGTCTATTACAGATATCATTGAATCACAGATGTCAACAGTGCACAAGTAATTGCATGTAGTGGTCCAAATTGTTTTAGTGTAATATTGTATTACCTTTATTTTTTTCTCTGAAATTGGAGGAGTTCACATTAAAGGTCTTTTTTCTGCATTTTGTTTTGTTTATTTTTTTATTTATTTATAGGGGTTCGACCTCCCATATACAGAACTCAAGTTGCGAACATTCTCTTCTTGATAATATCTGTACAAAAGATAAGACATTAAACAAAGAAGCTACTGTAAAGGACTTACAAAGAATTAAATGTTCAATAGCCTTGATGAGTTTACATAAGCTTCTGTTATTTTGGGTTTTTTTTTCCCACAAAATATACCAATGAAATCCCCAGTATTTTTCTTTTTGTGTGCAATGATGGGTTTAGCAACTGCTAAAATTATTTTTATTTGAAAAAAGCCAGTGTAAGCAGACAATATAGCTAAGCGTATAACAGGCTTATTTGAACACAGAATACAAATAGATATATTTGCACAAACATTGGTTTTGGGATAATAACAAAGCAGAGAAGAATAATGGGACACGGATCCATAGAATCATGTTCAATAAAGAACTAATAACTATACAAATGTACTGTAGGTTCAAGGTTCTGCTGAGTGAAAATAGGCTGTGGCCTATGGATTCTCTGCATTTTCCCATTTACTATTCTCATTTCATTAACAAGAAAAGCACAGCTCAATTTTTCATCAGGTGATATCCTTTTTAACTTATTTTAGCCAGTTAAGTTGGAAGGTTTAGGTGCTTTTAACTTCGTACCTTTGATTGAGAAACTGTTTCACCTTATTTACATACCTATGTCGGAGACAAATGGGGCTGATTGTTCATTCCCAAAGCTGCTGTACTTGCATTCCATTCTTGCAGTTGCCTAAATTAGCCTCTTGTGTATCTTTTTTTATTGTTGTTCTTTTTTTTTTTTGCCATGAGCTGAAAAAGAGATTTCTTGACAAATGCTATTTTCAGCAGAAATTAGCCATAAATAATGTCTAAATGTCTTTGGTTATCAATAGTACAATCAACAGAACAAGAACAGAATACCAAAACCAGTGGACCACAAACTACATTTATAATGAAGATGCAGTATTGTGTCATTATTCTACATCATACAGTTTAAAGGGCGGTGTGTGATTGGCACATCTTAGATATAAAAAGCAAGGTCCATCAGGTAGATTGCTTTGTTTACATCAAGGTTTTATCTTTATTTAGATACATTCTCTGTATTTGAAAAAAAATAGAAACATTTGGTATCATAAACCTACAGGGTGCCAAAGATATGAAAGGAAACAACAAAAAAAAAATATATATATTACTGAATGACTTCTTTGGTAATTTATGTGCCTCAAATATGTACAACCTTCACAGGCTTCATTGTGGTGCATTGTAAAATATATGTTGCCTGTGGCTGCCATCTTTATTTCAAACCCAGTGAGACAAACTCAGTACGGTAATTACAATCATACAGTTTCCTGGAGAGCCTTTCTTCACTGCGGCTGCCTTCATATATCCCCATTTGTAACATTGTTCATTAAATGCTACCTACCACAGTTACTCAGGAGCTTTGAAAGGGCTTTCTGGGAACCATCAGGCTAGAGCACAAGGATAATGACATTGTCAGATGTGACTTGTGTTCTAATCAAGTAACTCAACCTTCTCAAAGCTTGCTTGGACATATGAAAATAGTATACAAAAAGAAAAAAAAGCTTTTTTCAGGTTGCTAAATGATTTAGCAACAACGTCTATTTCATGTTCTTGATTCTAATTTGTTGTTTTTTCATTTCTTGATTTAACAATGGATAGTGCAAGAAAATAGCTGTGTTTTGTTCATGCTAAGTACTGTACAATAGCGGACTCTTAGAACTGCAACAACAGTGAATTTTTTAAGGACGTATTTCTATTTAAGTTTGAATTTTAAGGTACTTTATATGTATACAATATCTAACTTCATCAATACTAAATGATATAAAATGATATAATGATATAAAAATATCATTGATGTTTACTAAAGCAATTTTTAAAACTTTACACAAGGATTTAATTAACCTGGTGTATTGGGAAGCATACATTCTTGAATCATTGTAATTACTCAAATAGCTTTTTTCTCTTGAACCCCTGAGCAAATTATGATCACATTCTAGAGAGATCCTTAGAGTAAAATAACTCTGGGTGTTTTATCAATTTCATAACAATCTCTTGACCTGGATAGAATGTCCGTTACCGATAAGACCCTGTATCTTGTCAGATCAGCAATAGTATATATAGATATTATATATATATGTTGGTTAAATGAACAGTATTGTATCCTATGCTGACCTAAGTCCTGTTTTAAACCTCCTGATCTTCTCAGCTGTAGAAAATGTCAGTCAATCTCATCAGATGGATCATGTTATTGTCTGCCGAGATATTCAAGCTGTAGGCGGGTGTTGAAAAAATAGACATGACCACTAGCTGATGGACATCATGAACTGTTTGCTTCATCTTTCTTATCAGTAAAGTGCACTGCTGAGGTTTGTGAACAGTCCCAGAGCAGCCTAGGGTTAAAGATGAAAAACCTGATAGCATGATGCATTATTTTACCTCCAGATTCATAATAAAAGGTTTTCTTTTGCTAAAGGATAAAACGTTTAGACTGCCTTAGAAACTCAAGGTCTATCATTCAACAATATTTGCAGGCACACAAATATTGTACTGAGCAATTTATAAATTTTTGCCAATTTGTCTTAAATGAAAAATAATTAAAAAAATTAAAAGCACAGCTCAGCATCCTTAGAAGTGTGTTAAAAGTTGTTGTTATCTTGCAGCAGAAATTTTTGAAAAAAAGACCTACTCTACCAAAACAGCACAGTGAACTAAAATATTACTATCTTGTTTAGTAGCTAATGTTTTCATCTATTTTGTGAATATAATCCTCACCATACATATAAAACCCCTTATATTTGATAGTTTATATGTGTGTGTTCTACGGTTTGTACCATTTTAAGATAATTGCATGTGTAGCAGTTTTTGCCAAAAACTAAATGAGGCAATAATTGGCTTCTTTTGATTTTCAGTTATGGAGTTGTGATTTTACCAAATCAAATCTCTGCAGGCAATGGAGTGTTCAGAAATTTTCACATATTGCTGCATTCACTTTAATGTTCGAAATTCAGCACTGCGAATCTAACTCTTCATAACAGTTTGCACATGAACTACTGCTGTGACATCATAATAAATCTCACAAGGCACTTCCTGATCTTAACACAAACAGTCAGATATTTGCAAAAGGGACTGAACCTACAGAAGAGAGAGACCCAGGACAACCTTGTGTCATCATCAGTGTCTGAAAGCCAGAATGCCAATGAAGAACTGCGGTTTCCTTCATTTCAGTATTACTATACTGTATATGCTGTCTGTTGACAGATAAAGTTTTGAATCTCAGAGTAAAGGTATATGATATATATATATCCTGTATAACCTTTTAATCTTGAAATATTCAAAAATACACTGTTCTTGAGTGCTCATCGTGGTCAACTTTGTGAAGGAAAAAAGATGTTAAAAACCCATTTCAGTTCTATTAACTTTGGAAAGTGCAGTAGAATTTGAGAGTGTTGTTAGTTACAGACTAAAATAGACTCTCTGTTAATTCATATTAGAGCTCATGTTGTGCAAAAGGATATGGCTTAATAGAATGAGGTACTGTATATACTGCAGGTTCCATTAATATAATATATTTGTTACAAAGTACAGAGTACGACAGATAAATAGCTTAAACTTTACTACACTGACCCTCAAACTTTTTTCTGTATTAAACAGGATTATAATAATAGTTGTAATATTTAAAGCAGCACATTCTGTTATATATGACTTCTGAATAAGCTTATGAGCTACATTAATAAATGTGAATGTAACATAAAAAAATCAGTTGTACCTTTTCTTCTCTTTTTGTTTACTTTTCATTTTTCAGAAATCAGTAGTGGTTTAAAATCATCTTTAAAAAAAAATGTTTTCATTTCTTTAACAAGTGTATGATTTGCTCAAATAAACTAAACACAAAATAACAACCAAGAAAAACAAACAAACCAAACAGCAAAAACTTCAGCACCTACCGTTCATCATTAGACTTTCTCTAAATCATTATCTTCTGCCACACAGATGAGCCATTTCCACACAGCAAGTACAATTTATTTACACTGGAGACCAATTTATTTTACTGCCTCTGTACTAACTATTTGCATTGACATCCAGGTCTGATGCATACAAGCAATTATGACAAGTTGCCTATTGAACTGTAACTGGGTATTGTCTGGCTCTAAACTACAGCTTCATCCAATTATGAGCAACTGTGTCTCTACTTGGCCTCATTCTGTTATTGCTGCTCAGTAAAGTGATGAATTCAGATTGCTGAATTTTATGATTATGTTCTTGTCATGTTGGCAAATTGATCCTTCTAACTTTGCACGCGTCTGCTGTGTACTACTGTGTTAAAAGAAGTGTATGAGATTCATGTGATGCCATAATGATCCTGACAGATAATACCACTTAGGAAGGTCTGTTAAAACTAGACACAGGATTTACTCCCTTGGCACCATTGTACAGGGTCTCTTGGTCTTAACTAAAACCCCACAATGAAACCTTGATAAACTGTTATTTTGCACGAAACAGCAAGATAGCTTGACCTCTTGCTGTTTAGTGATGTGATAAATTGAACATTATAGTTTAGAGAAGATTATTTAGTATGGTTTAAATTCATACCCCTTTCTTAAGAATAAATAAAATCTTCCCAGTTTCCTCTACCACCAGCCAGCCTTTAAGGGGGAGCATCACAATTTTCCAAATACAAAGTATGTGTTCAATACAGTTTACAAAGATATAAAGCGGATTTGTGATTGTGCTTAAATAAGATTGCCTCACAAAATTTGAAAAAATCTGCTCGAAACATTCCAGAGTATACTGTAAAGAACAGCTTAAATTAATGACACGAGTCACTATAGATTAGTCTGTTCTATTATTTCATTTGAAATAATAAACGGACAAAAACTTAAACCTGTTTATTTTTAAATGTATTTGAAACCTTAATGAAACCTTTTCCAAAACTGCTTCCATAAGAACCCTACTGTCTTTAAAGTTACTACTATACACTATTCCTTACACACATTCTTCAGTTTGAAATGTAATATTATTGTGTTTTTATTGGTATCTCTTCAACTTTGCTGCCAGGTATTTTTTATTTGAAATCAATATACTATTTTATACAGCTTGAGAAATACACACTGACGCTCTATTACTTTTGAGGCACAAAAGATGTAGTAAGTAGGATATAAAGCATAATCAAAACTTTCACAGAATAGGACTGGCTCATAAAGTTTATTTGGCCCTCCATGATATTGGCTGTGGTACAGTATTATTTGTAGGTTTTGTTCTGTAGCACCCCTGCAAGGCAAATAGTCAATCACTGTCCCAAATACAATCTGAAGGGATAATCTTGGCTCTCCCTGGGTCTCGGCTCATATCAAGAGTGGCATTCTCAGGCAGCTGAAGGCTGTAGCTGACAAGAAGCTGTACGGAGATCGACTTCTGCTGATTCTCCCTAAACCACACACTCACGCACTGATAACACCAACTATGTGCCAGGGCCAGGAGAAATAGAGGTGCAACAGATGTTTTTCATGCTATTGAACAGTGTCTGTCTCTGTAATCAGTCATCACAGCCATCAGGCTTTACAGGTATCTGAAACAATGGCACAATGTCTGTGACCTGCAATACAGGCCTGAATAGCTGATAAAGTAGATAAGAGAATTGTGTTGTTTGGATTTATACAGTGGTACACACTGAGCTACCTGATGTCTGTCAAAATATTGATTGTCAGAGATTGGTTGTATAAGATATTAAATAGCTGGAATGGACAAAGCCTTCCTGATAGCTTTTCTTATATACAGTACTAACACAATGTATGGTATACAATTATTTAAAATGTAGCACAGCTATTAGTTTACAAAAACATCAGATTTCAATGTTTGTCTCATAATAATGTACAAATATCTGAACAATAGCATGTTTTCAGAGGTAAAGCTGGCAACCCACTGAAGCTAAGCAGGTGTGAGCCTGGTCAGTACCTGGATGGGAGACCTCCTGGGAAAAACTAAGGTTGCTGCTGGAAGAGGTGTTAGTGGGGCCAGCAGGGGGCGCTCACCCTGTGGTCCACGTGGGTCCTAATGCCCCAGTATAGTGATGGGGACACTATACTGTAAACAGGTGCCGTCCTTCGGATGAGACGTAAAACCGAGGTCCTGACTCTCTGTGGTCATTAAAAATCCCAGGGCGTTTCTCGAAAAGAGTAGGAGTGTAACCCCGGCGTCCTGGCCAAATTTCCCATTGTCCTTAACCAATCATGGCCTCCTAATAATTCCCATCTATGAATTGGCTTCATTACTCTCTGCTCTCCTCCCCACTAATAGCTGATGTGTGGTGAGCGTTCTGGCGCACTATGGCTGCCGTCGCATCATCCAGGTGGATGCTGCACATTGGTGGTGGTGGAGGGGAGACCCCATTACCTGTAAAGCGCTTTGAGTGGAGTGTCCAGAAAAGCGCTATATAAGTGTAAGCAATTATTATTATTATTATTATTAAAGCATTGATACAAGGAGTTGCTGTATTTTCTTAATTTAAAAAAAGACCCAATGTGCTTATCTTGTCCATAAATGTGGTCTAATAGTATGGTTGAGGCAAACAGACCTTTGACAGTAGCTAGTTACAGTACCATTAAGGTGGGCTTTGCAAATCTACTAACCATTGACAAAATCAGTCTAAGAAACAATCATCGAACAATCATCTAATTAAATAACTCATACCAGAATCACCGATTAGATTTCATTGAATGCCTTAGTATTCATTTAATTTTATATTTTCCTACATCATTCTTGCCAGTTAGCATTTATTATTTTAAACTTTAGGCAATCTACTGTATATAGGTACATGTCTATGTCTATATCACTGCTGTTCTGAAGCTTGGACAGTCCTGTTGAAAAGATTTAGACTCATTAAGATTTTTACTGAATCAGTAAAAATTGTCTGGATCCTCATTCACTATTGATCCTAGATCGCTAAATGATCCTTTGCTTTGGCACGTATAGTCTCTCGGTCTTATTGTGACTTTTCTAAAGGATCTGAGTGAAGTGTAATATGTAATTAGATGTTAATTATACTGTATAAATAATTGATCAAAAATGTAAAGTTTATGTTATCTGTGCATATTATGAAAACAAATTAAATACTTCAAAATTTAAGGAGAACTAATAAACAAATTGTGTTAATAACAGCGGGATGGATGCATTATCAATGCAATGGAAGATTACTACCCACCAAAGTGGTAAGATATTTCAGTCCATCTTTTTATGTGAAAGAAAATGGTACTTTTCATGTCATCCATCCCAGAATCAGACAAACTGTACCGGAAGAATGTCTACATTTAAATGCGATTTAGTTTTAAGTAAGAGATACAATGTATTACTTTTCCTGCACTGTCATAGTGACATACATTCCCCCCCAAAAAGCATCATCATGTTACTCCATATTACAATATATCGCTGAATACACTATTAAGGTCTGTTGCAACACTGATATAGGGCAAGCTGCCTAAGGGCATGGAAAGACAGCAACTTGCTAAATCTGGAGATTTACAAACATCTGTTAGGTATACTTTGAAAAACTCTGAGCAAAACAGTTTTTAAAACGTTCACTTTGTGACATTAGCCACCACAGCCCCCCAGTTCTTTAAAAAAAGCATCTACAGTATATGAATAAGTGGACATGAAAGCCTTGCTTTCCACTAAAGCATTAGGTTTCACATGACCAAGCCAACCACAACGCCATTAAAATATTCTCTCTGTATCTCTTCCCTACAGCTGTAGCTTTTCAAATCCTAATCTACACAGACCAAAAGTAATATTTTATACTATATGAGCTCTACCATCTGCTTGGATTTAATACTCCAGTATCCAGCAGTAACCTAGCATGCCACTGTAGCTCCAAGCAAAGTCTTCAGTTGTCACATGGGCTTGCTTTTGTCAGGCCACTGTGGTATTTAGCAGTTAGTTGAGCAGCAGAACAGCAGAACTTAGCAAAAGCTTTGGGAAAATGAGTGTCAAGTCCATTAATCATAAAGAAATATATTCACTTGGCTGGAATGTCAGTTGAGGATTAGCCATGGCCTATGTGGTAGAAAAAAATTCTATTCTAGCAACCGAGTGATTAGGTCAACCTGCCCTTTTGTACTGGGATCTCTAACAGGAGCTGGCAGTGTCAGAAGTAATCCTCCAAGTACTTTAGCAAACATTGAAAAATTGAGAAGAGGGACCAAAGGTGAATTTAGTATGATTTATATATTATTTGAATACCTGTCGTCTAAGATCAACCTTATGTGCTTTTTTCTGAATATTACAATATTTTTAGAAAAGCAAAATACCTCACTTTATATGTGATTTGCATTGTGCATCTCTCTAAAACTGAGAACAGGAGATTAATTGTTACATATTGTATAGCTCTATATTGTCACCTGTATAACTGTTAACTAAAAGTCCCTTTTTTCTGTGATATAACATCACTTTATCAACCCTTTACAATTTCTTGCATTAGGAATGATCTTTTTGCATACCCCAGCTTGCTCTCCATGAGACACACAGATAGGGAGAGAGCCTGGGGTCAGAGCACAGGGTCAGCCATTGTACGGCACCCCTGGAGTAGGTGGGGTTAAGGGCCTTGCTCAGGAGCCCAACAGAGTAGGATTCCTCTGCCGGCTACAGGATTTGAACCGGCAACCTTATAGCCACAGGCGTAGATCCTTAGCCACAGAGCCACCACTCCTAATCTGCTTGGTTGCTGTATCTAATTCGTTTAAGTACTTCTGATAATAATAATAATAATAATAATAATAATAATAATAATAATAATAATAATAATAATAATTCACCTAAAGAAGTGACAACCAAAGAAGGCTCCACAGCCGAAACGTTGTGTTTCTTTTCTTCTCTTTTCAGCATGGAATAAACCTTTACTTGTTCCTTTGCATAATAAATACCTGCTGTGCCAAATTTCTGTTCAAGTTGTATTCTGTTTTTTAGGCTCTCTTTAACATAATCCGTTAGTTTAGTGTACATGTTAATTTTGATATCATCAATCCTTTCATGTTTTAATCAGCTGGACAGATGTATTAAGCTTCGATTACTCTTCAAAGAAGCACCCTGCTATCTTATTCATCTTGAGTCTGTCTCCACTCTCTGAGGAGCACAGCTGGACTGGGCATAGCACCCTATATGCTAAAGTGAAAGGCATTGGAACAAAACATTTTGCCTATTAACTTTTCATTATTGTGCCAAAGATTGAATTGTATCCATATATTTAATAAGTTACACTTTGAATGTTTTCTACAGATTGCTGTATTGGACATGGATTTGATTTGAGAGGTTTAGTCATAATTCACTAGCATTACTATCTGGTAACTCATTATGATTACTATCATGACTATAATAGGCATGACTTTTATTTTTCAAGTCTCAAAATAATGTGTCAATCTCAACATAAAGGTTATTACTAGGGGACAAATATGGGTATATGTTTGTGCTGTCGGCTAATGATGCAATTATATTCATATCTTACCCTCAAGTTATAAAGCTGGAGAATCTATTGATTCTATTTGGAGTGGTACCAAAATCTGGATTTTTGCCGAGAGGACTACCTTGATGTTTAGGGACTTTAGAGAAGACTCAGAGCAAACCATAGAATAATGCTCACTGTCCCTGAGCTTCAAGATGATTCCTTTAAAAACCAGCACTCCAAGAAGAGAGGGACAAAAGACATGTCTCAAATGAATTTTCATATCGTTACAGCTTTCGGTGACTAAGAAGTGTCTCTAAGTGTTTAGATAAAATGACACCTGGCAGGGTAAACACTTCCAGCTTCAAAACAGAGGAGGTGTTTGCTGAGATGAGTGGAGCTCCACCTGGATGATGCGACAGCAGCCATAGTGCGCCAGTACGCTCACCACACAGCAGCAATAAGGGGGAGAAGAACAGAGTAATTAAGCCAATTCATAGATGGGGATTATTAGGAGGCCATGATTGGTAAGGGCCACTGGGAAATTTGGCCAGGACGCCAGGGTTACATTTTTAATGACCACAGAGTCAGGACCTCGATTTTATATCTCATCCGAAGGACAGCACCTTTTTACAGTATAGTGTCCCCATCACTATACTGGGGCATTAGAACCCACAGAGTGAGTACTCCCTGTTGGCCCCACTAACACTTCTTCCAGCAGCAACCTTAGTTTTTACCAGGAGGTCTCCCATCCAGGTACTGACAAGGCTCTTACCTGCTTGGCTTCAGGGGGTTGCCAGTTGTGAGTTGCAGGGTGATATGACTGCTGGCATTATTAATATATGGGTAAATGGTTGTCAATGAACAGTCCAGAAACATATCATATAAGATCACATTTATACAACAGGACAAGGGAGAAAAGATGAAGATAGGAGCCAGGAGGGGATGGAACCTGAAGCTTGCTAGATTAGGGAGATAGGCTCCCATTTATTTTGTGACATCCTGCTTTGTAGAGAGAGAGATTTAACTGCAGGTTGTATTGCATTTATTAAGAAGGCAGCTTATCTCTTTTTGTGGTCTCTATAGGCATTATTTAAGAATTCAGTACTTAGTAGCAGTCTGAGGTTTTCTGGGTGATTAGAACATTAGGCCTCTGGAGTGCCTTGATTATAAATACTGCATCCATAGAGTAACGTGTATGTTTTGTTGTGTGTAGTGTAGTTTGTGTCTTGTCATTGCTAATGAACATTTGTTTAACTAAGTGTGCCTGGATTATTATGCTTTTCACTGAATTCATGTGCCTCTAATTATACGAACCGCTCAGGTAGACTGTGGAGAAATCACTTACAAGTTAGGGGGTATGAATATTTGTTTTACTTATTGAATAAACCGCTCAGTCATTTCCTGGTTTTCACGATGTGCAAGAAAAAAATATGGTCTATATGGTCTCCTTTGTATCATTACATTTATGGCCTACATGCTACTTCTCACCACGGAACAGTTTTCAAACTACTGCTATTAAACATCAATCACAAAACCAATCATACCCCCTATTACTGTAAGTAAAATACAGTACTAAATAACACACAACACAAGCAAAAATCTAGAATCCAGATGCGCTTGAAGGGACAGCATTTATTAACACTACATATTATACTGCTTAATTCATTACCTTTCTACAGAAAATTGCAATTGTCGTTGAAGTCAAGATCACTGAAAGTTACTATAAAGGAGTAAACTCTTTTTGGCTAAAGAACAGCATCATTCATGCCAGACCTATATTTCTCCCTCAGGATGGTCATCCTGTCAGAATAAAAATGAAACCTTTTACAGATATGTTAGAATGTAATTTTTCATTTACTCATCCAAACTTCAGTGTACAGTTAAGGTGTTGAAAAAATGTGGGAACACTCTTAGCATTTCACAGCTACTAATTTCATAAGCATGAACTGCAAAGTAATTAGAAATACGTTAGGAGCTGGAATAAATTAAATGTATGTAAGCAATGCTGTGGTGTAAATCTTTTCCAAATTAGCAGTTTTATGTAACTTACTCTGGTTTATCTTGTGATGTGCTGCTATATTACAAACAAATTGAGAGCAGTTCAGGGTCCCACTTTTCATAGTTCTGGGCACCATGGATAAAGATCTGGATCTTCAAGATACGGTTAGTGCAGTGATGGCTTTAGTGTTCTATTTGTTCTTTATAACTTCATTCAAAATTCCAGATGTCAAGGAGATTCCTGCATTGTGCAAGGGTAAATCTTTCAGTACTCAAATGATGTAGGAACTTGTCTCTTTAGAAGACCTCTCACTGAGATGTGTCATTGTGTACTATTAGATCTTACTTATTCCAGGCTTTACATTCTGGATGGGTAGCTCAACTGTTTCAATAGGTCTTCACAGGTTTGCATATGTTACGCTGTAATGTGAGTATCGGTACAAGAGACAGGAGAAATGACAATACAAGCACCCTGTTCGAAGAATGCCACAATTTGAATGGGCACTTTATGGATTGCTTATGTTAAATATAATGCAATGTGATATCCTTAAATATTCTTGTTGTTAGTGTGGATATTAAACTGGAACTCTACAGTTTTAGAACATGGGCCTTTCATTTACCATGTCCATTGCTTCATTTCGGTTGAAATGTGATCTGAAGATATAGGAAAGTCTGAATGGCTTTTATTTTCACCAACATACTTACTTAATTTAATTAATGTAATTTAATTAGAAAAAAAAAACAGATTTCTATTATGATAGTATTTTGGAAACATTAATTATTAGGATATTAAGGGTGTGATATCGATCTATATAAACAAATTAATTTTCAGTCATATACAATTTAATTGAAAGAAAAAGATGAACTTTGGACAGTCCTACAAACATTATACTGCATACTGAGTATTAAACTAAACCAAAATTTGTAAAAATAGCTCCTTATTAATTTCCTGCGTTGCTTTTCTAGAACTAGGCCATCTCTCACATCAGTGTTTTCTTGTAATTCCCTACTCTATACATCTTAATTTCCATGGTACCTGAACAAATTATCAAACTGTGGTCCACTGCCACCAGGCTAGTGGCTTCTAATGTGACAGTGATTTGTGGCACCTTGCTTTCCACAGAAATGGCCCATTTATAGGACCGTCTACTAATAGTCATTGATCTCAGTGCAGATGGCACATTCATTGTCTGCCAAATGTAAGTACTCCCCTACCCTGGCAGATAGCCTTGCACAACATGACTTTGATCCACTGTGACCTTTTACAAATCCCCATTTTCTCACAGGCAAAAACTTCTTTTTTACTGACTTCTTTTTTTCCCTCTGACACGGCAAAAACAGTTCCATATAACATTTTAGTGTCTTTATTGAAAAACTGTGTGACAAGGGAGCCACATTATAACATTATATTTCTTGAGCGGTTTTATGATGTGCTGGCTCCGAGACAACAGGTACTCTAAGTTCTCAGCATAACCCTTGTTATACATTCCTGACTTAATTGTGTCAGATCTTTTTCCTAATGAGCTCTGATATATAGATGCCTTTTTTAAAGAGCCTCACACCTCATCTCAAATTATCAGATAATAAAGAAAATCCCCATGTAAGCACAGCATGTGACTGCAGTAGAAAGAAATAATGAATTTGCATCTGACTAATAATTTGGGACAGACAATGTATTGATATCTGTCTGTGTCAGATAGCGCTCAATTAACACTGAGTACTTTAGAGGGTTCATTCAAGATTTGTATTTAACCACATACTGTAAAAGGTTTGTTTCACCTGTTTCATCATCGTGTCATAAATTGGTACAGTATACATAATGAAGTTCATATCTTAAGGAATTATTGTGAGATAGGCTAATAAACACGGACTACAGCAAAGCCAATGCATCACAGCATAATAAATATTGCAAAATAATTTTACCCTAGAGTATATTCGTTCTGGAAATATTACAATTTTTGGACAGCTCAAGGCTCATGGTCCCATAGCTACAGTACAGCATCATTTTCACAGGGCTTCAATTCAGAGGCACTGAGGAAAGCTGTAGGAAGCATAGCTTTAATACATTTAACACTTTTTACTGTATATTGTTATTGCTTATACATTTTGTATAAGCATTTAATACGTTAGATGCAACAAAATACATTATAACATCCATTTACAAAATCTAACATCTTCAAATGTTTTTGCGTTTCTAAAGAGCTCTGCAACAGAATAACACATAATGCACTATTCAAGATTTCATCATTGGTATTTCTGTTTACTAAATGGTAATTATTTATGTTATTACCGCATTTCTCCATCTCTAGTATGTTATTAATACAGGATACAAATCTATTAACTGTTTACCACCAGGAGTGTGTGGCTCATTTGGTTTCAGCATCGCATTGATACTGCAAGAGTTCAAAATTGCATCCCAGAAGAAGAAACCTCATTACCTTATCATGAGAGGAGTGGCTCTAGTGTCTCTCTTCTTTATGATCTGAAGCTGATATGACTGTGCATACAATTACACAAAGTTTTGTATAACATTGATAAATAACAGTATAGCACTCTAAAAAGATTAGAAATTAGTTTGTAAGCCATATGTCTCTCTGTATGCCCTTATAGAGGAGAAATTCAAGGTTTAAAGTATTAAAGCTGTGTTGAAAATGCCTATTATATTGCAAAAAATGTGTTTAATGCCTTAATTAAATACAATTATTACATTGTGCTTCTTAGGAATTTGTGGCACCATTTTATGAAGCAAAATGTAATTTTAATTAATTTATTATTCATTTATTCATACTGTATAGCAGTAATCCTAATCTGATACACAATAAATGTTTATTAGTACACCTACAGTACATCTCTGACCAATGTGTACATCTCTGAAATGTGCCAGAAAATTAAGGCATCAGGGAGGTTAAATCAGACATATTTTTCTCTCCCAGTTCTCCTTGTTGATTCAGGGCCCTGTGATATTTGCCATGATCGTATTAATACCGCGCTGTGACAGATCAGTCATTCCTAAAAGGTCTACACCCACCAGCCACTGTGAGCCAGGAATAAATCATTCACAATTAATTAGTTTTTTTTTTTTTAAAAAGCCTTCTCTCAGCATTTCGGCCATCGGTCTAATGTCACACAGTGGGGTATATCCATACCCTGTACCGTGAGGGCAGAATAATTCTGTCTATTGCATAGACTGATATTTTTAATGCAGTAAAATGTAAAGTAAGATTTAATGTTAAAAAGAAATGAAATCAACAGTGTTTTGATTAAGTAATGCTATTAGTAATGGTAGTCTTAGCTTTTACGAACATTAAAGGTTGGACTGATCTTTATATTAATGGATATATTTTTAGGAATATGAATTGCATGTAAATGACTGTAAATGTATTATATTTTTGTCCCACTGTGATCTAGGCAGATTCCCTCCTGAATTTTGTCAATTAAAATAAGCAGGCTGTGAAATAGAAAAGCTGCAAATACATGGTAAATGTTTAAAATTGTTGCAAATTGCAGTTTCTACTAAATGCCAATTGGTTTTCCACAGAGTAGTTCAGAAGAGCTCAGCGTGGGAGATACCATCTTCCTGAAAAGTGGTGTTGCTGCGGTAATTTTGCAAAACAGGAATTAACTCCAAGACAGATACAAAATGTACTGCAGCCTTTTTATTTACAAAGTGCTAATGTAAGCTGAAATAAGTTTTGAATCACAGTATAATATCTAGTGCTGAATATTCCATTTGAAGTCGGAAGTGTGTGGCAATTTGTTCACCTTAACAAACTGACGTTACATTTTAAATGCTGAAGCATGACATCTTTTTACACATAAAGCAAACTAGATTCCATTAATAATGATTTACTGGGTGAAATGTAGAGTTGGTTCTACATCATGTATCTCACTAGTCATTAGGGTGGTTTTAGTCATAATTGAAAGTGTTAGAAGTGTAAATAAAAAAAATATACAGAAAGATTTTCATAAACAAAAACAATGAAAAAATATTCTGATTATGTTTTTGTCCTTGTCAATTAATTAAACACTCTAGAGATTTAATCTCAGCATACATGTACTGAGTGCTTAAAGATTATTAAAACAAAACAGCAAACGTGACCACTTCTTTAGCATTTCTGTATGATGGCAACAATACAAGCACAATGAAGTACATTGATCTGCTTCTGTCTTGAGACAGAAAGTGGTGTGGTGTGGTGTCAGGGCCAAATATACAAGAAAAGCAATCTGTATTATTGTGAAATATTATTGCATTAAAATACATTGAATTGTGTGTAAATTAAATGTAGATTAAATTTGTTTCATAATTTCTTAGGAAAAGGAGAATATGGGTGTAAAGACAATTTTAAAGAATGTGACGCCTGGAACTTTTACTGATGGTAACTTGGAAACAAGGAGGAAATGCAATCCTGAACACACTTCACCCTTTGGATCCAACTAAGTTGGGTCAAGGCAAGAGTTTATTAATTATTAATACAAGAGGTCATGAGTCAACTGGTACATTTTGGAAAGAGTATAGCTCTTTCCAAGAGCTCTTTCCGAGATACGAGATAAAAGAATGTTAGAAACATTTTAAATGCAACACTAAACACAATTAAACTGCTTTCACCCAGCACAATAAAATGTGGGTAAAACGGAATCTTTATAAAACTTTGAAATTCATGTTTGAATGTCTGGTTCTCTTAAAAAGATACAATGATCTTCAAATTAAATTAAATATATTAACATCTGTAAACCATGTATACAGTAAAGGTTTGCTTACACACTTTGGGAAGAGGCCTATTAAATTCTGTTTTTCCTGCCATTGTTTTCTCACTGGGTGATTGTTCTGTCTGTAATGAAAGATTCATTAAATCTACTGCCTATAACACTTTATATTGTGAAATTCTTTGTATAAGAATGAGTCAGTGACAGCAGTGAGTTATTTTGGATGTATTCACTTTAACTGGGTCACTTTTTTGTTATGTGACTGTATGATAATGGATTCCATAATATTCTCCCAGGGTGAGAGACAAAACCTAAGTAAAAGATCCAGGATTTCGAGAAACAATCACTTTGAAGGAGAATACTTTGATAGTTTGACAAAGCCATCACACTGTATTGAGTAAATCCATACACGTAACATTCTTTGGCATTTCAGAGCAGAAAGATGCATTTTGCACAGTATTTTGAGAGGTAATAATGACATTAAAAGACATTGGAAAGTGATCTATTTCAGTATGCAGGACCGACTCTGCTGTCATCTCTTATTTTCTGCACAATTGACAGCAGATACTCATGGATGAATTTCTATTTCAGGTTAAATTTCTGAGGAGTCAAACTGTCTGTTAGAAATAGATAAGAGCTAGGCCAACAGCAGCCCCCTCATTGGTCCTACTGGTGAAGTGATGTTTCAGAGAGGAATGTCAAGATTACATTAAGGAGAGTGACATAGTAAGATTAATTCTGGCAATAAAAAAACAAGTTTATCCTTAGCCTAACAATTAATAACATTCTTTCATGACAATTATTTGAATGTGTATAGTATTCCTCTGCCAGATTTGATGTGTGTTACTTAACTGACTCATATACTGTATTTCTCACTAAAAACTAAGGGATTTTGTAGTTGATTGGTAAAGAACATTACAATTACAGTAAACAACAAAGTGGTTTATGATATTTTCTATTCTTTGCTATCTTCGATATCTTCGCTACTGTATCATCATACATTAATGTTTCAGGAAAGAGGGGCAGTACTATGTAATAATTAGATTTTTCATTCAAAAATGTGTGAAAATGTTCTACATGACAGAGCTAGGAACCCCCAGTTTCTATAGAGATGGTAAAATAAGCCATCTTAATCCTTATACAGACCTTGTTGAACAAATGTGAAATTGATGGAGAGGGTATTCCATTTCCAGAGCAATTGCATTGCTACTGAATGCTCTAGATGCTTTTAGGTGCTTTTTCTGGGTGACAGGTGCCTAATTCTCTAAATGGAGGAAAGTAACGCCCCTAAGGTTTTGATGGTCCCTTGAAGACTTAAAAGATTTTTTACTGTAATGCTCACATCAAAGTACAACACTTCAATCAATTTAGCCCGAATGAAGCCATGTGCACTTATCAAAATTTGATTGGGGCATTTGAGATGAAAACCTTATTTGCAATTTATTTTTATTGTAATTTTAATGACCTCTATATTTGATTGTTTAATAATTGAGGCCTACCTAATTTATTTAATCAAAAACATATTTGCATCTTTAATATGTGTACTTCACGTGATGTTATTTTTAAGTGGTGATATGTCATATATTACTTAAAAATGAGTGCCAAAAGCAATATTTAATAGTTAATTGGAATAATTAACGCTACTTATTTGATTAATTCTACAGTATATACAGATGATTTTCACATCTGAAGTTTTTAGGTTCTAGTAAAATGAAACTTTCTTACATTATTACTCAAATTACATTGTGAAAAAGCTTTAGAATCTAATGCAGTATTTTAAAAGTAAATTGTTATGGATTTCAAATATGCATAAATAGCATACCTTTAAGATCTCCATGGTTACAGAAATTAATATTTACTGTTGAATGCCTTACAGATGTGAAAATAATAATTTGTTCATATTATACTAATTTAGAAACTATAATTAAAAGTAGCCATCTGCAGACTAATTGCAAATCTATTTGTATCCATGTATTTTTTTTCTTAAAGTATTTTAACAAAGTTTATGACTGATTTATGAATGTGAAAGTTAGCGTTAAGTAAATTGAATCTTTTGTTAACTATCTGTTTAGAGAAAAATAGTATCTCATTGAAATGCCTTTTAAAAAATATTTATATTTTCCAATGATATAAACTATCATATAATATATAAACTATATAGGGCCCCCAGGTAACTCAATCAGTAATAACACTTGCTCAGAGTATTAGATCCAGCCTAGAGTCCTGTCACTAGCTGACTGTGACTACTGGATGTCCCAGTGCAACAGGTCATCAGGTCATCGTCGGCTAGCATCCTCTTGACTTTCAGGAGGGCTTTTGGAATTTGTTGAGGGGCTTGCAAGCTTTTAAGTGATGTCAGTGAGGGACACAGTGCTCCTCTGATCAGCTAATTCACCTATAAGGTTCTTTGGAAGCATGTGTGTGTGTATTCATTCTGCTTGTGAAGTACTGGCATCGTGGCAGTATTGCTGACTCCTTAGGGAGTTAGCGATTCCAAATTCGACATGTCCTCCCTTCCATGGTTCCATCCATTTTCCAACTATTTAATCCAGTATAGGGTCAAGGGAGAGCCAATTCCTACTGTATTTCAGCAAGCAACAGGTGCAAGGCAGGACACACCCTGGATGGGACACCTGCTCATGGCAGGGGACACACACACACAGACATGCACATTCTCACACCTGGGCTAATTTTCCCAGAAGCTAATTCACCTACCAGAATGTCTTTGAACTGTGGGAGGAAGAGCTGGAGAAACCCCATGTAAACATGGGGAGGACATACCAACTCCACACAGATCCACTCCAGGTCTGGAACTGAACCAAGGGCTCTAGCACTGCAAGGCAGCAATGCTAACCACTGGGTAAATTGGGCATATATATATATAATGAGAATATTGCCAATTTCAAAATTTAAAATTGATTTAAAAAAAATTATCATCCAATTCACACTTAATGTATGTTCTAGTGCATGATGTATGTTTCATCATTCATATGGTATGCATTATACTGTATGTATAATGTATTTTTTGTAAGGTGACATTTACTGTTGTACTGTACTACTGTATCTACATTTGTAGAAGATAATTGCAACAGCTCTTTCCAGTCTTTCCAGTCCAAGCAGAAAACCAAAGCTGGCCACTAAATTCTGTGGGCGTTAAAATTATAAGACACAATCTTGCAGTATTTTTTCACCAGTGCAACAATTCTTGACAGACTTGTATAAAGGCATCCTTTTGGAAAGCATACTCACTTAGTTGATATATTAGATTATGGTGTTACATTCATATCATTTATTTTGAGAATGTAGAAGGTATAAAAATTCAATATACAGTACTAGGTGTACCACTTGATTACATGGGGTAAGTAAAATTTCAACTCTGCCTGATGCCTTTCATTACTGTGGATCAAAAAGTCTCGTTTGTGAGTGCAGAAACACAATGTTTTCACCCACATGTATCACATATACTGTATTTGAATTTAGGACCAAAATCACTATCAGTAATACTGTATATTCTAGTTGACAGAATGTTGTGGATGGATCCTGAACATAATAACATTACTATTATTTTAAAACAACACAGATGGGGATTATGTTACTCAAACCACAACTTCATGTAACCACATGGGAAACAAAGCTTATAAAAGATCATATCTGTCATTTTCAGTGGTTATGTTCATGTTGAGGAGAGCAATGAAAATGAAGAAATGCCATTTACTATGAAGATAAGTATCCATTGGCTCCAATCTATGTGGGTGAAACAAACTAATATTTGTTTTTTCAAAACTGGAATGTTTTATTAATGAAAGGAAAATTTAATTACACATTAGTCAGAAGGAGAGAAAATTGAAAGGCTTCTGAAGGATTTTAAAGCACTGTTATTGTATTATTGTGTAGGAATTGGGTGATAAAAGTGAAAGCAAAATGTTTTAAAGATGTTTTGAAAGAAGACCTTTAAAAATGACTATACTGTTGTTTAATTAAATATCAAGGCAAAGTATGTCACTTTGAAACAGGTTGTCTATTTCTTAGACTAGCCTTAAAATGCATGTCTGCATTGACACAAGAGATCTCATTAGGTACAGTATAAATATGTTGGCTGGTTGTATAGATATTTACAATTTATTAGCAACAGGACAGAACAGTGATAAAGACAGTATGAGCTGGTTTTATTTTGGAAATGTCAGAGATCCATACCTCATGAATGCCTGGGGACCTTTACCAAACACCAAGCTGAACTCTAATGAACACACTGATGCAACACTTTTATCTTCCTTGCACATTCAAGTAGGCGCTATTTAATGAAAAAGTTATGTAAAAATCAATGTGCTGTGAAATGGTATGGATCCATGAACTCAGGTACAATCTGTAATGTCAAAACTAGTTACTCAAAGCACTGAATCACAATTTTGTAAGGGTTTGGATCTGATATTATTCAATTTGCTTCAAACAGAATTAGTTATTCTCTGTGTTAATAATCAACTGTTTCATAATTTTGTATCCAAATATCAATTCAATTCTGTATACATATTATAATATTAATGTAATAATGACTAGCTAAAAGCCTGGAAACTTTTTGTGGTATTAAAGGTATTAAACTAAGAAGTTCTGCTGTTTAATTAAGGGTTCTTTGGTCAAGATGACCTGATATTACAATTTTACTGATGTTACAAATTTGTGTTACAGATAAAAACAGCCCACATTTGACCAGTTCTAGTTAAACTCAAAGGAGTGAATACATATGACATTGGCCTAGATGAGAAAATAAAAGCAAAAAACAACAACAGATAAATCATGAGATTTAATGACATCTCCTTTCACATTGGAATATCTCCTCAGTACTATAGAAATATAGTAAAATATTTATTGGCAGATTGTCCATGCTAATTTTGAGCAGCAGGGATGTTTTTATGTGGATAACTAGAGGGCTCTTTGCCATTTATAAACAGATGCCTTTATCTTTATAATGTTTTTCTAAAACCATCAGTATGACAATGTTAGTATTCAGTCTAGTGCAGGTATAGTAAACAAATACCCATATATTCTTGTGCTAGACACTTGCCAAAACTCTAGACTGGTAAAAATAAAAAGGAGAAAAAGGAGAATATATCTTTCATGGGATATAAGCCACACATTTAATTCCAAACCATGGCAAGGGAACAGTTTGCAGGTTGTCTTCTAAAAATGTATTGTGTTTTTCTAAATAGAGCATGTTTGTCATCTTTCTTCTCAATCTATTTGAGTCCTATAACGAATTCTGCACCAACAGGGTTAAGGTGGTAGGATTATATAGAAACATTCATTCGGAGGTCCTGCTCAAGTGCAAAGATTTCATTTCACATCATTTATCTTTCACTGTGCTAACCTTGCACAGATCCTACAAAACCCCCCATCTCCATTCATTTTCTATCTTTCTGAATTACTTTCACATTTCCTATCATCTGCACATAATCCCATTCTCTCCATTATTGTCTTAATATCAAGTACAGCAAGAGATAATGGAGAGACACTATAATAACAGTGTGACCTAAAGGGGTCCCTCCAGGGAAATATCTTTGATGCCTGTGGAATATCAATGCCTTGGAGGTCTACACTCTTCCCTGCTTCCCTCATCTGCCATTTTTGCCACTACATAATGGCACTCATATACATAACAAAAGCTTTGGAATAGGAAAGTCCCTTTAATGGGCAATGAGACTCTGCAATATTGTCATATACAAAACCGTGTTCCCTGTTCTTTTCCAAGATCACGGCCAACTGAGAATAATTCAATCCACATATAGGCATCTATCTATTTTATTTTTTTTACAGACTGGTGATTAAGTGAAGAAATATCATATTTTGTTAATTAAACTACATAATGTGGTATATGTTATATGAGAAAACTGGAAGACACTGTACCAATCTTTTTTAATGAGGGGAGAAATTCACCATTTGTTCGAAGGAATATGTATTTTTGCATTAAAGTATTTGGGTGAGAGTTTTAAAGATTCTTTCCTTGCAAGAAAAAACGATGGGGTTTTCATGTAACCAAGGTGTATGTAACAGGAAAAAATAAATAAATACAGTATATTTATAAAAACGTGATATACAATATGAATGCATAGTATCTAAAACCAGATATTTCTAAAGTATTATGTATTGAAAGTAACAATCAATTAATGTAGTAACAATGTAGATGTAGTTTAAGTTGTACATCTACAAAAATATTATAATATTCTGACTTTATTTCTATTATTATTTCTTTATTTCTATATAAACTGTATTGCAAAACCTTTTTACCTGTGACATTAAAATTACAATTAACTCACAAGCTTTATTCTGTAAGCAATCCTACTTATCACCATAGTTCACTAGCTGTATAATCTTTTCTGTACAAATGTTCAGCAAAATCAGCTGGATTGTCTCCTGAACTTCTCATATTTTAAGCGTAAGCCTTAAGAAGGACAGCTCTTAACTTCCCCAGTATGACGGACACATCTCACCTCCAGACATAAGAAACCACTCCTTGAGGATGTGAAACTCTCACTGTAGAATGGCAGACTGGAGTTGCAGTCACATGGTGTCTATACAATTGGTTGAATCAGAATATTCTGATAACCAGCCATCTCTCAGACAAGTTTGTGGAATAAGACAGTTTGTACGTAAATGGGTACTCATTATGTTTGAAGGACACCGGCAGTACATATCAACCAGTTATTTTCCATGATTAACATGCTCGATACACTTACAGTGGGTCAAAAGCACAATAACATATAACATTGCCGCTAAATTATTGATTTATTCTGTTCTCAATATACTGTAACTACATACAGTAGCAATACAAATGCTCAAATATGGTGATACATTAATGCAAGACAGTCAACTATAAGGTCCGAATGTATTTATGAATATGTGGAAGTTCTTTCCGTACTCTGATATCCAACATCAGATATGTCAATTACAGTAACATCAGTGCTTTTGATTAGCTTCCTGGATTGCAAAGCCTGACATGGAATGATAACCTGTCTTGCACATTGAGCCAATAAGAACCACAGGCGCAGACAGCTGCTTTGTGCACTGCAGGAAAACCGAGCTTGTACTTCTAACCTGTTTATGAAAGACTAGATGAATCTGTGGGTCACAGATCCCATGCTGTTATCAATGTAGGTAGAGAACATACCCTCTATGAAATTTCAGAAATCCCCTAAATTGTATCTTTATCAATTGGGTCAGTTGGTTGCATCAAACGGTTATCACTGAATTTGAATCTGTGTTATTTTCTAAATATTAATAGTCTTTATAAAATCTGTATTATGAGGTATATGATAAAAATAGCTTCTCTTTGATTCATTCGAGTTTACAATCTGTTCTCATGAAATATTGTAGCAAGTAAAAAACGAGTGTTCATAATGCAGTTGCTGTCAACATCTGCTTTGGCTGTGTGTGGAGAAATTATAAACAAAAGCATTTACATGGTATGTTCATGTTACTTGAAAATGCTAAGAATGTAATTAAGAGATAAAATAGAATCAATTTTAAAAGTCTCTCCTTAATCCATTATATTGTCATTAGTGAATTTTCTAGAAGTAAAATGGTCCATTTCTAACAGCAGGTGCCAGTATTTCCTTTGTTGTTATCTTGTGATGCTAAATGAGAAAATTAATTATTTGCTTTTCATTGTTACATATGAGATCTTTTGCATCAGAAGGTTGTTTTAATTTTTCTTTGTGTGCTTTTGCAGATACAACATAATACTACTACTCTGTTGCTTCAGTTTCTGATGTGTATCTTGTAGCTTCTATAAGCATGTCCTAATGCAAAAAGCTTTTTTAATATTCCTGCAAATCTTTGATTTATTAGAATACACCCATTGTACTTTTATTCCAAATCAAAATCTCCATTCATTATGAAGATGATACATTTCAATGGTAACCTTTTAACCAGGTTGTGAGACCGACTTGAGTCAAAGTAACTCTAAATTTTAAGCTTCCAGTTGAACTGTGGTGACTCAAGAGTGTACAGGACTGCTTAGGTAGATAAAAGGTCATCACTATGACACTGTTACAGGCATTGTCACATAGGTGTTCATGTGTATAATTCAAATTGCTCAGTGCCTACTGTACAGTTCACAGTAATATGTTTAATCCAATTTGATTAAGTCTTTTAATTCATCCCACACAATTATCTTTGTCCATGTTCAATGTTGGGTGCAAAGTACAGTGTCAACACCAACTTAAAATCTAAATGTTAATGTTACAATTTTTAAGAAATGTACAAATTCACTTCATTTCTGCAAAAATGTTCTTAACTATTTTTATTGTTTTTTTCCCCACTAAAAAGTATTTTCTAATTTATTGATGTATTATTCATCACATTTCCTGTTTTTGTACAGGATCAGGTGCTTTATGGTCAATTTATTTTCAAACAACTACAAACAATTGTCTTTAAAATATAGCTGGAACATGAATTCAAGTTTTCTATATTGACATTTCAATAAGTTTTTACCCTTTTCTGGGGAAAGGATACTTTCTAAATTGAATTAAGGCTTGAATCTAAGTGAACTGCTGCTTAAGAACTTTTAGCTTGGAATATATTACAGTACTGTATATAGTTTGTTATTTCACTTTTGAAACTTTTGGATGTTGGTGTTTCAATTATAAAGTAAATTGTTAGTTACTCAAAGTAAAAACAATTTTACTTCTTTTAATTCTATGGGTAATACTTTGGCATATTATTCTTAGGAGGGAATCTGCATGGTCAACTGATTTAAATATTTAAAGATATCCAAGGATACCATGTGCTGGTTAGTTGTTGCTGCTTTCAGGTGAAGGAAACATGTTTTCTCTGTAGTGTACTGTAAATGAAGCTGAGGCCTGACTATCTGTGTTACATCAAAAAAGTACCCCATTATATAGAACAAGGTCTATTGTTGGCCACTAGAGAGAGGCAATATTCTGTAGGAAAAACAACATAAACTGCTAAAGTATCTAAAATTGTTAGTTATGTAAACTATAGATTAATTCTAAACTAATGTAAATGAATTGAATTTGTTCTCCTGAGCCAATTACTGTTATCTGAGCCTACTGTTGCACAGGCTATCTATCCAATTTCAAAGGCAACAAGTAAACAATTTTTTTTTTCATCGAATATAAGTCAAAGAGAATACATTCTCTATTGTAAGTGTGCTGCTGAAGTACACAAAGCAAACAGTTGGCGTGGTCAGATTATAAATTAACTTTATTGTAGGGGGTTGCAGACACCCACATGTACAGTATATGTACTGTAGATGTAGATGTAATCCCACTGCAGTGATCTTTACTTTCAAATGATAATTTAATTTGCTTTTACACAAAAGGATAGATCTTGATCTCGAACAGACTTTTCATTCCCAGCCATTAACACAGCACAGGTTGATCACGTTGTTACTAGGCCAAATAGGTGTTTCAACAGGGATTTTACAGTGTGCACATGACACCAGACTGGAGAAGAGACAGTCCATTGCATGACTGAGGAATGCACTGATGATGTTTATTTGGCACATTGGAAGTGTGCTTTTATAATGGTATTCAGAAACAGCAGTGATTACACAATAATCAAATACAGCCTGAACAACAACACTGTCCACCATACTATACGTTTTATTTTACTGTATGTTGTAGTAGCTATGTGGTTAAGTATTATTAAGTACAGTATATTAAACCATTGCAAAAATGCAGTATTCCAGTACTGTTTGAACTTTGTGGGTGTATTACTTTGTGTTCACTGATAAGTGTTGGTTGTAAAAGTCAGTGAAGGCACTAACTTTATTATCATTTTCTTGCATATTTTCAAGTATTCCAATTTAAAGAAACCAATATACAGAGATTTCATATCTGTTCTTTTTTTGTATCACTTAACTGTTAGGAGAAGCCTTTAAGCACTAAGTTACTGTGGAACCTTATTTCTTACTGGAGTTAATTTTTTTCCTTCTCTATAAATGTGTCTGTTTTTTACTTGTATAGCAGATGATGGTACATCATTATTACAAGGATAGTATTAGAACAAATTAAACTTTATTAAGAATTTAAACTTCATTGTTGATTTATATTTAGACATCTGACATCAGTTTAACTTATCCTTATAATACCTTATCTTTCACATAGGCTATATTTTTCATAGCTTGTATGGGTTGAGTGTGGATTAATGTTAACCCCCTGTATTTTAGGCTTATTTTGATGCCCTCAGAAGGTTTAAATGTCTTCTACACTGTACAAGCTGTTCATCGAGAAGGAGATCCTGAAGACTTTAAGTGCTTTATTATAACCAAGATGCATATACATATTTCAGGATTTTGATGTTGGAACAAGGGCTGATTTTAGACATACTGTACTGTATATGAGGTCAACAAGCTCAAAATGTATAATTGCTTGCAATATCATAACAGTTGCCAATCATGTCTGTTTTGGTGACTGTTTCTTGTCACAATTGAGTTATACTGAAACCAGACTACAAAATACCACCAGGGGAATCATTCTATATGTGCATATACATTAAATCAGTAGTAGGCTACTATGCAATTATCGGGATTAAAAGGCAGTTCAAAATGGATTTTGGGACCACCAGGCTTCATGCAATTAAATGATTATGCACTTAACTGATGTCCTTTAAACTGAATTATGCAACCAAAGAAAATGGTGTGCTAAAATCGGAACCAGTTAAGTGATTTATGCACTTATCCAACATGCATTTTAACAGCAGTGACTGTACACATATATTAAATGATAATAAAGAATTTTAACTTTTAAATTTTTTCTTTGCCATTGAGAACTTACTCTTGTTGGTCACTGCTGGTATTATTATTGCCTAGAAGTATTTTTTAACACCTAATATTTATTACACAGTATGTTGTATGAATCAAATATACAGTATGTAACACATTTTAGACGATAATTAAGAACACAAAATCAAAAGAAAAGCTAAGACGAAAGCCCATATACTGCACTGGAAATACTTGTTCTTTCTTTCCATTGAGAGCTGTAAATTGATTTCACACTTCACTAATAACCTGACCAGGGCATAACAAGAACTTGGATTGACTGCAGGTCATGCAAATTAATTACTGCAATTAGGGTACAAAGAAGGAAAAGGAGGGGGAGGACTGGTTTGCCCTAGCTCAGAGGTAGACAACTTCTTTCAGCTCACTTGATTACAGAACAAAGAGTGAGATATTAAGAGATATGCAAGTTTTACAATGAGATTTGCAGTGGTATTTTTGTAGGGGTTCTGCATTGCATGTAAAATGAAAACAGGTCTTGGGGTACGGAAAAAGACACCCTGCAATAGTTTTCATCAGAAACTTGGAGGATTAACATTGAATGATTATTCAAGCTCAACGTCAGGAGTGAAATCAAAAGCACAACTTTATATGCAACAGGTGAATGGGTTAGAAAAGGATTGATGGAACTTAAATGTTTCAAAAACAATTTTTGCATATTATTGTTTAACCTTAAAACTAGGGTTTTGATCCTATAGCATAGCACATTAACTCTAAACTAAACACTTTAGCTTTAACCCAAACCTTCAATGTTAAAATCCTATTTCTTGCCCTGAACTATAATCTAAGATTTGAATCTTTAATTAATTTAAAGACACTGATTTAAAAGTATATACAAATAATTACTTGCCTCCTGTACTTAGTCAATACCAAAATGTTAATAATCAGCAGCTTCTTATTTAACGGACATGTAAGTAAAACAAAAAAATGCCATGACAGCAAAAACATGGATTATTCATTTATATGAAGTGTCAACACGTGTCACTTGCACTTTTTGAGAGGCCTCACTTACTCAGCCAATAACCACTGCACTTACAATTAAGCATGGATATATTCATGGCATTCATACACTGGAAATAGATGTGTTCTGAAGTAAAGCAATCACTAAATGTGCTTTCATATTGAATCTAGTGGAGATTAATGCTCTAAACAGCAGTCATTTTTTCTTATAGTGTTGTATATTGAGAACAATTAACTCCAGTCATGACAGAGTTCTTTCACTACTTTCTTTTGAACATCAGGTACAAAATGTTTGCATAGTTGTTTATTACGGTATATATCAAAAACAATTTCAACACAATTCTAACCTCCTCCAAGACCTTTTTTATTATCATAGCAAACTTTTTTTTGTCCCTCTTCTTTGCCAAAGAATTGTGCTAAAAATATATGATTTAAATAAAAGCATTTAAAAATACTCAACAGCTTAATACAAATTTAACAAAAGCAACTGAAAAGCTAACAAAGAAAACAAAAAAAGACAACGCATCTTGCTGTCAGTTTGCTGGGGGAAATGTGAAAAAAAAAACAAGATTAAAACTCTCTAAGCACTCCCAAATTGGGAAAATATGTAAGGTAAAGCAGTGAAGTATACAGTACATACTGTATATACTGTAGTAAAGAGACTTGTAGTGTTTGTGTGTATTAGTTGCATGGAGAAAAACAGTAGTCTGAAAAGATCAAAGGATAATCAGGGCAAGATCTTATGTAGCCACCAGTGGACAATGTGAATCATTTTTAAAATGCATTTTTCACTAAGAATAACCACACCCAAGAATAAAGTGTCATGAAAGGATTATGGAGTGAAAATCTGTCTTAACCGGCTTGGTTTGGGGGCTGACCTCCTGGCCAGAGGATGAGGAGGCTGGGACCCCCATGCAGGGTGACCAGGGGGCAGCTGCAGAGATGGAAATGGGGTGGAGGGAGAGATGGGGAACACGTATAGCATTTAAAGTTTTGTAGGAGAGGAAATTATGTCAGGAGTGATTGTTAATTACTTGGGGCTGAGTCTGATTGAACTTGGTTGTTGTCATCACTCTTTAACTTTCAATACTAACTTTAGTAACTTCTTTAATGGATTCCTCACCAAACTACAAAAATAGAATCAGAGATGAGAACATTATTCTGATTTTTCCTTGCTGCATGTGATAGGTGGTGTACTCTGTATCTCAATACCACAGCTCTCAAAAGTGATGCTTTCCATTGATCCATTTTTATTTAACAGTGAGCAAATGTAAAATTGCTGGGTAAAGGGTTGTGTTTTTACAAAGGATTTAAAGGGATTCCTGGTCTGTACTCCTAAAGAAGAGAGATTTGAAATATTGAATGCATAATGAGGATAACAGCAGCAAGAGCTGTCATAAATCAGTAGGTTGGCAGAGTTAATCTTCATGGTTATGTGTAATCTGCCATTTTCCTGGTGTTTCTGTTTTTCAGTGTTAATGGTACTTATGAAACTGAACAGCCCTTACAATGCAATTAGGAATATCTTGCATTTGTTTTCAATCCATATAGTAAGTTATAAACAGTATGAACATACCTACAGTATATAAATGATAGGATTATATACCCCTGTCTAATTTATACTCTCATGCTTATTAACCATATTTTCTATAAAAACATTATAATTTCAGGTGGTCAGTTTCATTGTCTTTCATTTTCCCTTTTCATCATCATTATTTATTCCACGATGTACCTTTGCTTTCATATTGTTAGCACTTAAAGATTACATTCAAAGACAATAAACACTCTTTAATAAATGTATATGCCACAGTGAATCCCCCATCTTATGAAAACATGACATAAAAGAGAAACAAATTTAGTGTATTTTCAGCAAGTTACCAAACTATAATCTCTGTGGAATGATGTATTATTATGGTGTTGAATACAGGTCAGGCATCTGTATTACTGAGAAATAAATGTTGGTCACCATAAATAGGTCACCATAAGATATTAATCAGATGTGTGAGATCATGTCATCAGTCAAATTAAGTAGAATCATTTGACAAACTCCAGTCTCCAATACTTCCATTAAATTGGCTTGCGTGACATAATCCTTCTCAGATACTGTAATTTAGGTGGTAAGAATTAAAAATGAGGTAATGCTGATTAAATCATGTAAATGATGAGATCCTATGCCTTAACCCAGTGGACATTGAAGTCCATACAGCTTACAGTATGTCATACATTCTTTGTTACAAGAAAGTTACCGTATGTCTCATATTCCATTACATGTGTTAAAATGAAGTTATGTCAAATATATCTACATAGTCATGGGGATTCGGGCAGATACAGTACAGTGCCCAAAATGTACATACAGTATTATTTGTCTTTTATCATATTCATAAATTATAAACTAGTTTTTTTTTAAATACTCAATTTAATTTTTTTCTGGCCCAAAGGCAGATTCCCAGTTAATGATTCATATTTTGTTTTCAGGGCCAGTTAGTGTGATAAATTGATATTCTACACATCTCTTCAGCCTCTAACCTTGGTAATTTATTTTTGGATTAGATTTAGAATTAAGAAATACAGCATTCATCCCAAAATTGATCCATTAAGAAAAATGCTGTATTGGGCCAAAAACGTAGGTCTCTTAAACACAGCAAAACAAATGGCTGCAAAATTGCTCTCAACTCTGGCATCCATTTTGTGACACTAAATTCTATAATGGATGTTCATGTGCCCGAAAATCAATGTAAACAATAGCTTTTTATCACTGTTATGTTGACGCTGTGAATATTCATCACATAGTGTTTGAAATGATTCCTGCAACTTTTTGATCTACTCTCATTCAGTTTAAATGACATATTCCAGCCCATTATATTGAATTTTTCAGGAACACAACTATCGTACCCTAGAGTTTGTAACTTAAGAATGATGCCTGTGAGCAGGTTAACCTTCTCGAAATTTGCAGCTTTGTTACTGGATGCTGTGTCACTAAAAGTACCTTTGTTCTGACTTCTAGAGACAAGGTAATTCCTTTTAGAATAAAAAAAAAATATTGGCCTGAAACTCTGTTAATGTGTAAAAAAGGAAGGAGTTTCACTTCCTTAGGTTTTTTTAATCAAACATACAATTAAACAATAATACAGGTCCTATTTAGAATGTAAGGCAAAAATATAAAGTACTGTATATCTCATTTTCCATAAGAAGAAAATACTGTTGTTTATGTTTCTTTATTATGGTTAGTCTGGTAACTAAGCCAAAAATAATTATTTTGTCATTTTTATTTAAGATGGATAAAGATCACCTTTTTCCTTTGTGGCCTACCCTCCAATCTTAGCTAAAAAGAAAGATGAAGACAGCAGACTGTATGAAGTGCAGATCATAAATCTAAAGAGGATCGACATTACCACTTACCTCTAATATGATTAGAAACATGACCTTGCAGGGCTTTCTAAGATAGACATTTTTGCCAAGTTTTATTTTAAGCAGATAAGCATATATTTCTTCTGTATGCTGTACATTAATCCTGCTTTGATTTGATAATCTCCAAATTAAACAGGATAGTTCAAGGGTCAATCACAGTGATGCTGCTGGCTGAGCTGAAATATATCTCTTAAACCCACTTTCTAAGCAGAACTAAGCTTTTTGCACTCCAGGAAAATGGAATAGCTGGGCAAAGAATGCCATTCTACATTTTGTCTGCACTGTGTAATTAATTATACAGGTCCAGAATCTAAGGTCTCACAAATCTTATTATTAGCTGAATTGTGAAAAAAAAGGTTCTTTGCTTCCTCAACTCCGCTAAAATAATATTTGCATATTCCCACCTGTGATGAGTAATAAGTACCTGCCACAATTCAGAATTATGAATTTTGTGTGGCTAACAAAAACCATAGGGGAAATTATACATCTGACGCTCCATAATAATTGCTGCTAAGCTGTTTAGTTCTATCCAGTTATTCTGCCTGAAGAGATCCAAGCAGAGAGGCTTGTTAAATGCATTCAGGCACACATACAAAAGATGAATCATTTACAAAGGCAATTGTGAACTTGACATGTGTTAGGGAGAATCTAGAGAAATAGTCTCTTTATTTGGAAAGAACCTTAAAAAGTAAGAATAATGTAACAGGCTGTCCCAATAACTTCACTAGTCTTGCAAAGTGATATATACATATCTATGATGCATATTTTAGATGACAGAAGTTTGATAATCACTTACAAAGTGATAAGGATACTTACATTTGATTTTAAATTTCCTAACTGTATATATACATTTAGTTAGCTTATTCTGAAAAATTTTTTTTCAGTATTATTTTTTTTCTGGTGACGAATTTAACTAACAGTGTTATGAATTTGAGTTTCGCGGTTTTTGCACAATGTAATAAAAAATGTTACTGTGTCTGAGGTACAAAGCATAAATGCTTTTCTTGGCAAAATCACAACAGTCTTTTCTAACCACTACTGACTGTAGATACAGGGATCACTACCTGGAATGACACTCATTTGCTTGACTGTCAAGAGAGAATACTTTATAGCTGGCAGCAATAGTGTCTCAAAGAGCTGGACATGGAGTCTTACATACATTGTTTTTATATTCTGCTGGAAGACTAAAACCATACAATTCAGAATAAATAGGCTCCTTAATTGGTGAAATTGTTCTTAATTTTTATTCTTGGTTGGTTATTTACATGAAGCCTGTATCTTCAAGTAATTAAGGACTTATTCTTCAAGACATCAAGCATATAACTGGGGGAAACTTTACCTTTGAAAAGCAGACATTATTTTTGGATTAATGATTTGAAGTGTCTTTCACACAAGACTGGATGTGCTATATACTGTATATAAAGTTTCAATTTACCATGAAGTTTGTATACAGGGTGCTGATAGTGTGAAAATGTATTTCTGGTTCTGTATATTTAAAACATGGCATGAGACATTGACCCAAATCTTTGTTGTTATACTTAATTTATAAGGATTTTCCAATAACTACTGTAGAGACTAAGCAGGCTGCTGCTCCTCTAAATTATAAATATGTACTCGAGGCCTTCCCAGGCTCCTCTACTGGTTAATACTGTAGTTGTTATATTTCTTGTAGTAATTACTTGCATTTTCCTGTGGAGTTCTGTGAGAAACATTGAGTATTCACTAATGCCATCATCTATTTGCATGTTGCTAATTAACCGAACATTTGTAGCTGCTAATTAATTTTTTCCCTCTTTTGACAGCAGATTGTAATCAGCAAGGTAAATCTTTGCAGAAGTCAACAGAGATGTCTGCCTCACCTTTATTGTGTAAAACATTGAAATACACAGCACAAAAAATGTTATGTCCCTGACTTTTTATAATTTATCATTTCTCTTTGAGAGCAATTGATGTTCAGATTAATAAAGCAATATCAATAGGCTTTTAATTAGCTGAACGCATAATTATTTTATTTCTTAAGAAACAGCTTCAAGACATTGATATCAATCTAAATTAAGTGTGCACTTTAGATATTTTAATGCATTGTTAATACATAATAGGCATGGTATTTTTAATTCCTCATGTTTCCTTTTAGAACAGATGAAATTGCTAAGAGACATAATACATACAGTATACTTTTATTTTTAGTCAGCCTTGAACTGTTTTCACAAATGTTTTATTCAAGTGGAAAGAGAAAATATATACTTGAACCTGATTTGTCCCTTTTTGAAATCAAGTACTACAGTATACTTCTTTAAGGAAACAGTGAACAAATAAGGCAATTAAACATTAATAATAAAGTAATATCTAAAGATACTGCCTGATGTTTAATATGTTGATGGTTTCAATTTAAGATTACTCCTCAGTAGATATATTTCTTAACCTAACTGGTTACTGATGAAGTCTTATGTAACATTTATTTCCCATTGTATTTCCCATTTCCCATAATTTATGATGTGGTTCAGGGACAGTGATACTTATGAATTATTTGACCTGTGGTATAGTGTGCTAAGGTGACTGCTTGTTTTGTAGTGATGTAATGTCTCGGAGAAGCAATTAAGTTAAAATTTAGATAATCAGGAATGTCCACAATTAAATGCATAGTCTGAAAGACTCTTATCTGTTTTCAGGAGCAACAGATGTTTAATTCTGTTGGAATCCTATTGTAAAAATTTTTACATTGAAAATGAAGCCATCTGCCATAGTTGCATTGATTATAGGTTCTAGAAACAGTAAAACATTTAGGCGGTATTTGGTGATGCGCACAACCACCTCCTAGCTTAATTTTAACCAACACATCTTACTACCCAAACTTACGAAATATGGGATGAGGTGTGAATCCAAATATTCTCTTCTTTTAAGACAATGTACAGTGTATTTAGCGTTTGTGAAAGATCGTGGTTATATGAAGCATCCATGTTTTTACACAGTTACCAGCAGAGTTAAACAATCTATAACTACACGGAATAATTCATTTGAAAGAAAATAAGAAAAGACTCTGGAGCAAAACCACAGTGACATTTTAGATGTATTAGAAAAACAAGTAAAATAAAAACACAGAAATGACTCTTTATAGTTCAGATCATTTTATTTTAATTCTAAGGAATTTGGCAAAAGAATTTTGTTACCCCTGAGTGCTGGAATGGTTTTGGAAAGCAACTAACTTGGAGATATATCCAAATAATTGAACAGCTTTTGGCAGGATATCTTTGAAAACATGGCTTGTCTAATTCCAAGTAGCTGTTGACTTACATGTTATACTGTGACTCCTTTGTCTAAAGAGATATTCATATTCCTTTTCTTTGTGCTATCTTACTGTCCACTGTGTAACAATTCTGTTTGTCCTGAACATTACTTTTGGATTTTTAAATACATCTGAATTAACATTTATGTGGTTAGTCAGTCTACTAAAACTAAAATCTGTAGGCTGATAGACTGTTAGCATTTCATATTTATCTCCTTTTTAATGTCCCCTTTTCCACACTGAAGTATGATAAAGATATTGAAGATCTTACAGGTCTTATAGATTATATAAACATTGTCTTTCGTGTGCTGTGTCTCAAAAGATTCTGTGTTCTTGTATAATGACATATACAAAATTTGGTTTTGGATGATTGTTGAAAAAGTTGTATCTGTATGGAGCAGAAAGGGGTGGCAAAGAATAATTCTCTGACCAAGATTTCTGATTTCCAGGTGGATAGATCACTGAGCTACATCGGTACAGCAGGTTATAAATCGTACTGCAGAATAAAATTAAAAACTGTAAAAGAAATATGTGTGGTAATCTGCCTTAAAATGACAAGAAATCACATTCAAAAGAAGACTCTTTATATACAATATTAACTGTTAAAACTTAAAACTAGGCACTGACCTGACCACTAGTCCTAGAATGGGAGACTTCCTAGGGAAGCCAGATTGCTACTCTGAATGAAACATTAAACCAAGGTCCTAACTGCATAGGCATTAAAGATCACGCAGCTCTGTTTGTAAAAGTACTGGGTGTTAACCTTGCTGGCCTGACTATTTTTTTCTGTGATCTTTGCATGATTTTGTCTCTTAAGGTTTCTCTAATACTTTCATAGGTGAAGAAATGTCTTACTTCCTCCTGATCTGCTGTAGTGGGACTGTTTTCATGCTATAGTGATGCACTGATTCACCTAGGTGGGTAGTAAATAGTAAATACAGTAGGTACCTTTTTAAATGTGAAGCATGTTCAGATCTTCTTGGCTGAAACATGCTGCACAAAAGTAATTATTTTAATTAAGTGTGGTCCATATATGCTTAACTCATGCTAGTCAATAAGTAATTAAAGATAAACGGAGTATGTTTTTATCCTGGAATGACAACAGCTTCTAAAATCTTCGTATGTGTTTAGACTTAATGATAAAGTATCACATAAAGTAAAATAAGAACAAGGGTTGCAGTTGAAGCTGTGTAGGGTATGAGTTCCAATTCCAATTCCAATTTCTAGTGAAGTACGTAGACATCTATTTTAAATTGCCCCACAAAATGATTTTTAAATCAGAAAAAAAAACAATCAAAATAAAAAAATCTGATTGATTTTTTAATGGATTATAGTAAAACAACTGTTACCATATGTTTTAAGGTCATGGTTTATTATCACATAACTTTTTATCATAGATCTGTATACAGTACAAATACAGAGTTTTCAGAGTTTCCAAAATTTCAAGAGGAAATAGTCTCCATGGATACCAGTTTCAAACATCCACTTGTTCCATTGCTTTTCAATATCCTCCTAAATAAATTAGTATGGTAATTGTTTTTTTAATATGCCATTTTTTTCTACTTTATATGTGTCATGGTACCTACACAAAACATGGAACAGTTTCAATTTCTTACTAACAGCTTCTCATGTTCTTTAATGCAATTTTTCCAATGTCCAATCACAATTGAGGGGATTATCTATATTGCAACGAATAGTTCAAAATAACAAATAACTTTGTGGGTAAATAAAAAGCTGGCCATTTGTGTTTTGTAATCTTTGAGCAGCTGGTTTCTTTCTTGGAAATTAATCTGCATTATTCTCAGCAAATGACATACAGTAATAGTTCCGTCCATGGTTGATACTATATTGTCAATTGAGGCACCTACAATATGTGAACTGTGAAATTATCATGCTTTTTTATAAAAAAAATGTTTATCTTATAACAAGCAATTTTCACTTGAAATCCAGTACTATGGATTTGACCTAACTGATAATCCCGAATTTGATTTATACATGGAAACATTTAACTTTTGAACTACCTAATGATTTCTCAGCAGCACTAGATCTGTTTCAAAGACAACACTATATCTTTTAACACCAATTGATTTCCACATTGATCAATCCCTATTGAATTTTTTCTTAGAGATACGTTTTATTTACTACAGATTACAGAAACACATTTCATTACTACATTATTAGCATTTATTACTTCACTATTTGTAACAGCATTAATAGTAGTAGAAATGCTGAAATAGTTGCATTAATAAAGTCAACATAATTCCTTATCATAGCCACTCCTTAATTTTTCAGCAAAAAATAGTGATTAAGAACAATTGTCTAATACTAGACTAATGGGATTTTGCTGTAATAGGTTAGATAGTATTTTAATTTTTTTATTAAAAAAGTTCACAAATGATTATGGTAAAACCTGAAACTGCCCGTAAAGAAGAATGTTTGCACAATATATATATAAGTTAACTAAGGGAAACAAGAGTATTCTTACTGAGCATTCAATATGTTCTGAATAAGTTTCAAGTCGGTATCTCAAATTTAATATATTTCACATCATATTAAATTTACATTCCAGATGGCAAATTTAATTAGATGTAAACCATACTTATTTTTATTAGAACCCATTAATGCTGCTTGAACTAATTCATTTTTACTGAGACTCAATTAAATTTAAATATGCAAAGTATTTTTGGGGGGTTTGCCACCATGAGGTGTCACTAGGTGTCTTTCTTGTGCTGTTTGAGACCTGTCCAGAATCCATAAGGAAGAACACCATCAGTACTGGATGTTGCACATGTCTGAACACACCTGACATGCTCCAAAGGCTACTTTTATGACATAATACTATTCAAAGCTCAAAGACTGAGGATTGAAGTTATATCAAAAGCAAGATACTGATTACCTGGGATTACCTTATACATTATAGGATTACTTTAAACATGTAGGATCAATGTTGAAATAATGTGAAAGAACAGTTAGAAAGGTAAAATATTTTTAAATTAAAACCGCCTGACCGTATATTTTTAAACCTTCTTGGGATTGTTTTAAATGACATTATTACTTAAATTATATCCAGGTTTATTTTTAATTCAGATACTTTTTCTGCAGTAAAACCGTGCTATGCCCATGTTATCATACTGTAGCTGTGATACCATATGCAAATGTTTTGCAGATTATACTAAATCAGGAAGATTAGCAAACACTGTCGACGCAGAATATGAAATTCAGAAACACTGGTCAAACACTTGCAGATGATATTTAATGCAGACAGGAGTGGGGTATTTCATGCAGGCAGTAAAATGGGAATCACAGAAGAGGATGCTTATGCAAAAGACGTACATAAAAATGATCCCACTTGTAACAATATTAACAATGTAAAATAAATATTTGTAACATTTTGTTAATTCAGTATGTACTGTACAGCATCTCACTTTGTCATACACAGAAAATAAATTAAAATTAAAACATTCATGCAGAATGTTAGAAACATCAGCAGTGTACTGAAAAACAGAATTTGATGAAGGGAAGTCTCTGAGAAACTACCTGCATTCCTCTAAGATTAAACGCTGTAAACCTACGCAATCAAAGTTTGTACAAAAAAGCCATAATGATGGGAAAATGTCATCCTTCCTTTGTATGACAGATCGATCAATAGATGTGTATGTGGGCCTGTCCACCATTATGTGGGAAATGAAACTCTCCTGTGATGTGACAGCTGTAGACCAGCATTTGGTTGCAGCACTAATGTTAACAAGCACAATTGGCACTCTGGTAATTGACTGGCATTTTGGTCTGCAATTCACAGATTGTCAATAAACAAAATAATGAAAGAATGTGCTTCCGTTTCAGCAAGAAGCAATAAAAACTCAACAAATTATATGCATTTTTTTTCTTCATTAGAATTGGAAGATTTAATCTCAGAAATATTGAAATTCCTAGTGGATTCTGTACAAACAAAAGCGGTTTTATGTATTTTTAGAACTGTAGAGCCTAGCTTTCTTATCTTATTACTGTATCATGACTGTCTTGAACCGCAGCTTGGTAGATGATTTTCAGTTCTAGTTTTCTGGAAGAGTAAATGTAAAGTCTTAAAACGTTTTTTTTTATGCCTCTTAATGTTTGTTAGATCTGTACACTCTGGGATGGCAGATTAAGGAAATTAAAATAGCCCACCCAATCACATGAGACAGGTGCTCACCAGGAAGCACCCATGAGTCTAACATGGCAATGTGTTACTGCTTTGATTAACACATTCTACCTGCAGCAAAGTCATCTGCTATTGCTTCATGTTCCAATGTAAAGTTGTTTTCTTTTAATCACCATCATCATACACGGTATACAGTATGTAGTTACATCAGGGAGGATGGATTAGTGATAACAGAGGTTAAATTACAACTTAATGCTAATGGTAATCTAATTGTAGTCAGTCCTGACACCAGCCTGAATGCAAGCAGTTTCGAAAAGTTAAATAACAATCCTCATTGGTCAGGTAATACCAGGTTTAACAGGTTTCTTTACATGTCTGTGAATAACTTAATGGCGTTGAAATAGACATTTGCGTGAGTAATTATTATGCAAAACTACAGACACAAGATATAAACCAAGATATTTTTTCAAAGTACTATTTACAAATGTAAATCATTCTTGGGGCCTAACACATTACTTCCTCACTAGAACTCTAACATTGACTGTCCTAATAGTTTCAAAAGGGACACAAATGTCTGTTTTAATAAAATAATATTTCCAGGTGTGTCAGCCCTCTAAACTGAGGATATAAAGGAGACATCTTATGGTCCCTAACATAAATGCATGCAAAACAAGTGCTTTTCCTAAATTTAGCCAGAGTCCATTTGTGTTAGTGTCTGGTATCAGGAAGGTTTGGGGTTTCTCACAAAGGAATCCAGTAGTGAACGTGGGTTGTAAATCTGTACTGGGTCTCTCTTTTTGGTGTGTTCATTGTTCTTGCTACAAGCGGCCTCAACCTTTGAGCTTTGCATCTCAGCCTTTTAACTCTTAAGACATGGTCAGATGGGTTCCTGGTCATCTACTGGAAATTCCAGCTTGATAAACTGCGAGAAATTCCATCCTGAAAAATTGTGGAGCTTTCATTCAGTCTGGGTTTGCTTAACTGATTAGATAAACCATCAGCAGCACAAACACATCAACACCCTTTGTATCAGCTATCACACATCAATGGGGAGGAGAACAGAGTGATGAAGCAAATTCATAGATGGAGTTAAATACCCCTACTCAATTCCAGAAACAACCTGGGATATCTGTCACAAACCGCATTTGAGCACTTAGACATCACGACATACTGTACAGTACCCACGAGCACCTCTCTCCATGGACAGTGTGGTGTCTCCGGGGGAAAAGTTTACGTAAATGAGATAAAATTACTCATGCCACACTTTTCTTTATCTTCGCGGAGTTTCTTCTGTCCGAATATCTTCGAAATCCAGTCCGTAATTTGTTCTCTTAGTCCTGATCCTATCCGAGTTCCAAAGTCCGTAAAATAACACCAATCCACGCCGTATCCAATCCACAATCCGCAATCCAAAAACCGTAATCCGTATCTCCTTTCAATAGTCTGTTATTCTTTAATCCGATCTTTAACACAATCCTAATTCCTCTCTCTCCTCCAAACCGCATTCACCTTATCGGCTAATAGGGTCCAAACCAGCCTCTTCGCAGCATCACCTGACAATATCTACAGAGAGTCAGGAACTCAATTTTATGTCTCATCCAAAGGACAATGCCTTTTTACAGTATAATGTCTCCGCTACTATACTGGGAAATTAAGAGCCACACAGACTGCAGGGTGAGCGCCCCCTACTGGCCCCACGAACACCTCTTCCAACAGAAACCTTAGCTTCCCCAGGTGATCTCCCATCCAGGTACTGACCAGGCTCACACCTGCATAGCTGCAGTGGACTGTCAGTTGTGAGTTGCAGGGTGATATAGCTGCTGGCAAATTTCTCATTTAACACTCTTTAATTTCCAATGAGCGGTTGTTTCAAAAAGTGATTACGAGAACTCAAGGTGAACTATACATGAGGTGCAAAATATGAAGTACCGTAGCAGCTAATCTTTAGCATTAACAAATTAAATCTAATTTCTGACCCATTGGCAGGTGCTCCTTGCTATTAAAATAATTTCTACACATCCATCAAGCTAAAAGGCTACAAAATACAATTCCTTTGGGAATAACTGTCAGTTTAAAACAAAATGCCATAAATTTCAGTAGAAGATTAACATAATATTGTGTTTCTACATAAAGGGAAACCATCGAATGAAAAGTACAGAACAATGTAAAATGTCTAAGACCTTTGCGATCTATCTGTTCAGATGAAGAGATACATGTGAATTAAGTCAGTGTCATGTCCAATACTTAAAGCAGCATGAAAAAGCTGGTATTAAAGTGTTTGTATAACCACAAACCCAAGCACAGCTATGATACTACTGTAGGAGGCAAGTGACAAGTACAGTAGTGTGAAATCTGAATATTTCAGAAAGGCATTGACCATCACTATTACTAACAGATCGCATCTTTACCCAAGTATCAATCATGTTTCATAGACTGGGTATTTTCTTTTAACACATTTAGAGTTCAAAATTGTTTTAAGCTTCAACTGTAAATGACTGCTCAAGCTATTTGCAACTATGCCCTGCAATTGCATAAAATATACTCTGATTCTGTGCTAGAAGGGTGAATATTGTGCTGCACAGCTGTTTTTGAGTTTCACTTTATTTCAATCAATTTTAATTACTAAGCTTGTTTTAGTGGTGATATGAATTGGCCTTATGGAGTATGTTTGGAGACTCAACCCAGAATCTGTGTAAAGGAGGCTTTTAGTTGTGTTTATGCACAGACTTTGTGGTGAATAATGATGCTGCAAATGGCCGTTTTTGTATCATGGTTTTCATCCACAACTCAAACAAGTAGAATTTCTGACAGGTCTTTAGGAATATTTGATGTTAGATTTAAAAGCCTGTTTTTGTTATAGATTTCAGTGGATTCCACAATTATTACCCATTTCTGCTGAAATGATGTGTGAAACCACTGATGCACCACCCATCTTCCAAATAGATGCATTACTGAATACTGTATATTAACCTCATTCCTCCAATTGCCCCAGCACCTTGTCCATCACACCTATGCTTATGTAATTAATTAAAATCAATGATTTGGCTGAATAAAATAATCACATAGTAAGTTATTTTGTTAAGTACCCAAAGATTATGTTGGTCATTGCATACCCACAAATTATTAATTTGCTTCAAAAATCAGTTTTTAAAATTGTTAAAGTTAAATATAAAACATGAATTTAAAGATAAAAATGCAGTTCAATACTTTGGAAGTCTGTTTAGAGCCCTCTTCTTCATCAAGAATATGAGGAAATCTAAACTCAAATATAATATCTAGCCTAAAGACATTTACACTGATCAGATCTTTATTAAAACAGATCTCTTGGATAATCCATTCCATATGTTTTAATATTTGTGGTTCTAAAATAGACAGTATATATTTAAATATTTCAATAATCTATACTATATTTTTTTGCTTCACTACTTGTATAGTCCTACTGTATGATTATTAAAATCTATTTTTATTTTAGCCAAAGAGAGAAGATTCCACAGAGGGTTATATTTTGTACACCCACTGTGTTCTGTGTACACAATTTTTTACATTTTTTACCACTTTGATTACTTCATGAGCAATGCTGCTAGCAGGATGACTTGGTATGTTCCAATAGAAATTTGCAAGGATGGTTACACTGTAAAATCATTAATCTGCTTTCAATCTCATTGGTTTTCAGTTGTAGCTACTGGCATTGAGTCAGATTGCATTCAGCATACAGTATCTTCCCAGTTCCACAGAGGTTCAAGATAAACACTTCAAGAAGAAACCTTCTGCCTCTTTTATAAAACTACTGACCTGTCATTGTGAAATTCGGTCTGTTGGTCTCTATGGACCAGACGGCACTTCTCCAAGCGATTTGTGACTTACCAAGGCTTTGAATGATGAAAGCAGTTCATTCCCACAGAGTGGAAAATCCAGAGATGCCATAAAGCACATCAATCACTCTCGTGCCCTGTGGCATTTCATAACACTTAAACACCTGTGTCCATCCAGGAGCCCAGGCATTATCTGTGCCCCATTTATGGTGATCTTTGTAATTTTGTTGACTGACAGTTTAATATCTATTTATTTTCACATCTGGCATTCACCAGAGGCAGAATGGCATTGTGAATGTCACTGTTTTAAATTGACAAGTGTATCCTTTACAACACAGAGAGACGTGGGTTACAGTTCACAGGAAACGTGAGCCTGTTTCATTGTCCACCACAGTGCCTCACTAAAAGTCACATTATAATAAGGTGTCATTCTGTTGTACTTCTGCAGGGGACCTGTTTGATCGTTCATGGCTTTTCCAGAGTGAAAGGTTAATAGGCTGCCAGTGGCCATGCTGTATAAATATTGTCTTTTCATGAAACCTGATTAGTATTGTGTTGTTTAAAGTTGAAAGGTTTGAATCGTGATGGAAGGTCTAGTAATGCTATAATCTTGTTTATACTGATTTAGAGCCTATATCAGCATCACATTCAAAACATGATTACACACTGGCAGAGATTTTCCCCAAAACTGTGTTTTCTTTCTCAAGTTCAAAGTTAGTTGCACTGCCTTGTTTTTTTTTTTACAATAGGCTTTGTCTGTCACTTATTTTGTTTAATGCTGAAAATATTTTATCATCACTTGAATAATTATTTTGGTGAAAATGGTATATTGTTAAATTTTTCCATTAGCCCTGGACATTAGAACATTATCAATTCCACTGATTTCACTTTTGTTCAGCTCTGTATGTACAGTATATTACTGAACTTATAACTTCCTCCACTGAGCAAAACTGAAAGGACAAAAATGTAAACCTAAACATGATTCAGTATACCATGACAGTTAATGCAGTAACACTGTGCAAAACGATAAATATAAGTATAACTTACCTGAGCAGTACATCTTCTTGTTGTTTATTTCGCCTTGTTTCTTCAAAAGGTAAAGCCCTTCATTAATACAGTAGTCCCTGAGGTGGTAAATGGTTTTATTTACAGCAAAGAGTTTAAAGTAATGCAACACTGCACAGGCTATAATAGGCATTTTCACATGTTACTTACAAAAGCAGACAAGTCTGAATGATAAATCAGCATGCAGTAAAAAAGAGGGGAAAAACATTTTTGCATACCGCAACACATTTTTATGATAGTTACACAGCTCACTGAGTGTTCTGTTATTGCTTTAAAATTGAAAATAATGCTTTCTCTTCTTGTTTGGGAAATCGACAGTATTCATCTGTTTTTCTGGTTGATAAAAAGACATATCATAAACAGGACTTAAATTATAATTATTTTGGTTAATCAAAAAGCCATCACATTCTTTTCCACCTTGTTTGTTTGTATTAAGATACAATTTGCTGGTTTTACTCAATGATCTGACTGGAAGTGGAGACTTAGACAGTAAGAAAACCCAGTAGTGTCATGCCTGCAGTGCAGAAACATCTTCTGTTCGTGTTCGTGTTGTGATCCTATTGAATGCAAGGTGTGTGTGAGAGACATCAAAGTAAGGAGTCAGCAGCTACAAAGGCTTAGCAGAATCATCTGAATGACAAGCAATGACAACAGATGCATGGGCAATCAGTACAAATGTCTTTGAAGGCTTCATATTTACTATTAACTGTTAGGACAATCAAGATATCCTTCTGGATGCTGCTGGTCCACTACTGTCAGCTGCAGGCTATCATGGAAAAACATATCTCAAACTCAGACAGATTTCACTTTTATAAATTGGCCAATGTTTAAATCTTACTGTGACAAGAAACGTGTATTCATCAATTGTACAGGTTCCAGAAATGCATGACTTTGGAGAAGACAGCTGTTTCACACAAGAGATCGAATAATTGCCAGTTGCAGAACTTCCCTTACTTTTGTTTCTAGCCAATGAATAACCTTGCAGTTTTTAAAAGCAAAGTCATGGAGTGATGTATTCTATTTTTCTTTTAACGATCATCAATGCCATAATGAGCAAAACATTTAAGCACAACCCTGATTAATTGCCATGAGGGAAATGATGAGCACTATTTATTCTGAATGTCATTAACATCCATTCAAGTTAAAAAAAACTTGAAGCGATCAATATCCACAGACTATTTTAAGAATGCTACACAGGCTTATTTTTGCTGTCTTTCAATTAATTCTTTTAACAGCAATAAATTGAATTTGCTGAAAAATAAACAAACAAGCAAAAAAATGGAGATTGGGACATAGGCTTTAAAGAGCATGTAACCAGGCAGCAAATTTCTAATGAAATCACTGTTCATTAGCATCTGAATACAGAACAGTGCTCTTTAAATTGACAATTGTTTTAATTGTTATGTTCAGGCAGATACATGAACCTTTATTGAAGCTAAAAGTCTCCTTGAATGCACCTGTCACTTGGGTATGTCACTTCCACAATGAAAATACAAGAGATGTATGTGCTTGAGTTTTCAGTACTCAGGATTTTAATGCAAGGAAAATGACATGCTCGAAACTCTTCAGAATTGTAATTTTCTGACGTTCTTGGTCTTAAGTTTGTAAAATATATCAGCATCGTAAAGCCTAACGGTCAGAATTTATAGACCCATTTATTTTTTTCTGAGCCTTTTACTCTTAGCTTCTTTTTTTAGTTGTATTGGCTCTGCAAGACATGGCAGCCTTTTTCAAACAGGCACCAATGGTATGACAAGTGCAAGGACTATACAGGTTACTTGCTTCATATAAAATTAGTGTTTTGTAAACAATTTAGTGTCAAATGAAATTAAAGGTGAACTGGATTTCCACACTAAATTCCTATTTTTTCTCTGAGAACTTGTGCTCAGACTCTTTAGAAAATACAATAGTTGCCTTTCTTTAAGCAACAGACATTGTCAGCATTTACTCTGTCCTTCAGTGAGCATAATTACCTCACATATGGAGACCTGCGATAGGCTACAAGCATCTGAGAAGGGAAAAAAAGAACCATGCAATCTGTCCACTTGCAAATTTAATTCACATTCGCAAGAGCCATTCTAGCAGGGCTGGCTTCAAGAATGCATGAGGAAGAATGTGTAAGTCAGATGCATCAAGTTACTGGGGCAATGGTTTAGCAAACATCAAAGGATTGTAAAAAACAATGCAATTACAAAAAATAAAGAAAGTGCTGTACTGTTGACCCCTCTCTGCACTTCTAATAAAGCTTATTTTCTGCCTTAAGGCAATTGAATTTTAACAATAAATATTTTGATACCCCACTAAGTGAATATAATAGAAAGTTTATATTACAAACATGTCTTTTGACAACTGCGCTAAGCTCTGAAACTTACAGTAATCAAGTCTTTAGGTGTATTTCAAAAGGTGTCCTGTGTAAGCACTTTTATTTGTAATTATCATCATTATCACTATTATTTTCTGTATTATGCTATTTTCTTGCTCTTATCTTTTTCGATTATAAAGCCTGTCTCATTAAAGGGGAACTGAAGTCCCAGTTTCTCAAAGCAGTAATTAAATCTTGGTGACAAAATGTTGAAATACTGAATCAAGCACAAAATCATGAAGTTTGTGCAAGGACTGTAAGTCACTATGTTGTTGCAAACTCAGTTTCCAGTTCCCATGCATTGTGACGTGATTCAGCCCTTTCTGCTCACTAGTAGGTGTAATGACTAAAGTGATGTATGAGCAAATAAGTACAGTCTGTGAAGCACACATTTCACCGCAGAAATGTTCCGATGTAATCTGCACTTAGTTAAAAAATAAGTAGTATTTGTCGACAAAACGGTCTCAAAATCGAAAGCAATATTTCTATTGGATTAAAAGAGAGGCATTAACAAGCCTGGTTGTTTACAATGTAAAAGACCGTAACATGTTACCGGTCGTTTTGTTGCCTTGTTCTGAATCGTTCTAAAGAGGGCACTGTGCATACCTGGAAAATCCCTCCATTTAGTGATATAAATTGGAGGCTTTACAAGTTACTGTGTACATTTTACTTTTATTGTGGTTTGAAATGTACTCATCAATGCTGATTCTTTCTAACCCTGAAACATAAAAATAGTGTTGCAGATTCCCTTTTAATTGTGTGCAATTAAGGGCTTTAGTATACATGAAATGTAGCAGTGCTGAAAATATTCTTTGTTAAAATATTTTATCTTGTCATTAGAAACAGATTGAAAGAAGAGTAAAGAAAATGAAACTTTCATGCTGTCCTTAAATTTAAAAAATAATTTGTTTGAGGACATTTCTGACAGATCTTTTAGCTGGTTAGCAAGACATGAATCCAGAGTACTGTAAACTTGTTGTTTAAAACTGAACTCTCTTAAGCTCAAGTTTTAAGAACATTTCTGACTCCGTTTGTTTGTGGGAAGCATTGTTCCATAACACTGACTCATCATTTAAACCTTGTGTAAAACATAAAAACCTCTTTTTCTTTTTCAGTTATTTACTTGAACACTGCAGTCCAAAAATCATTAGGTGGATAGACAGTATGTCTAAGGGGTTATAGACAAACATATTGGTGCCATGTTTCTGAAATCAATACATACACCTGCAACCTTTACTGCTCCTCACTAGGATAAATCAGTAGTCAATGAACTGTGAAAACATACCTCTGATAAATATTTATTTACCTAAATAAATAAAGAAATACTTTCATTTTGAATAAATAGTGCCCACAATGTTTGTCTGTGATTGTGCATATACAGTATGTTGTTACAGTATGTGGATGTTTGGGGCTCAACCAGGAGTGAGGAACAGACAGAAATAAAGCAATATTGAAGTAAACATAATGAAACAAATGTATTACATTTACAAGAGTAATAAATAAAATCGTCTAAGCAGCCCAACCATAATAAATAAAATGTCTAGTCAAAGTCGTAAATACTCCCGGCCCGTTTTGGATGGTATTCCTCACTGCATGCTATTCTTACGTTTGCCACCATGGACTGCTGGAATTAGGCCATTGTTGCTCTCAGTCCTGTTCTGCTAATTTTGCAAGAGCTCTGTCAAATTCTCGCAGAATTTGATACACAATTATCTGCTTCTTTGCCATTTATAAGCTTAAGCCTTGTTCCAGAAAAGGCAGGGACCGCCCTTCACTGTGGTCCTGTCCATGTTTAATTAAAGTGGGTTTTCTCTGTCCTTCCTCACTTGAGTGGCATTTTGTAAGATATTGAACTTAGGTCATGAAAGGTAAGTGCCTTCCTGGAAGTTCCATTATGATTTGAAAATGAGTGGAAACTAACCTACATAATTGAGCATTCTAATACAGAAAAACGTGCAAACAAAACAGAAATTGAGTTGAAAAAGAATAATGTTATTACTTAGACTTACTTGTCAATACCAGTGTCTTACAAAAATATGTAAATTAATGGAACTTCCTATGTACAGTACCCAACGATATATTATGAGTTAAACATTTCCTTCTTATCAACTGGCTGCTCCAGCCATAACTGAGAACTAAGACACCAGAAAGTGTTTAACTGTCCATTGAAATAATGTCATAGAGTGAAAAGCAGGGGTGTATGGACACCAGCTGTTGAGGGTCATAGGGATGTGAATTGCCTTGATGGGCCTGTGACACCTTAGTGATGTTTGTGTTTCCTGCCACGATCCACAGAGCTCATAACATAGGCGCCAGGCAATTGCCGCACCATTCCAGGGTAATGTGTGGGGCTGCAAACAGGTTTGACTGGAGCTGATTGATGGGCAGGGAGTCTGAGAATGAGATGAGATAGAACAATGCGTCAGCACACTTGGTCATATGTGGACAGCCTCTTCATAAAGGAGCATTCCAAACCTCCCCCCCTGGGGGTAGCATTCAGAGTCTTTGTATTGAACATATAAAAAGCCCCAGTCAGGACAAACGTGATGCCCCTTTCGAAGCAGGAAGTGGGACAGACTGCAGAATTGGACCCAGGGGAGGATGCTGAATCCAGGGACTCTACAGGGAGCAGCTGAGGAAGGCTCTGGCATCATCTTCCTTCCCCCTCCCAGAAATATCTCAGAAATATCAAGGGGGGAGGGGGGAACATGGGGGAACTACGTCATTTGGAACTGGCAAGACTGGAGAACATGCACAAAAAAAAAAACCTACACAGAGGCTTTCCAGGCTTTGCGAGTTTGAATTAACTTGGGACATTTGTTGGGTAACTGAGGCCCAATAGGGTGATTATGGCTAGCCTTGAATGAGTGTCTTTTGGATTTGGGTTTTATATAATGTGGCCTGTGTGTCATGAAGACAGTATTAACTGTTGTATCTTTAAAGAAATAAAAAGGGTACTATTACTATACCAAGGTCTGTTATTGGTCTGTGTGTACTGGTGTTCTGGGAGATGAGTACAACCTGCAATAAGGAAACAGGGGGCCTAGTAAGCACCCTTTACAATTGCTAGGTGGCATAAGCGTGCACAAGGCAGGAATATTTTTTTATTTGATATTTGAGTTTTCACTTTGATGTGACAATATAAAAATGTCTACTCAGGACACAGATTGATACACTGGACTGAGAATCTAATTTGGTGTGATGATTTGAATGGTCTGTAGGTTTGAAATAGGTGAGCATTCATTCAAAAGACATTTGCATCGCCTTGAACTTAGTTGTGCTCTGCATGTGTTCCAGATAATTCAATAGTTAAATTATTTTGTATTTTGTTAATTACTGTACTAATCTAAAAGGACTAATTAGCTATAATAAAAATGTTACAGTGTTCTTATTTTCGCAATTCATGAACTGCAAGTGACACTAGTCAGCTTTGCAGATGATACTAAATTATGAGGATTAGCAAACATTGTAGAAGCCACAAATAAGATTCAAAAAAAGATTTTAGATGAAAGGCTGGGTAAACACCTGGCAGACGAAGTTTAATGTAGACACATCCAGAGTTTGGTGTGTTGGTAGCAGAAACATAAACTATAAATACAGAATTGGAAACACTGAGAAAGAAGGGGCTACTTATTTAAAAGACGTAAGTGTTTTGGTTTACTCATTTGCATGTTCTAAACAATGTGGGAAATCAATTAAAAGACAAACAGAACTTAAGATAAGGATATATAGTTAGAAGTGCATTTAAATAAAGAGATGTTATGTTAAAATTATATGATGAACTAATAAGCCCTCAGTTAGAATGCTGAATACAATTCTGGCCACCATGTTAGTGAAAAGATATTGATGATTTGGAATTCAGAGAAGACCAACCAGATACATTCAAGGAATGTGCTGCACTGACAGGCTAAAGGCACGGACCTTTTTAGTGTTGAACTCATAAGATTATGAGGGGACCTGATACATGTATTCCAAATTCTATTGGTAATTCTTACACATTACCTTTGTAAATAATAATAATAATAATAATAATAAACTTTATTTTATATAGCGCCTTTAAAGGTGGCTTCTCAAAGCGCTTTACAGGATGACAATAACAATAAATAAGAAGACTACAACAATAAATAAGAAAATTTCACAAGACAGGACACAATTATAATTACAACAATACAACAATAACAATAGAGGAGACCGTGGAAGATGGTATTAAGAAGAGCAGAGGGGTGAAGAATGGAACCAGTTAAGTAAAGGCTTTTCTGAAAAGGAGGGTTTTGAGTCTGGATTTGAAGGAGTTTAGAGAAGGTGACTCTCTAATATCCTTGGGCAAAGTGTTCCAGAGCTTGGGGGCATAGCAGGAGAAGGCCCTGTCGCCCATACAATGTAGACGGGCTTGGGGGACAGTAAGGAGGGCAGAATTTGAAGAGCGGAGGTTGCGAGGTGGGGAGTAGGGCGATAAAAGTTCAGACAGGTATTGAGGTGCCAAGCCATGTAAAAATAGAGGGATGGGTATATACTGTATGTATATCAATAGGTAAATTGCAGAAATGAAATGCAAGTTAAATGAGCTGCTAAATTACAGAACAAAAACAATTCTATAAATATTGTTATTGCACTTTGGCAACAACTAATTCTTCTAAAAATTAGACAGGCACACTTTCCATTTTACTCTAGGAAGAAATGTAAATTTCCCCACTTTAAGCACACAACACTGTTTATTTGTGTCGCTTTATTTGATAACATAATAACAAGACCCTTTAAAAAATTCTGTTTCAGTGTGACTTGCGGTGATTCAGTCAATGAAGATTGCTCCATAATTAGGAAGAGTTTAGAGTACTTACAATATGTATACAGCTTAGCGGTGTCAATATTTTCCCCACCATTTTCATATGAAGATACTCCCCTGTCAAACTAGATCTGTGACATCATCAAACAGAGACATCACGTTAGGTTTGAAGTAGAGAACCACGGACAACATAGTTTACTGTCACAGTAACCTCAAAAAGAGTGCATGCTTTGTGCGAGGGTTACACAGGATCAGATAAGACATGAATTGAATCCTGGCCAACAGCTCCAAATGCAGATGGTATATTAAAATGTAGCTCGCAGAACCTGGCCCACAGGTTAATACACCATTAAGTACCAATGTAATGAACTGTCATATAAGTTATTATTATTTCTTTTCTAAGCAGACCCCCTTTTAGCAAGTTGAGAACAATTTCTTTATGTTTTGTATGTCAGGCTTGGTTATAAGCAAAATAAATGTTTTTTTTTAATTTACAAGGGGCAAACTCTTTTTTTTTTTTACATTTTCCAGTTCCAGATTTGCTATAGGTAAACACTTCCACAAAAAGAAAAATATTTAATTTCTTCTCTTGCAGTAAAATTGCCAAACACCGGATTTCTAGATGAAAGCACTAGCCCTGAAATAGCTTTTCATGTATTCCCAGAACTAATGAGCTCTCTTATGCAAAGAATGCTTAGCAGTTAATGCTGATTCATTCCAGGGACCCCTGTAGTACTATATATTGTTCTAATACTACAGCCTAATGAATTGAAAAATCCTTTTTTGATGCAGCACAGTTGCAAGTTTCAAAGCCATGTTAATGGAGGCAGCTGATATGTGGAGGTTTGAAGTGGCGCCTTACATCATAATTAGTGCCTTTTCAAACAAAGAAATATAATAAAATAATAATCTGGTAGATTTGTAGGCTCCAAGAATTCGGATTGGCATGCCTGGTGGGCAAGAGCCAGACTGAACACACATATTCTCTTGTGTTGAAGTGTGTGTGTACTTGAATGTGTGGGAAAGGGTGTTGTTTATGTGTAATTCTTGCCATAGGGATGGTTGCCGCTGTGAGGAGGTGTTAGTTTTATAGTGTGTGCTCGTGCATGGGTGTGCATTTCTAACACACCTGCCAGCACAGAGTGTGCCTTTTGAAGACATGCAGTTTACAATTCAAAAGGGATATAGGCAGATTATGATACAAATCTGACTTTAAACCAAGTTCAAAATGCACAGCACTGATGCGCAGTGAGATCTGAGTAACATGTTTTATCACAACAAAGCTGATTCCCCCCCACCCTTCCACCCCCTATGTCTGTTGCAAACTGAATCAAAGGCAGGCAAAATAGTGTGATGCTGTGTAACTCTAAGCTGCTTTCAGTGCTTGTGGTACACATAGTGTTTGCTCCTTCGTGCATTATCCATTCACCTGCAGGTTTGAGTCACTTAATCGCATTTTTATTCAATTTCTTATCCAACTCCCAGGGATCTTCCTCCACAGAAGCTGGCTCCAGCAGATGCTATTCTGTTCTTCCATTTCATTAAATTTTCCAACAGACTTGCTTTTGAAGATGCACCCCAGTTTTGTGAAATAGAGCAGTGCATTTGAAGTGTGCAGCAGCACTTTAAGTACCAGCTTTAAATTCATAACACTTCAGATAGAAATTAGAAATAAGAGAGGGAAATGTAAGATCCGGAGAGTGTTTCAGGTCTGTTTCTATAGGGATTTTGTCCATATTTTTTAATTTGCTTTTTGGATTTTTATCACATAGTACAGGTGTATGAAGAATATCAGAAAGAATCAAAAACAGTATAACTGTTCAATGTGCCTTTATGATCAGAGGCCCAGGACATGATTAGTGATTATGATAAGGTATAAAGAGAATTAGTTATATAGAAAAGGGACCTCATGTGAGATGGTACTTTCCGCTATGCAGAAGATAGCTGGTGAAATGATGGTTTAAAAGGTCTTTAGTCATTATGAGAGATACACTGCAATAATCTAATATAGAGTACTTCTTTTCTAAGCCAGTGGTGCAATAAAATTGTTGCAGATTTAAACTATAACCTATGGCTTATGCTGGTGAATAGTGCATGATCCCATAGCCCTGCAAATTATCAATGCTAGCCTTTACTTTAAATCCCTCTAATATCACAATTCATAACTCTGAATTGTTTCTAATACAATTGATTAAGCCCAGCCAGGCAATGTCTTATGAAAATAAATTGAGTTTTCTTGCACAGTCATGATTATAAAACGGTACGTCTCTGGGTGCAAATAATGTCAAATCAATGACTTCAGAAAGCATTGTTCTGTTTAAGGGATTTTTAAGAGATTGATTTCAAAATTTCATGTCTGAATAATGATGAATCATCACATTAGCAAATATATAATACTGAGCTATAGCAGATCCCATGCTGATTTTAAATATTGATCACTTGCAGTGGTGTTGGTGGCACAGCAGATGATTAGTAATGTCTTTTATGTGTTTCAGAGAAACAGCAGTGGGCAAGCACGCATCGTGTCAAAATCTGAGTACTTCTTAGGGTCTGCTGGGAAGACTAGGCTTTTCCCGCTGTTTAAAATCCTAATGAAAATCCATGAAGACCTTCAGCCATGGAAGTGTGATCAATAGCCCTGTTTTCCATCCCAGTTATCACTGATATTGAAAACAATTTTCTAATTAGTGGTTTGGTATCTCTGGTCTAATTTATCTTTAATATTTTACATAATTCAGCTGGTTTTCAAATACGGCCTAGACATTTTGAAATGTAAATAATGCTCATACATTTCTCACAGCTTTTAAGCAATTCCATTGTACTCACGTGAGTGCTGTAAAAGCAAATAAAAAAGTCATGACTGCTTTGTTCAGTGCCAGGGCTTTATTTATTATTCCATTTGTCACACAGGGATCAGTGAGGAAAATGCCCCATAGTTATACTAGACTTGAGTATAACTGCTGGTTTTATAATAGTCTTCCCTTTGCACCAATGTTTTTTTCTATATTACCTCTCTGTTGCTGTTTTGTCCTCTTATATTTCTTTTAAGTGCAACTCATTTTGTTTCAAATACAATTTGTCTGCTTCTGTCACTTTGAATTAATCAAAACCCGATGTCTGCAATATAAAGTCCTGGAAAATGTGGCAAGCTACAAAAGTCTGCTTTTGTGAGTTTTGTATCATTGGTATCATTGATTCTGATCTCTGTATGTTTTTTGCTTGCTTAATCTAACAATTAACAGTTTGTAATGAGTATCATTAACCATATAGATGGAGCATTTGGTAGACTTAGGAAAGTGATCTCTTGAACAGAGAACTTAGCTTTTTTGACACTGAGACTTCTTCAGGTTTTTCCCCTCAGGCTGTCTAAAAAAGGATTGTATGGAAATGGTTTTCCTCCTCTTTCGTACACAATTGAATTCACTTTAGTTTCTACAAAATGTCATTTTTACAAGCATGTTTTCTTAAATGTAAAGCTTCATAGAAAATAAGCAAGAACATGGAAAAAAAACATCTCCGCTACTATTCCCTTATTCATTTACAGTAGGAAAAGGGCAAATGATGTAATTACAATCATTTATAATGCTGTCAAGTACTCAGAAAGCTTATGATTTAGGTTTAACATTCCCAGCACTGAAGTGTCTCTCTGTATTTACTTTCCCAAATAATATTGTTCATCCTTTTTGGATTGAGTGAGAATTCCAGTTCAATTTGATAGTTTTACAATCCAAGACCTGACAAGTATTGGTAATTACACACACAATACATAAATAGGACTCAGAGAGAGTAAGCACTGCAATTACAAGATAAGAATGAGGAAAGGAGCTTTTTAAGATCACTTGTTACTTAACAGGAATCAATAGATGGGCAAGGAAAAGGAAACATAGGTTTATGCCTCAAGTTAAGTCTCCTGTAATTTCTGCACACGTCATGTGTACTTTGAATTGTCATCTACTTATTTTAGTATTACTGTTTTATTGTGCAATTTGTAACAAAATTACATAGGTTCAGAATTAATAAGAAAAAGCTTTTTCCAACATGTTTTATTTTTGTACAAGACTGGAGTATATAAACCAATATGGTGTAACGCCAAAGTGAAAGAATCACTTATTTCATTTTTTTATTCTTGAAAAGGAACAGTTTCCTAGAAACTTCATTTGAGTGTATCTAAAAAGACTAGTGGAATACTGCATAGATGTTGGCAGAAACCACAAAGTGAATTATTCCCTTGTCTGTCACTTGCAGTTGTGTAATGGATCCTGTGATATATGTAGTATTCTGTTGCACTTTAATGGAATTTCATGTATGTCCCACATCTGACAAGAAAAAAAGAAAGACTCAATGGAGACTAAATTCACATTTTTTAAAGCTTAATGAGGAGTTATTGATCAAATCTTTTAGAACAATACAAAGTGAAATCCCACCCAAATAATGAAAAAGCACTAGCCTTTGTTATAAAAAATCTTTGTATTGTCCCATTTTTCATTGAGTAACTTATAAGAGTGAAAAGGTTGCCATGGCACTTATTGTTTTACCACATCTACTTGTAAAATCAAGCCTTCTTAAAGGTGCAATATGTCTGATAATGTATGTTGTGCCATTATGATAACGTGATGCAGTACAATTTTATATTGCCTTATTTTTTAAAACATACTATACCACTTAAGTGCACTTAAAAAGAGAAAAAACACTAAAACTGCTTTCACTGAAATTAGTAAAATTTACTTTTTCAAATTTTGATAATAACATATAGTGCTTCCTATAAGTAAATTAGAATGCATTTAAGGATGCAGAGGGATGCAGCATTACTTTATGAACTAGCAACAGCTGTTGGAGAAGAAACATTGACTAATATTGTTTTCTTTGTGTGGTTTGTTTCTTAGAATTTAAGTCTCGTGCCACCAGTGCTAGTATTTTGAAAACAGTAATGGTCTTGGAATTAGCGTGACATCTAATACCTCAGAGTTTATCTTGAATAAATCTCCATTAGTTTAATGTCTTTGAGCCTCTTGGTTTTACGATTGAAAACATTTAAATGAGTAATTGCGGCTATCTCTAGCTCTTCTGGAGTCACTGCTGTTTACTCTCTAGCACCTGGTCCTCTTTAATTAGCCTGCCAGCCCTGAGCATCTTCTAATCTACTTGGAACATTAAGAAGCAAAATAGTCTCTGAAGGAAATAGCACAGGCCTAATTCAGATGAAAATGAGGAACCCCTAATGAGAGATGGTTTCAGGTGTCACAGACCATCCACTTTATATTTGAATTTCTTGATCTTCCATTTCACAATTGCTTTGCAGATCCCAGAACTTTGATCTTCCTTTATTGTTTCTTTACTCCACAAGCTGCACTGACTAGTTGTCAGACAGGAAAAGAAATGTGCATGGCTTTTAAGGTGTTACAGAAATATGCATCCCCAAAACGATCAGATAAAAGATTGTTTTGGGATGTTTGGAACACAAACACATCCAAAAGATTAAGAAACCTTGAAATATTCAGTTTAACGATTTCTGAATATTACAAAGTACTAGTGATAACATATTTTAGCTAAGTGTCATACTTTAATAGCATTTAATACCTTTTTACTGTACATAAACTTGTTAGTTGTGCATTTTGCTGAGGTGGAACTTTCAACCATTTAGATCAATAGTGCCCAGGGGGGACTGTAGTTTCAGTAGTTTGTCTTCTCAATAGGAAAAATCCAAATGATTTGAAGAGATTAAAAACAAAATGGGACAAACTGGGTAATATACTTCTTAATGTAGTTCTGGAAGAAATGGTCAGTCTTCCTCTCTGCTCTGGTCGCTATGGAGACAGCTCAGGCAGAGCACCTGGCTGTTGTGAGAAGTCTCATGGCAGTAGGTGCTCGGGGGTATTTAAACCCTGCTCTGTCTCTTCTCGGCAATCTGGCATTGACGTTCATCACTGCACCCCTGAGCCGTCTGCTCCTCCTGGACTGTCGCTCTTGGGTCCATTACATCATTCGATATCCGGCCCAGTGCCCTGGGGGGTGATATCTGATTGTAACAGAATGCCGGATCCATTACGCGACCCATCGGGTGTCACAGTCCTGGACCATTTCCCCCTTTTATTATTGTCTGGAGAAGCGACTCTTAAGGGGCGATACCGCTACATCTCAGCGTAGTGAATCGCAGTTGCAGTGGGTTGTCACTGGTGGAGACCACTGAGGCGGAGCACCTGGCTGTTGTGAGAAGTTTACATTCTTTAACATCTAGTAAGTCAAATTCCAGCTTGACCTTATTACATCTCAAGAGCTAAGCAAGGCTGGGCCTAGTCGGTGCTGGAATCGGAGACTTCCGACTAGATTGCTACTGTAATTTGTATTGGTGGACTAGTAAGTGGCAGCCTCCTTCCATCCGGACCAGAATTTCCCAAGCCATGAATGCCCCATTGAAGTGATGCAAGACAATGTAGGTGGTACCATTCTTCAGATGAGGTCCTGACTACTTGGCTGTTAAAGTCCCATGGCACTATTAGTAAGACTATGGCTATTAATCCTGGTTTTCTGGCTGCAGGTGTATATTAACTATTGGACCTTACAAAGGTGGTTCCTGCACTTTAACAGTGGATGAAGTGGGTGCTCTTCTATTTGAAAAGTGCTCGATGATCTTTTGGGATGACAATATTTACATAAATATAATCAACCAATTATTATAGCCACTCACCCTGTAGCTCACAACTGGCAACCCACTGAAGCTAAGCAGGTGTGAGCCTGGTCAGTACCTGGATGGGAGACCTCCTAGGAAAAACTAAGGTTGCTGCTGGAAGAGGTGTTAGTAGGGCCAGCAGGGGATCACCATAACAGCTACCTCCTAATATGCACAAATTAAATTGTTTTTGGCAAAGAATACAGCAATTATGAGGACCTATTTGAATTAATTCAGCCATGGAAAGTAATCAATATCTAAAATAGCTTTGCTTTACAATATGTTGTGATTTTTAATTTAAGGCTTAATCTCTTTGTGAATAAGTCTAAATAAAGCAAAATCCTTGCCTTTTTAACATTTAATTTTTTCACAGATATTAATTGCTGTGTAGGGAGTGGGGGCAGTAGCCCAGCAATATTTTACTACTGTATGTGCACTTTTAATAAGTTCATATAGATGTGATTTGGGGATCTGGGGAATGATGGGAATAAAATACAGCTCCTGAAATGACAATCCCCAAGCAAGCACCTCAATATCTGAAAAGAACTTTCAAAATAAGGAATGCTGGTCAGAATTTTGTTTTTTTTTATACCAAAATCACTGAATTTGTTTTGTTTTGTAGAATTATAAATCTTGCAGACTCATGAACAAACAACAGTTTTTTTTTCATTTGATTAATAAAATCAGGTTTAATACCAAAAGAGGGAATAAAGACAATACTAAGATGTAAAGAACACAAATTGTATCAAATGGGTACAGCTCCTAAATTAATTCCTAAGCAATTATTTATAAAGCCCAATTAAACATGGATTGTCTGACAGATCATTAAGGAATCAAGACTTATTTTACCCATAGCCAGTAAAGGCGTCTTTATAGAAAGTCATTTACCAAAGCTGTCAAAAGCAACATACAGTATTAGTCACTGATTACAGAATCTCCTTAGATCACAATGTAGTAATATCTTATCTGAAAAGGGGAATTTTTGGTTGATGAAAACCTAATCTGAATATCTCCTCAGATTCTTAATTTTTCTTTCATAACTTTCACGAAGAAGCACAGGAAGTGAATTGGCTGATGCAAGATTTCATCCTTGTCTTGCTTGGAATTAAAAATGAGGACCAAATACCTTAAATGACATTCATTGCAAATCTTATTATTAGTTAAAAGTCAGCTAGTAAAGAATAATGATATTGATGCATCACCTGCTGCCTATTTACAGTACAGGTATGTACAGTACAGGGATCCTTTAAGATGAAGAACAATAACTAAGTACAAGAAGTGCAAAAATATTATTGGTAGTAATAGTAGTATAGTAGTAGAATTCTATATCGTGTTCTTGCACATTGACACCCTTCTGCTGCAGTTTCACAAGGTTATAGATGTTCTCATAACAAGATGATGTTGATCAGCTCCTGAGCCGCGTTAACACCATGTGTCAGTGCAGGAATGACTTGGGGACCAACTGCCATCACTTTGTACAGCCCACTGTTAGATCTTGTGTAACAGTTGCAGAAGTGTAAAAATGTGCAGTGAGACAATGTTGAAAAACCAAACAATCTTCCTTGTATTTGGTACTTAAAAAATAACTTCACTTTACTTACATATTTTAGACTAATGCTGTAAACTCCAAAAACTTCAATAAAAAGTAACTGAGAACTATTATTAAAAAAGGTCGTTTGGTGTTGACATTTTCTTACAGAGCTCTACTCCCACAAGTTGCCAGCTTTCAAATTGCTTTGTGACTCATGGCTACATAGGTTAATATAAAATAGAAAAATTAAACAGGTGATCATTTGTATATTTATTCCTAAACTGGGAGATGACATTTTTACATTATTTGTTGCAAATGATTGATTTTGCAATCCTTAAATTCAAAATAAGGTCTGTTGAAAAACATGCAATCTGAACATCTTAAAAACAAACTCTTAAAAGACATGAAATGACATAGTATAGTTTAGCCTTGTTTACTTAGTAACTAACTCAAAATACCTTCCTACAAGCCTCAGTTAACAAGCAGTGTGTAAATTGCATTATTCAGCTGCCAGACCAATTCTGGGTTTCTGAGAAAGCTGTGTACATGTTATAAAAGTCCCATACTATGTTAAGTGGACATGTTTTCTTTGGGTTAGTAATACTGTAAGACATATTATCCCCTGGGGCATTAGACCTTAATCCACCCTTGACATATGTAGTTATTTTGATGAAATTCTACAGTAAGGACCATCAATTCGACATTGGCAATCTTATGTGTCAAAAACATTTTTGGATGGATAAGTGATTCGTTTTGTTTACAGATCAGCACTGTTAACAATTCTGTTCAGCTTGAAGTTTATAAATGAATCGTGACATAATATGGAGATATGGAAAAAGAAATAAGTTTATCTGTAAATGTAGTCATAAAGCAAAGTGTTATTATAGAAGAAGTAGCAGGAGAATTGCTGAAAGTAGTAGTGGTTTTCTTAACAATCATATGATAAATTCTTATTAAGAATTGACCCACAGTTCTTTAACATGCCAAAAGTAAAATTTCATTAGGTACAAAAATTGTTGGTGGACAAGAAGGCAGCACTCCTCTATCTGGATCTAAATTTTCAAACCCATGTCTCAGTGTGTGATTGGGGACATTGTTCTGTAGGAGGTAATATCCTTTAGATGAGATGTTGAAGCACGCCCCTGACTACAAGATCATTAATGATCCCATGGTAGTCTTTAGAAAAGAAATGAGTGTTGTTCCTGGTGACCTGGTTAAATTCACTTCTAGGTTTGAAGAATCTGGCATTCCTAGCACTTTGTTTTAACTCAGTTGCTCTAGCAGTTTTACATTCCTCTGTCTGATCTGTTGTGTAGTTAGGCTACTGGCACATAATGGCTACTGTGTGTCACCAGGGTGTTTGCTCATGTACTATATAAAGTATTTTGGGATCCTGAAGAGGGCTTTGCGTTTTTAAATTATGTCTATGTTGCAGAAATTTTAAACATACTTTAGTGGTTAAGCACCCAGGCCAGGACACATAGGTCAAACCAAGACTTAGAGTAAGTGATCTATAAAAGGTGTGGAGGTGTTTTTTTGTAGTAAACTACGTTTCAGGTTACAGGGATAGGTCTTCAAGCCACCTGATGACACCCCTCAGTAGGGGAGCCCTAATTATAGCTCCTGGTAGGTGTGAGAGTCTCTTTTATTGACCTTGCACACTGCTGCAGATGTGTGAAGTCTTCTGTAGCCCAGGGTTTCTTATTTCTCTTCTAATTGCACACTGTGTGTAGAGCCAAAGATGTTCTACTAGTGCTTTTGTGTCTAAAATATATATAGCAATATTTATTGTCCAAACAATTATAAATTGTAACATATGGTTAACTCTGATCATTTAAGCTTTGCTGCAGCAATTAATGGAGAAGCCAATTATACAGTATAAGCCAGTATTATTGAATAAAGATGGTGTAATACCCCCTATGTCCAGCAGAGGGAAGTCTGTCTATGTCTGGATTAAGACATATCGGTAGGAGGAGTGGGTGAGGGGGGCTAATTGGAACAGCTCCAACAAAATAATGCCTGTACTTTCTCCAGAATCTATGAACACTTCTTTTTGTCACAGGAAAGAGGGCTTGTGGCATTGTGCCGCTGTCTGCTTGGTTTCCATGACGATAATAGGCATAACCAGATTTCTATTCCTGTACCGTTGCTCTAAGTGTGTTAGTGGAGGGACAGACTAGTGATTGGCATGAAAATGTATAATATGCCAACTTCTTATTTATGCATTTTACATTGACCCATGCAATATTTACCTCACAATTTACAAATACTTGCTTTAGACACCTTCCAAATTCGAGCTACTGTTTTTGTCAGCTCCACCTGGTTAAGATTGTGAGAGAAAAAAAAAGACTTGAAGTGGCAAGCTGCTTTTTACTTAGATTAATTCAATTATCCGGTTTCTGCCAAAGCTTTGAATCAAATTCATGCAGCTGATTCGTCCTACATATAAGGTCACAACATGCAACAATCCTTCATACAATTCTCACCTTGCACTGTCTTATGACTGTTTGCTGGTCATTATCTAGCTCTGGGTTTTGCTGCATAAAGAAATGGATGTTGAGAAAGGCAGGTTTGGCAAAGCTTAAACACCTTTAATCGACTGTGCATATTATTTAATTTTGCCATCTTCACAACAAGAATATTTTGTTTTTCCAGTGATTTGTTAAATTGTAATGGAAACCTTACTAAACTTGAATGGCCATGGTTAAAACAAACTGAATATGTTGTATTCAAGTGGAGACATACAGTAAGTACTTGTATCATGTATCTGAAACAAATGAATACACTTATTTGTTTGGTTTAATAAAAATTGCATGCCAGACAATTTACAAGTTTAATTCTCATTCTTCCTTGCAAATCATAGTGAATATAATGTTTTAAAGATGTCATAAGTTTCTTATGTTCGTAACTATGCATATTATGTGAGAAAAGGGGAAATTAATATTAGGTTTATGGAAGGAGCAATACTTAAAGGAAGTATTTTACTGTCTTTCCTCTGTATAACTGCGTAAATATTTTAATCTTGTGCTTTGAACTTTTATCGGACTCTGTTTCAGAGAAGGTGCAGTACTACAATTAAAACTGTGAATCACATGACTTTGCATTACAGCTGTCAGTTTGGAAAGATACACATTTATCTTGTATACTAATGCTGCTTGAAAGATAATATTGTTTTGGAAATGAAATATAGTCTCTGTAAATGCCTATTAATGTAATTGATAACTGCTCTTTCAAAGCAGTTTAGTATAAAAGACTTGATTCAACCTGAGCCTGAAGTGCAATTCATGGTGTAGTCATGTACTCACTGTCAGCTGTCTACGAAAGTACTTCTGTCAGATAAACTGTTTGAAGCTGATTCTTTTGGCTGTGCTGACCATGCAAGTGCCTTAGAACCAAGTTTTAGTTCCCACTCACTGCCTTCAGTTTTACGCTAAGCAAGCTTATGTGCTTTACCAGCAATTTCTAAGCCGTGAAGAGCTTACAAAGCCTATTCTTGCACAACATGACCTCACATAGCACTCTTTGAATACAAAATATGAACAGTTTTCAGTATAAGCCTGTTTTATTTAGGGTAATCTGTAAATAGTTCAAAATGTAAATGAAGGACTCATAGGACTTAAGGTATATGACACAAATATAAACGCACTTGAAGTGTTCATTACAGAATTTCCATGTAATAGAATGGTGAAAAACAACAAAAACAGCAGATGTTAGTTTGACCTAAGTGTTGAGTTTTTGAAAATAAACACAGCACGCTATCATGTCAGGGTCAATGCCACAAATCCATCTGGATTATTCCACTGTCACACTCCACCTCATACAACACGATAACTAGCAGCAGAGCATCAGTCCTGCTGGGACACACGATTCCCTTACTGTGGGGGTGGAGAACAGCAGCCTGTCTCTCTGCTCCTGCCACCCCATCCCTCCCCCCCCTGCTGCCGCCGCCACCCACCCACAATCACATTGACCTGGTTTTCACTTCAATTAAACGTGCAATATAGGAGGATTTACAGCTCACCACCCCCCAACAAAGACATAAGACTTTTCTTTCCTCTTCCCGACACAAACACTTTTGCGTATCAGAAATTCAGAGATTTTGTAACAACTTATGTATAAAGAAAGTTCCAGAAAAGGAAAAGTGGAGAAAAAAGCAAACCACAGGAAAGCTAACAGCTAATACTAAATAATGCTACAGTATAGGAATCAACTTTTGCCCCTGAATAGAGTTTTTCCATTTTTGGCCAGTCTCCACATGAATCCAACAGAATCACAGGTACAGGACTTATTGCTTTAATGCTATATGTTAAGTTAAAATAAACATTAAATAACACTTTGACATTATCAGGAAACTTTGGTATCTAAAATTGTGGCATTTGTCCTTGTACGTAAGCGAAGTACACAAGCTTGCTGGTTTCCATAGAGCTCTTCATGTTAAAATAAGAGTATCTCTAATCTTTCTTCACATTGCATGTGCTGGTAGGCAAGGTATTACTTTCTAATGTTAAAAAAAATCTGAATTGTGTTGTTACTTGATGATAGATGCATGATTCTGTAGCAAGCAAGAAAGAAAATCTGAACTGCACATTCAAAATACACAGTAAAGGAAACAATAAGCAATCCTATTTTTACAGAATTATTTTGAAAGTGACTTGAAAGTTTTCATATAATAGATATTTATTACTATTTTATGTAACATATTGCTTATGGCAGTTTTACAAAAGTGAAAAATGGTTTTATTGCCCTGTTTCCCTTACTTTTCTCTTTTCAAACTCTCCCTATTACTGTACATTCTAAAAGCTGTAGTATTTTAGCACTCTATTTCATTAGTATTGTTAGGAAATCAGTTGTATTCTCTATAAAATAAATGTTAGATAGCATTTTATGCAGTTTTTGGAACAGATGGTGTGAATATGTAGGCCTGTAATTTACAAATCAATATGGAGGCACATGGGACTTCCTATAAGTACTAGAGAAGCATATTATGTAGGAGGATTGCCATCACAGACCAAGAGCAGAGAAAAACTGATGTATTATGCACTCATCCTATAGGGATTGTGTGCAATCTCAGAAAAAAAAAAACATTTTTATATTCTTACACATAAGAAAATTAGGATGTTCTTTAAACATTATCATACCCAAGTCAGTGTTGGATGTTATTTTTGCTTGTAACATGACAGTAAAATCTTCATGTGAACCGCACATTTCTTTTATAAATGATAAACTCCATTTTAATAATGAGCCTGATACAGATAAAATGATTGAAGGTGTACATTGACGATAATAAAAGAAAGGTAAAGAATAAAGAAAGAAAGGAACAAACAGAACAAATAATTGCCAATGGTTTTTTCCCTCTTTTGGTGCTAATTTAGAATTATCTGTCATTTAGTATGGTTCATTGCTACTGTATATTCTTGATCTGCCTGTACAGAATCATATTCGCAAGCACATTATTCTATTTTGACATTGCATTTAGACTTATCACCCCTGCCTATAGTGCAAACCAAAAACAATAGGCTTTCAAAGCCAATGTGTATTGTATTATCACTTTTACAAGTATTTCCCACATCTGTAAAACTCACATGGTGAGCTTATTCCTAGGCAACTCCACCCCACCCAAATGTATGCTTCCACCTTGAATTCCCACCTACACCCTGCAAGGGGCAAATGCTAGATTTGGAAGAGGGACATCCATGTTTCATATCTCATCCTGTGCCAAGAATGAGAATGTACTGTTGTGTTTCTTTATTAAAGTAACTCATGAATGCTTACTTTTACCTTGTCTTCAGTGAGTTAAAGTTTAACTAAATGTCACTGAACAAGAACATGATAAAGAAGAAGCTTCCTGGTGACTTTCACTGAGGTTAATTCATAGTTGTACCCACAGAACTCACAAATACTGGAGGTTTAATATTTCTGAATAATCCACAGAGAGCATTTTATGTGAATATTTGACTACAAAAGTAGGAGAACTGTGAAAGGATATGGATAAGGATCGGTGAAAGAAGTCTCCTGATTCACATTTTCTTTCTGGAAACGCTAATGGAATCTGAAAAGTATTATATCTCTCCCTATGTTTTCTTTTCTATTTTTTCATGTGGAAGTGTTAATTTGTTCATGGTAGAGCAAGAAAAGTAAACGTTTTTAAAAAGAAATGAGTGAATGTTTCCAACATGTGAGATATTCAATATTAGATTACACTTATACTTACTGTACACTTTAATTTACGTAGTGGTTTTCCAAGAAATTATTTAATACTAAAATTCACGATAGAGCACCTACTGTATAGTACATACAGTATAGTGCATTAATGAGTTTCTGAGTGCCTCAGCCAGTGAAGTTTTTGTTGAACCCTAGGGTCAGAGCTCTTTTGCTGATTTACTTGAATTCTCCAAATAGTGTCATGCGTTTTGCTGAGCCCACCGCTGGAACCTGGTGGACGCGATTTGCCCAGGATATACTCAACTTTCTGCAAGGGGTGATCTCTAGGACTTACCAGGATCATGTGAGCTTACAGTCATGTCAGTGAGAGATGCATCATTCCTCTAGTTGATGGTTATTATGCTCTGGTAAGTAAACACTATGAGGTTCATAGTGTGAAAAATGGTGGGTAGCTCTTATTTGAAAGGATCAGAAAATAAAAAGAATCACTGGTCTCTACAGCTGTGCAAGACAGTTTGGCAGAAAATCTGGCTCTTTATTACAGGACAATTATTTGCCATAGGCCATGGAATAAGAAACACCATTGCTATATAGAGATCATTAAGTACTTTAAGAGTATTATACCTCTATCTTTGTCTAGGGCTACACGTATTACGTTTTATGTCTGTTTTGTTTCTATTTTTCTGAAGGATTTCTTCTACTAATCTGGATGAACACAAGTAAGGGACAAATACAGGCGCAACTGAAGTAGCTTTCAGATGCTCAAAACTGAATGAGTAAAACATCCTGAGTTTGTTTCCATTATAATACATTTTAAAGCATATCTGTTTTTAGATGTTTTTAGTGTCTTGACACCTCTCAACATGAGCGCAAAATAAATGAAAGAATGGAAAATTCCTATTGGTTTAATGTGTGAAATGTGTAGAAGTATCAAGTCATTAACACTTTAACAACTCCTGTTAACAATTATCTTTTATTTTTTACAGTTTCCTTGGCACACTTGTACTTCATTAAGTAATTATCTGCTAAGCATTGTGTAAAAATGTAGTTAAACAATCTCTCAATGAATGTATTAAAGCCACACAGCATTATCCTTCCCGGAGCTCAGAAGGCAACTAGGAAATAAAAGATTTTTTTGTTGAAAACTATTCATATGATATGATTAATACGCTGCTGATTTAGGTTTAGTCTTGCCTTTAAAGTCTTTCACGTTTGCCAAACATTTTTGATCATTATACTTTCATATTATGTAGAAGGCAATGAGAATAAGCCTTCTAAGGCATGTAACAAATCCAGCACTTCAAAATAAAGTCAGCTGTTTATTATATGATGCAACTACATATTTCTATGATGTAATGACTCTTTGTATGGTATTAGTTATTAATAATACAGTTAAAAAGATAGCATTTTATCAATTAAATGATTATACAGTATATATCTTGTCAACTAATTAACACTAATTGTGGGAGTAGTGTTTAGGGCCCTGAATCCTGACTGATAGGTTGTGGGTTCAAATCATAACTTGCTGCTGAGTATGTTGTTAATTAAGATTATGTCTTGCCTTTAAAGAATACATCTACCCTAAATGACTTCAGCAAACGCAGGTGTATACATGGGTACTAGTGATGTTTAAAACAAGTAAAAGGTAGTTGTTACTGAAGTTTTGTATGTTCCTTCAGATAAAAGTATCAGTTAAATAAAGAATAATACATGTGATAGGCATGTTATTGACATGTCATTATATTGTAATTATGCTCTGTGTTGTAATATAGTTATTAGTATGTGATTGTAACGAACAGTTCTTTCCGGACCCTATGCGGACGACACAATCCGAAGAAGTGGGGAAACACTAGGGAAACGTCATGCAGGAATAAGGGGCTGAAGACAGGGGGGCGTGTCCAAGGTGCGCTGGTGCACGGGGGAGGTGTGGCCGAGGCGAACAATCCAAAAGAGTAGTCCTATGAGAGAATCCAAACAAGTGGGTAAGTCCAAAACCAGGAGATCCATCAGAACAAGGAATTAAAACACGAAGGCCGGGTCGGAACCGACAGACAGGGAACAGGAACGGGAACCGAGATTAAAACCTTAACGGGACCAGGCGCTTCCAGGTCCCGGAATCGCACGGTACGGAAACCAGATGCAGAGCCCGGATGAGCGTCAGCGCCTGGCTTTTAAGGTGGGCTGGGAATAGGAATCAGGTGCGCAGAATAAAGTCTCAAGTGAAAGGGCTGGAGCACCCTTAAGGAGGGGGGACTATAATCGTGACAGTGATGATATTGAAGTAAGGTTTTGAATGTTTTTAATTTAAGGAGCTCTTAAACTGCCATTGTCATTAAAAACAAATCAAAGTATTCAACAAACCAGCACCCAAAGGTTTCATTGTATGTCTTATATTCTGCAATAATTATTTCATAAGAGATGTATAGTTTAATTACTATAATAATGTTGGGAAATACTAAATTACAAGAATTTGGTCATAATATATAACCATAAATACGTAACATATAATTAATAGGTATTTCGTTATGTAATGTGCTTATATAAAATATTATTCAAGCTACATTAAGTTTTTCATTTGCTTTTATTTTTGCCCTCTTTGTGAATTGAAATTCCCACACTTTTCAATCTATAGTTTAGATTTATGAAAATACACTTGAAACTACTGTCAAATGCAATGGTGGTGTTGATTCTAGTATAGGGCAAATTCAAGCCTTAACTTGAGTTCCCTAAGCAAAGAAAAAAAGCCTTTTTTTTCTAAATGTAACTTACATGTGGGAGGCCAATCAATTGAGCCTTTCCTACACAGGTTCCATTTAGACCAAATGTTCCAGCTGTATAACAATGATTTCCCTGTATAAAGCACATCTGTTTTGGTGCTCCTGCACTGGGCAAGTGGTGAAGATTGAAAGTTTCACAATGAAATGTTTCTATGTGAAAAAATTACATAATGTTTAATAAACTGTTACAGAGTGATGCCAAAGCATAAAGTAGTATGATAAAGGAGTTAATAGATACCCTATTATCCCATAAAATTGTATTCTATGCCATGTTTCTGGATTAAAAACAATTACATTTTTACTTATTACCTTCACTTGTAGATCAACAGCATTTGTAGCTGCATGTCAATGAAACAGCCTTAGTTGATGGATATCAATTGATTTTTAATTTGACTTATTTTTTTGTGTGAAAGCTACACTCTGACAAAGGATCTGCAGAATTTTATACTATTTAACGAAGAATACAAAAATGTAAGAAAACTAACAACTGTCATATTTAGGATTTAGGCAGTTAGATGTCTATGTGCTAATGTACTGTACAGTAGTAGTAAGAAAGTGTGAACCGTAAGGCACAGTGATAGAATAAATGCTTCATAAAATACATAAGCACCCAGTTGCATAACACAAACATGAACAATTTTCAAATGCTCTTTAGAATTCTATGAATTTGTCCTCAACTCAATATTCCAAGTGAGATCCTAAGTTCCAAGTTACTGTACATAATTTAATAAAGGTATGGTTTGTGGGTGGCACAGTAGTGCAATGGTTAGCACTGGGTCCCCGAGTTCGATTCCATAGCTGGGGTGCTAACTGTGTGGAGCCTGTATGTGTTTGTGTGGGTATCCTCCGGGTGCTGCATTTTCTTCTGAAAGTCCAAAAACATACTGTTAGGTTTATTCGCTTCTGGAAAAATTGGCCCTAGGTGTGAGTGAGTGCATGTCTATGTTTGTGTCTGTTTGTCTGCCATGCAATGGACAGGCGTCCTGACCAGGGTGTACCCTGCCCTGTGCCCAATATTTGCTGGGTAGGCCTCAGCATCCCCACAAGTCTGAACTGGAAGAAGCACTTGGAATGGACAATGAGTGGTATGGTTGGCACGGTGCCTCTTAGTTCTGGGGTCCTGGGTTCAATTCCTGTTTTAGTTCAGAAAATGGGTGGGTGGATAATCAATTGTATTTTCTCACCTAGATAAACCTGAGAAAATTATTCTGACTTATTCTAGTAGGGCTGATGTGTATTAAAATGTGCAATTTAAATATGATTCTAAGTGCAGTAAGTAATGTAAGTATTATCCGTATATTAAAAAGAGATTCTTAGTTCTGTATTCCACAGTGGTGGGCTATCTTCTGTAAAGGCTAAACATTTGAAAGGAATCATTGCAAGTTCATATTCATCTACAGCGTAAAGAGAAAGGTTACTATTTTATGAAGACATATTATGACATTTTGATTCTGTTTTCTAACCTTTGACTTTCAGTGTAAGCTTAATCTACCACAGTTAAACAATCACATTGTATTGTTTTGCTGGCTGAATAAAGATAAAGTCATTGCTTGCGGCTTTTTGACTTCATTAATTACCCAGGAAATTGGTTTCCTTTCTATCATACTGCCACCATTTTAGAGAAAAAGGTCACAGCAGGCCAAGGCTGTTTATGATAAAAGACAGATAACTTAGGAAGATGCTTTATTATAGAAACAGATATCACAAATAGTTATTTTTCATATAGTCGCAGAACAATGACTTCATCCGTTCTTAACCTTGCTATTCAGAACTTCATTAAGTTTTGTCTTAGGATAGCATCTTTTGCAAAAAATGTTCAGGGTGTTAATCAATACATGAAAGCAATAAGAAATTGATGCCTCTTTTAAAGTGAAACTGGGATGGTTTCTCATTTCAGTATTGTCAAGACTTGGCATGTTCTAAGTGTTCCTCTGACCAGTAAAGAGGCCTGGCTTTAGATGACATGGCGAGTCGAAATATGGAAGTAGGGAAGACAAATCTGCTCTTATCCTTGTTACTTCTAGAGGGAAAAATGAATCTACTGTTGTAAATGAACAGTTAAATTATGGCACTTGTGTCTGATGTGAGGCTGTGCTTTTATTAGAAACCATTTCCTGAAATCTGTTCTTCCCTGGAAAACTAAGGAGTTGTTATTTTTTTATTCATTTGATTTTGGATTGATTATTCCATCTTTAATGGATTTGGAACTGTTTGGAAATGTTGCTGTCTACTGCTAATTTGGAATGAATAAGTGCTGCAGCCGTAAAAGGCAGGTGGAAAAGAATGAAAAACACAAAACAAAACAAAAATAGATGTTACACTTGCAATCTGGTAACAAAAATAATGTATTTTTCCATAACTACTTGTTTTACTTTAAAGCATGAAGAAAGCTATTTGCAGCAGGGGAAAAAATGAAGTGATATACTCCTGGCAAGCATTTCTTAATGCTTTTTTGTATATGGGGGGGGGGCAGTTCCCTTGAGATCAACAGAGTCAGTTTTAGGTTAATGAGACTGACCAGTGAGTCAGTTTTTAAAGAACAGAGGTTTCCCTGGAAACCATCTCTGTATGGGGCTGCTATGCAAATAAGAGATCAGTTTGTTCAAGCCAAGAAAAGGGAAAAAACTATCTTAAATTTTTTTATATAGGCTATTTAACTACACATTAAAGGCTTCACAGAACAGCCACTATTACAAGGGTTCTCTGAATGTCTTTCCAGTTTATCTTTTGTAATGAAAGCACGTTTATAATTGGATTATAAAACATCTTTATTTCAAAATGGCCCTAGTGATCCATCCATCCATTATCCATAGCTGATTCATTCTATACAGTCAGATAAAGTAAGGCAGTGCTAGATTTGTAATGCATGGTATACCTGATGAATTACACTTCTAAAAAGAATCTTGTCCTAAGGCAAATCATATATTTTATAGTCAAGTAATTCATCAAATGAGTACCTTTTAGCACTCCTGAAAGTGTTATTATATTTGTTTTATGCTGTTTGATTTTGAAAGAGTCTGGAAGTCACAGAATACTTTTCACTCAGGCTCTTTTGCCACATCAAAATAGATTTAAGAGGTTTCTGCTGTGGTTTAATGTGAAAATGCATTAATGATTCTGCTATGTCCAGCTGCTATAGGTTCAAAGCTGATCTGAGAGGGTAAGTACATATTCACACACACACATATATATATATAAAGAATAATGCAATACACTCCCAATAGCATATTTCAACATGCTTCACCAGCTCCCTAGAGCACGCCCTGCAGCTTTGAAATGCAATACTGCATTTCATAAAAAAGGAAAGTTTAATGTTGCCAGAGGCAAAATATACATTTCCACAGTCTCTTAGCACTGTGATAGCAGGAGGGATACTCTCCAAGGCTCGCTGTCTCTTGCCTCTTGTGTAAGAATGAGAGGTAGTAGCCTGAGAAATCTTGTCACAAAGAAATCTGAACAAATTCTGCCAGGGAACTTAATTGGAGTTACATGAAAAAGAGTTCTAAACTAAAGATAATTACTGCTTCCAAAGTAATCTTCATCACTAGGGTTGTCAAACGGATTTTTAAAAAAATTTGTTAACAGTCTACAGAATAGTCGAGTAAAATGAGAACATACTCTGTGAATCTTTGAAAATAAACTGACATCACTCAAAAATTGTATACTGTATAGTGCCTCTCAAATAAAAAAAAAATCTTCACAAAGAGCTGTATGTTAAGAACAATTCAAATACAATAAAGAATAATTCAAAATGAAAAAAATTCATGAAACAGATGACATAGTAAAAGCTGTACAAAAAAAAACTTTCACAAGATCAAACCCCGAGATTTCTAAACCTTTTATGTTTTCTTTCAAGTTAATTGTAAGCTGCCAAGCTGAGACTCTGTGTAACAATAGAAAACAAAATACTCCAAATATGGCCTATTGCGATTCACATTGAATTTGTGTTTATGGTTCACTGACAACACAGTTAATATTTAGGTAGGCAATTTTTTCCTGTCCTCTCTGGGTGCCTGCTCAGTAGGGTTCATTGTGTGTGGCGAAGAGAAACATTTCTGACCTTTTTTTCCTTCTTTGCCTTTGGGATCAGATCTGTACTTACAGCATGATTGACATGCTTTCCATGTTGACTCACATAATCAGATGAGCCATTGGGACCCAACTGTGATTGATTTATAAAATTAAAGCTTTATTACCTTCCCAATTTGTCCTCCATTCATTTAGTATGGTCTTATTTTCAAGGTGTTTTTAGAGCAGCCTGTACTTGGAATCAATCAAGCCCCTGTTTCCAAAGCCTTGCACTTTCCTGATGACCTGATGTTTTTCAACATCTGCATAAAAAATGAAGTAAACAGGGTGAGACTGTGCTGTTGTGTCTGGTTTATTGAGAGAAATAACATCTATAGAAACAAGGATGCTGGGTGTTTCATTTTTACAGCCATAATCCGGTCTTTCCTTGCAACTACACACAGACAGCAGCATTCATTAAAATAATCCTGTGTCCTTGAATAATCATGCTTAATTTGAACTGCACCTTGCTTAAGGTCTGGGGAGTGATGGTGGACCCTAGAGACTGACTGCTTAGGACTCAAAAGTCTAGCCTTGGGACTGAAGCCATAAGGGCAGATTTTTAAATTACTAATTCTGATGGTTAAAGTATTCAGACGTACAGTACATTGAAATGTGGAATTTATTCCTTTTTTATTGTGACATACATTAATTGAAAGATCAAATTATTCTATAGATAATGTAATATGTGTGGATTTCTTAACAGATACCGTATATTTACAAACAAATTTGCTTTTTTCCATTTTCGGACATTTTTTGTTCCAAATAACTGCACTAAGCTACTCCATATCTGGAATCTTTTTGCACTGTTTGTAGTGGCTTCCTCTTTGTGTCTTTCCTGCTTAGACATTTTTGCTGTTTTGCACCTTGGTACATTATATGATGATATCTCTGTCTAGATTTGTTTTATAAGTACCCCACTTCAAGGCACCTGCATTCATCATGTTCTGTATGGTAATTTTGTTATGTTGATAGATGGTAAATTTGTTCTTACATACATCTCCATTTTCTTTGTTTTATAATGTTATCTGTTTTGTTTATCTACCTATTGTATCATTTGTTTCTAACTATAAGTCACCCTGGATAAAGGGCAGAAAAGTTCCTGCACAGAACATTCAGTATGAAATAAAATAACTTCCACTTCATCCTGACTCAGTTTATGCATAGTTATACCTTGTTTATACTTTGATGTTCATTTCAGTTGTACCATCTGGCTGAGATATGTCTAATGACTGATGTCTCCATTTCCTCTAGGTACAGTTCACCCAGGAAATAGTTGCTCTATATCCAAGATTAGATAGTCACCAATTGAACAAGCCTTGTTAAAATGAATGCTGTTCTGAATTGCTAAACTATTCTTCAGGCATCTACAGGATTAAATATTTTTGTGGCTTTCATTCACCACTTATTAAAATGCTATATTCAAGATTACACACAGTTTCAAAAAGTGTAAAAAATACATTTACAACAAGTAGTGACTTAGAAATAACACAAGAATCTTGGAGTATACAATATCACATTTTGTACACTTGTACAAAATACAAAGTACATTTATCACCAACTAACTAAATTAGCAGGTCCAGCTACCTCTTGCAGTAATTTGATGTACAGTATCTTCAAATATTCGAGTGTCAAACAGCACAATCTTCCTAGGACACTCTCCCTCTTACATTAGGCACTTATTTTCTTATTAATTCTTATTTGTACACTATCATAAAGCAAGTACATTTTCCCTGTTTTGATTCTTGCTTTGTTTGCATTTGTTATTATTGTACAATAAATGCAATCAAATGCTGCATTCATTAACACATTGAAAATAATTCAGCCTGGATAAGTGTAGTGACTCGAAGTGTACGGTATAGCAAACTATAATGTGAATGCCCAGTTTGGGTCAGCTTGAATGGAAAGTATATTAAACCAGATGGTGCATCTTTAAAAAGTCTGGTATCTGTACTTATAAAAGGGCTCATTCACTGAACCAGTTACAGAAGTAATGTCATCCCTCTCTGAAAGCTAGACCATGTAAAACTGTGTCACATATCCTCATCACATATCGCAGTAAAGGTTAGTACAGCTCCCATCACATGCTTTCTCTCAAGCTCTTTCTGATGAAACAGTTATGTTCCACAGCAAATTAAGCAGGAGACTGAGCAAATAACCACTATGAACATTCAGTAATATTTCAGCTAAAACATAAATTAGATAATATTATTAAATGATTTTTTGGAGTTCCACAGGATTGGAGGCAGTGGTAAATCAACAAAATAAAAAATTAAAGACATTTTTAAAATGGCTATTCCATAAAAAAATAAAATAGGATTCTTCATATCTGGAAATCCTAGCCTGCACAAGGCTGTGGTGTTGTCAGGGTTTTAATTTGAATGCATGACCTTTATGGTCAGAGACCTGATGTTATAAATGCAAAAATATGAAATGCTTATAGGCCTACCTACCTGAGCAACACCTTATCTCACCTGATCTCAGAAAATGCATCGATATGTCAATCATTGCATAGTGTTGCACAAATAAACAAAAATTAGAAGAAGATGGGGTGAGGGTTTGGGCAATCCTTAAATTGTTTTCAAATTCGAACAAAATAAATTAAGGAAATTATGTTTTTTTTGTTGTATGTATTAACATGCCTTGCTAATATTTAAATGTCTTAGCCTCTAGGTTTAGTTTTACAAATTTTGCCAGAAGAGGCAAGGATTTGTATCTGCCAATATATATGACACTATGGAACCGCTTGGATGAAAGTGTAGCAAATGGCTACATTTATGTGCTAAATAGAACGAAAGATTTGCATCTGGAAAACTGTCACTGAAAACAGACTAGATTAGAAAACAGACAACTCCTGTAGTGAGTAGCCCATGAATGGAAATGATTATTACAATATAAAGATGCGTATTTAGATGATTTTGTGATCATGATATGTATGGGGAACAATGATTTCTCCTGAAGATGAAAGTGAAGGGACACTGGTGATCTGTTATTTCAGCACTACAATAATGAACAATAAAGTACCTTTCCTTAGTCCCATTTATATTAAAATGTTTTATTACACTAGAGACATCGAGCACATTTCAGTGATTATTCCGCTTTTCACCTCTTCTGGCTTTGACTATAACCATACAAAACAAATACAGGAATATATGGATATTCCTGTCGGAATGTGCTTATTTTTTCTTTATTGTGTGACATTTAAAAGGTCGCTTTTTCTAAATAAAACTACATTTTCAGAACTTATAGGAGTCTTTACTTTATTATGTATATGTATATGCTGTTTTGGCAATCATAGAGATAATAATAAATCAAAAATCATTACAAATCCCTTGCATATCAGTAAGTGTGAAGGTTTGGTAATTTATTTTTTAAGGTAAGTACAAATTGACAAATGGGTTGACACAAAATGTGCTCACAGATAGGGCACATTTCTTAAAACTATTCTGTAAGAGACACTTATGTCTGTATTTTTATATTTGGAGAAGTGAAAGCTGTTAATGAAAAATAATTACAACTGAGTCAGACCAATGAAACCACTCTATCTTTTTATGGGTTCAAACAATTTAATTGAGAAGCACAGAAAGCTAAAGTAGCCCATATGAGCGTTAATGTGGTATTTAATCTACAGATGGGAAGATAGGTGTCGTTTTCTTTGTAAGGTCTAGCAGACACATGCAGTAAAATTAGAAATGGCTGACCAGTGATATCCATGATATACAAAACTTCATACAAAACTCCAAATTATTCCATTTTCAGTTTAATTTGCAGCTCTTGAACAAACCCATCTATCATGTGCTTTTAAAAGTCAATGCAGGAAATAACAAAGTGGTTCTGGAACATTGCTCAAACCTAAAAGGTTTCAGTGTTATGGGCACATAAAATTTAAGGCTTGGAACCTGTTTTCTTTTGACAGGTTCGAGATGGTAAGATAAACAAGGCAGAAATGCAAGTTTCCCTTGACATTTAAACATAAAAATCATAAACTGAAATGGATGTTTTTAAAGGCCATTCAGTTCAATTTAGTACAAGGTACACTTTCTTATTCATCTGCATATTTCTTTTTATGCCCTTAAAATATATTAAACCTCGAGTGTTATGTCCACGAATGAAAAATTGAGTTTTTTACAACACAAAATCAAATGTCTATAGGCTCTACATTACATTCTCCACTTCATTTATGTTGAAGAAAGAGTAAACAAATAGTACACCAGTTATGCTTTGATATATAAATAAAGTGTACAGAAATAGTTTCCTCTTATTTGTTTCAACAATATATGTATTTTATGTATTGAAGATGTGTTTTTTATCCCAGGAAAATGCATTTGATCATGGCCAATGTTCTTTTTTTATTGAGAGGGGAAATAATGACTATTTAAAGTATTTAAAAGATTTTAAGTATTATTTTTCCTTTAAGTAAACTTTAAGTTAACTACAATCACTTTAACCTTCCCTGTTTCTGACATGTGTATCACTATTCCTGTGTTTAAAATTAAATGGTGATACATAAGACCTGTTACAAAGGGGGAGTTAGACCTTGTCTAACTCTCCATACTTAAATTGGTTGCCTAGGCAACCTTACTGCATAAACCAATCAATATTTGAGTGGAGCGGGTTAGCAAAGGACTGTGAAAAACATTGTGTTAATTTTATTTCTTTCACACTGTATTTTCAAATTGCCTTCAGAAATGATTTGAAATGTCCTGAAAAAGAAAAGCTTTTGTCTCAGATTCACTTAAAAAACCTTGCTAACCTGTACTGAGCTCTTGGCATGAGCAAAAAATTACACCGCATGTTGGAGGCAGAAAGGTCTGATTCTCTGTTTTCTGTGGAGTGTGAATGATTTAATGAAACCTTCTAACAAGTCTGCTGGTTTATGTAATTCTGTACATGTATTAATTTTGGAAACATGTTTTTATGAAAAAGAAATATGAGAAATTAATATTTCTACAACATGCTTTAGGTTCATACAAGAAATAATCTGCCAATACAATTTATGCCACTTAGAAAGATTTTTGTGTTCAATCAATTATTGTTACTAAAAGCCCAAACAGTTGCAATGTAAGATAAACCCTTATTTCATTAAAAAGTTACAAAATCAAAAACTACTGATGAAAACAGAAAGGCATTCATATGTGCTTTGAATACATTTAAATTATAAATCATGTTACTTATCCAGGCATCATGGCAAGTTTGTATTTGGTGTAAAAATGGACAAAAAATAGATAGCCACAAAGAAAGGCTAAGCTGTATCAAGGCAAAATCACAATGAAGAGATGGAGCTGTCATTTTAAGCCATGTGGTTTAAACTTAGTTAATCATGGGGAACATAGCATTCGAGTAAGTAATTAATTTCTTAAAATATGATTTGGTAAAAAAATTATCCTATTATTACAAGTGGAGACTGAACTCAATTTATTTGTGGAAAAAAACTTACTGAACTACTGTAATAAAATTAAATGAGATCCATAATTAGGCCACCAGTGTATGTCCCAAGTAATTAAATAGACTTTTGTTAATAATGTTTAAAGGATAGATGAGCACTGAGGAGTTATGTTAATCCATATTCTGATCCATGCTTGTGGATTAAAACTGTAGAAATTCACATTTAGACCTCTGTTGCCACCTAATCCAAAATCTAGTGTGGCCTGCAACTGTAAATTTAATTATTTGTGTGATTCACATTGATGAAGCAGGTTCTTTCATAGGATCATGAATGTACTGAATGCTTTGAACTTCCCTAAGTAAATTCTGAATTAAATCTTTATGGAAAGAAAAAATGTATAGCAGAGTTTGTTTTGAACTCAGTGTTTCTATCACTACCATAAGGGTTATGTGAAGGGGGCTATATTTTGTGTTCTTGCTCATAATAACAGCAAATGATCAACAATTATTTTGGGATGTCTTACATACTAAATTACTTTTTTCCTGCAATAAAGTACTATTACTGCAAATAAGTGCTAGCAATAGATAAGCTGCTGTTAAAAATGGTCTTTGTTAGTATTTTAATGAATACTACACAAAGGAAGAAATTATGTATTTTATTATGTAGTGTTACAATTATTTGCGTTGGTGTGTGATTATTAGACCAATGATGATGATCATTTCTTCACTTCATGATCACCGTTGTTTTATATTTATGATCACTATGTTTTAGATTAGAATTTTAAATAATAATATTTTATCATATTTCACTTGTTCACAATTTTGACTCCTGTTCTGTAAAGGAAGAATGAGGAACAGACACTCTCCTCTGACCTAAACAGCATGTTCCGCAGTTATAGGACAGGAGAGTTAGCGCTGATTGGAGGAGAGGAGTGTCTGTCACTGATGTAACAACAAGTCTGCAGGTGGCCAGGAAGTAGCAGGTTTTACTGATTTGCTGAGAGCTACAGAGTCCTGAGCTAAGTAGTCTGAAACAAAGTATTTTGCTTCATGGAGAATCTTGGCCACAGTTGTCTACTGACACATTCAAGGCTTAAATTCATGACATCTGGACTAATAAACTCAACTTGCACTTGGAACACGTTTAGAGCCTCCACAACTATTTTTTTCTTACAGGTTCATCTTAAAGTGCACATGATATAAAAATTGTTTCAATATAATAAGTCAAAATGCAAAGAAGTCCTACAGATGTTTGAAATTTCAGGGTCAAAACTTTAATTTGTGCCTTTATGTTTTATAAAGTTCCTTCCCATTTGTTTTCATCCATTGATGCATTTTACACTAGCTTTTCAAAGCATTTAAAACACAGTCCTCAGCTGTATTATAGTAAATACAAATACTGGAATTGGAAGCAACTTGCAGTCACTATACTGAATCTTTTTTTAAAGAAATTAAAAGTAGGATCCCTGCTAAAAATAGGAGGGATCATATAAAATGGATTAATCAGTTTAAGAGATTTATCAGTTGGATATAATAGGGAAGCACTGTTGCATGTGTGGATGATTCTCTACACTTCTTATCACATTTTAGTTCACATCTCATTGATATTCTATCAAGAGAGATCTACTGAGATACACAATCTTTTTTTAGAGGTGATCCATTTATAAGAGCAAGCAGAATGAAAACTTGTTTACAAATTCCAGAAGGTATGGTAAGATAAACCCAGCCAATTTCCTTCAAGAAGCTTTGATATAACATCTGACCTCAAGCACAATATATTTTTTTACCAAAATCTATTAATCCCAACATTATGGAACCAGCTTTGGCATTTATTCTATTATATTCAATAAAATTGTCTTTATGAACTCAACATTTTATGTTGGACTTTTTTCATCTATTTATTTTATTGTGTTTTTCTTTATTTGTAGTATTAGCCAGTAGCAGTACAGTATATGTGAAAATATATCTATGATATTAATTAACTTTTCCATATAAATTGTAAGGCCAAAATTCTACCACATTTGAAGAGCCACTATAGCATACAACTCTGTGTAATACAATTAGTTTTACTATATATAATTATATATATATAAAGTGTGAAAATGGTATGTCTGGAAGGCTTTGGGTGGTCTGTACCCTTTCCTTTTGATATTTTTTGACAAAATCTAGATTATTATCACTACTGCTTTTATGTGATGACCTCTGTATCTAATATGTTGCTCATTACTTTAGTTCATTAATCATGATGAGACTCCTAGTTAGCTGAAACTGTAATGTATTTTGCTTAGAGTACAAGTCGAATGTCTGGCTCTGTAGTCCGTACACCATCTGTTGAGTGGTTGAGCCACCTGTGAGCAGAGTTCCCCTAAGTTTCCAATAGCTGGGTATGTGCTCTTGAGTCTAGGCAGACCTGAACTTGATAAGGTAGCAGTATGCCACACAACAGTTACTTCCAGAACCTGCAGGCAGCTTTGAGCTTGCAATGTTATCAGATGGAGGTGAATTGCTCCACCAAGCAGTGCTAATGCTACTGTATAACACACTTTGAAACTTGAAGGGTGTTAAATGGCAAGTGGCCTGACTGTGGACGCTGTATGTAAGAACAGAATATTCACAGTCCTCATTTACATGTGGTGGTGCAAGAGGGAGTGGCAAGGTGAGGTCAACCATCATTAACTGCAAATTTATTAGTGGTTTATAAAAAAACAATCAGATATAAAAAATAATGAAACAACATGGAAACAGTTATAGTTGACTGAAAGCTTCCTGAAACATGGATTGAATTAGGTTTTAGATGGACAATAGAGGACCATTTGGAAGGATTATGTTGAATTTAATGATGTAATTCCTGGTATTCCATTTCACTTCAAAGTTGTGAAATTGACCCTCTGCAGATCTGCACAGTGATCAAACAGAGTTCAGTAAAACAATAGTATATAGTTTTCTTCCCAGCTTCATTGCCACTGTTCTGCACATAAATCATAGCTGGGACTCAATCTGTCTCAGTGCGATATGGCCAAATTATTAGGGCTAGACATACCACAATGTAAAATGATTAAACTGTCTAGGACCTATTTGCTGGAAATGGAGGTATGATTAATTCTTCAGCCCAACTCACCAGAAAACTCAAATCTTGAAATTGTCTCATGTTCACTTTATACTGAAAAGCCCTACTGTAAAAACATTATGAAATGTCATATTGCTAGTACAGAAGTGAAACTGCATCTTGATGTAGCATTTCTTTAAATGTCACCCTTTTTCTGTTTCATGAACATTCTCATGAATAACTGAGTTTAGCTCACCAAAGTGATCAAATTATCCCCAAACAAAAAATAGAACTGTTTCTCTCAGTTGTTCCAATTTTCTGGTCAAGGAAATATGCTTTTTCAACAAACTATTATATAGAATGGATGTCTCCATACAACAGTAGGTTAAGCCCTTAGAGAACAACAGTTGGTAGCAACAAACTGCAATCCTGGCAAGAAACCACACCACTGAATTCTGTAAAATATGTCAAATCTATGATTAAACTAAAATAAAAAAGCATTTAAACATTCGTTTAATTATTCCCTCACTGAATGGGGACAATGTTTACAATCACTAATGTAAAATACTAGTGACTGGAAACCTTCATGAAATTGAAAGGACTTTGTTCCAAAGGATTTTGTTCCAATTTTAAAACTGCTTGTAATCAGAGAATGGATAGACTAGAAGCTTCATACTACAGAACCCAATAAATTTGTAAGACAAATCTAGGATTCACATCATCCAAGATGGCGGCCTGGCCCACATATTTCATAACCACTTTAAAAATCTTCTTATGAGCTGCTGCACAGATTGAATTGACACTTGGTAGACTTCCTTTTGTGCACCCATAATAAGTCATAAACCATGTCAGGAAAGTGCTCCTGCTCAAAAACTTACTGACCTACAGTATTAACTTCAACCCATGTACAGTAGGTACAATGCTTCCATCCCAAAAGGTTGAGTATATGTGAAAAAGAAAAGCCTGTGAAAAACAAGCTGGAGATCAGACTACTGCATTGTTAATAAATAGCCTGGAACTACCACCTGCTGTTTAAGTACTTTTTGCCCCCAAAACTCCAAACAACAGTTTGGGAGGAGACCGAACTCATAATCTCGTCCACTTATACTCTCCTACATATAAATGTCTCATTTGCAAAAAACACAAAAAAACAAAAAAGTATTTGCAAAATTCAAACTCCCATTTCTTAGGAAACCTTTTCACAAGTTAACTAGAAACCTCACATGTTTCATTACATCTAGACGTGCTTCAGAGCTCTCCTCAAAACATGACCCATAACTCTAGCTGACACTATGTTCTACAAAAACTGGTTGTCCAATTAAATCCAAATTTAAACCATAATATTAGTGCCAGGAGAATGGGTAGATGTGAAAATGCGGTCTACAGCAGGAAATCACACTTAGTGTAATGCACTTCATGGTACACTCTCTTTCTGCACTGTTAAGCCAATTAGTACCAAACCTTACAGGTATAATACTAGTAGCAAAAATATATGTGAAAATTAGATACCTGATGTGAAGTATATATGCATATATGTGAGATGGGATATTTTAGTTCAGGGTTACCTGAACTGAAATGGTCATGACTATTCCTTTTCTTCATTGTTGTTGCACAGAAAATAACTCACTCCATTACATAAAATTCACCCACATTGTTGGAGTAAGTGAGTAGGGACTTTCACAGAGGATATCAAAAGTGCTCACAGTTTTTTATATACATTATAATTAGAATTTGTAAGAAATAATTGCTTTAGTTTATTGTGCAGTTATGACACAATAGGTGTATGATACAGTATGACATATAATATATTGTTTGCATTTCTGGTAAATGGTAAAAAACTCCTTTTTTACCTTTGTGGGTGTATTTCTTATGCTGTTGTGCCTCTTTTTTGTCCTCCTGTTTTCAAATGTAATGTTGCAAATAATAAGTCCATATTGCTCCCAAGTATATAGAAAATCATTTCACCCATACTGTAGTTTTGAAACATTACATTTAAAAAAAACAGATTTCTCCTCTAGCACGGTAGAGTAGCAAAAATCCTACACTAGGTTTGAATAGTTTAGGTGTGCAATTGTAGTTTATTTGAACACATTTATCAGCATAACATTGTAAAGTTCTTTTCTCTTTCGTGATGATGATTTATGTATCAGTTATATCATCTGCTGAAGATTTTTAAACTGCTAATGTATGCAAATGTTTATGGTACGTGAAATAAAAAAGTATTTGAGAAACTGTATTGTTACAGCTACTGAAGTTTATTGAGATGTCTCAGGATCTAGACAATAGTCTTTGCAGTTCTCAGCTTTAAAGCAAGAAGTACGAACTGAGATGTTCGCTGAGCTGTAGGGCGTCTGAGACAGATTGATCAAAAGGAATCAGCTGGTTTACCTTAGTTAATTAAGTTCTTGGTAAATCATTAAGAGTCATCAACAGGAGCACAGGATTAAAAAGAAGAATAGACAGAGGGACAGAGAGAAGGATACATATGAAGAATAGACAGAAAGACTCAAGAAGAGAGGTGAAGAAAAAGTGTCAGGCTAGAGGTCCTTGTTCGGATCTTAAAGATCAGATTCTAGTTAAGTATCTAAACCTTGTTAAAGATCCCAATTTCTCAGAACGGTTATTACATCTCAGTATAAAAATATATTCATTGAGTGTCAAGAAAAATCTACATATTTTGAATTAAGTATAAAATTGTGAACTTTGGGAAAGTACTGTAAGTCACCTTGTTTTCACAAATTGCTGGTCTCACTGTGTGCGTGAGGGAGAGTTCGTGCAAATTGCAATTTGAAGAAGCCTTTCCTGCTCACTAGTTACCAACTAATGTTAAATAAATACAGGTTGTGCAGGAGACATTTCACCACAGAAATGTTCCAAACTGATCTTCATACAGAGTTATCAAGTAAGTTGTATTTGTCAGAAAAACCATCAAAGTCAAAAGCAATATTTCTATTGTGTTAAAAGAGATATATTCACAAGTCTGCTTGTTTAATAGGGCTGCCTTATGTGACCAGAAGTCTTCTTGCCTCGTTCTGAATCACAGGACATGGCGCTGCGCATAGCTGGAAACGTCTTTTATTTTGCAATGTTTTTGCAAAGGTTTTACAAGTTACTGTGTACATTTTGCTTTTATTGTGAGCATCAATGCTCATCAATGCTGATTCTTTCTAACCCTGAAATATAAAAATAGCATTGCAGTTCCCGTTTAAGAGAGCTCGCTATTCTGTTGTTTTAGAAAACTCTGATTTATTTTGTAAAGAATACCTAGGTTAAAACAGTGTCACCTGGTTAGTAAATGCATTTTTTTAATAGGGAGATTGGGTCTCTTTTGATTTGTAGCATTCAGTCTTATAGGAAGAGAGATTTAACTATAGGTCATATTCTGTTCAGTGTAGAAGGCAGGTTTATCTCTCCTGTTGGCCTGCGTAGGTGTTATATACAGTAGGATTTTAGATACAGGGTCTGGGTCTTTTCTGATTGGTCAGGATTTAGGCTTCTGAGATGCCTGAGACTTTTTGTAACTATGACAACTTGTATGTTGTATGTTGCATTATGTGTTAGTTTCTGTCATTGTTAATAAATATTTGTTTAACCCTGTGTGTTTGATCTATTATTCGCCATAGCTGAGCCAGAGATCTCCAGTGCCTAATAATACCAATTGCTCTGGTATATTCCTTGCATATCTTTCTGGAGGTCAAGATTGTTTATTTTAATTATTGATTATCATTGCTTAGTATTTTCTGTATTTTTTCTATTTTCTTAACCCCAATTTGTAAAAGTGTTTTATTTTAAGTATGTAAACTTCCTGCCAGCTGCGTTAAAAAGGAGGAATAAGGGTCAAAATATTACATATGTAAACATTGAAGGTCGTACATATACAGTATTGTATGTACTGTAAATCTACTCTTTATCTTATAAACTCTCTTTACCATCAAAGAATCAATTTTTCTAGGAAATGTTAGATGTGAGTTAGTGTGGCTCACATATGCATGACAAACAACAAAAGAGTTGTGACCTTGAACAACACTGCTCGAAGTGATCAAGCATGAAAATGTTCTTGCACATTCTGGTAACCATATCCATAATAAGTAATCTTGAGTCTCTCACGCTTTCCCCTCCACTGAAAAGAACAGCATAGTCATCATGTTTTATTGTTTTTTGCAATGTAAAAAATATTCGTATTCTTTCTGATTAGTATAAGACTGTGAAAGATAAAAATATATAAGAATCAGTTTTTCTAGAAAATGTTAGATGCGAGTTAGTGTGGCTCAAATATGAATGACAAATGGCAGATTAGTTGTGTCCTTGAACAACACTGCATGAAGTGATCAACCATGATATAGACTTAAGTGCTATACACACAGAAAAATAGAAAATGGAATTAGACCAAGTCAAATACTTTATTTAACTTGATTTGTTTACATTTTTTTTTTATTTTGGAAGAAATCCAACCGTAGACACAAATAAAAAAGAAACTCATGGGAAAGTTGTTATGTATATACCTGTATGTTTCTTAAGTGTGGTGTTCTTAAATTTCTTTAACATTATCAAGTGTTCACAAATGTTTTTTCTGAAAGCTTGGAGCTTGCTAATGCTCACTGAAGCATAAATTAACTTTAATTTCAAGCCTAAAGACCATGACATAAAAACCCTACATAATGAATTCTCAATTATCAAGCACTAAAAGCACTGGTTTTCTTAAAAAAATATTTAAATGCATTTTAATGGTGTTCATATTTTATTTATATATTGCTTTGCAGAAGTCTTGTTTTTTTCTTTACATTCAAGCAGTTCGTATTTGTGACCAGGAGATAAACAGGAATGATAAATAAAATAGAATACACATTGTTTATGTAATTCATGTATACATTTGACCACATTAGAGCAAAAAATGCTTTATGTTCAACGAACCCCTTGGTTGCATTGATCGTATGTTTTTGGTCATTGGTGCATGGTGAAGCACCACCCAAGCTTGCAGGCAATCTTCTACGTAAGCCAACAAAATGTTTCTCTGAATTCCACAATTCTTTCCGCTGCTGTCATTAATTACCCCATCAAGCGAGACAAGTAAAACAGTTCCAGGATGGGTCATGTTTCACAGATGCTTTAATGTTCTTTGGAACATCTGTAGTTCCATTCATCCTTCACACTTTAACCTTTCCGTTACTTGGGTAAAGAGCTACCTCAGTCTTATTATCCATAAAACTGCGTTCCCAGACCTTTAAAGTTCACCTTTGTTATATCTGAGTAAGTTCTGAAGCATAGTGGAAAAAATGCAATGGTCTTATCATGCTCCACTGCCTGGCTAGTACCTGGATGAGAAACCTCCTGGGAGACCTAAGGTTACTGCTGAAAGAGATGTTGGGGGACCACAGGGGGCACTAATTCTGTGGTCTTAAAGCCCCATTATAGTGATGGGGACACTATACTGTAAAAAAGGCACTGTCCTATGAACAACACACTCCAAGGTCCTACACTCCCCATTATTGTTAAAAATCCCAGAGTGTTTCTCGAAAAGGGTAGGGGTGTTAATCCTGGTTTCCTGGCCAAATTTCCACCTTGGCCTTTACCAATCATGGCCTCCTAATAATCCCCAGCTATGAATTGGCTTCATCACTCTGTTCACCTCCCCAATGAGAGCTGGTGTGTGGTGAGCGTACTGGTCCACATTAGGTGCAATTGCATCATCCAGGTGGAGGCTGCACACTGGTGGTGATGGAGGGGAGTATCCTTTTCTTCTAATGCGCTATGAGTGCAGTGTCCAGAAAAGCACTACATAAAGTAAGTATAAGGAGTATTATTAAAACATGGTACTAACCATCCCACCATAAAGCTATAGTAACGTAATAATGTAATCTTTGGCGCTAAGTATAAATTCAATTTTAATTTTAACACTTCACATGAAAGTTAGAAAATCCCTAACACTAGGTTTTTGTGCATTTATACTGAAAATAAACTCAGGTTCCGCCTTGCCAGAGTTGTCGACAGATGACGAGCGTGTAGGCCGAGGTGAAGTGTGTTCAGAATGTGGCACTGGAGGAGGAGAAGGTTGTGTGCAGGTCAAGGGAACAGAATCAAACACTGATTCGAAGTAAAACACAGCGGTGTGTGTCAGATTCAAGCTTACTCTATCACCCAGATTTTTTTTATTTTTAATTTTAATGATACTTTCTTATTTAATTTTCATTTTACATTTTTTTTACAGTGGCTTTATGGTCAGATGTGATAGAGTTTACTGTACTGAATTTTACACTCCTCATTAAAGGTCAGTGTATCCCAATACTTACGGTTAATTTGAAATCAAAGTATATTTATATATTAATATTATCAAATGTATATATGGAATTTCACAAATGTAAAAAATACATTGTACTTCATAGTAATCACATGCTCCCTCAAGTTGTTTGACTTTAAAGCAAAAACAACAGTTTTCTACCTTGTGTACTGCATAACACTTTTGGTTCCCACCTCGAACATACAAGCTACAGTATGTTGATGTGACCAAATAATTATGAAATATTTTAAAATAAATCAGTTTTGTACACATTATTACTCTGAGGTTAGTACAAACAAACAGTGAGAATGGTTTGTAGATATATGTGTCAAATTACCATTGAACTGGGTACTCAAGAGCAAATTAAAAATCAGCAGAAGTAAGTATTTCTGTGATATTGGTTTTGTAATAAAGTTCACTAAGTTGTAAGTAAATTGTGTTACAACATTGCCCTTTCACCATGTAATGATTTATGAAATTGCAGATAGTAGCATTCATATATTGTACATCATATTTAAATTGCAGTGAAAGAATCAGGGCAACCTTATTGGAAAACTGACATATTCACCTTAGGGAAGAGAACAGTGAAGTAGCTGCTTGTAATACAAGATCAGAAAGCTACTTAGCTAATAGGAAAAGAAAAATAAAACAACACATCTCCTGGGATCCCTGTTCTCATTGATGCTCCCTATTAAACTCTGCTGAGATACTGACATAAAGAGCAATGCATCTGAATTGGTAAACTTGTTTTTTTTAATTGAACATTTTTTTACTTCTAATGTTCCACATAAATATCAGAGAAATCCAGTAGCGTATATGCCTGTAGCTGTTAGTCTGTAAGATAGGCAGCCTTAGTTATCTTTGTAGTTCAACCAACTTTCTTGTGCTTTTGGTTTGCACCTTGGGAAATCCAGATGTTTACTGAAAACTTAAATGACAAAATCACTACATTAATGCAGTATCCTTAGGTACCAATTTAAATCTGTATTTCTGATTCTGCAGAAAACATATCATCTTCCTGTCACAAAAAGCTAGGTTATATGTGTGTGTTCATCTTACTGCCTGAAAATGAAATTCACATTATGGCTCATGGATGAGAGTGAGTACACACAGGTTACTATCAGTGAGGAAACCAAACAAGAAATGAAAATACAATAAGTTCAACTTAGTGACAGCTGGACATTAGCGCAGTCTCTAGCATAGATTTTTTTACGTCAACATGAACAGGATCCAAGTAACTCTAATACAATTATGTATAATTAAAATACAGTCACAGTCAAGACAGTTTTCATAGTCAAGATTAAATTATTCACCATCTATTTTAATTACCATAACTACTATTATGAAACTATCATCCACTGTGATCTCCCTCAAATGAAAGTTATTTTTTGTGCATTTTTGTTATGATTTATTCTTATTTTTATCAAATAAAAAATATTAAATATATATAAAAACACAATTCATAGCAATAACCAGCTACATGTGGACTATTTATTCAAAGCTGATTCATTACTACAGTATATGCCCGTGCAGATTTATATATAGAGAATACAATATCCAAGAAACCCCTCTGAGATGTACTTCGGCCTCCAAGTATTATTTCCAGAACTAGCTTGCAGAGAGTTAAATGCATGTCAAAAGCATTGATCTAGATATCAAAGATATTATAACTTTCCAAGAGTTAGAGAGCTCTTAACACTCCCAATTATCCAGATCACTTTTCATGCAGGCTTCTTCTTAACCAGTGGAATATTAAGGAATTATAAGTTCCAATGTGGTAATTAACTGGAGCATTGATAATTTCTCAATTGGCATTACAGTAGTACCTGCATATTCATGAAATGGAAATGGCCCTGATTATTATTAATGTAATCTGAAGGTGGTCTGAAGGTGGTCACATGGGTACAGTCAATTGCCCTGATGCAGTTAAGAATTCCAGAAATCTGATTAAAACGTGGGCTTCATTCTCAGCAAGGATTGTCTGTCATTGGGGAAAGGAGATAAAATGGCAAATTAAATTAAGCTTTAGAAGAGTGTTTGGTATTGGGAACCCTGATATCCTATAATAGAGCTCACATTTCTTTCCAACATAATGTCCTCATCTTCTCCCTTATTTGTGTAGTTCTGTTACACTACAACATTGCTGATCTGGGGAGATGAAGTTATGTATTCTGACCTCAAAATGGGAAGGGTTTGTCCTTTAGCCCAAAGCTCCCAGTGCAGAGTGTCTGCATCACATTTCTGTATCAAATTACAGAAGCAATCAAGCAGAGAAATCTATTTGTAGATACTAATAGTAGTAGAAACCACACTGTCCATTATGTTTTGGCTGTGCTACAACCAACTGTTTTTTTTTTTTAATTTGCCTTTCATTTAACTATTTATCTATTGTTAACTGAAACACATTATAACAAAAGGCTGTACTTGATTTTGTCTCAGATGTGAGAATCTTTCATCAGGGGCGACCGTATTTCTGAAACATGAATGTACAGTATTAATCAGATTTACTGAAAATACTTTTGCTACTGATTTTTGACAAAACACCTCACGTACTGTATTAATAGTCACAGCAAACACACACATGCAAGTGAGAGGGTGCTACCAGCAATAAGGCACAGCTCTAAATACAGCACTCTCAAATTGAAATGGAAAAAACAGTTTACTCCAGGAGCCCAGCATGGATCATACAGAGACAGCAATGAGGATCTAGGGAATACTTCATCCAAGGCTCCACATGGAGTGATTTTTGTAATTCCTCAAAGCCACAGGTTTAAACATTTAAAAACAAGAACAATTACAAACAAGAGGCCTTTTGGCTCACCTAGAGTGTTTGGTTGCTAGTAGCTAGGTAATCCAAAAATCTAATTCAGCTGTTTCTTGAAAGAGTCCATTTACTTCGTCAATGACGTCGATTCACACTCGCTCTCAAAAACTGAACCCACAACCTTCCAGTTATATACCAAGATCCCTAAGCATTACTCTGCTCATCCTATCTGGAAAAGATATCAAAACCATTCAGTTTTCTTAGAGGCAGTAACATCCTTCCATAAACCACAGCCAATTGCCTTATTTACACATGTACTGTACATAGCTGATCTTCTTGCAATTAAGCTGAAATATTAAAAACAAAGGCAGGTACGTCACAATAGGCATAAAGCTGCATCAAGATCAAAACCATTAAAAGTACAGATACTGTACAAAAAACATTAATGTAACTCTGTTATATCTTTGTCACAGATGCCAAGATTATAAGCAAGTTCACTTTCTCCAAAATGTAACAATGCTTGAAAGAATATTAAAATAAAGCACTCAAAAAATGCATCCAAAAATGTGTTATTACTAATTCATGCTTCTTTTTATCTTATCTCCTTATGTTGTAGGTTTTCCAGCATATATTATAAAACCAACCTGCACACATTGCGTTTTATAGGCATTTATGCATAAGTACTAAAGTTATCAGTTCATTAGTATTCTGATGATGTGGTCCTTGTAATTAACTATTTATACATATAAATTTTAAAACGCTAATGATAAAAAAAATCTAATAATTGAAAGTTAACAAATGTGGAGTGTTCATTTACATTATTGGTATTTCCTGCTGGTCACTCAGCTGAAAACAGCAGCAATATCACTATGCCTCAATGATAGTAGAAATACTCATATCACGCTTTCACCTGAGCATAACCTTTAGCATATCCACATGAAAGACCCTCCTTTCTCTCACTGTTAATTCTCTATTCCTTCAGGGCTCAGGCGGTGAAGATATGATGTTGAAATACCGAAGTCTCCCAGCTTCTGTAAATATGTATGGGATACCTTCATTTACATTTCCCATTTGTTTAATTTTAATCTTAGAGCTTTTTAATTAAAATATTCTAATTAGATTGCTAAATATTATTGCCAGTAAAGGTACACTGCGCAATGCTCCATAGTGCTTTCATTCAGAGCAGCAAGATGTTTATTGTTTCAGAGTATACACTTTTCATTTGCAGATACGTTTTGTCCTTAGATGTAATACCCCAGCTTTTCTTCAAATCCCGGGTGAGTTGCTTTGAATACATATAAAAGAGTATTATTAATACGTTGTTATTTCTTTAACCTGTGTATTAATCAAATTTACTCTGCTCAGGGAACTCTAGATTCTTGCTATTAGTTTCTTATCCAGTTTTCCCATGAAATCAGAGTTGCTTTTCTTACACAACCATAGGATTGGAAGGCTTATTATCTATTTGTGTCTTGAATAAAATCTGTCTTCATAATTGTAAAATTGTTTTATAACTTGAAATGTATTGTATTCTACAGTATTTTCTAAGTTAAATTATTTTCACTTTCAAAAAACATTAGTATATTCTTATTACTACAGAATTAAAATGTCACATTTATCCCACCTAAAATGAACAGTATGACAAATAACCTCTAATAAATTCAGTTCTTACAACTCATCATTTTCCTGCTTCTCTCACCCACCTAATGTGACAGTCCAAAGAAAAGACTCTTATTTCAATATTTCATAATAAAAAAACATTGCAGTTAACACAGAAAACTAATTTCTGAAATTCACAAATACTTGAGATGTGGTTAGTGTTAGTAAAAGTAGATTTGATAGGTATTGAATTGGTATTTGATTTGTGTAGCACTTAAATTTATCATGGAAAATATTGCCCACTCCCACTTCATTCTCGCAACTTAAATTCTTTGGAACTTCTTTTAATGATCACAGCATTACATTTTTGTAAAAATTATGTATGTACATATACTGTACGTACAACCACACATTCAATAGTTGCTACCTTAGTGCTCATCTACTGAGGCAGCCTATCAGATTGCTGATAAGACCCTGCAGTCTAGAAATCACCTGCTTTGCTTGGGCTGTAGTTTTACTCAACATTGATAGTATTTCCCAAGGGGAAATGTGCAATAAGTTGAACACTGCCTGGGTTGGGCGAGTTCTTGGCCTTCCAGGATGTACCCAGCTTGTGAATCTGTGAGGTTCCACCGTGTGAGTCGTCAGTACCTTTGATTTTGCACTGTTGTCAACAACTGATGCCTTGATTCTGCTGCTCTTTGTGGTTGGTGGTGTTATATCTAAATGTGAAGAAGTTGTGTATTTGAGGGCGCAGTATGATGTCTTCATCTTTCCTTTACATGTATGAAGGATGAGCAAGACAGTAATTTGAAGAGGAGAGATTTGTTAAAAAAAAGGAAAGTAATTTAATTTTAAACAAATTTCAAAGTGTTAAGAAAACAGAATTTTTCACAAGCTAACACTGTGATTAATGATTAGGCTGATATGAATACATTGAACAATCAGTTAACATTATTATGCCTTTACATTCTTTGTTTGTCTATCTTCACTGCTGCATTTGCTTATTGCTAAACAAAGAAAAATCCTGAACAGTGAACAGTGGTTCACTAGACTGAAAGTGCCTTTGGCTCCCATTCTCTCTCAAGCATGAGGCGAGAGACCAAACCCTCTAATCGGGTCCCTATGGTAATTGTTTACTCTCTAACTGAATCATATTTGCCAAGCTTTTGCACTCTTCATTTTACACTTATAGCATTTGAATTGAGGTAGGCCAAAGAAGCGACTTATGATTTCCCAATCCCCAAGCAGTTTTTGCTAATAGCTTCCTATATGCAAAGAGCTGAGTGCTATGGTGACTAAAGAAACTTAATTATCAATGAAATACCCTGAATATACAGTACCAAAGTACAATAATAATAATAATAATAATGAAATACTGGTCAGAGATGCAAGTAATGCATTTATATTGGATATATATGTTTCAGTTTCTAGTAAGATTTAACTAAATGTCTAAATGTTTGGCTAGATAGTGCTACACCCAGTTTCCATGTTTATTCTAAATGTATTCTGTATCTTACACAAGATACACTCACGATTTCATGTGATGAGCTGCTCAATCAGATCACCAGTCCAGTTTCTTCACCCTCAGAGTCTAATATAAGGAATTATAACAAAATTCGAATAGAAATCTGCGAGGAAGGTTAGATCCTAATCTAATCTCTCACCTGCGTATATAAGCCTCGCACCCTGGACTCCCCGTTGCGTGTTTCTTTCACACCCCTCCTGCCACCCCATCTATACCCCTACAGCAACTCTCTGGCTTAATCTTTGCAATACAGTATAGAGGGGGGGGTCTGTATCCTTATGGCATCCTTATGTTGAGGCTGCCAAAATTCTCTCAGCCAGCCATGCTACACGAAATACACTCTGTGTTTAGTTGCTCTTGTATTTATTAGATAACTGAACTACTTAATTTCCCTTTGACTTCTTTAGATTTTTGGCTAGGTCCTTCTGCTGTTGCCTAGTACAAGCTTGCACTGCAAACTAAATTCCAAGATATTTTCTAGGCCAGATTAACCTTAAAGGTATTCATTTTACTTTCCAGTTATGTTAACGAAGGCTCGAAAATACTGCATAAGACTCCTTCAAATGGTGATGCAGTGGTTAGCATTGCTGTCTCAAGCGTTCGGGTCCTGGGTTCAGTTCTGAACCTGTGCACTATCTACTCTACATGGAGTTTGTATATTCTCCCTGTGTTCTCGTGGTTTTCCTGTGAGTGCTTTGGTTTCTTCTCACAGTCAAAAAATACCCTGATAAGGTAATTGGCTTCTAGGAAAATTAGCTCTGGTTTGAGTGTGTGTGTAACTGTGTCTTTGTCTGCCCTACAATAAACTGGTGTCCTGTCCAGGGTGTACCCTGCCTTGTGTCCTTGCTCGCAGGCTCCGGCTCCCCTGTGATCCTCAATTGAAAGAAATTGGTGGATGGACTCCTTCAAACCATTTGTCCTTAATAGTCACCAGCTATTTGTTCCATCAAAATGAAGATGCATTATACAAATTAGAGGGAATTAAAATTAAATTGACAAGAGCCTAGAAAAATGCCTAACGTTGGTCAGCAACAACAAATGTGACCATGACTGGATTGCAGGAAGAAAACTTTTACAAAAGAGATTTTTGTAATGTAGACTGGATTATCTGATAGCCTCTGTGGTTGCAGGGAATACCACTTTCTTTGCAGTATTTTTCTCTGTGATGATACTCAAAAAAGCCTTCACTTCCAAATTTCCCTCCAAACACAGAACCATTCCTTTCCAAATGCCTCAAACAGGTTTAATCTCATCTGTACAAGGCCGGCCCAACCTGTGTAGCCACTCACTGACACAATCTGGCATTAGCTTTTGTGATGCCTTCCCAGCAACCAGCTGTACAGCAGAAACTACTAGTTCTAAGATTGACATATCCTAGATAATTTACCCAGCCTCATGCCATGTACAGTGCATGTTGTTCTGCACCACAGTGTGACATGTGGCTAACAAAAAGTAGTTCTCTTAAACCCTGGATTATTGGCCATGCAAAACAATGACCGTCGTGCTTTTAAAAGATGAGTTCTTCACATGGTACATTAATTTTGATTCCTAACCAATGCTGTACTCCATGGGATACTACATTTGATCTTATCCAAAAGAATGAGAAGCTCAGTAAGAATCATCATGAATTGATTTATCAAAGAAATTAAATTCTTGGAAGCATCACATTCATGCTTTGTTTTGTTTTTTAAAAAAGTTAAATACTTATATTGCGGTTGATTTTCTTTTTTACTATGTTGCCCTATAACAGAATAGGCATTTTAGCAAGTATCACTTTTTGTTTTTTGCTCCAGTTTTCACCATCTTAAATTCTACACTCTATGACTTTTCAGCTGTATCACATTTTAATGCCGTAGCCACTCCTGATAAGTAGCCACTGCTGAAAAGAAATTCCCCTAACTTCCCTTCCCACAACGTATTCATTAAAAAGCAAACATATTTATTCATCAAGGAGTTTTTTTTCCTGTGGAAAAACTTTTTTTTTTTGCTGCTATACTGTGAGATAGTGCTATAAATAGATAAACTCGTAAATCCAATAAGGAACAACATAAAATCAATGTCTTGGACAGATTTTGCAATTTAAATGCTTTCTTTTGTCTACGTGTTTGAGGTGACAGGCCCCGTGAGAGTATAGACAGCTTGCAGCACTCTGTTTCAGCTCATTTTCATAATCATGAGCCATCCAGTGTTGCAGCTGTGCCAATACTGCATGGTTAACTGTAGGGAAAACATGATTATACTACTCTGCCAGTGTCCAGGCATCCTATATAGCAGCATGGAATGAGCTCCTTAAAGGAATATTTGTGAATTCCTAATTAGATCACATTGGGAAAAATGGATTCTATCTCTTGGTCCCTCATGGATGTTCATTTTATCCCGGAGATGAGTTATGCATGGAAAACTGTGAGAGTTAAAATAAAATATAGTGGGAAAGAAATAATTAAAAATATGACAAATGGGAAAGAGAAATTATTTAAATGGGACTCGGACGACCAAAAAAAGAATTTGCTCATTTCAGTTAAACTTTGAATTTCATGTTAATGGCGAAGACTCGACTATAAGTACAGTACATGTACAGTCAAATTTTTCTCAGATATTTTTTTTTTAAAAAAGATGTTTATAATTACTATGTTTTTGGATTCATCTCACTTGTGCTTGGACAACAAGGAATAGAGTCCTTTAACTCCAGGAGAATAATCTCTATTGCAAAATTATTAACTCAGGTTCCTGGCCATCTTGAAATATGTGTGTGTAATATACTGTAGCAAGGATCTCCCTTATCAATGCTGTGAAATCTCTTTGCTCTGAAATAAATGCAGCTTGACAAAAAAAATATCATGCATTGCTGCAGGACCAAGGAAGTAATGGAAATATCACATGGGGAAATATTTGCAATTCTATATTTGTGAACTTGCCTTCCTCTGAATAATATGTATCCATATTTTAATCCCATCTTGATTTAACGTATCTTCTGTCTTCACTTTTTCAACTGGGTAATTGACTGCCACAAAATACTCTATTCCCAATTTACAAGTAAAATAAATGGAAATGCTTGTATGCAATGAATATATGCAACATTCTTAGGATGAATAAAAGATGGTCATGGTGTGTCAGTTTCTCATTTTTGGGCACACTCTATTACTTTAAATTAAATATAAATCAATCAAAGTCTACTGGTTTCATTTATCAATAAATTCATTTATTGCAACCCTGTCTGTCCCTCCACATGATTGTATTCTGGTTGATCTATGACCTGTGAATGCTCCACTGCTGTTTGAGAAGTGCTTCCAGAATCTAGACTGGCCTACAAATGACTCTGAAACGTTTGCTGCCCTACTACACTAATACATACAGTGAGCCTTGTTCATTACATTTCAAACATCTTTTTCATTATATCTTTCACGACACATTTTTTTTAGTTGAAAAAAAAGAAGCTGTCATTATTTTAAAAATACATTTCCACATCTTCAGCATTCAGAAACCAGCTGTTCCATTGTGTCTTTGACCCGGTTTTCATAGATTTTCACCCCTGTCACTGTTGGCAAGTGGCCCGTTGCTAGCCTTCGATTTGATTACTATGCAGCTGTTGTGCTCACCTCAGCCCAAGTTACATAAATAAATAAAGCAAAGAAACAGCAGCAACAACAACAAAAACCATACAAAACATTACAGCTGTCCTCTGTAGGTAAAATCTATGCAAATTATTAGTCTGTATTCTGGGACATTTAGTCAAAAGATACTTGGTGAGAAGACTGCTATTTAGTTTTCATCATACCCTGTTCTATAATTGCCCAGGTGGAAAATTACTAAATACAGTACTTGATAAGAATTTTAATTAACTAAGTAGGGGGTTTTCTGTATTTAAATGTTAGTTTTGTATTTTGTTTGGTATATTACTGTCAAAAACATGAAAATAATTCAGATACTCATGCAAAAATTCTACAGTATATTAATATTGATATTTAAGAGTATTTACATTATCTAGATCTATCTACAGTATATAGAAATATAGATTATAAAGAATGTCTATATTTAAAAGGTGTATTCGACATTTCTACTATTACTACAAATAATAATGATGTTCATCACTATTCTAAGTTAATACCATTGTAGTCATCCCTTATAAGAAAGTAAACCTGAAATAATTGTTATCCTTATTATGAGCTTTTTCGTTTTAATTGATATGTCACTATTTTTTGTGGAATGTCAGTTTTCTGTACTTCCTTGTTTTCCTCCTTCCCTTTGTGTCACTGTTCGCTTTCTGTTATTTTTGATGCCATTGTTACTTTTGTTGAAGCTGTTTCTCACTGTGTTATATGGTTGTGTACAAAATGTACTTTTCCAGTGCTTTGGAAACCTTGTTTTTAATTGCATTCCTTTAGAAATCACTTTTCCAACTATGGTTCACTATTTGAGGTTGTGTATTTGATTTATAACTAACCAAAGAGCAGTGACACATGCTTTGGTGGTACAGTATATTATGGTTTTCAAGCTGCTGTTGCCGGTTTGGGGAGTAACAATGGAAAGGACACAGCATCTTCCCTCATCGCTTTCTATTAAAAAAAAACAATGACTACCAAATTGCTACATGGTTCCAAAATTCATGTGTAGGCATATATCGTAGTTGTCAGATGTGACAAATCTACAACATGAACCTCAATTCTTTCCCCAGAATATTCCACCTTTCCAAAACTTGTTGCACTTAGTTTAAGATTGATTAAAGCAGACTGTCATGACCTGAAGCAGATTGACTGCATGTGTCATTATATACCTGTAAGGAAGATAAATATTGTAATCTCATTACATTTAAATATCCTAAAATAAGTAACATACATAATAAAGTGCAAACCAATTAACCTGTTTGATTATCATATTCCGAAGGGTATGATATCTGTCTTTTATAGTCTAGTCTAGCTAGTTTCAACTTCTTTCTCCCTAAAGTTCTCTTATCCATTGATAGAGTGAATAACTACTAAACATTTTAGCTCAATGCTTAATTTACCAGGCTCTTAGGTGACTGACCACAAAGTCTGCTAAAAAGAAAATGCCTGCTGAGACCTTTTCAATAGAGGGGTAAATTAGATACAGAATGGGGGAATATTGTAGCTCCACTTTGCCATCAGCACATTGATTCTGCACTGTTGGACTGATACCAATGTACTGGTACCCAGGACTCCAGGGACTTAAACATGTATGCAGAAAATTGGAAATCAATAGAAGTCTATAATCACAGGCAAGCAATGCTATTTTTATTGTGGAGAGAGATGGCAGGCATCATGTTGTCATTATGGGAGCTATTAGACTGAGTGCTTTGTGCAAGGCCTTCATTCTTACCAGAGGCAATACATCACCCCCTGTGTAATGTAAGTACCCACTATATCATGTGAAAAGCCCATCTATAATGTCGGCAGCTATCATGCAACTCTTTAAACAAAAAAGAAACATTATACTTATTTGTCATGTATGTTATTGCAACATTCAGCATTTTTTAAAAAAGATTGTGCACTCACCTGTCATGAAGAGGTTTATTGACCCTGCTGCTAGAATTCCTTCGAATTGTGTTTTTTCTGTTCTGCTACCAGAATTCCTTCATTGTGTTCTGGTTTCTGTTATGTAATCTGGAAATATGCAGAAGCAGATCTGGTAGTTTAAAATTTTTGCCATCATTGTCTGGGTTTTCTTTGATATAGTTTAGTTGTTGCAATACTTAAAATATTTCCCTTCTTTACAGGTAGCAGCCGTATCACCCTGCAACTCACAACTGGTAACCCTCTGAATTGTGAGCCTGGTCAGTACTCGGATGGAAGACCTCCTGGAAAACAAAGGTTGCTGCTGGAAGTGGTGTAAGTGGGGCCAGTAGGGGGCAGTAGTAGGCGCCATCCTTCAGATTAGATGTAAGGTCCTGCCTCTCTGTGGTCATTAAAAATCCCAGGGTGTAACCCCCAAATTTCCAATTGGCCTATACCAATCATGGCCTCCTAATAATCGCCATCTATGAATTGCCTTCATCACTCTGTTACTCCCCCCCCCACTGAAAGCTGGTGAGTGTACGTGTGTGTTATGGCTACAGTTGCATCATCCAGGCTGGGGTTACTCATAGGTGGTGGTGGAGAGGAGTGTCCATTTCCTTAAAAGAGCTATGAGCGGAGTGTCCAGAAAAGCCCTATATAAGTGGAATTATTATTGTTATTATTATTATTATTTACAGTCCAGAGTGTATTTAAACTTCATGCAATTTATGGTGTACCTGGAAATGTATGCTATATTACTTTTTTAATACTTAGCTTATTGCTTCTATCATGATAAAATTTGTACCTGTGGATGGATCAGTAACTCCTCAAAGTGTGGAAAGAGATTCTGAATGTTTTGTATGATTGACTCCTGAAACCTCGTAAGTGTGCAAAGATGCACAAAGAATCTATTGTCCCATTTGTATGTCAAGATACAATTTTACATATACGTTTCAAAACGAATCCTTCTGTAGATACCTGGCCTCTAATGAAATACAAGATGTAATACTGTAACATTGAGTAGTATGACACAATTGTCAAAGAACTGCACGCAGTTTTACTTTTGTAAAAACTGTGTCTATGTTTCTGTTCTGGGCACTGGTTCTACTGCATGTGCCTTGAAATGTCAGGTGTTGTGGTTGGGTGAAACTTTCATTTTGTCACATGAACAAAAAAGTGTTTTAATAATAAAATTAACTTAAAATGCAAAAAACAAATAAGGTCTTGTCTTCCATAGAAAATAGTATTTATATAGACACTGATCAATATGTAATGGCTAAACTGATTATATTAGGGAAACAATGATTATTGATGTTCCAGATGTTAAACGTGGTCAATATAGTTTGAAAAGGCGCCACCTACAAAATATATCCACAAATTCTACATAAAATATATATATTTTCTCATTTAAGATTCTTGAAACAATGTTTTTTGGACAATGGGACAGGCTGCCTCCAATTGTTCATATACTGTACAGTAGCTAATAAGGTGCAAAGTCTACACAGATTTGTGATTGAATGAAGATGGAGTATCTATTCACTCCAAACAAATACGAAAGAAGATATAGGTTAAACAAAAGTTGCAGTATTTTAGCATTTTTTTAATTGACATTGACTTTACAATGATGATCATTGCATACTTTATTTCAAAACAAATGCACAGTTCTTGTACCAACAGTTTTAAAGAGAAAACAGTTCAGTGGAAAGTAGTGATGGACCAAAAATCTAGTAGTGTGAATAATTTTCAGGACACTCCACTCAAAGGGCTTTACAGGTAATGGGGACTCCCCTCCACCACCACCAATGTACAGCATCCACCTGGATGATGCGATGGCAGCCATAGTGCGCCAGAACGCTCACCACACATCAGCTGTCAGTGGGGAGGACAGCAGAGTAATGAAGCCAATTCATAAAGGAGGATTATTAGGAGGCCATGATTGGTAAGGGCCAATGGGAAATTTGGCCAGGACACCGGGGTTACACCCCTACTCTTTTCGAGAAACGCCCTGGGATTTTTAATGACCACAGAGTCGGGACCTCGGTTTTACGTCTCATCAGAAGGACAGCACCTGTTTACAGTACAGTGTCCCCGTCACTATACTGGGGCATTAGGACCCACATGGACCGCAGGGTGAGCTCCCCCTGCTGGCCCCACTAATACCTCTTCCAGCAGCAACGTTAGTTTTTCCCAGGAGGTCTCCCATCCAGGTACTGACCAGGCTCACACCTGCTTATCTTCAATGGGTTGCCAGTTGTGAGTTGCAGGGTGATATGGCTGCTGGCCATATCATATTGTTTTGTGTAGGCTGTCAATCAATAACAGGAGCACTGTAAAGTTAACGGTAGGAGCCCCAATCTCAGAAAATGTAATAGCTCATTTCAAACAAGTTAACAGAGAGAATTTGCTTGGGTCTGGGATACATCTGTTGTAACAGACAAATAAGTTCTGGATCCCGAGATGAAGTTTAAACAACTGAGTTTATTTGCTTGCAAGGAACAATAAGATCAAAGTATTGTTCAGAATATAGGTACAAAACTTCCAGTTTATACAGCAAACTTCAGCCGTTTCTCACTCAAATTGTTACCGTGTTAATGGGGGGAGGTCACCTGTGTTTGGACATTCCCAAGACCTTGACCACTTTGAATAACCGGTTTATCTTTCCTTAGTTAGGGGGTCTCTATCTTGCACTTGGAATCTCTTATCAGTTAACTCCCATTCCTGCCATATCTCAAAGGTGCTTAAACATGGAATGTCTTGTGTCACAAGAAGTCTTTGTGCAGAAAAAAATCAGTTAACCCCTTTTTCACATCTTATATCTTTCTTCACATCTTTCATGAAGACGTTGTCTGGCATGCTCATCAAAGTTATCCACAACTGTATTCCCTAATAACACAATATCTGTCCCATAGCACACATTTGTAACATAAATGAATAAATGTCTGAACAGGTAGTGAGTAACACAGGGGCACCTCAAGGGACAGTTCTTTCTCCATTCCTCTTCACCCGCTATACTTCGGACTTTAAGTACAACTCAAAGTCAAGCCACCTGCAGAAGTTCTCAGATGACTCTGCAATTGTGGGATGTATCAAGGGTGAGCAGGAGGAGGAGTACAGAGGACTGGTCAGCAGCTTTGTGGAGTGGTGTGGGGTGAACCACTTGGAACTGAATGTTACAAAGACAAAGGAACTGGTGGTAGATTTCAGGAGGAAAAAGGTCAAACCTACTCCTGTCTACATCCATGGGAGTGGCGTGGAGATGGTGGACTCGTACAAGTACCTGGGAGTGCACATCAACGATAGACTGGAATGGTCTAAGAACATCGAGGCCATCTATAAGAAGGGACAGAGCCGACTTTACTTCTTGAGGAGGCTCAGGTCCTTCAATGTGTGCAGTAAGATGCTACACATGTTTTACCAGTCGGTGGTAGCGAGTGCCATTTTCTACGCAGTGGTGTGCTGGGGCTCTGGGATTAGAGCAGTAGATTCCAAAAGGCTGAACAAGCTCATCAGGAGAGCAAGCTCTGTCATTGGGTCTGACCTGGACCCCTTGGAGGTAGTGGCTGAGAGGAGAATGATGTCCAAACTAGAGGCCATCATGGACAACTTCTCCCATCCCCTCTATGACAGGCTTGCAGGAATGAAGAGCACGTTCAGCAATAGACTGATTCATCCACGGTGGTACAGGGAGCGCTACAGGAGGTCATTCTTGCCGTCTGCCATAAGACTGTACAACGCATCCACCTTGCGTCTGGGCAGAGGCAACATCGACAGTGACCTGTTTCTGGACTAAACGCATATACACATCTACTGCTACATCTGTTCTCTTTCTTTTTCTTTTTCTTTTTCCCCGTTTAAAACCACTTTTGTGCAATATATGCCAGGGACCTGTGCAATACATTTATATTTATATCTATGGTTACATCTATATTTATAGTCATATGTGTGATACGATTTTTCTGTGTACTGTTCTGTTCTAGTTTGCTCTTGTGTGTCCGGACTGTGAGTAACTCTTGTATTGTATTGTATGTATTGTACTATTATTATATAATTCGTTACACTGTGGCTGTGTTGTGTGTGTTAAGCTGCTGTTGCACTGCAATTTCCCTCACGGGATCAATAAAGTATCTATCTATCATCTATAAATAGCAATGAAAGATCTTGAGAATGACACCTCTTCAAACCCATACTAATATATTGTCTTTATAGATAGCAGATGTAATGTGATAACTGACAGACAAATGTCACCTGTAACATATAGAGTCAACCTTCATTTAAAACATTTGTAAATGACTAAGTTTGCCAGAATTCAAAATGAATTTCTGAATTTTGTTCTAATTAAGAACATGTTCTCTGTGTCTTCTCTGGAAAGGTAATTCTTATTTTTCATTGATGATATCATTTGATATAATTGAATCTGCAAGTCTTCCTCTTCAGCATAATGTATAGAGTGATTTAATTTATTGTGATATGTACAATCACAACTAGCTCATCAATAAGCATAAGGAATAGTAATGCCACTCTTACAGTACTGTATGTTGGCTTTTGTACACTTGTTTAGAAAACACAAGCAAAATATGTAAATAGAATTTGACCTTTATAATGGTCTTTAATTATATTGTATTAAGTTGCAATACTTTTATTTTTCACTTTATTATATGATTGTTAGCAAATGATACCCAGCATATTTGTGTATCATTTCATGTTTACAATTGAAACATAAAACAGAGCATCTTACGATAAATGAGTGTCAAAATTCACAACTCAGTGCTACATCAAAGCATATGTACATGCTTTAATTTGTAAATGCAGTGATGATATACCCTATTGGTCAACAGATATTCTCTTAGCACATCACACCTCAAACTGCGTTATATTAAAAATTAAAAGAGCTCCCCTGGTGAAGTCCTGTCAAAAATCTTGTCACTACCATCATGGGAAGCAGCAGCCATCTACATTGGCAGGCTTTCAGATGTTCATCCTCCACTTAACAAAGAAGAGAACTGTTTCTGACAGCATTCTCAATAATTCTGCTTAGACATATTCACCTCTTTATATATATATTAGAACTACCATCCTTCTTGTTTCCAGAGTTTTGTGCAATTTTAAATAGCAATATTTTGACAGTAGGCCCATTCATTTTATTTTCTCCCATCACCTGGAAATTTGAGATGTTGGTTATTTCAGTAGTGGTAGCGATACATCTTGTTAATAAAGGTTGAAGTGGTACTCTTATTGTATGTTACTACATAAGCATTAAATCTGACGCTTTTTTTAGAATATTTAAGTTGCCTTTACAAATTCACATTTAGATGAGGGGAACTCTCATCCAGGGAAATGTCTTTGTCATCATAAATATATATTGTCACTGCCTGAGTAAATGGAAAAGGTATGCTATAACAGCTCCAACAGCTTCTTATATCTCTTTACTCTGTGGTATGGAGACCCAGGTTTGTTTATTAGGTCTTGTGCAGACAGCAAAGCTGTTAACAAATATTCATTTATTAGTCAGTCATGTCTGACGCTTTTATTTCATGCCAGCCTCCAGCTTCTCTTGACAAGCTAATTTCCATAATGTGTTATTATGTCAAAATGGAAACTTAAATGCTTCCTTCTGATCTGTAAATGGCAAAAGCTTGTCAGTTGTATACAAAATTCAGGAACTAATGCACTCTTCCTTGAGAAGACCTCACTGGCATTCAGAGAAGGATCTTCATTTGTCCTTCATATTACTCACTGGAAAACCGGCTTACGGTGTCCATAAGAAATTAAACTTTCATTAAAATATTTGAGTCCTTAAAGATGTTTTAACCTGCATTCAAGGTTAAAGCTGAGCTACTGGAAGTATCCTTTCAAAGTAAGCAATGTAAACTTTAAAGTTCTCCAGGAAGGAAGAGTAACCAGATGCCAGTTTTCTACGATATCTCCATACCTTTTATATAGTAACCATCATGAACAGTAATTACCATTTATTATTATTATGATGGAAAATTCAAGTGTTTTTCTGAATGTCTTTCTTTATAAGTTCAGCATTTCTTGCTGAAAAGGGTCTTGATCAGTTATTTTGTTATATTTGCGATTAGTGTTTTTTTATTTAAAAAATTGAAATAATTGCACTATGAATTTGAAGCTAAAACCAATTAGATGTAATAGATGAATAAATATAAGACATATTTCTAATGAAAATAAGAAGTACTACTGTTAAATATCCAGCAAGCAGGATACCCTTCATGATCTTTTTTTATTTCATTAGGCAGGTTTTACAGTAGTAATAAAGTTCAGAAAATTCTATAAAGTTAAGTAGAACTGATACATGAATGGAATAATAGCCCCCAATTTACATAAATACAAGTGGAGTGTGAAAAACAATGGGATATATATTTCAATTAGTTAGAGAGAATACTCTGAAATTGTATATCCTAAAACCTTACCTGTTGATAATAAGACCTGTTTTACAAAAGAACCAGCATTCACCATGCCTCTAGATGTTTTATTAAATGATATTATTTCCATGTGAAAGATGTATATTTTCTATACAAGAACATAAACACATTCAGCCTATCTTCCTGAAATAGTGAAAGGAATAGTTTAAGAAAATATATTTTATCTAAAAAATATGACAGAATCCCATTCAGAAATACCACTGTTACAATATTGGTGGTTGTGTGACATATCAAACTAAAGTGTGAAATTTAGCATTGATTTATGAAATACTACAAGCAGTATGTGAATGCATTAAAGAAAAAAGGGACATAGAAAATATAAAAAGCAAACGGAAGTTGTGAGTGTCAATGAAAAATGATACACACGTCAGTAAAAGATTGTAGGGGTGATGGTAAAAAGACCAACATTAGTGGCCCTGTAGAGCAAAAATTAAATGTATGTATATTTTGAAACATATTCTAATGTTTCTTTGGGTGACAGAATTGGATTACAAATTTAAAAGTTCTGACAAGCAATATATTTTGCAATGGAAGTAAACCATGGTTTATATAACTTCAGTTTAAGAGGGGCAGAGACATTACAAGGGAAATTAAACAATACAGTTTTTATGCATGGCTGCTGTCAGTGTGTTGGAATTAAGTTGAAACCTATAATGAAACTTACTCAGAAGGAGACACCTTTTTTAATTACTGGTGTATTTTCATCATGTGAATAAACGGGTTGAAACCATATGTCTTTATATTGATTTAAGGCTATAAAGGTAAAACTGGTCTCATCTGTTATCAGATGACTGCAGCAAAACCTTCCCTTTCTTTTTTTTATTGTGATGCTGTGATGCCTTTATATTACTTTCCTGGAAATAGATATTTCTTCATCCAAGTGTGAAACTTTGCTCTTGAATACTGTTCATTCCTTTTTAATTGACTAGTCTGGAAATAAAATATCGAGGTGTTTCTAATTATCTTTAAGGAACTGAAAGTCAGACAGTTTTTATTTTTGAGAGCAAATGGCTAGTTTTCTTTGCGATTTTGCGAACGCCTGACAGTTCGCTACTTTTCTTTCGCTCTAGGGCTCACAATGCTAATTTCAACATGCCGGTATTGAAAGTACAACGAAGTGTTTGGGGAAATGTCATTTTTAATTAAGTCCCAGGTCTTTTAACATAGAATGAATTAACTTCACTTGGGGCGTGCAATTGCAAAGAAGCTGGGAGAGCATGACGTATGTCTGTCAAGAAAAATGATATGCATAAGGAAGTAATTTTCTGTTCCCCAAGAAAAACTGAAGCATTTAACCAATGCTAAATTCTGAAATGCAATCATATGGATCAAAACTGTGAAAGACTATCTCACTGTTAGGGCCACATGAATAATTCACAGAAGACACTTAAATGCAGAGATGTATGCAAGAATGTTATCAAACAACAAACATGAAGTATGTGTTTTACAATAAAAACTTTAAAGCTGTTTTTAGAGATGTTTTCTTCTGTTTGGAACAACCTAATTCCTTCATTTTAATACTTATTTTTTCCCCCACTGGCTTGACACAGGAATTTCAAAACTGCTAAAAAATTTTCATTTAGATCATTCATGACCAAAATAAAGTTTAAGCGTACACAAGGAAGCTCAAAGAAAAGGCAGAACTTACAAATAAGATAATAAACAACAACATAACAAATATATTACAAATAACTATTGTACCGTGGAGTACTACTATACAATGCATGGTAAATTTCTGATAATGACATATTTCTTGGTTTTTTAAGATGATAAATGAAATCAGAAATAAAGAAAACTATTGATATTGATGCAACAAGTGGACAAGGAAATGTTCAGACAGATGATTCTAACCTTAGAAAATAAAATTGTTTTTAAAGTTTACTTTTGAAATATGTTTATATCTGTTAACAAAGTTAGAATTAGCACTATGAAGCTATTTTACTCAGTTCCTTAATATAAACAGTACATATATAGTTTAATCTGCAAATAAAGGTTAAATGACAACAAAAGAGAAAATGTTTTTTGTCAGTAGCCCCACCTGAGGTCTACTTACACAAGAATCAAAATAATGTGCTTTTGCTGAATACAGTATATTTTCTAGACTTAAAAGAAAACAAAGTTAGGTCTAGAGTTTACTTGATTTTTTAAAAGAAATGTTGGCAAGCAAAGATTTTTGGTTCCCCAGAGTATTGTAGTTCAAGAATTAATAGAAGATTAATGACTGCCCAGTGTACTTTAATGCACTTTGTAATGTGTATTAGAGTTCACATGTTGTTTCCCTTATTTTGCATTGCTTTTGTTTTCCATATTTTAAATTCAACTTCTGTCCTCTCTCTTTTTTTTTTCTTATGGGAAAAATCCTCTCCAACCGCTGCATAAACACGGTTTCTGTCATCTGAAGTCAGCAGTCTGTCAGTATGATGGGCAGAAAGGAAAAATAGCGACACAAGGCAGCCTGTCATCTCAGGAGAAGAATTTGCCTCATGGACCTGTGCTTATGGAGCAGACACACTGATGGAATGGTGGTACAAGGTGAGGAAAAGAGAATGATGACGCACACCCGTGCCTGTTAGCAATCTCAGAAAGAGTGTACACATCATTACACTTTAAGTGATATCACGAGAAGAAAAGTCATGCCTTCAGGTAAAGATTTAACTTGACAGAGGACGTGAGAGGGCAACTCAAATCCTTGTGGAGAACCACTTTAGACATAGATTTCACTTCGCCCAAGAAAAACCGGTATGAAACAATATGAGCATATTCATGTTCTGAAAGAAATGGAACATGGTGGTATCAGAAGTTGCAATGTAAATTCATAAACACGCACAGAAAGGGACAACCAACAATGCACCATTATTGTTTTTTGTTGTGATGGCTTTGTTCAATACCTTGTAAGACTTAGAATGAGAAATGCATTTTAAAAAAGTACATTAAAGTGTTCCTTTTTTCAATACATCTATCTCTCGTAGTTTGTTCCTGTTGTTTATGCTTCCTACAGATACAGAATTAGATTGAGGGGGCATTCAAATTTCATTTACTGTATACATCCTTTATATCCTTTAATATACAAAAACAAATTTCTAGATACTAACCTGGTAGTATCTTTACTAATGATTTACATCATGATATTAACAATAGCTTATTTGCAATCATAAATGCATTTGAGTATTAACAGCTTGTGTTAATAATGATTGTTACAGATTTATGAAACACATATTTTATGTTATAGCTTTATCAATAACAGAAAGATAATCATGCTTGCTATGCATTTATGGAGCCTTAAACTTCAGTGTGTACTTTAATAAAAGCATACATAGAGTCATATTAAAAATTGTAGCTGATTATTTTACCTGTTACACTGTTTTAAAAATGTGCCTTGTGGAATTTGATTCCAGATCTAATTAAAAATAAATGATTAAAAAGTTGCATAGAAACCTTAAAAGTCAAATAACCCTGCACATCTAGAAATAACTGAATATGGTGTGTATACAGTACTGTACGGTATTCTACTATTCCTCTGCCTTTAATAAAAATTTAAAACTGCGATCCTAGAGCCTGGTGAATGTGCTGGTGTACCTGTGGAATTTGCTTTGCCTGCTTTGGGATTTGAAAGCCACCCAGTGGTTTCTTAGGCTGACTTGCATGGCCACAGGAGAGTACTGAAGAATGAGCTGTCAGCATTGCCAGTGACAGTTTGTAAGAATTGTGGATTCAGAGTGACACACTCATTCTGACGTTATTAATATCTGACACCTCTGGACATATTTATATTGAGTGTATATATAGCTAGAACACCAAAAAGATATTCACCTACAGAAACTCAGAAAGAAGAAAAGCAAAGCATACAATTTTGAAGATAAGGCCATAAGAAAACTTATAAATGAAAAGAAGCCTGTTCGAACTGAGATGGATTAGGTGCTTTTATTTCTGTGATGTTGGATGTGATATTGATTTTGTTGCATGGGAAAACAGCTTGAGTTTTATAAAGTTCACCTGTATGTTTCCATCTGTGCAGATGTGGCCAAGAAGTTGCAAGTTACACAGTTGCCAAACAATAATGCTTAAATAGCAATAATCGCAATCTAAGGAAATAGTCTTACCTTACAGGTTGTTTTTAAAATGCTTGCAAGTTAATTAACAATTGCTTGGTGTTTAACTCTTTCATACAATCTCCTTTGGATAAGTGTGATTCAACAACTCAACAGCCACACTATTTAACTTGCAATACATTTGGTGATTTTTCATGCACAGATATTTGAGCCTTTCCCAATACATTGGGGCCATACTTCATTCCATCAAAACTGGCAGCCTGTCAGCAATAACAAGTACAACATTTTTTATACAACTGATATTCCCACTGTACGTACCTACAATTTTATATGGTTTAAAACACATTAATTAAATAACTTCAATATAATCTTCATGAAACTAGACAATTAGCTGTTTTCAGTTCCTCCTGCAAGCTCACATACACTGAATGACTATGGTTTAACAGCAGAGGTGAGTGGAAGAAGAAAAAGGAGAGGAAAGAAATAACATTGTAACGTTTTAACAGAGGGACAACTGATTCTCTGTACTCCCGGTGGTGTACACCTCCCGTAGACAGTTTATTTTACTGCCATCGATTCGGCGCAAGTTCCCGTCAGAGGTTCGGCTATGTTCGGCCATTTCCGTCCTGGTTTCCGCCACCATTTTGTCGACTTGCGTGCAGCTGGCTGAGGTGCTGTACTGTAGATCACATCGTAGAGATAGCTAATCCGGCAATGGACGGGTAAGGTGCCTTTTGGTTATGTTAATTATAAACATTTTAATTGTCATATCTTAGCGATCACTGCAAAGATACAGTAGAGACTAAGATGAACTGGGAATGAGAAGTCGGACGTGCGTGTCCAGTTAATAAACGGTCTGTGTGTTTTTCCACCCCAGCTGAGAAAGAAGTGATTTTTCTTGGTTATCTGATGTTAGGGCTTTGTTTCTCCTTTGGATTATAGCGGGAATTGTAAGGGTTGAAAGCAACAGAGTGTGAAAAAATGTTAAAAAAGGTTCTTTGTTTTGTTAGAGAAATAAGGCGTGTTTATTGCTGCTTTCGTAGAAAGTAGCGCTGAAAAAGCCCTGGCGGTCTCTTGTCGTGGATAGCACTGGGATCATTTGTGTGCTTTATTATTTTAAAACTAATGTTACGGATTTCTGCCGCACTTTTACAACCTCGGATGCATAATCCAAACGAATAAAGAGGTGTTAGGTTCTACTTGGTCCTACCTACAGTTTCTTTCTTTTTCCGGTGGAGAGCATCTTTCCTGTCAAGTCACGTAGACGTATATTTGTACTTTGTAATCTAAATATGGTGTGATATAAGCGTTGCTACATGTGCTTTTTTCATACAAATTAAACGTTGGTTATAATACAAATCAAACCTGACATTGCAAAGACCCCCGTTATTATACGCCGATGTGGAAATGAGTTACGCGGTATTGGAGGCGAAGGCCATATGGAAACAGGCCTGTTCAGTGGCGTGGAGCCAGGTTTATGCTTTTGAGAGTAGGGCCCTATTGATTCACGCTGTAGAGGAGTTGTTTTTGTCGAAGTGTGCTCCTCAGAGAAAAGTGGACTCTCTGTACATAATACATTTTAAGAATGCTTTTGAGTGCCTTTCTGAGGTTGTATCCAGCGCCATTTAAGCAGTCGTGACGCTCATAAACCTCTCCCTCTGTAATTGCTAGGCTGCGGTGAAGAACACAAAAGGATGTATTTTTTGTAGCAAATCACTGAACATGAACAAAACACCAGAGGTCTCAGACAACTACATTGTAGTGAAGTTTGTAATAGCATTGACCAAATTCAAACAGGGCGGTTGCTTAAGTTACACTGGCCAGATGTGTCTCTAAACCGAGTTGTAATGGATGATGCTTTGTTTTCTCAGGATAAAGCAGGTTGGTCGCGTGGGAGGGTCTTTGTTTGCTGGGTACCATACAGTAACACTGACTTTCTCCTTTTTCTGTGTTGTAGCATTGTCACTGATGTTGCAGTTGGCGTAAAGGTAAGGATTATTGCTCGTTATAAACGTGTGACTTTAATGTTTACACTACCTGTGCCAGGCCTTTATTTTCATGTGAATACTCATCTTCACAAAGAAGTGGCTCAAGTAACCTGCACCCCATGAAGACAAAAAAAACTCTCACAACATTAGAAAGTGGTTTGAGGCATCACTTGTCTAATGCTTTCCTCTGTTCACCTGTAGGCTAAAATGTAATTTGGATTTGCAAAGGACTGCTTATGTTAGTTATTTTAGAGTTGTATGAACAGGACAGGTGGATAGGTAATGAATTCAAGGTGAGTTGGTTTGTAAGGTTTGGGTTATGTCATAGAGTACAAAGACATAACCTTAAATCATCACAGATGTGCACTTAAAATAAGCTTATAAAAAGCAGACTTTTGTTCAAGATGTAACTCTCCTACTATTTTGGTTCCCACTACTCACAGTTGTCTGAGGTGATTTTAATTGATGTGCCTCGGCTTCTTGTGCTTAGTATATCTAGGATGTCACTTTCAATTTAAAGGCCCATGAAGAACAGTAGACAACATTTTTCGGTGTACAATGAATATTTGAAATCAATGTTTTACGTTTTTATTTTAAAAGTCCTCTAAAACAACCTCATATTTAGCTGGTCCCAGCAAAAATAGTAATTCTGTCTTGACCGTTTCGTACTCTTATCGCCAAAGCATTACAAAAACGACGGTTTGGTCGTACACTGTTTCTATGAAATCAATTTTAAGTTTGCTGCTGGAAGAGGTGTTAGTGGGGCCAGCAGGGGGTGCTCACCCTGTGGTCCACGTGGGTCCTAATGCCCCAGTATAGTGATGGGGACACTATACTGTAAACAGGCGCCGTCCTTCGGATGAGCCGTAAAGCCGAGGTCCTGACCAATCATGGCCTCCTAATAATCCCCATCTATGAATTGGCTTCATTACCTTCTGCTCTCCTCCCCACTAATAGCTGATGTGTGGTGAGTGTTCTGGCGCACTATGGCTGCCATTGTATCATCCAGGTGGATGCTGCACATTGGTGGTGGTGGAGGGGAGACCTCATTACCTGTAAAGCGCTTTGAGTGCAGTGTCCAGAAGTGTAAGCAATTATTAATTATTATTATAATTTTTAAAATTACTGCAGTTTTTTTCACAAAAAGCTCAATCTAAATTCGCAATTCAGAGATGCAGACAGCATTCCCATTTTAGCAACAACTTATCCAATTAAACGTGTGAGGTTCTTATACAAATAAAATATCTAACATCATAGTAGTTCAGATGGGTAGCTGCATCAGCATGCGTAGGCTGCAAAGGAACAAGTAATAGGTTTATTCCATGCTGAAAAAAAGAAAAAAGAGAACACAACGTTTCGGCCGTGGAGCCTTCTTCAGGTGTGTCCTTCAGGTGTGACACACCTGAAGAAGGCTCCACGGCCGAAACGTTGTGTTCTCTTTTTTCTTTTTTTCAGCATCTATTACTTGTTCCTTTGCTATCTCACATCATGTCTTGTTTAAGGGCTTTATTCTGATTCCTTGAAGGACCCCTTACCAGAAGGTGTTAGGATCCTGCTGTCTTGACCTGAGTATGTTCTTCCTGTTTCCCAAATGAATGCCCTTCTGAGCAACTGATCTCCAGATCAGTATTGTAAATGTGAATTTGTCTCAGTTGACATAACTGGCTATAAACTGATTAAATAAAATACATCTTAAAAAAACTTATTGCATGCAAAAGAACTAGACTGTAAAAGATGTTAAGGTGCCAAAAAAGTGTAGAAGGACATAAAAATAATTCAGCAAACTACAGAATGAGAATACATGATGCATGGTCAGTACAGCAGTGCAAGCAGGTATAGTTTGAACCGGTGTGTGTTGAGGAGCTGGAAGGTGGCTATGGATGATGTAGTCCTGCAGCTTCAGGGTGTCTGACTTCACCACTGAAATGCAAAGGGGGGAAATGAGCAGGCCAGGAGTGTAGAGAAGTAACTACTGAGTAAGTAGGTTAGTGGGTGAGAAAAGGGAAATTTACATAGATAAGTAACATGAAATCAGAGGTAGCAGAGCACTGAAGACAGCAGTATATAAGGAGAGAGGGATCAAAGGTTAGATGTGTTTTGGTAGCTAAAGATGAGGGGTTGCTAGCAGAAGAGGGATATGGATTTTATTTCCATCCAGAAATCCTGACTAGTTCAATACACAATATACCTATTAAAAATGCAAATTCTTTTTTTAAAGTTGGTGAAATCGAATTTAAAAAACATCAGGACTTTCCTTGTCGAAACAGCAGATAAAATGTAAGAGATCTAAATAAACTAATTTTTATCTGATGTTTATAAGTATTCAAACATTTTGTTATAGGTCGAGGGATTTGTTATCTTTTAGTTTCAAAGTTTTAAAACAAATGAGTGATGCCTTAGTAACGCAATTAGTTACCAAATTGGGTGTTGGTGTAATAAATTTGTTTAAAATCCAAATTATAATTAAGTAGTTTTTTTAACTATTTCTTCTCAAAAACGCATTACAGTATTAATCCTTTTGCATGCATTATGCTCGTTAAAATTGTCATTTTTATCTCTCATGCAGAACAAATAGTTTTCTTTCTATGATAAAAAGGGATTGATACTTTTTCTGAAGTGTTTCCAGATATATTTTTGGACTTAAGAACTCTTGGTTCTTAAGGTTTCTGGTTTCTTTATCATAACTGATGCCACTTGTCTTTCTATTAAAATAATGAAATAATTTAAAGAATAAGAGCAGAAAATAAAATTATAGTAGCTTATATTAAAGATTAAAATGTTTTAATTTTGTTAAAATTGTATCAGAAGCAATATACTGGTTGATAATCATTGTGTCCATGGATGATTTTTTCAGTCACTAAATCATATTTTGCAGTACAGATGGACTAAAATGAACTTGTAGGTTCAGTTAATCTTGAACGTCCCTTATGTGATTCAGAATGTTTTGTTGTTGGTTATCTGCTTATTTCCTACTGTCATTCATAATTAAACTGCCTTGATAGTTCATAGTGTTAAAGTGGTGGGAGAAGTCATGTGTATTGCAGTTAACCTTTTGGTGTTTAATTATTGAATACCTAGAAATTAGCAGTTTAAAGTACTTTGATTATTGATGTACTGTTTTCATTTCATCAGATCACATAAGGATTTTTCTTAAGCATTCTTCTTCCAGTTGGCTGTCTTACATAATCTCCCACTTATCACACATTATGTTGCTACTCTGCCATGGCTTTCTTTGGCTACGGCACAGACTCTGGTATCTTTCAAGGCTAATATTGTGGATTATGTCAGGATATGATAGGCACTGCACACAGTGTCAGTATTTCTTAGTATTAATGTCACTGCTGTCCAATGGCTCAAGTAAGACAGTAGAAATAAGCAACAAAACTTTCAGTATAATACATGCTATGAAAGCAAGGCAAAATATTATTTTACTTAGCCTTTTCACATTGGTGAATAATCATTTTTGTATGCTTTAGTTTTCATTGTTAAAGTTTTAGGAACATTAATTGTATAGTCTTGTATTTTATGATTGTTAATTAAGTGCAGAAGTCATAATGTCAAAATTCAAAGCCATAAAACCATCATGTAATATTATCAAGGTTGATGTTAGCAGCTGCTTTTTAAAATTAATATGGGTGGTTATTTTCTCTGTATATACAGAATCTGGAATTGCCTGTTGATCATCTGAGTTCATTGCTGTGGCTCTGTACCAGGACAACATAGATTGGTACCAAACATCTCTCAGAGCTGTCCAATAGTTCTAAGCCCTGTAGTTCACATGGTCCCTGTAGGAGAATGATTAGATAAATTTGGGGAGTGTTGTAGCTCTAGCTGACAAACGTGTAAGCCGTACAGGTGCCCAACAGTCCTACAGGCCTAAAGAGACTGATGAGGTCAGACTCGCCCAGTCTGGTAGTGCTCAGCAAGTTGGGGTCTACTCGAGAAGTCCTAAAGCTGGCTAATGATCCAATCCAGCAAGAATGACTCAACCTGTACCCTTTATAATGTCTTTTAATTTTCACAAAATAAGCTAAAGGTATATTTTCATCTTCCTTTTTTTCCAAAGTTATAGTTTGTATTGTATGTATTGTATAGTATGTATGGCAAGGTATCCATGCAATACATGTGCATAATGTAGCAGGTATCACATACACATGCAAACAGTCACATAAAGCTATGAGTGTATAGTAAGCAGCTCATTTATACAGACACTTCATCATGATCAGTCCAACATTTTTATTACAATATAATATTTCTGAAAATATTTAAGAGAATGTTGAGGTGTGACTTTCAATACTGTTTCTCTATATGTATTTTTTTGTTCCATATTGAAAGTTCAGTTCAAGGATTGTAACATTTCTTGTGCATATGTCTGTCTTTCTTCCATCTTTGTTCATACCAGGATAGAACTGAGCTTTACAGAGATGCATTAAAAATCTGGGAGAATCGGCCTTCATGCAGTACTTCAGCAAATATTTTTAATACATATATAGCATTAAAAATGCTATTCTATTTTCTTCCAAAGCTACTTTTTAACACATAGGTATATTGATTGTGTGGTTATACATTAGAAGGGTTTGGGTCATTGTAGTAAACTACTACTGCCAAGAAGATATTGCCTTGAACAAACCTACCAGTGGAAGTAATTAATGACTGATTTGTCTTGCGATTCTTTGACTTGGCTAATTAAAGGAGTTCATAAAACTCTAATTTTGGCAGGTGCAAGAAGGGTTCTGCACTTGTTAAGAGATTTGGTTTCAGCTGATGCCATGAAGGCCTGTGTGTTTAATTTGTTACCTCTGTCATATCCACACAGCACTGTGCCAGAATGTTTGATGATTGTGTTGAAAGACTGCTCACAAAGGGATTGAGTTGATAGTAAAGTCAGTCTAGGGTAGGAATATCAATCGTGTTTTTAAATATCTAACCATTGTTCATCATATAAAGCTATAAAGATTAAGTCCATTTTAGGTGTATGGAATAAAGTATATAAGCCTACTGCTCCTCATCGTGTTTTGACACTGTTATAGGATTTTCACTATTTCACCTGCTTTATTCCATTGTCATTTGGGCAAATAATATAATTTTGTTTTTTTTTACTCACCTCACACAATTGCTTTATCCTTTAGGGAATGTGTATGTTTTTCCAGGACTCAGAAAAGTGAATCTGATTTTGAACCTTGCATCTTAGTTTAATTTTGTTTGCACGTTTGAATAGATGCCACTTTATGAGGTTAGGAGGAAGCTGAAGCTAAGTCAGGCTTGAGGTATTTTTCACTGTGGATGTACTGTAGTCTTTAGATGTAAAAAGTGAACAGTAAAAATTTTTTTCGGAATCGTGCTATTACAAATCCCTATTTTCAGTCTACGACATTTTGAAAAAGTTTTTTTTCCCAGAAGTGCTCTTTTCATGTAACATCTCAAAATGCTGCATTCCAACAGTAGCAACATTTTTGTTGTTCGCTACATGCCAAAGTTAAGCTTTTGCCTCTGTGAACTACCATTATCTATAATGTGGAGCTCATACCAATGGGCTGTTTTCTATAATGTGGACCTCATGTCAATGGGCTCTTTTCTTTACTTTGAGTTTTTTCAATAATTCATGCAGTGGAAGCTATTAATGACTGATTTGTCTAGTGGTTCTTTGACTTGATAATTAAGTTTTTAAAATTCAAATTCTTGGCATGTAGAGGAACAACTTTGCACTTGTTAACAGATTTGGTTTCAGAGGAATGCAAAGACTGCTCACATAGCAATTGAGTTAATACTCCTGGCAGTGTGCCACTCTAGGCCAAAATATAATTTTAAAATAAATACTGACTGGTCATCATTGCTGGGGAAAAAGTGTTGACTTGAGTTAAAGGCATAAAATCAATATTCTGTTGAGGTATTTTAACAATGTTACAGGATTTTCACTACTTTACCTGCTTTATTCTAGGTTCCTGAATTGATGAAAAATTTAATTTCTTGGCTTTCAAGTTTCTTTTTTACATTTAATGTAGAATTTTTCATGAATTCGCTGTTAGGGGACTCACTTGTTAAACATTTGTTTTCTGCAGCTTACATTGGCTTAAATCCAGTAAGATTTAGATTGTAGCTATATTTTGACATTTAATTTATATGTGGGCCCTGACCTTCTGGGGCTTGCATTTAATTTATTGCTTCCATAAAAAGTGAAGCCTATAAAGAACATTTGCAGGAATGCACGCTTAGATGAAACTGAGGTGTCACATTAGATAGTGTAGTGGATAACACAATTCAGTAGTCAATTTGTGTTTGACCACCCATCTATCAGTCAATTTAAGCACAGCTCTTAGGAGCTTCTGACTGAAGCAATGACTGTTCTGAATCTTTAGGGAGAACATGAGGTCCAGATGAAATTACACCATCTGGTTATTTTAGATCTTAGACTTATAAGATTAAAACAGTGAAAAGAGAGCAATACAGGTTGTGTTGTTTTATGTCTCTCTATCTGTGTTCTGTCTTAAGAGATCTGTTTGTTCAATATTTACGATTTCCTATTAATTTTTTCAGAGAGGATCAGACGAGCTACTGTCTAGCAGTCTGTACAATAGCCCCAACTCTAATATGAGTGGCATGGTTGTAACGGGTGAGTGTAAATCAATTTAAATTTGTGACCCAAATAAATTGAACTTAATTTTGTTTTGTACTTTTTGCTTCAACATTATAGTGAGGACTGGGTGATCGTCTTTAATTATCGGCCGTCATGATAATTCTGTGCTAAATGATTTTTTCAAAGAATGCATGACAGAAGATTCAAACAAGCACTACTAAACTTTGTTTTTTCACGTCGCATGCAGTAACAACAGTATAATTGGGCCAACTGAATAGGATGCTTCATAATTTAGTGGCATTAAAGTCTTAGTAACAATTCGTAGACATGAGAGATTGTTCCCATATCCAAATAAAAACTTGTGTCCAGGAGATCCATTGTCATTGTTATAAAATTTGAGTGAACTTGTGTAGTATTTTTGGGAGGAATACTCTGACAACTGTATGCATTTTCACTAAAAAAGGATATTGGATATTTCAAGACTGTTGCAAAGTTTGAAAAAAACTGTCTCATCGATTTCCATACTCTGATTTGAATATTCTAATACTTTTTTAAGAATAGAAATACTACTTGTACAAAAAATTATTTCAGAACTAGTCTTTACTCATAAATTACTAAAGGTGATCATAGCAAGTTGTCACATGTTAACATAAATCATAAAGAGAAACAAAAGAGATCCTTTGACTAATTTTGCCTGCATTTACGGCATCTTATTTGCTTAAGTGATTTTTAATGTTGTCGAATAGCCAGAACTTAGAAAAGATGGATGAGATTTCTATGAGAAAAGGACTTTTAATATGTAAATATATATTTTTTTTTACAGCTAATGGAAATGATAGCAAAAAGTTAAGAGTTGAAGACAGAATGGATTGTCCGCCTTCACGTGTTCTCCACATCAGGAAGCTGCCCAATGAAGTTACAGAGACAGAAGTTATTGCCTTGGGTTTACCGTTTGGGAAAGTCACTAACATTCTCATGCTTAAAGGAAAAAATCAGGTGTGCTTGTCACTTGGGTTTTTTATTATTTTGGAAAACAGATCTTCGTGATTGTCTGACATGTATTGTTTCAAGTTAGTGTTATAATATTATTTAAAGTTACTTGTTACTGAGATTTTGTTTTTTTCTCCTGAATACTTTAGCTGAAAGAGTGAAACTGTCAGCCATTAGCAATCATTTTTTATTTAACTGAAACAGACCTTTAAACATTCAAAATAAGTTTGGCCATCTTTTAAGTAGTGAATGGACTACAGAAGGAAATGCTTTTTTTTGGGAGCTGTAGAGTTAAATTTTAGATATTCATGTATGTCTTCATTTTCCCCCAACAGGCCTTCCTTGAACTTGGAACTGAGGAAGCAGCTATTACAATGGTTAACTATTACACAGCTGTGACCCCTCATGTTCGTAATGTGCCCGTTTTCATCCAGTATTCAAATCACAAAGAATTAAAGACTGACAATGCTCTTAACCAGGTATGTTCTGCTAGATTGCTAAATATGACTAGGACAGCTAACTCCACCTGCATCTAAAAAGACCTCAAACTGGTGTTGTAACCTAATTAAGGAATGTCGTATTTATAATGGTTTCTTAAGATTGGTGAATTGTGTTAATCCCGCTTGCGTCATGACTGATACATTTTCACGGTAGCGTCTTCAAAACTGTTAATATCTGTTAAATGTACATAATGAGCTTAAAAGTGAAAGAACTGTTTACTTTTGATGCAATGACAGAGTACTGAGGAAAGTGTTACAATTAAAAATTAACGATTGTTTGTTGCCAATTCGACACCTTTCACATGTAAACCTGAATAGAATATAATAGAACTTATTTGCAAATAGTTTCCTCAATATGTGTGTGCTAACCCTGCAATGGACTGCCGTCCCTTCCAAAGTGTAGCCTGTCTTGTGTTTTGTCTGCCCTTTGTTTCACTGCAACCCTGTTGTGCTCCATTTCACTGCGTCTGTATTGGACAAAGTGGTTAAGAATAAGTGAATGGACATGGGTGTATTTTGGAGACTTGTTTTGAAAACCTTTTCAAAAGTTTTTAGGTGTTGGCATTTTGAAGTCCATTCAATTTTCATTGTAGCGTGCGCAAGCAGTTCTTCAAGCTGTAACTGCTGTCCAGGCAGCCAGTACCCCAACATCAGGGACTACAGCAAGTGAGAGTGCATTAACACCAGCTCCAAGTCCAGTGCTCAGAATAATCATTGACAATATGTTTTACCCTGTTACACTGGATGTTCTTCAGCAGGTAAGTTGGTATTTTATACTCTTAACTTTTGTCTGGTTTATGGTTATTTTTAACTTGACATTAAATTTTATTTCAGGCAGTGTTCTTAGATCCCAAGCACAGGTACCATTTTTTTATGTCTTGTTCTTTAAGCACAAGAGTGAATCAGAGGTGTCATTAAATGTAGCTTTTCTAACCAGACCTGTTTCAATTGACAGATATTTTCAAAATTTGGAACTGTTATGAAGATCATTACATTCACAAAGAACAATCAGTTTCAAGCTTTACTTCAGTTTAATGACCCAGTGAATGCCCAGCAAGCCAAATTGGTGAGTGAAGACAGAAAATGGCTATTTTTATGTTCAAACAGTTGGTGTGCATGTCGAAAGAGACTAGCAAGTTATGTTATCTTTAAAATGCAAAATTGACTTGATCCAGCATGGTCAATGGCTTTAAGAACCTTTATTTTTGTATTGTTGCAATCGTTTTTGATTTAAGATCAATAGTATGTACTTGCTTTAAGTCATTAGTCTTTTTGGGGAATATGAAAAATACTGATTATTCCTTCTGTTCTCAAGGCTCTGGATGGTCAGAATATTTATAATGCCTGCTGCACTCTACGCATTGACTTTTCTAAACTGGTCAATTTAAATGTTAAATACAACAACGACAAGAGCCGTGACTACACCCGTCCCGAGCTTCCAGCTGGAGATGGTCAGCCCAGCATGGACCCTTCTGTAGCTGCTGCATTTAATAAGGATTCCTCGCTGCTTGGTAAGAGTCAAGGTATAATAAACTTTGTTCCAAACTTTAAAAGGGGTGGGGGATATGGGTCAGGAAGTTGCACGACAATGCTTTTCCCTTTTCGTGGCCCTTCTGACAGATGCAACTTTTGATATACTTAGTTGTTTTCAGTTGTGTGCCTTTGACCACAAAGATCTGATCACACTTTGCCCGATGTAAAATGACATGTTTGTGTTGTAAACATTGTTAAATGTTTGCAGTCAACCAGTGGGCAAGAAGAAGGAATGAGAATATAATGGAATTTGGGTTGATTTAAATCTTGCTTCTCACACGCCAACAAAGTGATAAGGGTAATTTGGTAAGCATTTAAGGAGTCTTTGGGGGAACATAGTGTAGCACTGATTGAAAATTATCCTTGGCTGTTGAACTGCTTTCTCACAGTATATTGTTGTAGATTTAATGGCATTGTCTGTTAAAAGAATTTAATGTACAAATTTTCCTTAGGTACTCCTTCTGGAATGGTATCTCCCTATTCTGGCGGTGGAGGGTTTCCATCCTCTCTTGGTTTTGCCCAGGGTGGAGGTACATGTACTTTCATTATGGTCTGTTCAGGCTGTTCGTGTTCACCGAGGTAGCTTAAGCAGATTGGCTTGTTTATGTAGTAATTGTTTCAAAAGAACATGGAACACCACTGCTGTTTTCAGCATACATCTTAGAAAGGTTTGAGCCAATTTAAAAAATGTTTTTCTTTATAACGTTTATAAATTAACTGCATGCAAGATTAGACAAGCTGTAAAGTAACTTACCCTATGGCACGTGTGCCATGTTATATTCCTGTGCAGAGACCATGGTAATCTTGATTAGAAGTCCTGAGCTTTACGTGTGAAGCTTGCGTGGCTAGATAAAGGAAAGCTCCAAGGCTTCTGGTTCAAGTACCCAGCATCCGACGAATGTTTCTTCTAACCAGGGCTTGCCTTTCCAGGGGCTCTCAGTCCTCTGAGTGCAGCAGCAGCTGCAGCCGCAGCCGCAGGGCGGGTAGCGCTGTCTGGGGTCTCGGGCACCAGCAGCGTGCTCCTGGTCAGCAATCTCAATGAGGAGGTCAGTAATCCACTGCTTTCCCCTGCCGACTGCGTTCCCTTTCTGTTGAGTGAGGTGACCATTGCATATTGTGCTTTTTATTGTGTTGCTCTTTTGCCATCGTCTGTGCGGTCTTGATATAGTGTGTAGTATTTCAAATGAGGTGAACAAATCTGACATCTATTTGGGTTTTAGTCTTATTTGTAGCATTAACTCTTCATCCTGAAAATCAAATATACGTTAGCTAATATAGGTGTTTTTTTTTAACACTTGAAGAGATAAGAGTTCTTGTCCATAATTATATATATTTACAGATTCTGTGATGTAACTGCATTAATATTATGTGTAGCACATTTCCCAAAAGTGCTTCTGACATAAGGGGCTTTGCTTCTTTGGAATCAACTAAGCAGGTCTCGGCTTATTCAACAATATATTACACCCACTTAACGTATAACAAAAATATAGTTGATTGTAGCTCTTGTTGTTCATTGTTTTATTTTCTAAACTATTTTGTTTGCCTTTGTATTTGTGCTTACATATGTCATATTTGTTAAATCTTGGCTTTGTGGAAATTCTATTGAAATACCTCTTTCTTTCAAGGTTCTCTCCCAAGAGAATTGATGAGGGGCACTTTCCAGTCTCTTAGCAGTATTTTCTTTGCAGATTTTGGCCACTGTCTTCTAAACTCATCCTTCTGTACTCCTTTTTTTGTCAACTGATACTCGTTAATTCTTGGTCTTTTCTCTCTAAGCTCTCGTTTGCCTTTTCTCTCCTGACTTTCTCTACTGTTTTCTGTTGCTATGAACGCTGGTATGAAATGTGGGAGCGTTACCCCACTTAGGGGTATATCAATTTAAATTTGCCATGATTTTCCCAAACTCTTTGTGAGTTTGTGGATATAACATAATGTGCTTTGTGTAGTACCATAACTTTGCAAGGTGGTTTTCATTTCTACACTTGCATGCTAAAACCGATTGAACCAGTGCACCTTCTTTAACAGTTTGCCTGCATTTCATACTTTGCCATGCTTAAGCTATTAAAACGTCAGATTCTTTTGCATGCCCCTTTTTTCCTCATTGTTATATGCTGTAATTATTCTTTGATATGAATGTACTTTGCCCACGTTTGTCATGGGTGACTACATTTGGCACAATTATTTTCTTGTAAAAAACATAAACCAGCCATTTTCTGACCAAACTCCTGCATTTCCTATGTACTGACCTATATTTTATTTTTGTTCCCCTACTCCTTGTTTTATTCTGCATTGCTACCCCCCTCCCCCTTTCCATTCCTTTCCCCTCCTTTCTTTCTCTTGCCCTCTGTTTGCCCTTTGTTCCCTTGCCCCCTCCCCTCTTCATTACCTGTCCCCCCTCCCTCCTGTTCATGCTTTGTGCTTGAACAAAATGTTCCTCGGACCAACTTGCCCCAATTAACTGCCTTGAACCATGATCCATGACCACCTCACCATTCTACGGGAAACCACCCTTCGTTATGGATGATCTGTTCATCTCCGCTCTTCCTCGACTCTTCTCTCTTCCTGTCTTACGCTGCTTGCTCTTCTCTCCTTCTAAAGATGGTTACGCCCCAAAGTCTGTTTACCCTCTTCGGTATGTTATTGTTAGCACTCTACTTTTTTTTATTATTTTTTTTAAATGTTTTTCATCTTTTGAATTCTGATTTATACCTAGCATTTTGGCTTACAGTTGTAGTATCTTTTTTTTTTTTACTTCTCTCTTTGGCTTTAAAGTTTCTCTCCATAGAAAGTTTATGTTAATGCATGGTTAAATTATTTTGCATGTATTTTTTATCATTTCACAAAGCTTGTTTTGGAGGGTGTATCAGAATGTTCTCTTCAAATCTCTATTCAAATCTTGATTTATTTATTCATTTGGACGAATGTGCTATCTTTTCACTTTGATGTCTATATATCAGTTTCTGAAATGTTAACTGTTCTCTTAACTTCTAATTAATTTCTTTTCCCCCTGACTGCTTTTCACTCTGAAAAGGTGTTTATGGTGATGCTCAGCGCGTGAAGATACTTTACAATAAGAAAGACAGTGCTCTGATACAAATGGCAGATGCAAATCAAGCTCAGCTTGGTAAGATTTGATTTTTAGGATTTTAAGATTACGATTTTTTTGTAGGATTAACAATGATTCTAAGCCTAAATTGAAGGTTGTCATCCACCCGAGAAAAAATATGGCCATATCTGCAAACGTTTCTTAGATCTGAAGTGTATTAACTAGTTTTCCACCATGCGTTAGTTCTTTCCACGATTAAGAATAATAAGGGGATGGCATATACTTCCATTTCCATTCATGATTGAAAATGCCATCCATAGCTTTCAGATCAGAAATGCCTTCTTGCCAAATTTTACAAAAGACAACGAAACATGTCCAATAAACTTTTTTTCTCTTGATTCCTGCGAAAATATGGCACTGAAAATGGATGGATTTGTTTTTTTGGGCCCTGTGTTGAAAAATGAAGTATTACGGTTGTAAGCCCCCAAATTTATAGGAAACTATAATTTCATAGTAGGCATTTTTTAGTCTAGATTAATGTGTTTTTGAAATCCATTTCCCCCCAATATTTTCCTTATTCCACAATTCCTTATTTCAGTTGAAAGTTTCCTGTCCTTGTATTTCTTAGCAATGAGTCATCTGAATGGCCAGAAGATGTATGGGAAGATCATTCGAGTGACCTTATCTAAACATCAGACTGTACAGCTGCCAAGAGAGGGGCTTGATGATCAAGGGCTCACAAAGGATTTCACCAACTCGCCATTACATCGTTTCAAGAAGCCTGGGTCAAAGAACTTCCAGAATATATTTCCTCCTTCAGCAACCCTTCATCTGTCAAACATCCCGTAAGTAAATAAAATAACTGTCCCATTTTTTGGGTTGATAATTTTACAGCTGAAAGTTAACCTGAGCTTTTTTTCCCCATTTACAGACAAGACATAACCGAAGAGGACCTCAGAGTACTGTTCTCAAACTCCGGTGGCACTGTGAAAGCCTTCAAGTTTTTCCAGTAAGATTCTTATCTTAATTTTATCGATTTTCAGGTCCCTTAACTTGCTTATATGTGGGGGAAGTTTCCTTTTAAAAGCTTATTGACTTGTATGAGTTTTAGCTCAACATCTATTTTGTTTTTACAATGTAACCAGATGCCTTTTACATTATTTTTAAAAGTACTTTGTTTTCACTTAGTTAAAAAGCTATTTTAACCATGCAAATCCTTATTTAAGTGTTAAATTTATATTTTGCACATTAGCTGGATAGATGGGTTAATTAATGTTTCTTTTATGAAAAAATATACTACCAAAACATTTGTCCAGTTTAGCATTATTTTGCTGCATTTACCATTAACGAAAACTTTAATTACCATTAATGAATTTCTTTAAAAACTGGCATGTAGGCTTTAAAGTCATGCATTTTTTGAAAACTATTCCTTTTTACAGGGATCACAAAATGGCACTGCTGCAGATGGCAACTGTTGAAGAAGCAATTCAGGCCTTGATTGACCTTCACAATTACAACATGGGAGATAATCATCACCTGAGAGTCTCCTTCTCTAAATCAACAATTTGAACATGCTCGCAGGATAAAATGTGTTTACGCTCTTTAGAAGCGTTACCTATTGACTGTTTCCGGACACTGGGGACCACAGTTTGACATTTAAAATTTTATCAATCATTCCTTTAAGAATATGATGGATTATCAGAAAAGAAACATTACACAGCAGAGTCTACTAGTCTGCTTTGAAGACTTTCCCCACCCCATTTATATGTTAGGCAAGCCATTAACGTTTTTCCATTTCATCATAAGAAGGAAGTAAGTAAATTCCTCTTTTTATTATAATTTGATTAGATGACAAGATATGTGCCTTACTTGACAAAATAGTATCAACACTTTTACATCAGTACATTGACATGATCCATTACAGTTGACTATTTAGGCACATTGGTTCTGATGGTGTAAGAAGCAGAGCTGTAAAAATAGGTATTTCTGTATGTATTTGTACAGTTTGTGGAGTTCTCTACCCCTCAAAGTGTAGTCCTTACTAGCTGTGATTTATTAATTTCTGAAGATTTCCTTCCTTTAGTTGAAAATTACATTTTATTTTATTAGTTAAGATTCAGAGTTTTTGTAAGACCTAAGGTGAACAAAGGACATTGTTCTGCTAAGATTGAGGCTGGGGTGATGTATTGATTAATCAGTAAATTGTCGGTACATTTCCTTTTTGATCATTATCGATATCCAGGCCAGTGCATCATTTATTTTTTCCCCTCACAAATGGCAGTCACAAATCTGACATCTTAATTCAAATACATTTGAGTTAGTTAGATGTGGAGCAGATTAAATCAAACAGAGCATAAAGAAGCCCAAATAAGAGTACATTACCAACATAGACATTTGTTAGCTCTGGCAGATAGGGTTTTAGTTTGCCTAAAAGTATTTGCCTAATGCAGGGATATTATTAAAGCAAAGCATATGGAAGTCGGATGGATGGCTTACCAAGCCAGAAGAATAGTAATATCTTGCAGTTGTAATAAGTTTAGTAGTTTTGGTTGTATATAACAGAATTGCCATTCCAAGGCAGTCCTGATTTAAAAAAAAAAATAGTTGTGGCTCTTGAATGTGTTAAAGAAAAGTATATTCTTTTTGGGGTGATGTCTTTAAAATGGGGAAGAAACACTTGTTGCTTAAAAGTATTGTCTTATTGAATTTAAGTTGAGTGTTGTTCCCTCTTGTATAATGGTGTCATTAATCAGCACATTAAAAGAGCAGGATATTACGTGACCTAGAAAACTGTCACTAGCCCCTGTATTGTGCTTTCCCATGTTATTTCATGTATATTGTTCCCATAAAATAGAATTTTGCCCCACACAGTCATAAGTCATGAAATAAGCATGGAAGGCTTTAAAATTTAATTAAATACATTTCTGCTTCCATATCTTCCATATGACCAGTGGTTTGCACCAGGATCCCACAAGATAAAGACTTGACAATGATTTAAGTATGACACTGATGTTCATATAATTGGATACTGGTATTTCACAGAATATGTACACCCTTTTTGTGTTGATTTCTTTTGATGGAATTTTCTAAACATTCTACAGTAGCATACTTTGAATTTATGCAGTATTTTGTCCTTAAGAAATAACATGACTTATTTCATCAATAGGCCTACAAAATAACATTGAATTTACTCTGTTTTACTCTCTTCTTTTTATCAAGTTACTTATTTTCGTTTTAACTAAAAGAAATTAATAGTGCCAGTGGAGCAGATATTAATTGCATATGTGCGGGAAGAAAGCATACAACCTCATGTTTTTTTTACTGGAACCACTCTGTTACTTAATTTTTATTACTTTTGATTGGCTATTGCTTAATTTTTTGCGTGACAGATGTAATGTAAAAGGTGAGATTAGTGAATTATCCATGCAATGTGTGATTAATCTTTACCTGAAATCTCAATATTTTATAAACAGATTAAATTTGGACCAGTAGCCAGCAGTTGTACAGATAAGTCTGCCAGGTGAGCTCCCTAACCATCCACACATTCAAACAGAACTGATGCATTAGTTCATTTTACTCGAGGATCAGTTTGGAGAGACTTTGACAACCCTTTCTTTATCCTCAACACATCAGTGCGCCCATAGCTGTGATTAACATTTTTTCTACTAATTCTTTGGAATCCTAACTTTAGAAACCCAACAGATGTTGTCGGAATACTGACAGTTTCACCTACAGTAGCTTGTGGGACATGGTACCAATCAGTTTTTAATCACAAGGGTATGTGGTTTTTCAGAAGCATTGGAACTGTTAATTAAGTTTCGTTCTCTAGTCCAGTTTGTATGTTTGGTTTCACTATAATCCCCCACTGGCTTTACTGACAATTTGCTAAAGTGAAAGAACAAATTTATCGATATCTCAATTTTATGGGAAACAATATATACAGATAAAAAGTCCTCGCCCCAGCCTTGGCTAAAAATGATCATTTTGCATTTGTTTCACTATTGACTTGCTTTATCCAGACAGCCAAAGATAAAGCTTTAATCTGATCTGAAACTCAGTAAAACCATCTAAAATGTCTGTTATACACTGTTGAGGAATTTAGTGTAAATGTTATGACTAAATATACTTTGTAGTTGTTTTTTGACCTTACTTATGTGCATTTATATTTTACCATGTTTAGTTTATATTTGAGGATTTAAAATGACTGTGGATTTCTGAGCATGTACTGACTGGTCTAGTTAGTTCTGGGACAAACTGCTGTTGCATGCATTATAAAAAGCTAACAGAAGTGAGCTGTGCAGTCAGCCTACAGTAACAGTGACAGTTTTTGTTTGAAGAGGACAGCCTGGTGGGACCAAAGTTTATGTGCCTTTAGTCTTAATTTTCCTTGCATTGTAATATTCAGTTTTAATGAACCTATGAAATTTTTTGTATTTTAAAATCCAGACTTTATAACAAACATGCCTCAGAATCTACATATGAATCCTTCAAGGATATTTACTACATGAGCTCACCTGTGATCACCATCAGATGTTGAAAATCCTTTCCCCTCAACCCACCCCCCAATAGATGTACTTAGTTAAAAAATAGATTCTGTGGTCTATGTTTAAAAAATCATGTATATTTTCTATATTAGTTGAGTTTTTACATCTTTAGAAATGTAAAATTCAGTATAGTTTGGGAGCGGCACAATTAAAAATTAATTTTCTAACAAGTCGGGAGGTTTGATGGTTGTGTTAATTTCACCCTGCGTGTACTCTGCTTACCTCTGTAGCATGCTCAATAAACACTTCTGTAGCTCTATATTCACCTCTTCTGTCTCTATTCTGCCTCTCTCTCTTCTCTTGTATTTCACCTCACTATGCTTCTGATGTCATGATCTTTGTCAGGGTGGGAAAATGCAGTTATTTGAAAGCTTTTACATTTTGGAATCCTAATCGGGAAAAGAAAGCCAAATAAGAAATGAACCAACAAAAACCCCACTGTCGAATCTTAAAAACCTGTTTCCCACCCTGTATTGTACTCTGCTGCGAAACAAATCTGCCCTTTCTGATTTTTAACTCTTTGTTCTGTCTCCGTAGATGTTTATACTAATCAATCTTTCAGGGTTTCATGCTTCTTTACTGCAAATTCATCTTTCACCTTCTGTCTGCTATAGAGCCCTTTTCTACTAAATCTTTTCTCTTCACAAAATGCTCACACAGTGCATTTGTCTATAATGTATTTTGATTGGCAGTAGGTTTATCCTCGCTTATTTGTTGAGATGCTTCTGCAACAGTGCAGCAAAACTGTCTGTTAAGCACTGCTATCCAGATGTTCCCAGCATTTATTTTTATAAAATGTTGCAGATCCGGCAAAGAAAATTATAATTGGTTACTTCGCAATCTACTTTTCATATTATAGAAGTTTATCCCTCTAATTATTGGATGTTTTTTTAATGGATTTACATTTTGTATACAATTTAACAAGTATGAAGGTTTGCATCAGATTCGAGAAATCTTATTGCATAAAATGAAAAAAATAAATTGGCATTCAATGAAAAATATGATGTACCAGTGTTAATATCTTCCTTTGTTTTTCTTTTTAAAGTGATTTCATTAGGTGCTTTTTCTCTTCCACACATGCTTTTTGCATAATTGGACAGTTAGAAGTATCATTTGGAATGTAATTACAGGATTTGCAAACAGGAAAAAATAGTAAAATGTATCTTTTATAAAAAGTGTCATACACTATAATATTAAGTACTAGGTACTTAGTAGTATAGTCTTTGTGACACTTTGCTGGTAATGGGTTGTGTCAGAGGCTCATTCATATATAGAAGGTGTATGTGTGGTAGTCCAAGAGTATATAAAGGTAATCTACACTCTTTTAGAAGTTTTCTGAATGTGTGTTGCACATAGTTTGAGGTAGATGGCAAATCAGCGTGCATTGGAAGTTGGTCACCTATAACTGCCCATGAAGATGTGGAAGTTCATAACTGGGGGAATGCTGACCATGCACGGCAAACTGGAACACAATGAAGAATAATAGCTGATGCTCAGTGCTTCAAGGTTATCCACTGTATGCTATGGGAATTTATGGCAGGGGCACAAAGCACCAGTCAGTGCTCAAAAAGGAATACACAAGGATGGCTTTTGGATTCTTGAATTCGCCGATATTGAGGTATGGGGAAGGGAATCATCTGTCGGAGTTATGAGTTCTCAAAGAATTCTTTGGTTTGCAGTGCAATCTTTATGATTAAGCGTGGTGATGACAATATGTTTATATGCATACATTTCTCATGACTTGGACTAGAAGCATTGGTTAATGTGCAGAGAAATATGATGACTGTCCAAAACACTCGAAAATGTAATGGTACAGTATGTCACCCCACGGACAGCTCAGGCTACTGGCCAACTTTGGTAAGAACCACACTGGGGAAAAAAAGGCAAGTCATTCCTTATATCTGCTTGATTAGGTACCTTTAACCTGTGCGTTGTCCCAATGCTTTTGGTAAAATATTTAGGAAAGCAGATGGATTGCAATTTCAGACTGTAATTTAAACCTTGACAAGTTTCTGCTAGCCAATAAGGCTGTTAATATTATAAATAAAAAAGCAGAAGATTTGCTTAAAGGAAATGGAGCAAAAAATTGCTAAAAATCAACACTAATCTGTACTTTTCCTGGCTAAAAGGCATGTAAAGTCAACACAAGCTCCCATTCCCAATGACTTAAAATATCATTGCTTGCTTTCAATGAATATTCTTTAAATATTATAAGTCTAAAGAATCTTTTTTGAATAACATTTTATTTTAATGTTCATCCATCCAGTCTTTAAGGTGAGTGGCGTGTCTCATAAAAACAAACAGTGTGAATTGCATTAAATGGATGGCGTGGTTGTACGGTTAGGATTCCTTCATATAAATTCATCACAATTATAAAAATAAAAATGATTTAGAAAGGGTTGCCAGTGGCTCAACTGCTAAAAGCTCACTGAGAACACAGCCGGAGCCCTGTAATTAGGACATTGCTAACAGTGACTGTGATTAACCATTTGTGAATCAACAGTTGCCCAACTCTGACTTGGCTGGACATTGCAAGCTTGCTTTATTAAGAGTCACTGTACTCTTCCAGTTAGCAAATTCATGTTTCAGTGGAAAGAGTGCTAGGTGCTAGGGTAATACTAGTGATAAGGCTCAGTTTAATTAGGAGTGATTCTATATTATCAGGGACAGGGGAGTTATAAGAAAACACCTAAACCGTATTATTGCTATTAAGTCTTAATGTTTTAAATTTCTGCAAAAGCTTCAATATTGAATAACAAATATGATACTTTTGACACAAAAAAGGATGGCTTTAAAGATGCATGGAGCTGAGGCAAATATAGCTTTGCCAAATGTGTAAAAAATTAACTTAGTTCTATTAATTCCTTATTTTAAGCTTCTTTTCTCACCATTAGGAAGAGCATCACAACCTTGTAGCCTCGTCTCCTTAGATCTCAGAGGTTGGGCTTGGAAGGTACTGAGATGGGAGGCATGCAAGGAAATCGAAGTTACTGCAGAAAGTTGTGCTGGTAGACCAGTAGGTGGCACTCTTCACCCCGGACCAAAGTTTTTCCAAAACCATGCCCTAGTATTGTGACCAGGGGATATTGTGCTGCAGGTTGAGCTCCCCTTTTGATGAGATGTTAAATGCAAGGTCTTATTACTTGGTCATTAAAGTGTTGGCCCCTGTGTTCTAGCTAAATTCCACATTAGTCTTGTATAATCTGGTCTATTTAGTTCTCCCTTAATTCAATTAGTGAGGTACTTTCTCATTGTTCTACCTAATCTGTGTAGTGGTGTTATAGTGCATTACCCTGGTGGTCCTCTTCGATGAGTTATGTGCTTTGGTATCCTTTGGGATGAAAAGCGCTACATAAATGCAAGAAATTATTTATTATAATTATTAAGGAGTACTGTCACGAAGCTGGCTTTAAAAATTGAAAGGTTTGGGTAATAAAACTGAAAAACATTATGAGAGCCTCTCATTAAAGTACAGATTTCAATTTGTTTCAGCTTGAGGAAGCCAAAAATTATATAAAATTTAATGAATTACATCTGTGGAGGGTAATCCAAGTAACTATGAATCCAGCAAGTTAGAGAAGCCATTCTAAACACTGATAAAGCAAATTAGTGTTTTCTGAGATTTAGTTTAAGACAAAGTCTATCGAATTTAAATTGCTCAAACTGCAGCTAAGGTGCATTTAACCCAGGAATAGATTTTTCCTAATAATCAGTTTTCCACCTCAGTCCAAGGCAGCAAAACTGTATCCCTAAAATAGGTTATTAGGTGCTTAACACAGTCCGCCTTTTTCAGCTGTGTACCACTAAATTAAATTGAACAAAAAATGTTTTCTTAATCATATTTTGTGCTGTGGGAGCTGCTGCTCTCATAACAGGTGCCAGCAGTGTCTCTCATTTGTAGCTAATACTGTCATTTCTGAGAGAAGCCCTGAAGAGTTAATTCTTTTTTACATTATATATCATCAATGGAATTGAAGGATTTTTCCAGCAAAAGTAGACTTGATCACTGACAAGGCAGGTGTCTAATACCATTTCCCTTTTAAAGTCTCAGCCTGGATCTTGGTGATTAGCAGTCAGTGTGCCATTTCAGATTCTTTGTAAATGCACCACCTAACTTTGGTGAATATCACTCAGAGTACACGTGCAGAATGCTTAAGGTGTCGCTGCAATTTGTTTTTTCAGAAACATTGTACACTCCTTAATCGTTTTCTTTGTTTACTAATTTGTGTCAGGCTAGATAAACTACAAGTAAAAACATTTTGAGCATGGAGGATTATAATTATTTTTGCTGCAAAGTAGTGCTGGCACCTCTGCACTCAGCAAAAACTATAAGATTGATATTGAATGCCCCCTGGGTTGCACGGTGGTGCAGTGGTGGCTTTGCTACCTCAAAGTGCTGGGGCCCTGGGTTCAATTTCCGGGGTGTTTTCTGCGTGGAGCTTGTATGTTCTCCCTGTGTTTGCATGGGTTTCCTCTGGGTGCTCCAATTTCCTCCTACAGACTAAAAACCTGATGGTAGATTAATTGGCTTCCGTAAAATTAGCTTTGGTGTGAGTGTTTGCTTGTCTGTGTTTGTGTCTGTGTGTGCCCTGCGATGGACTGGCTTCCTATCCACGCTGTCCCGTCTTGTGTCCATTGCTTGCCAGGGTAATATCTGGCTTCTGTGTGACTTGGAAGAAGTGGTAAGAAAATGAATGAATGGATGGTTTCCATTTTCAAGAATATACACCCTGTTACAGTGGTTCTTAAAATGTAATAATACCTTTATTTTGTCTATAGGGCCTTGAAAGTGCTTAACAGTAAAACAACTGACAGGTACTGTATGCTCAAAACAAACAAAAGAGTATAAAAGTGAGTTTGGGGGCAGAATTTAGCAGGTGCTGAATAACTTGCAAGATGTGATATTGATCGTTCCCCAATCTTGGAGCAGTGGAACAGTGCTCAGGCTCTTACTGGAAATCCAGAGTGCAAATAACATGAAGGTTTATAAGGAGTTAACAGTTCACTGATGTATTTCGGGAGGCAAACCGTTCAAACTCATAAAGATTAAGCAGTAGTATTTTGAATGTTTTTTCTGAAATCCATAGGGAGTCAGTACAAAGAAGGGAAATATGTGTTCACGGGTTTTAGTTTTCGTTAAGATGTTTGGTTAAATAATGGTAATATTGCCAGCTTTATTTTCTGAAGAGAAAAAGAAGCTCCTCAGTTTAGAATCGGTAGTGAAATCATACAGACCTCTTCCCAGCAGCTGTAGATTATTGTAACATTTAAAAGGGCTTTTTTATTCCTCACAGATACACATCCCAATGTGCAGTTTTGAAAGAGCTTTAGGTTTCCTGTCAGTCATCCTTTCCAGTGGTTCTGACAATTTGTTGCAATTCTTTTTATTTTCTTCAATTCATTTTAATTGGAGGAAATCAAGTACAGTATTTTTTTTAGTTTTCTGTTATGTTTAAGTGGTTTACTTGATGTCTTCTGAAAAAGCAGCCAGCAATATAATATCCAATTATTTTTTTTGTCAGCACATTGGGACCCATTCAGAGCTTGTTTAAAACTTGCCCAGTTAAGTGTTCATGCTGAGCAATAAAGAAATGCTTTAACATACTAAGTGCTTACAGTATGTATGGCAGTTCTTATATATTGAATGAGCAACAATGATCTGTGTGTCTTGATATTTACAAGTGTGAATGGTTCTCTATTACTCGAATTTCAAATTTCTATGTCAATATTAAAGACAGTGTTACATGATTTATGTTGAAAATAGCATGGGTTAGTTTAGGAAAAACTGAATCGCCAAAACATTGTAGGTTTTTTCTTTGCCTTGCTCAAAATATGTAGTGATGCACTCTTTGTAAGCCTGCTTACATGGTTCATTGTTTCCTGACAATATTTATGAAAGTGTAGGATTTTTTAAAATAATACTGTATCAGCTACTTCCAATCCAATTTTTTTCAACATTAAAGTGGATGTCTAAGTGTCATAAAACAAGTCAAAAGCGTTTCATATCACACTGTAATGACAGCAGTAACCATTTTTGTTATTATTTCATCTGAACAAAGTAGATTGCGGTGCAGTCAATAATTCTAATACCAAAGAGCAAGTGGTTCTAAATATCTGGTCACTAATGTCAAAAGCTGTGAATTCTTCAGTCAACATTGAGAAAGACAGGTTCATTCTGAGCAGCTGTTTTTATGCAGGGAAGCAAACACAGGGAGTAATTGATGGTGGCTGTGTGGAGTATAATGCACCTTAATGTATGATTATGGATTTAGAGATAAGAGATGCTTTTAGACTGAAAGCTCATTACCTAGCAACCACTCAGCTAAAAAGATCCAATCAGGAAACTGCACTTAAATGTGTCTGTTGAGGCAAACTGCATATTATTTTTTAATTAAATGGACTGCAAGGTTGTATGTTCATCTAATGAAAGTAGAATTCACTCGTTCCTTCTCTGTCAGGTAGAAACCGAATCACCAAAATGACTTCTTTAAAAGAGGAGGATATGAAATTCAAATGAAGCCCATGCATGAGTTCTGGTGTGAATGTAAAAACCGCAATATCTCAGCAATTAAGTTATTTTTAATTTTTCTTAGGCTTTTTCTGTTAACATTAGGTCTCTAAAACAATTGTTACAAAGCAAATGATACAGTACTTGAAAGATTGGATGTTCATCACCTTGCATAAATTAGCCACAGAATTAATGAAATTACAAGGTACTGTTTTTTTGTGCTCTCTGATCATCCGACTGAATTTTTTTTCCCAGTTGTCGTTTCCTCATTGAACTATATGCATTTTTAAAAAAAGGATACTCAGCTTGGTATTACTTGTATTCCTTTTCTGTTTTCAGAACCTCCAGCTGCAGTGATATTTTGCTCATTTTTAAAGTTTCTTTTGTTGTTGCAGCTTTTAAATTCAGTATCGAGCTGTAAGATCCAAAAGGGAAAGCGGCTAATTATATGCAAATATACTGAAATACTTCAAAAACAACATATTTAATGTCTTCAGATTTGAATTCAGAATTCACATTATCACCACAGTGATCCTTTTTATAACATACTTCATTAATGAGCCCTTGTTTTCATATTTTGACAGTGACTCTTAGTACTTTGATATACTGTATGCATGACATGACTGTATTTTTGTTTTGCCTAATATAAGTATAATTTTGTTACTGATAATTTAATATTCCTATGTAACAGGGTTTTAAGGGTAAATCTGACTTTTCTTTGCTTCCTTCAATGTAACATTTTGCACTTGGAACAGCAAAAATGACTAATTGACGAAACAAATCTCTGTTAAAAAATTCTGTTGTGGGAATGAAGATTCTTCTTTTTTTCTAGAGAAAAGTTTTGTTTTTTGTTTAGCTTGAATTAAATTCTAGTAAGGCAAATTTATTGCTTCTGGGGCTCTGTACTTAGCTTTAAAAACATGCCGTCTTTTACTTATGTACTTCATTCACTTTCAAGCCTTTGGGTGGTCGCAGTAAAATATTCCAGCTGAATCCCGGATAATTCGAAAGAAATTGTATTACACGTTTTAAAAAGAGGTTACAAAATGTTTTTTTTTTTCCATTTGCTCAATATTGCATAAATGTTTTCTTGTCTTGTCTTGCCTGAAACCGGGACCTTACACCATCTATTTATCACCCATGGATTGAGCTACAGTATAAGTGCAAATGCTTTTTGCCTCCTCATCTTTTTGCATTTCGTTTAATAAAGGGAAGAATGGTCCAGCCTGGGGCCTACTTTTAAATCAACTTTACTTGCATATTTCACTTTTATAGCATCCCTTCACTGGCTTCCTCTGGAAATTTGATTAAATTTTTGGTTGTTTTTTTTTACTCTAACGTGAGTCGGGACAACATATTAATTTCAAAGTGATGTGAGTCTTAAATCGTGTTCTATAGGATTTTCAATGAGTTGCCCCAAAGTAGGCTATTTTTGGACATGAAAAAGGTTTATTATTTATTTCTCAATATATCTCAGACCTTTGTGATGCACCTTGACGTTCATGCGTTGAAAGACACCATAAAAAAGGACATTTTCTTGACCTTTTTTCTAGCCCAGATTCTCTTAAACATTTTTATTATTGCTTTTTGAATATGGCACAAAACAAAATCCCAGATATTGTTTTAAGTTGATATGACTGAAATAATAATAATTAATTACTTTCTTTGCTGACAGCTTGTCTCTGGCAGTTTTTTTTTACAAAGATCAATATCATGCTTTCAATATTCTGAAATTAGTTTTAGGGCTCCACAATGGTTTTATAAGAGTTAGTTTTTTTTAAAAGCCTTCTAAACCATTCTTCATTTGTAATTTTTCAGATGTGGTTATCCAATGAGAAAGTTATAGCAACAAGAGTACTTTTCTCTAGTTATATTACAGAGAATCAAAATAGCACTATGCTGCCCTATGCTCCAGAGCAGGTCATGGTATTCTGATATTCAATAAGTAATTTCCCATAGAACATTAAAAATTAATCCAGAGCTAGGTTACTTATTCTACACACTCTTTACTTTGTAAAATTGCAAACGATATTAACAGTTGTAAAAGTAATGAATTATTTAATTTTCTTGTCACCTGTCAAATTTCATCATCGTTCCTCATTCCTATAATTTTCACTGGATGGGTAAAGAGGTTATAGGTTAGTATTTTTTAAATTGTTCACAATAATGACTTGGAGTTGCCAATTTGGGATTTGTTTGACAAGCAGAAGATCTGTGTTTGCTTTCAAACTGTTAAGCTAATCTTCCCTCAGGTTAATACAGCAATGTGATACAGGTTTCTTGTTTTCTATATATAGAGTATGGATAAATGTAATCTATTCAATTCACAGTAGTTTTTATTCTATGGGTTCTGTCAGTGCTCCTGCGTGTAAATTATGGTTCATGTCACATCTGCCTCCTACTACAGAATAAATAGTGTAGTTATACATATGCACCTTGTGAAGAGAATGCAAAGGAGAGAATATTGTTATATTAATTAGTTTAAATTCTAGTTCCTGCAAATTCCATCTTTTTATTAAAAGCAGAGTCTACAATCTTCAAATTTTAAGTTTTAATTTAAACTTTAATTGTCTTTTTCTTTAAAGCTAATAATTTCTTCCCTAAAAATCCCTGAAGAAAATTTAGTTTCTCTAAAAATACATTTAATCTGTAATGGAAGGAACTGCAACACCCTGTATAATATATACTGTATATATTCCATTTCAAGGATATAATGTATATATTTGGTAAAGCCTTATTTTTAATTTGAACAAGCAATATATTCATGTTGAATATAGAGGTTTTCTAGTTCCTGCTGCCCGTGTTTGTTTTTGGCTTATTAATGAAATGAGAAACTAATTGATTAAACAATAATCTACTCATAAGTTGTCTTTGGTTAATATACTGTAATTTTATATTACACAGAAAAAAAGATGAAAAAGAAAATATTCAAACACTCAAGCATCGATTTTGTGCATAACAATGTTATGTGCATTGCAATTCCTCGTTGTAAAGTTGGTAAATGTTTTTTATAACTTTTCAAGCTGTTCTGTCTTCCATAACCTACCATAAAGATCTTAACAGCCATATTTTCCTTTTAACCAGACTATCATTAGGTGCTCTTTTTATTCCTCTAGTGACTGAGCCACCCCTTCATGCACTATTAGATACCTGATTCCATTTACTAAGTTCACTTCTTAGTCATTAACGCATAACAAAAAAGTGCAACTGTTAATCCATACACACTGTGGTCAATTCACGCTTTAAAGGAGCAGACTGTACCTATCCATCATTTGCTCTTCATTTATGTCAGCTCCTAGCTACAGAGACTGTGACATCTAATTCAGCAGTGTCCTACTGATAATGACAGTATCGATTGGACTGTGTTCCTTTCAAGACGCACTGCTTGTGTCTTTTCATGTCGGACCGGCTCAATGCATTGTCTTCCCTGGTTACGACATTTTGTGGATCGTCATGGTGACCACATGTGACAAGGGCAAAGGGGAGGAAGGGAAATTAGCAAGTGCTGTTTGTTTAGTCCTACATGAACAATCAGCATTGACAAGAATACCTGGGGAACCTGCTGGTGCCGTGGGCAAAATGGCCTTGAAAAGAGTAATGTAGGCATTTTTTAAGAAAAAAGGTTCAACCATTTCAGCATATTTTGTGAATTTATAGCTAATAAAACAGCTAAACATTAACAAAAAGCCTTCTATTTTACCATAATTATTTGATCATGGCAGACAAGACTATTTAAGGGATTATATAAAGAATTTATAAATGGAATAACTCCATATAATAAACAATATTTTTGCAGTAATGTATCAGTAAGTGGGCAGCACAGTGATGCAGTGGTCAGCATTGCTGCCTCGCAGCGCTGGGGTCCTGGGTTCAATTCTGAACCTGGAGTGCTATCTGTGTGGAGTTTGTATGTTCTACCTGTGTTCACGTGGGTTTCCTCCAGGTGTTCCAGTTTCCCTCCACAATCCAAAGACATTTGATTTGTCTTAATTACAGATTTCATACATCCAGTACTTTTAATTGGCCTCTGGGAAAATTGGCCCTGGTGTGAGTGTGTGCATTTCTGTGTCTGTGTGTGCCCTGTGATGGACTGGTGTCCAATCCAGGGTGTACCCTGCCTAGGACCTGTTGCTTGCCAGGATAAGAGCCCATGTGACTTGAAATGGAAGAAGCAGTTAGAAGATTGATGGATGTATCAGTAAGTTGCTTCATTGCTTTATACATCAGCGTTTGTACCCATTTGCTTGGTGGCCTTAAATTCCATTTTATGAAGTAAATTGTGAGTATTGTAAGTTTAAAATTAGTCAACATGTACTATAACTTCACAAATAATTATTATCCACTGAAAACTAGATTAATACATCTAGGAGAAGAATATAAGAAAATGTTTTTTTTGCTGGTGATGTCCAAACACTTTAATATAAGCGGCTATAAAGTACTACAGCAGCCTGACTTCAACTCTTCTTTACCTCAGAATACAGCTACTGTTCTGGCAGAGGCCAAGTAAATGTACTGATAATAACCCCATCACTTTACGTCATGTGGTTACTGAGCCATTTAATAGTGCACTTTCTTAATTTCTGTGGTTTGAGTGATAACAGCATTATGGCAGATATAACCATACTCTTTCATTTTCAATCCCATATAGAAAAGAAATCAATGTACTAATCAAAACTTATCCAATTCTTCATTGCATGTGCCACTTTTAATGAAAAACTCTTTGAGTTCACACTGTACAGTAGTTAGCTACGTAAATGATATTTTAAGGAATGCATTGAATTTATTTACCGTGTTTTATCCTTTCATTTCTGAAAGGTGTTTAAACTCTTACTGATGTGAATACATTTGCTTCACATGGTTCTAGAATGTTGCGTTGCTTATTAAAAACGGTATACCTTTTTTTCCCAGCTAATCAATGTCCCTTGAAAAGCTATGCTAATAAATAATCATAAATCTGTTCAATTACATTAAACAGTGCAGTGCAAATTCACATCTGAATTTCACCATCTTTTCTCATAGACTGTTTTACATAATTTATCATTACAAATTAAAATAATGTGGAAGGTGTAATATGCTAGAGGATCATGCATATTTTATTCTGCCTGCAAGAAAACTGACATTGCTGTGCAATACATTTTTTGGAAATCTCCTCTCAAATGCCTGTGGGAAGTAATCTTTTATTTTTTGTTAATACATTGTGAAGCAAGTTCATTTTGGCTCATTGCCTTTAGTCATGCAAATCAACAAATTCTATTCAACAGTTACATTACCAGTGTTTTGGAGCTCGGGCCAAAAAAAATGAAGAACAAACACTTTTGTCATTCTCTGGCTGCGGATAGCTACTGTACTGCTATTTAAGGCTGCCAGGGATATTTGAATTATTGCATTATTATTATTTAATTATTGCTTCTGAACTTAGACCTCATGGGACATCATTCTTCAGCTGCTGTCCAAGTCTGTCAGGTGATCATCGGCTGTTTTCACAAAGCGCAGAAATATTTTAATTCACCGCTTGTGCGAAATTACAGATTATGGTTTGTTTAGCTTGTAAGTAAAGGGGGGGGGGGGGGGAGAAGGGAATTATTTTTTTCATTCTACCACTGCAACACTGTATAGTAAGGTTTTCATGTACTTGGACAGATCACAGGCAACTTTTTGCAGCTTGTATAACTCTTACATCCAGCCAGAACAGAATTTAAATGTGTTATTTTTCTATATTTGTCATTTTGCATAGCCCCACCTCCAACCCAGAATAGAGTAGCCCAGTATACACTAATGGATGCACATTTCAAATGATGTGCTTCCTGTGCTTGACAAGTGTGTGGCCCCTGGTAGATGACAAGGTCAGCCTGATGTGAAATCTGCTGTTGGGCTCGGGTCAGAGTGTAAATGAAACACTGCGAGCTGGGATATAGGAGTGTGCATGTGTAAATAATCTATTAATTATTGACAGCCAGGGGATTAATAAGTCCCTCTTTCTTGTGACATCTTCATTTCCCCCACTGACATACCGCCTTTGGAAAACCTTGAAAGGACATTTATTTGCAGATTAAAGAAAAATCTTTTAGATTGCTTTATAAAATGGTAATTTACAATATTAAACTGACTTTTATCTATATGCAAATGACTCCCATCTTACACTTATTTAAATAATTTATGTGAAGTGTTGAAGGAGAAAGGCTTTTGTTGGGGAAGATAACACAATAAAAGCTCTTCGTATCAAAAGGAACAATTAACTTGGTAAAAATATTTATTCATTTCATACTCACATTTTCTATGGGCTGCAAAAAAAATTGCTTTCATATTTAGAGGAATAACGTGACCTGTAATGTACAGGTTAGAGATTTTTTCTTGTCCATTACCCTGTATAACAGCATAACTTTGAATACACCTACTGCACATACAGTAGGGGACATGTTAATTTAAATAAATCTCCAAAAAGCTTTCTTTCTTTTAATGGCTCACTGAGGCAAAGGCTGTGATGATGTCAGCTGTGTTTTTCTCATTGTTTTTTTAAATTGAGATTTGCAACTCCAATCTGTCCTGTTTTTCAGGCCTACTCAGACCTTAACGACTTAATTGAATGAATTAATTGGGTAAGACGTCGGCTCAGCAGTGTTTTCCAGGTCTTATTCGGGCGGAAATTGAACATTACATCTAAAACCTGTAGGATCCAGGTAGTCAAGGACTGGAGTTGTGAGCTGGGTAGTAGGAACAAAAACCAGCAGGTGTGCAGGCCTGCAGGACATGAATTGGGAGCCCCTCAGTTATATGACTCAGTTATATTCTTCTTCCTGAAGAATCAAACTGTGCTTGCAACCGCATGACAAGATTTTAGGCCATAGACTGCACTGTGACACGCACTGTGAATAGTTTTTGTTTTTTCACGTCAGATTTTCAGTTTCACTGTACAATGAGGTTTAAATTAATTATGAAACAGGTGAGTTGGAATGAACCCCAGCAATCGCCCCCTCCTGCAGTTCTTTCTTTGGTGTGTTCACTTTAAAGTATTATTTGATGTTATGCTTTAATCCTTTTTGTAGAATAATTATTTTAAGCATCACCGAAAAGGAAACTCCCATGTTAACTTGTGCAACTAAACAGGCATGCCATCTTCCTACCATCTAGCAGAAAACAACACAATCTGGCTGATTTCTGAAACATGACTCATACAGAAAAAACATTACTTCTATTCACTTGCTTTCAAATTTTTACAGGGCTTACATAGTTTTCATTTGTTTGATATTGATTTGTCCAGGGACAGAGAAAACAATCATGTTCTTTTATCTAGGCTTACCCAAAGCCCTGGATTTAGTAAATCATCTAGTTTTTAAAACAAAATGTGTGTGTTGCATCTTATCTACAATTCAGGTGACTGCTTTGGGAGAAAAAAAAATCAAATCTCTATTAATAGACTATGAAGTTGAATAATGTGTTTTACTGCAACTTAAAGTGACCTTGTTATTGGAAAATAAAAAAAAGAAAAAGTAAAAGTTGAGTGTGGAAGACATTTTCTAAAATAAAATAGTTTTTTTGGTACTTGAACTTCATTTTCTAAGCATTTATTTTTAAAACATGAACAAACAAAGCTGAAACACTTGCTGTTATCAGAAATTGCAGATGTGCAGTACAATGCTCATGATTTCTCTAAAAACAAGATTATGATTTACTAAATTGGTCTTTGTGTACATAGAACTAGGAGGACTCAGTACTAAGACACTATCTGAGAAGTTATTGTAGCATTGAAAAGGCTCCACATTGTTTCTGACTATATCTGATTATTTCTATTATTCCAACATCAGCCCAATGGACATCTTCAGAATCAACATTGAAGCATGAACCAGAGGACATAATTGAAAGTGCTTTTAAAACTGCCATCACGAGGCACATTTTTATATGGAATAGTCAGAGTACGTAATAAGCTACCCAGTCATGTTGTTGAAGCTGATAATCTGGTTTCTTTCGAGAAACAGCTGGATAAAATCATTGGATGAATTAGCTACGAACTACTGTACAAATGTGTTAGTGCTCCTCTAGCTTGTAAGCTTTCTTATGTTCTTATAGTCTGACACAGTGCTCCAAAAGTTCCAAAATCCAAACTAGAGTGCTTTTTCCTGCTTTGCTCAGTTTCCATTATTTAGTTCCGCTCTGTCCCTTTGGGTGTCTCTTGACCATGGATGGTTAGGCTATTATATAAAGCCAAGTGATAGGCAGTATGTAAACCCTGAAGCAAGCTTTCTCCCTAAAGAAAGGATTTAATAAGAGCACACTAAGCAAATTCTACACAGGCCAAAGGTTAATCTTTCACATTGCAATTTCGTATCCCAAAGCCTATAGTAAATACCAATACTCTAGACCAATGGTCAAAAATATGAGTAGTGTTTTCTGTTGAACTTTGAAAGGGGATTTAGGCAGTCTTGTTGTGATAGCCAAACCCTGTATAGAATAATAATCCAATATTAGGTGTAGCTGATGTCTGCTGGCTCTCTGTAGTTGTATTTACTGGAGCCTCTTTTTGTTTTAGTTGAAACTGTATTGAATCACTATTTGATCAAGACCAAGACTTCATGGAGACTAAAACTGGACTTCAAGATATGTAAGGGAACTTGGCTCCTAACATAAAACACATTTTTCATTTAGATTGAATGATAATGTATTCCTATTTCATTATATATACTGTATACAATTAAACATGACACTTTAATACTTGTTTTTTTTAAACAAAAATCCTTTTGTGAAGAATAAATCCAGACATCTAGTTTCTAGTTTAGAAATGGCTGAGAGAGAGAGAGACTCCCTCTACTGTCTTTGAATCACATTGCACAAGAACAACAGTTGAGAAGATGACTTATTTATTTAAAAAAAAATAATACAAATATATTTATCGGTTTATTAAGGTTAAGTTTCATAATGTACTATTTTATGAAGATGATGATCAATTGTTAAACCTATGCTTAATTATAATAGAAACAAAATATAGCATATATACAGTCATTATTTGGGCTCTTATATCAATCAAGTGTTATGTAAACAATGTTATTTGACTAGTGAAAAATCATATTTTTCATCATTACAATTTATGTTTTATATAAAGTATACTAACACTTTGGCACATCTGTAAGTCACATTAATTAGATTTTGTATATGTTGTTATACAAACTGGGCCTCCTGAAGAGTTTAAAGATAAAGTTCTATCACTCTCTTGTCCTGTGTATGCTGAAAAGGGTTCAAGTCTTATATATATAGTACATATTATATATATATATTATAGCAATATAATTCACAAGGCATTGAGTTTTGCAAGTGAGGAAGATTTGTTCCAAGTCATTAATACTTCACAGAAAATTAGACCTAGCTCATCTCAAAGATTTTGGGATGTGTGTAGTACCACAGGAGCACCTGTGTAAAACTTACCTATTGAAATATTGTGTAAGTCAGAAATGATACCACCTATTACATTTTAAATCCTGTATAAGGTTGCTGATGCCTCATTTAGAATTTAGAAGGGCTGTGACACGACTGTTCTATGTCATAACCTCACTGTTTAATGTCCTTGTTATTTAATTTTCAGCTTTTCAGAGTTTTTTTTGTCATGTTTCTCTTCAAATGTACTGTAGTCACTTGTTTTAAGGAGTTGTATTCAGAGCTAAGACCATTTTTTACCAAGCACTCTAAGGTGTACCAAATTTTGTGGCCACTATATTCTATGTACAGTTATTCTGTTCTGAGAAAATAATTTAAAAAACACTTGTGTATAGATACTGTATGCTTGAGAGACTTCTGCAAAAAGTCCCTTTACTGATTGGTAGAAAAAGGAAACTTGCTCAAAACACATATTTAACTATAAACAAATGTACAAACTGAAATTGAATTTAACTGATGACGTTTTTTATTTGGCATTCAAGCTGATCTTGAGCCAAATCTCAGTGTGAAGTAAATAAAAAACAGCTATCGCTGTGTTAGGGTAGTTAAGACCTTGAAGGAGTGTTGAAAAAGCCATCATGCACTCAAAGACTTTTAGTCTTCCATTTTCTTCAGCATTGTCATATAAACTAACAAATACTATAACAATACGAATACAAAGTCACAAAAATTCGAATGAAATAGATGTGTTAAACTTTCTCCTCTCGCTTACAGTACATATCACAGTAATCAGTGAAGCCCTATACTATAAATGTATATGTAGCAAGATTGAATACAATTGTGGACATGTGGTATGGAATTCCAAGTTCTTCTTATTAATGTATCTATTGGTGTTACAACACATGGCTTTGTCAAAAATGCATACTGTATATCAGACTGATGACATCCAAGATCCTGCAACACTAACTACTGTATACGTACTGTACTGTAAATCACTGTACAAAGTGCAAAAGATTTTCAATGGACACAAATATAAATTTGAAATAATGTATAAATTGACACATTAATGTCTAAAGACATTCATACAAAATTTTCAAAGGGAACTGAAGGTGCTGTATATGAATTATAACTAAAACTGAAAACTATAAATATGGCAGATACATGTTTTACCATAAATACTAGATTTTAAAAATACTACCTGCACAATATAAAGTAATACAATTAGCATGTGACATTAGCTCATTAGCCTGAGAGTTAATAGCAGCCACTAAAATGCTATGCATGAATTATATTAATTAATTAATATTAATTTTTATGCATGTTTTTTAAAACCTTATTTTTAAGTTACCATACATACTGCTAATACTTTCTCAAAAGAGAAAAGGCAAAAGAGGTGCCTTGATTCTGAAATCTACTTTTAAAAATTGTTTCCATTTAGGGGAGCATAAGCATTGAAAGAGCCGTTTGTTTTAAAAATATTATTTTCAAAGTAACATGTTTAATGAGCAAATTATCAGTAGACTGACAGAGAGAAATGGCTTTAATTTCTCATGGGAGTCTGCACTTAAAGATGACATCAGCACAGAAGGTGAAGTCACTATCAGTGATCTAATCTCCCCAAAGGATGTATTATAAAGCAAAATGAGTTTAATACACTCTAGCTGGACCAAGGCTGTTCTTTCAGATGATGTAAGATGATGTAGAGCTACTGAAGATCCAATTTACCAGCATTATCAACATAAGTGTTCTGTTTACATTTAATATGCAGCAAATTGCTCTTGTATTTCCATCCAGCTCTTGATTTTACAAAACACTGCATGGTGACATTTGCACCTTTGAGTTCACGAAATATACAATCTGCAGGCCATGAGCCTAATGCAGAGACCAAGCCCCAAATCTATGGGCCTATACAGCACCCTCACTAGTAACGTACTACTGTATATAATCTTGTAAGTCTTGTAAGTCTCATTATCCTAAGTCTAAAATGAAATCATGACCTTAATCCTAAACTGTATTTAAAAATGTATTTATGCATTTTTTTAAAACCTGATATTCTGAATGCTCTTCTTTAGAGGCTTTATTTACTGTATTGTCATGCATTTATTTTTACAGTGTGAGTAAAAGACATGGAGCCAAAAGGTATAACAGTTCATCCTGGAGACATACAGTATAAGACTGAGAACAACATTCTGCTTCTTGCACTTTGTATAATGAATACGGCTTCCTAAAAGAAATTTTAATCATATCAGTGAATGATGTGCATTTCCCTTAGCAGAGTGCAGTGGAAATGACCATGGCTAATTGCTTCATTCTCCTAAGTATCAGAGTTCGCCACTCTATTTTCTCTAATAATTTGAAAGCTTCTGACCAAGTCAAGGAAGCACATAGCCTGGAACTGCAACGTGCCTGATCAACTGTATTCACAGATCAGCTTGACTCTGGGATAAATATGAGCCAACCTCGAATCATTAGCCATGAAGACAAAATGTCACACTGAATGTTCAGCAGATAGTTTATAGCATCTTACATTGATATATTCTTGTTAGAGATTCCTAGTAAAAGACTTCATGACTATTTTGACCTTAAAAAAAACAGATTTGAAATAGGTCTCGGGAGGTATGGGAAGTTATTTTTTAGACTGGTTGCTAAGGAGTCATTTGTCAAAAAAGCCAGCAGTCACTGTCATTTGTTTTTCAACAGATCAAGAGCTATTTACCATTTCAATGCCTTGTGCAACAGCTGGGTGTCTGGCACCTGTCCAGTATCCATTAACGTTTATTAATGAGACCCATCATGGATTGTTTCTCTGGCTTAAGAACTGGAGGCTGACACATGGCAACAAATTAAACTAGCAACACCATTAGCCAGACTGCACTCGGCCTCCCCTTATTAAATCATAGATCAAGTCCCGTAAAAGACTTCCATTTATGTACGAATCCTGTGACCCTTGTATTAAGCAAGACAATTAAAAAATATTTATTGGCACATAAATGGCTGAACAGACAGACAAAATAACCTAAAAAGCCAATGGGGAAAAATGAGAAAATATTTGAATTGTATATCATATACTCTCTGTTTCGGGTTCTTACTTCTCTAATTCTGAAACAAACTGCTTATTATATTTAAGGGAATCACAGAGAAGTGAAAAAATGCTATTGAAATATACATTTCCTGTTCTCTTGCTAGTACCATATTCCATATACATTCATGACAGATTTTATTGTTAGCAAATTAATTTTCTGTTTAGTAGACTTTTCTCTGCTGATTTGATCGAATCAGGTCATCCAGTGTGGTTCCCGTTACATGTTGCTGGTGGCTTGATACAGTATGGTGAAGGTTGTATTTCACTCCCCGTTGAGGAATTTGTCAGCCCCTTTAAGATGGATTATATCACAAAATGAAAATCTGTATCATGTTCAGGCCCTATGCGCTGTTATCAGTGCAGATGAAATTCAGATAGATTTTGACCTTTAAATTTAAGTCTTGTGTACTCTGCACAATCAGCCATAGACATGCTGTATGAAATTATAGTGGATATAAAACATCTAGCAGAAGTTTTAAGGACCCCAGTGCACCAGAGAGAAGCAGTATGAGATAAAAGCAGCTTTTCACAAAGGATTTGCATCCGATGTGTTGTTAATGGAATTTTATATGTTGCCACAATAACATCATTGTGATCAGCTGCATGCATTGCAACTGTTGACAGTTAAAGAGAATATTAAACATATCACTGTAAACCACATTCTTTTAGCTCTGTCTTTAAAGATCAATGAAAACACAATTACTGCATCTTTCTTATTGATCTAGTCTCCTGCTGCTGCAGGGTTTCCATCAGCTGCGGCTTTAAAGCTTACAAGTTACTTCATATTAGTTTGACAATGTTAACAGCAAACATTAAAAAGAATTAACACAGGGGTTGTTAGACTCGGATAATAAAATTGAATTGGGATTTCAATAAAAACCTGAAATGTATTTTGTCCTAGCATTTCTCTCTAGGACAAAAGTAATTTATTATAATATTCCACAATTGCCATCTTTAGCAGGAACCCATCAAGGACATGCTGTATTCCCATTGAATATTGTGTATCACTGCTGTGGTCCTTAAATGAACAAATACATAGTGAGCTAAATCTAATTAGCATTGGGTTGGTCTTTTGTAAAAGCATGTTTATATAACTGTACAAAAACCCAATACCTAACAGAGTACCTCATTGATTCAATAATAAAGAAAATAGAAAAACTTGCTCATATTGCAGTGAGTATTAGTCAAAAGATGTCAAATGTGCTACCAACAAGTGAAGCTGGAATCTACAGTCTCTTTTTTCCCAAATAATGTAATAATAAAGGCAATGTAAAAATAATATTTTATCAGGTGAAATGAAATCACTAAAAATAGTTAGATGACGGGTCTTGTCATCCAGGGTTTTCTTCTTCTTCAATTCACAAGGAGATTGGGAGAAAATGACTTTTCAGTAAAATTTACACTTGCTGAGCCAATCTTTCCAATGAGAGAAAAGATTGAAGTCTTTGTCTCAGTAGGGGAGGGATTAAAAGGCTCTTTCAGTGAATGATGCATACAGAAACTTTGGATCAAAAGGCAGCTGAGTGCCGCTATTAATCCTGTCTGACAACATTTAAGAACATAATTTACCTTCTTCCATCTGTTTATGAAATTAATGCTTGATTGAATCAGGGATGTGAAACAATGTCATTGTTTAATACAATAGCAGAGGAAGAAGGAAAAAAAATGTTTAATTGTCATGTTATTAATAGTCAATAATCACATCTTGGAAACACTGATATGAGGATTCACAATATAACAATAATACCAGTTGTTTCACAGCTAAAAAATGTTTGTTTTATTAATGCTCCTGTTGCTCTGTGTGTTCAAAGTAAAATGCATGTTTGTTATTTCTAACTGCATGCATTATCTAACAAACTGGCAGGTAATCACTTTGTATTTGTTGTAGAGATCATGCAGTCACATTTTCATGGCTTGAACAGAAATGACAATGAACTGATGTGTATCATGAACACGGATTGTAAAAAAAAAAGGTTGCGTGGTTAAATAGTGTAATGTATGTAAATGTTGTTGTTGTTATGCATGGTGATAATTCAAGGTTTCTATAACTGCCATTATCTCCTCAAGATCCACTCTCCAAAGTTCACCCCCCCTATCTCTGTGTGATGGGATTATTTTTTGTATGTATATTGTTTAAGATGTATATTGTTTAAGAGAGCATTGTATGATGGGTTTAATGGTCAATGAAACACCAGAACATGCAAACTGCAGTGATTGGTTATATAAAGGATTTCATTCAGAATATATTTCCGCATGTTGCAAAACAGCTGTCAGTTTTCATTTATATGAATTATACAGTATATGCTAACAATACAGATACAAAACAGAAAAAAGCATGATATGGTACTTAATATTAACAGAATGACGATGTTGGCTCTTTTTAAAGACATTTAATTGTCTTTATAACAATATTATTGGTTTATTTGAACCATGATATTGCTCTTAAACTAAAAAGCCCTTTGAATTCTTTTTTATTTAGAATTCCAAGCATTCTACTTACAGCAAGGTGTACTGTTGGACATTTATTACACTTGCCAAACCAGTAAACTGAGACTTTGTGTTGGTTATATTGTTGTTATGCATCTATTAATATATTTTTTTCTCAAATATGTGTCCCTGATGGAAATCTGAACAGACAGAAATGTTCAATCATCTCTCAATTCTGAAAAACTCTGCAAGAAGAGGAAATCTGGAGTTGTCAGTTCTTGACAAATAATACAGTAAGATTAGGCTTCTTTGGAAGACAGCTAGGCAAGGATTGAAGTGCCTTGAGGGGCAATTTCCAGGCACATTGTAGGCGTCCATTCAGTAACAAACAAACAAATGTACAGAATACTGTACTGTACATCCTACTGTTATCTGAAAAATAATGAAGAGTGGGTTATTCTAAAGCAATCTCTGTACACCATCACTTTATAACTGCATTTCCCATCCTCTCACAGATGCCTATAATGCTCTCAACCATCACCACCCCCACTCTCAACATCATCCTTCATACTGCTTATCCCTTCTAGGGTTTCATCAAGACTTCTTCATCCATGCTACCTGGCCTATGACCCCACACCACATCTAAGCATGGTATGCATTGGGTATTGCATGACCTTAATCACCCTGTAATCCCATTCCAATGGTCAAATTCATGGATCTAATAAATATAAAGAAAATAAACATAGCATGAAAATGAATGCCTTAAATCAATAGGTTTAAATAGTAGTTTAGCTGGTCAATACAGTCAGTCTTAATACAAAGTATGATGGCTGAAGTGAGACCAGATTTCTGCTATGGTGAAATCTGCTACTACTGTATATCACCATTAGAAAGTAGAAGCTAGAGACTAAATATATCTTGTTTGTCTTTAACTCAAATACCATAGCTCTCAAATGCCGATTAGCAACAACAATATTTGCAATTAATTTAGTAAGAAATGAATCATAGAAAGAATAATAGACATACCTTACTTCCTAGATGTTCATTACATTTCTAGTTAAGACAGCAATACGAGTTTTGTAATTTATTTGGCAAGACCAATAGACTAATCATAATGCCATTAAAGGTGACATTGAATTTATTGTAGTTACAGAGCACAATGACAATGTGAATAACTGTGTTAACTATTTCAGATGATATACATTCCGATATATGAAAAAATAAAGAGAAAGTATCCCATTTTTGTAAATACTGCACCTAATTTTTCTCACAGGTTTCTCACAGATTTCATAAGATAACACAGGATTTCACAAGGTGCAAGTCTTTTAAAGATTAGCATAACCTTCAATCCAGTATCAATAACAGGTCAGAAATAGTTTCCAGAAAATGATCTTATCCCCACAGCTAACAAAACCAAATGTATGTTAATTTCATCTTTTTTCATCTTGCTTCCTCTGCTGCCTTTTTCAGTTTAAATGGAAATTCAATTTCAGTCTTTTAGCACATAAGACCTGGACGTATTCCAAGGCTCTTTGGTTTCTTTGTGTGAGCAACATCAGCAAAGTCAGAAAATACTGAGCAAAATTTTCAACATGTTCAATATTGTCACACTGTTTACTCTTGTGCCAGGATAATAATAAAATAATAATAATAATAATAATAATAATAATAATAATAATAATAATAATAATACTGTAAAGGCCTCTATGATGTGGTTGTAGTGGGGAGATAGAGAAATTATACCTAAAATGTGTATTGGGTGTCGTTCAATAAACCTCACTTTGTTTACCACAGACAACAACTTCTCTTCCTAGTCCACTCTACTTCCAGGTTACAGAACTAGAACTTTATTAATGCTGTTGACCAACCATTATTTGTCTATGGCAAAGATCTGTTGAATTGCAAATACTAATTAGAATAAGAAAGTCATTGTTTTGTTTTGTGAACAATTATCTTTATCAAATATAGAGTTAATGTGATTATATATTGAAAAGGGCTTGTTAATTTTCTGGTTTGACCACAAGCCATGGAAAAGAACCAGTATTTAGAAAATTGTCAAAAAGGCATCTGTGGTCACACAGGTATTTTAAAATGGACAGTCTAAGTGTGAACTAATTTTAATTTACAGGGTCTGCAATGGTGAACTGGGCAGCATGAGAGTTGCAGTGTTTCTTCGAAGCTTACAATGAAAAAGTAAGTAAACAATTGTGAAAACAATTGTGTTTTGTGCCCAAGAAAAAAAAAAACCTGTCTGAGGGAATTCTGATAACTGAAGCAACTTCTGTACTTTCTTGCAAAACCAACTGGAAATGGACACAGTTTTAGAGGAGCATAGTTTTAGAAAGCACTGTTGCTTTGTGGAAAACTAAGTAATGAACTTATTGCAGTAACACAACCTAATATAAACTTACAATAATAATATTAAAAGACTACTGTGCACCTACCAAAGCATACATTTGCATTATTTTGTAAATTTGTAACCTCGATCATTTAAGTAATACAGTAAATATGTTCCAAGCAACGCTACTTCAGACCTCTGGTTCCCCTGTGTGGCTTTGACCAATCTAATGTGAAATCATAAATTCTTTCTCGAATTCCTGAGTATCCTGATTGATTTTTAACAAGGGAGATGCACATTTCTGAATTCAACTCACACCCACACACATCCCATATCCTAAACTAAAAAACAGCAAATCAGGAGCCTGCAGCTGCCTCTCTTCCTTATTTACAGCACCAAATCAATATCACTCTGCGGTTCAACATGTAGTACACATACTTTGAACACAGAACCTTGCAAAAGTATTCAACCCCTGCCTATAATAGGAGATAGTAATGTACGTAATTTGTTTTCCAATACAACATTTTGTGTTCAGTTTAACTGTTAACAGTTTTGAATAATGTTGGAATTAGTTGATTAATTTAATAAGTTTCAACCTGAATAAGGTTGAAAATGAAATGTAATGATGGCATAAGATCGTAAGTCAGTATTTGCTAGAAGCGTCTCAGGAGGCAGTTACCTGTTTTTGCACAGATCTGTACCAGTTTAGCACCGTGAGATGGTATAATTTTGTCCATTCTTCCAGATTTGACAAGTTTGCTGGGGACTGTAATCATTACGTTTCACCCAATGTTTTCTACTGACTACAAGTCAGAAGTTTGAATGGGCCACATTCACACTATCTTTGACACTCTCCTTCAGTGTGGTTTTGGCCTTGTTGTTCAGGCCATTGTTCTGCAGAATGTTTAATGTGCTGTGCTGGGAACCAGATATAATGATGTGCATTTGGACCAGAAAGTTCAATTATTTTCTTGCTTGTGCATAAACCATGAAACAGAACCCTGAAAGGACAGAGTTTCTCCAGGCCCAGGGCTTGGAACCACTGCTCAAGTTGGTAGGATGCACATTCCTCTTCTTAATGATGGTCTTCACTGTACTCCAAGTGACGAGAACCTTCTCCTAGTCTGTGCCTGTCTGCTACCTTATCTCTCATCTGTTTTGAAAGCCCTTTGCTCTTCATGGTTGACTGGACCTTCCCCTCTGTGAGTGGAAACTTGAAATTTAATGTCTACGTAAGCAAACGTGCAGAGTTCAGATGTACAGTATTTACCTTTTGTACTATTCTTTTGCATGTGAACTGTTTTAAGGATGCTGTAGTAAAGGTGTTGAATACTTTTACAAGTAATAATCTTCTATTTTCATAATAAATCTTATGTAAACATAATTTGTTTTTTAGCTTTATTGGTTTGGAATAGAATGTGTGGACTCTCAATGTATAGTCGTATTTGAAAGTACCGTGCTTGCAAATTCAAACAGGAACAAAATGCAGACATTTTGTAGGGAGGTGCATAGTTTTGGAAGGCACTGTACTGTATATATTGCATACAGAAATACACATTTCTCCTTGGTTAACTTTTACTTTATAATGGGAATTAACAAATATTGCTGATCAACAACAAATCACATATCAAGTGTGCTCTGAAGCAATCACACTTCTACTGAGTACTTTGCCTCCTATTGTTTTTGCTATCACTGCCCACAACTCTGATGATCAAACTGTAGAAAGTCACTACAATGTGGAGATGACGGGGGTGATAAGCAATACCATTAGAAGAATGGCAACTAGAGAAAATGTTGCTATTTAACACATTAATTTATTTACTTTTGCATTTAAATGATCCTCCAAAGATTTCTGTAAAACACAAATGGAAGGTATATTAGTTTAGATAGCAAAACCAAAAGTATCATGACATGCGTAACTTATTAGATCTTAAAATCTAAATTTGTTTCCATTTGAACAATTTGTTTCCTTTAGGGTCTTGTTTTCTGTAGTTTCACAAAGTCTGGAATACAAACCAAAACATTGAAAGAGCCCATTTATAGAAATGTATATTTTTACTTTATTGTTTTGGCAAAACCTTTTAGTTTTATTATTTTATTTTGCATTTACTGATTTTACTCATAAAATACAAAATAACAGCAATAAAAGAAAAACAACAACTAATAATTCCAGTGAATATGTCTTACAGGGAAGAATATAAGTTTAGCTTGCATGCAAAGTTTATTATTTAAAAATATACTGAATGCAATATTTTACTTTGTTAGTATTTTAGTGGACTAAAGTACTGGAAGCATAAATCAAAATCAAGATATCTTGAAATCTTAATGACATAACATCAATGTTTAAATTGTCGTATTGCATTTAAAAAAATGACATCAGGTTTTAGTAACTGGACTGCTGAATTTACACTAATTACATTGAAATAATGTACTGTACGAAATTTCAGCATTAATTGAAAGTTCGTGTCAACAGAATGAACAAAAGAAATGGTTTCAAAAATATTAACTAAATCTATTATTCCAGACATTTCAATCTAAATGTTACGGGAATGAATTACCATGTCTTCTTTCTAAGAACAATGTGCTATATACTGTAACACTTGGCACCTTGCACAATAACTAACAAGCAGAATGTATAAAGCTTGTAAAAGACAGTGTTTAGTTAAATAGCTCAGTTTTTTAATACATTTTTGAAGTTCTTCATAATTAAATATAATCCGTAGCTCAAATCCTGGTTGCTGAAAAGGTAAACTCTAAACCTTTAACAGCAGGGTTCCCTTAAATGAGCTAAGTTCACATCTAACTGACACTATTATGGATTTTTACTGACTACAACAGCAATGCTCGTCAAACTTTCTGAAATAACATTTCACGCAACATTTTGGTGAAATATTATGCCCACAGAAACCCAATTAATGGGTAAGACTTCATTTATCTGCATTAGATATACAAATAATCTTTGACCTATCATTAAAATACTGCAAAAGGTTTTGCTAATTAAAAAACTGGAGTGTTGAAGGTTGCTCTTTTTTCCATATCTTAACTTCTACAGGGAATGGAAAAAATAAGACAATCTACATTCGCAAATTTCACATATTCAGTGTATGCTTTCAGTTTAAAAATGCATCCAATTTCTTTTAAGAAAACCAATCAACACAATCCAATCAACATTTCCAGCTTCTCACATACCTATTTAACCTAAGAGAACTTTTACTCTCTCCTAAGTTCATAAATAAACCGCTATCCAGCATGCTTCCGCATTATTCCTATGTTTGTTTCTTCTTTTAGTATTCTTTGTCTGTTCTTCTTGATTCTGCTTCCTCTTGTTTTCTTTATTATCCTGTCTAAACTCACTCCTCTGAATTTCAAGCCCCAAGCTATTTTCTTTCCTCCATGTTCTTTAATCGAGCCTTCTCCCCTGTGCTCTCTCAATCTTCCATTCCCTAGCATGCAATTCGGCCCCGGGTTTATCCCTCTTGTCCTCTGCTGCTACTGAAGTCAACTCCTCGGCCCCAGGTCTGTCCGGAGTCCTACCTCTGGCTCAGTCAGCAGTTTGCCCTTCTGTCACCGTCTTGTTCGTGTCTCTATCCCCAACGTTCAATTCCACTCGAGGTTCATTGCTCTCATCATCTGCTGCTACTGATGCCATCTCAGTACCAGGTCTTTCCAGCTCGGTCAGCAGTCATGCTGTGGGTAATATCCGTTTTGTTTGTGTCTGTATCCACAGTGTCCAGTTCGGCCCAAGGTTCATTTCTCTCATCCTATACTGCCACTGATGCCACCTTCTTAGCCCCAGTTCCTTGTTCTCTTTACTAAATGTTCGTACAGTTAGCTCCAAACCACTGCTGCATCTTCTCAGTTACAGCATTACAGCTGGAGTCTGGAGTCTAACAGGAACCCTATTAGAGCCCTTCCATTCGCCTGAGAGGCTATTATCAAAGGCAGTGGTCATAGCATGCCAAGACATTGCCGTTTATCTTCGTCTCTCCTTCTAATCATTCCTCCACTTTCAAGCAGTTTCTAATTTCCATTGCTGCTTATTGGGTGCACAACTGGGAAAAATGGGTCCTTATCCATTCAGATAACATTGCCAGTTCTAATCAACAAAGGAAGATCCTCCCAGTTTATCAAAAAATTCCTCAGCCATCTAAGTAGCTTTCTCTTAAGAATCATTTCCAATTGCTGCAGCTCACATCCTGGTTAACTTCAATAATATTGCTGATTTCTCTTTCTTTTTTCCAAAGTTCACTATCTTAGCACTGGATGCTAGCAGGAAGCTAACAGGATCCCAGTCCAGTTCCAGCTGATTCAGATCTTGTATTCCCCTGAACCATCCTTTCCATCAATACCTCCAACTGACTTTATTGTTTTATCTGGACCTTGCCCCCTCAGTTCCTACTGGACTGCTTTGAAAGGTTTTTAATCCTTCCACCTCTCCTCTAATGTAAATTAAGATCCAGGTATGACCTATTTAAGTCTAACTCCACCAGTCATGAAGAATCTCTACTCCAATATTTTCCAATTCACGTCTCTCAAGGACCATCAACTGCTGATCGTCTTTTGCTACAGAACAATCTCAAACTGTCTTTTTTTTTTGCTATAATCTGCTGGAAGTTCTCTCAGGATTTGCCACTGAGCAATTCTTGCCATTTCTTCCGAATGTAACCTGCCTCCTCAGCAGCTCATCAACACAGTTGAGCAACTTGATTAGGCGACCAGAAGCCTACCTCGCTGTCACCAGCCAAGTGACCAGGTTTGGCTCAAAAGAAAAGAAACTCCCACACAACAGTCTTCAAATGCAAACAAAACTGGATTTATTGCCATCAAAATAGGGATAACAAAAAAAACCCTCACAGGTGTACTCTCCATACCTTTCCTCCAAGGCACCCCATACCGAGCTCTCCCAGTCCCTTTTATAGCCCCTCCTCTTCTAAGGACCAGCCTCTTAAAGGGACAGAGATAGGCAGTTTGACCAAAATAAAGTATTTAACCATCCCAAAAAAACGTATACATTTTAACAGAGTCATGCAACCATGATATATTCACTTAAACAAAACAACTAACCTTACATCGGTTATTTATAGATGGTTCACCAGTAACCTTTCCCTTTAAGATCAATTGTGTGATACTACAAACAGGAAAGGTGACTGGTGGCCATCTTGATCAACACAATACAATACTCCAACGGGGAAAACACTGCAGTGATTTTAGGGAAACAACAAAAAGGGTAAGTATCATTCACACTTCATTCACATACACACTCTCAAACATACCAGAAGGGTAGAGGGAAATATTGGAGTATTTCACATTCAGTAAAAGAAAGAAAAAATAACAAGCAATCTGTCACACTCCCTTACATACAGCAAAACTATACAGATAACCATAAAACAAGCACTTCCCCAGCTTTCTATCCAACTACTGCAATGACCCAGAATTCGAGCCATGCAATGCAGAACACTTCTCTCACTTTTTCCATGCGTTCTATAATTCTGCATTTTTGATCTGGGGTCCCACTTGGTTCTTTTGGGGGTCCTGGCCTCCTTGTCCCCTGTCAGGAGGTTAGCCCTCAGTCAAGTGGGTTAAGCCACATCTTCACTTAACACTCCATAATTCTTTCAGGACACTTTATTCTTGGGTGTTTGAGATCAGTGTTGTTGATTTAGAACACTGAGCTTAGAGTAAGTCGATTCAGCTGTGGTTTTACAGGAATCAAGCTCAATGTGTGTGCAGCACGGAATGATGCAGTCTGAGATTTGGTTTAATTGAGTAGTTCCAGATATGCAGTGAATGAGAGGTGTGTATGATGTAGACTTGAGCACGTTTGGCAGAAGAAATAGATTAGAATTTATTCAGAGCAGAAACTGCCAAAAAAGGAGGTTTGGGAGGGAGAAGAGCCATTACCACACCAGTTAGACACCAAACAAGGGTGGTTGTACATTTTGGGGGGTGGAGGGGGAGATGGTGGATAACCCATCACTGTGGCAGCCTAGGTCCAAGCACTGGCTGGGCTGCCAGTTGCGGCTATATTAGCAATTGAGTTTCAAGTTTCGTACTGCATTAAAACAAAGCAAGGTTAATGTAATGTGCAGCTGGTTACTAACACTTATAATAAAATACTGATAATATTTGCTGGGTGGTGTTTATTTTATTATAATATTTATTTTTGTTCATGGTATTTAATGCTTTGTGACATACATAGAACATAAGTGAAGGGATTTCTGGTAGTATTTATTTTTGTTCTGTGCAATAACATGCTATTGTATGTTAAGAATGCAAAACACACATGTGAGTTTCCTATCGGATTGCCCGATACAGCCCCTACACTTACAGTATTGTACACTGGACTTCACCAGTCAAAAGAGTATGCCTTGCCAACTGTTTAATCTTTCGTGATTATTTATATAATTTCATGGAAGTAGAACAGACTAAACTAGTCTAAAAGAAATTTGATTTTACATTATTGATATATTGTGGAATGTGATAAAAGTTGGTTGTGCTTCCTCTGTACATGGTTTCAGTACATACACCCTGTGCACCAAAAAATGCAAACGAAGAAAGAAAAATGTTTTTGCTCTATAAATAGTAGAGTTGCAGTGTAATCAGAGTCCATTTGTTATAGATTAAAAGCTCGGTATTTAAAGGCTAACCTGGAAATGGTTATTATTTCTCACAATTATACAGATCCATTTTTGTCATTTACTTTGACATTACAGAAATGGATAGCTGTTTGGCCTTCTTCTGTTCCCCTAAACTATACATTTTTTTTGCAAGACAAATCTACCTTTAACCTCAATGAATAAATAGATTTTCTTGTGGAACTGCAATGCAGCACATATGGAATTGAATTATTTTAAAAGGAAGCAATTAAAAACAACACATTTCCTCTAACTGATATAGCATGAACTATTGGCACATATCAGAATGCTTAAAGAAAAAATCACTGAGACATATACAGTAGTGTGGGTGGAAATCGCAAACCAAGCAGTAAGGCTATTTACTTTCCTTAAGGCAGGTATTTAATGATACACACTTTCTCCTAATAAACAGCTCTTGTGAATTATAAAAAAAACATCAGTCTAGTCTACATCACTGAAGCTTAGAATGGGGCATTTGTAATTTATCTCTATATTTCCCATGAAAATGGGAAACTACAGCAATGATAAGAATGTTTAAGAAGAAAAACATTGTTTTTATCTTATATTATACTACTATAAATCTAAAATGTACCTAAGGACAAGAAACAGGAGGGGAAAACTATGCCTTAAGCTTCCAAATATTCCAATTTCAGATTTCTTTTTCATCACAATAAAACTCAGATCTCTCAAGCTTTTCAGTTTGAACATGGGATTACTTTTGTGCACTTCACAACCCAACTGATTTCAAGTGGCTATTGCCCAAAAGAAACCTGCAATTCTCAATTCAAAAACATAATGGATTTTTTTTTTTATTATTTTGTACATGATTATGTCTCTTTTGCTTTGTTGATCACATATTTTTACTGTCAGACTCTCACCCACCCACTCTTTCTTCAGTCCCTTGCTGAATGTCAGTTTAACCCTTAATCTAGTTAGGATGAAAAAAAAAACAGTTTAGAGTTTTGTTTAAATATATAGAAAGACTAAAATGAGTCTTAAATGCATTCTATTTTCCACCAGCTGTATGAGATTTTACATCTTTTGCTCCATTTTCAACAATTAGTAATAGGAGAGCTATAAAATTCTGTAAAAGCAGTAACTGATATATGGGAAGATCACAAATAATTATGAATCAAATTGTTATATTTTATAAATATATGTTATTTTATATTGTGATTTATATAGAAAATAACAATGGTTCAAATTAGTACAAGTGAATGAGTGAGCCAACTAACTTATTTTCAGTTTGTGTTGTATGTTGTATTAGTTTTTAGTGTTAGTTTTTTCATTACATTACTGTCTTCTGAGAGTGCTGATCACACACTGAGTGCATTTTTTACAATCTGAAATCTTATAATCAGGAAAAAGTCTTTTAATTGAAAAAAATATAATTGGACTTACCAGACTATTGATATTGTTATCTCCTCTTAAGAGGAGACACACACAAAGGAGCTGTAGAATTATGCTAAAAGAGGCAAATATTTGATTAAATCTAATTTTCCCTGCTATATGACGTGTATTTTGTCTAAAATGGGATTAAGCTGATTCTATAGGAGTCTGGATTTCAGACTAGTTTGTTATTGGTTTATACGAGTTTGTATTTTCCCATGTAATTGTTTTTTTTAAAAGCCAACAAATAAAGCCTACTGTTTGTTGTTATGAGCAGCAGCTGTGTCTTCATATTCTAATTCTAAAGGCTTTGTGCAGGTTCTTCCTGCTTTTAGACTTTTTTTTCTTGCCGATTTGAAAACCACTTGCTTTCTAATCTCCCTAACAGTTCTGTCCACATCAACTACTCTGCCTTTCCAATGGCTTATGAGATTTTCAACCCAAGTCCACATGGGCCATTAGCAGCACAGGCTTTGTTTCTTAGACAATCTTCAGTTTTGAACTTTCATTTGCAGATTGCTAATTCATGGAGAGATGTTTCCCCTTTCATTTTAAAGAGTAGTCACCATCCCAGTATGTGTGGGATGTATGTGTGGGTCCCATCCCAGTATGTGTGGGTACAAGAAGCTGGCATCTGTTCCTTCCTTGGATCCAGACACTCCACTCTGTCTCTCTTCAAGAAGGCATTCTAAACAAAGCGACCTTAGACCTTCTGCCATTTTTTGGGGTTTGTGAATTTGTGTTCCAGATCGTAGCCAGCAACTATATCACCCTGCAACTCACAACTGGAAACCCACTGAAGTGAGTCTTAAAAGTGAGTTTTAAGACAGGATTTTGAAATGCTGACTGACATCAGTTACTGATATCAGTAATCATAAATATATATCCATCAGATATATCACAAGTGCCGACTCTCTAAAGCTAAGCAGGTGTGAGTGTGGCAACTACCTGGATGTGAATCCTCCTGGGAAAACTAAGGTTGCCGCTGTTAGTGGGACCAGTAGGGAGTGCTCAACATGCGGTCTGTGTGGGTCTTAATGCCCCAGTATAATGATGGGGACACTATAATGCAAAAAAAGCACCGTCCTACTGATGAGATGTAAGACCTATATAACCTTACGATATATAACCAAATCTGCTACTGTTTGTGCACATACTGTAACTGATGAAAATGAAAATGAAAGAACTTCTAAAAATTCCTTAATGGGGAATTTCGGGGAAACAGAACATAAAAAGTTTTATTTGCTTACCCAGTTAAGTTTGTAAGTACTGTAATAGTTTACATAGAAACATTGATGAATCATAAAGAATAAAAACAATAAGATGCATCATAAAATAACAGAATGTCAGGATCATAAAAAAGTAAATTTACATTCTTTTAGATAGTTTTCTGGTTTATTAATTATTTTATTGAAGGTTTAACTGTATGGTATGTATAAGTGGATTGAAATTCTACCTGCATGTCTTGTTGGGGATCATGGCCTTATTGTGTTACAATGGTACATATTAGCTGTGATATGCATTATGATGAGAAATTCATGTAGGGTACATGTTCAGTGACATATTACAAGTATCTAAAAGAAAATGTCTATGGGGTGTCTGCCCCTCATGAGTCCAAGTATCCCAGTTCAGAGCAATCCCAGAGTAGTGAAGTGAATAATCCCCAAGGTATTCTTCTTTTCAAGATGTTAAATGTAGCACTCAGTATGAGGGCACTGGACCTCTTTCAGCATTCTCCAGTGCACTGAGATCCTCCAACAGTCTTATGCCTTCAGGTTCCTAAGCTGAGGGTCATTGACTGCACAGCAGAATATCTCCATCAAGTTGTATATCATTCCATAGAACATTGCACTGGTCATCTCACCACACTCCACTTCAGGCCATAATGGTTCTGCACAATTTCTACTTATCTAAAGGAAGATTAATGATTTTAACGCTTTTTTTACTTAATGTTAGGAAAATCTTTGTTCCTTTCCTTTGCCCCTTTTTCATGCATTGATATCTGAACAAGGCAAAACATTGCACAGATTTATATGTTACTGTGATTTATTTTTTGCTATCCTCAGAGATGCACATACAGTAGGTTTATGCCATATACAGTATGCCTCTAAATTGTTCAGGAAAAGTATAGTGTGAAGACTGCATTGTTTAATGCACCTGCACAGCGACTGAGGACAGGTGGAAAATTGCGTCGTGCTATAAATTTTAAAATTGATTGAAGTGAAGATAATTGTATTTGAATTAAAGGATGTCTGCAAGTGCACAGGACAAAGATTATGTCTATGGCTTGTGTGAAGTGCATCTAAGGTGAAGGTAGGGGTCTGATTCAATAACCTTTGCTTCCCAATCTCTCTTTTGTTGTGTCAGTCAGGCAGTGTAAGCCCTGCTGATCTCCTGCGGCAAAGAGGCCATTTGCCTTTTAAGGTAATCACTTCCATTAACATTTATCAGTGCATTTATCAAGGGACCACTTTCAAAACATCTGTTTTATGTTGTGCTCTAAAAGCGAAAATGTTCCATTTTGCAGGACCAACCTGCAACACTGGAGCATGTGAAGCCAGCTGGAGTTTTATTATTAATTGATGGCTTTGGGACGTGCTGCAATATAAATGGCTAAAAGGGTTACCTCCGGTCTCCCCTGAAACAGTGAATCAGGTATTTGTGATGAAGTGCTGGTCAGAACTGGGCATTGGCTGAGAATTTATCATCCGTGAAAAAGAAGCCAAATACATGAAAATTCCAACATGTTTTGATAACATTAACTGCACTATTCTGCCAACATTGGCAGCACAACCCATCTCAGATGCACTGTACGCCTGGTGGCTGGATAGAGAGAAAGGCCCAGAAGAGATCTGGCAAAGCAGAATTATTGTGGACATAATGCCACAGACATCCCTATTCCCATGGGCTGATTTAATTAAGAGAGTAAATGAGATTCTATATTCTCTGTACAAATGGAAAAGGAAATCCATTGGAAAATTATTGGTTAAGTTGCTTGTAATTGTGATTCTTAGCAAACTATTACTAAAATATAATTTTAATAATATATGTGTTAGATTATAATATTATAATAGATTTCTAATATAATAATATGCTATAATAATGCATAATTCAAGTGTTAGTAGCATAAGTAATAGAAGAGGTTTCCGTAGAAATAGCAATCTTATTCGCCTTACAAAATGGGAGAAATTTTATACTTATAAGGGTTTATCCAGAAAAGCTCTTATGAAATCAGCATCATCTGGAATAAATAAACCATAATCAAGGTCTACAAATTTGTATCTCTATTCACGTCACAAACTGTTTTGACCTTTTCACTAAAATATCTTAATACCTTTCACTTCCTTTTTTATAACACTAACCCAGCTCTGCATAATTTGTTTTAATTAAAGACAATAAATGTACAATGAACAAGACTATAATGTTTTCTTAAAATCATTTTTTATAAATTCGTCAAACACTTCATATTAAAATGATCTTTTGTACTCTCATTACTCTTGTCTGTGCACAGTCATGTATATCCTTGACCATGCTGGTCACTGCAACGAGGCTTTTACAGTGTCTTAAAAGCCATTCTGCTTATTAACACATTATGGCACAAATGAGGCATGAAAGCTCCGTTTAAACATCAATGAACTATTAAAGTCATTAACTGCAATACATAGCAGAGAGAGGTGAGAAGACAGCAATTGGTTATGTAGAAAAAAAGTGTTGTTGCTGTTGCAGATGTAAAGAAATTTCCATCATCCACTGTAAGTGACTTTGTCAAGAAGATTAAGACTGTTGAAGTTAACAGCAAACAGTGGAAGAGGAGAAAAAACCAATTACAACAGCTTGACAAGACGAGACAATTGTAGGACTATACAGGAAGACATCTGCAAAAGACGCTGCCAGAGCCTTAAAGAGATGTTAGGATAGACAAGATGTGATCAAAGCTTTCCCTCAGAGAATAAGAAACAGGTAGTGTGAAGATAATTTTCACCAACATAATTCTTAGAAAGAATCACTTCGAAGAAGTGTTTAGCCTTTGTAAAAGAACAAAGCTCTTTTACTACTGAAAATAACTTCCAAGGCTTTAGACAATTAAACTGATGGACAGAGATACCCAGGAGGATACCTCACCTTTCTGGAGAGGTGCAATCAGAAAATTAACACAGCTCTGGGAATCAGGCTCTGGAGTTCAAGGTCAGAAACAAGGAGTTACTTTCAGTTAAGAATCTTTGAGACAACCTCTCCAAGAATCAAGCACTTTCATGTGATTTGTTTCAAGGGGTACTTCCAATCTTCAGTTGGGAAAAAAAAAACTTAAACATAAATGGGCATTTTGTGTTCTACAAGTAAATGAGGTTTAGTTCCTTGCTCAGTCCATCTGACTTTCACCTTTCATCACCTTTGAATCCAAGGAAAGTCTTGACACCAAGCAAGACTAAAGGCACTAGGTTTGGTAATTGTATTCCAGCAAAGACCTCAGTGGTTTGGGTGATGCAGGATTGTAACCATCTGCTGGCATAGCTAATACAGATCCAAAAATGATTTTCTTTGTGTCCAGTTTTGGACATTGATAGTTTGTTTCTGTTAATACTTGCAAAAGCTGCAAATTGAATTGGCCATCTAGCAAAGAGACCACATGTCACCCAACCATATGTCCTGTGGTCCTGTGTGGTTGTTGTTAAAGTTTTCTTTATTTTTGGTGAGACATTTTATATGTTCTTCAGATAGATCCACATTATGATTTTTTTTTAATCTGTGCATTTCCCGAATGGATTGAGACATTTTAAGATATCAAAACAATCTTTAATTGTCAAATGTTAGCAAAAATGGAATTGACTGTATGTTGTACAATGCACTGTAATCTATCAATCTCATTGAATACATCTTTAGAAAAATATATATTTTACATCTGTTCCTACTAATCTAATTCTGACCAGGTTAGGTAAATATTTCAATTGTACATTCTTAGCATAGCATACAGGTATGAATTAAATTTAATGTTCTTCTACCAACGAGGTATCTGGCAAAATCAATCCAATACTTGAGAGCTGAAGATACTATACATGAGAAAATACATTTGTCAACTGCAAAAAATGAGAAATACGGTGATGACTAATTGATAAATGGTGTTTAGATTGCTGTGCTCTATTAACCGATTTTTATGGACACATATGATGGCTGTCTATAGAGACTGAAAATTACTGTTGCTATGGAAATCAATAATTACGGCTGTTCAATCAGGAGATTCAGTCTTAAGTAAGGAGTTCACATTAAAACATTTAATTAAACTTATTTCTTAAAAAGTAAATTGAAAAAAGTTTTCAATTCTGAAGTGAGAATAATAAAAGTTTAATTATTGTGTAAAATCTGGCCACAAAGACTTGCAATAATAAACAATCAATAATAATGAATAAACAATTGTATCCTGAAGATACCTTTTGGACCTCCTATATGTATACCAGAGTTTACTGCTCAGCGTATCACTCAATCTGCATTTGACTGCCTTCAACATCTATATTGTCTAGTGCACATGATTAGATAAGGGTTAAAGGTAATGAGAATTGTGTAGTCAGTTATGCAATTATTAAAATATATAAGATTAACTAGAAATACTGTACCATATCATACAGTAAAGTATATATACTGTACAAATACACTCGATATATTTATAGTAAATCTTATTCACTCCCCAAAAATATGTGGAAATGAAAATGACCTCTCTTAAAATACTGTACACAACTCGGTTTTGGCTAAGGTCATTTTCTACAAAAACACAAACCTCATGTGAATTAAGTATTATCTTAACACAATACATCTATATATAGTGTTTATACATATAGTAAATATATAGAAGTTCTGTGTACTATTTTGTTTTCCATTAACAATAAACATTTCAATCAAAATTCAACAAATACAGATAATGTGCAATTCACAACTATGTACAGTATATTCCACAGCCTCATCTGAACATAAATCTAAAACAATATCCTTTTTGCCTTAGATACTGCTTGTGATTAATATGGTGGAAAAAGGGAACTATTTTGTGTTGCTTCTATCATAAAAAACATTAACTATTCAGTTATAGTAACACTTTACATACAGTAGTTTCACAAATACGTGCTGACAATACGAAAGGCTGAAATGCCTTCAATGAGAGCTTATTGCTACTTCATTTCAGGACACACAGGGTTAGCTTTCTACATGCTGTTTTCCACTGTCTCCCATTAACTATCAAGTTAATATTGTAATGTTTTGTATTTTAGTAATAAAACAGCTCAAATTGGACTACAATAGTAATTTTGCGTCCCACCCTCCATGGGGGAACGTCTGTTCGAAAACTACAGAATAAAACTTTGGAGATTTTGAGTTTTATATGTCCTGTTGAGTTATGTGTGCAATCTAGTTTTATTTGTTGCCACCCTGCCCACTCATAAGCCCAGGAACAGATTGCCAAGGTGAATACCTACCCACTCTTGGTCGTGGTATACCAAGTTCACACAGCTCAAATGTGTGGGGGAGTGGTGATGCTCCACTGGGGCTGGTTGTCTTCAGGAATCATGAAACATGATTCCTGCAGGACCTGAGACAGAACCCAATTTAAATTCCCTGATGGATGGACACCACGTAATATTCCTAGCCATCTTGAGCACTTTGTGTGGTATTTGGGAGGACCAACGGGGATGTAGTTGCCCTGGCCCCTACACAGTAGTGGCACGCGGAGGCCTTTGAGTCTTTTATTTAAATAACAAAACAGCTGAGTGTAGACAAAACAAAAATTCTGTAGCCTTTTGCATTGGGGACAAAAACTTACTGGTTTTGTGTTGTATTATTATCATTAGGTTTTATAATGCTCAAGTTTTACTGTGAACCTGAGAACCACCTCCCATGGACTTGTCATATGGTAGCTTATCCATGGTGAGAGTTATCGGCATCTGTGGTAGAGGATAAGCAACTTCCAGTTGATGGCAGAAGAAAAATGGGAGGAAGTAAACAAATCTTTGTGTGCTGTGTTTTTCAGTGGAGAGGAAAGCAAACATGCTCTGAAGGTTGACTTCTCCACACAAGATAAGTTTCTGTAAAAGAATGCCTTGTCCATAGCAAAATGTGTCCATTTTCTTAGAAAAAAATGCCAGCTATTTCTCGGAATGGTACTGACCATTATAAGTGCTACATACTCCTGGTCTTGCTTTATTCTATAATAAAAAGGGCATTTCTCCTCCTTGTGGGCTTAGAAGCACACTCTTTTTTTCAAACTTTATGGATTTTTTTCTTATCATACACAAATTAACAACAATCAGCAGTGCAGGACAATTATTCCACATGAGAAAGACTAATGGTACACTGCAAAGGAAAAGGTTTCTTCATGAGCAAAAATGCCATTTACTCTCAAAGATCCCAGAGCACTTATAAGTGCTACAATATGTTAATTTGGTTTCACAGTTGTTGTCAGCTTCAATTACAGGAAGGGCTGAGGAACATACCCTGTCCTTTCACAGTTTTTTCCCAGTTTTTATGTCTGCAGTCCTTACTGTGACAGTGACATGGATTGCAGCAACCTGTTTAAAGGTCAGTATTGACAGCTGTTGTGTAGGAGCTAATATTATGCCCATGTTCATTGTGAATTGAGAAAAATAGTATCCTCATAAAATACTGTTTCTTTCACTTGTGTTCCATTGTAAATCACTCTTGTGCTTTATTTACCTCAGCAACATTCTCCACCATAAGATAATGACCACAGTGACAGTAAAGTCTCTTGAATCAAAAGCTTAGTTGTTCAACAAGGGAAAGGTGCAGCTGTCAGTTGAAAAATAGTCCAGGGTAAGCTATTATTGGAGCTATAATGTGTTTATTTCATAAACATATTATTAATCTACATGCAAATTCTGAATGTTTTACTACATTTTACCATATTTGAAAGATACAACCAAAAAAAAAACATTTGCCAGAGTCTCCAAAAGTGAACAACTGTCAGTAATATATATATATACAGTATGAATGGAGTGGAGGAGAGAACATAGACCCCTTGTGGCCAGGGGCGTAGCCAGGAATTGATTTTTGGGTGGGCCTGTGATAAAGTTGGTGGCCCGGGCTCCAACTGACCATCCTGCCAGCATAGGGGCACCCCTCCAATTTACAATCCAATTGTCAAGCGGTATAATCAAACAGTAGGAATTAGCGTAACTTAAATTATATACACATCTCTCTCACACACACAGGTTAAGCAACAATTACCTAGGCTGCCGAACGCTACTGTGCCACTGCGGACACACACACACAAAACAATCGGTGCTTACCTCTGTTGTGATGTTTTGGCCTTCTAGACCAGATGCAGGGCTTGGAATTGAATATTCTAAGTATTTCGTATGCCTGCTTTTAGATTGTTCAGTAGTTTTACGAGTTACTCTGAAGTTAATATTTTATTGCAAAACACAATTAACACAACGCAAAACGCAAGATTCAAAATATTGTATTTAAAATACCGTGCAGAGTTCACCTTGCCTTTAAATATTCAGCAGACTTTAGCATAACATACCAGAAGAACGTGCACGCACGTATGGGTTTCAGAGGTTGGAGTAAATGCATCGCCCCTAGGGTAATACCGGGTGAGGCGCCATGAGAAAAAAAACTGCCAAGGTACTAAAATATGAAGTTCTGAAGATCTTGTTTGATCCTTCAGGATGCCTTTAAACTTGTATGAAACCCACGAAATTAGCATTCTATTTTCGATGCCAAAAGAAACCTAATTTGGAAATTTGTGGCTTCCCACAAGACATGGTAACTGAACACTGAATTGGTATAGTCGCATTACAGTGCTAATCAAATCATCATACCTTTAATTGCAAGAATGGTCTGCTAATAAAAGCGTCAAAAACATACTTAGGATGTATTTTAGATGTGTAAACATCGTTCACTTAAAAATACTGCAGGGCATTTAGAGTCGATATGAATAGTTATCTGTAAAATGCACAATCGCATCTATCTGTTAATACTGTGTTAGTTTTATTCATGCATTCCAAAACTTGTAATTTGTTTACAGGAGAAATTTTAGAACCTCTTCTTGCTTAACTCCTACAGGTCAAACATGTATTGAGCTGCTGCTACAAGCAAACACGTACACTGCCCCTTGCGTTCCAGAAACACTTGTATTTGGGAAGTCAGGTTGTACTCCTTAAAACCAAAGATGCCTGTAGCATCTCATGTGTCTTATTTGTGTCGGGACTGGTCTGGGCATCTACACGCGAATTTTTGAAAAATGTAGCTATAAGCATTTGTTTTACCCCTCTGGCTAATAAACCAAAAATCCAGCGCTCGATAGTTCTAAGAACGTCTGACGACAACGATAGCCACTTAGGCTACGGCTACACATGCACCGTATACTGACCGGCCTCCACGACGTGGGGAGATTGGTAGCCCTGAGGAACAAAATGCTGATGGTAGAGGTCTTTCTGTGGCACAGCATCCATTTTTTCGCTAGTGTTCATGTGAAAAGTAAAATTAGCTCACATTTGATACAGGACTGTGCCTTCGAACTCACTGAAACTAGAGGTTTAGTTGTCTTATATATCCTGTCTTGGTACAATGGTTGTAACAATGAGCTGATATTTAGAGATTCCAAAACATGGGGATATACTGTATGTGCAATGTGAGACTGTTACAGTGACATTACTCCCTTAATCCTTCAACGGTATGGAAGTCTCCAATGGTTGGATGCTGGCCTTTTGGCATAGTGAATTCCAGAGCTGCTGAAGGTTGTTGTACAGCGTGTTGCTGGGGGACAGTGATTGAATCCAGGCTGGGGAAGAGACACACATAGACATGATATAAAATTACAATGTTAGGTTTGCACGGCTAAGGCGATATATCATTTTTTTTCTGACGGGGGAAAAAAAATTCACTCCCCCTGCAAAATGGAATCTTAAATTATGATACAAACTTCATTATCTGTGGGTGTTTCATGAAGGATGACATGAATGCTTCAGTGTGTTGACAAGCTTTGATTAGGTTACAAAAATCTCTCTGCAGGACATCATCTGTTTTGCTTTATTAAAGTAGCTTTCCGAGCACCAGAATGCAAATACATACAGTACCAGTAGAGTAATAGATTGCATCATGCATCAGTAGGTACAAGAACATGCACTTCTGGCTTATTGTACATTATTGAAATTTGCATGCCATCATATACAGAATGTCTCAATCACACTGTCAAAAGAATCTGGTCATTTTCAAAAGATTTACAGAGGCTTGTGTGTGTACAAATTAAAACGTGTGGGAGTTGCTCTGAAAATATCCTCCCCGTGTGTTCAATTCTGAATAGTTTGAGCACAAAAAAAGAGAAACAAAAGGGTGACTCCCCTTATGCACCCCAAACCCCCTTATTCTATCGAATGAACAAGACAGAAGAATGTGATGCAAAATTTGAAATACCTGGTTTCAGCTTCTTTATGGACTACCGACTGCTCTTCGAGTCAGATGAAAAACAGAAGTCTATGACAAAGGTACCGTTCATGTGCATTTTTATTGAGAAATGAAACTCAGTTTCCTGATAGAAAAATTAAAACATGTTATTCTTAATACATCAGTGTATAGTGATTAGCATATTAAATGACAATTTTTAAAACCTGCTGTTGTACTTAGCACCCTCTTCAGTTAACCTCACCTTTTACTTATTATCATTACGTGTGAAAATACTTGCTTTCTATGGGATTATCTTCCCTTTCTTTTCCCACTACGTTTAGCAGCATCGTATGAAGCTTTACTCCTAGGAATACATCCATTGGATTGCTGGCAAATTGCTGAAAGCAAGGTAACAGTTTACATCATGTATTAAATTACTTGTGATTGCAACAATTAGAGAATCTAAGTAATTAATGGGAGGCAGAGACTGTGTTTCACAATGCAGGGATCTGCTGTCAGTCTCTATCAATCTGCTCATCATCTCCCTGGGACCTGATGGAACAGTGCCCTCTAATGGGAAAGAGTGGGATTTTCTTAAACCCAGGATAAAGCAACTGTAGGGTTAGCCTGTCTGGACATTGGTCCCTCTGTTAGACTTCCAAGTTGTATTGCTTCACTTTTGTTTGCACAGTTGCACAGTTTCTTTCTATCACTGTTAATATCACCAAGGAAAAAAATATTTACAAATAGCTATGTATATGGCATCCAGATGCTGTTGCACATGCTATTTTATTGTTTGACAGCTTTCAAAGCAATTTATCTAGCTCTTCAATTTATTTGCAGCGCTTAATCCCTATGTGTTTCATACTTCTTAAAGTAGTAGCATCTCCTTTATTCTACAGACAGGCTGCAGTGAAAAGGTCAATGTGATTTCACAAGGACATGCTTCGGAAGGGAGTGCCTTCTATTAATATTTATGAATACTTTAATCTTGTAGTGCTGGCCGAAGTCCAAGTTCATAATTTACTAATTGCAATCAAGGAGGAAACTGAAGTTGTCTGGAACACTGCAGACAATAGAAAAGCTTTGGAGTTTCTGTGCATACTACTCAGTGAAAGCTTCAAAAATCTCTCCCTAAATTGTGTAGCATGAATCACAGGCCGGCCCTCAGTAGTCTAGGCTCAGCTTGGGAGAAGAATTTATTCTAATTGAATACTTGCTTTTTAAAGAAGGAAAATGTGCAGCCTCCTCTAGTGTAAAGGATTAAAATAATCGCTACAGTGATACAAGCCCATTTACAGTATCTAAGATAAACGAGTTGCAGAGAGCAGGGCTGTAGCCCCTAGGAGTTCTCTTCTTCTATTTCAAAAAATAAAAATGAATATACATATTAAATAAATTGCATTAATTAGTAAATTACGAACTTGGATTTATTTAGCCCTCAAATAGTAAAAAATATCCCAAAGTGATATATAGTGTAGATATATCTGTCATTGTAATCATTTTGTAATTTCATCTAACTTCAAAATGTCTTAGTAACCATCCCAGTTCTCAACAGACTGAGATAATACATTTCCAAGCTGAGTGTTTTGCACTTGGAAAAGCCTAGAGTATTCATCCCTCATGGCCAAGTGTATTGTGACTTCCCTGTCCACATTTTTTAGGCATAAACAGAAATCACATTCCATTGACAGGAAGAGAAGACGACTGAATGGACATGCATAGAGACTCTAAAATTGATGATTACACAGTACGGTAGATGTTATATTACCATACATGTTTCTGAGCCGCTGTCTTTTTGAAGCGTAACCATAGAAATCTATTCTGTTAACATTGCACTTGGCCTAGTGAATTTTTTAAAATCTTACATGAATATGCTACCATAGAGAAAATAAACCATGCATGTCACCTCTCAAACAAATCAGAAAAAAACTAGGGAGGCTTTTTAAAGCAAAATAGAAAATATAAAGAAAATGCATTGCAGGACTGAAAATGGAAACTTTGGAACTGAATTGCAGCCTGACTATTTCCAATTTATACACTGCAATAGTTTATTAGTATATGATTGTATATTGTGTATGGTAAGGAATCAGAAACTGTTTAATAGTATAATAGCTCTGTTATAACATTGTGTATGGAGGGGAATTTTTCTTTTTGCTTACCATCCTTTCATTTACTGAGGACAAGAAAATGAAAAGCAACCGTTTGGAAAGAAAGATAACTTTCTTGTTGTACATTTATGATATTCCTTAAAGAGATAAAATCAGTCTGCAGTATATATAGGGTCATGGAAGAATGTTGTGAATACCTTCTTGCAGTGTAAGACTGAAAATGATAAATACAATTCTTTAATAGTGGACATCTTAATGTGATGCCATGGCTTTATAGCAAAGTGCAGGTTAGCTCAAAAAGCACATCAGGTTTACCGGTTTCCCAGCTATTTACAATAGAAAAATAAAAATCCAATGATTGGAGAGAAACATGGTTCAATTAGCAATCCTTTTCAGTGAGAAGCCAAGGACCAAATGATAGGGTCTTGTATTTGTGTTAGGATTACTGAGGTGCTCTTATAAGCACTGACCATCTTTAAACATTTATTCTCCTCTTTTAGCTCTAGTAAACAATTGTTTAGAGGCACAAGGAAAAAACAGATTTCAGGTTTCCAAATCAGAAATAAATGTTTCCCTCAACTAATGCATTAGGACTTTGAATTTGTCGGTTACATCTACTGTATGTTAAACAAGAAAATAAACAAATTGTGAAGCCAGATCACAAAACTAATTTTTGATGCAAATGATAATGTTTCATTGCTCACTTCTGAACTTCTTTTCCAAATGTCTATCCTCACATTTAAAATGGGGTAGCAAAAAATAATATACTGTAACTTGTTGTACAGTTTCTGGATTGAAAGTGCCATAACTAGCTTGGTGTTTGAAGGCAAATCTATGGTTTGATTAAGTACAATAAAAAGGATAAACAAATATGTCACTATTGTGTGTATGTCACTAGGTATGTGATAAACAACTGCTGTGTTAAGCTTGGCAGATATCAACCCAATTTTGACTACTACTGAACAGACACCACAAATAAAATTATTTTAATTATTTTATTATTTTAGCAGAGTTAGCAAATAACAGATTTACTATTTCATTTTCGAGGTGTTAAATTTAGTGTTATTCATTTTGAGCAAGTTTTTTTATGGTACCAAAGATAACATGAACAGTGGAAAGGTATTTTATTGAGGGGTAACTTAAGAAAACTAGCAATCACAGAATTATCTCCAAATATTTGTAGTAATTACAATGTTTAGACAAAGAGGTCTTGACTATAGTTTTGAAGTCTAATACTTGGAATACACAAGTGGGTGGTTTCTTACAAGCTATTGCTATTGCTGAAAGTTACAACAACTATTCAGAACAAATGTCTGGATTGAAATGGTTAAAGGTTTGTTGCCATGGCAACTAAGCAACAGCAGTGATAAAAGCTGAAGGTCTGCACGTAAAATTCAATACAAGGTCTGTGTAATTTCGAAAGCAGAGTTTTTCTCTGGCATACAATAGACAGGATCTGCATTTTCAATGTCTACTTAGCTTTCAAATCAAAACCTTGCAGCTAATCCCCAAAACATGACTATAGCAAGAAAGATCTTTGGTGTTTCACCAGGTTAAGACCGTGAACCATTGAGTTCTGCTAAAATGGAACTTAATGTAAGGATTTACTATAAGAATGTAGACTGTGTATAAAATACTATTACATATAGTATGGGAGTCAAATGGTATACTCAAGAATCTTTAAAAAACAGTAAAGGAACCTGATAAGACAGTACCCATCTATCACCTGAGAGTATCAACAATGACTCTCTCAGGTTCTTCAAGCACAGAATGTCAAGAACAGTCCATCTGAAAATGCAGTCAAATAAAATCAAAAATGAAACTATAATGATTTGAATTTAGTTTTAAGTATGCAAACTGGTAAGAGGGTGCCAGTTGTGAATTATAAATACTTCTATCCATAATTTTGCTTTAAAAAAAATGGCAAAACTCCCTGTCTTATACTTATCAAAGCAACTCACATAAATTATTATACACTTTCAAATTAAATCATTTGACCTTCAAGATGTAAATCATTCATTCTGTCAGAAATATGTTCCTTTCTGACGGACAGTTCATGAGCAGCTCCAGCCTATTGATTATTGTTTATGATAATGATTATCCAATCGAAGAAGGAACCTACAAGGTTGGAAAATAGTCTTAAAAATGAAATGTTCTTGTTGATGGAAATTGAAGAAAAAAAGAAAAACAATTACAGAGTTACAGAGTTATTTTTTTTCTCTGTGAACTTCATTTCTCTAATGACCTTGTTAGGACACAATCTAATTAATTGCTTAGTCTTTATTTTCAAAATGCGAGAATAATATTAATGAAACTGACAACACGACCAGAAGACAAACCTGTTTTAGAATTGTGGCAAGAGCTGACATATATTTATACACCTATTCTGCTTTTCTTCACAAAAAAAGCCCATTTGGTGCTGAAGGGAATTCAACTATAAGATCCATGTATTTTACTGGAGTCTGGAAAACACATCTGATATTTTGTTTCATTTTCATGATGTTCAACCCTTGCTTGTAGGTCTAGCAAACAGAAATGTTCTCATTCTTTACATTTGACTCCTTGACCCTGTGCTCTATTTTGTTAAAACTAGAAAAAAAAAGCAGAAAGTCATAGTTGGTTTACATAAACATATATAACCTTGCATGCAATTCACCAATGGAGCATGTGTTCATGAGCTTGCCCTTCAGAGCTTCCGAAGCTTGATAACAAAAAGAGAAGGAGGATCATAGTATGCACAGTTGTGGTTTTTAAAAGTAATATATTACAGCTATAAGATTTGTACAGTTCCAAGAGAGATGAACATAACTGCATGTTGTTAAGGTAGGTGAATACTATGGTACAATAATTTAAGAAATAGATGTACTGTAGTTCTGCTACAATTTTCCAAAATGGGGAAATCTCATAAGTTAATCACAAAACAGAACAGAGCTTGAAAGGGTCATAAAAACACAAGCTATATCACATTGCCTGTCTAGTGAAAATGGAAAAAAATATCTCATGACTCATGTCCCACCTTATGCTACACCTGTACAGCTAAATGGTCACTGAAAATATAAAAACGTCCAAATGTAATGAAGTTATTTCACATTACAGTTTCAGGCTGCTGAAAATTGTAATCAGATTGCAGGAAGAGATTACATGTAATTTATTTACTCACTGAAGATATATACATGTATTTTAATATTCAGTAAGAAAAGTAGAAGAGAACCAAAGACGATAATCTACCTTCCAGCGTAGAACAAAAATACAGTATACTTCAAATATTTATGGATTAGTAATCATGACATTTTTAACTGTTTAACATTACAATGTATTTTGTAACTGGTCATTTTCAGTGATTTGTCACTTAACCTGTCCAAAGGTCTTGAGGTCTAATGTCTTCTGAACTCTACTCCTAGAAAGAGCCAACAACATAGGAAATGTGACATTTGAAAAGACATTGTGAAACTTTTTTATGTTTATGAATATCTTTGTTTTTACAAGGGACATATTGATTTCTATTTACCGAGCTTGTCTTGACATTTAGTGAGCTTCTAATGAAAATGAACAGGACAGAAAAAAAAACAAGGAAAGAGCTCTTTTCAGAATCAAATAATACTGATTTTCAGACACTCAGACATGGATTGATAGCACCACTTCCAGGTGTCGTTGCGTGTGGCAGTGGGATTGCTGCCTGATTTTAAGATGTTTTTGCTTTTTTATTTTTTCTAAGTAACATAAAAATCCTGAAAACTGCTTCACCTTTTTAAAGTCTTCTTAATAACAGTGTTGTGGCTAATGAAGTGGTTATGAAGTTGCATATCCTTTTAATTGGTTGATGTTTTGATTCCTGGCATAATTCCAGACACAGAGTAATGGATCAATACTCACTTTTTCACTAATGAGAAAATATTAGAAGTACTGGCCTTATATTGAACCTTACTCAAACTGTGTCAGCCTCATTTTTAAGCTTGCTGTGTTTGACCCAAACTAAAACAACTGGGAAACCCATTTACATAAGTTCATGCTCACTTTTCAACTCATGTGCCTTTCAGTTATGTATAACAGTGAAAAACAGAATTAAATCAAAGCAATTTCGAACCACAAAATGGATGACCTAACAGGACCTAGAGCATAACTGTGATTAAGCTCACCCAATTAAATGTCAATGCAGCACTAGTTGTGACTACATTCTTGTAACACTACCTTTAAATGTATGAAATTGAGAGGCATGACTTCAGATTGATATATAAAAGAGCTGCATTGTTGCTTTAAATCTCCATGTCCTGCAAAGGGAGTGAATTATTCTTTTACACCCCAGCGGACAAAAAAGTATTGACTGGAAAATAATTTATATTTTTAAATGGGCAAAACTAAATCAGAAATGTAGGTGAATAAGAATTAAAAAAGGCTGCCTTCATTAGAAAAGGCAGAGTGTGATGTGCTATCCACAGATATAAAACCTGAACATTTGCTGTTTAACAGTCCAAAAAGGACTGCTGTAGCATGGAGAAAGTGATGGATGGCATCGAACATTTCCTACTTAAAGGTTCGGCAAAATAATAATAAAAATAAAATCATGCTGCTTCAGGAATACGACCTTTATATATTTTTCGAGGTTTATTCAACTTATTTTGTAATTCACAACAATTCGTAAAGTGCAATCTGGGCCATGTTATTTTGTTATGTTGGACAGTTTTTTTTCATTGAGTTATGCATATAGAATAGTTAACAGCACATTAGTCTTATGCATTTTAGCCATAATATTCTCATAAGTTCACACTGAAAGATTTATTTTGATAGGTAGGAGGATCACAGGGCGAACGTACAGCCTTTGCTATGCTTATGTTAACACTATGTTAGAAAATGGATTAACTTCATGTGCCATAAATTATTATGATGACACAACTGACTTGCCCATATATATCTTCTGGGTAAAGGACTTCAGAGAGTGATACATTTTCATAGGCAGACACCTACTGAGAATGTGAGGAAAGATTTATGTGAAAACTCATTGTAACAGAGGTTCTGTTTAACTTCTCAACCACATTTAAAAATATAATGATAACTTTGAAAATGTTATCCATCTATTTAAATATTAGCATAGAAGACAGGTAGTTTCACAACTGGAAAAAGAAGATCTGAAATGTGGTGTATTTTAAAATACAATGTACAGTGTGTGTAAGGAAAATCTCAGAACCGTAGGAAAAGTATTGTGTCTTAAATTTTAAAGGCATTATTTAAAGGCATAAATTACTGGTTAATGATTGTTACTATTCTGAGGAATACAATTATTGTTGTTTGCACTGAGTATTGGTGGAGTGAAATTTTTAAATGGAATGTACTATATTTCATCCATACTTTTGACTATTGGTGGACAGTCAAAAACACAATATTTGTCTACCTTTGTAAACTACTGTATGTCAAATGCAGTGAAACAAACATCCCACATCAAATTCTTGTACTAATTTAAAAAATGACTGTAAATCAGCAGAACATCTGTTTTATCGTGCTCACAATGGAGTTAGATAAAGCATAATTTTATATAATAATTTGCAAACAAGTGTAGCCAAATAATTAACCAAGTTAAGGAACGAAACTGCAGACATCTCTGATCCAGAACACAGATCATCCTAGCGTCTGTCCTTGAGCTCCAGGCCCCTGATGATGCTGTAGTTTGTGCTTACTTAGAAGTGTAACTTCAGGCAATAGTCGATATCTTTAATGAGGCATACAGGAAAATGGGATTGTCACTTAATACCATGAAGACTAAGACCCTCCATCAACAAGTGGTTAATGAGATGTCCCCAGGTCTGGCAGTTCAGATTCATGGAGAGTCTGGAGAACACTGGGCATTTTTCCATACCTTAGAAGGCATCTCTCACAAATGGCTGACTTCAATGATGACCTCAAATGTGCAAGTCATGATCCCCAACGTAAATGAAACTGAGATGTGACCAACACACCATGTGGAAGATATTTTGAATACAACTGAAAAACATAACATTAGTACCTTCTCATGCAAGCACAATGAGCATCAAGGCAATGAACAACAGATATCAACTTCACTGAGCTGGCTATGTGGCCTGGATGTCTTTTTCTCCCAGCTGAGACATTTCATATGCTTTAGAGGAGAGCTGAGAAGATGCTTCAAAGATGTCCTCAACACCAACAGTGAAGAGGGCAACATTGACACCAACTTGTGGGAGACCACTGTCCAGGACAACCACAAGATGGGGAAAAGAGTGCTGCAGGGTTCTCAGCACCTCAAAACCATTCAACAACAAGGCAGTGTATTGTCTTTTCATACTAATATTATGATTCAGAGAAGCAAATTTTCCAGACAAATGAGTGGAATATTGTGAAAAGCCTTTGAGGAATATTTGAACCCCAACACTAACCTAGCAAAAACCCGAAGCTAGGGTTAGGGTTTTATTTCCACACAATGTAGACAGTTTTTGATGGTATGGCTGTGTTTTAGGGTTGAAAGGATTCTTAGAAATATAGTTCTTTCAATGTTTTCTAAACATTTTTTTCTGACCTATGTGGTTGTTTACAGTGCTTTGCCCCAAAAAGGAATAGTGTCTGAATTGCCCGACAAGCAACAGTTCGGAAGAACCTGGTTTAACTTTCAAACTCTTGCCATGGGCTTTGAAATCACAGGCATATTAAGAAACAAAGCCAAAATGTATTCGTTGTTTTGGACTTTTAGGCCATTTAAGCCTTAACGTACATTCATTTAGCACTCCGTTCAACACAAACTTTTCAATGAATGAATACCTTTCAAAAATTCATTTTACCATTCCTGACACACTCTTTTGGTTTTGGCAGTGTTGTGTTGTCTTTTCATACTAATATTTTGATTCAGAGAAGCTAATTTTCCAGTCGAAGGAGTGGAATATTGTGAAAAGCCTTTGAGGAATATTTGAACCCTAACCCTAACCTAGCAAAACCCGAAGCTAGGGTTAGGGTTTTATTTCCATACAATGTAGACAGTTTTTGATGGTATGGCTGTGTTTTAGGGCTGAAAGGAATCTTATAAAATAATTCTTTCAATGTTTTCTAAACATTTGTTCTGACCTATATGGGTGTATACAGTGCTTTGCCCCAAAAAGCAATGGTGTCTGATTTTCCCGACAAGCAACAGTTCAAAACAATCTGGTTTAACTTTCAAACTCTTGCCATGGGCTTTGAAATCACAGGCATATGAAGAAATAAAGCCAAAATGTATTAGTTGTTTTGTACTTTTAGGCCATTTAAGCCTTAACGTACATTCATTTAGCACTCCGTTCAACACAAACTTTTCCAATGAAAGAATACCTTTCAAAAATTCATTTGACCATTCCTGACACACTCTTTTGGTTTTGGCAGTGTTGTGTTGTCTTTTCATACTAAAATTTAGTTTCAGAGAAGCACATTTTCCAGTCAAAGGAGTGGAATATTGTGAAAAGCCTTTGAGCAATACTTGAACCCTAACCCTAACCTAGCAAAACCTGAAGCTAGGGTTAGGGTTAGGGTTTCTATAGAATGTAGACAGTTTTTGATGGTAGGGCTGTGTTTTAGGGCTGAAAGGATTCTTAGAAATATAGTTCTTTCAAAGTTTTCTAAACTTTTTTTTCTGACCTATGTGGTTGTTTACAGTGCTTTGCCCCAAAAAGGAATAGTGTCTGAATTGCCCGACAAGCAACAGTTCAAAAGAAACTGGTTTAACTTTCAAACTCTTGCCATGGGCTTTGAAATCACAGGCATATTAAGAAATAAAGCCAAAATGTATTAGTTGTTGTGTACTTTTAGGTCATTTAAGCCTTAACGTACATTCATTTAGCACTCCGTTCAACACAAGATTTTCAATGAAAGAATACTTTTCAAAAATTCATCTGACCATTCCTGACACACACTTTTGGTTTTGGCAGTGTTGTTTTGTCTTTTCATACTAATATTTTGATTCAGAGAAGCAAATTTTCCAGTCGAAGGAGTGGAATATTGTGAAAAGCCTTTGAGGAATATTTGAACCCTAACCCTAACCTAGCAAAACCCGAAGCTAGGATTAGGGTTTTATTTCCATACAATGTAGACAGTTTTTGATGGTATGGCTGTGTTTTAGGGCTGAAAGGATTCTTAGAAAATAGTTCTTTCAATGTTTTCTAAACATTTGTTCTGACCTATATGGGTGTATACAGTGCTTTGCCCCAAAAAGCAATGGTGTCTGATTTTCCAGACAAGCAACAGTTCAAAAGAACCTGGTTTAACTTTCAAACTCTTGCCATGGGCTTTGAAATCACAGGCATATTAAGAAATAAAGCCAAAATGGATTAGTTGTTTTGGACTTTAAGGCCATTTAAGCCTAAACGTACATTCATTTAGCACTCCGTTCAACACAAAATTTCCAATGAAAGAATACCTTTCAAAAATTCATTTGACCATTCCTGACACACTCTTTTGGTTTTGGCAGTGTTGTGTTGTCTTTTCATACTAAAATTTTGATTCAGAGAAGCAAATTTTCCAGTCAAAGGAGTGGAATATTCTGGAACGCCTTTGAGGAAGATTTGAACCCTAACCTAGCAAAACCCGAAGCTAGGGTTAGGGTTTTATTTCCATACAATGTAGACGGTCTTTGATGGTATGGCTGTGTTTTAGGGCTGAAAGGATTCTTAGAAATATAGTTCTTTCAATGTTTTCTAAACATTTTTTCTGACCTATGTGGTTGTATACAGTGCTTTGCCCAAAAAAGGAATGGTGTCTGAATTTCCCGAGAAGCAACAGTTCAAAACTACCTGATTTAACTTTCAAACTCTTGCCATGGGCTTTGAAATCACAGGCATATTAACAAATAAAGCCAAAATGTATTAGTTGTTTTGGACTTTTAGGCCACTAAGCCTTAAAGTACATTGATTTAGCACTCCGTTCAACACAAACTTTCCAATGAAAGAATACCTTTCAAAAATTCATTTGACCATTCCTGACACACTCTTTTGGTTTTTGCAGTGTTGTGTTGTCTTTTCATACTAAAATTTTGATTCAGAGAAGCAAATTTTCCAGTCAAAGGAGTGGAATATTCTGGAACGCCTTTGAGGAAGATTTGAACCCTAACCTAGCAAAACCCGAAGCTAGGGTTAGGGTTTTATTTCCATACAATGTAGACGGTCTTTGATGGTATGGCTGTGTTTTAGGGCTGAAAGGATTCTTAGAAATATAGTTCTTTCAATGTTTTCTAAACATTTTTTCTGACCTATGTGGTTGTATACTGTGCTTTGCCCAAAAAAGGAATGGTGTCTGAATTGCCCGACAAGCAACAGTTTAATACAACCTAATTTATCTTTCAAACTCTTGCCATGGGCTTTGAAATCACAGGAATATTAACAAGTAAAGCCAAAATGTATTAGTTGTTTTGTACTTTTAGGCCATTTAAGCCTTAACGTACATTCATTTAGCACTCCGTTCAACACAAAATTTCCAAGGAAAGAATACCTTTCAAAAATTCATCTGACCATTCCTGACACACTCTTTTGGTTTTGGCTGTGTTGTATTGTCTTTCCAGACTAATATTTTGTTTCAGAGAAGCAAATTTTGCAGTCAAAGGAGTGGAATATTGTGAAAAGCCTTTGAGGAATATTTGAACCCTAACCCTAACCTAGCAAAACCTGAAGCTAGGGTTATGGTTTTATTTCCATACAATGTAGAAAGTTTTTGATTGTATGGCTGTGTTTTAGGGCTGAAAGGATTCTTAGAAATATAGTTCTTTCAATGTTTTCTAAACATTTTTTCTGACCTATGTGGTTGTATACAGTGCTTTGCCCAAAAAAGGAATGGTGTCTGAATTTCCCGAGAAGCAACAGTTCAAAACTACCTGATTTAACTTTCAAACTCTTGCCATGGGCTTTGAAATCACAGGCATATTAACAAATAAAGCCAAAATGTATTAGTTGTTTTGGACTTTTAGGCCACTAAGCCTTAAAGTACATTGATTTAGCACTCCGTTCAACACAAACTTTCCAATGAAAGAATACCTTTCAAAAATTCATTTGACCATTCCTGACACACTCTTTTGGTTTTGGCAGTGTTGTGTTGTCTTTTCATACTAAAATTTTGATTCAGAGAAGCAAATTTTCCAGTCAAAGGAGTGGAATATTCTGGAACGCCTTTGAGGAAGATTTGAACCCTACCTAGCAAATTTTATTCCCATGAAATGTAGACAGTTTTTGATGGCATGGTTGTGTTTTAGGTCTGAAAGGATACTTAGGAATATAGTTCTAGGGTTTTATTCACATATAATGTAGACACATGGGAAAGTATGACGAAGTGTGTGGGGGGACTGGATCAACAAGATGGGATCACGCAAAATGTCTATCCCAGATTGTCTCTTTAGCTATGTACAGTACAGTTCCAGTCTCAGGATACCAAGAATAAAAATATACAAAGTATTTTTAAACTTCTTGAATTTTTCACATATGCAATGAGGACATACAGTACAAGATAAACTGTATCTTTTTATACATTTTTTGTGTTTTGTTTCTAATTAAACTTATTATACTGTATCTATTGCAGTTCTTTATATTAAAAATATTTTAATTCTGTATTGTGTTTCAAATACCTTCAAACAAATGCTTTCTCTAAAATATTTTTTGTTAATGTCAGAATGCATAATAATGTGTCATCATTCAACATTTTTAAATATTTTATATCTCATAGGATCTGAACATGTGTTACATATAGGAGGAGACCTACTGTGCTGTACTTTGTCCAACACTGGTCCCACCACAATGATGCTGCAGCTGTTATATGCCTGTACTGTAGCTCCACTACACAGAAGATCAGGTGCTTTTACTTCTGAATAAAGGCGGAATTTCAGGTAGGAAAAATTGTAAAATACCAGAGCGGAATTTAGCCAGGGCACAGGACTTAACAACCCTACACCTTTGAAGAGTGCCATGGATTTTTAATGCCAAGTAGACATGACTTTAGTTTAAGATTTCTTCTTGAGAATGGGACCGTTTACAGCAAAGTGTCCACTATCACCAAACTGGGCATTAGTATTGATAATTCTGGTTAATAGGGATGATTACCACCTATTTGTTCACCAAGACCCTTTACAGCAAACATCTGGTTTTCCTTACAGGTTATTTTATTGGAGTAAGTATTTAGATAAAAAAACAATAATCACATGAAATGTATAGGTACTATAAAATAAAGCCAATTCTGGACAGTTACAGAGTTAAAGAAAGTAGTGAATGACCTAAATATTGCAAATGGATGAAATCATAGAGTTGACTAAATGCCTAAATTCAGACTTTAGTTGTTTTGGCTCTTACTCCTCGTGTCGAAAATGGTACTAATTGGATTGGTTACATCCATTAACTGACCTTTACTAGGTCAGAAACAAACACAGCTGGCACTGATGTTTAATGCTCTGGAAACAGTCACAGATTATCTTTATTTGCCAAGACTGCCTTATCTTCTTCACCAAAAAGGAGCCTATCCGAGCAAGTAAAGAGGAAGAAGGCAGGATACACCCTGGGCAGGACATTAGCCTATTAAAGGATACACACAGACACAGACACACTCGCACACCAGGGCCAATTTTCCAGAATCCAATTAATCTACCAGTATATCTGTGGACTGGGGGAGGAAACTCACATGTACAGTACAGAGGGAGAATTGAACCCAGGGCCACAACACTGTGAGGCAACAATGCTAACCACTGCCCTTGTTCTGACTGCTTTAATTTATTTAAATTTTGCAAATGAAAATGCAAACAAGTTAGAGTTCAAACTTTTATTACTTCTGATATAATTGTAACATACAGAACGGCACATCAGCTCATTGCTCTGAAGTAGTAAGTGACGGTTTGGATTAGCTGAACAGCTCATTAAGGTGAGTTGATATTTTCTGTTATCGCTATCAATACCTCATATTAATGCCTCAAAATATCCATACATGAAAAACTCACAATGAAGAAGCTATAATATTGCCATAAAAAGGGAAAAGAAATGGACAATTGAATACAAAACCAGGTACACTGATAAGTGAGTTCAAAATTGTCTCTTGTATTGACCGAAACTTGCCCAGTTCTAATTTGTAGATATGACCTGAAGCAAAGTTACTTTAAAAATATTTCAAATAATTACATACTATGACATACTCCCATAATTAAATTTAGCATTATATATCCCCTGGGGTTTAATTTGAATGAGTTTCTGTAATTTTCAGTTTCTGAAAAACAAAGAAACATCTCTTCATCTTTGATAATTCCTTGTCTAATTATTTTGCAAACAAAAAAAAAATTGAAATATCTCACTTGGCTGTTCACCTCCAGCTGTAAACTTATGGTAGAACTGTAAAAACTGTCATCCTGTCCTGTTTAGAAATATTGCATTAGTCCTTGATATAAAATCTACAGTACATAAACATCTATTATTTTCAAACTCCCCTTCAGTTTCATTACTACAGCACTGACAGAAAAAAATATTGCAGGCTATTGTTTAGAAATAATGCAACTATTTGTGTCCGCACAATTATTTCTGGATAATTGGCTTGGGAATATAAGGTAATTATTTCTCCAACTAATTATTCGTTTTTATAATAAAGGTAATTTTTCACACTGCAATTATGAAGTGAATCAATACTGTGAAGTAGATGTTAGGTCGTTTTTCAATAGGCGAACCCAGGCTTCTTTAGCAAACCGGATCAACAGCTTGAGGCAGGCCTCTCTTTGGCACATGAGGTGTTGTCCTGGTAACCATTCTGATGCAGTCGATTATGGGGCATACACTAAGGCACAGAGTGCAACCGGTGCAGCTGTCAGTAACTGTAGGCAGGTGGGTTTCAGGGTCAAACTTAATAGCCTGCAAAAGGAAGCAAAGGCTATTAGATTAGAATTATTAGGTTGCCCTCCATAGGAGGACTTTCTGCTAGGATTAGGAAAAAAATGTATATCATTGTGTTTCTGCAGCTAATCAGAAATGAATGTCATGCAGCTGGAATTCTTTATAAATAGGGGGAAATAACTGGAGTGCTAACCATAATAAAATCACACTTCACAGGTACATTTTCCAAGGAATCATTATGCATTATAAATGCAGATTATTTTTTAAACATCTGAAATATTAAATAATATTTCAGATATTTTTATTTTGGTCTGGATTTTACTTCTTTGATTTTATAATGGTTTGACAATCATGCTTTATTATGAGGTTCTATGAGTGCAACCAAAACCTCGTTATATTCCAAGAAAATGTAATACAGGAAGTGATTCAAATTCAAGACAGAAATGATTCTGTGAATGTGTAACCATACTTTTTTTCCCTTTTGGGTTATAGGTCAATTATTTCATAACTAAATTTATTTGCTTTTATTCTTATTACTGCCAAGGATTCCTTTTTAAATTGCTTATATTTAATAATGACAAATATTTAATAATGACCTCATATAATGATTTATGTTTTCCTCTTTGAAAAAACATTAATAATAAATAACCCTCACAATAAATAATTATAGGTTTGACAGGACTTTTCATTGATTCATGATAAATTATGAGGACAAGTTTAATACAATAATTTACTATTCTTGAGATAAACACTTTGTAAATAATGTCATTGTATTGAGTTTCACTGTATAAAAACAAACTACATATCACAGACCGTTTAATAGTGTATGATCAGAGACTCAAATGTTATCACATTTAATTCAAAGAAACAGTTCTTTACAATTTTGGATTCTACTGTTTGTTGTATTTATTTACTGTTTTATGGTGATTAATTATTTAATTTACAATGCAAGAAAATCCAGATCAATGTATTTAAAAAAATACATCTTCTCAACATACTTTTTAGATCTGTTCTTGCAACAACTTCATAATAAATACAATTAAAGTCTGGCAGACACTTATCATGTCTAATTATGTCTATTTATTTGTAAACACCACAAATGCATATAAAAATACATAATCTGTAGTAGTACTAATTTTTAATGGTTTTTGCTATTGTTTCAAATTAATCATAAAGTAGTTCAATTTATTTGTCCAAGGATACTTTTGCTAGTTTAGTGAGGTTTGTTCAGTCTGTGTTTCAAATGGAAATTTGAAACAAAATTGCAGGACACAGCCTTAGAATACTGCAGCAGGTGAGATAAATTATCCTCCACTGAAAACCAGAATGCTGGTTTCTAAACGTCATTCCCAAACAGCAGCATAACACCCTCCCATTTCTAACATATTATAAACTGTACTGTATATCAACGTAAGGAAACCTGGCAAATTGTTTATGTCCAATAAGTTAACAAAGTTTGGGCTCAAAGGTCTGATGGTGAAAAAAATCTTGCAGCACATTGTCAGAGATGCCAGGCAGCATGGTACCTCATGTAATGTATTGTTTAATTTTCTGCACCAAAAACTCCAAAGATATTTTTGCATTTTAATTACATGTGGTTTGTAGATTGTAAGAAAAACACTATTTGCTTAGATGCTGATTAGGAGGATCACATCAAGACTTCCTTTATGCTACATGTTGGGTGTCAATTGCCAGCAATATTGAATTCATGCTGATTTTCCCATGTACTATATATTTTACATGCATTGGTTCCTTATTATAGGGAACCATTAATATACATGACTTTTCTCATGTTTTATAGTGCTTGCAATAGAATCAGGGCCTTGTGGTACAAAGGGGTCAAATATGCTACATCGGTAATTTTTTGTTGATTATATTAAAAACATTCTATTTATAGTCTGTAAAATGCAACTCCCTTGCCTGGGAAAAACAGCTTTTGCGTATTCACAATTCCATAATCACACCTGGGTTTTCAAGACATGCTGACAAGAATGTCTTTTGCTGGCTTTGGTGCAAAAGTCATATGATGGCAATATACTGTGCCAAGATTTTATAGGCAGAGTCAAACAATCTAGTGTAATCTGCAGTACAAGTGTACAAGCGAGCATTCATTAACACTGATAATAGAAAGGTCCTTTTGGGCGGAATGCCACTATTGGTAAAATTCAGTCTGGCATTTGTTTAATTACAACGTTGTTCATACCTGGTAGCCAGAGTCATTGCAGGTCATGTAGCATTTCCCACAGTTAATGCACATCTCTTCATCAATCAGTGCCACCACTTGCTCCTTGATGTTCAGTTCTCCAAAAGTCCCAATGTGTTTCAGTGCTCTTGCAATCACATCCTAAATACACCAGTAAAGATGTTTTAGTATGCTAATGTTTGGGGAAAAAAGGCTTGGAAACAGGCACATAGGTAGATAAGACTACTATACACAAAAATTCTAATTAAATCAAGTTGCTCCATATTGTGTTCAGGTTGTCTAAAAGGGCAATGCTTGATATTGATATTGATATTGTACTACTGTGGACTACTTGGACCTGAGCGTACAGTTCATTCACATAGTATGATACATAATAAAGAAGCTTATTGTATAACAAATTTTGAGACTATTCTGTATAAAATTTCATGTGTAGTAATAATTAACAATAATTCCTTACAATTATATAGCACATTTCTGGACACTACACTCAAAGCACTTTACAGGTAATGGGGACTCCCCTCCACCACCACCAATGTGCAGCATCCACCTGGATGATGCGACGGCAGCCATAGTGCACCAGTACACTCACCACACATCAGCTATCAGTGGGGAGGAGAGCAGAGTAATGACCTCGGTTTTACGTCTCATCCTTTTTGGTGCCTTTTTACAGTAATGTATTCCCATTAGTATACTGGGGCTTTAGGACCCACACCGACTGCAGGATGAGCACTCCTTACTGGCCCCTCTAATACCTTTTCCAGCAGCAAGCTTAGGTTTTCCCAGGAGGTCTCCCATCCAGGTACTGGCCAGGCTCACCCCTCAGTGGATTACCAGTTGTGAATTGCAGGGTGATATGGCTGCTGGCTAGTGTGCATAAAGGTTATTTTTACCTTGACAGCAGGAATAGGCTTTTTGGGTGTATATGGTTGCTTTGGATTGGATTGTTGAGCAGTACTTTCACTAGCCATTTTCATCTTCAGCTTCTGCTCAGCTAACATCATCTTTCTCTCCTCAAGATATGGGCCAAAACAAGGCAGTTTCTGTAAAAGAAATGTATATGTATTTAGAAACCTGACTTTGTATCACTTTGCATACTGTACCTATTCCGCATTGAACTTTAAATCAAAGACCTCTTTGTCATTCAGTAGGGAATGTCTTTTTCTGGCCATTAGCAATGGTTTTCGACTAGGTAAAGCCAAATTAACATTACTAGGGTACGTCACTTTCTTATACCCCCAAAATGAGATTTCTGACCAGGCATGAATATGATGAAAAAATTCAGTCTAACGACATTGATTAAAAAACAGCAACATTTCAAGACAATTTGCTGACTTGGTGTAGAAAATCAGAACCTAATTTTCTGAAGGCCTGTGAAACTTTTATTACTCAGCTATTTATGGTAGATTAAAATATCTTCTGATTGTTTCTGTATCTGAGACACATTTATCTGGCAGCAAAACCTTCACTGCTAAACAAATCATGAAAAAACAAGCCTCTAGTCACTGTTTAGAAATAGGCAGCCATCTGCATCTCTAACAATTAATCATTTAGAAAAGAACATATAAAATTTGATTATGTTAATGTAGTAATGCAATGTTTATTATTTTCCTGTGAACACTTTATCTCCCTACATAGCATGATAAGCAGCAAAGTTCCCTTCGAATACCCCACACTTACTAGCCTTTTGCTAAAATGTATTTTCATCATTAAACTATAATAAAATGTTGATGTGATGCCCAATCAGACCTGGCATTTCTAGTATGAGTCATTCTTAGGTTCCCCTCACTAATTACAATTTAGGAGTGAAACTGCACTTTATATAGGAAATCAAATCCAAGTTATTCCCAACAAGGTCAGAGCTATTAAAACATGTAGATGTACAGTGGCGTGCACATATTTGAGTTAATTTGGATATAATTAATTTAATCTTAACAGCAAAATAACCATCCAAAACACATTGATAAAATATTTTGAAGTTATTTACTAACAAAGGTGGAAGAGAGTATGCCAAAAATTCTTGGACAACCACCATACACTCCTAACACGAATCCAATTAAGGCCATATGTGATTGCCCAGAGTCAGAAAATAAGGGTAATCCACAACTCTTGGACTTGTGGAATGTATTACAAGCCATCTGGTAAAACAAAAATCCTGCAACAATACTTTGGTTATACACTGGAAATATTAAATGGCAAAAGTATTAATTAAACTATTTAATTAAATTTTATTTACATTATATTTACAGTTCATTAACTTTCATTATTAAAATGATTGAAATTATAATTGAAAAGGAGTACATGCACGTTCTCAACTTTATGATATTTGAGTTATGATATATACAGCAGTTAGACATTTCAAAATTATTTTCCAATGTCAGCTTTAAATCATCAAATGAGTTCAAACAGTCATATGCATGACATCATTCTGCCCAGTTCCCTGACTCAAGACACTTAGTTGCTCTTCTGATACCATTTTGTATTGGGTAAATCTTTGTAAAGACTTTACTCCAAAAGTATTGATTCTTCACATGTGCAAGTAAGAGTAAATCTAATGCAAGGGATCTGTCGTCAACAAAATGTAGAATGTAATGTAATGTAGTATGGAATAACTATGGAAACAAAAAATCAAAATAATTATCATGAAATACAGGCTAAAAATTCAGGAACATCTTAAAGTTTTGTTGCGTTTAGGGCAGTCAATTGTGATAACTACGCAGAACATATAACCTAAGTTTGGGTTAAGAAAAGGATAAAAGTTTCTTAAATGCTGGAGGATCTTAATTATGTCTTAAACATGCTCCAATGAATTTAGGCATAACTTAGGAAAAGGTTAGAAGTATTTATGATGATCTAAAGAAATGCCGAGCTTTTTAATTAAGTTTGATGCTGATTAATGATGTTGAAGACAGAGACCAGTTTACATCCCATCCAGATCTTAGGTGAAGATGCCATTGCTCTTATAGAGGACGTTTGTGTTTTTTGAAAGCTTTAACATCTATCTATCATATATTAATCATGTATCGTGGCAAAAATAAAGTATCAAGTCTTTATTTTTGCCACGATACATGATTAATATATGGGACAAATTTCCTGTGGGAAAATCAGATTCAAGTTACAAAGCTTCAACATACAGTAGATGGTTTTCAGGATCCAATTGTATTGTAACTCCATTGTTTGGTATATTGTCAGTTGAAAAGAAAGCAGCTTTTCTTAGTAGATAGTGTTACTTATAGCAAATAAGGTGTTAAATACCACATTATGAGAAGTGATATATCCGGGCAAACAAACTGAAAGTAATTCCTATTTATTGGAACACTAATATCTTAAGCCATGCTGTTTTATGAATATTTTCACAGATATATTGAATAATATCACAATACAGTACATGGTCTAACTCAAACGCAGACAAGATGAACGTGAAACAATAAACTGAAAATCCCATTTCAAAACACATCAGCTTTGAGTGATTTTTACCTCAAAAATGTTTTTTTTAAATAATATTAATACAATTTTATTCATGAATGTTTTTCAAGAAACTCAAAATGCTCTATAATAGCACAAAAGTCATACTGTACACAACAGAAAAAAACAAAAGTGGAAAAACGATCGGTGAAACTATCGTAAAATAAGTTACCCAATATAAATTAGAAAAAAATATATATTAGTGACCAATCGCTTTTAAATGAAGTGTGGAAATATCAACAATCACAGAGTACTTCTAAAGAATTTGGGTTTTTGTTCATTGGTTTCACCGATTTTGTGTGAACACAAAAAGGCTTTGTCACCCATTGTGTAAGTAATATCTGGACTACAAGGCATTCTTACTCTAATTTGCCAGAGTAAGAATGCCTAGTTTTGCAGATTTTGAATTAAGCAATATGATAATAACCTGGAGATTGAGCATTTAGTATTTTAGTCATAAGAAGGACAACTTTAAGCCACCCTAAATTTCACTGTGTTATAGATTTATATTTGTATAGATGATACAAATTATAAATGACTGGAGTAATATGCAGATGCAGAATTGTAATTATCATACAATCAACAAAATTCTGGACATACTGAAGCCTATTTAGCATCTTAGAATATATATCAGTAAATAAAGCATTGATATAATCACAAATCAATCAAAAGCTACAACTGTAGTATCTGATTTGGGCTGCAATATATCTGAATATGAACAGCATTTCACTAAAACACAAGTCTCAAATTAGTCTCAAATTTCACTAAAACACAAGTGGCAAATTATGTCATCAAGAGGAAACATGTGATATAATTAAAAGTAAAGGTCCCAGCACAGACACATGTGGAACACCTTGAATGAGTGGAACAGTATCTGACTGAAAACAACAAAGATGAAAGATGAATTGGCTCCCGGTAGCCTAAAGAAGTCAAACTAATAAGTGGAATAACCACTAATTGTTAGATAATTTTCCATGTGGTCCAGTAAGATGCAGAGACTGACAGTATGAAAAGCTGCATCCAGGAGGAAAAAAAATGTAACTGACCAAGGACTGTTTTGGTACTATGTCTTTGTCTATCACTGACTGAAATTTGTTTGAGGAGCTCCTCAGGTATAAGATGAGATTGTAATTGAGCTGCCACCACCTGTTCCAGACATTCTGCAAGAAAAGGCAAATTGGAAACAGAATGGTAGTTTTTAAGTACTTTGGTGTCTTGGTCAGGTTTTTTTAACACAGGTGTGAAATCAGTAGACCTTAAGCCAGCAGGAACAAGATCAGATTTCAGAGATTCATTATTGAAGTTAGTAACAAATGGAGAAAGATCTGAGGAGTGAAGTCTGAGTATGGGAGTAGAAAGGTTTCAGGTCACAGGTAGATTGTCTTATTATAGCTACACAAAATGAAGTAAAACATACAGTTTTGCAATCAGTACTTTCATTCTCTAACTAACCAATAACATCCAATTACCAGACTTCATAATGTTATCTAGTGTGCATATGTACATTAGAAATGTAAGACAAATATAAATAATTGAAGACGGATGTTCTGATGAGCCATTAATAGCATTTATTTGGCATTTAATAAGTGTAAATGTCTGAAATGACTATAATCCAAACATTAAATATTTAATGTGATATGAATCACACATTTTGTTGGACAATAGCAAAAATAACAGCCATTAAATCACATAGGATCAAAGCTGCTCAATTACATTATAATTATGTGTTAGTGAAAATAGGTGCAATTGTTCTGATGTTTTTGAACAAGCTAGTCTTGAGTTTGCATTTCACGAACTAGTATAGCAGGCTGCACTAGAATTGAATAATTCATGTTAATGTACGTCTTAGTGTTTCATATAAATGTGAATAATTATAATGCCATTTATACCTATTATTTGACTGTTTACTGAATACATTAGAAAACCTATCTTGCCTAGAAGTTTTGTCTACTACTTTCCCTTCTATTCTTAGTTCTTAGCTTCCATTCTCCTGCAAAGGAAACCAGTCTAGTTGCGTTTATATTGTCTGGAGCCCTAGCAATGTATTTCTGAAAGAACGCAAAGAAAAAGAATGTTGTTTTCATTCAGGACCATCAAAACCGTCGTCATGACAGATGTACAGATCTCTGGCAGTGGTGGTTATTTTTTTCTAATGGTTTGCTTAGGGACTCATCATTGATATATTTGTTCCCAGTGGAACTAAATCCTAACCATCTAAAGATAGTACGCATCTACCACTAAAACCCCTTTCCATCTTGAATAAAGCACAACACTAGCAGGCGGTGGCTGACAGCATAATGAATCAACAGTTACAGCCTTAAACCATAAAGGGTTTGGGACCACAGGTTAAAAAAAAATAGAAAACGTGGGCTACAATTTATTACTCTGCTAGGTCAAAGATAGTCGAGCGGTTGTGAATAAGTAAAATATTTGGTTAGAACTATATTAAACAATCAGTTTGGCCATCTATTTTTAAATACTTTGATTTCAGTAAAATTACATTATTAAATGAGGAAGAAAACGTTAAGCATAGATTTTCCCATACAGCAACTGAACGTCATGTGGAAATGATGGCTGCAAAAAGAACTGTTAATTAAAACGTTAATCTTATGATGATGTTTTGGAGCTTTTATCATAGTTGAAAAAAATATCAGAGCATTAAAATCAAGAAAAACAATATTAATATAATACATTTGTAAACTGATTAGACAATTTTCAGTGTAATAGGGAGCAGTAATAATTATATTTGAGAATCAGCTTTTGATTCTGGTCTTTTTACATTGTGTGATTAGAACAGAGATTGCTATTATTAATTTCACCTTCAACAATAGTAAATGTAGTAGCAGAAAGTACTTAGAATAGTCATATGCCTTTGGATGTGGGAGTCGGGAAGATTGAACAACACATTCATTAGTGCCTAACATTTATTTTGTTTATATAGGAAAACAAAGCATCATATTTTGTTATGCATATGAAAGAATTAAAGATATTATGAAAAAATGTTTTTTTAGTCATAATATAGAAATAAAAAGGGTATTAAAATGTAACTGAATTTAATTTGACTTCCTGTAGCTTTATGATCGAAGGGTATGATTGTAAGGAGTACAACCAATAACAGTGTGCAGAAATGCAAATTTTTGTTGTAATCTACTTTAAAAATCAAAGTGAAAATAGCAGACATTTGATATTGAGATGTACTTGCTTGTCCTGCAATTTAAAAAGGAAAAAGTTCTTTGATAATACATCCCTTCACAGGGGAATACAAGCATCAAGATTCATACTGATGCAGTGGATTAGGTGAATGTAAATTCTCTTCACACACCTTTTTTTAATGTGTTCCAATGGTGAGTTCAGTTGAAGCAGTCCAGGATGCACTGCACATGCAAATGCTAACACACTGTTCAAATGGGTAAGGTTTGCCCAGTGGCAGTAGTACTGATAATATTCATTATCACAAAAATCTACATGAATATAGAATTAATGTCTCTTCACTAGTTGTTACAATTCTCTAAGAAGTGACACAACAAAAGGTTCACCCAATCACACCATTATCTTCACGCACAGCTGGTATTCTGTCAGGTAGTGAATCCACACAGCTAGAGAAGACCTGGGCATTTCATTCTCCTAGCATGTGCTTAACTGGAGTACCTGCTTGTAGTGATTTCAACAGATTACCATATTCATGACAGTTTAGAGTGAAAGCATTCCACTCACTGTTTCCATGAACATGAAAAGAGAATTAAAAAACTGGCAGGCAGTTTGTCTTCAGTTTGGTAGACAAGCAAGTAAAGGACTCAACTTCAGTTTATGTAAATGGTAGTCTGCTGGAGTAAAAGAGTCTACTGGAGATAATATATTTTCAGTTAATAAATACCTAAGGAAGCTGAGCACAATATTTATTTTCTGTTCCTGTTTTTTTTTTTTTACAGTCAGTTTCCTTATCTTTAAGTTGTAAGAAAATGCAACGCTTTTCTAAACCAAATATTACTGCATATTTTTTTTCAAGGGGAATCCCTAAATTCAGGCTAACAAACAATGGACTTTTTAGAAAGGCTTCACCAAATACAGTACAGTAGTTTGCTTCATGGTGTGATGTAACAGCCAGGTTCTCATATTAAGTGTCAGCAAAACTGCTGGTATGCCAGTACAGTTTTTATATGAGTCTCTTGATAACAAGGATGGATGATATTAAACAATTAGTAATAATTTAGGAATCATCCACAAAAAAATGTATTTTCTAGCTTGTTCTTCATACATAAGAATGCAGATTCTAAGCACAGCTGTTCACAACAGAGATTTTCTGGCTTATGTAGAGTGAGTTTAAATGCAGATGGCTGGTAGGCTGTTAATAAACTGGCACTCTTAAAAGCATTCTTTATGTAAACAGGTGTCTGGAACAGATTTTTGTTTCCAACCTCCCCACCACTACCACACAAACACTCACGTTTGTTTTGCGGGGAGTTCCCATTGACTCCCATTCTGTTTTTATTTACTGTTCTCGATTCTGCCAAAATGAAACTGGACACAATGTAAAAGTAGAATTTCTTTAAAAGAAGGCACATTCTAGATGATAAAAAAGTCAAATATATATTGCGGAAATATCCTCATCTTGTCTGTTTTTCAGGAGTTACAATCTCTGTGGGGATGTTTTCTTTTTTGTATCCCACATATCGACAGATAAACAAGCCTATATACACAAGCTTTTTTGATATGACTCATGCACATCACTGAATCATGGTACAAAAAGTAAAGAGTTTCTATTTAAGTAAATATGTCCCATCCACAACTAGTGATGTCAGACAAAGATATGCAAATATATATATATTGATTAAGGCATCAAGGTACTGGACATTTTTTAAACATTCAAAATTGAAACACTTTAAATCATTACTTACTGCATGGCTTGGAAAAAATCAAAACTTTACAAACACAGTACACCATGACTGGCCTCCTTCTAATGGATGCAAGTTTCCACTGGCAAAAAGTACTTGGGTTTTTAAATTAAGCTTTGATTTATGTTTTAATTTAGGGCTGTGTTATAACAGTTTATAAACACTCTATTAAACTGTTATTACAAACTGTTACAAAAATATTATATGTCTTTAAGAAGGTTGAGGGTTAGCTGTATGGTTCAGAGTATGACAAAAAATAGAATTTTGTTACCAACATGCAATTAATCCACAGTAGAGGCTGGCTTTTATCATTTATGTCAGTTTTTCCATACTTATCAATATACATAATTTATAAATCCTTTATAGATGGCATTTGCTAACCCTGATCAAAAGAGTTGCAAATTGTAAATGCAAATTTAGATTTACCTAAATTTAAAATTTCCTGAAATTAAAGTTTACTGACAAATTATCCTAGTAGACCCTAGTAGTAAAATTTAAATTAATCACACCCATGACATTTTTATTTAGAATGAAACCTAACTATTAAATTCAGATAGAAAATGCTGTTGAGTGGATTCTATAGATTTATTATTGCCTAGGAGAAATGAGATTTGTTCTGTCTATAAACTTCATTATTCTTTGTACACAACCTTTAATGCATGTTGATGTCAGCGATGTTAATCAAAGATGTGTTGTTATAATGTATTCCTTCTAAATATTATTCATTTTCTTCAATGGCAGGGAATACATACTGTATATGTATGAAAGTGTCACTTACAACTCTGGCAATGCAATGATGAAACAGGGAACAAAGGAAAAATTACTGAAAACAACATCATATAAATATATTGAAATATTTTGCCCAAAAGTATGATCAGATACACAACCACAACCAAACACATCCTTTTTCACAGTACCTATCTTTATAATAAACATAATAAGGTTTATTGCCATCTGAAATACACAATGCTAATAAGAAAAGATATCAGGCTGTGAGCCAAAAGGAAAAAAAAGCTGAAGCATAATAATTGTGCAATTTATCCTCACTAAAGTACTGCAGTGTGCCATAATTAAATATGAAAAACTAAATTTATCTCTGTGTTCAGCTGTCATTAACTTAACAGGAAGCGCACATGTTCTAATCTAATGGCTGATTTTTTTTTCTTCTCATTGCAGTGCATTAAAATGTATATTAGCCTTGGAGGTGCATAAACATAAACCAGAAGCAAAGGGTTTACCGATGAAGGGGAAAAAAAAAAAACCTTTGCTCAAAGACTGTCATGTGGCCACAGTGCTGGGAAGACACTCACTTAGCCTCATTAAGCCAAAGCTGCCTTTTGCTTGTCTTATGTTCTGCATGATAGCAGCCTATTTGTTGTATAATAATTCATTCGGAGTTCATTTGAAGCTACCGAAACTGGTGAACTGTAGCTATTTTAATGAGAGGTATTGGGTGGCATGCATAAACTGCCAAGCATATGTCCTGAGCAAGCAGAGACAGCCACTGCTAATGAAATGAAATGTCATCCAAAACACAACTATTGTCAGTTGTCTTTTGTAAATAAGAGAGTCACAATTAACAAAAAAAGGAACTGTCAAAACTGCTGGATACAAGAAGCATCCCATAAATTTTGACAAAATTACCTTTAATATTACACTCCGTAGTTAAATGTTTAAACCAATGGCTTGAAAAAAACTACTTACAGTAAAACCAAGAAAATAAGATTACAGTACTTCAGGTTTGTTTGCAATGTGTGTTTTTCAGATGCATGCATATTCACCTGACCATAAAGAATGTCTGACATTAATACTTACAGCTTGGCTTAAAAACATTAAGAATGAACAAAAATGTTTTTTTTTTAGAAAATGTTCAGGATTATATTTAGCAGAAGAACTCAGCTATCTTAAATATAAGTGGGGGGTTTGTAATTTTGTAACTATAAAAATAAATTATATGTACTGTACTGTAGGTGATTACATTCAGGATATACAGGTATGAAGAAAGTACTGTAATATACCACTACATTGGTCTTACTAAGAGGTCTTACTGAGCAGGAGACAGCATCAATGGCAGAGGTCTGTGTTTTTCCAGGACAAATTCAAGACAGAGAAGGCCCAAGTAATAAGGCCATTGGCACTGAGCGGCATTTTGCTGTATGTCAGTCTCTGTTTGAATATGGTACATATGTATATATATACAGATGCAGCCATTCAAAAAGCGTGGGGTATTTCGCGGTACACCGTGGTGGGCGTGTCGCATGAAAACGCAGTATCACATGGTATATCGCGTCATTTGACATCATGCCGGAAAGTATCCAGAACCACCTTGTAAAAGGTGGAGCCTTTAAAGGAGGAGCCAATAAAGCTTAACCTCTCATGTACAGCATTTGAGCTTTTAAATTTAAACTGTGTATTACAGCATGTTAATCATCATTCATTAAAAGTTGGTATATTTTATGAAAGCAAGATTGCTCAGTTGGACAAAAGTACACAACCTACCTTTATCATAAATATTTTAATTATGCAGAAATATTTTATGCATCAAAGCCTTTACCGAAGATATTACTAATAGTATTAATAATGAATGACTTTGGACAAGCAGTAAACTCAAAGTATTACGCTGGTCCACATTCTTTCTAACCGTCATTTTAAACAAAAATACTTTTATTTTTTTCTTTGACAAACACCACAGTATTTCGTTGATCTAACTAACAAGGACAGGACATTAGCTAGCCAATACGATAAAGGAATGACTTTTTTGCTAATTTCTTTAGCACATTTGTACAAGCACTTGGAATCTGTCCAAGCCCTACTTTGTCAGGCATTTTCTTTTACTGCAACAGACATAAAAACTCCCTTGCTTTTAACAGAGCATTTCATAATTCAAGGAATTGTTTTTTTAAAGAAAAAATACACACCAGTATTCCATTTCTCCCTAAACATTTTAAGCATCGAAGTCTTTAACTAACATGTGAAATAGCGTGTAAAAAAGTGGTAGTTTTAAGCTTTTCTGCTAATATAATATGTGATCTAATTAAGAAAGTTAGGTGTAAGCATAAACTATTAGTAATCAATAATATTGAATTTAGCACTGTAATAAGTTGTTGCACTTTCCCCCGCATCTTGTAAAAATATATTTTCATTGTTCAAATATACATTAAATCTGACTATCATATAATAAGTTAAATACAAAACCAAAAAAAAACCAGGGTAAAATATAATTCAAAATATTTTGCTAACAATGTTAACCGTTTATAAATATTAAAATGTATTAACTAAGGAGTAGGATGGCACAGGTGAGTGCCTCGGTGAGTGCCACAGATCCCTCGGTGAGGCAGGGAAGGAATAAGCCAACTCTTCCCACAGCAGGCGGGGTGAAGCGCTCCTTGCTTAGAATAGCAATATTATGGACAATCAATTTACAATAAATATAGAAAAGCACATATTAAATTTGGGAAATTTGGTTTCAAAAGTCCTCATATCAACGATGCCTATACTGTTTTCCTCTACAGTATGCTAATCTATTATAGTGCATTCACCCCCTGTAAGGCTGCGCAACCTATCTTTTAGATTTTTATAGAGAAATAGAGGCTGTACAGTATGCATTACAATATAAACATTTACTGTCAAACTTTAAATCAACAATTGATATAAAGACGATCTGTCAAAGCGCAATGAAACCTATTACTCGATTCTTATGGACTCCTGGTCCCGCCAGGGATTAAAAAAAACATGGAATCGCGTATCTAAAGAAATAACAATATACAGTAACTATGTTCATGCATAAACAGTAGCATGTTACATTATTATTTTGGGTGTCTCCTCTTGCCAGAAAGCACTTAATTGCATTTTGAGTGCGGTTTTGGACTTTTTTTTAAATTACAACCCATAAATAAGCTGATACTGTTTAGACTTTTAATTAATTTAAACTATTACAGCAGCACAATGTGCTTTTTCACGAAACCTCCTAGAGTAACTAAATGTCTTGCGTTGTACAGCTTTCCAGCTAAATACTGTATATTTATCGCTTACGCCTGACATAAGAGGTGCCCAATAAAAACCGGTTGAACAGCTCTGTTGGAGGTTTCGTGAAAAAGGAGGTTTCGTGAAAAATCTGATCTGCAAGGCCCTTTGGTTACAAAGGTAAAAAGAAGGCGCTCGCTTTCTCTCTCTCTCTTTTGATTATTACATCCAATAATCAAAAATGACACAATAAACATAACCATAATAACGACCAACCAACAAAAACAACCATATAAACATAATACCAACCAAAAACATAGATAACAACCACAATACAAAATCAAATATATCAAGCTATTAAAGCAAAACCGTCCTCCAATTATCAACAAATCTCCATATTGTGTACGAATTATTCGAAATACAAACCAAAAACAGCCCGCAAACTCTCTCAAATTATTTCAATTATTATAATCCCGCCCCTTATGCAAAACCAAACCCTCCTCCCATCCCAGTTTATCCTCTTTATCATAAACAAAATACATCTCAATTTTCAACATAAAGCATTACACAAAATCAATACCTCAACACTCCATATTCAACAACGATAATTCACAAACAGCCAGAACATGTAACTCCTCATTCCCAAATAGACCTCATTTCCACAACCCCGCCCATTATGCAAAACCAACATCCCTCCCCTGTTCTAGTCAATTAAGCTTCCCCCTCTTTCACTTCTTTTTCCTCACCTTCAACCTTATCGCTCCCCCTTCACTCTCACCATCTGATTAAGAATGAATAAAAGCATTGTATTTTTGTCTGGGTGCTGACAAAGTAAGCACTCTCTCTCCACTGGCGTTTGTTATCGTTTTTATTTTTAAATAAATTTTAGCATGTATTTTAAAAATCTATATTTATGTCTTTATTTAGTGGTTTCATTAGTGACAAAGGCTAAACTTTCTTGGAAAAATGTAAACCATGTTTGCTATTAATTCATTTAGGGCTTACTGACAGAATTGCTGTTTTTTATGCATGCCAAAAAATTTCGGTGCCGTCGTCTCCACTTTAAAGGTACCCCCGTGCTGGAAGAATTTTACCTCGGATAGTTTGCCCAGCGTACATAGGCACATCCCGGAATTTTGACTTCACTGTGTAATGAAGAAATATTAAAGACTACTTAGCATAGATAAAAAGCTATATCCCATGGTATAAGTATCTTATACACATATCTTTTTCTGTTGTCTTTGTTGATCTCTTGAGGATCCTTGTGATATTTTGAGCTCTCGTTGAATGATAAAAGTGTCGCAGTTTAAATAATTTTCGTTGTAAGAAATTATGAAACGCTCTGTTAAAAGCAAGGGAGTTTTTCTATCTGTTATAGTAAAAGAAAATGCCTGACTTTGGTGCTTAAAATGTTTAGAGATTATTACTTGGTAAATAGACGAATCACATCAGTTTTGATCAATTTAGTAAATAACTTGGTTTAATTAAGACTGGAACAGCCAGCTGTGGTGTTTGCAAGCTACAGGGTGCTTGTATTCTTATTCCAAATGATCTCAACACTAGTTCGTTGAAAAACTCTTGAGTGGTCAAAACAAGGGTGGGTCAGTGGAGCACTATTGCCATGCTAACTTAACAGCCCCTTATATTGCAGGTCCACAGAATTGGACACCCTAAAATCCAAACTATTTGGCTATTTGAATACAGTGATTTTTACTCTTATAATATTAGCATGCTACCATGATGAGAACAGAGATTGTCTTTGTTGCCATCAACAGTATCCACTACTGCAGTCAACTTTCTATTTACTGCAAGCCCTGTATCATTACCTGTAAATACTGTAAATGCAGCAGATCTAATGTAGTTTTCAGAACTTCTATGTGAAAAATAAAGCTAAGACTACAATTTGACAAGGGAAAAAGTGAATTGTCTAATGTACAATAATTACAGATTCTTCTTTTTGGGGGCGGGGGGGCTTATTATGGAATGATATTTCCATACTTTATTGTAGCCACCACAAAAAGCAAGTTCAAGGTAAATGTGATTCCCATTAAACAGAACTAATGCACCAAATCTAAGCAATAAGCATTTATATTTATGATAAAACCTCCTGTCATCGTCACAAAACTAGGAATTAGCACTCACTCTCCATTCCATTTAGCTGTTAAGGAAAAAAAACCTCAAGAAAACAATTTCTTAACTTCAGAACTTAAATTTACAGTACAGTATATGTCTTGGTAGGAATGAGGATTTACCTTTGTAATTCAAAATTCTTGTCATTTCAAATCTGAAATGAAAAATATGCCAAAAACATTGTAGGAAGAGAGAATACTACACTGTATACATCTATAATTTGGAGCCCATTTTGACACTAGTTATATCTTGCTAACTGCATACTCAAATCCAAAATTGATCTGTTTTCCCTGGTAAAATGCTCCTACTGAAATAGAGTTTGAGGAGATGTTTGACAGCATAAATTTCCTTTGGGTTGAAGGAGACCTGACAAGTTTTCCTTGAGTTTACATTATGCTTTACAGTTTCTAAATAAGCTTCCATTTTGGCTCTATTGCATGGAATAAATGTATTATGGGTCACAGCATTACAGGCATGGGATCACCATGGCTATAAATAACATTCTTTTGCTTATGTGCTTTCGTTGACCCTCATTTATTTCAACTAGTAGCATGATTTAGAATTACAATAATTATAGAACAACCATGTCTGGCCTCAATCCCCAGTTGGAGATCTCAAATCCACTGCCATGGTCAGGGTTATCCACCAATAAGGCACAGGCCATGTGGTGGGGATGTCATCACACCTCATGATGTCATGATTAATCAACATCTGTGATGACACAACCTGAAAGTGTCTGCACTGCTGTACGAGATGCTTTCCTGGAATCCTGATAACTTGACAGCCAGGCTCTGCATGGCTTGGCACCTCAGTACCTGTCTGAGCTATTATCGCCCTTTTCCTCACCTTGCAACCTTCTAGTTCTGGTCTCCTGTCTGTCCCCCCAGCCCATCTACACTTTGTGGGTGACAGGGCCTTCTCCTGTTATGCCCCAAAGCTCTGGAACTCTATCCCTAAAGATATAAGAGAGTCACCTTCTCTAAACCCCAAATCCAGACTCAAACCCTTCTTCTTTAGAAGAGCCTTTACTTAACTAGTACTGTTCTTTACCCCTCTGCTACTACTGTATTCAGTACCACCATCTACTGTCTCCTCTAATTGTGTATTCTCATCATGCATATCTTGTGTTTTCGTTTATTGTTGTTGTTATCATTCTGTTAAGCGCTTTGAGAAGCCAACTTTAAAGGTGCTAAATGAAATAAAGTGTATTATTATTATCAACTAAACAAAAGACTGTGGCTTCTGTTCTCCAGACCACAGCTGCACACAAACTCAGTTAAAAATAACAGCTGGGCTGAGTGAACTTCTTAAACATGAATTCTGCCCAAGAATTTAACTCTCAAGAAGAATTTTGTGATGAGCTACTGATCAACAGAATAGCACAGCTGGACTTTTGTTGAACCCTCTGAATATCACCGACAGACCTTCTAACATTTCTCCCCATCTAAATCTCACTAGGGCCAGCTCCTAAATCCTCAGACTGTATACATGTTCCATAGGGACCCAACTTCAGAGCGATGCTAAGAAAGGAAGCTCTAGGCTGTCAGTGGATACAGACTACACAAGCACTGACACAGGTCCAATGTTCCTTGCCACATGGGATTTTTAAACACTCATCAGAACTCCTTCCTGACCAAGCATTCTCAATTTCAATGAGTATACATTCAATGTACACATGTGAATACTGGAGAATTAAGCTCATTCCAGAACAAGTATATGTTTGATAAAGATCAAGTAATGCAAGTAATTGAATATTAACTTATCATTCGAGTGTTTATAAATGTTGATGATTGTATGTGACTGGGCGTCATAGTCAATATATTTGTAATCCATCACCAATTTGTATGTATCATGATCGAATGATTCATACTGTACATATACTCCTGTATTTGTTTATTTAGCACTTTTCATTGTTGTAGAAAAAGAGTATATTATTTTAAAAAGGTTTTCAATTATGTAAACCATACCATCATCTGGGTTGATAAAGGACCCAAAATTCTGTCACAAATTAAATGGCTTGTCTATTCTAGTCCAGTATGAAGAACCCGTGCTCCTGGTCTCTGGACATCAGCAGTTCCAAAAATTTAAAGAAGTGAATCCTTACGATCAAATTAGTTTTCCAGTCACTGCCTGGAACCTTAAAATAAATCCTTACTATTGCTAAAGGTGTCTGATACTTTGAAGTTTAGTAATATACAGTATCATTTATTTTCGTGTACCTTACACTTAAACAGTATGTAACCCAAGTATCTTTGTTTAATAGATTGGTTGTACTCTTTGTCAATTTTTACATTATCTTGTCACCCTAATTTATTTTTATCAGTGGGCTACCAATCATAAATAAGTGTATGACTGTTAACATAATTGCTTGGTGAAATTAGAAAAGTACTAATGAAAGATTCCAGACTAAAACTGGACTGGCTAGCCAATAACTGTGCATGGCCCATGGCTGTAGGCAAGTTCAGTTTCATGAGTTCACTTTCTTCAGACTTATTCAGCAGAAATCCTATTTTCCTTATACCAGACACATTGTTGTTAACCCACATGAAATCTCTACAATGCATACTGAGTGTTCTGTCAGAATGGTATTTATTTTATGTAATTTAGTGCACAAAATGGTCTTGTTCGACATTTTAGTTATTTATTGACCGTTGTAATGAGCTAAAACATAAGCAATAAAACAAGAAAAAAACAGACATTGTGTAATCTACTCGCTAAATATTAAGATTTTAAATAAGAGTTCAAGGTTTTGAGCCAAGTAAAAGTTAGAACAACCCATGGATCATCATCATCAAAGGGTCCAAACTCAACAGTGTGTTCTTGAAATACTATTTTAGAATACTCAACCAATAACAAGCCATTATACTGCATGAACATACAGTACTATGCCAGATTTTATTTTTTATTTTCAGGTGAGTATCATTAGAGACAATTACAGTGTACTTGTGTTTTGGCTCATTGTACATAGCATATTACATAGCACATAATATAGTGTTCATTATATAATAAAATATATATTTATCCCAGATGTGCAAATTAAAATCCTAGATGATGAGCATCTTATAACAAAGAATGCTATACAGTTTAAAGATGTCTTTATCAAGACTACACGAGAGAATTTCACATAAATACCTAAATAAAATCATACATCAACTAATTATTTTCATCTTTAAAAAAATGCAATATAATCCTCTTTTGGTTTAATTGTGAGTCTGAAGCAATATATGTAGTAGGTATATTTCTGTTGTATAACAGCAAATAAAAGAGATGTTGTACCAGGTATACACATGGTGTCCAAAATAATTTCCATAACCTTTCACTATAATGTTCAAGAAGGTAAATACTGAGTTTATGAATAAGTGTCTCTTATGCATAATAACATTTGTTTTAATTAAAGTGCTTTTCTACTTTTATACAGTATATCTGGATTCATTTGAATTATAGGATTTTTCCCTCAGACCAGCTTGATTCAGGTCAGAATATTGTTTCGAGAACTGAAATCAAAGCTGCTCAATTTAGACCAAAGAGAAAAAGCTGGAAACTATTGAGCTATGACTGGAATTGTTAGATATTGTTTCTCTACTACCTGTTTCTTCACATGTATTTTTTATGAATTGGGGCAACATGGTGGGATGGTGGTTGAAACTACATTTTATGTATTTCCCATGTCTATGGCAGTTTTTTGTCCAACTGTTCTAGTTTCCTTCCTCAACCCCAAAACCTGCTGACTAAGTTAATTTACATCTCCTCCTTGTGCTTGTATGTGTTAATGCTAACTGGCATCCCTAAGTTTACAGTCCTGGCTTGTGCCCTGTGCTTGAGGGAGAGATTTCAAGATGCAGCAAACCTCACCAGGAATTACTGACTTTCAGATAATGTACTGTATAGTTGAACTGACTGGATTGAGCTATCATTGAATTTCCTTTCCCTACTAATGTATACTGTAAACGTCCCAAAATTAGCATTATAAGCTCTTCAGAGGATACAGACACCACCAAATGTAGTATGGTTGTGTTGATACGCAATACACGAGCAACTGTATTACAGCACTTTTAGCTGAAGCAATTTGGCGATACAGTAAGCATGAGAAAGAAAGAGCACCTCATTTGGAACAAGAGAAGGAACTACTGCAAGGGAAGTGACTAGGAAGGTTGAGGAATGCAGAGTGTCAAATCCTGGGAAGGAAGAATTAATTATCTGTATTTATACAGAATCATGAAGTTCTATACAGTAAGTGGCTTTAGCTAGAGGCTGACTTCTGTCCTAAGCTTTTGTTTCTAAAGCTGCACGTATAATATGCATAGTATGAATATATCACCTCCCCAGTGAATCTTCAAACACTCTCAGTTCCACAATAGCATCGTAACCTGGCACTGTAAAGCCTTATAGCATCATAATACAGCACTGTAAACCTGTCTAATAAAGGAAATAAAGAAAAACTTACATACTAGCCCACTTAAATTGGTTTCCTTATCATCTTCGTAGATTTTAACTATTATTTATTTTATATCCTTGCAGTTAGATTTTTCAAAGAACAGAAGAATGCCTTATTTTTCAATGTACGCTTTCAAAATGTTTGTAATCTATCATATTTTAGGATACCAGTGATGGTTAACAAAGCCTAAAAGTAGCGTAGCTAACGTCTGAACATATGGATCTCCATACTCCTGACAACATTTATTGGACACTTTTCGCAAATAAAAATGTGTTCATTCCCAGATTTAAACATGTTACTTTTTGCGTGTCTTGTCTAAACTAATATTGGAAACTTTGCTATTTTTGGACATTCCACAAAACAGCTTATGAAAGATAAAACTTCGAAGTGCATTTTCTCTTGGAAAAAAAAGTCCTTTTTAATTACAAACAAACAGTGACGCTCAATCTCTTCTACACATTATCTCAAAAATAGCAACTGTCCAACAAGCATCATGAAAAGATCTTCTTTGGCAGGGGGATAACACTTTACCTTATTAAAATATGGAATGACACTTAGTAAAAATTTAGCCTGAAGCACTATGAGCTTCCTGAAAAATGAGCAAAAAAAGTGAGTAACATTTACTGTATACCAAACTACTTTTGGACCAATAGGGCATGGTCAAGGTTTCTTATCAAATCTGTAGAATTGTGATGATAATAACAATTAATCTCATATGTATAAGGCTTTTTCATCTCAACGGATGCCAGTAGAATTGGTAGGGGACCCCCTTCATCCACACTGAAGTGCAGCATCCACCTGGCTGACACACAGTATCCACTGGGTGCCAGCAGCCCCACACTGCACATCAAATGGAAAAGTGAGACATTGCTTAAGCAATTCAATTAAAGCTGAAAGTTAGGAATACCAAATTATGCAGACCCAAAGTGGAATTTAACCAGTACCCTCAGGATAGCACACTGACTCCTTCAAAACTTGCAAAAGTGATTTTACATGACTAAGTAGCCAGGACCCTGGTCAACATCTAATCTGAAGGAAGGCTCTTACTACAGAACAGTTTCCCTGGTTACCATTCAGAGTCATTGGTTTGGAAGTCCTGGGTAAGAGGGGAGAGTGCTGAAGACTGGTCCAATAACTTACAGCAGCAAACTGCTTTTCTAGCCTTGTTCCTTGTTTAGCTTCTGAGATCTGACAGTATCATCCTACAAAGTGGTAATGCTGCTGACAGAGCAGGCCTGTCACTGAACTCCTGTAAGAACTATTCATTTGCAGTTTATTTTGTCTCGAAAGGGCAATGGTGACTGCTTTCAAAATAAAAAAGAAGAGTTCACTAAAAATTACAAAGGGAGCAGAGTGAAGATTCTTACTGGGAACACACGTTGAACTACAGTATTTTTCTGAAGAAAAAACATTACAAAAATTGATCTTTAAAGGTTTAAAAATAACTTACTAAAATACGTTTACTGGGCAGACATTTTGTCTTCATGCTGCTCTTTCACGTGCACGTAGAAAGATGCTACACTACATTGCTCAAAGAAGTTTATTGAGTTTCCTGGTACGGTATAGAGTTAACATTAGATATTACACATCACAGCACATTCCCACTCCTAAAGCCTTTAATAGCAACTTTCCCATATCACCAACCCCCTCTCCCACCCCCCACCCCCCCACTTCCACACTCTAATCACCACTGAGTCACTCCAGGCCCTCCAGCTGAGAGAGGCAGGCTGGTCCAGATGAAGGCTTCATTACAGCAGTGAGCCTGCCAAGCTTGATATTGGTACAACAGTGAGCCAAACAGCTATTTAAGAGCTGACATTCCAGTCCTGCCTGCCTCCTGGGGCAAATGTTCTCCTGCTTTTTGTTTGGCAAGACCAGGAGCACAAATGAGAAGAGCAAAGACACTGGCTTATAGCCACAGGAGGGTCCGGGAGAGAAAGCATCCCCTCATTCCCTTACACAAAAATGTGGCAAAATTTGTGCTACGTGTACTTGCAGTGTGACTCTTTACTTTTACGTCAACTCATTAATACTGTATGCAGTACATTGATCACAGCCATCAATGTTTTCTCACAAGATGATGCATATCATTCTAAACACCATGGTGCTTCGTAACTATTGTTACGTTTATTTTGTATAAGCTTTGGCTCATGCATAGAATACAAAAGATAATATGACGTAAACCTTAAAACTAACAAAAACTTCTTGTCCCCTGAATACCTCAGAATTCCCTATAAGAGTGCTTAATTAAAAACTAACAATGAGAGTTATTTTGCAGGAGATTTGCTAGAGCATAATGCTATAATCCATGATTCCAACAGCTTTTTTGTAGCTTCATTATTTCCAGAGAAAGCATTTTTTTTAACAAGCAGATTATCATTATGGCATTTTCATGGTGATTTGTGGGGGGATAAATAAAGCAGAAGTCATGGTGGAGTGAGAAAATACGACCTCAGAGGAAACAGGGATACTTCTGTTTTATTCCAATTTGTTTAAACCCTTAGCTGTTGCAAAAAGCTAGCTGTTGCGCACAGTGTGCTTTTATTTAAGATCTAAACTTTTTTTTCCTCGCAAAAGCATTATTTTTACATTATTTTATTCAACTTTTTTCATCCCTTTTGCTTATTTCAGTTTTGAGGTGATAGATGGATGTCCACCTTTATTCCGTACTTCACTCTGACTTAAAAAAAATTAAACATCTGCTTTGGTATAAGTATCCATCTCTGCGGGCTTGTACAGTACATTGCAGTGTCTCAGATGTACTGCTGGCACACACTGCAGTTGGCCTAACCGGACATCCACTGTCCATGTGGAAAACCTGCGGGCTAGCTGTCATTCCTTGTCTCTGTACTCAAACTGCACAGTGGGCAAGCCCGTTACCTCTCAGCCTTACCGGCTTTCTGACAGCTTCTTATTTTGGAATTTGAAAAGAGCTTGGCATTTTGTTGTGTGTGTGTGTGTGTGTGTGTGTGTGTGTGTGTGTGTGTGTGTGTGTGTGCAGATTTCATTGAATGTTGCAAGCTATGGGTCAGCTGTGTCATTTATTTTAAAGAGCACCTCTGTCCACAAGGTAGAAACAATCTGAACAATGTGAAAAGCAATTCTTTCACTCTTCTCAATTACTGTGCAAAATGACTGCTAGCACTACTTCTGACACTAGGCTGGAACTGCAAGGAATGTGGAAAGCTTACATGTGTAATCTTGTATTTCTAGGGCATGGGAAGGTGGACATAGAAAATCGCCTTTTGAAAAAGATCAGAAATGTCTCAAATGCGTACATGCACATTGTTTTTAATTTGTCTTGAATTTATCATCTTAACCTTTTTCTGACATGCGCGGCAGATGACTTTTAACATGATGTGATCCCCACAGTGATGCAGGTATTTCCAGAACAGTCTAGCCTCTGGTATTCTGATTTTGTTTTCTGCCCGGTGTGATGATGTCGTTTTGAAATGGTGTGACATGGCTCAACCTCACACAAGCACCGATATAAATTCTTTTTTTTTTTTCCACCATGAGTATAATACTGCAAAACCTGGAAGGCAGATTCGCTCACCTAGGTGTTATGCATTTTGGAGTGGTTAAGTTCTGTTTGGTATTCACTTTCTAATACAACAAAGTGTCCTTAATGTAATGTACTGTAATTATCAATGAAGTAGGTGTTTGTTTGCTTAAGGTACAGTACTGTACAGTATGTGCAAACCTAAAAGTTATATTTTTCTCATGTGTCAGCAAACATGCTATTGACTGATAAAGACCTATAATGCAATGTTATGAACAAGGTATACTGGTGATAGTCCATTCATTTACGGCCACAAATATGAAGATGAAAAATATTGTTTAGACAGGCTGCACAATATATGCATTAGACTGCTTTATTACCACTTTCCCGGATAACTGCTTAACAGATGCTAACCATTTCCCAGGATTGACTTGATAGCATTTATCACAAGTTAAGCAATAAATATACACTGACACTTCACATGAAGCAGTTCATAAAGAAAAGTGAAAGGAAATGGCCTTATTAAACATGTGTAAATACACTAGTACTCAAAGTTATGGGAACACATATAAATTTAACTGAAATCCTTCTCCATTGGGTCATACGAAGTTTTGAAATGAAAAAAATAAAGCTGACCGTTTATTGAACTTTAATCTCGGCTACTCCCATGAACCTCTAACTTCTTTTAAAGGAATGCCCACTCTTCTCACAGTCAGAAGTCTATAGTGCCTTCTTAAAAGAGAATCATATAAAAACAAAGAAACATCCCAGCAGTTTTTTTTTTTTTAAAGACAGAGCCTGAAAGAATATGGATAGGGAATGCATGATGAGTAACTTATGTTGGCTCCAGGGAAGGTGTAAAACATAATATTGTCAATGTACCTCTGTAATTACCCTTAACAAGGAAGGAAACTGCAAGAAAAACAAATGTTATTTTTAATAAAGTACAGAGTATAGACAACAGATATAGAAGAAATAGCAGCAATGCAAAACAATGGGTCAGGGCAGAGTTTAAAGTTAATCATTTGCAAGCCTATACTTGCCATGTTCTTGATTTTTAGAAATCCCACAGCATCAATGAAACAGTAAGGGGACATTACTAATAAGCTTGCATGATGGGCAGACAGCTGGAATATTTTTGCTCACACAAGAGAACACCTAAAATATCTGGAATGGGTGCTGAACCATGAAGATTAATCATAGGAGTAATGGTGAAGATAAAAATGTTTAAATGTATAAGTGCCAAGTAGAGGAGAGCATCTGAGCAGGAAAACAACTGAGAAATTGTCAAAATGTTGTACAAAACTTACAGAAAACACCGGTCATGTGAAGCTTAGTGATACTTTGCAAAAACATGATGCATACAATGTGTATACAGTATATTTACATATACTTTGTCTTTATGTATGTAAAACGTTGTAAAATGCATGCCATTCAAATCTTAATTCTCCAGCCTCTGACCATTCAGACTATGAACCACATCTTCAATGAAATGCCATAGGGTGAGCATGACAGAAAAGACAAAAAGAAGATTACAACCAGCACAAATATGCTCTAGGATAAAATTAGGTGTATTCAGATAAACTGTTATAACTGACAAATGTCACGCCCGACATCCCTCCCTAGAGGGCGCTCTACTGCTCCCATTATTGTTCGTGTGATTAAGTTCTCCAGGTGTACCCTTTTAGTGTTATTATTTAAAGACCAGCTCCTCCAGTCCTCGGGGCTCATCATTAGGGTAAGCTGTTGCGAGGCCCGCCTAGCACCAGGAAACCCTACGTCCGTCTCCTGAGGGCATAGGCCTCATCCCCGACACCTCCTGCTTCCTGAGCCCGGAGTCTGGAGGATCTCGCCCTGTCACCCTTGGACCTCCATGTTTCGTTTGTCCGTGTGCTCCCCCCTCCCGGGGATTTTAACTTTGTCGCGTCCCAGGATGGATTTCTAGTTGATGGACTCTTGGACTGTGCTTTGACCTGCCCTTGGACCCGTTTGGATTTGGATGCCGTTTTGTCTTCCCCGTACACTGTCTCACGGACTGTCACTATTATTTTGTGCACTATTAAACCCCTGTGTGTTCCCTTTTACCACGCCTCCTGTTTTCTCCAGCTCCTACCGCATCGCATAGGGTCTTCTACAAGATCTGACACGGATTTCAGTCCGAATTGACAACAAACTGCTCAGATTGTGGACAGCAATGATTGTTAACAAAGAGATATGCTTGGATTCATACTGGTCCTAATGACAGTACAGTATATCTTCTGCTAGCATGTACTGTACATATAAATGTTCCAAGTATACACATAAATCATCTTGTAATCTTGTACTAAAAAAGATACATGCATTTAGTATGTTCTTATAATGTTTTACAAAAATATGTATTTAGTACAACCCGTGAAGATACACTGTTTTACATTAATTTGTAAACAAAACTTTTCTGTTAGATAGAGTTCACTTTAAAATGGGTTTTAATTGGGGAGAAAAGGAACGAAAAGCTGTTTTCCACATCCCTACTCTCGTTATTAGAGACAGCTGTGACAGTCTTGGGAAATGTAACTCTGCCCACAGAAAGTCAGCCTTGGCATACTTGACCTTTCATAGCTTTGTACTATAGTGTGACACAAGCAATGAGAACAAAAGTAACAGTACTTCACTGTGCATTTATTTAGTTATTTTAAACAGAAGCTTTCTTGTTCTGGCAAATGAAACATACTGTAGTCCCTTTGCAGGCACTCAAAATACACTGAACAAGTCACTGCTTAACCTATACTACAGTATATTCAACCTTTCTGGATAACAAATAAAGTGTAGTGATTCAAACACAGGAAATTGGATTAAATTTGATATACACACCTTATAAGTAGTGTCTTTTCCCCTATTATATTCTTTTTATTTTTCATAAATACAATCCATTATTCCTATGTGTATATTGTTAAAATCCACAGCCTACTAAAATCCATTACATTCTGCAGGGAAAAAACACTATTGCGGTTAAATTAAATTTCCTTTAAGTTCATACTAAGTGTATTTATGTTCCTGCTTTTTTGCAAATCTGATATAATTTTGTTGATAGCTGATAAGGATTGAAACCTTTAAGCCCAGGGAAAAGCCCCCACTGTCAAGTGATTAAAGTTATTGAGGCAGCAAAGAATAAAAGTGTCTCAGTGAGACTTAGGTGCTGCATTATAGATTACAGAAGGAGGAAGAACAAAGATGTTTACAAAAGTGAACAAAAGGTTTCATTGAGCAAGAAAGAATAAATATAGACACTGCAATGTGAAGTGTTAAAATAAGCACATTTGTTTACGGAACGAAATATGTATTTCAGTTCAGTGTTTCCATTGGCTGAATATACAGTATATGTGCCTAGCTGGACAGATTAATTAAAAAACAAAGTCATTCATATTTCCATTCAATTCTTTCAAAGCAATTAGTTACAAATTACTTTGCAATTCAATAAAATATCACAAATTAGTGGCTCTTTTTTCTGAAATAAATATTAATTGTGGATTAATATTAATGATAAAAAAGGAAACCTCACATTTAAGCACTGTAATATAAATGTACAGTAGATTGTTTCAAGTAGGCTTCATTACCTACACATCATTTAAGTGGATGCAAGAAAATTCAGAGGTATAAAAGAAAATACTTACTGTACAAATGTGTCATTTTAAAATTCCAGTACACTAAAACGTATTAAATGTAAAGTAAATACAAGAAAAAAATAGTATTTCTTATGAAGCCTCAGTAAAACTACTTTTCGATCACAGGGTCATAAATGTACATCATAAAAGATGTAAATTGCATTTTTTTCAGTTCACAGTTCCATCTAATGTTAAGTCTTTCTCAGAGTAAAACTCACCTTCCCCACAAGTTCAGACACCTTGAGAATGGGCTTGCCTTTCTGATGGCATTGGGTAGGAGGGGACTGCCCATCCCAGTCCTTCAGCTCCTCGATGCTCTCTAGGTAGAGCAGGGCCTTCAGCCCTGTGCAGTAATCCTCAATCAGTGTGAAGTCCTGATTCTGAACAGCACTGCACACCTATCAACACAGAATTGCATACTAGTGAGGCATGGAAAAGGTACAGAAGGAAATAATGTAGAATGTTATGGTCTTGGCTCCTTGGGGAAATATGGATTATACAGTCTTGAACAACTCTGGGAAAACTGAAACGGTTATACAGCATCCACGAGATGCTTCTGTGAAGCACTTTTTCTGGCACAAAGAGAGACAAGAAGAGCAGTTGCAGGCAGCTAGTGTACAGTGCATGTCATGGTAGTCTGACCTCTTATGATTTTAAATGCCATTGACTTCTTACTCTCATCTTCTTGATTTATCAATATAAACATTTTTAATAAAGAACTCCTAATAGATGCATTGCCTGTGAAACAAAAAAATAAACTGGTTGTAGTTGGCTTAATCCAAAACCCGAACCCTAAATGTAGAATTCTAAAAAGACATAGCTCTACCCCCTGTTGTTGAAACTAATTTTGCTAGCCCAGTGTGCAGAACAGGAGGAAGGGCAACTTTTTCATAGATAAGGCTTGTGAAAAGCAGAGAATTGGGGTGCTGAAGAGCAAATTAATGAACACTATCAGAACTGGGATGAGATGTCATATTAGCATAGGACCTGTGTTGATGCTTTTGATTGATGGGTGGAGTATGCTTTCAGGAATAACTCCTTAGTTTCCATTGTTGGATCCTTAGTTGAAGTAATCATTAAATGAATCGCCTGCTTAAACAGAATGATTCATTTGTACAAGAACAGTTTATTGGTAGCAGTGATTTATTTGTTCATAAATCTATGTGGTAGCATACTACTTCTAAAATATATTTATTTTAATAAGTGTTCAAACATATTTATTTAAATCATGCCAGTCACTGACCTCTTTGAACCTAAGCCACTGGAAACAATGAGAAATAATTAAGTCATGAACTTATGATTCACATCAAAAACAGATTAAGGAAAAACTAGACATCACTGCTTTCATTTTAAAAATATTCCTTCTCATGAAACACAACCACCATTTGAAGTGCAGAACATCAGACAAAAGAGAAGAATACTGACTAGCATAAAAGGAAATTAGAGAAATAGTGTGATATATGTACTTCCTTTCCAGAGGAAAGGAAGTACATATAGGAAGCATTCTCTGGAAAAAGCATTCCAGAGAACGCTTATTAGAATTACAGTATACCCTGTTTTTTTATGCCCTATGGTGGGTTTTATCAAAGATTTATCAAATCTATTTCTTACAAATGAGATGCTTAAGCCAGCAATTTATTCATTACTAGCTCGTTCAGATAGTCCTTGGAAATGTGGTGCTGTTTGCCATTTCTCCTTATATACAAGGTGAAGAATCTGCTATTTGTCTCTGTCTAATCACTCACAATAAAGCAATTTTATAAAAAAATATACATTTTGTAGCACAACTTACATTGCTCTGCTGAGACAAAACTGTCTGTACTAAATAAATGTCATTATTGGGTGCAGTTGTTTTTAGCCTGTACGTTGTATTGCTAAAGTTTGACCTTTAGCTAACTGAAAAAGAATGCAAAATATAAATGGTGTGATACTGTAATTTTTGGTGGTGTTACTTTAGGGAACCAGCAATGTCAATGAACATAAAGGAACTTCAGAAAACACAGCTATCTCACAAAACAAATGTGTTCGGAAATTAAGAATTTCACAACTTGATCAAAACATTGAAAGAGTATCGAACATCACATTGTACTGCCAACAACATTTGTTTGAGTACTACTGTTCAGACTAAGCAAGACGTCTTAGAAGTGAGAGAAAATGGGAATGTTTGACAGGCAGCCACACATCTATTTTAAACATCTCTGCAACTGTTATATGAAAAAAGAACAAAAATATCCTGCAACACTGACAGCAATATGGTATCAGGAAATTAAACAGAAAATACATCTGTACGTTCAGAGTCATAACACCTTAATGTCTTATCGTCTACTGTATACTAAAGGTTTTTTCTCTGATGCCAAATCTGTAAAATATCTAGGAAATCTTATTTCTTGTTACATTTACAGCTGTTCTATTTATTTAAAAAGAAATTTCAGAGAGAAAGCCCCATGCAGAGATAATAGATTTATTTACTCTAACCACTTCTTGTTCACAGCAATGTTTTCATTAGTATTCTGATTTGCATAGAACTTACTATTGAGAGCTGTTAAGACAGGAGTGTGTCTATATGCGCATTGTTAAAAATGGTATAATTCTGAAAACAAAAGCAGAACTAGGTGAGAATAAGGCAAAATATAAGAGGGACAATTTAACAATTCACTTATAAATATGCCAATGATGAGCCTGGCTAGAAAAGCAGTCTTCATATTAAGAGGTAACTAAACATTGCCTGTTGTTATTAAAATTCAAGGCTCAAAACACTGAAATAGTTTATTTGAAAAGGGGGTGTGGGGAGCAGATTCATAAAATAAGCTCATGAGCATATCTCCATAAAGCTCATTTATATTAGACAAATTCTATTTCTCCAGAGAAATACAGTAAGCATTAATTAGAGTTTTTATACCTCCCACAGACTAAGAGATTTTACAGCAATTATTGGCGTCAACTGATTTTTTCTAAAGGTTGTTTAAGTGTAAACATGAATTTCATTCTAACTTAGAAACAGCTATGAAGTCTAAAGTAATATACTCTAGCTTCATCCTTATATCCCATAGTAACTATCACCACCATATTTATAATCATATCATGTCTTAGTAGTCAAAAAGTAGTAAGATTTGTGACATTTTCAACATTAACACAATTATTTGTTGAAATATGTTCACTTTTGTTTCAGAATCAGCGAAGCATGGTTATAACTAAGTTCAGCCACTGCTTATTTGCATTCTGCCTTAAGACTCAAGATCCAGAAAACACAGGGTGTGTCTCCAAAATGGTCTATGCATAAATCTTGCTGTTATAGCTGAAGCACTTCCTCCATTACTAGTGTTCATTTGCTTCAAAACATCAAAGATGTGGTGCCCTCGTACATTGCATTTAGTACTAATGTAACTGACTCCCAGAATAAATCGAAGTGAGAATTTCTAACTAGTTTCCAGGCAATTGAGACAGCAGGCTCTTTCATCTGCTCTGTAACTCTGGCAATGCATTGATATAAACTCCTTCTGAGATCTCAAATGCTTTTATATTCCCTGGTCTCTCTGACAGCTTTTTTATTTCAAGTGATAAAATTCTAGCATTTAGCAGAACACCATCTCACTTCCACCCAAAATGTGAAAGTTTAATACAGCCAAACAACAAAATGGTACTTAAAGCAAGTTTTTGCAGTCTTTTGTCGTCTCAAATGTGATAACAGATGCACATCTACTTTTCTAGTAAAGGATGGTGCATAATTTGGGGGTGGCTTAATAGACAGCATAAACTGACATTTTACAATATGGGAGATTAGAAGCAGATACATATGCAATATCTAATATATTGTTTTTGAAAGATACAAATGGTTAGAGAAATGAAACTAGTAATCACTACTAAAGCCATTCTTATACAATATTTAAAAATGTTCTATACTGAAAAGATGTCATCTTAAGAATTAATAACTTTAAAGTTATGTGAAGACAAATATGCTGATCTTGCAATTAATTTTGAACATATGAAAAAATGTGTAATTTTACTATTCTGCCCATCTAGCCTGTTTGGTAATCAGTAAGTAAGTGATCTGAGAAAGATGCAGTAATTTCTTGAAAAAAGCCAGGGTATCGGCTTCAACAACATAGCTGGGTATCTTATTACATATTCTCACAACCCCCTGTGTAAAAAAGCATTTCTTTTTATCAGATTTAAATGCACTTCCACGTAGCTTCCACTTGTGACTTCTGGTTCGTGTTTCGCTGTTCATACTGAAGAAGTTCACTGGTTTGACTTTGTTAATCCCTTTGAGGACTTTGAACGTGGATCAGGTGCAATTATAGTAATCTCTATTTGAGACTAAAAAGATTCAGTTCTTCCAACCTGTCAGTGTAGGACATTTGTTTTACCTCTGGACTGATTCTAGGGCCGCATTATCTTTATTTTAACATTCTGACCCAAATTGTACACAAGAGTCTTATTGAGGCATTACTAGTGCATTGTACATGTTAACATCCCTTGATTTCAATTCTGTTATTTTAAATAAAGACAGTGTCCTATGTTCACCTTATTACTGCTTTTCCACATTATCAAGATGTAAATGCGGTATCAACATCCAGTAAACACCTACTGTACAAGTAAGTCTTTTTCATACATATATCTCCTTCAAGCTCAGCATTTCTCATTTTGGCTTTATAGTTTATGTTTTTGCCTACTGTGTGCAATATTCTACACTTGTTGACATTAAACTTAATCTGCCTGCTGTTTGCACAGTCTTAGATGTTATCTTAATCCTTTTCAATTTCATGTGTTGGTTTAACAATGTTTGCTAATCCTCCTATTTTGCTATTGTTTGCAAACTTGACTATAATACTAACTATACCAACTACTGTTGATATACAATATACTGTAGATTATCAATATTAATTAAGAGAAGCAGTGGTTCTAGTACAGTCCCCTGTGATACACCACTAATTATTAATTATCACTGAGTATCTACTGTATATTATCCCCTTATTTCCTTTTTACCCACTTTTTTTTACCACTTTCTCATTTTATACGTAACTTCATCAAAAGCCTTCTGAAAATCTAAAAACAAGCTGTACTGTATGCCCTGTGTGTGTTCATTACTGTTGTTGATGTTAAAAAACTCCCTTTACACTCCATTCTTTTAGAAATATTACAATACATTCAAGTCCTATTCTCTCCTGTTGTCTGCCTCAATTATTCATTTTATTTGCTTGCACTTTTAAAGTCGCAATGTCAAATGCAAAAGGGATTTGTGTGAGAGAAAAATGGCCTTACTTCTCTACAAAGTCTAAGAATATGATCTTCAAAATATCTGCACAGTGATTCTTGAAAAGTTTTACGGCTAACACCCACCACATCACCATACCACCTTATCATCAGTTACCTCAGATTTTCACACAACCCTTTTTGCTCACATTACAAATTACAAATGATTACATTTGTACAGATGTATCTTCCTCCTCAGTTATCTGTAGCTTGTCTGAATATAAGAAGACAACATCGATTATTGTGCCAAACATCTACCCTCACTGTACAGCTAGATGATGTGCTATGAAGTACTTGGATTTCATAATCTAACAAGGGCTCTATACAATCAACTTGTTACGAATGCTTATGTGTTACTGTAGTTTTAAGGCATCAACCATTTGGGAAATAGGCGGATACACTCGAACAGTGATATTTAAACTTGTTAAATTTTGCTTGATGGAAACTGAACTCTAAAAATTGATTGAATTTGAATCTAATCACATAGAGCTTTCCAAGTGGCCATTTGATATATGTAGGGATGAAATAAGCATCTTCTACAAGCTAGCCAACAATTGTGTTTTAATGTTTCTGTCTTTCCTGTAAGTCAGTAAGAAATAATTGCTAAGAATACCTATGAAAAAGGGCTAGAGAAGCCAGTGGTCTCACCAAGCAGGGCAAAACCTCCTGAGGTAATTGCAAATGAATTTTTTTAGTAATGAATTAACTCCAGAGTATTGATCTATAAGTGGATCATGTCATCTCCTCAGTAAAGCATGTGCTTCGTAATTCTGCACAGTGTTGATAGTCTTGTTCCAATTACACTTTTATACATTTTAAAAGAGTAATGTCCAGCAGCCACATCTTGGCTGGTATCTGTCCCTACGTGCTGTATGGAAAGGTTTCCGTTTTTCATTTTTTTCAGATGGAAAAACAGGAACAATTATTTTCAGCTTTAGTTAGTAGCTAAAAATTCAGCTATTGACCTTGAATTTTAACCTTATCCTCAACAGTGCTATTTATTTGGGTTACGGTTGTAGCATTGTGGGATGTGGAGAAGCTGTATCACTGCCCATTTGCTGAATGAGCCAGAAAGAAGCTACAGTACAAACTACAATTTCAAGAATCCTGTCCTTTCAAAGTACTCGGCAATCATGATGAAGTGTCTGCAATATATAAAAGGCAGGGAAATATAGTTTTCTGATGTCATGCAGGAGACCGGAACAGAAATGTATGGGTGTAAACTGTTATTTTCTACACTGGAGTTGGAAGAGATCTATGACAGTTAGAGAAGGAAGTGTGTCTGACTGAAGACTGAGGGGACTGTGGGAAGTAAATGTATTCTGTTGAGACTCTGACAGTGGGACAGGAAAAAAAAAGAAAGAAAGAGCCTTCCTCAGGGAGGAATTAGAAAGCAAACACTAGTGTTCTAGTGTGAACCAACTTGGAGTGACAAGAAACTGAGGGGAAGAAAGATATGATAGATCATTTTGCCACCGGACTTTTGATTTAAAGCAAAGAGTGTTTGAGGTTTGAGGGTTGAAACCCAGACTGACTGTCCCATGCTGAAAGAGGAACTCAAGAAGTGACTTAACTAAACAGAACAAGGGTTTTTTTTTTTTCATTTTACGGCTGAACTGATGCTGCTCTTGTGTAACACATACATAAAGGACTGTCCTGTTTAATTAACTCCTTTGTCAGACTGCACAAGTATCAGTATCCCAAAATAGTCAACTATATTAACTTTCTGGTGTAAACTGGGACGTAACACATACATCACTGAACATACAGTGGGCTCAATAATTATTGGCACTCTCGATAAAGCTGTACAAAAAAGCTGTAAAAAACAAACAGCACAGATAATGAGAAGACTACAGGCTTTTAGAAAACTACTTTTATTCTCATACAATTAAAACACATTTTATATAGCTTTTTTTGTAAATCTGAAGGGTGTCAATAATTATGATAATGTATGGTCTAATATGGCACTTTATAATAAAGACAAAAATGTGTGGAAATAATTTTACATTCTGTTTTTGGGCTTTTCAAATAATGTTGTCTTTAACAAGAGTAAGTATGTTTGGGAAGAATTATCATTCCCATATTTATAATACACAGTAAATGTTGTGCAGAAGGAATTGGGATGTGCTGTATGGTTTATTCTCTCTCTTCATAAAAACATGCTTAAATCCTTAACTGAAGAAAGTAAATGAAGTTGCTTCATAAGTGAAATGGCAGCCTAATTTGAAACATTCATTACTTTTTCAAGCATCAGGGTTTATACTGTATATGTTTTTGGTAAAGACAAACCTATATGAGGTTTTTGCCAACTAGGATTATGGCACAAACAAGGCTTTGGCTATTTCTAAATGTATGGTAAAATAAATAATCACAGTTTACAACAATAAAGGAGTTCACATAAATAGGCTGGAGATTGCTTATCTTGATTAGTAGAGCTCATGATGGGACATTGAATTCAGTAAAATATGTTTTGAAGTTTCTGTTGATTAATGCAATTTGTGAATGTCCTATACATTTTCACTGAAATCCTGTGATACATACAAGTTCACATTTCTCAATGACATGTCAGTACACTGGCGCCAGGTCATGACAGTTTGATTTCTTTCCGATTTGAGATTCCATTATTTAAAAAAAAAAACAATATCTTAAAAGGTTTTGTGAATTTAAGTTGATTGACATCTCTTGAAATCCCACTCACTGCCCACGGTAATTTTCCATTCAGCTTCGATTAGCTCTGCTGTGCAAGGGAATGTGAGTAAACAGGAAAAAAAATGAAAGCAGGGATTTCGTAAAGTCCCTAAATATTTCAGTAAATAGGTTAAATCATTGTTTAAATACAGGGGTTCACATTTGTATTGAAATATATGCAGTATATAGCCACATTTCCAAATTTTTATTCATGTATCCCTTACAATTAAAAGACTGTATATATGAAGCAAAAAATAAAATAAAAGCTAATAAAAGAGCCCTGAACCTTAAAAGGACTAATCCGTTTAGGAAGAAGATACTGTTGCTGGTCCAGTGTTGTTTAAAACAAAACATTGACATAGTTCATAGATGTTTGTCAGGGCATAAATACCAAAAAAATGATAACTAAACATACACTGTATGTATACATTTATGCATACTAAAACAATACTACAATTTGTAGTCTGACAACTATTGCAACCGTTATTTTCAAACTGTGAGTAGCTGAACCCATAATAAGGTAATCCAAAAAAGTGATCCTAAAGAAAATTCTACCTAATTAGTCAAAAAAGATGTTTTGCTAATTACAACATAATGAATTAGTGATTTCTTTTCCTTCCCCACTTTCCCTTGAGTGCCAGACAAATGAGTTACCAGTGGATGCAGATCAGGCCTTTTACTTCAATAGTTCCTTAATCACCTACAGGCATTTGGAATGTTTGAAGGGACACAAAAGAGTCAAGACCTCTTCCTTATGTCTTTGTAAAACAAGGCCAAAGCTCAGATTAAATGAAAAATTTCAACCCACCTGCCAGCAGCCAATTGTAGAAGTGCCACTTGATGGAGGCTATCTGCTCACCAGAGGCTTCTTGCATCTCTCAGATCTAAAGCCCTTTAAGTTACTGTTTTTTTTACAATTGATTGGTGAGTGAAAGACTGAATTTAATCCAGGCCCAAACCACATTTTGGGACAAATTAATCTTGCATAAAAATGTAATAGCAAAGACTTTACAGCCTAGTTTCAAAAGCTACTACATAAATATATACCAGAATATACAGTACAAGATTTATCAGCAAAAAAATATATATTTCCCTTAAAAGAAAAAAAATACAGCAGCAATGGAATATAATGAAAAATGGTTTTGATTGCAGATTTAATTGTGTTCTCGTTTTGTGAACTGGAAAATCCTGAAAAGGAAGATTACTGTTGTTCACAAATACCCTCTGCAGCTGCAGAAGATAGAATATTTAAATAAATATTTGCCTTCCTTACACATGAAGTAAATAACCTACAGTATAACCACATTTTTAAAAAGGTAATTATATTTACACAGCACTAAAATGTTACACATGCAGCAGCCAAGTCAGGCAGAAAAGGTTTTTTATTTACCATACAAACCTATTTGCTGAATATTGGACTGTCTGTATTATAAATAAACATTTGTCAAAATAAGAAGGAGAAAACTGCTCCTTTTCTAAACCCCTTTTCTATTTATCTGAATTTTAAGAAAATGAATTTTATAAGCTTTTAAATCTAAATACCCAATAAAGAAAATCTCATTGTAATAAAGTTTCACTTTTTTGCAAAGCCTTTTGCAGAAAGACTTATGAAGCCTCCCCAGATCATACAGGTTAAGATCTTGCTATGTGTATTTAGGGGAAAAGGTTTAAAAGAATTAAAATGTATTCAAAACCGAGAAGGTATTTATTCTCAATGTACTACTGTTCTTTGCACATGCTGGGTCTGAAGTAAACTATCATAACAGGTACAAAATCTTTGAAGGATATGAAGCTTGAGTTTAGGCTCTAAAGCACTTACAAACTTTCTCCTACCCTTCTCTAAAGTTAATTGTTTTTTATACTATGAGCTTCATCAAAAACAGTGGACTATCTATCTTGACAAAAAGAAAACTACACATCTTTTCATTAAAGTTTTATGAAGGGTAATCATAGAACAGGCTGAGAAAGCACAGATTCTCTGAAATAAAATACTGAATGAGAAAGGCCCTGTAACTACCACATAGTCCTTCATTTACAACTCCCAGTCCCTACAGTATGTACAAAACTAGCACATAAAGGCAAATTACTTGGACTATGTTCTCTATTGAAATGGTGAATTGAATTAAAAGTTACCTGCAATACTGAAGCACCGGCTTGAAGAAATTGCAATCCAGCCTCAGCTGAATCAATTCCTCCAGTTGCTAGGATAGGAAACCCTGGCAAAGCCCTGGCAATGGCAGACACTGCCCGAAGTGCTATTGGTCTAATGGCATTTCCTGCACAAAATTAAAAGAAGAAAATGTTTACGTTAATCAAAATACCCACATGGCAGTCTTTGATGTTCCCCTGTGCAATAATTGAATACTTTGATTTAATAATGTAATTTCATTTTTAATTATTTATCAATGAAACACTTTGCATCCTTTTAATGTCTTGTCATGCAAAGGATTTATGCTGTCCGCGAATATTCTTTTCTTCTTTAATTCCCATAGATGCCAGGTGTTTAATATTCTAGGAGTAACTCCTTTTTTTTTTCTCTACAGAAGGAACAGGCCTGCGTTTAAAAAAAAACATATTTCATTTCATCAGCTTCTAGGCTCCACTTCCTCATTTTCCATATTCAAACCTACAGGATCAATACCAGACTCTAGAGAAGATTTATACCTCATTTTACAGATTTTGATTACTGCTGGTTTTAGAAACTACTAACACCATTCCTGTTACGCAATTGTCACAATGTGAATACATTTGTATTGCCTGCAAGATTTTGTAAGCAGTAATAAGATCGTGTTAATACATGTTTATCAAACATTAGTGAGGTAATACTCCACTAAGTATTTTTACATGCTTTACATAATGCAACAGTAGGCCAACCCAGATTGCTGGTAATCAGGGTCTATGAAAGCAGTTGTCAACATTTTTAAGAAGAGATTGAGGTGGCACTGGGGGAATTTGGTTATTGAACTAAAATGACAAGTGTGCATTTTTAATTGACTTCACACCAATGGGCTGCATTGTGCCCTTCATTTAAAACAATTTCTGCTCAGGAAAATAAATCTTAAAGAAGAAATGAAAGCTACAGTATGTTGTACAGAGCGACATTTGGAGATAGCCCTCTCAAGACTGTTGTTTCTTCTAATATTAGTACATAATTTATTTACCTGTGCTCCAATGTCCCTAATGAATTAAAGCCTCTACTCCAATCATGCTGACAGATGGAAGTGTTTATCACATTAGATTTAACCTTGTTTAGCAAACAGGTTTCCTTTCATTGATCACAGCTACACATTGTCTACACTAATTTTGCTTTCTTGCCTCAAAAGTCCTGTTGCTGGACTTCAGAGAATGACAGCTTTACTGTGCATGATAAACAAGTTTATTATTAACATAATACTAAAAAGGGGAAGGCAGATTGAGTCACAAGACTTACTTTTATATCATATTTGAGTGGTTAATGGTCAAAATACCTCTGTTTTCTTTGAATCAGTGGTTCTTCGAGTTGAATTATTCATTAAAACGCTATTGTAATATCTCATTAATTTCCAAATGTAGCAGCATAAATAAGAATAGCATTTGGAAGGCAAATTCAAAATGAGAACATCCTCTTACTTAATCTATTTCATATAGATGGTGTATCAGACAGTAGTGAATGGTGATATATAACTGTTGCCCCACAGGGGTGGTGAGCTAAACATGTATTCTGGATAATGCTGACAGGAAAGGGCAAGCAGATGGAAATCAGAGCTAATAACTGCACTCACCACGTCTGTGGCTTTTAACATTTTTGCACTCTGGTTACAAAGGATCATTGAGGATCATGAAGTAGAAAATACATTGCTGGCCTCTGACTATAAGAAACCCATAAGCTACTTATACACCTCACATTGACAAAATCTAAAGGGCAAGCCATTTCACAAAAATCCAGCAGTGCCATACAGGTATTGCACAGACTTTTTATATTCATAATATGCTGTCTTATATCTAAGTGATATTAAAACTTTTTCTAAGACTACATACGGGCACAGAGTAGAGTAAGAGATGACAGTTTAATTAGACATGTTTATAGTCCTCTTATTACTATGAAAATGATATTATCAACCAGTCAACTTCAAGTAAATAAATGGTCCCTTCTGACAGTAGATACCTGTATCCCTTTTATTACCGCTCTATTGCTATGCATGCTAACCACCAGAAATCTCAAATTATATATTTAAGCTTACAAAGCGTATGGATCCAATGGTGTTATGGTTTTTATTTCAGTTTGAAATGTTTTACTGAGTCGAATGATGATAAATTAGAAAGTTAAGGACAAGACACTGTGCATTGTTCTGTTCTGTCCATGCAGTGTTTTTTTTTTTACAGAAATACAATTATATGGTGATCTTCAACTGAACTTTTAACTATACTGCTTGAAGATAAAAGTTAATCCTGATTAATATGTTTGCTACAGTAGGTAGTATAAAAACATTTACTTTATGGATGTGTAAAGAAACAAATTACGGCACTCATGGGCAACACCTGGCAATGAGTTAACTAGATTTCATTAGAAATTGTCATAGATGAGCTACCACAACATTTCATATTGGTTTCTTCTCATCCAACCCAAACTATTAATAACAGATAATAACTAAAAAGTCCTTACAACTTTTATGGACACTCCACTCAAAGAACTTTACAGGAAATGGGGACTCCCCTCCACCACCACTGTGTAGCATCCACCAAGATGATGCAACGGCAACTAAGTCCATTCAGTATGCTCATCACACATCAGCTATCAGTGGGGAGGAGAACAGAGTGATGAATCCAGATTACAGATGGGGGTTATTGGCCCTGATTGGCATAAAGATAAAGTTATTATATCTGTACAAAACACTAGTGTCAGTAAATTGTTGATGCTCTTAATTGTAGAATTCTAGGACTTAAACAGCAGTGCAGCTCTTTAGAAAACATTATTACCATATTGCAGGGGTGAAGTGGGTGGCACAAAGGCTTTGTGTTTAGCACTGCTGCCTCACAGTTTTAGGGTTTGGGGTTCAGGTCTGGACTGGAGTTCTTGCCTGTATGATGCTTGCTTGTCCTCTCAATTCTCATGTGCTGAGTATTAATATTTTTTCCACCAGAAGGAATTTCTTCAAAAGACAAGCATCAAACACTTGATTAGCTACTCTAAATTACCCCCCTATGGTTTTAATGAAGTGTTACTTCTGTTTACTTTAACTTCACCCCTTTTTCCAGTGTAATTTTAAAAGAGCCTTTCTAATTTGTATATCAATGCATTATAAAGGTACTAACACTCATAACTGTAGGAGCTGCATTTGCCTGAAAGCATAAGATTCTGGTTGTTAGAACGGAACATGCAATGAGGATTTTACAGCACTAACTGGGTTAGAAATAAATGCTTTATCACATACACAAAAAACAAGCGAGTGTACCCCTGATCGTAAATCCACAAGTGGAAAACATTGAAATAGTTGTGAGAAAATACTGTCGAACTACCGTGAACATTGTGGCTTGTAAATCATCTGTTATGGCACAACTGAATACTTATTGAAAACTGCCATCTGCAAACATTTAATAGAATGAAAATGTTTCATGCTGTAATTACAATTTGACAGAGGCATTCATGTGCACTAATATTCCCCTGGAAATAGTTGACCATACCAAGCATATTTTTTACAAATGGAATAAATGGAGGGGCTGTTTCACAGCAAATTAGGTGACAAAACAGTATTTTTCAACACACAAAAACAAAATTAAAGCTCTGATCAAAATGTTTGACTTACTGACAAATTTGTACAATAGATGTCCAGGACAAACAAGTACGAGAGAAATGACAGTTATTCTATCCGCTCTCTGTGAATTACTCCTCAGTGAAACGGGGCATTATGGAATGCTGAATGGCATTTGAAGAAGACTTTAATAAATGTGACCGGATTTGACTCAGATCATGCCAGTTACATGATCACGGTATACAATGACATCCTTGTTACCAAATTCAGTACATTTGAAATGTTCTGCCCTTGGCCCTTGGACATTTAATTTCTTGTTCTAACAAGGACTCTGAAGAGTTAATTAAGCCAGATATCTCTTTTCTAAATCCATGTTAACAATTCCCCAGAATGCTTTTTCCATATTAAATGATCCTCTAGTTTGGTTCCAATAATAGTTTCCATAGTGTGGCTTGGCAGCAGATCGTTGTCTGACCGGAAGGCGTCACTGGGGGTGATCAGCTCAGCCCAGTCCATCACTGGAATACAGCTCCCCTATACTGTGGACATTTTAACAACTCGCCGTCTCAGGAAGGCTGGAAGTATTTCTAGGGATACCAATCATCCTGGTTTCTCATTTTTCTCCCCCCTTCCTCTGGTAAGCGTTATAGGAGCATAAAGGCACGATCTTCCAGATTCAGAGACGGTTTCTTCCCACAAGCTGTCAGATTACGGAACTCTACCCCTACCACTGGCTCACACTGATGTTTTTTTTCTCACACTGCTTGTCTGACTTTTTTTTATAGTTGTATGCTATTTAATTTGTTGCTGCTGTTCTGTGTGTATGTTTTTAGTGATCCCTTTAATGACTTAGTACTGGAGCATACATGCAAATAAGCATTTCACTGCACTTATGCATATGACAAATAAACTGAACTGAACATACTGTAACCTTATATATAACAGAAATAAAGACTTATAAGTAATTACTTGTTTGGTTTTGTCATCATTTTAATGGATGAATCTTACATTTGAAATTTTCCAGTCAATGGCTATTACCCTATTATTGCAAAACCCCTGTTGTAACCAAAGATTTGTTAACCACAAATGTCTTGTGTTTCTCTATTCCTTATGTACAACTGCTAGACAACTCTCAAACATTGGAGATTGGTTTCTAGTACCTGTAACACTTCTACCTCTTAATTGCTAATATTTTTTATTGTAGAAGCTTGTCTTTCCTCAGCCTGACTCATGTTGTCAATTTCTTTCCTTGTAAATACCTCTATGAAAATCACTTCATCAACCATTTCCCTTTCTTCAACTACAGTTAATGTTTTCCTATTATTATCTTAGAGACGCTTTACTTCATCCTTTTGTGGTTGTAACACCAAGATTAAACAGTTTGTAGAACTGATATCGATCTATTGTAATACTGATTTTGTTTCAGTTTACGCCCTTCTGATGTTTGAACCACATTTTTTAATCTCCTGGCCAAATCCCAGTAGGAACTCACTGAGATTGATATGATTTTGGGTGCAGATCTGAATCCTGTCATGAATCATATACCTGACAGATCAAAGTCAAAAGAGACGAAAGTCCAGTCTCCAGCAACTACAGTATTGAGAAAAACCGTATGTCTGACTTTGGTATGGTGAATATATGGCATGTGCTTAACTCCTTAACCAAATAACTTTTTTTGACGAAGACATACATAACAGATTTTTTCTTCTAAAGTTATGTCTCCTGTAGTATACAATACTGAGATACAGCCTACTGTATATCACTATATCTATAACATGTCACATCACCATGGTAATTTCTGCAGTTTTGAAGTAACTAATAAATCTTCATGTACTCCCCACGAGCATGTTATAACAAGCTATTATAAAATTTTAATAGCTCCAGATCCTTATCATCATTTAAATTGGAGGAGTTTCTTGGTTTAAGCTGTGGCTCCTGGATTCAATGGGACACAGGTTTGATTCTACTGTATGAGTCAAAGGCTACATCAAAGGCAGTACAAAAGACTTCATTGAAACTAATGCATATGATTGCCTACCTTATTATTCAGATTGTGCTTTTTCATTGTATGGTCTGTTTCAAACCATCTGAATAAAGGCACACTGCCAAAGTGCCAAACAGGCTCATTGGCCTTGATACTTGAATGTATTGATGCTGTAAGATGGTTGAAAGGGGAAACAATATCATTTTAGTATCTCAGTAGTACCTAAAAGTACGTGTTAAGCCTGCAAGGTTAGTAAAATGTGGAAACCACCCCAGAATGAAGATTACAAATATTATTATTACTAACAGGCTTCAACAAATTAATATATTAGTATATATGGAGGAAATGGCAGGCCTCATTTTGAGAATGTGTTCAGTAACCTCCAACAGACAGACTTCCCTCATCAACAACACTTGTAGAATATATTGTAGTGTTCAGTTAGATGTTCAAAATCAGAAGTTACAATGAACGTAGATCAGCTTATTAATTACAGAGGCAAGGTATTGGGAATGATATTAGAATCAAGGAAATGTACAAGCTAAACAAAGTGCAACTCTGTAGAACTGATGTTACTACCAAATATGAAAGTGAGCTGAAAGTCTAGTAGCTCCCATTCAATGCTTCAAGAGAATGCCTAGTACCTTTGTGGAGCAAACCTCATTGGTAAACCAAAGAGAAGAACATGAAAAACACCTTACTTAGAATACTGTGTACAATATTGGTTGACACATTCAATATACAGTATATACAGGATACTGTATGTACAGCAGCTGCCCTGGAATCAACCCTGAGAACTGCAAACAGATCTACAGTATTTCTTATTGGCTCGAAGCAATTATTTTTTAATATGTTGACTGGATTTTACCTAATATTAGGTAAACACTAAACATTTTTAGTCTGGAACAGAGAAGAATTTGTGGGGACCTGATTCAATATTCACAATCCTAGTGTAAAAGACACTGACTAAGTAAACCGTAAGCACTTTGTTCAGAATCAGCAGTGAAACAAGAATGAAAGGACTTGCACTTGGGTTGCATGGAGGGGTGTTTATAATGGAGAACTGGAGCTTTACGTACACAAACAATTGGTAGAGTATGGAACAAGATGTCGTTGAAATGGATACATTTCTTGGAATTTTTCCAGAAACAGCAGGTTGTGATCCTCAGATCAATTCACTACTGGCAACCAAACGGACTACATGCTCTGAATGGCCTCCGCTTGGTTTTGACCTTTTTTATATTCTTATGTTCATTTGCAATACCACCAAAGCCATTGGACCTTTGGGATTGTACACCAGTAGATGGGAACTGTGTCCTTGTGTCTTAAACAATACAGCAGGCAATAGCACTTCACAACTGTAATAACCAAGCACTGCAAAACCCCTACCAGATAATAACTGATACTTTGATGCACAGCAATATGTGGTTAAATCAAGCAGGGCATGGAGACCCAGTTTCCAACTAGATTATTTTATGAAAGGATGACTTCACAAAGAGAAGCAAATGGATAAGAAGCAACAAGATAATTATGTTAAAACAATATTTTGCAAGGCCTAAGGAATAACATATTAGTATCTTTGTCCATATTTTAAATTGCAACTAGAATAAAGATTAAAATATAACCAATTTAAACAATTTCATGTTTCAATGCATTTGGAACAAATATGTATACTAAAAACAAAATACATAACAATAAAAACACATTCATACATTCCCTGCCTGCGACACCTGAGTGCAGCTAATAAATTTTAATTGAAATAAAATTAAGGCAAAGGCTATAAAGACTGGTAATGTAGAAAATAAGCAACCTGTGTTGTGTTTTTAATAAACCAAATGGCACCTTACCCAGCAAGGAAGAGAATATTTGTATAAAAGCTCTGTTTGTATTGTATAGACAGCTGTGTTTAAAGTATATCCTTTAAATTCACAAAAAAAGTAATTTAAAAAACAATGAACAGAAATACATTCATTTTATGAAATGTAACTGCTGACCCAATTCGTCTTATATCAAATCTCCCTCTTTGTTCGAGCTGCAAATTAATAAACCATTTGGTGAATGTTTTTCATCAATCCAGCCCATAGGTGGCCACAATAAGCCACATTTAGCCTAACACTCATTAGCAGCATTTCAGGACTGACAGACGAAGATAATTAGCAATTTATTTAAATAACCAATTTCTGTGAAAATAATTGTCATGAAATGCCCAGGACCTAGCTCTTTTTAATATAGTGTAATAAAAGTGTTAAGATAATTCTGACATTTGCAAATGCCATCAGTTCACCTTTCACATTGACAGTACGATGGCATTATGTTTAAACAATTACCTGATAAAGCAGTGTTTTAATAGAATTCTGCAGTTAAGCACTTCCTTAAAAACACACACTGGAACCAAGTCCTTATTTCAAAGGACATTATTTACCTACATGAAATCTCAAGCTTTGCTTGCAAAACAGGGCTCCTTGTACCAGAGCTTCCCATATATAGATAAGGAGAAGTGTTTTCAGTGTTTTTTTAATGAGATAAAGCAAACAAAAAATCTGTTATTAATTCATTGAGAAAATGAAAATGAAGAAAGCGAGACTAAGTTAGATTTCAGCAGCATAATAGAAACCTCTTCAGCGCATGGCCTTTCTGATTCACAGGACAAAGCAGCTCAATGCGGATATCAGTGGTTATTATCTTAGGTTGAAGATGCATAATTCAGTGTTTGATATCTGTGTTTGGGATTCAGTGGCTGAAAAGGCCACCAGCTTTCAATATACATATACATAGGACTGGAAAGAATGCAGCCAGAAAGGAATTCTTTTTGTCTTCATTCTAAAGAAGCAGGGTGACTTTGAAATCTAGAGTACTATTAAGACTGATTATAGCTTTTGCCCATCTAGGTCTGTAGACAATTTACAATGAACGAGTGGCAAAGAAAGAAATATGAACAATTTAAGACTGAATCTGCTTGTCATTTTAGTGTTTTTTTAGAGCGTACAAAAAACCCAAATCCAAGCATTAACTTATACATTCAGGAACAAAAAAAGTGATCAAAACACTTGGAATTTAGCCTTCAGAGTGTTTTATAGATCAATACTAGGGGACTGTACTTTTAATAAGGAAGCAGAATTAAAAGAGAATAAATACAAAAATAAATTGAAAGTCAAGATGAAGGGCTAGGGGTGGCAAACAATTACCATTATTACTGGTGTTATAGTTCTGGGGATAGGACTGAACTATAAAAATAGGATGTCATCTTTAGGATACCTTCTTGCAGAACCTGTTTGTTTTAAGACATGACTTTTGTCATGACATGATTTTTAAAACCTGACCTATGGAAGTAACTTTTTTGAATACCTTTATTCCTCACAGGTTTTAACAGGTAAACACATATATGGCACAGGGATTAAATCAAACTTTCAACATAAAGAGGATTTTTAAATCTGAATTGACAAGCAAGTCAAAGTTGTGACTGAAACCTAACCTTTGTCTGCATAAGGGGATGCACAGTGATTATCTCTTAGAACTGTTTAAATCCTAAAAGTCTGGACAGGCACTCATGACATGATATTGCACTACCGTGTGTGTCATTTTCCTACTAATGTCATCTATATTGCTTTAATATGACACTGTGCAGACCTGAGCAGGATTCCACTGCTACTGTATGCCCACACATTCATATATCATAGTTCATGTGGTTGCATCTTAAACTTAATGAGCGACTTTAAAGGTGAAAGCATTTTTCATCCAATCATAACCTCTGGAAAAGACAAAGTTGCTTCTCAAAGAATTTTAAAGAAATAAAAGAAAACAGTGGACAAAGTGCAAATCACATGCATAAAGTCCCAAGGTACCTTCTGTTATCTCAAAGAAGCAAACGGCTGAAACATGAAAAAAGACACAAAAAGGTGATTCCGTTAATTCAGCAAGTCCTGAATTATGTTTAAAGTACATATAAAGAATGTAGCATTTTATCCAAAAATAAAAAAAAATCAAACGCATCATTAAACAATGATTAAATAAAAAAAATGACCATTTCAACAATTTAAGAAGAGTGATGCAATCCTTTTCTTTCCTAAAAAACCTACCCATTGTTGTAGGGAACTTCCTGCTTTTGTGTGACTTAATTAACGCCTTTGCAGTTCAATTATCACTGTTTTACTTGCATTGGCTGATTAATTGTTCTAATTTCTTTACCCAATAACTTGTTAATTAAATTATAATGCAGCTGTTTTCAACATCCCTTTGCTTTTCTCTGCCATAAATTAAATACTCTTCAAAGAACCTACTTAACTAATTCAATAAATGAACGTGGGACAATAAATAGAAACATCTTTTTTTTTTCCTGCAAAGATTATAGAGTGAAAATTAAATCTTCAACACACCAAGTCATTATATGTTTTTTTTTTTTTAGAGCAAGTTTATATGTAGTCTTTTATGCCTGCAGGTTAAGTAGAAATCTGTGGGAAAAGACAAATAACGAATCTCCCCAAATTTAATCTTTAATTTTTTTGAAGCCCAGCTGTTTCTGGGATCTCTAATTGCTGCAACTGTCCATTATATTTTTCAGAACACTCTTTAAAGGACAGATCACATAAGGGGTTTAATTTAACATGTTGAGATAAAGGTCTCTTCTCTAGGTTACAACACCAATGCAGGAACTTGGACTGTGTTAATTTAGCAAGCTTGATCTCGCTTGCCAGAGCATGCTTGTCAATATTTAGCTCCTAGGGAGCATGCCATGAATCCTTACCCAAACGGCCCTAACCACAGGCTTTAACAAACGCCTGTGATTATTATTCTGTAGATGAGATTAAAGAAACAGTCTTTCTTTTCAGCTTGAAGTGTATTTTGTCTTTGCGGAAACATAAAGCACAAAATTGAATAGAGGGTGCAGATACAAAGCAAGATAAAAATGAAACATTTCATACTACGGCTGCCTTTTTTGAGTTGTCTCATTTTGTCATGTAGTATAAAGGAGCTCAAGGTTTTCGCCAAAAAAATAAAACAACAAACACTGCAACAAGCTCTTATTATATATTTTTTAGTACTGTTAGCTGTATTCTGATCTGAATGAAATGTGTTTATGTAATTTTAGTATTTACCCAGCGCAAATAGAAACAAATTCAGATTGATTTAAAACTTTTGCCTTAGAAATATGTTGTATTTGTATATTTTGACATCATATACATTATATATAGATAACATGTAAACGTTGATGATTTTTCACACATATATTTTCACACATTTGATTAAAAGATGTGTTGACGTCAGTGGACATTTTCAGCATTTACAGTAGGTAAAAGCAATGCAGTTCAATCAACTATTTTAAATACAGCAAAATGGTATGCAAGATAATGTATACCTTGCAGGCTGTATTAAAGATATATTTGTGTTAAAGGTACTGTATATTATTTCGGTCGCTGTGCTTTTTGTATTTTTCTGGTTCTCAAGCGCAAGATAAAGGTTTCTTTCCTTAAAAGAAAACAGCAGAAATACCTCTATGCCTTTTAAAACATTCAGTGCATCCATATCAAGATTCTATTGTCTTCTTTTGTCGGGGTCATATAATTGTTTAACATACTTTTTTTGACACCATAGGCAACAGTAGACAAGACTACTGTGTTGAATAGATCAGTTCTGTTTCCACAACCTGAAGGCTGCACTTGCTTTGCTGTGAATTTCAAGAGAAAAACCAGGGGAATTCAGCCCCGACTAGCAGAGAAAGCTAGTGAAAAAATTACATTCTAGTCATGCTCTCTTTTCCTAATTTCCCTTTTCACTGTTTCGTCTCCCCTCCCTCTCCCTGGAGACTGGAGTGATTGATAGCCTAATCCAATGACTGTATTACAGGCGCCTCATCTTGGACTGCGTCCTTATCATTAGCAGTTAGCCTATGGTTAAATTCACAGCTCACTGCTTGGTACAGCCCCTGAGATTTAAGGGTCTGGCCTTTAGAAAATATTTAACATAAAATTGAAATCTTGACAGTACTGAGAACTCAGTTCTCTGCAAGCTTTTTAATTAATCTGACTTACTGTACCATGGTAGTCTAACATGGTGAACTGTTACAAGGATTACTGAAACGTGTAGCACTAAATTAAACAGCCACAAGCTTGCATCTAAGAATCAAGAAATATATCTTCACACCATAGTATTTTATTACTGGGGGAATGAATGTTTCTGTTTAGTGAATAAAAATGCAAATTTGAGAAACATTCAGCTTTCAGGATGCTCCGCAGGTTATTATGACCTACAAGTAGATGACATTGCTAGTAAAGGATGAACATTTTCTCAGGAGATTACACATTGTTTATCATGTTTCAGCTCCTAAACTCTCTCCTACTTTTCTTCCTTTACATGTTGAATAACATATCTATTCATTAGTTTATGCAAGTAAGGATAATGGGATTTAAACAGAAGGCTTTCACAGTTACCCTTTAACATGAAAATGAATTCAGCTGGGCTGTACAAGCAGGGTTTTCTATCATTATCAACAGATCATGCCATACCTTTCTGAATGATTGCCTTCTTTTAAACCATTAAATACCAGTATTTTCTACTGTCTGTAGTTTCTGTAGGCAATTTACTGCAAAACTGCTAAAGCTGTCTTGGCTGTCCTTGTCTACTCCAATGAATAAAAATAATACAAATATAAAATATTTTTATGCAGACTGTGTAGCAGGAATATGATTTCCTGTCATGTCAGTTTAATTTTTCAATATGATAGACAACTTTGAAAAAAGGATGTATTACATGAACTATTATTAGCAATATTAATTAATCTTGATCAAAAGACCTGCACCTATCTGCATTACCTACTGTGCAAGTCCATAGCCTCTCTAAACACCTTTGCCTAATGGCTTTGTATTTACTGCAAGGACTCCTAATCATATTTCCTCATTAACTGAAGTCTAGTTTTAATGAATATATTTTGATGCCATTCATATTAAACCATTTTGTTTATGTTATCTCATGATCATTGAACCTTTTAGTCTCTCAAGTTTGAACATTTTCATGGCTTTACTTTCCAGTAATTCAAGTTCTAAATCTGTCTTTTAACTCTCTGCCCATATATCTTTTGTGTCTGCTCTTAAGGGCTGTATCACAGTGAACCCTTTTCACATCACTTATTGCTTTTTCAAACCTTTTTCCTGATACATATAGAAAACTTATAGCGATCTTTGAATTTTAGATCTCAGTTTTAAAGTGTAAAAAGCCAAAACCAAAGTGTATGTGACCACTTTTGAGCATGACAGACACTATGAGATTGATCTCTCTTGGCAACCAAAATTCCCTAATCTCAATTCAATTGAGCATTTTAGGAAAAAACTTAAGTGATGCATTCATCATTTGTCTTTTCTCTGCCTTCTTCTTAACAGCAATGGGATTGTTTGAACTAGTAATGTAAGAAGGGGTTCATTTTCTTTGAGATCCTTAAGACCCCTTCAGCACCTTGTGGAGTTTATAGCACTTTGTGGCCAGATAGTGTGCATGCCGTTCCTGATTATATGCAAAAAAAACAACTGTAGCCATGCTAGCCAATTTAGTGTACAATGGTACAAGAAATGAAATCTTGAAAGAATATGACTAGGCAAGAAAGACGTTCTTAACTTAAATGACAAACTTAATAATTCAACATAATAATTTGCAACACAGCTCTTAAAGTTATAGTAAATGCTATTCTTAAAAAACAAGTTAACACCAACAACTAACAGGTAATAAATGCAGAGTCAATCTTTAGAATAAAATCATCATTTATCCATTCAATTAACATACAGTACCAACCATCACCACTGGCAATGGATAACAGCACAAGCAGTTAAAACAGAAACAAAGCCTTTATTTTCAGTGACATAATAACTCTAAAAGAATGCCCACTTTGGGTTGATTAGCCTTCCCTTCCATATGCCAGTACAATAATATTTAGCAGGCGACATTTACTGAATATAGATCGAAGACAAATATTGCTGTTCCAGCTTTAGTAATGCACTGGGAGCAGAACTGCTTTGAGGACAGCATGTAAGATCAGGTGAAAAATTATACATGTCATAAAAAGCCTTTCTTCCTAAATGTCATTCTTTGGACTGGACTGGACTTCAAAACAAGCACTTGGCATTATTGTATGTTGTCTTTGTTGCTGTGCTGTAAATAAGAGTGGTAGAGATTTGTATAAGGCAGGTGAGAGCCAGGATGTCTGTCAGATAGCCTTTATCTGTGTTCTGATCTTCTCTGCACATGATGGTGATGGTGATCAGCTGTGATAACAGCAGCCACTGTCAGATACAGTAGAAAAAGAATAAAGAAGCTCCTTTTGAGAAGTAAAGATAGCCAGGTAAGGGAAGCAAAGCAGACTTGAGAATGTTGGTTTTACAATACTTGTTTATCTGAACCATATGTTGTTAGTGGAATGAAAATTTGCTGAACCCAGCTATAAATACACCTCTGAAATAAGTCAGGATTTCCAGCCATAACCACAGATTCCAGATAAAGTAAGCTTTTACATCTTTCACTATGCTGTAGCTCAGCACTGTCTTCTTCTTAATAAAAATGCCAAAGTAAATGCAGTGTCCTCATGCTACATTCCATGTACAGTATAATCTAAAACTTACTTTTGCCATTCAGCTTTAATTGAACAAACATTGTCATTGTACAGTATATTTCTTGGTAAAAACAAATTAGCATAGAGATTACTACTGTATTGTTTAAGGGTTTTAATCATTGCGTTTACATTAAATGGATTAATCAAACCATATGGATGACACACTTAACCAGTTAATCACACCAATTTACTAGGGTATGCAATTGTAAGCTTGTTAGTTTTTGTTAAATACAGTGCAAATGTCTAATGTTTACCAAGTGTGTGTCACTTTCTATTTACGCACCCCTTTCCAAAAAACAGAAAGAAGGAAACTTGTAGCATGCAATTCTGTTGTTAAACACATTTGGCACTGCTTCTGATAATTAAGAATGTTATTGTTCTCTTTCATCCCCTGTCTCTAATAGTTATGTGAAGGCACAGAATTAGAAGAAAGTGGGAAGGAACAACATACATATGATACATATAATAACGAGACTAGAACCAAGTAACCCAATCAAAGCATCTTTTAGGAGGCAAATATATTTGAGTATGTTAACCATTTGACAGAATAGGATAAACTTGTGAAAAAGCTAAGAAAAGCTAAATCTTTCAAGTTGTAGACTTTTTCCTTCATCTCCTTCCAATGCTAAAATTTAGGATATTTCTCTGTGATACATTTACAGCTGTCCTTCCAAACTGATCTCTGTTACCCATGTAGATTTGTTTTTCACACAATGCATTTTTGCTACAGAGCATGGGTAAATTAATCAATAACTCTTTTAATCAATCAATGACCACAGGCATGATTGATTAAAACCCCCTACTTATTATACATGAATGATAAAAGCTAATCATACTGTATATCACACACATATATATAGTCAGTTATAGCTTGTGTATTGAGATTAACCACATATTGAAAAATTGGTATGAAATGCATAGAACATCATCATTTTTTTAAAATTCATAATCTGTGGTTATTTATTTATGTCCATCCCATCTGGAATTTCTAATTAACACTCGGCTTATGGCTATAGCTCCTGTGCTGCATAGGGAGAATAAAGACCTGCAGACAGGCTCCACTGACACTCCCACCTGTCAGAGTCATTCATCTTTTGACATGCTACAGGCTGCACTGTGCCTTATAAGACACAAGAAGCAGGAGCCATGTTTTATACCAATATAGATGCAAGCTTACAGACAGTCAATTTTTCACCCAATATAATGAGGGTCCTAGCCAACCAATGTCCAGATTATGCTCCGTCTGCTTGGGACATCCCAGTCATAGTTTGCTAGTGACACAAGAAAAGCTCACCCGAGAATACTGAGCTCAACCTGCACCTAATCAAGTAGCTTTACTAGATGAGCACACTCAGAACCCTCTTCTATTAAATATTCAATACAAGGTATACATTCTGGTTTACAAATGAATGGAATATGGAGGCTTCAGGTTGATAAAGAAGGATCTCGGTCTTTCCTCTATAATCAAATTGCCTTAAGGAAGTTCCTCCCTCATAAAATAACAAAAACAGCAACACTGCCTTCACACCAAAACAAAAATAAAACTGAATATAAAACAAATTCAATCCAAAAAATACTTTATTTGTTTTGTGGCAAATCCTTCTAACAGTTACTTGAACACCACATTCTTTAAAATTCCCATTCCATTGAAAGTTACTTTGATAATACAGCTGTTTTATATCTTAGGGATGTGAATGTTGAAAACAGCAAATGAAAGTACCCTCAGCCCTGTAGCTGTAAACCAAATTGCAGACTGCTGTCCCTTTAGCAGCCCAGTGATCAATTGCTGGCTCTGGTTCCAGCATCGTCATAGCCACATAGCCGGCTGACTCTGGGGGATGTCAAGAAACACAGCAGCTGCAACTTAAATGTGAAAAATATGACATTGAGTAGTTTTGCTTACATAAAATACTGCTGCAATAGTTTCTATATTAATTTTTAATGCACAGTACCTTCCTGACCCCGTTTCTCCCCCAGCCATCAATACAGCAGCTGAGAAAAAACTAAACAAGTTGACAGCGAGAATGCAGCAGCAGTCTACCGTGCTGAGATGATATCTCTGGTGCTTTAATATACTATATATTCATATATACATAGTATTAAATAATCCCAGCCAAAATGCAGAAAGTGAAGGGTAATGTCATAAGTGGCATTTACTCTTTCTCTGCAGTTATGCACGACCGTTGCCATAGAGCTCTCATAAGCTTTCAGAATAAAAATTGTCACAATGGTCAACTCAGGTCTGTAGAAAAGCCGACTTTTTCTTGACATGTTTCCCCTTGTTAATAATGCAAATCTCTTCCGGAGCAATGTTATCGATGTATTTGAAATCCAAGGAGAAAAAGAAAGTCAATGGGCTACAGAAAAAAACCACATAATTTGCAAAATTAAGGATAATAAACCTTTCTTGAATAAATGACAATATCTTAACCAGCTGTTTCTAACATGATAGCACTGGAAGACAAATGGTCAATATAGTAAACAAACAATGCTGTCTTTTTGCTAGAGGCAAACCAATGAGACATCAGTGTGCAGCACTTGGGACAAATTTTTTATGCATTTCCTAATGAAAATCTACAGTACCTTTCATGAAACAAGCATTAAAGATCTCGGGCAAAATGTGTTTCAATTTGTTTTATCAGCACTAGCCCATATACTTTGGGGTTTCTATCTCATTTTAAGTGAAGAAATCTCTTGCTGTTAATAATTTATGAACTGAAAACAAATTTACGCCTCTGGAGTAAAATCAAACTTTCTATTCCTAACAGTAATATGCAGCAACAGACATCTGTTATGAGTATATCAAGATTAATTTTAGGAAAAATTATTGTTTTCATCAACGGCAAACATTTCCTGTTTTCCCTAACAGATTTTATTGTTTGGAATTCAGAACCCAGAGTTGGTAGTTAGCAAAGAAAAATAAACCAACTCTTGCTCAGATAATATCTTACTGATAAATACAGCTTTGACAGAAGAAGTCTGTCATCCATGGTGATAAATTTCTTTTGGTTCCAGCCTTATTTTTAAACCACCATGCTAAAAGCCTAAAAACCTTAGATTTTTCATAATACAGATAATACATTTAGAATTTCATAAAAGTTCATAGTGTAAATGCCTTATCATAAAGAAATCAGAATACCAGTTTTCCTAAGAAAAAGCTCTCATTAATAATACAATTTCATCACTTCTTCTGTTGTTGATCTTTATATTGCAAACAGAGAAAACAGCAGTAAAAGCAGACCATTTTATCAGGTGAAAGACTACGCTAAACTGGATAGTCAGAAACAGTGCTTTATGAGGTGTGACACTAACTGAAATAAACTAATAAGAAGTTGTAGTAAAACGTTATTTTTTTTATTAATCTAGGGGCTTCTACACAAAAAACTAATTAGTAGTTTTATACAATCAGCATAAAAAAGTTCAGAACTTGCTTACGTTATTGAAAGCACAATTTATTTCAACCTTACAGTAACATTCAAATAAATTAAAGGCTTGTTTATTTTTCAAATGACCCGTTGCATAACCGTTCATGTTCACTTGTATTTTAAGAATTTGGGACAAATTTAAAAAAAAAAAAAGGAAAAACAGGGCTGTGAAGCACGTACGGGAGCAACAGAAAGGAATGTGTTTTCTTTCACCTATGTGAAAAAGAGGGCATTACTAGTGCTTTCACACTCAATCTGCTCCATCTGTCATTACTATTAGAAGCACTGACCAGTGCTGCATTGCAAAGCCTGAACATTACTGGAGACATGCTAGCTCAGCCGGCTACACGGACCTCCTGGTGTGTTATACCGCCTCAGAGGGAAGAGTGTGCAGTGAGGAGGGTAACACCTACCAGACACTCCGCCATATGTGGTCCGTTTCCCTCCTCCAACGGCAGGCCAGGGTGTGCCGTCTGCTCGCAGTCCCATCAGCCCCGAGACGGTGTTGGTTGCTGTAACGCCATCTGCACCACCTGCGTGGCAGTTATTAGTGGTTAGCCGGGGAAATGAGGTGCCAAACTCCCAAAACACACCCTCCCAAATGTAATGGCCAGTGATTCTTCGACACTAATGAGGAACAGCCGCAAACCAACAGCTTGCAAAAGTCTTACTTTTTCCTTATCATTATCTAAAAAAAGACAGTAATACTTGGTTTCTTTTTATTAATTAAAAATGTGGGTTTTAAGCTTCTGCTTTTTTAATGATGGGGAAATACATACTGTACTGTATTTACTCACATGATGGCGATGGGTTTATTAAAGGGGACTGTACTGTAGCTACCACTGGGTTTTGAAAAAAACAAATGCTTAAATCAATTTGCTTTGTAGTTTTTTAGAACAGTTGATGTGCGCTTTGCTAAAACAAAATCACTGGAAGTCCATATTTGACTTCCAGTAAGACTAATTTGGGAGCACATTGGTATTTCTATTGCTAGGTTTTATTACTGTCTCTTCTAAATTTCATCTCATTATCAGTAAAACATTCCAAATTGCTCACACTTATGCACAGTATAAAATAGTTACATGCTGTAGTTACATAAAGGCCACTGGATTGTTGTATGTATACACACAAGTGTAAATTAATTCTCATTTATATTAAAATTATCATAAATATGTAATAAGGAATAATGTACTGTTACATTGTACAGTATTTGTACAATGTTACTGTACATTGTACAGTATTTATTCAGGTCACCTTAAACGGCAATATTTTGATTAATATGAAACAATTAGTTGACCCTAAATCCACATTTTTCAAATAAAATGAATCTGTCGTATTAATAATAATTAATGGACTGTTGAGCAGTTTCATTAGAGGACTTCTCTTCCCACCCCACCACTCCATGATCAATAAGGACAAAGTTCTCTCATACCTTCATGAGCAGCCATTGCAATATCCACAATATTGGTGACATTAGGGGTCAGCTTGGCAAAGAACGGGATCTTAACAGCTTGTCGTACCCAGCGACAGATGTTTCGCACCAGCTCTGGATCCTGTTCAAATGGGTCAGTTACAAAACTCAGTGATAAACTAATCTGATAAATCTGTGCATTGAGCAAAGCAGCAGAACTTAATGCTGCCAATCTGTCAGCCCGGCATGGGGCTGAAAAGGCATTCTATTCAGCTTATTACAGAACCTATTAGATTAGATTACTGCAAACTACATCACCAGGAGAATTCCACAGTTTATTTGTTTGCTTTGAGTTTTTGAATCTATTTAATATTAACACTGTATGTTTTTTTGTTATTGTTTTCTACTTCTGGCTCTGTTTTGTAGCATCATTTAGAATCTCAGCAAAAAACACTGCAAGGAATCTCAGCAAAAAACAAACTACAACAAACCTCTCTGTTATGTTGTAAAAAAGTGTTATTAACATGATTTTCATTTATAAAATCCAAGGTGTGCGCTTTTCCATGTACAGTTAATGTTTTAAAGCAGATTCGTAAGGATTGATCTTTAAAATCAACCTTATTATAACATACTGTACTTATTTTAACATCGGTCTTGTTGTCTTTTAATGCCCATAATGTATTCTAAGAATTACATGTAGGTCTAAATTGTGCAATGTCTCATTGCTGCAGTATACGTTTGAAATACCGCATCACTCTACCACTCTCTCTCATTTTTCTGTTGTCTTTCTTGGTAAATGTGCTTCTTTCCTGAAATATCCAATAATTGTTGGCATATATATATCCCCCTGAGCAATAGTTCTGGCACTCTGTGGATAAAGAAGTAAGATTTACAAGGCCTATACACATAGCAGAGCTGTGAGGTCAGTTACAGTGAAATACAGGGTAAAGGTCACCTTGATCTAAACGCTCTACTTTAAAAACATAAACTAAAATTGATTTGTAAAAATAACTGCTTTGAAAAAAAAAGACTTCAGTGTTTCTTTGTGCATTAAAGATAAAGTGGTTTGATGGTAGTTTTCAAAGACATTTATTGACAAATAAGAGTTGAAAGTTGCGCAGTACTGGAGCCACATACATTGCAATGGTGGAAAATTATATTTTTTTTGTAAGAGAAGTGGCAAATATATTCTAAAAGTATTGAGAAGGACAAGAAAGGTTACTTCATTGGAGACTATAAAATTAATTCTATGGATTTTCTGAGATATAATGCACACACTTACAGCAAATGTTACTCTTTGCAATTTGCCATGATTTATTCCAGATTTAAACATAGTTAAGCAAGACTGAAGTGTTGAATGTAATCTTTAAACACCCATTCATATGCCAGAAAACGGAGATGCAATATTATAACTCCCTCACAGCTTTTGCATTCACTTTATTAAAAATATTTGATGGTAAATATCAAACCTCACAAGACCTGAGAAAGAGTAACTGTTTTAATTTAAACAGTACAACAGCTTGCTAGCTTTTTTTTTCTTTAATGGCAAAGACAACTATAAATGAACTCTTCATGCTTTTCTTTTGTTAGTGATCAAACTGAGAGAACCCATCATTATATTTTTTTAGAAAACTCAAAGATGGGCTCTGAATAATGAATACAGTAGACAGGTCTTGTAGGACTTGCTGTTTAGAATAGAGCACTAACCACTATAAAATGCTTCTGTTCCGTAATAGTGTTTTCCCAAATAACTATCGGACTAATCATCTTTGGTTCCATATTGCGGACTTTGTGATATAGCATTTGTGAATTAAAAAAAAATGATAGGCTTTTAAAGTTCACAGGCAGGGCTCTGAATCTCTGCATACATATACTGTATACAGTATGTATGGAATACATCTAACACCAGTTAAATACGGTCACAACAAAAAACACCTTTCTGAGCACAGACACAAAAGATTTAATAGTGGTCTCAAGGCTCTGGTGCTAAAGCTCTCTGATGGAACAGTACAGAAAGAAAAAGAACAGTGCAATGAGAAGATATCCACAATGGGAATTTATGTACAAATGTAAGGAATGGGTTGAATCACAGTGCTAAGATTTTAAGCCTACTGTCATTGGTGGAGACATGACATGTTTAAGTTTTCAAAGGATCAGAACCCTGGACAGTTACAGAGGCCTCTGAAGCCTGGGAGTCAGCATTAGTTGCTTGGACAGCAGTACAAGTTAAGGCCGCCGAGATATAGACAAGGAGTCTGGGGGATACCTGAGTTGAAAGGTTTCCAAGCTGTCTGCAAGACATCCTCAACACTGGCCCTTTCATGGCACAACAGTAAGTAACATAAATCACAGCATCAAGGTAAAGCAGTAACACTGAGATATAATGATGGAAAAGCCTAACAACAGGCTAGAATTTGAAAATAAATACTTTACAATAATATTATGAGATCATTTCAATTTTTTGGTTCACAAAGTTAGACATGTTTCAAAATATAAGGCAAGCAGCTGTAGTGGTGACAGAATGTGACTTTAAATATTAAAATGGTTTGAGTGCGCAAATGTGAAATTCCTTTCAAAGATAAAGATTAAACAAAATCATGTAACCACCAAGTCTAGTTATACCTGAGACTCCATGTTAAAAAAAATAATGCATATAATCTGCTTTAAAAATAATTTAAAAATGTTTAATTTTAATTTTAATAAAAAAAATTAATTGTTCAATCATTTCATCCATTTTAGCAGAACTAAACAAACACAATCTTGAAGTTAAATGCCTTTTATTACACACAAAAAATGAAAATTAGATTCCCAAGTCAAATCCATGTCTTTTAGCAATTGTTAAATAATTAGAATGTTTTGACTGTCAGAGCTGTGGTTTGGGGAGCATAATTCATGAAAAACACAATTTGTAAAATTAAAAAAAAATCAAATCAAATTAGAAACTTTAACTTTAGAGAGTGTTGCTTTATTCACATTACTGGAATCAATATGATTGAACTCCTATACACGAATAGTTATATTTAGGTTTTCCAATACATTGATTAAGGAAATAATTAGTTTAATCTCTGGAACACAAATTAATTCATTTTCCATAACAAAATGACAATTTTAATTAAATGAATACCTTTAAAGTGATATATATAGAGAGAGAATTTACAAGCCATTAAATAATTTTTTCACTTGTTTCCATGAAAACAAAAATGTTTGCTGCTGCTGTTGAGAAAAAGTGGCAAATGGTGTGATTAAATGATATTGCTTCCCTTTAGTTCACACAGAGGTTACCTGCCTGCAGGCATGAGGCTTTGATTAGGTTTATGTCTTACAGGAGAAAATTTAAAGCAAAGGATATAACACTGGTAATTTATGAGCACTGCAGAAAGAAAATAGCTTTGTCTCCTGTTTAGAAGGAAACAATTTTTAGTCCCTGGACTATAATAAATAGTCAGAATAGTAAGAGAGAAAATCATGCTTTTCTTTGCCACCTCAAGCTAGATAAAGCCTTTAAGACTCGTTATTACGCTGCACTGTGTCTTTGCTCTTAACAGCCACCATAATTTTACTCCGTATTTGGTTTATTTATGGCAGTATACTGAAGTGAGCTTTGTAAAGTTTTACCACAATCAACTGCTCTTTCTCTCCGGAAAGAATGCCTTTTTAACCTTCCTTCAGCTACCACCTTAGTAATTGCACTAAAGCTGAGGTACAGTATTCTGGTGTTATTACCATGCTGTAGTTTATGCATTTTAGGCTTTACACTATATACTGTATTGTGTACATCAGTTAAAACATAAAAGACAATGCTATTACTTATTCAGTAAGTAAAGTGATAATATTTTGTTATTCAATTGTATTTTCCAGTTTAAACAGCAATATAATTTGCAGTGATTCAACACCACTACTTTGCCTAAATAATTTTATTTAAAAATTTGTCACTTATTAAAAAAAAAAAAAGTTTGCATTAATTTATCTCAGTAATGCTTTTACACTCATTCCCTTTCTAATTAATCTCACAAACTGTTAACTAGATTTTTCACAAAACTGCACAAGTACATGAATTTCCAAATGCTACTTCAAACATCCCCTTTTACTTTGCCTACATCCACACAACAGGGGAAGAGTCCAAGAACAGATTCTTTTAGAAGCCACACAAGTGCGGCATTTAATTTTCAGAACACAAAATGTTTGATTTGTAAGACAGTGTTTGCAAACCGCAAAGAGGATTATTTATGGATTATTAAATCCTGTTAAATACTTTGTTGTAATGGGATGTTAAAGCTATGGAATGAAGTGAATTATTCAGACAGTAAAAATAAGTGCTTCACTGGAGTAGAAAGCTGTTAATTCATATTTGCTTATGAACATGCTTGTAAGCTTCTCTGTTTGTCTTTAACATTGATATAAATGTTCTCACATACCCCTCTTTTATTTTTTATAGCATAGAATATTTAACAATACAAAGCTGAAACTGTGTGGCTAGTTTATTTGTGCCTGTGAGGTATGGAACATATCAACGCAATGGTGCTGTATTTCTGATGAGACGTGATAGAGATTTAAGTTAAGGTCTTACCTGCCCACAGGCCAGACCCATGCCCCTCTCTCCCATACCATGTGGACAAGATAAGTTTAACTCCAGGGCATCTGCTTCAGAAGCCTGTTAAATATGGAAAATGCAAAACTGTAAAATTATTTTTTGGTTAAAATGCAGCAGGATTTATCTCAAAGTTTGGCCTGTGGGTTATTTTTGCTAGTTTTGTGTACCACAGGAGTTGAGCCATTCTGTAGACATTCATATTCTCAGGATACTTCGAGACAGGTATTTTTAATAACACATCATAGAATACTGCTGGCTGAAAGCACTTTCTCAGCAAAGTCTTCACCAATCATCATAACAAAATTAAAAGAAACAAAAACAGAATTAAGCTTATGGAAGATTTATTTGGGGTCTATTAAATTCTAGATAGAAATTTATTCCAATGCAGTGTTAAGAATATTTTAAAGCTGCTTCATTAGTGACCACAGCAGATGTTGACGAAATATCTTTGATACTGTTTGTTTTTCCCAGTAAAACTGGACATTTTTATTAAAAAAAACAAGTATTCAAAGGTATGGTCAAAAATATTTCAGATTTGGACATTTCTAAATTATGACAATAAAATATACACAGAGCTGAAGGTAGAAATGATTCCATTTGGATTACAGTATTTAAAATGTATTGATTTTCAGATGCAACTACTGACAAATTCACAGCAAATCATTATGAAATTAATGAGACATTTACATCTTCTAAAATGTATCTTTTAAGACATTTACATCTTCTAAAACTCAGCAAATACAAAAAATACAATTCTCAAAGGCTGTTACTAGAACAAATAGCAACATATCAACATGGTTTAAAAAGCAGAGGGGTTTCTATTTGTGAGCGGTATAATATTTGATAATCAGTCTCAAAGAATAACAGCTAAAAAAGAAGTTAAAATTAGCGAATGGGGGAAATAATTTATTGACTCCGTGTTTAAAAAGATGCTATATATAATGATAGAGTGAGGAGTCTAAAGTGTTTGAGCTGGAAAGGCATTTGACAGGCAATTACATTTCCGAAAGGGCTTTAAAATGCATCAGAAGAGGGATTTAAACAATTACAAAAGCTCTACAAACCTGCCAGAGTTAGTCCAGCCACAGATTTATGATTTTCCTCAAACTGACAGCCATTAGAGAGGAAAAGAATAATAAGCATTTTAGCCTTACAAAGAGCAGAGGAGCAAGTGGCATGATAAAGCCATTTATCATAGTCAGCTTTAAGAGTGGTAGAGCTCATGTCAAGCATGGATTCCGCACAAGATTTCATGGTCAATTAGGCGAATATAGGTACAAAATGGACACAATGCAGAAAGATCGCAAAGCTAATTATCAATAATGTTTAATTTCACCCCTCTCCACTAAGCCCTTTACGTTAAGAATATTTCCTTCGATGTCACAAAAGAAGCAGAGACATAAAACTGAGTGCTATCATTATGGATCACAATAAGAAGCTTTGGTATACTTTGCAAGGCAAAACCCGTTAGATAGTTATTATTGTCAGCTTAGTTTACGAATAAAGGAAGAAAGGGGAAACAAGTCCTGTGCTGTGAAGCAAAGTGTGTTGCAGCAGTCACAGATATAGCTTCAGCTCCTGCTCTTGCATGTAAAAGGAAGTTTTTTTTTCTTCCCCTGGAGCAAAAGGGTAAACTCAGAGTAAGAGCTCACTGCTGCTGTTACAAACCACCATATTCCTAATCCCATCAAAGCAGACATATATTTTAGATATAATGTTAACATATATCATACACATGTAAACATATGCACATACACTTGGATAAATGATGGATGATGTGATACTTGTATTATATGAATTTTAAATGTGTGCTTTATGAAGTTGATCATAAACATAGAAAGAATACAGGCCTGGCACTACATTAATATTTATATATGCATTGTATGGTGTATTGATTTTCCATGAGGAAATGGTCCATAAAAATATGTAGCTGAAAAAAAAGAAGTGCACACTGAGAAAGCACTTGACTTATCCTACAAAAGGACTGGAGGCTTACAAAATGAATACACATCAAGTCTGGCATTACTTTTGACAGTGTTTTACTACTCCCCTAAAATCTTTCTCAACAAAGTGTTGAAATTATTTATTTGTGTTTAACACTTCGAATTGTTTTGATACCCATTTAATTAAAAAAGTATCCCTTTGGAATGAATGAATTAATGGCAGTGAAGAAGGAACTGTACTCTACTGTGGTCTTTTCAATGACTCCTTGAAATCTGACTTCAAAGGTAATATCTCTGTTGTTAATTACCTTATTTCAGGTTTTTAAATTTTGGAATCACCAATATTGTTTTTTTATACAGTCCCAGGTTTATATCTACAGTTAATTAATGCAGCATTTTCTAGGTGGTATCAGTGCCCCAGGAAACGAGGAAACCTTGCTCATTTATATCTGCTCGATCCTGTTGGTGTACTCAGCCCTGGTAACAACTAGCTAATGACAAAGATTCGCTCACACCAACAACCACTGTTATCTGGCCTATGTGGCTAAAATAATACTGTGAAAAATTATATTTACTCCTAATCTGAGACCTTCAAATTCTGTCCCTACAGTAGGTACAGACATTATGAACATGCACAAAGAACCTTCTTTTACATTTCTGAATGTTTTGACACAGACTGCTTTCATTTATATTAATAATAGGTTGATTACTTTCTTTTTTCTCCCCTCTCCCTTTTAGCTGAAGTAAAATGAAAATAAATATAAATGCAACTGCTGTGTCTTTTCAAATACAGGTTGCAAGGTCATTTTCAACAACTTGCAATACCTTACGAGCACATATGGACAACTTTCATTTTTTTTGTGCACATTTTAACAAATGTTTTTTTTTCCTTATGAATAAGGAGTCTTGGTTGAAGGAATGAAGGAATAAACATGTTGAATGCATGCACAACATTTTAAAGGTATCATATCACTAGGATTTAGTAATTATTCAAGACTCCCTTCATGAATATGGTAATGTGGACTGAAATGCTTCATTGAATTGTAATTTCTGCATGCACGTCTACTAAGGAAAAATCAATCATGAAAAGAAGCAAATGTGTCATAACCTTTAGACCCACTTGAGAATGCTCTTAAGAGTTATATCTATTTGTGTGTAAGTTACTGTGCTTCCCCAAAATGCAATAAAATTTAATTCATGTCTTCATTCAGAAAAGCTTGACTCTTAGAGAAATGGATCTACATACTGTATAAAAGGAAGAATCAGCATAAAATATTGATCTGTACATTTTTAAATTACCTTCCTAAAGTAGCAAAATGCCTCTATTTTCCAGCAAATTATTGTCATCAATTGATCTCTCCTTTTTAGCATTCACAACTGAACATATTTTAAACATTCTCTCATTTAACTTTAACAAGCTATGAGCTACTGTAGAATTGTTTACAACAAAATTCAATTGATTCAAAGTGACCACCATGCTTTATAATTAGTCCCAGCACAAAAGAGCAGATCACCTTGTAACCTTGTAAGATTGAGAATAAACATCATGATTTAGGCATTTATTGAAATGTCTTTAAATACCTCTGCATTACCCTGTTATATTCTGCAGCATGCTTTTCCGGTAATATTTTCCTGCCCTTTCTCTACAAGAGGCAACATAACTACAACCCTTTCTAACAATACAAAAAAATCAAGTCAAACAAAGATACTTTTGTCAATTACAATTTCTGAAGCATCAGTTTAATCCTCTACAGTATACTGTATGTCACACAAACTATTGCATGAGCAATGTGCTGAATCATGTCTTCTTTATTAATGCATTTAAAAAAAATAATGCATTTATAATAAAATAATAAAATAATATACAGTAGATGTGCTCTGCTGCAGATAAATGTGCAAAACCATAATATACAGCAATACAAAAACAGACAACTTAAGCTCAATTTAAACACAAAGGTATGATGCAATATTCAATACACAGGAATCCAAAAAAAGACAGGTAAAAATATTTTGTTTAAGACAGAGAATATATTTTTTACTCCTCACTAAGACAATTTCAATTCTATACAAAAACTTTTGAGTACTCTCCTTAGGCAAAGAAATGTGCTAAGTGTTGCCTCATAGATTTCAAAGAATGAGTGAATGGTTTACTCTTCTTGAAGACTGAGTTTCCATGGTAACAGGGATTTATTTCATCTTCCCTACAAAGGTAGTTAAACAGAAAGCTATAGATGCAAGAAAGACAAGTAACACAGTCACAGAGGGATCATACCACTGATGGGAGGGCAAAGATTCAATATGTTGGCTTACTCTCTCTCAGACTGTTCAAAGTTTTACTGTCTGATATTTCCTCAACATATTTGGAAAATTCATATAAAATATAAATCTACTTTATGTCCATAAATCAGATAAACCATGTAGGATTAGGGCTGGCTTGAGCTCACCAAAGAAAAAAAAACTACACTGAATGTCACAGCATGAAATAGGCATTGCAATTAAAATCTCCTAAATGAACTTACTGTAGCAGCATGATACATTTACTGTAGTACAATAAATGAACTACAACAGTGCATACCAATCCAGGAAAGGTACACACAGTACTCCCAAAATGCTATATTGCAGCATAGTAACAGAAGAACAGTAATTTCAAAGTCCTGATTAAAATCAATAAGGTGGTCAGATGACAGAAGATACACTACGACAAGGCCTGTGGAATGAGCTAATTTGTATTGAATGCTTGAACACAGACACTGACAAAACTTGTTAATAAAACAGGTATGATTCCATGTGCACAAGTATGATTCCATGAGTGAAAAAAAGAAGCAAGTCTTCTCACAGACACGGTATACTGTAGGAACACTCATAAAACGTATACTCCTTCTTCATGGATTATGCACCTACGCATAAATCCCATAATGTTCATGTAATGATCTAAAACAAAATCATGACTGATGGTGTGAATGTAGTTTTAAACACCTGAATCACATACACCCAACAGTAAAGACCTGATTCCAGTTCTTGTGATAGAAGGCTTGTAATGATGAAAACCTGTGCTTTCTTGGATAAAAGGGTAACATGATAAACTCCACGGTCACAGACAGTTTGAAGGGGAAGATGAATTGTATGAAAATCACAAGGCACTCTTCTGAAATGAGAAGATTGTGGTTTAAAACATTCTTCTATTAATGTACTGTATTAACCCATAATGTAAATGACTATTATTTGTATTTAATTTTAGGTGATACTGATGCATTAATTTCACTAAAATACAAGACTAAGCAGCAAGACACTGTGAAATTAATACAATTACGAGCATCCGTGAATCCCCATATATTTAACTGTTTAAAATGCATAGTGTATGCAACTACATTTGTATGATATTAAGATTGTGAAACACTATGGATGTTTGTTTTATCAGCAAACGAACCATGCATACAGGACACAGTGTGAGAGAAAAATGGAAATATTTGTTTTTCCTTAGATCTTTAACAGAGTTTTTAGTATTGTGACTTTCTGATAATTTAATGAGAATCATGTGCATTTTTTTATTTGAAATTGGAAGTTTTTACATGTAACAGAATGGCAGGCAACATTTCTGTACATAAGTTTTATTATGGAGTTTATCAAGAAAGGCATGCTTCTTTGAATAGAATCCTTAAAGTTGTATTTTTCCTAAACAAAATTATTAACCATGAATTATTACTAAGGGCCAGTGGGTATTGCATTGTAAATGTCTAAGGCATACAGCACTGGAGAAGATCCATTAATTCGTGCCCCTTAGACTAACAAAGTAAACAGGAAAGAACTGGAATTAGAGCTTTCAGTGTTCACAGATGGGAAGATCTGAGGTGAACAAACGGCTCACAGTCGACTCGCCCCAAAACCCTCCCTCCCCACCAGTTTACTCCCACAGTTGCATCTGTCTCCTGCTTTCATGAACTTGGCAGTGCCCTGCGAGCCAAACACCAGAAACATTTAACTATGTTATGCAGTCAAAATCCAGGATTAAAACTTTTAAGGAGAAATAATTACACTTTAACTAGCACTTACACTTTAACTAGAGCTTAGCATTTTATAATAGGCCTAAGTCACACATTATTTATTATTCTAAAAGCTTAGCATTTGTTAGGAAATACACTTTAAATTTATGTCATTGCTAAAACAAAATGCTTAGAACACTATGTATACAGACATAAAAAATGTTGACACCTTAAATCTGAAACAAGACTTATTTGGCGAACTATATTGTTAGTTACCAATATCTAGTCAGTATTATAAAATATATCTTTTTTAACTGAAAGGTCCATTTAACCCTTGCATTTTGTAATATTTCTGCCAGGATTCCAAATGTTCAATATGTACTAGAACAATGCATTTATATTTGCATGAAACAACAGGTGGTATTTCTCCCCGGAGAACAGTGCAAGCATATGCCATCTGAAATTTAATTTAATGTGCTGACGTTACACCACAGATGTGCTGACATCTTGGCTTGTGACATCACCAACAGCAACAACTTTTCAAACGTTATCAAAAAGTACCAGCAAAAGAATATCAATAAAAAACTGAAGGTTTAGCTTACTTTACCTCTAGTCTCTAACTTTAAATCAAAACATTTCTCTTTGATTCGTATCTATGTTTTTTTACATTTCTTATTTTCTTTTCTTGTGTTATTTTCTTTCTGTTTTCACAAAGTGTCCACTGGGAATTTTCTCCACTCATACTGAAAGACAATGTGTCCTGAATGTGTTTGCACAAGAAAACATCCTCACATTGTGAAACATAATTGGTAGTATTTATATTGCAAAAATATCCTGGGGTTTTGTTGTGTTAATGACTAAATTTATTTTAAATGGTTTCACTAGTGAGGCATACAACTGTGAGAACATGGAGTTCTGTCCATCTTTTCTGCTGAAAGTTGAATAAGCCCACTCACTGCCTCTTATGGAATATACTGTACTGTACAGTATGTTTCAATACTACTGGTTCATATGTATATACAGTGTATACAGCATGTATAAAGATGTAAAGTAAAGTCGAAACTCAGTGGGTCACCAGGCTAGAGTTTATCCCAGTTTCTGCAGCATGATGTAGAGTGCCGAATTCTCCCAATTGGGACACTATTCCATTACTGTACAACAGTGGTGTGTGGAGATGGGGCAAACCCATAATCTTCATAAGAGCATCTAAAATCTTAACCACTAATCTACTCTTTCACCAGGGAACACCCCACTAAAATACCATAATTACAAGGATGCACACAACAAAAGCAAACTGTATTTTATCGAAAATAAAAATATGCATATAGTAGGTCATACTTTTATTTTATAGAATAACTGTAGAACAATTTGGTGTTAAAATCTAATTTGCAGATAATTACTGGAGGCATACAATTTTGATTTTTAGTTAAAACAATATCAACCAGTAGATAAAGACTTGAAAGGGCACTTTATTTTCCAAATGCCAATTAACAACATTAATGGTACAATTTTCCCTTCATAGTTCATTATCTATTTTCATGACTTCATAAATATACACAGTACCAATATATTGCTACCTGTACTATTGGCATTACTGCTGATACTGGTGTTGTGTTACTACTTATACTGGTACTGCTTTTAACATTACGAAGAACAGAATAAACATCTGAAATATTCAGGTTCCAAAAAACAAATGAGAAAAATCACTAACCTCTGCCATTTTAGAGAGTTCCATCCAGTCAGACTTGTTATAACTGCACATAATACTGGCGATAAGAATCTGAAAAAGGAGAAAATGGGAAGGTAAATAACAATGACTGATTTGTTTCAGTCTATCACACCTTACGGAATTAAACAATAGAGTCGATTTTATGGTGAAAAACGTTTACAATTCAGCTCGTTTCAACACATTCGAAAATGGATCTGAAAGCCATTATCTAGTCTTTAAAAAGACCAGTCTCATCCTTCCTCACTCAAAGTCACAAAATCAATATTTATAATTTACAGGATCAAGACAAATCCACTGGTGTGCAAGCATTATTAAAACAATAAAAACATCAAAGTGATGGTATTAGTTAAGAGCCCTTTTGTGGTATCACTGGATTAGGTAGGACTATTTTCATTTTTCTCCTCTAGACACTCAATAATCTTGCCATAAAAAAGAAAATATAGAACCTTCTTCTTCTTATTGCTTTGGTTTTAAGTAATCACAAGAATGAATAGACTTCAATATATATATACCATAAGTGTAATTCACAAAGGATACAAAATGTCTCTGGTTGGAAAGCCGGAAATTACCAAGCAGGTTGGTGTTTGATTTTACAACTTACTTCACAACTCTGTAAAGCCTGGATTGGTTCATCCTCTACACCCACAGCACTTTCTAATAAATTATAAATATTGATTCAATGCAGTCGAGGTAGAAATGAATAGCAAACAATGTGAACATTTTCTACCCTGAAGGACGACAATTTTTCAATTGTTATAATAATGTACCTCCGATATTTAAATGACCTTATCCAACTATAGTTCCCCTTGCAAACATGTACTGGCTTCTGCTGCAAAGGTTTACAGACCTGTGAACCTTTATGTCTATAGAACTTCTCATAAAAATATGCAAAATAAGCACTGCTTAGAGCATACCAACCACCAGCAAAAAAGAAAAAGGAAATATTAAACGTGCAGGACACACATTTTCCCCAGAAGAAATGCCAAGTTTGTACTCAACAAAAAAATTTAACTGGCTAACAGCATATCCAAAATTGGTTAGTTCAAGCCCTTTTCTCCTTGGTGAAGGATTGAGTTAGTACTCTAGCTATGGAGGCTGTGCATGAAACTTACTGTCTGTGGCACAATGGTGGAAAAGGCTGACACCATTGTTTGTGCCTTTTTCCTATTGAAAAATTGGGTTCACTGGCCTAGTACTGTAGTTGGGGTGCCGTGATGGAAAGCAATATCATCACAATACCTCTTTTACTTCATTTGCACACATCAAAAGGGATTCATGAAAAATCTGATGATAGTAAATGGCTTTTACCAGCACTCAAAATACTGATTACTCAGTTCCTTACGGTTATAACACAGGCTTGGCAATTGGAATTTTTTGTTTTTATTCCACATTTATATAACGTGTAGGTGTCTGACGTAATACTATTCAATCACACTTAATTTAATGTATTTAAGAGCAGTTGTACATTACCTTACCATACAAAGAAGTATTGCAGTGAAATATGGAAGCAGTCTTTAATTTCTGATATATTATTTTAATTTCTGATCAATTAAAGGCAGGTACAACTCACCTGACATAGTTAAAGTTGTTATCTGGAAAAACAGGTTTATTAATTCTTGCAAGTCTTTTTTTTTCAGCAGGTACTATTGAACTGAAAAATGATAATTTATCACTTTCTATTCAGGACACAACATAAGCACTTCAACATAAGAAACCAAGCAAGTAAAAAGAGTAAAGCTTTGTGAAATTATGCTGCTCTCATGCTAGCTAAACTGGATTAAACAATACTGTAATGTGTGTGATTACCCACTATTATACTTTTGTATAGCATGACTAAAACAAAGTATGAAGACAGCTGTAATTTCCTACTGTACATGTCCCTACACCGAACAAGAGTAATTGTGAAGCCTTAGTATTAATAAAGATTTCACACATTTTTTCTAAATATGTTAAGGTGACCAGCTGGGACCATTTCAGCAACAATCACACTAAACTTATTTCACTATTTCACTATTATGCTTTTTGATAATTTATCTGTCTTTTCTACAAGCTTTTGTCTTTTCTATTCTCCTAGAATATTCAGTTCCTGAAAGAGATTTCCAGGTTTCTTTGCCTTTCTGTCATATGAATTTGAATTCCACAAGCCATTAGCACAGAACACCTTATCATCTCAGATTTGAACATGCATTTGCATACTAACCATTACTGGTTGCTTTGGCAGTTGCCAATAATTTTCTGTGACTTTTTAAAAAAATGTGCCAGAAAGGCATGATCACCATGTTATTTAACATTCAAGTGGTTTTATGGAGTAGGTAAAAAAGCTACCTCCAGTGTCCATATCGGGCAATATGAGCACCAAAAATATTAATATTAAAACCCCCTAAAATGTTATTTTTGTAAAGTTCTTATTCATACAATTCTTATTTACATATGTGAATTTGAGGGTGGCACCGTGGTTGGCATTCCTACCTCGCAGCACTGGGGCCCTGGGTTCAATTCCCAGGGTGCTATCTGTGTGGAGTTTGCATGTTCTCACAAAAATGTGAAGGAAGCATGGATTTCCTCCAGTTCTTTGGTTTCATCCAACAGTCCAAAGATAAACTTCTGGTATTTGCTTCTGAGAAACAAATTGGCCCTTGTGTGAGTGTGTGTGTGATTGTGTGTCTGTGGCTGTCTGTGCCCTGCAATGGACAGTCATTCTATGAATGGTGTAGTCTGTCCTACACACGTTCTTTGCTGAATAGGCTCCAGTTCCTCTGTGACCCTGTGACTGGATAAAGTGCTTAGAAAATGGATGGATGCGAATTTGATGGCTAATATACCTAAGGGACAACCAAAGTGAAAAAAATATCAATACAATCGAAAGCAAACCTATATAGAGTAGCATGAAATAAAACATGAAAATGGATGCAGTGAGAACAACAGTCTCCCAAAGTAGTCCTGGCAGTACTGATTTGAACAGATTCAATTTCAATATACAGTATATGTATGTATTGGTTCAGGTGGGTAGCTGCGTCAGCATGCGTATGCGTATGTATTGTGCTGACTTTATTCTCACCCTTGCCCTGTCACTTTAAGATTACATAGGAGTCTCTTTCTAAGGATATTCAGTATGGTGCAAAGGAGACAATCTACTTTAAGTGAACATTCACCTCCTTCTGCTCCGTCTTCTTCAAAACCCAAAGCTTTGGTTGCTTCACAATGTTTCAGTATGTGCAATGGGTGTGAAGCATCAGAATACATCAGCACAAACACCTCTCTTTCTTGTGATAACATAAGGTGGCTTTTATGTGGCTCAGGAGGCTGCACAGTGAGGAATTTGTAGACTGCCAGTGTGGCATTAGAGAGTTGTTTGGGAGTGTACAACAATGAGCTAATGTACAATGAACAATGTTCAGAATGCATATTTGTCATGCTTTGCACTCAATTTCTCCTTTAACATCTGTTAATTATGTAATAAATACTCATGTAAGTGCTGTGTGTAATTATACTGTATCTATATATGTATGTACATTATGAACTATGTATACAATCATTATTGGATGTTAAAGAAATTGTGAGTTTACTATTGTAACTTATATACATGCATACATTATACAGTATAGCTGTGGTGCTCAACTTCAGTCCTCAAGGAGTCCATTCCAGCAGGTCTTAAGGGTCTCTTTAGATCTGCTGTACCTAAAAACTTGGGAAATGTGTTAAACTGCTCCACTTAAAGCAATAATTAGATCAATTAGCTAGTTAAAAGCTCAAGTGGAATGCAAACCTGCAGACACTCTATCTCTCCACAATCCCCCTCCACAGGAGCTGAGCACCCCTGACATCTAATAACTAAATCCTTTTGGGGAAAAATTTTCAACTACACACAAATACTTAACATGGACTGTTTAGAAATAAAAATGTATTTTTCTACCACTTTTAATCAAAAATTAAACTTCAATGCATTGCTTGATAGGTTGATTTATTTTTGTGCTATTATTCATGAGATTCTGCTTCTAAAATAAACACAACCAGACCTTATTGCTCTCATACATTTTAAATTCAATTTTTTTAATATTGGAAGTTTTTTATTCTACTTAATTTTGCTGAACGCGAGGGGAAATTATTCACTGAATGAGTAATGAATTCAGGAGCTACTCTAAGTTTATACACACATGCACATTCATTTTCTGTAATGAATGTGCCTCTTGCCCATGTAAGAGAGTATCACTTGTTTCAGTGTTGTTTCTAACTGTATTCTACCGTGCTGTTACCATGTAGATTTCTGGCACTTGATTCTTTCTGGTGGTGCAGAGAGAAATAAAAATATGCTGTGATTATTAGAGCCCACCCCCGAACATCAAATCCCATTCAGTGAGGGAGTTAACAATTGTAAATCCTGTCATGTCTCTGAGAAGCACAGGAATTATCTTGTTATCAATTTAATAATGGAACATTGAAGTAAGCGATGCCGTCCACCAACACCCGTAACACCACGTCTCCAGGGAAATTCACGGCTGTGGAAACTGTCAATCTCAGCAGATAGGGACATATTAAAAATTGGGGACAATGCACCTTCTCTCCATAAATCTATTCTTTTGGTGCTGGTGTAATAAGAAAATTTTCTGAGACGATAAATGCAATCAATGCAGTATGGCTGACAGCTATGACCTATAAGCCTCACAATTGTTTTTTATTTTTTTTTGTTGTTTTTTTTTATGAATAATTTTAACAAGCAATCTCTGACCTTCACTTTTTTTGTGGCATGCATTCAAATCAGCTTGGCCCTATTTTCTCCAAAGCTGTAAGAATGTTGCACTTCAGGCAAATGAAGTGTGTGGAATAACAGGGCACAGTGACCCTGGAGTCTGTCATGTGTTGACAAAAGTAATAATGGAAATAATCGTTCCTGGCACAAAACAACATCCTGTGCTATAGACTAACAGTAACCAGCATTGTGAACAGAGGAAAAGCACTAAACTCTTTTGTGTTTAAATTAAATACATCTGAGAAACAGCACTTAGGCTGTAATTTATTTTAAAACCATACCACCTTGTTCACATTCAACTTTGATCTGCAAAGAGGTTGTAAAGTACATAATATTGTAATAAAGATTTCAACAGAGCCAGAGCTTTGATCTGCAGTGCAGTATGTTTCTACACTGTCACATCACTAATGCTAGAAAACACAATACAACATTACGGTTCCTTTTAACTGCCCTTTCAGGTGTAATATGCTGACCTTGCAAAAGCAATCCTTTGATACTTCCTCATGTTATCCTGTTTTCAAAATGTTTTATTTTTCAACAAAATGTACCAAAACGAGAAAAAAAAACAATCTCTACAGAATTTAAAATACCAATAAAGGCAATAGCTCAGATGTATTGTAAAAGCCATGCTCTAGGGCATGATAAAGGCATGCATTTAAAGCTAATGCATCCAGCACAAAACTTATTTTATGAGCAAAGCAAGGTCGGACGAAATCTCACCTTCAACTGAGTTGTTTCAAAAACCAAAATTTCAATTTGTCAAAACAAATTGTAATAAGTATGTATTTATTAAGAAGAAAAAAGGTTTTGATTGCTTTCACTGTCTAACCAGAATTATTTAGGTTTACAAAGTTTAAATCCAGTAGATCATGCTCTACTGTATATTAACAATTAATACAAAACTGGAAAGCTATTTCCAAAAGTGAAAAAGCGGCCTATTTAGGTTACAGTTATATGTTCATTTAGTTTTAAACTTTTAAATCATGTGTTCCTATACAGAATGTACTTCAAGAAATCCTTAGACAGCATTGTAATGAGGTAGAAATGATTCTAAACATTGACATATTCCTCTTTACCGGAAAGGATATGATGTTATTAACTATTGGATTGAAAATTGAGGATTGACTGTTTCCATCTCTAGGGCAACAATAATTAATCATACGTTTTTAAATAAAAAGAGCATGATAAACTTAATGAATATTTAGCCAGTATTAATGAGCATGATCAAACAACATAACTTGGGATAAATCTATATTTTAATTTTTTTAATCAAAGTTTACACTGAAATTAATAAGATTTTTAATTACTCTGAACAATTGCTGATCTTTAGCACATTAAAGTTAAAAAGAGTTCAAATGTAAATATATTGAGTCCTACTGTATGTCTTTATAGTGGTCACGTTTAATTAAATATTTCTGCTTCAGAAACAGAACCAATAATTGATAACCAATAATCAGCACCAGGCAAATGTGGAAGGAAAGCAAACTTACATGTTGTGGGAAATCTGTTTTCAGTTCAGTTATACTCTGGCACCAATATGCAGCTGTCTTTTCACTGATGAGCTCAATATTGAGGAAAGAGCCTTGTCCAGGACCAAAGACATGGCCTGAGGTAGTTCCACGTACAATTCTAGGAGAAACATTGGTGACCAAGTCCTGTGAAAAAGTAAGAAAAAAAACTTTAATCTTTGCAATATGCTGAACAACGTGCTGCAGATTCCTTTTCCTTTTTCTGAATTCAAAATGATCTCATTACAGTATATACTGTACCTTATTATCTACAAAGCTTCAAATGTAAATACCACTGCTTGGTTATTAAGTGTAGTTCTCTGTCAAGGTAATGAAACCCTCGAACTGGGCAAATATTACTAATATATTGTAGTTTGATAAAACAGTATAAAGAGAAAATCATCATCCTATTTTTATTTACTGTACATGACATGAACCCAATAACTATTTTATTAGGAACTATGAAGCTAAGCAAAGTTCATATTTTATTACATCTGAAGGAACATTATTTTCAATATAAGCCAGGGAAAATATGATATAGAAAGAGAAAATTAATTAAATAAGCAAATTACTGTATGAAATAAGTGGAGAATTAATGTTTCAGTTTAAATATGTCTTTCACATCAGTGAGCAGGACGTTCACCTGTGAAAATGGTAAAACTCTCATCCTATAACAGTGAAACAGTCTGTATTTTGTGAAAAAAAGACAACAGAAATTGTTGGCAAATGTTTCCTTGTCAGAAATCCTGCCAGTTCATGGTAATATCCACTAGTAATTACATTCTTTTGATGTTTAAATTACAAAGATCTTTCCATGTACAGCTACAGTATAGTACAAACACATTAGGAAATGAAAGCCAGAAAAAAAGCTTAATGTTTTACAAACCTTATAATGGTTCTGGGAAAGTAAAAAAAAAGGCTATTCCAGTAAAAGTAAAGACTCCTGTAACCCTGCAAGGGATACATTTTCTGCCTGTGCCATTCAGGTCCATTTTATCTGACATAATAATATTTATATATTAAATATTGGTATTCTTTTGAAAGCAACAGATCCCATCAGGAAAGGAAGTAGATAAGTTAAAAAATATTATACTGTACATTCTAATCCCTAGTTATTTTTAAAGGTAACATTTTTTACACTTTAATATTAAAGCATGTATTAATACATTATATAAATTAAATCTTCCTCTGACAACTTGAAATATTTTTTTTCATGTTTAAATTGTTCAGAAAGATGTACGCTAAAGATGTAGTGACATTTTTGGTCTTCTCTTATATGATAAAACCATGGGCCATTAGTATATAGTAATTAAGAACAATTTGCATATTTTAATTAAGAACTACCCCATACAAAACAATTAAGATAATAGCATACTAACTCGATTTCATAACATTTGGACATTTTTCCAACTAGCTAGACAAGAAACCTTAATTAGCACTAATTAGGCCTAATCTGCATACATTTGATAAGGCATACCATTGCCACAATATAAGATTATTTATCCCTTAATCTGCCAAATGCTACTGTTCTAGGGATAAAGGAGGGTTTCACACTCCAAGTGAATTTTCTATGATTTCACATTTCTGTCACTGTCACATCTGCTATCTTCTTAGTCAATGCCACAGTAGGTTTAAACTGTCTTAAGAATGTTCTTGTATCCACAGGGTAATATATCAAGAGTTTAATTCCACTTTTAAGAAATCATTTAAGTGGGAAGAAAGGTACTAGTATTATGAAAGAAAATATGTCACAGAATATTTAAAAGTTAGCTTTGGTAAAAGAGCTATTAATAACATAAATACACAAAATGGAGGCACATTTTATTGTAACCATGGTTTCATCATGAAACATGGATTGTTTGGTGGTTTATCAATAAGAAATGACAAGTGGTTAGCTCACTTTTCTGATTATAAGGGCTTGCTGGGAAATGCATTTTCAAAGCATTTGAAATATTCCTGTAAAAAAGTCACGTAAAAGATCAGCTTTCACAGGATGTTAAATTTAAGAGATAACATAGTGTTATGTAAGCTTCACAGTATGCTGAGAAAAACTACATAATTTTTATATGTATCTTTTACATTTGTACATTTCCTGAAAAGACAAAAAAGGTGTTGCAAACTAAAGTACAAAGGTATTTAACATTGTACATTGGAATTTAACTGGTATAAAATCAGATTTCGATTATAAGTAGATGTTAAACACACCCATATTAAATATGAAGACTTGACATTCAGTCAATACAACCGAGAAAAGAGAACACCAACACCAAATATTTTTGTGGACTTTGTGGTAAATCATGCAGAACATTGCAGAGCAATTGCTGGAGTATTTAATAATTCCACTTCTTCTTGAGGATATTAATGTATTATGCAGCAATGACTTAAAAAATTCTATACCTAATACCAAAGCCAGAGAGCATGGTTGTTGTTCCATATCTCCAGTTAACTCACAATTCTGGTCTTTAATTATGAATTTTCTTTTTGTTGCAGATATTAACAGATACGGTCACTCAAAAAAATCAAGCTTTCACCATGTTCTAAGTACTGTACATTAGAAACTTCATTGAGCATGCAAGCATAATTGCACATTGGTTAGCATTCTTTTTAATAGCTCTACTAGCACATATTTGTACTTTTAATAAAAATGCGCATTTCTAGTCCTGCTGGAAATGTTTTACACAGGTAAAACAGAGGAACTGCACCTTTCAACCCTTAATAAACCACATGCCAGTTATCATTTAAAGATGTTTTGGAAAAATACTTTCACATTTGACATTAGCATCTTGTGCAATGTCCACCGAAAACATACTACAACTGAAAACATAGTATTAAGCATGGAGCAGGGATTACGGATTGAAATTCATAAATGGGAGGCTGTGGGATCACATCCTGTATGGAGCAAAGCTGTTGTACCTTTAAGAAAGATAATTCACTCAGTAAACAGTGCATCAGATTATTATTTGTTATCATTGTAACAAATTACAATTGAGCCACTTGGATAAAATAACCTGTAAAATAAAGTTAAATTAAAAAATACATATTAGGAATAAATGAGTCCATTTGGCATTGTCCACAACACTATACAGTATCACATCATTCTTTCGAGAGTTTTGCACCCCAGTTTCCAACCCTGGAAATTGCTCCTTATTCAGCATAGCCTTGCCAGCAGTTACAGATCTCATTGAATGTTCCACCACTTACAGTTATTTACATTCTAAACAATTAAAGAAATCTAGAAAACATATTTTTAAATATATACATTTTGAAATCTCATGTACCATTGCAGAAAATTAAAATATTTTTTTCTTAAGAAGTCTGTTTGATATGTTACATAACAGGAACACAAAATATGTCAATCTGGTACCTTGAAATAAGTTAGATATTTCTGTCTCCTGAATAGCTCTTGGAATATGATTCTGAATTGTGAAAAGAGACATAGCCCTTTTTAATAGACTTGAGGTACCCTCCAGTAAGACGACAATGGTGAATTGAAACAGGCATCCCAGGGGCTATAGGGCAAATATGCAAGTCTGTATTTAATGAAGTTGTGACCCAGGAACATTGAGCTCTTGGCATTATTTATTATCAGGACATTTCTGTACAAGAGTTTTAATATTAAACAACTGGAAACCATGAAATTGCCCAAAGGGACAGAAATGGCTTACTATAAAAACACAGGTGCCGCTCTCCGTAGCAAAAGATAAGGGCTTCTTGTATTTTGTGACACAAATAAATTGTATTCAGTAGAAATTGCCTTGCTAGACATGCACCACATATAAAAAGGATAGGTGCATTATTGTGCACATTTACAAATATTTTCATGGAAAGCAGGAGGTGGATTAAAATGTTCACACAGGAAATGAAGCATGCTTTTTATGTGGCCTTGGTACTATAGGAGTTACCCTTTCAAATCCTTTTCAACATAATGCCTATGAAGGACTTCCAGCTGTTAGTAAATAACACTATCCCCCAGTCCAATAACATGCTGTAACCTGTCAAAAAACAATCTTGCTCTATGCATTCTGTTTCACGCATGTTCAGATTTGGTAACAGCTACTTGTATGTTTTTAAGCTAACAGGGTTTTATCACGGCTGCACAGACCCTTAATCCTTCTATACAGCACATAACCTTTTGAAAGAGGACAGAGAAGATAAATAGCAATCAAATTTTGTGTATTATAGCACAGTACATACTGAGTCAGCCTCTGATTTGTTGACTTAAAGTCATATTTTAAGTAATTATTATACAACGGTTACACGGTTGTTGCTTCGTAGACCTTATCATACCAAATCCTTATTTAAATTTCACTACACTTCAAATTCCACTGAAGAACCACTATTTTTAAGCTGACACAGAAAATCATTCAGCTAGTATTATCTTCTTGACTACAACTGTCATTATCCTGTGAGGCTGAGGTTGGTGGCTATGAATGTTAAGTGAATAAATCTGCTTATTTCATTGTTAGTTTAAATGCATCTCATTTAAAAAAAAGTATGTTTGTCACATTTAAAGAGATGTGGCATTGTGGCTCCTTCTCATCTCCTCAGATGCTTCCCTTTTTTTCTCTTTCTGGTAAGGTCAAGTACATATAGAGGGATTGAGATAATCTCAAATACTCTGCCACAAGCTAGCGCTAACTCTACATCAAATGTTTTACTACTCTGAAGTAGAACTGAGTGTTTTCTATAATTCTGTTCTTTTGAAAGGCATACAGAATGCGCACGAAAAAAAAAATCCACCAGGCTTCTCTCTGTCTTGTAACTCTCCTCTAATAAGAGGTATAAATAAGGCTTGTGTTTTGTTTTGAATTTGGGAGGGATGAGATTAGTGACCTCCATTTTGATCAGCTTGTTTTAGATCCTTCACTTGGCATTTTGTGCAGTAGTAGAGTATTCTCAAATAATGGGTATTTTTTTTATTTTCAAGTGTTTCCCCAAGCAAGTGTAAATGAAAATAATCATGCACAAATGCAATCCTGAATTTTATTACATATTTTTACCACGTTCCAAATTGCCTTCCTTCTTTTTATTCTTCTCAAAACAGGCTCAGAAAAGTCCCTTAATCACCTGAAATTGTTACCTCTAAAGGATAAGGTATTACCTGCAATTATGTTTTGTTTCATCTTGTCTGTGTTAAAAATCTGATTACTATTTATTCTGTTTTGTTCCCAGTGGTTGTTTCTGCTAAGATGGTTAATTGCTATACTAATTAACTATTGAAGAAAAAAACAGCTTTGAAAAGAAAACCTTTCAGACCTCACTGTAAGGAAACCTGCAGAAGCAAAATGACATTGCAAAATCTTTTGAAACCAAGTAGGAGGAAGGTAGACACCACTTCTCAACTTTACTAGTCCATTCAACTTTCAACAAATTGTTCTCAGAACTCTGTCCAACAATCGCCATTAATTCTCACAATTCCTCACAATTCCATGCTGAAAAAAAGAAGAAAACAAACACAAGGTTTCAGCCGTGGAGCCTTCTTCAGGTATGACACAAGGACACATCAGCATGGAAAAAATCTATTACTTGTTCCTTTGCAGCCTACGCATGCTGACGCAGCTACCCACCTGAACTACAGTAGATAACTTATTAAATTTTGCTCAATTAAAGCTTTTCAATTAAAGCTCAATTGAGAGTTCAAACTGATTAAAACAGTGCTCTATTTCAACCATAACTCCTAAAGAATCAGATGGGAATTTTCTCAACATGGAGCACAGTAACTGAATGAAAAAGAATAGGAAATTGTATATTACCATAGATGGCATATAGTAACAGTTACAGCTTTTAGGTCTTCTGAGTTGGGTGACCCGTTTGGCTACCAGGAAAAATCTAGAAGCACTATAATTACATTACTTACAAAGTCGAGACATTAATCATTATAAATAGCCGTGACAGAAAAGTCGTAGGATTGCTGTTTCAGTTCTCTTCCACGGCCTGACCACCCAACTCATTGCTTATAAACAGTAACTTAAAAAAAAATGGCAGGACTGCAACTCTGGAGTTCTGAAGACAATTCATCTTTGTCCATGAAGTGCAGCACTAACACTTGGTATCCTATCATTTAATCCTGTATTTTATAGCACATGCCAGAGTGAAAGTGGGAGAATGTTGCTACCTCTGCGTGGATAACAAGATCTGCCTAACACTGTCTTTAATGGATCAAGAGAAAACCTTTACCAGCACATAAGACTCTCCAGAGTTTAAAAATGAATTACCTGTATTTTCAGTGACAGACAGCATTTATGACATATTAAAAAGCTGCATATTTCACAATATAACAGTTTAATTTAGTAATCTTTTATCTACACTTATTGTGGAATATACTGTAATATGTCTTTCTCTATTAAATCCCTTTTTTTGCTGCAGTGAGCATGCAGATATTTCCAGAGATCCCACCAATATTAAGGGTTAATTTTGATAGCTATCAATTCTTCAAAGAAAGACTGTCTTCCCACATATCAGGGGCAATTTTATTAAATTAAAACAATATTTTTGCTCCCCACTCAGACTATGTTTAGACGACACAAGACTCTAGAGTCTCACCTACCTCTTTTTTAAACAGGGAAAATGTTTTGCAGATAGACAAAAATAATCATAAAGAAAACTGCAAAACACATCCTCAGCCTTAGATGACTCAGTCAAAATTTCTGTAAATAAATTCATTTTGTCTTCAAATTACTTTGGGATGTTTTAGTTTATGTTGTTTAAGTCTTTATCTTTATCCTCCTGTTGAGAATATGCTTTGAACTCAGAAGCTACTCTTCTACATTTTAAAGTCATCAAACCAGAAAGCTATTTTTTTTGGGGGGTTGAATAAAAATCTTAGCAGCTTTGCTACAGTGGCATTTGTTGTCAGGGCTCTAATTAGGCTGTAGTCCATGAGGACCTGGGTCAGCAGTTTCATGTGGCTGGTTTACACTGAGCTGATAATACCACCTTTGTTAAAATTCCACGTGAGACACAGAGAGCCACAAGGCCAAGAGATCAGCTGTTATACTCAACAAGAAGCCAACAGTGTGAGTCTGTTCAATCTAAGTGTGCAGTTCAAGAGTGTCCCAACACAGATGCACACTGTATATAATATTAAAAAAAGAATGCAGGTCACATTCAGACTTTTTGGGTTGAGTTCCACTTCATATACATGCTTAATAAGATTTTTGGAGAGCCTTCTATATTAGCAATACAAAACAGAGAAAGCCTTGTCCAATGCAGCTGAAAATATTCTGACAAATACCGCACAACCACCAGGCAAAAATGAAAGATGAACGCGCAAACTAATTTAGTCTCCCTTAAGCCTTCAAAGCAAATTAGGTTTGGTGCATGTGAATTGTATATAAAAGTCTATGTGTAAGGATTTATTCTTACTGATGTTAGTTTAGATTTCTGACAAAGATAACCTCACCCCTCTTAATCCTCTCTCTATAGCTGTGACTTATAAATCTAAGCAACCTTGAATCCACAACCACATCTAACCAACAAATCTACACACTGGAATTTAGCCTTGATAAACCATTTGACAACTCTCTTGTACAGTGAAAGCGCTCTGGAACACAATGTGAACTAGCCTTGAATTTCAATGGCCTGGCTCTGAATTATTTCTTTGGAAGGCATACAATCCTTTTAGAGACCTTCACTTTAAATTTGAATAGGAGGCACAGTGCAAAGCACAACAAAGCAAATTCACCTCTAGTGAAAAACAATGGATTTTATTTTATTAAACATTGTTTGGTTAGAGCAGAATTCAAAGACCAAGTGATAATGTGCTGTATCACTACTTCAAATCAGACAAAATATCCAAGTAATGCTCGTGTCTGCATCAAGGGCCAATGAATGATGACAAACCAATATTTTTTTTCAGATACCTATATACCTATGATGCCACACAAAGAGTTAATAGAAAATGTCTGTTTTTTAATGACATATTAATCTGTATTGTATAATAACACTGAATACATTTTTCATGCAGTAAGTGTTCTGTTATTGTAAATGTAAACCTTATTTAAACACCATGAATGTATATTTTTGTATAGATATCTTTTGTGAATGTATATAAAGTTTCAGATTGACAGCAATAAGGGAAATTACATATTTATATATAAAGAGAATATTTATACTTTATGTTCATGAAAACAATGAAAGTTGTACAGTACATAGTCTACTGAAACTTTGATATTGCTCTGCCTCCTATATGTAGTACCAAAGACATGTAAACACATCAGGTGATACAGAAATCAGGTATTAAAGATAAAGCAAGTATAATTTAAAAAATCGGAAAACAAATACTAGCACAATTAAAGAGTGAGAGTTAAAAATAACATTACAGAAATCTGAAATAGGGATACAGTAGGAGCTAAACCATGTACAAAAAAGTGAAGAGGAATTCAAAGTGTGCATCCAATGATCAAAATTCAGTATAAATCTAACAGAAAAGTCAACCAAACTAGCTTCCCTTTTACAAAGGCCATCTAAATTACATTTTACTCCATGTATATGCTTTCTAATATGCAAGGATTGGAAAAGATACAGTATATACAGTATCAGGGACCTCCTGCAATAGTAACTAATGTGCATGAATTCCGTCAAATAATATTGTGGAGGAAATTTTAAAAAGCTCCAGCTAATACCCCACCCCAAAAGGAGTTAATGCATTACTGTCAAAGCAAAGGATATTAAGCTCATGTGATAAATGATGAAGGATATTGTATGTCAGTTTGGTCATTAGTCCTTCACATCGCTTTTCTAATCTACAACTTAATAAAGAAAAACTACTGCTATAGCAATTGACATTCCTTGGACTAAAGCAAACAGAGAGAAACTGCTTGTTTTTAATACCAATTATTACCATAGGTAATCTCATCCCACATCCCCAGACTGACAGAATCCTTTTTGAAATACGGTTTCAATATTCTAAAGAAATCAATAATTTAAACCACAGGTTGAAAATTTTAACTGCTCCTCCTGAATACTCTCATTTTTCAAAATGAAAATGCTAATGACACTAAAGGGAAAAAGCTTCTGCCTGAAGACATGGTCGATGTCAAGCATAGGTTGCCTGACAATTCAGCCTTAATCTCCCTTTTCCTCACCTGTAACAAGTAGACACTTTCAAAAACTCTTAACAACTTACAATACACTGCCATTTCCCACAGACAAAGTTGCCATGCTTACCTTGAAAAATATTGAAGGAAAAATAATTGGGGTTTTGCCAGATGTTTTAAAACAAAAGAAAGATCTTATAATTATGTCTTCTTAAATGACAAAAAATTGCAAAGTTCTTCAATTCAGTAATGAACTTATTCCTTCACTATTTAAAGCTACTGCATTGGAAGGCTAAGCTGTCAACGCCCTGACTTTACTTTTTTTTTTAAAACAACCTCATTTCCCATTACTGCGGTGAAGTTCAATTACATTGTGGCTCCCAAGAAAATAAAGAAATGAAGTGTAATAGTATTCAACAGCATAATGGTGCACTGTCATGTATGTACTACTAAATATGCTCACATTAATATTGGACAAAAACATTTGCCATTAAGGCTTTCATTCATTATAAGGCTCTGCATGGCTTGGCAGCTCAATACCTGACTGAGACACCATAATCCTACTCCCCATATTGCAACCTTCACTCTTCTAATTCTGATCTCCCCCAAGCCTATCTACACTCTATGGGTGCCTTCTCCTGTTATGGCCCAAAGCTCCTGAACTCTATCCTCAAGGAAATCAGAGAGTCTCTTTCCCCAATGTCTTTCAAATCTAGACTTAAAACCTTACATTTTATTTAACTGGTTCTGATTTACTGTATACCCGTCTGCTCCAGCTGTATTCCATATCCCCATCAACGTTCTCCCCTCATTGTGTATTTTCATTGTGTAAACAGTGTATTGTATACTTTTTGTTGTTATTCTGTAAAACACTTTGAGAAGCCACCTTTAAAGGCACTATATAAAGTGTATTATTCTCATTTTTTATTTGTAAATTAAATTCCACAAGAAAACTTGGCAAGTTTTATTCATCACCAGAGAAATGTACTGAATAGCTCTAACAACTCACCAAGTGGTTTTGTGGGTGATGAAGTCTAATATGTAATATAGTACTGTACTTATTCTTACTACAAAATAAAGCCCATACATAAGAAAAATGGAATACATTTTGATCAAGACTCACTTTAATGAAAAAAATCTGAAAAGTGCATAGGGTAGTTTTCATAAATCAGTGTCAAGCGTGAAACCTGTTATGGCAGCACAGTCCATACAGTATCAGCTCATTACTCAAATTAGTGTCTGAATAAATGTCTGAGTTACCCTTTTTCTCTTCTGCGGAAGATTATTTCCTGGACAGTACTAAGTGCATTTACTATAATACTTCAAGAATTATCATTAATTTAGTGTACATATAGAAAATAAACTCAAACATTGCTCAAACATTTCAGGTAAATTCAAAACGACAGATGAATATGGAATTCTTCTGAATGTCTACTTTGAAATGGGATCACAGGAGAACATGATGCTGATTCACAATTTCACCTATTTGTGAAACTAACCAATGTTAAGCTACAGAAAGTCTCAAACATTGTACAATTTGTAGTGTCCTACCTTTCTTGTTCTAGTTACTGTTGTAAAGGCATGCATGGAATGTTCCAGTATGTCTGCATTTAGATACAAATTAATATAAATTTTCAAGATAGTCAGGATAGATAAATATTTGTATTATTCCACTTTTTCAACCACAGACACACTTACAAGTAAATTAAGGTTACTTAAAAGAGATGACTAGGCTATTAAAGCTCTTCTTCTGCCTGTTTAAGTAGATGAATATTTTAACCCACTATGAAAAATAGTGGTAATTATTGTATGTGATAATCACAGCTACAGTATAGCTTTAGGAAAAAAGTTTGAGACTGATGTGGAATTAACGCTTTTAATACTTCTTTTCCTTCAAGGGAAAACAATTTTAAAGAATGACAATGCATGAAAAAAACCTTCTACTAAACAGTATATACAGTATACTATAAACTGTATTTATTAATACATAAGATATATAATGCATCAGATCAAATCTGATCAAGTTAAAATGTCTTAATATGTACTTACATATTCATATAATAAACATTTTATTTTGTTACACATGCCAGGAAACCATTTCATACTGTATATAAGTAATAGCAAGTTCTGTCTTTGAATACAATTCTCTAAATCTGTGTATTGAATAGTGCATTCAAACAGCCCCAGCAGGATGGCTGCAGTGCTTGAAGAGGTCACAATTGTATGAATATCTTTCCATAGAATTAAGAAAAATATAAACTTGCTTGCCTTGTTTTCATTGTAAATACACAAAGATAGATGATTCTGCTGCATGTAGAGACCTCATCCCATTTTCAGGGCACAACACATAAAAGTTAGACACTGTGAATGTCCTTTCAGAAAGAATGGTTGAAGTCAATAATAACCTGTTTGATTTCACATGCTAAACCTTTTTTTTTTCAGGGCAGATATAGTAAAGAGAATATGATTACTAAAACTGCATTCTGTTTGTGTTTCTTAACTTTTAATTTTTAACTTGCGATAAGGAAGTAGAACATTTCTTCTCCGGTTAGTAGTCCTATGTAGTGCTCTCTTACTGTGCTGCAGCAATTTCTGGGCCAACAGATCACAATATCGGGAACAAACTTATTCTCTTCTTTCTTTGATGTGCTGCCCATACACCCCTCGAAAAAAACACAGACAAACAAACAAACTGGATTTATGGATGTTGAGGAAACAACACAGATTCTGAGCCACACTTTATCTATCTTCTCAGTCATGCAAGGTAGTCATCGCCGCTTTGATCTTCCAATTAATTGAATAGATTTAAATATTGTAAACATGTAACTGGAGCTAATGAGGCTAGAATATTTAACTTTTTTATTTGGCAGCAAAAACACAACTTTCACTAATTTGCTTGTTAAATAGAAGTTACTGGACTGTGACTGACACGTTACATGCCAAATATTTTTCACATTTCCAAGCCACATCTTTCCAATTTAGTTGAAAACCAAGCAAGGAATGACCTCCTACTAGAAAGAACTTAGTCCTATTGCAATAAAATATTGATTGTTGTGGCATCTGTATTTCTCATATTTACAAAAACAAAAAACAGGGCGTTGAGCAGACATCAACTCATTCAAACACATCAATTATAACTATTCTATTCATAAAAATGTTAAAAAGACTCATTTTAAAATGTTAAAAGACTCAGTTAATGTCCTCTTAGTCCTGTAGATCACACCTTTCAGTTTTGCTGTAGCTTCAAGGGGAGTTTTTTGAAAAACTGAAAAATGGTTACGAATTTGAAATGGTAGAATACAGCACAGGCATTAAGAAACATAACTCTGGAAGTCCACTAGAGATGAGTTTTAGTAGCTAAAATTTAAATATTAAACTAAGCAAGCACTATATTGATATATACTGTATATATATGTATATTAATTTGTGCAATTTTAAAAAACCTTTGCTTACACTGTCATCTCTCATCGTCATCTTTTATTTCTCATGTATCACGTACTCAGAAATACATTACATTTTCAAAACTGCTATTCTCACAATATAAAATTTAGTACCATTTAGTCTGGGATTTTGACTGTTATATCTAAGATTTCATTCATCCATTCTTCTCTTTTGTGACAGTGCAGCGTTACGGATGTTGGATTACATCTACACAAAATCACCTTTATTATATCATTTTTAAAAACAAAAAATAGCACAGAAATGGAATTCTTCTGTTAATTATCTAGTATCTTTCCTTGTGTAAGCCTTCATCAATATATAATCTATGGTGTTCTGCTCTCTGCTAAAACCAAAACCAGGCAGAGAAGCAGAATTAGCATAATCAATAGAAAAAAGAAATAAGCCATTTTTATAAGGAAACTGTGAAAAACCATGCACAGATGTACATAGTTCCTTCATCCTATAAATGACCTGCTATTCAGTATCTAAGATCACAACATGCTGGACCTCTATAACTGCAAAACCACCTCTATTATAGGTCAGAAGACTGAAGCTAGTAGAAGCAAAATGTTTCAAATTTGAATTCCAGCTTGCTAACTGCCTTGAGATGTGGGTACAGAACGAAACCTCCCGTACATATGACAAGTACTTTGTTTGCAGTGCATCCTGATTCTGTCAGACATACTGCCATGGCGCTTCCCAGAGTCATGTTCTCTGCCAGTCACTGCCAGTTTGGCAATTACACAAGCTGCTTCCCAGGCACCCGACTAAAATTCCACAAGACTGCTGTGCAAGCTTACCCTAATTAACCATCAGCTTAATTAGACAATTTACTGTGTAATTAGCAGGCAATTAGTCAACACCTCTCAGATCTTACTGACTGCTTTGACAGCCCTGCCTTCTATACACATTTGGAGTCAAAACCAAGTATAATTATTTTATTCCTAAATCTCCATGTATAAAAAGGCACCTGGACACATCAATGAATAATAAATGTAACAAAGTAATAATGGACAATACAGTTTTTTATTTGAAATCTATTGTGTACATTTTGTTCACCTCAACGTTACAGGCATGCTTTGTTCTTTTCTTGCTGCTTTGCTAGTTGCATTTCCTATGCAACACACTCAACAAGCAACAATGAACAATACAGTATGTGTGAACTAGACATTTCCTAATCCAATTATTTAGAAAATATAGGGATTCATAATATTTTAATATTTTATATGCACTACATAGTGGTCATGTAGAACATTTTTCAAAGATATAGTAACTGCAGTCGCTTTTAATTATACATACACATGTTCATAAATAATAGATCCATATATTTAAAGTAAATCCATATATATATGCATATAATAAATAAATACAAGTAATAGAGACAATGCTGGAAGATTCTTTATCTCTTAAAAAAACAAGTTGCCGATGTCTCATGGGACACAACAAAAAGCTGTTTAGTAATCCATTCCAGTCATCAGACCATTGAAAACAAGGCTGGCGAATAAGGAAGTCCTTCTAAATGAGTTTTTAGGCATGTAGCGATTGCAAAGAAGGCAATTTGATTTCATTTCGCATTAAGTTAAGTAAACAGTTGTGAACAATGTTGTCTATTGAATTTGTTGTCCAAAGATCTCAACAAGTTGGACTTCAGTTCTGCCGAACTGCATCTATCAGTTGTCTAATCCCAAAAAAAAGCTAATTGTTTCAGATCAGTAAGTACCTTTGAGCTGTGAATAAAAAAAGAAGAACTCCTGTATCTATCACACGTTAGTTTTTGCAGATCAATAAGTGGAACATGTTTTTATGTGGGTTATATTTACACTGAAATGTCTTTGTCTCCCCTTGAAATGTGATGCACAGCAATGTTTGCAATACATTTTGTTTGTTTTTGTGTGTTTGTTTGGAGCAAATGCAAGTTGGGGTCTTTGTTATTCTGCTGGTACTGTATACAGGGGTCCTGTCTGTTAACTGATAGACAGAGAAACAAGTGGCAGGTGATACAGTAATTGGGTGGGTACATTAGAAAAAAAAACACTTTGTGATTCTAGTATTTATATATAATCTACATCCTAGTTTTTTTTAAAAAAACAACTGTCACATGCATTGTCTTCCTCCTGCCCAAGCACAGCAATTTCTCAGCAAGCCCATACTTCCAGCTTGCTCTGTCAGAGTCATTTAACAGGTCTTTCATATCACTCTTGCACTTATGGAAATCTACAAGTATGATTTCAAGTCTCTTACAACTTCTGCCTGTTGGCAGGTGGAAACAAGGCATTAGGTTTGCTAGGTAACGAGAGACCAAAGACTGACACAAGATCTCTCTTCCTTGTCATATCGGACTCGGCCTCAGTCATGGTACTCAAACCTCAACTGAAAACCTGTTTGTCTGATCTTGCATGGCGTCTTTGACTCATCAATTACTTTTATAGTATACTATTTCACTATACAGCACATTAGTGTTGTTAATTTGAAAAAAAAATGAGGTGAAGGGAAAACTGAAATAAAAGTTAAGGAAACATACCTTCATACCATCCTGAAATTCAATTTAGAAATTGTAGCAAAATAAGCATACATTTTTCAAGGCCTTTCAGGATTAAAATAATAGTAGGGATTCAAAGATAAAGTATTGCAAGAAAATGATAACCATCTCTTTGTTGACTTGTTTCTTGTATTAAAAATAATGTGTTAAAGGCAATATTGAGCCTTGTTCCTTACTTATTATCTTTTAATTGTTGTCTAGATGTTGCTTTAGTTCCTTTAAGTCAAGTATATCAGTTGTATTGAACACAAATTGAGTGGAATGGGATTTAGTTTAGTTGTCACTGGGTCACTGGACCCATAGTTTTTAAAAAAAAATACATTAGCTTATGTTTTGATAATGTTAAATCTTTTAAAAATAGAACGTATGCTTGATACAATCACATAAATATGAAGAGAACTGCAAAAGCAGACTGAAATCTTTGTTGTTACTGAATTATCTACCCCACCCCCTTTAAAATATATTGGCATTGCTTACTTACGATACAACTGCGTTACTAATTAGCACAGCAAGATTTACAGAATCATGCAGAGTCTGCAGACGTTACTTACAAATTAACTGTTGCACATCTATGATACAAAACTTCAGGAAAAGTATTTAAATAATTCTACACTATTCACATTAAGGATTGTAAGACAAAATGCATAAAATTAGGTGCATTCCTATTCTAATTCTGTTTGTTTAGACATTACAAAAAACATTTCTTTTACTACATCTTGATGGTTCATAAAGCCATTTGGGGATTACAAAGTCGTATTATTTTTTTGTTTGTTTGTGAATTTGGTTTCCTTATCTGGCAGATGGATAAATTTAAATGAAGAATGTGTGAAGCCTGCATTAAAATTCACAAACTTAAAGTAATTTATTATTCCCTCCTCAGCTGTTCTCAGGAGCGACAGCCTGCATATTAGAAGAATATGTATTACAATGCATAACTTTTCTGGTTGATATCATGAATTGATTTCATGATTACTAAGTTCTTAATTTAAGTGAACATTGCGAAAAAAAGTTCACAGAAGAATGGCTGCAGAGTTCATTTTTGAAAATACAATAAGGTAACTAAAGAGTTCATTTAAATAATAAAAGAGCAATTTGAGTTTTGTGGTTGTACTAACCAACTTAAAATCTCTGCATAAAGAATGGAAGTATGTTTTTTTACAGGAATGTTTATCCATGCATTTCCAGTTAGTACACAAACTGTGCAAACTTGAGAGGATATCATGGTGTGTTTATTGTTCTATTCTTTCACAAAAATGTGTAGAAAACCTTGGTGGAAATGAATCATTTGCATGGTATACTTTCTCTAAAATACAACTTACTGGACATACTGTACCTCTGCATAGAACACTGTTCAACTTGTCTATGACATTGGTATGGATAAAGTGTTTTAGACTCATTAACAATTAAAGATGTAATTTTTTTTTTTTTACTTTTATGTTGTAAACCAAAGGTCTTTCCAAGGCACACAGCACAGTGATTAATCTCAAACTTATCAGTCACAGTGCTAATTGGGCCCCAGTGGCATGATCTATCAAAGATTCCCTGGTTTTTCTGGTTCAGTGTGCTGTACTAAAATAGATCTTTAGGCTTTCTAATTAACCAGGGGGAGTCTAAATTTATCAATCACAGATTCAACTGTCTAGTATCTTGTTTGGTGTTAACAAAAGTACAAACAGCAGACTTTTTTTTAAAGTGCTCTACCTAGCTGAAGACTTTCCTTATATGGCATATTTCCCCTTTAAACATTTTCCCTTTAAACAGCTCAACACAAGAAGTACACAGTATATTTTTGCTGAGGTTCACTAATTACAATTACTGATAGCACAGTTTATCAGTTCACCCTTAAGAACATTTTTAGTCACCATATGTATAAACTAATTACTTATTCTGCATGCATTCTTTTTCGTCCAGACAGAGCACAGAAAGATTTTCATATCCACAGAAAATCCACTATGCATCTTGAATACTATCAATACTACGCTATGGTAATGTGTTGATAGGAGTATGGTACCAGTGAACAGGATATTAAAAAGAAGTCCCTCATGTTTAAGTATAATGATAGCAGAATGCAGTCTGTTCATTCATATTGACATTAAGAACTTATTTATCTATCTCCCTAAAGAAAGCTCCATACAGTCTTTCACACAGAGCACACAATAAAGAATAATATGATTTCTGTTTACTGAGATATCAGCTGGTATTTCACTGCAAGCTGACAGCCTTTCGCTGCAACAGTATATTAGACCCCAATCTGGCAGCTACAAATGTCAAGAGTAAAGAAGGAAAAAAGCAAGCTAGAAGCACACGTACAAAATTCCTAAAAAAGAAACAAAGTTCACATAAACATATTTGAGCCCAAATCAGTGCAATATTCAGCTGTCAATCTAAGTGCTCAGCCAGGGAGCAATGGTGTCTGCAGGATGGGATAATAAAATTTCAAGCAGATGTTCAGGCAGGGTACTAATTCTCATTGAACTCCCTTGGTAAGCACTTAATTTCTCCATCGTATGCAAGCAAAGCAAATTGCACTTCATCAAAACTGTATTCTAAAATGTTAATATTTCATATTAGAGCTTACATTTTTTTTCTTGCACAGCCTTTTGTCATTGTATATTATATTGCGTGAAATGCTGAGGTTCTCACAGTCCTTCAGAATGCAACGGGTTTTCTTATCATACAGGAAGAGATAAATATCTTTGTTTCTGTTTTTATGTAGAAATACACTACACACTGATTAATGTCTTTTTTAATATTATGAGAAAAAATAGATGACCTTTTAGATTAGAAATGGAAGCTGTCCATTAAAAAGGTTATGGATTTCATTTAGGTATGCATCATCAAACTGTTCATGCTGTCTGTGCATTAAACATTAAATTTCTCTGCAAAAGTTGTTCAACAATCAAAATCTAGCTTCAAGCTTGCTAGCTACAGGTCAAGTTAAATTATTCTCCAAGATGATTTACTGTTATGAAGACACTACGCAGAATCCTGTAACAGTCAGTATAGAAACTGCTGTTACTATTCAGAACAAAGGGTGTTCTTTAAACAAACCATTTTCATCTCTAGCTTCACTAATCAAGGGATGCCAGTGAGCACAGAACAAACAGATGTTGCTGATTAATTTTCACATCACTGGAATTAAAACTTAAATTAAAACAAAATATTTCTAATAAAGCTTAATAAACAATTCATGATTTTTTTTCTCAAGAACAAATGTTAAGTTTCCACTGAGGCTGATATTTTCTAGTCTATTAATAACAATTAAGTGAATTTATCCATTTTTTCCCCTCATTGACACAGAGATATCAAATTACCAAAGGTCTTGTGCTTATCTGCATTCATAAAAAAAGGTTCTATTGAAACCAGAATTCCATGAACGCATAAAACCTTCTTAGTCAACAGTACCTGAATAAGAATAATATAATGCAGAGGTCACTGGACTAAAAAGTTCTGTCCAATATTAAAATTACATTTATAATGGAATATTTGAAATTATTATACTGCTACTTCTACTGTACCAGTATATTTTCCTTATTTCATGATAGTTATAGCAGTTCTTCAAACAATATTTGTGAATATTCTGATCTGTAACACAAAAGCCAGGTGGGTGGTACTGTACAAAACAGTTGTGTAAAAAATCATTTGTCAGGTAAGGCATGAGAAAAGCATTATTTTTTTCCTGTTAAAGTAACAATTTATTTGGGATTTATTGTTCACATCAAAAGGGCTTAGACATGACTCTGTAGTCCGGGTTTGTGTTGAAGACAAATAATAGTGTTCCAACCTGTCGTTGTAATAACCTTAGAAGACTGATATCAAAGCCCAAAATAATCCCTTGCAGGGACAACTAACATAGAAGGGAAGGGATATTTCAAAAACAGGGACACTAAAACAAATTTATATTTCAAAATAAATCTAAAAAATCCGGCATTATTGCACAGTTCACATACATACACACTAGATGTCACCTAGTTTCATGTAGAATCAACTCTTTCACTCTTCAATGTTCAATAGTTATTGTCGCCCATGAATTGCTACTTCATAGCCCTTGGGTTTCTGATTCTGACTTGAGTGTCTTCTAAGTGGAGTTTACATGCTCTCCCTTTAACCATGTGGGCTTTCTCCACTGTCTGGCGATGCGGGCTGTTTAGGTAGACTGGTGTTTCTAAATTGCCCCATGTGTATGTGACATGCAATGCACTTGTGTGTTTCCCATGGTTTAGCTCCAACTTGTGCCCTCGGCCAGCTGTGGTAGACATTATCTCGGCCTTCTAAGGATGACACTTACTGCGAATGGATGCAGGCATGGATGCTTTTCAAAGAGAATCCTGCATTATAAATGTGCATCCAGCAATCTCAAATATTGAGAACAAGGAAATGAAAAGAAAGGAAGGCTTTCTACCATATGCATACAGTATATGCCCACTACTTTCAATTAGTATTAATCACACCTGCCCATCTGTATGTCATCACACGGGGGTGGGGTGAAGGCATGTATAAAAATTACCATCTGTTTTATCATGGCATTAAAGGCTGTTACCACCTCATTGTTCTTTTTTACTGATAATTAAAGAGCTTCATAAGATTTACTGGCATGGTTGTTGCATAATTGTGATTAAAGGCAATATTGTCAAAACGTCCCCTTTCTCTTATTTGCATACAGAGAAAAAGGTGATGTTGTGCAAATACCTTATTGACAGGGAAGATACCATATGCTATTTTGCTACTTCTTTGAATAATTGATGTACTTGCCATTATAATTTTGTTCATCAATAATAACGTACAAGGTTAATGGTGAAATCTGGGAGAAATGTTCATGTCTGATTGGTAATATGGGTATAAATTAACTAACTGACTGAGATAATTAAGGTTATTGTGTGATGAAAGATGGTTTATTAAATATTTCAACTCCATTTTCTTGACCTTTAAAGAGAAAAATAATCATTTTTCTATTCCCAATAATGATGCAAGGCAAAGACTTCAGCTCAACAAACAAAACAAACTGTCCATACTTATCTAAATTATTTGTCTAAAAATTGGGTTTAAATGACCAAGTGTGACCACCTCAATGAGGATTGTGCCAAATATCTTGTCTCCTGTTTTCACAAGATCCTCTCTGAGAATAATAACTTCTTGAGTGGAGAATTTTGTCTTCCTTTGCATGTCTGCTATATATATTTTTTTAATTCTACTAGCTTTACTGTCAGCTCCGTTGTCAGAATTTTATTTTTGTACTGCCTGATTAATTGGTTCCTTGACAGTTGCCATTTAATTTTTCATGTGCCAATATACAGTAACATACAGTAACCGTCACGTTATTTATCCTTACTGTGATTTTATGAATGAGGCAAAAATGTAAATGTTTTAATAGGGTGAAAATCACATACTATTTTTCCAAATAAAGGGATTAAAGCAATAGATCTCACAATTTTCTAATTCAACCAAATATGTCTTAACGAATAAACATCTTTGAGTTTTTTTATTCTGCACAAAGACAGAGTAGTCAAGCAATTTCCAACTAGGCAGGTATATTCAAATAAACATTGGATCCCCAACCACATATTTGAACACCTTTTCAAAATCTTCCACACTAATTAAATTGCAATTTCATCAACACAGAAAGTGCTTCAATACTGGGTCATGACTTCTAACCTTGGTTTAAATTTGGGCCATTACCCTGAATGACAACTGGGTGACCAATTAACTCCAAACTTAATATAATTCTAGCGGCAATACAATTAAAGTATAGCTTAAATGGGCAAACCAAGATGGTCACCTAATTGTTCTTCTGTTCTCTTATTAATACATACAAGATATGTCATATCTTTGGTGGAAAGTTTTAATTACAATATTATACACTACAGTTGTTCTCTTGTATAATACATCTGCTTGACCGTGGTTGAAATCTGAGTGTTGAAACTACTCGTGAATAAAAACTATGTAATTTATCATCTTCGATTCATCCTAGAAATTTTCCATTTGTCACCACCAATAATAATGAAACCTAACTGCAATAATGCTTCAGTAATTTATAGCAGAGACTTTTCTGCTTTGCTATAGTATCACATAACATTGGAAAGGTTTCAAAATTGCAGTTTTGTATTTATATTTACACTTTTTATAATGAAACCTCTATACAACCTTCCATTAAAAGAAAAACAATAAAATCATTTTCCAAGTTTGCTGTCAGCCTAATTCTACCTTGTTGAGGGAGAACGTCTTGGTGAGAGCAAATGCCCAGCCTTCTTCGAAAGCTCTCCGGATCATGGCTGTACTGGTTGTCGGTGGAGCACTTGCCAAACCAAAGGGATTCAGAAACTTCAGCCCAGCCATCTCAACACTGATGTCAACCAGGTCAATAGGGGTGTAGAACAGAGGAAGCTGGGGTTTACAGTCCACAGAACGGCCATGCAGTGACTGCAGATAGAGGGAGATTTAAATATGAACAATTTAGATTATGCAAACATTGTTTTAATGAGTATAAGAACAAAAACATTGCTTCATATCTGTTTACCATGGTAACATAATGAAAATTGTTAAGGAACACATTGTAATACCCCCATAAGGAAAGAAGTACAGTACATATATGTATAATAAATAAATTAAATTCATTGCTGTCTTTATTTTAGTTATTTATAATTACTGATAAGCGAAATGTAAAAGTATTATACCATGCAGACCTTATTCATAAGTGTGATACCAAATTGTAAAATCTTACCCTTCCTTTTTTTAAGTGCAGTGTAAGGAAAACACTTAAAGGTGATAAAGCTTTTACTAAACTTATGTTAACTAGTTATGACTTCAAGGTTACATTTTTAAAATAGAAAGTTTTGTACTTCTCCATTTTATTATATAAAAGATTAAAGATGAAGAGGATGTGTTCAATTGAAGGTTCAAGTGATCTTTGTGCAACTGTGGAATTAATCTGTAAATCATCCTGCAAATTGCTTGATTCATTTCCTCTTCCATAGTCCATTACTGTAAAAGCAAAGCAATCTGCTGTACTTCCTTTCTCTGTAGAAGTGGTAATTTAATCTACAAATAAACACTTAACTTTGCTTTCCACTGACCAGAACTACCTTCTGACAATTAACCTACAAATGAACCCATCCTGTCTCCTAAGCAGTGTGCTTTACAATATTCTTTCAGGCAATAGAGGGAATTGAAAAAAGGTCAAGAGGTTTGTCTGCAAAACTTGACAAGACAACCACATCTCAAGATTTCAACTGTGGGACTCCAGTAGACGCCAATTTGCTAAGGGGGGTGGGGGTGGTGGCTTCAATCCATACAAGTGCAGTAGCCTCTGTAATTTTGAACAGCAGTGTCGCATACATTTTTGTACTCACATAAAATTACAAAGACAAGGAGGTGCAACAGAAAAATTCAGAACAAACAGATATATCATACATCAGTAACAAAATCTACAAGACCTCTGATGTAATAGAAAGAACAAAAGGTGAATCTGATCTCATTACAGTATGTCCAAAACACATGGTCTCTTACGTCTTTTGATTATATCTGGAGAAAAGATTACAGTTTAGATTAAAGATAAATAAAATACAAATACAATTTAAATGAAAATGTGTTTCACCTCCACAAAAAACTGAACAAAAATGGTTTAAAGTATAAAATATTGTTGACGTACAATGTAATGCTATCATATTGTATCAAAGTTGTTTACTTTTCTCCTAAAACACACATTGAAATTGTCAACACTGCATCAGATGATTTAATCCTTCCTTGTTCAACATTCCCTTGGTAGGAATGGCAGTTTCAACAAGCATGCATCTCTCACCTCAGGGTATTTGCTGGTAGCAATCTAATTACATTAAATTAATTCCTATTCTCAAAGCCTTACAGTTCTAATGAAAAAACAATTTTCACAAATTAGCATCTATTGAATGTACTGTAAGCGGTAAAATGTTTGATAGCATAATATCTTACGTATGTCTGAAAAGCAGATTCCATTTTAATTCTGTTTAAAAAAATGGATAATACTGGCTTGAATGCATCTTGCAAATTTTTAACTGCTAAACAACTGATAACAGTAATGATTTTAATATTCTTAATAAGAATGGAGAAATAAAAAGCTGAAAACAGGCTATATATACATTAGGGGGAAAAAGTACCTACTGTTTATTATTGCTCAATTTGAAAGCGACAGTACAAGACATTGAACTGTTTCAATACACAATGGAGAGCTAATGCACTACTTGTGGGATGTGACCAAAGAGCTCATTGATTTATGTAGGTTCAGAAATGCTCTGACAAAATGGCTTTTTATAGTATTTGGTCACTTTAAATTGTTATTCCATTTTATTTACTTTTATCTTTCCACTGTTGCATAAAGTATGAAAATGTGGTTCCTACTAAGAATTTAAATGTACAAAAGATACCATGGTTTGTCAGTATGTACAGTACACTGAAAATTAGAATCTGACAGATAAGGTGCAGCAATATCAGATATTTGTATTTTGCCGTTAATAAAAAACATGAATTTAAAATATACTTGTCCTAGAATTTGGCCTCGATCATGCTGATAAAATTCAACTGAAACATAAATCATTCATTGGAGAAAGTTGTTCTATTTGACATTAGACTTAGAATGAAGAAGTAACCGTAGTAACCTTTTTAAGGATAAATTAGCCACTTATTAATTACAGAAATAGATTTTCATAAATTGTCAAGTTGTGCAAACATTTTCTGTATTTCCAGAGTGATGGTCGCCTGTATCACAGATCTTCATTTTTACACCTTCATAAGTAAATAAAATGAGTTAAAGTAAAATTATATAACAGTCAATGGATACGTCACCTGTATGTATTTGTGAATGTACCAGGAAGCTTGCTTGCCATCATTGACTGATTCTACAGTAGTGTTAGCCAGGCCTGCAATGTCCCCACCTGCAAACACCCATGGTTCACTGGTCTGCATAGTCTCTGAATCCAGCTCTGGGAGACCCCATCTGTTAAATTTTATGGGAGTCATGGCCTCTTTCACTGTTATAAAGGACAAAAATCGGAAAAAAAGATTTGATAGATCAGAAATCATACATAGAAATATGAAGAATGAGAGAGGACAAATGACAGGGACTTTTTTCCTTAGCTAGGTTTAATGTTATATCTCCCAGTGCTTCTATACACTCGAGTTTTAAAAGGAGATACTCTGTCAAACTCATCTACATTATGTAATGTATTTTCTTTGCATGCATACCAATACAATTCATCTTCTGAGCACAATGCTTTTCAGCATGGACGATGGCCTACATCTATCAATGAGGATATTGTTAAGCACAGAACATCAGTTTGTCCAAGATTTATTGTAGACTATTAGCATTACTGAGAGCACTTTTTTTAGATTTGTACAAGGAGGTCTTCAAAAGACTTTAAATACTTATGTTGTAAAATGAAATACAGAAATTTGAAGGAAATTACTGTTTAACTACTTTTTATCCAGGTAGACATTTCATTCAGAATGCACAATGCAGAACCTGTCAGCTTTTTTTTTTATTTATGATTTAGAATGTCTTCCCCCAAAATCAAAACTCAACACCAAAGACATTCTTACTGTAGATATAGTAAAAATAGAAACTAAACACATTAGGCTAGGCACTAAGCAAAATTATAATGCAGTTTAAGGTTTATAGAAATAAAGAACAAAGAGTGAAAATAATACTTGCAAATAATCAAATGAGAAATTGCTGTCCTGGACAAAGGTTTCCTGCACCGATACATGTATATCCTATTCATAAATTTGGTCAATCTTAAACCATAAATTACACTTTTCAATGTTGACAACTTGCAAAGTTTCTCTATCAATTTGGAAAATAAAATGCAGTAAAAATATTTATAGTAGGTAGCTGCATCAGCATGCGTAGGCTGCGGAAAAACAAGTAAAGGCATATTCCATGCTGAAAAGAGAAGAAAAGAAACACAACGTTTCAGCTGTGGAGCCTTCTTCGGGTGTGAAGATATGGGTGTAACACAGTTACTCACACCCTCCCACCCGAAGAAGGCTCCACAGCCAAAACCTTGTGTTTCTTTTCTTTTCAGCAAAAATATGTATGTCTTGATAATATATATAATTTTAAAGAGTCTGTATGTACCTGTCAGAATTACTATCATACTGTATATTTAAATCACTATTTTTAAATTTTATTTGGGTATTTTCTAAAACTTTTTTCTAAAAATTTTGAAGGACATCTGTAAATTGTTTAAAAATGATCATTTCAGAGGTAAAGCCCATTCATTTGTTCTGAAAAAAAGCTAGAAATTTGACAAGAAAAGTTATTTTATATCACTACATGTCTTTAAATGGTTACATTAATTAATACTAGCAAGATATCATCTCAATCTATTTGGAGATCAGATGGATGGACCATTTATTAGGATGGAAATTTGCCCTATAGCTTAAGTGACACGCAGCAAGAAACAGTTAAGTTGTTTGTTGTTGTGAAGAATATAGCAGTAGAGAGGTGTCAAGGTTCAGTCCACTATATAATTTCTGAGTGCACAATGGTGGTCAATATAAAGGACCTAATAGATGATTTTGGATGCGATTCTGGTCTCTAAATACTCTCTCATATTGTATATGTACAAGTGTATTCCTCATATAGTAGCACAGTACCATGTAGTTTTTAATTCAGACATGAACTGAACACTTGGACAAAAAAACTACAACACAGGACACACGTCAAAGAATCCCGTGAAGTCATATCCACAGATATATACAGTATACTGTACAGTTGATCAACTACAATATAGCATTAGTGTCATTCATGCAAACTGCCTTCATCTAGATACCATTACTTACACCCCTTTCTTGAAAGTGATCATTAAAATTATATTAAATAAATGTTTTCAGTGGTGCATACTGTACCTCAATGGTGAATTGTAATATTAACAATTTTAGTACATTGATCTAAATATAGTGCAGGCTTGTATTAGATACAATGCAACTTACAGTATGCAACTGACAAAGTCACTTCAAGTCACTTGTTTTGTTTTTACTTGTTTATTTGCTTTTAAGTTATATGATTTAAAGCTCCTATTTATAATATATTTTAATAATCAAAGTCTACAATACAATTGTTTTCTAATTACTATTTATACAAAGTTACTAACACTCTGTATACTATATGTAATTAAAAAAACAATAATTCTATTAGTGTTATACAGAATTGTGACATACATTATCTCATTTCAAGTTGCGGTAGCAACATGGTGACAACATTTGTTTTTCACTAGTACAATCTGCATACAGGATGGTTAAGCATGTGCCAGGATTGATATGATTTCCACTTAAATAAGTCAAAACTTTATCTTCTGTTCCACATATATTTCCACTAACAATCTCCTTGTGTAACAATATTATATTAATGGGTTTATACTGAATGAACCCTTCAACTGTAGTAATGGATTCGACATACATGGAATGTATTTAGTTTAAATCTACATAAAAACAAAACAAAGCCCACTTAACAGGAAATACTGCATTATCAAAAACAGTAGTGCATCTTTGTATTATACCTCAGTTTAATTTAAAATATTCCAAGAATGCTCAGCTGACTGCTTTAGGTTTTGGAATGTCCATAACACCCTGATGACAAATATATGTTTTTCCAGCCTCTGGCCCCACTGCTGCTTTCCCTACTGAAGTCTTGTGATGATGATCGCCTGTATCATTCTTTTCAACAAAAACCTATTCATGTAGGGGAGTTTGTTTCTTTTCTGCTGTGAAGAGGCTACAGAGTGTGACAAGGCTCTAGCACTCCAGAGAGATTATTCTTAAATAAAATAGCTTCCAAAGAACCTACTGACACTCTCCAGAGAGAACTATACTGGCAGATGCTGATTGCCAGGGTCCATTAAACAGAAGAAGCCATGCTGTCTTATATGGTACAATGAGGAATGCATCACTTTTCTACAGTTTTAGAAGAGAAAACAGTACAAGCCTCAACACAATACATAATACTGAGAGATTTACTAAAATAACATGATCTAAACTACACTGTTTTATTCATATGTATGCGGGTGCATGTGTATAATGTACATACATTATAAATGTCACTAGTTCATCCAATGAGTTGCTGCATTTAAAGCATTTACTTCCCACACCATCTTTCTGTACTATCTTAGCAAGTCATAATATAGCCCAAAATGTCTTTTACATATTTTATGGAATAAAGGCAAAATGAAAAGTTATAACACAGTTCTTTCTCCTGTACTGTTGTGACTGAATAAAAAATAAGTTAATGAATACTCATACATATAATTCATTGTCTTTTATATATATCGTGGATATGAATATAAACATACTTTAATAAGCTCTTTGCCCACTTTTCACCACTAGATGGTGGAACTATATAGAATCGTGTAATTCACACATTGTCCTTATTGGGTTCTTGCTAACCAAAGTTGGCTACTACTCTTTAACTATAACTATGACTGCATAAGCAGACATAAACAGTAGCTGTGAAGGAGACCTTAAGGCTATCTCAAAGAAAGAAGGTTACTAATGAATAGCAGGTATAATTATACATTACATAGGATTCATTGCTTTTCACTACTAGATGGATGTTAGAGCTGAGAAACAGGAACTGAGCCTTTTACAGTTTATCATTTATATTACTTGTAATGATTCTTAGCAATCTATTTATAGCAATCTCTTTATATATATAAAGAAATGACATTTTATCATGTACATAAGATATTAAAAATAATTGGCTTATGGATATTTTGGACAAAACATAATGTACCATAAAGTGTTTGTTCTAAGATACATAAATACATTCATGTTGGTAATCAAAAATAGCTTTGTTATGCTGATGAACTCTACTATAGGCAGAATAGTTGTCTGAGTCTCATTCTGACTCATTCTAACTTCATATGTGCAAAAAGGTAGAATGAGGAGTTCAAGACAATTCCTCCTCTCGTGGTGTTAAAATCAGGCAAAAGCTATTTAGACTCATAAATCACTGCTACGGCTGCTCTTTGCTCCCTATACAAATGTATCTGGAAACAGGATATGCTTTGGTATTAATTCAAATACTCTATGTTTCAGAAAGTGATCATCTAATTATATTTAGGTTTCTTCAGTGTCCTTTACATTTCTTCACAGGTACTGCAGTTAACTCATGCACTTCTAGGCTTGGTTAATTGCTATTGATGATTTAAGGCCTCTGTTCTCAGTGTGTGAATTGATAAAGTTTAAATGAATTCTTGCTCAACTGCACAGAAAAAAATACACTACAGGTTACTGTTCTCTAAAAATAATTCGGTATAAATAAAAACAACTGATGTATTTAGTTAACTTGCAGATAATATTTTGTACACTGCTTCTGTACTGTGCTTCTGAGAAGGATGATGCTCAAGGCATGTATTGAAGGACTCACTACTGTAGTGTATCACAATGCCATCCACTTACATTATAAAGATGTTACATTAAAACAGATGTTAACACATTAAATTTTACATAACTGTGCTGGAATTGGTGTAGGTAGTTACTGTATGTAGTACAAAGTACAAAACTATAACTAGAATATTCCTATATATTTTATACTACTTCAATATATAAATACTATGTTTGATTTCATATTGAAATTTTCTACATCCATGGGAATAATGTATCATATTCATTGGCATCAGCTAGAGATGATTACAGTATGTTGATTACGTTTTTGAAACACAGGAATAAAGAAACACAAAATTCACATCTGATTTTCATTGCTAATGCTTGACTTTAACTGAAGCAATGCAGGAATGTGTTGAAAGGATGAAAAGAGTACAACTAACTAAATAACTGAATACCCAAACAAAGAATTGGCATCGTACAGCCTTACAGCAATGAGGTCTGGACTTGACTTTTTCAATATGTGTGACAAGCATTCTACCAACATGTCTACTGCCCATTTGACATAAATATCTTTCCATGCTTGTGTCATTTACCCAAATGTAGAAAGTTTCATACAAAAAGAGTGAACTTGAGGTTACAGAATTATATGCAACAATTTTAGTACCTGCTGCTCTGAGAGCAACATCTCATAAACTGGATGCATTTGTGACAACAGCAGAAAAATCTAATAAAAAGGCAACCTAGCTGAATAAATGTGTATAGCTGAGAAACTTAATTAATCACTATTTTTAAAAGGGATTCACTGCAGTTTCTTTAAGGTAGGCATTCAGAAGGGGATAGAGAACTGTCATGGCGGCCCTTACTTAGCAAGTAATCGCTGTTGCATTGCAGATATGATTTACATTTTGGATTTTTTTGTTCATTTTTATAAGAAAGTACCAACGTGCAATGTTTTCTTATGATGCTGAAAATCCCCTTAGTAGAAAAAAAATCCCTAGACAGCTGCTTTTTGGCCAGGATCTAATCATTTTGTCACTGTAGTGGGCCAGCCCCTTAGACTGATTGCTTGGAAGATTTTCTAGCTATCTCAGCTTTTCTTGCCATGTATACTGCTGTGCCTTTTCCACGGATATGACAAGATACTAAAGTGGATAAGTAATGCGCATCTCTAGGAATAAAGCATATTGGCTCCTCAAAACACGTTTATCAGCAAAATGTTTAAGGAGTTTTTCATCTTTTCTTTAAAACTATGAAAGTTCCATGATGAGTCTTAAACTACCCGTCGGTCGACAAAAAAATGGACGAAACATAAAACGGAGTATGATACAAAAAGCGTATTTTTGGAAGTCTTTAATAAGAGCCCCAGGATTAGTTCTGAAATATACGCATACTCAAACGCTTTAAAAAATCCAATCTCACATTCCAGGATGATTAGAAACGATTAAGTTATGCTTGATCTCTAGGTTTTGGCCGCAACTTCTCTTCATCATCTATAATCGTTTCTGTCATGGACTTTCAAAAGTTGCATGAGCTACAGCTTACATTGTGCATTCAAGTCAGCAGACCCCTAAATAAGCATTTGAGAGAACAGGACACAGGAATAGTCTTCCTCTATTTAATCTGTAAAGTAACTTATACTTGTATTGTATTATAAATTGTATTTATAATTGTATTATAAATTTTATTTATCCCACAGGTGAGCATTTGGTTTAAGATCAGGTTATGCATCCTTAGACAGTACCTTCTGGCTAATTACATACTGTATACTTTACCAGGTCATGTGTTTCCTTTTTCTCTCCTATTGAACTGCGACATAAGATTAAATTAGATAATGTATGAGAAAAAAAAGAGCCTTTGTGCCTACAGTACATCACCTTTGCATATGAGAAGGCACATATACACATTACTTTCTAACCATACTTGTGTAGTCACACTGTTTATCACCTCGCTCCACACAAAAGGAGTATGTCACAACCACATACTGTAGGATCACACTCAAACCAGTTAACACTGCATGATGCATGATGAGGAATTAGGGGTGAAAATGTGCGTGGAATTCCAAAGTTTTTCAAAGAGAGTATTAGAACATTTGTATTTAATTTTATTGAGCCTTGCAGTACATTTGGTCTCCTTTTTTCACAGTGGACAGCTGGTGGTTAGCAACCAGTATTGCAATTATGAACACACCTGTTGTGCTGTGGGAGATGGGCACTATAAGGTACTGTGGATCACAGATGGCAATCCAACCCTAGGATACAATTGGACATCTTACACAAACACTGGTTTTGCTGAAATTATTATTAATCTGTAATTAACTGGATAGGTGAATTGTTCATTATTACTTGTTTAATGAACAGTAATTGCACACCGGAAATTTAGGTTTTCCTGCATGGGTTGTGGATCTGTTGTAAAGGCACTAAATTACTGTTTTGATTTAACTGAAGGAAAAGCAAAAGAAAGTGATGGAACTACTGAGGCTTAAAAACCATAAAAATAAAAAATGAAGTAATACTTTATGCGAAAAAATAAGAAACAAATAAAATATAACATGTTTACTGCAGAGTGTTTCCCTCATAACTTTCATAACTTTACCTTTATTATGTGTGTTCCTACAGTATACCACAGTAAAGAGAGTGTAAATAACATAATATTTTTAATTAACATTCAACAATAAAACTGATTTTTTAAAACTACAGGTTGCACCTATGCAAAAGAAGTACAGTTTTTAGTTGAAATCACAAATACATTTTTCTATCTAATCTAATTTTATATACATGTAAAACATGTTCGATTTGCACTTGTTTAAATAGCAGAAATACTCATTAGCTGTAGTATATCTGTGATGCTTCAGTAAACAGTGTAATGGTTTTGATGGGTAACCAATTGCAAAATTTCAGTTCCCATCTTAAAAGTCTCATTATCCTGATTCTTTAATTTACTTTGGACAGTTAATTTTACTGTAAATTGGCACCTTTTAGTTTACTGAAAGAACTAAATGCAAGCAACAATTTATACAGTAATCTCACATTTAAAATATGATTTCAGAGCTATAGTGGTTTCATTTGCAATCATAGTTTATTTTCAATTCACTGCCTTAACTGAGCTGACATCCAAGATCCATGAGCATATTTATCAGTTTTTGGAACAATTGTGGGCAGTAAAAAAGCACATTTACAGTGGTAAGTGAGCATTACAGCCCAGGGATCACTAGCCCGAGTCTACGCTAAATCATTAGTTGGGATTCCCTAGGTGGAGTTCACATCTGGACGAATGCCACTGGAGTCAATCCGGTTTAAATTGTCCAGGCCATCCTTGGCTTACTGCACACCACTCAACCCCCATGGATTGCAGGGCAGCTGTGAGCTTGCAAAGCCACCAGCAAGCGTTGTAACAGTCCTCCATTTGAAGCTTACTACTTTAGCTGTGGACCTCACAGAGCAGAGAAGAGACGTGCAGAGTCTACTACCCCTTTCTTATAAATGTGAGGATTGTAACAGAAAATGGAACTGATTGGCTATCCATAGTATGTCAAGCTTACAATGAGCTAACAAAGTTAGTTTATGTAAGTTACTATCTCAAAAGACTATTTATGCAACCTCATGCTTCACCTCTCTATGCTGATTATCCTGCTGGTGAGACTGTTCAAAACCTCAGTTTGTGTTTCATCCTACCAAATTATTTGGTTTCATTTGACATGGGAGTCAATTAGTTGCTGTTTGGAAAATTTACATCTTTTCTTTCTGAAGGTTCCCTCTTGTCCTTGAGAGTGAGTTAAGTCTCCAAACCACTTTTCTGACCACACAATTGGGTAAAACTATCTCACATCTTCTTTCTGGTAGGGTAGCACCCATCGGCTCAGGCATTAACTTCTTGATAATGGAAGCCACAGCAGAAACTGGGATAATAACTAATAACTTTTACTCAAGTTGTCACTAGAGTTGTTGAGGTGAATAAGCTTTACATTCAATCTTTCAACAGTTCTCCAACTTTTCTCATGATGGTACTGAATGCTTTGCTTTTATTTTCACTCTTTTAACCATTGGCAGTCAAGGTTACCTGAACAGACGTTACGAAACTGCAACAATGCTAAAAATGTAAAGCATGTATTTTCGAAACAAAAAGCTGCAGGCTATGGAAAAAATTAGCATTACGCATTCAGAAATATAACACTGTATAATTAGAAATCTATTCTTTTTGCTGTGATTCTCTTAATGATATTCAATAATGAATTCAATATTCTTTTCATATACTATGTATTTATCACATTTTAATTCACAGATTTTCAGATCAAAGAAACTGAGACAGGCTTGGTCAGAGACAGTACTGATACTGTAAGTACTAGTATGGGAGATACTCCAAGGAAAACCAGGCCTGCTGCTGTAAGAGTGTGTTCGTGGACAAGTAGGCAGCACTCTTGTCTGGACAAGAATTTCAAAACCAGTGATTTAGGATCCGGGCTGAAAACAGGGTACTATTGAAGATGCTGTCCTTCAGATATAACTTTAAACCACATTCCTGACTGTTTGGTCAATAAAGGTCCCATGGTACTTGTTAAAAGTTCTGAGGTGTTATTTCCTGTATAAAATAAATTTGAAGGCTAATGTATAAACAGTCATACTGTATGTTTTCTTTGTGCAGAGACTGATTTAGAAAATGATCTGTGTTAATATAGATGTTACATTATGTATGTGTCATCTTGAAATTCGTTATTGTATAAAGTTACAGTACATATTAAGTCTTTCAGAATAACATACCTGATCAATTAGAGAATACTGGATATTGAAGCTGATTAGAATTTTAACTTGAATTTAACTAGCTAATGAAAAACATAGGCAGATGCATGAGGTTACCACTATTCACAAATAGTACATAAAGTTACGACTACAGAAACAAACAGAAATACGATGTTAAATTAAGACATTTAAATTTAATAGGAAATGTGTTTCAGTTAGTGAACCACTAATGACAGATTTTAAGGATTCTTTTTCAAGTGTGAACTCAGATTTTGAAAGAAATATTACTGAGGCAAGTAGCTCAACAATCACTAGTATAATGAAGTGGCATTTTGATGATTGATGAAATACTGTACATGAAGTACGAACGACAGCAAGGGTAGAATTGCGCAGTGGCATGGAGCAGTAGTTAGCATTGCTGCCACTCATCATTATATACTGGGCTCATCGTGGGGAACCTGGGTTCAATTCCACCCCCAGAGTGCTACCTGCTTTGAGTTTAGATGTTTCCTCCTGTGTACATTTGGGTTTCCTCCAGGTGCTCTGGTTTCAACCCACATTCCAAAGACTGGTACTGTAGGTTAATCTGGGAAAACCGGCCCTGGTGTGAACGTGTGTGTGTCTGTGTCTGCCTGGCGACGCACTGGCATCCCGTCCAGGGTGTATCCCACCTTGTGCCAGTTCCTTGACTCGCAACCCCGAATTGGATGAAGTGGTTAGAAAAATGGATAGGGCGGTAAAATACCATGACAACACATTCGGCCACTTTTGCTGCCTGAAGATTCAAAATGATTAAATTTTGCAACACAGAAGATAACTATTCAGAGAACATTTTGAAAATAAACTCCTGAATTAGCTTCTTAAAAACCAGCAGAGGTAAACTGGTAATTGTAGATGTTTTCAGCATTACTAGATCCTTATTTGTGCTCTCCCATGTGTAAAGGTAAACTGGATGTTTTTAGTCTGATAAAAAGACAGGCTTATTACAATCTAAATCAGCAAAACCTCAAACAGGGAAAAAACATTATCCACAAATTTAGAGTTGATGACAAGGGACTAAGCATTATCTCTCTCTTCACTAAAGTGATAGGTATCACATGAAGTACTCCTGAAATCTGGTAAATAAAGATAAGTAGAACAGTGGTAAACACTTATTCATGAGGGAGCAATGTCTTTTCTTTATGATAGTGCTATGAAAATTTTCCAAGAATAATTCAAGATACGGCATGCAGTGAATGATTTGTGTACGGTCCCAGCTGGCTATCTTTAGTGAAGTAGTGTTAATCTCTTAAGAATGGGGGTTTTAAACAACACACATCATTTCCCCAGCAAAAAAAATGACATTTAAGAGACCTATTAGAACAAAAAAAATCAGATGCAGGAAGAACTGATTAAAATAAAGTACTTCTAAATTATTTCTGTGGATATTTAATTTTCTTTCATTACAGTTACTTAAGATAAACATTTAAAACTAAACTAAAAAAAATCTAGAACTTCAAAGCACACGTGACTGCATGAATAGCACAGTTTAACGTGTTCCATTAAATAAAAACCTAAAGCTAATATATCTTAGCAGCAGGGCAGTTCAGAGGACAAACTGGTGCTACTGTGCCCAGATGATGTATTTTAAGATCATTATATACTGGACTTCAGATTTTATCAATTTACTTTAACCAGTTTATTGTATTTTATTTCTTTGAGTCTACAGTGTGTTGAAGGGTTTTTCCTTTGGTTTCTAGCTAGGGTTTTATACCTCTGTACTAACACATAGAAAAATATATACATAAGAATGTTTTCAAATTCACATTATTCTTGACACCACTAGTTACCTTGACAACAAGCCTACACTTACCATTGATACAAGGGTACCTGGACTATAATACCACAGTGAGCCACAAAGTTCAAGGGAAACCAATTTACAGTATTTTACACTGAATTTAAATAAAATAGATTAGCTCTGATTACAATATATAAGGCTTAAAGAAAAATAAATTGCTATTGCAGAAAAATGATTAAATGCCTCCTTGACTCTGATAATATTGAATGATCAACTGACTAATGCTACAATAAACTCTACATTCAAACAGTCACTTAGAAAATTCCTTCATCCTCAACTATTCTGATGGGGTATTCTGATTCCCGATCTGGAAGGAAGACCAAAAAAATAATACCACACCGCCAACGAACAAAACATTGTCAGTGTCTTTCAGGAGTTTGGATATGTGAATCAGGTCCCTCTGTACAGTAGTTCCCTAGTCATAACTAAACACTAAATACACCCCCCAGTGCAAAACATTCCTCTGAGCCCCAGAATGCTTCTGCTTGCTCTACTCTGTACTGATTCCTGAGCAGCAATATCATTTTTGTATCATGGTGACACAATTGACAAAATTGTACACAATATTCTGAATGAAGTCTTACTGGTGCCTTACACAATTTTAACACAGCATATAATCAAGGTACGGACCTTGATTATATTAGCACAGTATAAGTTTAATTATAGATCCTAACATTTTTTGTGGTGTTTTGTGCTTTCCCACATTGTCTGAAAGATATAACGAAACATTAAAACGAAGACTTTTTCAAACCTAACGTCTTCAAAATTGATGTTTCCATATAGTTTCTGTATTTGCTACTGTACAGTATGTGCAAGTAAAACTCCCTGTTTAAGTACATTAAAAGTGATCTGCCAGGTGTTTACCAAATCCTGAGTTTTCTCCAAGTCCTTTTCAATTTTGCAGCTCTGGCAGTTTTTGCTAACCCTCCTAATCGAGAATCATTATCAAAACTGATTATACCAGAATCTTATTCTTAATAAATATTAAGAAGGCCATTGGACCTAATACGGATCCCTGTGCTACGCGCTTAATAAAAAAAACATTTGTTTTCTTTCCTCTGTTTTCTATCCAATAACCATTATTTTCCATAAATAAGTTAGACTTGTTTCTTTCACATTATATTGCTAGTGCTTGTTAACACAGTATATTCTATATCTTGTATCTTGTTTTGCATTTAACCACTGGCATTTAGGTTCTCTTTTTGATTTCATTCCTCATCTTTTTTCTTTGGATACTAGTTCTAGTTTCTAGTTTAAATATCTTTGGATTTCTTTGCATCTACTTGTTCTCAACTGACTCATGGCCCAAACTGAATTAGAGCCCTCACCATTCCATGTACAAGCCAAGGTCCCTAACCACTACTGTACACTATCCTATAAATGCTATATACTGTATACAGTATATCTAATTTTGACCTCCACCTTCATTCTGGTTGGGATGGGAGGCTCTTGTCTAAACAAATGCACATTCAAATCATCATAGCAAAAGGCACTTACATCAACTGTGCAATTGACTAAACTTGAACATATCAGTTGCTTAAAATGCAATATTTATTTTTTGCTATCTAGATTAGGTCTTAATTATAGGGTGAAGTGGTTAGAATTATACATGCATTGATGTGTTTTATAGTATCAGATCTCTACTCTTGATGTTAAACAAGCGTACACATCATTTGTAATAAAACAAAATGGGCCATCATTTGAAGGGGGCGAATACTTTTACAAGGCACACTACGTATGATGTATTTGCATGAATAGGAATGTACAGTGCAGAGAAAAAGTTTGTGAACCCCCAATAAAATTATGGGAAAAGAAAGGAAAATATTCAAGTCAATGTAGTGATTCTTCCCATGACTTGTTGTCCTCAAGAACAACATGGAAAATCATCCAGGAAGTCACAAAGAACCCTAGAGTAACATCTAAGAACATGCAGACCTCTGTCTCTGACAGAAATGGTGATCATATGGAGCTGGTTTAGTGGTATGAAGTCACTGTCTATAGGAACTTTAAAGCTTTAATGGACATTAGAACATAAGAAGGTTTACTAACCTACTGTAGTGTGTCTGGTAGTTACAAAAGTTACGCAGTGACATCTCAATTGAACTCAGCCTTATGAAACGTGCATAATACCTTATTAATTCCATCTTCAATACAGTTTATATGCATATTCTAAGAACATGCATAACCCTTTATTACTATTCTTCCAAAAGAAAATCAGGTACACATGTTCTTACAATAAACCTAACCCTAATGCTAAATTTAATCCTAATCCCATTTCGATACCCAACTCAAACCTAAAGACATACTGTAATATGTACTTTAACAAATGCACATTTACATGTTTTGTCTTTTGAATCAAGTCACAAGGGATTATGACTGTAGCCAGACTATTATTTGTAGCCTCTCTGAAGGAGTCATGCAAGTTACATGAGGCCACTTTCAAACAACGCAGAACAAAAATGTCATTGAACTTCTCTCTATTACATCTCATGAAAACTTACCTTTTCTGTCATTCAGCATTGAGCCAAAGGCACTGATGATGAAATTTGTTTTCAGATGAACAATTTGGCTCTCGTCCTCAATCCAGTCACCAGCTTCATTTTCTTCTGTCCGACACAACTCCATGCTGACGATTTGGCCACCCTTTTTAATAACTCTCCGTGGAGACAGGAAAGGTAGAAACTCACACTTCTCTTCTTTTGCAAGTTCCATCTAATAGAACACATATACATAAGACATTTGGTCATTTAATATTATGTACGGTATAAAATAAAAACGGGACAGACATCTAAAATGGGTTTATACTGTACAGTACATCTAGCTTACAAGAAAGTGTTGTTGTTTTTTTCAAATCCAGAAATGTAGATGTTTTCAGAAGTTGAAAATGTCTTCTTATACAAATGTGAATTCATCTCTCCAAACAGAAACAAATTAAAAGGCAGATGTTCTATTGATAATGGGTTTTATTGTTTGGGGTTTTTTGTCTCGACATTTAAAAACTGCATTATACTGTATCACTTTGTGACCTTTTCAGCAGTGTAGCCAAACCCAATTGTCTGAGCGGCATTGCAATCTCATCACTGTTCTGTAGGCTGAATTTGATAATAAGAGTTGCTTCTCTCAACCATCCCACAACGGAACACAAAAGCACATTAGGAAATTAAAAAGCCGTTGGCACCATTTTGCAGAGAGTGGCAAATCTGATGAGAGTTTGGCGGGACTACAGTATTGGAAACAAAGCCCTGAAGCCACCTAATGGGCAGAAAAAAATGTTTCAGAGGTGCACCAGGCTTTCCAGTTTTTCCACTAACTATGTACTTTATCCAGGGAAAGAAATGAACATGCTACAGGGATAGGACAGTTAAGTCTGAGAATTTTCTAAGGAGGATATCTTTTTCTGTACAAATAGAGTGAAAAAATAAACTTCACAGTAGTAAACTTTGTCACTGTTTAAATGTGCAGTCCAGCTGTTGTCTGTGATCATATTAATCTCTGTGGCGTAACATTTCTCTCCTTTTTTTATGGTAAAATATTTTATTGTTATTTTACTGTACATCTATTATTGGCATTGCTTAATTGAACTGAGCAAAACTGGAAAGGCTTCCTTACAATATCGAATTTTCAGTTTTCAATATTTTTTCTGACACAATGGTCAATAAATTACTACAAACTAAATAAGCAAGGTGGACCTTTTGACCTCGCCTGTTTTGTAATATATTTGGGCCTATTCAAACAATTCTATTCCCTGCACTTTGCTATTGATATATTCCATGATGATAATACTAACAGGCAGGTTAAAATTTCAATAGGTATTATTAAGGTAGGAAACAAGTATTGATACATACAGTGGTTAGAACTTGCCTAATGTTTGTCTCCACTAGTCAGGCGAATTTCATGCAATCAATGTTTTTACATACAGTATATTGTCATAAAAAGTTTCTTATTCCTGGTAAGCAGGAGGCTATCCCAGAAGCATAAGGTGGAAGGAGGAGCAACACATTGGACAGGATGCCAGTCCATCATTGGGAACACATTGAAGTCTACTTACTGCACACCTACAAGTCTAAAACCAATACTATCCGTTAACTATACTAATTTTGCTCTAATTATGTATAGTGCAGCGTTTACTACAGGATACTGTTATTTTGGGTAATGGGTTTCGATCCTTTAAAAAGTATCAAGGATGTCCTAACTTTGCATATGTTACAAGATTTATTTTTATGTGGTATACATTTATTTGAGACATGAGCCCTTGAGCCCTTTCCTCCCAGTATAATCCTTGTTTTTTTAACACAGATCAAGTAACACACCAAGCTGAATCAATAACATACACTGCTAACAAGTATGGAAGGTGTTGGGAGAAATCTTATGCAGTGATATTTTTGATTTTACACTTTATAAAGAGCATGGAAATACACTGATGTTTCTTAGTTGACTTTAGGTGTATTAACACATTAACAGACCCTTGTTAATATTTAATACATTTTAAAAGGTGAAAATGTAATCACATCACAGAAGAAAAGCCACTTTCCAAAAACAGAATAATTTAATGTCAGATGTACTGTACTGCCACATTATGATCAGCACAAAGCAGATTAAGAGAGATGTTCAGAATGTGTTCAAATGTAAACAATTTTTTAACTATATATAACTGAAAAGGTTATTATATTAAAATATCAACCTTTTAATAAATGCCTTATTTTAAAAGCAATCCAAATTCAGAGAAGAATGTGATTAACTTGTATTCTTATTAACCGCAGCCACACTTTGACTATTAAGTCCTCAGTGAAAATTTTCACCTGAAGCTTAGCTAATGCTTTTGTAGCCATTTAACACAATACATATTGAATGAATTGATTACACTTCACAGTCCAAAAGCTACAGTATATGTGTCTTGCTTTAATTTTGGATCTTGTTATCTCAGATTGAGGTATGTAGAGCCCTCTGAAGATCCTCTTCATTAATGTGGAAATTTGTATTGTGTAGCTTTGCGCGGATGGGTGAAATCAGCTAGGGAAAACTTGTAGAAACTGATGATATGGCAACCCTATAATTCCACCGAGGAATTCTTTTGCTCAATTACTTGTCCTTCAGTATTTTTTTTCCCCAAATAGCTGAGGTTCCTACTATTTTACCAAAGACTGTGAAGCCATATCTGAATGAATTCTACCATTCAGGAAGATGAGGTAATCAGCGATTTTTAAATATAGCAGACACATAAAAACCATCAATCTGGGAGTACCGAGATCTATGAGAATCAAGAGAGATTATTAAGATAAGTCTGCGAAAATGCAGACAAAACTGAAAATGCTTGGTACTGACATGACATGTTGGAGAGGACCTATTCTGTTGTGCTCATGAAAGAAGTAGTCTATGCAGCAGAAGAAAAAAGAGTGTGAGAGAACAAGGAAATAAGAAGAGCTAAATGACTAAATCATTTCACAGAACCAAAAGACCTCTTGGTCTTTCTTTCAATCTTCAATAAAGAGTTTCTGTATCCTTAAACAAAAATCGCAAAATGTATCTGTCTATAGTTACAAAGTACTGTTTTCCACCAAGCAAACTGACTTGGTCTTTTCTTTTTTTTCAATTTGCTTCATTAAAACAGTAGTGATTTTATAACTCTGGATATCCCCCTTCCTCAATTATATTGTTTCTTTTATTGTTTCTTGTGACATTTTGCTAGAACAACAGATCAAATGTCTTTGTTTCCTAATGAGAAAGACATATGTAGTATCATTACTTGCAGTATGTATTCCGTTCACAAATAGCTGCTAGAAAAATAAAACATACTGTACATACTGTATATAATCCAAAACATCAACTGAAGATGGTATTGCTTTGTACAATTTTTACTGCTATTCCTGAGATTTAGAAGTTCTTCTTAAAATAATGGTCAGAGAATCATAATGTTCAGTTTTTATTAACTAAAACAAACATATTAATAACTATAAAATCACAGTCAGCACTGCTTAGTATTTACAGCCTTTAAAAATGGTTCTTGCTAAGGGAATCTAATCATTCTTTTTCTGGTAATGTTAGGTCCCACATTTATTCAGCTTGAGAAGGGTTTCAGCAATTATCGCCAGCAGACACCAAACTCCAAAAAGAGTATTTTACAATAATTGTGGGAATAAAGCTGTAGAAAAGCACCAGCGAGGCGTGCTGATGATACTTTAAGAGACATCTTAATAAACTGATTCATGTGGTATTAGCTCAGCAGACCAAATATTAATAAGCTTTCCCAGTTAGAGTCTGTTGACTTTTTACCTCTTCGGGGACAGCCCTGATGTTTTTAAATCCTTTTCTGAAGACCACAAATACACGCCGGGCTCCACAGCGCAATGCAGAGGTGGCGCAGTCAAAGGCAGTATCACCAGCACCCAGCACTATTACTGTGCCATGCAAGACTGGCAACTGAGAACGACAGCTACACATCCCTGAATGACAAAAGAAAGAAAAAAAAATCTGTCTGCGGAACTATTTCAGCTCAATGGTTCAAAAGATACTAATACTTAAGGCAGTGTAAAATTGCATCTTCGAGTCTGCAGACACAGCATGTCACTATCAAATTATTCTGCTTCATTGAAAGGCAGTTTTATTCCTATTTTTTTTTTCAAATGTCCTCATATAAGTAATTTCATACCCAGTACCTTTAGCAGTGCGACTTTTACTTTATCTTCGATATGGATGACTACAGAGTATATTGAATGCAGCTGATTTCAGCATCTGATATCACATCCCACTGAATCTATCAAAATCCCCTCCATTCCAATCATTCAGAATGTTTTGTACTCACTTAAAATCAAACAACAGTTTCCTGTGCAGGCATCTCTAGAACATTTGCAACTTGTCTATTTTAAAAGCCTTGGCTACTAAAAGAAATGGAACCACTGTCACACTATTTGTTATGGAACATACTGTAAAGCACTTATCAGGTTATTCTCTGAAAGGCACGGTAGCTTTCTTTATTCATCCTACACACATTAAAACTTTGAAACAATCTCTTCATACAAAGTCTTTTATTAGCACATTCTGCAATGAAAATTATATATATATATTCCCTGTACATTTCACTGAATTATTATATTCTTTAGCATGAATTATTGTGACATTAAAGTTAAACATAAAATATATGGTGTGATTTTCATGTTCAATTCGATGCGCTATGGGGGAATTTCCCTTTCAACAAAGAAAGCTGAGTTTTTATATTTTGAGCCATAAATCATCACATCCACGGGTGAAATTGTGTTCTTTAGATGTAAGATTAAAAGGTGAGGATCACTTTTTAAAATATTTTTACCCTATTCTTTTTTTTATTTCTGTTCTAAAAGTAGGTGTGTTTTAAATAAATTGACCAAAATAATTGTTGCCACACCTCTGAAAAAAACAAAACAATCCATTTCCATTACGGAAAATGTAAACAAAGATCATCACCAAAATCACATTAGCTATATGGATATAGATATAAATGAAAACATATACAGTAATTAACGTTTCTATGTGTATGTTTCTGTGTGTTCAAATAATATTTTTATATGATCTCTCTCTCTTTTATCTCTTAGTAAGGTTAGAACTTGTCTCTCTTGCTTGTTAGACAAACATAGTATACACTGAAATCTCCAACTGATACTTATAACCTGTGAGACAATGTTAGTCAATTAGTATTTTTTTTTTAAAGAACAAAGATCTGGGGGAGGGAGCTGGGCTGCCTTCTGTCAAAGTTGTATTGTGCTTTCACCCTGTGTTTTGGGGAGAAGTTGTGTTTCGGAAAGACATGCTATTTATTTGTGTTTATTATTGGTGCCCCTAAATTCTCCCTGTGTGTCTCTTTGTTGTGTCCTGCGATGTATTACTGTCCCATTCAGGCTGTAGTACTGTCTTTTGGGACAGACTCTGGGTTGCAGCAACCTTTATCAAGAATAAGCAGCTTTCTGATGATGGATGGATGAATGAAATAACAGATCTGACACCACTTCACACACTCCTTGCAGTGCATGGCTTTAATATCTTTGCAAAAGATGTGAGATATTCTGAGGCTAGAGATAGCTGGAATGCGGCAGTGGAGCCATTAGCTAGCCTACATCTTTGTTTTTGTTTTGTTAGTCACTGTAACCACTCTTTCAAGTCTCTGTTGTCTTTGTTGATTTCCACTGTGTTGTGTTTTTTTTTCTAGAAGCATTAGCTACTCTTTTTCTTTTGATAAAGTACGTTCATGTTAACCAGTGCTGCTGCTGATTTCTTCCTTACTGCTTCTATACTTAAGTTGCCCTTTTTTCTTAACTAGGTGACACTGAAAGCACAATGTAATGTCCAATTAGCCTGCCACACTGTGAAAACGAATCAACTTTACGTGCTCTTTTTTCTTTTGCTTTTCATTTCACAAATTTGAAATCATATTTTCAGGTAGGCATCTGAGCTACACTACCCTTGGTATCAGAAGAAATTTAGCACATTAAAGCCACTCTTCCCTTGAAGACCTTATTATACCCTCCATGCATGCGGGCACACAATCTGATGAAAATCTTACAGGTTGATTTGAATAGCTAGATACTGTACAAACACTTTAGCTGTGCCTGTATTTTAGAGTTTAAGTATAACAATGTCATTACAAAGTATTTCAGAAATACACTGTAATCACAATTTTACTACCCATGTTAACTCGACCACTTATGCCTTTTTGACTCTGTATTCGTTTCATTTGGCCTATTCTTATTTAAAATGTAGGAAATCAGTTCTTGATGTTGCGAGAGCTATAGACAAGCAAATAAAAAACTTCATATATCTTAATTGATTTCAGAACACATTGCATTACGTTTTCCAAACTCCCTGCTCACACAAAAATGTCCCTTTCTTGATAAATATATTGACAGGGAATCTATTATATGTCTTTCTGGCACATCTGGTTTAGAAAGGTAACTGATATGAGTTATCATTCTAGCAAAATTCTATACATCATGTTTCAGTAAAATAATGAAGATTTGATGTGTTGTATTGGTTTTCCTGAAACATAAATTGTGAAGGGCAAAACTGTGCCCTTTTTTAGTTCAGTTTAGAGAAATACAATTTTTTATGGAAGAAAGAGAAAAAATAATCTTTGCATGACAGCTCTTTGTAGAGCGTCTTACACAGTGTGTTCCTTTCTTGCTAAACACGCTATACTGTACTTTCTTCCTCCTTTTCTAGAGATAAAACATGCAGAATTCCAATTTAAATTCTGTATTCTTTATTTCAGCACATTTAGTCAAGCTTTACCTGGTTTGCTGGCCTTGGCAACCAATGGCAGGAAGTCTTTAGAAGTATAAAAACCTTCTTCCATTGTCAGTCCTTCAAAGATTTGGTGTCTGTTTGGCTCTGGCAAACCTGTTCAAACATTGCGACAATGATTCCTTTGAACATCACATAATGCCATTTACTTTTTAGCTGTGAAATTGTTTTTTATAGCTTTTATTAGACAAAATAATTTCTATTTCAGTAATTTTGGGGAAATTATAAAGATAGCCATTTAAAAAGAAAATTAAAAGCCAGGAATTAAAATTCTAACTCAAAATGAACTTAAACCTTTATGATTAACCCTTAAAAATAAATTGTTTTCAGATAAAATACATACATTCAAATGATAATAAACCAAAGGAAATAATGACAAAACTATACAAATCTATCAAGATTTGGGTTGATTTGTCATAAACCTCATCAATCATGTTTATTTTATTCTGAATATTTTTATTATTTTTTGGGACACATCAGTAAAGCATTTCAAGTCTTTTACATAACCAATTTGTAGAAATAAAAACCTATCAGATTGAATACATAATAAAAGCAAATGGAAAACCAATGATCATTTTTTAATCAAAGTAATCGTTTCACTGTAATTGGATTTAAAAGTAGAATAGCTCCTCTCTATCTTCCCCTTAGACAGAAAAAAAAAACATCCAACAATTGTAAGGAAGGAAAAAACAAAACAAGAAGCAGTCAGTCACTCATCTGTCTGCTGCACACGTCTCAGACTAAAAACCTATCATTAATGCATTTTGTACGGTGGGTCTATTGAGTGAGGCTGGCAATTAAAGTTCTTCTTTTCCAGTGCCTGTTGTTTGACCTGTGAAGACGCAACCTATCACATATCCATTAATTATTTCTACCTGATGGGCTTCGCTTGCCAGCACAAGTGGGTATATCTCCTGTCCAGGTGCTTGAGGTCTACAGCTACCTGTTCTCTGGTCCCCCAGAGCCAGGGTCCCTCAGAAAGAGTTAACAGCCTAGTGCTGTCTGACCAACTCACTGTAACCTCCATAATCAATAATATGTGTAACTTGTAAGTGCACAGTTGAGCAGAATGCAAGCCTTGCCCTATCCTCGTTAACCACATTGAGCTCTGATACTACAACCTACTCCCTCGTGTCTGCTGTGATCAATTTTAATTTCCTGACCAGGAATAAAACAACACAGCACCCCCCCTCCCCTACCAACAATGACGACAACCCTATACCCACCACCCACAACAACTAAACCCCCTCCCTTCCTTTTCTGAATTCATTTATGGAGGATGTTTTAGATTTATGTCGGCAGTGAAAATGGAAGAATTAATTCAAACAGCTGCTTTCTCTCTCTCTCCATTCACATTATTCAGTATGTAGTTTAGATAACTATTAGAAATGGTACAAAGGAGGATCTTGGGGGAATATGTATTTTCATTTCTTTTTGTGCTATCCTCTTACATGTTTTAATTTCTAGTATGAATGATATATATGTATACAAATGTATTTAATTACAAAAATATAAAATAACCAAAAATGTACTGCATACTGTGTCATAGAAAAGTTACAGAAAAACATCTAAGCAAACAAAACAAATCAATGAAGCTTTTTTAGTTGCTAGAACCCCAAAAAAGACTTTTATCAATAGTAAAATCTACTAGTTAAAAAATAATTTATTCAGGACAATCTGTCTGCTGAGTACTTACAACACCTAGTAATCTGGATCATGAGTTCATTCTCTGAAAGTTAATTTAAACTTTCGTATTTTTTCTCTTCTCATTTGACACTGGAGATGAAGCTGATTAAATATTTAGTTGTTTTGTGTGCAATCCATAAATGTTAATTAACTTGAGGGTGGAGGTGAAATCATTACAATTTCACAAGAAATTGCATTACAAGAGTTAAGGATGAGCTACTATTTTATTTCAGACTGAACTCTCGTCTTTTCTCACATTTGTTTAGAAATGGAAGACAAGAGAGATCTTAGCTGTTCATAACCCACCTCAAAGAACATTAAGATTTAAAAGATCTTTGATTTCTTTTTAATAAATGAGCATCTCATTGAGACTTTGTCTTACAATGTTGATTTCACTGGCATTAACTAATAAAACATAAAATGTGTCATTAACACTACAAAACAATTGTTTTTACTTAATAACTGGTAGGTTTTGTGATTGACTAAATTAAATGAAACTCTACAAATGTTCACCAGATAATTGACAATTAAAAATAATTTGCTTAAATACAATAACAAGACAGAAACAGACAGATGAACATACAGTAGTCTGAAACTAAAAGTGAGGTGCCCTTAATTTCTTTTTGCTGAGTTTCAAAATGAAAAAAAGTAAAAAATAGTTATTTAACAAAGCATTCAAACATCTTACAAAAATCTATTCTTCAAAACTGCAAATTTCAAATTATTTTATGTTTAAGCAGGTCTTTTTAATTCTGTGCTAAGCAAAATATTGCACATTTAGGTTTAGCAATACTGTAAAAAGAAGGGAGACACATCTTGTCTGCCAGCTTTATTTTAATTAAACTTTAAACTGAGCCATTTATAGTCTTTACCTATTGTGCATACAGTGCTGTATTGTGTTAGGAATGGTAACACGTTATCTAAATAGTTTTAAGTAACTATGTAACTGTATTATTTAATTTACAATGCAGTTTTATTCCAAATTCTTTGAATTTTAAAAGATAATTTCAGTTTTCCTCCAGTGCAAACTTTGATTATTTTTTGTCTATCAAAAAAGATCTCAGAACAAATCCCAAAAGTATGCTTAAGTGAAGAACATGTTCATGTTGCTTTTATTTTCTACACTTGCATACAGTGGCTTATTATCCTCATGCTTATTCATAAACATTCAGAAAACGTAAGAGCAAATCCTGATCTGTAGGAGAAATTTGGAAAAATTATTTAAATTTAAACATACAGTACAGTGAAACTGAGTAATACGTGTCTATTAACCTGCGTGATATGTACACTTTTATAGATTATTGACAGTGTGCCTTTTATGATCCTGGATTATTACTTAGATATGATATTTGTGTTTGCTATTTCTATAACACAAATATAAGCTCAAAACATTAAAAGAAACTCAATATTTTACCAGTATATCACATATTATTTGCCAGCTGTGTGTTTTTGTGTGTTTTTCTCTACATATCAATGCTTTCAGCACACTTATTTACAGTATAATTCAGTAACAGGGGACCTCTTGTTTTATTCTATAGGTACAGTAATTTCAGAGAGTTGGTCATGCTTAAACTGACAATAATTGATTGCATTATACACATGCATTGTGTTATTCTGAGATATTTAAATTAAAAATAATACGACTTTAAGAATTGTTAAACATAAAAAACGATATTTCACACATCATAACCTAGACTTTAAACCAACCTATTATTAATCATGTGCTCCATTTATCTTATGACCATACAGTAAGTGAATCTCCATTAAAATTCATGATTGAAACTCAAACCACCATCCCATGTGCCATGGTTCATGACATACAATTTAACTCTGTTTGCACTTAACTGACCTTTATAACCCTCAGAATGGAACCTCAAAGGCCACAACTTAGAATTTCACACACCTAAATCTTTTTAGTGACTTGATGTAGTACTAGTTGAATACAGCTAAAATGTCATCACATTAGTTATCAGACTGTACTGCTTTATAAAAGAGGTTGCAAATTCCTTCTACACAACCTGTACATTCATTCCTTTTACTATAGGCTGTAAAGTTTCCAAAAAGATCTCAAAAGGGGGAAAACACTCTAAATGAGATGGTGTAATAGCAGAGTACCACAGGGCTCAGCATCAGGACTACTGCTATTCCTAGTTTATATTGCTGATCTAGATTCTGCCATAGCAAACTAGTCAAATTTGGAGATGAGGCACAGATAGGGGGATCAGCAAATACTGTGCTAGCTGCAAAGGAAATTAAAAAAAGATTTTGATCGAGATTAACACTGGGAAAACACCTGGAAGATAACATAACATAGAGCTGTGCAGAGTATTACATGCAAAAACATGAACTATAAATATAAAATGGGAAACACTGGGTTTGAAGAAGCTAGCAACAGTATGAAGGAGACTTAGGTGTTTGTGTGACATATCATTTTCATATTCTAGATGATGTAGAGTAGGAAAAAGAAAAGAAAATAGTATTGGGCTAAATATTTAAAAGAAAAAGAATTAAATGGTATATTAAAATTGAGATGTAGAATGTGGAAAACTTTTGGACGCCACTAAAAAAAAAGATATAGCTGCTCTGGAAACAGTCCAAAGAAAAGTGTCTAGGTACCTCCCTGGACTCAACAGAATTTCCTACTCTGACACTACTCAGGCTAAGAAAACTAAATATTTTAGTCCCCTTAAAACTAGGAACATACTGTAATCTGCTTATTTACATAAAGAGCTTTAGAAGTCTGGAAACATTACTAGCTATCGATTTCATTAAAATGAACGTAATCCTGAATGAAGTCAAATTTAGCTAGGACAATGAGGATAACATCCCTGTCTACAGTACATGGGAACTTTCATTACTCCTAGTAAACCAGGCCAGTAAACTCCTTACCTTGTGATTCCAGGCTACTTTGTTATGTAATAATGATAATACAGTAAGTAGGTAGTTATGTCATATTGGAAGATTTTATTCTTGATTATACATTTAAACATTCATAAACTGCTTATCAGCTTCTTAGTTAGCCCAACTGCACAGATCATTATCTAAAACTCGGCATGGATTACTTTCATATCCAAGTTCTCAGACACAAAACGTTTAATTAGCTAGCACCAGCACTTTTATGAATAGGGACCCATGTGACTTGAAACTAAAAGGTAATACAGGTGTGGAATTTGGTAATAAAACGTTTATTTTATACACCCATGAGGGTTATTATTTATTTTAAAACACATTTTATTATATTTATGTGGATCTTCAACCAAAAAACACTGAGGTTTCACGAATAAAAGAATCTCTTTAATTTTTTTGTTAATGCTCTCTAAAATTTTTCCCACATGAAGCGAAAGAAAAAAATGTGTTTTCACAAGAAGAATCTAATACCATTTACAAATGACCCACTTATCTCTTCATACAGGGTCCATCTATAGTATGAGGGCAGTCACTAACATTGGTAAGTAGCCAGTCTTTAAACTTGATTAATAAAAGAAAAAAACTGAAACAGATTTAAGGAATATTTAACCCCACACTGCCAAATATGTATTTACCAAGGAAGTTCTCCAAGGAAACAGTGGTTATCAATCACAACCTCATTACCAGTCTGTCTTCTGGGTTTAGACTAAATGTATTCTGGCTCGCTGCCATACTAAATGTTCAATGAAACATCCTTAAGGCTGTCTACAAGATCAGCTGAAGTCACATATGCTATATATCAAAGAAGAACATTAGTGTTATCATAGCTTAATAAATAGTGCCATTTGAACACCATAATGCTCTGCTCAGGGTTATCTGCCCTGTACTATACTGCCCTATTTAAAAGTAAATAACACTGTAGTCTAATGGGGAAATTATTTTATGGGTGAGAGCTCATAAAATATGAATATGAATAGCTAAATGATGACTGATAAATGACTGCAAGTGTAAATCTAAACCATCTAGGTATTTCTTTATACAAACACCAAAGCTAACTGAATTTTAATTTTTGTACTTGCTTATTGACTTTCTTGTGATGAAACTGGCACACCAAGGTCATTAGAGTAGAAAATAATTACACTTTTTCAGGGAATTTTAAGATAAGAATCGGTATCTGACGATTGAATTTAATACGTTGTATCGCTTGTAACAGTGACAAAATGAATGTTTTTGAAGACATTTGTTGTTTCTTCTCTTAATTAAAACAGAAGTAACAATGTACCCCACAAATCATTAAATTCATTTACATCCCTCAAGTATTATCTTTGACTGTGAAATTGCATTAACAATCTTTTCCTATACAGTAGGCCTGAAACCGTTATTCTCTTCACCAATTTACTTTTTGAAACCTATTTGCATTGCTAAAATTAAAACTGGAAAAAAAGAAATCCTCAGTAAGACTTCACTGGACAAGAAAAAAAAGGGGGTGAAATTTGAAATCACAGTTTAAAGTTACGTAGAAAACATTTGAGACCACACAGCTAAAATAACACTATAGAACAAATCACCTGAAGCTTTACACTAAGAACTTTAAAATCACTTCAAAAACGAACAAGCCCCTCAACTGTGATGTCTCTCAGGCAAATTCAGTTTGAAAAAAGGAAAAAACATTTGCTAGTTGCTATTCAAATTCTGTTGCTAAGCCTACAGCACATTTCTTGAATATGCTACAAATTCATTCATTACCTTTCATTAAGTCCCCCATTCACATGATGGATTTGAGTTATTTTTATTTAATTACATTCAACGATTTCAGCACTGCTTCGTAAGGGACAGTTTTAAATGCAGCCTATTCAGTTCAGTAATTTTGTCAAATTGCATCTGCAATGTTTTTCCGTGTAGCAGCCTTGATTTTATTCAATAACTGTACAAAATCAATCATGGAATTAGTTGTGTAGGTAATCTAAAAGTGTCTCTTCCAGGGTATCACTCAGCAGAATGCTTGCTATTCAAATCCTACAGCACAATTAAAATTGGAACCAATTGGAACACTCTCCGTCTAATAAAAATATAAAGATAGACACATTCTGAGTAAAAGAAGTGCACCATTACTAATGCCAACCATTTTCCTTCCACCATAAAAAAACAACTATGTATAAACACACACACACATTATGTACAATTTTAAACCTTTAAGAACTGTAGAAATTGCAGAACATTAGTTAAAGTCATTCAATTGTTTTAAACACATTACTCCTGAAGTGATTGAAAAAAACATCAAAAATTGCAGCCCTGGGGCTTCTGAGTGATTCGACCAGTAAAGACACTTATCTTAAGTGCATGCTGAGCCTGATGGTCTAAGAGTTGGAAATTCAGTTTATTTAACAAGAGTAACTTAAAAATTTAAGTTAACAGACTATGACTTGGATTCTCAATGCAGACTGACAATTGTTGGGTTACATACAGTATGTACAGCAGAAAGCACTGTGATAACATACCTGCAGTATATTGATTAAAAATGAGAAAACTGCAGACATACTTCTACAAAATAACAAAGCAAAACAAATACAATGTTCACTTTAAATAGGGTGGGTTACCAGTATATCATTGCAATTTTAAAACTAATCAAACATTATATCACCATATTATTGAATTTAAATAGTATACAGTATATAAAACAGACGCACATTATGCAAGCTTGAGATTTCATTTTTTTCTCTAGCTCTGAAAATACATGAGATGTTACTTCCTATATTTCACAGGGCTAATAATATATAGTAGAAAACGGCTCTATATATCCTGCACAGAATATTGGCAAGTTAACCGGACACTTCTTAATGTACAATTTATTGCTTTAAAAAATAATAATACATTTTTCTCATTGAAAGACTGCCTTTCTTGCATGTCTGCTGCACAGAGAATGTTAAAGATTGCACAGTATTTCTAAGCAAAGTTACAGCACATTAACTTTGCCCTCATCTCTGTCTCAGCTGATAGATGCCAGAATCTTTCACTGTTGGTTTTATAAACCAGAACAGTCATTTGTATTCAGGACCAAATCAAAAAACCTCATGACAAAGTGTATTTTAACTATAACACCCTTCTTCTGACACCTCCTTTATAAGTAATGTGCTTTCATTTTTCACATGTTGCATCTCATTTATTTTGTTCTGATGCAGATACTTAAATTGTGGAGATACAGTGAGCAGGCAATACCTTTGAAATAATAAATCATCTGTTACAGATGTTTTCACTCTCAGCTAGGCTTCTGCTCATTAATCAAGCATTATCAGTATCTATCAGTGCCCAATGCAAAAAAGGAATAGTACTTCATTTTTAGTTTTGACTTTCATTCACTAGTAAGTCCCTGACCCTCTGGACCTTATGAATTCCACAGAGATGAAAAGGCATAAAGGGTATATTGTTAAAGTATGTACAGTATAAGCACACTATATATAATATGACTGAACATAAAGGCTCCAATAGTGATAATTGCTCTTTTCAATGGAAAGAAGGATACTCATTAAACTTACTAGAATAACACAGAGTCTCACTTTGGAATATTATTAGACACTGTAAATACATAGTGACTTTTGCATCTCTTCAATCAGTATTTCTCGTTTCTACAGAAGCCTTTTTATCTGTATGTCTAACTGTAAATTATATAAACATATAGTCAGATAACTTTCAAAGTAAAACAGAAAAATATTATGACTTCAATATACTGTAAATAAAAATAATGAACAGTGTTTGCCTTTCACACAGTCAACAATCTAAAATAAAATCCCTCTTAAAGACATTTTTGTGAGACCTCAGGAACACAGAGGACAGACAGTAAATAGCCACCTGCTGTGCTTTAAAAAGGCCATAGCAGTTACATGACTGCTTGATGTAAGAACAGGTAACATTACATCCACTCTCATTACATCAGCATGAAACAACAAAGAGGTTCATCAAAACTTATTAACTTTGAAAGGGCCGCACTGCAGACTTAGTTCTGGGACATTAGTAGGACATAACTGTTCATGAAAATCCTCAAAGCCCAAAGACAACATAACAGAGACTAAAACAAGGACTGTAGAGACACATACTGTACAGTAAAACATCTCATGGTATACATATTAGGGAGTCAAAAAGAAGGGTGCTTTCTCTGTTCAGAGACTGATTTTCTTCTTAAATATTAGTGAATTTGGGGATTACAATTTACATTATTTGAAACTATTGAGAGATGCACAGTGAATTAGTGAATTACTATATGAATCTTGGGATTGCAGTGAAGAACAGATAATAATGGGAAATACTGTTGATTTATTATTGTGACACAGTGTACAGTAAGTCAGGAATGTGTCCCATAACAATGAGCATCTTTTGAAAGAGTGCAGTATTATGCTTCGTACTGTTTATGGAGAGTAAGCCTTACAACACCACTGGACATGAACCTCCTAGATTCCAGTATGTATAGGTTGTCTCGAATTGATAAAGCTACAGTACTTTAATAATGTACTCTTCCAGGAGCATGTAGGAGCATTTGGGTATCACTCTACAGTCAAGGATTCTCAAACACATCATGGAACATTTTGGAGGGATGTCAGGAAACATGCTCTCCTTTGTCTCTGCTATGCTAACTCAGAAATCTCCTTGACTTTGCTTCCTGAGAAACTCTAGACACCACGATAATCCTGTTTCTTGCACGCAATTGTTCTTTTGTGTCCTACAGTCTGATGACTGGCCTTCAACTAGCTAATTTAGGGTTAATCCAAAACGTCTCATACATACTGTAGCTCTTCAAAAAAACATTAATTTATTATTAATTAACACGTCTTTTCGTATTGGATAATGCATTCCTTTGAACATGCTAATATGCGGGCATACACCAATAAATATTGCACTTACTAGGAATATGTTCTTTCAGTTCTGGGTACCTATTAACTTATGATAATCATCTATACACTACTATGTACTCTTTGCCTCCTAAATACTTAATTGCTGTTGTTGTTTTTATATATCTCACAACATCTATCACTGCATGTATAAGACTGACAAACACTAAATTGAATATTTAAATATTTTCTGTATTGCAGTTCAACACAGGGTAAAGGTTTCTGAAGTACTGCCAGTATAAAATTATTGCAACAAAACTGATATACAGAGTATCACTTACAAAATCTCTTTAAAGATTTCACAATACAGACTGGGACTATTTCCATTTAAGAGTATCCAGGTTTCCTGGAGCTAGTATCAGTGAATATCATTAAAGTCAAGCCAATATCATGAAATGTAATAAGCAACATGAGACTCGATTCTTTAATGTTACATTTCACAGCTTTCATTTTGTCTAAAAGTGCTACTGTAATGTGATACATTTATGTCTACTAGTACATTAAAAAATAAGAATAATGGAGACCAATTGATTTCTAACCCTTTCAGATTTCTGGAATCTGAACTTTAAAAGCAGTCTTACTCTCGTTAAAAAATGTATATTAAAATGAAATTGGTTGAGTACATTCCTGTATTAAGAAATGTAACACTTTCTGTCACAAGATTATTTTAAAGGGAAAAAGTAAAAACTAGTAAACCTAAAAAAGTCAATAATATTGTTGTTTAAATAACTGCATAGCAAAATAGATACACTGTACTGTGGTGTTTGCATTGGTACTTACTACAAGTTACAGTAGAAATGAAAGAAACTGCATATTTTGTTATACAAGTCAAATTTGCTTTTTTCTGTTTCTGTTAACAAACTTGAAACACATGTTGCCCTAAATGCTGTGCAGTTACAGTATTGATCACCATCCTAGGCACAGATAATAACTAATTAAAACAGACTTACATTAAAAATATGAAAGTCTTTCTCACAAATTAACCTCTCTTTAAAACAAAGACCTTTTAACACCCTACTGTCTATTGATTTGTGTTTTTTTTGTTACAGTATTTATGCTTGTTTCTTTTTATATCAAAGGCTTGTTCAGTTCAAAGACACAGATTAATGTGTTTCCTTTATAAGGCTCCAGGTAAAATTGATACATCCCACCTAATTTGTAAGCAACAAAGCTTCCATCAAATTAAATATTGTATGGATTATGATACCAACCTAACACTTCCATAATACAAACAAATAAATATGTAAAGAAATAAATGGGACTAAGAAGTCTAATTCTTTGAGATCATGGAGCAAGAACATTATTTGTGGGGTAAACTATGAGCCAAACACTTTTTTTTAACTAAAACACAACTAGCTGAGTGAATAAATGACCAATACATGCCTTAGTAATGAAACATAGAGAATATAGCAGTCATTCCAGGTGTTGCTCATCATTTCCTAAGTGTTACTGCAGTATGTCACTTAAAAAGAACACAGGCTTAAAGGTTGCTCCTCAAAGTTTTATCTATCAAGTAAACATTGAAGGGGTTCTAACTAATTTGAACCTAGAAGCTTGTTTTCTCAGCTTACAGGCCAAGAACAATGTCCTTATCTTCATTTTTCAAACTGCCTTCAAATTTAGAGCATGCCAGTAAGAAATTTGCATGTCAATCACTACAGAGGATGACATTTATAAAGCCTGCAAATCACAGAAATTAAAAGCAAACACTTTTAGGCTGCTCTCCATATTTACGATGCCAGTACCAAAAGACTTAGAACATTTAAACATGATAAATTATATGACTTCTTTTCCATTATTTTAAAAGAAAACACACTGCTGCCTTCAAGGAATATTTGAATTTCTCAGATCAATACATGGTGACGGTTTTTCTTGCATTTTCAAAAATAGAATGGCTTAGTCCAAGTCATATTACTCAAATATAAAGTTTCTTACCTCTCTGTCTCCAAACAGAATTCTAAGTTAATAAAGACCTGTACATCAGGTTTCTAAAAATGAGTATAATGAAAAGCATAACAACCATAAATTGATCACTTAATTTTAAAAGAAAACATAAAACTATAAAATGTCTTTCAAATCAGAATCTGAGTGTGTCATAACCCCATACCAGTATCTTTTGCAAAAATAGTATTTTATATGATATAATACAACCTCTTAATTTTTCTCCTTTTTCCAGAACTGGGAAGTAGACAGGTAGCTCCATCTATGAGTAACTCAGCTAAGCTTAATTTCAGTCTTCCTATTTAACAGCTTTAAACTCTTGAAAAGAATCCTAAATATAAAATAATTGGGAACACTCAACAGGAGTCTTGGTGGAGTTCTTGACTCATTAAGCTACTAAAAACTGATGAACAAGACAGGCTGAACAGCACTCCTCTCAAAAGGTAACTATTCCAAACTCTTTATAATGTCAGATACCTATCCTGTTTAATGCTCCCATTAGGAGGACTTTATGAAATGACACAATGGGAATATTTTAAACCAGTTATCTATGAACCTATAAAATACCTGGACCTTTCTATAAATACTGCACATACTAACTGGAAAACTAACTTTTAAAAAACTATACACTAACCTGTCCAAATACAGAATGATGGATCCACCTCCATACATCATAAGTACAGCTGCTGAGCAGTTGGAATTGGGAAAACCAGTTTCACTAGATTTTCACAGACACCCATGCAGACACAACCAATCAGGCAATAAAAGTTTACAGAGACCTGCACACCATGTGGGATGGAGTTCAACAGGTTCTTGTGGCTTGATTTTGTTGATTTTGGGTTATCTGTTGATGTTTTTTTTAATTTGCCAACCACAGCAGGTAAAATCCTTCGGGCTGCTTGAATTTATGCATTACTCAGGTCTTACTCATGCCAGCAACAATGCTTCTTGTGAGGCCATTTACACCCACCTTCTATCTCACAGTATGTAACAGTAAGGAAAAGATCTGGTCTGCTACTGCTTTAACTTAAAAGTCTCTGAAAATCATAGCTGGGTCATTCCTATCACTGATATTCAGTAATTCCACACCCGAAGAAGGCTCCACAGCCGAAACGTTGTTTTCTTTCTTCTCTTTTCATCATGGAATAAACCTACTTCCTTTGCAGCCTACACACGCTGACGCAGCCACCTGAACTACTACAGTAATTCTAGTCTATTCAATAGGGAAATATGTGTAGTACTGTACAACTGAGCGTTAATATCACGGTCTCACATAATCAACCGCATATTTCAGATAAACGCTGGCGCATTCCCACCACCCCTGTTAATCAGACACCAGCCTGATCCAATTCCCAAAAACGACAACGCACAAGCTAATCATCCTATCACGTCTCTCGCTCCCCACCGCACCTGCTGAGTAAACCTCCTCGACCTTCACTTCACTGCTTGGTATTAAACAGTCTTCTGTTTTCCTAGCTCCTACCTTTGAAACCTTGCAATTCCCTTCTTCAGCGCCTCCTGGAAACGACACTGATTGCATACCCGACTACGTCTTCATCTCGCCCTCTGGATTTGATCGCACTCTCTTACTGCCTCATGGATATGACCCTGCCTGCACACCCGAGTCCATCTTCGCCTTGCCCTACTGGACTCGTTTGCTACCCGACCTGCATAGGGTTCTTCACACCGCTCGCGACAGTTAATCGTTTCATGCACATACTGTACAGTATGTTAGTATTAATACTTTTTCTTACTTGCCAGGACCCCCCCAATGATTTAAGATTATATTAAGTTGTATTCAAAAATGTGTATTCTGGAAGGCACATAAACATAAATTAACCTTAACTGGTGTCTTTCAACTTAGAGGTGAAACACATACAGTACTATATGCTCTTACTGAAAGGATCAACCCATGTCATGGAACATAACCTTGTGCCTCTACCGTAAATGGTACCAGTGTATCTAAGTATATAACCAGTATCAAGTATACAGCCATTTAAGAAAGATTATTCTCAAGAAAAGTTAAAATTGACAACAACAGAGTACTAGTCTGTACACACACCTGGGCTGACATACATATTATATTAAACTAACACGTGTAAATGAAATGAACTCTTCGAATGGTAATTATATCACTTTAAAATGCAGAAGTCAATAAAATTTTAATCAGGTGTTTTTTTCTAACCAAACCTTGAAGATAAAAACTGACCCATTCCAATGAAGACTGCTTCATATCCCTCTTCTTTTAAAGTGCTTAGCGTCATTTGATCATAGCCAAGACCTTTCTCACAAACTACCTATGGAAAAAAAAGAGATAAAAAACTCTCTTGTACCTTGACAAACTTTGTGTTCACACAATGAGTCTACATCCAGTTTAGAGTGAGACTTTTATAATTAACTATTGATATAAAGTGAATTTATTCAATGTTATTTCAATTTACTTCAACTCATTCTTTATGAATTAAACTAATTGGAAGAAATTTAATACAATTTATTTTTCAAAGTGAATAAACCTAAAACAACACTATAACAAGGAATGGAAAAGAAATTTGTATGGTTTTGGTACGCTGCAGAACCCCCCAAGCAATGTTAGGAATTTGTTTTCCCACAAAATTAATCACATGCAGGTGTGCCGGATGAGAAGTATTGATTGCCCTTTCTCAGAAGAGTGGCATTCAAACAACAGACAGACAAATGCCCAGAGCGAGAAGGAGCATCTTTCTTGCTCTTTTCCTAATGCAGCTTTTAATTGTTCTTTATTAATGCGTGTGACATTTTGCTGTTAATCTTTTCTAAGCCCCAATTCATTCTTAATTCTTCTATTCAGAAGGCAGGTCATGGATTTCATTACCTTTACACCCAGGTTCTTCATAAGCTCAATTTCAAATTGCACCACATTGTAGGGCAGTCGGAACTGGGGGATCTCAGAAGTGCTGCAGACAGAAGAGGAAAAAAAAACAGGAACTTGTCGGACAGACGTCAGTGTTAAAGAAATGTCAGATAGCCTAGATGAAAGCAAATTTTCATCCATTAATTAAATCTCCTTTTTTATCTCTCCATTGACAAAAAAAAACATTTTATTCTTAAAACAGTACTTCTACCTTCATGCTCATAACCAGAATAATATCAAAGGAACATTGTAACTTGATTTCTTTGATCAATTATCAAAATATACAGGAAATGTATAAATAAGGAATTATGGTTACAAAAAACTACCTGCATCATAAAATTATTTTTTGAAGGAAAAGTATGAGAAATTATAACACAATTTATCCATAATAATTGACCTTAAATATTAATTGTATTGATATATCAAAGCGTTACGCACACAATCCTTCAACAGCTAAAGAATAGATGCTCTCATGATTACACCATAAATATTGACAGGGTAAAATATAAATATCACCCTCAGACACCTATCAAACACAGAGATATGACGGCCAATGACCTGATAATCTCTCCTAAAACTTAAAGCTGCAGTAAACCGTAAATTCAAAGATTAGCTTGCTTTCTTTAAATAACCTAAAAGAAAAATATACACAGACATCAATATGCACCTGTTATGTTTGGTAATGTGTTAAACCTAAAAATTAACCACACAACAAGAAAGCAACTGAAAAATCAAAACTGTTCTGTATTGACTGTCAGGAGAAATGAAAAAAAAAAGTTTTTAGCAAACGGCTCTACATTTAAAAATGAAGACAGGTGAAATATTCTGACTGCTAGTGCCTGACTTTCAGAATGAAGAAAGGCAGAGATTTCCTTTCACCTGAGCGAAGACTTTTTTTTCCCATTTGCTGTACACTCAAGTATGAACAAATATTTGTGACATTTCATACCTGTCTAAACAAATAAATCAAAAGTGCTAAATGAACTCTAGTGAACACTATTCTCTCAAAATAAGCAAGATTAAAAAAAAAATATTTCATGGCATTCACTGAATCTCCACCTTATGACATGTATATACCAAGGTAATCCATTGGCAGTTACTGCTATGAAGGACAACATTCATGACAGAATTTTGATAATAAGAATAGGAATATCTTAAATGTGTGTAATGTCAGTCCTTGTTTTGAAGTCACAGTAGGATCTTATGATGACTATGATATCAATGCATGACTGAAAAGATGTGGCATGAATATAGCTGAAAATACTGTAGTGTTTTTCAATTACAAGTGCTTTAATAATAATCCCTATAGATGACGTCTGTGTGAAGCAAAGGTCATCCATGCATGCAAAAATGGAAAGGGTTTTATTCATTTCTTGCGTTTCAAATGTACAGATGAAATGGACTCCTTATACAATTAATACAAAAAAATGTCATCTGAATAAAACACTGATCAAAGCTCCTATTTCAGAAATTACACAATTATTTTTCTGTGGAAAAAAAAATGAATGACCTGTAGGTTCTGTACAGATCAGGATGTGCTTACCTTAAACCACCAACGTATTTCTGTTTTTCAAATATGGTGATGTCATCATAGCCCAGTCGCCCCAAAAAAGAAGCACAGCTAATACTGGCAGGTCCACAGCCAATCAAAGCTATCTTGGTGTGAAAGCTTTCATGCATTTTGTCTGACAGGTTGGGATTTCTGATCTGAGGGATCCCCATTGTGCTGAATATCTAGAAATGGAAGGGTGAGTTTGAAACATATAAATATATTTTATTTCATTTTTAAAGATGTACAAACAAAAGTTTACAGTGACAAAAATATATTTGTTTTCCTAAAGGAAAAAAGGGTAGAAAACACTTATGGGCCAAATGGCCTTCTCTAGTTTGTAATGTATATTAACCTATGTTCGATATGTGTATCTGTAAATCTGTAAAATACATCAGCAAGTGATGGTCATTGATGTGCGAGGTTTATTCACCACACTGTATATTGAACATGTTTATACTTATTATTATTTACCCACACAAGCAAGCTTTCAATACATTATTTAAATATGGAAATATCCTTGTTGGTACACAATTTAATTCATGCAAGTATATGCGTGCTTGGTATAAATTAGTATACTTTTGTGTGCTTAACTAAATCTGAACAAAAAATATCTTTAATGAATCTAAACCCAATCTATTGCTGATGCCTCAGTAGGCATTTTGGCTAGAACATGCAGCACTAATGCAGCATTTCACTGCATGGTTTGAGCATTGTAAAGTTGACCAGTGCTTTAACCTTTGATCTGTACATTTTCACCTTTGCCCAGACATCAACATCATTTAGTACTATAATGTGGAAAGGTGGTCGTAGTGCTGCAACTACATTTATTACAAAGAGGGAAGTGGATGTACACACAGAAAATAATTATTTCATTAATTAATAAAACAATGACGCATGTTATTTCTAAAATCTAAAACTTTGGGTGCAAACACTAAACCTACTCTAGCTTAATGTTCTGTGTGAATAACTGAGAGGTCCTGTGTTTGGATTAGAAAACAAGGTAAGACAGACTGTCAAAGGCACTTATACTTACCTGTGGCTTCCTTCAGTCAGCAACTGATTAGCGCTAAAAGGAAATACCATACGTCTCACTGTTTCAAAAGAATGAATAACTTTATCACTGTTTCTAAACCGGCTAAGACAGTAACAGTAACTGAAGCTGGATTCTGATAGCTCTCCACTCCTGGGGCTATCTAATTATCAGCCTGATAAACACAATGACCTTTCACATTTAAGGAAACAGGAGCTGCAATGTAGCCAGAAATGTATAAGTCACAGCAACAATGGGGAGCAGGAAAAAAGAACTGCTTTTGTCATTGTTCCTTTCATCCTTTGAACAGTAATAAACATTTACACTATGGAACAGGAGAGTGTAAAAATTATGATACAGTACAAAGCAGAAGAGGATCAGGTAAATGAGTATAAATAAAGAATAGTACATAAATGTGTTCTGAATTTATAAATTGTGGAAATTTGCTGAAATATACTACTCTGTATTAATTTCATTGCATATTAGTAAATGCATTTCTATAGGTTGAATTCTATACAGTATATTCTAGACTTTAATTTTAAGTTTCTTCTGTGTTATTAGCTGACTGTAATAGAAATTGTCTTTAATCGAAACATCAAATTGACTGGAAATGCTGGACTTTTGTGGACATTGGTTGGCGATGATATCTATGCAACACAGACACCTCGGTAACTTTTAAAACACCCATTGTCCTGCACTGCTGTCACTGAGAGCCCCATCTTTTCTCCACACGTAGTGCTAACTCTACTGTGTGCACTAGAGCTTGAATTGTTAAAGAGAAGCTGAGCTGATTAACAGAAATTTAAATAAGTTGAAATGTTCAAAGAAAAATAACTTGTGAAATCTTATTTTTATGAAAACGCCAAAGTATTAATGAAGGGCATTAGTATTCAAAGAAAAATAAAAAAGCAGAAGCAATCAGGTCAAGCAATGATTACAAACAATGTTGAGGAGGAAAACAATTGCACTGATTTTATCATCACAGTAGTACACTACGATGCATGTAACACAATCATTTGTAAATCATCTAACCACTGATGATGACCTGACAGCAGAATACTGTACTGTAAATGAACGGTACCTAATATCCATGTTTTGAATATTTACTATTCACGTTGTAATATTTTCTTTCTACAGTATCTATTGCAGTGTGAAACAGTAAAATATTCTAGGATTTCATGTTGGACCACTCACAATTATTTCTTTGTTTGAGCTGCTGTTGCTGAGTTTAATACCTGTGTGTTAAGGGTGTATTAAAATAAAAGATTCTAACAATGCTAAAGCTTAAACACTCCAGCTTCATGAAGTTACTGTATATACAGAAGCATGCAGGTGAGGACAGCATTCATTCAAATGATACATACTTTTGGAGGCAGAACAGATTATTAAAAATATTGCAACTATAGGTCCCTTACCTTCATATTGAACCCTTTAAATCAATAAAAAATGCATGAGGAAAGGCTTCATAGCATTTGAAAATGAACGTTTAAAATGGTTTTAAGACTCTTTAAACAAAAAAGAAGGTGGAATTTCAATGGTATGGACAAGATGTGTTTTATATTTGCAGTGAGGTTTCAGGTAGAAACTCAGCACAGTCACACGTCAATGACATCTAGAAAAGCATGGCTCCTGTGCAAGCTTTGTCTCCTTGAACCATTCTCATATCCTCCAAGTTCATGCAGTCTTCAAAAGATGCATCCTCACATAAACACTCACATTAAACCGCTGAAATAACTACTGAGAAAATCAAATAAGAGGAACTGTATTGCGGGTAACAAACAAATGTGATCAATACAAATTAATACAAAGAGAATCAAAGCTACTCTAAATTTCTAACCCCTTAACAAGTTCTCCAAATTTGGACTGGGTGATCAACAGTTGACCGAAAACTGTATTTAACCACATTCATTTGACAGTTCCTTCCCTGGCTGTTGTCACAAAGTGCACTGAAGACCTCTCCCTCTACCTTTCTTCCTTCACTTCCATATTCTCTTTATTTTCCATCTCTTTGATCCTACAAATATCTATTGCTGTTTTAAAGTGTAATAATATTTTAGATGTCTTACTGTTATCAAAAGTAAGCAAAAAAAGTGACAGTAATTGAGTGGAGAATGGTTAGCACATCAGACCTGACATAAATTCAAGTGGAGACGCTCGCTAAAAACAGAGAGACCAAGGGCTGTTTGGTATTCAGAATAAATAACACTGTCATTATTAAAAGAGTTGATCCAGGCCAGGGTTAAACTCAACCAGAGAAGAAGCAAACTACAAAAAATATCAGTCAGCTTACATCTGAAGTTGAAAATCACACATTTGAGACACCTTAAAACTTCGTTTATTTTAAAGCTGTAAAAAAATCTCAGTTAAGTCCAGAAAATATATCCATATCATAACAGGTCAAAGACAGCAATGCAAGCTCCTATAATGTGTTTAATTTTAATGAGTAACTTGAGTCAAATTAAATTGAAAAGATAATGAAACTATGAGACCAAAAATCATGGTCACTTCTATGCCAAAGTAGCACATGTACCCTAAAGCATTTTATAGAAAAGGGAAAAACCACTACAGATACTAAAACAATAATGCATAAAGTAGCACAGATCTGTCATTATTATACCCCTTTTGGCACTGGAAAAACATACTGCACATCACGTAAATCTCTAGGTAAATCTGCTTAGCATAAATATATTAATCTACATTGTATGGGGTTTTTTGAAATACATATTAGAAGTTTTTAATGATTTTGTGAATAAGATCAAATGTTTTTGTTTTTTTTCCATTAAATCTCGTGTATTAGACATGAAAGATTTCTAATTCTTTTGGTTTAAAAAAATACTTACATTTAGCAATCTTTCATGATTTTGACATCTCCTATAAGTCAAACCTTTTTTTTCTCTTATGTAGGCCTGTATTTCTGATGGCGAATTTGACATTTATCATTGCAGGAGACTGAATGTACAATAAAATATCCTAGAATTATTACTTTAATGGTAAAGTCTGACAGATACCACGTGTCAAAGACAGAGCAGCTGCCATAACAAAGAGTTTACAGATGCCATTAATACAATGTTGATATTAGAAAAGGGCAGTACAGAGTTTAGTGAAGTGTTATGTGAATGTAACAGAGATGAGGAATTTACCAGTGACAGATTAAATAAAATATAGCTGCAGTCCATACCAACAAAATTGGGATTGCTCTTCACTCAATTTAGATGTTCTCAGGTGTGTGAAAAACTGGAATTTAAAACTATGTAAAAGTAACATTAAATGTATTTTGCAGGATTGTAAGTTTGCCAAAAAAATGACTATGAGAATTTAATTAATCCAGATATGTCATACTTTAACGGGCAGCTGCCAACAATCGGGGCGGAGCGGTGGCTCTGTGGCTAAGGATCTGCCCCTGTGGCTGGGAGGTTGCCAGTTTGAATCCTGTGGCCAGCAGAGGAATCCTACTCCGTTGGGCCCCTGAGCAAGGCCCTTAACCCCAACTGCTCCAGGGGCACTGTACAATGGCTGACCCTGCGCTCTGACCCCAAGTTACTCTCTCCCTATCTGTGTGTGTGTGTCTCATGGACAGAAAGCTGGGGTATGTGAAAAGACAAATTCCTAATGCAAGAAATTGTACAGGGCTAATTAGGTGATCTTATCTTGTCTTATAGATTACAACTTGTAGACTGACTGTTCTCTCTCAGTGACAACTCCCTCCCACGTCTTACTATACCACTCTCTACTTTAGGACAGGACTATCTCCATACAATATCTCTATACAATTCATGCATTAACTATGGGCTTTCATTACCTAATATAATTTGGAGGTACACAAAGTGTCTTAATTAGTTCTGCATTTTGTTAGGCTTCAGCATTTACAATGTCCAGTGACACTAGCACTGCACAATACCAGCAAAGAAATTGGAAAACCACTTTAATGTGTACGGACTTTAAGCAAATTCACATTCGCATCCAGATTGCAAGGAGTTAACATTAAGATAAAACAACTATATTTTTTAAAGAAAACAGAACAACATTCAATTATATGAAAGATGTAAGGGGTCTCTTTGTAGGCAGGTATTGCTAATAACTTGTACTGTATACCTCTGTGGCAAACTGTTGCAGTCCACCGATGTTAATTGGTCCCTCCTCCGATGCATATAAATTGCAGCCTCCCACACACAGGTCAGAGGTTGGACACACCATTCCGCATGTCAGTCCAAGGGGGTTGTCAGAGAAAATAGTCTTAGCAGCTCCGTAGTAGTTCTGCAACAAATTATGATTCACATGAATCCACTGATAAACATTATTATACATTTTCATTTATTAAATGGAATTTATGAAAGGAATATTAAAAAAATCTATCATATTTCAAGCAAAGCGTGACTGACATTGTAGGTTCCAGTACAATGAATAAAGCTGCCCAAATATCATTTGCTGTACATTTGAGGAAAGCTAAATAAGATCAAGTAGACATGGAAGATAAAAAGAGTTAACTGATTAATTCATAACTTTCACTTGTTTTGATACAAACTTTGTTACAGTACAGAAGGGCTCACTTTGATGTAACCCAGGCAAATGTATTGTAGCTGATCGGTGCTCATACACGATCTAAACAGCTGCAGCCATGGTCTGTGTCAGTTACATAGACAGTAATATTCTCTGTCTTGAAATATCATGCAAAAAATAAATGCAATTGTCCTTTTCCAAGAACATCGGATACTTCCACATTCAAAGAAAAAATAAAACCGAAAAATGAGTGTCTGTTTAAAAAATATTTTGATAAATGCATAAACATATAATTGTTTTGCAATACATTATTTTATCATTTAATATCCTGTATGCTTAGTTTAATTATTATTATTTATTTAATTGGTTTTTTATTAATATGTGAACATGGATACCTAACATTAACAATTTCTATACTAAATGCACACATTTAAATTATTTAGGATATTTTATTAGAAATAATGTAGTTACATACTAAACAGCTTTACTGTCACAAATTAAATATACTGTGTATAAACATGACAAAATCTAGAATTATCCACATGACAGATTTAAAATCAAACCACATTCATCTTCAGTCACTATGACACATGTGACACTATACGTTATTATAATTATTTATACTGAAAACTAAGCAGTAATAACCATAAAGAACTTGTATGTTTCTGGAGTCGGGGTTTGAATAATGAAACTGGATTAGGAAAGTGTTTTATTACCAATTCAGTATACTTACTTGCTTGTGGCTAAGACTGTCCCCATAAATGGATGTTTTTTCTAATGCTATTATCACAATGCATGAAGGTATCCATTTACAATAATGGAGTGGTTTACGAAAACATAAAACTGAAATGTTAAAGTTAAACTTTTGTATCTTCACAGGTACTGTGCACAAGCTTAGTCTACTTAACACATTATAATGACTTATTTAATCACGCTATAAAAGTGTACAGCAAAATTCATGATGTTTGAATCTCTGAACAGCTTCTTCTTGACATGCAGGAAAAAGAAACGTCATTGCGACAAGCTCAAGAATTCAAAAGGAAGGAAGCTTTCAGAAATCATTTTAATAACTAAAAAACATTACCTCTCATTATGATGTGGCATTCTATGTTGCCTGTCTTTCACATAAACATACAGGTAACTCAGTAATGTACAGTATTATGTGGAGGCTAGTAGTATTTAAAATACTATTGTGTCTTCAATAACGCTTAGATTTTAAGAAGATGGAAATAATGATAATGAAAAAACATGAACATACTAAATTTAAATTCCTCGTGTCAATTAACATTTGCCATCAACGGGTTTGATCAATAAGAGATTAACCACGAAAATCTCGGGCTCATAGCACATGTGTCCTGGTTGGATTCAATACAAGCTGTACACTCTTTGATGCATGACATGCTGTTCTTGGAAATTTTGTCCCATTCCTCTTCTATAGTCTGACAGATAAGCAGACAAGCACCTGTTCAGTGGTCACTGAGCCTTTGGTGACCTTGATGACACATGTCCTTCCAGATCATCCCATGAATATTCAATAGGAAGGAAGTCTGGGAGTAGAGCATCCCTGGCTTAACTGTCACATCCACACCTTGCAAGAAACACTGTTATAATATTGCCACCTGAAGAAGGCTCCACAGCCGAAACGTTGTGTTTTCTTTCTTCTTTTTTTCAGCATGGAATAAACCTATTACTTTTTCCTTTGCAGCCTACGCATGCTGAAGCAGCTACCCACCTGAATTGTTATAATATGGCATGCTGGCATGTGTTGTCCTGTTGGAATGTTGTCAGTTTGGGATAAGTCCACAGTTAGTGAGATTCCAGGACTCTGACTGACGTCAGGGTGCCATTAATCACTACAGGTTCAGCTATGTAGTGACTCGACACTCATGCCCATACCATCACAATTGGACCTCCTTCTGCATGTCACGTCTTCTGCTGATATCCACCAGGATGGTCGACACAAAACCTTGATTCATCACTGCACTGTTGGCGAGTCCACAGGAGGACACTTTGACAAATCAATGGCACAAAGGCATATTGTCTTGATAATTAAGACATATTTCTTCCATTCTGTGTTTGTTCTTTCTTGATTTTCACCAAGACACCACCTCTACTTCCCGTACCTGTACCTGTAACCTCATCTAGAATTACCCAGATTTTTGGCAGTTTGGCATACGATTTTCTCAAACATTTTTCTCCTCTTTCTGAGAAGATGTTTTGTTGAATGTTTGAGCATGCGACACTAGAAATCAAAATGTGTGTAGATCGTCAGCAGTGAACCAAAGCACGAGCAAATCTGTATTTTATTTCTGTTTAAATGTAAAAACGGTGACTGTCTTTAAAATCATTTCATTTCAAATGCACATGGTACAGTATATTTTTCATGTCAATGAGTACGTGTCAGATCTGTGCTTAGATGTCCCAAAGCATGGACAGTTGCAAATTGAGAGGTATCGGAGCTGAACTCTGACACAAATTAAGTAAAGAGTTACCTTCTGACAGGGCAGGAAGGATCGAAGATCTCTCCAAGCTGAGAGTTCCCCAGTTTACCTCTGCCTGCCATGATTACACTTTCTGCTTGAGTTATTTCACAGGGATTCCAGGACTCCAGAATGACATCAGAAGACAAAATTATACTTAAACTAGAATAGCATCTTCTACCAGTCTTCAATGATCTAAACCAATCCTTCCCCATAAACCTAAACTCGACTCTAGATTGAGAGCTAACCTTTAGATTTAACCTTAAATCCCAAGATTGAACTCTAATTTAGGGCTAACCCTTGTCTTAACTCAACCTGGCCTTAAACCTAACCTTAACTCTACCTTGATCCAAACACAGATTCAGACTTAACCATTTCAATATTCAGAATTTATTAAATTACGCCCTCTTTAAAACTGAAATACAGTATCTTAGAAATTGAATTTTCAGTTAATTTCTATTACTTATTTGTGATCACAGTGTATTGTCCATGAACAGATAATGGAAATGGAAATTTGGTGAAATGCACATGGATTCAATTGGATTTCAATTTTGAATGGTAATCACCGACCAGATATAGTTTTGTTTGGATTTTTGGTAATCCTACTATAAAATCAATCACATTTAACAAATTTAACAAATAATTAAAAAAGCATGGCAAATAACAGCTTAATTGAAGTGTAATTGACAGCAATATGACATGCATTCTACCATGGATCACCTATAATTGTATTTAGAGTTTTAAAAGTTTTTAGAATTTTAAAACATTGCATTTATCCTACTTGGAGGTCTGGTGTTAAAGATACTATGTTATTAAGAAGTGGTATTTTTTTTGTCATTCTAATTGAAATATTACACTGTGATTAAGAAGTGGTAAAATCACAGCTGAATAAAACATTTAAGTATGTGCAGCCCAAACTGTCCTTTCTAGAGACTTGCTTCTAGTTGTACAGGATTACAACGAGTTAAGACTCAGAGTCATGGTTTTGAATGTTAATAATAAATGACAAAATTACAATCCATTGTGAACCCAGGTTACTTGCAGAAATTTCATAAAATGATTCATGGACCTTATTTACCCACAACAATCGAAAATCCTATAACATTGAATGCATATCTTAATGAAAATCATAAGACACTTTTCTCCAGTAAGAAGGTTGACAAGCTAGGTTTACAGGTGTTCCAAAATCCTTTAATTTTACTTTATTAAAGAAGAGAAATTAATACACCTTAATTAATTGACAAATCTATATTTTAACTGGTTAAGAGGACACATTCTGTTGTTCTTTTTTTTAGAAGAAGCAATCACATTTTTAAAAGCATATCAGAACCTTTTTTCTTCTTTGTTCACCCAGCTCTTTAAAAATCAGAAATATTTGGCCTCCCAATAAAAAGGATGCCTACTAAATCGGAATACTACTAAACAGCACAGAGTGAGTCATAAAACTCTAAGAATTTAAATTCTTTGCTGCTTTTATAATGCACTTCAGCATGTACTGTACATTTAACAGTCATTTACACAATTGAAGAGTTTCACTACAACAAGACACTTAACATTAAGATTTAAAAATCCTGAAGACTTGTTAATTTGCACTCTATAAAATGTTAGACTGAAGGTTTGAAGAGCAAACAAATTGCAAGCATGTTGTAAAAATGTTAACATCTAATCCTTTCATTAAGAGAAGCTCTTTGTTGATGTCAAGGTATATAAAAAACCCAGAATACATGGACTACAGGTAAATCTAAACTTAAACCCACTCTCCATTCAGAAGAATTTGGTTACATTCTTAAACATTTTGTGTTTATTTTGAGGTCTAGTCGATTGGACACCAAGGGCCATGTTATCAAGACATTTTATTTTATTATGCTGTGCTTATTCCTTATTTCTGTTATTCCTTCGAGCAACATACAGTAGTTAGATGCCAATCAGATCACCATAATAATACTGCATGTTACTTTCATTTTCATTCAGCATGCTAATAAACTTGCTGATCTACTGTACCTCTGAATTAGAGGATTTATATTACTATTTAATACAATTGTACAGTTGATGTCTTGTTATGGTATTTATACTTAACTACCTTGAATGTTCTACTTTAGGGCATTATACAGCAAAACATTTTAGATATACTGTACAACTCCCTATCTGTCAAGATTTGGGCAAATGTTACAACATTATTCTAAAAGATTGCTGATGAGGAAGTCTTTTAACAAGTATTTATGGGTCTTCTTTTACTGTATTGTAATTACTGTAGTGTGATATCTGAAAGAGTTTCTCTGAAAATATATTGGCACCTGCATACAAATTGAAAGAGAAACCAATTATGTCAAGCCCTCTGCATCCTTGTCGATATACATACTGCACACGCACACATGATCCAGCTCAAAGCCAAAAATACATATCATTTTGTCCAAAAAAACACTATTCTCAACTGTCCAGGGATTAATTATGTCTTTACGGTTTATTTGAGGACATGGACACGATACATACAATACAATCAAGTAACCGATTTATTTGAAAAGAAATTGATTTTTTTAAATTTTCTTTGTACCAGGTTTTAATTCAACACTCCCAGAATGAAGTCCAACAAAACAGCAACGTATTAATCCTATTACAGTCAGTACTGCTGGAAAAAAATAAATTGCCAGAATATTTTAAATATTTTGAATATAAAAACAGACTTTACCTTGTTAGCAATGCTTGTGATGAAGGATTTAACATCCAGATTTGTTGGACAGCTTTTCTGACATGGGGCGTCTGCACATTTAAGACACCTACAAGTCAAAAACATTTCACAGATCACATTTGAAAACCATCTGATTAAGACAGTTCTAACAAAGTGAGTGACTTTCTTACAAACCCGCTAATACAACAGACAAAAAGATTCTCAGAATGTATGGCCAAGTCATACTCTCACAAAGAACCATAAAATTAATTGAGAAAATGCACACTTTTTTTTAATCCTGCTTGTGCCTTATTGTAACTCAAATGAGGAAGCAGCAGTCAAATAATGATGCCAGCTCATGTTTGTTACATGGAGGGGGATGTCTTTATAATGACTGCCTTGAAGAGTAATAACACTATAAATAATGATGACTACATAATGGCTACCACATTGGCTGACAATGACATACTCATTTTAAATAATAAATAGCTCAACCTAATTAAATCTTCATACGAAATAAAAAGATGTGCAATATTCTGTTGGTCCATGTGAATATCATATGACAAGTGCATAACAGAGAGGCCTGGTATAGGTCCTGACCAATTTATTCAGTTTTATTCTTGAACTGGATCACAAATAAACAGCTGTTGAAATGTCAGATGTTAATGAGGCAGGTTGATGCAGTAGTAAATTGTAGAATTTTTTTAGTGCCGTGAGTAGACCCACTACAGGCAGGCTCCTGTAATAATCCCATCTTGCAATTCTCTAAACTCTCTGCAGACTAAAGTGCATCAGGCTGCCATTAATCCCACTTATCACCCTGACAGCCGGGTAATTACACTAGTGCTGTAGCCAGGTTGTCCTACTAAAATACCAAACGCTGTGCAGGAATGCACACCACCGAGATGTTTTATTAAACCTGGGTGGTTGATCATCAAGTGACATTAGTGTTGACCTATTTTTTTATTTGACAATAAATTATCCTTTGACCACACCATAATAGATATTACAATGTGGATTTGTAGAAGAAAGGTGCTGCAATGCAATGAATGTAGCAGACAATGCAAGTAAAATACTTAGAAGATGTCAACCATGCTATCATTTCCCTGGCTGGGCTTTATAATTAATAAAGGAAGCAAAACCAAGATAGAGCTGTATAACACAGGAAGCACCAATTAATGCATACTGCGGCCTTTTGTTATTCACATACTGTAGTAGTAGGTGATACTCAGTTTTAAATTTTGTTACATCCTATTAGGAATATTATATAAGCTGAGAATTAAAATGGACACTGTGGCCACATATAGAGGACCAACATGAGAACAATTACACTCCATCACATATTAATCTGCATATGTCTGGATTCATAAAGCATTATATTTTATGAAAAAGGGAATGGAATGTGGTTACACGATGATTTGCAGTGCCCTCCAAAAATATTCGGACAACAAATTCGACAGTAACAATCATTATTTTTGCTTTACTGTCAAGCAATTTGTATTTAAGATCATCATATTTCATACAGTACTGTATATCATATGAGACTGTATGAATGATAAATACAAAAATGTTTTTTTAATCATATTGCCACAAAAGCATTCTTTGAGTTCTGAAATCAAATTGACCAAATGTATTGGGACATATTCACTTTAAATAAATGAGTAATAGTATTAAAATTGATATATTTTTGAAGTAGTAACTGCATGCGGTGTGCAAACCACTGAGCTCTTTGAGGAGTTATTTGATTTTTTTTTACTGCAGCCACTTTGAATTCTTGCCTACTCTTGGAATGTTCAGACTTCAAATTCTTCTACGGCATGTACAGTAAAATGCACGCTTAACCAGATTTAAATCTGAAGACTGACTTATCAAATCAAAGGTGCTCCACTTCTTTTTTTTTTGGTACTGATGAACTGTTGCCGTATGTTGTGAGTCACTGTCGTGCTACAGTACATGTTTCTATACCCCATTCTATAACCCATTCTACTGCTGCCATCATTAATTACATCATACTGTATTTCACAATGAATGGTAACACCTGATCAAAAAAACAAAATTGCTGTGGATGTGTATTGAAAAGTCATGCATAGTTTTTTTTTTTATCCTGTTTGACTGAGGGCCAACAACCTGGCCAGAGGAAGAGGAAGTTATGACCCCCATGCTGAGTGAAGAATTAACCAAGGGGTAGCTCCGAAGGTGGAGATGGAGTGAGGGAGGGATACAAAAGATAAATAAATGCCAGGGAGAGGGGCTTAATGTGTTTTTTCTCGGATTTGAGGAAGTAACATCACAGAGAATCACAAATCCAAGCAGTTGAGATGAAGGATTAGCAAAATGTTATGACTTCCGAAATTTAGTTAAAAACCTCATTATAGAGGGGTGAGCCAGATGTAACATGGCTATTACCCCAGTCAAACTTTGCTCACAAGTACAGTATCAGGAGACATTTAAAACAATTTTACAGACAGCTGGGGGCAAGATTAACCTCCACCATAGTAATGGAAAAGTTAAAGAGTGGAGAAAGAGAGGATTGCAGATGATTCAAAGAACATCACCTCATTTATGTACCCTGTAACTTTGGAGGGCACTGTTTAGTTAAGCACTTTGTATAGGGAAAGCCCAAGATGCTTTAGATTACTATTTAAAAACTGTCTCTCTCACTGAAAAAGTAAACAAGTCATGCAGTGTAAAAAGACTAGCTGAAGACATATTCCAGACTAAGGCTTGCTAGCGTAAGCGTTCGTGCTTTTTTTTGAATTGTTGTAAGTCTCACAAAATAGGAATAAGAGCATAATTAAAGAAAGAACAATAACAGTATGATAGAAAATAAATGGCAAAAAAACATACAGTAGTCAAGTCAGGCCACTAATCAGTTCTGACATCCACTTTTGAAGACAACCTCTAAAGCGATTTGTAAAATCCCATGAATAATTCTTAAATTTATGAATACGACGATGAAAAAAAAACATTACTCTATTGCTTCTTTTCCCCTGAATTAGAGAAACTAGAACATAAAGAATCAAATGGAAAACAATCTTTTCACCATACTGACATCTACAAATAGAGCCAATAGTCAATTTTAGCCTTTTCTAAAGGCGAGAATTTCATTGTTCTCTGAACACATTTTTTTCTCTCAAGGTAACATTAAAGACACTAGATGATACAGCCTCATTTTAGGCCTCCATTTATCTCCGAGACCAGCAGCGCAAGTGCTTAGCAAATGTCAACAGAAAAAATGCAGACACAAAGGCAATCTTATTTGTTCAAAAATTGCTCTAGGTCAGAGCAATTCAGGCTGGCATGCAGAGCACTGCTTACAAGAGAACTTTTCTATGCACTGCACATTAGGTAAACACCTGTGGTTTGCAGGGTGTTACAAAATATAGTTGGCTGATATTCTTTTTCTCCAAACTGCATCCAAGTATTGTCAAAATTGAATGAACAGCTGAGTATCAATGCAGCAGTAGATTCTTCCTAATGAATCAATGCTAATCAAGCCCTTGGGTACATCATATGATAACTGCATTCCTAGGCATTATGAATTCTCTGTATGTGCAGGTAGCTAATCTAATAATTCATTGTTTCTATTATTACTAAACCAATTAGAGTTAGCAATAAAGATGTCTAATTCAATAAAAAGACTCTTTATAGAGTGGACCATTGGAATATGTTTGTTCTTAACTTCTTTATATAAAACGATTATAGAATTATCTACTTCTTTGTCTTTCAACTAATTATCTGGATTTTTTTCCTAATAATAATTTGCTGTGAGCAATCTCAGCTGTATTCAAAATGTTTTCAGCTACTTATTTGCACTATGATGTAGAGAATTCATAATTTTCATAATAGTTTGGGAAAATGTTGGCCCATTCATAATAAAAAGTAGCATTGTTCACTGCAAGTGGTTTGAAAGTATTTAAATTTGTATTGCATACTGCAAAAGGAAGTCTTGTTGGTTAACATCAGAAGACAAGGAATGTAGGTGTAATTGCTGTCTCTCTCACTAGAGAGCATTTATTTCCCAGCCAAAATGGCACTGTGCATGGAAAATGCATTTGAGCAGATGGTGAGAGAACTATGAACATTGACAATAGAATGAAAAATGGCTGGTGGATGAGTGTATTGCCCAGTTGTGTGTGTATGAGTATGAGGCAGAGGTTTACAGAAGAACATTTCACCCTTATTAATACTATACGAATACTTAATAACACTTGGAGATCAAGCGCGACAATGAATGCCACAACTCTTAAGCAATTTGAGCAGATATACATTCATTCAGATATACCTGCAGAATATACAGTATTCGTTTATAAATATTGTGTTGATTATCATTTGAAAGTCCCAATAAGGACAAATGTTCTTGTATTGCAAATTATTTGGATGATTTTCTCAATAGATTATGTTGAAAGACCTGGGTCAATATCCCAAATCAACACAATTTCATGTGTGCAGATGGTGTGGTCACATTATGCAGTGCATGAGGATCACCAAGGCCAGTCTGGCCCCTTACAGTTAAAATATTTTTTGATTCAAGCTATAAAATACTGTATATGTATGTGGACTTTCATTATTAGGAAGTGATTCACCAATTGAACTGATACATAGTATATACTGTAAAGCATTTGTTCAGCATTTATAGGGATATGTCAGATACCTCAAAACAATATCCAGTAAACCTGCATAATAATGAGCAATTTGTATTGACACACCAGGGATCATATATCAAATGTGGATGCTTTATCAGTGAACTTGCACGTGTACAATTTGCATGTGTCTCTACACTATTTAGGCTAATCAACCAGCCACCAAGATCATCCTATCAATGTCCAGTTTTAAGATAGGGGACTAATCAGCTGAAAATAGCCAAACCTGCAGAAATGACAACTTGCCTCACATCCGTGTCACAAAATGATGAACAGGCCATAGGTTCAAAATGAAAGAAGCTGGTTGTATAGTGACAGATGTGAGATAAAGAGATAAAATCCTAGACCACATCATGAAACCCAGGCTGGTACTTTACAGTAGGTGGATGGATATGACATAGTACTTCACCCCATTATGCAGGAATTCTAAATTAGTACTGGGCAGAACAGATCACCTATAGGATGCATTTGCCTGCAAGGGCTCTAGACCTAAGCCATTCCAAACATACTGTACTATATGTCTGACTTGCTTTTATTGTACAGTTTATTTGTTGTATTGTACATTGTTTGACCCCAGATTAGCCCATCTTGAGAAGAAGTAGTGAAATCCTCCTCAGCATCAACTTAAACAGCTGTTATTGCTGAATACCATAGTGTTATTCATTCGCGTTGGACCTAACAAGATACTGACATCCATCTGATTCTTACAGTTGTCTGTCTTCAGTTTCAAAGACTGTATAGTCATGTATGATGTTGCTGTCTTTCCTAATACCTATAACAGTGATTTGATCATGTGTATAAATTTAAAGATAGCACATTAATAAAGGCCCAAAAAAGATTTTAATCTGCAGATTAATTTCCTTCATGTAAAGGTGCAGACGACAACTGTGCTCTTAAGCAATTATTCCTACAAACGGTATCAATATGATTGATACAGCACATTACAAAACACTGTTTCTGAGAAAAGAGTATCAGCTTTTACTATGAATGCTAACACCACATAGATATCAAAATGCTAAAGTAAAACATTTTCAGAGCAATAAAAAATAAAAAAACAACCTGTTAAATATCATTCATTACAAAACTAAAACAATAGAAACTCAATCTGTACATCTTTCAGGCTATATCTTAAACAGAAATAAAACTGTTTCAAAAACACTTATTTTGCAAGCTTGTTTCTAACTGATCTGTTCAATTCATTTACAGGTATTGTGTAAATATATAAAAAACATGATTAGTGACAATTTTTAACAAAGCAATCAAGTGTTTCAATAGTAAAAAAGTCTTTATATGCACTTTATATGCAGTACCACAAATTACCTGCTGATAAAATGGAACCTGAAGTTGCTAAAAATGTACATATCAATCTGAAAAATGCATTATCTGTCCATCTGTGTGGCCTCTACTTCTCAGTTAAACCTTGTGGAGATTCTGCTCAATACAGTAGTTAGCATACCTTTTTGGATATGCAGTTAGTTCAACATAGTATTTTTAATTATGTACACAAATCAAAACACAGATACAGAGATCTGAATTGTACAACATGTAAAGCTTAACCTCAACATTCAGTAATTTACTGGGGTTTTTTAAAGGAGTTTTTAACAAAGGTTCAGGAGGGATGAAGTGCCCAAGTGCTCCTTCACATCTGCTACCCTAACTCATAATCCTCCATAATGAGTCATATCACTTCCTAAAAATGTATCAATACCATAACATCTCTATAAACATTGCTAAAAGCATTTTGCTACTGTGTGTTGTCATTCATTATGAATTATCCATGTGCATTATGGTTTCCTCTGTGTGTTCCCATACTCAGGTTTGAAAGAAAGATGAAGCAATTCAAATTCTCACAGGGCAAATTAGTTCTTCTACCAATTTAACGTCACCTTCTTTGTACTCAGAAACTCAAAACGTGGGGCAGATTTTAATTTTTTATCTTAAGCAGCGTTTACAGTAGCTACTATACTGAGTATCTTAAGAAATGTATCACTATATGTACTGTATAGCAGCATGTTTTTAAACATTTTGGCTTTGACTGTTAAGAATTCAATTAATTTCATATGAAAGAGTTGATTAGGTAAAGGAGATGGGATCACCTATCCTATTGAATGACAAGCCTGGTGAAAACTGAAGAAATAAAACTGCAGAAGAAAACCAATATTCCCCACTTATCAAGCGATCAAAACCTTCACGTCATCTTCTTGCCATGTTGATTCACTAGCAATGGAGCTACAGCAAGTCATCTTTAGTGATGACTCTGTAGACTATCCTCATAGATATCAGTAAGTGTGGCTGGCACAGACATACAGGACATTATGTTAATCGTTGTGTACAACAGACAAAATTATGGGAAGGTCCAGAATGCCCTATGTCATCCTGGTGTGATAACATTCCAGCAGGATGACTCATGCCCTAATAGTAATCACAGATCTTTCCAAATTAAAAATGCAGCACTTCTGTGGATACCCTGGTCGCCGGATGTGAGCACCATTTCAAATTTGTGGGATGATCCAGGGCAACATGTGGCCTTTGGAACTCAGGGACCAGTGAACAGGCACATGCTTGTCTAGGTTATATGAAAAGAGAGTTGCATTCTGCAACTTAGTACAAAGCATGAACTGCACATGTACAGTATAGCTTGTACTGCTTTCAATAAAGTGGTCACACTTGCTTATAGCCTGTGACTTTCATAATACATAATGAGTTTATATAGAGTACATCATGTCTGTTCAATAAAATGGTAGTGCACCAGCTACAGTACACAAAAAGGATTTTGTCCAATTTTTTTACAATAGGCTTTTGTGTTTGAACACAGTAATAAGTGATGTTTTCCTTTGTTGTTTTAATCTAGTTATTACGTTGTACATTCTGATCTAGTTGTACATTTTGCACAACATACAGGATAATTTTAGAATGAAATGCAGAAAACCACAAAAGCGAAAAATACAATACGTGTCTATGTCCAATAGCTTTTGGAACTTAGTGTCATAGAATTGTATTAAAAACAATTAACATTGTGTGAGTATTTTTATTTTAAAGATATAAACTGAATAGAAATAAAATATCAATCATAAGTCAGCTATCTGATTTTAAATGATTGTTTCCCTAAAATTTTAGAAAAGTATGTAAAACACTACAGTATGTCCCTAAGTTCCATTCCTGTCAATCCTAATTGTAACAGCCACATTTAGATTTATAGCTTTGTGTTCTACGTTATCCAGCTTCTGGAATATTTTAATGTCAGCATTTCTGAACTACATCATAGAATAACAGCCAGGTGAACAGAGATTATGGTGTATTCAAGGGTTACTAAAAAACTGTCAGACCTGTCAAAACTGTCCTTTGGAGGCATGTTGAGGATCAAGCAAGGATATCTAACAGCTGCATACAATACAAAGCATCAAACTGCCATAAGCAAAGGTGCAGGTAAAAATTAGCTATTCCTTAAGTCCACTGGGGTTAGACCACAATAGCTTGGTCTGGCAGATGGAAGACAGATATATGTCCTTCGTGAGTTTTGCCATGCAACAATAGTGCATTTTTAGAACAGACCCAGAGTTAGTTTGCTTAATTTCTTTCAGATTGGTTTATATGGAAATGGCCTGTCTCTGGAGTATACATTCAATACATGAAACTCTCCTGGCGTATCTAATGATGCACAGCAGAGATTGTCATTGATTGTCTTGTAGTAGTGGCTGACAGAAAATATTGTTATAATGCTGTTGACACTTAAAACACTTCAGAGAGGTTATGACACTGACATAAGACCAATTGCATATAAAACTCTGAACACAGCTTCCAACACTTAACAAAAGAAGAGCTCTAATAGAAAGAGTAAAAAGGAAATTCTAATGTAAATGTTTTCAGGGATCATTAAAATCAGCATGTACTTAATGTTTGGGTCTAAATTAGACATACCCCTACCATCTGAGTTTGACTGAATTTAGAAACTACAATTCCCCATCATAAAGCCTACCATTTAAAATTCAACAGATTTAAAATAATAATGATATTCAATGGCACAATAACAATTCAGACAAGGCTATAGTGAAAATGTATTACAAGCAACATCATTTGATTTGTTTTCTTTAAAATAAGTGTGTAATTCAATAATGTATTCTATTATCACTGAGAGGGGCTTACCATGCTGCTGTATGGTAATCACCACCTCCATGTTTACAAAACCAAAAAGAGCATTTTTTTAGATGTCATCACAGTCTTGTCAAGCATCATAGAGTGGAAATACTGTACAGATGCTACAGCACATTACATTCATATTCATCACTTGAATTAATGCTATTCCAAAAATCACTGTGCAGTCACACTTTTATTCTCATAAATTAACAGAATTATACTTGTTTATAGAATAAGCTCGTTAATTGTGGGGTGAGTCTTCATATTTTGGAAACCACAATACATAGACAGATTTAGAAAAACAGCCCTTACCACAATACATCTTGTGGATTTCTAATGTTAGCAGAAAAAAGTCAAATGCCAGGAAACATACTCATAATGATGGCTCCAGGGACCATGTAAAATCTGTCTGTGAAGACAGGTGGTCTTTATAATGAGGTGGTTTTTCTTACAGGTTTGGCTGTAATTTTAATTGTATAAACTGTCTAAGTTAGAACCAATTAAATCTGGCTTCATCACTGGCACCTTTTGACACTGGCTGCCAAGAGGTAGGGAGAAACTACTATTTTCACTCCTTTTCTTCAGGTTGGTGTTTGGATGGTGTAGCATAATGAAAAGTCTAGCAAGGTGCATGATGAATTCGGTAATTGTTCTAATTTTCACATGGCATGTGGCAAAAAAATTGTATTTTGGATTTCTTGTTTTACACAGGCTATAACAACCCTGAATACTGAAGAAACCTTCATTAAAAATGTTATCAGCATAACCCCTGCTAAAAATATCAGAAATAACTGATGGTGGATATATTATTGCCCTTCAAATTCAAAATTATATTGACAATCATTAAAAAAAAACATAAGTCTCTCTCTTTCAACGACTTTCCAAAATCATAAAGGCAGCTATATTCATAATTTAATATAATACATTTATTAATATTTTTCAACATAATCCATGCCTTTAAGTATCATTCCTATGACTGTTTACAGAATATTAATATGTATATTCATAATAAATGACACATAACCATTACCAACTGTAGAGGACAGCAGAGAGCAGCATCTGAAGTTAGAGTCAGCAAATGTGAATAGATTTACAAATCTGCTTGAGCTTCATAATAATAATAATAATAATAATAATAATAATAATAATAATAATAATAATAATAATATCAACACCTTGTATATTTATGTTTTTAAGATATTCTGAGAAATATTTATCATGGTGATGCTTTTAATTTTGCTCCTTAAAGTTGTTTAATACATTTTATCCAAATAATTTATATTTAATACAAAATGTTTCCCTTAGGCAGCTTATTCATTTTTTGGTGCTACTGTACACTCTATACTCTGCCTTGTCTTGAACTAAAACAAGAAAGTCATCCTGCATCGCACTTACAAACAATGGTTATATTTAATCTTGTAACTTCTGTAACGGAATATATTATCAAACATTTTTACTCAGTTTAGACCACAAAGTATGATATATTTGTCTCTACCACCTTATATGTTAAAAATGTTAACCATGTTGTATGACCCCTAAATGCTGTTATAATTGCTACCCTTCAACATCAAAATGGTCTATCTTAAAAGTTCGATTTTTAAGGGAGCATGTGGCTGACCAGGCAAAAGCCAACGGGATTGTATACATGAATCTTTGAGAGTTTGAACAATTCTTTATACTATAGACTTTGAAAAGGTAGAAGCAAAGTGGCACCAGTCTTGAGACCTGATCATTATTAAAGACTTTACAGACCAATTTCTATTGCTGAATATATCGAAGGTTTATCGGTCTCCCTCATAAATCATAAAACATAATAAAACAAGATAACAAGCAATGCTTTTAGAAGAGAATTTCATAGTATTGTGAAAGCAGTACCGTTATTGCCCTTGATGAAACAACAGTGAAGGACATTGACGTATTATTATGTTTGCTTTTCATGAGATTTTTAATGTCTTCCAAAGCTGACAAAGGCGGTATCAGTGTTGACATCTTTCTGCACTAGCAGTATATTGCGAGCTATAATTAAAAGTGTTTATCGGGATCAAAATCAGCCGATGCTCTATGTGAGCTGTCTTGACAGAAATCTGTAGCGATCCAATGGGGAGACCAAAACAGAGAAGGACATAAGTTAATGCTAAATCGACATAAAATGTTCCCCACAAGAGGAACATTTTTATTATGACAATTAATAAAGTGAATATTATTGCTGTTTTAGCTCTTCAATTAGAGAACCAATAATTGCTATATAAAAGACATTACCAGCGAAGCAACTGTCCAGATATTTTGAGAATGTCTACCCAAAACAAATTTAAAGAGTTTAAAGTGATTCCAAGAGACAGAAATAAGAGGACTTTATTTTAAGTCAATCACCATTTCTACACAGTATCATGGTAGGAGATGCATGGAACACGAATTTCAGTTTAAAGGCCTTTTACAAACTTGTTTATAGACTAAAATCCCTACAATGATGTGTCCACACCAGCAATTCTCTCATCGCAGAAAATTACTGATTTAGTAACAGAAAAAAAAGAGTGATTAAGAAATAGTAATCTAGCAGGCCATTGACAGTTTTACCCAAGCTGGGTATAACTCCAGTCTGCCCCAATGAGCTGCACGTATTATGAGGGGTTTGTAGCAAATGAGAATGCAGCCAGACTGGCCTCTGTTGAGCGGAAAAGTGAATGCAGGTAGATGACAGCACAGGGAACAAACATGAGCACTATTTTAGCCAATAGCTCAGCCCCATTTGGGATCTCAATAATATGATCAACTGATGGGGTGATTGGAAAAAATATATGTGGCTCTTCCAAAACATACAACTTGGGCATTGTGATGAATCTATTTTTAAGAAGAAGAGCATTAACCTAAATTTAATTATATTAAGATCTCAAAATCAAAAAGGGTTAAACAGAAAACACTTTTTGGTGCACATGCACTTAAAATGGATACTTAAAGAATAAGAGCAAAGACGCTCAGGAGCAAACAATGGTAAGGACTGCTTACAGCAATAACAGACGTTCCTTCACTTAATAAGAATTTCAATATTGTGTTTGAGCTGTCTCTTATTGAATTGTGAAGTCTGATAAGATCCTTTTAAATGCGCTAATGGCAATTTTTCTACCTTGTTTAAATTCAAAAGGTTCTTTAGTACCCTCTCTCAAATTGTTCAATTCAGATTTTTCCAAGTGTGTTCAGGAAAGACAAAATCTAAAATGGTTCAACATTAGATGGAAAACACCTCCTCCGACATGTTTTAAAATATTCAGCTGCATCATTTCCATTTTACAAAAGTGTGATTTTAATAAGAAGGGTTATGACATCTGTTAGAAGAAAAGGCCAACCAAAGAAAGTATGTGGGATTCTCTTGCAGTGCAATCCTGTCCCTTAAAATATGAATAAAAATGTTTAATTTTATCTAAAGGTTTTAGGTTTCAAACAAAAAAGCTCAGTTTTAACACTGTGCATTTATTGAAAGATATTTTATTTTATGATCCATGTTGTATCTGTTTAAATTGTTTGCCATGCTTAAGACTGTTCTTTACTATGCTTCTGAAAGGGCTTTTCAAATATCATGGTCAATGTATAGTACAAGAGAGAAGTAAAAGAACATTAAACCATTTCTTTTATCTCACACAGACATACTGTACTTACTTTAAACCGTGAATATTAAAACAATTTATTATATCGTGCTTGAATTTGAATTATCACAAGTCACAAAGAAAGAGATAGGTCTTTTGAAATGGTGTGATTTTTTAAGGCGGTCAAAGTATTGGGGGGGAGCAATTGAGATAGACTACAGTATCTTTCATTTTAATTCATTACGAGCAATAAACGACAGAAAGAGTCTTCGCACTGCAGTTGTATGGTATAAGGTGGAAAAGGGCCATTGAAAGACTTTTCAAGGTCTCCAGTTTTAAATTCAATTGAAAGGCATATTGCTATTCAACCTGGAACAAGGTTCTTTAAGGGCAGCATTTCTATTCTGAGTCCATCCCTTGACAAGACATACCCAGAGCAGTGTTAGTAGTAGTTTAGAATTGTAAAAAATAACTTGCATAAACAGAATTTATTCATCGAATAATGATTCATAAGCTTTCATTCAAGGAATGGCAGCCATCAATCACAAGTAGCCAATGGTGTCTATTCTTCTCTATCATTTCGGTGGTCATCTCAATTGATCAAAATGAGTATCTGTGTATATGCAATGGCTCTTTGTGGCACATTGGGCATGCAGTGGCATTCATTAGTGCCCCGCTGCTGTTAAGAGGACCAGATTGATGACCTTTCCTTTGAGGCCAGTGCTGTCTGACTGCGCTGACGCCTGCCCCACTCTGCCCTCCGAAAGCTCAGGTCAGCACTTCTCTGCAACAATTGATGAAACATTTATTTCCGTACCATTCATTTTTCAGACATTTAGGGATGATAAATGACATGCAAGGGTAGCTGCATCATAATGCACACAGGTGCTCTTACTTGGTGACACTGAATAACAAGCAGACCAACCTCAGCACTTGCGTGGCCTGAAACCAATCTTGACACAGACTGTAAAATATATTAAATACATGACTAGAGTTGTTCATCAGTCTTCCTGAAACAATTTCAAGAGTCACTCTACCTTCTCAGCTATGAAGAGCTATATAAAAAAGTGTGTTTAATGTAGAGTGAATAAAAAACGAAATATATAATCATTGGAAGAAGAATTTCTCTAGATCAGACAATTTTCTTGTTTTGCCCAGGCACGAGTCAATATCCCTATCCGAAAATCAATCAGTCGCCAAGACCAGTATAATAATTTGCATAGGGAACTGCAGGAAACTTTATATTCCTCTAAAATGCTCAGCTTCCAGATTGCATAATAATATATGCCCCATGGGAAAAATATTGACTTCCTTCTCCTGAAAGCCATAAAAGCAAAAAACTACTTAACTTCTTTTTTATTTAAATAACATTGAGGAAAGTAAGAGGTGCTAAAAAAACAAATTTCCCTCTGTTAAAAGTGGCAGTGGCTCCATCTAGTTTCAGTAGTTCTATTAAATTGCATCACATACAGTATCTTTGCTCAGTCTCTCTTTGAAAATGACTAGCATTTCAGACTCATTTATAAATGGGTTTTAAAGATCAGAACCCAGGCTTTTAACATCATTCATCTTTCACACTGAAAGATGTGCTGAAGAAAGCAGCACAATGATAAAAAATTTGCTGGATCTCAGTCCATTCATTTCTATTGAAATTTATCACATAACGTAGCACAGAGATATCTTGAAAACAACTCAACAGCTCAGAAATCTATAGATTTAAAGATCAAAACTAGACTGATGCATTGAAAGCAATTTTTCTCAGTCTATTGATTTCTATTAGATTTTTCCAAGTAACTGTACTGGATCCTTTTTGCTCCTTTGTTTCTCAAATCTACAGTGCTTGAAACATCTATAAATAGTGTAAAACAACAGCTTTAAAGCAACATCTATTCTCTTTAATATTTATGACACACATGTTTATACATACTGTATACTGTTTGTAAAGCTCAAAGAACTTTATACATATACAATACGATATACATGTATATCTTTACATACAAACATCCTATCATGACAAGAATACATTCTTAAGTAAAACATAAAAATACCTTCAACTGCAAAACTTTAAATTTGTATAAAAGGTCAAGAAAACTAACAAACCTGAAAATACAATATCATTTACACACTTCCCTATAGAAATTAGTGTACCTATTGCTTAATTGTGAACGATTGTATTTCAGAAAGGAGAAAGCTTTGGATTTTTATTTGTTTTGTGAGTCACAGATGGATGACAGTGAACAGAGAGCCTCAATTAATATACAGACCTGGACCTATAGGTTTGTTTGTTATTTGTGATATAACAAAACAAAACACAATTACAGACCAAAAGCTCAATGTGTCTCTGCAATGATATTTTATAAGTGTAATCTGCATCATGGCTATCACAAGGTTCCAGGTCATAGCCTCAGACCACCAGATTTTCAAACTGACTGAACATCATGTGGCATGGTGGATTAAACACTGCACTTCACAGAACTATGCTTTCAGGATAGTTTTACAGATAAAAATTTGACTCACCAGAGATTCTTCCTCAGCTGCAGAGATCTGTCTTATTGAATTTTATATTTCTGTTGAGCCTTTAATCGGGCAATGATGTCAAAGTTCATTTTACTATGCTCAGCCAAAACTTATGTTCATTCACAGAGATGTGGGCAGTCTCTCCTGAAGTGGATTGTTGGATTAGATATGAGGTGTAGATGTACATGTATATCAATCTTAGCAGAGCAAGGCAGAAAGAAAAACATTTTAATCTAATTAATTAAAGACTGGGCAAGGTGTCACCAAACACATAATTAGCCAAAACGCCACGACATACATCTTTTTCAATGCATCTGACATTTTAGAAGGTTTTTTCCTTAATATAATAATAAAATAATCTGAACCAATGAAATTGGGATGGTCAGCAGCTTTAAATGATAAAAACATTAGAAAGTTTAGAATCTTGAGGAGGCCATTAGGCACATTAAGCCCATTTGGAAGAGGATCTCATCCAGCCATTTCTTGAAAACAAGCAATGCATACAGAAGCTAGGGTTTACAGAAAGGACTTGTATTCTCAACAATCAACCTCTAAGGGATTTTATTCAAATGGTTTAATAATACAGGCCCCAAACAGAAAATGTGAAAACAAATGCAAATCAAAGAATCATGGCAAGTTTCTGATATGACATAAAGGTATTAAATATTGTCAAAATGAAAATATTGCAAAGGTAGTGTGCGCATGTGTGTGTCTGTACAGTATCCGTCCTGTGATGAACTGGCATCCCATCCTGGGTATAACCTGCCTTGAAACTGGTGCTTGCTGGGATAGGCTCCAGCTCCCACATGGCCCTGAACTGGACGAAGAATTTAGAAAATGGATATGATATATTTGGGTATGACCACCCTGAACACTAACACACTTTTAGCAGACACATAAATCTGATCTTCCAGCTTCTGGATAGACTGTTGAATGTTCTGTCTTTCTTTGCAGCTGCAGTCAGATAGTGAAGGTTGGTCAGTTGCAGTTGTTTTCAAATCTTGGCACTGGCAAATTGATACCACAGATGTTCTATTAGACTCGGGTCAGAAGAAAACACCTAGGACATGACAAGACCTCTACATTGTTTTCTTGAGTCATTCCAGTGTACTCCAATGTGAGCACTCTGAGGACTTGTATTTTTCTCCCGCTAAAAAAATCACTTCCAGAAGAGGAAATGGTTCAAGGACCTAAACAACCTAAAGTCCATCCAACCCCCTCATCACTATTCTTCCACTTCTCCACTGGGAAAACAATCTAATAATTTGTGTAACACTCGTCACCATGATGTCTCAACACACATTGTCTTCCATCAGGTCTGTCAACAATACTCATCTGTAAGTAAACACTCATCCAGTCCCTTTGCTTCTTCCTCACATGTTTGCTGGCCTGCAGACAATAGCGGTTCTCAGCCGTCAACAAGTAACTCTTGAATTGCTTCTGAGTATACAGATGGCAATTTACAGTTATTCTACGGATAGGTGGGTCATTTCTTCCTAAAATGTCTCATGCTATAGCCACTGGAGTCAGAAAATGATTACAGAAATAGATCAGATGGATGTGGCAAACTCAGAACTAGTCAGCTGATTGCTGAAGTAGAATACCCATTCTCTGTGAAACTCCTCTCACAGACAGGCAAACTTTGGTGATGCCAGCAGCAAACAGGCAATCTTTATTAAAGCAGAACATGGTCAACTCTTTTTCTATTCTTGTGTTAAATAAGGTCTTTTATTTTCAAATGTCAATCTGTACATAGTCTTTATTAAATGATTTTGGAATGTTTAACTCTAATAACAAGCACTGAGATACTTAAGTATTTGAGTTCTTATGCATCAAGCCTAGTATTTTGTTATCTCACAAAACAAAACAAGTCAAAATCCACTGACTGCTATAAAACCATTTAAAACAAAAACAAAATATTCATTATTATCAATGCACTGTCAGGATGATACTAAGGTTTTTATGAGGTAAAACTGGATTATGGTGGGATCAAAAGTAAAAAGAAGAGGAAGTGGGAAAGGATGGTACAAAGGAGGCCAGACTTTGAGGACTGAGTTTATGGTGATAGGGAGTTGACTGAGAAAGAGATAACTTTTAGAAAGACAAGGAGATGGGAGCAGAAATGAGCATCAGTGGGAGGAAACAGAACATGCTGAGTACCATCAGCATAAAAAATGACTCATAAAGTCATGTGAAGAGATGAGAGGATCCAGAAAGTGAATGCAGAGAGAGAATAACAGGGGACCCAGGATAGAAACGTGAGGGACACCAGTGGAGAAAGGATAAACAGTAGAGTAAGAACATTGCCAGTTACCTGCTAAAAACAATTAGTGAGGTACTGTAGGTAGAGAACCAAAAAGCCTTAGGTCAGTGAGTGCTCACAAGAGAATAAAATGATCGACAGTGTCAAAGGCAGAAGCAAGACCAAGAAGCATTAAGAAAGATAAATTAGGGATTATAAGATGATTAAAGAGAACAAGAAACAGAGAGCTGTGTAGTTCTTATCAAGTGAGAGCTTACAAAAATTGTTGGTACAAGGCTGGATGACATAGAGTGTGTACATAATAACGAAAGTGAGCACACCTGTACTCTACCCATTGTGCTATTCTAAACTACATAGTCTATGAGTCTTTAATGTAAAAAATAATGTTTCCTGTGGTGCATTATGGTAGCTTTACTTTAATTATCAGCAAGGTTACTACGCAAGCCTTTCAGCACTGTGACAAAGCCTTGAAACAGAATCTTCTGCAATTCCTTGTGTACTTCCTCCAAATTTGTGCAACCGAAGGAGTGTGCATGAGCATGTATTTTAGTACTGCAAGCATGGTCTTATCTGAACCATTGCTTATTTCAGGAAAAACTGACAATATATTTGCTACTAAGGATGCAGCTCTGTACATACCATGAAATGAAAAATGAAGCTTGAACTCAGTATCTTATTTTACAACTCCAAAGAAACGGTAACTAAAGAAGCTTTTAGTTCCTTATGATCATCTGTAGATAAAAGTTGCCAGTTTCTGCTTTAATGTCTCACATTATTAGGTTTTAGAAAATCTGAATCTTTCATCAATTTTGTTGCACGGCTCAGTGGGGGGTCATTTAAAAAAGAATTAAAGTCAGCTTGAACATTAATAGAAGCGGATACATTGCCTCACTAGCCAGATTTTCTGGTGACAAGATCTATATACATATGTTTCTATGAATATGAACATATGCCTGTGTGATAGTGTGTGCATGTGAGTCAATAATGTGAAGACATACTAGTATTTACATGTATTTTCAATGTCTTTCTGAAACAGTGATACAGTAAACTTCACCTTATTTGTATTAAGACAATATTCTAATACAATATTATATATAATATTTTAATACAATTTTAAATTTAGGATGGGATTATGTTAATTGACATAAAGTATACTGTAATCCTAATCTCATTCATTTATTATTTGACTAAGAAGATTAAACCATATTGTGCTCTAACAACAGCAAGATTCATCATCTGTCAGCTAATCATAAAGCTCTGTGGATCTACATCATTTAAAACATTAACACAACATAATATTCTTCTTACATAAAGTATTTAATGTTTTCTACTGTAGCTTTAGGTTTGTGCTTTAAGCAGTATTGGCAAATCTATGGCACCAAATAGCCTGGGAAAGAAAAATAACTAAATGTTGCTTTATTAATAAATTTAAGAATTTGGAATTCTTAAAAAAATGTAAGACTGTTTTACTACAATTAATTGCAATTAAAAAAGATGACAAATATATATAGATAATATATAACATATACAGTAAATATGTAATAGGTATTTAGAGAGAGTACCTAAAATGTTTTTTAGTATAGATAAAGAGTACCTAAATGTTTGCTAGCACCTTGAATTCAATAAACTAATTTAAATGATAAGCATTGAATATCAGCCTTTTGATTTATAATGGTATGAAACAGTGAAAATGATCTATTCATACCCAAACTTTTCTCATGAACTCACAGCACAGTAAAAGTGGTTACCTTCAGTGCAACACAAAGCAGTTACACCAGGTTTTTTGACAGGCTGTTACAAATGAATAAAAATAAATACAAACAATAAAAATGGTTGCACGTGTAAACTATATATCTTTAAGTATTTTAATATCTTCCAGGGGTACCCACTAGCATTTTAAGAAACAAATTAAACATTTACATTTTTTGCTGTGCAGTGAGGCTTAACATTGCCAAAGCCTCATAACCAAAGTAAGGCCCCAAGGGAAGCTTCACCACTGACAAATTAATACCTCTGAGAGGAGAGCTGAATGGTGGCAATAAACTCATTTGTTCCCCCAATAATGAAGAATGACTTTTTTCTTTACCACATCTGTGACTGTTGCCATGGTGACCTGGCCTTACCTCATTGCTTCTCGAAGTGCTCCACGCTCACTCAGAGTCGTGTGTTTGATGTCATCAAAATTGTTCTCCAGCTTCTCGCAGCTCTGCCATAAAACAAAAGGTACAGTCGTTTGTCTCTGAAGCATTTCACTGATCAGGGAAATTATTCAGCCGTACTTTTTTAGGAGGCAGCAGCAACAGCAGCAAACATAACGGACCTTATCTTCATGCAGATTACACACTGGGCTTTATAGTGCACATGATTAATCAAAATTGACATCATGAACATATCGGGGAAACAAAAGTCCCTTCTATGTTCGCCATGCTGTTGTCATGGCAATCCTCTTATCAATTTCTCAACCTCACGAATAAGTGTCCAGCAGCACAGAAAGCTGCCGTTATTGACATACTGACAATTAACACAGGCAGCACCCTTGCCCTTCTCTCCGGAGATAAATAACATCCTCCCATGTCTGAGATCTCTAGCTGCAGTACATCAACCCAACAAAGACAGGTTTAATACCCAGCAGCTCTGTAGGTACTGTGATATGTTTTTGTTTGCTTGCTTGTTTTATTATTTCTGTTTTTTAAGAAAAACATAGAAAAGGGCTTTTGAATTTTTATTTATTTTCTAATTAGTAAATATATTTAGGTACAGTACATATCTAAAAGTATTTGAATGTGTATGATCCCATGACAAAAACTTTGGAAACCTTCATTTGTGAAACTCAATATATAGCATGCTAATAGTTTACTATTTTTACATTAGTTTACATGCAAGAGCATGATATGATACCTTGAACAAACAATTAAGAATCTACCCATAGACAATCGACCTAAACTGTTTTTAAACTTAAAGTTCTTAGAACTTTTAAAACCACACTGCTTGACCAACAGTATTTTTAAGTACTCTGCAAAAGATCAAAATGTGTCTTAAAAGGTTTGAAATTAACACGTTCTAAGTGTTTTATGCTGAGTATGGTCCTTATCCCATTTTAAAACAGTACATACACAATTCTATTTAAGATTTAAATTGCCTATCTTTGTTCGTATACTGTACAGTAAAAGTATTTGGGCTTTGCAGCAATTACATCACACATTATGTAAAAGGGGAGGTACAGTATATACTTTAGTAACCCTTGACGAGTATCTTTGAGGCAAATCTATTAAAAGTACAGCAGTAGTACACCATAAAATATCTAACAGCTTCATACATAAAATATGTGAAACTAATAGAATAATACTGGGAGGCAAGTGGTGTTATCCATATAGACACTGTTTATCTCCCTAAAGCGCTTTCTCTGGTACTGATTAGAATCCTGGCCATGTAGTTTTAATATTCACAAAAGCTAATTCACTTGTATACAATGTTAGAAAAAGCAAAGAAGGTCATATTTTATTTTTAATAGTAGGGAAAACACAAATTTCTATTGACACCTAATTTACATGATTACATTCGGAGTGCAAGTCAGTGAATTTTAAATTGAATTCTCTCAATGTTCTTCACAGAAGTCTTTATTTAATTGGGAAGTGTGAACAAACGTTCAGTTTTATACTGTTGTACAAAACAAATGGTATGGAAATTGATAATTATTTTGCTGTTTGAGCTTATGGAATACTGAAAGATGCCTTGCTTCTGAGGACAGCCAATGTGTGACTCCTCAGTACTCCTTCTCACTATAAGCTGAATGCATTTTCACCTACCCTCCATTTCACAAATTTGAAATCTCACACACGTAAGACTCAAAACATCACAGTCTAATTATAAGAAACATTGACAAAAATGTTGTTGAACGTACAGTCTTCTTTAAACACTTCTAAAGGGGAATGGGGGGCAGTGTTTTAAAATTAAAGTTGTAATGCTAATTATAATTACAATTAAAATGTCAATTGGCAGAGCTTTGAAGACTATTCAGGACGTTCTCGAATAATGCCATTAACCTGAAAGGTTATAGCTCTGCGTTTTCTTACATTACTATTCATAATAGGTGTCTGATGATCTAGGAGGACACATAAGAAATCCATAACTATTTAATTATTTTCAAGTTTTAAAAGGTTCAGGCTCTAATTTAATCACCTCTGGCTACTGAATATTTCACTCTTTTTAGGAAATCTGCAAAGACAGGAAAGCATACTTAAACAATACAGTATATACTGCACTTTAGTTAAAACACTAAATTTACTGTCCTGTTTCATCATTACAATCTGTGCAAAAACACTAAGTAATCAAAGTAAGATGAACACCGCTTTGATAATTCATTATGCATTGTTTTCAGGGTTACGTTAGTTACCAAATAAACTCACCATAATGAAGGGCATGCTCAACATTTAAAGTTGTGATTTACAAAGACTATATTTTTTCATTGTGATAAGATTTGAAGTTTTGAATGATTACCTTGTAGGACTGGTCATCTCAGACACTGCACCATAGATATTGAGTTTAAGACCTGCTTGTTGGATTAAAGCATCGCAAAATGCCCTTTAAATTATCAACTCCTGGGAGATTTATGCATTTAATTCAAAAGAAGTTGGTTTAATAAGAGTAATTTAGCACTGTGAAATGGAACGCTTTCTTTTATATCTGCGATAAAAAGCTATAAAAGGATTTCAGCACTGCAGAACACAAAGTTCAACAACAGTACATGTCAAAACATCTACAGTTTAGTGCTGGACACACTTAAGTGACTTATGAAAATCTGTTTAATGAGACACCATGAAGAAAAGAAAGAGCTAGTTGTAAGGAGTCATTGATGACATTATACTGCTCAACAGTAAATACAGTTAGCTGGGTAGGCATTAAGCAACATTGTACAAGCTACTGTATATACTGTAAAGAAGCATGAAAAATGTGCTTGGAGGAAAGATTTCTTTATTAAGAGTCAATATAATTAATTTAAGCTCAATTCCCTACCTCTTACAAGGGGGAAGGGAACATGTAAGCCGTATAAGAGCCTGTGGTTTAAACTGATGCCACTATCACAACAGGAATCCATTTAACAGTGGAATACGCTGGGTGCTCATTGTTCACACTGACCAACGTGTCTGATATATGTCTTTCATCAAGTCCCATTAATTCCAATCACCCCATTCCCCATTTACAAAATCTTGTTAACAGTTCCTTGACCTCTGACCAGGTGAAATGAATAAATTGGTGGTATGACCAGTGGTATAATTATACTATACAGGACTAATGGACAACTCCTTTGGAGTGATACTAGTATATTCAACTGTAAGATATAAGAATCTTGTGCATATTTGTAATTAATATAATTACAATTTTAACAATTACAACTGTAATTGCAATTTTTCAATTTATGATTGTGTTTGTCTGTTTACTAATAACTTCACAGTCTTTTATCAAAAACAAAACTACACCAGGAAATATACATTAAATGAAATTAGTTTTTCTACAATCATACAGGAACATATAATATTGATTATGTGTGTACCATGATATTACAATATTAACTGATTTTTAAAAAGCTTCAACAGCTCTCTTCAACGTCCTATTTTTTCCTCATTCAGAACTATTTTTCTCCTTTATTTTGAGGGCATTAAAAAAGGAAGGGGTGTATTTTACCTGATACACCATGTGCCATTTTATTTAATATCTTTATATAAAATAATTTAAATATAGTCATTACTTTGAAAGAATGCAAAATCTTTAATGAACAATCTGTCTCAAAACTGAGGCAGTACCACAGATATGATTTATTTACTTTGATCTTCAGATGATGTAGTGGAATATTTGCTCTCCATTTTTCACATATTATTCCTCAATAATGACACATAAACCCAGAAAAACTATTAATGCATCATCTTCCATTATGGTCCACTCCCACGACACAGAACATTTTACATACTAAAATTTAAAAAAACATAGAAAATCTTCGCATGAAGTATTATTGTACATGCTGGCAGACACAGTAATAAAGTGTCATCATTGCTTTTAGAATGCAAACTGAATATTAGGTTCTTTCTGAAATTTTGACAGTTTTGTTTGCCTGGGAAACATAATGTTGTTCTCTTTTTGGCCCTTCCTGTTCAGTAGAATTAACAGACGTACAACTTTTTAAAAATTGAAAACTGAATCAGACAGTTTTCCTTTGGAAGTTCAACTTTTTTTTATCCTTTGAGTATTTGACTTTTTCTGTAATTATTTTCAATCTGGAATTCGATTTTAATCCTTTACAGAAGGATTATATTTCTGTACAATATTTCAGACATATTTGGCAAATTGTGATTCAATTATTTAATATGTTAATAACATTTAAGGAATATTTTTATAATAACAACAGATTTACTTTATCCAGTATCAAGGGAGGCTATTATTATTAATTACACATTTATGGCTGCTTTTGGGAATTGTCACCACAATTTGAATAGCTTACTAAAGCACTGTCGTGATTTTTTAATTAAAGAATTCATTAAATTTTCCATATCTAAAGATGACGTAAGAAATAAAAGGCAGTTAAGAAATAGTTGAGCAATTTTCTAAAAGGTTTATTAATAAGGATATTTTCAATGTAATTATATCAGATTCATTATTATCTCCCCACACACATTCCTGTACGTTGAAATTAAAACCAAAAAGAGAGAACAGAGATGATTATTAAGAGGAAAAGGATAATTTAAATTATGTAATTTATTCCTACAATATGATGTGGAGTCTGGTGACTACAGTGTAATTCTTTTTCCAGATTTAAGGTTTTATAAGACTCTCCACTGAGTTTCAGATCATTGTAATGCCCTGTGAAGCTAAGCACTTGGGTTATTTGGAAAATTACAGAAATCATTGCCAAGAATATAACCGTAAACTCTAAGATTGCACATTGTGCATTTCTTTTTGTCACAATAACTTCTGCTCCAGCAGCTGGTACATTACCTACGCCCTTTAATACTTGGGATCTGAAAGCAATCTGGAAAACTAATTAAATCGGATTACATGCTACAGACAGATTATTAAAATTAGACCTACAATAGATTGCACAATATTTATTTGCTCACCTGGAACTTAACATTATTAAGATGTACTGTTTTTCTCACATTTCCTAATACAAACTCAATGTTTTTACGCCCTATTTAGGTAATAAAACTATGATGTTGACTGTAGAGCAGAAATGTTATCAGCTTAAACAGGTAAGCATCTTTATTATTTAAATCAACAGGACCTTTTCTAGCAATTGTAGTGGTTCTTTGGGTATCTGCCCTTGCCGCTCCTGCCCTGCCAGTTCGTCCCTCACTGCCTGGGCGCTAACCCGGGTCTCCGGCGTCATGCAACAGGGAACTTTTTTCTGAAAATGTGTCTATGGCACTACCGATTTTCTCCCCACTGCCATGAATCAACATGAGGCTGCTGTTCTTCCATATCATTCAAGTGCCCTCATATGGAATTAATGAACATTCGCCTTCTTATGAACAAAATTCATGACCCCTGTAGCATCTTAGTTATACTGTACCATGGAAAAATCATGCAGGTGATGCTAAGCCTAACAAAACCTGCAATAAAGACCACTGAAATGGTCATTATGTCTTTAAGCAGAGAATAAATCCATTACACATGATCAATAAACTGCTGAGTTGCAGCGTGAATGCTGAAAAGAGAGGGCTGTTCTTTGGGTTAACGAAATCAGGTAAATAGATAGACACATTTTATTGCAATTTGTCTAGGCTTCAGGTGCTTCACAAACGGAATGACAATTTCATACCAAAATCCTAACTGTCACTCTAAACACATTATTCATTCATATTCTAAACCATCTTATCCAATACAGGGTCACAGGGGGACCAGGCGCCTAACACAGCAAGCAAGGGGCGCTAGGCAGGATATGCGCTGGACGGGACGTCAGTCCATCACAGGGTACACACAGACACAAACATGCACACGCTCACAACATGGGCAAATTTCACAGAAGCCAACTAACCTACCATGATGTCTTTGTACTGTTCGAGAAAACAAAACACCCTGAGGAAACCCACGCATACATGGGGAAAAGATAAAAACTCCATGCAGGTAGCACCCCAGGAATTGAACACAGGGCCCCAGTGCTTTAAAGTACCAATGCTAACCTTTGTTCCACCATGCCACACATAAACAAATAACGAGTTTTAAAAAAGGAAAAACTCTTTGTTCCTTGTTCCTAAAATCATAGGAACTGTACATTTGGTTTAATGCTCCAGTGTGAATAATGAAAGTGGAACTAGTATGTCTTGTAAATCCAGCTTCCTTCAGACAGAACGATGCAAATCCTCAAAATCAATAGCAACTAAATTGGTTAAATTATAAAACAGGCATTTAGTTAAATAAAGTGTATTCAAGAATGACATTTTTTCACTATCATCTTGTATACATGTAACTGCATTAAAGAAAAACCAGGGCCTAGATCCAGCTGTTAAAGAAAAAATGTCCCTTTTTATGATCATTTGAATGCAGCGATCCTTTAGGATGGAAGACGCTATACTAGTCCAAGCAATCATTATCCTGAAAATTAAAGCCTACACATGAAAAACCTCACACAGTCATGTATGATCATGAATACATGTAAAACAAGCATCCAGCAACTAAATATACTTGGATTAAGGAAAAAAAATAATGATGAAAAGGACTCACTGAACAATTTTTATCAGCATTTCTCTTCCAATATTTCTTCTCCCTTTTAGTTGTCGCTGTAGAACACAGTGATGCATGAGTCTTCACACGTGGATTTAAAGTCAGGATATTCTAGGAAAAAAAAGTTTTGACACTCAGATGATCGAAACATCAGAAGACACATCATTTTTGAGAAGACTGAATTTGAACAGATAACGTTTCATGGCCTAAGTATTATGTTTTACAAAGACATACAAGTCTAAACATGAATACGAATTACCCTATTTAGTACCATTTTCAAATAAGAGCTGTAGATTGTTAAAATTGCATTGCATTCCATACAGGTTTTTACTAAATCTGTAGCCTCCCTTTTGATTTACAAATTAGAAACTTAACAGTTATTGAATATGTTTGTTTAAATGTTAAGCTGTTGTAGAATGCAGCTTTGAAACTTATGTTCATGTTCTTACAGTATAAAAAGACACTAACAACTCTTTCCACCACTTACATTATAACAACAGTATAGTATAAACAAGTACTTTCACAACTACACTAAAAACAAAAAAGAAAACAGAGCAGAACCTACAGTATATAAATAGCCCCAGAACATCTGAGGTGAGTCCCAGAAAATTAAAAGAAAGAGTAATTTAAAGGTTTTAAGTAAAAAACATTGTCAACGCAGAAAAGTGTGAAAAACGCAGAAATGTGATTCAATGACCCTGTGTCCGATCAAAAATAATGCTGTTACAGTATGTAACTTACTATATGCATAAACCTTGCAATTTAGTGAATAGGTATCTTAACAAATTTAGTCATGTAACAGAAAAGTTACACAATAACCCACAGCTCCACATATATTAATAAGTTGTGGTTTCTTTGTATCCTTTCACTACATTGATTAATCCATTAATCATTTTCTGGGGGTAAAACAATAAACCAGTAGTAAAAGACCTGCCGTTGCCTTAGGCTTACTAATTGTTTTCTGTCAATACACGAACAAATATTAACATAACAACCTTCAAAAAAAGTTGTTGCATGCACGTTATTGTATATTTTGCCTTACACAAAATGTAATGTGTAGCTTGAATGATAACTTGAAGCAAAACAGCTGTACTGTACAGTATGTACCATATAATTGATTATTTATAATACCAAAAGCCATCCTGTACTGTCAGGTATTACTAGTTGTAAAACACTATTTTTCAATATATGTCTTACCTATTTTCTTTCCCTGTAAGAATAAAAGACTGTTGATACATGTATCAACTAGATTTATCAATTCAAACTTAAAACTAGTGTAAGCAAATCATATCACACACTTATAGGGCTACTGTATGCAAACCATCTTGTCAGAGTTTTTTTTCTTAGGGGATGGCATTTAATTGTTATAGGAAAAATGCAATCCTGTATATACGCCCACAAACCGATTCATTATACAGATCTGTATCTTTACATAAAACATTAAACTGACAGAAATCATACTGTGGAAAAAGAATTGGGTATCACTTTCAGAGTGATGCCCATTTTTCATTTCATTAAGAAATATATTTAGGTGATTTAAGTAACTGATACATAGAATCAACGGTGATTATGCGTATTCTCCATCTTACATTTTAAAAGTGTGCTGTAGTACACAGATATTCTATGAAAAGTATGCCAGAATTCCACCACATTACAAGAATTGCAGAGGGTGAAGATTCAATATGAAACATATGGCAAGTGACAGCATTACTAGCTTTAGTTTATGATGTTTACCATATAATATGTTTTTTGATATTATGTGAATTATTCCATCAAATTGTGGCAAATAATTTTCATACACACCTGTGGATCCAGGCTCTTGAATCCCCCATGTTTTCAAATAAGCTAAATGTTTATTTAAATCTACAATATGATAGCACATTGACATGACTGATCAGAAACCTTGAGTATGACACCTCATTTTTCAACAACACTCAATGGAAGAAGCTATGGTACCATCGATCCTTGAAATCATTCAGGGAGATAAGGAGCTTAAGCCAATGAATAAATTATGTTTAAACTGTATTTGAATTAAAATTGTTGCTAAGAAGACGTAAATCCACACTACATGGTCAGATGTACCTGCTGTGATTTCCCTAATGGAATATGAATACATTTTTTGCTCCAGTCCGTGAAACTGGGGGATTTTTTGTCTTCAGCAAGACAAAATCTCGGATAGTTAAAGCAAACATTGCAATTTGTAACCATCCATTATAATTAATGCTGCTACTTTTAATATAGATGCCCCCTTAACCAACCAGCTTGTATTCCCTTGCTCCTGTCTTACATGATTATTGTCAGCTGTACAGGCTACATTATGTTTCAACTGCACAACATATTGGGATCACAAAAGAGAAAATAAAACTAAATTCATTCCAGACTAGACCAAGAGAATATGCTTCATTGGAAAAATCGGTTCTGTGTTCACAGGTTTAATCTTGAATCCTATTTATTTGGAGCTTGAATATTTCAAAATAACACATTACAATTTTTTGCAAATTCTAAAACATTCAGGATATTCTAACAAAATCTGAAAGATACAGTTCTATTTATCACATGCTAAACAATAACAATAAAACTGTCCTTCTGAACTATGACATTTACTGAAGTTATAAGGGTGGTGCTGTTTGAAATAGGCTGTGTTACACGTATATTTTGAGCTCTCTCCACCAGGGCTAGGAAGAACTAGTTACATTCATTATGCACAAGAATACGTATTCCAAAGCATGATGATTTTATCTATCTATAAGAAAAAGGTCAAAGCATATATAAAATTTGTGGCTGCTATCTTTAGATTCACAACTACTGCACATTTTTAATTATTTTTTTATTTAAAAAATGAGGGACAGCATTATTATTATTATAAAATACGGAATATATCAAATCTTCCTTTAGACGGATCTCTTTCAGATCTCAAATCTGCTTGTCGTCGCAGTTTATCTTCAAATAATAATAAAAAAAAATGCTTTATCTAAAGGTTACCTTGAGTAAAGGCCAAACTGAATCAGCCCTTAGGGTCCCTTATTAGAGCAGATTTTACTGTACTATAGGATAGATGGAAGTGGCTAAAATAAGCTCAAAAAGGATGAAATAGTCTGATCACAAGAGCTTCTACGCACAAGAAACAACCTCTTGACCATCTGAAGACGACCCTTTAATAAAACTTCCTGAGTCATATCTTGTAGGTAAGTTTTCCCGCCCCCTCGAAGATTAACTCCCCATTCCTGTCAGCAGCTGCCAGGAAGAAAAAGAATGTTAGATTTCTAACATGGGAGACTGATTCATTCTTGCTACCGTTATTAAATCCTGGCATTTTTTACTATTCAAAATCATGTTATATACAATATCAGGCTGGTGACCAAAAACTTGTTTAAACAGTTACACAATGCATCATCGTTTCAACAGAGGATGTATGACTACTCTATCCCATGCAACAATTGTGTAAGCACTTAATTAATTGTATTAACAATTGTGGTAACAACTGTGTTAATTGTATCCCTAAGTCTCTTTTTCTATGTTCTGCTAGAAATAAATTATTTGGTGCTACGATCAATAGTTTAACCTTTCCAGATAGTGTCTGAACTTTGTAGATAACTATGCAGAAGACACATTAAATGGTAAGGCGAAAATGAACTTTCACTCCAATGAGTATATTGTGTTTTTCTTTAAACAATGCATAAGGACATTTTCAGTGGACAATAAAGGAAAACATTACAAATGTTTGATTTCCACAGTACATTACTGGCACTTACTGTTGATCATCCCAAATATGCTGGAACAGATATACTGTCACCTTTTACAGATCAAGTTGTGATACAGATCAAATCAAGATGTACTTTTCTAGGATATTTTTGATAAACCTGATAATTTCTGAAGTGGAAATAAATCCCCTTCTTAGAAAAAAATGGAATGCAAAGAAATTAAAAGTGGAGACAGATTCTGTATGATAAAACAGATTTTTTCTTCTGTTAAGATGAAACAAACTGTGATTCATAATTAAGACTACTCCATTTTCTTTAGTTTACAAGCTTTGCAGCTGTTATTTTTTGCATTTGGAATGTATGGTTTCTTCCTAAACATAAACTATACAGTATAAACTGTATCTACTACACAAGCAAACATATATCTTTATCATTTTTGTCAAAATCTTTATTAGCCTAATGTAATTTTGATGTTCTGGATGACGACAAGAATTTGTTTAAATACAAGCCGGCCTATACAAAATACCCACTGAGACTTTGCTACAATGTGAAACAAAAATCAAAGGAAATCGGAATGATTTTATGTACAACATAAGCAGCACAAACACAAGTGAAGACCAGATTACATTGATAATAAAATGAACAGGGTAAGGTTATGTACTGTTTCCAGCAGTTGCAGGCTATAGTTTCAGATACGAAATGAGATGCTACACATAACACTTAAAGCAAGACCAGACATCATCCTATTAGTTCTTTAATTTCACACCTAATAAAGTGTAGTTAAAGCACAGCATGAAATAAGCACTAAAAAAATGTTATTCCTTTTTATTATGTGTTAAAGACTGTATTTATACATTTCTACTTAATATGGTTTAGACAAACCAATGAAGTTATGTCAAGGCCTCAAGGTAAACTTCATGGACATAATGGCAAGGTCATTTAGTAAAGCAGATTTTGCTCCGCTAAGATCCTCTGAAATAAAGAGACTTTGATTTTAACAAATAAGAAACTACTTTAAACAAAGCACTATTTTTTGAGTCCCGCCATAGTTTGAAGTTGTTGCAATGATAAACTCATCCTCATAACAGTAGCAAATAAACCACAAAAAAATGGATAGTATTTTACATTTGAAGAAGGAAATAAAAATAGCTGATGCTGAGCTTACTATATAACAATACAAAAACAGTACCACAATTACATAAACAGAAAAGAAGAAAAGAAAAAGAAATTGCTATAATAAAGACTGTGAAAACTATTTGAAACTAAATCTAACCTTAACTTATGGAATAGATGGTTTCCAACTAGGTATACTTAACATTTAACCCAATAATTTCAGTTTTGTATCAAATCTGCTCAGAATTTGAAACATAACTGTCATTTAATGCATTATCTAGGAAAGCTCACTTACAGGCCCACATTCAATTGTCACAGGAAATCAAAGAAAGGAAAGAAATATCACCTTTTCCACAAACAAAGAGAAAAATTCAGTTAGGGTGTTATTTTACTGACCTGGGTTGAAATCCACTGTTTTCATTGTTCAATCTGCATAGAATGGACAGGAAGATATCTAACTTATAATATCAGCTCAGAACTGGGCAGGGAATATATCAGTATCTAATCTTCTATAGCATCAGAAATTGAAGGAGTAATTATAAAGAATGAAATAATTACAAAAAACACATTTATAACTTACACAAAAATTGCTGCTTTCACACAACGTTTTGTACTGTACTGTACAAATAACTTATAGAGTTGCTCCTTAATCTTTAAATGCCAAATACAATTAATAGTCAGTTCACAGAGGAAGAAAGGAACAAGAATGTGAATTACTGACATGCTATTGCTAATTTCACGCTCTCCATGGTGTAAAATGTCCACATTCATTTTGTTGTACAGAAACAGCCTGACTAACAGGGCGGAACAGGAAGTAAAACTTAAATTGAAATTAACCTTTTTTGCCCTTTGCAGTACAAGATCAATGCAAAATATGGTGGTTGCAAGATTATGCAGTTACTTAATAAGAGGCATATGGCATAAAATAATGATGTGGTTCTTCTCAGTTTTCATTGAGCTAATGTCATAACGTATGACAGGGGAGGAAGGCCAGGTGCACTAATCTGACAAATTATTTTTGGGGTGTATCACTTTACAAAGTCTACACATAAACATGAGCAAACTGTGGGTGGTTCACACAGAGAACCAATAATTAATTGCTGTAAACACATGGGTACTGTATGCTGCTTAAGGCTGTACTGGGAGCAAACCCCCAACTAAACTGGACAAGGAGTTTGAAGGAAAATGGACAATCTAGCAGAAACAGACAGAAAGAGAGGACATATAAATCATTATTAGACTGGTACTCCTAGAAATAATCGATACCAGGACCATATAGCTGCATGGTAACAGTGTCACAATGATACTATACCATCTCAACTAAAAGTATATTTTACGGATTCTAATACAGAGCGTTCCTTTTCATCCAAAGATGGCCATAATCACATTTTAAAAAAACTTCTGAAGCTAAGAACCTCTTGTTTCCTGATCTTTTACTGTATTCCTTATCTTTTACTTTTGTAAAGCTGTATAGCAGTAGGGCTAAACGTTATAATTGCCTATTATGCAAATAAATAATAAGTGGTAAATAAAATGAATAATTTATGGTAGCAGTTGGCATCACTAACAGTTACTGTGCTGTCCTGTACAATCATTTCAGATGTAGCAGCCCCTAAAGAAATTATTTTGGCAATAAATAAGTCATAAAAAAAATAATAGCCCAGGGCATCCCAAAATTAAATGTCTGTTTTTTTATGTGTAAAAAAAAAACTTTTCATTTGCCAGATTCAAGCAAAACATTGGATGAAATGGAACATTTTGATAAAAAAGTCTCAAAAGTTGATTGAAAGTGAACACCATTTAATTTGATGGCACAGAACTTAGTTTATATGCTTAAAAAGGAGAGAATTTAAGTCTCCTTTAGGCAGCACTTACAATAATCGCCTATTTTATCGAGTGAAATTATTTAGGAGTATTCATCTAATATGGAAGTGCGGTCCCATAATTTATATCCAAGAAACACTTCTTGCCTTGCACTTTACAGATTAATAAATTCTAGTTTTAAATATTCATGCATTATAATCCTAAGTAATGAATATTCTATAAATCCTGTAAAATCATAAAAAATTATATATGTGATACAGTAAACAGCAAAGTCGTTAATTTTGCGTCAGTACAGTAGCTAATAAATTACTACTCAAGTTTTTTTTATTTCTTCTTTTTAAATATTTAATATTTACACAGCAGAAATGTCAATACTGTGGAAAAAAATATCTTTTTGTCACAAAGCATTGATTTATTTAAATAATAAAGTGTACAAGAGGACAAATTCATCATGTTTCTCTTCAGCAAAGCCCCACTTGCAGTCCTGTATTGACCTTCTCTCCTCAAGTGGAAAATGTACAAGTGAAACAAATCCATGCTGCAGTTCAACAAAAGGAAACCCTAATAATGTTTGACAGAGTCTAATATACTGTTGTTACAAAATGTTTAAGTAAGAATAGGAAAATAGACACCAGCATTAAACTTGTATCTGTCCACCTGCTGATATATCTCATCATACACAGTGCACATGACTGCCCATATATTCAAAAAGCTGTGATTTCTCTTTGCATTATGGATGAAATTTATTATTAATATCATTATTAATATGTATCAGGTGTAGACGTGTGCTCTATTATCGCTAAGGGGGTAGTGTAATTCTGAACATTGCAATAACAACATTATTAAATAATAAAAAAGACTTGCCTAGTAGTAACTATGTTCAGCATCATTTGTTCAAAAAGTAAAGGATATCTGCATATTCTATCTCTGAAAACAGTGCAAAGAATGATAGTTTCTTTTGATCTTTGTTTCAAATAAATATTGATAGTTTTAATAATAATGTTAGCCCTTTCCTATACCTACTGCATGCTGAATAGCGTTACAAAAGAAGATAAGAACAATGTTAAGTGATTCATGTCTTTATTTTTACAAGAGAATGTCTGTGTAAGTTTCGACAACTGCATATTAAAAATAAAAGTACAAAACTGTAGCAAAAAGGTCAAGGTTTCATGCAGCACTGGCATTCTTTTACGGTTTTGTGTCGTACAAGAATGCTTTGAATACCATGAAAGCTAAAACAGATTTTTTTTATTTCAGCTTTCATAAAGCTTCTGATTTGCCCAAAAGGCATAATCAATGTCAAAGTAAATTGTTTAAATATCATTAGAGAAAAAAAAATTGCTTGCCTATATTACAGCATGACAAACTAAATCTTTTGAAAGTAGATAAATTTCACACAATCATACAGCCAATACATGAGAGATGAACAATGCACCCAGTGGTTATATGTGTATTCGCAAACATATTTGGAGTTTGCGGCAAATCAGAAAAAAATATAAAAGGCATCAATACAATGGACAGACAGACAAATGGGTAATACTACTTCTTCATGTAGCCTGATCTCTGAAGGTGATTAAGGCTGGACCTGTGCAGTACTGGAACCACATTAGTGTTTTAAGTTTAAGTGGCTTTAGTAGGTAAGTATAATACATGGCAATTATCCCTCTGTACCAGAATTTTCAAAGTTATACCCTAGTAAGGCAACAAAGGACACAATACCATAGGAGGTGTCATTCTTTATTACAAATATTACGGTGGTATTCATTAAGACTAGGGGTGCTAACACTGGTTCCACTCTGAACCTGCACTTTGGCCTTCCTAGTTTTGAGAATTTTTCACTTCTCAACCAGATTTGTTGTGTAGTGGAGCTGTTGGTGCAGAACAGTTGCCGCTAACTGTACCACACTAATGGGTGAATAATAATTAATTAATAATTGCTTACACTTATATAGCGCTTTTTTCTGGACACTCCACTCAAAGCGCTTTACAGGTAATGGGGACTCCCCTCCACCACCACCAATGTGCAGCATCCACCTGGATGATGCGACGGCAGCCATAGTGCGCCAGAACGCTCACCACACATCAGCTATCAGTAGGGAGGAGAGCAGAGTAATGAAGCCAATTTACAGAGGGGGATTGTTAGGAGGCCATGATTGATAACAGCCGATGGGGAAATTTGGCCAGGATGCCGGGGTTACACCCCTACTCTTTTCGAGAAACACCCTGGTTTCTAATGGTTTTTAATGACCATAGAGAGTCAGGACCTCTGTTTTACGTCTCATCCGAAGGACGGCGCCTGTTTTTTAGAGTATAGTGTCCCCGTCACTACACTGGGGCATTAGGACCCACATGAGCCGCAGGGTGAGCGCCCCCTGCTGGCCCCACTAATGCCTCTTCCAGCACCAACCTTAGTTTTTCCCAGGAGGTCTCTCATCCAGGTACTGACCAGGCTCACACCTGCTTAGCTTCAGTGGGTTGCCAGTTGTGAGTTGCAGGGTGATATGGCAACTCACAACGAAATAGGTCCCCCTCCTGAACCGTATGAAAGGGATTTTTGGGATGAAAACTTAAACAATTATTATCATGGAGTACAAAGAGATAATACTACCACTTTAGCACAATAAAATGCTGCAAATGGAAGACAAATAATATTAATATGATTAAAGGAACAGATAAAGGTTAATTCCATGCTGAAAAGAAAAGAAAAGAAACACAACATTTGGGGTGTGGAGCCTTCTTCGGGTGTCAACTTCTTAAGATAATTAATACTTACTGTAAAATATTAAGAAAACTGAACAATTATACACAATTTGTGTCCCTTGAAACAAACAGTACATGCATGGCCAGAGTACTGTAATTAAAGACTCACATACCGTGGTATTTTGCAGCAATTAATTATATTAGTCTGCTGTTTTTTTAGTCACCAGTGCTGAATTTTATTCATCACGGTCATGAAGATCAATAACTCACAGATGAGAATGTGGCCAACTATACATTTCAATCAATACCTCAAAGCTTCTTTACCATTTTTAAAAATTTCAAACTGAAATAGCCAGTTTCACAATAACTAGTAAGTAGCTAATAACTTTTTAATAAACAAACTTTTTATTAACATTAATATAGGGTGGATTTTTGATCAGCAAAGAATAAAGATCAAGAAGTTATACAGTATATTTTTTCGTGATTCACATTTACATGTATTGTAAACATAAAATTTAAATATAAGCACATCTATGTGAAATCTAAATGATGTTGTTACTGTAGCTATCTGGAATCTGGAAGCTTTGGCACAACACACAATACAAAGTCTTTGCTTATGTAAGCTAAGTTATAGATGTTAGGAAATGTTTACAAGACTTATTTACAGACAATTAAAGCTTAGTGAACTGTGTAACATTCAGTAAATGTCCTAACACAATGGATATATAAAATAATCTTCTAAATTCAGTCCAATCGGCGTAGCTAAGCTCATTCCACTGGGAATCTCTCTCCCTGCTTTATTGAGAAAAGAAAACTGAAGGATGTATCAGTTTTGCATTCCCAAAGTATACAAAGTCTTCACTATCTTGAATAAAACTGGTCAGATAAAGTATAAAGGTAAAAAATGGTAAACGCCATGCTGCAGATACCTCTGATTTAAATTAACCTTGAGCAAGCCAGAAAATAAAAAAATGCATTTTCCATCTAAAAGAAAACTTTTCAACATTCTTCAAAATAATCCAAGTAAATTACTGTAGGACTGTTCCCTTCTTTTTCCTTAAAGTATCTGCATTGCTTAAACTGATAAGATTTTGTAAACATTCACAGGACGATTAGTGAAGCAGGAGGTCTTGCCTTTTCGCCATCTAATCAATAGTTGCCCCACGAGGGCAATAAATTACCTTGACCTGCCTTATCTCTGGAAATAAAAGAACATCAGGGACTTAGTATGCAAAAAGAATATTGTGAAAAACTTAACTCTTTTCCCCATGCAGCTTCATTTTCAGAAAGAAATCCCATCTACCGCTACGAAGAGAACAATTAACCATGAGCTGGCAATTCTGTGGCATAAGCTTAGTCTTCTCCCAGAATCAATAAAGGAATTTCCACATATTGATCTGCTGTTAGCGAAATAAAGCAATGGTCTTTGGGTCAGCAATATTAAATATAGAATCAGAATATCATTCAGTCTCCTATATAATTAGACACAGTACAAGAGAACAGATCACTGAAAACTACCACATTCCCAAGAGAATTGATCTATTTAGCTAAGTACTTGAAAACCACTATATTCCATTTCAGAGTGTGAAAAAAAAGTGTAACATGCAAAGTAAATTACAATTTGAAACAGTCACTATTTATCTGAATTGATATCAACTGCGACACTTGTTGTACCTGGCAACATTAGGTTCATATTTAAAATGCAATACATATGCACTGTCTACAAAATAGAACACAAAAATAAGATAGCATATTTTAAGGTTTTATTTAATATTACAATTAACATTCAAAGAAATATAAAAGCTTGGTCTATCTTCCTGTAGGTGCACAAACAATACCTACCATTTTAAATCTTTAAGTACTTGTTCATTAATAGTTACGGTCAAGATATTTACATTTATACTAATCATGATTGCTGTCATATTTTAGTACTATCTGTATTAAAACAATTGTATGTCAAGAGGATAAGGAACATTTTGGAATGGATAAAAATGCTGAAAAGTATCCAGTATTGTGGGAGAGGTGGTGGTGGAGATTAGAGCAAAAGCCGACCACTGTAAGAGGAGGACAATCATTTCTGAATACCAAAAAGCAATAAATATTCTAAATCATTTAAGGACTCTTGCATATTTATAGACATTTTATCTACATACTCCTCTGCAGTATCCAGTTGCTGTTATTGACCATTTCACTTTATTCTGGGCAAATATGGTAATTGAATTATTATATTTAAATGTATAAATTTCACTATATTCTTGATTACTGGGAAAGGAAAGAAAAACACCAAACAGAATATCGATCCCATTTTTCTTTAATGTCTCCCTCTTAAACCCCTTCTCACCTCCCCCACGGTGACAATCCTCTTCTCAACCAAACCAGGCAAAGGCCTCAATTATCCCCCCTCATACAGTTTCATTTAGGGGTGGGCTCAACAGTGGTTTGGCTGTGTCAATCACTACTCCCCAGCCCAGAATAGTCCCCTCTAATTTCCTATAGACCCATACAATAAACAACATTGAGAAAAGAGAGGCTTCAGTGAAATAAGGGGAGGGAACACAGAGACTGTCACTGCAGAGCAATCATCTTCTTAACAGCAGCGATGCCGGCCAGCCAAATCTGCCTCAGACAAATCCAGTGATGAATCATTATCCCACAGAAGGTTCAACACAGAACAAGAAACGTTTTTTCTACAGAACTGCAGACAAAGTTGAAGAGACCTGCCCCATACTACAGACTACTGTGAACATTCTCACATCAAATAAAAAAGTATACACCGTACTCTGAGGGCACAAAGCACGTAAAATTAAGATTTGATCCATATCAACTGATGATCAGAATTTTCTTGAAAAAACAAAGACTGTTCCAAACAGTATCCCAAGAAATGTCTTCATCTAAAACAGCTACTTTATGTTGTTATTCCAAATAGCTCTGATTACCAGATATCAGTGGTTTACAGGAGGGTATGAGGATATCTAAGTGAGAAGATACCATTTCTGGTGTTCAACATCTCACATTCAGCATATTACATAATGGATGAAACAGAAGCTCGACACCACAGGGAACACCTTATGCACTACTGAACAAACACATAAAGAAACAAGGAAGTACCCAGCACATTCTAATCATACTGAAGATCCTGGAATATAGAAAGATATTTGTTTTTTGTAATGTTTGCCAGAATGTGAATCCCCCCATTAGGTCACCTGAGGGAAAACCAGTGGCTGATCACCAGATAAAAGGGCAGCATTATGAATACCACTATCTTTCAATACGAGTGTGTTTCTCCAACAGTGACAATACTGTAACCAAATAAGAGGTAAGAAGACCCTATCATCACTTTCACCGCTTAAGGAAAATGCCCGAGCCAATTAGGTCTATCTGTTGTGAAAGACTGAATTTTCTTCTGGTCATCACCTAAAAACAGACACATCAACATTAAACTAAACTATGACTTGGAGCTGTATAAATGAATTTGAAGTTACTAAGATACAGATACTGTACAATACAACTAGGGGCTAGAAAACAAAGAGAAATACAGAAACAGGCTGAGTGGATTAATCAATAATTAAAAAAACACAACCACCCCATATTGTACAAATTTTGCCAGCAATATACCCAAGCAGTTGGTGTAATTACAGGCACCTGAATTGTATGTTCTCTGGCACAGCTTTGGGGAAAGGACTAATAAACCAGGCAAATACAGTAAACAAATACAGTACTGTATGTATTAACAATGACAATGACACTCTAAATAACACACAACATAAACTTCAAACAAACAAGTTGTTCTATTTACAAACAAGCCGTCTCAGAGATTTACATCCGGAACAACTAAAAAAAAAACAGACTGCTACCAAGCATTCAAATCCTATATAATGTCTAATGCGGCAAAAAAAAAGATAAACCTGCTTTCTATACCAAACAGAATTTAACCTAAAGTTAAATCCCTCCTACTGTATAAACCAGGATCTCTCATTATAATTTGGATGGAAACCTATCTAAAAATTCTAAAAATGCATCCACAAAACAGAAGACTGTTTTTAGCCTAGGAATTATCTATACATAAAATCACCTAAAACCAACAGACATGGCAAGCTCTCATAAGAAGGTTCAAGGTTCAACTCAAATCTGGCTGATTAGAACTAGGACCTCCCGGGTAACATTGTCTCTTCTTCTCTCTCCTTGTATTTTGCTGTCTGTCCTCTTCCTTCATTCTCTGCCTGCCTGCCTTTTTTATCTTCTATTCTTTCTGTTGATCATTCTTCATTTGTAGACTTTCATTTAACCAGAACCTGGCTAACCAGGAGACTCCTATGATCAATGCATCTCAGACCCCCTTCCATTAAATAAATAGCTCAGTTCCTTTTGTTGCTTTGAAGCTCTGGAGAACTGCAAATGTTGACAGTTGTTAGATATTTGACTACTGTCCCTAGATTCTTGAGACAGCACAATAGCCACTTTCAATAACTGTAACCATAAAAATCCATGATGTATTTCTCACAGTACAATGTATGGTACTTACTGCAATATACAGTATAACATGTGGTCATGCATGTTGTTATGTATTAACTTAAGGCCATAATTATGCACAAAGTTAGCTGAAATATGTGGCAGGAAAAAAATGGTGTCTCTATAGCATCATGCTGTCAAGGAGCCATAATAAACACTGTGATCTCCATCCACCCAGCTTTGCAAACCAAATCATTACATCTTCACTGATAATTTGTGAATATATCAGTATATATATAAGGATTCCACAATTTCTGGGGAAGAAGCGGAATTAATATCATTTGTTGAAATTGTCCTCTGGCCACCTTAACCACTTTTGACACTCCAGATCTAGCTGCACTCTTTAATTAAGGCACCCAGATACCACCTACAGTAGATCAGGTTGTTTCCCAAAACTGAGCGGCCTGGAAAGTAGGAAAATCGAATGGCATCTTTGAAAAAAGCTACAAAGTTCAGTGGCTCAGATGGAAGACAATGTCCATGGGTCAGTAATAACCCAGTAATTGTATGGGGAACATACATACATAAAGCAAAGTATTGGCAAACCTTTGATGAAAACGTCCTTTTGAACTAAAACTGGCATGAAGATGCACCTTTAAACGGGACAATAATTCCAAACACATGGCCAAGGCTACACTGGACTGTCTTAAAAATAGAAAACCGATTGTCCCTGAGTGGCCCAGTCAAAGTCCTGGCGTAAGACCTGAATTCTATTGAGGGTCTCTGGTAAGACTTGAAAAGTGCTGTCCATATTGTAAGTGATATCCATGCATCTTGGAGAGATCTGAATAGTTGTGCGATATTAACTTTAAATATTTAAAATGTTTAATTTTTCTCTTCAGTTTTGCTAACATTTACTGTAACTTATCTTTCCCTTAGAAGTATTGAGTTTGAGTATTCGGGTGTTTAATAAAATAGCTATTAAAAAATGTGCATGAACCATTTTGTAATTTCTCAAATTTTATACATTATACAGTATAAGGGCAGGTATTTAAGTCAAACTGAAAGTTAGCAGGTAAGTACAATACTCTGAGAAATCTATAATGGATTACATAGAATCACAGAATTATATCAATGCAACAGATTTAAATGCCAGTTAAGGTTTTAAATTTGCTGCACCCCGCCACCACCCCACCACTACCACGAACCAGAGTACTCTCTGCAGACAATGACTGTGAACTTTGATTTGTTGGAATTTCAGTGAACCTTGCTGTTCAGCCCGTCAATCAGTATGATGGAGAAGGTTAAAGATTAGCACATGGAGTTTATCAAATCCAGTCAAACATCCACAATAAGTATGATCTGTTATGGGAATTTCAATAAGAGACCAATGATCCAGCAAGGAAGCATCTTCTGAGAGTAGCTGGAGGGATTGTCCCATTCGAGCCCTTCGAGTGTGCTAGCTAATGAAACATGGCAGAAGCGTGATCTGTCCTCAAGTTTATTCAGATTATCCTACAGATTTTGACCATTTGGAAATGGTACTTAATACCTCTTTTACTCTAATGTACCCTGCTTTCAGCATGTTGATATAAACATGGTAAGTTTCTCCATGGTCTTAATCAGAATGGCAAAATCATTTTGGAGAGAGCAAAGCAAAATGCTGTTACATTGCACTGCCTCACTGCCTAGGCCAAAGGTTCATGGTCAACTGCATATAGTGCTAGCTGTGGGTCCAATCACCCGAGTAGACACTTCTTTGAAATACTTCACATGCAGCGTGGTGTAAGGAGAAATAATTTTATTTATATTAGCAAGAAATGGATGCTTGCAAAGAGAACAAAATGTACAGAAAACTAGGTTTAAATTATGTTATGTGTTGTGTAAAATGGAAGACTAATGAGGAACATATGAGAATCTAATGAGGAACAACCATTTCCTTGTGCTTATCACGAGCTTCAATTTCACTGTCAAATATTCAATTACTGCATGAAAGGAAACAAAAATGTGTCATTTAATTGTGACATTAAGTGACCTCTATATATATTATATCAAAACAAGAACTTTTAATGAAGCTAATTAATGCTGAAATTATTTAGTTTAACAGTGCCCTATTAATATAAAAACATACAAAATCATTCCTGGGTCTTTTTGTTTAACTTAAGTCTTTGCTTTGATGAACACTATTAATAACAGCCCACAGCATTACGTTACATCAAACTTATAAATAATGTAGTTTGGAAAATTTGTAAAATTAAATTTTCACTGTTTTTGCAGTGAAAACAGACGGAAGTTGAATCACCAAAAGAAAAAGCATTTATTATTCTACAAGGTCACCTAATAAAAAAAAATACACACAAGAATAATAATTAGAAACAACCAATTTCAAAAGGTATGTGAAATAGAAAAAGATCTGTATTTTTTCATGTTGGTATATGGACAAAAAACCTTCACCATTAATGGCTTAAGTAACAGCAAGCATGAAGATGGGCCAAAAAAAAGGATAGAAGGAGTGTAGATCTGTCTCCTTGGGGATGAGGTGCTTTGAGTGACCTCCAGCAATGAAGGCTTCAGAAGCTGCTGCAGCATAATCTGCTGTAAGTGATGTATTCATGTGGTTGCTGATCAAACAGGGCAAAGTGAATGCCAAGAACTGTTAAATCAGAAACAGAGCAATCTGGATGTGAACCTGCATTTGTAACAACTAAACCTCGAAGAGAATCACAATGTGTCAAGTTAATTGCATGGTAATCTCTGCTTCACCTTAGCAATGCAGAGTGCTTGATTCTTGTGCTGAGTGCTTGAATTGCATGGCTCATGAGTGTCACCCAAATTCATCTGCTCATCAAAGATATTATACAGATGTAAAAAAAAGAGATGCAACCCTTACAGTAGGTCTGATGGTTTTCATCAAAGATTTTAAACTTAGATATCTAAAAAATGTGAATCGGACTAAGTTTCATTATGAAACATGACACATTGCCAAAATGATAACATTACAAAATCCTGGCAGTGTTATAACAGCCTCAGCTACTGTACAGTATGTCACTGTGGGATTTTTTTCTTTCCTTGTTAGATTCCTTTCCACATCATCTTACTTCTACATCTCATTAGCTGACAATAACACAACAATGATCATAATATGCACCATAACATCTCCACATACAAAGTAGAACCACCTTCTAGAATGAGTTTATCAGCTTTCAAAAGACTGAGCTTGACTGGTATTTGGATGCCATAAACGGTAGGAATGGTGTTGTTTCACTAGTAAGTAATCTTTTGGCAAAGAGGTAAAACTGACGACTTGTTCATTAAAATTCTTACAACATTGTGCATAAATGTAGGAGTGTTAACTTCCGTGTCCTAGCTAAATACTCCTTTTGAATTGCAAAATCTGACCTACATAAAGTTCCCTCTTATTTCAACTGGTGAAGCAATTTGTTTTTTACCTGATAAAAACTAAGAACCATTACAAAGGAGAGAAGGCTATTTGGCCCTTCAAGGCCCGTTTGGTAGTAAATAACTAATTGATCCAAGAATCTCATCCATCCATTTCTTGAAAGGAGCCAGGTCTGCTTGTGTAGTGGGGCTGCCAGTGATTACTCAGTGGTTGATGAAACAGGTTACCTCCTGTATTTAAATTGCTTTGGATCCTTTGGGATGAAAAGTACCACAATACAAATATTAACTATTTTACTGTCATCCAAAGGGTCTGTCGAACTGAAAACAATATTTTTTGGTGAATAAAACACTCCACTGTTTGTGGAGCAAACGTTAACTCTGAATTGCATGCAGATCATTTTATGCAGATGGATAATCACAGTCATTCTACTGATGCGTTGGTTATTTCTCCCTAGAATCTCTCATGCTGTAATCACTACAGTCTGAAAACAATTACACTGATAGATCAGACGGATTTGACCGTCCTAGGCCAGTGTGTCGCCAAGGCCTGTCCCTCAGAGTGCCAGGTTCCTGGTTTCTCTGGATATGTCTGCTGATTGCTGAAGCAGAAAATCTCATTCTCCAGGCAACTTCTCTCAGAGACAGGCTGTCTTCAATCATGCCGATAGCAGGCAGGCGATCTTCATTACACACAGAGGGACGTGGTCGTATGTTTCAATGCTTTGCATTAATTAAAATCTTGTCTTTTTGAAAGGCTGCTTATGCAGATTCTTAAGGCATTTTGGCAATTTCAACTCAAGTACCAGACACTTCACACCTGGTGCTATAAGGAAATCACATAACACACGTTCAACCTTTTGTTATCCTAAGAAACGATACTACACCATCACTATTTAAAAAAAATTGTAGGTTCCCCCAAAGAGCTATTGATGTAAATCTTAAGACACACTTACAGTACCTAACTTTACTACAGAAATCACTCAATTTAGGATTAACTAAGAACAAACAATATGACACTTACATGTACAAGTAAAGAAGGAAAGGTGAAATATCATGTCATGTTAGAAATACAGTATTTTAATGGTGAAGAAAGGAAGCTGGAATAGAAGAGCCACAGATCATGAACATAAGTTGCTGAGAAAGAACTTTCTAAACTTAAGTAACATCTACTCTGAAGAATGTTATATCCTAAAAAAGAAACAAGTATTTTTCTCTCCAGAAACCTGAAAGGTAACAACTGCAAAGTCCTCACATTTGCTAGCCACAGTAGGCCACTGTTTGTTTCCATGGAGATCTCACACTTCACTTACTGCTACATTAACATACAGGATGGGTCACCAGGCACTTTGCTTGGCCTGTTGATGCAAACATACAGTATCGACTACAGAAGAATGAAATTTGGCATGTAGCCATAAGGGGCCACGTATAAGGGTAGCCAAGCAGTACTTATAAGAACCGGAGATTACCTACTCACCCTTAGTGTTTTTCTTTCTTTCACACCAACTGTACTCCTGTACATCACATACAGTACAATTTAGTCATCAAATGCAACAACTACTTGCAATGCAGGAGAACATTTGTCAATGCATCTCAAACTTTGTTTACATAAATTAAGAACTTAAAAATGTTAAAAATGAAGGGGAGCCATTCAACACATTGTGCTCATTTTGCTGATACATGCAATATGTACATGATATTAGCCTTAATTTCTGTGATCTTAGCACACTAAAAATGTATTACATAAGGGAGAGGAGAAAACTAAAGCTGTCTGATATCAGCAGTGCATTTGGTAAAGGAGTTAATTAAGTAATGGGCAACATGAGCCAAAGCTTTACTAAATGCTGTTTATAAACTGTCCTGAATGTGTCAAGGTTTAAAACAATTAGCACAGAAACAGAAGGCAAATCAACCAAAGTGAAATCCTGCTCGGGCTCTACAATAGAGGGCCTCATCTTTTCCACAGTGAAACGAGGTTCAGCACACCATGGGTATTACAGCAGGAGTTCAGCCTGCAGGCAGGGGTATGAGCTCTATTGAGGGATTGAGTTTGTAGATCAAAATTGCACAAGATGGAGGGTCACATGCGATCAGGTGAAATGTTGTCCCCTGGGAACAGAGGTGCCAGTAAATTACACTGAGCAGCACACAGTTGCACAGGGACATGCTATGACACTGCTGCTCACAGGGAACCCTACCTTGTGGTGACAGGAATGAAGATGATCCTTTTGTGTTGATTGATTAAAAGAGCAATCAAACCAAACTTAGCCAGGAGTGAAATTACTAGACCATCTATTCACATGTCACTCAGTATCCTGAGCTCCATGTTTGCTGAATACTGCCAATGAAGCCAACTGCCTCTACAAGACTGGTAATGCAACAGATGGCCAAAACTGCGCTGTGTGACTTTTCATATATAACACCAGATGCAGTCCTTTCTTCGGTGTTGTGCTGACTGATTTTCATTGAACTGACTCCTTTAATGCTGAAATTTCACTTAAACAACATAATAAAGACAAAATAAAATACAGTATAGCTTTTACATAATGTATTTTGCTTGCTTCCATTATGTTTTTTTTTTTATCAGAGTATCTAATTTACTTTCAGCTCCTAAGGTAGTTAAAAGGTAAAATTGCTGTGCAGGAACTCACATGTCCTGCTGTTCAATGCCAAACACAAATGATAAGAAAACCTCTACTCAAAAAGCACTTTTAACCTCACACTTTGACCAGGAATAAAGAAATTCTGATCAGCAGCTCAAAGCAACGCTTTCAGCTGGGTTAAAAATAAACAGAGTTAAATAACCAAGCGTACTGTATATAGACCTCTTTTCATCCATCTCACAGAATATTCTTAGAAGCGACTTTATTTTAAATCATCATCATAAACTTTGATTTGTTTGTGCAAATCAGTATGCCTGAACGTTCTGGTTATTTCTCTAGTTCTTTCTTAATGTACCATCACATTCCATACTAGAAGGTAAAAGTAAAACAATCGTAACAATTATGCCTGGTTTAAATAATATATATATATATTTATAATACTTGTGAACACAAATTAAGAGTCATTTCTATCAGAGCTTCAAATTCTAATAACAAAATGAACTGACAAATGTTAAATGTAAAGCATAACGTACTTAATACTTGGGTGTTAATTTGCCAGGCTGAAGAAATGACAGTGCTGACCTTAGGACACACAACACTCCTGTCAAGGAATGAATCATGGAGCATGTTGCGACAGAGAAGCTAGGGTGGAGTGTGGGGTGCCAGAAAAGATGTAGTTTTGTGCTGCCAGGGAGCACAGTATATATACGTACTGTAGGAGAACAGAAGGGCAACATTATAATTTAACCTCCTCCTGAACTTGTTACCAAATAACACCTTTTCTTATTTAAATAAGATGTTGTCTGTTTCTTCCCTTCAGAGAAAATAAAGTAACTAAACTATATGAGGTACAGTACATCCAGTGCATCATACATAATTTATTTTAATTATGCATAGATTTAATTTATGCATGCCTACACTTTACGTTATATACATACTGTTCCATTCCATAGCAATATTCTAAAAAAATAGCCTCATAGCAGCATGTGTGACTGGATGATATTTTAAAAGTCATGAAACAAATCACTGTCATGGCATAATGCAATGATCTAACTTGACTGCCAATCTGGACAAAGCAACCCAATCAAAATAATATAATTTAAAGTGCAACATCCTGTAACACTGAAAACAGTTGAAAAGTAATAAAGTTGAGAATTCACAATAATTTAGAATGTGGGAAGTTATTTTTATAAGTGGAGCACATCAGCAAATTATATTACAGAAACATTGATCTAACGTTTCAATATTTTAAAATGAAAGTCCTATATTATTCCTCCATACTGTATACCATATTTAAATATATAGACTCAAAGTTTAAAAAATAACACAGGTGACTACCTTAAAATATACAGAAGTTATTATACTGTAGCTACAGTAGTTATCTTCAAATTTGATTAAAACAGTCTTGATTCATTTAAATACACACTTTTTAAATTAATCAGATTTACATATCAGTAGTTTTAATTTGACTTTTTAATGTCAGAACATAGTTTTTAATCAGGGTTCCTCTGAAAAACAGAGGTTCTCACAGCAATCACAGTCAGGATTAAAACACACAGAATGCCTCTTTGTATAAATTCTGCCTTTCTCCTATTTTTTTTAATGAACACTAATTGCAAACTGGGATCATTTTAATGAATTTTATGCACATAAAGGCACACATGCAGTACGTCCAGAAATTGAAATATTATAATTTAACTTTTGACAGGAATCCCAAAAAATTACAATTTAATTGCTCCAGAGCTGGCAATTATTTGGACATTTAGAAAGGCACTTCTAAGGCAGGCTGAAATCATTTAGACTACATCTTATGCGCACTATGAACAGTGAGGTCACAGCACTGTTGCCACTGCACCATAAGTAAATATGTTAAAAAAAGGCAGAGTACCCACTTACATCCATATTACACTGGAGGTAGTTTGTGTCACTAAACCATGGAATATTTTATCTTTACTAAATTCAGCCATCATACTTTGTTAAGTATGAACTGTAGAAGGTACACTTCAATTCAATCAAGGCTGTTCTGGCTTCATTCAGAATAACATCAACATCTTCAGCAGTAAAAGAATCCTTCTCATCTTTCTAAACTAGTGATCTAACAACACATTTTCTAATATACAGCCTCAGCTACAGCTTCTAATATACAGCCAAGTTTTTAATATCCTAAATTAATTGATCAAAACACTCTAGGCAAATTACTAAGCCAATACCAAAAACAAATGTGATTTTCTTTTAGGGCAGCACACTACATTAATATGGGTGGAGCGTGACACACTGTTCAGAATTGCTGCTTTGCAGTGCTGGGGTCTTGGGTCCAAGACCTGGGGTGCTATCTGTGTGGAGTTTGTCCTGTATGTTCTACAGTACCTGTGTTTGCATGAGTTTTCTCTGGGTGCTCGAGTTTCCTCCCACAGTCCAAAAATATACTGTTAGTTAATGGGCCTCTGGGAAAATTGGCCCAAGATGTGAGTGTGGACATCTCTGCCCAGTGATGGACTGGTGTCCTGTCCATGGGCTACCCTGTCTTTCACCCACTGCTTACCAGGATAGGCTCCAGATTCCCTCCGACTCTGAATTGGAAAAAGTGGATGAATGTAAAAATTAACATTAAATTCCATGGATTACAGGTATGACAGAACGTGTTGTAAATATCAGCCTTCTGTATCTGTGTCCTCCACTATGTGTTTGGTGTTGTTTTACATTGCATCCTAAAGTTTCCCTTTGTCACAGCTGATCTTATGAATAAAGCAAAGAAGTAATCTGACTTCTATTTGTTCAAACAAAAGAGGCCATGTACTGTTTGAGGTTAGAGGTAACAGTATGGTCCTGTGAACTCTTCAATGCTCTCACTCTTTATCTTGAAGTTACCAAGAACAGTCAGCTAGATACAGGGACAGACATACAGTATTGGCTGAAGGCAAAAATTATCTGATGGCATTACCAAAATGTGAAATACAGCAAGGAACCACAAATGATTAATCTTGATTGGGTAAGGGGTATCAAAAGTGGTTCAAACAGTGGTTCAACCAACAAACAGTTCAACCACAGGGTTAAAAGAACAGTCTGAGCCCTGTTGTCAAGATAACATATTATGAAAATTGGCTACAGTAGGTCATTAATCAACTGAAAATTGAATTCTCCAAGAAATGGTATAAAGTACAACTGGGACTAGGAACACTTGGGTTGGTCAAGGTATTCTTGGTGTATTGTGTAGTAACCAACAGAATTTCTGGACAGCTGTGATTTCCCTTTGCTGTTCCAATTATAGGTAACTCTGCTACAGTATGTGTGGTAATCACAACATAAAAATGGAATGTGGGGGAGAAAAATATATACAGTCTTCTTTTCACCATTCCAGATGCAAGAAAAATGTGGTTATAGCCCAATGACACATTGAAAAATTAATACAGTATATATACTGTATAAGACAGCCAATCCAGTGCACCTCTGATTGTGCACAAACACATACGTGAAAGCAGCTGGTAGCAGGAGCAAATATATTGCTTGATACGATAAACACAATAAGCAAATATTCATCATATAACTCATCTCTTCATGTTTAGACATAATTCTAGAAACTTGCTCTGCTGAACAGATTCTGCCTTAATTAGTGCCTCCTTGCTATAATACTTCAAAGACACACTGAGCATAAAAACTCAATTTCTACTTTTTTCCACTTACAATGAAGTGCATAGATGGTCAAAGGTGGCCTGATAAGAGTGTACTCTGCCAGTGAGATTGTAGTTATCTGGCATGACAACATACTAATGCAATAGAAGAAGTAGTAAAATTAATAGCTTAAATGCCAGCAATTAACCTCAAAGAGCCTAGTTTTGGTACAATTTAGATTAGAATTATGATTGAACAAGTGACCAAGATTGCAAAAATTGCAAAAAAAATATAGCAGCATTAATGTATTGAATTTGATGCTATTGTGGACACATGGCTCTGCTCTACAAAACTACAAAAAATATGAGCGTACTGCAGTTCAGTTTGGTCCAAGTAAGTAGTGCTCAAGTGTCAAACTCAGAAACCTCTGTCCTTCATCAACTGATTCAAAGCCTCATATTATCTCTACCATGTCATCACTGATTAGTGCTTGCCACAATGATAATACTGCTGTTGTTCCAGAACTTATTCCACTTGCCCCTGCCTTTCCTACAATAACATTTCACACAAGGGTTTATCATTAGTCAACTGTGCTTTGCAGTTTGAAAACCAAACGGCAACATCCTGCAAAAGTAGACTTAAAATGTCCTCTTGTCAATGATCATGGGTTTCTCATCTTTCAGAACAAGATTCCTCGGAAACAGGGAATCTGTGGTTAGCCTTTGTGCTTCTTAAGGAAAAGGGGAATGATTTAAGGTCTTTGGAAGGTCATGAAAACTTTTTTTTTAATTTCATAAGAAACAAGAAAACAACAATCGGGTACCAATCTTTGAATTAAACACACAAAACATAGTAAAAAGTTAACTAAAACCAAAAATGGCATAATAAATTAAGTGATATCTATTACCAGTTCTGTCCTACATAGCACTGAAAGTATGGTAAAAAGTATGGTAGTATTCTTAAAGCTTTCATAATCAACTTTGGATATAACAAGGAAACTGCTTCTTCTCCAAAGTCAATCGCTATTGACCACCAAGCTGCCTCCTAACCTAATCCACACACACAAAAAAAGTTTTATGCAACTGCTATAATCCAAATGCATTGTTTTTAGAAAATAACACTGAAAGCAAAAAAATAGCAGGTCCTTACACAGAGGTGAATAAAGATCATAGACTTTCTTCTGGTGGTATAATATTACTCAACCAAATATTGTTCAATGCGCTTCTCACTACAGACAGTGCACGTTCCTGAAAGTACAGCAGGCCTGCCTATGTGTTAATGAAAATAAAATGTATGTAGATGTTCTTGATTAGACAGATTTAGTTACTTTCTTTTAGCACCTTCTGCATGACAGATGGTAGATACTGATAATGTTTGCCATTGATATACATTTATATTGTAGTGGAAGCAGAAGTATTTTACATCCTAAGTATGCCAGGTTTCAGGCAATGTTTTGTAAAGTTGCTGCCTCAGACTATTGGCTGAAATTACTGTAATTAAATGCATTATTTATTGCCAACTATATTAATACAAAAAGAAGAACAATACCTATACCAGACCTGCATACTGTATAAGACACAATAGACTTTAACTTGTACCAATTAACTTGCCAATCAATATAAACCTTTTAAATTATTTCATTTAATAAAATTCAAGATATTTCAAAAATATTTTGTGGCATTTGACATTATAGGGGATACATTTCTGTATCACTCTCGACAAAAAAGCTTTGCACTGACACATAGTGAAGAAATGCACTAGTTTTTGTTCCTAATTTATTATTATTGATCAATCAAATAGTAGAACACAGTTAACACGTCTCTACTAATTATTTTCATAGGTCTTTGTACTTGCTTACTTGAACACATAATATTTTTTGTAGCCTAAAATATATGTTTATGAACTCCTAAAACTCTCAGTTCTTGCATACTGTATACAGTATGCGACTTGAAGAAATATACTGTACGTGTGGTCAGTGGACCTTAGCCCACTGCCGTGCTATTTATACAGTATCTTATTCAAAGTACATCAAGTAAGAAGCTGGAAACATTTCAAACAAAAATTCGAAAACAACATTGTATATGTAAAAAGTAAACTCACAGAGTAAGACCTTATGTAATTTGAGTATGTATAGTTAATCCTTGTAATTTTTGTAAGTAATTCGGTTATCTATTTTTTGTAAAATCATTTCTAGTTTTGTTGTAAGAAACAAGAAAAAACAGATGATTCCGATATGTGATTTCGGTTACTCCGAAATCCCCACGGGACAGGCTTTGAAGAAAAGCCACTAAACCTACCCTTAAAAGTTTGCTGATGACGAAATGAGTAATGAAACAACATAGTTTTGATGAACAGCGTGAACGGTCATTGCTAACAGCTTCCTTGCACAATTTGTAAATACACTATGGGAAAAGAGACATGTGAAGTGCAATCTAAGCAGTCATGTACAAATGTGTTGTTTACAACAACTGTAACCTGGATCGTGATTTTCAGCAATTTAGTGTGAACTAAGCCTTAAAACATGAACGATCACATAGAGTAGGGGTGCATCGTTCCCTGTGTATTTAAACTAAAACTGCATCTTGACATCAAGCGATTTAATCCGCTTTTCAAACCTTTTTCATGTAATTTATATCGGATACAAATATTTTCTTGCAACTACACGAAAACGACACTGTGCACATTTTATGACTAAACACACACAGCTCAGCACTGGACATTAACAGCAGTCAGCGTTTGACTGTACGTTTCTGCTGGCTTTTCTATTTAGCTCCCTATCTCTGGCTTACTGAACGTACAGTAAGTAAAAAATGGAATACAAAGTTATCATTATTTTGTAAGGTACAGCACTATCGTGCCAAGGTTGTCATTAGCTGTCCGAAACAAATGTGAGAAAGTCTGTAACGTCACCCACCAATGTCAACAGCTACACTCTTGCAATAATAATAATAATAATAATAATAATAATAATAATAATAATAATAATTTGATTATTAAGGAAACAGTGACAGAAGTAAAGGTGACAGCAATAAAAGAGTTAGAGATGAGTCTCAGAGCCCCAGTAAGATGTTTTGTACCTCAATGTCCCGGAGGTCCCTGCTCAGCATTCTAGCCATGCTTCGGTTTTTTTTTTTCAAGGAAAGTGAGCTTTTAACGAAATAAACGAAGAACAGAAAACGCAATTCAACAGTCTCACTGAACTGTTTAAAGTCCTTATTGCTTCATCAAGTACAGAGTAGCAGGCAACATCTAAAAGAGAAGACTAATCCATTTAGTTCCGGGTTTTCCGTGTTTGCAATATCGAAATTATTTTTCTGAGGTATGTTTTGGAGATTTGTTTAAGAAACAATAATAAAAAAAATTCACTGACAGCACCGCACCGATTATTTGTGGTGCCAAAACAAACATCAGCTGTATTAAAGTAAAATAAGTAATCCCGTTTCCGGTACTACAGTATTTTGGTTAAATCTATGCTGTGATTGTAATGGTAGATCCCAGAGTGAGGCATTCTGCTACAAACTTTACTGAACGTTTGTACTAGTGTTTTGTGTGGAGGGCGTATTACTAAAAGGTGGGAGGGCTTTGGCTGACTGAGCGGTCGAGTAGATAAGTTTTTTTTATGTAAACAAGTTCAGTCTAGTACGTTTGGATACGCTTCTATATTCATGAACATTACCCAGCAGAACGTCTTAACGGACCACGATCAAAGAGAATGTATATGATTTAGCTTTTCTTGGCTGTTTTAAATGATGTGCTACACAGTACCTAATCAGAAAATGGGAATTTGAGCTAATAATGAAAAGATACAGTAGTCGTCTGCTCAACAATGTATTGGACAGTTAGTACTGTATGTTTTGGTAACTTTTTTTGCGAAAGCAGAGAATAATCTACCTTTTAAATTACACTTTACATCCTTTTTTTTGACTGATTTTAGACTGGCTAAAACACACAGATGTATTATCATGCCTTTTTATTAAAAACAGTGTGTGCAGTATGCAGTCATCCTAGGATTAAATGTATATTTGGCTTTCCACCTCAATAATGACCTCAAGTACACATATTTCCAAATCAAATCTCTGGCCTATTTTATTTATTGTAAAAATACATATTCATACAATTATGTGTGACATACAGTAAATGAAAAAAGAAATCTTAAATATTTTTTTCTAATATGTTGAAAACATCTACTTATAATAGACATCAGTCCATAAGATGCTTGTATTATGCAACATTTGTTGCTAAAAAACATGTTCAATACTTTATTAAGAAATATTGCAACACATAAGATTTTTGCAAAAAATGGTATATGGTATAAGATTCAATAATCATCACTCTCATCTTTTTGCATTGAATAGGCATTGTCTAAAAGTATTTTTACTAAGTAAAAATCTAATTTTTTATGTTAACTGATCACAATCAGGGGCACATGACAATTACACTCACTGAAGACAGGTGGCAGAAGGCAACTGACCTAAAATTATTTGGTTTGATTTAATGAACTGATTTTTCCCCCTTTTATACTGTATTTAACAAGAATACACAATCCACAAAACAATGATTGTGAATAGACCTCTAAAAAAACATTTTAAGTTGTAATCACTATTTCTGACATACAGAAAATGCATTTTATAATCACGTTACATGCTGAAGAGCTGATATTTTCTTTAGGGCAGCAGGGTGATACAGTGGTTAGCATTTCTCCCTCACAATGCAGGGTCCTGGGTTTGAATTCAGGACGTGGGGTGCTGTCTGCATGAAGTTCATATTTTCTCCCCATGTTTGCATGGGTTTCCTCCAGGTACTTTGGTCTCCTCCCACAGTCCAAAGATATACTTATAGGTTATTTGGCCTCTGAGAATATTGGCCTTGTTTGTGTCTGTCTGGCATCCTATCCAGGGTGTGACCTGCCTATTGGATAGGCTCTGGCTTCCCTGCAACCCTGAATTGGAGGAAGTAGTAAGAAAATGGATGGATGAATTTTCCCATTGCCACCCCCCCATTTTTTTAGACCTACTGGAGTCATGAAAGCTCAACAGCTCTGGAGAGGAACATTTGTTGACAGTGTCCAGATGTGAACAGCCATTCTGTAGCCACAGAGCAGCAGATTAACTAAAGAAAATTTACAGTTTTATGTAAAACTTATTTATTTATTTTTTTATTGACACATCTGTTATAGAAAGAGCTCCATTTTCCCCTAAAGCCCACCGCTGTGTTCAATAATTACGGCTCATGCATCTGTTATACCTTGAGTATTGTCAAGGCTTAACAGAGTGTTATAAGACTGATAACTTATGCTGCACAAAATATCGTGTGTAGAAACATACAGTAGTAGAAGTAAACACAGGGGATAAGGAGCAAAGTAGAAATAAATCTCCAATTAAAGAAAAACTTTTTTTTTTCATTTTTAGCGATTTCACAATAGTGTTGGATATGGTACTGTATATTAGCATAAAAATAATAAAATTAGACATTTTAATATGGTATGGAATGGTGCAGCTACAGTACATTATTTCTTTATACAAACTGCATTCATTCTTTTGTATAAAATCAGATTCATTAATTGAAACATTCTTTAAATTAGAAGGTACTGTATGCACCGGTATGCAGATTTTTCACTAGTGCTGTCTGTCACCTGTGTGATTCCAATTTAGAACCAAGAACTTGAGACACCTCTTTAGACAAAGGGTTGTATGAGTATGGGAAGAGATAAACCACCATGTTGTTAAAGCCCAAACCCTGACTTGTTTTCAAAAACAGCTAGATGAGATCCTATTAGATACTAACTATTAAAAAGGCTGAATGGGTCTAATGACCTCCTTTGGTTTCTCAGCTTTCTAATGTTTTTTTTTCTTTAATGTTTTTAGTCAATAGACAGATTACATGAAAATGTACATTTTATGGTTTACTTACACTTTTCACCTTTTATTCTCACATGCCATTGTCCATTCTAGACTATGGCAATAAAATTAAGTTGTAATGCAGAACCACAGATGCATGGACATACTGTACAGTACAGTACAATCCCAGGGCAGATTAAGAATTTCAGTGAGTTCCAGTGAGTTTTAAACAAGTACTATGCCTCTTTTAACAGCTTGTAAATAATAGTAGATCCTTGATTATTCTAATTAGTTGGAAGCAGACCAGTGTCTAACTAAACTGATTATTTGATGACTGAAAGTCATCATTGAAACATACACTGAATAAGCAGCTTTGAACCATCAAATACAGTATGTAGAATAAAATACCAAATAAAATCAAGCCTAAAAAAGGACATCCTTCTCATGGATTATTCAGAGAGTGAAGCATTTTGAAATCCAATATAATTTAGTTTCTCAGGTTGTTCTTTGAAAACCAACAACAAATTATGTGTTGGTTATTACACACCTGTTAACATCTGGATGTGTAATTTGAACAAATAATGAATACTGCCACTTTCAGTATGACATTACTCACAATTAATCTCTGCACAAATGTTTCACATTTCTTAAAGGGGATTGAGCTAATTGCAGAAATGCACAAGTCATACAGTCTAATGTAAATTTATGAATGAATGCATGATATCCTTCCAGCACATTAGGAGCAAAATGTTATTCTTAGAAAAATATGGGAAATCAAACACCAGTTTAACATGTAATTGTTATGTGCCTGACACTACTTAATATAATAAGAGTATAAAAATGCATACTCTTTTATCCATATATATTGAAATTATCGAGGACTGGGAAGCTTTTCTGTGTACCACAGTTATCTGGTGCAGTTTGTGAACAGCCCTTCAGTCATAGATGCTGATAGGTATCATGGCTCAGGAGAAGCCTGTTATTTCCAACAGGAATTCATTAATATAAAAAAGGTTTTTATGGGTAGAAAAAATATAAGGAATCATATCAACACTATGCCAGTTTGGCGTCTGAATAAAAGTGTTGCATTAACCTTTTCCATTTTCCTTTACTTATAATTCAAATATGCCAAATGCAGTTTCTAAAGTTTGTGAAATGCATGCCATATTTCTGTCCATATGTACTATCTGGCTATTTTAATCATCAAGGCACTATCAAACGGTTCAGGATTTCCTATTTAAAATGAGTACCTGTATATCAAAATATAATAAGTAAGGGTGAAGAAAGTATTATGTATATCTATCCATTAAGATTTTCACCTGTCAGATTAACCTCATACATGCATAACCATTAAATTGATGGCTGCATATACTGTATCAGTACACCTCAGCAGTTTGGATACTCACACTCATGTGGCATTTGAACCTGGACAACATGTTTTGTAGGCTCAAGGATAAAGTGTAGATAATGGATTGATTTATGTATATTTAAACACATCACCCTTTTCACCTCACAAACAAAGATTCTGGCTTTTGCTGACTCATCATCAATGTGTTGATCTTTGATTATGGGGATGTCATTCTTTCATCAGGTGAAGTAATGTCAGCCAAAATTAATTTATAGCACATATAAACTAAGTTCTAAAAACATAATATGGTTAGCAGCACAGATGGCCAATTTTAATCACAAAAGAGTAGCAACCCATACTGTAGATATGTGCGAAAAAACCTTTATTAAATTCTAAAACGTTTAACAACATCACTGTCATGTAATAGATCTTTGCTTGGACAGATTTTTTCCCTTACATGCTTAGCAGTTTATCTTCCAGAATACAGAGAATGGGAGGAAGATAAAAACACTTTATGCCAATAGAAAAGAAAAACAGTTATTTGATTCAGTACCATTATTCATTCATTTAAAATGACTGAATATCTTTAATGAGACTATGAATGTGCACATATTTTCTGTCAATGTTCCTTAATTTGCAGCATCATTAGAAGTTATTACTCTTTACAACAAATACATTTTTAATATTTGGGATATAGAAGTTTCATTACAATGTATATTTTATGATGTCATTAGAGTAAATTATGCAATTCATCCTGAAGTCCTGAAGTGACTGTTGCTACCATAACACTTTACAGCTGCTACCATGTAAGTATTCCTCTTCTGTTTTGAAGAACAATATTTCTTTAATGAAATATTTTTGACAGCATATACCACAACTATTCATATCTAAGAATCCATCCATTTTCTAAACACTTCTTCCAATTCAGGGTCACAGGGAAGCCGGAACCTTTCCTGACAAGCAAAGGGTGCAGGACAGGGTACACCCTGGACAGGACACCAGTCCATCACGGGGTACACACAAACACCAGGGCCAGATTTTCTGTATGTCTTTGTGAAAGGAAACCAGAGCACCTGGAGGACACCCATGCGAACATGGGTCGAACATACAAACTCCATTCAGATAGCATCCAAGGAATTGAACCCTGGGCCCCAGAGTTAAAGCTAGCAATGCTAACCTCTGCACCACCATGCTACCCATATCTAATAATGTACAGTTTTACATAAAGCATTATTTGAATAATAAATATACCGTGTATAACGATTTAAACAAAAACCAGTTTAGGTTGTGTGTATACAGTACAGTAAACAGTGCCCAATTTTTATTGTAAATAAACATGAGTCTTGTAGCTTAATCTTAGCCTCATCTCTCCGCCTTGTATCTGTATATTTTGTTTTGTTAAAACAACTCGGTCCCTGTCATTTGAGATAACACAGAAGTCAATAACCTAAGTAAAAAAAAATTAAGATTCACAAATCACATCCATTCCTGCCTACTTTACTATTAACCTATGGTGTTAGAAGGGAACTATCTTTAGCTATTGAAAAATGAACCTACTGTACATGGCATTTTAGAAAAACAAGCTATTAAGTATTGGCAGCATTTGTTGATGTTAAATCAAGTACCATTAGAGATTAGCTGGCAAGTAGCACTGCTTCATGATAGAGAAGTTTTTAGTTTTTTTTACTTCAGTGGTATGCCAAATGGTAATTAAATGGTCTTGGGGATCAGAGATGTCACAGCATGCATAAGACTGTTTTTTGTGACCTCTAAGACCAAAGGACAAGTTGTTCCATTAACTAAATGATTAATGGGGGTGTTGTAAGGCACAAGCTGGAACTGAGCATGTGTCTTTGGAGAGAAACAGGTTAGAGGTTAGTCAAACATAAGATTAGAACATAATTTCAATGCCGTGTACAGTATGAAGTTCAATGTGCTTTTCAAAAGAAATACACACCGTTACAGTTCGGCTGTATGCAAAATTACCTACCATTGGACCTGGTATTCAATTCACAATTATGCTTATTGTTTATAGACTGAGTTATTCCATATCCACCGTAGTGAAACCACCTGTCCATGAAAAGTCAGATTTAAAAGAAACCAGATGAAGAAAAATAGGTAAAATAGTATAAATAGGTGTACGTAGAGGTTTTATTCATAATAAGTGAAACATGTAACACACAGGCATACAGCAGGTTGCAGCTAGGTTTTTCCATCAACAAAGGGATTAGTAAAAAAGGTGAATCTACAGAAAATCTGAAGTCAAATTACATCACACAGCATATACAGTACACAGAGTATAAGAATTTACTTATACGGGATAAACAGAAATGGTTACTAATACTATACATTATGTTGCATTTTTGTTTATTTTTGCATTTTTTTCAAACAATAAATTATTTTTTGAGACAAGATGAAGGTAAACAGAAAAGAAAGCTTTTTGCATAGAAATGGTAAATGCTTAAATAGAAGGTCTCAAATCATTCAGAACTTGCCTCACCTGGCAGTTATACAGTAGTTTTGAACTCTGATGTTGATCATGCTGATGATAAAGGTTTTTGTTTCAGAGGGAATTCTTGCTTCAACTCAATGGAAAGCCAACATCAAATACTGAGCCTTGAACTGGGTATGATCATGCCCGAAAAGTGTTTCAGTGCACATTTTTGCTTACAACTAAATAATACAACTATCTATATTGTAATAATCAATAACCAGTTAGGATACTAAATACCTTGAGCCACTCAAAACTTCTCATTCCTTTGAAACCTGTTTCTGATGACTGTCAGTTTACTATCAGATAAGGAAATGTGTATTGCTAGTATACTGTTTTGAAGTAAAAACTGTAATAGGAAGAAATAGATTCCTATCAATAATAAAACAAATTTATGAAAAATCACTTTCACTGAAAAACTGCTTAGGGACCTACAAGTTTCAGCAGAGTTCATTTGGTTGTATGTCTGGGTACATGACCTCCATATCATTATATATGATGGAATAAAGCGATATCATGATTTCACAAGCCACAATGTTGTTGTTGTTTTTATTAATCTCCGAAGAGAATTATTGTCAACTTCAATTTTTCCTTTTGCTCTACCTGATATTATGAGTATCAGATCATTTCAATCAAAGCTCATTTTTATTCATCAGCCCAGCAGGTGGATTACTTGCTGTTCACATTTTTGAAGATTTAGAAATGCTTCCTGACTGTCAAATACCTTGTTTTTCAGATCCGAAACATTTGTTCTCTCTTTTGTCCCCAAGAGTTCATGTTTTCTATGTCTCCAGCTAAAGGAGTATGAGTTTACTTAAAGCTTTAGAACGCTGCACAGTACTACAGTACAAACCACAAGGAGTAATCAATCTGAAGAAGGTTGTGATCACAAAATATTAAAAAATAACAAACTTATACCACATATGATCTACTACCAAATCCAAACCCATTACAAAATTATTATTCTCCAAAACCAATACACAAATCAAAATAGCCTTCTAAAGAGGCTTGTTTTGTTTTTTAAACTATTTTTTTCAAAATCTTACCAAGTACACTCCCTGTATCTCATATACTGTATCTACAATGATCATTATTTACTATTATGTAGACTGGTTTTATTGGAGAGAGAACTGAAATCAAGATCTTAAATCCACAATAAATCTTATTTTCATATGCTTGTCAATTTTGTATTTATACACAAAACTCTCAAATTGTCACTTAAAACTCTTTGTGACTCTACAGTACCTATCACTTTGATTCTGAAGTTGTGTATGATAATCACAGTAATTTCTGACATGTAAGTTCAAATGTGGTATCTTTATGCCTTTTTATTCTGTTTAATCTCTAATTTTGTGTGAAACCATGTACAGATGTCTGCTTCTGCTTTCCACATTATCTGAGTCCAAACTTTATTTTAGCAATACATTGATACATGGTATTAAATTCTGAGGGCAAGAGATATGTTGCAGACCTCCAGGAGTATACTGTAGATTCTCTAAATGAACACAATAACCACTGTATCAATAGTTTGGTCACATCCTAAAAATATGTGTTATAGAAAAAAATGTGTTAGCGTTTGGTGTATCTCACCCAGCGGAGGGAATGGCAGCCTAACTGTAAGCATGTGACAGAATCTCACCTCTCTTTCATGAGGAATGAGCTGGAGAGCTGCTGCAAGGGTGAAGATGACATAGCAGGAAAAGACAAATGTAAGATAGTGGAAGTTAAGAATCTGACTTCCTCCCAAATTTCTGATAAATACTCCATTTTCCATTTAGAAATCTAATTTACATTTTGAGACATTTTTCTCACCATTTATAGTCCGTAGTAAATGTATTTGCACCTGACAACTATGAATTTTCTGGTGGAGATTATCCTGAGTAAATGATTCCCGCACACAGAACCCATATATTTTGGAACATCTCATGAAAACTGGGTAACAAACGGTATCGAGTGAGTCTTTAGCTATATCAAGATTAATAAAAATAAAACTCACACAGAAATAAAGCCAATGCTCAATTTGCGATTCAGGCATAGGGTGTGACACACTTTCTGTAACATAATCATCTTTGTTTTCCCCCCTGAATTAATACAGTAAATGCCATAAAAAAACCCACAAGCGTTTTTTTAACTGAAGAAGCTGATACCTTAAAAGGTTTATACAGTATTTGAAAATTGGAAGTGGTTTTATCTCCTTCCATTTCTATTCCCTTTGTGAGGCAAGACATTTCCTTTCAAAAGCATCTTGAAGTAGCCTGTTAATGACATTTTATGTGGCCTTTCAGACTTTCTACTCACTTTCATGTTATGATATGAGCATTTTGTTAGGTCATGTGCTCATGTATCCCATACTACTGAGCCATGAGCACCTTAAGAAATCCAAGCCAAGAAAATTAAATGTGCCATAAATGAACCTAGTACTTACCATACTATAATCATTGTTACATCAACATACATAACGTTTAACTGCCTAAAGCACAAAATCAGCTGGATAGCTGTCTAATGTTTATGCTTCAACAGTGAGCTGAATAAAAAAAAATTCTATCCATTATCAGAAGACTGCTTTTTTTTCCTAATAACGGTCATGGCGCTCTGGAGCTTATCCTGAAAGTACAGGGCACAAGGCAGGATGAAAAGAGTTACAGATGTGTGCAAACATCACTTTACTGGGATACAAAACATGTACAGTAACTTAATGTCTCATTTCGCAATTTGGCATTTATCCTGGAAACATTATTATTTTCCTGCAAAACACTATATGTCAATTATTGGAATGCACATAAATATTTTGAGAGAAATGGAACATAAAAAGCAATAGAAGAGGAAGTAAATTAAAAGTAGTAAAATCTAATACCTATGTTAATATATTGTAAATCCCCGTCTCTGACATTCTGGGGGAGGGTTTAATTTTAATATCCAATAGAGTTTCGTAGTGCTGCAGGTAGCTGTGTATTTTGGTGCTATGGTGATATTTGAGTGATAGGAATCTTTGAAGAAAGAAGCTGAAGAAATGGAAAAACAAAATGTTAAATTTAAGTATTCAAATCACAGTATAAAGTGACCGTAGATTTGATATTTTTGTTGTTATGGTACTACAGTACCTCTTTGTAACTGAAAGTCAGAAATGTCTTTTCTGGGATACATCATTTATGTACTGTATCATTTAAGCTAAATCATATATGAATTACAATTGTACTGTAAGTACAGTGAATCATTGTATAAAGCTATACCTAGTTATTTTTTTCTTTTTGGTTAAAGGGTTATTTATTTATGCCATTGTAGATTCAAAAATACATTACATACTGTATGTATTACATATCTGAATTACACGTATTCAAAATGTATTTGTCCTCTAGACACTACATTCCTCTGATCCACATACTAACTCTATGGATCTTGAAACTGCAATTATATATTTTTAAAAATACAATATATGTCGTCTCTTGTGATGGAATTGTGACTTCATGGTAAATCATTTTATCCCATATCAATCTTCTTTTTCAAAGTAATTGAGCTGTAATCTAATTGGCATTAGGAACCCAGACACAATTAAATATTATCAAAGTGATGTTTTCTAAAGCGGAATGTGCCAGATGTTACATTCCGCAGGGGTAATCTGTCACATTTGTACCCTAAATCAATCAGAATTACCTTGATTAAATCAATCTTTATCATATTAATCAGTCTATGTACCCTTTTGGGGCTGAATTGATACCCACCTCTGTTATGAAACCATAGATAAGGAATTGATAAAGACTTTGATCAAGAATTTAACTAAACAGACAAAAGTTACAGTATACTGTATATTGTTATCATAAATGATCAACTTTATTTGTGAAATCCCATGAACTCAGTATTTTGTTTTTCCAAGGTGGAAAACTACTCAAACAATTAACACAAACTACTTTAAAAACCAGACACAGACGCCAATCTGGGCTCTGCATTGGTTCCCGTATCATGCGAGCCTGGGTCCTGGATGCATCTGGCTCCATCATGGTTTTAAGTTCTGTTCCCATTCCCGTCCCCCCTGCCAGTCCTGATCTTGGATGGATCACCTGGCCATGGACTTTTGCCTTGTTTTTGGACTTCTTTTTGGACAGGATTGTTTGCCTCGCTACACCTTCCCCGATCACCAGCACTCCTTGGACATGCCCCCCTGTTTTTATTCCCGTATCCTGCATGACTTTTTCCCAGTGTTTCCTCACTCAACCCCAGATTGTGTCGTCCACATAGGGTCCGGAAAGAATGCTTTCGTGACAAAGCACTAAGAAAAAATAGAATGGATATATTTTTTTTTTTCAAAAGAGAATTTATACTGGAATGAAGGCAAAAAATAATGTGAATTTCCAGTACTACAGCAGTAAAAGAACACAGAAAGTGGGAATAAATAGTATGTGAGGACAGGGATATTGATAGGGGATTAATAACAGAAGACAATAAATATATAGTTAACATTCTAAATGAATATTTCATTTAGGTATTTGCAATAGATGTCAATATCATGCCGCATGTTATAGATCAAGCTCCAGCAGTGCTGTAATATTAACATAATTGATACATAATTGTTCTAGAAAGGCTCGGATGGTTAAAAAAAAATGAAGGATCCAGATGGTATTATCCAAGTAGTACTGAGAAAATGAGAATTGTTAGTCATAGACCCCTATCTTGAATATTTCAGCTCTCACATAGAGTAGGAGCAGTACCCAAGGATTGGAAAATCACAAATGTGACACCAATCCACAAAAGGGGCACAGAGCTGAACGAGGAAACTACCGACAAATCAATCGTCTTGTACTGGAAGAAAAAATGGAATTAATAGTTAAAGGTAAATTAGAAGAACACCTAGAAAACAAGCATGTTTTAAGAAACAGGCTGGAATTCGTCAAACAAGAAAAAATCATATTAGAGGGCACTAAAGCATATGACATGATATATTTAGATTTCCAGAATGAATTTAATAAGGTCCCTCATAAAAAGTTGACTCTCCGGTATAAGCCATATGAATCCAAGGTATGTAATTTACTGTACCTGTATGTAGATGGAACAAGAAACAGTGTTAACCTAAGGGACATACTGTAACCTCTAATGGGGCAAGTAGTGTGTAGGGACCTATTTTTTCCTGATCTACTGTATCTCAACAATCTATGTTATGGTATAGTTAGCAAACTAGCCAAATTTGATGATGATACTAGAATGTGGAGAACGGCAAACACAGAAACAACAGAAAGAGAATTACAAAAAGTCTAAGACAAAATTATAGATTGGGCTGACATTTGGTAAATGAAATTCAGCATTGTGCAAAGTGATGGTCACAGTTGTGGTAGGAACATGCATTATACATACTGGATCTCATGGGAGCTTATAAACTACACACAAAAGGGATCCTGGGTGTTTATGAAGGTTGTTTTATGTCATCATCGAGAAAATGTTGAGAAGCAATAAAAAAAGCAAACAGGATGCTTAGGTATATACTGTAGCAAAAAGTTAAGTCATTTGCCATACCGCTTTATACCATATGGTGTCATGGGAAGCTGGAACCTACCCTGGGGTAGGGTACACCCTGGATGGGGCGCCAGTCCATTGCAGGGCAAGTGCAAGCCAATCATACATGGGGACAATTTGTAGGCCACGGTAAAGGCCGAGGGGGGAATTTCCGAAATAACTCCCTACTCTTATTGAGAAATGCCCGGGAATCTTTAATGACTGCTGAGAGTCTGGACCTTGGTTTAACGTCTCATCAGAAAGATGGCACCCACTACAGTATAGTGTCCCCGTCACTATACCGGGGCATTAGGACCCACACAGACCACAGGGAGGGCAGCCCCCGCTGGTCCCACTAACACCACTTCCAGCTGCAACCATAGCTTCCCAGGAGGTCTCTCATCCATGTACTGACCAGGCTCAACTCTGCTTAGCTTCAGTGGGTAGCCTGTTGAGAGCTGCAGGGTGATATGGCTGCTGTCTTTATAGCACAGTGTGGAATGTAAATCCAGGCTTTCCAACACACAAATAATACCGGATCTAGAATATTGTCTTCCATTTTGTTTGCCATAACACAAAAAAATATTACTGACTTAAAGAGTTAAAGAGTTCAAAGAAGAACAACAAAATGATTTGAGTCTCAGGAACTGTTGTATACAAACAGGTTGAAGGAACTACATTTCTTCAATCTAGACAAGAGGTACTGTAGATGAGAGCAAACTGAAGTATATAAATTCCTAAGGTATAGATAGGTTCAACATAACGGACTGTTTCACACTCCGTAAGGATACAAGAACATTGGGCCACAGCTGGAAACGTAAGGAGAATTTATTTAGGACAGAACAAGAAACACCTCATTACTGAAAGAGTAGTTGTATTTTAAACAGGCTTCTCAGCCTGGTGTTTGAGGTCCAAACACGTTTTAGAAATGACAAAGTTTAAGATTTACTCAAGTACTAAACTAAAGAACAAGCAGTGTGAGGTGGATGGCCACCAACTTTGCAGACCTTTCTCATGTTCTAATTGGAAATATATTTTATAGTGCTATGCTTTCACTAGCTTTGATCTCAAGGAACAGCCTTAACTGGGGCGGGACACCAAGAGAAAGTTAAGTGTATAGAACTACTGTATATTTTTCATTATTCCATTTAAACATAGTTAAACATCAAGAAAGCTCCTTAAACTTGCATTTTCAGCAAATAATTGCAGCAGAAATGTTCCCAAACAACACCTGAACCATTTATATGGAAGAAAACCATGTTGTTTTTATATTTTTTGTGTTGAAATAAGTGATTTCCATGTAAAGAAGAAAAGAAATTCAAGGACACACTTTGGTCATCATTTTTGTTTTTAATTGTTGGAACAACAAGGAAAATCATTACTATGCAATTGTCTTACAGAAAAAAACCCAGATTTTCCACATAGCATATTTTTAAAATATAGCACACAAAAGGAAATACATATCTCACAATATAAGGCAAATGATGGGGAATGGGGTGTTTTTCAATTGAGAGTTGGGATAAATAAAGACAACAGTACAGTATGTTTTAGTTTTTTGAAGAAATGTAAGGTTCTATGCATAAAAAAATGCATGGGTGAAAACATCTCACAAGAAAAGTACTGACTTTTTATTTAGAATATATATGCACTGCTGTGCAAAAGTCTAACATATCTTAGAAAAGAAGTTAAAATATATTAGCCATCTGTCATGAGCATCAGCAATTTACTCAAAGCATCTAATCATGTTTTCTATCATAACAACTGTTGACTGTTGTCTATTAGTAATATATATACTTACTATATATATATACTTAAGATATACTTGAGCAGCAAATTTGAAATACTGTAGTACTGTAGGTAATCCATGACATTTACTAATCATCTTAATTCACTTTTTGTAGGGTGCTGTTTATCATTAGCATCATTTCTTCCTTCACATTCATGAAACCGAGAGATTTCATCTTGACCTACAAAATACAAATCAACCAGGAATAATTATTAGCTGAAAACAAAATTACTGAATTTTCAGTAGAACATAGCCATAGGAGTCATTCTATATAGAGCTCAAATAACAGTGTAGAATCTACATATGCAACATGCTTAAGACTTGTATGTACAGTACAATGTATGTACTGTACAGTATATACAGTACATAATATACAGTGTGTACAGTATATAATGACGTTTTTTTTTATTTCACCACAAACAAAACATTTGGTCGTGCACATTTGGGGAGTCTTTTAGTTTTGTTATAGAAGCAAGATTTATTTGTCATTTTTATTTACAAAAGTGCTTCCCTGAAAAAGCATTTGTGGATTTGCTCTATTTTCCCTGAAGATTAGATTCACTCTGCCTATCTTTGGAATTATGTTCTTTGATCTTCGATCAGCATGACCTCCAAACAAGTGTGGCACCTATTGCTTCTTGTAAAACTAATACTCCATGGAAACAATTAAATTTGTATATTTAAGCAAAAAAAAAAAGAAGAATCAAGAATTCCCTTTTCAGGGAATGCATAACTCAAATCTCATTTGATTGAATAAAAACACATAAAACCTATTTGGTTTTTTTGATCCAGAGCAAAATTGACTAAATAGTGTGAAAACAGTTAAAAAGCACAAAAGTGCAAACTAGAGAAAATATTGTTTTGATTTTAAAATCAAGTTTTTACAAAAATGCTCCACATAAAGGTTGCTGTAAATTTAAAGCTAGAGATTGACATTCTTATCCAGGAGAAAAAAAATCTGTATCTGAAGTTCAGTTTGATAGCATTTTTTAAATTAAGCACAAATGTAATGTATCACTTAATATTAACAGTTTAATTTGTATTGTTTATTATTAAAAATACATCTATCCATTTTCTAGCCACTTCATCCAATTCATGGTTGCAGGGGCAAACATCCTGGCAAGCTAAGGGGACAAGGTGGCATAAACTCTGTATAGGACAACAGTCCATCTCAGAAAAAAAATACATTGAAAACAAAAGGCAATTGAAAATAAAAATACCAAAAACCCTTTCGTATACCAGTATTGTATAAAAAATAGAAGGTAAAATTTACTAAACAACCTTTCAGTGAATACAATAATAGAACTAGACATGTCAGTGAATAATAGCTGTTAATACTGTTTGCATAAAATTCCTGCTGGATGACTGCTGGATATAAAGACATCATTCACATTCTCTTTGATATGGTTTGAGCACTAATATGCATAAAAGATGGAATTTTATATTTACAGAAGTGAAATCAAGTGATTAATATGGTGAAAGCTGACAGAGCTAAAATAATGAAAATCAAGATCATGTAAGAAAAGTTATAAAGATGAAAATCTTAGTCTTTATGAAGGGACAATTGATTTGTTCACAGAAATCAGGTTGTGAATATGATACACTAGATTAAATTATCAGAGGTTAAGTTATTGATTATGTTTTATTTAAACAACTTGGTGTGATCGGGTTTAATTTTTTATTGGCTCTTTGTGCTGTAAAGTTATGCGAATTATTCATGGGTGATCTTAAAGATATGCTTCCACGATATAATATTGTGACTGACGAAACAGGTACTGTACTTCAGTCAATCAAGATCCTGCTGTATGTTCCTTTGTACTTCTTACCATATTGAAGATTTTGGTTTTGGATGATTCTTGAAGCTGCAAATACAGTACTGTATGTTTATCTCTGCTGAAGCACTGATGAAAGGCTTACAGTGCAAAGGAGATCATGTCATTCACTTTAGCCTTCTCTCCTCTGTGTTCTGTAGGCAAATGAAGAAGGAGAGAGCTTTGGATCAGAAAAGCTAAGCACTTGCAAGAGTCAAGACTGGAGTCCAGTATCAATGATGTTGTAGGATCCTTACTGCAGGTCACTTTGTAATAATTCCTGACATGGTTTCTAGGTATATATACTGTATATAAAAGAATCAACATGTCAAAAGCTACACAAGAAAACTGTAAAGTAGCTGATATGTTAGTAATAAGATTAAAAAAAAAACATGTTCAGAAAACCTTTGAATTGTTGAGAATCCACTTTGTTGTTTAAAGATTTTTCTTTAATGTCTAGTATACAGTAGGTTTAACGGTCTGCTTTGCTTTGTAGGGAGAAAAAAGATTTCACAGTTTCCATTCCTGGGACATTTTGGGATAGGATTTTTATATTGTATTAGTGCAAACCTTTCACAAGGACTTCAATAAAAGGCTGTCATTTATGTGCAGCTATAAAATTCATATGATTTTATAATACTGAGAAATAAACTGAAATGAAGTCTCATAGCTTTATTTTTCTTTTCAATTACCAGGACAGTAGCCCACAGCTATTAACATTTGCTTTTTTAATTATAACTATTGTAAGCAAGAAGAAATATAAAATAAAATGTGTCTAATAAACCTACAAATTAATTAGCAGCTACCAGGCATTAAATAACATGCTGATGAAACCAGGGTAAAATAAAGCAAGAAGGCAATCTTCAAGAAAAACGCAAGAAAAAAATACAATACTGTACATTGTTCCATCTTCCATAACTTTTCCCTGCCTTACCTTATTATGCTGAATGTAGGAAAAAAAAGGAAATTCATCAAACTCCTTTGATTGGGTGTTCAAGTACCACGATGCCATCAAAGGTGAAGTTGTTCAGCAACATACGTTGATAGAATTTGTTAAGTGAAGAGATATTTGTTGTGCACTGACATCAAAGACATGAGCAGACCTTCATGTTTAGTAAGCAGTTCAAAAATGGTTTTGCAGTAGATAAAACAAAATTGTACAATAGCATCCGAATATCCCTGCCCCGCACTTGACAAAACATGATTGGATAGATATGAGACACACTTAGGAGTCATATTATTAGTAGCCAATGCTAAATTAGTAGTAGATGCTAAGTCTCTCCACCCCAAGACTCTTCAGACACCAAAAAATATTCTTGGAAAAAGATTAATTAATATCATATCACACACTTTTTCCTTTAATAATGCTATTCTATTTGGTCTACACTGATGTGAAATGGTGCCACACCTGGTCTAACTTCAGATAATTACCAAAGCAAGCTACAGTTTATAACAATTCATTATTCCCCCCAGTGCGATCTAACAAATTTCAAGTACTTAGCCATATACTGTATGATTAATTTGTTCACCGTCATCACTATCCAACAATGTGTGGTGCGTTACTTAAGCAGTCTGGAGAAGTTACGACTTCCTTAAATGATGATCCCTCATTCATACACTTCACAAAAAATAACAACAATCAAATAAAAGATTTACAAGATTTAGCAGAAGATCGGCATAAGGAGACAAAACAGTTAGGATCCCCATGCAGTGTAGTGTAGATTGGGTGAGTGAAGAATGCATTAAGACGAAGGCAAGGAGAGAGGAACTTATTATACTATTTATACAGTAGCTTTTTGGGAAGTGATGTCATGGAGGAGTAACAGAGATGAAGAAGAATTTACAGTAGTTGCCAACATCCATCCTGAGCAATTGTTAAAAACTCCACTGTCATTGCCAGAAATGTATGTTCACCTCAATTTCCAGACTAGATCTAAATTGTGAAGATTGACTGTTATATGTCAATATTTTTATTCTTAATAGATTACCATACCATAGATTGAATTGGGATTCACCTTTAGATGAGAGCACGCTATTGGCTCAGAAATTCTGGGAGCAGGGCTAAAATGTTTTAGACACCATTTTCTCAGTACCTAGAGGTATAGTGACCTCAGTGGTTCTTTCTTTCTGGGTGTCTGTAAGGTTTTCTTGACATGAATGAGGATCATGCCTCTTCTACAATCTGTACTTTCTTCCTTTTCCCTAATACTCTATTACTTTGCTCTGTATGCCTAAATAATGTTTATTGCAAAACATATTTTCAACAGATTTGTATCTCGATACATTGGCATACTCATCTCTTTGATAAGAGTTCAATTAAAAATTTAAATGATGGGAGAGTCCCCATGTCCAAAGATCTCCTCAGTAACAGCAGAAAAAAGTCACATCATTGAGTATAGAGCAAATTGCACAGCTGCTTTAAAGATTCAGAAGGGAACCACAAATTCTAGCAGCTAAATGAAAAACAAGACCATGTCTTTATTACAGAAAACAGAAAATAAATTAGTGACAACCTCTTTGGAATCTTGTGAGCAAATAATGAGAAAATAGAATTTGCAGCACAATTGAGCTGTGACTTCATTGTCTCCTATTTAAACACATGTTTTCAAAAAGGGATAGGTAGATTTTTCATTTTTACCAAGTAGCTTCTACTTGTGACATCTTCAAAAGAAAGAACAATTTATTTATAATTTCCTTAGAAATGTGCTGGATTAGCAAAATTACAGTTCTACACTATGAACAAAAGTAAATGCACAATTTACCACAACAATGGGTAGCAAAAGAAAGTTTTTTTTTAAGCTCAGTGAACTTCAGCTCTTTTCAGTGTATAATCTGTAGCTAAATTTAAAATCTAAAGGAAATACTGAAATATTGAAAAACCGCAAATTGCTGAAACAGGAAAAAAACTCAATCAAGACTGCGGGGAGGGTTGGAATGAGTACTGATTAAAACCTCCTCATGCCAAAAAGGTTGATCTTTAAATAACTGGCAAAAAAAGCTTAATTTTTTACACAAGCATTTAAACCAACAAGAATTTATGAAAAAAAAAACATTGATTTATTCATTTTGCATATGACACAAAAAGGCTAGAAACTCAAATTCAAATTCAAAATGTATCTGTACTTAGAATAAAAATATTCACATTCTTAACAACCATTACAGTTTTGTGATTGTGTATTTTGTGTACTAGGCTCACTCTAGGTTTTGGTTCTGTTCTTGTTCTAATGCTCTTCAAACATTGTTTATGCTCAGCATGGCTGTCTACCAAATATCTTTCCTAACTGTGGCTTGGATGGCACCCATGCCCACATATTGTGACAGCAGGCTGTCTCTGAAAATCTCATGAAGCTTTATTGTATAGTTGTGCCCATATCCAAAACAGGCAATGCAGTGCAAAGATGTCGTATTGAAGTGAGAAATCAAAATGTATGATGAAAACAAACTACCCTCCAGTTTAGACAAGTGTCACTTTCTCCATCTCCCACTGCTTCTGTCCAAAATAATCAAGATGGCTTCTATCTCTTTTTTTTCTACAATGTATTAGAATGTTTAGAATATTCAAGTGGCTGGTGAACTACAGTGAGTGGTGTTTTTTTAGATTATCAATATAATTATGAGAACATTGTTTTATTAAAAGAATGATGAGTACAGACTTTTTTTCAGGGCAATTTAATTCTATTTCAGAATTATTACTTGCTTCAATATGTTGTTAAGAATGCCTATTTTTAAAATGGAATAATCACTTAAATTGAGCTGTTCAGTGGTTATGCCTGCATCAAGCAATGGTGTCTAAATGGAGCTCTTTAAATGTTAAATATTCAACAAAATCGTTCTGGGTTTTTTCTGGTGCACACCACAAAGGTCAGCCAGGACTTTTATTGTGTGTCTTTAAATGTTTTATTTATAGGAAAGAAATATCATTACAGGAACTCCACTGGGATCACAGGAAGGCTTTGCAAATATGAACTGCATCTAATTAACAAGCAACATTGCATCTAAAACCTGGAACAGGGCATGCAAACATTCCTCATAAATTTATGGTTTCATGATTGACTTCAAGACATTTTTATAGAAAATACTGTTGTTGTTTTATTTAAGAAGAATATTTTATTTTGTGGAACAATTATTTTCTTTGGCACATACAGTAGTTTTGTTCCCCTTCAAAACACAGAAGGTATAGTCGTGATTCAATCCTTTGTGGTACTTGTTTTATTAAAAAATGTGCAAGCATGAATCTGTGTATAATAGCTTACACTATTCATGCAACGATTGCACATGTCTGTGATATAAAACAGTGAACAGTCTATTCACAGAGCTGAGGGCCTAAGTAAAGATTATGTTGGTTTGCCTACAGATAAGATTTTATGAATGTCAAAATGTCCATTTTAAATTTCCCTTTTAATATAATACATACAGCTGAAATAAGAGAAAATGGAAAAAAAGTAATAATATTATATAAGGTAAATTTTTAAAGTAACAAGGATAGCATTATGATAAACAGTGCTGCTGGCCAGTGCTGCTGAACCTATAGGGAATTTCATTTGGAGGAGACTGACACTGCAGTTATAGAAGTGCTTTAAAGATAAAAGAAACATTTCCTGGTGAAAAACAAATGTTGTACTTAGCAAAACCCATCATGTCTATTTTATTGACTCTACAAAAAAAAATCCAAAGTGTATTTTGTTTATAAAAAAGCACAGTTGTCTTGTTCATACTGTATATAGTTCTCAGTTTTAACAAAACATCATTCCCCTTCTATTTACACTCCACTCAGAATTGCACAAGTAGATTTCTAGTTACTAGATACCTCGACGCGATCTCTACAGCATAAATAGCTCATATCTTGCCTTAATCAATGCATTAAGTGAATGAGAGATACCTGTCAATTATTTCAGAGGTTTAGACTACAAATCAACCATGAATAAACAACAATCTGTTCCACTGGTGTTCTTGAATTTTAAACATCAAATCAATTCCATTACAGTTTACCAACTCCAATAAAACTTTGAACACTCACTCTAATGAAGTACAATCCATTTGGCTATCCAGGCCAGTGCCTGGATTCCATGTTTAATAAAAATGTCTATATGATTAATGTGATTTTTTTCAAATAATTATATAGCTTTGAAATACAAACAGCAATCACCACCACAGCTACTGTGTAATAGCAGTAAAATGTTATCACAAAATAATAGTTATGTTTTTAGCCTTTGTTTTTTCTTCCCATGTTTGTGTTTTTATTATTCCATCATTTAATACATTAGTGCATCTAGCTTGAAGAAGGTGTGATGCTGTCATAATAGTTTTGTTTTGTACTGATATTGATGTTTAAACAGCTTTCCTTCTGCACAGAATTCTGTTTCCTTTTTCTATTTTTCTTCCACTGAAATCACTTGTGTAAAGAAAGATTCAGCTCAATGTCTTGAGGCACTGCCCTTGCTCTATTGATCCAACCATACAGAAGTCTAGCCTGTAACATTTTCAGCCGTTTTCTAAGGAATGATGAAATACTGCAGACATTCCCTTGATATCATGCCCTTACATGTAACAGATTGCTTAATAAACTTTTCATCAATTAAAAGAGTGTTTTTTAACCAGGTAAGCATGGTTTCATCAGCTATCCATGTATGTTTGAAACCCATAGTTTTAACAAATTCAAAACTGTTCTTTAAATATTACAATTTTTCCTCAAAGACTGGAGCATTATTATTTTCTTCAAGATCCCACTCTTCTGAAGGGAAGGAACACCACATACAGAACACAAGAAAAAAGTGTTATACTTAATTGCAGGTCAGTTAGAAAATGATGTGTCAGCTGCCATGGTTGCTAATTAATTCAGTTATAAAATGCAACTTGTAACACCCTCCATCTGTTCATATTTAACCTATGTGAACATGCAGTGGTTATTTGTCATGGTCTCATTATGGCAAAATAGTTATGTGTAAATATGATTTTTTATGTAATACAAAAAGCACATGATCTTGCCTTAATGTAAAACGTCCAATATATAAATCTTCTGATGTCATTGCAATATTAACTATTAAACAATCATCCAATTGTAAGTTACGATCTCTTCTTCAACACCAAGTCCAAAACACTCCTAAGAGTTAATTCATTTGTTTTCCAGGTGATATTGTAATGTACTGTAATCTTGAATAGAATATTTAAACACAAATTGTAGAAAGTACTGTTTATATTGTTGTCTGATTAGAATTCTCTCATTCTTTCTATTGCCCTTGTGATTTTTAAAAAATTAATTGAAACACTAATCTTCACACACTGAACAATCTGTTTTCAGCATTTGGCCATTCATTCAGTATTCATTTTTCAAAAGAGGAAAGCAGTAGATTGTAATATGACATTATTGAGCCTTGAAATCTACACTTAAAAAGGTTGTTATCTACTGTACTGTAGGTCAGCAGTGTTCAGTCCAGAAACTCTGAAAGTAAAATGTCCTTCTGTAGTCCACAGTCTACAGAACTACAGAACAGTCAATAATGTTATTCCCATGGATCTCCAGACAGGATTGTTGTACCTTATTGTTGGAAATAAATGTAAAGATTGGCAGGGCAGCATACTTTAAGCAATGTTGAAAATTATCAACATGCTCATGTGGTAACCAAATCTCCGGTGAAGCATATTGAATCCAAATTACACTTTCCCTCATTCTTCATCAAAATTAAGTACAGGTATATAATCAATCATAGCTGACAATATGCCTGGTGTTTTTTATTTATAATCTTGAGTGAATTTATGAGTGCTTTCTTGTGCTTTTGTTTTTCTCTTGGTGGATATTTAAATACAAGTTCCTGGAAAAAAAAAATCACTGGAGCAGAAACAGGTTTTTGCTCAAGACGTCTGTAGCCTGCTATGGGAATGCTCTGCATAAGTTTGCAAGCAATCAGGACCCAGTCCAAATGTTTGCTTCAGGCTGTTTAAATACCGTAAAGATAAAGTTGCAGCAAAATCATCACATGCAGCAGCAATGGTTCCAGTCTTGTAACATAACATATACAGACAAGACTGCAATGCATCTGTACGAAGATAAAACCGTTTCAAAGACACTAACAATCATTTGCTTCTTTATCTATTGGCTCACAATGTACTAACTTGTTCGTGTACATCATCAAAAAGTAATCAGCTCATTAAGATCAACCCACTGCTCTATTCACAGGCATTTCTATAAGGTGGCAGAGTGACTTATTGTTTGATTTTAAAATGTTTAGACAAGGATGAGATCCTGAACATTTTAGCCCATCTTCAAAGATAAAGAATCACAAAACAGAATGGATCAATATTCAATATTATTCTATTAAAACATTTATATAATAAATCTAATCTACCCTCCCTTATCACAAAAAAATGCTTCCTTAACTTAAATTCAAAATCAGCTCTCTTGTTTGGTTGAGATTATTACTTCAGCTAGCAGGCCTTTTTAAGCTCTATTTTTTTCTAGTTATTAATTTCTGAGACAATTAAATATTAATTCATTGCTCCCATTCACCCAACTGATCTATTGCACAGAAATTCAGCACATCCCTAAAATTCACAAGGAATAATGACTGCCAGGAATGAGATATTTTTAAGGATGTTTATTGAGTATTTAGACATAGTGAGATTCGTCTCCTGGCCACAGAATAAAGCAGTCAGAATCCCCATGCAGAGAGACGAATTCACCAAAGGGAAGCTGTAGGGGTGGAGATGGAGTGGAGGAGGGATGTATCAGATGATAAGCAAAAAACGGGGATGTGCATATGATTAAAATATATACAGTATAGCTAACGAGAAATCATGGCAGGAATGATTATGATTTTGACCAGCTTGTTTAGATCAAAAGTGGGTTGGCTGCTGTTATCCCTGTCAAATATTATTAAAGAACTTCCATTTCCTGAGGAATAATACCAGTCCAAAATTAGTTGTGTTTGAGGATGTTTTTTTAATAAGAACAGTGCGATTAGTCTTAACCCACTTGGCTGAGGGCCAGTCTCCTGGTCATCCGAAAAGAAGCATAGACACCCCGCCAAAAACAGAAAGATGCGTGGCCCCACAACCACCAAAGCAGAAAGGGGAGATGAGAGAAAGGCGCAGGCACTTGATGAACAATGTACTAGGAAGAATGGCCTGTCTTGGAATGCCAATATACTGTACAAAGCTGGAGTTCTTATTTCAGGCTGCTGGAGTTGGCTCTGATGTATACAAGGTACGCCTCTGAAGACCAGCCACCAAATTGCTTGATACAGTACATACAGTAATCAGACCTGCCTTGACAGGCAGCTTAAGAATCTTTGTCTATCCAAAGTGAATGATCCAAGAATTGTTCTGCATAGAAAATGGATTCTGTTAGAACTGTTCAAAGGTAAGAGAGGAACTAGCTTCAACATGCTACGAGATCTTTCTACTAAAGAGAAAATCTGTAGAAGATGCACCGTGGGTTTCATACAGACATTTTAGGGAAAACTGAACTCTGTCCAGATAAACATTAGATGGTTTATTTGGCTAAAAAGCAAAAAATTGTGATAAAGCTGGTTAAAAATGAAATGCAGGGGGCTAGAGAGGCTGATGGCTGATGGAGAGGGAGCAGGAGCCTGTTATGAGGAGCTGGAGACTCTTGCTTGAGTCCGAAAAGTCCTTAGAGCAGCAAATCTGGAGATCCATAACAAAGAGACAGAAGTGGAACAAGTAATTTTTTTTTTCTTTCCTTCAGTCTTTGTTCAGATTACAGTTTGCACTTGGATGAAATATTGCATGACGAGCTGCAAAAAGCGGTATTTGTGTATAATATATAAATATACCTTTCCAGCAATATCATTGTGAATGATTATGATATAGAACATCTGGGGTGAAAGAAGCTTGGTTTGGTTGTTGTCATTCTTCCTGAACTTCACTTAAGACCTTTAATATAAAATAGCTTAACAGGAGCAGACGTTCATATTCGTTAAAAGAAAAGAGATCCGTAGGTTCCTGTATATTATCAGGTTTATTTATATTCACCTTTTGTAGTCACCTAGAAGTGAAGAAGGAAAACAGATCGAAAGCAATGAAAATCCCATTCATTTTCAGACATTCACATGTCATTTTATCCTTATCTAGGGATTCAAATGTTTCAAAACCACAAACAAAACCTACAGATTGCCTGAACTCATCCAATAAAAGTCACACTTGCAAAAAACACTATTCTTTCTGTTTTATACTCTGAAATCTGACACTTTTGAATGTCTAGCCCAGGGAACCTTTATTGTTTATTGCTTTTTAGAATTCGAGTTCTCATTAACATTAGAAGTGTATGGTGTATGTATATTGTATTGTGTATAGTGTGTCCCCTAATTGAAAAAGCTCTGTCAAATAAAAAGTGGCATTTAAGCTGACCTTTGAAAATAAAAACAAAGCGCCCTATGTTCAAAACACTGAGGCACTTACAGCCCCTTTAAGAGACTAAGTGTTTTGAATGTATGACCCAATATTTTGATAAGGACTCGAATCATGATTGAATGTTCTAGGCTGCACTGTAAGCAGGCATATTCCCCTAAACACCATAAAAGCTGGTATAATAGCTAGTTATTCATGTAGCGATCCAGTGATGTAAATGCTGTAATCTTTGGATTAGCCATGATTGTTCAACATGTTGAAATATATACAGTACTAATTAACTTATTCATAGAACGTGGGCGTTAATACTGTAGTTCAGCATGCCCAAATTTCTCCACACCACATAGGACATTTATGGTCAGAGACACAACAGATAGAATTGAATTTGTAGCAGTATGTCGTGAAAACATGTTCTTTTATTTAAATCTCCTTATAATGGCTCAAATTAATAACCTTTTTCTGATGTTTTCTTATCGAGGGTCCAAATAATTACTGATATAGCACTGAAGCAAAAAAAAAATATTTTTTAAAAGGGGTAAGAAGAAATATTTGTGTCATATAAATTGTAAATAAGGCCAAGGAATGTTAACATGGTTCATTTTAACCGCAGTGATGCTGTCTCATTTAATGTTTTTTTGTTGGCACAGGTTGTGTTGATTAATTATCTAAAATAATCAGGTTTATTTTGTATGTAACCATAGTCTTTATCAATAAAATATTATTTGTTGTTATTTAGTTTGAAACAGTAAAATTATGTATTCTTGTACATTTAGAAGTGGGGATTATTTTTTACATTTACATGAAAAATGTAGGTCAGATTTCAAAAAATACATTTCAGTGTAAATTTTTGTATTGATGTAAAGTAATAAATAACCACCAGTATTTTACACACACAAAAACGTGCAATGATGTTGTCAGAGTAGTGTAAATTCCTGCATTTCTCTAATCTTAAACTATAAGATTATAGTTTTTCAGATGTTATTTTGTAGAAACAATTAAAAAAAAGTAACTGATAACATAACTTGTTTATATGATGTACTGAAAGAACATGTGGCTATAGGAAAATACTGTACCAACGAGGAAGTGCAAACTTTTAACATTTCTTTATATAACAGTTGTGGGAGCATGGCTCAAGTTATTATCGAAGCTGGTACTATGGTTTCCTTCAACCTTGGATCGCTATTCTACTACAAATGAGCTGAATGGCCTACTCTACTTTGTAACTATTATTTAGTTCTGCTTATGTTCAGTCATAAAAGGTAAAATATTCATTTAATAGAAAATAAATATGAAATGGCTTTGTAATGTATTAAAAACAAGAGAGATTTCATTCAGCCAGAATGGAATATAGTACAGTACATGAGCAACTTATTACATTACAGACAAATAATCAATGAATGAATAACTGTAATCTTTTCTTCTAAAACTATGAGGCCTTGTGCAAATGAGAAATATAAAAGCTGATTACTAATTATTAATCCAAATGCTGTTTATTCCTGTTTTGTGAAATGTACTGTATTAGCTCATCTTCACTTCCACAGATTAGATGTGGGAGGAATTTAACAAACATACTATCACACATATCAAGAAAGCAATCCTAGTATCAGCAACTACAACAACAGGGAAAGGTGTTGCTCTAAGGTGATAAGGCTGGAGTGCATTACTAATTCATACAATAATGTTCCTCATTAGCTTGTGTGTACAGTAGATTCAGACATGCATTGATTTTATTCCCTTCTGTCAAGTAAATAAACTAGCTGTCTTTAATTTAGTAAGCTGATGGAAATCACAATGTTCTTTAATTTTGTGTAGCAACACTCAGTGCATTGAAGCTAAAAAACAGTAAAACCTTCAGTTTTTAACTTTTTTGAAAAGGCAAACAATTATTCTACTGTAAAGCATGCACTGTAAAATGTGATCAGTTCATTGAAAAGTCAACTGAAAACTCATATTTTGTTTAGACAGCACAAAGCCTGTGTTTGTGCTCATGGAGACACGTTGTAGGTTTTATCCTTGGATACCACTTAAAAATAAAAGCAAAAAACAATTCCATTTTATGTTTCAAGAGCTTTTAAAGGAATTTAAAAAATAAAATATAGTTAAAACAATGTATACCAGGCACAAGAAAAATAAAATGGACTTTTCTAACTAGGAACTGTAGAAACACATTTATACAACATTTCTTAACTAAAAGCTAAGGTTCTAAAATGCACACACATCACAGAATATACAGTACAATATACATATTCTCCCACACACAAAATTTCAATCTAAATGAATTTCATGTCATTTTTTTTGTTTCCTTAATGCAGGGTTGTCATTGTTATAGATACTGATACTGATACTGAAGGACATTAAAAGAGACATTTAAATTCCCTACCAATACCTCTTTCCATATATGTCAAATTTTGCTAAAGCCACCCAGTGCATTTTTTAAGAACTGAGCATTTCAGAAGATGCATTCCTAAATGCTTTAGCAAAAGGTGTTCTAAGTTGGGCCATACTGTATATGAATATAAACAACAGTGAGCTGGCAATGGAGAATAATCTGCAATTTGTGAAGGATGTGTCTGGGTTTCCAGTGTTCACCAATAGCCAATGTGCTATTCTGCATTCTAATGCTTATAAAATATATAACTCCAGTCCCTGCTTTCCTACAGTACCTATCATTTCCCGTTACAGTGAAAACAAGACAATGATCTGGAGCTCGATGTGTGATAGAAGTATAGACAACTGGGAAAACCTTGATTTTCCTGAACTGCTTAATTATTGATCTGGTACAACTGAATGATACGGTACGCAATTGATTTAACCTATAGGGGGTAGCTAAAAACAGCCTTTATGGATGAATCTTTTACTATGCTCTACTGAATGTAATATATTGTGCATAATAAAGCCAGTTTAAGAAGAAAAGCAGAGCGTAAATGAATAAAGTTGCAAAAGATTTCTTCTCAATAAATACACAACATATATCTTCTGTTTACTCCATGTTGTTATTACTGCCAATTGAAAATCACAGTGAATTATAAGAGGTGATGTTTTGTCACTAGAGCATTCCTTCTTTTTCTGAAGTATTTGAATCTGAAATAAAATTAATTGCATTTTTCAGACAAATTGAGAAAACAAGTTGGGCATGTATAATCTGAGAGCTCCAGCTTTGAAACTGACACAGTTTCTTCTAACGTTTTTTTGCAAAAGGCTCCTGAATAGAAGGTTTCCTAATGAAATGGCTGAACACTCAGATACACCTAAGGTAAAAGATGCATAACACATTGAAAATAAGGTTTTCAGAAAGTATTGTCACACATGAAGATCATCGTCAGTCTTCATGGTCAGTTATGCCAATAGCATAAGCAGAAAACCAGCATGCAGCTCTACAAGAGATTATTATACTACAAGGGTCAGAGTTCATGCACAAAGCAATCAAGGCTGAGTGAGTGCACACATGCTCTAAGGACTTCAAGCACCATTTGCCTGACTTTATACTGCTGATACATGTGAACCTGTGACTTTCTCTGCAGGAGCCCAGTGCTGCTACAATCTCTCGAGCTTCCTGTGACATATGCAATGGACTTCATAATTTCTGGCATGTTCTTTTCAAGGGCCTTTCTGCCTAAGACATACCTGGGATTCTCTCGTGAAGACTGGACATTTCCACATTAGCATCATGTAACAACACAAATCTTGTAAACGCCAATTCTGGATAAAAATTAATGAATACACTATTTACAAAACATGGTCTCTGTGTTAGCCTTATTGTACTATACAAAGGTAAGAAAATACACATTTCTCTTTTTTATTAATGGCATTGTGAATACTATTCATATTTCCTTTCATACACCGTTTTGTATTTTTTTACAATGGTACTGTACTGTACATACATTTCTGAAGCTATGTCAAACATTACAGCTTCAGAAAGGTCCCAATTGAGAGGAGGCCATTCATCCTATTGTGCTCATTTGTTCCGTTTTCTGTAGTCTCATAGCCAGCACAAGTTACTGTATATTGGGAAAAGCCGTCTTTGGAAAAGCACAATTTACAGTAGAAAATTAGTACTGTATATTAGTAGAACTAACATGTGTACTATATGTGTGGGAGGTGTGAAGAGACTAGATTACCTTGAGATAACTCCTGCATACTTAAGGAGAACATAAAAACTTATCCCAGACTGGTGTCCCAAACTGTAAATGAACCCAGAACCTTGGGACTGTGAAGCAGGAGTTCACCATAAAGATCAGTCATACTCCAGTAATAACATTTCTAATAATGAAAGTTGTGATTAAAATCATGAATATAAAGAGCCATTTACTATCATTCCAATTAGTTTACATTCCTAAGATTTAGATAAAGGTTTTGTTTCAGTGCAAAAGGTGTTGTACTTTTTTTCATTCGACATCTAATTGAAAATCTAATGTTCTAAGTTACTCTATGAGTATTTTAATTTAGAGATGATAAACGTTTAGTTTACCTTAATTTTAATATAGTAATATGTTTTAGTGCTAAGGGAATTATAATATTTGTGTTATGTAATGCATACCTTTCAAGAAAAACTTGTCTTCTTTACATCCTAATATACATATGTCAATTGTTAATAGATACTTATCATTTTATTATGCATATACCTGTACACGTTTAAAGATATTCTATAGAAATTTTGTTATCAATTAAATGCTTTTGTCATCATTTTGATTAATTTGTGCCTGACACAGACACACTCAAGTAATTCTGTTGCCCAAGTACTCAACCACTCCATGCTGTAGGTGAGAGAGGTGAATGAGGAGCAGTGATCAGATTATTTATCCTGTTTTTAATGTCAAAACACGTGAGAGTGAAAAGAAAGAAAAGCACAGAGAGGAACTAAACTGTCCCTTCTTATCAAAAGAACTACAGTACACCTTTGCATTGTTAGTAAATTGGAGCAAAACTTCTAGTGGATCTGACAGCAGTGGAGCCCAGCCCTGTTTAGTGATGAATCTAGGTTTTGGTGTAGACCACCCTGATGGACATCAGCGAGTGTGATGCAGATGTGCAGAAAGGTATGCCAATTTTTGTGTACAACAGAGCAATCAATGGTGAGGTCCAAGTGCGATGGCCTGAGCATTGATCAAGTCTTGAGACCTCACTTGCTCATCCTGACTTGACAACATTGCAGTAGAGCAATGCCTTTCACTTCCTCACGCTGCTCATGTATCAGCAACTTTCTTGGGAGAGGAGAATGTGACAGCTGTGCATGCCTTACTTGCCAGACTTGAGAACCCGAATATTTGTAAGATGAGCTGGGACGACATGTGGCATCTAGGGCTCAGTGACTGGTAAACAGGCACATGCTTGCCCGTCCAGACTGGGAGACGAATGGGACACAATCACACAAAATAGCACCTGCAAACTAGAGCAAAGCATTTATCGCAGATGTACAGCTTGTATTGCTTACCACAGTGGCCACACATGCTACCAGCCTGTGAATTTCACAGTAGACCCCCTGTTGATCATCCCTGTTGATGACAAATGTTAATCGGCATAATTCTCCTATGTCATATCTGTTCATTAAAATGTCAGCACACCTGTTACCAAAAAGATCTTGTGATTGTTTCTGATAACATTTTGCATTTGTTGCAGTTGTGATAGGTTTCTTTCGAAACTTTCTTCCATACAGGACTGTATATCACATTCTCAGATGGAAAAATCTGGTGGATGCACTTCAGTGATAAGCCAATGGTGTGAAGCTACCATCTGTGGGATTCCAACTGAATGCCTCGAAGTTAGTATACCCCCTATGTAACTCCGGCTATATCATATAGTTTGGGCCAGGGATTTGGAATGATTGATAGCCTTCAAATACCTTTTTAGTCAATTTCACTGTATAATAGTGCTGGATCTAATTTAGGTTTTATCCCAATCAGTTCAACTTCACAAGCCCAGAACTATGTCTCCTTTTCAGACCCTGTAAAATTGAAATCATTTTTTTTAAATCCAAAGTGAATTTAGCAGTGATTGTTACATTAAACAGTTAGAAATTCTACTGTATATCCTGTGTGTTCTACAAACATGAGAAAATGTATGATTGACATTCTGTGCTAGTAGGCCTTTAGAAAATAGTCCATATTGAGTTAGTAATCTGTTAATAAAATGAAATGTATATTCAAAAAATGTCTACATATCAAATGAATTTGGTATGCAGTAGAATGAACAAATAGAAATGTAGGAGTACATTGTTATCCCCGGTCCTAAACACGTTGATATAAAAAAGATAAAATGTTGCAGTGTACCAAGGACTCAGGTCACAACAGACAATGTTATATAAAACAGTGTGATTCTTTATTTAATGAATAAAGTTTAAAACAAAATAAAGAAATAAGAAAAAGGTGGAATTTAATAAGGCTTCAATAGTCAATCCATAAAAGGACAAAACTGTTTAGGGCATTAGATGATGTGACAGCTGTTTCCTTTTACAAACAGGCTTCAGAAGGGAAAAGGAAATTGGCCACACCCTATATAAATGCTTGCAGCAAGTTATAAAGATGAAATAATTTTTAAATCCTCCTGAGGAGTCAGCCAGTGATAATATAAACGCAGCATTTTGCAAAAGATGAGAAAAGTAAGCATCCTGATGCAAAATAATTTGAATGAAATAATTATAAATAAAGGGGATTTATTAGAATGCACAAATTACATGTTAATGCAGATTTACCTACATATAAAAGACACATTAGACAGCTCTATATTTTTAGATTAGACAGATATTTGCATCCTAATTATTTATGAAGGATAGTTTAGAAGAAAGGTGACTATATGTATATCTGTATCAAACCATCCTCTCCTTTCATACTATTAAAAGATTTGGTGAGTAAACACAAAATATCATGACAACAGAACATCCTTAAACAAATATCAATCTTTTGACTCTTTTGGCCAGGCTAGACGATTTATATAACATACACTCTGTATCTGGATGTTGATAAGATGTATACTATGGTCTGTTTCCCCACTTCAAAAAATATCTTCTCTCCTGTACCACAAGTTTTCAAGAAAGAGCTTCTGACAAAGTGTCAGTGAAGAACAAATAGCAGGCCTTAGTTTTAAGAGAAAAACATATTTCTGCAATCACGAAAATGAAAAGCAGCCTGATTTCCCAACTGATCATGAGAATGTCATCTCAAAACAAAATTTCACAACGAACATTCATTAAGAAAGATCATGACAACACTGTAGCAATCAGAACAGAACATTAACACAGAGAATGGATGCTTTAGCTTGGATTTCCATCTGTTCCATGACATAAGAGGTTTTGGATTTTGACAAAGATAATTTCCGCCATGATGGTCTATCTTCTGTTGTTTGGAAAGGAGACGAAGAGGATCTTACAGGGGGTGATCCCTGGAGGTCTCACATCCAGGAAATAAGATTAATCATTTCCAGCTCCCTCTCAGTCCCCTGACAGGGCTCTGCTTGGCTTCTTCCCATGTGAATACAGCAATGCTTCAGGGGGTTTGTTTGTCGCCCTTGTAATGACTTAAAAGGCAAACACTGATGCTGTCATCATGCCATTTACCTCGAGCACTTGTAACCATGTTATTGTGAATACTGTCCAATACACACACCAACTGGGCAAAGAATGGGAGACTTTATTTGAGAAGCCCCCTGCAATTATTCCTGTTGCCAAATGTTATTTTTTAGGCGACTCTTTTGCATTTTCGAATTTTAAAGTTTCAGATCTGTAGCTTGAAGCGGGTGGTCGTCTTTTTGCTATTATTTGCTATTATTTACAAATGTAGTCAATAAAGCCATACAGTATATCCACCCATCACCAGAAAACTGCTTATCCTAGTAAGCAAATTGAAGCCTATTCAGGAAACACAGTGCAAAGATGCAAAGGAAACTGAGATCTCTCTCCCTGGAAGAGACACCAATCCATCATGGAGAAATGGACCATTTAGAAGAGCCAATCAAACCTAGACAGCGAGTATTTGGGAAATGGGAGGAAACCACAGCATCCAGCAAAACACACCTAAACACACTGAATATGCAAATCCCACATAGACACCTGGGGACTGGATCATAACCAGGACCCTGGAACTGTAAGGCAGCAATGCTAAAAGCTACTCTATCAACCCACCTCAGACACAGCATAAACTAACATATTTCAAAGGTGAAATTTTGATACTGTATAGAATATTGGATTTTCGTATAACACAAAAAGTAAGGTACTTTCCTTTTCATTTTCTGTAAGCTATTGTACTTTTTAGTTTGACAAAAATTACATAATCCATTTAAACGATGTTGCTTTTCGATGAAACTACACATTTTGTTTTTTATATCAGTCTTATTAAGTCATGAACTTTTTCTTATTTTTTATTAACAATATTGCAAAAATAGTGATGTATGTTATATTGCTTAATATGCAATTTAGTGCTATTCATCATATTTTTTTAAAAAAAGATACTGACCTTAGCTTTTGCTAAATAATGGAGTAAATAGCAGTGGCTTACTGATGTGTGTGCATTTTTATAAAAAGAAGGAATAACATGAATTATACATTTTAATCTCCCCAGAGAAAAATTAACTCCTTTACAATAATTGGTTATAGACAATTATTTTTAATGGAACAATCTGCTTTGAGAAAATGCCCTGTTTAACACACTTAGTAAAGAAAATGCATTACCCCAGCTTGTGAAATGTGTTAAGATAAGGAAGCAAGGAAAGTGCAATTGTGTTGGAATGGGATAAGGAAATCACAATGAGGATTTGGAAATAGCGGACAGGCCTTTCAGCTTCAATCTGCGTAATCTCCAATACTAAGCAAATAAATTACATGTTAAATAGATTGTATTGCTCTACCCTAAAAACAGCTGATGTGAGCAAATGAAAGTGGTTTCTTTACAAAGGGGTTATGATACATTTGATCGTGTAACATTTAAGCTAAGTAAAAGTACTTACCCTCTCCTTAGTCTTAGACCAATGCATAAAAAATCCTAACATAGGCTGTTAATATAATAATATGCTGGAAATGCATCTAAGGTCTTCTTTTGGTGATACAGAAGAAGCGTGTTACAAACTACTGTATGTAAACTGGTATGTTGCCTTCACTGGAACATTATCACACTCGCCTTTAATGGTTTCATTAAGCCATAGGACACAACAATAATGTTTTACTTTCCCTTTGTTTTTATACAGGTTACAGCAAGCAGGTCCACGGTCATCCAGTGAACTTTCTATTGATTAATAGATCTTATTTGTGGAAACCACATTATGCGCCCAGAAGAATCTGAGAGGACCCAGGGAATCATAAAAAAGATAAGTGCCTCTGGGCTTCTATCGCGTAAACATTAGGCTTAACACCCAATAGGTGTTGTATAAGGGACATTCTTTGCTAATGTTCAGCAATTGTATGCCATATACAGTACTTATTTAAAAATACTTTTTAAGTTAATAATAAGTAAAAATAAGTTAATTTTCACAGTATGCGTCACTGCTACTGTGCTCGTGAAATATCTGCTTGCCATGTGTCCGTGACAAATTCAGGAATACAGTTTCATAAAATTACTTTAACCTTAAATTTAAGAACCCAAACCCAATGTAATGTATAATATGGAAGATTGGTATTTACAGTAGAAACATTTTTTGATTTAATGAAGTGGGATTTCTGAAATTCCATGTTATATAACTGAAGGCGAAGCATTTTGCTGATTTGAAAAGTGGCACATTATACATTACCTTTTATAATTATGATGACTTAAAGTGCGCAGAACATCCATTCTGCATTTTTAATCTGAAGTAGATAACTAGATACAGCATGGCATATTCCTTTTAAAAAAGAAGTAAAAGACATAACAGAATTATCCTAGGCACGTAAAATCTAAAACTAAATAATAAATAATTTTTTAAATGAATAGATTTCAGACGTGATAAAATGAAATGAATCATAGGTGATATTTGCATAAACTTAGTATTATTTAGAATGTAAAAGTACTGTACATACAGTAAATAAGGCCAACTACACATTATAAACTACAGTACATGAAATAATTCACGCTCTGTGCAGTTTACAGATTTGAATGTTTGCGGTCCTCAGTGCAGCCAATGATACTTGTTACTGATTCGTGTAGCTCCATCCATCCGAAAATGTAAAGTTAAGATCATTTTCAAGTAGGATGCATTTTTCTCTCTCTAATGTTTTAACAGAAGAATATTTATGTTCTTAAAAATATATGTACTGTACAGTGGTATTCATGTTAAAAAATTGTTGGCATTCTGAGGGTAATTTCTGCACTACCTTCCCTGGGATAATTTGAATCTGGCTATTCTAAACATTTTTGACTAATCAGTTCAATGGTGCCAGATACTGTATGGAATCTCATACTTAAGCATGAATTTTCTTTCGGAGTCTATCAGTGGGTGGATTGAAAGATGGTACAAATGAGTGTTAGGTTTAGGTTATGGGAGATATTATTTGTTTGTTCTGTCTTTTATATAGCACATTCTGAAAATTAAACTAATAATAAGGTGTTCACAAACAAAAAACCTGGACAATATTTGTGCCAGTTTTACATTTGACATAAAAAGGTATGGTTTTTGTATACATGTTTTTTTTCAGCACAGATTAAAAAAAAACTTCACCCCCCCCAAAAAAAAATTACAATAATCTTCAAACAATACAGCCAGGATTGTAAAGGAGAGAAGGCCAAATAGATGTGAGATGGGAGTTTCATGAACAAAATGCAAAGATTAAATAACATTCTTGGACTGACAAAAAATGGTGGCTGGTGATTTTAGTCACAAGTACTAAGCTGCGGCTGATGTAGACGTACTGTACAAATAACAGAGCCTGCATGGAAACCCACTTTATTATCTACAAAAAACATAGTTTACTCCAACAAGCTCCCAGTTCATATAGTATTTAAAAAAATTAGAATATTGAGATGAAATGCAAATTATTCAGTAAATCACAACCTAAATATATTTAAATTATTTTATGACTATTGTAATTCTGATCTGTTGCTGTTAATCATTAACACGGTATAAGTACTGTAATCTCTTTCCTAGTTTTATAAAGTTCTAATAATAATTGCATTGTAACATTTTTGTCTCTTTATTTTTTGGAAGGAGCAGAAATGTTTTTATTTATTGCTGTATTTTTTGATGAATGAGAATACCATGTAACAATGCGTTTGTAAAACGTTTCCAGCAGCTAGCGTTTGATAAGGTTAGTGTATGATTAGAGAACAAAAGATGACAAACAACAAAGTCATTTGTAAATGCAGAATGTACTGTTTCATTTTTTTGTAGTTTGAAAACTATTTAAGGTGGCTTTGGAGGGTCAAACAAAACCATAAAAGCAGTATTTTACAATAGACATTTGATTTGTTGATGCCTTTTGGATGCAACTAGAGATATTGTTCCTGTCTTTCCTTGTGGGTAAACTGTGCACAAACGTCCCACAGTAAATAAATTAGACAAGCAGTTTCACCAGTTTATCCACAGGGAGAACTGAATCCTTTACAATAAATTCAACAAAATATGATATTGAACTTATAATATGCAGTAAATTTCAGAGGAAATGTGATGTGATTTGTGTCTTCTTTGAAAAAGATAAACATATATTTTTTTGGAAGTCAGACTATGTATCCTGCGCCAGTATTCATGGCTTCCAATGGTGCTATCCATATTGTAAGTATGTTCTACATTAATTCCAGGGTAAAGAAACTATTTTCTTTCCAATATTTCAGAAATAATAAACACTGTTTATTAATATTCATGCCTAAATAAGTATTGTTCCAATGTTGAGTATGACCAGGATTCTTCATCCTAAAGTAAAGATGAATTATATTTATTATTTTCAGGCTTGATCTACTGTACATTATTTTATCACACATGATTTACATTAATATGACTTCATATTTACCTTAGTGTGGATAAGAATTAAAAATTTTCATTAAAGTGAAATAAATGATACCTTTGTTTGGATAAATGTTGGTGCTAACTGAACATGTGCATTAAATACAGATCAGCTGTTCACTCTTTCTGTGATCAATCAAATCCAGTGAACCGCTCATCAGTAATACTAATTTATTTATGAAAATTATTGCCAATTAAAAAAAAAACATCAACAACTCAAATAAATTAACATGATTTTTTACAACAAAAGTATACTTTACCTACATGTACATTTTCATTATCAGTGTATATGTGTGGGGTAATTGATTAACTGTACTGTCATGTTTAATCTAAAGGTTAATGTAATTCCATATTAAAATATAAGAAGAACATAATGTCATAAGGTCACCATACTTGAAAACTGGTAGAAGCATTAATTTCTTTAAATATTCATTACAGCAAAGATGTGTTGTGTTCTATTTCGATGTATAATATAGTGCATCATATGGCAAATCCATGATATATTCACTAAAAAAACAGCATCCTAATACAATAATGACAATACCAGCGGTACTTTATCAGCACAAATACAACTAACCTACAGCAGTACATAGGTCTAAGGAGTTTAATTGCAATGCTCTATCAGGATTGACTGAGATACAAATATAATTATTCTTCTTATATTCCTTTGTAATTAAACTATTTGTGACATATGTTTTATAGCCTTTTACTATCCACTTTCTGACAGCAATTTGTATTATAAAACCACACCTTAATTGAGAACAGTTGGATGAATAACTTAGAGCTGAATGTAGAGTACAGACATTAAAAAAGAAAATTACACTCCTCAGTACTAAAATGGACTAGAGGAGGTCATTTCTATTGATCTTTTAATTAAGCATTAAGGAAAATATAAAAAAAACATGCTTACTTTATGTATTAGAAATAAAGTACAGGTGCTGTGTGTTGACAATATAAACAGAAGGAAAAATCAGTTAGTGTAATTCTACAGCATCTCAATTAGAAATCAAATCTTAATCTTCAGTAGCTGCATTGTACAGTATAATAATATTATACAGTACATCTGTACAGGTCATTAATTCCCTGCAATCTTAACTTGTGTGAAACAAATATTCTTTTGCAATACATCATGCAAGATTCCATCTTCATGAATGATCCCTTCATTAGTTCACATGAAAACTGATAGTCATCAATTTGTCTTAGGCAAAGTACATTTTTAAAGAGAAGATTGTAGAAGTCATTCAGCATCATAACTTCGCAGTTATAGTGATTTGCACTCAACATCTGTGTTGATCACATTTTAGAATTATAAAGAATGATTAATTATAAAGAGTTATAACTGAGTGTATTTTTGGCGGTTAATACTATGGTATAACCCATATTTCTGAAAATATAGTGCAAAGTAAATACAGTATACAGTACCAACTGCAGCACTGTAATTAGGGGTAACCATGAGATGAAAATTCAGATTTATCAACAGTATGAGACACCTCAGCCTTTTTGGTTTTCATCAGTATTTAAATATTATTTAATTGTTAAAAAATGCTCATGTAAAGTCAGGAGTATCTTATTAAAAGCATTGTTTTCTAATTCTGTACACCTGTATTTGAACAATTGTGATCTCATGAACAATGCTCTGCTTTCCTTTAAAACGACGACAGCAAATTGTGATTAACACAGCAGAATTGTAGGTGGTGAATAGTTAGTTTTCTACTGAGATCTTTAGACAGATTCTACTGATGTACTATTCATTGCATGGCCTTTCAGCTGCTATTGATTTAGGGTCATTCCTAACATTTCATTGTCATCCATACGTACGTTGATATTTCTCTATTCAGTTTGTTGCTACACCTTGCCCTGAAATTTACTTCCTGGAAATGTGCACAGTAGGGGGAGCTCAAAGCTATTAAAGAATTACCATAGTCTACAAGAAAACTGCACACATCATTAGCTTTGATCTTACTGGCTGTGTAAGTACAACTGTTACTCCAGCCTTTTTCAATTACTTAAAACTTTTTAATTTCATTGAATTTGTATGTAAACTATTATTTATGGTATGGTGTTTGCGATCAGTGTTTAACGTTGTTGTATATTAAATGGTACATTATATTATTTCTCCTCTGGAAAACTTTTTCCCATTTTGGAAACTTAGCAAAAATATGCAAGAATTCATTAGGAATTTAGTAGAGGTTAAAATTATTAAGCATATTTAATTTCTTTTGGTACGTGATCTAGCATTTTTTAAGATGCCTGTGACTGTGTGTCAGGCACACCTCCAGCAGATAAGCAATTTTTCATGAATATGATGACTGAAACATAATCAAAAGGGCAACAGCTTTAACAGAGATGTGAGAAGTCAACTTTAAAGTCACTACTAAAACTACCTTAACAACAGTGTAACTCAATTTGAGTTATTGCAAAATTAAAATGGACAGGTGTGTTTATTATTATAGATGTATATTCTTTATTAGAGATGGGGTTTCACTGTTTGTTGACACATATAGTACTGGAATGAAAAATGCAATGTTCAAGATAAAACGGCCAGATTTTCAGTAGGCAGAGAATTTCTGAAAAAAAAAAACTTCCGATATTTAACCTACCCAAAATATCAAAATAGAATTTCCTTGTGAGATTGTTTTGTTATGCTACTTTCAAAAACATGTATTTTTTCATGAGCTCCTGTCCTATAAATGAAAGAAAGATGACCAAATAAATCTACTGTACATACTCTTTGTCACTAGCTGATATCTTATAAACTAATATGAACCTTTCAAATTTAGTATACCATATTGTACAAGTACACACACTATGGCTAATCTTTATGTTATAATTCATAGAAATACCTTTTCTCAACCTGTAAAGTGCAGACAATATTCAAGCTGTTATGACAGAAGTACCCAGCTTAGCCTAGCTTATTTTTCCTCAGGTTGTGTATCTGTATAGTGGCCTATGTCAAAAAGGACATTTATTGCAAGGCATATGCTTTAAGCTTTCAAAAATGCAGTTTACACATGTTGCTGAATGCCATCACCAGTTTATGAAATAATTAAAAGAAAAGAAGAATAAACTCTTCACAATCTCCATATCCGTGTACAGTAAATATCCCTGATAAAAGGTGCCAATCATTTCATCCAATTAAACAATAAAACAACTAACTACATACAGTATATGTAAAGTATGCAGTTTTAAATAATGTTTATGTTTCAGTAAAGATATACTGTACATTAGCTTTCCTAATTTAAGTTTTAAATCTCCTACAAAAGAGTTTATGAGAATGATAAATGTGTGACCTGATTCTATGAGCTAAAACACAAAGTAAAAGCGTCATGTGATGTTAAATTAATTGTTGAAATTCTGTTTATTCCGCCATTAGCCAATTAGATTCTTAATCATTGTTTATGAATTCAGCATAAAGAACTTTAATTAGTAAATGTATTATATATGAATATAAATTACATATTATACTCATTTATTACTTATTAATTCAAATAAAATTCAAATGGAGTATTATTAAATTTTAATATACTATAGTGTAATGATATCTACAGTATACACCATTAATTACTACAGTCCACCAGAAGAAGGTGTGGAAGATTATCATGTAACAGTCTTACCAATATGGTGGCAGGAACAATGTGCTGTATGAAATGCACCATACATTCATTATATCTTGATTGTAAAATATACCATTAAACACTGCATATAAAATAAACTGTTTGAAAATGTAGTATGAAAGAAGCAACATGCATGAACTATTGGCTTGTTCAAAAGTTCCACCCCCCTTTAAAAAAATGTAACTGTTGATATGCTTAACTGCAATCTTACCTCAATTACTCCTATGAAATTATCACTCTTTCTAAAAGATGATTTCCTGCTTAGTCTGAAGCCTGCCTACTAAATGAGACAAGAGAGCTATGTGAATATCTGGACAAGTCAACAGCTGACTGCCCAGCTCATGAAAATAGGCTAACACAGTGGGCAGAGAAGAAGTGTAACTGAATTACCGTGGCTTCAAGGAAGGAGATAAAATATTATAATCATCTATACTCAATTATTCCTCAGAAAGGAAGTATATTATTCTATGAAATACATTTTTAGCAAGGTCAATACTTCACTATAATAAACTTACACATAAAAATGGGTAGCTACATGAAAAAAAAAGTGTCAATCATTTTAAAGTTCAGGGCTAATCCTATCCTAACTAGCACTGAACTGCTGTGAGGATGATTTCAGTACCACATCAGACTTTACCGTATCGATCAAGAAAACAGCTAATAAAGGTGTGAAGAAGGCTGGAAGGAAAACATAAAAGGCTATGTTCACACAGGGAAATGGTCAAACAAAAAATGTTCAAAAGGAGCACAAAACCAGAAGAGATCAAAAAGAGAAATGTGGGAACAGAAATGAAATGGTATACTGTACGTATAATGAGCAAAATTAGTGTTTCAAGATTCTTCAGAACATAAACATTAAAAAATGCTCTTTGCACAAAAATTAATGATTACATGTCTAAAAGATATATTAAACCAGGCTTGAATGCTTTCGGCTCTAGAAGAATACAACGTGTGAAAAGAAAGCGAAGAGAGACTGGCAGAAGGTTGTGTATAACATGGAGGTGGTAAGTTGTACTAACAGGTATAATAAATAGAGCTACATTTTTGAAGTATCAATGTAACTCCATTCTTTACCATCATGTGATAACCCCTGGAAGGTGACCTGAGGATGAAAACCTTGTTGTTTTAGCATGATAATTGTGCTGAACTCCGAGCCTGAGTAAATGTAAATTACTTCAATCAGAAATGCAACTAACATGTTTTCAAATTGATGCATGGCCTCCCTCGTGGCTTGATCTTAACCCCATTGAAATGTGATGGAACAACTTGAAAGGAGAAGGAAAATTAAGACTGCAGACAACAGAAAATAAGATCTGGGAGATGATGAGGGCTAAATCTGAAAAATAGGAGAAATACACTACTAATGCTGGGTGAAAGAAATCCTAGAGTTTGTGCTACTTCAAGTGCAAGCCAATGAGGATATTTTAATGGGAAAAATTTGCAACAGAGAAAAGAACAATACACCTTCTTCATTTAAGAAGCTTAGTTACTTCTTAACTAGTTGAATTGTTAACCAGTCTTCCTTATCTTTTCTATTTCAGGACAATTTCCAGATGTTCCATAATTTTGACTACAAGTGTGTTTAATATACTGTATATATTATATAGCACATATTCCAAACATCTGTCTTCAACAATGTGCTAATTTTTGCAACATGGTGTACTGGAATCTAGAATTAGATAGCATATTTTATAGTATTCTATGAAAGGCTTCATGCAGAGTCTTATGACATACGATACAACAAAAATATGTTAATAACCATACAACATGCCTCTATAGGACAAAAATACTGTATAACATGCAAAGTATTGAAAATTAGATCTTATTATTACTTGCAAGAGGTCCTCTAGTGGTAGAATATAATTAATATTTATAGTTTCTATCATTTATTTTTTTCTATTTAGCACATAACAGAAAACATGAATACCTTTCAATCATACCCTCTACCAACAGAAAGAAAATAAATTAACAAGGACGATATTTGTAAATTATTTTATTTTGCAATTTCTGTTTCTGTAAAAAAATACAAAAACAAAGCATATGAAAGATAACTTTTGTATAAATAAATTTATTTAAAAAGAAAAATGATTTTTTTCACAGAATTGGTTCATAGTGTTTAATAGAATGGAGCTGATATGGAAGTACACATGCACAAAAACATCTGCCACTCAATTCAGAACTGCCAGTAAATTCATGCTAAACTGATATTCAATATTATTAATGCAACATAAATGGAAATTTATAATGGTAAAAATTAGTCTGATTACAGTAATGAAATAAATTATTTTCATAAGTAAAAGGCCGTTTGTTATCTATGTTTGTGTGACAAAACAGTTGCTTTTATTTAGAAAATATATATATTTTTAAATGAGTGTGATTACTTTTGTTTATATGAACTATTAAAAAAGTTGTAGAATTTAGTTTGGATGCTTTTCAGGAATAAAGCCTACCCATTCATATCACTTATTTTTGCGTGCTGTTCTAATTTTTCTGTTTTTAAATTGCAGGAATGAGTTTAATGAAAATAATCCTTCTAATGTTACCACTGAAAAGGGAAGAACTACTCAATGCAGTGAGTATTAGATCCATTTTGTTCTTTTTTTGCATTAAATCTTTGCTTTATCATAGCAAAAATTGAGCTGTTGCTAGTATGGTGGGCATTTTCTTTCCTGGCCCTTGTGATGCAGCAGTCTCTACAGTCAGATTTCTGGACAATCAATCAATTTTCAAAATCAATTTGCTCAAACATGTAAAGGAGGTTGGTTATATGTGGGCTGTTACTTAAAATAACATTTATCTCTGTTACAAACTTCAGCCATTTCACTATGTATTGTTGTCTCCACATTTTCAGTATTCATTGTAATTCATAGATGTAGTGCTTATTTCAAATGTAGAATAGACAATAGAAAAAATAGTTGAAAGTGCAATGCTTTTAATTAGCATATATTTTCAAAAAAGAGCAATATGGTACAATCACAGCAGTGAGTTTAACATAAATACAAAAAAAGCTGTAATCCTAAAAAATTCTGATCACATTTAAAAAATAAATGTCATAAGCGAGAGAGTTTAAATAATAAAAAAATATAAAAATACTATACTTAATTTTCCACGTTGCTAAGTAGAGACTACAATGTCCTTGACAGTACAGTCATAATAGAAATAAATGTTTTAATTATAATCTGTCTGGTTACTTAATAAATGGACCACAGCATCAAGTTTAAATGTATCTGCATAATTGCCCACAATATAAAGAAACCAGGCAGCCCGGCACTTTAGGATCATTGGCTTCAAGTTCCTTGAAGTCGCTGAAGATGTACTCTCCTCGACTACGCGTATTCTTAAGCAATAACAACGTAATCCGTATTATCCACCCAAGAATACCCGTCACCGAAGAGAGTCTTAAAGAAGGAAGCAATATGAGAATCTAAAGATACTGCATGATCCTCAACCATTTGGAAACAGAGAAGTTTTGAACAGATTGATTGAAGAAGCCTTGTATCACAAGGCTAGGCCCCATCAATGGCTTTTCTGCAAACAGAAATTAACACATGGCATTTTGAAGTGGAACTAAAATGTTGTAACAAGAATCCAGTCTCTCTCTTTTTTTTTTTGTTCTAGAAAATACGCCAAATACATAACATCAGGCAAATTAACAAACAATAGATTTAGGGTAACGAAAACCCCAGAATATGCGCTTACCTGAGGTTTCCAATTTTAATAATTCCTTTTTCGCTGTGGTCCTTTTTCCATCCATCTGATTTCCATCACTCCAACCCTCAGTTGCAGTGGCTCTCCAGTTACACTGGCAGCTATCCAAGAGTAATGAGGATTCCTGTAAAAGTGGCAAATGGTTAGGGTTCACTATGAAAACCATGGCCTTTCAAGCCTGCTTTAACATGACTATTGTCTACGCCTTTAATAGGCAAGTGGCCCCAAAAAATGTCATACAAAAATTAAACTCCATTAACGGCAGGTGGCAAATTACAGTTTTTAAAGAAAAAAATCTGAAAGGAAGCCTGTCGGAATGGAATCACAATGTATATTATTATGTCTTTCATTTTATTCTTCAAAATTTAACAATGAACGTGTCTTTTGAGTAGGTTCTGATAATTTATCATTTGTGTTCTTTATATGATTTCTGCAGTTAATACTTTATACAGTACAGTATGTAGTACATTATTAAAATAAATATATTGTTATCACAATGTTACAATTCAGGTCTATACATTTGTAATTATTTGTAAATTCTTCTGCAATTTAAAACATATTATGCTTTTTTATCCCCAAGTTTAGGTTTATCGCCCTTTTCAACAAATTTCACAATTATCCCACTTATTTTGCATCTCATTTGTGGTCTTGGCCTTAAAAGTATAATATAATAAAAGTAAAGTAAAACACCTCATTATTCATAGCATAATACATCTATGTTATACTGTACAAAGAATCCAAAACTGGCAACATAATATCCATTGAAATAGGTATCAAAACAACTTTTAAAACATTTTTATATAGTACAAATTCTAAATTCAAAGATAATAGCAAATGAAAGCAAAATGTGATGAAAAAGCAAACTGAAGCTCCATAATTTAAAAAGCTATATTATGACAAGTGCATCCAGAGAAAGAATATGATTAATCTCCACCTTACAGAAATATCTAAATCCAAGTAAAGAAAATAAATGTATTTTCTTGTTACATTTTATTGTGTAAATGTCCATTTTAGTTCTCTTGTGTGAAGATATACTGTATGCAATATGCATAGATCAGTAAAGCATATATATAATATATAATATTAATGTTCGGGCGTTTTGGTGGGGATTTTAATATTTCTATTTAAATGGTTTTGGTGCTGAAAGTCATCATAAATTATAGTGTCAGTCATTAGAAGAAGCAATATTAAAATCTCCTCCTGCTTTAGTGCATACAGTGCATGTCAAATGATACTCCTGAAAAATTCAGCTTAACAGAAGTAATTATTTTCCAGCTTTAGCAAAAGTCTTAAAAAGCAACAAATGCATATAAAAAGCTTGAAAAACCTAAGCACACTGACAAATATACACATCAAATATACACATGTATAGCAACACAGCTTTTTTTTTTTAAAAAAAAAGAAGTATGCAGCTGATGTCTGTAGGTACATATATGCTGAACATACAGTACATAAATGCATACACACAGAGCTACACCTCTGAATAAAAACTTAAATATAAAGATAAATGTGAAATATACTCCAAATCAAGACAGGAGAGCTGCAAAAACAAAGCATCCACGCTGACAGAAAATGAAAACCATGTCAGTGATATTACATACAAACTAATGCCTTTTTATAGCCTATTTAAGCAGAAAAATTAAATATTTAGTAAAACCAAGCTTACCAACACCGAGTCCCAATTTGATCACCATGCAGAGTGGACTGTTCATTCCTAAGAGGCACGCTCAGGCACAGCAGCTGTACTGGAGCACTGAGTACAACAAAAGCTCTAGTGCATCACTGCTAAACCAGACTGAACTACTTACTATAACAGCATTTCCTATGAGACCACTGCCTCCGAGTGCATAGACATACCCCCTTCAGGCTGTGGTATCTCCTCAAAAATTACTGTCAATGATACTAATAATCAAGACAAACTAACTCTTACTTTAGGATTGCATGAATATACATACACAGCATAAATATATATATATAATAGTTTTGTGCTAGTATATTGTATCTTTTGATAATGCACTACTAATCAATTCTCCTTGTCTGTATATGCTGTATATTATATAAAGCAGTAAAGTTCTTTTTAGACATACAATCTTAAAATTCACATTCTTACCACTTGCATTGAAATTTACCTGGTTTGGCTGTGTGTATCATGTTTAATATAATGCCAGTAAAAAAAAAAAGAGAAGAAAAAAATCTATGCTGTATTGTTTCTGTTGAACATCTCTGAATGAATCTATAGCTTCTCTCTTATCCCTGTCCCCCTTTCATTCTGAAATCTCTCTGGCGTGTTTATTTAAACAGCACATAAAACTTGTGTTCGCAAAACCTGTGATTGCCATTTAATTGCAGGAATTCCATGAATATGTTAATATAGTACACTGGACAAATCCTGAGAAATCCTCTGTGAAGCATCATGACAATGACATGATTACAGAAATCGGCATTATACTATCTGCTGCCCTGAAGACAGAAACATACATTTTTAATATTATTATTTTAGAAAGGAAAAGAGGAAAAATTCACAAATCCACATCTACTGAAGCAGCTTACCCTTTCAATCCAGGTTTAAAAGAAACCTCCCACTGTGCACAAAACCAGGGTGTCGTCTGATGTTTGACTGTGATATGCCTTGGATTATAAGGTTGCCTTGCCTCGGTCCACAGTTGATTTATATGGGTTACTGTGCTAATGAACCCAGAGAAAGATACCGGTGCAGTGTGCAGGCGTTGCCCATATGCCCTGAGCACAACAGTGGATGCAGCTCCCAACACAGTCCTGGGCAATCAGCTTCTGAATCTGCAGGTAGATGCTGCTACACAGATTTTCAACAAAAGGATCAAAATGGCTTGCTCTGAGCCAGTTGTTGCTTGCCACCACAAATAAACTTAGAGAAAAAAACAACAACAAAAAGTGAAGCGAAAAAATCAACAGCTACAAGGCTAGCTCTGCACAGGACTGTCTTTTGCTCACAGAAAGAGAAAGAATAATTAGATTTGAGCAGCACACACAGTTACAAAAACCAGTGAGTCGTGGATCCCAAGCAGGCTAATGGTGGATTAATTGAGGAAGATCTGACGTGCATGTTTCATAGTCTTGTATTCATGACTTCCCATTGGGGAAAGGCCAATGCCTTATGGGACCATTGTTAATATACAATCAAAAAGCTGCTATCATGAAAATGGTTATGTGTTCATAGCCTCTGTCCCTGATCACCGACATATGTTGACTGAAGCTGTTTAGTTGGTTGTAAAAAATGCAATTTTCTCTCAGAGTCGTAAAGACCCCCATTACCTCTCCTTATAAAAAAAAAAGTAAAATGTGACATGCTGTCTTGAGCTACTGTGCGGTGTGGTTAAAGACAATTTTGGTATCAAGGCATTTCACATGGAAAGCAAAAGTAAGGAAAATTCCTTTGTGTTCTGTTCTGTCCTCCGCTTTCAGGAGAGACTAGAGAATTTTCTTTGAAAAACCAAATGCACCTAATTTCTTTCAGGCTGATGCAAGGTCGTTTTAATGCCAACAACCCTTTTAACTTTCCGCAATGGGAATGACTTTTGAAGCTGACATTTTCAATTACTAAGACCTAAAATGATTTGAAGAAAAAATTGAATTTTTTAGGTAATGGTCTGCAGAATTGTTGTCTTAAGATCAGGGACCATTCTCGGTAGCTCATAAAAATGAATCTTTAAAAAGATCAGTTTTTCTTTGAAGAATTTGATTTTGAGCTTGCTGTGGAATTAAATGTGCTCTAAAAATAGCCATATGTATATGCATACATTCCCTTTCAGTGATCAGTGTTTAAAACTGAGTTTTAGCAATTAATATTTTTATATAAAACTTACACTATCTTTACTTCAATGTAAGGCACAGGAGAAGAGCACACAATAAGACTAAATTATATAACACAAAGAAGATTTAAACACAAATAGTAACCTTTTTTCTGATAATAAAAATATATAAATCACTGCAGAATACTATATTGTCCAGAAATAATGTTTTATTATAAAATATAGTGTTTAGTGTTATCATTCCAATTTTACTATTGCAATATTTGTACGTGCTGCATGGTCATATTTCTGAAGTGGCAGTGTTACAGATGGTGTGGCTTTAGTTTAAATAAATCATTCTGTTATTTAATAAAGCTTCCTGAAGCTATACCTCTTAGTGTCTTATGAGAACAAATAAAATCCAAGCTGTTTATCTTTAAAACAAAAATAATTTTCTTCCATTTACTATCTGTATTTATTTTAAGTAATATTTGTTTCAAGCTATGAGAAAGACTGATAAATGTATAGGTAAATTCATTTGAAGTATTATTATTTTTTATGATAAATTACAAATAAAGCCTTTCCCAATTGCAGACTGCCAATATAAAACAAAAGAAAGAAGAGTTCTGCCTTCCTTCAGATTTACAGCAATTTACTGCCCCCTATTGACATTTTTTTTCTTTTATTTTTTGCAATTGAGGCATTGTTTTAAGCACTGCATATTTCAATTGCACTGTACAGAGGGGTAAGTGGTAGCGTCTTTGCCTAAAAATACATTTATGTAGCTGAATATATTGCCTTATATATAATCTGAAATTCATAAAAGGGTGGATTCAAAATATTAAGAATTGCAGTTACCGCGTTATTTTAGTCTTTTACTTTACATCAGTGCCAAAGATTACTCAGATAATTAGACTGCATATTCCTGTTACATTTTGAGTTTATCAAAGGTATTGCATGTAATCAATAAATGTAATATGATATGAGATCAAATAATTGAAGTCATCACCTACTTTCTCAGCCAAATATACCATCCTCACTCAAATTGTTACTTAAAATAGCTTTTTTGGTGTGCAAAGCATCTGTATTTCCTGGTAAACATAAGGCTAAATCATATTTCATACCTTTGTTGGCACTCTTTGTTTTGCATTCTGTGCAGTAATTGAGTTTGACATTTGAAATTAGAATGACTGAGATGCATTAGCTGGTCTTTTTTTGGGTGAGTGGAGTGAATTATGGTTAAAAAATTATGTTCTGAATAGAGTAACCCTAAATATTCCAAAAGTCCAGCTAGTGTACATGACATGCAGTAATCTAATCATTGAATTAAATAACCAATTGAAGTAACAGTGGAATGTATCGATCAATAAGCCGTGCTAAATATTGAATGGCTGTTCAGTTAGTCCGAGCATTCTAGTAACATCCACCAGGACCAGGCAGATTTAGAAAACATGAGAGAAAAAGAGGCTGACAGCTGTAGGACTGATTCCTTCTCAATACATGCATATTAAGAATAAAATAAAAAAGTAAAGGAAGGCAAAGAAGGGATAAACTGCAGAATATGATGCAGAAAAAAGTCATTTTCATGCCATTATCATTTCATGCCATTGCTAACTGTACTGTATTCCTATGGTTCTGTGTCTACATGGTGTAGTCGTTCAAGTCAAAAGCTTTACTTCATTAGCACTTATAATGCAGTTTTTATACATCCTACAAGAGTGTCATAAATGAGGCATTCCATGAAAAAAAAAATTAACTGAAGTTTTAGTTCTGAGTTTCTGAGTTTATTCACCATATGAGTTTTGAGAATTTGATAGAAACCTCGGCATTTTACTGTTGAATCTGTAAAGGAATACAACTACACAGTATACCATAAAGAGTCACAGATAACGTAGAAACAACAGAATGAGCATCACAATATTTCTTTTGATTTGTTTTGCACGACAAGTAATATTTAATTACTGTACATACATGTTTAGCAAGCAACATTAAAAATCAGTTCATAAATGAAAATAAGATTCATACAGCATGAGTACCCAAAAAACATTTTGCTTGAGATGCATACTGTATGTTATGACACACGATGTGTGATTCGTAGTTTTAGTAATACCTGTGAGGTACATTATTTAATAGACAACAGAATATATATGACCAGTAGTATTACTGTAATAGTCAGCAACAGCCAATTAGAAAAACAAAAACACTAAAAGGCTCCTAAATATATTTAAGATGGGAATATTGAAAATGCCTTGAAGTGTTGGTAGCTATGTGTACATGGATGTATGTTTGCAGATAACCTGGTTTGCTGTGCAAAGAGAATTGGTTATTGAACTGGTCTTTCAGCAGGCAGTACACTGCACTCTTGAGCTCAGACAGGACGCTAGGGCCCTCTGGCTGTCAGGTAAGAAGTAGCACAAGAACAATAGATTGCCACACACAGGAACTCCTCTTAACCTTTGACTGCTTGAATGCTACAATTTATTACATGTGAAAAGTGAATTTGTACAATTGGCACAGTTTTTAACTGTGAACGTATAGCAGAAGGCAGTACAGACACATCCGTGTTTGTTACCTCTTTTTGACATATCATTAAAAAAGAGGAAGGCATTTCAACTTGAAGGTGCAAATGAAAATTTCTTGGAGCTTTGGTACTGTATATACGGTATATAAATCAGTAATTTATATTTATGTTTGATGAAAATGCAACATTTTGCATCAACAGCTCATAGAACACACACATACAGTAAAGTTGTTCACATTTTAAAAAGGGAACAGATAGATTTGCTGATTATTTGTGTAGCATTGCTTTACTGGATACCAACATATTAAGCTGAAGTCATGTGATGTTAGAAAAACCCAACATATTTGAAACTTGAGCTTACATTGTCATCATGAGGTGAATAGTAACCTGTCATTTATAACAGTCATTCAAAAAGACTACGGTTTTAATTAACTCAAGAATAGCAAACGTTTTGACCCCATCAGGCTTGATTAATGAAGATCTCGTGGTTGCTGTGATCACCGTGAGTGAAGGTGGCCTGTCTGTAAGAGAATTTGCCTGGAGCATCAGATGTTCTGCTTCAACAATCAGCAGACAGTCCAGAGAAACCAGGAAACAGTTTATATGAGGAACAAGTCATATAATGGAAGGAAGGGGGGGTCACCACACTTGTCCAGTACCATCACATTCCCATCTGCTCTATACTTACAATTGTTTTGAGACTGCAGTGGATACAGCTTGAGAATTTCCAGGAAAAAAATAACAATCACTTAAGCAGAATGACTCTAATTTGTCATGTGTATGAAAAAGCAATGCATGCTCAGAGGCCATTCAGGTGTAACATGTTGAGAGCTGAGAGACAAGGTTGTTATCTTCTGTGGACCAGAGGACATCTGAAGTGGTGGTGAAGTAGTGCAGGATTTTATTCACCAGTGAATGGCATCCTGGAGTTGATGGACCTGATGGGAGACATGGAAGTGGCATCTCCTTTAACACAAGTATGACGTTTCTGCAGACAAAGGGCAATCTGCAGTACTGTAACTTGTACACTATTCAACACTGCTCCTGAAGTGTAAATAGTGGAGCAGGATAGTACAAGACCACACATGTTCTACGATGGCATGATTACAGGAAAACAATGTTGAGATCCTATTGCCATCAGCTTTTTCTCTTGAACCTTTGTCAAAAGGTGTCAACAGGAGTCAAATGTGAATGGCCAGTAAACTACATTTCTAACATACTGTACTTTGACAAAATAAATCTTGCTTTACAATTACAAGCATGTTTCCTGATATTTGACAGCTTAACTTCAGTTGTATTTACCGCTCAGATTTTAAGGTACTTGAGATTTTATGTGGTATCCTATTAAAATTGCAAAATAATCATTAATGTTAATATAATGGATTGAGCAGCAGCATAACATTGGAGAGAATACAAGATGTTTACTCTGTAGCTGTTGTCACCCATCAAAATTAAGCTTAAAGAAGCAGCAGTGTTTTGACACACAAAGGCACACCAAGAACAGAATTTGGCTACTAAATGATATTAATTATAAAAAATTAACCCTTTAAAGATATAAAATCTAATAACTTGCTAGTATAAATAATAGCCTTAAAATAATGTTTTAATAAATTTACTGGCATTATTATATCCAGTTCATGGGTCTTAAACTCTGTTCCTGGAGGACCTTATGTCTTCTGCTCCTTGTTCCAATTTGACATGTCAATTAATTAATCTATTTTTTTAATTAGGCATACTGTATATAGTACAGCCTACATGCTTACACCAGAAGCTGACTCTACAGCTGAAATGTTGTGTTTTCTTTCTTCTCTTTTTAGTATGGAAAAAACCTAGTACTCATTCCCATACTGTATATAGGAATTTTAAGGTCTTTTACAGTAGATTACATAAGTCATTCATGTCATTAAAGTTATATTTACCTATCAAATAACCTCAGAGCATGGTTAGAAGTATTTAAAAAACTAATTAAATAATTAGATAAATTATGAGAACATGTGTGAAACAAAACCCAGTAGACACTAGGCACCCTGGATATTGAGTTTGAGACCCTAATGTGCAATAGTTCATCATACGCTTTACATGGTCTTAAATATGGAATAGACGCAGTGGAGTCTATGCCCATATGCCCATATGCCCATATGTCCATATGTCTACAGTATATGTTCTTGTTACGACTCTTCCAGGATATAATAGTCTAACATACAGCCTAAACGTATCTCTCAGTCAAATAGGTACTAATGTATGTCATTTAGAAAATAGATATTTTCCTTTTAGGGATTAATATGTGATAACATACTGTAAGTCTAAATCTTAAAGCATGTTAGGCCTGAAAACGCGTGAGCCATCTTTTCTTTTCACATATTATAAATCGTCGTGTTGTACAGATTTGGTACAGAACCGACAGCTAAAAAATTGCTGCTTGAAATAAGATGTAAACTACTCTTTTCCTTAAACACTGTCAATAGCAATTTATTACAGTGTAATAAATATGTTGATAACACTAAATAGTGATTTAAGAATGCATTTATAAATGATAACAGCCTAAATTGTGACAATAAGAATGCAAATGAAAACCATAAGTATCCATTTAAACTCTGTTAATACTCTTTTAAAGCACTGGTATTTAAACTTACGGGCCATTTCTAAATGTAATTCTCAGCCCCCTGAAGTGGCTCCAACTGGTTATCAACATTCCCCATCAGCAAATAATATATTGAGAACCATATCTGTGAAATTACATCAAAATAAATCAGAGAAAATGAACAAAAAAAAACATGTTTAGATATACAGTAGCTGCCAGCCTTTACCTTGCAAGTATTCTTCTCCTAGGAGATATCATCTTTTCTGTATACAATCTACAAAAAAGCACACACATTTAAATGACTGCTTGTTTGCTACAAATAAAGAGAACTATAGCTTGTGAAACTGCTTTATTGTTTAACCCACTGCTGTCTCTCTTCACTAGACTGTCTCTGGTAGCAGTGCATGGTTTCCTAAAGAAAACTGGAGCAGCAACAATGTAATTGTTATGTTGTAAAGGTGACTGAACCTTTGTCCAAATATACTGCTTTTCAGCATGAATTACAGTAAAATGAAAAGTTGGCATTGCCCAGTTTTGTAATGTTAAATTATTTGCTAGTTATCTAAAATGATGCTGACTTTTGTTATGATTGAAAGAAAGGCTCTGACCTTTCAATTAGATGCTGCCACTAGCTTGTGACCTTGGGGAAACAGATAAAATCGATTTAGATGTGATAAAACAAGTAATACAAACTAACATATTATTGAATAAGGACTATGCTGAAAAACATGAGGAAACAGTATCACAATGATGTTTTTTGAATATGCTAGGGCATTGCTGCCTTACAGCTCTTGGGTTCTTGGTTTGATCATGATCCCAAGTCTTCATGTACAATATGTCTTCTTCAAGTATTCCAGTGTTCTCCATCCCTCCAAACGGAGTGCTAGGTGAATTGGTGCCTGTAATTTGTTCCTGTGTGTGGGCACCCTAGAAAGGACTGACATCCTATTTCAAATATGTCCCAATCTGCATCCTATTCTTCCAGGACAGGCTGACAGTTATTGTGATCCTTACCAGGAATAAGCGGAGTTCTGATAATGGATGGATGGAATCTGTTGGAGATTGTAAGAAGAAACAACTGTTGATGCTATAAATACATAAAAAGGACTGCTCTACATAGCAGAATGCATTTAGTGTCACACTGTAGTGGAAAAATACGATTAATGAAATGGAAAAAAGACAATAAGAATGCAGTGTAAGTGTAATACTGACAGATTTTCAAGAGCACCACTCGAGTGCCTTCAATTATGCAGCATGTTTTGTCAGGATATCTAACTGATCTCATATCTGTACTCATCTGTCAATACTGACAAAGCAAAATTATTGCATGTCACTAACTATTTCTGGTGAATAAGCTTTAAGCAGTCAGGAATTTTCCTATTATTTGTGTGCACCATCCATAAAATGACCTCAGGTTTGACCTCTGGTCTCTGTTGTAAGCTGTGTTATTTAGCTCTAGCATTTTATTTCTGAAAGATAGCTCCCATAAATCAAAACCAAAAAGCAAAAGACTAAAATACTGGGCACCCTCTTGTCACGAAGCATTTTCAGGACCCTATGCAGACGGCAGAATCAGGAGGGGAGTGAGCCAAAACACTGAAAAAAGACTAGGATCAGGGCTGGAAGAAGAATAGGGAGGCGTGTCCACCGTGCGCTGGTGCTCGGGGGGGGCATGTTCCAAGGCAAACAAGTCCAAAGGGGGTCTGTTAGGAAATTCATGGGAATGCAAATGTCCAGAGCCAGGTGGTCCATCCATGACGTAGACAAGACAAAGTGAAAAGCCGGAGCGGGATCTGGTGAAGGGTCAGGAGGATAAAAAGGGTAACGGGGCCAGGTGCTCCCAGCCCCGGACCCAGATGGTCAGGACGCCGTTGCGAAGACTGTGCCGTCGAGATCCACCTGGACTCGCTGGTAGGCGGGCGTCCGGGTGTCCATCTTCCAAAGCTGAGCCCGGATTGGTAGGAGCGTCTGGTTTTTGTAGGAAGGGGGCTGGAACCGGAGGCAGGTGCAGAGAATCAAAGACAAACAAGAAACGGCTTTAGCGTCCTTAAGAGGAGGGGCTTACGATCGTGACACCACTATGAAGCAGCAACATGACGCGACCAAATAGCTTCCCCATAGAATGTGTTGTTAGAAAATGTAACTAATAATGACCTGCTACAGCTGGGACAAATTTGTTCTCTCAAGCTGGAACTTCTCAAGTCAATCTGAATTTTATCAGTATACTGTACCGACTGTGTAGATTATAACCATGAGTTTTACATAGATGGTTGAAATCAAGCTGTAACATAAACATACAGCAACATTCTTAATATCTGAAATAGCCTTTAACAATATGCTGCACATACTTATTTGGAATGAAAAGCAGTACAATTTACAAGCATTTCTGTTTAATCTATGTAATGATAAATTTCTTACCACTTTTGTGTTTTACTTCCAGTTCGCTGTTAAATCCATCAGTAAAGTATGTTTAATAAAGAAGGTATTAAACAAGAAAATGCAAAAGATTAATACTACCCATGTTTACTTTTAATATAAAAAACTTCAAGAATATTAAATTAATTTTTCACCCCTCATGACGTTGTAGATAAGCAAAGAAATAAAAATGAAACTTTAGTCCTTCTTCAAGTTAAATTTCCCAGGTACCTATGCTTGGCTTAGATGCAAGAGATGTCTTTTTATAGCTTTCAGACCGTAGATGTAGCAAATACATTTTCTTAACATCACAAATTGTTACATGGGCCTATATTGGAAATTCAGGAATCAATCCGAGAAAATAAAGAAAGCATGAAACACACTTTCCAGTATTGATTATTGTTCCTTCATACTTGATTCAAAGTGTCATATCTCTAATAGTTGATTTCTGGGATTAGTTTCACTGATTTTTCTTCATTCTTTTTTTCTTTTGAGCAATATTTAGATTTTTTAAAATAAGGTACTGAAACCCCGTAAATGAATATATATTGAAATATCTAATTAATGTATTTGTTTATATTGCATGTTTGACCTTTGCAGTTTGCATACTCTACAGTTTATCAAAAACAGAAAAAATACTAAAGAAAATATGTGATTTATCTTCTGTTTACATTTCAATTTCTCTGCCTTCCAATGTATTAGGAGCAGTTTTTCACTCATGATTTAGGGATAGCACAGTTGACAAAGACTAAGTTTCAATCATATGTTGATCTAAGCAATTTCAGTCATCCTTTTCCTTGCACCTACATATACTGTATACATCAATTAGCAGACATGGTTATTATGCTGAATAGAATATTATACTAAATAAAATAAGTTGAATTCACTATAGTGGCACATACTGTACAAGCAATATGCTGGACGTCAGCACACATTTTCTCTTCATTTTTCTACTTCACACTCAAGTATCTTCAGCTCAAGAGAAATGGTTGGTCTTTGAGAGATGAGATAAATGATCAAAAGATTAGTCACACCTGTCTAAGTAAACACACAGTACACCAGTAACATATGTGTTGGCTTGTGCTTCCTAGAGATATTCCCAAAGATTTTTGGGGGCATCAAGATCAAACACAGTCTTACAAGCACAACCTCCTGAACCATCACATAACCTTCCAAAGTCTATTATTTCCAATGAGATTGGTTTGGCAATCAATAGTGGACGGATGTGGACTTGGATTGCTGAGTCAAAGCAGGTAGTGTAAAAAATCGCCACTAAGTAAAAAGTGATTTGAGACTTGAATAGAAGTTATTGACTAGGATACTACAGGCTGCCTGTTGAACTGTTCCAGGTCAGAACAAATCTGTGGTTGCCAAATCACTAACTGTCAACCCTAAAATTCCTCAGACACATTTTTAAACCATAGTAAGTATACACCATCTACTGTAAGTCTAATAAAGACATACAGTATATATTTCCTTTTAATGTATTACTATGTTACAGGTTGTCAGGTTTAATCAGAGAAAAGAGATATAATCTTCCTGGTTTGTGGAATTTTGTATCTGCAAAGTATTCAAGATGTATTTTCTAACAATAAAACATTGGATTTCTTATATTTAAATTTAAAATATACCTTTATACTTTTCTCATTTAAAAATGGCTTCTCTGAATGTACTGTATAAATAAAGAACCCTTGTGCACCAGACAAATATCAGGAATAACTGGAGCATTTAATTGGCAAGCAATTGAAATGTATTAGCTTGTATTCTGACTTCCTGGATTTCTACTGCAACTTTGTATAACTGTAAAGTATACTTTTTCTTACGAGAAATATCCTGATTCTTTTTGCAAACACTAGAATCTTATGACATGGAAATAGGTTTCATTCCAGAGAAAATACTTTTCTGTTATGTAGGAAAGGAGCTCCTAGAGTTTTTCTGATTGTTCCAGTGTTTGCTGTGAAAGAAGTTCCTAATTGATATTACGAGGCGGTGTTGTCATGATGATGTGATGCTCTTTCCTGTAACTCACCAGTGACTCATTCTGATGATGTGACAGAAACATGGCACCTGTGGGATTATCCTGTTATGATCATCGTTTACTGGATTTGGAGTGGCGGGTGTCTGCCAGACTTCTGCTCTTATGTTTCATATTTTTGTTGCTGTAAAGGTATAACTTCCATTTCACATAATTTTAGGCTGCAGGATACCTGCCCTACCCTAGATGCTGGCAGAACTTGTAACAGTGGGAGAGTGCTTATCATTTTTCCACATTATTCTTCTAGACCTCAGGAAGTGCACTGGAATATGTTTTCTTCATGTTTAATGTTTATCTGTTGCTTTCTTCTTTCCATAGATATACTGTACAGTTGAACAGAAAAATAAAGCAGAGCTTGGAACATTTGACATATGGGAATGAGTGAAGAATCTAAACAGGTGGTCAACAGCTTCTTCTGTGCAGCAGAAACAAAAGGATAATACTGCAGCTATAGAGTATACTGTATTTTTAAAATTGGGCTCACATTTCCCTTTATATACAGTACTTTCATTATTATCAGTAAGATAACATTCTTAGCTTTACTCAAACCCATAGTTACTCATTTTAAAAAACACAGAAGGGTGTTTTTTCTATGCCACCAAGCCTTGATGATTTTCTTGTTTTATTAGATCTAATTAAATGGTTACATCAACTGGACTTCTATTGTTATACAGTATTTTATTTTCTCAAAGTTTAAGCCTCACTGTGCGAAGAAATCTGTATTGTTGACAATACACATGGCGTAATAAGAAGTAAATAGGATAAAATATAAAATACTTAGTTCAGCATTATACTGTATATAGCAGCTTAGTGATAGAAAGAGGAGTAGCTTTGCTTGCTGCTGTAATGGCTTAACTATGATTCCATGACATAAGAGGATCACAAGGCTGAGCCTCAGTATTACCAAAGAATAAGGACATGTTTAAAGCTGTTCTTTTAGGGGGACAAAAGACAATGACATTAAAATGTTGTCTAAAAGCAGTTACAGTATGTAATAAAGAGTTAATCTGTTCTTGAATTTTAAGGAGCGAGACTTAAAGCCTGCTATCTTGCGCGGTTTTTTAAACATCTCTCTGTCCTCGATATGAAAAACATTCATCACATGTCCCTGTCATCTCTATCCAGTCTCTGTACAACAGTAACATTTGCAATAGTAATTGTTGCTTGCTCTTGCCCCATGATTGCTCAACTGTGCCTTTGCATTATCTGTGTTTTTTGTTTATATCTTTCCCTGCAATCTTACCACAGCATCACAATGAGTAATTTTCACAATATAATACCGCCAAATACAGCACCTGCAATAGCTGCACTGAGTATAGTGCTGTGTGGGCATTTCTGAAATATCCTTCTTGAAACCCCAAAACTAAACCTCATAAATATTGCTCTAAACTGCTGTTCCACTCTGTATTCCATCACAAATGTATACGAGTGTTGCTGTCGTTCATAGTTTTGGGAATATGAATCTTCTACAGGTGGTTCTGAAGACTGACAATATTTTTTATCATTTTTTTCATTGAAAATGTCATATCTAAAAGTTCAGGGGAGGGGAGTAAAATAAGGATAGTACTAAGCACAGTCTTTAACAATAACTCCCTAGGTAAAGCCAGCATAAGTAAAAGATTCACTAAATAACTGCATTCTATATTGTAATTAAAATCAATAATGCTAGGAGTCTTATTTGATTTTCCTTTTAGTCTTTGTGTACAGCCATTTCTCATAGTCAAAAATGATCTTTTTAGACATTGTGCATCATGGAATTGGCTTACAATAAGGAAGAAAATAGGCTTAACAAGGATGTCTGGCTTGTAAAACTGACATTTATAAATGGAGCTGAATTTCATGTTCCTGTGACTCCAGCCTAGCAGTAGATATTTCAGTGATAAGTTCAAACTCAGGCTCAGCTATCTTTTGAACTAAGTAATCAGCCAAAGGCAGAATATTCATCCAGATCCCTGAATGGAAGGGCAATAGCTAATTATAATATTTTTAATTTTGGATCTGTAATCAAGTGTGATTTATTACAAAGTGTGACAGCAGCTTTTAAAGAAACAGCCGCATTTGTAAAGGTAACTCATAATTCTAGATAGATAGGCTATAGTTAGTGTTAGTTAATAATAATTACAATTTAATTTTAACACATATTTTTAGAAAACATTCTTGTTCACCTTGGTATCAGCAATCTAGACCGTATCCTCTCTGAGACTGGGATTCTAATGTAAATGTTTATAATATGTGTTTTGGAAAGTGTTTCATTATTGGAAGGCCTTGTGTCAAAAAAGGGACTTTCTACTTAAAAACTTTCTGTTTGGCTTGCCAAAAGACTAATTTGAAAAGTTTTAAAAATGTACGGTTTTTGCACAGTAAAAAAGCACTTTGTTATTGCCTTTCTTTCTATATACTAGATAATATGCAGATTTTGGTTCTGCACTTTTCATCAGATTGTTCAAAGTTTGTTCAAAGATTCTTCATTTATCAAAATGCACACAGAGATTAATGAATGAATGTATCACTTTCATGTTAAAACCAAAGCACCTTTTTCAGTTGACAAAGCACAACATGGCTTTAAACCACTAACAACAAGTGCTGATGCAGCAAAGGAGTTTGATGTGCTATGAAATGCATCACTCATTGCTGATTAAATGTAAGCTTTTGAGACCAGAGGACCTATGGTGGGATATCACTTTACCGATAACTAAACTCCATTTAATTTAATTAGTGAAACGTGTCTGATAAAAGTGTTAACAAGGTAATATTATTTATCTCAGACTTAAACTTAGTTTATATTGCTTTGAAAACAGAAACATACAGTAATATTTGTTCCTGGCTGTAACAATTTATTCAATGGAACTTTCTGTGAACCCAGAAAGGGGTCATGCATAATATAGTTTTTCGACAAAATTGTAAAATATTCCATATAGCTTTAAATTTACATAGTTTATATTCCTTTTTGCTCTAAATGTAATTCATATTGTTCATCACTTGAGCACATTATTATTCTAATCGGGAATATAAAAGCTCATTTTTTGTCGAAAAAGTAAGATCTAGTCAAATTCAGTGTGCTCTGCATTGATGCAAATCTAATATAAAAGCAAACAAACCTTCTTGGGTTTTGTTTGCAAAATAAATAGAATATGAAATCCATACATTTTAAAATGTTAGGCCGGTTCTTACATTCATTTCATTTGGTATACCTTATGGAAAAGTGTCAGCAGCTCAGATGGCTTCTACAGATAAAATCATTTGAAACCTCCAGAGTTGATTTTAATGTGAAATTATTTCAAAGAGCACCACAAAGCTGAAGGGTCCTAGTCATGGAAAAGCGAGTGCAAAATAGCAATGTTTTTATTTGGTTTGGCCGATTTGGAAGAAGTCCATGTCCTGCGTGTCTTGGAGATTAAAGTTTCAATTTCTGGAGCTGCCTCAGCAAAAGGCCTGTCTCCCTTGTTTAGCAAGGTAGACATCAGGGACAGAATGAAGGCTGGCCTTAATAGGCCCAGGCATCAGTGTGGGGTGTGAACTGACACAAACCGCTATGAGTGAAAAGGCTCAAGGCCTTTCACAGCTACACAAGTGAACACAGTTTTTTTTTTCTAATTGTATATACTTGACTGGTAACTAGAGAAACTTAGTTAAGACAGACAGCCTGACACCTGGATTGTGATTAGTGTCACAACTTGGGAAGTGTTGTAAAGCAACCTACAATACCTACATTCTGTAGACACATACTGTATACAGTAGCAATCATCCCTGGCTGAAACGAGGGTATGGCTCTGACCAAAATCTCAGCGTCATTTAAAAAAGGAATGGAGCGAAATATTACTGGCCCAAAACCAAACAAATTATTACATATTTTACTACTTCTTCCATATTTTTGCATTATTCCTTCTGATTAGTGGTACGGGATTCTTAGCACAGAACTTCATAGCATTTTTTTTGTCAATTCATTAGTTCAGAGAAATGTACTGTAGCATCACCATTTGGGGCTTCCAATTTCAGTTTCCAAGCTGATTAACTGTAATTTATAATAATTGACCATTCCATAGTGGGTGTGGAAAAAAATAACAAATATTCACCATACAAAATCTTAGAATGCTGTTCTATTGGACATTATTTTTTTTATTATATCACTGTGAGTCCCTCACCAGTGTTATTCTTCTTAATATTTTATGCATCACAAATGTTCAAGGGAACTGTGGCTGACAAAATACAAAAGAATACACCCCCACTACACACACACACACACACCCTCAACATGCTTATACATTAATAATATTACAGGGGAATCTGATGTTTCAGGATGGAGAGTGAATTACTCATTTAAGAACCATATACCGTTATCTGTCTTTATCTTTCTCTCAGTGTGAGGCTTAATGGCTCTGATTGTTTTCAAAATTACATTTAGACAGGATATTACTGTTACATGAGCTCTCTCCAACAATGCCATTTCCCTTGCTTACACAGTACATTACCCAGCAATGTTCATCTGCACAAATCCTTTACAAAAATAATTCTGAAATCTTATGGCTCTGTGAACAATAGCAGTGCGATCAGTGATTTCAAAATGTATTTAAAGAGATGTAATTGAAATCCTCATGTAAGTATGTTGCAGATTTGGTTATTTGTTATCTTAAAGTTTGAAGTGAGAGGGAAAAAATTTCCATGACATGGAAATAACTATTTTTTAAAATGGATTAGTCATTAGTTATTTTGCCCATTAAGGGCTATTATCCCATTAGAATCTGGGATTTGGAAAATACTGAGTTGACTTATACTTGTACTAAAATATAGTATGTGCTACAGGGAGGCCTATCAAGCTCAGAACTATAGACCAAATCATGTATGACATGTTTTGAACATTTTCAAAGAGCGCCTTTGATTTTTAAGGAATTCAGCCTCAAGTCTCATTGATAGCATAGCCTCTTTATGTTATCGTTCATCCAAACCCTGCCAGGGCTGGGCTATTAATGATTATTTAACAAAATGCATTCCTATTCAAACCCGCAGGAAGGTTCTCAATGACAGCTCACATGACAAAAGGTCAGAAGAAGACTGGTCAGCATTAATTAAGTGAAATTGGTGAATGTCAGAACTGTAAAGGTCAGTCTTAATCTCCTGTTATTGCCTCCCTCTCTTACAGCAACTATGTTGTAGTAGTTAGGCTTATATAAATGCTTTACTTTCCAAGTAGAATTTTAAGATAAAAATATATGTTTGCTATATTTTAACAGTCATACTGAAATAATACATTAAATAAACCCATTTACTAAATAGAACAAAGGATAACTTGAGAAGCTATCTACGTACAATAGTTCTCATTATACAGATATGAAGTGGGCAGAAAACAATATTTAAGCAATCAACCTTCTGTTCTCTGTAAAACATTATGAAAAATAATTAAATCCCAATTTTAATTAAGAATTAGCACAATAATCTTCAGACTCGAAATGTTCTGCAAAATAATACACTGAAATATTAGGCAGCCTTCAGATGGATGCATTACATCAAACAGGTGATACTCTGAATATTGTATAATATATTTAGCTCACTTTAGTTTATGGTTTATAATTCTGTATTACTCAAAACCAGATGCTTTATATAAAGACCACTAAATGTTTGATAAATAAAGTATGTGATTACAAGGATGACAAAGATTTGGCTTTAAAAATATAACACCACAGTAATTATGTCCTACTGATCATGTTCACACTATAAGTATTTTTAGAGGTAAGCGCTGTCCTGATTGTATCAGTGCAGTAATAACTAATGGACTTTTTTTGTGTTTGCATACTGTACAGTATATCCTACAGTGTTCAGTCCTAGATAAAAAAAAAATCCTGTATTTTGTTTTCTTGTTGTTTCATGGATGTAAATTAATTAAAACATTTAGTTATTGAACTTAATCCTATATACTGTACTGAATATCATTATTTCAGTCAGTACAATAGCCTAGTAATAGTACTAATTGTAAAATAGTGCACATTACTAATATTGTCTTTGGGAAGCACAGTGTAGTGTTAAGGTCACACTTAAAAATGTGTTGCTTTAGTTTTTGTACAGACGGAAATCGAAAAATTATTTTGGTCCAAGCATTATCCTGTTCTGTGTGAATATTTCCAACTACTGAAAATCTCTGCTCTCTGCATTTTATATTTTATAATGTGCAATATCTCCCAGATCCCTGGTGACTGCTCATATTGATCATTAGCTTTCTCTGCGTACTCCGTTTTAACATAATTGCTTTGTCTTTGTGAAGTCTTGTATTTTCATCTGTGCTTGTGGAGCTTCATAAATAGAATGAAATACTAGATTCACCATTATCTGTTTTTTATAATGTCTATTATTTCTGGGGCAACAAAATCATTTTCAACTGAAAGATACTTTTGAATCTTACTTGTTAAAACAAATAAGATTCAACTTTTGTTTAACTTAAAACAATAAACACTTTAAAGCATCCAAAATTATATTGGGCTTTAGAACCTAGAACACTATACAATATGTACAGTATACAGTATATACAGTATAATTTGTACACAACACAATTCCTGTTGAAGTATTATTTCACATTAGTGGTACTGATAATTATTAGTATAAATGTGCTTACTGTATATACAAGTCCAGTATAAGGTTTCTCTTGCACATATTTAATAATTGGGCAATTTGCACATATTCTGTAATAATAGTGGATTGATTTTGCTGTCCGCATTTAGCACTGAGCTTCTTTATGTTCTATCAGTGGTGCTGCAGAACAATAAATAAATAGCAGATATTGCTGTCCTAAATGAAATTCACAGTTAACACCCCACTCGCGCTCAGTACATCAAGTATCCAGAGAAATGACCTGCTTGTCAAGCAGAAAATGCATTTTGTCAAGCAATATCAGTGTCTGTCCTGTCAGACGTTACATTTATTGGTTCTGAATGTGGCTGTATTGCAAGATCATGAAGTATTGTTTGATAGTACAGCTGGGTGCCTCAACAGCTCACAGACCAAGTATTAACTTGTCAGCCCTGCTGACAATTACACAATGCTGTAATACCAGCTGCTGTCCAGGCCTTCCCTGCTCCTCACTTGTAGAAATACAATTTACATTACAATTAAAACATTTCTAATGGATGCAGGTTGATGTTTCCTCTGTAGGGGGTAATACGACTCCTTCACAATACCATATTAAATTATGTATTTGAATCTGCTTATGCAATCTCTGGAAGTGCTCTTGCTCTAATTGCTGAAAATATGGCTTTTATAGCTTACAATATTATGAAAAAATGATAGGAAATTATTTTTTAAAACTCATGTAAAACATGACAATACTTAATACATTTACCTTACACTTTTGCTATTATGAGGTTCAAAAATGAATTAAAAATTACATATTGTTACATATTTTAATTTATATCCCTTTTTTTGATCAGCATGTGCCACCAGTAATTTATGCCGTTTTCCAAAGTACAGTAGATCCACCTGTACATATTGATTTCAACTACTTCACAAATCAAGCTCCTTTGGATTAATTTAAACTCAGATTGTGTTTAGTAATATAGAACAAAAACAGATCTACGCAAATTGTATGAACCGGTAACACAGAATTTAGCAACACAGCAATTTAATAAAAACTTAATTGATAGGACATGGAACACAGAATTCAAAAACAAAAATATGGAGGAAACGGAAAGCAAAATTCCGTGAATGTAAAAAATATAGAAAACACAAATAATTTAATTTTTTATTTAGCAAGAAAAAGCATAAAGCCATTTCCATCTAATATTAAATAAAATGCCTCTGTGTTCAGAAAAAAAACAATTCCTACTTTATTTGCCTGTAAATTATAAAGATATACAGCTATTTACAGTACCTTGTAATATCACATCTGAGACAGAAATTATTTATATTGTAACACAATACATTACATGCTATTTTAAAAGGTTACAAAGGAGAGGAGGCTATTCAGTGTATATAACTTGTTTGGTTGCTAGTGGCGAATTGATGTGAAGAACTTATCCAGCTGTTCCTTGAACAACTGCCTTTGTTTTTTTTAAAGAAAAGCTTTGTGTCGTGTGTACTACCTATAGTACTACTGTATATGGTTGTGAAACCTAGACCAAAAATAAATGTGAACTCTCTAGATGTCTCAAAGAAACATAGTGAAAAAATACAGAATTGCAAATTAGAAACATTTTTAAAAAAACTACACAGGGGTTTTAATGCATTGAATCTTTTAATAAAAATGCCATGGTGCCTTAATAAAGCAAGGTTTTAATAAAGCATAGTACCTTAATACACACCATGCAGTTCTAGGAAACAATTCTACAGAGCAGTAACACATAGTAATAGATTTTAGTTCCCTGGCTGGACTTGAACCTGGTCTTCAGGGTGTCTTTAACTAGGAAATTTCCACTGTGTCATATTTGCACTTTACTTTGGGTCTCCTGGCTGTTTAGAATCATTAATGTTTTCTAAATGCTCCAGTGCTTTCAAAGCTCATAGTGTACACTGAACTGTAACACATCGCCTGCAGGGAGACAGATAAAGGAAGGAGCTGGAGGATTTTAAAATAAAATCAAAGACTAGCTTTACTAGTGTGGTTTAGATTTGTCTGTAATGAAAGGCTTTTTTAAAAAGAAAATAACTTCTGAGTAGGTCAGGACCAGAAGGCTGTCATGGAAATCATATGACACTTGGTAATGAAATTTTGTGATGTGGCTATTGATGAATAGATCACCAAAGGATTCTGTATGTACTACCTTCTCAAGTACACAGACGATTTCCCAATTATTCCGGGTGCACAAATAGATGCACTATCCTGTAGTTTACTGTATGTTTTTTTAACTATATACTGTATATCAAAAAGGTAGTGTAATACACCTGGTGAACAAACCTAAAAAGACATTTGGAAAATGCAGTCTTAACATAAAAAATAATACCCAATAAGGAAAAATATTATATTTGTGTTTAATACTGTATATTCATCATTTGAAAGAAAAGAAATAATAAAGAAGCTTCAAAATTCAGTGTATTCACAATGTAGAGATACTATGGACATTGTGTACAGTACTTGAAAGAAATTGTTATAATCAAATGCTTGTTTTCCATGCCAATAGGGGATACACAAAGCATCACAACATACTGTAAGCTACTTTACTTTAATTCTGTACCTCTAATGGCAGCTGTTATCTTATCATCTACAGTATCTGCTCAATGAACTATGGCTTCACTGCCATTGTATTATATTATATTTATACTATGATGGTGGACTAAGAATTCAGTCACTGTGAAATTTAAATTACTCCTTTTCCCACCCAGGGATATCATGAATTGCACAATGTTCTGTATAGATAATTGGGCAAGAAAAAATGTATCCACTTCCAAGTTAGTGTCCAAGAAAGTAAAAAAATTCTATGAACAAATCTCAACTTTGGAAACAGAGTGGTCTCAATAGACATTTCATTCTGCTTCACTCATTTTTCGTCAAGGCAAGATACAGTATTTCCAAAATGTAAGAAATAAATATTTGTATATTTAAAAAAAAACGGAATTGTGCAAAGTAAGTGTTAGGAAGCTGCATAGATTAAAAAAAAAACAAATATTGTACTTAGTATTCTAATTGCCATGCCTTATTATTTCAAGTCATTCTTGTTTTACAATCCTGTGAATGTCTTTAAGAGCTATATTAATCAACGCCTTTCAATTAAACCATTTTTCCTCGGGATAAGAAAATGTAGTTCTGCATACAGCGAAAAGGCAAGAGAACTATGAAATGAAGTGACTTACTTTTTTTTTTGTTTTATTTTTTAATTTAAGTGTGTCTGGCACTTTTTCATCGTTAGGTTTTGTGATGTTTACAAATTGTCATTGAAAACTGAAATGTAAGCATTAGGAAAGCTACACGTTGAAAACTGCAATGCAGAATTTCACAATTGCAACATACTGTAGATTGCCCTGATCTATAAAAAGGGGCCACATCCAACTGTACTGTACATCCAGCTGAATTAACAGGGTCTAAAAATGTCAAACCCTGCCACTGCTGTTGCACTGCAGAAAAAAGTAATATAATACATATTGCAGCTATGCAGCACTCATGGATATGGATAATGTTTTCAGTAATTAGCACTTCTGTTTGGTAGTAAAATGTAAGTGATGGGCTTGTGTCAGAGTGGCAGAACTTGATCATGAATCCCTGCAGACTTGGCTACAGAAAAGTCAATGTGCAATGTACAGTAAAATGTGCTTTTAACAGGCTAGCCTATAACTTGTTACATATGCAAGAAAGACAGTTCTGAAAAGCCCTTCACTAGGGACTGCATCACCCTGTGTTAGTGTTTAATGCACATACTGTACTGTACATTCAAGTTGCAGTGAGTAGTTTGCTGGTGAAGATCAGAAATATGAAATCCAATAGTCCAAAAGCAGAATGAAACAGGCAATGTTACAGTAGTTCTAACCATCCCTTTAAATAGCAGTTTAAACTTTTCACAACCTGTTTAAACCAGAAATTATTACTTTAGGAAAGAAACAGTCAACTATTCTGATCTAATTTTAGTATTCATAGGAGATGTTTTGACATACATTTTATTATAAAAAATATAATTAGATTATTTGTCTTTTAAAGAGTAATATGAAAAAAGAAAAATAGGAAATAACTGAGTTCCAATGTGAATAAGATTACTAAATTAATACATATTTAAGAGGCAGCAAGATAAATTGTAGTTACTTGTTAAATTAACTTTAAACTTGGTTACTATCTCCTTCTGAATATTTGTTGTAAACTAAAACAGTCTACCTTAAAATAGGGTGCTGAGGTGCTGAGGAATGCATTATAAATTGACTAATAAAATAGGATATTCATAATACAATAGGCCTTTGCCATTTCACAAAAAGTAATTAAAATAAAAGTGCAATAAGAAATAATTTATTGTATATCTTGTGAAAGAGAAACTACAGTATGCCTTTCTATAAGTAAAATGATATTCTCTAAAGGACTAGGGAAGATTACAGTATTGTACACACTTTTGTGGCTGCTTGCCTTCATAAATAATGCACAGAAATGCTCTGCTCATTTCCATCTGAGATAGCCCTGCATTATGAAGTGCAAGTTAATGGATAAACTAATTGCAATAAACAGGAGTGGTGTTTAATGCAGTGAACACTTTAATAGGGAAAACAGTCCTAATTAGTGACTGTAACTGATGTGACAGCGGGTGCAGCAGAGTTCTTCATTCATCAATGGGGGGCTGAAGCTTATGGCAGCTTTCTGATCATCTCCCTCACCGCAAGACCTGAAAGCACCTTCAAAAAGCTTTTCTCCCATTGATCTGCAGTCAGAGACTGACTGAGAAGCAAGTACTACTGCCAGCAACAAGATGGATAGACTTTATACTGTAAAATGAAAAATGCCCCCCCTTTAATAAAACACAAACAACATGTTTAACAAAGGCATGAGTATTAATGCATACAATTAAACCCCAACATGATTTCTGCAATGCTTTGAAGAAGCGCCATATTAGAATAAATGGCTACTGTACTGTTCTGTAAAAAAAGCAGGCACGTCTCTAAAATACATTGAAGAGATGCCAGACTAAAAGCAGAATGGCATGCTACTGCTGAATACCACAGTTTTGCTCAACACATCATATCTTTGACGTGTACTAGATCAGTAAATAATAAAAAAACATCTTCCATTTAAATGAAATGGAATTCAGGAGTTTGCGGGTCATTGTTTTACACAAAGTTAGTGGCAACGAACCCTTTTTACAGTATGTTGGGGGAAAATGCTGTATTGTTTCCTTTCTTAAAAGCCTAAGGCAATGTTTTTCAATACACTCCTTTGGACAAGCAAGAAACAGGGGTCTTGTTTCAATCAAAAGATTAAATATTTATTTTCTATACTCACTGTTTTACAGAGCTGACACTCTCCCTTAAACACACACAAGCACACACACAGAGACACGCTCGGTTATGACTCAAGGACAGATGTTTCTGAAGCAAATGAAAGAGAAATAAACTATTACTTGGAAATGAGTCCGTATAGTAAAATAAACTGTATAGCTATACAATACCACTTCAGACTTTAAAACAAGAATTGAAAAAGAAAATAAACACAAAAAAAATACTTGATTAAATTGATACTTAATTATTATTCCATAGAACAATAAATACATATTAAATACATCTTTATCCATTTCATTTGAATGGTTTTGCTTTTAATTATGTTCTTGGTGTGAATTTCAATAACAAGATTTAAGCAAGTCAAACAAAAGAGATCATTCCACCTTCTGTATCTTACAATGAAGGTTACTGTACATGTCATCTTTAAAACAAGCTAAAGTGACTTTAGTTGTATCCTATTATTGAAAAACTTCATATATTTTCTCCCATAATTTAACTATATTTTAAAAATGTATACAAATCTTTCAGGGAGATTTTGAAAGGAAACAAAATGTGTTTGATACTATATTGATGGTTTATGAAAGGAATATAACTTACCAAAACTGTTTTACCATTCAGTGGTGTCAGAACCTGTAACCTTATCCTAAACCCTAGACCTTTTTCTGTGTTTAATCCCAATGTTCACTCTTGCTCAGTTCTAGTCCTAACCCTCTTGTGACTCTACTCCTTATGCTAATGCTAACACAAACAACAAGAGGTAGCCCAAACACTAATTCTAAACTAATTCAAATGCAGAATATGCCAATAACTCTTATCAAAAACTCTTATCACAAATCCCAAACCTAACCATAGTCAGTCCTAGCAATTTAACCCTGATCTAAAGGTTAATCCTAACCCTAGTAAAAAAAAACAACACTTTACTCTTTTGCCGCAACCTAATGTATCAGTTCTAATCAATTGTGTAACCCAACCTAAATCTCCATCCTTATCACAAATAGACTTAACTCTATGCTTCTTGAGTTGAGGCCAAATTTTAATCCCTTTGCTTAGGCCTCCACCGAATTCATAAAACATGATCCTAACCCCAAACCTTAACCCAAACCCAGTAAGATTTAGTGTTATCCTAACCTGCTTTTTCTTTAGTTATCAACATCAGAAGCTGCCACATCTCTACTCTTATTGTCCAATTTTAACTGTAAATGGTAATTTTATGCATGTAATTTCCCCTATAATGTGTAGTTAATCCTTTTCTGTATAATTTGGTTTCATTTGATAGCCAATAGTTGTTACCTTAAAAAAAACACGAAACCATAATTATAAGGTTAAACATAATTCTGAAGAAAAGAAAGTGATAGCTAGCCATTACAACCATCAATGAGTATTTCAGTAAATGGTCCTGGCAGATCCACTGGCCTCTGGAAGAGAAGTTGTCGCCCTTAACTGAACTAAAGAGTAATCTGACTAATTGGGATAGTTTATTTTTTCTTATGAACATTGCCACTTCCGACCTTCCATAAAATGATGCAAATGGTCCTAATGTTGGCATTGTAAACACCAATTTAGATGGTTAATAATTGGAATGCACGTAGCACTTTGCTAAAAATGTACAAGGAAAACCCCAAAGGACATGTTGGGTCGCAGCTTTCAGATTAACATAACTGTGACAACACCCCAACTTATGAATGTTCAGAGGTATGCTAATTAAGCCTAAGTTTAAATCAATACCTCTGAGGAAACATTGCTACAAAACCTAACTGAACTGCTGTTCCTTTACAAAGGGCTCATTAAAGTAAGTCAGTGCTATCATTGTGTTACTGCTGAAATTGTTCTATTTACTGAAATCTCGCAATGGCCTCCTAATGCACTGCTTTAAATTTTAATGCTCTGTTCACACTTGAGGGTCCGGGGCCATCAAGCATATCAAACCCAGATGCCCATCTTTCCAGAAGATATAGAAGTATTACATTAGACAGTAAATCAACACTGCTTGTTAATTATTTAGGAAAACAAAGTGCTGTAGTCATAGACACTCCACTGTGCAGCTGCAATGTTTAATCTACATAATGTATCTGGAGGATGGAAAAGCAGAAAATGTTAAGGCCTCTGTCTGAAGGCTTTTGGTGAAAACTGCAGTAATGTTTCTTAAAAAGCAGCCTTGGAAAGGCTGTACATTTAAAGACTTAGAGGCTGGCCTCTCAATTTAGTAATAATAATTTTATTACAAATAGGTATTTACTAGCCAGATAATTATGGACTACAACACAGATTGATGTGGAATCCATGTAAAGCATCATTGAAACGCAGTGATCATCAAATCAAAGATATAGGCACTACTGTGCAGTACTGTATATAGCAGTATATTATATGAGGAGGTGCATTTGAAGAGCTAATTTGTAAGTACAGTAAGTGCCTGAGTCACTAAGCCTCATGCTGTTATGCACGTATTGTATTTCTACACAGCTTACTACCTACCCATACGTTTGTGACTATTTACAGCCTGATTTCATGCAAACATTTATAAGAGACCAGTACAGTATAATTAGTTTATGGTCTCTGCAGATTTTGAGGAGAGGTGTTAAAAACATGGTACAGGATTTATTGTCTCAAAGCAAAACTGGCAGAACTCCATAACGACTGATGAAGTTCGAGTGAAGTTTTCAAAATTGTATTTGTTAGTGTAAGCGCTTGCATTCATGTAAATTACTGTGCTTCATGCCATATTTGACTTTCTTTGTTCTTATTAATGTTTCTAAAATAGCATTTTCTTTGTTTACATAGAATCATTGTGATAACATCGAGAAAGCACTGCAAAATAATATGTTACAATATGTTTTATATATGTGTGTGTGTTTGTGCGTGGGTGGGTTTGGGTGTGTGTACGCTTCTGTAAAAACTGCTGCTATCATTGTTGTTTGTTAAAATTATGCACATGGGCCGCTTACGAATCTGAAAAAAAAAAATAAGTAGGAGGATTTGGCATAAGGTCAAGAAATAATAGGGGAATGTGAGAATGTGCACTGCACAGCAACCATAAGCCTAATTATTTAAATAAGCTCTTTTTCCCTAGGAAGCACAATGCTATTCAGTGTCTAGATACATGTAGCAAGATCCTTCTGTTCACTGGCTTTTCTCTGCTTACTGTGACCTCCTCCTTCTGTCACTCATTAAAACAACACCAGCTAATTGAGGAGAAAAAAAGTAAGGTGCAGTTTGTCAGTCTTAATGCGTGATTGAATTTTACAAACTTTTTTGTCTTTAAGATGAAACATACTCTGCCATATCAGAGACAACTGTTTTAACACCTCTTCCTCCACCTTGAGCTATCAGCTGATGACATTCTTGAATCTTTAAAATGTAGATAAGTATAGCGTATCATATACTGTACCTCTAGACCTAGTCATTTTCCTGAATATGGAAAATATGGCAAATATCATCTCTTCATCTGCTGCAAAGTTCACACAGAGTAAAAGATGTTTCCATTTTCTGTTGTGTGTCTTACTTGCATTCATCATTCTGAAAGAACCATCTGACAACACGGTTTATAATGTCTTGAAGAAAGGGTAATGTAGATTATCATGCAAATAAAACAGAATGCAAATAAAATAGCCAGGGTAGTGCTAGTCATTGATATTAAGTTGATCTTGTGTCAGTAGTGAGATATGTCATCTCATTTAATCAGGCTGTTTTCTGTTGAACATTTTGTTTTACAGCAAAATTGACTTATTTTTGTTTCATTTTATTCCTTGCTTCTATATTTATAAGAGTCTGTGATTAGGTAAACTATCTTCCCAGTTCTCACTCCCCATATCTCTCTAGCATTAGAGAAATTCCAATGTACATTATAATGAGTTTTGAATTTACAATATGATTTACTACCCTGCATTCTGTTTGATTAACAGTCTGTGCGAGCGATTTGTCACGTATGCTATTTGCTACAAACAAATTTAGAAGCACTGGGTTGTTGTACAAAAAACATAAGGAAGGAAATCTTCTTGAATGGAATTACATATAACTTGGAAGCCTGAAAACTGTAGCATTTGATAACACTTTCTATTATGTTGTGTACATGTTTTACTTGCGATTAGAATTCTATTTTATATATAGATACTGAATAAATCAAAACTAAATATGATAACATCAGTTATTATTGATACTCTTCCTTTCTTTTTAGATTCAAACCTGACTTTTAATAAAGCAAATCTAATTCATGCGAAATGTTTATTTTGTTTTTAGTTGACTTTTGACATATTCAGCAAAACCACACACAACTGTTCATTTACTTGATGTTCAGTATTTTCTAATTGGAATTGTTGCTTCGATAATAATGTTATGATTTATTTCGGGGAGGTTTTCAGTGTTTCTATCCTGTTGTATAAATACAGTTTTCTCAAGCAGATGGAATATTTTTTTCAGGTGTTTACAAAAAATCTATTCTTAACTTTCTGCATCACCAGTTCTACAGAAAGTGTTTGTGACTTCAAGTCAAGTTTCAACTCATTAAAATAAAGTTATTTATTCATTTTTAACACATGTTGTGTTAGAAATTTAGAAACAAGTCACATTCATTAATCGTCTAATAGGTTACTTCTTAACCAGACAAACAATACAGTACCTCTCTCTTTTGATGTCTTCTAATAGGAAAAAGATACTGGATAATCTATAATATAATGTACTGTATACATTCATCCTTTGTTAATAGGTTTGTTTAAATGCAAGAAGTAAGAAATTTCTTATAGTCCAGAAACTTCCACGGCTGAGGGTGTTTGTTCATATGAAATAGTGTTCAAATACAAGTTAATCTACACTGTCTGAGCAATTTCCATAACTCACGTTTTTCAGAGGCAGTCATTAGAATGCTAATGTTTGATAACAGAGCACAGTGGAAGTATTGAAATCCTGATCTCCTTTATAGAAATGCTTTCAAAGATAAATTATTTAAAAATGCTGAGCATTTTAGCATCTCATAGAAAGATTAAAAAAAACATACTGCCTAGCTGCTAGTGAGTCCTGAGTTCAATACAGGTTCAACATGAGTACAGTCACATTTAATTTAGACTTCAGGAAACAGACTACAGTATGTGTAGCTAGTGGAAAGTACAGTATTTGATTATTTATGAGAGAATTTTATTCAATAGTTGTACCAGTCACTGAACCTTTGGCTCTTCTGCAAGCTACATGTAGGTTGATAACAAACAGTGCATATTGAAAAGTGTGCTAGCACTAGTTGGGTGAACTGTTAACTATACATTAAAAAGCAGATAATCTGTAATCATGTTCAATGTCATACAGTATATACTACACTTATGCAGAAAAGAACTGCAACACAAAAGCCTAAAGGATTTGATCTGAAATGTTTAAATAGAGTTAAGAAACAAAAATACAGAAAAACTAGCATATATTGTATCAAAGAATCCTGATATTATTTTATGTAATGTGACTGTCAAAATGAAAGCATTTTGAAACTAGTTTCAGGTATGACCTGCCCTTCCATTAACACAACCTTGGCAGTATTCACACCTGTAGATCTGATCAGTCCCGTGATAAACTGCTGTGGCATGTTCTGCAACTGTGCAGCTGCAGTCAGCTGGCAAATGTTGGTTGGTCACGGTCGTCTCCTGTTGATGTTATTAATGAGTTGGTCCTACATATGTTCTATTGATTAGGAGATAACCCTGGTCACAGCAAGACATTGACATGTTTTTTTTTTCTGGTGTCATGCAATCATAATCTGGGCTCTGAGAGGTCTTGAATTGTCCTGCTGGAGATTGACACTTCTGGCCTGGCTTGTAGAAAGAGAAAAACTGTTGACTCTAGAACTTTGTCAATGCATGATGGAGCGGTAAGATTGCTGTCCATCTAACTCAGACAATTTTGTGCTAAAGGATATTCCTTCCCACATCATCAAACGTCTACTTCCACACCTGTAGGCTTGAATAATGCACCAGTCAACATGACACACATCATGATACCATCACACATGCTACCTTCTGTCAGGTCTGTCAAAAGCAAAACCACATTCATTGGAGGTTACAGCACTTCATCTTTCACCATCTCTAGATGTTTTCTAGCTCAGAAGAATTAGTGGTCCTGTCTCTCAGTACCATGACATAATATGGAACACTTGAATGGCCTCTGAGCATACAGATCATTTTCTTGCACAAACTGAAATACAGCAGCATGCTGAAAACAATTATGCACATGGATCAGATGGGTGTGACAATCCTAAAGTAAACCTCTGCCTTCCAGAACTTGACCTGTCCCTCACATAGATGGTTTCCTTTTTTTTGGGGGGGGTCTAATTTGTGGACAGAAACATTTAACTCATAGACTAGCCACCTTTAATCGGATAGATTGCAACTCAACAACCTCCATTACTAAATCAGGGCATGATCATAGTTTCCACTGTTGTTGTGATAATTAATATCAGGTGGGTAGCTGCTAATTAATATCATATCTCTTTAAATGGCAATTTATACAGATTCTGGATTTTATTTTTCAATTGTACCTCAATACAAATACCAAATATGAAGAACATACACTGCAGGATTTGAATTCAGTATTTTGTATTAGAAGGATTTTAGTGCTCAATTAATCAACTAAACTATCTGTTAACTATTCAAAATATAAATGACATTAGATACTGTAATACCTTCTGAGCTATTGATGTAAAGTGTAGACTATTTATTTTTTCAAAGTACTTCAGTATATACTGTATACATTTTAAAAGGCATCACAACACAACAACTGAGTACTGAAACCAAAAACATGTGTTATGTTTTATGTCTAGTTGCAGACATAAGCATTTGTATGTTCAATTTAAAACAGCATTATTCCAAAATGTATTTGATTCAAAAAGATTGTTAGTATTATGATGGGTATATTAAGTAGTGAGAGCTTTTGTCAGAAATGGTTTAATTCATACAAATTCTTCAGACATACTACTATGGGCTTGGATCAGTCAAGCTCATACTTCAGCAAGCTTTGAATAGATAGAATTGATCAATAGTCATGGCTCAGCAAACAATATTAAACTAAATGAAATACTGTAAGTGAATAACATACAGTAGTTTATAAAGAAGGGTGAAAATCTATTTGTTCACAGCCATATGTACAGCATGTAGCATGTATATGGTAGTTTATATATGCTTTTGATTTATTGTTTGCTTGTTGTCTCTTATCTTTTTTGCAGAACACACTTGTTTTTCCTTCATTTTTTTATTTCTCTAATTTCTCTCTGATTGGGTTGTAATTTTCTCTTTTTTTGTTTCTTGAGAAACTTAATTGGATTTCACAGGTTAAAGGTCTACATGCTGAAAGTTCAAGATAATTCTTTTTAATTAGAGGCAGCAATTAAATTGCATGTGTTTTTTGGGGAGCGTGTCAATCCATGTGTATGATCGCTGTCACTGACGTTATGATAGAAAGGGGTCACGTTATGCAAGCAGGAGCAACGTAACAAACAGTAATTGTAAGTGGGGGAGGTGTGTGGGGATGGCTGTGTGTGATGTGTGTGTGTGTTTCTCACTGTGCAGGTTCTGTAACAGTTCTGTTATTTCCTGTTAAATACAACAGAAAGTAGCTCAGACGTTTTTCAAGTCAAAATCCTTAATTTTAGACATATTTCTTTTGAACAATGAATACTATTAATGTCTTCATAGGTGTGAATCAAAGGCCCAAAATAAACATAGCGTAGCTTATATTTGATATACTGCCTTCAGAGATGGTCACTGACATTTCCTTTTTCTTCCGTACAAATGTATTTGTGTCTGCAAGATCTGACCAGTCTGTTGGCGTTTGTCTATTCAGAAATAGGGGATAATAAACTAAGAACTAAACAATGTCTTGGAGAGAAATAATGTTTGGTTTAATGGAGTCAGAGGCATCATAATGCATCATATGACATTCTTGGATCAATTAGCTGCTGAAAAACCAAATTAGCTAGATGGGCTGAATGGCCCCCTCTTGTTGTAACTGTTCTTATGTTCCACTATTCTTTACTTGAGAATTTTCCAGTCTCAAAATTAAAAAATATATTTAACCATTAATGAACAGGCAAAAATATTTCCCAGTATTTCCTAGGTAGCTTCAGTCTAAATATCATTTATTTACATTTGCTGTTCTCAATGTAGATTTATAAGCCCAGGCTATGAAGATGCTGTGCTAAGAAACAAATGAGCATTTTCAAAATCATACACTTTCTAACTTACTTCAGCAATTTAGTTAGTTATAAGCTGTGAATCGTTGTTCATCCGATACATAAAAAGGGTATGCTTTTACTGCTTTAAGATTTTGTTATTATTTTTTTAAATTCTTACCCGCAATGAAGTAAATTATAATAAAAATAGTTATTATGTTCTCTCTCTTGTATTAGCATACAATTTCTTTCTTTAAAGAGTGAAACAAAATAACTACAGTGGTCACAAAATGTGCTGAAAATCCTAGACCACTTTAGAAAGTAACCCAATGTCCTCAACTGCTTCAGTAATGTCAGACTAATAGATTGTACCACACAATTGTCTTTAAAATCTTAAACTTTGGTTATTTCAGATAAAGGGCTTTGCAACTCATCATAATCAGGCAATGTAGTCAATAACCATAATGGTTACTTACTGTAGCTCAAATGTCCTCCTATCATTTACCTTTACCTTTCTTCTTTTTTTCATTTTCATTTCCTTATTTGGGAACCTGTATTTGAAGGCACCTTTCAAAACACTATATTTCAGGAAAACATATATCTTTATAAATGTAAGTTAATGTTGGACATGGTATATTACTGACCAGAAGACATCTATTCTAAATGTTTCCACGGTAACAAAAAGCTGACCAGACAGCTATAAACTGCATTCTGTGACTTAACAGCAGCTGGAAAACATGGACAGGAGAGTCAGAGTGAATGAAAGCAAAAAGCTGAAGGAGGGATGAAGAGCAGGGACTAGCAAAGGGAAAGAAAAAACATATTTTGATGGAGACAAAAGGCATGATGGGAAAGAAAAAGATAGTGATACAGTAATATGGGGGTACAGAAGGAGTATGAGGAAGAAACAGAGTAATAAAATCTAGGTAAAAATAAAACAGTATGTGGAGAGCTGTGGTGCATATTATTTATTTTGCATCAAAAGATCATCTGAAGATTTTTTTCTGACTTTATCCAGGCATGTTATCTCTAATCCTATGCAACAGCTGCAGAATGGCATACCTTTAGATGACAAAGTCTGTTGAAATAAATCGATTGTACTTTCATTATCCAGCCGTGCCTGAAATAAAACTAAAAGTTTCGCACTTGGAATATGCATTGTTTTGTTCGTTGGATGAAAAGTTTGCTAGAATAGTGCACACAGAAAAAAAAAAGTCTTTCAACGGTGCCTTCAGATCTTTATTCGTTTGGTTTAAAAACAGTAAATCTCTGATGGGGCTCATGTCTAATGCACCAAAATACACCCACTAAAGAAAAGAAAATACCCGTCATATTGAAATACCTGTGCTGCTGTATTCTGTCAAAAGTTATTACTGTTCATGTCAAGTTTATCATAAACAAGACTCAAAGTACTCTTTAGATTCTTTACAAAACTGCTTCTGTTTATTCATGCTAAAATCACTCCCTCTTCCATGTTCCTCCAAGAGTGAGGCAGCATCTTTGCTGACTTGAACCCCAACGTCCCATTAAAATATTTCTGCAGCAGCGGGAACATTATAATTATTACGTTATATGGCATTACTTGATCAGAAGCTCAGTTCTAACTCTGCAGTGAATGTCATTTAACCATCATCACCCTCTTTAGTCTGCTAAATATATTCCTTCACAATACATTCTTGTTTATTAATATAACATATGCCTGTATGTGTGTAGTAAAAGACAAATTGGAATAAAATGCCATGATTTATTTTTAAGAATGTAAATACTAGAATGAACTCTGCTAATGGAAATACTTAAATTATTGTAGCATAAAATGCGAACTTAATATCATTTTGTATGATGTAAACACAATAGGGGTTTATGAAAGTATTAAATAAATTGGTAAAATACTAATTTTAGTATTAAACTACTGCTCATCTAGCATTGCTTTCATAATTCTTTTAGCTAACAATCCAATAGATTTTATAAGACCCTCCAATATAAAAATTGTAATACCCACAATTATCATTTGAATTTAACATTTCAAAAACAAAAAATAAACTTATCATGCAATAATTAATTTATAGTTACCCACCAACAACAGAAAATATGTTATTATTGGACTTGCAATAACTAGGCAAACTAGATTACAAACTAATAACGAAACTTTAAAATAGATTTTTAACAGTTATTTGTGTTAGAAATACAGGGTTTGATATTAAATCCAATGAGATACTGTAGTATTGTATAAAAGGGCCTTTTTTTGTGGAAAAGGGACAAAGAACACCCAAACAATTTCATTTAAAAAAGCTGTGTCACCAGGGCCGGGTTATTTTCTAGTAAGAGTGGAATTAAATTGTCTTTCTAATTAGAAACTACAGTGTTTTTGACAGCAAAATGGATTTTTAAGTCTCCTTGCTTAAAATGCAATGTGTTGTAAGCTTCTAAAGGGTTGCCTGCATTTTCTTAAGCATAGATTCTCCAAAAAATGATTGCTAGAGAGTTTTGGCATAATTGGCTCTAATGCGTCCTACATTATCCATTTTAGGAGCTGCATTCAGAAACAGCAGCAATAAGGGATTTTCTAAAGGCAGTCTGGTTTGCAACACTAATGGACCTAACAGGAAGGAAATGCAATTTGAAAGAAGCTGATCTATGTAACCTATTGTTGAGGGGTAATGTTGATCTAATTATTAACTGTCAGTGATGGAACAGTAATACTCGATGGCTTCCAGTCAGACAGATTTTGGGATTCTGCCATGCAGCAAAATGAAGAGCAGTGTGTACAGGATTCATGGGGTTTCTGCACACTATTGGCATGTACAACAGTGTAGTCTGGAACACATTCATCTTAATATCTTTTGTCATGCATTTATAACATTGTGTTTTCTAGGAATATAATTCATATCCATTTTAAATATGATAGGGTGATATATTTTCCCATGCTATTTCTGAGGTGCAAATCAATGGGACTGTTGAGAGCAAATGAAACCATAGCAAAATGTTGCTTGTTTATACTGTATGACTGAAGCATATTGTAACAAGTCAGTCAGATTGCCCTCACTACCGTGTACTGTATGCCAAATAGACAGCAGTATGGTAAAGGCAACTGATCCTAAAAGCTTGAACTGGATTATAACATTTTTATATTGGGGTGCAAAGACTGCTGAATCATTTGAGTTTGAGGCACAGAAGTACTGTTATGCAGTTTCACCAGATTTGCTTACTGATCCTATGTATGTGTACTGAATGTGAATCAGTAGCTCATGTTAATTTGGTGTAAGTTCCTGTGCATGTGTTTTCTGCTGTCTTTGTTAATCTTACAGTATCTCCTGGACCCACTCTTGTCCTTACTACTGTACATTTCAAAAGGCAGGGAGTCTCCCCTAGAAGCTTAAATTCTGAGTGTAACACTTTAGGATACAAAGTGCTGTCTTTAATCCAGAGGAAATTAAGAGAAGTTTAATTTTTTTCTATGGTTCTCTGGTAAAAAAGTGCAATAGTATATAACAGAATCAAATACAAACTACTGTACATACTCCTGTGGTTTTGCTGCAAAAGAAGATAGCTACAGCATACTGTACTGTACAGTATGTGTTTTATAAGCAACTGTAATTTTACAATTGAAGAGAATGTACTGCTTTATTTTCCTTTTCCATCATAATATAAGCAGGTGACACATACTTAAATAACTAATCACAGCGCACACAGAATGAGGCACTGCTGCAGTAACTAAGTAGCTACAGTAACTGCAGCTAGAAATTATTAATGCTGTATGTGAATGGGGATAGAACATTAAAACACTATGCCAATATAAAAACGAAATCCTAAGCACAGAGGGGTACAGTACTAATAACAATTAAAGCAAATTCAGTAGATGAAAAGTAAAACCTAATATTTTAATTTCTCAGTTCTAGAAAATACTTTCAGAGGCTAGTCCTAAGACTAATAAAGGAACTGCAATAATTTTCTGAGATTCAACAAAAGGAAAAAACTGATGCCAATTTTAATTCTTATTTTGAGTGGCACTAGTTAACTTTTCGATATTGCGAGTGGTGACATTTTTAATCTTTCTCTCTGATGAACATCACCGTAATACAATAAGCCAACTGCTGACGTTAAATGGAGGTGAGGTTTTTATCATTTCCATATCATCAATATGTGTAATAGAGCACTTGTTCTGAGGTTGTGTATGTTTGTGGCAGAAAGGAACAACATTTTGAATTAGATACAATTTACAATAAAAAATAGAAAGTCACCATGTTTCAACTCCATAAAATGTTAAAGTTTCTAATAAGTACTGTATTCATTTATATTTTTATAGAATATCTATTGTATTTCCTTCTCCTTTTACAAGAAATTCATTAAAGACTAAACCCCATTTAAAGATATGTAATAAAGAATACTTACTAAGATTAAACAGTGTACAGTATGTTTTCAAACTGTATTATTTCTGTAAAGCACAGACTTTTTTCTCCCCTTGTGGAAAACTGTATTTTGTGTCATCATTGCCAAATCACCAGCACAACACTACATCTAATTCTGACCTGACTTTCCTGATTAAATAAAGCTTATAATTAACTAACATGAAAATTAATCATTCAAATACTTCATAATAAATATGTAATTCTTCAATATGGGGTGTTCCGAGAATTTCGAAAGACAGACTCATTCTATAGTAATGTTTTCATGAATACCTTCAAAACTCTAGATTAGTTTTTGTAATAATTCTAGTTTTGTAATACGTTTATTTGGGTAAATAACTGTAAATGTTTATAATATACATACAGTATCTTCCAAAAATCATGTTCTGAAGCTTTAGATTTACTGAGATTGGTAAGCCGTGGTAACGCAATAACAGTTATGTGCTTTTTGCTGAACTTTTAAAAAGCTACTGTCAGTACTGTAGGTTGTACATTGGAAAGCAAATATTCAAATAAAGAGATTTAAGCTTTTGCTGAGCAAAAATAAATGCTTGAATATCAAGTTTAAATCAATCAGCCTAACAAATTCTATTATATAGCAGAAAGATAATAAGATTTGCTATAAATGACCTTTTCAGTATTCTATGCATTAACAATCTAGAATCCACATAGAAAAAGACCTGACCTTTGTAAAATTATAATAATATTGTCTAATCTGGATAGCTGTGGAGCAGGGTTTTCCAGCTTGTATCAAAGGTTACATAGACCACATATTAATATGTTTCAAGGATGTTCTGTATATGTGAATCTAAATCAAAATCTTCACATTAAAATCCAGCATTGTCATGTGTATTTCAAGATCAACTGTCTACAAAGGTCAATCTTATGTCTTTTCATACAGGTTTGCACTCTTAAAATTGATTAGCATTGGGAATAAGTTTACAGAATTCTAACTCAACCAACTGTGCTGTTGTAGTTTTGATGTGCTTTCAATTAGTCATTAACATTGAAACACATTTTCTGTCTGGTATTACCTTAAATGACCCAAATCTCCTATCAATAATTTATGTTTACAGCAACCACAGAGAAAATGAATTCAATGGCTATAATTATATTGGTGAAATCCAACTCTATATGGTCAATAGTATCCCTTAAAAATAATTACTTATAAAAACATATATCTCATTTATACCTCAAACTTCATTTAACTTAGGAAATAAATATTTATAAATTTTGCAAAGTTAATAATAAACATCTATTCAATTTATTCAAATTATATTTTATCGTACTGTCTGTTCTTTTATTCAGATAGTGAAAGGAATACATTACAGAAGATATTATCATGAAACTATATAAAACAGATCAGAATGTGGATTTATTCCCATGGAATCTATACTGAAGAGGCAACAGAAGCTTTGAGGAAAATGAGAAAGACATTTCAGCATTTTTTAAAACCTTTCAAAGAAAAACCTTGAGGAACCATTTTTAACAAATGTTTTGTTTTCTTGTTTTCCAGGAGAATATTTGCTTAGTCCTCCTATGCAAAGTTAAATCTTCTGTAGGTTTTCACTGTTCTCTGAAATACATTGGCAAATTCAGGGTAAACCATTAAGGCATCAGATGTTTAATGGCAAAGCCTCAGGAAAACTGACCATTGTATTATATAAATAAAGTTAAACCAGTTTACAATTAAATTATTTATTCCTTTATTTGATGCCCAGTAGTTACTGTACAGTATATGCCCTTGGAATAAGTACCGCTGTTAAGGTTTGAGGGGAACTTTGAAATAGTTGTTATCTGTACAACAGTGACATCTTTTGGCTACTCCAAGACTTAAATCAGTAGAACAGCAGTTTAACTTCACAAAATACACAATGAAGCATATGTTACATAATGTCATGTAAATCTACAAACAATGCATTATGTGTATAATATACAACACGTACTGTAAGTTAAATAAATGGATTATATAAAGATGTCAAAGAATGCTTCTTTACAGTACTCATGTAAAATAATCTGTGCTTCTAATCCAACAAGCAAATATCTTAGAATTTGATTACATTTGTGAATTGTTAAAAACCAATCATTGATTTAAAAAAAGCATTGTACCCATTTGTTTATCATGTTGTTTAATAAAGAATTCACATCTTTTTTTTTTTAACTGCCAGTTTTTCCAAGCACATGCATCTAAAAACCTTAGACCAGCCCTGTTTGTATCATGGAATTTCCAGCTAATAAATTTGTTGGAAGAAATTATTAAACTTTTTTACATGTAAAATTAAAAGATGACCCATAATAACAACGTAAGATAAATAAAACTAGTAGTTTGAAATAAACATTTTCTCACACAATGCAACCTTGTATGATGAAACAAATTAAATGTTAAATATATAAACAAATACTGTACTGCAGGTGTTTTGAAAATGTCAGCCACACACACTTTTTGAAATACAAAAAGACACACTTTTGGAGACAAATAACTCAGGTGTGTTATTTGAAAATATTTTATGAAATAACACAATTACAGGACCAAAGCTAACTGCAAACACTCCGTTCCTTGCATACAATTTACCCTGTAAGTATGGACAATTAATTTGGTATGAAGTATTTACTTAGCCCCACAGAGAAAACTAAGGATCTGTATTTCCTATGATCCTTAAAGCAATTATTTACAAAACAATCTACATTTAATTTGGACTCAACTTTTTCAATCAATTCCAAGTTTCTACAAAGTAATAATAAGTTAGATGTCTTATGATACAAATTATATTCTAATTTAACAAATTAGAATACAATTTTAATCTATAATTAAATTTAACAGTAAGAGAGTTTTGAATACAAATGTTTGTGTACAGTTTTCCTTAAGTCACTTTGTTGTCATGAAACATTTCAGTTCAAGGGTGATTTTAAACTGAACAAAGTGCATTGCCATGTATATCGTCTCCTGACAAGCTCAAAGATAGTTAAATTCTTTTGTATTTCCCAGTAATATCCAGGTGTATTTCTCTTGAAATATTAAAAAAAATAAAATAAAACATAACAACCATTTATATCTATGAGAACTGGAAGGAGTCTTCCAAATTAAACATTACTAGCTCAATCACAGTATTTCATAATAAGTAATGTACTGTAGCTTTTTGTAAAATAGTCTTGAAAATACAGTATTTAAACCGTAATGACCTGTACTTCTAGGCTGCTTGACATATGATTAATCTAAAGTTGTTATTTTTAAATATAAAGAGATGCATTGACAAAATTAACATAACCACTTGTAATATTGGTAGGTACTACAGTACATACTGTATAATTACTAAGAAACACTAGCATCTGAAATGCCTTGAATGGTACAATAACCCTGACTTTGAAACCTCACTCTGTCAAAGATGTTTTAGACTGAGTGGGCTAGAGCAGTAAGAAATATGATACACATTCCAAGTCTAATGTTTTAGGTAGAAAAACCATTTAAGAATGAAAAACACTTTCTGTGGTTAAACACAGCAGTATTAAAAGCCAAACATTGCCAAACAACATCTCACACACCCACACATATTAAGTGTTCTTTGAAGAATGCCAGCATGCAGTATTTGGAAAGCATTTGAAGGATACATCCAAATGTTAGAAGTTATGATTTTGGCCATAAAATCTTTGGTTTTGTAGCATGCATTAATCAAATTCCGGAATGAGAGATTAGTTTTTGTGTGTGTGTGTGTTTTTGTCCATAGAATAAGGGAGGTGAAATATTATTTAGACTGTTGTTTATTTTAGTATTTTAGCCTGGGAGAAACTTAACATGACTTCAAATGATAAATCCCTATCATTTGATACGAATTCACCTCAGAACACACTATAGGATTATGTCATGTTTTGAAGAATATTATACACTGTAGTGATCTATTAATAACTTATTAATATTGCTAACTTACTTATAAAATACTTATTGATATACACATAATATTACTTAACTTTTAAAGATATTTTCAGAATATCTTACGTGGATCTACAACTGATCACCTTCAGTGAATGCAAAGTAGAACACATCATAAACAGTATTTTATTTTGACACTATTTAAGGGAGTGGAGAATGTCATGTTTAGTTAGGAAATTAATTTTGTTTGACAAAATCAAACAAGAATCTTCTCTTTGATACCAGATTAATGTAAAATAACTAGAATAAATGTGTTTAAATAACACACAAGTGTGTATACAGTATAGAATTTATGATTGCAGGTAGAATCTGCTGCAAAGAGAATATTTTAGGGATTATATTAACACTCACTTCTTCTTTAGATCCCACCCTCTCACAAACACTGGCAGTAAACTCTGTCTCCTGGTTCCCATAGAAACCATAAAAAGCATGTTGACTCAAAGAACTATTGATGTCAGGGGGTTTGTTTGTTTATTTTTTTAAATCTAACAGTTTTCTTCCTTTAGAAGAATAAAGATAACATTAAATAGAATGTTGTTGCTGGAAGCTTCCAAATGCTACAGACAGAGATATGACACAATGACACAAATTTAAAGACACAAGCACACATGCCTTGCAGTGCAGAACAATCCTTTTCAGTATCTTCTTGAATTGCTGCACATCTAATTTCATAGATACAGTGCACCTGCAGCTCGATGGCTTTGAATTATGTAATACTGTACTTATTGCAATAAAAAGGTAGCAATACAATCATTGTGTTACTAGGAGAAATGTTATGCCAATATAAACAATACAGCATGAGGTTTTCCCTCCTATACTGTAAGTTATAGTCCATGGCTGTGGTTGTAAATAAACTATAAATGTATATTACTTACAGTGAGTAGGTTTTATACAAAACATATTAACACACATCTTGGAAGATGTTTTTTTTCTCCAAAATTTAAGTAATACATCTCAGAATGTAATATTGCAAAAACAGTAATTATGGTAACTACTGTGTAATCTAAAGATGTTATTGCTTGCTAATGGAGTGAGGTAATAAATGCCTGTTGAAACTATCACCACAGGAGGCACATTGGTTGTCATTAATAAGGGATAAGGACAGAGGCTCATTGCCCTTAAACAACCCAGGTAAGCCAATGTGATTATATTATGTGCAGTTATCTTGTAATATTGCTTCAATATCTGACCTGAAGACACTAAGTATTTTTCATGTCATTGTGCGACAACTGATGTGATCATTTCTACAAATATGTACATATATGTACATACATATGAGTATAACATACTACCACTTGGGTGTGCAAATTGGGATGTTCCACTCTGAAAGAAGAAGGTTCTGTATTACAGGCATCTCTTATGCTGTTCTAGGACAATTAGTCTTATACTGTTTTCAGTATCACTTGTTTTTTAAAGATTAGGGACTTTTAAGTTATGAGACAATTAATAAATAATTAATAGTGTTCAGAGCTCTGATCCTTGAGGGCTCAATCATTCTAATTTTATATCCATATTATCTTAAAAATAATTAATTTAACACACAATCTGCTAAACTGTTCACAGTTAAATTGTCCCTGCTCTTTAGATTACTTATAATTACCAGTTAGATAAGGGCTCTCTGGGATCAGATGTGGAGGTCTTTGCTGTAGTGAAGCAAGGTTACTGCCAAATTGTTCAATCTGTTCTATATCTGCCCAGATATATTATGAGAAAGCAGAGCAATATTACAGTGGTACAGGAATTGAAAAATGCACTCAAGAAACATGTGCTCTGTCATGTTAGAAGGTACACAGAAATATGCTATTCATTCAAATTATAGAGACAGAGAAAGTCAAAATGAAATAGTAACACAGATCTCTTTTATAGTATTTCACTTTGTAACAGATGGAAATCCTGAAGCTCACTTTCAGTGGTGCAGACGCCTGGAGCCAGTGTCCTGCTCCAGGGAGAAAGGATATCTTGAAGTACGTATCTTGTCAATTTCACATTGCAGTGTGTTGGAGTTACCAGTCAGATGATACTACTCATTATCAAAACCATTCTAATTTACTGGCCTAGTTGTTAAGCTCAACCGTGCTGCACTTTAATGTAGGTACTAATTAATCAGGCAAATCAGGACACATCCACTCAGACTTTTAGATGTCAGAGTCCCTGTAGGCATCACTGGCTCCACTGCCACACAAGTCCAACTAATGTGACATGGGCAGCACAGCAATTATGACTTTGAAGGTTCTAGTAATTTATTAAGTATGCATACATCAGCACAGAAGGAGAATTAGTCCCCAAACAGGCCAAATCAAAGCCAATGTGTTAGTTTCATTAAAATAGCCATGAAAAATGATTAATCCTTTGGCAACAGAGATGCACTGACATTGTGGCACTTGAAGTGCATTTGTGCATAGTGAATTTTTGACATTATTGCTTATTCAAATTAGACCTTGGGTGTAAGAGAAGTAATTAAATTGTTAGAATCACTTGTAAAGGAATCCTCTGATTACCTGTTTCAATGGTAATTCCTCTTTTGTGCTTTAGCAAGGTAATAATTTTGACCACGGAAGTGAAACAATTTGTGCTGTTTTGAATGACTTGAAGTATACAAAAAGGGTGAGGTGTTCAGACAACAATTATGTTTTTCCAAGTATGAAATCGTAAGGGGTTTCCAAAACATTCAAATTACTTAATCACAATTAAACCTGTATGTACAATACATCATTCTGATTGACTAGTATCTGTTGATACAAAACAACCTCAGCTGATTAAAGTGGTGTCCAAATTAAATTACTGTAAGTTTAAAAAGTGCTTTTTCACCCCCTAAGCCTTCTAACACTTACAATTTACAGTAGGTATCTCTGTAATATCAGTGCAAGGAATTGCATATTTCCTGTTAAACTTAGACATCTTTTTCACATACAAATTTCAATTCTGATGTTTTGTTTTGGGGGGACAATCCTCATACAAACTTTATCTTGAAAATAAAATCACAGCACAAACCAAAATTATGAGATATTTGAATGGAGTAAAGTTCTCTGAGAATTTAGAGGCTGGTAAACTGCAGTATTTGTTTTACAATATTAATAAAGAAACATTTAAGAAAATAAAGATTACAGTTGTCTACATCTAAATCTTTCACATATCCAGCACCTGAGACTGGCCTATTGAGCAACCCAGGTGGTTGAAAAAAGTCCTTTTTTTTCTACAGATGTAGTTCATTTTGGTGATAAAATCAAAAGCCCATTAGCTCTCGACTCACGAAAGAGTGAACATTGACCCAGCAAGTACTGTAGAGTACGTACAAATTTAGAAGGGAAGTGAAATAAATTTGTCTCAGTTGTTTCTTGGAACTTTTCATCTGTTTCATCTACTGTGTCCTCCAAATGTATTCATGTCCCTGATGAAACAGGAACAATAAAAATCTAATAGCAGGAAAACCTATAGACTGGATAATGTTTCGTGATTATAAAATATAAAAATGCTATACAGTAATCTTAACAGCATTGTATAGACCAAGGTAATATTTGCCATAAATAATTTATTTAAGTCCATAAAAAATGTGAGTCACATTTATTACCACCCTTCTCTCACAAGGATTACACTGACTAGACGCCTCCTGTAGTGGGCTATGTGGTTCTGGCACTTCAGAGGGGAAATTTATGAACATTCCACCATGTAGAACTAGATCCTGGAGATAGAATAACAAACTTTCAATTGTATTGAGGTCTGGAGACTGAGACCAGACAACAATATTTATTTTCTAAGCAGTTACCCCTTCCTTTGTCGATCTGGATGCACTGTCCTCCTTTGGGATCCTTGTCATGGTGGAATGTTTTTGACTCCAAATAAGCTTCTTGGCAGAAAGGACCAGATAACCGTCCTCATATGAATGGGCTCCGTGACCCGTGAATGCAAAAACAAAATGTCCCCCTCAAAATATTTCACAGTGAGCATAGATATTTCTCAAAATGCGCTTCATCTTTTTTATACCAAATACAACCCTGATTAGCATGTCCAGATAAGGCATTTAAATGATCTATGGAAATCTTGAGTCACCCTTATTTGTGGCACACCCACAGAACTCCCTTCTTCTTTGCAACCCATCCACAGACGCCCAAATGCCACATTTGTGTAGGCAACTTTGAATGGCAGTTAAAAAAAACACTTATTTCGCAGCCCATAGTGGCAAGATACACCTGCTTCTTATTCAGAAGTGGTTTGCCACCTTAGTAGTAGTTTTATACTATTATTTTACACTACTATTTTACACACTATTTACTATTTACACTATTTTGTACTACTATTTATAATGGACACTATGTTGGAAAGTGGTCACGTAGATTAAGCTTTTCGTAGATTCTTTTAAAGCCATCTACCAACATGTTGTGGTCAATGACCAATGCCTGCAGTCTCCAAAGAGCTACCAGACCATACCTACAACATAATGATGCATATTGCTGCTGAATGTCTGCCCTCTGTTAATGTCCCAGAGGCTATATTGTTCCAGAGGCTTCCATTCCACTTCCAAAGAGATGAAAGGAATTGACGATTTTTTTTTACTTAGGGTTTTACTTAAAGGAATACTTTGGGGTGAAAATGAGAGGTACACACAGAACAGTAAATGTTTCTGGAATTCAATAAACAATTGAACCACAGAACTCCAAAGAAAACCTAGGCAGCCATAGGGAGAACATGTAAACTCCACACAAAAGGGTTGAAACCAGGACCTTAAACCTATAAGGCAGCACTATACACTACACCTCTGTGGCGTGGAGTAAACATTATTAACATTGGACAACATTATAAGTATTAAATATTAAAGGCCTTTTTGGGAGAAAGTATGGGCATGCTGTAAAGCTAAAAAAGATGTATAGGTTTCTAAATAATATAGATGTAAAACATTCCAAATAATAATGACATTCCTCATATCAAAGTTACATAGGGCTATGGGTTAACATAACATGTTTTTTTGTATTCTGGGATTCTTTGAATTATTCCATAAAAATACAGCGCATATAAGCTGCAAAGGGCTGCTGCCTTTCTTGAACTTTAACAATGTGCTTTAATAATGTTTTCTGACATTATCACACGCTTGCATTAACATTTGACATTAGTAAAATGTCAGCAATAAATATAGGAATGCATTATTCTGACTGTTTTTTTATGTAACATACACACTGTGATTTCTACATAACAAATCAAATCTCCAAAGATGTGTATGAATAACAAACTTCCACCTAAAAATAAAAAAGTCTATAACAAATGTTATGCAATGTATGAAATACAATATTAAAATATCATATTTTGTAAAGCAGAATATTTGGAATGCAGTTCTAAAAAATATTTCCTAAACTAATCTTATGGTTGATAGTATTCTTCTATTAACTGTATTGTTGTTTACATTGTTTATGGTTTTGGATTACACAATTGGGTGTGAAGCTATTCATTTGTAGTTTTTAAACATGAAAAAGGATATTTTACCTACGCACTAAAACGTCAGAGGTCAACTAGCACGAAGGGGGGGAAACTGCACAAAAAAATGATTTACCATTTAAAAGTTATTCAGAGATTAAAAATTAGACCTTCTCTTCATATGGGCCATGGTGAAACAACTGCTTTGTTATGAGTTGTCCCTTTTCTGTTGATGTTATGAATTGCTCATTTGAATCCGTACTGCTGATGTTTTGTTTTGTATACCATGTACAGTACGGTATGTCCGCGCACTCTTTGGGAAACGTGTGTGTACACAAATGTGTTTGCGCTAAATGTGTTAACTTTATCTACAGATGTGACCATGTCGTTGTCTCTATACTATCCCCGACGACTTTAAACTCTGTTGCCTCCCGATTTCAAACTAGACAAAAGTGTTATGGCAAATCTTCGAAAATAACTAGGTTGCCCGCATCTTTTTCTGAAGCTCTTGTGAATGTCGTCTAACCTGTTTGTCAGGCATATTATCACGTAATCTTAAGAACTACAGGTGCGGTCATGTGTCCACCGGAGGCCTTGAGCTCATGATGACAATTTAATAACAAAGCACTATAAACTGATAATCGCAACAAAAACTTTGTTTTTTTAAAAATCATACGTTCTTTTTAACCAGTTACACTTTCGATTCCCACGTTTGGTTGTGTTTTTTTCTCTCTCTCGGAGATTGCAGTCTTTCCTGTCTGCGATATTTCCGTTGTTGCGCAGTGAGAATCTGATTTTCCAGGCGGAGGCTAGAGTTGCAGTGCTTGCCGCTGAACTGAACTGAATACCTTGCTGGGTTGTCCGGAGTTTGCAGGGGAGTTGATATGGATACTTTGAACAGTGAAACTGCAACAGATTCCGCTGTATGTAGCACTTTTGCCAAAGCTGCACCGGATTTCTCCAGGCAAATGCTAGATTTAGATGAAGATGAGGACCTGGAGGTTTTCAGCAAGGTAAGAAAAGGGTAATAAGAGACTGTTTTCCATGACAAGATAAAAAAAAAGTTCCCGTGAAGAGCTGAATGCATCGGGAATTTGCTACGTGGTTTCACTAGGCTGCGCGTTTTTTTTGACGGTGCACCAAGATTAATTCGTTCAAAGTTGCTTTAGACATTTCACGAGGTTCAAATGTTTTTGCGAGAAAGAACTGTTTACACTCCACTTGTAGATTCACGATGCCAGGTTTGACTTCACTTCTTGGTATGGCTTAAAAATAACACGTAAAAATGGCAGATGCAAGACAAGCGCATATTTAGATTTATTGGCGTATCAAAGTTCAAAAGCTCGGGTTCTGTGTCAGGCGCAAGGAGAGTGAGAGTGCTTGCCAATAATTTTGAACTCTTCATAGAAGGAACAAATCAGCAATAGATTACATTCTTCACCCATACTACATACTGTACAATGTAAAAACAGTAAAGTGAGAAAGCAGTGGGAGCCTCGTTTTTTTTTTATTCAAACACATGTACAGTTTCTTGTTAACTTTCTGTCGATCCCTTATTGTGATTTGTATAGTTTTATTGCAGTTATTGGCACGCGTTAGAGGGTATGTTAGCAGAACTACTTTACAGTGATCAACTTTGTATCGCAGTTCATAAAACAAAAAAAGTTTATATAATACTGTAAGTTCTCCAGAAAGCATTATTTGCTGTTCTGACACTGTCACCTTTCTTGTGCTTTAAAGTTGAAAGGCAAATTGGGTTTAGCCTGTGTACTAATCAAGCATTATAACTAAGTACTGTCGTGCTACACAATATTTGCCATGGTCTGAATGTGGTCATGCACTGTTTGACTCATTAAATACCGATTGTTTCCTCTTATGGTTTCAAGCGAATCACTGTTGAGGGGATTTTGCTTTGCCGACTGCTGACAAGGCAGTCGCCGTGTTTTGTTACTGCTGTAGGGGATGTCATTATAAAAGCAATGATTGAAGTATACCCCGCACTGTACGGCTTGTTTGCATACTGTAGCTATTCAGAATTTGAATAGGAAGAAAGCGTTTATTGTACAATGCAAAGTTATGTAAAAACCAGAAGTCCTGTAAAGTTTTGACTGTCAGTGCTAAAAGTGAAACGTGTTTGCATATATCCATTCAGAAGAAAACAAAATGTGGTAGTGGGTGTATTACATGATTTTAAGGTGTTTTAGCATTATATTGTTAGTACTAATAATCAGCAGCAGTTCTGTTAAGTATGAAATATGTGTATTAAAAGGAATAATAGATAATTGTTTGTTGTAATATTTAGACGCCAAAAATCGTGAAAGTCCATCAGTCCTATACAGTACATTAATTGAAAATATATGGAAACTTCATATTTATGTAACACCAGCCATTTTCCCTGAAACATTTATAAGGGTGTTGTTTAAGAATTCAGCTGGTGTTTCAATTGAAACATACTATTCTTCATTGGTGTAAGAAATTATAGGATTTATTTTTTCTTTTGAACAGCTTTAATTGAAACAGGGCATTCAATTAAATTTTGTAGTGCCACATGTATTTGTAGTTTATTAATGCAAAATATGACTTTTTGCCCAGGGTACCAGAGAGTTTAAAGTTTTTTTTTTTAGGTTTCTTCTTTGGTCCCCTGTAAAGTCTACTTTGTCATTAATCACCTCATATTTCGCAATATGAGCGGGTGGTGAAAACTGCCCAGTCCATCACTGGGGTTGCCCTCCCATCTATACAGGACATTTATGACAGACGGTACTTGAGGAAAGCTCTAAGCATCATCAAAGACCCCACACACCCCAGCTACAGACTATATGATCCGCTACCATCTGAAAAACGGTACCGGAGCATTCGGGTCCGCACTACCAGACTCAGAAACAGTTTTTACCCCCGCACTATCAAACTATTAAACTCCCAGCCTCTCTCGCTCTCACCTATGATCTGAACCTCACAGTGCCTTCTTTCTTACCAAAAACCCAAACACACATTGAAAATCTACCTCTACCATACATGTCAAAAGCTCACTCCCCATAATTTCTATCCCTTTATTTCATTCTGTTGATGCATGTTTTTGCACATAACCTGTTACCTTTTTGTTGTTTTTTGCACACTGCCTGTTGTCTCTGCCTTTCTTTTGTTATACAATTGTATTGTTGTTTTTTTTTCTTTGTACTACCTACAGTATGTCTGAGAGCTAGCTAAATCGCATTTTGTTATACCATATACCTGTATATGAGTGAACTTGAACAACACTGAGCACATTTCCCTATCTGTAAGGTGCTCTCTTACAGTATCTCGCACAAAAGCACAAGGTAAAGAGATGGTATTGGAAGGAGGACAGAGTCATTAACCACAGTGCAATGTATGAGTGTTCAAGACCAAAGAATTAGTGAACAGATTTGTGACAACTATTTCAATAGTAGTAAAAATTAACTAAAAGTTTGGGTAGCTAAATCTTTTCCCAGCTATCAAAAAACACTTATCCCCAGCATTCCCAGCATAAAAGCATTCCCAGGGTGTAAGTAATTCCCACTAATTCCATTTTGATGACCCAAACCTACATACAGTAGATGTCCTGTACAAGGCCTCCTCAACTTGTGATGCTCGCAGTCCACTCCATTCCAGAATAGTGATATACCCAGCTACTCAGTTAATGTATTGATCTTACTGATCATCAACTAATTAATTAAGGAGCTGTTTGTAGGAAATCTGTAAGTGGATTAGAATGACCACAGTTTGAAATGGTCTGCTCTAGATTGTCTTTTATGACAGATTTGGGCGTAGAAGGCATCTCATTATTGTCATATATGTGTCAGAGGCCTGTTACCCAAAAGTTCCATTTGCTGTATAATTTTCTTTTCAAATAAAGTTTGCCTACAATTTGTCTGTAACCCTTTACTGAATCTTTTTAATGGTATTTTACATGTTCAGGATACAACTTTGACAGATGGCAGCTCCTTCAATGCTTCTATGCCAACATCCCCCTCATCCATGATTAATCAGTATAAGTTTGAGGAAGAGCCAGACACTAAAGATATATTCATTACAGTGGATTGCCCTGAGAGCCATGTGACAGCTATAGAGACCTTCATTACATACAAGATTTCAACTAAGGTAAGATTGATTTGGTGCTGAACTTCAGGTGTTTTATAGGAGGAACTAAAAAGTGCCATAACAAGAAAGAACTCAGTGGCTTTTTCTTAAAAATTTAGAGAATATATTGGGGGTTTCTCTGTTATTCCTGTCTTGACTGTTTTAGATTTTGTAACATTTAATGTGTATTATCTGTAACACAGGATTAAAGCATATTTTTTCAATACATACACATTTTCATATAGATGTAAAGTCCAATCCCATGTTTTTTTATCATAATTGTATGATTAACATACATAGTTGCTATCATCTTTCAAATGTTACCCTTAAACGGTTCTATCAAAAAAACATTAGTTAAGTTCCCTGCTTTAAAAATGAATGTGAATGGTTTCAAAGCAACCTGAATTTGTAATATAACTCGGCAGACTAACTAGTGTAATGCCTGTTAAATCGGTAGAAATTAATTGAAAACATTGTTTTTTGTCTAACCTTTACTTTCTTCTTTCAGACCACTCGTAGTGAGTTTGACTCTTGTGAGTATGAAGTCCGCAGACGCTATCAAGATTTTCTTTGGTTAAAAGGCAAACTGGAGGAGAAGTATCCAACTTTAATCATTCATGTATGCGATATGCTTTAACTTCCTAAACTGTTAAACCAGAGCTTATTATTGTTGTTATTATTATTATATGATTTAAACATCTTTGTTTTTGATAGCTTTTTATTATTCTTTAAAATGAACCTTTTTTCACTAATACTAAGTTCTATAAATAAAGCACTTTCATATGCAGACTGCAACATTGTTAGAGTAGTAAAATATTTAATTTGGGGGGGTTTGTTTTTTAGGAAGAAGGCTAAAGATCTAAGCGTGCTCTTCTTTTTTGGATGACTGTATCTTTTTTTCCTTTTAGCCACTGCCAGAGAAGTTTATCGTAAAGGGAATGATGGAAAGATTCAATGAAGATTTCATTGAGACGCGCAGGAAAGCACTTCACAGATTCTTAAACAAAATTGCAGATCATCCTCTTCTCTCTTGTGATGAAGACTTCAAATTTTTTCTCACAGCACAAGCCGAGGTAAGATTACATTGATACACTTAAGTCAGAGTTTTATTACCATTCAGCATTAAGTAGCGCAGGGTGAAATGGATTTTGCAGAGTTTAAAGATGTGCATTTAATGTGTCCATAGTGGCTTAATCATTAAAAATAGTGGTTCACATTGAGCGCTGACATTATCAACTGAGCATGTCTAGAGTGACTATATAAAAATCTGAGACATTGACCCTTCAATTATTATGGATTTGTCAAGGTGATCACCCTGAGAGCAGAGTCTCTTAATTCTCAGAAGAAAATCAATTATTTGTTTCATTATTATTATTAATTCTATTATTATTTTTCTTTTTTTTTTGTCAGTCATGTATACAGTTTGTCAAAGGTGTCAGCCATCTGTTAGTACAGATCATTCAGTCTGGACACTTGCAGGAAAAGTAAAATGGCTCATTAAGGACAATTTAAAACCTTGTACTGTCTCCAAATGTCCCGGGAATTATGGAGCTATATGATCATCTTAGCTTGGGATTTCCCAAGCAGTCGCTTTTACTGTGGTTTTTATAATGCTACAGGAGTCGAGAGACTTGAATCAACCCTGATATCCTCATCATGGTACAGTGAGCTCTGTAGATCGCCTTGCACCTGTGACCTTGCTTTGTGATGAGTAAGAAAAGTGAAAGGCTCTGACATTGAACATTTTAGGGATAATGTGCTAGCTTTTCATCCTTCCTGTGCTGGTATGAAGTTTGATCTTTTCACCATTTTGATTACGTTTAGAGAATTTCAAACTGGAAGGTGGACAAGTTTTTGGGGAAAAAAACCCACTGATAATTTACAAATGAAAAATTACTTTGCAGTCAATTATCAGTGCTGATTTCAAACATGTAGCAAGACTGAGTCATTGTTTTCTTAATGAAGTATTTGACAAACATGTCCCATTTTTAATTAAAAAAATATGAATTGTAATTTAGTTATATTGAAGAATGTGGTCCACAGTCAAGAGTTATGTTTTGGAAATATTGAAGTTGATACATTAATTATAAAATGTGCCTCATTGAGTATGGCTTTAAACTCACTGTTGTTGATTGGTACCTTGATTATGAATCAGATAATAATGGTTTTATGATTTATAAAGTGACCCACTTCTTAGAGTATTTCTTCGTAATCAGAATTGCCACTTGATTGATAAATCTTGGATATTTACAATTTGACTGAACACACATTGGTGAATTCAATTAGCCATTTCATCTCACTAGCCAGTTCAAAAATTCAGAACCTATTTATATTTGCATTTTTCATATTTTCCTGCTAATAAGTATTGTTATTATAATGACAACATTATTTGTTCCTCTATTAGGTATGTATTAGCAATAGCAAATGCTTATTGTAAGATTGCTAATTCTAACCCTTTTAATAGTATTTTCAAATCCTCTGATCACCTCTGTTTTGATTTTGTTTGAATTCAGGTACATCTTTGCAGGACATTAAGATGAAGCCAGTGTTACCTGTTCACCCGTATTTCTTGCTAGTAAATTTTGCTTGTCTGTAGTGATTACATTTTTGTTTAATTTCCCGAAGGACAATGAGATACTACATTCTTCATAATCACTATTTATAATCCTTGATTTATTTCAGTGTATCAAAACTGATTATCATGCTGGTAGAGATGCTCCTTTCTGCTTGAATTTCTTTTATAAGAAGTCCTGGGTATTCTTAAATGTATTGGGTACCATCATTTCTTTGTTAATGAACTGTTCTTTGTTTTTCAAAATGTTCTTATTTTCTAGGAGCTGACTTCTCACAAAAAGCAGGGCCCTAGCATCCTAAGCAGGGTAGGAGAAACTGTGCGGGCAGTTGCTGCCTCGGTACGAGGTGTTAAGAATCGACCAGAGGAGTTCACAGCAATCGGTGATTACGTTGAGACGTTCAGTCAAAAGATGATTGTGCTGGATAAAATTACACAAAGAATTGCCAAAGAACAGAAAGGTATGGCTAAAATATTAAATCGCATATAAGCCATCATAGCAGGTTAATAAAGGCAGATCTGTGTTTCAGTCTGGGACATTTGGGAGTTTGAACATACTTTTAGAAATGCATTTTAGAGTCATCTGCCAACTCATTGTCTTTTTAATATCTTTCATAATACAATCTTTTTAGTAATGTTAGAATGTCTGTGGACAAAACATCTGTAAATCCTTTCTAAAAATGCAAGTGTTGTTAAGTAACATTACCTTCAGTGTATTATCAAACATTCTGTGATGGCCTTTTATTCAAAGCCAATTATTTTTATTGAAGTTTTTATGCTAGGTTTTGTCCACTTCTACATTCTGAGTATCTCCATAGTAGCAAGTAATGCAACTCTCCCTTCATTTTGGCGCAGTGTTTTAAATTGAACCAACACGGTGTTCATGGTCAATTTTCTTTCAGAGTATTTGGAGGAGATGAAGGAATATGGTCCAGTTTATATGCTGTGGTCTGGATCTGAAGTAGAACTTGGGGATTCTCTTAAAGATATGGCTAACTGCATCGACAAATGCTGCAGAGAAACTGAGGAGCAAGTGAATGCACTGTCTGAAAATGTGGTTCCAGTTCTGCATGAATATGTTCTTTGTGCAGAGACCTTAAAGGTATGTTTCTTGTTTATAAAAACACGTCTTGCATATTAAACTCTTAAGGCAGTCCACATCATTAAATGTATTTAAGGGAATCCCATCAAGGGAACTTAAATAATAGGAACTAGGTGTGCGATGTTGGTTTTACTTAAACAGATTTTGGCAGAAACTGTAAGGAGAAGATGTTTATTTAAATTACAGTAAACCCTCCCTTTAACAGACTTTGGATTTAATGGACAAACTCTGGTAAGGAGTGTTTTTGCCTGCTAAAGAAGGGTGGTGTTGAATTGCGATCCAATACATGAAATTTCAGAGACAGTGATGGATGGATTTAGAGATTTCACTATAACTTTATGGTATAGTGAATAAAAGAACCTATGGTGAAGCTTTGAGTGCACCCACTGAAGAGATGGAAGCATTCGTTAAGGAAATTAGTAAATGAACCCAAGTTGAAGACATCATATTATCCCAGCTGTACAAGGCTGATGTCTCGATGAGACTGGCCTCTTCTGGCGTTCACACCCTGAAAATATCCAAGCGCTAGATGTCTGTGCTAGGACCTAAAATCAGCAAGGAAAGGATCTCTCTATTACTGTGTGCAAATGCTGATGGCTCACTCAGATTGCCACCCATAGCAGAGCCCAAGGGTCCTCAAGGATATGATGAACAAGCTTCCAGTAGTCTATTACCATTCCAAAACTCTTGGTTTACTTCTGACTTTTTTTTCTCATAAATGATTTTTATGAGCCTGAAATATGTCATTGGTGATTTAATAGACAGCTGGCAAGACCGGACACCCCTTTCCCCTGTTAGTCCAGTAAACCAAAGGTGTATTGTACTGTAACTCAATACAGTGTATTTATATGAACAGTACAATAAAGTAATATTAGTGCTGTGCGTTAAGTATTTACATATCCATAAAGCATATACTGTATATAGTGTATATTTTTCTCATATAACAGAGTGTTTTTGGTTCGAATGGACACCTCTTTCGCCTTTATAGTTTGTTAAACTGAGGGTTTATTGTATTTCATTATGGGTTAAATATGTTTATAATTTTAACATTACTACAGACTTCAGAGATAGCTGTGAAGTCATAATTTTTTACAAAATAACAGTTTGGGTCTCACCATATATTGTCAGATTTTAATGGTTCTTCACCTTGTTAACAAGCTTTCAGTTTTTAGGCTGTACTAAGAAGACGGGACAACATTCAAGCTGAATATGAAGCAAAAAATGATGCTTTAGCAAATAAGAAGTCAGACAGAGACTCAGTAAGTGCACAATGTTTTTTTTTTCTCCCGTAGTACACGTCTTTTAGCCACTTCATAAATATTAGTAGTTTCTGTCTTCGCACATTTTCTCTTAGTTTTAACAAACGTATTTATGTTCTAAAACAGGCCAGTTTAAAGTTTATACACATATATTGCAAACATCTATTAACTTTAAAAGGTGGTCTGAATATTTAAAATAGTTAAACTAAGCACTCTGTCATAGAAGGTCAGATGCTTTTGACGTTATGTCTTATGTCAGCAGTAAAATAATAGTTTTGAGGCAATAGGATGATACCACTCCAAAATTGATATAAAATTTGAGGTTTGATATTTGATACATTCAATCTCGCTGTCATCTCAGAGGTTTTTACATTGGCATTTATGGTGAGGAATTGAGTGCACACTTCTCATTTCTTTCAGGAAGCAAACATAGAATGGACAGTAGTTAAGTGCAAAAGCACAATTAAAATTCAATAAAATACTAAGAAGAATATGCAGTATAGTTAAATTACAGATAAGCTATTTCTTCTGGACTGATCAGATACTGTTTCAAAATAAATAGAAATTGGAAACAAAATGAAATTAGCTGCTTCATTTTAGTTGTGATCATTTCTGCCTACAGTTAGGAATGATTTCAAAGAGAATTTGAGTTCTTTGTAAGTGTGGTAAAGTGTGAACTCCAATAAACCTGTACTTTTTGTGACACAAGAAAGAGAGTGGTGTTCAGACGGTAAAAACTGAAGTGTGTTAGACAAAGGCCTTCAACGTGCTTTGTAAAATCACTTTCATTACTCAGCATAATTTCTTGGTACTATTCCATTATAAAGGTTTACATTTAGGAAGAAAGGTCTGTCTGTCAAAGTAGGTTTATTGTCTTAACTATATGATTTAGAATTGACATTATACATGGGTTTTATTTAGAGTTTGAAGTATCAAAGTCATCTCTTCTAAAAATAGCCCAATAGCCCATGTGCCCAACATAAAGCACAAATTGTAGATTTAGTTTTGAAAATTGTGCTGTGCATACACGTACAGTACAGCCTTTTTGATGTAATGTGTTACAATTTGTGTTGTAAGTAATTTGGGACAGAAAAAATGAATTCTTTTTTTTCTTTTTTGTTGTTAATTTATACTGTTTTTATCCAATGTCCACTGTCAAAGTTGTCTAGAGCGATTAAAATGATGTATCTATATGCTTTGGAGCATATACATTTGTAGCAGTCTCTTGCTAAAAATTCCTGAGAAGTTTTAAATAAAGTCTGACACCTTGCAGTAATCAGTACCCTAAACAAACAGAAAATCAGTTTTACCGAATAAAATAAGTGTTTGAAAAGCAGTGTGGGAAGATGACCTTGCAAGGGATAAAAAGTTTTAAATGATTTAAAGAACTGAAATGTTGCAGAAGTGATTTTTTTCCTACAGCTTAAGATATGCTAACTTGTTTAAAATCAGGATTGCTTACTGTCACAGCTAATGATTAACACATTCACTGTGTCACTAGCTGAAGGACTCTGATCTAAGCTTTGTCTTTGGGGGTTTCCTCGGCAAAAACCCTGAAGAAGCCAAACAGCAGAAGCAGCAGAAACTTGATGGTGAAATTGAAGAGGTACACTGAGAACATAGAAAATGCTGCAGAGCTGCTTAGTCTTGGGCTTTGGCTTTCTTCTGATGTTAACTTGAGTTGGTAATGTTTTAAAACTTTGTATTTCTTTAACCAAGTCTGGTATGATGCTTAATTAAAAGAAGTGATCTTGCCATCCTGTAACTTGTCAGGTTGTTCTAAATTGTCCAGCAGAGTTGCATGGATGTTACAGGTTTAAGTCAATATTTAAATCTGTATTTGTCCTTTCAATATCAAATTTGCTATCCCTATCATTTGATATTAAAGTGGATGAATGATACGAGTTGTCAGGCACGCACAAGCTCAGCAAATGCTTCCTATTAAACCGTGCTATTACCATAAACTTCAGGCTTTCTAGCAAGATTAAATGCTGTTTAAAATATACCATGGGTGATAGGCAAAAGCATTTCAACATTTTTCCAGGCATAAACTGTTCCGTTGAATCACTGGATATTTTTTAAATGAGTCATTATTGCCACACAAGTTTTGATTTGGTGGATTTGCGAGAGCTTGATTTCTTAATGCTTTAAAATGCTACCAACTCAGGATGTTAAGGGCCCCATCATTAAAACGTCGAGTCAGTGAAGAGAGATCCACATCAGGTTGAGAACAAATTGATTTCTCTGTTAAGTAGCATTTTTTTTTAGTTTTGCAGGATCCCTTAATCCTGTTCTGGGAACAGATTATTTCTGAAGATAGCTTGCTGTGCAAACAAGTAATATGTATATAGAGCAAAAAGGATAAAGGGATTTTATTGCCTTTCATGTAAGTGTTCTATTTTTTAATGCATAAACTATGTAATGCAACGATAAATCCATGTGTATAAAGGATTAATATGGTGGCAGTTTTTTTTTGCATTTTTATGCAGTAATGACATTTCATCTTGGATTCAGCTGCAAGGATAATAGGCTGATGTACAGGGGCAATATGTTTTAATTACAGTATACAATACGTGCAGTAAAATTAGGTGGAATTTGTGAGGAACTCTCTTGCAGGTTTTTAAGGATGGGGCACTTATCATACCATGCTAAAATTCTTAATACATTCTTATTCCCTCTAATATGGCTTTGCTTCCTTGTCCTCTGTTAAAGCAACTGTGCAATTTAATAAGGCTGTTCCTCAAGTACTGACCTGTATTTAAAAAAAACTGCTTTTATGTGTGGACACGAGGAGTTTAGCGATTTAACATTGCTTTGAGCTTTTTTGGGCTTAACATTTTGCAGTTTTTTTCTTTCATTCTCTACTGAAGGATGTGACTAAGCTTATTCATAGTGAAAACACATTTCTTATCATCTTTCGTTACACAAATATACTCAATCAGTTTATATACAATAAAATCCAGTCAGAGTAATACAGTTTGTATCACAGCAAAACTGTCATTCTAATACATACTGTAGGTTTTAGTTTGTGCCACCTGAGGTTTTATTTGATCAAATCTAATTATTTTTGTATGCAAGTGTAAGACTAGAAACAGACTCCTGTAAGTCATGCATTAACCCCCGTGCATAGACTGGTCAGGTACTTACCTTTGTTACCAACCAAAGCAAATACTACAAATTGACTAGCACTTAAAGAGTGAGTAAAGAGCAGTATGCTTTACAGGTGTCTAATTTGTTAATAAATGTTTTGATGTGAGTAACTGTAATAATATTGACATCCATTAGATGGCAGCTAAGTCAAAGGTAAACATTGGTTGAGTATTCTAAGCTTTAGTCTCCTACTTGCCTGTTTCATTATATTTATCATTTGAATTGTTCACCTATAAACCATATACTCTAAAGAAAAATGTTAAATTTTGATCACATGTAGCATTAGTATACAAAGACGCAAATACTGTCAGAGTGCGCTATATATTGTGTGTGATATTGGGAGGTCTGTTTCTACATGAACATTTAGAGTTATCTCTGGAGTGTTCTGATGTGACATTCTAGAGCAGTCATAATGTCCAATGAACAGCCCTTTAAATAAGGGTATTAAAACCACATGAGGTAGAGCACGCCTGCTCTCCAGTAGACCAGAGCTTGCTGTTCTACACAGCAGACTTTTATACACACGGCAGCCTTTTTTCTGTTGTATTGTAGATAGGCATGTTAAGGTTTTTTTTTTTCCATACTGAGCCCCTGAATGCAAATTTAATAGTAGTGAAAAACATTCTGCTGCATTTATTAGCACAATTGTCAGGGGGTGGATGATTTTAAGGAGGTTTCTTCTTATATTAAATAGGAACTTTAGCTTCTAGGGGCTAAATCATTCATTTAAATTGTATATAATGCTGCTGTCTTAAGTTGCGCATACATGGAATTGATTGACATGTCACATTATGAGCCAGAGGAAAAATTGTGCAGGTACTTGAATCTTATTAGAATAAACACCAAACAATTTGAAAGACTGAACAACAATGATTGAACCACTGATTAATCTTTGTCTAGACCATTGTCCTTCAGTTGCTTCATGGTCTTCTGGGATTCAGAACTGTTTGTGCTTCACTATAGAAAAAGTCTTGGCACTGTGTTTGGTCTCTGGTACCATGTTTTTCCAGTGTTAGAATTTTCGGGTTACTTTTTCCAATGGCTTTTATTAAGAATCTCTATTTCAGCATCAAATCATGGTGCAGCAGTTCATGTATTGTCTTTATGGTCATTTGTCAGCGGCTATATCACCCTGAAACTCACAACTGGCAGCCCACTGAAGCTCAGCAGGTGTGAGCCTGGCCAGTACCTGATGGGAAACTTCCTGGGAAATCTAAGGTTGCTACTGGAAGAGGTGTTAATAGGACCAATGTGTTGTGTGTGGATCCTAATGACCCACTATAGTGATAGGAACACTATTCTGTTAAAAAAAGGTTCCGTCTTTTGGAAGAGCCATAAAACCAAGGTCCTAATTCTCCATTGTCATTGGAAATCCCAGGAGTTTCTTGAGAGGAGTAGGGGTGTTACCCCGGTGTCCTGGCCAAATTTCCCCCTCACCTTTATCAATCATAGCCTCCTAATAATCCCTATCTATGAATTGGCTTCATTTCTCTGTTGTCCTCCCCGCTGATAGCTGATGTGTTTTAAGTGTACGGGCACATTTTGGCTGCCATCGCATCATCCAGGTGGGTGCTACGCACTGGTGGTGGTAGAAGGGAGTCCTCATGGTCTATTGTGGGACACCGTTTGCTCGTGTGAATGCAGTGATGTCTACAGTAAATGAGTACTCTCCACGTTAGCATTTTAAATGACTTTGTTCTTAATTGACTCATCTGGCTAAATGAAGTAATGTGAGTTCAGTCTCACTGATTCTTCATTATGAAATATAGTAGTTTGTGTTCTTGTAACATTCATGTGGTATGTTCAGTATTGAGGCTCTTGCTTCGTGATGCACAACATCTGTAGTTTGGAATTCTGAATGCTTTGAATGTGATACTTTAAACTGAGTTTCAATGTATTTTTCCACCTCTTTCAGCTTAAAGAAGACATTGAGAAGCTTGAAGATAAAGTGGAGTGTGCCAATAGTGCTTTTAAAGTAGACTGGGAAAGGTGGCTGAAAAGTATGCAAGGTGATCTGAAAGCTACATTCCTGAACATGGCTGACACAAATATTAATCATTATGAAAAGGTGAGATTTGAAGGTGAAAAGAACCAAGTTTTGTCATTAACTTTTCTAGACTTGGTGTAGAATTGTTTCAGTGAAGTATGTTTGCTTAACTTTTTTCTTTCTTTCTATTATTCTTTCTTTTATTATTTATTTCTTACAGCGGTTTATATTGTTTGTGACCTACTTTGGTGTGTAAACCAAAGAGTGGCTAAACTGTCCTGTTTTTTTTTAATGAAGTATCTGTGTTCATTTCAAACTATATCACAGCTGGATTCGTAAGACATCAATTGCATAGTGTAATAATTAGGTATAGATAAAAAATGTTACACTTTAGAATGGGAGACAAGTATGGCATGTTAGTTACTGTACTGTATGTGAAAATGATACTGTACTACAACCTTTGTAGTTCAAAGTCTAATAAGGAATTCGTAAGGTATTTACTAGCACTCAACAAGCAGTCATTCAGTAATAAGGTATTAAGACATCCTTTTTCTAAAAAGTGTAGTTTTAATACTAAAGTACAATTATCCTAGTGCTAAGTCTTGCAGCACCTGCAGTTTGTGTACTTACCACATGAGGGCTGTAGTGGTTCCATGTAATTTAACATTTAATGTCCAAAGTGGATTTTTAGGTTGTAATTATGCAACTATTTTATTAAAATATTATAAAATATATTTTATTGGCCATATAAATTGACACCCTAGAAGTTTCAATATTTCAATATTAATCCAATGAACCATTAAAAAATGTGGCATTAATTTTCTTTACAAAATGTAATGTCAGAGAGTTTGCAACATTGTGTGACAACACATTTTTTAGACAAGGCTTTGATAGTGACATTATATGACCAAGGACATATTTTGAAAAAGAGACAATTTTGATGTATTAATTTAATGTGATAATGGTTAAAGCTTTTGAATTATCAGGTGTATTTGAAGAAAGATATAGTACACATAACAATACAAATGATGTATAGATACGTATAGTACATGTATGAATTGTAAATAAATTAAAGTGCATTTTTTTTAAATAATACTTATATACCCAAGCAACCACTAAGCAACTGAGATAATCCTAAATAAGGATAATGAGAATTAAAATATAATCAGCTAGCTTTAAATGGTGAAGCTATAAACAAATTATTTTGCAAGTTCAGAAATGTATATACAGTCCATACAGAGAGTCAGAAAGCACAATAAAATATACCCTTTCTTCTTTTAAGTCTTTGTCACACTTATATTTATCTCCAAATGTGCTACAGAGGTAGCAGAAGGCATCTGGTCTGATAGTATTGATTGCTTTACTGTAAATGTCTGCTGGAATATTTTCCAAAGGGTTTTTTATTTCATAGGTAGGTAAGACTGAAGTGTTAAGCAATTAATGGCTTGAGGCTTTTAATGATTTATGTAAGATGAAGTGACCCCAATAAAGAAAAGCTTTGCAATACTCGTTTAGATTCCTGGATTAGGCACACGGTTCACAGAATTCTTAAACCTTCAAGGAAGTGCAATTCTTCTGTATGCAGCTGTCACTGCAATAATGTGCCCTGCTTAGCCTGAAGAGAAGGCAGTGGCAGTGCTCCGCTTTGAGGTCATGGGGATATATATTTTTACAGTGCCAGAACTGGAATATTAAAGTGACAGTAAGAACGCAGAGCCTGTACTGAAAAGTCTTGTGAGCCAGATGCGTGTTCCTTCTAAATTTATCTCCACACTTAACACAACAGTGAGGGAATTTGTATCTCGCAGTCTACCTGCAGCTGTGAGGGCTAGGTAGATGGGGTTTGACATTTGGCCGGTCAGCATGGGTATTCTCATTGATTTCATTTCACACTTAGTTTACTTTTAACTTGCTTCCCCCAGCCTCAGTGAATCCTGATAGCTCTCTAGCTCATTTTCATCCAAATGAAGACAAAATACTTTTCTGAAAATGACTCACCATGTCTCCTCCACACCTCCCATCTTCCACATGTTTTTTTTATTTCATTTTTTATTAAGCACTGTATACGGCATGTGTTACCTCTGTATGAGCTACCAACTTCAGGGGATTGCCATGGAGACACCATAGCAACAAGAAAATTGAGGATTTTAAAGAGAAGTATCCTTTTACTAAATCACTCTCACGGTTCAAATATTTTTCCCTAGTTTTTTTTATTGGAATTGTATAAGGTACATGGATGGTTTTAGATGTATTTTGAACAGGGAAGAATCCACATGTGTTGTTTCCTGAGCACATTTACTGTATCTTCTTTAACAAGCAAGAGGAAGGTTTTGCTGGCAATCTTTCCTCATCTAAATCCCCCAACCACCACTCACTCCCCCTTTTTAGCAGTCTCAAAGCTGAGTATATTCTAAGCATTCTGACACACAGCTTCAGCATCGACAATGTACAGTATGTTTGCTCAGTCCTAATCATCTCCCAGTAAAGATTTGTAATAGTAGTTTCTTATTGTTTCTTCCCTATCCTCCTGCCTGGGTCTTCATATCCCAGTAGTGTTTCAGTGGGGTTAAGACCAGCATATCAGTTTCAGAGCCTGATTATCTCCTTCTCCTATGGAAGCCATACAGTAGCACTGTTACACATTGTGAGGCTTTCCCGATTGCATAGTTGTCAAGCCAGTACCTTGTTTTGGTGTGTACAAGAGGTTAGTGGAGGAAAGAAACACGTCATCTCACTGTATTTTTAAAATTGCCGGAAAGGAACTGCACTGTCATGGGAGCACTTTAACTACCTTTAATATGGGAGTGGCAAAGGAATGACCATATGGCAATAAATCCAGTTAATACAGTTATTATTATGATGATGAAAGGGCTCTGTAAACATTTTTGTTCTCTCTTTTGTGAACATCTGACTGTCTCTCTTGAATTTGTGAAATGACTTAAGTTACAGTTGCATTTGGCTGACATCTCAAATGTGGTGCATGTAACTATTGTATGTCTTATACACATATTGTGCTGTTTTAAAATCTAGTGATAGATGTTAAGTTTTATTTATGTATGTTTAGCTGTGGGGTGAGTGTTGCATAATACGTCTAATTTGTGCAGCAACACTTTATGAACAGTAGCATGTAAGAACATAAGAGAGAGACTGTTTTTGTTCATGTTAAGCTGGGCTTGGGAGTGGTGGTGTAATGCAGTTGTGGAGGGTAAGGAAGTACCCTCAAGCAATATCCAGTTATCCTTCTGATAACACCCTGGATAATAAGCCTCAACTATAGCTCAAAACCCAATCTTGGCAGACTGAAATTCTTAATGAAGACAAGGTACAGTGTCCAGCTGTGCAATTCTCATCATTTGAAACTCCAAATCTGAATAGCTCTGAGCAGCTGGGCATCCATATGGCATTGGCACAAATATAATCAAACACTATAAAGAGCTCCACAGGTACTGTAGGTCTTTATTTTTCATTTCATTCTAATGGAAAATTCTTAGATTTCCGGCAGTTTAATTCTGTTAAAGGGTATTTTAAAGTGTCTGATAATATGTAATGAACAGACTCTTCATTTGTCGGCATGGGTTATATAGATAGCACAATCGCAAAACAAAGTCTTAACTAAAGTTTGTTAATTAATGAAATTGAGATATATACAGTATATGAATCTGCATTGATTCTTTTTATTTATCCAATGCTGTTTTTTTTATTTCTCGTGTTTTTTGTATATAAGGGGCTTGATAAATCACTTTATAAACTGCTTAGTTTAGTAATACAGAGAATTAACTCAAGGGAGATCTGTTAAGGGCCATATACCAGGGGCCAGCCCTGATCCTGGGTATGGTGGGTGTGTCTGCAGCTTTTATTCCAGCCCATACCTTAAAGAGCTTAACTAGCTGGTTACTGCCTTAACTGTACTAATTTAATAGCTTCTCTCAGCTCTTAAGAAAGAATAGTGGTTTCCAGCATTCATTTGTTTAACTCTTGGGAAGTGTCAAGGCAAATTGTGTGTATACTATATATGATTTATGAGTGTAATTTTCTCGCACAGACTTACCAAGGTTTTTCCACTCAATTCAAATGTGCCTATAATGTTTGCTTTCTCACATTGAAGTTTGGTTAGATCTGATACATTTCTGAAAGGACTGGTGATTGCTGAAACTCCTTGGACAGACTGTGAAGTGTCATATATTTTGTATTTAACCTATATTGTTACCTTCAGCTGTTGAGTAAGTATGTGGTGCAGCAGTTAAAACCATTTACCCGTATAAGCTTTTTTTTACGAAACATTTGTAATTGAATGCAAATGAAGAAAAAGTTGTGTTTTGATAGTATGGCCCTCCTTCAATGCACTGTACCTGTCATGCCAGTAAACCCTATTTATGAATCAAAAAGGGGCAGAATAAGATGTAACAGACTTCACCACCATTGTAAACCAGATGGCAGGTTTTATGAATAACCCCCTGTATGCCTAAAATATATCAACAGATGGGAGGTCTAATTTAATTATCTGGAGAGGTTTAAGTGGTCACCCAACAGTTTTTTTTTCCTCTTTTTCTGTTGGCTCTTTCTATGTATTGCTGCATTTCATTGAATATTTGCAGTTCTCACAAACTCTGCTGAGCTTGTAAGAATGGGTAATTAAAGTATTACACTTAGGACAAAAAACAGAAACTTTAACAGATCATGTTTTATCCTTGTTTCCTATGTATATGTACTGTAAAACGTACCTTAGAAAATTATATATGTGTTTTTTTATTGGATGTCAACATGGTTTATATTAAGATTACTGCTAGGATATTTCAAATTTAAGTATATGTGGATCCCATAGCATTTTCCATTGGCATCATTGAAAGAAATCTACATTAGCAATTCAAGCTAATATTTTTTTTTTTAGGATTTGTCTTTTCTGGAAGCATTCTTCACAAAGTTAAGAACCGCAAACCTGTGATTATTAGTTTGTTTCTTACATGCTAATAGCCACTTAGCAGGCACTGTCAGAAACATCTAAGGGAAAGGTCAGAATCAGGCTTGCATCCGCTGGTAAGCTGCCATCTTGATTAAATCTTTGTGACAGTTTGTCAGCTGCAGTGTCTTTGAATTGGCTTCAAGTCTGTTCATAATCTCAGTGATTCAGAAGAGCTTGAAAACTTGCGGTGTCAGAGGAGTGCATTGGGGCTCAGAACAAACATTAATCAAAGGCTTGCCAAATGACAAATAATAACTCAGCTTGGGACTGACCTGAGCTTGTGAATGAAATTGGATGCTAAATTTGAAGTAGTTTTGTGTCTGACTTGCTTCAGGTATTAAAAAGACCAGTTTCATTTTTGGTTTTGATTTACTGTTGCAGTGTATGAAAAAAGCATTTTAAGCAACGAGTGATCTGTCATTGGTAATTGAAGCCTGCTGATTTATAACAATGATTTTTTTTTTCCTGCCAGGTTTGCACATCCTACATTACACAATAAGCAATTAACTTTTTTACTGAATTGTGTGAGCCTGAATCGAAAACATAAAGGTGTAAAGTTCCAAATTGCAATAAAGTTGATGAACACTTTTTAGAGTTTAACAATCTCTGTGTTTATTGTTCAGTGCCATCCTATTATGGGAACTGCAGTGGGGTTCTTAAATTCTGTTTTGCCCCAAGAGAACTGAGTTAAACATTCTCAGTGGGGAGGGAGAAAAGGGTCAATCAAAGCCAAACCATGCTTTTCCCTTTGCTGCTTCATTAAGATTTAATTGATTTTCTCTTTGAGGAACAAATGGCATTATATTGTCTTATTGAATTAGCTATGACTGTCAGAAACGTTACTTAAGTGAATAAGCAATTTGAATTATTAAGGCTATATTATCACACATTTTCAGTACAAGCAGAGATAGGGGAATTTTAATATATGTCTGCTTTTAGTTCTTAAGTGCTTAAATTAAAAACTTAATTGTTATCAACATTTTATTTTGAATACTGCCTGTATTACTGTGATCTGGTGGCCTTTTGATGAAAACTATATGAAGAAACTCTACCTAAATTTCTGTTTCATGTTTTGCAGTGTCTTGCCATATGGGAGTCCTTCCTCATTTCCCAAAAAAATGAGCTCAGTGTGGAGAATGGCAGAGATGAGTAATTCTAGGACAGCCTCCGGCACTCTTAACAACTGACCAAAGCAGTACCCCAGGTTACTTAAGGACATTTATATTGAATTGTGTGTTTTTTTCCTCCCATTTATTTTTATATTATAAAAATACAGACCATAATGCATTGCCAAGAATTCTGTCTAAAAGTCAACCTCAGGGTATTCAAGTGCCACAATACATTGGATCAGGATACTCAGTTCCACATATGTGGCCTTGTTCATAAAAGATGCACAAATAAATACAAATAAACTGTGGGGAAAACTGATGCACATACTATTGGTATTTATGTTCTACTTATATAGGATAGAAAACGTTAAGAAATATTAAAGTAGTGCTTGATTTCTTTTTTTCCCCACTACACATTCCTTAGCTTTGTAAAAATAAAATGAAAAATAGAAAATAGAAGCATTAGCAGTAAGCGGTTAGTTGTGTAAGCAAACCTAGCTAGGTTAAAAATGTGATTAAACTTCAGTGTGTGTTTTTGTAAGATTAACTAGGTCACTGATGCATGACTTCAGTTGTGCATTTATTATAGTGACTTGTCTTTGGTCACCGTTAATCCATTCCTCTGTGTTACACGGGCTTCTTGTGAATACATGAGTTGATTTTTGCCCTACTTTGGGCTAATTAATATTTTATATATAAAGTCCTTGCTTTATAAATGCATGTGACAAAACCATTTTGCCTAAACTGGTGTGATTCTTTAAAATTTTTGTCCATGTTGGCTTGCATAACCGAGTAATTTGTACGGGGAGAATTACTGAACGTAATCTTACGATTCACGATGAGCATCCATGCATTCGTATAAAATTAGATCAGAGAAAAACAATCCCAGTTTGATTCATGTCGGCCTTAAAAACTGCTCTGCTGTCAAGGATTTCTCTATCAAAAAGCTGCCTCTTCTCATGTATCTGATAGATGCATACTTATCTTTCTTTGATGGTGCCCAGCAGAGTATTCAATATAGCTACAAAAAAAAGAAGCTGCACAGCTTGAGGTTTGTAATCCCTTAGCATCATTAGGTGGTGAGCATTTATTATTACTATGGTATATATCTGGGAATTTAGCTAAAAACGTCATTATACTGAATCTGCAGTCCAAAGTAAAGGAAGAAAATGGTTTCGTATTTTGAAAGTGAGGCACACAGCACTTAATGTACATCTCCTGATAAGATGTTCATTTTTCTTGAGCTGGTGGCATTTGAGGTGTCAAAAAAGTAATGAAAATGCAATAGTTTACCATAGTAACACATTTAAAACATCTGAAAACATTTTGCATTTATCTTTTCACATTTGTGAAGAAAATCATTTTCTACCTTAAAGCTAGAATCCTGGATCGTTCAGGCATGTAATTTGGATGAAAAGTATACACCTAATGCAATTTCTGTTACTGACATACAATGTAAACTTTTTTAATGATAAAATTATCCTTTTACGTATGTTTTTGTTTGGTGAATTTTAGAAATGTTTTTTTTTCATTTACCCTTTTCTGAATGGCTAAATGCTGATATTTAATCGCTGGAAGTTTATTTAAATGAAACGCTTACAAAAAAAAAAAACCTCAGCCACATTACATTTGTATGATATACCAGATACAAAACTGGGTTATTGGCTTGGTTTTATCACATTAAATATTAAATTGTTCTCTTTAAATTGTTCTCAGTGGCCTTGGTTTATTCTATTTATAAGTGTTTTCCTTAGTATTACAGCTGTACTGAGCTGTGTCCAATTTTATTGTTTTGAATTTTTTAATTCCACCATTACTGCAAATTGTAAATTTTCTGTTCAGTAGTATCAGTTTTGTTGACTGTTTTAGGTTGATACGCTAAAACATCATCTTCAGCCAATATGTACCTATTATATGAAATAAAACATTTGTACAAAAGCTGAGATTTCTGTGTGACTTTTTACTTGAATGATGATTACAATCTTAATTTTTTCCTTAATTTACAACAAATTAGAAGTACAGTGCATTAGCATTTAATGTGGTTACAATGTAGTACCTGTTCCTACTGTGAACAGATTTTCACAAAGCAAATATTTAATTTCCTATGAGCATAATGCAGTGCATTTTCAGTTCTTATAATAGATTAATATTACTTTTTTATTTTGTGTTAACTTCCATATCAGCTCTGAAAATGAAACATTAATTTGAATTGTTCTAAGAAAATCCAAAATTATATGCAATATATAATGCAAGCAATGTTGTACTGTATATGGGTCCCCTTCTGCACCCACATATAGTACATTCTACATCTCTTCGGGATCCTTTGAGATAAAAACTACTACATACTCTGAAATCAGTTGCACTGATTTTCTTCTGGAGAGAAAATAAATGTAGAACATGCAACTAAGATGCTTTCTGCTTAATCAAATTACAGTGGAAGTTCATCAATGAAGCCTTTTAATTATTCTGACCCTATTTCCATCTTTCTTACTGGACTTAAACTGATGGATACTGGTGTTGGACTTGTCCAGATTAAAGGCTGTTCAATGTTTTTCAGACTCGGCTTTGTGCCTATGCCTTTGCTTTGTGAATAAGTATATATTTCACGTAAGAGCTAACAAAAGTCCCCGAGGTTACCATGAAGTCATACATCAGAAATCAAGCTTCAGATGAAGCAGCACCATTCTAATAAGAATAAGAAGTGGAAGAAAAGCCAGAGGTCTATGAACTAGGGATTTTGCAGATCCACAAATAAATTCCTGATTGACAGTAAAGAATGGAATTGATCTGTGATTAATTGCAGTAAAGAAGGTCATGCATTGTCGAGTTCTTTTTCACTAGTACCAACAATTGTTCAGGCACTTTCTTGTTCCCTTATAAATGATTATTCCTAATGTCTCAGTGGATAACTGAAAGTGTTAGAAAAGGTAACAAACATAAAAGAATAGAAAACCAGGACAGAACAGTTTCTAAAACATACATATTGTTGTAACTTTGATTACCTGCTTTATTGTGTTTAGCACTTCAGAATTAATCTAATAATTATCCCACTAGTGTTTCACATTAATGTCTTGCTCTTTATACTGAATATCAAAGAAAACGGCACTTACAGTGATTAACCCTTCTTTTAATTAAAGAAAACTTTAAAACCAAAGTATTGCATTTATACACTTAATTATATTATTTACAATCACTATGCAAGCAAGTACTCATTATGAATAAAAGCCAGAAGACCTCAGGCCTTCCAGGTGAGTCTAACGTGCCTGGGATGAAGTAATTTTACAGTCACAAATATCTCCAACCTTTTGCATAGTAGTGTATTCTTCCTGACATTTTAATACAATTGCACAACATTCAAATAGCTAATTTTTGCATCCAAAGTGAAAATTTGGAATAATAATGCATTGTTATTGTTATTGTTACTGGTTGTAACCAGTGAACCATGTAAGCTTCTTTAAATCTTGTTGTATAATATTACAGTAGCTCTCTGCTTAACAACTGTACCTGTTCTTGTTAGTGAAAATATTCTATACTAAAGAAAGGATACTAAAAATCATATGGTACATACAGTAGGTTGTTCATTTGCCATGTTAAATGTGGAGTTAAAAAAGAAAGCAAAAAAATAATATTCATAACATTTTAATATTTTGATTAATAATAATAATAATTACTTACACTTATATAGCACTTTTCTGAACACTCCACTCAAAGCACTTTACAGGTAATGGGGACTCCCCTCCACCACCACCAATGTGCAGCATCCACCTGGATGATGCGACAGCAGCCATAGTGCGCCAGAACGCTCACCACACATCAGTTATCAGTAGGGAGGAGAGCAGAGTAATGTAGCCAATTCATAGATGGGGATTATTAGGAGGCCATGATTGGTAAGGGCCAATGGGAAATTTGGCCAGGATGCCGGGGTTACACCCCTACTCTTTTCGAGAAACACCCTGGGATTTTTATTGACCACAGAGAGTCAGGACCTCGGTTTTACGTCTCATCCAAAGGACGGCACCTGTTTACAGTATAGTGTCCCCGTCACTATACTGGGGCATTAGGACCCACATTGACCGCAGGGTGAGTTCCCCCTGCTGGCTCCACTAATACCTTTTCCAGCAGCAACCTTAGTTTTTCCCAGGAGGTCTCCCATCCAGGTACTGACCAGGCTCACACCTGCTTAGCTTCAGTGGGTTCCCAGTTGTGAGTTGCAGGGTGATATGGCTGCTGGCAATATATAGAATACATTTATACTGGTATTTGAAATTATAATCATGTACTTAAAATGGAATCACGCAAAGGTAAATATAAAGTACTGTCATATGAATGATTCATTGATAACAATCATCATTGCATTGTTTCTGGAAATCCATATTGTGGTTTTCAAATTGGTCTGAAATCGATTCTTCACCTCCTAAGGTAAAGGATCGGTTCATGTGTGTTAAGACTACCTTTGGCTTGAAATATCTTGTACTGTAAGTAAAAAATCGTACTTCTCTTGAGGTAGAGTTAGATGTTATTTACTCTATGGCATAGTTTGTTTTGCTATTTAATTTACTGATACAATGCCTTTTCAGATGTGTACAGTTTTAATTTCGTTTCTTTAAAGCTTGCTGTCATGATACTCCGAATCTCTAAGTTTTTGTTTCTAATGTTTTACTTTTTTGAAGCTTTCTATCATAATACTCTCAATCTCTTAATTGTTACATTTAATTTTAATAATGTCACATCAATATACTATATATATATAAGCTTTTCCTGAGAATAAGCTCTAGATACAGCATATCATTTATGCTAGAATTACACTGCATAAGAATCTTTGAATGCCCTTGTGGCATGAAACAGTTAAGTCAAAACACATTAAACCGAAGTGATAAGATAAAGGCTGTCTCCTTGATCCAAGATGCTCTCTAAACTCATTCTTTGTTGACTTAAGTATCTGAAGTCAATCATTTAATCTGTTTGAATATATTAGATATAACTTTGTGTTTTGCAGTTTTTTCTTTTTTTGACAGTATTTTCAAAGTCATACTTTTTGCAAAACATTGGCTGGTTATTGCTAGGGGAAAAAATATGGTTACATGTTTTTCATTTAGACTGCTTTCCAGTTCTTTTCACCTGAGAACCACTGGAACATTTGAGGGAGCTGTTTCATCAGCCGACTTTTATATTCTGTAAATAGTCTCACTGGGTGGTGATTAGTTAATTAATGAGATGATTGGTGAAGTGTTTAAAAGTCACATTCTCACATGGGGGGGGGGAAGGTCATCAATTAGTAATGTTTGTATAGTGACCTCTCTAGGCATGTAGTTTGAGGTATGGAACAGGGTAACTAGGCAGGTGTTTTGCCTGGTTAACTAGTTGCCATTTTTTCCCTGCAATGTCTGGGTGTATTGTAAGAGTTGGAGTGGATTGAACCCTGTGGGCTGCAGGGAGCTTCTGTATCAAGGACAAGCATGATGGCCATTAACCTGTCTAAGTGGAAGAGCTGAAATTGATTAGTCCTGATCATAAAAGGAGTTCTCCTCTGCCTAATGTTATGTGGAATCTGATGTGTTTATTTGTATTTGGATTATATTCAAGCAGTTGTTTCCTTCTCACTGATTTCCTCCTTAAGCATGACCTTGGATTTTCCATTGGGCATTTTATGGGTATAAAGGAGTGGATGCGCTCCAGCAAGAGGTAGGAGGTTTCAGGAGTATTGAGAGCTTAGAGCCTTTGACTGAGGTAAAGAGACTGCAGGACAATGGCCAGAGAGTGGTCTACAAGACCCCTTTGCCCCAGTTCTGTGCTACAATAAATGCCCTGACTGTCAGTAGAAACCATGACAGACTTTGCTGGAAAGAAGTTTAAAAAAAAAAAGCATCATTCTAGTACAAAATATGATATAGTCCCCTCTTTAAGTTGCCCTTCCCTCTCTTTGTAGTATTGTACATCCAATTCTCCAGCCCAGAATGACTCTTAAAGTGTTGTTGAACACAACTGTGCTTCTGGTTGTAGTATCTTGAGTACAGTATGGCTGTATGATTTTTTTTTTTAGAAAAAAATGAGAACCTTGTTTGTTTTTGCCTGAAGGCAAATGTTTGAAGGATAAGTACAATTTGTTTTGTGTGTGTGTGCGCGCACACAACCTGTAAGAAAAGTTACTAGTCTTTGAAGTATTCAGAGTCTGTAATGACATGGACACTGCTCCTGTTGGGTTATTTCCATTTCCATGAATTTGTGTACCTGTAAAAGGAGAAAGAAACATGTACTGTATAAAAGAAATAAAGAATAGTAACTGTTCCTTTGCCTGGTTTGGGATACTTTGGGAATGTAAAAGTACTACTTTATGTGTTACTGAAAATTGTTTGAATGCTCACTTCTCATGGTAACAATATCTGGTTTTATTGCTTATACTGTACATTTTAAACTATTAAAGAAATGTGCACTTTAGAAACCCTAGGTGCATGAACCTAAAGCATGATTGGATATATAAATAGAGCATAATCCTGATATTGACTTTTCCATCAACGAATGGGTAGCAGGAAACTCTTGAATTGTACTAATGTAATAAAATTGCAGAAAACTATTATAGGGCTTATCTTCACTTTGATCTTGTCCTCAGATTGTAAGTTTTTGAAAAATGAGTTATATGGTTTGGCATGAAAATATAGTCAATGCCGCATTCTAAAGATGAGAAAAGCAAACCTTTGCCAGACATTGAGGAAGGTTTTCATTTATCGTTTTCCTGTACTTTGTCTTCAAAAGCTTTAGAAAAGTGAAAGCTATTGTTTTAAATTAATTTTCACTTTTAAGCTTTATTTTTTTTGCATTGGCTCAAATATTTATTCTGCATTTGAACTATGGAAAAGCCTCTAAATACAAGAGCACAATCAAGATGAAAACAAGAGAAGGCTTTTTGGCCCGTCTAGTTTGGTTGACGGTATTTTCAAGTTTCTCATCCATCCATCAGATTCCACAACAAGAAAGGGCTGGATAACTTCCTTTGTCCCAGGCTATTTTAAGCCGGTCTCCTTAATTAAGCAAATACTGTTCCTGGTTACTGTTGTGTATTATAATTACGAGGGAGTGACCAGCATCAATATTGTATGTCAACATCATGGCTTGCTTATGTGTCTGAGTAGCTGTTGCTACTCTTAGCTGAGTGTTTCAAAGAATGAGCAATATTAAGGACAGGCAATATCGAAGAAAGTCAAAACCAGCAGTTAGCAGGTAATCCCATTCTATGTTTTTCTTCCTTTTTTAACTTTGTAAAGAAATGTGGGTACTTCATTTCTCCTTCACATAGTGCTCTAGCAGTGAATAAATCCAAGTCCCATATAAACCATTTTTTACTCTTTCTGTTGCAGTTTACTGTGTTGTACAGTAGCTTTCTCTCTGCCTGGAGGGATGCATCTGTCACAAACCAAGGACATGGAAAAAGTTTGTTTTATTGATTAATGCTGTTGATTTTAGTCATTAAAAATGTGTATTTTCTAAGTTATGAACAGCTAAACAGTAAGTTCTGCCATATCTATTCTATCTGTGGACTTTTCTGTTTAATGCCCAGACTGGCATCTGGTAAACGTAATGGAAAACATTAAGGTAGAAAAATCAAGCCATAAGGATACAGTTTTATTTATGTTTCTTAACATAAATTGAGGATCTTCGAAACCTTAATGAGGGTATTATTCCTTGAAAATTGTTTTGTACATTGTATTTACAGTATACCTGAGAGTAGCACCCATTTTGACGGCTCATGAAGCTGTAATGTATTTCACAATGTAGTTCAGGTGGGTAGCTGCGTCAGCATGCATAGGCTGCAAAGGAACAAGTAATAGGTTTATTCCATGCTGAAAAAAAAAAGAGAAAACACAACATTTTGGCTGTGGAGCCTTCATCAGGTGTTTCACAATGTGCTTTTTTTGTTTAATTTTAGCTGTAGTAATACATTCCAGAACGAGAGTTATGTAGCACCATGAGCAAGGCCCTTAACCCAAACTGCTCCAGGGGCGCCGTACAATGGCAGACCCTGCGCTCTGACCCCAGGCTCTCTCCATATCTGTGTGTCTCATGGAGAGCAAGCTGGGGTATGCGAAAAGATAATTATTAATGCAAGAAATTGTAAAGGGTTAATAAAGTGATATTATTTATTATTTATTTAACCTGCCAAACCCAAAGCTAGGGTTAGGGTTAGGATTGTTTGAAAACATAGAGGATTTTTGATGCCATGGCTGTGTTTTAGGGCAGAAATTAAATTTAGGAAAAGCAATATTTCAATGTAATGTTCACTTTTTTTTTCTTGCATATTCTGCATGGTTCCATACACTGCATTGCCCCAAACTGTTGCATTTGGCATTGAATGCACTGGCATTTTAACAGATACAGCTCACATTTATTGGGTATTCCTGACTCTTAACCCTAAAACCATACTCAATAGAGCACCATTCAACACATATTTTTCAATTACAGAATGCTTGTCAAACAATAAAATTGTACCATAGTTGATACAATTTATTTGATTAGGCAAGGTTGCTGAGTCTTTTCAAACTAATATGTTGATGTCTTGGGTTATATTTCCCACTCAAAAGAGTGGAAAGGCTGCATTACTTCTTTGAAGAAAATCTGATCCCTAACCCTAACCTGCCAAACCCAAAGCTAGGGTTAGGGTTAGAATTTTCTAGAAAACATAGAAGGTGTTTGATGGAATGGCTGTGTTTTAGAGCAGAAATGAAATTTAGGAAAAGCATTATTTCAATCTTATCCTCAATTATTTTGCTTAGGTGTCTCTATACATTGCATTGCTTAAGGGAAACTGCTTATGCTTTTCAAATATTCAAGTTTGCATTGAATGCATTGGCATTTTAAGTTACATCTAAAACTTACTGAGTAATCCCGACTTCACCTACTATACAGTATAAAGTATCGTGGTACCGACTCGTGCAACAAATTCAGTTAGGGTTTAAATTTTATGTCCCTTCCTGATAAAGCTGCAGGGTTTAGCCATTGCCAGCTTTAAATTGATAAAATAATCCTCAGATTTTAAATTGATGTGATGGAATGGGTTTATCTGTTGCAGATTGTCTAATTTGTAGTAGTTAGGCAGAAAAAAGGGGAACACATTTTTTGAAATGTTAATGCAAGTGAAAATGTTTCATTAAAGGAAGACGTTTAATTGGACTGAATTATGAAAAACAAGTGAGTTGCCCCTTGTGTTCTGCGTACACACTCTATGAAAGTTCTGAGTTTCTCCTGAGCTGGGGTATATGAGACTTTTTAAGCAAAGTTTATGGCACATGATCTGTAGCATACTGTATTAAAAATGCGTTTTACAGGATTAATTGTGTTAGTCAGAAATGTGACTAAAAAGTGACAGAAGTGAAACATAGATTTGTTGGTTGTTTAAGGATACGGAAACTACAAATTCAGACGAACAACTTTAAGCTGTTGATTATTAAAAGAGGTATGGTGCTGGAAACCCCTGGATGTGTGGTTGTGTACTTATACCAGTGACACAGCTTCAGGGATTAACTAATTAAGACTGCAGAGGCTGGTCATAGTGCTATAATGCTATCAATCATGGCTTAGTTCACCAATATTCTCATTCATGTTAATACAATATTGTATTATTATTGTTATAATAACCCAATATTATTATTATTATTATTATTATTATTATTATTATTATTATTATTAATAGCAATAATGTTTTTAATTTATTTTGTATTACTGTACGTATTTTAATTTTTCGTCTGTTGTGATGTCTTTGCTTATCTTGGGCTGGGCTGCTGTAACACCTCCGTTTCCCTTCGGGATCAATAAAGTCTTATCTCTCTATCTTATTAATAATCTCTTTAAAATATTCATTTTTCTATGGGTCGTAAGGCTTGATGAATATGGTTTACAAATAAATTATTTGCATACATACATGGTATAAATCTCTGCTTTTTAACATTCCTGAGAAAATGTTTCAAATTTTGTTTCCAGAATTGAAGAAAAGGAATGTCGATACACAGGTTGGAAGGTATGTGATGTGGAAGATGCAGTGGGTAAGTCAACAGATCAAGCTCACTCATATGTTAGAAATGTGTTGCTCTTTCAAAGTATGGTACATCCATATAAAATTAAAGCACCGGCCATATCTGTTCCTTTCCTTCCTAATCCTAATCTAATTCCTAACACATGAAGTAAAGAATGTAAATATTTTCATTCCTGACTAAGGGCTTGTATTCTATTCAACGTTTGCAGATAAAAAAAAAAAAGGAATTACTGTTGTATAAAGCAACAGATTCACTTGAGATTAACCACTACCCATTTTCAGGGTTAATGTTTGTGCCTGATGGTCCCTTAAAAAGAACTGTGCAATCAGATATTGATTGCTAACCTTGTGTGTGTACGCTCACCCATTTATTTTTATTTCCTTGTACCTTGCTCCTCAGCCTGATGATGCATTGCATGATAAAATACACTGCTGCAGTTGACTGCTGTGAGAACAAGCTAATCATTTACCAGTGGTATCTTCAGCAAATGGTACCATTCTGGGAAATAGCACCAGCCCTTCCAGCTACTGCTTTGTGGCACAGGATTTTCCATGACTTTTTGTGGAACACAAAAAATTACGTTAGTTGTAGTGTCATTTCTTCTTAAAAAATATGTATCAAAAATACCCAAAGGTATCTTTTCCTGCTAAAATAGAAACAGTACATACATATCTCCTTAGAGGTTACATATTCCAGAGTTCATGTGATCGTCAGTGGTTATCTTCTCATATTACAAATACTTCGCAGGGTTTGTTCTTCAAATATCTATTTAGCATTCTTGAGAGTATCTTTCTCTGCCAGTGTATGCTCAAAAGATTTGTTACTTTGAGTCAGCAGCTGGTGGATTTGGGTTTGATGCCAGAAAAGTTTTCTTGATTTTCTTCACTTTAGCTATTGTGAAGCCAAACCATAAAATCTGGCAATGTGCACTGAAGCACAATGCAGACCTCGTATTATTTCTGTGTACACTATTTCAACTCTATGCACAAAAAATCTTATTTTATATTCCTATTTTCCCTTTGTTATACAGTACGTTACATTTCTGCAAAACATCTCTTGAGATATGTTATGCATCAAATTCAAGGAAAATAATTCCTTGATGTATTTCAACACTATGACTTCCAGTTTCAAAAAGAATACATTTAGATTACGCTGCTCTCTGCCTATAAGCTTAAATCCTTTTCCATTAACTACCAAGAAATCATTCTAATCTTTATTTTTCTGTTATTAAAAAACATTTTTATAATATACTCTACTGCAATACACGTTATACTGGTAATGCATAAATGTGAATATAACAAAAACAAATATAGGAATAATTACAAATGAGAGGAGGGTATTTGTAATATTTAGCCTGTTTGTTAGTCAGTAGTAAATAGATCCAAATATCTTATCCAAGAGTTTCTTGAAAGAATCCAGGGTCCCAACTTCAATAAATACTGTACTTTGTCCACATTCTCACTCTTTGAGTACAGAAATGCATCCTGTTCTCCCTTTAATATAGTTTCTTAAATTGAGTAGTTTAAGTAGACCAGAATCCAGATAACTGATGTAAGTTAAAAGCAGTAGTGATTGTAGGTAATGTAGCTCAGATTCCATTTAGTACTTATTAACCAATTAACCATTAGTTGTTTCTTGTTCAAAGAATTCTTACAATTTGGTAAGATCTATGCCATAGATGATTTAAATTATTTTTTTGATTCATGTACTACAAGCTCATTGCCTGGAGGAAGGCAACCATCAGGCCTGGGACTCTAGAGGTTTTTCCCCCACTGGGAGTTTGTTTTCCTCCCCTTCACTTGGTTTGCTGTTGCTGTGCAATATTGTCATCTCTATAAAGAGCTGGGATGAAGAGTGGCAAACAAGAATCCATAACAAAAGGATGGATTGGTTGATTGATTAAAATGCATTACCCAAAAATGATACGCAAAAGATATTTTGTACAAAATGGGAGCTGCTGTCTGAAGTGGCTCAGGTCAAGAAAAAATATCAAAATGTGCAAATAGTCAGAAGAAAGCAAGCATCTACTTTAAAAAAACAACTCCTCTTCATTCTTGAACCTCCCATAAAACTAACACAAAATGAGAAGGATAAATTCTTTGTGGCCTCCTCTTTCTTCCTTGTGCAAAGAAGCAGTATGCTTTCAAATTCTATGAATGAGATAGCACAACTCTGGTTTACAAGACTGAAGCCTATTGCTGGCTGACTGTGAATGAGAAAATCCTATGAAGTAGATCTGCTAGGATGTTTTTCACAGGAATTAACCCTGGATACGTCCACAAAGTCATATTTAGGCTAAGATCTAGTAAGTGTCCATTTCACAGCTGACCACAATGTATTGTATTGACCCACTCATATTTTACAAGTGTTATGCGTCCTTCCAAATTAAGCTGTCCTTTCTCATAAGACTGGACAGAAACCCTTAAAGAAATGTCCTACAGTATACTAGCGGGATAAAAAAAAATAAAAAACCTTAACTTAATTCTGAACTAATTCTGTGCACAGTCTAAAGTACAGTATCTGACACTGATATGATATAGAGTAATGTAAATGAGGTACAAAGGTTTTGATTTTCAAAATATTTTTCTTTATTTGTTCATCCATAAATGGAATACTTTTGTTATACAGCTACTGTACTTATTATATCACAACATTAGCAGCAACAGTTTCACTTCTTGTTCAAAATGTTTCCCTGTATAATTCAAGACCAAGGAATGTATTATTATTACGCACTAGAAAAAAACTGGACTGGAATTGATGTAGCTGCCATGTCTTTTTAAATTGATTCACCTTGACTCTCAGACAACAGAAATATGAATTTTGTACTGCATGTACTGTAAATGTATTTCACCTACAAAGCACAATTTATAAACAGAATTAACTTTTTTTTTTGCAAATGGCACATTCATTAATATTCTTATGCATTTACTTTCTTTGTAAATTATACGTAAAGAGCATATAGTACATTACATATGGAACCAATTTGAATTTTGTCTCTTTTCTCTCAGGCAGTCAGATTACTCTGAAACGTCAGTCATTACTTTAATTTACTTTGTGGCTGAAAATGACATTGAATTTGTGACCAAAACAAGCTTGTGTCAAAGATCAAGTACATTTTAAGTCCAATCTGAAGAATTGTGACACTACAGTGAAATCAGAATATATGCATAGCTTTAAAAGCCCAATTGTAAATTCTCATTATTCATGCTAAAATTGTACATGCTCATTACCCAAGTGATTCTTTCTGTTTCTTTTCTTTTTTTTCTTTAATTTAGCAGTCAGGGTCAATACTAGAGAAGGCTGCTGGAAGTACATTATTGATCTGCTTTTGCGGGGGTGTAGTTGGATCAGACATTTATAGTTATTGCTTCTGATTAATCATAGCCTTGACACAACTAAGCAGGCTCAGCAATTCTAATGTGCTTGCTTTGTAACACAGCCAAGCTGAAAAAGAAGTACATCCTCTCAGGAAATATTTTGTTCTGTGATGATTAAGAGCACAACCAGGGCATGGAATATAAAAAATATATACATGTACTGTACGTGTGTATTTGTATATGTTATGGACATAGACTTTGCATTCAGTCCATAATAGACATTTACATTTATTCTTCTCAATTTTTCATTATTTCATTTTGAAGTTGTATGAATCTGGAATTGGCCCTGTTTTCAAAATCTCTTTCTCAGTTCATGATCTGGAGAAATCTAAGACTGAAATATTTCAGTGGTGTTTGTCACAATAATAAATGTCATAAATGTGGGTTCAGCTTATTTTATCGGAAGGTTGTTTTGTATGCTAAGTAAACAATTATAAGTCTAAGTGCTTGTGAAAATAATATAACCTCATTTATACAGAAAAGCTTCCAACTAGAAACTATAGCTGCATTACTATAATTTATTTTTCCTTTTTAGTAAAGAAACATTTTGTATTTTTAATTTTATTTCAGATACTGAATTTCTTGGAATCCCAGAAGTTAAATCGGTACGGACACAAAAATGCAGAAGCCTAGATGAGAACAATATTGTTGTATCATCTCATTTACTGGTTGAGCCTCTGTCATCATACGTCCAAGATGGGCCTCTTAAAGAAGATCTACAAGCAACAAGACAATTGTCTGCCAAGTGTTTCTCATTTGAAAGCTGCTCCACAAGAGCTCTCAATGTTCACCAAGACAAACAGTTACAGAGCACACCCAACACTGCAATTAGAATAGATTCATTCCTTCCAACAAACACTGAGCCAAGAAGGGCACACAGGTGCAGGAACCCCAGTGATACTTCCTTCAAATTTTCAGAGATTAAGCAGATCCTATCTCTGACACATGGTAGCTTATCAACCCCATTTACCCAGAAAGCTATGCAAACTGCTATCAGCAAAGAAAAAGATGCCAAAGTAACATCACACCATCTCACCTATACCGATTGTGTATTTCAGGGATTTTCAGCAGTGTATCCAAAAGAAACGGTACCAACCACACTTCAGGACTTTAATCACAATAATTTTTGTGCTGACCATGCCATGCTAAAGTCTGCATCAGGAAGCAGCATATCTGATGAAATAAGAGCACTAAGCAATACTTCACAAAGCTGCAGTTCCATGATTCTTGGAAATAATTTTAATGTAGGTGACCAAATAAAGATCAACCACATACAGCACCCGTTGGACCCTGGAACCTCAAGTTGCTGCAGTCCAAATTGCTGTTTGGGTTTTTTAGTGCAGGCCATGGCTCAGCACAACTTACAGTGCATGCCTTCTTCTTTGCAAAGGGTAGTGATTAAGAGATGTCATCCAAACAAAGGCCAGCATTCCACCAGGCAAAGAGGGAGAAACATGTCATACCAACAGAATCAACAAGTGATTGAAATACCCTGGAGGAGAGTTCAAAGGGACACAGCGAGATTCTCAGAACAAACCATTGGCAGTGGAAAACAGAGACCTGAGGCTATGGTAAGCATATGTTTCTTGTGCATTGACATAGAACCTGACAGAGCACAGGCACACTTGAATAAACTGCAACTTTTCTATTTATTACTGAACCACAAGAAGGAGAACATGAAAGCAGTAGGTCAGTGTGAATGTCAACAGTGATATTTCCCAATGGTCCATGCATGCGACATACAGTAAATATGGATCACAAGGTACTGTATAACGCACTAAACTCACAGATGAAGGAACACCTCGGATAGTCTGTAACTAATTCTCATTGGGAGTCATTTAAATATTCTTTAAAAACAATTCTTTGTGTGTATTTCTTCACATGCACATATTTTATGGTATTTGTACTTTCTATGACCTCTAAAGTAAGCTTCATGCTTTCCTAATCAAAAGGTGGAATTCTTCAGCAGATTCATACCTAAAAAGTAAATTTGGGCTGATATTGATTAGGTACAGTATATAGGAACAATGAATACTATTGGTCTGATATACATGTACAAGCAGTATACTATATAGAAGGCTATAAAGTAAAAAAAATCAAGCTCTCAAGCTCTGTGCACAGGCACTTTCATAAATCTATCCTGGACTCCATTTCTTCTTGAACAAACAGACACTCCCCCCAGTGCAGCTGAGATCAGGGTATGATTAGCAGAGTGTAAAATACAAGCTGTCATTCTCCATTTAAAACCCTTTGGAGATTTTGCATAGATTAGAAATGTATTACGTGATTAATGGAAGAATAAGTGTCTTTTGGGAAAAAAAAACGTTCTTTATAAGTTGATATTGTCAGTGCAACACTTATAACAATCAGCAACTCAAGTAAAAATCCTTGGATACTAAATGTTATTAAATATACCTTATATATATAAAGAACAAATATATTTTGGATCATTTTGATTTATTGATAAATAATGACCACAATTCAATTGAGTGGCATTTGTTGCATAAACACTACATCCCATAGTTTGAGAATTGTTTAAGCACAGATCATAAAATGATTTAAGCTCCTGATTTTTAAGACGGATGTAAAATGTAAACAGACAAAGCAAAACACAGAAAGGAAACAACATATCCCTGTTATCAAAAGATCCATGCCTTTATATTATCAGCATGTTGGATGCTAGACTAAGTGCATGCACTGTCACTCACTGTCGGGAGTGTTCACAACCAGCTATTTCTAACTTGTCAAGATATTACAGCCCAACACAGACCATGAATTACAGGCCACGATCTGGAAGACCACAAGTCACAAGTCAAGTGATTGGGGGGGGGGGTCTAAGTTTAAGGGTCTGGGCAGATACAGTATATCTCGTCAATACAGACGATCCCCAAGTAGTGATTTATGGTAACCTGACTGCAGGGTTCTACATTAAACATGCGATCTCACTTACTGCCCTTCCTGTAGGCTCATATTAATGTAACAAGTGTTACAGCGGGACAATATACATCTCCATGCTGCTTGTGTAACAATGGCTTTCTTGTGAGATGAGAATGCAACAGTTAATACATTTAGTAGTAGAAGATAATTTAAGAATCTCATGCAGCTGCCTCTTGAGAGAAGGCTATCACAACATTTTATGTATGTAAAGTACTTCCTGTTCTCATTTAAAATGCATTTCCAATCAGTTTTCTCGTGTCCTCTGGGTCGTGTTTTCATTTTGATTCTGAAGCAGTGTGCCGAGTTGACATTTGGCTCAGCTCCCCTCCTAGTTTTCTCTCTTCAAGGCAAAATATTCAGTTGTTTTAGTCTGTCAGTGTAGAATAGTCATCTAAGCCCCTGTTTGCTTTTCTCTGGACTGATTCAAGAGCAACAGTACATTTTTGTAATATGGTAACCAAGACTGGAAACAATCCCCTAAACCCAGCCTTGCTATTATTCCTTGAGTTAAATTGAACATTATATACTAATGGAGTAAGTAAAGGTTTATTCCATGCTGAAAAGAGAGGAAAAAAAACACAACATTTTGGCTGTGGAGCCTTCTTTGGGCGTGTCACTTAGTGGCTACGTACTTGAACTGTATTATATACTGTACTAATGTTTTGTTTACCTTTTTATTGCTTCCCAGCATTGACTAGAAAATGTAAATGATGGTGAGGATGGGCAGGGATGACATCTGGAGTTTAGGGATTTAGAGACCAGTGAACAGGCACGTGCTTGGCCAGGCTCTAAGACAGGAATTACACAGAATATCACAAGACCGCTTCGGCAACCTGATGCAAAGCATGCATCACAGATGTACAGTACAGCTTGTATTACTTCCAACAGTGACCATGCACTCTATCAACTTGTGGCTGTTACAGAATACTCCCTGCTGATCAGCCCCATTGGTTACAAAGAGAAATTACTTACAAATACTTTCTGTTTTTTGGTATTTTTCATAAGGGATCTTTTCTCGCTCACAAATGAAATCGGAAAGCCTTGAAGAAAGCAATTCTAAATAAACTAGGGTCCAGGGTAATCAATTACTAGCTTGCAGGGAAATGACATTTTTAAAATGCTTCACAATACTATTCATTTCCCTCTGAGGCTTCACTTTCCACCCAGGGTATTCCGTGATGAGCCTTTTTCCCCTGCAGAAAAAGAAGTCAATTAAAAAAAAATAATCTGTGGAATCAAATGCAGTTCACATTTGAAAAAAGGGTTCTCTCCTTCTCTAAAAAAGTTCTTCCGTCAAGGGAGGAAATTAACTTTTGTCCCTGGTTTCTGATACCTGGTCCCTTTTCTTCTTGTTTGATTTACGACAGGAGAGATTTTGTGAGCCAGACTCCCAGCGTTACCAGACTGCTGCAGAGCCTGAGATGCCAAAGGATTGTGTCACAGTGCCACTTATTCTCCAGGTTATTAGAGAGAGGATGAATCAAGCCTCTACAGCAAGAAGTCCAATTCACTAGTTAATTACTTTTACTTACCTTTTAAGGAAATTCCTTTATTGAAATTGCTGTAGATTTTAAACTACCACTAAATGATAAACTCTAAAATATCACTATAATGGAATATTCTGCTTTTTGGTTATATCTTTTTTTTTTTTACTATGATGTTTAGTGTAATCAGATATATTAATTTTTATAAATAATCATATTTCTGTATAGCAAGGCCTATATATATATGTTAATAAACTAGGATTGACTAGGGCTAATAAGGGAACACAAAGAAATAGCTTGAAATTGAAAGATCCCTCTGCAATTAAACTCACACAACTTGATAAAATATTATGGTGTAGTTTTGTTAACTTTATTGTGCAAGTATAGTTTATCTTCCTATTTACTGATAATGTTGATATTAACACTAATACCTATAGACAACGTACACAATTTCTTCTAGATTTTTTATTCAAAGAAATCTTCAGACGATGTAATTTTCTACAGTGTAAAAGGTAATGACTTCTTAAATTAACAAAGGAAAGAATATATGTAATAATTGTACAACAATGTGAAATCCAGAATTTTAACAACAGAGTTACAAAATCATTGGCTATCCAGATGATACTGTAAAGGTTTAAATAATGCAAAATAAATCAATAAAGCCATTTCCTTGATTCTTTAAACAGATGTGATACATTAATCCATTAATATATTACTAACATATATTAGTCCATTAATATCTGTGATACAAGCAAATTCTGGTTCAGCGGCTGTAATATAAAATTCCATGGAAAAATAAACATTTTATTCAAAGATTAGAGCCCAGAAAGCTGCTTAAAGTCATAAACTGCCATCAAATCTCAGCATTAACACACTTATCACTTAAAATAACAGGTGCTGAAGTACGCTTAATTCAAATGCAGAAAACCACAAAGCAAGCAAGTGATTTTCATGCAAAAATTCTTATTGATTCTATTACTCATAGTCACAATCATAGTAATTATCATGTAATGTACATGGTTCTAAAAGGGAAAAGGAGCAAGAAGGGGGAATGATGCATTTAATTTTTAGGATATTGTTAATTATTCTGGCTATTGTGAAGCAGCTCAGAAGATATTGAGAGTAGAAATCAGCTTGGTTAAAGGTGCAAGTTATATTCTTAATCTAATCACCTCCTGTCGAGAGAAGTTTAATTAAAGTGATAATATTCTTTGATGATATTCTATGATTTGTGCCTCTCTGGGGAGTTATTATGAAGCCTCAGCACTGTAGTCAGCTATTGTTTACATTAATGGGTTAGAAACCACAAATGTTACTGCTCTGCAGATTACTCTGATAATGTAAATAGAATTTGGGGTTGACATTGCATAATATTCAAAGGACAGTAAGTAACAAAGCATATTTGATGAATAACATATTCATCAAAAATACAAAATTAACTGTATTGCATCCACGAAAGCATCGCACAGTTTATTTCACAATGCTATTTTAAGGTTAATTTAAGCCAGTCATTTTTTAAATAAAAACCTTTTATTTGGCTTTTACCAGGTTACAGAATGTTAACAATGATGTAATCCTCAAGGGCCTGTCATCTGTCCCTACGTTGAAAAAAACAAGGACGAACAAAAATATAAAACTTGACCTAAACATTGAAAATATTCACTGTTCGTGCAGACTAAAAAAACAGCACATGAAAGGTACCGACAATGGGAATGTCATTTGGCCTAACTAGCTCAAAATGGGAATAATATCATTTGTTTTCTAAAGGTCCCAGCTGTGAACGAGTTTTGTGAATGTTTGTGGAAACAGTAGCATTCATACTGAATATATTAGTGTATATAAACATAAATTTTAATTATATTACTGTATACTGCTCAAACTAAAGCAGAAAACTTTAGACTATTTCAAAACCTATTATTAAGTGAATAATATTATTATTATTTAGATACTATCAATATCTTAATTGAGAGACACATCCAGAGAGAGAAAATCTTATTAAATGCAAATTTACGAATGCTCAAGTCCTTTCAGCAACAAACAGACAAGAAAGAGGCCAGCTAGTGCTCAGTTATATCTTCTGGTACATTCAGACACATCCTGATGAAGACACTGTGAGATCCCATTAGGCATTGAACTACCTCCAGAGTGGTACCATCCCTGACCATGCTAATGACCTCTGACAGGTTCCGAAAACACCTACTGTAACACAATCTGAGTCACTGTTTACTGCTCCTACAACAACACCACAACTACAAATCCATATATGATATAAAAGTGACCAAGAAGGTAGGGAACTGGAACATTATATTATATATGAGTGCCTGTAAATCGCAACACCTGGTGACTTCAAATCATGCTGAGTTAGTTTCAGTAGCCTATCGGTTCATCCATGAGCAGTGACCTTACTTTACTGTACATGTTGACCAACTCATGCTGGCTATCTCATGTTACAGTAGCTCTGTAGTAATATTTCTATCATGTAATCCTTTAATTGTTTGGAGCACTCAACATATAACATATTTTATTTACTTACAGTATTAAGGACCAGTCTACCAATGAGGATGAGAGTAAATTATATTTCACAGAAATAGTTTTGAATATAATTGTTTCCTCTAATCTAAAAATGAACACATTTATAAAAAGTCTAAACCTGTCTAAAACCCTTGATCATATCATTTATTAGTAGGGGATAACAATAATGGTATAAGGAAAGAAGACGTTTGGTGCTCTCGGCACATAAAACAACAAAACCTTTCCAAATATGAAGGGTGACATTAAAAAAAAGTCATAATAACTACTCTACTTATGAAGACAAAAAGCAGTATCCTATGAAAGCATTATGTATCAATGTGCTTTTTTGTGGAATGTTGATATGTATTGTAATACTAATTAAACAGCATAATGACTTTTAATTTACCAAAATAGATTGTTTTATATATTATGAAGGTGTATAAAAAGTAAAATTGTACCATACATAGTGAAATAATGCTTATCCTCTGCCAACAACGAAAGATGAAATTTGACACATAAAAGAGAAAAGCAGCATGGACAACAGAAACTGTTAAAAATACCTTAATGTTATTACTAGAGGACAGATCTTTTGACACAGTAACATGCCCTGAGTAACTCTGCATGTACTGCAGGAATATTGCAACAGCCTATGAACTCCAGTTTGCCTGGGCTCAATCAGAACAGCTCAAGATTTCTCCAAGCAAAAAATACTGATTGTCTACTGCAGCCAAACCTTCATTAAGCTGTAGGCTGTAGCTGTAGGCTTAAGTCCTAACAGCCTCATGGCCTTTTCACATGTACCATCTCTAATTTAGGATCTATAAATTGTGTATGTAGCCAAACAGAAACATAAATACAAATCTTCTTCATTTTCTTGTTTAGGGAACTTTAAAACACTTGTGTCTTAAATGACGTATTTTGTATAGAGTGACTATGTTCAAGATAAAATGTTTTGCTTATGACAAACATAATCTCAATCTTTCCTATTAACCTACTGTACAGCAATGGATAGTTTCTGAAATATACCAAGAGGGCATGTAACTGAAATTACATTAAGGGTATAGATCACAAATGTTCCATGTATGTTTCTATGAACAATTGCTTTATATATATAAAAAACAGGACAGTAATAGATAATAATTTATTGCAATGTGCAAATATGGTATAAAATCAGAAATAATGAGTGAAGATTAATAAATACATCAAAAACATCAATATAAAAAGAGCCAAATACCCTAGATTGTCTTCCTTCTTTTCATTTAGACAGTGCAATCAGCTTCCATTAATAACAATAATGCTGCCACAAAAAGACAAGGTTCATGTATGAAATGTATTAAATGTTTGCACAAAAACAAGACCTTCTTGGCATCTGTGCCTCATGTATGATTTAGTACAAAATCAGGGGAGAAAGAGGGGGTATTGTCTCTTTAAATACTGCAGTTTTCCATCTGGACTGAGTAGCCTTTGTACTAATGCGGCTGAAGATACTGTGATCATGAACAGGTAATCTCAGGATTAGAATAGCACTCCAACTATGATGACTGAACAGTGAACAGCGATGATGTCCAATGAGTAGAACAAACTGCCACTTCAACGTCATGTGACCTCAGCGAAGGCGATGTGATTCTGAAGGACAAAGAAACAACATTAGACAGGCATTAATTGAAATTGAATCTAAATTTAGTTGAATTGTTTACCTGGCACACCCACATATAAGAACCAAAATATACATGTAATATACATTATGTTTTAGACAAATCAAATCTTTTGTATTTTCTCTTCCACTACTGCCATATACAGCATGTAATATAATGTGTATACATACATATACAGCACATTGAAAAATAAAACACAGGTAATTTTATGATGTAGTAGGGAAATTCACAGTGATGGTTTTTGACATTCTGTTATAAAACAGATGTAGTTAACTCAGCTGAGGAAATTAATTTTTCATGTTTTCTGCATGATATTCATTTTGCATAAGTCGCTGTTCCCATTGAGTTGAACAGAAAAAAATGTCCTTTCTTTGTACTCAAATACCACTGTCTTGAAGATAGACTCTTATTAGTCACAGTCACAAGAGTAATTTATCAGTAAGTCTGAACAGACTATTAAGTGTGCTGTTAAAATTTAATGTTTGCATCATTGCAGTTAAGGTGATATAATATTCCCAAATGCAGTTGTCTGAAAAACACTATTTGCCTTTATTCTGTGCATGTTAGTTTTATAAGTGGTCATAAAGCAGGCAAAAAGCACAGTGTGTGGATTTGCACCTTTGATCTTGAGCAGCCAAACCTGCCACTGATAGACTGGTGGTACTGTTGTCTTGGTAGAGCCATCATAGCAAAAGGAAGCAGTGATGCATTGCAGGCAGAAATATCTTTGCTACCTTGATAATCTTGTTCAACTGCCATATAACCCTTGTCTGCCTCCCATATCTGAAACCAAATGAGGCCCCTGTGAGATGCAAATCAAGCATTTATGAAAAGAAGCTGAATCCACCCTGTAAAGATGAACATTTTGAAACAAGAAACAAAAGCTATTAATTTCAGGGAACATTTCAAGATTCTGAGGTCCTTCTGATCACTGAATATTTATACCATCAAATGTACAAAGAGTTTTTTACTAATATAGATATATTAGGAAATCAAACTGTACAGTAGTTTAATGTTATGAATAGTACACTTCCAAAAGCAGTCCTTTTTGAATACCTCCTCCTTCAGGTACATTTTAATTTTGACAACAGCAATTTTGCACAACAATTTATCTGTAATGTAATGTCATTTCTGCAATTGTCGAAAAACCTTCAAAAATAAAGATCACTGGGTTAGCAAGGTCTTTTATATTCCTTCACTGATTTTTGGTTAACCTTCCATTTTATACAATAAAATAAACCAATTTTGCCCATGTCTATCATGTGAATTAACTAATTAATTAACATACTGCTTTGAAGTTGAATGGCTGTTCAATTTCAACATGCGCTTCAATATTACTTTACATCTTATGTGGTTATGATTAAGATGAGAATGTAAAGTCCCTGAATGTTCCAAGCATCTGTTTTACAGTAGTTTATGCACTTTTTTCTTTTCTGACATCCATTTTCAGGAATTCCTATTTGACAAAAGCTATGATGTCAGAGTGATTGTAATTTCACATTAATCATACTTTATATGACAGTTCTAGTTTTGCAAACAAATATAGAGCTATGTTTTACTTTCCACAACCAAAGGTATTAAGAGAGTCACTACAGCTCAACAAAGAATTTCATTTTTTGTGTGTGTTGACAGTACTGAATACTAAAGGCTAGTTAATGTACTAACAAATATTTCTACATTAGTGTTCTTTATGTAAACATTTGTAGAAAAGTTTGTGAATAAGATTAATCTCTTCCAGTATTCTGGTTAAGGCAGAGCTGATCGTGTGATGGTACAAATATTGCCATTATACAGTGTCAAATAATTAATTCATAAAATGTATCATGTAATATAATAATTTAAGGAAAAATGTGGCACACTTAACTGGAATCATACTGTGCCAAAGCCCATATGTTTATTTAGATAAATAACAATATTACTTTTATACCTGCCACTTAATATAACATGTACTGTACACACATAATTGTGCACATACATTCTTTTATATGTTCAACACTTGTAATGTAAATATTTATATCATTTTGAAATTGCATTACACAACACACATTATTTAAAATGATTTATTTTGCATAAACATGAGTGAAAAATAAAAGTCCTGGATGGTTATGTATGTACTTGCATGTGATCTTGTTTTGTAAGAATGTCTGCAGTATTCTGTATAGAAAACATTATTTATCCACTTAGTGATCTGCGGCATTTTGAAAACCAAATTGTCTAAAAGCCTTTTTTGAAACCAGAAAACAACAGATGAGAGGAACATGGGCTTGTATCATTCTGATGAATTGCATGCTCTCAAACACGTTATCCTTAATCAAAAACGTTTCCCTTAATGCATCTAACTGAACTGATGATCTATCAGTTTGCTAACACACTTGAAACACAAACACTATATATGTTTTATATAGAGAGAGAAAATCAAACCACTCAGGGGGGATTTTCTTTTATCTTTTTTAGTTACCTCAAGAACAAACAAGTTTTTAATCTATAAGCCACTTTTGCCCTGAATGAGGCTCATTGTTGACTTCACTAAAATTTTTATCTTTATTTCAACTGCTAGCTTTAAGTACTGTATTGCTAGGGATGATGATGGACACATATTTTAAAAGGACAGCTGCCAAAGGAATCATGTCAAAACAGACAGAAAAGAATAAAGCAAATAAAGTTTTTCATAAATTCATAAAATCGTACTTGTGAAATTGCCATGGATACACTGTATGTTAATATGTAAGTGGGAAAGTGAGGTGAATTTTTGTATAGGTTTTCAAACATACATCAGTTGGGGACCTGTCTTATTTTCAGCACAATCCAATTGCAGACAAAACCACAAATGTTTTGTCTCTTTGTTTATATATGAGAGTACTAAAAAAGATAACAGAATCACTTTTGTGATTTAAAAGTTCATGCTTGAAGTTTATGCCAGATCTCAAATGGAATGAGAACAGATGAAATACAAGTATGTGTTTTAGGTCATACTTGTACCAAAAATGCAAATCCAAGAACTTATTTGCCACCACAGCAACTCAGGGTATGTTAAGGATATTATATTTAGAGACATTAGTTCAAATTCTTAAAAAGGTGAATCAGTCTCATACGACAAAAAATGTAGCCTGAGTTGTGATGTCACTGGGTAACAAAAACATGTTTCTGTCAATGTGATGACTTAGTATCCTGTACTCGACCAGCATCAATGTATTGCCCTAGGCTATGCTCATACTGAATTCAGATGAAGCAGCAAAGTTGACCCCAAAATTTCACAATGAAAGAGAACGTGTAAAGTAAAAATGTATAAAACCGTTTTTCCATGCAGCTTTATTGTCTTGGAAAACATGAAATCAGGGTCTGATGAAAGTTTTTATATTTAGCTATTTTTTAAGGAAAGTACTGTGAAGTCCAGTATAAATGTCTATTCTAACGTTTATCAAAGCAGTGATGCTTTGGCAGTTGTCTATGTATGACAATAGGATGCATTCTTCTGTTAAATATACGTAAAAGTATTAATAAAAAAGCAAGCAAACAAAATTTCAGTCATGACTGCCAGTAGCTCTGGATATTATTAAAATGCTGCTATTTTAATAATTATTGGAATAGCTAAAGCATATGGGGTTTTGTTACCAAACTGGGTATCAGTAGTAAATCCATCCATGCCAGGTCAGTGGCACTGAACACCAGGCCAAATCAAATTCTTCTTTGCTCTTAACCTCCAAAGACTGGCAGTCGTAAGTTCTTCACACAGGTGCGCGTTGTTGCGCACATACGTTTATTGCCTTGTGTGATGAAGATGTTCGAACCGGTTAATTCCTGTGATCCAGGTAAAGAACCTTATGAGACGAGCTTTAAGAGAGTTCGACTGAAGTACTTCTTCTCCAGTATTTCCAATCCCACAGGGCTGTGAAACCTGAAGCATGTATTGTATTAAAAAGCAAAAAATACATAAAGTTTCATATAAAATAATGTTTATACTTCTGTTAATGGCTAACTTCATTCCAGCTTTATTACTTGATTAATTAATTTGAAAATTCCTTTCTTCGTAAAAGTTTAAATGATGCTGCCCATTTGTCAACAGAAATCCAGAGGCTGGTTTAAAAGGTTTTTAATACAACACATCTCAAATATTTCCTGTATTCAAAATAACATTCCATCAACATTCTTTGGCACAGAACAATGTGACACACATCTAATTGAAGTGCAAAATGTCTAACAATTCACTATGCAAAGTTCTAGCAGACGCGTTAAATCCATGACTCATCTCCGTAGAAAGTACATGTATGATTATATTGACATCAAATGTGATTTTCCTTTGTACAACAAAACCCCAAAATACCGTCCCATTTTGCTGCTGAATGCTCATATTAAAATTGTTGTGGAAAGTATTGCAGTTTGGATGAAACACTGTTTACCTGTGAAGCTGTGTATTTCTCCAAAGGACTCTCTACTCTTGGAAGGTTGATCATAGGCATGTTAGTCAAGTTGTCAGTTTGGGGTTTTTCACTCAGCAAGGTCTTCCCTTTAAAGTTATGGACCACACAAACCACCTTTAATAATGGAAAAAAGGAAGTACAAAAGAATAAAAGAAAACATTTCAATTGTGATTCATTTTTACAAAAGAATCATAATCCAGTATGGCGTAAACAATAAATATCACCATATTCCCTGTCATTTATTTAAGGACTTCCTGTTCTACAGTAGTATGTGCTCTAACTTATCTTTTCTTATGCTTAAAATTGCCATAGCAACTAACCACCCTGATAAATACAGCTTCTGAAAAGGCTTTTTGAAGCAGGCATAAATGTAACATTAAATGGTGGAGAATGAAACATTTCCATAAGAGAAAATTGACAGGAAATTAGTAACACGAATAACCTTATCTTCTTTTAACATTAGTGGTTTCTTTATGTTACTTCATTTCACTAAATGGAGCACAACACTGATGGAATAATAAATGCAAGAAGTATGAATTGAAAATAACAACATGTTCAAATGGATTTACCCTATTGTTTATATAAACAGAAATCAGCTAATTGGTTTGCTTCAATTTTTCAAAGACAAAGTAATATTTAGAAACTATAAAAATGATGATGAGTAGTAGTACGGCTATTTTAAGCTATTATAACCACTTGCTGTTAATATGCAATTGTTATACAGTAGTATGCAATTTGTGTTCTGAATACTAAAGGTATTGATGTCTTCTAGATATCAAAGCATTCTTAGAAAATAAGACACCATCATCAAAGTTGTTTAAAACTGGCTTGGTTCCGTATCTCTGTATGTATGTTTCAATAAAATCATTTATACAAGTAATACCATATCACTAATTTTACATTTGAATAAAGGCGGGCATTCTTTACACCATTGTTTTACTATTTTTTGTCTTTGACACATTCAGTATTTTCCAAAATGTAACATTTTAAATTGTTCGAATATCAAATAACTATAAAAAAGTAGCATGTGAGGTAACTTTGTGAGAGCCATCTGTTAATAGGAAAAGCCTGTAGAATCAGGCACACCTAATCTGAATGAGTAATTAGTCTGATTGAAATTCCACATGAGGGAGAGGAGCTGTCAGGATAGGCTCTGCATGGAATTATCCACACCTTCACGTTAATTGAGAGGCTTATAAGAATAGCTAGATGGCTGAGTGTGAGAGAAGTCTAGATGACATACATGAGGAGTCCAAGTCCAAGTCCAAGTCCAAGTCCAAGTCCAAGTCCAAGTCCAAGTCCAAGTCCAAGTCCAAGTCCAAGTCCAAGTCCAAGTCCAAGTCCAAGTCCAAGTCCAAGTCCAAGTCCAAGTCCAAGTCCAAGTCCAGGGATGGAAGTGTTAATTTACAGAGCGTTGTCCCTGGCCAAATAGGATAGTTAATAATGAATTTCCGTGCTGTTAGTGAAGACCTAGTGCTTGATGAAGAGTCAGCGTAAGCTGAATTGTTTTTATACCTATTGTGACTGGGTGACATGGAGTGATCCTGAGTGTTCTAGTACCTGCTTCTTAAAGAGTAGTGACACAGGGACTTGAATTCCAGAATTGGAAAACCTGGAATTAATTAGGTTGAAAACTCTAGTACTTAGTGATTAGATGAAAAGATCTAAGTAGTACTGTATGTAATGTCAGAGTAAAGTTTAATATGAAGAGCAGCCAAGAAAGAGGATTGTAAAATCTTTGAGAAGGGTATACCCTGAAAGAAGTAGGATCCTGGAGGGGGTCAGAAAGAAACTTATAAAATGCAAAAATCTAAGGAGACATACTGATTGAAGTGGACTTTAGAGCAGTGGGTGTGTGTGCTAACAGATGTGCCTTTCCTACCACCCAAATCCATTTCTATTTTTTTTAACCTGGGTACAGACAAGCAGTTCAATGATAATTGAATATTAAAAGTACTGTCAAAGCATTTTCTTTGTTTTTAATGCCTTATGAATAGACCTGCTTATGTTGTGTATATCCTGTAAGCACTACACTATATGTATGTATTTTTTATATAGTGTATATAGCGATCTGAAACAAAGGAAGTCTAGAGAAATAAGGGGATATATTTAGGTTCACATAAATAGCATTTATATTAGGGTTTAAAATCCTGTTTTCTATATGACTAAGAAAACTCACTTCAGCCTTCAGGCACAGAAGTTCAAAGTGGTACCTTAATAAAATACCATTTAAATATCCTTCACAATCAATTAGACTGTGTTTGACATAATCATGGCCAATATTTAATCAGTGTGAAAAGAGAAATGTCTAATGCATGATTACCCTGGAGTCATATAAGAAGTGAGAGACCAAGTAGTATTCTTTTATAAAATGCCTATCCCTTGAAGTATTGTACCACTGATTCCTGTTGACTGCTTTTATGTGCCTCCCAAGATAGAAGAGCTCAAGCCCTGTCAGGATGGGTTCTGGTTTAATCTTATCTGATGCTGTCTCCTTTTAGCATTTAACAGATTTTTGGAATAAGAAGTTGATAAGTATCATGTGTTTCATCTCTGTGTACGATTCTACAATGTACATGCAGTAGAGATGGGATTCTGATTTTAAAGATCAACTCAGAGAGTGAATATATAATCTGTTTAATAGCGTATTTTGCATTGTGATGCCAGTGCGTAATTATCTACAATATGTTCTTCCAAAATGCCAAAGTGATTTAACTGTAATGTGCGTTTTTACCACAAATAGACAGGAATTTTGGTAAAACAGACTATGACACATGGCACAAACCAAAAGCCTAAAGAGTGCATTATTCCCATCTGAGGTCATGTGGATAGTTTGCTATCTCCTTTGACTCTGTTTCGTCTTACAGTACTAAGACTTCAGAAGACTCTAGGCAGACAGACCTGTTTTTTCACCCCTCCTGAACCAACACAATGGAACATGCAATCTTACCAGAAAAGCTGCTATCGCCACTCCTATAATAAATCCTGCAATGACATCTGACCAATGGTTTCGGTATTCTGCTACCCGATTTATTCCAGTAAGAAATGCCAAGCACATCAGCCCCAGAGACAGCACAGGCTTCGCTAATCTCGATCCTCTGGCTTTTACTGTGCTGGTGATGTACATCTAGGAAATAAAAACGAAGTTGTTTTTCAAGATGCTGCAGTGATAAAAGCCAAGCAACTGGATTAATCCCATTGATTGGTTTTTCAAAGTTCTTTAAAACATGCACTTCCAGCCACATACAGTACAAAAAATAGCATTTTCTTTCAGTTCTTAAAATTTTTCACTAGGAATAACAACACTCAAGAATCACAGTAAGTGTTGAGTGAAAATTTGGCTTAACCCGCTAGGCTGAGAGCTGACCTTCTGCCCAGAGGATGAGGAGGCTGGAACCCCCATGAGGAGTGAGGAGTGACCAAGGGGCAGCTGCAAAGGTGGAGGTGGGATGCAGAAAGACAAATGTGAGGGAGAGAAGTATAGTATTTATAGAGTTTTAGGACAGGAAATGACATCTGGAGTGATAGCTAATTACTGACAGCCAAGTCTGATTGAACCTGGTTCTTGTCATCCCTGCCAAACTTTCGTTACAAACTCTACTAGGTTACTATCCCATTGAGAACTCGGGCTGTAAAAAGAAATATAGGCAGGCTTCCTTAAAAACATATTTAAAAGTGTGGTCTGAGGAAAACCAGGCAACTAAGAGTGTATGTATGAATCACTAAGCTTAATAAATAACTTGAGCTAAACATGGATATTTAAATGTCATGCTTCCAGTATAAATCATCTCAGAAAAGTACAGGATAACGTATTTTAACTATTTGACATTTGTAGAAAACTATACATAATGAAAGTAACACAGATCAGGTGTAGTGAAGATAATGATCACAATCTAGTGTATTCAAGAAAGTTATCAAGTAGATAACTCTACCAGAAGAAACACAGACCATTATTTTTGTGCATGTATACTTTGCCATACACAATATAAATGTATTTCTTGAAGATGAAGATAAAAATGTAATGAAATAATGGAAGGGCATTCATTGCTTTAGCCCGAGGGGAGTTGTGTACAGTACCTCTAGAATAAAAGCACTTTCATTCAATCCACAGATTAAAAGAGACAAAGCTGTTTTGTACTCAGTCAAATTATGTTTCCTCGACGTAAACACAAAAATTCATATCTAAACAGAAGGAACATTAGAAACATCATAAACACATTCTGCTGTTGTCCTTGAAAGAGAAACAAAACCTTAATGTATTTTCATATCTTGACCATGTGTTAAATTAGAAAAGAGTGTACTGAAACTGCTTGTGTTTTTTTCAAGAAAAAACCCATATTCCAACCCTAATGACATGTCTTTTTATTTATGTCTTTTATATATAAAGTAAAGTAGCAGCCAACTGTATGTAAGACAAATGCTGAGATTCAACATTAAGATGTAAATTAAGCATTGCAGGATGACATTTACTGTATATTGGTCTCCAGATACAGTATGTGTAAGTCTCAAACTCTATAATAAATACTGTCTCACTTATTTACAAAGACAACTGAATTCTCCTTTCTGCAATATATACTGTAAGCAACAATTTGAAATCCTTCCTACACTGTCTGCAACCATATACTTCACACAAATATCATAATACACATACTGTACATGTACAGAGAATTTTCATCCTTCATCCAGCTTTAAATCTGACTGACTCCAGCCACTCTCATAGAATAAAAGGAAACTCTATTTTAACCAGCGAAAGGAGGGAATTCTTCTCATTGAGCAGCCCAGCTGCAACACCAGCAGATCCAGTGCCTGCTCCAGGAGGTGCTCAGAAGAGCAGCTGGTGCCAGCTGTAAGCTAAACAGGGAAAGCTAATAAAAAAGAAATGAACTCCCCAGAGCAGTGATGTCTATAAACCACCAGGGAAGGGCAGCAAACATAGGAGTGATATAAGATGAGTTCTATGTACAGTATTAGCAAGTTGTTCTTATTCTTTAAATTTTGGTTTCAGGTTATTTCTTGTGGGGAAAGAAATCTGTCAACATTCTGCCATCATTACACCCTTTGATGTAATGTTAATTCTCTTCAAAGGAAGGTTGTTTTCTTAGTGATACAAGAGAGTCATTTATGAAGGAGGTCTTTTGAAAGAGATTTATTCAGAACTGTCTCAACTCTCACATAGCAAGAACACATTATTTACATGATGTTAGTAAGCTCACTTTCTGAGCTTGTTTTCTACACTCACAAAGTTTGATCTTTACTAGTAAGTAAATTATTCACTTGTTTAGCCTTAAAATAAGGCCTTCTGTTTCTCCCATGAGGAACAAAATACAACACACTGTAGAAACTAAAGCATTGGCAGGTGATTATGATGTAACTGGAATCAATCTAAGTTTATTTTTGTTTTCCACAAATGGAAATTAAGAGGATGTACTTAGACGTTTTTTAACAATAAGGGTTTTGGGATTGTGGAACAAACTATCCAGCCGTACATAGATGGAAGTGATCCTCCTATCAATTAACTACAAGCAACCAAATAAATTAGATGGTGTGGATGGCCCCTCTCATTTGTAATATTTTTCCATTTGAATAACAGTGGCAGTTTTTTTAGAGTACACTAAATAATTTCTCTCTCATGCCATGCATTTCCTAAATTTCCCATATTTTCCCACATTTTTTCCACACGTCTTGACGTTTTCATGTCCAGCTTTTGCCACTGGCTTCATTTACTTGAATTGTGGCATGCTAGACAGCAATATGTTTTTAAGAAGATGCAAATGGATCATTTGCGATTGTAGAATTTGTAGAGGGCATATTACTAATATAATTTCAGATTTGCGTCTTTCAATTTGGCATCAAGTAATGAATATAGGTTCATTTCATAGAATAAAATATTCCATTTATTATAGAGACAGACATTTTTTATTACAGCAAGGCTGGTGTGTGGAATGAATAGAGAAGTTTGTGACTGTTCCCAAGAATATGATTTCAATAACAGTACTGTATGTCCAAAGAGAAAGCTGGATTTTAAAGATAGAGAAATCTTTGTTGTAATCAAGTTCTAAAACAAATTTATCTTTAATTCCCTTCTTTCAATAGAGTGAATCTAATCAACCAAAACGATGAACATAGACAGACTTTCTTGTTTGGAAACCATTGCAATTTTTATTTCTCTACTATCACAGACAAAAGTATAGACATGTGCACTTACCGAAGAGTGCTATTTCCATCACTTTCACAGGTAATTAGTAATTAGGTAACTCTATTTAGCAGATACAAAATAACCCAGCTTTGTACTGGGGTTTTAATAATTATTTGGAAATTAGATTTTTTAAAATAATAAATTTATTTAACTTATAATATTTGATGCTACATAGATATAAGCAACAGGAAAAAGATTCTTCACAATTACAAAAAAATCTTTTAGCTTTAGCAGTGTTATTAGTGTCCCACCAAAACTTTAGAATTCAAGGCCGCTGCATTTTGGAATATGTTAATGCTTTTATAATGTACATGTCATGAATAGCAATAAACAAACATTTTAAACAATTAAACGGCTTTTTTATAGCTGGTGATAAACCAATGTATTTTGAAATCTGCTTTTTGATTTCCAGAATTAAGAATAACAGCTTCTATCCTGGATAAAACCAGTGGAAAACAATATAACATCTGACCTACTTAATCTGTTCAGATGTTAAGGGTAAATAGTGCATGCAAATATTGCCTGTTGGGCAGAAAGTCTTAGTCAAAAGGCCCTGTGTGCTAGATGTCACAGATGAAGCCAATGCAGAGGCTAAAAATCATATTACTAATAATAATCCCCACTGAGTTACTAATTATTTTATCTTGAAACGAAAGAATTTCATTGTCATCTATTCTACACCCTACGCACAATGATCTTTATTGAGTGATGTTCTTGTTAAGGAGCAAAAAAGACAGCACATTCCAACTAAGAAAATGAAAACTAAAGCACAAAAATGGCTTTAATCAATTTTTAAAGTGCCACTTCAAGCAATTCAATTCCTACGGCAGTGTATTTTAAAAGACAATTTTAACACTAGCTGTTACACATCACATCAGTTTTACCCATTTAGGAAAATTCGCAGTATTAGTGTTTTTTTTTTCTTCATTTTTTACTATTTGCCTTTAATCTAAAAATGGCTTTGGAGTGGGATATATTTTTGGAAATGTGATTATATATTTAAGACCTACTGTATATGCTAAGCAAATGTAGAGATATTTAAATATAATTACCAAGAACTATCCATAAATGGTTTTAAAATGTCTTTAAATGTACAGTATACCATGTACTTTATAAACACTATTTTTTAATTCTCATTTACTTATGGGAAATCTTAACCTCTGTATGCTAAGATGTAAAACACTATAAACACAATCAAGAACCAATGAGCCTTATGACAAAAGAAGAGCTGTATTTTTGGCTAACTGAGCATTAACAGAACCGGAATCATGTGTCCAACTTTTTCCTAATCATCCAGAGATCTTGGTATTGCTAAAGACCAATGCATTTCTTTATTTGAATATTTTAAAATAATTTTTGTATACGTGTTACATGTTACGTGTTACACGTGTTTCATGAGACCTTTAAATATATTAAAAGCTTCCTTCTAAACTCAATACAGTAGAAGGTAGGTATATTTTAACCTTCCTTCTATATAAAGTTATTTAACAGAATAGTTAGCAGTTGTCATTTCTAAATATACAGTACAAGGGCCATAGCAATTCATTATTATGGGTATTGTACCCACCACGTTCTTTAAGATTCTGTTTCTAAAGCTAATGAGTTTGAAGGTCTTTATATTACAAGTGTAAATGTTTTTTTGATGGAATGTTTATTAAATAGTCAGTTATGCCAACATACATTAAGCAAGAAATTATTTTAAAATGTCTACTGCCATAAATTGTGTGACTGACACAGGAATGATTAACCTGTTCAACATAGAAGGGTTTTAGCTTTGTTGTTTGTTGTTTAGATTTGTTTACACTGTATGAAATTCACTTACTGGGTTCCCAAAACACAGCTGAAAGAGAGATCCCTGTTACAACAGAGAACATGTAAAATACTGTAGGATGATTGCTTTGTGAATTGTGAATTCGAGATATAATCTCCCGTGCACCATTTACAGAATAACTAGATGGAGCCCTCAGTATGTAATCCAGTGTGGTATAGTCTAACGACAACCTCTCTTGCAAGTCAATAAAACCTTCAAAGAAGCAAACCTCAGATTTCAGGAACAGCCTGGTACAGTATGTGTAACCTTCATCAAAACTTTTTTTTTCAATTAAAAAATATTTTTTCCGTGTTGAAAGCATGGAGACGAGCATTAATAAATTCTTAAATCATAAAGCATCAAATACTGTCGAATTGAACACTTTTGAAACTCAAGATGAAAATGAAATGACTAGTATTAGACAGTAGATGCTAACAATGTGTACTTACAGCTAGGTAGAGGGCTGCATAAACACTGAGTGCTGCCTCTTTTGATGGGAATGTCTTTCTGGCTCTTAAGATGTCGTCTTCATTGCCTGTGCAGGCCTCCTGGTGACTGATGAACCGAATGGCCTGTTGACAGCCCAGAGCAGTGTAATTGGGTTTACAAACAGTGAGGAAATGTGGTGCAAGGTTCCCCGTCACAACCTGTCCAGCATTAACGAATATATCGGTGGCAAAAAGTCCAAATATATAGACACCTGCAAAGAAAGAAACGAGTTACTATATGACTCACTTTACTATATATTCACTGTAAATGGCTTTCCGATCTACCACATACCTCAACAGGTATTACAATTCTGATCATTCAAAATGTTATCCCAAATCCTCTACAAAAAGTGTACAACTAGCACAAAACAAACCAGTGAAAGAAACTTCATCTTACCCAAATAAAACCCAATCAATTTTTTACACAAAAACGCAAATGTGATAGTACATTATAAAATATTTTAAATATTTCTCATGTAGGAATTATATTTCCATGTATTAATATATGTTCATTCAATAATTAAATCAAGTTTGGATATTATACTGTAAATATGTTTTAACAAATAAATTCACATGTTGTCTGTCTAAGATATTTGCAGGAAGTAGAATGCCATGCACTTTTCAAAGTATGTTCAACACTGTTCCCTATGGCCACTAATTTGAAATTTTCTATGCTTAGTTTATTAAGTTGACAATAGAAATATTTAAAGGGATCATAGGCAAATGTACTTGACATCTGCTTCACTATCTTAAATATTTGATTCAGTTCATGATCCGTATCTGTATGTTCAATTTTTTGTCATTACAAAGTTTAAACCAAAGTCATGTGTCTGTTGGCGTGTTAAAACTCATAACAAGTTTTCAGCATAAATTAAATTGTTTTCATTTAAAAAGGAATAGATATGTTAACACTGGTAAAGGAAAGGAAGATGAACAAGAAACAAAGGGAGGATATCACTGACGACATAGAGTATCTATCACAAATCAGTTACAGATCCATAAGGTTGATTCACAGTTCATCTGCTCTTAAACAACAAATTATGAATTCCAGTTCAGTACATTTTAATTGGACAGAAACTCTTCTTGAATTATTTTTGTGCTTACAGAAACTTTCAGTGTCACATGATCTAGAGACACCATTTTGAAGCACAAGCAGTAAGGGTTCGATGTTGTCTTCCAACAGCAGGCATGTTGTGCCTTCATACAGTACAGTATGGAGTCCATTTAAAACAGCAATTACAATACATGAAAATAAATACCCTTTCGAAAGAAAGCACATTCTAACAGTGTCATTGCTGACAACAGAGGGGCACTGCTGTTTTAAAGTGAGTTTTGGATTAGTTGTATTTCTTGTCAAGTGACATCAGATTTCAATTACTTTCCATTAATTTAAAAAGAAAATGACTGATATCACCTTACTTGGAGAAACCCAGAGTGCTGTGCTTTCAAAAAGAGAAAGACGTGATTGATGGTGTTGTGCCACTAATGAATTAACTAGAAAACAGTATACTTGGGGATATTATGTTTGTCTACAAAGAGCCAGTAATCAAAACACAAATGAAATTTGTTGCTAATCAGTAAGGTGCTAAGCCTTAAAGCCTTCAAAAATTAAACTTCAAGCAGGAATAATAAATCATTGCCATCTAAGGCTGGTACTTTTTTTAAGAAAGTTATCCAAAAGCCTGCTGTTTTTTTACAGAATGCCTTCCTGATGGTATAGTCCAGTTGTATTTTTCACTCTTTTTTTTCTATTGTAATTGAATGCTTTCTTTTCACGATTTACTTTATGCATTGTTTCCTGTTGGCAGCAGCAGGACTGTTTCTTTATCTGTGGTACTATATGATGTATCTGAAGGGGTGCAGAAAGTGGCTCACACCAGGGGTCTCAAATTCAGCTCCTTCAGGCCCTGTGTCTGCTGGCTTTTGTTCCATTCTGAGTAGCAAATTAAACAATCCGATTATTTATTATGTTCATTTTCTTAGTCTTTTACAGTTGATTAAACATTCACTACATTAAAGACACCTGCAAAACACCTCAGAGCCTGGTTGGAAATTATACCGCTAATTAAATAATTACACTAACTGTGTAAGTGAACAAGCTATAACAAAAACAAGACAGTAGACCTCCAGGAACTGAGTCTGACCTCTGGCTTTCACACTTCGAATACTGGACTGCAGTTTAACTCTAGAAGAAATCATCACTGTCCTGGAATTTATTTATTTAAGGTCATCCTGTTAATTAATTGTTGTTTTCTATTTTGCTTCAGCGTCTTGAATATACTGTATCTCTCTGGCTGCATTTTGTAGTCTTGACTTACACAGTAAATCAAGCATGAATGCCCATGTACTGTATTTGAATCTGCTGCTAGAATATTAATGGGAGTTTCTGTGGTGTCTTAATTTAAGAAGAGTTTAAAGTTTTAGTAAATATCACCAGAAGGACATAATATTAACATACAGTACATATTAGAGGAAAGATGTTTTACACTACTTGCCCTGAAAGAACCTCAGCAACTAATTAAATTCAATTTACTTTACATTGCTTCTCAGCATTTCATGTGTTTTTTAGAAAAAAATAAAATTTGGTTTTCTTCTTGATTTCAGCAACAATTGTTTATATTTTCAGAATTATTTCCATATTTATGCCCTTTGACACTGATGCTGCATCTATGACGAGCCTCATGGATCATGGGTGGGTAGGAAAAATGAAACTCACATTGGTACAAACTTTGATGACCAAAATATTTCTAAAATTAAACTTCAAAAAGTATGAGTCATTATACAAATTTTAAAGACTGCAGGTTTCACAGCAACTGACGTCATCTGAAAAAAGGGAAACTACAGTAAAAAATGTTCCTTCTGGTTCTGTAAGGTCAAATACATTATTTTGCTGTAGTTGGTGATTGCAGGCGATGCTGAGCAGAGAAAAAGCCTGCAGTTACTGTATGTTACACCACATGTGTCACCAATTTATACAGTAGCTTTCATGTATTGTATTTGTAGAATTATTTGATAAAAAGCTAACCTCCACAAATAAGACAATATTCTGCTAATTTTCTATGTAATATAAAAGACTGCAATTTCATTTAGTTTCGTTTTATTTCCAGCAGCACCAAAGCATTATTTTCCTGAAATTTACCTGTTTGCTAATATTGCTTTGCTGGAATGAAAAATGTGATCATGGGAAATGTCTAGAGTTTAGGACTGGTGTGTATATTTTTCTAGGCTTGGACAACTGACTCATAAATTTAGGTAACCGAATTTTACCTAAATTACACACCAAGAAAATGATGTGGTCTTGAAGATGATAACCTAATTAACACCCAAGTATTTGGTGTAGAAAATGTTTGCACAGACTTAGAAAGCAAAAAGATATAGCTCCATGAATTGTATGTGTATAAGCTCTCCTGATTCCATTTGATCACTGAAGAACTCATTACTCATTACTCATTATTTAATAATTATTTTTAGTTTATAAGGCAGCAAAACAATGAATTTCCTTAAGAGTGTAACACCATATGGAGAAAAGCCATCTTGAAACAGGAATATTTAGTCTGCATAGTATTGAGTTACTAAAGCAGGAAATAAATAAGGATTAAAGCAGCCTGAGTGGGATTTTCATCGAGGCACAGAATATAAGGCTTGTAGTATTCCCATCTGGACCAAGCATTTAAAACAGAAAAGAATCTGTGGGATATGTGACGAATACAAAGTGTGCTTCTTTCTCATGAAGATTATCATTGATGTTTTTTCCCCTCTTAGTTTACATACTGTAGCCAGCAGCTTCACACTTATTTTTGGAGCACACTTTACTAGGAGACAGCGAATGGAACCCACCTGATTCCATCAGGATTCCAGAAGTAAATTAATTATACAGATGAAAGGGTGCTACATGATGTGAAGTGACTTATTAACATGAAAACAATAGTGTGTTACACATCCAAAAATATGGTCATGTAACACAGTATTTTCATCAAAGACAAGGTTGTGATTTTTCCATGGTGCTTTGTGTGAATGTAGTAATAATAGAATTAAACATGTTTAGGTGATATAAGAGATTTGAATCCTATTATGAAAACGTCCACATTGGTTGGAATTTAACATAAAGCAAAACATTTTTCTCCTGAAAGCCAACATCATGTTTCTTCTCTCGTGCAAGTAAACATTACTGATCATAAAATGAAGTGACAGTTAGCAAAAAGTCTGTCATACCAAGGAACCTGACAGTTCTGCGCACAAATGGGTTGAGGTAACAGCAGTCTCCAGTGACTATGGTCTTCTCACGGTTGTCAAAATCTTTTGTAGCATACTGAAGGAAAAACAGCACAGATTCTGTAATTGTTATCTAAAAAGGGAGAAAAGAGAGAAACTAAGTTAGAAATTAAGTTGCTCAGGAATAATGCAAATTAGTGATGATATTCAGTTCTCAAATCCTCTGCATAAAGTATTGGTTTCATGTGCATGTGACCTTCACTGAAAGAATTCGAGTGGCATCTGAGAAGCATATGCCTATGCTACTTATGCAATGTTATACTGTCAGTAAAGCACATTTTTAGAACTTTTAAAATGTAGGATACACATTGAAATTGATCATTCTGATTTGATGGGAGATTATTTCATAAATAAGAAGGTAAAATCAATTGCGATACTACTGAACTGCACTATAAATCACACATTACACACTGAACAATATTTACACATTCTAAAGTGAAAATGCAAACCATTTGTAATTGAATCAATATACAGTATAGCACTTCTCTCTTTTAGTGTTACTGCACTGTCATACCCTAAATTACACAATACTGCTTTATACTGTATGTGACATGGTAAGTTGGAGATGTCAGACACTATACAACAATATGAATTACTGATTTACAAAGCCTACTGTATATATTATTCATTTTTTTAACTATCATATGAGTCTGTTTATTATTCAGAATTAGCACAGATTAGAGGAAAGCTGTTGAGACATTCATCTTTACCATTTTCCTAAGTGCAAATAAGAACATACACACATTACAGAAATGTATGGTTGACAGATTGTCACTTCCTCATGTACTAAAGGCATTTGAAAGTACATACATTGGGTAACTGTCATTGCAAATGACATAAGTAATGCAAAAATGTCATTTTGTCAAGCACAAATGCTATGAGCATTTGTTCCATGTGTCTTTTTTATCTTTAAACACTGTGGACATTTGATCTTGAAGATTCAGTCATCAGCCTCCTGAGGTATTAATAATAGTTATTCTATTTCAACATACCTTAAAAGCAGCCATCAGAAGCAGAGGCACTATAAAATGTAACAATAATTTTTGAAAACAGCTATTTTAAAGTATGTTGTGCCACGTTCCTTACTTTTTGAATAAGTATTTAGCAATAAAATTGCCAGCTCTATATTTAATGCATCACTGGCACAGTAATAAAGGTAAATTTGCAGTCACAAATTATTTCACAGTACAAAATATTTGATTTGCTTACAGCTCAATATTTCAAAATGCTAACATAACAATTCAGTATTCAAAACATGTATAATTTATTAATGCAATGTTTGTCTTGCACCTTATGTTAGGTGTAAATGTACAAATGTGTAAATTCAATATAACTTTGAAGAACAGTCAGATAGCTTGATACACATTTTTCTGAACACTGAAGTGAAATCAGTTTCTCTCGTGGTAGGTTTATGTGGTACTTTTATTTAAGCCTTTTATTGTGCTTTGAATTATAGCAGGTTGTGACGATAATAAATCTCAGATTATGGGGAAAATACTTTAATACTATGAAACCAAAAGTGTGCTTTTAAACTGAGTTATAAAATTTTTATTTGAGGACTTGAGATTTTTTTCAGTTTTGCATATCTTAGGCAGCAACCGCAAGCAGCAGTGGCTGGCATTGCTGCCTCACAGTGCTGGGGCCTTGGGTTCCATTCTAGACTTGGGCTGCTGTCTGTGTGGAGTTTGCATGTTCTCCCCGTGTTTGCATGGGTTTCCTGGTGCCCTGGTTTCCTCCCACAGTGCAAAAACATGCTGGTGAGTTAATTGGCTTCTGGCAAAATAGGCCCTAGTGCGCGTGTCTTCGCCTGTGTGTCTGCCCAGTGATGGACTGGCATTTCGGCCAAGGCATAACCTGCCTTAGGCCCATCGCTTGCCGAGATAGGATCTGGGTCCCCCATGACCCTTAATTGGAAGAAGCAGTTAGAAAATAGACAGATGGATGGATCTATATGAAAACTGAAACAAAAGGAAATACAAATGTTACATCTTGATGATTCATTACTAGCAGATTACTCTGTTAATGATCATGAAATATTATGCCTGTTGAAACGGTAGAAAACATACCCCTTTTTGCACTCCTTGTTACCACCTGAGTGTGATATGACAAAAAGGGTAACAGTATATGGGCGGTAATTATATAGTCTGTATATGCTTGTACTGTAAGTAAACGAGTGAACAGATAACCTATGCACACATAGAAAGCCAATAGATCTGCCTGTTTTAATCATACTATAGTGAAAGGTAAGGAAAGGGAAAGGTTATTCAATCTATCTACCTTCACAAGACTCCAGGACAGTTCTCAACAGACAGGAAGCTGCATATTGTATTGTACTGTGTATTTTACTTGAGCACACCTACTGTACAGTAAATGAACACTATCATTCCAGTACTGTAAGTGGATATACTGTAACAAGGCATTATACAGTACCATTGGCATGGGTAAAATAAGATCAGTGGATCCTTGGTCATCTCAAATGTTCAATTTTACTTTATGAAGCACTTTTCCTTGATGAATCCTGTTGATAGCATTTATGTTATCAATAATTAATCAATAATGGAATATCAATAATTTGGCTTTTCTTGTTAAACTTGATATTTTATATCATTTTGTCCTGATATTGCATATAACCTGAAACTATCTAACATCACATACTTTACATGTTTATATTATATTTGTGAAGGTCCTAATACATACTGTATATTCTGTAATTGTAGTTTTTATGCTTTCATAATGTATTATTATTAAATACACCTCATCAAAAAAATGAAAATAATTTTCTAAAAAAATAGTGTACAGTATGATTTTTGAAATTCCAAAATATATTTACTGAGTTGAGTCACGTTACTTAACCTGAAGGCAAACACATGTGTAGTATGTAATGAGCAAAACTGAAAAGTCACTTTGTTTTTTCCTTACATTGTTTTAAGTGGGCTGACCACATCAAGCTCCTGGTCATGTCATGATAACTTAGTTAGCTAGAGGCAAACAGCTGCATGTGAAAAGCAGTATACAAGCAATGGGAAAGGGCTGCTCTTTTAAAAAATTACATTTCTGCCATTCAGTGCTGTAGCTAAACCTCTTCTGTCTGTATTTTATCCTTGGCTACATACAGTATAATGTACAGTACTGTATGTAGTGTGCATATGTGCACTAAGGACAAAACAGTCCCATAAGCTGTACACTGTAAAGAAAAATGCACATTGTATGTAAAGAAATTAGTTTAAAATAATTTACCTAGAATTATTATAAACATTCTGCTTCAACCCACTTAGTTGTAATTCAATATTTAGTCCAGGTAACATAGACCATAGATTTATATAAATATTATATATAATTTATATAATAATTGTTTGAGTTGCAGCCAAACCTTAAAACATCTTTTAGGATGTGCATCTAATAGGCTAGATTAAACCTCAAACTTCAGCATGACCATGAAGCACTCAGAAAATCCCTTAATATCTTCTTGCATTTTAAGCAATTCATGAATTCCTGAAGATGAAATGCTAAAAGCTTTATATTAGTTCAGCTCTCTATAACTCGGAACATTTGATGGTGCAAAATATTTTATTGCAATTTTCCCATTAGTCACCTTTTGGGATTTGACAGACTGGCACACTGTACAATTCATGCATGATGATGAGATTATAATTTATCCCTGAAACATGGATTTGTCTTTCTCATTGTACGATTTCAACAGAGATGGAAAAACAAGATATAGTGTGTTTTGAAATGGACAATAATGTCTGTTAATAATTGTAAGGGTTTAATTCACATTTGATTAATGTGTTTTGCATGCAAATCAAGATCAATTAGATATTCAACAGCAGCAACGATACAGTACAAACACTGACTTTATGGTTTACCAGAGGATGTATTTGCCTCAAAAATAGAGAGGAATGCCATCTTTCAAAGATACATATTGTATGTTTAAAATGTAAAATCCTGAAAGGAAATTCTTAAAGAGGTCAATTCCACTCAAGCATTGCCAAACACACAAATTGTTTAAATAAAGAAAAATAAAAAACTCAAAAGCATAATAAAAATAGTACTGTAAGGCAAGCTACAAGCTACCTCACAGGAAGTGAGATTAAAAAAACATGCAGATAACTAATAAAGATTATGTGTGGTTTTGTGTAGAAATCATTAAAATTAAAACAAAGGGAATAAAGAGATGTTTTTGTAATGTAACATTTTCCAGTGTATGGCATGCCCATTTAATACTTGTGACATTAAAAATAATCTATATTCAATAATCAGTAAAGTTACTTACAGTATTTTCAGTATACAGCAGCAGTGCCACCTCCTACCCTGACTACAACACACCTCTGAAGCCAAGCAAGACTAGAACTATTCAGTACCGGGCTGGAAGACCTCAAAAGAAAACCAGGTTGTTGGATGGTAATACTAGTGGATTGGTAGATAGTGCTTTTCCCTCTGGACCAATAGTTCTAGACTAATTCCCCAGAATTGTACTGCGCCGTAGGAGGTAGAAGATATTAAACCAAGGTCCTTACATCTTTGTCAGTAACGATCCCGTGTGAGGTGGGAATACTCATTGACATGTACTCAGCTATATTTTTTAAATGTGTATGCTCGAATAGTGTTTCTTAGATCCATTCTAAATAATGAACGTGCTTCATATGGGTATTATACCTCAGAGAGCTTTCTTTGCAAAGCATAATGCATGTCAGTGTAGACATAATATATTTCTCCTTAGGCACCCAAACGGTTATTATTTGTGCTGTCCTATCAGTAACAAGAGGAATGTAGTTTTATTTTTAGTTAGCTTTTTGTCCTTCCAGTAATCACATTTCTTATATTTAAATGTATGACATCTCAGCTAAACGATAATTTTCAGCTCCTTTTTTTACAGTTATAGTACTATATCAGGCTTCTTCCATCTCCAGATCAGTTGGAACAAGCCCAAGGCTTCATTCTGACAAACAAAAGGCAAATCTGGATGGAAATAAATTAGGACATTTAAGAGACCAAAATTTTCTAAACAGCTCATTTGTAATTGATTTATGTCCTTGTTTGCACAAAGTGGACACTATATACTGTATTGTAGCATTTTTTACACAGAGGTTTTAACTCACAGGTTGTCATTTTACTTCCTATATTGGCTTCTAAAGATGCATGACCCTTGTAATGGCATTAGGGGCCAAACCATTATAGTACCTTTTACTAATGAACACTGTTACCTCCATTGTGAAAAAAAAAGTTGATATGGCATGCATTCATATCAGAAAAGAGTGGTTTATTAATCCTCTAGGATTCATGTAGAGCCTGGAATGACACAGTTTGACATATTTCTCTATTTTCTTCAATTGTTTGAGCATTTTTGACAGTGAGACAATTAAATTGGAAAGTAGTGTCCATCAACCCATCCGTCTTCAATTCCTGTTAAAGAGCAGGCAAAATTGTATCCATCAACAGATGAATTTATAAAAATCATTCAATACAGGAAAACTCATATACGGTAAATCATATACAGTACGCAATATCTTATAAAGTTTTAGCTAGATATGCATATACAATAAAAATATTCTGTTTGAAGAGTGTAACATGTGATACTTGAACATGATTGCCCTAGTCAAAAGACGGATATAAAGTCTATATCAGGAACTTAGCTTGTTTGGCTGTGCTGGTGCAGCTGGCTGTGATTGTTTTCCCCACATCAGTGAATTAATTTGCTTTGGTTATCCAAAAGGAGCAGATGGGTGTAACACTTTTTGTGCAGTCCTGTAATGAACAGACTGCATTTTGATTTGTTCAATTGAATAAATAGAAATGCGAACACTGCATTTTGAACAAACAGGCAATAAACAGAAGGCAATATGGTTCTTTCAATTTGCTCAAAAGGGGGGAAATGGGAAGTCTCTGACTTCTTTTCAACTAAATGGAGTTTAGAACAAAAGGCTGGGTGGAGATCCAACCCTAACCTCAACCACCTCCTACTTACGATAAAGGTGTATTCCATACTGAAAAGAGAAGAAAAGAAACACAATATTTCAGCTGTGGAGCCTTCTCTGGATATCACAGCTGAACCATTGTTGCTTTTCTTCTCTTTTCAGCATGGAATAAACCTTACGTGTTCCTTTGCAGCCTACGCATGCTGGCGTAGCTCCCTACTTGAACTTATACAGTAAGTATCCTGCTTCTTGCTTATTCACTTCATATTCATATCTCTCCCTGCACCCCATCTTTGTTCTGGTAGCAGCTCCCTGGCTCACTCCACATTAAAGGGGTGGGGGTGTTCCGAAAGCCCTGTCCTTACAGACAGGTTGTCCTTCTCCTCAGCCAGGCCAGTTACCCCAAAAATGCTCGCTGTTTGAATCCCATCTTTCCTTTGCCTTAATTAGGGTTTGAATGCAAACGCAGCAAGATACTGTGCTCAAAAAGAAGTAAACGAAGTAAAACAGAAATGCAGGTTTGTTTTGTGAAACGGATAGCACTTCTAATGTAATTTTACTTTGGTTGTAAGGAGCAAGGAGAAAGCACTACAGAACAGGGTCAGTATGGTGATGTGAGGGTAGGTTCCTGGATTTGATTCCATTCAAAGAAGGTGTGAGTATGTTAACCTGAACTCATAAATGTTTTTGCCAGGTTCTCCTGTTTCCTCTCAACCTCCCAAGACAAGTTAGTTAGGTACTACTGTCCCTAAATTGTCCCTGAGTGTGTGTGCCCTTCAATAGACTGCTATCTTATCCATAGTTCAATCCCACATTAAGCTCTATACTCTATACTTCCAGGTCAGGCTCTGGGTTATCACAACCTTTACCAGGAACAAACTTTGTCAATAGATAGATATATACTTTTTTTTAAATCAGATTTTTCTTTAATACAGCATTACAAACAATTTCAAAACTATTTTAATATATACTTTCAAATAGTTTATAGTATTTTTTGGTAACAGTATTTTCTAAGCCGAAGACATGTTTTTTGTGATACATGAATTTACAAATCCTGTTTTATTCTATTTTAAACCAGACAATTACCTAGGAATTGATCAAATAGTATATTATATTGCAGAATTAAAATGCATTATGTTTTTTGCCTTTTCTTAAAATGATCTCTTAAGGGTTTGTAAATTTTCTTTTTTTGTCTCTCTAATTTTCTTCTTCATTATTTCAACTCAACAAAACATCCCAATTGCACGTTTTAAATACGTTCTGTACACTCTATTATTTATACTTTACAAAAGGAAACATGGACTAATGACTGAGGAATTAGCATACAGTACGTATAAGAAAAGCACCAGGATCTCCTTCAGATCCTCAAGCTTCTCATGATTAGCAAGAGACACATGAGTTTGTGCTATTTATGGACACTGCACTGGAAATACATCAAAGGTTTAAGAGTCATCAGTGCTAGTAAGCTTGCTAGTCTTTCACTAATAAAAGGATTTGTGGCCTTGCCCACAATAAATGTCAAATAAAATCTGATAAGGTGCAGTGTTGGCAACAACCACATCTTTTTTATCCTTTTAATGTCATTCTCTTAACAAACCACATATTCAGTGGAAGTCAAATGAGCCTCACTTTCAATGCATCAGTGATTCATCAAAGACAATAGCTTCTTAACTTCATATTGTGCTGGCAGAACAATACATAAACGAGCTATGTTAATCATTATTAACTTAATTAAAAGCATTCAAATCAAAGTGCCTGTAAATGATTCATAATATTGGATGGAAAATGTGTGTAAATAAAAGCTGAGTGGCAGAATGAACTCACATTTCCTCTTAATAGTGGTAAACACTGGTTAAATCAAAATAACAGATGAGGATTATTGGTGTTTAGTTATTTATTTAGTTAGAGAATAATCCTAAGTAAATAATTCCATGGACGTTTAATATTTCTTGATAATAAATCAGGTATTACTTTAGCTATGCATTTTTGCTGGATCACCCAGCAAGTATTGTACGGTACATTTCTTTATCTGCATTTATATTTCTACAACAAAGCTAATCACTATGATCCTAACAAAGGCAAATAAATTGCAACTCAAGTATGAAAAGGATGCTAACTCAACATTGAGGGTCTGAGGACTGCTGGGAGTTCAGCAAAAGTGACATTACAATGTTAGCCACATCTTCCACAATGAAATCTGTTAAAAATGGATTTGTGACTTCACTAGTTTTTCAATGTTGTGGCGTTACTTTTTTTTATGTTGAAGGACATCATACAATTTTCTTAATGTATAAAACTTCATAGAAACACAACAGTCTGAAAAACACAGGGATTTATAGTTTTGTTGAGACAATTTGCAGAACAAAGAAAATATATTGATGTGAACAGCCTTGCAGAATATTATGTAAGCTTTGTGATACTTTCAGAATAAGTAACTACGTATGGGCAACATCTGATTGGCCTTTACATACAGTATGTACATAATCTATTACTGTATACTCTTATGCTATAGCAATCATTGTGCTGTTGAGGACAAGTTAAACACAAAGACAAATCACCTACACAGAACAGTTCGTAAAACGTCACAAAGATCATAACACTTGGTAAGCTACCCAGCATTATTGACTCATGTGAGCAATTTACAATCCCTAAAACAAACTCAACTATTTAGTGCATCTGGGCCATAGCCTCCAAATAAACTGTGCATCAATATGTTAAATATTATTTTATTTTGTCTGTTTCTCCTTACAGTAATAAAACAAGGCAAATTCAGGAAGAGGAAGAGGGAACAATCTAAGATTTAAAAATAATATACAGTAATAAGACCTAGGATGTAATATACTAGTTGCACTAGTATATGACTTTGATATGATATATTTTAAATCATTCTAAATCCTGCTACTCTACTCTGAAAAAGTACTACCTAATACCAAGATTAAAGGCTTCAATCTATTTTCCTTTAGGCTACCACAGTCAGTGATTATATAATCTTTTCATGTACTAATAATAACCTCTTCCAGAATTCTAACTGATTGTATTCTGCTTGTCCCCCCTTCCACTATTTTCATTAATTCCTTTTGCAGGACGCTGCTCATTTTACACTGCCAGAAGTATTAACAATTATCAGTGACTAATAACAGAATGGGGAGGACTAAGAAGTGATACACTCTTACTGTATCAGCAATTTATCCCTATTTGAAATCTTTCATTTAAAAATTTGTTATAGCTAGGTAACTCCCACAAGTCATTATCTTTTGCTTAAGATGTGATTACAAATTATCCGGGGTTGCAAAAACTACAGTAGCAGTGTGAATCAAGACTGTCAACTTTTATTTTGTGTGTGTTGTCTAATCCTTAACACAACATTGAGTCAACAAAGATGACAGTGAGAAATAAGTAAGTAGTTGCAAGTAACAAAAAAAAATACTTGCAAGCCCTTGAATATCATATGTTTTCAGCAAAACATTCATATCATAACTTTTTCAGCAAATGTCTGCATTCCATTTAGATTCAGGGAACCTTGATAAGAGTATATCTTGGAATTCCAAATTAATGTAGAGTTTCCAGATTGTTGGTAGACCCTCACTTGCAATGTATCTGTGATTCATCAAATACATTAATTATTGATTATATACTTTCTAATGAATCAACGGTGGCCAAGTGAGTTGTTTAGATCTGCTTACTACAGAGGACAAGTATGAATACCAAACCCAGACATTGAGTGAAATAACTACCGCAGGCAAATTTCATTTTTAAGGCAACTGTTGTTAGAGGTATATTTTTCATAAAATGCCCTTACAGAATTAACAGTACTGTATATCATGCAATTTTAATTAGTTCAGATATTAATACCATATTTTCCTGGCCAATTACATTATCTTTATCATTGTTTTTGTTATTACACACTGTATGTTTGCATAAGAGATGGCTTCTCATTCATACAGTACATAATTAGTTGTAGTAGTAATAGTATTTTTAGCAATTACTGTACACTGTACTAATTCCTTGTATTTTACAGTGTTCTTTATAACTTCTCACAAAGCGCTTTACATATATTATGGGAGGCACCTAATCTGCAACTGAAGTGCAGCACCAATCTGGGAGACAGCACATCATCAGGTGGAGAAGTGAATTGAGAGGAAGCTTTAGGTAACAAGACTATACAAGATCAGAGTGTAGACTGGGGTTTTACAAGGATTTCCAAGGATTTGTTTCAGTGCCAGTGTACACAATGTGGGGCATTACAGGGTAAAACAAAAGAAACATCCATCCATGCATTTTCAAACTGCATTTTCCAGTTCTGGTTTGTCAAGGAACCAGTACAGGCACAAGGCAGGATACACTCTGGATAGGATGCCAGTCCATCACAGGGCAGACACTCACAGTCACGTCAACCAGGGCCAATTTTCCCGCAAGTCCATTAACCTACCAGTAGGTTTTTGGACTGTGGGAGGAAACCGAAGCACCTGGAGAACTCTCGCATGAACACAGGGAGAACATCCAAACCTCATGCAGATAGCACCCCAGGCCCAGAAATGAACCCAGGACCCCAGTGCTGTGAGGCAGCAAAGCTAACCACTGAACCATAATGTTCAACCAGGCCTGTATTTCGCTTATACGGTTTGATAGAATCAAGATGTCTTACATAGGATCAGACAAGTACAGAGATGTACTGTAAAGCAGGATGTCGTTACAGTAAAAATGAAACCTTTTTGCCAAATGTCTAATCAGAGTAAATAGATTAAAAACAATAGGACAGAGCTTTAAGGGACACCTGAAGAGAATGGGACAATTTTGATCTTAAAATTCTTAATGGCAACAATTTTTCCCCAGTTTGACAAATAAAACTAAATACACTCTAATACCAGTCCCCAGTCACAAACTGCATGTCCAGAATTACTGGGTTAATACCCCTTCTTATGAACAGTGCCACAAGACCTTTAAAGGCTGAGGAGTTGGGGTTTTGTCACATCTGCGTCTATTTTCCACCATGTGATCATAATCTGTTTGCATTGGCTTCTGCATTATTGATATAAATTGGCCTCTGGGTGCCGTGTTTTCATCTGCTATTAATTTCACAACTGGATTAACAAAACCTGACGTGAAATTGTTTGACATACTGTAGGAAGGTAAAGTCCAATAAGCAGTGTAGATATCACAGTGTGCCATCCAATTTTGAAGGACAAGAAACTTAACTGTACATTTCACTGTTTACTGTAGGTAGAGTAAACCAAAAACTAGGAAAAACAAGATACTGGGTTAAGATAAATGTACTGAATCCTTTGGATAACAATAGTTTAATATTACTGTGGTAAATTAGGTGGAGTCTAACAATATGTCGTTAATGTGCAATTACCAATTAGTAAATGTGGAAGTGTTAAGGCTGGTCCCCTTAACCCAGGCTGGGCTGAAAGCAGACACTATAGTTACAGAAATATACATATTATTAATGTTGGAAAAACATTTTTAACTAACTACTTTTAAACCAGCCACCAATTCAAGGATTCAAAAATGTCATCGTGCTTCAGGTACAGTATCTTTGTTGTCGTTTCTTTTTAAAAAAAAAAATGACACCACAATAAAAAAGCTGAAAAAATTCCATGGTGAATTTACAGCGTTGCATAGTTTGATTAAGACATTTCCTGTTTTGCTCTCCAATTTTCTGTTGGACACACAAACATGGAACACATAAACAACAAGCACAAATTCTGCACTGATTCACATTGAAGTTTCCACTGTTATTTCATGTATTGCTAATAAGGCTGGCAGATTTTGATTTCTGGTTGTTGCCATGACTAATCATTTAACCTCCCTGTAAACAACGAAAATAAGTAATTGTTTTTTCACAGCTGTAACCGTTTGTAGCACCAACAAGAACCATTTTAAAGAGGTACTTTATCTAAAGTGGCCATTTACTATCCAATAACGATTGATCTTCTTTACTTCAGCCCCCAAGGTGTGAACTCCTCTGTTTCATGGGTTAAGTTAAATAATTATCTATTTAAGAATGCCTGTGACTTGTTAACGATGATGAATAGGATTACTTATGCAATTATTTAAATTAAGTAAATTAAAGTAAAGGTGTATCTAAGACCCTTACATTTTTCACTTCTGTGGTTTAATCCATCATTGTTTCCAAGCAAAACTCCCATTGTTTAGACAAATATCTGCTGCTTCTACACAGCCAGCAATGATAATAAAAGACAGGATGGCACACATCAGGACCCAATTCAGTGTTCAAGAGACAAGAGGAGACACGGTACTTGATCTTTTTGTACCTTGCTCAATTACAAATCAATTGCAAAAAGTCAATGTCAGCCAAACACCAGTCCCTTGTGATGCTTTTTTGTCACAATAAATAAACTTTCAGTCTATACAAAACCTTTCAATGCTTTCAAAAAGAAGTACATGTACAAAATAGGCCATACGAAATAGGCCATACATAAAGGGAAGCCATTAAAAAATCAATTGAATTTAAAAAATCACTTCAACAGCATGAACTATAATACTTGTAATATGTAGCCCACAACAATTTTAACTCAAATGAGTTTTAAAAGACAGTGAATACGAGATGTGAAAAGTGAGAAATGTATGAAGTAATGTATAACATAATTATACATTACTGATAGCTGATGTGTGGTGAGCGTTCTGGCGCACTATGGCTGCCGTCGCATCATCCAGGTGGATGCTGCACATTGGTGGTGGTGGAGGGGAGTCCCCATTACCTGTAAAGCGCTTTGAGTGGAGTGTCCAGAAAAAGCGCTATATAAGTGTAAGCAATTATTATTATTATTATTATTATTATTATTATTATTATTATTATTATTATTATAAAGACATAAGTGGTATTCTTACTGTTACTGTTTTTCTCCATCAAAGACTTCAGTATAACAATTATCTCTTTCACCTGGCCTTTTATTGCATACAATAAAAGTGTACTACAGATGGAATTCTGTGTGTGTGGGTTGCAGTATGTGGGTGTCGTTGCAGACTGTTATTATATGGTTGTATTTTTAGACCCTGCAATTAGATGCTGTGCTATGCATATTGAGTATATCAATATGTTAGATCTTTAACATTTCCTTAATACTTAGGTACCTTGGGTCACAGGAACTGTCATAAATAATTTGTTTATTTTACTTTAGCAATTAATGCTGACAGCCACATTTAAACAGGCTGTTGTACCTATATTTTTAACATCACATTATACATGTTCATGGTGTGGCATAGTATAATACAGACTGCTTAACATCACATCCAAATTAAAGGCTTCACTGTTCATCCTTTACGTTAAGGGTGGTTCAAAGGGATTTTTATTATCATTTATAATATCCATTCCCATTCAGTTCATGAAAAACAAGCTGTTTTCTAATGTGTTTTTTCTTACACGCTTGTGTAGAATAGACTAAGAATAGAAAGAGATGACAAAACTTAAAACGTAATTGGAGAATCCACTGATAAAAGCTTTGTGCTGTATGCAACATTTCTTGTTTCTATCTACTAATTGTTGTAGTGAAATCATGTTTAAAGCCTACTAGTCCTTTGGTGTTGCTCACAATACAAATCTAAGGAGGCAGCAACCACAACCATTTCCACCCTACAAGACAGGCATCTCCGGCAGACCTTTTAAATGTGTGCATTCAACCTTTTCAAGTTGTGTACTTTCAATAGTCAGTGGTGTGACTTAAGCAATTAAAATGCTGTTGCATTTCACTGTGTCACAGGTTCCATTAGGAAAATGAAAACTAACAATAACATATCAGTTTTCTGCAATACTGACAACATTAATTGTGATGGAGGCTGAAAATGAATTATTTCCCTAATTTCGATAAAAGTATTATTTAAATTAATATTTTACAATAATTAGACCGATTTCGGTTCAATATAATCAGATTAATAACAATGATTTGAAATCAAATTCAACTTGGTTTCTTTTGAATAACTGCAGGTGGTGCTAAACATTAAAAGAAATTAACCAGACTCAAACGTGTTATGAGATACAGTATTATTTTAATTTTTTTAAATATCTTAACGCTGTGGCTTGCGTGTTTCCAAACATGAATGAATAAAACATGAATACAGAACGATGCTGTAGAACTCAGCCTCTTTATCTTATAAACTGGTTTTAGAGTACATATAGTATACTTAGGCTATTTTTTTTTTGTATATGATTGTAAATACGTCTAAGCAGTTTAAAGAAAGTCAAAATCTGGATCTGGATTGTTTCCAAAAGAAAATCCCGGGAATTTCAATATACAGTATGCTCTAGAGCTATTTCTACAAAAAAAGCAGAGAAACATCCTCTTCTTGAATACTTCGTTTTAACTGAGGTATCTTCTAGAGCACACACTTTTGTGGAAATCAGTACCTTTCGTTATTTCTTTTACTGAGTTTGTGGTGTCCAAATCGAAAGGATTTCAATTTACTGCATAACAATCGCGTGCTACAATTACAGTATATTGACTGCAGAGCAAAGTATCTAGTACAACATGTTAAAAAGGCCGATTACATTACATTTAATCGTTAAACCTTTTAAATCATAATTCATCATGAAAAACAAAACTTAACAATGAATTAACATCCTGTCAGCTCTTAATTGGTGAATTGCATATATTTTCCTTGTCGACTAGCATTCATTGCTAGGGACCGAACCCGTAAACCACTGTTGATAATTGAGGACTTGGCTATTGATCATTATCCCCAAGGACAGCGAATACAGTTCACAGTGTATAAAAGAGGAGAGAGGTAACTTACAACAAGAGTAGGGACTCCCGCGACCACTGCATACAGCAGAGCTGGAGGGATGGCACTTGTATCCTCCGGTCCAAGATAGGGCTTCGTGTACGAGCTGTCAAAGCAGAAAAATCCTTGCACATGCACGTTGAAAGTGTCGGTGTACTCGAAGTAATATGCCAGCATGACAGTTCCTGCCATTATCACCAGCTGAAAATAAAGCATGATCGTGAAAGACAAAGGAAAGAACATTTAACAACAGGATCCAGTGTCATAAAAACACCACTATCTGTCTCCCTCTCCCTCCTAATGCAACCCGGTCATAGCTCCCTCCAGCTCTGTGTTTCTCCTGCATTCACAGCTCATTAGAAGGGCTAATCCATAAAACATTGAATGATCCGCAAAAAATGCGCCCTCTTTCCACCGTCACTGTTTAAGGGCTGTGGATGTACTGAGGAGAGACCGAAATTAACAGAAAACGGTCGTGTCGGTTCGCGTCTACGAGGTTCAAGCAGTCACCTACAGTACTACTTGCTTTAAGCTCGGAATGATTGACACAGCGCTGAGCTCCATCCCCTAAACAGTTTTGCTCACCTCTGAGCAACTTGTCAGACCATTAGGCTTGTTCCTCAATAAGCTACAGTAAATCAATCACTGATTTCGTCTCAAGGGTGCTGATGTCGTTATTGTAAACGATGTGATTTGTTTTGTCGTTATATGGAGTAAGATGCTGTTTGCACTGCAGTGTGTACCGCTTGGGAAATTTTAAAATGACATCTACAGAACAACTTCACTGAAAATCACCCAGAATTGTATCACTGTATCACTAAAAATCTAATGGAAATGATTTTTGTGGTCCTGGCTTTAATACATGAATGTTTACAGAAAAGGATGAATTGCTGTGTACAAAATAATTGAAAAAGAAAATACATTTCTAGTAAACTACATTTGTAGTTTACAGTAAATTACTACAAAATCCTTTTTTTCTTATGAACAATAGTTCTACTTTAATTGTCTGTACATTACAGCCTATCAAAATCGAGTTTGCACATCAGTATTAGGGAGGTATGGCTATCACAAGTGCATGTTTGCATGTCCACATGCTTAGGCTTTAAAACAATCATCAGTGACTCTTACATCACTTTAAAATTATTTTAATTTGTTTAACAGATAGAGGAATCTTATGTTTCAGCAGTCCATTAGATGTCTGATTTCTTAAATACCACAGAAGTGAAGCAGCCCTCTGAAACACAGGATAAATTAAAAATCAAAAGTCTACTGGTGTATCAATACCATACCTACATTAATGCAGTTGGGTTTGAAGTTTATTTATTATCAATATATTTTAAGAATAAGCAAGTAATTCTAGAACCCAGTAAAGGACTTGACTGTTTGAGATGGAAAGGATTAGAGTGGGGAGAAAGTGCTCTGATTCAGTAATGATCTGAGAATGAGCCCCGCAAGCAGCTCAGAAGTTATCAGCTTTGTCACATTCATCTTGTTTTCAGTGTGTTGGCGTCAAGGGAACAACAACAAATTTCACATCGGCCATTCCTTTGTTTTAATTGAAAGAGTGTCAGGCTAGGACCCAGATTAGATCAATATTTCAAAAGATCCTCTATTCATGCACTACAAACAGTCCTGGCTCTAGTAAGAGCCCAGTCCCCCTCTCTGCTAAATTGATATGGGGACCCTACGAAATGCAAATGAAACCATCAAATTTCAGATTTAAGTAACCTAACCTGTAACAACTGAGGCTATAATGACTTCCAAGAAAAAGGAAATGTTCAGAAAGGTCAGAAAACCTTGGAGAGTTCTACCCCACTTAGCCAACAAAAAATGACTGATGGGTATTTTACCTTACTGTGATTGGGACATTTGTGGGGACACCACCATGTGATATTGTACTGTACTGTATGTTGGGCAACAAAATCTAAAGCTAAATTTACGAGAACATTTGATGGATGGTTTAATGTCAGGTAGAAGGAAGAAACATCTAACAAACATCCCAAACAAGTGATTTTTTTATAATCTGTGGGTGTACCAAAAGTCTGCTGCAATCTGTAACTAAATAGATTTAGCTTCCACTGAAGTGGAGTTACAGGTGTCATCAGGTACAGCTTGTATTGAGCTCACACACTAAAGTAACAAATGAATTGTACAACAGGAGTAAATACGTGTCGTATTTTGGTTTTGGCTAGACTGAAGTTCTGCCTTCTGAGCAAAGAGCTGATAAATGAGGTACCATTCATGAGAGATTACATGTCAGTTGGATTTATTGAACATTATGCTTGTTTACTACATTCTTCAGACCTAGTTACTAGAGCGCCGAAAAGCACTGTAATAATTCCGAAGTATTTCAAAACACTATAATTTGTTCATTTTGACCTAAATCCATAATAAATTAAATTACTTGTTCTTCATTCAAACATATATTCATAGTCCTCCAAAGTACAATAAGCTATAGCTGTTCATCACAAATCCACCACCTAATTTAAATAATTTGATGTGGATAGGAGGATACCTAAATTCACCAATGTGAGAAAGAAAGGGAGACACACACTACGAGCATTTCAAAAAGAGACAATCATAATAACTAGGTCACAAGTACTTCCCAAAATATGTTTTAAGTCTCCAACCGCATGGTATTTAGAGGGTTTTCATAAAATGTGCCACTTCCAACTTGAACCATAAGTTAATCAAATACATTCTGCTGCATAAATCAGTCTTTAGAAATAATTTTGTTAATGCTTTCTTTTGCCTTTTTAGAAAATGGTGCTGTTTTGCATGGCTTGGTACGCTGTTCTAGTTGTGTTACAATTCATTTTCTTCCAGTTCCTTTAAATGTATCTTGAAAATGCAACTTTTCTTTCTAGATTTTTGAGTCTTTCATTAAAAGTTTTTTAAAATAAAATAATGCCTGTTAAAATGCTCTACTTTAATCAAGGAAATGTTTCCTTTTGAGTAGAAAGCCTTAACTGAATATCACATCTGATTTTCATACACAGTGTTCTAAATATCATAAGGTATAGACCAGGTGCCAAGGTATTGTAAATTTCACAAATGTAAGAAAACCAAGGGGGAAACAACATTTTCAGGTAAATTATTTTCTAAAAATGCTGAAGCACTGCGCAAAATCAGAAAGCAGACAGGACCTGGTAGTATTTCTAAACCCCAAAAAACTGCAATCACAAATAATACTTGGATTTTAATTCATGGCAAACTGTTATTTTATTTAAGATTTATGGAGAAGAAAAGCAAATACTCCACATCAATTTGGAAGGTAGGCTTTTATTTATTTTAAAACAATCTGTTTTGTGGAAACAAGAAGGATCTCCATTGTAACTGTTGAATTGTGCTCCTCCTGCCCTTTAACCTTAACAATCAGAGTCACATCAGGACGGTTCTGTAGGAAAGGTTGCACAGGAGGCCCCAGGACTTGTTCGAAATACAGTAACACCAGGTTGCCATCAGTGACTGCAAACCCAGATCTGCAGCAACAGGCATTCCTGAACTGTTTATCACACTTAGACCTGCCCATTTAGCTTGGTGAGTTGACTCATGGTCTCCCAGGCCGTCATTGACAGAATGTGCTTGGTTGTAATGTCTTGGCAGATTAGAAGCAACTGAGAACACCCTAGATGACAAATGACAGTGCAGTTTAGTCCCGCTTCCAAAATACCAATGGAAAAAAAGCATTGTTCTGTTAATATGTGGGGCATATTAGTTAATTTCTGTGTTGAATTTTCCCTAAATCTGGCATTCAACAGGTTAAAGTACCTCATCCTCTGTGCCCAATCAGCTCTCTAACTAAAATGATTTAGTAATTATTCAAAAACCAAAGTTACTCACAACAATCACAAGAGTAGCACATTCAGTTACAGTAGTTAATAGTGATCAAAAATATTAAAATCCTAAGGCTGCATACTTTAATTTTCTAAAAACGTTCACGTATATGATATGATCTGTTTCTTTTGCTGCTTAATATAAATACATAAGTAAAACAAATAATCCAAAATAAAATGTTACTTTATAGAGTACTTTTTTTCGATAGTTTGTGTTAATGTATAACAGAATATACAAGGTGACCATTATAAAAATTGCTGTACACTTAAGGAAACCTCTATTGTTATCTTTTTGTCATTCATCTAACAAGTCCCAGTGCTCATTCTTTTTTTTCAGGAGTATATTATACACTTTAGCTATTATATATGCAAAAAAGTTTGTGAAGGAGTTTTACAACAGCATCCAAACTACAGTACATCCCCCTGTGTTTTGATAAGATCCTAATTAAAATTCACAATTTTGATATAATCACATAGGATTTCTAGCAGTAATTAAAAGAGCTGTGTCACTTCAAACCAGCTCTAATCAGGTATAAAAGCTCATTCGAATGGGTATGTAAAGGGAGAACGACAGAACAGTAATTCAATTCACAGAGTATTAAACACAACTAAAAACAAACTTTTAACATGATTTACTGTTACTTTTGTGACCTGGTATCACAAACTGGGTTTGCCCTACTATATGCCTCAGTGAAAATACAATCAGCATAACATTTGCTATATTCTTTCATTTTAGTTTTGATTTTGATTACTCTTTGTTTTAGAAAGTAGGTTATGGATGTCAGGTTTAATTAAACTTTTTATTTTATTTTATTTTTATTAACAGTAATCAAAATTACCCTCTGATAAGCCAACTTCTCTTCCACCCTATGTCTCTGTCCCAGTCCTAAGGCTGTACTTTATTTAGGCATTAAAATCTTCCCTAATTTGTAGCAGATTTGTAAAGAGAATATACTCAAATGTCTGAATAAAATGAAAGCAGATTTGAGTAGATGGTCTTCTGCAGAGGCTACAGAATTTGGTAAGATCTCCATTCTAAAAATTGAACAATCTGCCTTGCATTTATTTCTTATTTTCAATTGTCCTCATTTCGCGCCCACCACTATACCAACTACAGCGTACCACCACGATATCAAGCAATCTAATTATTTAATCTGAAGGGGTTAGTGGCCAGGAGCTCAGTTGATAACTGAACAGCACCTCAAAGCTTCCACCCAAACAGGACTAAACCAAGTCATCATGTTTAAGTGGGTTTTACTAAAACCTAGTCAGCTACAGTACAGACAACATTCCCCAACTCCATATCATCTCGACATTGACATTAAAATCCCATCTACAGTCCTGTAATTAAATGCTGAAAAGGCTTCTGATCACACAAAATGGGGATGGTTGGTATTAGTCCCTCATGGTCTAGGGACTGAGTTCGATAAATTGCTCAAGACTTTATATGCAAACTACTCAGTGATGATGCTGTCAGGCTGCAAGTGTTACCACGGTTCTCTGAGCTTCAGCGGTACTCTTCAAGGCCTTTTTCATTCTATTCACTGCTGTTTGCCATTTCATTAGAGCCTTTTCACACAAACATTCTGCCAACCTGACACGTTTGTCCCTATTAGCATTAAAAATAAGCAAGATCACATCTCACTTTATGCTGACAGTATCCTATTACTGTTTGAGGATATTTCCAAAACACTCTATTTCTTACTCTGTCTTTTCAAGGATTTTAAAGTGGCTTCGGGATATAACATTAAGTGAAATAAGTCTGCCCTGCTGCCTTCACATACTTCACTGGCAAAGTTAATTCTAGCTGTAGACACGCTAGTGGCTAAGCATGATACAGTAAGTACCTTGGTGTTAAAATCTACCCATCCCTCTGCATGACTGTTTGTAATTTTTATGTTAGAAAAACTGAAATATTTGTACTGTAAACAGATGGGTGCTATTTTCTAGTTTCCTGTAGACCAACATTTCAATGTATTTTCATGTATTGGACTAAATTGCACTCTGTAATCTATAGATTTTTGTGGACTGATATACGACCACCTGTCAAATACTTGTTTTATAACTGTCTATATGAAAATATCTTTTAATTTACAGTAAAAATGTTGTTTTACACTTATTTTTATTGGTGAATTCACTGTGTGACATTTGTTCTTATGGAATGTGTTCAATGCCTGTAGTACTGTGCCATTTATTTCAAATCCATCACAATACTGGGTACAAAATAATTCGTACTTTTTTAACATTTTTGCTTTTACTGAATGTTCTTATGAATATTTCCTTTTGCTCATTTTGGGGGATATGTTTGAGAAAGGAGGGAGGGGGCTTTAGCAGGTGGAAGCTAGAATGACCTGAGAGAATGTACATGCTTCTTCCTTTCACAGACAAAATTGAATGTGTATTCTGAGATCTTCATTTGTTCATTAAAAATTGTCCTTCAGAATGCAATCAAGCAAATGAAAGTAACTTCATATGAATTTGTGAAAAGGAAACCGAGTGATTAGTGTTGATACTGTATGTAAAGTTTTATGACATAGTGTTCTACAGCTCTTGAAGCTGAACAATGATGTGATTTACCTTTTGGCAGATTAAGTGGCAATTTGTAGGTTGGCATAGGCATTTTAAAACATCTGTTGTGGCTTTTAAAGGGTTTAATTACTATATTCCCTTGTTAAGACATTAAAGCAAGCAGGAAAAGTCAATATACAGTAAATATAGTCAAATAAAAATGGGTCAGATGCCATTATACAATACCTCTGTAGTGAATGTTGATTACAGATTTGGATTTGGGAGTAGATTAAGGTTTCCACCACGTTCACTACCTTACTACAGTACATCTTTCTCTGTACTTGTTAATTGAGGTATTAGCAACATATTCTCCAGAGCAGGTCTTACTAATAATGCTAACCTGATAAAAAAGAAAAAACGAATTTCCTTTTCTAAAACTGTAAGTACATACCCTGCTGGATCATGATCTTGTTAATTACTATGATTATGCCTCTCAGTAAAATAAAATAATGATTTGAAGACAGTAAGTAAAGATGCTGGCTATGAAATTATTCTTTCCAGCAGATAAGCTAACAAACACAGTATTAATCTCCTTGAACAATTATTTTGTCTTTTGGATATTTATTATAATGTAAATACATCTTAAATGAAAAAAATGTTATTTTGCTGGTGGGACAGGTGAAGATGTAAATGGTAAGAATAAGGTATGCAAGTGAATTAATAGGATATTATTTTGGAGAAAAAAATCAGATCTCCAGCAACGAAACAAATAATTGAATACATTTGGACCCTTCCAATTTATGTAAGGATTGTCATACAATTGCTAAGTGCAACAGATGCTATGAATACAAATACAAAAAGAGCCATAGAACAGCTCATTTAGATCATTAATGAGCATGAACCTCTGAAAAATTACAGCAGGTTCTTTTTTTCGATACAAATAATCAAACTCTATACCTACAGTATTATAATTGAGCTCTATATTGGTTGCCTTAATTTACATAGAATTCATTCTATAGACCTTCAGAAGGAGGTGCTTCTTCATTATTCTTCCTTGTATATCCTTGACTATCATTCACCTGTCATAAAGCTGAGTTTAAAGACTTCTTTCAACTATAAAAGAGTCCTCCTCACAGTACACTGAATATCACACTTGTTGTGACCTTTGCCTGTATGCTGGAAATTCTGCAATGCAGTGCAACTCCTTGAGTTGAGATGTTTTTGCACAGTGCTGTTAGCACCTAATGCTGCCCCCTAGAGCTATGGGGTTGAGCCAGTGCACTGAAAATGTCCACTTGATTTCAAGTCACTTAAACTGCCCAAGTGCTGTAGGTGTATCCAAGCCTGTACCATCTGAGCTTACTGGACAAAAATAATATTCTGTAAAATAATATTCTCTGGTAACTCAAGTCCCACAAATGTCAATGTTAATTGTTCAGCAATTATATTATTACAATTATAGCTAGTAATTGCAGTGGTTGGTTTCTCATGATGTATTATGCTAGCAATCCATAGTTCAAGCATATTAAAATAAAATGTCAAGATAGTTGGTAGTTGAATATAACAAGGTTTTGAAAACAATGCATTCCTGATTTGTATTCCCTTTCATATTTTGCTTTGGTTTTGCAAATCTTAGCATGAGCTTGAGCAGATTCTAATAACTCCTTGTAATTTCAGTTATCATATAATCTTTTTTGAAGATACAGAAATAACAATGATACAAGTCTGTAAATGTTTATTTTATAAATGTATTTTTTACCTACAGGTCAACCCAAATGTTTAAGATGACCCAGAACGAAGCCATTTTGCCTTCCTGAGAAGATCACACACAAAAAAAGGATCCTAGACTGTCATATGCCGCATATTCCAGAACAATGATTTGTTTTTAAATGCTAAGTGACTTGTCAAAAACAAATTCGGTTGAGTAGGAAAAGATGTAACTAAAATAACAAATGTACTGTATAAATGTATATTTAATTTATTTTAAAAATATCTCAATAGGCAGAGCACTTGTACTTTTTTTGATTTCCTCATTCCAGATGAATAAATACTAGATATTATAAGGCAAACTAACAGAGAAAAACTTCAAAGCGCCAGGCTTCAAGCAGCAGTCTTATCTTGCGTGCCATGCTTCATAAGAAATTCATGCACTGTCTTCCTCATACCCCTGAAGATTTCAAAGGATCCTGTTAGCTTTTTGAATGAAAATGTTTGTGGCAGCCAGAAAAATAGTCCGCTGTAAAGGGGCAGGGGAACATGTTAAACTATCCCTTTCTTCACATCTGCCCTGAACATCAGGAAATGTTAGCTGGGTGAAGTGGATGAAAAGGAAGTGTGAAAATTTCTTATTTTTCATATGAAGTGGACAAAATTCACATTCACCCAACATTTTGCAAAGATCATATTCCATACACTGTTTAAAATGTATTCAATAGATACTGTATAAAGAAAGAACCCACATTTTTTTTCTTTAAGTGCAAAGGAACAAAACCATTCACTTTTTCCTCCACCACCCTCTCTCACCAAGTGGGCATTTCATCAGTCTTGTGAGACATTTATTGAAGACGTTCACAGAAAGAGGTATCTTACTGCTCAGAAAAATAGCAGTAAGCTTAACCTATGGCAATGTGAAATACAGATAAAGCTGTAAAGCTTTATATATAAAAAAATAAAAAACTAATAGTGTTTGCCACAGAAGGTGCTCTACCTGTTCTCTGATACTGACTTAAGTGTGCCCTTACTGACAACGGAAATAGGTGTTTTGTTCAAATTGATTTTGACTAAAATAATACTAAAAATGTACATAAAAAACTTTAGTCTTATTTTGGCTTAAAGATGTTGTTTTATGGGTTTTTTGTTTTTGTTTTTACCATGTTGACTTACTGTGGTTTCCTTAGTTAAGCATTATATACTCAAAAGCTGCCTTACATTGAATAGAAGTTGGTTTTATTTTTTTAAGAGTGGGCAATGCTATAATCCTGTAATCCTGCAAACAGCTCTTTCAGGAACTGCGTACGGTTTGCATTAGGACCTGTTAACACCTAGAATACTTAAACTGCAGACTCCTGAGTGGCTTAACTAGAAAGGACAAACTGAGTCCTTCAGTCTGCACATTGCCAGTTTAAATCTGGTCTACGTCATTAGCTGACCAAATGGTACAACTGGCAAAGCACCACCAGGGCCAAATGGACTTGTGGTATCTCAACTCACCATGAAACAGTGACCTGCCAAGTGCCTGCGAGTTTACACTGCTGTCAGTGAGTAGCATGATTCCTCTGATCAATGTTAACCCTCCTGTGGGCTCTGTGGGAATTGCAGCACTATGAAGTATAGTACTGTAGGTACAGTAGCTCTCGCAAGTACTGTATATACAGTAATGTGTTGTGAAGTTTACATAGTCTCCAGTCCTAGTACTAACATTACGCTGCTGGTAGTTTTGTTAACAAACCAAGTCTGTTTCATAAACAGACCATTCTAATCAGATCATGTATATATAGCAATCTGAAATGACCATGAGAAACAGTATTTAAGTCACAGAAAACAGTACTGGTTTTATTTACTGTATGCCTACATTCCAGGAAACAATTCTAGCTGAAAATTGTAATTGTACTAAAATTTGGAAGTACGATGCAATTTGAATTATGCAAATTAAGCGTGATGCAATAAGGAATTAAGGAAAACAATAAGGTAAATTTGCTTTGAATGCACTTTTGCACAAAGACTATGAAAACATTTTATGACTGTTTTGAAAAAATACACGACAAACTTTTGCTGTTTTAAAATGATAAGTGATAGGATTACTCAGTGCCATTCCTTGAATGTGTTTGAATTGGGTTTTTTTATAAACAGGATAAAAAAGCTGGCAAAAAATATTGACTACATTTAACAGTCAGTGCAAAAATTGCAAAATAGATTAATGAGTCTCACTTTTGAACAGAATGTGAGATGAAGTGGCTTTTCAGCTTAAAGACTAACTGTAAACAACATGCTTACAACAGCTCATTACCAGAGCTACAGTGACTAAATTACGGTATTCTTTCCTTCATTGCTGTAATGTCAGCACACTATTGTTCAAGAGACACAGCAGGGAGGTCCTTGCTTTCAGTACAGTTTAGGAAAAGACCAGAGACTGAAGGCATAGTGCTCCTATTTAAAAAAAAATGCTGAAAATACTTAATGATAACAACATTTTCATTTTATTCCATCAAGTTAAATGCCCAGCTGGTGCTGCCAATTTTGTCCAAGGAATATAGATATTGATTTTCTTAGCTTTGAAAGACCGCCAATTGATCTTGCCTTACAAGAACATGAAAATTCTGCCCACTCTCAGTGATGGCTAGATATGTACTAGACTCTATCTCAGGTAACTGGCAATCAGCTTCATGCTTCACAATTATCGATTTGAGCTGCTTTAGGATAAACATTATTTGTAGCTTGTTTGCAGGCAGTAAGTAATAGGCCGTACTTGAGCCTAGAGGGTCATCAAACCAGAGCCTATACTTGTTTATGATACTTGTTTATGAAGCGTTAAGTGGAGTTAAGTTGAGCATGTGACACCCTCTAGGAAGGGATGGTAGTCCTTTGTAGGGTTAGCCCCAACAATGCTGGTACCCATTCATACAGCTGTGTATAGTAAAGCAATTACAGCAACACATTGTACTCAAGAGCTTAACTGCAGTGTCTGTAAGAGAGGTTTGTACCCACAATGTTTTAGCCAGGGGTCCAGACCCCTATCTACTACTTTGAAATCTCTGTCCCTTGATGAATATTTGATTAAATGTTGAGATGTATGTCTTAGAAATGCTTATTGTTTCAATACATTAAGCATTCAATTTCCATTGTTTTTTATTAATAGCTTAAGCACAGTGTTGGTTATGTTTTATTCAATAATGCAGCCAAGAGTCATTGAACACTCCTTTAATTTATTTTCATGTCTCTACACAAGGAGACCGAAAAATAAACCCTTCTCTTATTTGCAGTGTATCAGTTATTGCCTCAAAAATGATCATGTGTGCCTGTGAATAAAATTGGCTGTGTTTTTAATAAACAACTTTTTAAAGTGCAAATACAACTCATAAGAAGTTAATGGAAGTTGAACACAAACTGAAAGAGATTTCTTTTAAAAGTGTTTAGTTAAGGAACAATAAATAGCTCTGAACTGCACTTCCTTAGACTTCCTGTGATTATAAGGTTTGCTTAGTTCTCGCCTCCACACAACACTGTGGTATGCTTCTGCCTTTGTTTTACTATAGACCTGTCACAAATGATGGAAGGAACTCCTTGTTACAAGTCACATTACGTTCTCCAGTGCTGTAATTCATTTGGGGTGAGAAAGATGTTTTTTGTTAATTGTTACACAATTGATAAGACTTTTTTTTGTAACCACTCAAACATTTTTCAAAGAATGGGTGATGCACATGTAAATGAGCTGTCAAAGCAAAAAGCTCCAGAGGATTAATATATTGAAAAATAAATTATCACTTTGCTTACAGGAACATCAAGTGATTGAACTAATTTATGAAATACCTCTATGACCATGCTTGAAACATCCCAAGACACATACTGAACAGTGCCTTGCAATAGTATTCACCCCCTTCCAATGATGTTGCATTTTATTGAATTACAAACGACGTATTGTATATGTAGCGGAGCAAGTTTGGATACGGTGACATCAGTGCCCTCACTGCGCGTAGCAGGGACCTCAGCTGGCTGGGCTGGGGAAAGTCTCCTTTAGCTCATGCTGCTGGTTCCCTGTTGCGTTATGCCGGAGACCCGGGTTCGCGCCCCAGGTGCTGCGGGACGGAACGGGCGGCGGAGGGCACGAGTCCGCGCCCGTTCCGTCCCGCAGGTCACCAACAGGTCACATATACATAGTTTAAACTTTATAAGTCCCCAACCAACTTACAGTAACAGAGTTTGAATACGTTTTCGAAGAACAATGGGCAAAATGTGCACCATCTTGGTATCCAAAGGTGCTTCCATACAGGACTGGGATCTGATTTCAGGCACTTGTGGGCTCTGAGAATAAACAACTGTACTCTGAGTCATATTACATATGCAACAATTCAACAAAATGAGACATCACTGGAAGGGGGTGAATACATCTGAAAGGCATTGTGTACTGTATATTGATTTGTGGTAGATAAAATGTCATTTGACACCAAGATGATGCTACACTAATATACTGTACCTGTTAAGTAAATTACCTGCCCTAGTAGAAAACCAGTTTAAGATTCTTTCTGATGTTTCAAATTGACAATTTAAGCATATCTCTAAAATCTATATCTATGGCAATTGTGATCGTTAATAATAGGCAATGTTGTCATACATTTGTGATACACTTGATCCTTTACATGTTCACATACAAGCCCACAATGTGGGGTCTAGGCTAGGGTATGGTCTAGGCTAAATGTGTCAAAAACATTTATATCATAAGGTTTACCTGCATGTGTTTCGGCCAAGTTTTACTAAGATGTTTACTGGCTGAAATTTTATTTTTTTAGATTTGGATTCTTAAAATATATTATACATACGGAAGTAGCTTTAAAAAAGGCAAATAAAAATGTAAAAGATTAAAACAAGTAGTGATCTGACTGACTTTATCAGTTGCATGTATATTTGAAGATAGTATCTATTACTCACACAAGATGCATAATTTTAACCTATTCTGAGTTTGTGGTATTCTGCTTTATATGGCCATATGCAAGTACTGTATTTTGGTTAAATACCTACTGAATAGTAATTCTGGTCATATGAACCCATGTACTCTATACACTAGTTTCACATAACACTAGATATTTTAACAAAAAAAATATTATTTCTACTCTCCTTTCAATGTGTATAGTATTAGAAGCCTTAAAAAACACAATCTCATTTGGTCTCCAATCTGATGAAATAAGAATATTTGTTCATCAAACGTTTCAGACTTGGTACTGATTGGTAGATTTCTATTAGGCAGAATAAACTAAAATCTATGTCCAATCAGATGTATCCACTACTTTAAAATATTTTACCATATTAACAGTACTTTAGACCAACAGACAATTATCAGTTGCAACTGTATAACTAACAGTGAACAGTGCCCCGTAACAACTATTAAACAGACCTTTTTGTTTATGTTTTCATTAGTATGGTACACCAGAAGTTAAAAAAAGCATCAATATTGCAGCTCAGTGAATTGGCTGACATGATTTCCTGTTCTTATTCAATATTGCATTCTTTACTAGATTGTAATATTAATTGATATGCATAACATGTAAAGGAATGATCAATTGTCTTTCTGTGAAAGAAATAAAGTGGTGAGTAATATCTCTTTAGGAAGATAAATAACAGGCTTTAAAACAAGAGGATAGCTCATCTGCCTTCTCCTGTTATTTCATTTTTATGTTTGTTTTTCCATTACAACTGTGTGTATTGAATTATTTGCTGCTGTTGTTTCAGTTTGAAGTGTAAGCTGTCATTCAATTAAATTCATTGGATAACAATGCATTAGAATAAAATTCAGAAAGGTTTATGGCCAAAACATTTTTTAATTTCTTCACACTTTCTTGTAGGCAGTGTTTTCAGGAATGCTTGTGTTTTTAATAATGCTTAATTTGTCTTCCAAATCATAGTATAGGCAGAAAAAACAGAAGGCAATTACAGAGAAGATACTGTATACAGTACACTCAAGTTCAAAATGGTATAAAGTTCCCAAAATCTCCTAAGGAACAGTGTCATTTGCAACCATGTCATATTGGTAAACATTTCATGAAATGAGTTGTTACATTAAATGGTCCCTGGTTTCAATGTCTTTTCCTTTCACCACCATAAGTTCAGAACAACACTGTACACTGTGGTAAAAAAAAGATGCATGGCCGGTCAGCCACTTCAGAAGCCACAAATACTTCCACTCTGGCTGTTCCAACAACTGTGAGCGTGGCATTGCTGCATATCTCAAAAAAGAGATCTGGGAATTTAAATCATACAGTTTAACCGACAGAAAACCACGACATAAAACAAATTGATACGTAGTGGCAGTCCAGGAGAGGAAAAGACAATATTTCAGCTATCTTGCCACTCTTCTTAAATCCTTTAGCTCTTTCGGGAGCATACAGTAGGTCATTCACAAATGCTTTTCAGTGGGCTCAATGCTACACTGATTCTTTCCATCACCCTCCATGATGTTCGTGTTCATTTCAGTGTGGCCTATACTGTTCTTCTCCAGCAGTTTCTTGGTCTGCCAGGTCTCCTCTTCCCCTGTGGGTTCCAAGTGAGGGCTTGCCTGTTAATTATTGATTTTCTCATTCTGTGCCCGATTTTGCCCTTATTTTCTACGTTTAACCTGTTGTTCAATTTGTTCTTGTTTTGCGCTCTTCCATAGATCTTCTATTATGTTTGGCCAGTACACTTTATGCCAAGGATGTGTATCAGGCATTCATTTATCAAGGTTTAACACAGTTTTCACGCTTGTGTTTCTTTTGGTTCTCCATTTAATAGATGGAGTGTACCTGCTCCATCTATTAAAACTGACTTGACACTGGAGTTAATTATTCATATTTTGGTCTGATTTGATATCTTTTGGGAGAAATTTGTCATAGCATTAGAAAAGTTTTTCTGGCCTTCCTTGTTCTGGTCTGGACGTCTTTGTCACTCCCTCCATCTTTCCCAGTGACACTTTCCACATAAGTGAAGGTGTCCACTTCTTACAGTTGTTCTCCATCAAGTGTAATGGGCTCATTTATAGTATATTTTAATTTATATTAATAACTTTTGTTTTTGATTTGCACTGGAGACCATTATAGACTGCTAATATTCATAAATTGCTACACTTGAGGTGAATTTGGTCATTATTAATTAGTAAAGGGTTGCATGTGACATTCTCACTCTGGGTAATTAAGTCTGTTTGACATACAGTATAAAGAGCTTCGTTGTGGTAGCTGGGCTTTATACCATCAAGTCTTTTTTTGTATCCTGGAAGATTATGTCACACTTAGCACTCCCTTCCCTGTTTCTCACATTATTTTTAACTTATGGGGCAGTACACTTCATTGCAAAATTTAACATTAGTACCCATTTTCAAACACTTTTTTTCCAATGCTTTCTTTTAATGATCATATAAGAGGAAGGTGCTATTCTGTTGAAATTCTGAATGATTTAAAAGCGAATGAATTCAATTGTACGTATTATAGGAGCTAATGTAGAAATCCATTCACAATCATCTTCACATACTGTACCAAAATTAAAATTGAATTCAGAAAGAAAGTTTTGTACAGATGGGCAAATTTGTAGTTCTGCATACCTGTATCACTACAAAACGTTCTATGCTGTTGTGGCCTGCTCGCTGGTTAGTTTTATAAGCTGAACAAAGTAAGTGAATTTATACACAGACATATGGCAGCACAATGTAACCCCACATACATTTAATTTAAAAAGAGAACTGCAGTAGACTTTATTCAAGAACATAATCATTTTAATGCACATTTTTGTCACATTTTTTACCTTTTTGCTGTTTTACAGAGGGATACTAATTACACTGCAAGTTATCTTTACCTCAGCACAGATCTTAAATAATTCTGAAAAGGAAACAACAGGTTAGAATATGACTGTTTGACAACTATTACACATTATGTAGAGGTATACAGTACAACATGATGTTTAAGGACAATCTTTGAAATAAATTAAAAACAACACCACCTAGTGGAAACAGAACATATCAGAAAGCAGTATTGTTCACCGAAGTCAGTAATCTGAATGTACTAACAGATTTTCTTATAACACAGTTTTAGTTTAACTATTCAACAGAATAGCTGCAAACAAATGGTAATTAAGGAATCAGAAAACTGAATAACTATACAGTATTGAGAATAAACTGTGCATTACCACACACATTTAACATTTTAAACCTAAAAGTAATTAAATGCAAATATACCTCCTTTTTAAATAGAAAAACCTGATAATGAAAGGCCAAACTTCAGAATTAAAGTTAGGGAGCATATACAGTACTTACATAAATATTTGAACACCAAGGATGAAAAAAAATCTATGCACAGTACTATACTATAACCGCAAAAAGAACAGTAAAAGATTAACATTTTAGTATCCTTTGCACAAGCACACAAGGATACAAACAGAGAAATCATATGGTATATTTAGATTTTCACAGGGCTTATGACTCACACACAAAAAAAAGTTCCACTAAAAAATCAATTCTAAACTTAAAGAGGTAGGCATCCAAGTTAACGCATGTATTTGGACGTAAAAGTGCAAAAGTGCATTTGGATATTCAAATTAAAGTGACAGAATTAGCAGAGATCACAGGGATTTGGGATTTAGACCACTACTCTTCCCCCTGTATATCAATGCGTAAGTTTCTGGTGATGTTATTGAAATTATTTTTTTTAATTAGGAAGATCAAAAAGCACTGTAGAGACTACAAAAGAAATGCAAAAAAGATTAAAACCAAATCCAAAATAATAATACATTTAATGTAGACTCGTGTACAGAGTCCTACAGGCAGGTATTGAAAACATAAACTACAAAAATATAGTGGAAAAATAGTGGAATAGTGGAAAAAATGACCTTACAGAAGCTGCCCAAGAAAAAGACTTAAAATGAAACATCATTTTCCGCTACTTAACAATACTGGAAAGGAGTAAAAACACATAGGGTTAGGATATATAACTAAAAGTTTTTAACTTAAAACTAAACTTTTAACTTAAAACTTTAAAGAATGTTCAATAAAATGGGAGATATTTGGACGGCAATAAATGCTTTTGCAAGGCACTTGATGTTGGGAGTATGTATCCAGTATACTCAGCATCAATTTTCTCTGAAAAAGATCAGCATAATGTAAAAGAAACTAAATGCTATGTTTTTTAAAAAGCAAGACATTTGTGTATGCAGTATATAACAGAGTAGTGACATCTGGCCCTTAGGGTTTCTCTATAGCAATGGAAATTGTCAAAACATAAGCTGTCAAATATGATAATCAGGATTTTGAACTCCTTATCCTTTGCAGGACTACATGTGTGTCAAAGCCTCAGCTGATGATATGCAAATACTGTACGTCTGTAGATTATACATATTTACATATTGTTATTCTTGCTTTTACAAGAATTTTACCCAGCAGTATCTTTCAAACATGACTGAATGAGTGACTTCTAAATAAATTAACACGAGCCAGTAACAAAAGGATTATGATCCAGAATTTAATTTGAAGATTGTGCGGTAATGCAAAAGTAAACCATTGGTTCTGCTGGCTAAGGGCACCTTGATGTTTTGTCCTCTAATCTCATGCTGTAAAAGTAAGATAGCATGTCACACTTCATCCAACTAGCCAGTACAGTGCTAAGTCTAAGATGGTATCGTGCTTAAAACATTTGAGTTTAGAGAAGGCTTGCTATTTGAGTATCATATTATGTAAGAGAAACTAAAGTGTTGTCAGAATCTGACAATGGAACTTAAAATTTGATGATACAACTTAAGGCACTGATGTATTCAATTATAAAGTATACAAACTATACAAACTATGGTGCCTTCCAGATTTAATAATTCTCCCACAACAAAAAGCATTGTTCAGTATAACATAAAGATCAACAGATTAGATTGTTCTTTACTTTAAAAGAATTAAAAAATGTTATATTATAATCTTAGTAGCTGTGCACAGAAAATAATGAAATTAGATTGTAAAAGCACAGATGCACACAATTAATCACACCCCCGTCGTTAATATTTTGTAAATCCTCCTCTGGCATGGATAATAAGAGACACATTCTGTAGTATGCTATGAATTTCTGACACTTCTGAAAGGGGAATTTTGACCATTCCTCCAGGCAGAATTGTTCTTGTTTCTTCTGGTTTCGATAAATGCCTTCTTTAGTTTGAATCGCAAATGTTCAATTGGATTGATCAAGACACTCAGTCAGGATTATGGATTTCATGTGTAATTAGCTGATAAAATGTCAATTTGGAAGTATCTTTTGGACGATTGTTATGCTGGTTGGAATGTCCATCTTCTTGGCAGAGGAAACCAGGTGTGTGGCCAAAATGTCCAGGTGCAGTCTGTGCTGGAGTTCTCCCCATCTTAACAGTGCAAAGTAACACATGCAACATAATTCAACCCCACCCCATATTTCACACTGGGCATGAAGATTTTTTCCATCATGAGACTCATTTTTGTAACCCTGATGGGCACGTCTAAAATCCACAATTTTCATTTCATCTGACCAGAAGACATGGTGTCAATTGTAATTTAGATGTAGTCTGACAAATGTGAAATACATCTTTTTGTGGTAGATCCTCAGTAAATTGGTAGTACCACTGTTAATTTAGAAATGTGCAGCAATGTATGTCCTTGTACATGTAAGCATGTTTTAAGAATGACAGACCTTTGTCGAATAGTACTGTAAAACACGAAAGCTTCATGTAGTGCTTACCATAAGGAGAGAACATGCTGTATGCTGCAGGGGTGCCCTGGAGTGTACTTCAGCCTAATTCTTGACATGCAATTTAAGACTGAAGAGGCCAGTCTCTCAACCTATTCTACACATCCTAAATCAATTTCTGCAAAAAAAAATCTATTCATAATTCATATTGAAACAGATATCACCCAAATACGTAGGGGAAAAGACACTCATATTTTGTTTTTTTCTAACTATGTGAAAAATAGGAAGGATTCCAAGTGTATTCTTTTTCCATGGTAGTTCAACCAGACAGGAAGAGGGTCAACCTTTTTAAAACCTACAGGTATTATCTTTAGTGTAATTGGACTTATAGTAATTGGGGACAACAAGCTTAGTTCTTGAATCCAATGATTTTGAACCTCTCTTGACATGTAGTCATTTGTAAAAAAATGCACTATGTGCTCTTTCTGTGTCCTGTCTTAATACAAAACTGACTATATGGTGATTTACTAAAGATCTTACTAAAAGAAACACATTACTAAAGAAAAACACTACAAGCCTGTCAGTTTGTATTGTAAAGAATTAACATTGTCTTCAGGGGGAAGGGAAAACTTTAAGTTTGAGCACAATAAAAATCAAATATAAAAGGAGCAAAGCCTTGTCTTACGAGGTCTACCGTTGTCAAAAATGATCAAATAAATAAACGTTTCTATTCCAGCCAAAAACCAAGATGTCAACATTAGTCTTGCGATTGAAATGACTAGAGAGAAACAAACAGTCTGGTTCTGGCTCCTGCTGTGTAGGGGTATTAAACCTACATGATGTATGACACAGGCAATGGCAATTAAACCGAACCCAATGGCTCTGCTGACTCAAGAAAACCTAGAATACTGAAATCAGCTGAGGCTCTAGCAGCAGCAGCAAAATATCACCAGTGGGAAGAGAGTGTTCCGGATTTCTTTTAAATGTTAAGCTTTTCCACAAAGGGTATGCCATATGCATTCTGTGTTTCTTCTGTTGTAACACCTTCAGACTTGCAGATAATTAGTGTATCATCGAAAGCGAAGCAATGCATTACTATAACCATCTGCACAAGACGAGTCCCACTACAGTCATGACTACTAATTTAAACAGGCCCTGTGTTACAAACGTTCATTCAAAGCTGTTAGAGCTATCAATGTTAGTAAGTTGACTTAAGGAAGGAATCTTAATACAGGTGTATTTTGTTCCATGTATTGTATGTTTTAACTATAACAAACTTATAAAAAAGGAAAAAACAGTATTTGCCTTCTTCCACAAAAACTTAACCTAATCAGAAAATATACTTATGATACATACACATAAACATACATATATAATATGTAGGTATATTTTGTGATATAACTCAATTTCTATCCTCCTAGTAATATGAATATAAAAAAAATCGCCACATTTTTCCTTTCAATCATTTGAAAAATGTAAGAAGTAATAAATTATTACTAAGTGAATAAATATCTCCCAGTGCAAGCTCTAATATGTATATGCGTTATTGAGAGATCCATACCAATACTTACAGCAACAGCTAAATACTACCCTAGGAAACAAGCACATTGTATACAAGACACATGACACATACTGTAAGTATTAGAGTTTCTGTTAAAATGCCAACATGGATACCAATCCCATCAGACATGACTGTATGGGATTTCAGAGAATTCAGATGGTAAAAAAGCTGTCAGAGAATGCTTCCAAAAGTTTGTTTGTACAGTATGCTGTTTATACATTGTTAAGCACAGACTGGAATTATTTTTTCTAAACAAACATAAGAGTAGATTTAAAACATGAAAGGAAAGGAAAAGATGGGCGTGTTGAAATAAAAAAATAATAATGTTTTAGACCTTGCAGCCAGCACAATGCACTAGTGTGAACTGCAGTAAATCTAGCAAATAATCTGGGGCTGTAATTACTCCCTCTTGGTTTGGGGTATTTTTTCTTGGATTTGCAGCTTGTTGATGTGCTTTGGACAAGCACAGTCTAAGACATTTTGATTTGTTTTAATATTCTTGTGTTATGATACTCAGCATTTTTTTATTCTGTTTTCCTACTATATATTTTTCTATTATTTTGTCTTATATGCCTTATATACCCACTACCTCTCAGTACTTTGATTATTGGACTTAAATCACATCATTTGGGCTTTATAACCTCTTGGTCATGTGCTAGAAAACTGCAGGAGAAACAGGACGAGAGGGATAAAGAAGACTCTGTGAACAGCTCTTCTGCTGTACAGGAAATAGAAGAACACCACATCCTAGGTGGAGACATAAGTGTTATTATTTTCTGTGTTCTGTTAATTGTTCCCTCTAGTCAATAGTAATTAAAACATTGATTTACTTATTCTTACCAGGGCCCATTGTTCTCTCTTGAACCCACATGAAAAAAATATCCAAGCCAGTTACATTTTAATTTTACCCCTAATTTATCCACCAACAGGAACTTATTTTTGGACTGTTCTGTAATGCCACTTCTTGGATGTTGCTGTGTAAGTACAGTCATGTTATACATTTACATATTTACCACATATGTAACACAGCTGCCATGCCTTCTTTTACAATTAAAATCAAATTTCTGGCTAGCCGTATCCTGGGGGATTTAAATGCGACAGTTGCTCAGACAACATGTTGCAGAGACAACTGCCACGGTCGTCATCCCTCCTCTAGAGGGCGCTCCTACCATTTCCTGCATTGTTCTTAGTTTAGTAGTTTCACCTGTGTCTCATTCCCTTTGCCTTATTTAAGCCCGGTTTCTCTGTTGATCCGGGCTCAGCTTTGGAAGATGGATGCCCGGAACCCCACCTACCACCGGGCACAGGAGTGGCCCAATGGCATAGGCTTCATCACAGCGTCCTAACCTCTGAGTCCGTGGCCCATTATGGTTTTACCCTTCCGTATTCCTACTTCCCTGTTCCTGTGTTCGTCTCGGATGGACATCCTGGCAATGGACTTTGGACTGAGCTTACTATCCCTTTGGACCCTATTGGATTTGTCACCTCGGCCTTTCCCTGTGCACCGGATCTCCACTGTCACAGCCCCCTGTCTGTCGACCCAACCTAACCTCGCTGTGCCTCCCCCGGATTATAACTTCCGGATTATACCGTCAGGCATAGGGTCTTTTACAACGCATTTCCACAACAACAGTAACAAAGGCAGCTGTTTTAATTTGAGGAGTACTGGTACTTACCTAAAAAAGCAGAGGAATTATAATACTACCACAGGATTAAAGCATTTTCCCTAGTATATTATTTTTATCTAGTGTACTGCCTTCCATTTTCACGGCAAAATAATTAGACATAAATATTATACACTCATTCATTTATTAAAAATTAAAGATGTACTTAAGAGCCTGAATTATTTATGTTATATGTTATATGTTGTTATACAGTACAGTATGTTATACTGTATGTAGTAAGATATATTTTGTTAAAATAATTCCCAAAACAGCAGAAACAATCTTACCTCAACCAGGACAAAACAGTAGATTAGGGTACGGCTTTTCTGAAACTCCCTTTGCAGTGGCATCCTCTTTATATTGTTATCACCTACACACAGAGAAGACACAATAGTAAAAACCTGGTATTTATATTGAAAAAATGAACCATGTGAAACATCCATCCCTTTTCTAACCGCGACATCCAGTTCAAGGTGGTGGGGGAGCCGGAGCCTGTGCTGGCAAGCAGCAGGCTCATGGCGGAGTACAACCAGTCCACAACAGGGCAGACATTCAGACACACAGCGCACTCACACCAGGGCCAGTCTTCCCAGAAGCCACCTCACCTACCAGTGTGTCTTTGGACCGTGGGAGGAAACGTGAACACAGGGAGAACGTACAAACTCCAAGGAGAGAGCACCACAGGTCCAGAATTTAAACCACGGCCCCAAGTGCTGTAAGGCCATAAGGCTAACCACTGTACCACTGTGCAAATAATATAATAATAATAACACGTATGATTTTCAGGCTTTCAGGCTTCTGGTCTTTTAAGCCTTACGAATGGCCATACAGTTTTCAGATACAGTATACAGTATAATGATCAGAGATGACAGGCACAGCAGGACATGTCCACCTGGACAGTCCATCTAAAATCCCGGACTAAGAAAAGATGGTAACACACAATGCATTCACCCTTCAGAAAGCAAGTTTTAAAACTGACAAAGTGACAACATAGCAGACAAATATAAGTCCCTGCTACGTGTGTATGTGGTAATCTGAGATACATTTTACTATCTCAATACAGAATAATGCAGTATGTAACAAATAACACAGTTTTACTTTTTTACAAACTAAAATTTTTGAAAACAGAAACTTCAGATTATATGGTTGTATGAAAGCAGAAGACAGATTGCCCTGAGTGATTTTCCCCATCTCTAGTTATGTGGGTGTTTGGAGATTTTACAGTCACTGGGCACAGCTATACGCTGGCTTTTTTTCAACAAGACTGTGATGACAATTCACCACTAGGTGGACTCTTCTTCTTGCGTCATTTTTTTTTCCTGCTGAAGCCTCAAGTGAATTATTTTGTTATACTTTTAATTCCACTTCATTTTGCATTAGGGAATGTATTTATGAACTAAACATCAGCAAATTGGGCAAATTGCGCAAAGCAAGTATTTTAATAAGAACAGCAGTTACTGCATTATATAAATGCCATTCAGTTCTTCAAAGCTGCCACCAGATGGCAAACACTGCAATGTTCTTAATTCAAGGTACAAATTAAGATCCAGCAGCACACAAAAACTGGCACAGTGAAGCAACCATACAGTAATCATAATAATGAAATAACGATGTCAAACACGCTCTGCAGCTTTAATGAAAATACTGACGTTAAAGTGGAACATTTAGTATTGCGGATGATGGGAATGTTTTTAAATGAAATGTATTTTTAGACACAATATAGTATCCATAAACATAATTTCAGTTAAATGCTGCATCTGTTAGCTACTGTGGTACTGAAATACATTTGCTTCTACTCAGCTATATCTACACGTAAAATCACCTTGAACTGTTATTTAAAATTGCCATCTGGGGTTAAATGCTATTTATTCATAATCCTGTGGTTATTCCATCTCAGTGTCAAATATTACTAGACAAGACATATCCAGTTTGACTTCATGGAAGTGCCTTAAAAACTGGGAACAGGAATCACCCAAAGTGTTGAAATATGGAACAAGCAACTCAGCCATATTGTTGAAGCCAATACCCCAGCTTCTTTCAAGAAGCCACTGAATGAGATTCTCAGATTAACCACTAACAAATGCACCAGATGAGATGAATGACCTCTTGTTTGTCATTTTTCTTTACTCTTATCTTCTTATGAATGGCTCTGGTAAATCCACTTACAGTACCTGTAGTTTTAAATGGGCCTTTGTGCTAATCAGTTGGTAAAGACTATGTTCATAGAAGAAGAACCCACGATACTCTATACCGCTCCAGAACCAATGTTGGAGGTGCCTGCTGTACACAAGTCAAAGGATATTTTGAGGTCCAATAAATAATTTACAGTACTTTCTATTTTGGTGCAAGGACTATACTGAACATTATATAAATATTATAAAAAACATTCCTTTTTAATTAATTTAATTTAGTTTTTTGTAGTAATTTAATTTATCTGTGAAAGTCAAGTGCTGTATATACTATACTCACTCGTTTTGTAAAACAAAACTTTTGAGTTCATAGTTTTTTTTATTATTGTTGTTCACTTTGGATGAAAGAAGGTTAATCTTTTTTCAGGTCAAGGAGGAAAATATAAATTTAGGCCATACGTCTTTTTCCAGGGGGACTGAAGCAACCAGGCCATTTTCCTCCTTTGTGTCTATTCTAAGAAGGTTTTCATATGTGTTGCAAAATTACATTGAGTGTGGAAAATTACAACCAGCCTGAAATATCCCTTAATTTGTGGTGCTTGAATATTTTGCATAATATATTTAAGAAACTAATTAAAATCACACACAGTGATTTTAAAAATAGCACTTTTCGCCTCAGTATTAAAATGAAATTTTCATTTGAAAATGTATTACTGCTATCACAAAAATATAATTAAATCATTTTTTTAATAAATATTGTTTCTGTATTTTATACAGAAAAGAAAAGGGACTAAAGACTGGCATGGTGACACATTGGTTAACATTGCTGCCTCACGGTAAAGGGCCCTGGGTTCAATTCTGGACCTGAGCTGCTATGTGCAAGGAGTTTGTATGTTCTCCCTGTTTTCATGTGTATTTTCTCCAGGTGCTCCAGTTTCCTTCCACAATCTAAAGATAACTGGTAGGTTAAATGGTTTCTAGGAAAACTGGCCCTGGTGTGAGTGTGTGCCTCTCTGTCTCTGTGTGTGCCCTGTGATGGACTGGTGTCCTGTCCAGGGTGTACCCTGCCTTGCACCCATTGCTTGCTGTAACAGGCTCTGACTCCCCCATGACCTTGAATTGAAAGAATACTTTAGAAAATGGATGAATGGAAAAAGGAATAAACCAAGCAAAAACAGGCCCCAAAACTTTTTGGGGAGAGGCTGTTGCAATTATGCTCCCTGTCGGTGCCTGCCCTAGATTGACAGAAGACAGGCATATTGTAAAGAAAGTTCTAATATAGTATATTTGTAACTATTTAAGGAAAAGGAAAAGGTTTGGGTTCATGTTCAGAGTTGTATACAGTATATTGTCCACTTGCTTAGTTCTATGGCATTCCGTGCAATTTACTGCACAGTATGTCATTGTAGTGTAATAGAAGATGATCTTTTTCTTCACTGAGCAGAGAATACTCTCTTTCTTTATCTACCGTACAGATTGATAAGTAAAGTGAATATGTGAAATGTCCACAAATACTCTTCAGGGATCAATCAGAGAATGTCCGTCAATACACCAGGGCTCTCACAGTGTGCAGGTGCAAACTGTAATGCTGTAGATAGAATGACTTCTCATTTGAATCACCAAAAAAACACTTGGCACCTACCTAGCAAACACTCCACAAATGTATGTATTATGGCTTGTGCTGTACCATAGTAATAACAGATACTGTGGCATCTACAGTATGTAGATACATGCCTATCATTGTATATCAGTCCATCAATCCTGGCTACATTGTTTGACACTGGTCATCTTGGAGTGAAGCACAAATTATTTTCAAAAGCTTTCACACAATTCATCCACCCTTTTAAGTGTTTTAAAGGTCACACCATATTGTGCAGACAGTCTCCTATGAATTCCACATGGTTTGACACCTTCAATGAAAACAAATCTGTCGAAGGCTTGCTTCTCATTTAAGGTACATTCTTGTACAGGCCATCTTTACAGAACAAGTGCACTTAATAGGAAAGATGGATACTAAGTGTTCATCAAATGACTCATAAGAGTCACATCCAAACCACACATAATACAACAGCATTACACCAATATACACGTTTTGATAGTGAACCTCACTTCAGCTTCTTACTCACAAAAGTAAATGCACTAACTCTAGTCACAGGGATAAAAAAGTGAGAGTTGGAGTAAAAATGCACAACTTGTATGATTTAAAATTTGTATGTACTAAATGTATACTGGCAGAACATGCTGCAGCATCCTTGCAGATAAAACTAAATCAAAACCCTCACATGAAATTGTTCATCTACTGTAGCTGTTTATTGCCATCAGTAGTTCTTGTTGTTATTAGCCCTTCTTCAAGGTCCATAGGCATAGCATAGAAAGAATGAGGGACACATGCATTATTCTGATTTTCTTTTAGGCTGCCTCTTGCAATTTGCTTGACAGCTATTCATTATCTCGACAAGACGTTCATTCTTACTAATTGAACATGTTGTTCTTTCCATCTTTCCTTTGAGACTGCTGAAAACTGTTGATTTCACTAAATTGTTATTATTAATGAAAACTATAAAAAAACACTTTAAGCGTAATTAACATTTGATTTAGTCAATGTACTTTGACTGTTAATGCATTAGAAAAACATGAATTAATACAATTCTGTTTTCCATAATGATTAATCTTTTCTACAGTGTTTGACTGTTTTAACATTACTGAAAGTACAAGAAAATTATTCAAGAAAACTCATTTTCATAATGCACTAGAGTGGATGAAGAACATTTTCATCATATAAAAACTTTGCTTTATAAAATGTGAAGTTAGGTAAAACATTATTAAATGTCACTAATTTCAGTTTTTTTCTGTGGTGACAGTAAAATACATTAAACAAACTCAACTACAACATTCATATTACTCTTTTCAGGAGACTTGGAAATGAACTACTGTATAAATGAATATATGAAGATGAACTATATTCAATTCAGAATGTTGCACTCTTACAGTAGATGTACATGTACTTGACAAGGTGACATCTGATATTTGCTCAAGTGAAAAATTATAATTGTACTATGGCAAAACAACCATTTTCCATGATTGACCAATTTTTGTCTTTTAAATCAGTTTTAAAGGACATTCAATGCCATAATTAATTGATTACTACTGTATGTGTGTTACTTGTTGATCAGTATACCTACTGTATACCTACTGTATATTACCAGCATATTGTCAGAGTATTTTAAACACTGTATCTTTCTAGATTAACTTTTTTAAGTGAAAACATAACCTCAGATTAAGTTGGTTCCATAATCTAGTCCATGCTCATTAGATGAATTAAAACAGAAAATCAAATTATTCTAAAAACAGACATAAATCTTAAAAGGTAATAGAATTACAGTATGTGTTAGAAACCAAGTTTAATCATGTAAATCCCTCTTTCCAAAGTACATTTGGATTGTGTTGAAGTTATTTTTAGTTATACCTAAGATTAGATGACATAATAAAACTACATTCTTCTTGTTAAGCAGATTTTTGTTTTAATCAAGTATTCTGTTTTTCACTTCCTTAAAAGGAGTCATAGTATTACACTCAAACGACCTCCTATTTTTACTGTGAGTAAATGATCTGTAGTGTACAAGTTCACTGTTTTAAGAACTTGAGCTCTCCCATGTAAACCTTCCTACACTGAATTTGGAATTAAGATGCTTCTTCATTTCACAGGAACGTAATCCAAGTCAGAAACGCAATCTAAACGTGACAATTCCAGAACACAGTTGTACAATAGTTTAAATAATAGTAAATACAATAGTAAAAATAATACAGAACAATCACATGATCATGCTAAATTATTCAAGGCACGTATTATCAATGAAAGTAAAAGACATTCTAAATAAGAAGAAAGGTTAAAAACGAGAGGATTCCAGATTTAATCATGAATATTTATTAAAAGTTAAGTATTCTATTGTAAACACAGAATAAATAAACCAGCTAAAACAATTAGACTAAGTTTTACGGTAGACATTATTATTACAGACATACAGTACTGTACTATGTCTCAAATGGTTTGAATCGCTGTATTAAAAACACAGTATTAACAACGAATATGGAATTATTTTAAGTACATTCTTTTATCAACACACTATAGTTTATGATTTCTTATGTTTTTAGATTGAGAATTTCTTTCTCCATCCTGACTTCTTCCTCTTTTTTGCTTGTCATTTCCACCTACAGTACTGTACAGTAGGTACAGTACGTCCTTGAAGTAGTTAAAACCTCTCAAGGCAGGAAACCGTAGTTTTTCTTCAGTGGTGCATTGTAGTCTTTTTTCATTCGCAGCACGTACTGTATGTACCACAAATACCATATTTTGCAGACAATTCCCTTTAGTAACACAAACTCCGCACGGCTGTATTTTGTTAACGTGATGATAAAACAATGTAAACTACAAAAGAAGTCCTACCTTGGACAGCGCCTGCAGTTTCGGTTCACAGCGGTTGCAGAAAGGTATGCACGCATTTAAGGGAACTAATTCTTTTTTCTATTTTTTCGATCTCTTTTCCTGAATTATTTTTGTTTGCAAATAACTTCTTCTTTTTAAAAGTTAGTGTTCCTTCAACTAATGTTTAGCTGCTTTTAGGCGACTTTGTTTGCCTGTATTCATTTAATTACTGTACTTCATACTTCGCGTAGACTATGCAGGAACGCGCAGGCGCCGTTGTGAGTGTCCTTTTCAGTGTAATTTGGCCCTGGAAGTGGAGTCACTATAGAGTTACTCCCCTTTTTCCTTTTACTGTACAGAATAGATATCCCTTTGGGAGTTAAAAGGTGCCTTAGAAGTAAAGCATTGGATTTTATATTAAAAATGACTAGGCAGTTCAGCACATACTGTATGCAGTACATAAAGTTAGGAAAACAACTCAGAGTTAATACGTTCGAAAATATGTAAAAACCTGTTTTGTTGCACTGAAGGGGCAGCCCTGTGTTTGTTTGACAAACTATATCTAAAAAACATACCAGGATCATCAGATTTTGGGAAACAATTAATGAGTTTCTCAAATTAAATCTGAAACTTTTGCAAATGTGTTTTCATGGAGTCAAGTTTGAAATGAGCCTTAATGAGCGTGGACTTATTGCCAGCTCTGGCTAGCGATTTTGTAGATTTTTCAAAGGACACTTAGAAAAATGTGCAACCTTTTCAAGCGCAATTCACTAAGTGTGTTCTCATAAAATGAAATGTGATTCCGAGTGCTGTGCTGCCCTTTATATGGGCTAATAAGGTGTGATATATTTATATTTACAATGTGGTGAATATTGCATTGATAAGGTACTTATTAAAAGAAAATAAATCTGAATCAGCTTACACTCCATATATTGTAGGAGTCAATTTAATTTACATAGCAGTCTCCAGATAATAAAAATTAATGGAATATAGCTGCAACATGTACAGTACAAGTATTTACCCCTCTGCCCAGTCTGTCACTTACAGTACATGAAGTTTACATAAGCTTTCAATCAACGTTTTAATTCTTGTCAACTTTAAATATTATTTATGAGGGTCACAGAACAGTATAGACATTCTAATGCTAAAAGTATATTCAGCATGCAATTAATGGATTTGCATCTATAGTAAAATTAACAGTTCTCTAGAATTCTTTCTTGCTCTTATGTTCATTGGTGATACAGTATATATTCAGCATTTCTACCAACACAGCTGGAAAAAGCTGTATGATTCCCTGTTATCTGTGAGTACCAGGCACTGCAGTTTTGTTTGCCACTATTAACATTTTGTTTCAATATAATTTATTATGGCTATTAGAAAGCACTGCTTAATTTTAAGGAGATTGTAAAGAATATTTTCCCTGAATTTAACTTTAATTCAGTGCACTTGGTTTCTATTTCCCTCAGTGCAAGACACACTTAGGATAAAAATTAAAATATACCTGTGGGATTCAAAATAATTACCATCTTGATTAATATCTCAAATGAATTCAACCTTAGCAAAGTAGTTTAAGAAGACTGAAAAATCACCTTTTTGGTATACTATTTACATGTATAAGTAATTATACCTACTGTATTTGATTAAATGCATTAAAATAATATGAAACATCTTGTAAATAATGGAACTAAATACTTTGGTATTTAATGCATCATTTGATAATACTTGAAACTGATGAAAAATGATTAAAAATACCTTGCATTTTTATAGAACTGTTAATCCCACAATTATGTAACTTCTGTTTTAGTCATGTAAATGTATGAAAGAAAACATGTCAAATAGTTAAGGAACAGGAGATATGATTAGGGATCTGGAATACATTTTACTAATCATTTATCTATATGATTTTCTGTCACACTATCGTTAAAGAATTAAGTTCAGACTCAATGATTTTTTTAAACTGATCTCAGTTCGTTCCAGATGTGTAAAGGAAAAACATATCTCTATAGATACTGTTGCTCATCTGTCCACAAAGATAGAAATGCCTTTTCACATGAGAGGATTAGACTTATTTGCAGGATTCTGCTGCATCAATAGATATGCAATATAAATGCATCCATATAAACAGTATACTGTACATGCCTCTCAGAAGAAACTTCATAGCAAATAAACAAAAGTTGCCAGCTAGTTTAGTCTCTTTAGGCTGAATCAAACCAAAAATATCTGTAGAATAAATGATGATATACTGTACAGTACATCATGTCGAGGCTTCTGGGAAAACCGGCCCAAGGTGTGAGCGTGTCTGTCTGCCCTACAATGGACTATAATCCCTTCCAGGATGTACACTGCCTTGGGCCCAATGCTTGCTGGGATAAGCTCTGACGGCCCAACGACCCTGTATTGGAGGAAGCAGTTAGAAAATGGGTTGATGGAAACATCACTCTGAGTACTTTCATACTGTTAAAAAATAAGAAAATAGAAGTGATTCATCGACATTCGAAATTAAAGAACCCACTTTAGGGTTGTTCTGTGTTTCTCACTACAGTGACACAACATTGCTGGTGGATAATATACTTACTATGAGGTGCTGACTTCTGGTTGTGGTAAGGCATGGTTTTCACTCTCCCTGAGGCTTTGATCACTCAGTTGAATAAATGATCATTGTACTAAGTGGATGGTTGCACTGTAGTGTTTCTTAACTTGCAGTATTACGTGATGGCAAAAACATAAAGTTCTTTAAAATTCTCTACACATGAGAATAAGGATTGGGTTTTGCTTTAAGTTCAACTACAGGATGTGTTTAAGTTTTTCTATCCAAACTCTTAGAGTGCAAAACATTTTAAGATAAGCAACACCTTAGTCATAGAAGGATGTAATTATGAAACTGGTACTCTTTCATGTTGTGATCAAATCTCTTTATTTTTAAATTCAGTAAATAAATCAAAATGTCCTTGCAAATAAACAGGCAACAAGAAACGCAAAGGATGTGAAACAAAAGTATGATTTTTTCTACATGTGATAATTCCCCAAGACTGACTTAAGAATGTTATATGATCTAAAAATTAAATATCTGAGGACTTGCCACAACGTTGTTGTTTTTGGTGGACTATGGGCTTCATAATTAAGTCTTGATAGTTTTTGTGCATGTGTTTGTGTGTGCGCGTCTCGCTTGCTGTGTGCGCGCGTATGTGTGAAAAAGCTTTAACCCAGTTCTGACGTCAGGTCGCTTGGTATTTTACCTTAGCGTTATCCTGCAACACAGTTCAGTAAGTAGATATCTGTTAACGTACAGTATAGAGGAAGGGAGAGACAACCCAGCAAAATATTAAAAACAAAAACAAATAAGCGTACTACTTCAGGTGTGCTATTCGTGTCACATTAGCGTTAGCTAACCTTAATTGTATTAGATTTGGTATTGTTCAGAGTAGGCAGCATTTTGTTACAGGCTGGTAAGCCGTAGAGAAATCGCACTCTCCACCCGTAGCGACAGTTGGGAATGTAGCTCCAGCCGTAACCGCTTGATTTTTAAAGGCAAGATCGTCTTGGATTTTCTTAACTACAGAAACCGCTTATTTCGCCCGTAATAAGACAGAGGCAAAAGATCCAACATGTCTGCGAAGGAAAGGCAGAAAGGAAAGGTGACCAAAGACAGCGTTACCTTGCTGCCTTGTTTCTATTTTGTTGAGGTAGGTGTTCTTGTATTTAAGCATCTTTGGAGAGTACAACACAATGCGTCTCCAACAAGGTTGTTGCCTATGGAATAGCAATGATAGCAGTATGGAATCAGTGTTTTATGCAGTGTGATGCATTATACCTTAGGTCTGCAGCTCTCTCAAATCAAGTGAGGTTTTTGTGGATTTAAAGGATTAACCGCTATGCACTAACTAGAGTATATTTGCATGAGAATCACGTTTAATAAAATGTCTCCATGACCACTGGTATTACGTACAGTACTGTGGCTTTCAGTACCTTGAAGCTACATTTTTCCTGCCACCATTAAATTAATATATTAATTGAATAAATAATTAAATGAAACGTTAATACCTCCCAGTCCTGTCTGGTTTGCGTTAGCAATTGGAAAAACTTAACATTTTTTATTGAGTTCGCAGTACTTAACAAGAGCAATGTTATTGTTCAGTATCTCGTATCATTAATTCTTCAAATCCTTTAAAGGGTACAGGCAGAATCTGCATGCATAATTAGATATTAGTCCCTAGCCTAAAACAGTTTCTCCTGCTAGTTTTTCAATAGAAATGTGTCATTATAAAGACATTTGCTTTGTTAATGTGTTTGTGTTTGCGTCGGCAAAGCGTTGATCTGTTTTTTTAATGTTAATTTCAGGAGCATCTTAAACTAAATTGAGAATAAACGCTATGGTCATTCAGACAGTAGGCTATGTACTGTATGTGAGTGATAAAATATATACATGTGCTATGTAAGCTCTAAAATGCAAATTAACCACTTTTAATAGGCTAATTATAGCATTACATATAACTTAATACTCTAGGTTGCCAAGGGAGTATTTATAATAAGGACATGCAATATTTAGTATTTGATATGATTATTGATTGTGCACAGATGTTTGTCCATAATTAGCTTCCATTCTAGATTTGATGTAGAACGGTTGTACTTTCTGTGCAAAGAAACTAATAGAAAAGAGTTGCTTTAGTATATTTTAATACAAACGTTTTTTTTTTCAAATTGTAATTTTGTTGGAAGTTATTATTGCTCAAGAGTGTATAATGTTGATTACTTACAGCTCTATTACTGCAAGTTCATGTTAAGGCCTAACGTACTGTTTTCTAAAGTTACAGTAGCTGTTTTTTAGAGAAATTCTGTGCTATTGAAGTTCATTGTTTTATTCTACTAATCATTTCAAGTGCAAATTAATCATTACTGTCATACTGCAATCAAAGTAATTTTAGTTACTAGTTTTAAAGTATAGTTCACCCATACAGAAAATCGCATCTGTAATGTCTTCAATGCAAACTCACAGCAAAAAAGGTAAAAATGTCTTGACTGCACACTAACACTGTGAAATTTCTGCATGGTTATAGGTTTAGAGCATCTCAGTTAAAAACCTTGTTTTTAGTTTTTGCTTTCAGGTTGAATTTGAAGACACTTTAAAAAACAAATAAGGTAACATTTTCCTTTTTAGGATAATATGTAAACTTAAGAAAGGAAAGAAAAAACTGTTCCAACGCATGGCCTGAAAACAATGACTGCAGCATGTGTATCAGGCTCGCATTAAAGCAAAATATATTTTCAACAAGTAAAAGAAGGCTGATGTAACACACAAAGTGCAATATGAACAGATGTGTTAGCTTACAGCTGACAATGAAATAATTGTTCACATCTATCAGTTTATATTTTATCTTATATTGATCAAAGATTGTTATAACTGTGTAAGATTTTTATTTAAATGAGCTTTTGAAAAAACTACATTGTAGCTGTTCCCCTTTTACACATGAAAATGGAAAATTATTGCTAGAATGATATACAGTAGGGGATTCTATGGCTTTTGTGGTCCACTTTATAGGCCTAGAGAACAGAGACAAAAAAGGAGAGAAATACAGACAGAAACCCCAAATTGCCAAATAAAGAATCATTGACCCATTTAAACTATTTTGTGGTATGATACTGTATTGAAGAAAGTACCTGTTCCATTAGCATTTATAATATCCAGGCAAAAAAGAGAACATAAGATAAAGGGTTCAACAATCACTCTTTAATACAATATACAGTATGTGGCTACTTACAGTAAGATCCCAATGCTTCTAAAATGGTTCGCTATTGTAGAATCACATATAAATGCCGTATAAATGGGTGACCCTGCGCTCTGACCCCAAGCTTCTCTCCCTGTCTATGTGTCTCATGGAGAGCAAGCTGGGGTATGTGAAAAGACCAACTCCTAATGCAAGAAATTGTATATGGCCAATAAAGTGATCTTATCTAATCTTATCTTATCTTACATTTTGGACCTATTCCATTATTCTGAAAAAGGGGAACGTTTCTAGTTTTGGGACATTTTAACTGTATAAAGACAAAGTTGTGGGATTCCCTCAGTGGCCATTGTACTGTACATGTGCCATTGGTTCACTATAAGATTGCAGTTCAGGTTACATCATTATTCAAGCAGAACTCTATCCTCTCCTCTGGGTGTGGGCTAATTAAAGCACAATACATGCCATCAAGACAAAAGTGATTAACACATTTCTTGAAACACAGGATTGGTTCCTTCCATGGCTGCAAATCGGGAATTCCATCACTTTCAATCTCATCTACAGGGAAAAGCATAAGAATGGAGAAAATAATCCAAATCTCCCATCAACATGACGTCTGCATCAAATACCAGATTCTTAATAAGGAATTGTATAAATCCTTAACAACCAGCATAACATTAGATTTAATAAACCTTACTAAAAAGTGTTGGTGGGTGAATTCTATATGCAGTACATTAAATGATGCTCCGGTTTCCTGCCACAGTCCAAAGACATACTGGTAGGTTAATTGGGTTCTGGGAAAATTGGCCCTGGTGTGAGTGTGTGTGTACAGTATGTGTCTGTGCCTGTGTGTCTGCTCCTGTGATGGACTGGCGTCCCATCCAGGGTGTATCCCACCTTGCGTCCATTCTTTGCTGGGATAGGCTCCAGCTCCCCTGTGACCCTGAAATGGACAAAGCAGTTAGAATTGGGTATGTAATGGGAGATACTATCAAAATGGCTGGAAAAGGGCAAGAGAAGCAGCAGACATTATCATTTCACTTTGTCTTACACTGAAATTCCTCCTTGGTGGCTACACCTCAACATTAGCAATGTATGTCTCATCTTCATAGAGAGAAGCAAAGGACAGAATCAGAATTGCATGAATGACAGTTGCACAAGCTGCATGAAGTTACAAGTAAGGGATATAACATGGCAGATATTTATTAGTCTTTCAGTCAACAGCAAGACCATGCAATGACATTTTGTATTTCATTGGTATACTTCCCTAATGAGTTTTATCAGTTTCCTTTTTATGTTCAATTACTATTCATTCAACTACTATTCAAATGTACAGAGGTGATGGCACAGTGGCACAGATATTAGCATTGCTGCCTTACTGGGACCCTGGGTTCAATTCCGGACCAGGAGTGCTATCTGTGTGGAGTTTGCATGCTTTCTCTGTGTTTGCCTGTGTTACCTTCCAGGTGCTCTGGTTTCCTCTCACAGTCCCAAACATTACTGGTAGCTTAATTGGCTTCTAGCAAAATTGGCCCTGGTGTGAGTGTTGTGTATGTTTGTGTCAATGTCTTTGCGTCTGGCCTGCAATAGACTGGCGTCCTGCCCAGAGTGTATCCTGCCCTGCACCCATTGCTTGTGGGGATAGCCACTGCCTCCCCACCACCCTGAATTGGATGAAGCAGTTAGAAAATGGATGGATAAGATGAGAGGCAAGGAATCTCATTCCCAGATAAGTACCATTTCCATTTTATGAAGGCTTAGGCCCACCATCTCCTGTTTTTATCAAATGTGCCAGACAAAGCAAGCAGTCTTGCATTTTTACAAATGAATTATTGAAACTCTACTGTAAGCAAAGTGGCTTTCTATGTTTGTAATCATGGTATTGTGATACCTGGGGGAAAAAAAGATTATTTGAATATAAGAGTAGAATGATTTTAAATCTTGAGTTATGGAATAATGTATGAACAGTTAGGTAAACTATACATAAAGTAGGTATACAAGAACAATTGGAGTGTTAAGTTTTTTTTTATTCTAGTGATGTTTAACACACTAACCCATCTTGGCACCATATTCTTAAAAAAACTAATTCTTCCCTATGTTTATACAAAGCACTACATAAGGGGGTTTCTGTTGAATTTTACATAACCATTCGTGATAAATACAATGATGTATAGTAGATCCATGTGAAGAATGAAGATAATGCACAGAAGCTTTTTATGTAAAGTCTGCTGGGTTGTTCTATTATTGAGGTGGCACAGCTGACCTATATTTCCGTCCAAATACCAACACTTGGGAAATGTAAGAATAATCTTTTGTGGAGTGATCTGAAGCAAAATTTAAAGAAACAGAGAGGAATGAAAATCAAAACAACTGTGTTGTGTGCTTTTTAAAATTCTTTGTAGCTTTAAAATGCTGCTTTTGCCCCTTCATGCATAATATGGATGGACACATTACTAAAAGTGACACATTATTCTGTAAAAATATGTGTGATTAAAAACAGAAAAGTGCCTTTAAGATGTGCTACATCCTGTACTCCCCAATTAGATACAATCAATTGACATTTGAGTTAGATGCCTCTGCATCAATGCAAGAAATATGATGTAATGTTACATAAAGTTACAGTGTACAGTATGCATTTTTATCTGTCGCTTAATGCTAACCTGACAATCGTGTGTGAATAAAATATGAAACAGTCATGTTCAGTGTTACACTGTCACTAATAGCAATTGCAGAGTATTTTAATGACACCTGTCCATTTGATAAAGAATGCTTAGCAATTGTTATTCAAAGACATGCTTAAAATTCTTTGCTTCCCACTATGAGTGAGTGACAGGGCTCAGTTAGCAATAATTGGGTAAAAGTGAAATGTTTCTCCTGAATTTTGGAAAATGCCATGATGTTTACTATTTGTGACTACTCATTTCCATTTTGAAAACTCATTAATGAAATACTGGGAATATACTGAATCTGAAAAAAGTCACCATTCTTAACCTTTACAGTGTCACAGTGGCAAAATAATATTACAATTGACAAGTGTATTTAACAGTGCTAAAAGGTACACAGCGGAATTCTGTTTTATCTGTCATATAAGATGTACTGCACAGAGTACATTCTGTTTATTTCAAAAGCATAGCAAATTGTCTTTTCCTTATTAGAACAGATTTGGTCCTATAGGTTAGTAGCTGGGAAAACAGCACATTTAGCACAAAATATTATATATTCGTATTGGGTTTCCTTAAGAATGTTTCTTATTGCTAGATTTTTTACATGGAGGTGGTGAAACTTGACCATGTCTCATGAACTCAGTTACAACTGCCCAATGATCTGTTCTGGGCAGAATATCCTTTTAGGATGGAAAATTTAATTACTACTCATACGGTCCTATAAAACTTGGCTAGCTCAGCATGAGTCAATTAGAATTCTTACTTCAAGAGACCTCTCTCTGTTCCAGAAAGGCAAACACACAGTGCCGATCGATTGTGTCCTTCTTATCAGACATTCTAAAATAAATTTAGAATCATTCCATATACTGTAGAAGTTCTTGTGCCCGATGAAAGTAGTGAACAGTGAGATTAGCAGTACTCGGTTTACTGAGAATCTGACAATGATCATCGATTTTAAAATCTTGATGATCTCCCGGCCTTGAATTATTTTTCTTTTGCAGAAAACAAAGTAAAGAGCATTTAAGAAGGACCAGATACCTAGGGTTATACAGTATTTTGCTCTTCTCTCCTAAGCCTCCCAGCCCTCTCCAGAATATAAGAATAAATTCTGCTGCTACTAAGAAAGAAAAAATGTTATATCTAGCATCAGCTATATTGTCTCTCGGGAAACAAGGTACTTCAACCACTTTAAGATAATTGCCTAGATGTGCACAGGGAACTGTTAACACAATAGCAGAAAGTCAGTACAGTACATAACAGAATCCACAAAATACTCTGAATAAGTAATTAGTTTTTATGTCTATTGTATATATTAATAATAGTTTTGAATTTCTAATCTCATTTAGGTACAACTAAGTGATTCCTTGGACTAATACAACTTACCAACCTGAAGAGGAAGAAATAGTTTGTTTTCATGCTTTTGCTACCTAAAAGGAAACCTAATCCTTCTTAATTCTTTTGTGTTACTAATTTACAGCTGCCAATTCTGGCCTCCTCAGTTGTCAGCCTGTATTTCCTGGAGTTGACGGATGTGTTTAAACCAGTGCGCTCTGGGTACAACTGCAATGACCGCAGTCTGAGTATGCCCTACATTGAACCCAGTCATGAAGTCATTCCATTCCTCATGCTGCTCAGCCTGGTATTTGCTGGACCTGCAGCTACGGTCAGTGGTACTCCACAACGATTAGAAATAAGAATGCGACATGAAGACTTCGCTTGTATATTTGTTGTGATTTGTTTTGCTTCAGTCCTAGGAATATTTGCTGAGGTGACTGAGTGTACAAATTGTTATTGTCAAGGAGGTTTCAAAGGTGAATCTGTTTTAACTGTTCAAAATATTTAAGCTTTTAGTGGAATTAAATTTAATGAAGTGTACAGCACATCCCCAGCCCAGATTTGGTTCCTTTCTCTCAAGCATAATGTCAGCTATAGGGCACACACCCTCCTTTAACAGTAGTGAATTCTGATATGCCAAAAAGCAAGCCTCTCTTCACAGGAGTATTAAATGCTGCTGAGAGTCCTAGATGGTTATGTCACCACAACACTTGTAATACAATGAGCCTTGTTACAAAAGCATACATTTTTAAAAAGGTAAGTTTAAAGGCTGGGGGCCAGTTAGCTGTGTTTAGAGACCAGTCATCCATCCTCAGTTGCTTCCATGGCAACAATTTGGTAACCCATTCTGTTCAATTTCTTAATCCGTAAAACTGTTGCATTAATTATTATCCTATTATAGAAGCATTAACACCCTTCTGTAGTTTTTCTAGTGCCATTTGTATGTTTCCAGCATTTTTCTTCTGATCTAAGCTAAAGGAAACTTTTTGTAACATAACGCACAGTATACAGTACCTTATAAAATAAAGATCTATCTTGGTCATGAAATGGGCGAACAAGAAGACTGATGGGTTTTAATGGACCACCTAATTATTTTCACACTCCAATACCTATGACACTAACACCACTCAGTGACGCAGAGCACCCATAAGTCCCATTTTATATATCCAGAACTCATACAGTTGTAATGTTATGACTCAATCTCACCAGGATTCTTGCCTGCAGAATACAACGTAGATGTGTTTTCTCCCATAGATATTGTAAAATGATAGTGTTGTCAGATAAATTCAGGTGTCACTTAGTAAAGACACAGCATACACTGACAAAAGAAAAAAGAAACTACAAAAGACTTGCTGAGATCTCCTGGTGTCAGGAGTGTAACATGTCTACTTTACTGATCACATTTTGAGACTTCTGATGCAGCAACATTAACATCAGTGCAACCACTTAATCAATATATTAATCATATGTCAAGGGTCACTAAAGAAACCACTAAAGATGTTCAGCATAAATCTTGGACCATTAAGATTATGATCCAGCTGTTCAATGCATTTGAGTACCTGTGGGATGAGATTGGTAGGTTTGTGTGTCAGTATCAACTACAGTACCAGCAAATTATAAAAGGAGCACACACAGCCTATATATATTTGTAATACTGTACACTGTTTAGTTTTGTGAATGTTGCTATACTAACACTGTGTTTCAAGAGGACTCCCTTAAGCCTTTATAATTAAAGTCATATCTTTGTAATGACATATTTTGTGAACACGACTGTCATTTCACAGGACTTTCCTTTTCCCTCCCTCCATATTCTATCATGTTCAGTCTCTGGTGCATATACTGTTTTTTGTTACTGTCAGCTTTAATTTTACTTCAGCCTTCCCAGGGCAAAATCTTACCATCACTTGGGGAGTCTGTTCTCTCTGCTCTGGAGGGTGATTGTTGTATTATTGATGTCCGGGCCTTTCTTTAAACTTTCAATGTAACAGTGAGATTGCTGGCCATTTGAAAATAATGGATTTTTTTCTTAAATTCTGCTTGGGTTTTTTGCAATTGTATGGCTAGGAAGTTATGTGATATGTCGTATTGCAGTTCAGTATTGCTTTAGTTCTGTTGTTTAAATCATAATTCTTGATAAAGTTACGTGAATTAGGATTTGTTTAGGTAATATACACGGTACTATTTGTTATGCTAAATGTATTGGTTATTGTATAGCCGCCCAAAATGGCTGTTAAGCAGAGGAATGCTTTTATCTATATACAGTAGAGCAACACAGTCAGATGAGCTGACAGATGAGTTCTTCCCAGTCAGTTTCCCTGTCCAATGGCTTTGATCCAGATAGGATTGTTTAATCACAGCAAATCTGCATGAGCGTTCTTATAATCTGCTCATACATAAATTGAATGGGGGAAGGATGGCAGTTTGGAGGTCAGGGCTGCTGCCTCAAAACTCAGTTTTGGATTGTGGTGCATTTTGTGTGGATTTCACATGTTCCCTCCTGTGTTTTGTTCCGGAGCCCTGGTTTCTTCCAACCTTCCAAAGACCTTAATCAGTGTCTCTAAACTGCATGTGTGTGCCTGTGTGTGCTTTGCAACAAACTGGCATTCTATCTGCAGTGAAGTCAAGCCTTGCTTCCTGATTGTCATAGGAAAGGCTCCAGATTGTCACAACACTTATCAGGAATAAGCAGCTTTCTAATAATGGATGGATAATTTGAATTATTTTTCAAAATGTTTGCCCTGTGATTACTTTAATTATTTTTAAAAATGGGTTCTGAGAACATACAGTTTTAGTCCACTTAATGGGAACCTCATGCATGAAGTGGTAGTAACTATGGAGTTATCAGTCATTATCTTAACGTCCTTGCAAGAACCACTTAAGGGCCTTTAAAACAATTACTTTGGGAATTCTATCTTCTTTTTTAAATGTTTGACATAAAAGCAGTCATTGCATCTCAATGTCTGTCAAATTCCATTTGAGAAAGTTTTTAATCTCCTTTTTAATTGGTAATTACAACTGTTTTCTAGTTCATTAATCAGAAAACCTTCCTTCTTACCTCCCCTATATGTTAATTTGATTAGTTTTTTGGGTGACTTTTTTATTCATTCCTGTTAGACACCTCATTAGTTGTTTTTTTTTCATTTGTTTCAATTATGTTTGATTGCTTTGAATTTAATTTACCTTGCCAATCTAACTCATTATGAGTCCCATGGTTCCATTTTCTGCCTGTAATGGGTATCATGTATATCTTTATACATTTCCAGTTGTACAACCTGGAATCATTTTGACTGAGTATTTGAATGTCTTACAGTAGGTGATTTTTAGTTTTTCCAGATCATAAAGCAATATCTTATATCAGAGAGGTGTAATACTTCTTTCTTTTTATTAGAATTTCTCATTTGTTAATAAAATTAATTTATCTCCATGTAATTCAGTGTCCCATGTTGATTGGGATGAGTTCTTTCAATTTGGAAAAAATCTATTAATGCCAATCAAATTACATTTTTTTTCCTTTATCTTTGTAAGTTGCCTTTTTAACCCCCCCACAAAAAGTATGAATCTTTTAACCTTGGAGGTAAATCCGAGAGAGGCAAAATAAAAATCAGTAAGTGTCTTTCAGTCCCACTTTGTTGCCAGTTGTCATTCTCAATAGCATGAATCTTACCACCACTGGTAGACACTTAGCTCTAGAGAGGAGGGTCATGCTCAAGCAGTCACTACAAGATCAAACTGGGCTCAGGTTCAGGTTGTTACAGTGCTGTAGAGTGAGCCAGTCTCAGGTGATTTCCATTATACCAGGATCACAGCAGGACAAGACCAAATATATTGCTCACTTTTTCTCCCTAGTGTGATAATAAAACTGGCACCACTGTTATAAACTTATGATATAATATAACTTTCAGTGTATGCACTGAGTGCCTTGCAAATACATTCACTTCCATATTTTATTTTTTTATTATTTTACTTTGCAGTTTTTGCTGACGGATAACTTCTTCCATGAGGTGTCTGAACATTCAGGTTTTAATGGAAAGTATACACTTTAAAAAATGTGTATACATCATTTATAAGTCAGCAAAATGGGACATCACTGGAAGGAGGTGAACTCCTTTGTAAGACTGTATTGTCTGTGTAAAGTATGCTATGGCACTTCAATAATAATGATGATTTTGATCAAGGTTTCTTATGTGCTAGAAGCAGTTTGAAACTGGTAGTAACTCTTTGTATGTCTACAGCACATAACATACTGTATGAATTTTTATTTTTTAATTAATTTTCTGAAACGAATTACAGAAGGAGAAGAAGGCCCAATAATCTTTTTGGAATGTGGCTAGACAGCCATTGTTCTATTGTGACAAGCTTGGATAATTCGAACAGGAGAAGAATTAGTAGTTTATCTACACTTGTCACACAAAACAGAACACTAAGAGTCCTCTAGAGCAATCTAAACTGCAAGGCATGCACAGAATATAAAGAAACTTAAGAAGTTGCTTCTTAACATTGAAACAAACAGCAGTGTGACAAACAGCAGGCTGTCCCTCCATGGTGTCCCAAAACCATGTCTAGGTATACAAATTAATATTTCCAAATAGAAAAATAAAAATATGGGTAATAGGTTATTTTTTTATACATGAAATGTGAGTCACATTTTTTGTGTAAAGAGTCATTTTTGGACATCAGAACTAGTTACACCTCATTTCTCACTAATTAAGTGCCTGACAAGCCTGAAGAAAGCAGTGTGCCTCATTCTGTGTGCAGGTGATCTTTTTAGATTCTCCTGGCAGATAGTGAGATTGCTGAGGAAAAGTAAAAAACTCAGAAATCATCATCCTTAAACTTTATGGAAGACTAATGAGAAAAGGTCTGTGAGGAACCAGTAAAATGTGTTTGTGGGGAATGTTTAGAGGGAGTTCTGGAATATAATTTTAAGAAAAGACATACTGGAGCTCTAGGATTCCTCTTCTTTTTTTATTTTCTTTGTTAACAGTACATGTTCACAGTCTTGAACTTTTATGACCTGTACATTGAAAACAATCAATCATCTATCCTCAGATTATGATTGGAGAAGGTATTCTTTATTGCTGCCTGTCAAGGAGAAGAAATGGGCTTGGAACAGAAGCAAATATTAACGCGGCAGGATGCAACTTCAACTCTTACATTCGGCGAGCTGTCAGGTTTGTTGGTAGGTCTTAATTTTCATATGTCATGGAAGCATTTTTGGTCTACAGTTTCAACTTCAGCATGAGGGTTGTAAATTCTGCTTCATTAGTTCTGTATTCCCTGAAACACTTTTTTTTAGTTCTGAATGTACTTCAAGGAAACACCTTTCTGAAATGGTCACGTATATAACATACATCAATTCTTAACTTGAATATACACGCATGGCTTAAGTATTAATCCCTTTCTTTAGCCTTTATTCTTCATATGAGTTTGTGGTATATACTGTACATTAACCTTCTTTTCTCAGGCAGGCTTTGGAATACTGCCCAAAAAGTGTTTTGCTTTTCATTTACAATAGGGGTAGGAGAAAAAAATGTATGTGTGTGACATCTAAGTTCCATGACTTAATTTCATATGCTTGGCCTTCTTTCCAGTTACAAACTTCAACATCAAGTATTCTATACTAATCTTTTAAAATATCTTTTAGTTTAGAATTCCTAAATAACTATTGGTAAAATAATAATTAATCTGTTAAAACGTATCTTATAACACACTTTTCTTATTTCCTTCTCTGTGTTTCCTGTTAGGGGTTCATGTGTTTGGACTCTGTGCCACTGCTCTCATCACCGATATTATCCAGTTGTCAACTGGATATCATGCTCCTTATTTTCTAACTGTATGCAAACCCAACTACACCACACTGAATACATCCTGTGATGAGAGTTCATTTATCGTAGAGGACATTTGCTCAGGTGTAGACTCTGCTGTTATCACTGCTGGCAGGTAAATTAATTCCGTCTGCTTTATACTGTATAACACTTTAATCTTTTGTCTACTTTAGTTATCAAGTTAAATTTTAAGTAATGAACTGAATGTCTTTTTTCTAAGAAAAATGTTGAAATTTGAAAGGGGTGTGTGCCTAAGAGTTTCAAAGAGGGAATTTTTTTAAAGTACTCCATTTATAATCATAAACATCTTTTTCATTATAAGATACTCCAATTTCAATAAGAAAATGTAACCACTAGTTTCCTTTTTACGTATTTGTTAAAACAGCAGTGCAGTCAAGCTAGTCTGAATCTTGCATATTTTAATACAACACCATACCTTCAAATTAATGATTTTTAAAAACTATTATGTTGAAATGAGTGCGTAAGAGTAATGTAAAACTCGGTTATGTTAGAGCAATTGTATTATTTACACCTATGAAACACAATATTAAATGTGGGTTTTCATGCTAAGTACACTTTTTTCATTTGGTTTTTAATGTTTATTGAGAAATGATTTAACAGATTATCACAAAACCCATTAACTGTAACTTTGATAATGTGTTACCGTATGTGGTTGTTTGATACACTTCAAGAGTAGGCTATTAAGAGTTTCCTCTCACGTTTTGCTCATATTTTATCTTAAATATAAAACACAAAGATAGAAACTTAATGGAAAACTGAAAATATGTTCCTACTTTTAATATATTAAAGTAAAATTGTATTCATTATTTTACAAAAGGTTCTTTACTTCATTTTAATAGGATTTTACTGTGGCTTTGGGTTCCTTTATATTGACATGGAAAATTTAAGTGCCAATTGAGAGATAAGCAATTGAAACAAACTGAAAGATATCTCCTAGATATAGATGTAGAATCTCTTTTTCTTATGCCTGACTAATTTACAGTTTATTGTGGTTTCAATTTTCTTTTATTTTGGTTGATAATGTTACTCTTTGAATGAGGTAGGATTTGTGTCTATTCCAGGTAGATCAGATTCAAGGCTTTTGAAAATGAGCTCATTGATTCTAAAATGAACCTATAGTATCAGTGGGACTAGAAAAGGGACAGATGGCAAATTCATAGAGTTGACCATCTTATTTATTTTTCATTGTTCATTCTCTTATTGAGTGAGTAATAAATTAATTGAAATGGTTTTTCACACTGACTGAGCACATACAAATGACCATTATATCAAACCTAAGGATTATAAAATATGAGATTGGCAGTAGCTCAATGTATAAACACTATGTAGTTTTTTTCCCAGTAGAGTACATAATGTGTTGATCCAGTCATTTGTAATAATCATTGTCTTACATATAGTATTGCGTAATTTATAAATTGCATAAGTTAAACCTTAAAGCTCTGCACTGTTGCTATCATGTATGGTTTAGGGGCATCCGTGTTTGAATATATGATTAATCTTTTTTCTTTTAATCAAAGAAAACAAACTCTCATATTGTATGCATGTAATTGAATACATGTAAATACTTCATCAGACTTTACAAATGTCAAAATGTTTAATGTAATAACATATAAAATAACCCAGTATTTCAAGATGCAATAATGAGTTATTCCAGCTATGTGTTGTAGTTATCAAATAAATGAAGATGTATTTAGATTCTGAGATTCTTTAGAATTCAAAAGGAGTTATTCTAGTTTATATTTTATACATATTCAATAAAAGTGCAATGGAGCAAGGCAAACACCTGCCCACCACTTGCAACCTTTCATTGAAACCATCTGTCCATTGAATACTTAAATTATTTTTTACAGCGACTTAAAAGAATAATCTTGGCTTGAGAATCACTAGAGACTCTCATGCAGAAGTCTGAAAAAATCCCTGTTGTAGGAATTGAAGAGAACAGTGAATGTCATTCCTTTCAGCCCACACAAATTTGAGCTCTAGTGCACTTACTGGATGAAGCATCGTGCCGTGCAGCAGTGTAGCTAAAAAAATTGCTAACACCTACACGCTTCCACGCACAAAATGCAAATTCGGATTTATTGGGAAAAAGTTTCCTGGTTTTGTCACTGTATGCAAAAAAAATCAAATCTATCTTGGGCTGTACTTTGTGACATCAAGATTTGCGGTTGTGTATATGCTTTAAAAAAATCAAGATCGGTGCCTTAAACGGCTGATTACTTCAATAAATACAGTATGACACCAGTGTGTAGAATATTTTTGTTGAGATTCCTAGTGGCTTTCCCACCAAAGGTGCTTACATACAGCAAACAAAGATGTCTGTAGTCCAGACAATGCTGGCTGAATCTAAAATATGCCATCAGTGGAATCAGTACCACCAGGGTGGGTACAACGGAGAACCTACAGTATGACTCACAGTGTGAGAGATGGCTGATGATCCTGACAGAATGTGTTCCTGAAGAAAACACGGAGAGACCCCTTTTCTCCTATTATAGGAGGATCAGAACAGTAAACGCAGGTTAACTACCAATTCGTGTCCCAAAGAATGAGATGTAAAAATAATTCCATATTTCAAATTTTAAAAACAAATAACAAAAGCTCATAGTATTCAAGTCATATTAGCTGACTAGTCAAACGCCACTTTCATTTCTGAAAAAAATGAAAAAGTGCATTGAAAATGTGCAATTGGAGGAAACATTTTGAACATATTTAGTGATTTATCAAAATGTACTCTCAGATTTGTATTACATCATTTAAAAAAACATTCCTCTGCCTTTTGTATATGTTTTTTTCATTTAGTGCTTCTTTTATACAAATGACTTACAAATCCTACAGTTTATCATCACTGCAGCGCATCTTTATGTCAGTGTCAAGCAAAATAGACTTTTTTAGAATTACTGTAATGCATTGCACATCTGTAAATGCACTTTCATGGTCTCAGTAAATCTGTATACAGTTCCTGCTCATCTTCACATTTGAAGTATCATTCAAATCCGTTGGTCTCTAGTCAGAAGCTGGAACATTTAAAGCAGAAGAAGAGTAATCCTGTTTTTCTTCCTTTTTAGGAAATCCTTCCCTTCCCAACATGCTACACTGGCAGCTTTCGCGGCTGTGTATGTCTCTGTGAGTAATTGATGCCGTGTTAATTGCCTTGAAACACAAGGAGTGTCTACCTAAAAGACTGGTTTCTAAAAGCAACTATTATGTAAAAATAATTTTGTTGTCTGCTGCCTTAAGAACAACAGCCTGTTCTTAAATGAATGACAGCCATTCTCTTCTGTGACACGCATATAGCCAACAGTGCATGTTTTAAAGATAGATAGCAGCATACTTAAAATTGTCGCAAAATGCAATTCCATTTTTTACAGCATTTGAAATGTTTATACTAGAAAATAAAAAGAAGGAGTAACAAAGAAAGAGAATGATATGTGTTAAAGATCTCCATATGCCTTAAATACACCTGTAATTAAGAGATATTTTAGATTGAGCCTCGTCAGTACTGGGATAGGAAACAAAGTTCCTGCTATAAGTGTTGTTGGTGGACCAGTACTGGTACTCTGGTTCCCTCTGGACCACAATTTCCAAAACCAAAGCCTCATTATAGAGACAAGTATCAGTGTGATGTAGTTGTTCCTCTTTCAGATGAGATGTTAATCTAGGAGGCTGACTTTTTGAACAGCAGTGTTAACATCTGTGTCCCACCCAGATTCAACTTTGGATTTTAACAGTGTCGCCTACCTAAAGTTGCTCCTTAATTCAATCTGTGAAATTTCTCCACGTGATCTTCAGTAGTATGGTATGGTGAGGTTGCTGGTAGACAGTTGTTTTGCTTGCTATGTACAAATGCAGTGAATCTTAAGTAATGAAAATATTTCCTTTGACAATTATTGGAAAAAAATTTGAGGATTAATTGATGTTGTTACATTCTAAAGTGACATCTGTTTATAAAGAATTCACAAGGAAGGCAAGAAAAAGTAAGAATGTAGTACTGTATGAAATACACTGTCGAAAGGTTTTGTGGAACAACCTAATCAGACACAGTAAAAATGATTAAACGCAATACGTTTTATATTTCTCAATGTTGTTTTTCAGATGTATTTTAATGCCACATTGACAGACTCTTCTAAACTTCTGAAACCGCTGTTGGTTTTCTCCTTCATCATTTGTGCCATTATTTGTGGGTTGACACGTATCATTCAGTATAAGAACCACCCTATTGATGTCTACTGTGGCTTCCTCATCGGTGGAGGTATAGCTGTATATTTAGTAAGTAATCAAAATCAAGACTTTTTTTGCAGACTACTTTTTACCTGTACTTGGTACTAAGATTGCAAATAATTACCTATGGTTATCTACTTAATAAACCTTAAATGTGTTCATTATGTACTATTGGTAAATCCTGTTCATATACTGTAATAGAACTCTGAACTCTGAGACTACTATACTCGAAACTGTAGATGAGGTAACATCCCCATAGTTTCCTTTAGGGATTTAAGTATCTAAGTGTTTTGGATATGGGGCCTTAATTGTACCATAATCCATGTCTTTAGTTATGAAGTTAAGAAAGTCTCAGTAAGATAAATTACAACACAGTGTTTCCTCTTTTTACAAGTAGAAGCACTTTCACACAAAGGGCCTGACTCAGAACAACTCTAAACACTGCTTTCTTCCATCTTATGCTTGAATTAACTTCATGCAGTATTTCAATAGTTCATGTCAGATAACTCTTGATGGTATTCAGTCTCAGTGAAATACAGTGGAGAAGAGTATGTGGAGGGAATGATCCTTCTCATTCTCAATTAAATCATCTGAACTCAACTTTTGGTGGCACACTGCAATACAGCAGGACATCTCTGAACTCTGAATTCTTTCTGGCTATAGGTATTTTATTCCTTTTAAAATAGCTGAAGTCACAAGCGTTCTTCCATAAGGCTCATGTGACTTTAAATGTAAAATGATTAGTTGGTTGAAGATAAGCAGTAATTGCGTGGGCTTTATCATGCCACATCTCCTTGAGTTAAATGTGGGATTTCTTTTAAATCAGCGTTTGTTTGTTTTTAATTCAGGAGGAAAATAAAAAACAAAAACAACACAGCACACCACCTCTCACTCCCCTCCCACTTTTCCACCATTCCTGCCCATGTGGCCACCCACCACCATCCCAAAACTATAGAGAAACCCAAATATTTTCCACGGCAGCACATACTGTACAGTAGGAGTGGGCTTAACAGAACTTTGGTGTTGTCCACCTCTGAACCACGCAGCTGGTCAGTCCCCTGTCTTTAGCCATGTAGGGTGGCAAGGAGTCAAAGTGCATCTCAGTGAAGGTTTGAGATGAGTAATTATGACGAAAACAGCCATTTCCAGAGAACACTGGAGAAGACACACACCAGGTGTATTTCCCACAGTACCGCGAATTACAACTGTATTACAGAGGGATTTATAGTCCAGCCATTGTTACCCTATTACCATGAATGGAGGTTTATGAGTGGCCATTCTACTTGTGGCCCAGTGGCTATTCCTGATGTTATCCCCACCTTTCTCCTATTCGTGAACTATCACGTACAATAGCAGGTGTCTGTTTTAAATTCACTCGAGCCAGGTCAGGAGGAATTGCCCCAGGCCAAAGTCCGATTTCTAGAGTTGGAGCAATGCAATGCAAAACTCTGTATGAGCAACATCAAGAGAAGAAAGGATCCACTGGCACCAGGGGAGGGAATGTAACTGCCACCACTGAGTGACCAATCTTTTTAGCAGCAGTGCTGCCAACCAGCCAGATCTGTCTTTGCTGTACAGATAAATCAAGCGATGATTCACCATTCAACAAAGAGATCAACAGAGAACCAGAGGCTTTGTTTCCCGAGAACAGTCAGCCAAGTTGAACAAACCTGCCCCCAGAACTCAGCCTTATTATTCTTAACATGCTCACATCTTTAGAAAAGAGGGTGTCAGTTGCACCCCGGGGGTACAAAGCACCCTTCAGGGTGCCACTGAATGATAATGAATACGCTTTTAAAATCTCTTGAAACCGCTGTATTGTTGCATGCATCCTTGAAGAACACAGGCATTATAATGAAGCCAGGGGCTTTGAATAAGGTTTTAGATATTTAAAAAAGTGCAATATTTTATAATGAAGTGACATGTACAGTACACTTTAATAACTGATTATACAAATTATTTCTAATTGAAAAAATAAATATGCCACAAGTTACATATAGTTAAAATCATTATCTTGAATTAATTTTGCTATTACATAATTAACATTGAAAATTATATATAGTATATATATATATGTTTGACCATGTTTGTTATAACAAATATATTTAACCTTTACAAACAATGGAACTTGAAGGAATACACTCATTTATACACCCACACACATACATATTCACACAAGAATTCTGTTCTGTAATGCCTTTGGCGGTATTCATCACTCATTAATGCCATGACAGTAATAAAGACTGACAACTGTGTTTTCACTGACCCTGCAAGATTCAGATTTAATTCACTAGTGACATAGTCACATTATGTTTAGTGACATAAAGGACAAAATCACAAAAAGAATTTTACTACTTTTGGTGAAGACTCAAGTGTAATTATTCTATAGTAAGAACAGTTACAAATGTGACAAGGCCATTCGCCCATCTAGCCAGATTGGTACCAGAAATCCAAACGGTTTTTGTCTTTGTTTGCTTCTGCTGAGTTTGTTGATCTTAGTTATTTAATCTACAGTTTTTAAAGAAACAAAGATTTACAACTGTAGTGCAAAAGAAGAAGACAAAATCGTAGGTATAAAAGCATGTTGCTCATGTGTGGTCTTCTGAAGAAGCTGTGATGGCGTTTTTTTATTTTTGGTTTTCAGGGACTCTACGCTGTAGGCAACTTCCAGTCTAGTGAAGATAATACAAGCCAACAGGCACATCACAGAGAACCTCTGAGGTCTCTCACAGACCTCAGCCAGGACACAAGCAGACACCTACAAGGCAAGAACGGGAGCAGCAGCGATGGTATCTCCTCCCACCATTCCGAGAGCATCCTGAACCGCAACCACAGAGAGTCCAGCTCCCTCACCAACCTCAAGAGAGCCAGCGCCGACGTAGAGATCATAACCCCCCGCAGCCCAATGGGCAAAGAGAATATGGTGACCTTCAGCAACACCCTCCCCAGGGTGAACACACCTGCTCTGGAGGAGGCTGCAAGAAGAAATGCCTCCATCCATGCGTCCATGGATTCGGCACGGTCGAAGCAGCTACTCTCCCAGTGGAAAAATAAGAACGAGAGCCGCAAACTGTCCTTGCAGGTCATGGAAACCGAAGCAGGGCATTCTCCTCAGAGGTCCATAGAAATGAGGTCAAGCTCAGAGCCAGCAAGAGTAGGTGTCAATGGAGAACACCAAGGTCCAGCAGGTCAGTACTTGAAACTTGCAGCCGGCACAACCCCCTTGCCTAATAACAGCAGCGGTATTGCTGGCGGGGCTAGAGTGTCTATCCAGTCACGCCCTGGTTCTTCACAACTGGTTCATATTCCAGAGGAAACACAGGAGAATGTCAGCACATCTCCCAAAACCAGTTCAGCAAGGTCAAAATGGCTGAAGGTTGCAGAAAAGAGTGGAGCTTGCAGAACTAACAACCAGCCTAGGATAATGCAGGTTATTGCTATGTCAAAGCAACAGGGAATGCTGCAGAGCAGTCCTAAGAGCTCAGATGGCAGTACTGTCAGTTGCACAGGAGCAATCAGGTACAAAACGCTGACAGACCAGGAACCTAGTAATATAGTCAGAGTGGAGGCTCACCCGGAAAACAACAGGCCAGTCGTTCAGCCTCCATCAAATGATGGAACCGGTTCGTGGAAATGGAAATCACAGGAAAAAGGCAGCATCCGTCAGTCTTACGAGCTTAACGACCTGAACAGGGACTCAGAGAGCTGCGAATCCCTGAAAGATGGCTACAGTTCAGCTGACAGAAAAAGAAGCAACCCGGACAGCAGCAGTGAGCACCACCATCACCATCATGGGATAACTACCATAAGAGTGACACCAGTAGACGGGAGTGAGGCAGCCTCCGAGACTTTGTCTATAGCCTCAAGTCGTGACTCTACACTCAGGAGGAAAGGTAACATCATCCTGATTCCTGAAAGAGGCAATAGCCCAGAAAACACCAGGAACATCTTTTACAAAGGGACGTCACCAACACGGGCTTTCAAGGAGTGAGGTATTCTAATGTGTGGCCTTGTTCAGTGGATTTACATTGAAAGATGTGAATGAAGCTTGCACTTGGGTTTTTTGCTGTCATTCAGTCGTTTTCTGTATAGGCTAGTCCATTGCTCGTTGCCCTAACTGGAAACGTACTGCTTTTTTCCCCAAAATAAAAAGCTATATTGTGCATGATATTTACAGTTTTGTATAGACAAGAAAGCACAAAGCCCAGTGTATAGGTAATACATTTGATGTATATTTCATAATAATCTTCATTCTTCACAGTTTCAAATCTGACACTCATTCTGATCTCTGGCTATATTTAAAATGTTCCAATTTTTTAAAAATAAATCACTGATTAACTTTTACATTCAGAAAATCTTCTGCTTTCAGACAGAATTCAGTTATTTCTTACTTTACACCATTCGCTTTCTTAAACACCACAGTGTTATTGCTTATTGCACTTAAAATAATCACCGCAGGATGTGCTTCTAAAAGATCTTCTTATCATAAATATTAAAACAAATTTCTATATTTTTTCCAGTGTACATATTTGTGCTATAATATGGGTGCTATACCACCATCTTACTCAGATTCTGTCACAGCTGAAATTCATATAATGAAAACAAAAAAACATTTATTTAAACTTATTCTCAAAGACCTATAACAGGGGATTATTTATGTTTGCATTTGCCAGTAATTAATGAAAGAAACTGATGTCTCAGATTGGTTTTTATTTTGTGATGCATATTTTGGATTTGTGCAGACCTTGAATACACAATTACAGACATTTGCTGCCTTGGGAATGCAGCGTTGAAACCAATATGTGCACATCATGATTAATTATGAAATTCTTATACAAACACAACAAAGTGCTCTTCTTTGGCGACATAATTTACTGTAGGGATGAGTATCATGGACTCTTTTGTCTTAAAGTCTGCTTATGAAGCTGGTAAAACTACTGTTTTTAATATAAACATGTTTTAGATTGTGCTAAGTCAGTTGTATTTTTTATAGAATTCACACAGATTTTCTGTTTTTCACCTCTAAGGAAGAAACAATGTAATATTATTTTTCTTCAAACAAACCCTTCAAATAGCTTCCCTGGAAAATCACTCTCTCTTTTTTCTCTCTATTTTAGCTGAATTCCCAAATCATTAGCATCACTTTGCATCAGAGTCTAGTCATTCTGCATTACTATTAGTGGAAAAGAATGTGCAACTGTGTAAACTCTGTGCAAAATATATGATCCCTCTTAATACTTCATTTCTCATCAGTAGTATTTGTGAAGTGAATAAAATTCAGTCACATACAGTAAGTACCATATAAAAGTATTAAAATTCTTAGAAAAGATTGGTTATTATAAAACTGCTTTATGGCATTCTTCTGCTTCTTTTTACACCATGCACAGTGATGAGCTGTTCATAAACATTTAGAAGTCCAGCAGGCACTATAGAGTAAAGTGGTGATTTGTTAGCAGCTAAAATAATAAGGTGACTCTGTATTATGTGTGTGAGAATCTTTTTCTTAAATATAGTTACAAGCAGCATAGACTAATGGATGGAAGGCTCTAAGAAAACAGGGTTAATTATAGACCAGATATCACAAATATAAATACAGGTAGTGAAATTATCTGTATCAACATTTTTTTCTTTTTAGTATAAAACCCATGACTAAGTTTCATTCTTATTCTCTCTCACAAATTAATAGAAAATAAAGCACGAATTCTACCAACTACAGTATACTGTAATTTTCAACATTTAAATATCAGCAGTATTAGAGTTTACACCAAAATTTCACAGACATCTTAGTGTTTTTGCTTTAATAATATTTTGCTGTTATCTAGACACCTTAAAATATTAAAAAATAATCAAGGCTCAAGGAATGTATTCTGCTCATTTCAATTTATTTGTGTTAAACTATTGAACGTCAAATAAATAACCTTATAGAAATCTATAAATTCAGTTGGGAACTCTCTATAGTATTTTTGTGATTAAATATGACAAGTATCACTATTATATCATTATTTTTAATATACTATATATGTGCCAAAGGGTAACAATATCTTTTGTTATTTTGTAATATGCCTGTAATCTGGTATATTCTTTTATTTAAGCAGTTGTAACATCAGCATGGTCATTTGATATTTAACAGAAGGCATTTTTGTAAATTATGCCATTATTTGGCATTGACTTGTACCTTAATTTTTACTTACTATTGAATTAATTGCTCAAATATTTCATCTTTGTACCACTGTAAATAAATATTTGTTACCTGCCAAAAAAGCAAACAAACATGTATCTTAGCATTATGTAGAAATGATGACATAAAATGAAACCTTGGACATGCATTATGTGAGGTGTATGCATTTAAATTGGAAGATACGTGGAAATTTGTACATAGTGTAGGACAATGTTATGCAATGTTTTGCCAGTGAACATCTGTATAATGTTAACTTCTGTTGGTCGGTATGTGAATCAATCAATGCCTTTGTAAGTAAGCACTGTAGCGTGTACAACACAATCTTGTGAAACTCTCCAGGTTGTGAACAGGCCGTCTAGCCCTGTATAAAGTTTAAAATACAGCTTATATTTAATTGAAGACCTGACTGGGTTTATAAAAGAAAATTGTGCATTGTCTGAATATTGAAATAAATGTTTGCTACTAAACCAAAGAGTGTCTCTTCTTTTTCATTGTAGTATGGCCATGAATTATTTTTAATCTGTGTAAACAGGTAAGAAAGGTTCAAAATAACAGGAGGCCATTCAGCCCAACTACGGTAGCCTATCTGGTAGTTAGTAGTTAATTAATCCTCATTTTTTTTAAAGATACCAGACCATCAGCTTCACCAACATGGCTGAGTTGCTTGTTACAGACTCCCACAACCCTGTGAGTAAAGAAGTGCCCCCCCTTCTTTGTTTTAAACATTTACATTAAAATGACCAGAACCAATAAATATTATGCATTATTACTGTATCAGTATTGGGTACTTTTCACTGTATCTTTAAAATACAGATTAACAAACTGTGATAATGCACAGCAGAGAATTGAATGAATATCCACAAAGGGATTTTAATGTTGTTACATACAGATACGTTATATACTACCAGGGCATCAGTGTTCGGCTTCTAAAATTTGTAAATGTGAGGTCCTGGGTGGGACACTGCCCTGCTGGGACACTGTACCTTTGAGCAAGGCAATTCACTTGACTTGTTATACTCAAGGTACTAACCCCAAAAATAGTAAAACATTCAGCAGTATGAAAATGTAAATTGCTTTAGATTAAAGTGTCTGCAAATCAAATTAATAAGGTGATATGCTGTACCACTTTTCTTTCACAAACCAACATTTTAAATTAAATAGCCTTATAAATGAAATAGTTAAAATTAGATCAGTGCAACCAGTAGTATAAAAGAACAGGTAAAGGTTTCTTCCATGCTAGAAGGTAACACAATGTTTTGGTTGTGGACCCTTCTTAATTTGTGAGAGATAGAGGGAAAGTGGTAGATAAATAATGATAAGGAGAACAAAGACAGAGTAGGCAAGGAAGGGGGGAAATGGGCATGAAGCAGGTGAGAATGAGTTTCCAACCTCAGGGAGAACAGGAGGACAGGTGTGGAAAGCTCACATCTGCAAATGAATGGAGAGCATTTAGAAGGAGATGAGTCTGTCATTAGGAGAACTGGGAAGGTGTAATCCAAATTTAAGGATAATTTGAGGCGTCTCTGCAATATTGGTTCTGAAACACTATCTGTGAGGAATGCAGATGGAGAGATCAGAAAGATGGTGGCCATTTGAGGTGACACAGGGAACTATCGGTTTGGAGAGATCTTTGATCCTCACAGCTCTGACATGTTCCCTGAAACGACATGCCAGTCTTCGTCCTGTCACACCAGTGAAAATGGTTGGGCATTTTCTGCATGAGATGCAGTAAACAAGATTGCAGGTTATACATGATGTCATCTGAGTGACAGGGCATTGTCCAGAGGGGCCTTGAATGTTCCTTATTTATCTGCTACTTTACCTCTCTCCCTCACATCTGAAGAAGACTCCATGGCCAAAATGTTTCTTTTCGTTTCAGCATGGGATGAGTCTTTACCTGTTCCTTTACAGCCTACGCATGCTGACGTAACTACCTACTCGAATGTCTTGAATATTGTAATATTCATTTTTGCTTGCTTGACATAATAGTTATGTAACTTTCAGGTCTTGTTCAGTTCACAGGTTTCTTTCTTATTCAGCTGAATGGCATTACAATTTTTTAGACAACTGTATAGCAGTAAAATGCAGAATGTTTAAAGCTATAACCACATTATCGCTAATTGTTTATACCGCATTACGATTGTTCTGTGCCAAGTTTAATGTTGCTGTTTTAATTACACACACAAATAAATAAATGTGAGAAAAACTGGGTCTCGTTAGTGTTGCCATGTGCAATTATCATCATGAGGTCTAAAGTAGGTCAAAGGATTGACCTACATTGTGAGAGAGCACTTACAGCTAAAACACTTTTCTGAAGGCTGAAAGAAAAAAAAGTGCATTCAAGACAGAGAGCAATGACAGCGTGGACTGCAAAGGCCATTTTCACAACCCACACACCACGTTCATACTGAGTCCTTCAGTAGAATGTGCACCAACTTTACATACAACATATTATGAATGCCTGTGACGATTGTTTTCAGATTTACATTTAGGAAATTAGTTAGGTACCTGCTATATTTTTGCTTCAAAGCAGTTGGCATTAAAGAAGAACATTTCAACAGCTGTGGTCAGGACTTCTGAAATGCATGATATAAAACCTTGACACATGCCTTCTTCATTGTACAGTACAGTATCAATTCCAATATCACGTGCTGTAATGTATTATTTTAAACACATTGCAACAAAAATATGGAATCCTTCTTTAATCAGGATTTGTACTGTATGTCTATCAATACCAAGTGATAGGTGATACATATAATGAATAATAAAAAATGTAAAGTAATTATGGAATGACACATCTTCAGTTTGACTTGGGTTTGTTTGTGTCCCACAAATACAATTTTTAAACCTGGAGCCGATGCAGATGATCAATAGACTGTGATTTTGGACATTAGGAATATTATTACAGATTGTTGAAAGGTATATGTTAACTAACCATTCAAGGGTTGCATGACTTCTCTGGATACACAAGAGGGTGAACTATATATTTTTACAGCAAAGAAAAAATAAACTTAAATAAGAATAACTTTTTTAACTTTTTCAATAACTGTCAAATTAGTTTTACCTTTTTCAATAACTGCCAAAATCCATGGTACTGGATTCAATGTGGCGATTTTAAATGCACCAGCATTAATTATCATTAATCCCTAAAAATTGAACATCTGTGTTTCTTTTTATTACAAGCATTCAGCTTCAAAACAAAGAATGCAGTTGCTGCAGGTGTAAATTAGAAATTGAATAGGTGTACTAGCAAGATTGTAACAGGAGCTGCATGCTAATGTAATATAATCTTGAGAGTGCTTTGTCTGTTGCTTCAGCAATGTAACAGAATCATATGGTAAAAGGCTGCAGTTCTTTTAGAAACCTGGTTCTTTAATTATAGTTAAGAAATTGTAATTTGTTAGTTTAGCCTCAGTAGCAGATAATAAAGTGCTATGTTTGCTCATAAAATGTCATACAATTCTCATTCACAAACAGTACTTTTTTATTCTTCTGTGGCAACTCAGCGGGAGGTGGAATATTACAGTACGCACAATGGGTGGTGCACAAGATGTGTTATTTACTCATTTTAATATTGTTGGTTCTGTGAAAATAATTTGCTTTTCAATTTCATTTAAACTGCCAAGGAAAGAATCACACAGCAACATAATCTAGGACAGTAACCAATACACCCTTAAATAATTTGGTAGGATCCAGTCCTTGATGAATCTAGTATCTGGTAGCTAGAATGTGTACTTCTAAATAATAGATTGCAGCAAGTTAAATAATTTAGATTAACTCATCATCTCAATGCAACAAATTGACAGTAAATGCAGCAGTTGGCATTGATAAGTCATTTTTGATCTTTAAACTCAAATTAATAATTGGGTGCTTAGTAGTGATAAAAACCAAAAGAGCACATTAGTCTCTAAGATCAGGACTAAGAGACCCCTCACATTTAGAGAAAGGCTCCCTAGTCCTGGCTCTAAGGAATTCTCCCAGTGGAGATTTCAGCCACTTATTGAAAACGTAATTGGTTTTCCTAATATTTTGCTTAGTTAAAGTTGATTATATTTTAAATTTACATTTAAATAATTTAGTCTTCCTAATCCCTGCACATGAAATAAAAATAAAATGGCTGTAAATATTCTTTATCACTCTAATGCAACCTAACATCTCTTTTGGAACCAATGTCAATGTTTTATTGGGCATGAATAACATACTGTAAATTATCAAGCCTTTTTACTTCCTTTTGTCCAACTTTCATTTTGGTGGAGAGATCTTTAGCCCTGGTCCCAGTGAATCACTGTGCCTTATACTTTCCATTAAAGATGATCTGTGATAATTTAAATGGACATCTTTCTACTTAAGTAGAACGTGTTAAAACATTTCCTGTGTTTCCACTAATGAGCATCAAAAGTGGGTGGCTCACATGGTTTTTGGATTTGTGTTGATGCTACCAAGTCCCCATCAACTATTCCACTGTATTACCTTCCTGTGAGCGGCTCTGATGTTTCTCTCATTTAGCATCTACCTGTAAAACTGTTTTTCTGCAGGATATGGGTAATAGTTTGCTGTTCATGAGCACCAGGCTAAACCAATAATTAATTTGTTTATAACAAAATATTTAATTCCAGCCTGGATTTAAATAGCCTTTTTTAATCACTGTCTTATTGAGTCAAAAGTAGCAGAAATTTTAACCTGGGCAGGAAAAAGATGTTATTTGTTCCCTTTCTGAAAGTAAAAGTAAATGTTTTATATGGATGGATCATCCCAATCTGGTGATCTTCATAGATAGACCTTCACAATATTCAAAACCCTCCTCTTGCTGTTAAATTTTAAATCTCCTTTTCACTACTTATTGTAGATCCACATTTGTTATTAAAAACACTTTGTCTGCAGCCATTGCAAGGCTAACACAAGTGTCAAGGTTTAAATGTATAAGATGACCTTAAGAGTGCTCAATAGGTGGAATTTATTGCCAGTGTCACAGTTTATTTTTTGCTGTGTACATCATTTCTTTGCTGCAGTGGGAATAATAAATATGAATTGCCTATTACCAGAAACTTTATGAAGAGAACTTCAAGTGCCATTTGTATTTAAAGGTTAAAACATAATTCCATGTACTTGGCCTGAGAATATGCATTAAATCAAAATGAAAGTAAACTAAGGAACCAGCATGATTGTAGTCAGTGAACACACTGTACTGTAGGACTAATTTCTTTCCAAGTTCTAATATTTTCTGTCATTCCTGCCAGATGAACTTTAACAAAATAATGTTTAACAGTTACATAACACTAGGCAAATTGCTAACTTTGCCAAGTCTCTAATTTGAAATCATTTGGAACTTAGTTTTAATCTAGTGCATTGTAACCTCTCCTCTAAAAAAATGTTTTGAGTTGTGACTAAATCTCCTGGCAAGAAGTTCAAGAGTGGTGTTAAAAGTAAAAACATATAGGCTGGCCGTAAGAATAGTGTAAAAAAGTGTACTTAGATGAGCTCTAATGCAAGACAAATATTCACCAAAAATAGTACACTGCAGTTTCAAAACAACAAACCCATAAACATACCCTTGGCCAGCAGCCATGTCACCCTGCAATTCACATCTAGCAACCCACTGAAGCTAAGCAGGTGTGAGCCTGGTCAGTACCTGGATGAGAGACCTCCTGGGAAAAACTAAGGTTGCTGCTGGAAGGTGTTAGTGGGGACAGCAGGGGCATTCACCCTGCAGTCTGTGTGGGTCCTAATGTCCCAGTATAGTGACGGGGACACTATATTCTAAAACCTGATGAGTCATAAAACCGAAGTCCTGACTCTCTGTGGTCATTAAAAATCCCAGGGTGTTTCTAGAAAAGAGTAGGGGTGTAATTTCCTGGCTAGATTTCCCATTGGCCTTTCCCAATCATGGCCTCCTAACAATCCCCATCTATGAATTGGCTTCATTACTCTGCTCTCCTCCCCACTAATAGCTGGTGTGTGGTGAGCGTTCTGGCGCACTGTGGCTGCCGTTGCATCATCCAGGTAGATGCTGCACATTGGTGGTGGTGGTGGAGGGGAGTCCCCATTAGCTGTAAAGCACTTTGAGTGGAGTGTCCAGAAAATCGCTATATAACTGTAAGCAATTAATTGATTGATTGATAAATTAATTACCCTAAGCTCCACCCTAACTCCTCCATTTAAACTAGATGTGAGGTGCTGTCTGTAACACAACACAAAATGGTGGAACAAAGAGACAAGGGAAGTACTGTGGGGCCACAGCAGGTAAGACAAATGTGCAAACAAAAAATAAAGTGCTTAAACTCACAATGCATGTTCACAATAACCTCAATATTACTATAATCCTATAGTCCTCAGCAGAGCACTTGTGGGAAAGAAATGCAACAGCCCTTTGCCACCTAATGTTTCTTGCAATCAGCACTGAAGTCCATATACTGTAGACATATTCTGATGCATTTGTTGTGCATCAGGATGCATTTGAAATGCAGGAAAGGTGTTGGTTTTTAGTTTCCTTGAAAACTTAATTTTTCAACATTTTGTAATTTTTTGTGAGCCCCACACCTGTCAGGCAAACACAGTCAACACTGAATGTTTTGAAAACAGCCATTCTACATGCTGAATCCCCTTATTTTATGTGGCTTGGAACAAACTAAATGGAAAGTATATCCAAAGTTTAGTGGTAAATATAATCCTAAGATGTAAACGGCAAAACTCATGCTCATTTAATATACTATTTCATCAGCAAGTTGCAAAAACCAAGATAATGCAGAATCAAAATAGATTGAAATCAGATACCTTTAAAGTACTAAAATACTGCTAGTGTGAATGTTTCTAAACAATTTGTACTCATTTAGCTAAATTTAAAATACTATTTCAACAGCAACTTGCAAAAACCTAGATAATGCAGAATTAAAATAGATTGAAAGCAGATACCTTTAAAGTACTGAAATACTGCTAGTGTGAATGTTTCTGAAGAATTTGTACTCATTTAGTTAACTTTTGTAGCACTTTTTCAGCATGCCAGGATTTTGAAATTTCTTCCAGAAGTGCCCGAGCTAGGGTTAGGGTTAGGGTTTGACAGCACCTAGACATATTCTGATGCATTTGTTGTGCATTAGGATGCATTTGAAATGCAGGAAAGGTATTGGTTTTTAGGTTCCTTGAAAATTTAATTTTTCCCCATTTTGTCATTTTTTGTGAACCACACACCTGTCAGGCAAATACAGTCAACACTGAATGTTTTGAAAACAGCCTTTCTACATGCTGAATCCCCTTATTTTAGGTGGTTTAAAACAAACTAAATGGAAAGTATGTCCAAACTTTAGTGGTAAATGTAATCCTAACCAGTAAACAGCAATAATCATGCTCATTTAATATACCATTTCAGCAGCAGGTTGCAAAAACCTACATTATGCAGAATTAAAATAGATTGAAAGGAGATACCTTTAAAGTACTTAAATACTGCAAGTGTGAATGTTTCTGAACAATTTGTTGTCATTTAGGTAACTTTTGTAGCACTTTTTCAGCAGGCCAGGATTTTGAAATTTCTTCTAGAAGTGCCCGAGCTAGGGTTAGGGTTAGGGTTTGACAGCACCTAGACATATTCTGATGCATTTGTTGTGCATTACGATGCATTTGAAATGCAGGAAAGGTGTTGGTTTTTAGTTTCCTTGAGAATTTTATTTTTCCCCATTTTCTTATTTTTTGTCAGCCCCACACCTGTCAGGCAAACACAGTCAACACTGAATGTTTTGAAAACAGCCTTTCTACATGCTGAATCCTCTTATTTTATGTGGTAGAAAACAAACTAAATGGAAAGTATATCCAAACTTTAGTAATAAATGTAATCCTATCCAGTAAACGGCAAGAATCATGCTAATTTAAAATACTATTTCAACAGCAAGTTGCAAAAACCTAGATAATGCAGAATTAAAATAGATTGAAAGCAGATACCTATAAAGTACTGAAATACTGCTAGTGTGAATGTTTCTGATCAATTTGTACTCATTTAGGTAACTTTTGTAGCACTTTTTCAGCATGCCAGGATTTTGAAATTTGTTCCAGAAGTGCCCGAGCTAGGGTTAGGGTTAGGGTTAGGGTTTGACAGCACCTAGACATATTCTGATGCATTTGTTGTGCATTAGAATGCATTTGAAATGAAGTAAAGGTCTTGGTTTTTAGTTTCCTTGAAAAATTAATTTTTCCTCATTTTCTTATTTTTTGTGAGCCCCACACCTGTCAGGCAAACACAGTCAACACTGAATGTTTTGAAAACAGCCTTTCTACATGCTGAATCCCCTTATTTTATTTGGCTTAAAACAAACTAAATGGAAAGTATATCCAAACTTTAGTGGTAAATGTAATCTTAACCAGTAAACGTCAATAATCATGCTCATTTAATATACCATTTCAGCAGCAGGTTTCAAAAACCTACATAATTCAGAATTAAAATAGATTGAAAGCAGATACCTTTAAAGTACTGAAATACTCCTAGTGTGAATGTTTCTGATCAATTTGTACTCATTTAGGTCACTTTTGTAGCACTTTTTCAGCAGGCCAGGATTTTGAAATTTCTTCCAGAAGTGCCCGAGCTAGGGTTAGGGTTAGGGTTTGACAGCACCTAGACATATTCCGATTCATTTGTTATGCATTAGGATGTATTTGAAATGCAGGAATGGTGTTGGTTTTTAGTTTCCTTGAAAATTTAATGTTTCCCCATTTTGTACTTTTTTGTGAGCCCCACACCTGTCAGGCAAACAAAGTCAACACTGAATGTTTTGAAAACAGCCTTTCTACATGTTGAATCCTCTTATTTTATGTGGTAGAAAACAAACTAAATGGAAAGTATATCCAATCTTTAGTGGTTAATGTAACCCTAAACGGTAAACGGCAAAAATCATGCTAATTTAAAATACTATTTCAACAGCAAGTTGCAAAAACCTATATAATGCAGAATCAAAATAGATTGAAAGCAGATACCTTTAAAGTACTGAAATACTGCTAGTGTGAATGTTTCTGAACTATTTGTACTCATTTAGGTAACTTTTGTAGCACTTTTTCAGCATGCCAGGATTTTGAAATTTGTTCCAGAAGTGCCCGAGCTAGGGTTAGGGTTTGACAGCACCTAGACATATTCTGATGCATTTGTTGTGCATTAGAATGCATTTGAAATGAAGTAAAGGTCTTGGTTTTTAGTTTCCTTGAAAAATTAATTTTTCCTCATTTTCTTATTTTTTTTGAGCCCCACACCTGTCAGGCAAACACAGTCAACACTGAATGTTTTGAAAACAGCCTTTCTACATGCTGAATCCCCTTATTTTATTTGGCTTAAAACAAACTAAATGGAAAGTATATCCAAACTTTAGTAATAAATGTAATCCTAACCAGTAAACTGCAAGAATCATGCTAATTTAAAATACTATTTCAACAGCAAGTTGCAAAAACCTAGATAATGCAGAATTAAAATAGATTGAAAGCAGATACCTTTAAAGTACTGAAATACTGCTAGTGTGAATGTTTCTGAACTATTTGTACTCATTTAGGTAACTTTTGTAGCACTTTTTCAGCATGCCAGGATTTTGAAATATGTTCCAGAAGTGCCCGAGCTAGGGTTAGGGTTTGACAGCACCTAGACATATTCTGATGCATTTGTTGTGCATTAGAATGCATTTGAAATGAAGTAAAGGTCTTGGTTTTTAGTTTCCTTGAAAAATTAATTTTTCCCCATTTTCTGATTTTTTGTGAGCCCCACACCTGTCAGGCAAACACAGTCAACTCTGAATGTTTTGAAAACAGCCTTTCTACATGTTGAATCCCCTTATTTTATTTGGCTTAAAACAAACTAAATGGAAAGTATATCCAAACTTTAGTGGTAAATGTAATCCTAACCAATAAACGGCAAAAATCATGCTCATTTAATATAGTATTTCAGCAGCAGGTTGCAAAAAACCTAGATAATGCAGAATTACAATAGATTGAAAGCAGATACCTTTAAAGTACTGAAATACTGCTAGTGTGAATGTTTCTGAACAATTTGTACTCAGTTACGTAACTTTTGTAGCACTTCTTCAGCAGGCCAGGATTTTGAAATTTCTTCTAGAAGTGCCCGAGCTAGGGTTAGGGTTAGGGTTTGACAGCACCTAGACATATTCTGATGCATTTGTTGTGCATTAGGATGCATTTGAAATGCAGGAAAGGTGTTGGTTTTTAGTTTCCTTGAAAATGTAATGTTTCCCCATTTTGTACTTTTTTGTGAGCCCCACACCTGTCAGGCAAACAGTCAACACTGAATGTTATGAAAAAAGCCTTTCTACATGCTGAATCCTCTTATTTTATGTGGTAGAAAACAAACTAAATGGAAAGTATATCCAAACTTTAGTAATAAATGTAATCCTATCCAGTAAACGGCAAGAATCATGCTAATTTAAAATACTATTTCAACAGCAAGTTGCAAAAACCTAGATAATGCAGAATTAAAATAGATTGAAAGCAGATACCTTTAACGTACTGAAATACTGCTAGTGTGAATGTTTCTGAAGAATTTGTACTCATTTAGCTAACTTTTGAAGCACTTTTTCAGCATGCCAGGATTTTGAAATTTCTTCCAGAAGTGCCCGAGCTAGGGTTAGGGTTAGGGTTTGACAGCACCTAGACATATTCCGATGCATTTGTTGTGCATTAGGATGTATTTGAAATGCAGGAAAGGTGTTGGTTTTTAGTTTCCTTGAAAATGTAATGTTTCCCCATTTTGTACTTTTTTGTGAGCCCCACACCTGTCAGGCAAACACAGTCAACACTGAATGTTTTGAAAACAGCCTTTCTACATGCTGAATCCTCTTATTTTATGTGGTAGAAAACAAACTAAATGGAAAGTATATCCAAACTTTAGTAATAAATGTAATCCTAACCAGTAAACTGCAAGAATCATGCGAATTTAAAATACTATTTCAACAGCAAGTTGCAAAAACCTAGATAATGCAGAATTAAAATAGATTGAAAGCAGATACCTTTAAAGTACTGAAATACTGCTAGTGTGAATGTTTCTGAACTATTTGTACTCATTTAGGTAACTTTTGTAGCACTTTTTCAGCATGCCAGGATTTTGAAATATGTTCCAGAAGTGCCCGAGCTAGGGTTAGGGTTAGGGTTTGACAGCACCTAGACATATTCTGATGCATTTAATGTGCCTTAGAATGCATTTGAAATGAAGTAAAGGTCTTGGTTTTTAGTTTCCTTGAAAAATTAATTTTTCCTCATTTTCTTATTTTTTGTGAGCCCCACACCTGTCAGGCAAACACAGTCAACACTGAATGTTTTGAAAACAGCCTTTCTACATGCTGAATCCCCTTATTTTATTTGGCTTAAAACAAACTAAATGGAAAGTATATCCAAACTTTACTGGTAAATGTAATCTTAACCAGTAAACGTCAATAATCATGCTCTTTTAATATACCATTTCAGAAGCAGGTTTCAAAAACCTACATAATTCAGAATTAAAATAGATTGAAAGCAGATACCTTTAAAGTACTGAAATACTGCTAGTGTGAATGTTTCTGATCAATTTGTACTCATTTAGGTAACTTTTGTAGCACTTTTTCAGCAGGAGAGGATTTTGAAATTTCTTCCAGAAGTGCCCGAGCTAGGGTTAGGGTTAGGGTTTGACAGCACCTAGACATATTCCGATGCATTTGTTGTGCATTAGGATGTATTTGAAATGCAGGAAAGGTGTTGGTTTTTAGTTTCCTTGAAAATGTAATGTTTCCCCATTTTGTACTTTTTTGTGAGCCCCACACCTGTCAGGCAAACACAGTCAACACTGAATGTTTTTAAAACAGCCTTTCTACATGCTGAATCCTCTTATTTTATGTGGTAGAAAACAAACTAAATGGAAAGTATATCCAAACTTTAGTAATAAATGTAATCCTAACCAGTAAACTGCAAGAATCATGCTAATTTAAAATACTATTTCAACAGCAAGTTGCAAAAACCTAGATAATGCAGAATTAAAATAGATTGAAAGCAGATACCTTTAAAGTACTGAAATACTGCTAGTGTGAATGTTTCTGAACTATTTGTACTCATTTAGGTAACTTTTGTAGCACTTTTTCAGCATGCCAGGATTTTGAAATATGTTCCAGAAGTGCCCGAGCTAGGGTTAGGGTTTGACAGCACCTAGACATATTCTGATGCATTTGTTGTGCATTAGAATGCATTTGAAATGAAGTAAAGGTCTTGGTTTTTAGTTTCCTTGAAAAATTAATTTTTCCCCATTTTCTGATTTTTTGTGAGCCCCACACCTGTCAGGCAAACACAGTCAACTCTGAATGTTTTGAAAACAGCTTTTCTACATGTTGAATCCCCTTATTTTATTTGGCTTAAAACAAACTAAATGGAAAGTATATCCAAACTTTAGTGGTAAATGTAATCCTAACCAATAAACGGCAAAAATCATGCTCATTTAATATAGTATTTCAGCAGCAGGTTGCAAAAAACCTAGATAATGCAGAATTACAATAGATTGAAAGCAGATACCTTTAAAGTACTGAAATACTGCTAGTGTGAATGTTTCTGAACAATTTGTACTCAGTTACGTAACTTTTGTAGCACTTTTTCAGCAGGCCAGGATTTTGAAATTTCTTCTAGAAGTGCCCGAGCTAGGGTTAGGGTTAGGGTTTGACAGCACCTAGACATATTCTGATGCATTTGTTGTGCATTAGGATGTATTTGAAATGCAGGAAAGGTGTTGGTTTTTAGTTTCCTTGAAAATGTAATGTTTCCCCATTTTGTACTTTTTTGTGAGCCCCACACCTGTCAGGCAAACACAGTCAACACTGAATGTTTTGAAAACAGCCTTTCTACATGCTGAATCCCCTTATTTTAGGTGGTTTAAAACAAACTAAATGGAAAGTATGTCCAAACTTTAGTGGTAAATGTAATCCTAACCAGTAAACAGCAATAATCATGCTCATTTAATATACCATTTCAGCAGCAGGTTGCAAAAACCAACATTATTCAGAATTAAAATAGATTGAAAGCAGATACCTTTAAAGCACTGAAATACTGCTAGTGTGAATGTTTCTGAACAATTTGTACTCATTTAGGTAACTTTTGTAGCACTTTTTCAGTATGCCAGGATTTTGAAATTTGTTCCAGAAGTGCCCGAGCTAGGGTTAGGGTTAGGGTTTGACAGCACCTAGACATATTCTGATGCATTTGTTGTGCATTAGAATGCATTTGAAATGAAGTAAAGGTCTTGGTTTTTAGTTTCCTTGAAAAATTAATTTTTCCTCATTTTCTTATTTTTTGTGAGCCCCACACCTGTCAGGCAAACACAGTCAACACTGAATGTTTTGAAAACAGCCTTTCTACATGCTGAATCCCCTTATTTTATTTGGCTTAAAACAAACTAAATGGAAAGTATATCCAAACTTTACTGGTAAATGTAATCTTATCCAGTAAACGTCAATAATCATGCTCTTTTAATATACCATTTCAGAAGCAGGTTTCAAAAACCTACATAATTCAGAATTAAAATAGATTGAAAACAGATACCTTTAAAGTACTGAAATACTGCTAGTGTGAATGTTTCTGATCAATTTGTACTCATTTAGGTAACTTTTGTAGCACTTTTTCAGCAGGCCAGGATTTTGAAATTTCTTCCAGAGGTTCCCTGAGCTAGGGTTAGGGTTAGGGTTTGACAGCACCTAGACATATTCCGATTCATTTGTTATGCATTAGGATGTATTTGAAATGCAGGAAAGGTGTTGGTTTTTAGTTTCCTTGAAAATGTAATGTTTCCCCATTTTGTACTTTTTTGTGAGCCCCACACCTGTCAGGCAAACACAGTCAACACTGAATGTTTTGAAAACAGCCTTTCTACATGCTGAATCCCCTTATTTTATTTGGCTTAAAACAAACTAAATGGAAAGTATATCCAAACTCTAGTAATAAATGTAATCCTATCCAGTAAACGGCAAGAATCATGCTAATTTAAAATACTATTTCAACAGCAAGTTGCAAAAACCTAGATAATGCAGAATTAAAATAGATTGAAAGCAGATACCTTTAAAGTACTGAAATACTGCTAGTGTGAATGTTTCTGAAGAATTTGTACTCATTTAGCTAACTTTTGTAGCAATTTTTCAGCAGGCCAGGATTTTGAAATTTCTTCCTGAAGTGCCCGAGCTAGGGTTAGGGTTAGGGTTTGACAGCACCTAGACATATTCTGATGCATTTGTTGTGCATTAGAATGCATTTGAAATGAAGTAAAGGTCTTGGTTTTTAGTTTCCTTGAAAAATTAATTTTTCCCCATTTTCTGATTTTTTGTGAGCCCCACACCTGTCAGGCAAACACAGTCAACTCTGAATGTTTTGAAAACAGCCTTTCTACATGTTGAATCCCCTTATTTTATTTGGCTTAAAACAAACTAAATGGAAAGTATATCCAAACTTTAGTGGTAAATGTAATCCTAACCAATAAACGGCAAAAATCATGCTCATTTAATATAGTATTTCAGCAGCAGGTTGCAAAAAACCTAGATAATGCAGAATTACAATAGATTGAAAGCAGATACCTTTAAAGTACTGAAATACTGCTAGTGTGAATGTTTCTGAACAATTTGTACTCAGTTACGTAACTTTTGTAGCACTTTTTCAGCAGGCCAGGATTTTGAAATTTCATCTAGAAGTGCCCGAGCTAGGGTTAGGGTTAGGGTTTGACAGCACCTAGACATATTCTGATGCATTTGTTGTGCATTAGGATGCATTTGAAATGCAGGAAAGGTGTTGGTTTTTAGTTTCCTTGAAAATGTAATGTTTCCCCATTTTGTACTTTTTTGTGAGCCCCACACCTGTCAGGCAAACAGTCAACACTGAATGTTATGAAAACAGCCTTTCTACATGCTGAATCCTCTTATTTTATGTGGTAGAAAACAAACTAAATGGAAAGTATATCCAAACTTTAGTAATAAATGTAATCCTATCCAGTAAACGGCAAGAATCATGCTAATTTAAAATACTATTTCAACAGCAAGTTGCAAAAACCTAGATAATGCAGAATTAAAATAGATTGAAAGCAGATACCTTTAACGTACTGAAATACTGCTAGTGTGAATGTTTCTGAAGAATTTGTACTCATTTAGCTAACTTTTGAAGCACTTTTTCAGCATGCCAGGATTTTGAAATTTCTTCCAGAAGTGCCCGAGCTAGGGTTAGGGTTAGGGTTTGACAGCACCTAGACATATTCCGATGCATTTGTTGTGCATTAGGATGTATTTGAAATGCAGGAAAGGTGTTGGTTTTTAGTTTCCTTGAAAATGTAATGTTTCCCCATTTTGTACTTTTTTGTGAGCCCCACACCTGTCAGGCAAACACAGTCAACACTGAATGTTTTGAAAACAGCCTTTCTACATGCTGAATCCTCTTATTTTATGTGGTAGAAAACAAACTAAATGGAAAGTATATCCAAACTTTAGTAATAAATGTAATCCTAACCAGTAAACTGCAAGAATCATGCGAATTTAAAATACTATTTCAACAGCAAGTTGCAAAAACCTAGATAATGCAGAATTAAAATAGATTGAAAGCAGATACCTTTAAAGTACTGAAATACTGCTAGTGTGAATGTTTCTGAACTATTTGTACTCATTTAGGTAACTTTTGTAGCACTTTTTCAGCATGCCAGGATTTTGAAATATGTTCCAGAAGTGCCCGAGCTAGGGTTAGGGTTAGGGTTTGACAGCACCTAGACATATTCTGATGCATTTAATGTGCCTTAGAATGCATTTGAAATGAAGTAAAGGTCTTGGTTTTTAGTTTCCTTGAAAAATTAATTTTTCCTCATTTTCTTATTTTTTGTGAGCCCCACACCTGTCAGGCAAACACAGTCAACACTGAATGTTTTGAAAACAGCCTTTCTACATGCTGAATCCCCTTATTTTATTTGGCTTAAAACAAACTAAATGGAAAGTATATCCAAACTTTACTGGTAAATGTAATCTTAACCAGTAAACGTCAATAATCATGCTCTTTTAATATACCATTTCAGAAGCAGGTTTCAAAAACCTACATAATTCAGAATTAAAATAGATTGAAAGCAGATACCTTTAAAGTACTGAAATACTGCTAGTGTGAATGTTTCTGATCAATTTGTACTCATTTAGGTAACTTTTGTAGCACTTTTTCAGCAGGAGAGGATTTTGAAATTTCTTCCAGAAGTGCCCGAGCTAGGGTTAGGGTTAGGGTTTGACAGCACCTAGACATATTCCGATGCATTTGTTGTGCATTAGGATGTATTTGAAATGCAGGAAAGGTGTTGGTTTTTAGTTTCCTTGAAAATGTAATGTTTCCCCATTTTGTACTTTTTTGTGAGCCCCACACCTGTCAGGCAAACACAGTCAACACTGAATGTTTTTAAAACAGCCTTTCTACATGCTGAATCCTCTTATTTTATGTGGTAGAAAACAAACTAAATGGAAAGTATATCCAAACTTTAGTAATAAATGTAATCCTAACCAGTAAACTGCAAGAATCATGCTAATTTAAAATACTATTTCAACAGCAAGTTGCAAAAACCTAGATAATGCAGAATTAAAATAGATTGAAAGCAGATACCTTTAAAGTACTGAAATACTGCTAGTGTGAATGTTTCTGAACTATTTGTACTCATTTAGGTAACTTTTGTAGCACTTTTTCAGCATGCCAGGATTTTGAAATATGTTCCAGAAGTGCCCGAGCTAGGGTTAGGGTTTGACAGCACCTAGACATATTCTGATGCATTTGTTGTGCATTAGAATGCATTTGAAATGAAGTAAAGGTCTTGGTTTTTAGTTTCCTTGAAAAATTAATTTTTCCCCATTTTCTGATTTTTTGTGAGCCCCACACCTGTCAGGCAAACACAGTCAACTCTGAATGTTTTGAAAACAGCCTTTCTACATGTTGAATCCCCTTATTTTATTTGGCTTAAAACAAACTAAATGGAAAGTATATCCAAACTTTAGTGGTAAATGTAATCCTAACCAATAAACGGCAAAAATCATGCTCATTTAATATAGTATTTCAGCAGCAGGTTGCAAAAAACCTAGATAATGCAGAATTACAATAGATTGAAAGCAGATACCTTTAAAGTACTGAAATACTGCTAGTGTGAATGTTTCTGAACAATTTGTACTCAGTTACGTAACTTTTGTAGCACTTTTTCAGCAGGCCAGGATTTTGAAATTTCTTCTAGAAGTGCCCGAGCTAGGGTTAGGGTTAGGGTTTGACAGCACCTAGACATATTCTGATGCATTTGTTGTGCATTAGGATGTATTTGAAATGCAGGAAAGGTGTTGGTTTTTAGTTTCCTTGAAAATGTAATGTTTCCCCATTTTGTACTTTTTTGTGAGCCCCACACCTGTCAGGCAAACACAGTCAACACTGAATGTTTTGAAAACAGCCTTTCTACATGCTGAATCCCCTTATTTTAGGTGGTTTAAAACAAACTAAATGGAAAGTATGTCCAAACTTTAGTGGTAAATGTAATCCTAACCAGTAAACAGCAATAATCATGCTCATTTAATATACCATTTCAGCAGCAGGTTGCAAAAACCTACATTATTCAGAATTAAAATAGATTGAAAGCAGATACCTTTAAAGCACTGAAATACTGCTAGTGTGAATGTTTCTGAACAATTTGTACTCAGTTAGGTAACTTTTGTAGCACTTTTTCAGCAGGCCAGGATTTTGAAATTTCTTCTAGAAGTGCCCCAGCTAGGGTTAGGGTTAGGGTTTGACAGCACCTAGACATATTCTGATGCATTTGTTGTGCATTAGGGTGAATTTGAAATGCAGGAAACGTGTTGGTTTTTAGTTTCCCTGAAAATATAATGTTTCCCCATTTTGTAATTTTTTGTGAGCCCCACACCTGTCAGGCAAACACAGTCAACACTGAATGTTTTGAAAACAGCCTTTCTACATGCTGAATCCCCTTATTTTATTTGGCTTAAAATAAACTAAATGGAAAGTATATCCAAACTTTAGTGGTAAATGTAATCCTAACCAATAAACGGCAAAAATCATGCTCATTTAATCTAGTATTTCAGCAGCAAGTTGCAAAAAACCTAGATAATGCAGAATTAAAGTAGATTGAAAGCAGATACCTTTAAAGTACTTAAATACTGCTAGTGAGAATGATTCTGAACAATTTGTACTCATTTAGGTAACTTTTGTAGCACTTTTTCAGTATGCCAGGATTTTGAAATTTGTTCCAGAAGTGCCCGAGCTAGGGTTAGGGTTAGGGTTTGACAGCACCTAGACATATTCTGATGCATTTGTTGTGCATTAGAATGCATTTGAAATGAAGTAAAGGTCTTGGTTTTTAGTTTCCTTGAAAAATTAATTTTTCCTCATTTTCTTATTTTTTGTGAGCTCCACACCTGTCAGGCAAACACAGTCAACACTGAATGTTTTGAAAACAGCCTTTCTACATGCTGAATCCCCTTATTTTATTTGGCTTAAAACAAACTAAATGGAAAGTATATCCAAACTTTACTGGTAAATGTAATCTTATCCAGTAAACGTCAATAATCATGCTCTTTTAATATACCATTTCAGAAGCAGGTTTCAAAAACCTACATAATTCAGAATTAAAATAGATTGAAAACAGATACCTTTAAAGTACTGAAATACTGCTAGTGTGAATGTTTCTGATCAATTTGTACTCATTTAGGTAACTTTTGTAGCACTTTTTCAGCAGGCCAGGATTTTGAAATTTCTTCCAGAGGTTCCCTGAGCTAGGGTTAGGGTTAGGGTTTGACAGCACCTAGACATATTCCGATTCATTTGTTATGCATTAGGATGTATTTGAAATGCAGGAAAGGTGTTGGTTTTTAGTTTCCTTGAAAATGTAATGTTTCCCCATTTTGTACTTTTTTGTGAGCCCCACACCTGTCAGGCAAACACAGTCAACACTGAATGTTTTGAAAACAGCCTTTCTACATGCTGAATCCCCTTATTTTATTTGGCTTAAAACAAACTAAATGGAAAGTATATCCAAACTCTAGTAATAAATGTAATCCTATCCAGTAAACGGCAAGAATCATGCTAATTTAAAATACTATTTCAACAGCAAGTTGCAAAAACCTAGATAATGCAGAATTAAAATAGATTGAAAGCAGATACCTTTAAAGTACTGAAATACTGCTAGTGTGAATGTTTCTGAAGAATTTGTACTCATTTAGCTAACTTTTGTAGCACTTTTTCAGCAGGCCAGGATTTTGAAATTTCTTCCAGAAGTGCTCGAGCTAGGGTTAGGGTTAGGGTTTGACAGCACCTAGACATATTCTGATGCATTTGTTGTGCATTAGGATGCATTTGAAATGCAGGAAAGGTGTTGGTTTTTAGTTTCCTTGAAAATGTAATGTTTCCCCATTTTGTACTTTTTTGTGAGCCCCACACCTGTCAGGCAAACACAGTCAACACTGAATGTTTTGAAAACAGCCTTTCTACATGATGACTCCCCTTATTTTATGAGGTTTAAAACAAACTAAATGGAAAGTATATCCAATCTTTAGTGGTAAATGTAATCCTGAACAGTAAACGGCAAGAATCATGCTAATTTAAAATACTATTTCAACAGCAAGTTGCAAAAACCTAGATAATGCAGAATTAAAATAGATTGAAAGCAGATACCTTTAAAGTACTGAAATACTGCTAGTGTGAATGTTTCTGGTCAATTTTACTCATTTAGCTAACTTTTGTAGCACTTCTTCAGCAGGCCAGGATATTGAAATTTCTTCTAGAAGTGCCCGAGCTAGGGTTAGGGTTAGGGTTTGACAGCACCTAGACATATTCTGATGCATTTGTTGTGCATTAGGGTGCACTTGAAATGCAGGAAAGGTGTTGGTTTTTAGTTTCTTTGAAAATTTAATGTTTCCCCATTTTCTTATTTTTTGTGAGCCCCACACCTGTCAGGCAAACACAGTCAACACTGAATGTTTTGAAAACAGCCTTTCTACATGCTGAATCCCCTTATTTCATTTGGCATAAAACAAACTAAATGGAAAGTATATCCAATCTTTAGTGGTAAATGTAACCCTAAATGGTAAACGGCAAAAATCATGCTAATTTAAAATGCCATTTCAGCAGCAGGTTGCAAAAACCTACATAATGCAGAATCAAAATAGATTGAAAGCAGATACCTTTAGAGTACTGAAATACTGCTAGTGTGAATGTTTCTGATCAATTTGTACTCATTTAGGTAACTTTTGTAGCACTTTTTCAGCAGGCCAGGATTTTGAAATTTCTTCCAGAAGTGCCCGAGCTAGGGTTAGGGTTTGACAGCACCTAGACATATTCTGATGCATTTGTTGTGCATAAGGATGCATTTGAAATGCAGGAAAGGTGTTGGTTTTTAGTTTCCTTGAGAATTTTATTTTTCCCCATTTTCTCATTTTTTGTCAGCCCCACACCTGTCAGGCAAACACAGTCAACACTGAATGTTTTGAAAACAGCCTTTCTACATGCTGAATCCTCTTATTTTATGTGGTAGAAAACAAACTAAATGGAAAGTATATCCAAACTTTAGTAATAAATGTAATCCTATCCAGTAAACGGCAAGAATCATGCTAATTTAAAATACTATTTAAACAGCAAGTTGCAAAAACCTAGATAATTCAGAATTAAAATAGATTGAAAGCAGATACCTTTAAAGTACTGAAATACTGCTAGTGTGAATGTTTCTGAAGAATTTGTACTCATTTAGGTAACTTTTGTAGCACTTTTTCAGCATGCCAGGATTTTGAAATTTGTTCCATAAGTGCCCGAGCTAGGGTTAGGGTTAGGGTTTGACAGCACCTAGACATATTCTGATGCATTTGTTGTGCATTAGGATGCATTTGAAATGCAGGAAAGGTGTTGGTTTTTAGTTTCCTTGAAAATGTAATGTTTCCCCATTTTGTACTTTTTTGTGAGCCCCACACCTGTCAGGCAAACACAGTCAACACTGAATGTTTTGAAAACAGCCTTTCTACATGATGACTCCCCTTATTTTATGAGGTTTAAAACAAACTAAATGGAAAGTATATCCAATCTTTAGTGGTAAATGTAATCCTGAACAGTAAACGGCAAGAATCATGCTAATTTAAAATACTATTTCAACAGCAAGTTGCAAAAACCTAGATAATGCAGAATTAAAATAGATTGAAAGCAGATACCTTTAAAGTACTGAAATACTGCTAGTGTGAATGTTTCTGGTCAATTTTACTCATTTAGCTAACTTTTGTAGCACTTCTTCAGCAGGCCAGGATATTGAAATTTCTTCTAGAAGTGCCCTAGCTAGGGTTAGGGTTAGGGTTTGACAGCACCTAGACATATTCTCATGCATTTGTTGTGCATTAGGGTGCACTTGAAATGCAGGAAAGGTGTTGGTTTTTAGTTTCTTTGAAAATTTAATTTTTCCCCATTTTCTCATTTTTTGTGAGCCCCACACCTGTCAGGCAAACACAGTCAACACTGAATGTTTTGAAAACAGCCTTTCTACATGCTGAATCCCCTTATTTTATTTGGCTTAATACAAACTAAATGGAAAGTATATCCAAACTTTTGTAATAAATGTAATCCTATCCAGTAAACGGCAAAAATCATGCTAATTTAAAATAATATTTCAACAGCAAGTTGCAAAAACCTAGATAATGCAGAATTAAAATAGATTGAAAGCAGATACCTTTAAAGTACTGAAATACTGCTAGTGTGAATGTTTCTGAAGAATTTGTACTCATTTAGCTAACTTTTGTAGCACTTCTTCAGCAGGCCAGGATATTGAAATTTCTTCTAGAAGTGCCCGAGCTAGGGTTAGGGTTAGGGTTTGACAGCACGTATACATATTCTGATGCATTTGTTGTGCATTAGGGTGCATTTGAAATGCAGGAAAGGTGTTGGTTTTTAGTTTCCTTGAAAATTTAATTTTTCCCCATTTTGTCATTTTTTGTGAGCCCCACACCTGTCAGGCAAACACAGTCAACACTGAATGTTTTGAAAACAGCCTTTCTACATGCTGAATCCCCTTATTTTATTTGGCTTAAAACAAACTAAATGGAAAGTATATCCTAACTTTAGTGGTAAATGTAATCCTAACCAATAAACGGCAAAAATCATGCTCATTTAATATAGTATTTCAGCAGCAAGTTGCAAAAAACCTAGATAATGCAGAATTAAAATAGATTGAAAGCAGATACCTTTAAAGTACTTAAATACTGCTAGAGAGAATGTTTCTGAACAATTTGTACTCATTTAGCTAACTTTTGTAGCACTTTTTCAGCATGCCAGGATTTTGAAATTTGTTCCAGAAGTGCCCGAGCTAGGGTTAGGGTTAGGGTTTGACAGCACCTAGACATATTCTGATGCATTTGTTGTGCATTAGAATGCATTTGAAATGAAGTAAAGGTCTTGGTTTTTAGTTTCCTTGAAAAATTAATTTTTCCCCATTTTCTTATTTTTTGTGAGCCCCACACCTGTCAGGCAAACACAGTCAACACTGAATGTTTTGAAAACAGCCTTTCTACATGCTGAATCCTCTTATTTTATGTGGTAGAAAACAAACTAAATGGAAAGTATATCCAAACTTTAGTAATAAATGTAATCCTATCCAGTAAACGGCAAGAATCATGCTAATTTAAAATATTATTTCAACAGCAAGTTGCAAAAACCTAGATAATGCAGAATTAAAATAGATTGAAAGCAGATACCTTTAAAGTACTGAAATACTGCTAGTGTGAATGTTTCTGAAGAATTTGTACTCATTTAGCTAACTTTTGTAGCACTTTTTCAGCAGGCCAGGATTTTGAAATTTCTTCCAGAAGTGCCCGAGCTAGGGTTAGGGTTAGGGTTTGACAGCACCTAGACATATTCTGATGCATTTGTTGTGCATTAGGATGCATTTGAAATGCAGGAAAGGTGTTGGTTTTTAGTTTCCTTGAAAATGTAATGTTTCCCCATTTTGTACTTTTTTGTGAGCCCCACACCTGTCAGGCAAACACAGTCAACACTGAATGTTTTGAAAACAGCCTTTCTACATGATGACTCCCCTTATTTTATGAGGTTTAAAACAAACTAAATGGAAAATATATCCAATCTTTAGTGGTAAATGTAATCCTGAACAGTAAACGGCAAGAATCATGCTAATTTAAAATACTATTTCAACAGCAAGTTGCAAAAACCTAGATAATGCAGAATTAAAATAGATTGAAAGCAGATACCTTTAAAGTACTGAAATACTGCTAGTGTGAATGTTTCTGGTCAATTTTACTCATTTAGCTAACTTTTGTAGCACTTCTTCAGCAGGCCAGGATATTGAAATTTCTTCTAGAAGTGCCCTAGCTAGGGTTAGGGTTAGGGTTTGACAGCACCTAGACATATTCTCATGCATTTGTTGTGCATTAGGGTGCACTTGAAATGCAGGAAAGGTGTTGGTTTTTAGTTTCTTTGAAAATTTAATTTTTCCCCATTTTCTCATTTTTTGTGAGCCCCACACCTGTCAGGCAAACACAGTCAACACTGAATGTTTTGAAAACAGCCTTTCTACATGCTGAATCCCCTTATTTTATTTGGCTTAAAACAAACTAAATGGAAAGTATATCCAAACTTTAGTAATAAATGTAATCCTATCCAGTAAACGGCAAAAATCATGCTAATTTAAAATAATATTTCAACAGCAAGTTGCAAAAACCTAGATAATGCAGAATTAAAATAGATTGAAAGCAGATACCTTTAAAGTACTGAAATACTGCTAGTGTGAATGTTTCTGAAGAATTTGTACTCATTTAGCTAACTTTTGTAGCACTTCTTCAGCAGGCCAGGATATTGAAATTTCTTCTAGAAGTGCCCGAGCTAGGGTTAGGGTTAGGGTTTGACAGCACGTAGACATATTCTGATGCATTTGTTGTGCATTAGGGTGCATTTGAAATGCAGGAAAGGTGTTGGTTTTTGGTTTCCTTGAAAATTTAATTTTTCCCCATTTTGTCATTTTTTGTGAGCCCCACACCTGTCAGGCAAACACAGTCAACACTGAATGTTTTGAAAACAGCCTTTCTACATGCTGAATCCCCTTATTTTATTTGGCTTAAAACAAACTAAATGGAAAGTATATCCTAACTTTAGTGGTAAATGTAATCCTAACCAATAAACGGCAAGAATCATGCTCATTTAATATAGTATTTCAGCAGCAAGTTGCAAAAAACCTAGATAATGCAGAATTAAAATAGATTGAAAGCAGATACCTTTAAAGTACTTAAATACTGCTAGTGAGAATGTTTCTGAACAATTTGTACTCATTTAGCTAACTTTTGTAGCACTTTTTCAGCATGCCAGGATTTTGAAATTTGTTCCAGAAGTGCCCGAGCTAGGGTTAGGGTTAGGGTTTGACAGCACCTAGACATATTCTGATGCATTTGTTGTGCATTAGAATGCATTTGAAATGAAGTAAAGGTCTTGGTTTTTAGTTTCCTTGAAAAATTAATTTTTCCCCATTTTCTTATTTTTTGTGAGCCCCACACCTGTCAGGCAAACACAGTCAACACTGAATGTTTTGAAAACAGCCTTTCTACATGCTGAATCCTCTTATTTTATGTGGTAGAAAACAAACTAAATGGAAAGTATATCCAAACTTTAGTAATAAATGTAATCCTATCCAGTAAACGGCAAGAATCATGCTAATTTAAAATATTATTTCAACAGCAAGTTGCAAAAACCTAGATAATGCAGAATTAAAATAGATTGAAAGCAGATACCTTTAAAGTACTGAAATACTGCTAGTGTGAATGTTTCTGAAGAATTTGTACTCATTTAGCTAACTTTTGTAGCACTTTTTCAGCAGGCCAGGATTTTGAAATTTCTTCCAGAAGTGCCCGAGCTAGGGTTAGGGTTAGGGTTTGACAGCACCTAGACATATTCTGATGCATTTGTTGTGCATTAGGATGCATTTGAAATGCAGGAAAGGTGTTGGTTTTTAGTTTCCTTGAAAATGTAATGTTTCCCCATTTTGTACTTTTTTGTGAGCCCCACACCTGTCAGGCAAACACAGTCAACACTGAATGTTTTGAAAACAGCCTTTCTACATGATGACTCCCCTTATTTTATGAGGTTTAAAACAAACTAAATGGAAAGTATATCCAATCTTTAGTGGTAAATGTAATCCTGAACAGTAAACGGCAAGAATCATGCTAATTTAAAATACTATTTCAACAGCAAGTTGCAAAAACCTAGATAATGCAGAATTAAAATAGATTGAAAGCAGATACCTTTAAAGTACTGAAATACTGCTAGTGTGAATGTTTCTGGTCAATTTTACTCATTTAGCTAACTTTTGTAGCACTTCTTCAGCAGGCCAGGATATTGAAATTTCTTCTAGAAGTGCCCGAGCTAGGGTTAGGGTTAGGGTTTGACAGCACCTAGACATATTCTCATGCATTTGTTGTGCATTAGGGTGCACTTGAAATGCAGGAAAGGTGTTGGTTTTTAGTTTCCTTGAGAATTTTATTTTTCCCCATTTTCTCATTTTTTGTGAGCCCCACACCTGTCAGGCAAACACAGTCAACACTGAATGTTTTGAAAACAGCCTTTCTACATGCTGAATCCCCTTATTTTATTTGGCTTAAAACAAACTAAATGGAAAGTATATCCAAACTTTAGTAATAAATGTAATCCTATCCAGTAAACGGCAAGAATCATGCTAATTTAAAATACTATTTCAACAGCAAGTTGCAAAAACCTAGATAATTCAGAATTAAAATAGATTGAAAGCAGATACCTTTAAAGTACTGAAATACTGCTAGTGTGAATGTTTCTGAACTATTTGTACTCATTTAGGTAACTTTTGTAGCACTTTTTCAGCATGCCAGGATTTTGAAATTTGTTCCAGAAGTGCCCGAGCTAGGGTTAGGGTTTGACAGCACCTAGACATATTCTGATGCATTTGTTGTGCATTAGAATGCATTTGAAATGAAGTAAAGGTCTTAGTTTTTAGTTTCCTTGAAAAATTAATTTTTCCCCATTTTCTTATTTTTTGTGAGCCCCACACCTGTCAGGCAAACACAGTCAACACTGAATATTTTGAAAACAGCCTTTCTACATGCTGAATCCTCTTATTTTATGTGGTAGAAAACAAACTAAATGGAAAGTATATCCAAACTTTAGTAATAAATGTAATCCTATCCAGTAAACGGCAAAAATCATGCTAATTTAAAATAATATTTCAACAGCAAGTTGCAAAAACCTAGATAATGCAGAATTAAAATAGATTGAAAGCAGATACCTTTAAGGTACTGAAATACTGCTAGTGTGAATGTTTCTGAAGAATTTGTACTCATTTAGCTAACTTTTGTAGCACTTCTTCAGCAGGCCAGGATATTGAAATTTCTTCTAGAAGTGCCCGAGCTAGGGTTAGGGTTAGGGTTTGACAGCACGTAGACATATTCTGATGCATTTGTTGTGCATTAGGATGCATTTGAAATGCAGGAAAGGTGTTGGTTTTTAGTTTCCTTGAAAATGTAATGTTTCCCCATTTTGTACTTTTTTGTGAGCCCCACACCTGTCAGGCAAACACAGTCAACACTGAATGTTTTGAAAACAGCCTTTCTACATGATGACTCCCCTTATTTTATGAGGTTTAAAACAAACTAAATGGAAAGTATATCCAATCTTTAGTGGTAAATGTAATCCTGAACAGTAAACGGCAAGAATCATGCTAATTTAAAATACTATTTCAACAGCAAGTTGCAAAAACCTAGATAATGCAGAATTAAAATAGATTGAAAGCAGATACCTTTAAAGTACTGAAATACTGCTAGTGTGAATGTTTCTGGTCAATTTTACTCATTTAGCTAACTTTTGTAGCACTTCTTCAGCAGGCCAGGATATTGAAATTTCTTCTAGAAGTGCCCGAGCTAGGGTTAGGGTTAGGGTTTGACAGCACCTAGACATATTCTCATGCATTTGTTGTGCATTAGGGTGCACTTGAAATGCAGGAAAGGTGTTGGTTTTTAGTTTCTTTGAAAATTTAATTTTTCCCCATTTTCTCATTTTTTGTGAGCCCCACACCTGTCAGGCAAACACAGTCAACACTGAATGTTTTGAAAACAGCCTTTCTACATGCTGAATCCCCTTATTTTATTTGGCTTAAAACAAACTAAATGGAAAGTATATCCAAACTTTAGTAATAAATGTAATCCTATCCAGTAAACGGCAAGAATCATGCTAATTTAAAATACTATTTCAACAGCAAGTTGCAAAAACCTAGATAATTCAGAATTAAAATAGATTGAAAGCAGATACCTTTAAAGTACTGAAATACTGCTAGTGTGAATGTTTCTGAACTATTTGTACTCATTTAGGTAACTTTTGTAGCACTTTTTCAGCATGCCAGGATTTTGAAATTTGTTCCAGAAGTGCCCGAGCTAGGGTTAGGGTTTGACAGCACCTAGACATATTCTGATGCATTTGTTGTGCATTAGAATGCATTTGAAATGAAGTAAAGGTCTTAGTTTTTAGTTTCCTTGAAAAATTAATTTTTCCCCATTTTCTTATTTTTTGTGAGCCCCACACCTGTCAGGCAAACACAGTCAACACTGAATATTTTGAAAACAGCCTTTCTACATGCTGAATCCTCTTATTTTATGTGGTAGAAAACAAACTAAATGGAAAGTATATCCAAACTTTAGTAATAAATGTAATCCTATCCAGTAAACGGCAAAAATCATGCTAATTTAAAATAATATTTCAACAGCAAGTTGCAAAAACCTAGATAATGCAGAATTAAAATAGATTGAAAGCAGATACCTTTAAGGTACTGAAATACTGCTAGTGTGAATGTTTCTGAAGAATTTGTACTCATTTAGCTAACTTTTGTAGCACTTCTTCAGCAGGCCAGGATATTGAAATTTCTTCTAGAAGTGCCCGAGCTAGGGTTAGGGTTAGGGTTTGACAGCACCTAAACATATTCTGATGCATTTGTTGTGCATTAGGATGCATTTGAAATGCAGGAAAGGTGTTGGTTTTTAGTTTCCTTGAAAATTTATTTTTTCCCCCATTTTCTCATTTTTTGTGAGCCCCACACCTGTCAGGCAAACACAGTCAACACTGAATGTTTTGAAAACAGCCTTTCTGCATGATGACTCCCCTTATTTTATGAGGTTTAAAACAAACTAAATGGAAAGTATATCCAATCTTTAGTGGTAAATGTAATCCTGAACAGTAAACGGCAAGAATCATGCTAATTTAAAATACTATTTCAACAGCAAGTTGCAAAAACCTAGATAATGCAGAATTAAAATAGATTGAAAGCAGATACCTTTAAAGTACTGAAATACTGCTAGTGTGAATGTTTCTGAAGAATTTGTACTCATTTAGCTAACTTTTGTAGCACTTCTTCAGCAGGCCAGGATTTTGAAATTTGTTCCAGAAGTGCCCGAGCTAGGGTTAGGGTTTGACAGCACCTAGACATATTCTGATGCATTTGTTGTGCATTAGGGTGCACTTGAAATGCAGGAAAGGTGTTGGTTTTTAGTTTCTTTGAAAATTTAATGTTTCCCCATTTTCTTATTTTTTGTGAGCCCCACACCTGTCAGGCAAACACAGTCAACACTGAATGTTTTGAAAACAGCCTTTCTACATGCTGAATCCACTTATTTTATTTGGCTTAAAACAAACTAAATGGAAAGTATATCCAAACTTTAGTGGTAAATGTAATCCTAACCAGTAATTGGGAATAATCATGCTCATTTAATATACCATTTCAGCAGCAGGTTGCAAAAACCTACATAATTCAGAATTAAAATAGATTGAAAGCAGATACCTTTAAAGTTCTGAAATACTGCTAGTGTGAATGTTTCTGATGAATTTGTACTCATTCATCTAACTTTTGTAGCACTTTTTCAGCAGGCCAGGATTTTGAAATTTCTTCTAGAAGTGCCCGAGCTAGGGTTAGGGTTAGGGTTTGACAGCACCTAGACATATTCTGATGCATTTGTTGTGCATTAGGATGCATTTGAAATGCAGGAAAGGTATTGCTTTTTAGTTTCCTTGAAAATTTTAATTTTTCCCCATTTTGTACTTTTTTGTGAGCCCCACACCTGTCAGGCAAACACAGTCAACACTGAATGTTTTGAAAACAGCCTTTCTACATGCTGAATCCCCTTATTTTATTTGGCTTAAAACAAACTAAATGGAAAGTATATCCAAATTTTACTGGTAAATGTAATCTTAACCAGTAAACGTCAATAATCATGCTCATTTAATATACCATTTCAGCAGCAGGTTTCAAAAACCTACATAACTCAGAATTAAAATAGATTGAAAGCAGATACCTTTAAAGTACTGAAATACTGCTAGTGTGAATGTTTCTGATCAATTTGTACTCATTTAGGTAACTTTTGTAGCACTTTTTCTGCAGGCCAGGATTTTGAAATTTCTTCCAGAAGTGCCCGAGCTAGGGTTAGGGTTAGGGTTTGACAGCACCTAGACATATTCTGATGCATTTGTTGTGCATTAGAATGCATTTGAAATGAAGTAAAGGTCTTGGTTTTTAGTTTCCTTGAAAAATTAATTTTTCCCCATTTTCTTATTTTTTGTGAGCCCCACACCTGTCAGGCAAACACAGTCAACACTGAATGTTTTGAAAACAGCCTTTCTACATGCTGAATCCTCTTATTTTATGTGGTAGAAAACAAACTAAATAGAAAGTATATCCAAACTTTAGTAATAAATGTAATCCTATCCAGTAAACGGCAAGAATCATGCTAATTTAAAATATTATTTCAACAGCAAGTTGCAAAAACCTAGATAATGCAGAATTACAATAGATTGAAAGCAGATACCTTTAAAGTACTGAAATACTGCTAGTGTGAATGTTTCTGAACAATTTGTACTCAGTTACGTAACTTTTGTAGCACTTTTTCAGCAGGCCAGGATTTTGAAATTTCTTCCAGAAGTGCCCGAGCTAGGGTTAGGGTTAGGGTTTGACAGCACCTAGACATATTCTGATGCATTTGTTGTGCATTAGGATGCATTTGAAATGCAGGAAAGGTGTTGGTGTTTAGTTTCCTTGAAAATGTAATGTTTCCCCATTTTGTACTTTTTTGTGAGCCCCACACCTGTCAGGCAAACACAGTCAACACTGAATGTTTTGAAAACAGCCTTTCTACATGATGACTCCCCTTATTTTATGAGGTTTAAAACAAACTAAATGGAAAGTATATCCAATCTTTAGTGGTAAATGTAATCCTGAACAGTAAACGGCAAGAATCATGCTAATTTAAAATACTATTTCAACAGCAAGTTGCAAAAACCTAGATAATGCAGAATTAAAATAGATTGAAAGCAGATACCTTTAAAGTACTGAAATACTGCTAGTGTGAATGTTTCTGGTCAATTTTACTCATTTAGCTAACTTTTGTAGCACTTCTTCAGCAGGCCAGGATATTGAAATTTCTTCTAGAAGTGCCCGAGCTAGGGTTAGGGTTAGGGTTTGACAGCACCTAGACATATTCTGATGCATTTGTTGTGCATTAGGGTGCACTTGAAATGCAGGAAAGGTGTTGGTTTTTAGTTTCTTTGAAAATTTAATGTTTCCCCATTTTCTTATTTTTTGTGAGCCCCACACCTGTCAGGCAAACACAGTCAACACTGAATGTTTTGAAAACTGCCTTTCTACATGCTGAATCCCCTTATTTTATTTGGCATAAAACAAACTAAATGGAAAGTATATCCAATCTTTAGTGGTAAATGTAACCCTAAACGGTAAACGGCAAAAATCATGCTAATTTAAAATGCCATTTCAGCAGCAGGTTGCAAAAACCTACATAATGCAGAATCAAAATAGATTGAAAGCAGATACCTTTAAAGTACTGAAATACTGCTAGTGTGAATGTTTCTGATCAATTTGTACTCATTTAGGTAACTTTTGTAGCACTTTTTCAGCAGGCCAGGATTTTGAAATTTCTTCCAGAAGTGCCCGAGCTAGGGTTAGGGTTAGGGTTTGACAGCACCTAGACATATTCTGATGCATTTGTTGTGCATTAGGATGCATTTGAAATGCAGGAAAGGTGTTGGTTTTTAGTTTCCTTGAAAATTTAATTTTTCCCCATTTTCTCATTTTTTGTGAGCCCCACACCTGTCAGGCAAACACAGTCAACACTGAATGTTTTGAAAACAGCCTTTCTACATGCTGAATCCCCTTATTTCATTTGGCATAAAACAAACTAAATGGAAAGTATATCCAATCTTTAGTGGTAAATGTAACCCTAAATGGTAAACGGCAAAAATCATGCTAATTTAAAATGCCATTTCAGCAGCAGGTTGCAAAAACCTACATAATGCAGAATCAAAATAGATTGAAAGCAGATACCTTTAGAGTACTGAAATACTGCTAGTGTGAATGTTTCTGATCAATTTGTACTCATTTAGGTAACTTTTGTAGCACTTTTTCAGCAGGCCAGGATTTTGAAATTTCTTCCAGAAGTGCCCGAGCTAGGGTTAGGGTTAGGGTTTGACAGCACCTAGACATATTCTGATGCATTTGTTGTGCATTAGGATGCATTTGAAATGCAGGAAAGGTGTTGGTTTTTAGTTTCCTTGAGAGTTTTATTTTTCCCCATTTTCTCATTTTTTGTCAGGCCCACACCTGTCAGGCAAACACAGTCAACACTAAATGTTTTGAAAACAGCCTTTCTACATGCTGAATCCTCTTATTTTATGTGGTAGAAAACAAACTAAATGGAAAGTATATCCAAACTTTAGTAATAAATGTAATCCTATCCAGTAAACGGCAATAATCATGCTAATTTAAAATACTATTTAAACAGCAAGTTGCAAAAACCTAGATAATTCAGAATTAAAATAGATTGAAAGCAGATACCTTTAAAGTACTGAAATACTGCTAGTGTGAATGTTTCTGAAGAATTTGTACTCATTTAGCTAACTTTTGTAGCACTTTTTCAGCATGCCAGGATTTTGAAATTTGTTCCAGAAGTGCCCGAGCTAGGGTTAGGGTTAGGGTTTGACAGCACCTAGACATATTCCGATTCATTTGTTATGCATTAGGATGTATTTGAAATGCAGGAAAGGTGTTGGTTTTTAGTTTCCTTGAAAATTTAATGTTTCCCCATTTTGTACTTTTTTGTGAGCCCCACACCTGTCAGGCAAACACAGTCAACACTGAATGTTTTGAAAACAGCCTTTCTGCATGATGACTCCCCTTATTTTATGAGGTTTAAAACAAACTAAATGGAAAGTATATCCAATCTTTAGTGGTAAATGAAATCCTGAACAGTAAACGGCAAGAATCATGCTAATTTAAAATACTATTTCAACAGCAAGTTGCAAAAACCTAGATAATGCAGAATTAAAATAGATTGAAAGCAGATACCTTTAAGGTACTGAAATACTGCTAGTGTGAATGTTTCTGGTCAATTTTACTCATTTAGCTAACTTTTGTAGCACTTCTTCAGCAGGCCAGGATATTGAAATTTCTTCTAGAAGTGCCCGAGCTAGGGTTAGGGTTAGGGTTTGACAGCACCTAGACATATTCTGATGCATTTGTTGTGCATTAGGATGCATTTGAAATGCAGGAAAGGTGTTGGTTTTTAGTTTCCTTGAAAATTTATTTTTTCCCCATTTTCTCATTTTTTGTGAGCCCCACACCTGTCAGGCAAACACAGTCAACACTGAATGTTTTGAAAACAGCCTTTCTGCATGATGACTCCCCTTATTTTATGAGGTTTAAAACAAACTAAATGGAAAGTATATCCAATCTTTAGTGGTAAATGTAATCCTGAACAGTAAACGGCAAGAATCATGCTAATTTAAAATACTATTTCAACAGCAAGTTGCAAAAACCTAGATAATGCAGAATTAAAATAGATTGAAAGCAGATACCTTTAAAGTACTGAAATACTGCTAGTGTGAATGTTTCTGAAGAATTTGTACTCATTTAGCTAACTTTTGTAGCACTTCTTCAGCAGGCCAGGATTTTGAAATTTGTTCCAGAAGTGCCCGAGCTAGGGTTAGGGTTTGACAGCACCTAGACATATTCTGATGCATTTGTTGTGCATTAGGGTGCACTTGAAATGCAGGAAAGGTGTTGGTTTTTAGTTTCTTTGAAAATTTAATGTTTCCCCATTTTCTTATTTTTTGTGAGCCCCACACCTGTCAGGCAAACACAGTCAACACTGAATGTTTTGAAAACAGCCTTTCTACATGCTGAATCCACTTATTTTATTTGGCTTAAAACAAACTAAATGGAAAGTATATCCAAACTTTAGTGGTAAATGTAATCCTAACCAGTAATTGGGAATAATCATGCTCATTTAATATACCATTTCAGCAGCAGGTTGCAAAAACCTACATAATTCAGAATTAAAATAGATTGAAAGCAGATACCTTTAAAGTTCTGAAATACTGCTAGTGTGAATGTTTCTGATCAATTTGTACTCATTTATCTAACTTTTGTAGCACTTTTTCAGCAGGCCAGGATTTTGAAATTTCTTCTAGAAGTGCCCGAGCTAGGGTTAGGGTTAGGGTTTGACAGCACCTAGACATATTCTGATGCATTTGTTGTGCATTAGGATGCATTTGAAATGCAGGAAAGGTATTGCTTTTTAGTTTCCTTGAAACTTTTAATTTTTCCCCATTTTGTACTTTTTTGTGAGCCCCACACCTGTCAGGCAAACACAGTCAACACTGAATGTTTTGAAAACAGCCATTCTACATGCTGAATCCTCTTATTTTATGTGGTAGAAAACAAACTAAATGGAAAGTATATCCAAACTTTAGTAATAAATGTAATCCTATCCAGTAACTGGCAAGAATCATGCTAATTTAAAATACTATTTCAACAGCAAGTTGCAAAAACCTAGATAATACAGAATTAAAATAGATTGAAAGCAGATACCTTTAAAGTACTGAAATACTGCTAGTGTGAATGTTTCTGAAGAATTTGTACTCATTTAGGTAACTTTTGTAGCACTTTTTCAGCATGCCAGGATTTTGAAATTTCTTCCAGAAGTGCCCGAGCTAGGGTTAGGGTTAGGGTTTGACAGCACCTAGACATATTCTGATGCATTTGTTGTGCATTAGAATGCATTTGAAATGAAGTAAAGGTCTTGGTTTTTAGTTTCCTTGAAAATTTAATTTTTCCCCATTTTCTCATTTTTTGTGAGCCCCACACCTGTCAGGCAAACACAGTCAACACTGAATGTTTTGAAAACAGCCTTTCTGCATGATGACTCCCCTTATTTTATGAGGTTTAAAACAAACTAAATGGAAAGTATATCCAATCTTTAGTGGTAAATGAAATCCTGAACAGTAAACGGCAAGAATCATGCTAATTTAAAATACTATTTCAACAGCAAGTTGCAAAAACCTAGATAATGCAGAATTAAAATAGATTGAAAGCAGATACCTTTAAGGTACTGAAATACTGCTAGTGTGAATGTTTCTGGTCAATTTTACTCATTTAGCTAACTTTTGTAGCACTTCTTCAGCAGGCCAGGATATTGAAATTTCTTCTAGAAGTGCCCGAGCTAGGGTTAGGGTTAGGGTTTGACAGCACCTAGACATATTCTCATGCATTTGTTGTGCATTAGGATGCATTTGAAATGCAGGAAAGGTGTTGGTTTTTAGTTTCCTTGAAAATTTATTTTTTCCCCATTTTCTCATTTTTTGTGAGCCCCACACCTGTCAGGCAAACACAGTCAACACTGAATGTTTTGAAAACAGCCTTTCTGCATGATGACTCCCCTTATTTTATGAGGTTTAAAACAAACTAAATGGAAAGTATATCCAATCTTTAGTGGTAAATGTAATCCTGAACAGTAAACGGCAAGAATCATGCTAATTTAAAATACTATTTCAACAGCAAGTTGCAAAAACCTAGATAATGCAGAATTAAAATAGATTGAAAGCAGATACCTTTAAAGTACTGAAATACTGCTAGTGTGAATGTTTCTGAAGAATTTGTACTCATTTAGCTAACTTTTGTAGCACTTCTTCAGCAGGCCAGGATTTTGAAATTTGTTCCAGAAGTGCCCGAGCTAGGGTTAGGGTTTGACAGCACCTAGACATATTCTGATGCATTTGTTGTGCATTAGGGTGCACTTGAAATGCAGGAAAGGTGTTGGTTTTTAGTTTCTTTGAAAATTTAATGTTTCCCCATTTTCTTATTTTTTGTGAGCCCCACACCTGTCAGGCAAACACAGTCAACACTGAATGTTTTGAAAACAGCCTTTCTACATGCTGAATCCACTTATTTTATTTGGCTTAAAACAAACTAAATGGAAAGTATATCCAAACTTTAGTGGTAAATGTAATCCTAACCAGTAATTGGGAATAATCATGCTCATTTAATATACCATTTCAGCAGCAGGTTGCAAAAACCTACATAATTCAGAATTAAAATAGATTGAAAGCAGATACCTTTAAAGTTCTGAAATACTGCTAGTGTGAATGTTTCTGATCAATTTGTACTCATTTATTTAACTTTTGTAGCACTTTTTCAGCAGGCCAGGATTTTGAAATTTCTTCTAGAAGTGCCCGAGCTAGGGTTAGGGTTAGGGTTTGACAGCACCTAGACATATTCTGATGCATTTGTTGTGCATTAGGATGCATTTGAAATGCAGGAAAGGTATTGCTTTTTAGTTTCCTTGAAAATTTTAATTTTTCCCCATTTTGTACTTTTTTGTGAGCCCCACACCTGTCAGGCAAACACAGTCAACACTGAATGTTTTGAAAACAGCCTTTCTACATGCTGAATCCCCTTATTTTATTTGGCTTAAAACAAACTAAATGGAAAGTATATCCAAATTTTACTGGTAAATGTAATCTTAACCAGTAAACGTCAATAATCATGCTCATTTAATATACCATTTCAGCAGCAGGTTTCAAAAACCTACATAACTCAGAATTAAAATAGATTGAAAGCAGATACCTTTAAAGTACTGAAATACTGCTAGTGTGAATGTTTCTGATCAATTTGTACTCATTTAGGTAACTTTTGTAGCACTTTTTCTGCAGGCCAGGATTTTGAAATTTCTTCCAGAAGTGCCCGAGCTAGGGTTAGGGTTAGGGTTTGACAGCACCTAGACATATTCTGATGCATTTGTTGTGCATTAGAATGCATTTGAAATGAAGTAAAGGTCTTGGTTTTTAGTTTCCTTGAAAAATTAATTTTTCCCCATTTTCTCATTTTTTGTGAGCCCCACATCTGTCAGGCAAACACAGTCAACACGGAATGTTTTGAAAACAGCCTTTCTACATGCTGAATCCACTTATTTTATTTGGCTTAAAACAAACTAAATTGAAAGTATATCCAAACTTTAATAATAAATGTAATCCTATCCAGTAAACGGCAAGAATCATGCTAATTTAAAATACTATTTAAACAGCAAGTTGCAAAAACCTAGATAATTCAGAATTAAAATAGATTGAAAGCAGATACCTTTAAAGTACTGAAATACTGCTAGTGTGAATGTTTCTGGTCAGTTTTACTCATTTAGCTAACTTTTGTAGCACTTCTTCAGCAGGCCAGGATATTGAAATTTCTTCTAGAAGTGCACGAGCTAGGGTTAGGGTTAGGGTTTGACAGCACCTAGACATATTCTGATGTATTTGTTGTGCATTAGGATGCATTTGAAATGCAGGAGAGGTGTTGGTTCTTAGTTTCCTTGAAAATTTAATTTTTCCCCATTTTCTCATTTTTTGTGAGCCCCACACATGTCAGGCAAACACAGTCAACACTGAATGTTTTGAAAACAGCCTTTCTACATGTTTAATCCCCTTATTTTAGGTGGTTTAAAACAAACTAAATGGAAAGTATATCCAAACTTTAGTGGTAAATGTAATCCTAACCAATAAACGGCAATAATCATGCTCATTTAATATACCATTTCAGCAGCAGGTTGCAAAAACCTAGGTAATGCAGAATTAAAATAGATTGAAAGCAGATACCTTTAAAGTACTGAAATACTGCTAGTGTGAATGTTTCTGAAGAATTTGTACTCATTTAGCTAACATTTTTAGCACTTTTTCAGCAGGCCAGGATTTTGAAATTTCTTCCAGAAGTGCCCGAGCTAGGGTTAGGGTTAGGGTTTGACAGCACCTAGACATATTCTGATGCATTTGTTGTGCATTAGGATGCATTTGAAATGCAGGAGAGGTGTTGGTTTTTAGTTTCCTTGAAAATTTAATTTTTCCCCATTTTCTCATTTTTTGTGAGCCCCACACATGTCAGGCAAACACAGTCAACACTGAATGTTTTGAAAACAGCCGTTCTACATGCTGAATCCCCTTTTTTTATTTGGCATAAAACAAACTAAATGGAAAGTATATCCAATCTTTAGTGGTAAATGTAACCCTAAACGGTAAACGGCAAAAATCATGCTAATTTAAAATGCCATTTCAGCAGCAGGTTGCAAAAACCTACATAATGCAGAATCAAAATAGATTGAAAGCAGATACCTTTAAAGTACTGAAATACTGCTAGTGTGAATGTTTCTGATCAATTTGTACTCATTTAGGTAACTTTTGTAGCACTTTTTCAGCAGGCCAGGATTTTGAAATTTCTTCCAGAAGTGCCCGAGCTAGGGTTAGGGTTAGGGTTTGACAGCACCTAGACATATTCTGATGCATTTGTTGTGCATTAGGATGCATTTGAAATGCAGGAAAGGTGTTGGTTTTTAGTTTCTTTGAAAATTTAATGTTTCCCCATTTTGTAATTTTTTGTGAGCCCCACACCTGTCAGGCAAACACAGTCAACACTGAATGTTTTGAAAACAGCCTTTCCACATGCTGAATCCCCTTATTTTATTTGGCTTAAAACAAACTAAATGGAAAGTATATCCAATCTTTAGTGGTAAATGTAATGCTGAACAGTACACGGCAAGAATCATGCTAATTTAAAATACTATTTCAACAGCAACTTGCAAAAACCTAGATAATGCAGAATTAAAATATATTGAAAGCAGATACCTTTAAAGTACTTAAATACTGCTAGTGTGAATGTTTCTGAACAATTTGTACTCATTTAGGTAACTTTTGTAGCAATTTTTCAGCAGGCAAGGATGTTGAAATTTCTTCCAGAAGTGCCCGAGCTAGGGTTAGGGTTAGGGTTTCACAGCACCTAGACATATTCTGATGCATTTGTTGTGCATTAGAATGCATTTGAAATGAAGTAAAGGTCTTGGTTTTTAGTTTACTTGAAAAATTAATTTTTCCCCATTTTCTTATTTTTTGTGAGCCCCACACCTGTCAGGCAAACACAGTCAACACTGAATGTTTTGAAAACAGCCTTTCTACATGCTGAATCCACTTATTTTATTTGGCTTAAAACAAACTAAATTGAAAGTATATCCAAACTTTAGTGGTAAATGTAATCCTAACCAGTAATCGGCAATAATCATGCGCATTTAATATACCATTTCAGCAGCAGGTTGCAAAAACCTACATAATTCAGAATTAAAATAGATTGAAAGCAGATACCTTTAAAGTTCTGAAATACTGCTAGTGTGAATGTTTCTGATCAATTTGTACTCATTTAGCTAACTTTTGTAGAACTTTTTCAGCAGGCCAGGATATTGAAATTTCTTCCAGAAGTGCCCAAGCTAGGGTTAGGGTTAGGGTTTGACAGCACCTAGACATATTCTGATGCATTTGTTGTGCATTAGGATGCATTTGAAATGCAGGAAAGGTGTTGGTTTTTAGTTTCCTTGAAAATTTAATTTTTCCCCATTTTCTCATTTATTGTGAGCCCCACACCTGTCAGGCAAACACAGTCAACACTGAATGTTTTGAAAACAGCCTTTCTACATGATGACTCCCCTTATTTTATGAGGTTTAAAACAAACTAAATGGAAAGTATATCCAATCTTTAGTGGTAAATGTAATGCTGAACAGTACACGGCAAGAATCATGCTAATTTAAAATACTATTTCAACAGCAAGTTGCAAAAACCTAGATAATGCAGAATTAAAATAGATTGAAAGCAGATACCTTTAAATTACTGAAATACTGCTAGTGTGAATGTTTCTGGTCAATTTTACTCATTTAGCTAACTTTTGTAGCACTTCTTCAGCAGGCCAGGATATTGAAATATGTTCCAGAAGTGCCCGAGCTAGGGTTAGGGTTTGACAGCACCTAGACATATTCTGATGCATTTGTTGTGCATTAGGATGCATTTGAAATGCAGGAAAGGTGTTGGTTTTTAGTTTCCTTGAAAATTTAATGTTTCCCCATTTTCTCATTTTTTGTGAGCCCCACACGTCAGGCAAACACAGTCAACACTGAATGTTTTGAAAACGGCCTTTCTACATGCTGAATCCCCTTATTTTATTTGGCATAAAACAAACTAAATGGAAAGTATATCCAATCTTTAGTGGTAAATGTAACCCTAAACGGTAAACGGCAAAAATCATGCTAATTTAAAATGCCATTTCAGCACCAGGTTGCAAAAACCTACATAATGCAGAATCAAAATAGATTGAAAGCAGATACCTTTAAAGTACTGAAATACTGCTAGTGTGAATGTTTCTGATCAATTTGTACTCATTTAGGTAACTTTTGTAGCACTTTTTCAGCAGGCCAGGATTTTGAAATTTCTTCCAGAAGTGCCCGAGCTAGGGTTAGGGTTAGGGTTTGACAGCACCTAGACATATTCTGATGCATTTGTTGTGCATTAGGATGCATTTGAAATGCAGGAAAGGTGTTGGTTTTTAGTTTCCTTGAAAATTTAATTTTTCCCCATTTTCTCATTTTTTGTGAGGCCCACACCTGTCAGGCAAACACAGTCAACACTGAATGTTTTGAAAACAGCCTTTCTACATGTTTAATCCCCTTATTTTAGGTGGTTTAAAACAAACTAAATGGAAAGTATATCCAAACTTTAGTGGTAAATGTAATCCTAACCAATAAACGGCAATAATCATGCTCATTTAATATACCATTTCAGCAGCAGGTTGCAAAAACCTAGGTAATGCAGAATTAAAATAGATTGAAAGCAGATACCTTTAAAGTACTGAAATACTGCTAGTGTGAATGTTTCTGAAGAATTTGTACTCATTTAGCTAACTTTTGTAGCACTTTTTCAGCACGCCAGGATTTTGAAATTTCTTCAAGAAGTGCCCGAGCTAGGGTTTGGGTTAGGGTTTGACAGCACCTAGACATATTCTGATGCATTTGTTGTGCATTAGAATGCATTTGAAATGCAGGAAAGGTGTTGGTTTTTAGTTTCCTTGAAAATTTAATTTTTCCCCATTTTCTCATTTTTTGTGAGCCCCACACATGTCAGGCAAACACAGTCAATACTGAATGTTTTGAAAACGGCCTTTCTACATGCTGAATCCCCTTATTTTATTTGGCATAAAACAAACTAAATGGAAAGTATATCCAATCTTTAGTGGTAAATGTAACCCTAAACGGTAAACGGCAAAAATCATGCTAATTTAAAATGCCATTTCAGCAGCAGGTTGCAAAAACCTACATAATGCAGAATCAAAATAGATTGAAAGCAGATACCTTTAAAGTACTGAAATACTGCTAGTGTGAATGTTTCTGATCAATTTGTACTCATTTAGGTAACTTTTGTAGCACTTTTTCAGCAGGCCAGGATTTTGAAATATCTTCCAGAAGTGCCCGAGCTAGGGTTAGGGTTAGGATTTGACAGCACCTAGACATATTCTGATGCATTTGTTGTGCATTAGGATGCATTTGAAATGCAGGAAAGCTGTTGGTTTTTAGTTTCCTTGAAAATTTAATTTTTCCCCATTTTCTCATTTTTTGTGAGGCCCACACCTGTCAGGCAAACACAGTCAACACGGAATGTTTTGAAAACAGCCTTTATACATGCTGAATCACCTTTTTATATTTGGCTTAAAAGAAATTAAATGAAAAGTATATCCAAACTTTAGTGGTAAATGTAATCCTAACCAGTAATCGGCAATTATCATGCTCATTTAATATACCATTTCGGCAGCAAGTTGCAAAAACCTAGATAATTCAGAATTAAAATAGATTGAAAGCAGATACCTTTAAAGTACTGAAATACTGCTAGTGTGAATGTTTCTGAACTATTTGTACTCATTTAGGTAACTTTTGTAGCACTTTTTCAGCATGCCAGGATTTTGAAATTTGTTCCAGAAGTGCCCGAGCTAGGGTTAGGGTTTGACAGCACCTAGACATATTCTGATGCATTTGTTGTGCATTAAAATGCATTTGAAATTAAGTAAAGGTCTTGGTTTTTAGTTTCCTTGAAAAATTAATTTTTCCCCATTTTCTCATTTTTTGTGAGCCCCACATCTGTCAGGCAAACACAGTCAACACTGAATGTTTTGAAAACAGCCTTTCTACATGCTGAATCCACTTGTTTTATTTGGCTTAAAACAAACTAAATTGAAAGTATATCCAAACTTTAATAATAAATGTAATCCTATCCAGTAAACGGCAAGAATCATGCTAATTTAAAATACTATTTCAACAGCAAGTTGCAAAAACCTAGATAATGCAGAATTAAAATAGATTGAAAGCAGATACCTTTAAAGTACTGAAATACTGCTAGTTTGAATGTTTCTGAAGAATTTGTACTCATTTAGCTAACTTTTGTAGCACTTCTTCAGCAGGCCAGGATATTGAAATTTCTTCTAGAAGTGCCCGAGCTAGGGTTAGGGTTAGGGTTTGACAGCACCTAGACATATTCTGATGCATTTGTTGTGCATTAGAATGCATTTGAAATGCAGGAAAGGTGTTGGTTTTTAGTTTCATTGAAAATTTAATTTTTCCCCATTTTCTCATTTTTTGTGAGCCCCACACCTGTCAGGCAAACACAGTCAACACTGAATGTTTTGAAAACAGCCTTTCTACATGTTGAATCCCCTTATTTTAGATGGTTTAAAACAAACTAAATGGAAAGTATATCCAAACTTTAGTGGTAAATGTAATCCTAACCAATAAACGGCAAAAATCATGCTCATTTAATATTGTATTTCAGCAGCAAGTTGCAAAAAACCTAGATAATGCAGAATTAAAATAGATTGAAAGCAGATACCTTTAAAGTACTGAAATACTGCTAGTGTGAATGTTTCTGAAGAATTTGTACTCATTTAGCTAACTTTTGTAGCACTTTTTCAGCAGGCCAGGATTTTGAAATTTCTTCCAGAAGTGCCCGAGCTAGGGTTAGGGTTAGGGTTTGACAGCACCTAGACATATTCTGATGCATTTTTTGTGCATTAGGATGCATTTGAAATGCAGGAAAGGTGTTGGTTTTTAGTTTCTTTGAAAATTTAATGTTTCCCCAATTTGTAATTTTTTGTGAGCCCCACACCTGTCAGGCAAACACAGTCAACACTGAATGTTTTGAAAACGGCCTTTCTACATGCTGAATCCCCTTATTTTATTTGGCATAAAACAAACTAAATGGAAAGTATATCCAATCTTTAGTGGTAAATGTAACCCTAAACGGTAAACGGCAAAAATCATGCTAATTTAAAATGCCATTTCAGCAGCAGGTTGCAAAAACCTACATAATGCAGAATCAAAATAGATTGAAAGCAGATACCTTTAAAGTACTGAAATACTGCTAGTGTGAATGTTTCTGATCAATTTGTACTCATTTAGGTAACTTTTGTAGCACTTTTTCAGCAGGCCAGGATTTTGAAATTTCTTCCAGAAGTGCCCGAGCTAGGGTTAGGGTTAGGGTTTGACAGCACCTAGACATATTCTGATGCATTTGTTGTGCATTAGGATGCATTTGAAATGCAGGAAAGGTGTTGGTTTTTAGTTTCTTTGAAAATTTAATGTTTCCCCATTTTGTAATTTTTTGTGAGCCCCACACCTGTCAGGCAAACACAGTCAACACTGAATGTTTTGAAAACAGCCTTTCCACATGCTGAATCCCCTTATTTTATTTGGCTTAAAACAAACTAAATGGAAAGTATATCCAATCTTTAGTGGTAAATGTAATGCTGAACAGTACACGGCAAGAATCATGCTAATTTAAAATACTATTTCAACAGCAACTTGCAAAAACCTAGATAATGCAGAATTAAAATAGATTAAAAGCAGATACTTTTAAAGTACTGAAATACTGCTAGTGTGAATGTTTCTGAAGAATTTGTACTCATTTAGCTAACTTTTGTAGCACTTTTTCAGCAGGCCAGGAATTTGAAATTTCTTCCAGAAGTGCCCGAGCTAGGGTTAGGGTTAGGGTTTGACAGCACCTAGACATATTCTGATGCATTTGTTGTGCATTAGGATGCATTTGAAATGCAGGAAAGGTGTTGGTTTTTAGTTTCCTTGAAAATTTAATTTTTCCCCATTTTCTCATTTTTTGTGAGCCCCACACCTGTCAGGCAAACACAGTCAACACTGAATGTTTTGAAAACAGCCTTTCTACATGATGACTCCCCTTATTTTATGAGGTTTAAAACAAACTAAATGGAAAGTATATCCAATCTTTAGTGGTAAATGTAATCCTGAACAGTAAACGGCAAGAATCATGCTAATTTAAAATACTATTTCAACAGCAAGTTGCAAAACCCTAGATAATGCAGAATTAAAATAGATTGAAAGCAGATACCTTTAAAGTACTGAAATACTGCTAGTGTGAATGTTTCTGGTCAATTTTACTCATTTAGCTAACTTTTGTAGCACTTCTTCAGCAGGCCAGGATATTGAAATTTCTTCTAGAAGTGCCCGAGGTAGGGTTAGGGTTAGGGTTTGACAGCACCTAGACATATTCTGATGCATTTGTTGTGCATTAGGGTGCATTTGAAATGCAGGAAAGGTGTTGGTTTTTAGTTTCTTTGAAAATTTAATGTTTCCCCATTTTGTAATTTTTTGTGAGCCCCACACGTCAGGCAAACACAGTCAACACTGAATGTTTTGAAAACAGCCTTTCTACATGTTTAATCCCCTTATTTTAGGTGGTTTAAAACAAACTAAATGGAAAGTATATCCAAACTTTAGTGGTAAATGTAATCCTAACCAATAAACGGCAATAATCATGCTCATTTAATATACCATTTCAGCAGCAGGTTGCAAAAACCTAGGTAATGCAGAATTAAAATAGATTGAAAGCAGATACCTTTAAAGTACTGAAATACTGCTAGTGTGAATGTTTCTGAATAATTTGTACTCATTTAGCTAACTTTTGTAGCACTTTTTCAGCAGGCCAGGATTTTGACATTTCTTCCAGAAGTGCCCGAGCTAGGGTTAGGGTTAGGGTTACGGTTTGACAGCACCTAGACATATTCTGATGCATTTGTTGTGCATTAGGATGCATTTGAAATGCAGTAAAGGTGTTGGTTTTTAGTTTCTTTGAAAATTTAATGTTTCCCCATTTTGTAATTTTTTGTGAGCCCCACACCTGTCAGGCAAACACAGTCAACACTGAATGTTTTGAAAACAGCCTTTCTACATGTTGAATCCTCTTATTTTATGTGGTTTAAAACAAACTAAATGGAAAGTATATCCAAACTTTAGTGGTAAATGTAATCCTAACCAATAAACGGCAAAAATCATGCTCATTTAATATAGTATTTCAGCAGGAAGTTGCAAAAAACCTAGATAATGCAGAATTAAAATAGATTGAAAGCAGATACCTTTAAAGTACTGAAATACTGCTAGTGTGAATGTTTCTGAATAATTTGTACTCATTTTGCTAACTTTTGTAGCACTTTTTCAGCAGGCCAGGATTTTGACATTTCTTCCAGAAGTGCCCGAGCTAGGGTTAGGGTTAGGGTTTGACAGCACCTAGACATATTCTGATGCATTTGTTGTGCATTAGGGTGCACTTGAAATGCAGGAAAGGTGTTGGTTTTTAGTTTCTTTGAAAATTTAATGTTTCCCCATTTTCTTATTTTTTGTGAGCCCCACACCTGTAAGGCAAACACAGTCAACACTGAATGTTTTGAAAACAGCCTTTCTACATGCTGAATCCCCTTATTTTATTTGGCATAAAACAAACTAAATGGAAAGTATATCCAATCTTTAGTGGTAAATGTAACCCTAAACGGTAAACGGCAAAAATCATGCTAATTTAAAATGCCATTTCAGCAGCAGGTTGCAAAAACCTACATAATGCAGAATCAAAATAGATTGAAAGCAGATACCTTTAAAGTACTGAAATACTGCTAGTGTGAATGTTTCTGATCAATTTGTACTCATTTAGCTAAATTTTGTAGCACTTTTTCAGCAGGCCAGGATTTTGACATTTCTTCCAGAAGTGCCCGAGCTAGGGTTAGGGTTAGGGTTACGGTTTGACAGCACCTAGACATATTCTGATGCATTTGTTGTGCATTAGGATGCATTTGAAATGCAGGAAAGGTGTTGGTTTTTAGTTTCTTTGAAAATTTAATGTTTCCCCATTTTGTAATTTTTTGTGAGCCCCACACCTGTCAGGCAAACACAGTCAACACTGAATGTTTTGAAAAGAGCCTTTCTACATGTTGAATCCTCTTATTTTATGTGGTTTAAAACAAACTAAATGGAAAGTATATCCAAACTTTAGTGGTAAATGTAATCCTAACCAATAAACGGCAAAAATCATGCTCATTTAATATAGTATTTCAGCAGGAAGTTGCAAAAAACCTAGATAATGCAGAATTAAAATAGATTGAAAGCAGATACCTTTAAAGTACTTAAATACTGCTAGTGTGAATGTTTCTGAAGAATTTGTACTCATTTAGCTAACTTTTGTAGCACTTTTTCAGCAGGCCAGGATTTTGAAATTTGTTCCAGAAGTGCCCGAGCTAGGGTTAGGGTTAGGGTTTGACAGCACCTAGACATATTCTGATGCATTTGTTGTGCATTAGGATGCATTTGAAATGCAAGAAAGGTGTTGGTTTTTAGTTTCCTTGAAAATTTAATGTTTCCCCATTTTGTACTTTTTTGTGAGCCCCACACCTGTCAGGCAAACACAGTCAACACTGAATGTTTTGAAAACAGCCTTTCTACATGCTGAATCCTCTTATTTTATGTGGTAGAAAACAAACTAAATGGAAAGTTTATCCAAACTTTAGTAATAAATGTAATCCTATCCAGTAAACGGCAAGAATCATGCTAATTTAAAATACTATTTCAACAGCAACTTGCAAAAACCTAGATAATGCAGAATTAAAATAGATTAAAAGCAGATAACTTTAAAGTACTGAAATACTGCTAGTGTGAATGTTTCTGAAGAATTTTTACTCATTTAGCTAACTTTTGTAGCACTTTTTCAGCAGGCCAGGAATTTGAAATTTCTTCCAGAAGTGCCCGAGCTAGGGTTAGGATAGGGTTTGACAGCACCTAGACATATTCTGATGCATTTGTTGTGCATTAGGATGCATTTGAAATGCAGGAAAGGTGTTGGTTTTTAGTTTCCTTGAAAATGTAATTTTTCCCCATTTTCTCATTTTTTGTGAGCCCCACACCTGTCAGGCAAACACAGTCAACACTGAATGTTTTGAAAACAGCCTTTCTACAAGATGACTCCCCTTATTTTATGAGATTTAAAACAAACTAAATGGAAAGTATATCCAATATTTAGTGGTAAATGTAATTCTGAACAGTAAACGGCAAGAATCATGCTAATTTAAAATACTATTTCAACAGCAAGTTGCAAAAGCCTAGATAATGCAGAATTAAAATAGATTGAAAGCAGATACCTTTAAAGTACTGAAATACTGCTAGTGTGAATGTTTCTGGTCAATTTTACTCATTTAGCTAACTTTTGTAGCACTTCTTCAGCAGGCCAGGATATTGAAATTTCTTCTAGAAGTGCCCGAGCTAGGGTTAGGGTTAGGGTTTGACAGCACCTAGACATATTCTGATGCATTTGTTGTGCATTAGGGTGCATTTGAAATGCAGTAAAGGTGTTGGTTTTTATTTTCTTTGAAAATTTAATGTTTCCCCATTTTGTAATTTTTTGTGAGCCCCACACGTCAGGCAAACACAGTCAACACTGAATGTTTTGAAAACAGCCTTTCTACATGTTTAATCCCCTTATTTTAGGTGGTTTAAAACAAACTAAATGGAAAGTATATCCAAACTTTAGTGGTAAATGTAATCCTAACCAATAAACGTCAATAATCATCCTCATTTAATATACCATTTCAGCAGCAGGTTGCAAAAACCTAGGTAATGCAGAATTAAAATCGATTGAAAGCAGATACCTTTAAAGTACTGAAATACTGCTAGTGTGAATGTTTCTGATCAATTTGTACTCATTTAGGTAACTTTTGTAGCACTTTTTCAGCTGGCCAGGATTTTGAAATTTCTTCCAGAAGTGCCCGAGCTAGGGTTAGGGTTAGGGTTTGACAGCACCTAGACATATTCTGATGCATTTGTTGTGCATTAGGATGCATTTGAAATGCAGGAAAGGTGTTGGTTTTTAGTTTCCTTGAAAATGTAATGTTTCCCCATTTTGTACTTTTTTGTGAGCCCCACACCTGTCAGGCAAACACAGTCAACACTGAATGTTTTGAAAACAGCCTTTCTACATGCTGAATCCTCTTATTTTATGTGGTAGAAAACAAACTAAATGGAAAGTATATCCAAACTTTAGTAATAAATGTAATCCTATCCAGTAAACGGCAAGAATCATGCTAATTTAAAATACTATTTCAACAGCAACTTGCAAAAACCTAGATAATGCAGAATTAAAATAGATTAAAAGCAGATACCTTTAAAGTACTGAAATACTGCTAGTGTGAATGTTTCTGAAGAATTTGTACTCATTTAGCTAACTTTTGTAGCACTTTTTCAGCAGGCCAGGAATTTGAAATTTCTTCCAGAAGTGCCCGAGCTAGGGTTAGGGTTAGGGTTTGACAGCACCTAGACATATTCTGATGCATTTGTTGTGCATTAGGATGCATTTGAAATGCAGGAAAGGTGTTGGTTTTTAGTTTCCTTGAAAATGTAATTTTTCCCCATTTTCTCATTTTTTGTGAGCCCCACACCTGTCAGGCAAACACAGTTGTAGTGATTCATAGCCGTTCAGGGACGCCAAATATGTAAGAAAACTGGCTCTCTGAAGGCACCAGTTCTGTAGGGTTTGGGCATTTACTGAGACAATTATTAATTGTAGCAGTAAATCACAAAGTTGATTCTTTTGATGGCTTTAGAGTCCAACCATGCGACATAACTCAAACAACGCACACACACAGGTACTAATACACGAGGATACATTTATTAATACATAGAATATGCCTATAAACCTAACAGATCTTATCGAGAGGGTTATCAGAATACAAAAGGTATATATTCAATCAGTTACAAAGAGTTATACATATCAAGAGGACATACGTTCAGTATATCATTCATTAAGACCGTTTCGTAAAGTGAACTTGGTTACAACTTCTACATTAGATACTCAAACAAGTACATAACTCTTAGGAATTAAATTGATATCAACTGGTTGGGATAACAATTGAATTCTCGAGCTGTAATGCATTGAAGTTGAATACTCATCCAATCTTTGGGGATTCAGATCTCCTGCGGGCACAAAGAAACAGTTGCAGGCTGTTGCTGTCCAATCCGCGCTCTCTGGCTCGGTGCCAGGCTGTGCTGTGCGGCTTGCGACGGTGTGCTGCTGATACTCACTGTTGGCTTTAACTAGCAAAGTTTGTGCACAGGAGAAAAGATGACTGTGGGTCCCAGCAAGTCAGGAAGAGGACCAGTTCGTTTATGATGAAGAGCTAGTTCTGAATAGTGATTCAGCTGTCCACAGTTCCGACCTGTTCACGAGGCCTGCTGCTGGTTACTCTCTGGCAACCTCCACTCTAGACTCTTAGAACAAAGGAAAGTTCTGGCACTCGGACACACTGGCCGTTCCGTGGTTGTCCGGGCTGAGTCTCAGGATGGTCAGGAGGCGCGCTGCGAGAATGTCCTGCCCTTGGGATTCTCCTTTGAATTCCTTCTGAATCTTGTCTGAATCTTGTTGAATCTGAATCTGAATCTGAATCTTGTCTGAATCTCCCTTTCTGAATCTCTCAGGCTCTCTGTGTTGCCTGTTTTTACCTGGAGGAACTTCAGCTCATTGATTGGCTGAAAGTTCCATGGGCATCAGAGTCCCACGTGGGTTACTCGGCCCTACCAGTCCCTGATTGGTTGATCAAGGTGAGATATGAGTCACTTAGTCCTGACACTTAGGAATGCAATCCAGATGTCCAACTCGCACTCCCTAGACAGATAGGCGCCAATGGGTGACCATTGATCATGATAGCCAGGCTTAGCTAAGTGCATCCCCCTTTGGGAGCTGTCCTTGGACCTTAAATCACCTTGCATGAATGGTTTCTCTGTGGCTGCACCACAGAGATGAACAGAGAAATGAGGCCTAATTTGGGAAAGCTCAGAAACACTTAATTCTGCATTATTATTAAGCCTCACCGCTACACAGTCAACACTGAATGTTTTGAAAACAGCCTTTCTACATGCTGAATCCCCTTATTTTATTTGGCATAAAACAAACTAAATGGAAAGTATATCCAATCTTTATTGGTAAATGTAATCCTGAACAGTAAACGGCAAGAATCATGCTAATTTAAAATACTATTTCAACAGCAAGTTGCAAAAACCTAGATAATGCAGAATTAAAATAGATTGAAAGCAGATACCTTTAAAGTACTGAAATACTGCTAGTGTGAATGTTTCTGGTCAATTTTACTCATTTAGCTAACTTTTGTAGCACTTCTTCAGCAGGCCAGTATATTGAAATTTCTTCTAGAAGTGCCCGAGCTAGGGTTAGGGTTAGGGTTTGACAGCACCTAGACATATTCTGATGCATTTGTTGTGCATTAGGGTGCATTTGAAATGCAGGAAAGGTGTTGGTTTTTAGTTTCTTTGAAAATTTAATGTTTCCCCATTTTGTAATTTTTTGTGAGCCCCACACATGTAAGGCAAACACAGTCAACACTGAATGTTTTGAAAACAGCCTTTCTACATGTTTAATCCCCTTATTTTAGGTGGTTTAAAACAAACTAAATGGAAAGTATATCCAAACTTTAGTGGTAAATGTAATCCTAACCAATAAACGGCAATAATCATGCTCATTTAATATACCATTTCAGCAGCAGGATGCAAAAAGCTAGGTAATGCAGAATTAAAATAGATTGAAAGCAGATACCTTTAAAGTACTGAAATACTGCTAGTGTGAATGTTTCTGAAGAATTTGTACTCATTTAGCTAACTTTTGTAGCACTTTTTCAGCACGCCAGGATTTTGAAATTTCTTCAAGAAGTGCCCGAGCTAGGGTTAGGGTTAGGGTTTGACAGCACCTAGACATATTCTGATGCATTTGTTGTGCATTAGGATGCATTTGAAATGCAGGAAAGGTGTTGGTTTTTAGTTTCCTTGAAAATTTAATTTTTCCCCATTTTCTCATTTTTTGTGAGCCCCACACATGTCAGGCAAACACAGTCAATACTGAATGTTTTGAAAACGGCCTTTCTACATGCTGAATCCCCTTATTTTATTTGGCATAAAACAAACTAAATGGAAAGTATATCCAATCTTTAGTGGTAAATGTAACCCTAAACGGTAAACGGCAAAAATCATGCTAATTTAAAATGCCATTTCAGCAGCAGGTTGCAAAAACCTACATAATGCAGAATCAAAATAGATTGAAAGCAGATACCTTTAAAGTACTGAAATACTGCTAGTGTGAATGTTTCTGATCAATTTGTACTCATTTAGGTAACTTTTGTAGCACTTTTTCAGCAGGCCAGGATTTTGAAATATCTTCCAGAAGTGCCCGAGCTAGGGTTAGGGTTAGGATTTGACAGCACCTAGACATATTCTGATGCATTTGTTGTGCATTAGGATGCATTTGAAATGCAGGAAAGCTGTTGGTTTTTAGTTTCCTTGAAAATTTAATTTTTCCCCATTTTCTCATTTTTTGTGAGGCCCACACCTGTCAGGCAAACACAGTCAACACGGAATGTTTTGAAAACAGCCTTTCTACATGCTGAATCACCTTTTTATATTTGGCTTAAAAGAAATTAAATGAAAAGTATATCCAAACTTTAGTGGTAAATGTAATCCTAACCAGTAATCGGCAATTATCATGCTCATTTAATATACCATTTCGGCAGCAAATTGCAAAAACCTAGATAATTCAGAATTAAAATAGATTGAAAGCAGATACCTTTAAAGTACTGAAATACTGCTAGTGTGAATGTTTCTGAACTATTTGTACTCATTTAGGTAACTTTTGTAGCACTTTTTCAGCATGCCAGGATTTTGAAATTTGTTCCAGAAGTGCCCGAGCTAGGGTTAGGGTTTGACAGCACCTAGACATATTCTGATGCATTTGTTGTGCATTAGAATGCATTTGAAATTAAGTAAAGGTCTTGGTTTTTAGTTTCCTTGAAAAATTAATTTTTCCCCATTTTCTCATTTTTTGTGAGCCCCACATCTGTCAGGCAAACACAGTCAACACGGAATGTTTTGAAAACAGCCTTTCTACATGCTGAATCCACTTATTTTATTTGGCTTAAAACAAACTAAATTGAAAGTATATCCAAACTTTAATAATAAATGTAATCCTATCCAGTAAACGGCAAGAATCATGCTAATTTAAAATACTATTTCAACAGCAAGTTGCAAAAACCTAGATAATGCAGAATTAAAATAGATTGAAAGCAGATACCTTTAAAGTACTGAAATACTGCTAGTTTGAATGTTTCTGAAGAATTTGTACTCATTTAGCTAACTTTTGTAGCACTTCTTCAGCAGGCCAGGATATTGAAATTTCTTCTAGAAGTGCCCGAGCTAGGGTTAGGGTTAGGGTTTGACAGCACCTAGACATATTCTGATGCATTTGTTGTGCATTAGAATGCATTTGAAATGCAGGAAAGGTGTTGGTTTTTAGTTTCATTGAAAATTTAATTTTTCCCCATTTTCTCATTTTTTGTGAGCCCCACACCTGTCAGGCAAACACAGTCAACACTGAATGTTTTGAAAACAGACTTTCTACATGTTGAATCCCCTTATTTTAGATGGTTTAAAACAAACTAAATGGAAAGTATATCCAAACTTTAGTGGTAAATGTAATCCTAACCAATAAACGGCAAAAATCATGCTCATTTAATATAGTATTTCAGCAGCAAGTTGCAAAAAACCTAGATAATGCAGAATTAAAATAGATTGAAAGCAGATACCTTTAAAGTACTGAAATACTGCTAGTGTGAATGTTTCTGAAGAATTTGTACTCATTTAGCTAACTTTTGTAGCACTTTTTCAGCAGGCCAGGATTTTGAAATTTCTTCCAGAAGTGCCCGAGCTAGGGTTAGGGTTAGGGTTTGACAGCACCTAGACATATTCTGATGCATTTGTTGTGCATTAGGATGCATTTGAAATGCAGGAAAGGTGTTGGTTTTTAGTTTCTTTGAAAATTTAATGTTTCCCCAATTTGTAATTTTTTGTGAGCCCCACACCTGTCAGGCAAACACAGTCAACACTGAATGTTTTGAAAACGGCCTTTCTACATGCTGAATCCCCTTATTTTATTTGGCATAAAACAAACTAAATGGAAAGTATATCCAATCTTTAGTGGTAAATGTAACCCTAAACGGTAAACGGCAAAAATCATGCTAATTTAAAATGCCATTTCAGCAGCAGGTTGCAAAAACCTACATAATGCAGAATCAAAATAGATTGAAAGCAGATACCTTTAAAGTACTGAAATACTGCTAGTGTGAATGTTTCTGATCAATTTGTACTCATTTAGGTAACTTTTGTAGCACTTTTTCAGCAGGCCAGGATTTTGAAATTTTTTCCAGAAGTGCCCGAGCTAGGGTTAGGGTTAGGGTTTGACAGCACCTAGACATATTCTGATGCATTTGTTGTGCATTAGGATGCATTTGAAATGCAGGAAAGGTGTTGGTTTTTAGTTTCTTTGAAAATTTAATGTTTCCCCAATTTGTAATTTTTTGTGAGCCCCACACCTGTCAGGCAAACACAGTCAACACTGAATGTTTTGAAAACAGCCTTTCTACATGTTGAATCCCCTTATTTTAGATGGTTTAAAACAAACTAAATGGAAAGTATATCCAAACTTTAGTGGTAAATGTAATCCTAACCAATAAACGGCAAAAATCATGCTCATTTAATATAGTATTTCAGCAGCAAGTTGCAAAAAACCTAGATAATGCAGAATTAAAATAAATTGAAAGCAGATACCTTTAAAGTACTTAAATACTGCTAGTGTGAATGTTTCTGAACAATTTGTACTCATTTAGGTAACTTTTGTAGCACTTTTTCAGCAGGCCAGGATTTTGAAATTTCTTCCAGAAGTGCCCGAGCTAGGGTTAGGGTTAGGGTTTCACAGCACCTAGACATATTCTGATGCATTTGTTGTGCATTAGAATGCATTTGAAATGAAGTAAAGGTCTTGGTTTTTAGTTTCCTTGAAAAATTATTTTTTCCCCATTTTCTTATTTTTTGTGAGCCCCACACCTGTCAGGCAAACACAGTCAACACTGAATGTTTTGAAAACAGCCTTTCTACATGCTGAATCCACTTATTTTATTTGGCTTAAAACAAGCTAAATTGAAAGTATATCCAAACTTTAGTGGTAAATGTAATCCTAACCAGTAATCGGCAATAATCATGCTCATTTAATATACCATTTCAGCAGCAGGTTGCAAAAACCTTCATAATTCAGAATTAAAATAGATTGAAAGCAGATACCTTTAAAGTTCTGAAATACTGCTAGTGTGAATGTTTCTGATCAATTTGTACTCATTTAGCTAACTTTTGTAGCACTTTTTCAGCAGGCCAGGATTTTGAAATTTCTTCCAGAAGTGCCCGAGCTAGGGTTAGGGTTAGGGTTTGACAGCAACTAGACATATTCTGATGGATTTGTTGTGCATTAGGATGCATTTGAAATGCCGGAAAGGTGTTGGTTTTTAGTTTCCTTGAAAATTTAATGTTTCCCCATTTTGTACTTTTTTGTGATTCCCACACCTGTCAGGCAAACACAGTCAACACTGAATGTTTTGAAAACAGCCTTTCTACATGCTGAATCCACTTATTTTATTTGGCTTAAAACAAGCTAAATTGAAAGTATATCCAAACTTTAGTGGTAAATGTAATCCTAACCAGTAATCGGCAATAATCATGCTCATTTAATATACCATTTCAGCAGCAGGTTGCAAAAACCTTCATAATTCAGAATTAAAATAGATTGAAAGCAGATACCTTTAAAGTTCTGAAATACTGCTAGTGTGAATGTTTCTGATCAATTTGTACTCATTTAGGTAACTTTTGTAGCACTTTTTTAGCAGGCCAGGATTTTGAAATTTCTTCCAGAAGTGCCCGAGCTAGGGTTAGGGTTAGGGTTTGACAGCACCTAGACATATTCTGATGCATTTGTTGTGCATTAGGATGCATTTGAAATGCAGGAAAGGTGTTGGTTTTTAGTTTCCTTGAAAATGTAATGTTTCCCCATTTTGTACTTTTTTGTGAGCCCCACACCTGTCAGGCAAACACAGTCAACACTGAATGTTTTGAAAACAGCCTTTCTACATGCTGAATCCCCTTATTTTATTTGGCTTAAAACAAACTAAATTGAAAGTATATCCAAACTTTAGTGGTAAATGTAATCCAACCAGTAATCGGCAATAATCATGCTCATTTAATATACCATTTCAGTAGCAGTTTTCAAAAACCTACATAATGCAGAATCAAAATAGATTGAAAGCAGATACCTTTAAAGTTCTGAAATACTGCTAGTGTGAATGTTTCTGATCAATTTGTACTCATTTAGCTAACTTTTGTAGCACTTTTTCAGCATGCCAGGATTTTGAAATGTCTTCCAGAAGTGCCCGATCTAGGGTTAGGGTTAGGGTTTGACAGCACCTAGACATATTCTGATACATTTGTTGTGCATTAGGATGCATTTGAAATGCAGGAAAGGTGTTGGTTTTAAGTTTCCTTGAAAATTTAATTTTTCCCCATTTTCTCATTTTTTGTGAGCCCCACACCTGTCAGACAAACACAGTTAACACTGAATGTTTTGAAAACAGCCTTTCTACATGATGACTCCCCTTATTTTATGAGGTTTAAAACAAACTAAATGGAAAGTATATCCAATCTTTAGTGGTAAATGTAATACTGAACAGTAAACGGCAAGAATCATGCTAATTTAAAATACTATTTCAACAGCAAGTTGCAAAAACCTAGATAATGCAGAATTAAAATAGATTGAAAGCAGATACCTTTAAAGTACTGAAATACTGCTAGTGTGAATGTTTCTGAAGAATTTGTACTTATTTAGCTAACTTTTGTAGCACTTTTTCAGCAGGCCAGGAATTTGAAATTTCTTCCAGAAGTGCCCGAGCTAGGGTTAGGGTTAGGGTTTGACAGCACCTAGACATATTCTGATGCATTTGTTGTGCATTAGGGTGCATTCGAAATGCAGGAAAGGTGTTGGTTTTTAGTTTCTTTGAAAATTTAATGTTTCCCCATTTTGTAATTTTTTGTGAGCCCCACACATGTCAGGCAAACACAGTCAACACTGAATGTTTTGAAAACAGCCTTTCTACATGTTTAATCCCCTTATTTTAGGTGGTTTAAAACAAACTAAATGGAAAGTATATCCAAACTTTAGTGGTAAATGTAATCCTAACCAATAAACGGCAATAATCATCCTCATTTAATATACCATTTCAGCAGCAGGTTGCAAAAACCTAGGTAATGCAGAATTAAAATAGATTGAAAGCAGATACCTTTAAAGTACTGAAATACTGCTAGTGTGAATGTTTCTGAAGAATTTGTACTCATTTTGCTAACTTTTGTAGCACTTTTTCAGCAGGCCAGGATTTTGAAATTTCTTCCAGAAGTGCCCGAGCTAGGGTTAGGGTTAGGGTTTGACAGCACCTAGACATATTCTGATGCATTTGTTGTGCATTAGGGTGCACTTGAAATGCAGGAAAGGTGTTGGTTTTTAGTTTCTTTGAAAATTTAATGTTTCCCCATTTTCTTATTTTTTGTGAGCCCCACACCTGTCAGGCAAACACAGTCAACACTGAATGTTTTGAAAACAGCCTTTCTACATGCTGAATCCACTTATTTTATTTGGCTTAAAACAAACTAAATTGAAACTATATCCAAACTTTAGTGGTAAATGTAATCCTAACCAGTATTTGGCAATAATCATGCGCATTTAATATACCATTTCAGCAGCAGGTTGCAATAACCTACATAATTCAGAATTAAAATAGATTGAAAGCAGATACCTTTAAAGTACTGAAATTTTGCTAGTGTGAATGTTTCTGATCAATTTGTACTCATTTAGGTAACTTTTGTAGCACTTTTTCAGCTGGCCAGGATTTTGAAATTTCTTCCAGAAGTGCCCGAGCTAGGGTTAGGGTTAGGGTTTGACAGCACCTAGACATATTCTGATGCATTTGTTGTGCATTAGGATGCATTTGAAATGCAGGAAAGGTGTTGGTTTTTAGTTTCCTTGAAAATTTAATGTTTCCCCATTTTGTACTTTTTTGTGAGCCCCACACCTGTCAGGCAAACACAGTCAACACTGAATGTTTTGAAAACAGCCTTTCTACATGCTGAATCCTCTTATTTTATGTGGTAGAAAACAAACTAAATGGAAAGTATATCCAAACTTTAGTAATAAATGTAATCCTAACCAGTAAACTGCAAGAATCATGCTAATTTAAAATACTATTTCAACAGCAACTTGCAAAAACCTAGATAATGCAGAATTAAAATAGATTAAAAGCAGATACTTTTAAAGTACTGAAATACTGCTAGTGTGAATGTTTCTGAAGAATTTGTACTCATTTAGCTAACTTTTGTAGCACTTTTTCAGCAGGCCAGGAATTTGAAATTTCTTCCAGAAGTGCCCGAGCTAGGGTTAGGGTTAGGGTTTGACAGCACCTAGACATATTCTGATGCATTTGTTGTGCATTAGGATGCATTTGAAATGCAGGAAAGGTGTTGGTTTTTAGTTTCCTTGAAAATTTAATTTTTCCCCATTTTCTCATTTTTTGTGAGCCCCACACCTGTCAGGCAAACACAGTCAACACTGAATGTTTTGAAAACAGCCTTTCTACATGATGACTCCCCTTATTTTATGAGGTTTAAAACAAACTAAATGGAAAGTATATCCAATCTTTAGTGGTAAATGTAATCCTGAACAGTAAACGGCAAGAATCATGCTAATTTAAAATACTATTTCAACAGCAAGTTGCAAAACCCTAGATAATGCAGAATTAAAATAGATTGAAAGCAGATACCTTTAAAGTACTGAAATACTGCTAGTGTGAATGTTTCTGGTCAATTTTACTCATTTAGCTAACTTTTGTAGCACTTCTTCAGCAGGCCAGGATATTGAAATTTCTTCTAGAAGTGCCCGAGCTAGGGTTAGGGTTAGGGTTTGACAGCACCTAGACATATTCTGATGCATTTGTTGTGCATTAGGGTGCATTTGAAATGCAGGAAAGGTGTTGGTTTTTAGTTTCTTTGAAAATTTAATGTTTCCCCATTTTGTAATTTTTTGTGAGCCCCACACGTCAGGCAAACACAGTCAACACTGAATGTTTTGAAAACAGCCTTTCTACATGTTTAATCCCCTTATTTTAGGTGGTTTAAAACAAACTAAATGGAAAGTATATCCAAACTTTAGTGGTAAATGTAATCCTAACCAATAAACGGCAATAATCATGCTCATTTAATATACCATTTCAGCAGCAGGTTGCAAAAACCTAGGTAATGCAGAATTAAAATAGATTGAAAGCAGATACCTTTAAAGTACTGAAATACTGCTAGTGTGAATGTTTCTGAATAATTTGTACTCATTTAGCTAACTTTTGTAGCACTTTTTCAGCAGGCCAGGATTTTGACATTTCTTCCAGAAGTGCCCGAGCTAGGGTTAGGGTTAGGGTTACGGTTTGACAGCACCTAGACATATTCTGATGCATTTGTTGTGCATTAGGATGCATTTGAAATGCAGTAAAGGTGTTGGTTTTTAGTTTCTTTGAAAATTTAATGTTTCCCCATTTTGTAATTTTTTGTGAGCCCCACACCTGTCAGGCAAACACAGTCAACACTGAATGTTTTGAAAACAGCCTTTCTACATGTTGAATCCTCTTATTTTATGTGGTTTAAAACAAACTAAATGGAAAGTATATCCAAACTTTAGTGGTAAATGTAATCCTAACCAATAAACGGCAAAAATCATGCTCATTTAATATAGTATTTCAGCAGGAAGTTGCAAAAAACCTAGATAATGCAGAATTAAAATAGATTGAAAGCAGATACCTTTAAAGTACTGAAATACTGCTAGTGTGAATGTTTCTGAATAATTTGTACTCATTTTGCTAACTTTTGTAGCACTTTTTCAGCAGGCCAGGATTTTGACATTTCTTCCAGAAGTGCCCGAGCTAGGGTTAGGGTTAGGGTTTGACAGCACCTAGACATATTCTGATGCATTTGTTGTGCATTAGGGTGCACTTGAAATGCAGGAAAGGTGTTGGTTTTTAGTTTCTTTGAAAATTTAATGTTTCCCCATTTTCTTATTTTTTGTGAGCCCCACACCTGTAAGGCAAACACAGTCAACACTGAATGTTTTGAAAACAGCCTTTCTACATGCTGAATCCCCTTATTTTATTTGGCATAAAACAAACTAAATGGAAAGTATATCCAATCTTTAGTGGTAAATGTAACCCTAAACGGTAAACGGCAAAAATCATGCTAATTTAAAATGCCATTTCAGCAGCAGGTTGCAAAAACCTACATAATGCAGAATCAAAATAGATTGAAAGCAGATACCTTTAAAGTACTGAAATACTGCTAGTGTGAATGTTTCTGATCAATTTGTACTCATTTAGCTAAATTTTGTAGCACTTTTTCAGCAGGCCAGGATTTTGACATTTCTTCCAGAAGTGCCCGAGCTAGGGTTAGGGTTAGGGTTACGGTTTGACAGCACCTAGACATATTCTGATGCATTTGTTGTGCATTAGGATGCATTTGAAATGCAGGAAAGGTGTTGGTTTTTAGTTTCTTTGAAAATTTAATGTTTCCCCATTTTGTAATTTTTTGTGAGCCCCACACCTGTCAGGCAAACACAGTCAACACTGAATGTTTTGAAAACAGCCTTTCTACATGTTGAATCCTCTTATTTTATGTGGTTTAAAACAAACTAAATGGAAAGTATATCCAAACTTTAGTGGTAAATGTAATCCTAACCAATAAACGGCAAAAATCATGCTCATTTAATATAGTATTTCAGCAGGAAGTTGCAAAAAACCTAGATAATGCAGAATTAAAATAGATTGAAAGCAGATACCTTTAAAGTACTTAAATACTGCTAGTGTGAATGTTTCTGAAGAATTTGTACTCATTTAGCTAACTTTTGTAGCACTTTTTCAGCAGGCCAGGATTTTGAAATTTGTTCCAGAAGTGCCCGAGCTAGGGTTAGGGTTAGGGTTTGACAGCACCTAGACATATTCTGATGCATTTGTTGTGCATTAGGATGCATTTGAAATGCAAGAAAGGTGTTGGTTTTTAGTTTCCTTGAAAATTTAATGTTTCCCCATTTTGTACTTTTTTGTGAGCCCCACACCTGTCAGGCAAACACAGTCAACACTGAATGTTTTGAAAACAGCCTTTCTACATGCTGAATCCTCTTATTTTATGTGGTAGAAAACAAACTAAATGGAAAGTTTATCCAAACTTTAGTAATAAATGTAATCCTATCCAGTAAACGGCAAGAATCATGCTAATTTAAAATACTATTTCAACAGCAACTTGCAAAAACCTAGATAATGCAGAATTAAAATAGATTAAAAGCAGATAACTTTAAAGTACTGAAATACTGCTAGTGTGAATGTTTCTGAAGAATTTTTACTCATTTAGCTAACTTTTGTAGCACTTTTTCAGCAGGCCAGGAATTTGAAATTTCTTCCAGAAGTGCCCGAGCTAGGGTTAGGATAGGGTTTGACAGCACCTAGACATATTCTGATGCATTTGTTGTGCATTAGGATGCATTTGAAATGCAGGAAAGGTGTTGGTTTTTAGTTTCCTTGAAAATGTAATTTTTCCCCATTTTCTCATTTTTTGTGAGCCCCACACCTGTCAGGCAAACACAGTCAACACTGAATGTTTTGAAAACAGCCTTTCTACAAGATGACTCCCCTTATTTTATGAGATTTAAAACAAACTAAATGGAAAGTATATCCAATATTTAGTGGTAAATGTAATTCTGAACAGTAAACGGCAAGAATCATGCTAATTTAAAATACTATTTCAACAGCAAGTTGCAAAAGCCTAGATAATGCAGAATTAAAATAGATTGAAAGCAGATACCTTTAAAGTACTGAAATACTGCTAGTGTGAATGTTTCTGGTCAATTTTACTCATTTAGCTAACTTTTGTAGCACTTCTTCAGCAGGCCAGGATATTGAAATTTCTTCTAGAAGTGCCCGAGCTAGGGTTAGGGTTAGGGTTTGACAGCACCTAGACATATTCTGATGCATTTGTTGTGCATTAGGGTGCATTTGAAATGCAGTAAAGGTGTTGGTTTTTATTTTCTTTGAAAATTTAATGTTTCCCCATTTTGTAATTTTTTGTGAGCCCCACACGTCAGGCAAACACAGTCAACACTGAATGTTTTGAAAACAGCCTTTCTACATGTTTAATCCCCTTATTTTAGGTGGTTTAAAACAAACTAAATGGAAAGTATATCCAAACTTTAGTGGTAAATGTAATCCTAACCAATAAACGTCAATAATCATCCTCATTTAATATACCATTTCAGCAGCAGGTTGCAAAAACCTAGGTAATGCAGAATTAAAATCGATTGAAAGCAGATACCTTTAAAGTACTGAAATACTGCTAGTGTGAATGTTTCTGATCAATTTGTACTCATTTAGGTAACTTTTGTAGCACTTTTTCAGCTGGCCAGGATTTTGAAATTTCTTCCAGAAGTGCCCGAGCTAGGGTTAGGGTTAGGGTTTGACAGCACCTAGACATATTCTGATGCATTTGTTGTGCATTAGGATGCATTTGAAATGCAGGAAAGGTGTTGGTTTTTAGTTTCCTTGAAAATGTAATGTTTCCCCATTTTGTACTTTTTTGTGAGCCCCACACCTGTCAGGCAAACACAGTCAACACTGAATGTTTTGAAAACAGCCTTTCTACATGCTGAATCCTCTTATTTTATGTGGTAGAAAACAAACTAAATGGAAAGTATATCCAAACTTTAGTAATAAATGTAATCCTATCCAGTAAACGGCAAGAATCATGCTAATTTAAAATACTATTTCAACAGCAACTTGCAAAAACCTAGATAATGCAGAATTAAAATAGATTAAAAGCAGATACCTTTAAAGTACTGAAATACTGCTAGTGTGAATGTTTCTGAAGAATTTGTACTCATTTAGCTAACTTTTGTAGCACTTTTTCAGCAGGCCAGGAATTTGAAATTTCTTCCAGAAGTGCCCGAGCTAGGGTTAGGGTTAGGGTTTGACAGCACCTAGACATATTCTGATGCATTTGTTGTGCATTAGGATGCATTTGAAATGCAGGAAAGGTGTTGGTTTTTAGTTTCCTTGAAAATGTAATTTTTCCCCATTTTCTCATTTTTTGTGAGCCCCACACCTGTCAGGCAAACACAGTTGTAGTGATTCATAGCCGTTCAGGGACGCCAAATATGTAAGAAAACTGGCTCTCTGAAGGCACCAGTTCTGTAGGGTTTGGGCATTTACTGAGACAATTATTAATTGTAGCAGTAAATCACAAAGTTGATTCTTTTGATGGCTTTAGAGTCCAACCATGCGACATAACTCAAACAACGCACACACACAGGTACTAATACACGAGGATACATTTATTAATACATAGAATATGCCTATAAACCTAACAGATCTTATCGAGAGGGTTATCAGAATACAAAAGGTATATATTCAATCAGTTACAAAGAGTTATACATATCAAGAGGACATACGTTCAGTATATCATTCATTAAGACCGTTTCGTAAAGTGAACTTGGTTACAACTTCTACATTAGATACTCAAACAAGTACATAACTCTTAGGAATTAAATTGATATCAACTGGTTGGGATAACAATTGAATTCTCGAGCTGTAATGCATTGAAGTTGAATACTCATCCAATCTTTGGGGATTCAGATCTCCTGCGGGCACAAAGAAACAGTTGCAGGCTGTTGCTGTCCAATCCGCGCTCTCTGGCTCGGTGCCAGGCTGTGCTGTGCGGCTTGCGACGGTGTGCTGCTGATACTCACTGTTGGCTTTAACTAGCAAAGTTTGTGCACAGGAGAAAAGATGACTGTGGGTCCCAGCAAGTCAGGAAGAGGACCAGTTCGTTTATGATGAAGAGCTAGTTCTGAATAGTGATTCAGCTGTCCACAGTTCCGACCTGTTCACGAGGCCTGCTGCTGGTTACTCTCTGGCAACCTCCACTCTAGACTCTTAGAACAAAGGAAAGTTCTGGCACTCGGACACACTGGCCGTTCCGTGGTTGTCCGGGCTGAGTCTCAGGATGGTCAGGAGGCGCGCTGCGAGAATGTCCTGCCCTTGGGATTCTCCTTTGAATTCCTTCTGAATCTTGTCTGAATCTTGTCTGAATCTTGTTGAATCTGAATCTGAATCTGAATCTTGTCTGAATCTCCCTTTCTGAATCTCTCAGGCTCTCTGTGTTGCCTGTTTTTACCTGGAGGAACTTCAGCTCATTGATTGGCTGAAAGTTCCATGGGCATCAGAGTCCCACGTGGGTTACTCGGCCCTACCAGTCCCTGATTGGTTGATCAAGGTGAGATATGAGTCACTTAGTCCTGACACTTAGGAATGCAATCCAGATGTCCAACTCGCACTCCCTAGACAGATAGGCGCCAATGGGTGACCATTGATCATGATAGCCAGGCTTAGCTAAGTGCATCCCCCTTTGGGAGCTGTCCTTGGACCTTAAATCACCTTGCATGAATGGTTTCTCTGTGGCTGCACCACAGAGATGAACAGAGAAATGAGGCCTAATTTGGGAAAGCTCAGAAACACTTAATTCTGCATTATTATTAAGCCTCACCGCTACACAGTCAACACTGAATGTTTTGAAAACAGCCTTTCTACATGCTGAATCCCCTTATTTTATTTGGCATAAAACAAACTAAATGGAAAGTATATCCAATCTTTATTGGTAAATGTAATCCTGAACAGTAAACGGCAAGAATCATGCTAATTTAAAATACTATTTCAACAGCAAGTTGCAAAAACCTAGATAATGCAGAATTAAAATAGATTGAAAGCAGATACCTTTAAAGTACTGAAATACTGCTAGTGTGAATGTTTCTGGTCAATTTTACTCATTTAGCTAACTTTTGTAGCACTTCTTCAGCAGGCCAGGATATTGAAATTTCTTCTAGAAGTGCCCGAGCTAGGGTTAGGGTTAGGGTTTGACAGCACCTAGACATATTCTGATGCATTTGTTGTGCATTAGGGTGCATTTGAAATGCAGGAAAGGTGTTGGTTTTTAGTTTCTTTGAAAATTTAATGTTTCCCCATTTTGTAATTTTTTGTGAGCCCCACACATGTAAGGCAAACACAGTCAACACTGAATGTTTTGAAAACAGCCTTTCTACATGTTTAATCCCCTTATTTTAGGTGGTTTAAAACAAACTAAATGGAAAGTATATCCAAACTTTAGTGGTAAATGTAATCCTAACCAATAAACGGCAATAATCATGCTCATTTAATATACCATTTCAGCAGCAGGATGCAAAAAGCTAGGTAATGCAGAATTAAAATAGATTGAAAGCAGATACCTTTAAAGTACTGAAATACTGCTAGTGTGAATGTTTCTGAAGAATTTGTACTCATTTAGCTAACTTTTGTAGCACTTTTTCAGCACGCCAGGATTTTGAAATTTCTTCAAGAAGTGCCCGAGCTAGGGTTAGGGTTAGGGTTTGACAGCACCTAGACATATTCTGATGCATTTGTTGTGCATTAGGATGCATTTGAAATGCAGGAAAGGTGTTGGTTTTTAGTTTCCTTGAAAATTTAATTTTTCCCCATTTTCTCATTTTTTGTGAGCCCCACACATGTCAGGCAAACACAGTCAATACTGAATGTTTTGAAAACGGCCTTTCTACATGCTGAATCCCCTTATTTTATTTGGCATAAAACAAACTAAATGGAAAGTATATCCAATCTTTAGTGGTAAATGTAACCCTAAACGGTAAACGGCAAAAATCATGCTAATTTAAAATGCCATTTCAGCAGCAGGTTGCAAAAACCTACATAATGCAGAATCAAAATAGATTGAAAGCAGATACCTTTAAAGTACTGAAATACTGCTAGTGTGAATGTTTCTGATCAATTTGTACTCATTTAGGTAACTTTTGTAGCACTTTTTCAGCAGGCCAGGATTTTGAAATATCTTCCAGAAGTGCCCGAGCTAGGGTTAGGGTTAGGATTTGACAGCACCTAGACATATTCTGATGCATTTGTTGTGCATTAGGATGCATTTGAAATGCAGGAAAGCTGTTGGTTTTTAGTTTCCTTGAAAATTTAATTTTTCCCCATTTTCTCATTTTTTGTGAGGCCCACACCTGTCAGGCAAACACAGTCAACACGGAATGTTTTGAAAACAGCCTTTCTACATGCTGAATCACCTTTTTATATTTGGCTTAAAAGAAATTAAATGAAAAGTATATCCAAACTTTAGTGGTAAATGTAATCCTAACCAGTAATCGGCAATTATCATGCTCATTTAATATACCATTTCGGCAGCAAATTGCAAAAACCTAGATAATTCAGAATTAAAATAGATTGAAAGCAGATACCTTTAAAGTACTGAAATACTGCTAGTGTGAATGTTTCTGAACTATTTGTACTCATTTAGGTAACTTTTGTAGCACTTTTTCAGCATGCCAGGATTTTGAAATTTGTTCCAGAAGTGCCCGAGCTAGGGTTAGGGTTTGACAGCACCTAGACATATTCTGATGCATTTGTTGTGCATTAGAATGCATTTGAAATTAAGTAAAGGTCTTGGTTTTTAGTTTCCTTGAAAAATTAATTTTTCCCCATTTTCTCATTTTTTGTGAGCCCCACATCTGTCAGGCAAACACAGTCAACACGGAATGTTTTGAAAACAGCCTTTCTACATGCTGAATCCACTTATTTTATTTGGCTTAAAACAAACTAAATTGAAAGTATATCCAAACTTTAATAATAAATGTAATCCTATCCAGTAAACGGCAAGAATCATGCTAATTTAAAATACTATTTCAACAGCAAGTTGCAAAAACCTAGATAATGCAGAATTAAAATAGATTGAAAGCAGATACCTTTAAAGTACTGAAATACTGCTAGTTTGAATGTTTCTGAAGAATTTGTACTCATTTAGCTAACTTTTGTAGCACTTCTTCAGCAGGCCAGGATATTGAAATTTCTTCTAGAAGTGCCCGAGCTAGGGTTAGGGTTAGGGTTTGACAGCACCTAGACATATTCTGATGCATTTGTTGTGCATTAGAATGCATTTGAAATGCAGGAAAGGTGTTGGTTTTTAGTTTCATTGAAAATTTAATTTTTCCCCATTTTCTCATTTTTTGTGAGCCCCACACCTGTCAGGCAAACACAGTCAACACTGAATGTTTTGAAAACAGACTTTCTACATGTTGAATCCCCTTATTTTAGATGGTTTAAAACAAACTAAATGGAAAGTATATCCAAACTTTAGTGGTAAATGTAATCCTAACCAATAAACGGCAAAAATCATGCTCATTTAATATAGTATTTCAGCAGCAAGTTGCAAAAAACCTAGATAATGCAGAATTAAAATAGATTGAAAGCAGATACCTTTAAAGTACTGAAATACTGCTAGTGTGAATGTTTCTGAAGAATTTGTACTCATTTAGCTAACTTTTGTAGCACTTTTTCAGCAGGCCAGGATTTTGAAATTTCTTCCAGAAGTGCCCGAGCTAGGGTTAGGGTTAGGGTTTGACAGCACCTAGACATATTCTGATGCATTTGTTGTGCATTAGGATGCATTTGAAATGCAGGAAAGGTGTTGGTTTTTAGTTTCTTTGAAAATTTAATGTTTCCCCAATTTGTAATTTTTTGTGAGCCCCACACCTGTCAGGCAAACACAGTCAACACTGAATGTTTTGAAAACGGCCTTTCTACATGCTGAATCCCCTTATTTTATTTGGCATAAAACAAACTAAATGGAAAGTATATCCAATCTTTAGTGGTAAATGTAACCCTAAACGGTAAACGGCAAAAATCATGCTAATTTAAAATGCCATTTCAGCAGCAGGTTGCAAAAACCTACATAATGCAGAATCAAAATAGATTGAAAGCAGATACCTTTAAAGTACTGAAATACTGCTAGTGTGAATGTTTCTGATCAATTTGTACTCATTTAGGTAACTTTTGTAGCACTTTTTCAGCAGGCCAGGATTTTGAAATTTTTTCCAGAAGTGCCCGAGCTAGGGTTAGGGTTAGGGTTTGACAGCACCTAGACATATTCTGATGCATTTGTTGTGCATTAGGATGCATTTGAAATGCAGGAAAGGTGTTGGTTTTTAGTTTCTTTGAAAATTTAATGTTTCCCCAATTTGTAATTTTTTGTGAGCCCCACACCTGTCAGGCAAACACAGTCAACACTGAATGTTTTGAAAACAGCCTTTCTACATGTTGAATCCCCTTATTTTAGATGGTTTAAAACAAACTAAATGGAAAGTATATCCAAACTTTAGTGGTAAATGTAATCCTAACCAATAAACGGCAAAAATCATGCTCATTTAATATAGTATTTCAGCAGCAAGTTGCAAAAAACCTAGATAATGCAGAATTAAAATAAATTGAAAGCAGATACCTTTAAAGTACTTAAATACTGCTAGTGTGAATGTTTCTGAACAATTTGTACTCATTTAGGTAACTTTTGTAGCACTTTTTCAGCAGGCCAGGATTTTGAAATTTCTTCCAGAAGTGCCCGAGCTAGGGTTAGGGTTAGGGTTTCACAGCACCTAGACATATTCTGATGCATTTGTTGTGCATTAGAATGCATTTGAAATGCAGGAAAGGTGTTGGTTTTTAGTTTCCTTGAAAATTTAATGTTTCCCCATTTTGTACTTTTTTGTGATTCCCACACCTGTCAGGCAAACACAGTCAACACTGAATGTTTTGAAAACAGCCTTTCTACATGCTGAATCCACTTATTTTATTTGGCTTAAAACAAGCTAAATTGAAAGTATATCCAAACTTTAGTGGTAAATGTAATCCTAACCAGTAATCGGCAATAATCATGCTCATTTAATATACCATTTCAGCAGCAGGTTGCAAAAACCTTCATAATTCAGAATTAAAATAGATTGAAAGCAGATACCTTTAAAGTTCTGAAATACTGCTAGTGTGAATGTTTCTGATCAATTTGTACTCATTTAGGTAACTTTTGTAGCACTTTTTTAGCAGGCCAGGATTTTGAAATTTCTTCCAGAAGTGCCCGAGCTAGGGTTAGGGTTAGGGTTTGACAGCACCTAGACATATTCTGATGCATTTGTTGTGCATTAGGATGCATTTGAAATGCAGGAAAGGTGTTGGTTTTTAGTTTCCTTGAAAATGTAATGTTTCCCCATTTTGTACTTTTTTGTGAGCCCCACACCTGTCAGGCAAACACAGTCAACACTGAATGTTTTGAAAACAGCCTTTCTACATGCTGAATCCCCTTATTTTATTTGGCTTAAAACAAACTAAATTGAAAGTATATCCAAACTTTAGTGGTAAATGTAATCCAACCAGTAATCGGCAATAATCATGCTCATTTAATATACCATTTCAGTAGCAGTTTTCAAAAACCTACATAATGCAGAATCAAAATAGATTGAAAGCAGATACCTTTAAAGTTCTGAAATACTGCTAGTGTGAATGTTTCTGATCAATTTGTACTCATTTAGCTAACTTTTGTAGCACTTTTTCAGCATGCCAGGATTTTGAAATGTCTTCCAGAAGTGCCCGATCTAGGGTTAGGGTTAGGGTTTGACAGCACCTAGACATATTCTGATACATTTGTTGTGCATTAGGATGCATTTGAAATGCAGGAAAGGTGTTGGTTTTAAGTTTCCTTGAAAATTTAATTTTTCCCCATTTTCTCATTTTTTGTGAGCCCCACACCTGTCAGACAAACACAGTTAACACTGAATGTTTTGAAAACAGCCTTTCTACATGATGACTCCCCTTATTTTATGAGGTTTAAAACAAACTAAATGGAAAGTATATCCAATCTTTAGTGGTAAATGTAATACTGAACAGTAAACGGCAAGAATCATGCTAATTTAAAATACTATTTCAACAGCAAGTTGCAAAAACCTAGATAATGCAGAATTAAAATAGATTGAAAGCAGATACCTTTAAAGTACTGAAATACTGCTAGTGTGAATGTTTCTGAAGAATTTGTACTTATTTAGCTAACTTTTGTAGCACTTTTTCAGCAGGCCAGGAATTTGAAATTTCTTCCAGAAGTGCCCGAGCTAGGGTTAGGGTTAGGGTTTGACAGCACCTAGACATATTCTGATGCATTTGTTGTGCATTAGGGTGCATTCGAAATGCAGGAAAGGTGTTGGTTTTTAGTTTCTTTGAAAATTTAATGTTTCCCCATTTTGTAATTTTTTGTGAGCCCCACACATGTCAGGCAAACACAGTCAACACTGAATGTTTTGAAAACAGCCTTTCTACATGTTTAATCCCCTTATTTTAGGTGGTTTAAAACAAACTAAATGGAAAGTATATCCAAACTTTAGTGGTAAATGTAATCCTAACCAATAAACGGCAATAATCATCCTCATTTAATATACCATTTCAGCAGCAGGTTGCAAAAACCTAGGTAATGCAGAATTAAAATAGATTGAAAGCAGATACCTTTAAAGTACTGAAATACTGCTAGTGTGAATGTTTCTGAAGAATTTGTACTCATTTTGCTAACTTTTGTAGCACTTTTTCAGCAGGCCAGGATTTTGAAATTTCTTCCAGAAGTGCCCGAGCTAGGGTTAGGGTTAGGGTTTGACAGCACCTAGACATATTCTGATGCATTTGTTGTGCATTAGGGTGCACTTGAAATGCAGGAAAGGTGTTGGTTTTTAGTTTCTTTGAAAATTTAATGTTTCCCCATTTTCTTATTTTTTGTGAGCCCCACACCTGTCAGGCAAACACAGTCAACACTGAATGTTTTGAAAACAGCCTTTCTACATGCTGAATCCACTTATTTTATTTGGCTTAAAACAAACTAAATTGAAACTATATCCAAACTTTAGTGGTAAATGTAATCCTAACCAGTATTTGGCAATAATCATGCTCATTTAATATACCATTTCAGCAGCAGGTTGCAATAACCTACATAATTCAGAATTAAAATAGATTGAAAGCAGATACCTTTAAAGTACTGAAATTTTGCTAGTGTGAATGTTTCTGATCAATTTGTACTCATTTAGGTAACTTTTGTAGCACTTTTTCAGCTGGCCAGGATTTTGAAATTTCTTCCAGAAGTGCCCGAGCTAGGGTTAGGGTTAGGGTTTGACAGCACCTAGACATATTCTGATGCATTTGTTGTGCATTAGGATGCATTTGAAATGCAGGAAAGGTGTTGGTTTTTAGTTTCCTTGAAAATTTAATGTTTCCCCATTTTGTACTTTTTTGTGAGCCCCACACCTGTCAGGCAAACACAGTCAACACTGAATGTTTTGAAAACAGCCTTTCTACATGCTGAATCCTCTTATTTTATGTGGTAGAAAACAAACTAAATGGAAAGTATATCCAAACTTTAGTAATAAATGTAATCCTAACCAGTAAACTGCAAGAATCATGCTAATTTAAAATACTATTTCAACAGCAACTTGCAAAAACCTAGATAATGCAGAATTAAAATAGATTAAAAGCAGATACTTTTAAAGTACTGAAATACTGCTAGTGTGAATGTTTCTGAAGAATTTGTACTCATTTAGCTAACTTTTGTAGCACTTTTTCAGCAGGCCAGGAATTTGAAATTTCTTCCAGAAGTGCCCGAGCTAGGGTTAGGGTTAGGGTTTGACAGCACCTAGACATATTCTGATGCATTTGTTGTGCATTAGGATGCATTTGAAATGCAGGAAAGGTGTTGGTTTTTAGTTTCCTTGAAAATTTAATTTTTCCCCATTTTCTCATTTTTTGTGAGCCCCACACCTGTCAGGCAAACACAGTCAACACTGAATGTTTTGAAAACAGCCTTTCTACATGATGACTCCCCTTATTTTATGAGGTTTAAAACAAACTAAATGGAAAGTATATCCAATCTTTAGTGGTAAATGTAATCCTGAACAGTAAACGGCAAGAATCATGCTAATTTAAAATACTATTTCAACAGCAAGTTGCTAAACCCTAGATAATGCAGAATTAAAATAGATTGAAAGCAGATACCTTTAAAGTACTGAAATACTGCTAGTGTGAATGTTTCTGGTCAATTTTACTCATTTAGCTAACTTTTGTAGCACTTCTTCAGCAGGCCAGGATATTGAAATTTCTTCTAGAAGTGCCCGAGCTAGGGTTAGGGTTAGGGTTTGACAGCACCTAGACATATTCTGATGCATTTGTTGTGCATTAGGGTGCATTTGAAATGCAGGAAAGGTGTTGGTTTTTAGTTTCTTTGAAAATTTAATGTTTCCCCATTTTGTAATTTTTTGTGAGCCCCACACATGTCAGGCAAACACAGTCAACACTGAATGTTTTGAAAACAGCCTTTCTACATGTTTAATCCCCTTATTTTAGGTGGTTTAAAACAAACTAAATGGAAAGTATATCCAAACTTTAGTGGTAAATGTAATCCTAACCAATAAACGGCAATAATCATGCTCATTTAATATACCATTTCAGCAGCAGGTTGCAAAACCTAGGTAATGCAGAATTAAAATAGATTGAAAGCAGATACCTTTAAAGTACTGAAATACTGCTAGTGTGAATGTTTCTGAATAATTTGTACTCATTTTGCTAACTTTTGTAGCACTTTTTCAGCAGGCCAGGATTTTGACATTTCTTCCAGAAGTGCCCGAGCTAGGGTTAGGGTTAGGGTTTGACAGCACCTAGACATATTCTGATGCATTTGTTGTGCATTAGGGTGCACTTGAAATGCAGGAAAGGTGTTGGTTTTTAGTTTCTTTGAAAATTTAATGTTTCCCCATTTTCTTATTTTTTGTGAGCCCCACACCTGTTAGGCAAACACAGTCAACACTGAATGTTTTGAAAACAGCCTTTCTACATGCTGAATCCCCTTATTTTATTTGGCATAAAACAAACTAAATGGAAAGTATATCCAATCTTTAGTGGTAAATGTAACCCTAAACGGTAAACGGCAAAAATCATGCTAATTTAAAATGCCATTTCAGCAGCAGGTTGCAAAAACCTACATAATGCAGAATCAAAATAGATTGAAAGCAGATACCTTTAAAGTACTGAAATACTGCTAGTGTGAATGTTTCTGATCAATTTGTACTCATTTAGCTAACTTTTGTAGCACTTTTTCAGCAGGCCAGGATTTTGACATTTCTTCCAGAAGTGCCCGAGCTAGGGTTAGGGTTAGGGTTACGGTTTGACAGCACCTAGACATATTCTGATGCATTTGTTGTGCATTAGGATGCATTTGAAATGCAGGAAAGGTGTTGGTTTTTAGTTTCTTTGAAAATTTAATGTTTCCCCATTTTGTAATTTTTTGTGAGCCCCACACCTGTCAGGCAAACACAGTCAACACTGAATGTTTTGAAAACAGCCTTTCTACATGTTGAATCCTCTTCTTTTATGTGGTTTAAAACAAACTAAATGGAAAGTATATCCAAACTTTAGTGGTAAATGTAATCCTAACCAATAAACGGCAAAAATCATGCTCATTTAATATAGTATTTCAGCAGGAAGTTGCAAAAAACCTAGATAATGCAGAATTAAAATAGATTGAAAGCAGATACCTTTAAAGTACTTAAATACTGCTAGTGTGAATGTTTCTGAAGAATTTGTACTCATTTAGCTAACTTTTGTAGCACTTTTTCAGCAGGCCAGGATTTTGACATTTCTTCCAGAAGTGCCCGAGCTAGGGTTAGGGTTAGGGTTTGACAGCACCTAGACATATTCTGATGCATTTGTTGTGCATAAGGATGCATTTGAAATGCAAGAAAGGTGTTGGTTTTTAGTTTCCTTGAAAATTTAATGTTTCCCCATTTTGTACTTTTTTGTGAGCCCCACACCTGTCAGGCAAACACAGTCAACACTGAATGTTTTGAAAACAGCCTTTCTACATGCTGAATCCTCTTATTTTATGTGGTAGAAAACAAACTAAATGGAAAGTTTATCCAAACTTTAGTAATAAATGTAATCCTATCCAGTAAACGGCAAGAATCATGCTAATTTAAAATACTATTTCAACAGCAACTTGCAAAAACCTAGATAATGCAGAATTAAAATAGATTAAAAGCAGATAACTTTAAAGTACTGAAATACTGCTAGTGTGAATGTTTCTGAAGAATTTGTACTCATTTAGCTAACTTTTGTAGCACTTTTTCAGCAGGCCAGGAATTTGAAATTTCTTCCAGAAGTGCCCGAGCTAGGGTTAGGATAGGGTTTGACAGCACCTAGACATATTCTGATGCATTTGTTGTGCATTAGGATGCATTTGAAATGCAGGAAAGGTGTTGGTTTTTAGTTTCCTTGAAAATGTAATTTTTCCCCATTTTCTCATTTTTTGTGAGCCCCACACCTGTCAGGCAAACACAGTCAACACTGAATGTTTTGAAAACAGCCTTTCTACAAGATGACTCCCCTTATTTTATGAGATTTAAAACAAACTAAATGGAAAGTATATCCAATATTTAGTGGTAAATGTAATTCTGAACAGTAAACGGCAAGGATCATGCTAATTTAAAATACTATTTCAACAGCAAGTTGCAAAAGCCTAGATAATGCAGAATTAAAATAGATTGAAAGCAGATACCTTTAAAGTACTGAAATACTGCTAGTGTGAATGTTTCTGGTCAATTTTACTCATTTAGCTAACTTTTGTAGCACTTCTTCAGCAGGCCAGGATATTGAAATTTCTTCTAGAAGTGCCCGAGCTAGGGTTAGTGTTTGACAGCACCTAGACATATTCTGATGCATTTGTTGTGCATTAGGGTGCACTTGAAATGCAGGAAAGGTGTTGGTTTTTAGTTTCTTTGAAAATTTAATGTTTCCCCATTTTCTTATTTTTTGTGAGCCCCACACCTGTCAGGAAAACACAGTCAACACTGAATGTTTTGAAAACAGCCTTTCTACATGCTGAATCCCCTTATTTTATTTGGCATAAAACAAACTAAATGGAAAGTATATCCAAACTTTAGTGGTAAATGTAATCCTAACCAGTAATTGGCAATAATCATGCTCATTTAATATACCATTTCAGCAGCAGGTTGCAAAAACCTACATAATTCAGAATTAAAATAGATTGAAAGCAGATACCTTTAAAGTACTGAAATACTGCTAGTGTGAGTGTTTTTGATCAATTTGTACTCATTTAGGTAACTTTTGTAGCACTTTTTCAGCATGCCAGGATTTTGAAATTTCTTCCAGAAGTGCCCGAGCTAGGGTTAGGGTTAGGGTTTGACAGCACCTAGACATATTCTGATGCATTTGTTGTGCATTAGGATGCATTTGAAATGCAGGAAAGGTGTTGGTTTTTAGTTTCCTTGAAAATTTAATGTTTCCCCATTTTGTACTTTTTTGTGAGCCCCACACCTGTCAGGCAAACACAGTCAACACTGAATGTTTTGAAAACAGCCTTTCTACATGCTGAATCCTCTTATTTTATGTGGTAGAAAACAAACTAAATGGAAAGTATATCCAAACTTTAGTAATAAATGTAATCCTATCCAGTAAACGGCAAGAATCATGCTAATTTAAAATACTATTTCAACAGCAACTTGCAAAAACCTAGATAATGCAGAATTAAAATAGATTAAAAGCAGATACCTTTAAAGTACTGAAATACTGCTAGTGTGAATGTTTCTGATCAATTTGTACTCATTTACTGTAGGTAACTTTTGTAGCACTTTTTCAGCAGGCCAGGATTTTGAAATTTCTTCCAGAAGTGCCCGAGCTAGGGTTAGGGTTAGGGTTTGACAGCACCTAGAGATTTTCCGATGCATTAGGATGTATTTGAAATGCTGGAAAGGTGTTGGATTTTAGTTTCCTTGAAAATTTAATGTTTCCCCATTTTGTCCTTTTTTGTGAGCCCCACACCTGTCAGGCAAACACAGTCAACACTGAATGTTTTGAAAACAGCCTTTCTACATGCTGAATCCTCTTATTTTATGTGGTAGAAAACAAACTAAATGGAAAGTATATCCAAACTTTAGTAATAAATGTAATCCTAACCAGTAAACTGCAAGAATCATGCTAATTTAAAATACTATTTCAACAGCAAGTTGCAAAAACCTAGATAATGCAGAATTAAAATAGATTGAAAGCAGATACCTTTAAAGTACTGAAATACTGCTAGTGTGAATGTTTCTTAAGAATTTGTACTCATTTAGCTAACTTTTGTAGCACTTTTTCAGCAGGCCAGCATTTTGAAATTTCTTCCAGAAGTGCCTCAGCTAGGGTTAGGGTTAGGGTTTGACAGCACCTAGACATATTCTGATGCATTTGTTGTGCATTAGGATGCATTTGAAATGCAGTAAAGGTGTTGGTTTTTAGTTTCCTTGAAAATTTAATGTTTCCCCATTTTGTACTTTTTTGTGAGCCCCACACCTGTCAGGCAAACACAGTCAACACTGAATGTTTTGAAAACAGCCTTTCTACATGCTGAATCCTCTTATTTTATGTGGTAGAAAACAAACTAAATGGAAAGTATATCCAAACTTTAGTAATAACTGTAATCCTATCCAGTAAACGGCAAGAATCATGCTAATTTAAAATACTATTTCAACAGCAACTTGCAAAAACCTAGATAATGCAGAATTAAAATAGGTTAAAAGCAGATACCTTTAAAGTACTGAAATACTGCTAGTGTGAATGTTTCTGATCAATTTGTACTCATTTAGGTAACTTTTGTAGCACTTTTTCAGCAGGCCAGGATTTTGAAATTTCTTCCAGAAGTGCCCGAGCTAGGGTTAGGGTTAGGGTTTGACAGCACCTAGACATTTTCCGATGCATTTGTTGTGCATTAGGATGTATTTGAAATGCAGGAAAGGTGTTGGTTTTTAGTTTCCTTGAAAATTTAATGTTTCCCCATTTTGTACTTTTTTGTGAGCCCCACACCTGTCAGGCAAGCACAGTCAACACTGAATGTTTTGAAAACAGCCTTTCTACATGCTGAATCCTCTAATTTTATGAGGTAGAAAACAAACTAAATGGAAAGTATATCCAAACTTTAGTAATAAATGTAATCCTAACCAGTAAACTGCAAGAATCATGCTAATTTAAAATACTATTTCAACAACAAGTTGCAAAAACCTAGATAATGCAGAATTAAAATAGATTGAAAGCAGATACCTTTAAAGTACTGAAATACTGCTAGTGTGAATGTTTCTGAAGAATTTGTACTCATTTAGCTAACTTTTGTAGCACTTTTTCAGCAGGCCAGGATTTTGAAATTTCTTCCAGAAGAGCCTGAGCTAGGGTTAGGGTTAGGGTTTGACAGCACCTAGACATATTCTGATGCATTTGTTGTGCATTAGGATGCATTTGAAATGCAGGAAAGGTGTTGGTTTTTAGTTTCCTTGAAAATTTAATGTTTCCCCATTTTCTCATTTTTTGTGAGCCCCACACCTGTCAGGCAAACACAGTCAACACTGAATGTTTTGAAAACAGCCTTTCTACATGCTGAATCCCCTTATTTTATTTGGCTTAAAACAAACTAAATGGAAAGTATATCCAAACTTTAGTAATAAATGTAATCCTATCCAGTAAACGGCAAGAATCATGCTAATTTAAAATACTATTTCAACAGCAAGTTGCAAAAACCTAGATAATGCAGAATTAAAATAGATTGAAAGCAGATACCTTTAAAGTACTGAAATACTGCTAGTGTGAATGTTTCTGAATAATTTGTACTCATTTTGCTAACTTTTGTAGCACTTTTTCAGCAGGCCAGGATTTTGACATTTCTTCCAGAAGTGCCCGAGCTAGGGTTAGGGTTTGACAGCACCTAGACATATTCTGATGCATTTGTTGTGCATTAGGGTGCACTTGAAATGCAGGAAAGGTGTTGGTTTTTAGTTTCTTTGAAAATTTAATGTTTCCCCATTTTCTTATTTTTTGTGAGCCCCACACCTGTAAGGCAAACACAGTCAACACTGAATGTTTTGAAAACAGCCTTTCTACATGCTGAATCCCCTTATTTTATTTGGCATAAAACAAACTAAATGGAAAGTATATCCAATCTTTAGTGGTAAATGTAACCCTAAACGGTAAACGGCAAAAATCATGCTAATTTAAAATGCCATTTCAGCAGCAGGTTGCAAAAACCTACATAATGCAGAATCAAAATAGATTGAAAGCAGATACCTTTAAAGTACTGAAATACTGCTAGTGTGAATGTTTCTGATCAATTTGTACTCATTTAGCTAACTTTTGTAGCACTTTTTCAGCAGGCCAGGATTTTGACATTTCTTCCAGAAGTGCCCGAGCTAGGGTTAGGGTTAGGGTTACGGTTTGACAGCACCTAGACATATTCTGATGCATTTGTTGTGCATTAGGATGCATTTGAAATGCAGGAAAGGTGTTGGTTTTTAGTTTCTTTGAAAATTTAATGTTTCCCCATTTTGTAATTTTTTGTGAGCCCCACACCTGTCAGGCAAACACAGTCAACACTGAATGTTTTGAAAACAGCCTTTCTACATGTTGAATCCTCTTCTTTTATGTGGTTTAAAACAAACTAAATGGAAAGTATATCCAAACTTTAGTGGTAAATGTAATCCTAACCAATAAACGGCAAAAATCATGCTCATTTAATATAGTATTTCAGCAGGAAGTTGCAAAAAACCTAGATAATGCAGAATTAAAATAGATTGAAAGCAGATACCTTTAAAGTACTTAAATACTGCTAGTGTGAATGTTTCTGAAGAATTTGTACTCATTTAGCTAACTTTTGTAGCACTTTTTCAGCAGGCCAGGATTTTGAAATTTGTTCCAGAAGTGCCCGAGCTAGGGTTAGGGTTAGGGTTTGACAGCACCTAGACATATTCTGATGCATTTGTTGTGCATTAGGATGCATTTGAAATGCAAGAAAGGTGTTGGTTTTTAGTTTCCTTGAAAATTTAATGTTTCCCCATTTTGTACTTTTTTGTGAGCCCCACACCTGTCAGGCAAACACAGTCAACACTGAATGTTTTGAAAACAGCCTTTCTACATGCTGAATCCTCTTATTTTATGTGGTAGAAAACAAACTAAATGGAAAGTATATCCAAACTTTAGTAATAACTGTAATCCTATCCAGTAAACGGCAAGAATCATGCTAATTTAAAATACTATTTCAACAGCAACTTGCAAAAACCTAGATAATGCAGAATTAAAATAGATTAAAAGCAGATACCTTTAAAGTACTGAAATACTGCTAGTGTGAATGTTTCTGATCAATTTGTACTCATTTAGGTAACTTTTGTAGCACTTTTTCAGCAGGCCAGGATTTTGAAATTTCTTCCAGAAGTGCCCGAGCTAGGGTTAGGGTTAGGGTTTGACAGCACCTAGACATTTTCCGATGCATTTGTTGTGCATTAGGATGTATTTGAAATGCAGGAAAGGTGTTGGTTTTTAGTTTCCTTGAAAATTTAATGTTTCCCCATTTTGTACTTTTTTGTGAGCCCCACACCTGTCAGGCAAGCACAGTCAACACTGAATGTTTTGAAAACAGCCTTTCTACATGCTGAATCCTCTAATTTTATGAGGTAGAAAACAAACTAAATGGAAAGTATATCCAAACTTTAGTAATAAATGTAATCCTAACCAGTAAACTGCAAGAATCATGCTAATTTAAAATACTATTTCAACAACAAGTTGCAAAAACCTAGATAATGCAGAATTAAAATAGATTGAAAGCAGATACCTTTAAAGTACTGAAATACTGCTAGTGTGAATGTTTCTGAAGAATTTGTACTCATTTAGCTAACTTTTGTAGCACTTTTTCAGCAGGCCAGGATTTTGAAATTTCTTCCAGAAGAGCCTGAGCTAGGGTTAGGGTTAGGGTTTGACAGCACCTAGACATATTCTGATGCATTTGTTGTGCATTAGGATGCATTTGAAATGCAGGAAAGGTGTTGGTTTTTAGTTTCCTTGAAAATTTAATGTTTCCCCATTTTCTCATTTTTTGTGAGCCCCACACCTGTCAGGCAAACACAGTCAACACTGAATGTTTTGAAAACAGCCTTTCTACATGCTGAATCCCCTTATTTTATTTGGCTTAAAACAAACTAAATGGAAAGTATATCCAAACTTTAGTAATAAATGTAATCCTATCCAGTAAACGGCAAGAATCATGCTAATTTAAAATACTATTTCAACAGCAAGTTGCAAAAACCTAGATAATGCAGAATTAAAATAGATTGAAAGCAGATACCTTTAAAGTACTGAAATACTGCTAGTGTGAATGTTTCTGAATAATTTGTACTCATTTTGCTAACTTTTGTAGCACTTTTTCAGCAGGCCAGGATTTTGACATTTCTTCCAGAAGTGCCCGAGCTAGGGTTAGGGTTTGACAGCACCTAGACATATTCTGATGCATTTGTTGTGCATTAGGGTGCACTTGAAATGCAGGAAAGGTGTTGGTTTTTAGTTTCTTTGAAAATTTAATGTTTCCCCATTTTCTTATTTTTTGTGAGCCCCACACCTGTAAGGCAAACACAGTCAACACTGAATGTTTTGAAAACAGCCTTTCTACATGCTGAATCCCCTTATTTTATTTGGCATAAAACAAACTAAATGGAAAGTATATCCAATCTTTAGTGGTAAATGTAACCCTAAACGGTAAACGGCAAAAATCATGCTAATTTAAAATGCCATTTCAGCAGCAGGTTGCAAAAACCTACATAATGCAGAATCAAAATAGATTGAAAGCAGATACCTTTAAAGTACTGAAATACTGCTAGTGTGAATGTTTCTGATCAATTTGTACTCATTTAGCTAACTTTTGTAGCACTTTTTCAGCAGGCCAGGATTTTGACATTTCTTCCAGAAGTGCCCGAGCTAGGGTTAGGGTTAGGGTTACGGTTTGACAGCACCTAGACATATTCTGATGCATTTGTTGTGCATTAGGATGCATTTGAAATGCAGGAAAGGTGTTGGTTTTTAGTTTCTTTGAAAATTTAATGTTTCCCCATTTTGTAATTTTTTGTGAGCCCCACACCTGTCAGGCAAACACAGTCAACACTGAATGTTTTGAAAACAGCCTTTCTACATGTTGAATCCTCTTCTTTTATGTGGTTTAAAACAAACTAAATGGAAAGTATATCCAAACTTTAGTGGTAAATGTAATCCTAACCAATAAACGGCAAAAATCATGCTCATTTAATATAGTATTTCAGCAGGAAGTTGCAAAAAACCTAGATAATGCAGAATTAAAATAGATTGAAAGCAGATACCTTTAAAGTACTTAAATACTGCTAGTGTGAATGTTTCTGAAGAATTTGTACTCATTTAGCTAACTTTTGTAGCACTTTTTCAGCAGGCCAGGATTTTGAAATTTGTTCCAGAAGTGCCCGAGCTAGGGTTAGGGTTAGGGTTTGACAGCACCTAGACATATTCTGATGCATTTGTTGTGCATTAGGATGCATTTGAAATGCAAGAAAGGTGTTGGTTTTTAGTTTCCTTGAAAATTTAATGTTTCCCCATTTTGTACTTTTTTGTGAGCCCCACACCTGTCAGGCAAACACAGTCAACACTGAATGTTTTGAAAACAGCCTTTCTACATGCTGAATCCTCTTATTTTATGTGGTAGAAAACAAACTAAATGGAAAGTATATCCAAACTTTAGTAATAACTGTAATCCTATCCAGTAAACGGCAAGAATCATGCTAATTTAAAATACTATTTCAACAGCAACTTGCAAAAACCTAGATAATGCAGAATTAAAATAGATTAAAAGCAGATACCTTTAAAGTACTGAAATACTGCTAGTGTGAATGTTTCTGATCAATTTGTACTCATTTAGGTAACTTTTGTAGCACTTTTTCAGCAGGCCAGGATTTTGAAATTTCTTCCAGAAGTGCCCGAGCTAGGGTTAGGGTTAGGGTTTGACAGCACCTAGACATTTTCCGATGCATTTGTTGTGCATTAGGATGTATTTGAAATGCAGGAAAGGTGTTGGTTTTTAGTTTCCTTGAAAATTTAATGTTTCCCCATTTTGTACTTTTTTGTGAGCCCCACACCTGTCAGGCAAGCACAGTCAACACTGAATGTTTTGAAAACAGCCTTTCTACATGCTGAATCCTCTAATTTTATGAGGTAGAAAACAAACTAAATGGAAAGTATATCCAAACTTTAGTAATAAATGTAATCCTAACCAGTAAACTGCAAGAATCATGCTAATTTAAAATACTATTTCAACAACAAGTTGCAAAAACCTAGATAATGCAGAATTAAAATAGATTGAAAGCAGATACCTTTAAAGTACTGAAATACTGCTAGTGTGAATGTTTCTGAAGAATTTGTACTCATTTAGCTAACTTTTGTAGCACTTTTTCAGCAGGCCAGGATTTTGAAATTTCTTCCAGAAGAGCCTGAGCTAGGGTTAGGGTTAGGGTTTGACAGCACCTAGACATATTCTGATGCATTTGTTGTGCATTAGGATGCATTTGAAATGCAGGAAAGGTGTTGGTTTTTAGTTTCCTTGAAAATTTAATGTTTCCCCATTTTCTCATTTTTTGTGAGCCCCACACCTGTCAGGCAAACACAGTCAACACTGAATGTTTTGAAAACAGCCTTTCTACATGCTGAATCCCCTTATTTTATTTGGCTTAAAACAAACTAAATGGAAAGTATATCCAAACTTTAGTAATAAATGTAATCCTATCCAGTAAACGGCAAGAATCATGCTAATTTAAAATACTATTTCAACAGCAAGTTGCAAAAACCTAGATAATGCAGAATTAAAATAGATTGAAAGCAGATACCTTTAAAGTACTGAAATACTGCTAGTGTGAATGTTTCTGAATAATTTGTACTCATTTTGCTAACTTTTGTAGCACTTTTTCAGCAGGCCAGGATTTTGACATTTCTTCCAGAAGTGCCCGAGCTAGGGTTAGGGTTTGACAGCACCTAGACATATTCTGATGCATTTGTTGTGCATTAGGGTGCACTTGAAATGCAGGAAAGGTGTTGGTTTTTAGTTTCTTTGAAAATTTAATGTTTCCCCATTTTCTTATTTTTTGTGAGCCCCACACCTGTAAGGCAAACACAGTCAACACTGAATGTTTTGAAAACAGCCTTTCTACATGCTGAATCCCCTTATTTTATTTGGCATAAAACAAACTAAATGGAAAGTATATCCAATCTTTAGTGGTAAATGTAACCCTAAACGGTAAACGGCAAAAATCATGCTAATTTAAAATGCCATTTCAGCAGCAGGTTGCAAAAACCTACATAATGCAGAATCAAAATAGATTGAAAGCAGATACCTTTAAAGTACTGAAATACTGCTAGTGTGAATGTTTCTGATCAATTTGTACTCATTTAGCTAACTTTTGTAGCACTTCTTCAGCAGGCCAGGATATTGAAATTTCTTCTAGAAGTGCCCGAGCTAGGGTTAGGGTTAGGGTTTGACAGCACCTAGACATATTCTGATGCATTTGTTGTGCATTAGGATGCATTTGAAATGCAGGAAAGGTGTTGGTTTTAAGTTTCCTTGAAAATTTAATTTTTCCCCATTTTCTCATTTTTTGTGAGCCCCATACCTGTCAGGCAAACACAGTCAACACTGAATGTTTTGAATACAGCCTTTCTATATGATGACTCCCCTTATTTTATGAGGGTTAAAACAAACTAAATGGAAAGTATATCCAATCTTTAGTGGTAAATGTAATCCTGAACAGTAAACGGCAAGAATCATGCTAATTTAAAATACTATTTCAACAGCAAGTTGCAAAAACCTAGATAATGCAGAATTAAAATAGATTGAAAGCAGATACCTTTAAAGTACTGAAATACTGCTAGTGTGAATGTTTCTGATCAATTTGTACTCATTTAGCTAACTTTTGTAGCACTTTTTCAGCATGCCAGGATTTTGAAATTTCTTCTAGAAGTGCCCGAGCTAAGGTTAGGGTTAGGGTTTGACAGCACCTAGACATATTCTGATGAATTTGTTGTGCATTAGGGTGCATTTGAAATGCAGGAAAGGTGTTGGTTTTTAGTTTCCTTGAAAATTTAATTTTTCCCCATTTTCTCATTTGTTGTGAGCCCCACACCTGTCAGGCAAACACAGTCAACACTGAATGTTTTGAAAACAGCCTTTCTACATGCTGAATCCTCTTATTTTATGTGGTAGAAAACAAACTAAATGGAAAGTATATCCAAACTTTAGTAATAAATGTAATCCTATCCAGTAAACGGCAAGAATCATGCTAATTTAAAATATTATTTCAGCAGCAGGTTGCAAAAACCTACAGAATTCAGAATTAAAATAGATTGAAAGCAGATACCTTTAAAGTACTGAAATACTGCTAGTGTGAATGTTTCTGAACAATTTGTACTCATTTAGGTAACTTTTGTAGCACTTTTTCAGCATGCCAGGATTTTGAAATTTCTTCCAGAAGTACCCGAGCTAGGGTTAGGGTTAGGGTTTGACAGCACCTAGACATATTCTGATGCATTTGTTGTGCATTAGGATGCATTTGAAATGCAGGAAAGGTGTTGGTTTTTAGTTTCCTTGAAAATTTAATTTTTCCCCATTTTGTCATTTTTTTATGATCCACACACCTGTCAGGCAAGCACAGTCAACAGTGAATGTTTTGAAAACAGCCTTTCTACATGCTGAATCCCCTTATTTTATTTGGCATAAAACAAACTAAATGGAAAGTATATCCAATCTTTAGTGGTAAATGTAACCCTAAACGGTAAACGGCAAAAATCATGCTCATTTAATATGCCATTTCAGCAGCAGGTTGCAAAAACCTACATAATGCAGAATCAAAATAGATTGAAAGCAGATACCTTTAAAGTACTGAAATACTGCTAGTGTGAATGTTTCTGAACAATTTGCACTCATTTAGGTAACTTTTGTAGCACTTTTTCAGCAGGCCAGGATTTTGAAATTTCTTCCAGAAGTGCCCGAGCTAGGGTTAGGGTTAGGGTTTGACAGCACCTAGACATATTCTGATGCATTTGTTGTGCATTAGGATGCATTTGAAATGCAGGAAAGGTGTTCGTTTTTAGTTTCCTTGAAAATTTAATTTATCCCCATTTTCTCATTTTTTGTGAGCCCCATACCTGTCAGGCAAACACAGTCAACACTGAATGTTTTGAATACAGCCTTTCTACATGATGACTCCCCTTATTTTATGAGGTTTAAAACAAACTAAATGGAAAGTATATCCAATCTTTAGTGGTAAATGTAATCCTGAACAGTAAACGGCAAGAATCATGCTAATTTAAAATACTATTTCAACAGCAAGTTGCAAAAACCTAGATAATGCAGAATTAAAATAGATTGAAAGCAGATACCTTTAAAGTACTGAAATACTGCTAGTGTGAATGTTTCTGGTCAATTGTACTCATTTAGCTAACTTTTGTAGCAATTCTTCAGCAGGCCAGGATATTGAAATTTCTTCTAGAAGTGCCCGAGCTAGGGTTAGGGTTAGGGTTTGACAGCACCTAGACATATTCTGATGCATTTGTTGTGCATTAGGGTGGATTTGAAATGCAGGAAAGGTGTTGGTTTTTAGTTTCTTTGAAAATTTAATGTTTCCCCATTTTGTAATTTTTTGTGAGCCCCACACCTGTCAGGCAAACACAGTCAACACTGAATGTTTTGAAAACAGCCTTTCAACATGTTTAATCCCCTTATTTTACGTGGTTTAAAACAAACTAAATGGAAAGTATATCCAAACTTTAGTGGTAAATGTAATCCTAACCAATAAACGGCAATAATCATGCTCATTTAATATACCATTTCAGCAGCAGGTTGCAAAAACCTAGGTAATGCAGAATTAAAATAGATTGAAAGCAGATACCTTTAAAGTACTGAAATACTGCTAGTGTGAATGTTTCTGATCAATTTGTACTCATTTAGCTAACTTTTGTAGCACTTTTTCAGCATGCCAGGATTTTGAAATTTCTTCCAGATGTGCCCAAGCTAGGGTTAAGGTTAGGGTTTGACAGCACCTAGACATATTCTGATGCATTTGTTGTGCATTAGGATGCATTTGAAATGCAGGAAAGGTGTTGGTTTTTAGTTTCCTTGAAAATTTAATTTTTCCGCATTTTCTCATTTTTTGTGAGCCCCACACCTGTCAGGCAAACACAGTCAACACTGAATGTTTTGAAAACAGCCTTTCTACATGCTGAATCCTCTTATTTTATGTGGTAGAAAACAAACTAAATGGAAAGTATATCCAAACTTTAGTAATAAATGTAATCCTATCCAGTAAACGGCAAGAATCATGCTAATTTAAAATACTATTTCAACAGCAAGTTGCAAAAACCTAGATAATGCAGAATTAAAATAGATTGAAAGCAGATACCTTTAAAGTACTGAAATACTGCTAGTGTGAATGTTTCTGATCAATTTGTACTCATTTAGCTAACTTTTGTAGCACTTTTTCAGCATGCCAGGATTTTGAAATTTCTTCCAGAAGTACCCGAGCTAGGGTTAGGGTTAGGGTTTGACAGCACCTAGACATTTTCTGATGCATTTGTTATGCATTAGGATGCATTTGAAATGCAGGAAAGGTGTTGGTTTTTAGTTTCCTTGAAAATTTAATGTTTCCCCATTTTGTCATTTTTTGTGAGCCCCACACCTGTCAGGCAAACACAGTCAACACTGAATGTTTTGAAAACAGCCTTTCTACATGCTGAATCCCCTTATTTTATTTGGCATAAAACAAACTAAATGGAAAGTATATCCAATCTTTAGTGGTAAATGTAACCCTAAACGGTAAACGGCAAAAATCATGCTAATTTAAAATGCCATTTCAGCAGCAGGTTGCAAAAACCTACATAATGCAGAATCAAAATAGATTGAAAGCAGATACCTTTAAAGTACTGAAATACTGCTAGTGTGAATGTTTCTGATCAATTTGTACTCATTTAGGTAACTTTTTTTGTAGCACTTTTTCAGCAGGCCAGGATTTTGAAATTTCTTCCAGAAGTGCCCGAGCTAGGGTTAGGGTTAGGGTTTGACAGCACCTAGACATATTCTGATGCATTTGTTGTGCATTAGGATGCATTTGAAATGCAGGAAAGGTGTTGGTTTTTAGTTTCTTTGAAAATTTAATGTTTCCCCAATTTGTAATTTTTTGTGAGCCCCACACCTGTCAGGCAAACACAGTCAACACTGAATGTTTTGAAAACAGCCTATCTACATGTTGAATCCCCTTATTTTAGATGGTTTAAAACAAACTAAATGGAAAGTATATCCAAACTTTAGTGGTAAATGTAATCCTAACCAATAAACGGCAAAAATCATGCTTATTTAATATAGTATTTCAGCAGCAAGTTGCAAAAAACCTAGATAATGCAGAATTAAAATAGATTGAAAGAAGATACCTTTAAAGTACTTAAATACTGCTAGTGTGAATGTTTCTGAACAATTTGTACTCATTTAGGTAACTTTTGTAGCACTTTTTCAGCAGGCCAGGATTTTGAAATTTCTTCCAGAAGTGCCCGAGCTAGGGTTAGGGTTAGGGTTTGACAGCACCTAGACATATTCTGATGCATTTGTTGTGCATTAGGATGCATTTGAAATGCAGGAAAGGTATTGCTTTTTAGTTTCCTTGAAAATTTTAATTTTTCCCCATTTTCTCATTTTTTGTGAGCCCCACACCTGTCAGGCAAACACAGTCAACACTGAATGTTTTGAAAACAGCCTTTCTACATGCTGAATCCTCTTATTTTATGTGGTAGAAAACAAGCTAAATTGAAAGTATATCCAAACTTTAGTGGTAAATGTAATCCTATCCAGTAAACGGCAAGAATCATGCTAATTTAAAATACTATTTCAACAGCAAGTTGCAAAAACCTAGATAATGCAGAATTAAAATAGATTGAAAGCAGATACCTTTAAAGTACTGAAATACTGCTAGTGTGAATGTTTCTGATCAATTTGTACTCATTTAGCTAACTATTGTAGCACTTTTTCAGCATGCCAGGATTTTGAAATTTCTTCTAGAAGTGCCCGAGCTAAGGTTAGGGTTAGGGTTTGACAGCACCTAGACATATTCTGATGCATTTGTTGTGCATTAGGGTGCATTTGAAATGCAGGAAAGGTGTTGGTTTTTAGTTTCCTTGAAAATTTAATTTTTCCCCATTTTCTCATTTGTTGTGAGCCCCACACCTGTCAGGCAAACACAGTCAACACTGAATGTTTTGAAAACAGCCTTTCTACATGCTGAATCCTCTTATTTTATGTGGTAGAAAACAAACTAAATGGAAAGTATATCCAAACTTTAGTAATAAATGTAATCCTATCCAGTAAACGGCAAGAATCATGCTAATTTAAAATATTATTTCAGCAGCAGGTTGCAAAAACCTACAGAATTCAGAATTAAAATAGATTGAAAGCAGATACCTTTAAAGTACTGAAATACTGCTAGTGTGAATGTTTCTGAACAATTTGTACTCATTTAGGTAACTTTTGTAGCACTTTTTCAGCATGCCAGGATTTTGAAATTTCTTCCAGAAGTACCCGAGCTAGGGTTAGGGTTAGGGTTTGACAGCACCTAGACATATTCTGATGCATTTGTTGTGCATTAGGATGCATTTGAAATGCAGGAAAGGTGTTGGTTTTTAGTTTCCTTGAAAATTTAATTTTTCCCCATTTTGTCATTTTTTTATGATCCACACACCTGTCAGGCAAGCACAGTCAACAGTGAATGTTTTGAAAACAGCCTTTCTACATGCTGAATCCCCTTATTTTATTTGGCATAAAACAAACTAAATGGAAAGTATATCCAATCTTTAGTGGTAAATGTAACCCTAAACGGTAAACGGCAAAAATCATGCTCATTTAATATGCCATTTCAGCAGCAGGTTGCAAAAACCTACATAATGCAGAATCAAAATAGATTGAAAGCAGATACCTTTAAAGTACTGAAATACTGCTAGTGTGAATGTTTCTGAACAATTTGCACTCATTTAGGTAACTTTTGTAGCACTTTTTCAGCAGGCCAGGATTTTGAAATTTCTTCCAGAAGTGCCCGAGCTAGGGTTAGGGTTAGGGTTTGACAGCACCTAGACATATTCTGATGCATTTGTTGTGCATTAGGATGCATTTGAAATGCAGGAAAGGTGTTCGTTTTTAGTTTCCTTGAAAATTTAATTTATCCCCATTTTCTCATTTTTTGTGAGCCCCATACCTGTCAGGCAAACACAGTCAACACTGAATGTTTTGAATACAGCCTTTCTACATGATGACTCCCCTTATTTTATGAGGTTTAAAACAAATTAAATGGAAAGTATATCCAATCTTTAGTGGTAAATGTAATCCTGAACAGTAAACGGCAAGAATCATGCTAATTTAAAATACTATTTCAACAGCAAGTTGCAAAAACCTAGATAATGCAGAATTAAAATAGATTGAAAGCAGATACCTTTAAAGTACTGAAATACTGCTAGTGTGAATGTTTCTGGTCAATTGTACTCATTTAGCTAACTTTTGTAGCACTTCTTCAGCAGGCCAGGATATTGAAATTTCTTCTAGAAGTGCCCGAGCTAGGGTTAGGGTTAGGGTTTGACAGCACCTAGACATATTCTGATGCATTTGTTGTGCATTAGGGTGCATTTGAAATGCAGGAAAGGTGTTGGTTTTTAGTTTCTTTGAAAATTTAATGTTTCCCCATTTTGTAATTTTTTGTGAGCCCCACACGTCAGGCAAACACAGTCAGCACTGAATGTTTTGAAAACAGCCTTTCTACATGTTTAATCCCCTTATTTTAGGTGGTTTAAAACAAACTAAATGGAAAGTATATCCAAACTTTAGTGGTAAATGTAATCCTAACCAATAAACGACAATAATCATGCTCATTTAATATACCATTTCAGCAGCAGGTTGCAAAAACCTAGGTAATGCAGAATTAAAATAGATTGAAAGCAGATACCTTTAAAGTACTGAAATACTGCTAGTGTGAATGTTTCTGGTCAATTTTACTCATTTAGCTAACTTTTGTAGCACTTTTTCAGCATGCCAGGATTTTGAAATTTCTTCCAGATGTGCCCAAGCTAGGGTTAAGGTTAGGGTTTGACAGCACCTAGACATATTCTGATGCATTTGTTGTGCATTAGGATGCATTTGAAATGCAGGAAAGGTGTTGGTTTTTAGTTTCCTTGAAAATTTAATTTTTCCGCATTTTCTCATTTTTTGTGAGCCCCACACCTGTCAGGCAAACACAGTCAACACTGAATGTTTTGAAAACAGCCTTTCTACATGCTGAATCCACTTATTTTATTTGGCTTAAAACAAACTAAATGGAAAGTATATCCAAACTTTAGTGGTAAATGTAATCCTAACCAATAAACGGCAAAAATCATGCTTATTTAATATAGTATTTCAGCAGCAAGTTGCAAAAAACCTAGATAATGCAGAATTAAAATAGATTGAAAGAAGATACCTTTAAAGTACTTAAATACTGCTAGTGTGAATGTTTCTGAACAATTTGTACTCATTTAGGTAACTTTTGTAGCACTTTTTCAGCAGGCCAGGATTTTGAAATTTCTTCCAGAAGTGCCCGAGCTAGGGTTAGGGTTAGGGTTTGACAGCACCTAGACATATTCTGATGCATTTGTTGTGCATTAGAATGCATTTGAAATGAAGTAAAGGTCTTGGTTTTTAGTTTCCTTGAAAAATTAATTTTTCCCCATTTTCTTATTTTTTGTGAGCCCCACACCTGTCAGGCAAACACAGTCAACACTGAATGTTTTGAAAACAGCCTTACTACATGCTGAATCCACTTATTTTATTTGGCTTAAAACAAGCTAAATTGAAAGTATATCCAAACTTTAGTGGTAAATGTAATCCTAACCAGTAATCGGCAATAATCATGCTCATTTAATATACCATTTCAGCAGCAGGTTGCAAAAACCTACATAATTCAGAATTAAAATAGATTGAAAGCAGATACCTTTAAAGTTCTGAAATACTGCTAGTGTGAATGTTTCTGATCAATTTGTACTCATTTAGGTAACTTTTGTAGCACTTTTTCAGCAGGCCAGGATTTTGAAATTTCTTCCAGAAGGTCTTGGTTTTTAGTTTCCTTGAAAATTTAATTTTCCCCATTTTCTCATTTTTTGTGAGCCCCATACCTGTCAGGCAAACACAGTCAACACTGAATGTTCTGAAAACAGCCTTTCTACACGATGACTCCCCTTATTTTATGAGGTTTAAAACAAACTAAATGGAAAGTATATCCAATCTTTAGTGGTAAATGTAATCCTGAACAGTAAACGGCAAGAATCATGCTAATTTAAAATACTATTTCAACAGCAAGTTGCAAAAACCTAGATAATGCAGAATTAAAATAGATTGAAAGCAGATACCTTTAAAGTACTGAAATACTGCTAGTGTGAATGTTTCTGGTCAATTGTACTCATTTAGCTAACTTTTGTAGCACTTCTTCAGCAGGCCAGGATATTGAAATTTCTTCTAGAAGTGCCCGAGCTAGGGTTAGGGTTAGGGTTTGACAGCACCTAGACATATTCTGATGCATTTGTTGTGCATTAGGGTGCATTTGAAATGCAGGAAAGGTGTTGGTTTTTAGTTTCTTTGAAAATTTAATGTTTCCCCATTTTGTAATTTTTTGTGAGCCCCACACATGTCAGGCAAACACAGTCAGCACTGAATGTTTTGAAAACAGCCTTTCTACATGTTTAATCCCCTTATTTTAGGTGGTTTAAAACAAACTAAATGGAAAGTATATCCAAACTTTAGTGGTAAATGTAATCCTAACCAATATACGGCAATAATCATGCTCATTTAATATACCATTTCAGCAGCAGGTTGCAAAAACCTAGGTAATGCAGAATTAAAATAGATTGAAAGCAGATACCTTTAAAGTACTGAAATACTGCTAGTGTGAATGTTTCTGGTCAATTTTACTCATTTAGCTAACTTTTGTAGCACTTTTTCAGCATGCCAGGATTTTGAAATTTCTTCCAGATGTGCCCAAGCTAGGGTTAAGGTTAGGGTTTGACAGCACCTAGACATATTCTGATGCATTTGTTGTGCATTAGGATGCATTTGAAATGCAGGAAAGGTGTTGGTTTTTAGTTTCCTTGAAAATTTAATTTTTCCGCATTTTCTCATTTTTTGTGAGCCCCACACCTGTCAGGCAAACACAGTCAACACTGAATGTTTTGAAAACAGCCTTTCTACATGCTGAATCCTCTTATTTTATGTGGTAGAAAACAAACTAAATGGAAAGTATATCCAAACTTTAGTAATAAATGTAATCCTATCCAGTAAACGGCAAGAATCATGCTAATTTAAAATACTATTTCAACAGCAAGTTGCAAAAACCTAGATAATGCAGAATTAAAATAGATTGAAAGCAGATACCTTTAAAGTACTGAAATACTGCTAGTGTGAATGTTTCTGATCAATTTGTACTCATTTAGCTAACTTTTGTAGCACTTTTTCAGCATGCCAGGATTTTGAAATTTCTTCCAGAAGTACCCGAGCTAGGGTTAGGGTTAGGGTTTGACAGCACCTAGACATTTTCTGATGCATTTGTTGTGCATTAGGATGCATTTGAAATGCAGGAAAGGTGTTGGTTTTTAGTTTCCTTGAAAATTTAATGTTTCCCCATTTTGTCATTTTTTGTGAGCCCCACACCTGTCAGGCAAACACAGTCAACACTGAATGTTTTGAAAACAGCCTTTCTACATGCTGAATCCCCTTATTTTATTTGGCATAAAACAAACTAAATGGAAAGTATATCCAATCTTTAGTGGTAAATGTAACCCTAAACGGTAAACGGCAAAAATCATGCTAATTTAAAATGCCATTTCAGCAGCAGGTTGCAAAAACCTACATAATGCAGAATCAAAATAGATTGAAAGCAGATACCTTTAAAGTACTGAAATACTGCTAGTGTGAATGTTTCTGATCAATTTGTACTCATTTAGGTAACTTTTTTTGTAGCACTTTTTCAGCAGGCCAGGATTTTGAAATTTCTTCCAGAAGTGCCCGAGCTAGGGTTAGGGTTAGGGTTTGACAGCACCTAGACATATTCTGATGCATTTGTTGTGCATTAGGATGCATTTGAAATGCAGGAAAGGTGTTGGTTTTTAGTTTCTTTGAAAATTTAATGTTTCCCCAATTTGTAATTTTTTGTGAGCCCCACACCTGTCAGGCAAACACAGTCAACACTGAATGTTTTGAAAACAGCCTTTCTACATGTTGAATCCCCTTATTTTAGATGGTTTAAAACAAACTAAATGGAAAGTATATCCAAACTTTAGTGGTAAATGTAATCCTAACCAATAAACGGCAAAAATCATGCTTATTTAATATAGTATTTCAGCAGCAAGTTGCAAGAAACCTAGATAATGCAGAATTAAAATAGATTGAAAGAAGATACCTTTAAAGTACTTAAATACTGCTAGTGTGAATGTTTCTGAACAATTTGTACTCATTTAGGTAACTTTTGTAGCACTTTTTCAGCAGGCCAGGATTTTGAAATTTCTTCCAGAAGTGCCCGAGCTAGGGTTAGGGTTAGGGTTTGACAGCACCTAGACATATTCTGATGCATTTGTTGTGCATTAGAATGCATTTGAAATGAAGTAAAGGTCTTGGTTTTTAGTTTCCTTGAAAAATTAATTTTTCCCCATTTTCTTATTTTTTGTGAGCCCCACACCTGTCAGGCAAACACAGTCAACACTGAATGTTTTGAAAACAGCCTTACTACATGCTGAATCCACTTATTTTATTAGGCTTAAAACAAGCTAAATTGAAAGTATATCCAAACTTTAGTGGTAAATGTAATCCTAACCAGTAATCGGCAATAATCATGCTCATTTAATATACCATTTCAGCAGCAGGTTGCAAAAACCTACATAATTCAGAATTAAAATAGATTGAAAGCAGATACCTTTAAAGTTCTGAAATACTGCTAGTGTGAATGTTTCTGATCAATTTGTACTCATTTAGGTAACTTTTGTAGCACTTTTTCAGCAGGCCAGGATTTTGAAATTTCTTCCAGAAGTGCCCGAGCTAGGGTTAGGGTTAGGGTTAGGGTTTGACAGCACCTAGACATATTCTGATGCATTTGTTGTGCATTAGGATGCATTTGAAATGCAGGAAAGGTGTTGGTTTTTAGTTTCCTTGAAAATTTAATTTTTCCGCATTTTCTCATTTTTTGTGAGCCCCACACCTGTCAGGCAAACACAGTCAACACTGAATGTTTTGAAAACAGCCTTTCTACATGCTGAATCTTCTTATTTTATGTGGTAGAAAACAAACTAAATGGAAAGTATATCCAAACTTTAGTAATAAATGTAATCCTATCCAGTAAACGGCAAGAATCATGCTAATTTAAAATACTATTTCAACAGCAAGTTGCAAAAACCTAGATAATGCAGAATTAAAATAGATTGAAAGCAGATACCTTTAAAGTACTGAAATACTGCTAGTGTGAATGTTTCTGATCAATTTGTACTCATTTAGCTAACTTTTGTAGCACTTTTTCAGCATGCCAGGATTTTGAAATTTCTTCCAGAAGTACCCGAGCTAGGGTTAGGGTTAGGGTTTGACAGCACCTAGACATTTTCTGATGCATTTGTTGTGCATTAGGATGCATTTGAAATGCAGGAAAGGTGTTGGTTTTTAGTTTCCTTGAAAATTTAATGTTTCCCCATTTTGTCATTTTTTGTGAGCCCCACACCTGTCAGGCAAACACAGTCAACACTGAATGTTTTGAAAACAGCCTTTCTACATGCTGAATCCCCTTATTTTATTTGGCATAAAACAAACTAAATGGAAAGTATATCCAATCTTTAGTGGTAAATGTAACCCTAAACGGTAAACGGCAAAAATCATGCTAATTTAAAATGCCATTTCAGCAGCAGGTTGCAAAAACCTACATAATGCAGAATCAAAATAGATTGAAAGCAGATACCTTTAAAGTACTGAAATATTGCTAGTGTGAATGTTTCTGAAGAATTTGTACTCATTTAGCTAACTTTTGTAGCACTTTTTCAGCAGGCCAGGATTTTGAAATTTCTTCCAGAAGTGCCCGAGCTAGGGTTAGGGTTAAGGTTTGACAGCACCTAGACATATTCTGATGCATTTGTTGTGCATTAGGATGCATTTGAAATGCAGGAAAGGTGTTGGTTTTTAGTTTCCTTGAAAATTTAATTTTCCCCATTTTCTCATTTTTTGTGAGCCCCATACCTGTCAGGCAAACACAGTCAACACTGAATGTTTTGAATACAGCCTTTCTACATGATGACTCCCCTTATTTTATGAGGGTTAAAACAAACTAAATGGAAAGTATATCCAATCTTTAGTGGTAAATGTAATCCTGAACAGTAAACGGCAAGAATCATGCTAATTTAAAATACTATTTCAACAGCAAGTTGCAAAAACCTAGATAATGCAGAATTAAAATAGATTGAAAGCAGATACCTTTAAAGTACTGAAATACTGCTAGTGTGAATGTTTCTGATCAATTTGTACTCATTTAGCTAACTTTTGTAGCACTTTTTCAGCATGCCAGGATTTTGAAATTTCTTCTAGAAGTGCCCGAGCTAAGGTTAGGGTTAGGGTTTGACAGCACCTAGACATATTCTGATGCATTTGTTGTGCATTAGGGTGCATTTGAAATGCAGGAAAGGTGTTGGTTTTTAGTTTCCTTGAAAATTTAATTTTTCCCCATTTTGTCATTTTTTTATGATCCACACACCTGTCAGGCAAGCACAGTCAACAGTGAATGTTTTGAAAACAGCCTTTCTACATGCTGAATCCCCTTATTTTATTTGGCATAAAACAAACTAAATGGAAAGTATATCCAATCTTTAGTGGTAAATGTAACCCTAAACGGTAAACGGCAAAAATCATGCTCATTTAATATGCCATTTCAGCAGCAGGTTGCAAAAACCTACATAATGCAGAATCAAAATAGATTGAAAGCAGATACCTTTAAAGTACTGAAATACTGCTAGTGTGAATGTTTCTGAACAATTTGCACTCATTTAGGTAACTTTTGTAGCACTTTTTCAGCAGGCCAGGATTTTGAAATTTCTTCCAGAAGTGCCCGAGCTAGGGTTAGGGTTAGGGTTTGACAGCACCTAGACATATTCTGATGCATTTGTTGTGCATTAGGATGCATTTGAAATGCAGGAAAGGTGTTCGTTTTTAGTTTCCTTGAAAATTTAATTTATCCCCATTTTCTCATTTTTTGTGAGCCCCATACCTGTCAGGCAAACACAGTCAACACTGAATGTTTTGAATACAGCCTTTCTACATGATGACTCCCCTTATTTTATGAGGTTTAAAACAAACTAAATGGAAAGTATATCCAATCTTTAGTGGTAAATGTAATCCTGAACAGTAAACGGCAAGAATCATGCTAATTTAAAATACTATTTCAACAGCAAGTTGCAAAAACCTAGATAATGCAGAATTAAAATAGATTGAAAGCAGATACCTTTAAAGTACTGAAATACTGCTAGTGTGAATGTTTCTGGTCAATTGTACTCATTTAGCTAACTTTTGTAGCAATTCTTCAGCAGGCCAGGATATTGAAATTTCTTCTAGAAGTGCCCGAGCTAGGGTTAGGGTTAGGGTTTGACAGCACCTAGACATATTCTGATGCATTTGTTGTGCATTAGGGTGGATTTGAAATGCAGGAAAGGTGTTGGTTTTTAGTTTCTTTGAAAATTTAATGTTTCCCCATTTTGTAATTTTTTGTGAGCCCCACACCTGTCAGGCAAACACAGTCAACACTGAATGTTTTGAAAACAGCCTTTCAACATGTTTAATCCCCTTATTTTACGTGGTTTAAAACAAACTAAATGGAAAGTATATCCAAACTTTAGTGGTAAATGTAATCCTAACCAATAAACGGCAATAATCATGCTCATTTAATATACCATTTCAGCAGCAGGTTGCAAAAACCTAGGTAATGCAGAATTAAAATAGATTGAAAGCAGATACCTTTAAAGTACTGAAATACTGCTAGTGTGAATGTTTCTGATCAATTTGTACTCATTTAGCTAACTTTTGTAGCACTTTTTCAGCATGCCAGGATTTTGAAATTTCTTCCAGATGTGCCCAAGCTAGGGTTAAGGTTAGGGTTTGACAGCACCTAGACATATTCTGATGCATTTGTTGTGCATTAGGATGCATTTGAAATGCAGGAAAGGTGTTGGTTTTTAGTTTCCTTGAAAATTTAATTTTTCCGCATTTTCTCATTTTTTGTGAGCCCCACACCTGTCAGGCAAACACAGTCAACACTGAATGTTTTGAAAACAGCCTTTCTACATGCTGAATCCTCTTATTTTATGTGGTAGAAAACAAACTAAATGGAAAGTATATCCAAACTTTAGTAATAAATGTAATCCTATCCAGTAAACGGCAAGAATCATGCTAATTTAAAATACTATTTCAACAGCAAGTTGCAAAAACCTAGATAATGCAGAATTAAAATAGATTGAAAGCAGATACCTTTAAAGTACTGAAATACTGCTAGTGTGAATGTTTCTGATCAATTTGTACTCATTTAGCTAACTTTTGTAGCACTTTTTCAGCATGCCAGGATTTTGAAATTTCTTCCAGAAGTACCCGAGCTAGGGTTAGGGTTAGGGTTTGACAGCACCTAGACATTTTCTGATGCATTTGTTGTGCATTAGGATGCATTTGAAATGCAGGAAAGGTGTTGGTTTTTAGTTTCCTTGAAAATTTAATGTTTCCCCATTTTGTCATTTTTTGTGAGCCCCACACCTGTCAGGCAAACACAGTCAACACTGAATGTTTTGAAAACAGCCTTTCTACATGCTGAATCCCCTTATTTTATTTGGCATAAAACAAACTAAATGGAAAGTATATCCAATCTTTAGTGGTAAATGTAACCCTAAACGGTAAACGGCAAAAATCATGCTAATTTAAAATGCCATTTCAGCAGCAGGTTGCAAAAACCTACATAATGCAGAATCAAAATAGATTGAAAGCAGATACCTTTAAAGTACTGAAATACTGCTAGTGTGAATGTTTCTGATCAATTTGTACTCATTTAGGTAACTTTTTTTGTAGCACTTTTTCAGCAGGCCAGGATTTTGAAATTTCTTCCAGAAGTGCCCGAGCTAGGGTTAGGGTTAGGGTTTGACAGCACCTAGACATATTCTGATGCATTTGTTGTGCATTAGGATGCATTTGAAATGCAGGAAAGGTGTTGGTTTTTAGTTTCTTTGAAAATTTAATGTTTCCCCAATTTGTAATTTTTTGTGAGCCCCACACCTGTCAGGCAAACACAGTCAACACTGAATGTTTTGAAAACAGCCTTTCTACATGTTGAATCCCCTTATTTTAGATGGTTTAAAACAAACTAAATGGAAAGTATATCCAAACTTTAGTGGTAAATGTAATCCTAACCAATAAACGGCAAAAATCATGCTTATTTAATATAGTATTTCAGCAGCAAGTTGCAAAAAACCTAGATAATGCAGAATTAAAATAGATTGAAAGAAGATACCTTTAAAGTACTTAAATACTGCTAGTGTGAATGTTTCTGAACAATTTGTACTCATTTAGGTAACTTTTGTAGCACTTTTTCAGCAGGCCAGGATTTTGAAATTTCTTCCAGAAGTGCCCGAGCTAGGGTTAGGGTTAGGGTTTGACAGCACCTAGACATATTCTGATGCATTTGTTGTGCATTAGAATGCATTTGAAATGAAGTAAAGGTCTTGGTTTTTAGTTTCCTTGAAAAATTAATTTTTCCCCATTTTCTTATTTTTTGTGAGCCCCAAACCTGTCAGGCAAACACAGTCAACACTGAATGTTTTGAAAACAGCCTTTCTACATGCTGAATCCCCTTATTTTATTTGGCTTAAAACAAACTAAATGGAAAGTATATCCAAACTTTAGTGGTAAATGTAATCCTAACCAGTAATCGGCAATAATCATGCTCCTTTAATATACCATTTCAGCAGCAGGTTGCAAAAACCTACATAATGCAGAATCAAAATAGATTGAAAGCAGATACCTTTAAAGTTCTGAAATACTGCTAGTGTGAATGTTTCTGATCAATTTGTACTCATTTAGCTAACTTTTGTAGCACTTTTTCAGCATACCAGGATTTTGAAATTTCTTCCAGAAGTGCCCGAGCTAGGGTTAAGGTTAGGGTTTGACAGCACCTAGACATATTCTGATGCATTTGTTGTGCATTAGGATGCATTTGAAATGCAGGAAAGGTGTTGGTTTTTAGTTTCCTTGAAAATTTAATGTTTCCCCATTTTGTACTTTTTTGTGAGCCCCACACCTGTCAGGCAAACACAGTCAACACTGAATGTTTTGAAAACAGCCTTTCTACATGCTGAATCCTTTTATTTTATGTGGTAGAAAACAAACTAAATGGAAAGTATATCCAAACTTTAGTAATAAATGTAATCCTATCCAGTAAACGGCGAGAATCATGCTAATTTAAAATACTATTTCAACAGCAAGTTGCAAAAACCTAGATAATGCAGAATTAAAATAGATTGAAAGCAGATACCTTTAAATTACTGAAATACTGCTAGTGTGAATGTTTCTGAAGAATTTGTACTCATTTAGCTAACTTTTGTAGCACTTTTTCAGCAGGCCAGGATTTTGAAATTTCTTCCAGAAGTGCCCGAGCTAGGGTTAGGGTTAGGGTTTGACAGCACCTAGACATATTCTGATGCATTTGTATTGCATTAGGATGCATTTGAAATGCAGGAAAGGTGTTGGTTTTTAGTTTCCTTGAAAATTTAATTTTTCCCCATTTTGTAATTTTTTGTGAGCCCCACACCTGTCAGGCAAACACAGTCAACACTGAATGTTTTGAAAACAGCCTTTCTACATGCTGAATCCCCTTATTTTATGAGGTTTAAAACAAACTAAATGGAAAGTATATCCAATCTTTAGTGGTAAATGTAATCCTGAACAGTAAACGGCAATAATCATGCTCATTTAATATACCATTTCAGCAGCAGGTTGCAAAAACCTACATAATGCAGAATCAAAATAGATTGAAAGCAGATACCTTTAAAGTACTGAAATACTGCTAGTGTGAATGTTTCTGAACAATTTGTACTCATTTAGGTAACTTTTGTAGCACTTTATCAGCATGCCAGGATTTTGAAATTTCTTCCAGAAGTGCCCGAGCTAGGATTAGGGTTAGGGTTTGACAGCACCTAGACATATTCTGATGCATTTGTTGTGCATTAGGGTGCATTTGAAATGCAGGAAAGGTGTTGGTTTTTAGTTTCCTTGAAAATGTAATGTTTCCCCATTTTGTAATTTTTTGTGAGCCCCACACCTGTCAGGCAAACACAGTCAACACTGAATGTTTTGAAAACAGCCTTTCTACATGCTGAATCCCCTTATTTTATGAGGTTTAAAACAAACTAAATGGAAAGTATATCCAATCTTTAGTGGTAAATGTAATCCTGAACAGTAAACGGCAATAATCATGCTCATTTAATATACCATTTCAGCAGCAGGTTGCAAAAACCTACATAATGCAGAATCAAAATAGTTTGAAAGCAGATACCTTTAAAGTACTGAAATACTACTAGTGTGAATGTTTCTGATCAATTTGTTCTCATTTAGCTAACTTTTGTAGCACTTTTTCAGCAGGCCAGGATTTTGAAATTTCTTCCAGAAGTGCCCGAGCTAGGGTTAGGGTTAGGGTTTGACAGCACCTAGACATATTCTGATGCATTTGTATTGCATTAGGATGCATTTGAAATGCAGGAAAGGTGTTGGTTTTTAGTTTCTTTGAAAATTTAATGTTTCCCCATTTTCTTATTTTTTGTGAGCCCCACACCTGTCAGACAAACACAGTCAACACTGAATGTTTTGAAAACAGCCTTTCTACATGATGACTCCCCTTATTTTATGAGGTTTAAAACAAACTAAATGGAAAGTATATCCAATCTTTAGTGGTAAATGTAACCCTAAACGGTAAACGGCAAAAATCATACTAATTTAATATAGTATTTCAGCAGCAAGTTGCAAAAAACCTAGATAATGTAGAATTAAAATAGATTGAAAGCAGATAGCTTTAATCTACTAAAATACTGCTAGTGTGAATGTTTCTGAACAATTTGTACTCGTTTAGCTAACTTTTGTAGCACTTTTTCAGCAGGCCAGGATTTTGAAATTTGTTCCAGAAGTGCCCGAGCCAGGGTTAGGGTTTGACAGCACCTACTGTAGACGTATTCTGACGCATTTGTTGTGCATTAGAATGCATTTGAAATGAAGTAAAGGTCTTGGTTTTTAATTTCCTTTGAAAAATTAATTTTTCCCCATTTTGTCATTTTTTGTGAACCACACACCTGTCAGGCAAACACAGTCAACACTGAATTTTTTGAAAACAGCCTTTCTACATGTTGAATCCCCTTATTTTAGGTGGTTTAAAACAAACTAAATGGAAAGTATGTCCAAACTTTAGTGGTAAATGTAATCCTAACCAATAAACGGCAAAAATCTTGCTCATTTAAAATACAGTACTATTTCAGCAGCATGTTGCAAAAACCTAGATAATGCAGAATTAAAATAGATTGAAAGGAGATACCTTTAAAGTACTTAAATACTGCTAGTGTGAATGTTTCTGAACAATTTGTACGCATTTAGGTAACTTTTGTAGCACATTTTCAGCATGCCAGGATTTTGAAATTTGTTCCAGAAGTGCCCGAGCTAGGGTTAGGGTTAGGGTTTTACAGCACCTAGACATATTCTGATGCATTTGTTGTGCATTAGGATGCATTTGAAATGCAGGAAAGGTGTTGGTTTTTAGTTTCCTTGAGAATTTTATTTTTCCCCATTTTCTTATTTTTTGTGAGCCCCACACCTGTAAGGCAAACACAGTCAACACTGAATGTTTTGAAAACAGCCTTTCTACATGCTGAATTCTCTTATTTTATATGGTAGAAAACAAACTAAATGGAAAGTATATCCAAACTTTAGAAATAAATGTAATCCTATCCAGTAAACGGCAAGAATCATGCTAATTTAAAATACTATTTCAACAGCAAGTTGCAAAAACCTAGATATTGCAGAATTAAAATAGATTGAAAGCAGATGCCTTTAAAGTACTGAAATACTGCTAGTGTGAATGTTTCTGAAGAATTTGTACTCATTTAGCTAACTTTTGTAGCACTTTTTCAGCATGCCAGGATTTTGAAATTTCTTCCAGATGTGCCCAAGCTAGGGTTAAGGTTAGGGTTTGACAGCACCTAGACATATTCTGATGCATTTGTTGTGCATTAGGATGCATTTGAAATGCAGGAAAGGTGTTGGTTTTTAGTTTCCTTGAAAATTTAATTTTTCCGCATTTTCTCATTTTTTGTGAGCCCCACACCTGTCAGGCAAACACAGTCAACACTGAATGTTTTGAAAACAGCCTTTCTACATGCTGAATCCTCTTATTTTATGTGGTAGAAAACAAACTAAATGGAAAGTATATCCAAACTTTAGTAATAAATGTAATCCTATCCAGTAAACGGCAAGAATCATGCTAATTTAAAATACTATTTCAACAGCAAGTTGCAAAAACCTAGATAATGCAGAATTAAAATAGATTGAAAGCAGATACCTTTAAAGTACTGAAATACTGCTAGTGTGAATGTTTCTGATCAATTTGTACTCATTTAGCTAACTTTTGTAGCACTTTTTCAGCATGCCAGGATTTTGAAATTTCTTCCAGAAGTACCCGAGCTAGGGTTAGGGTTAGGGTTTGACAGCACCTAGACATTTTCTGATGCATTTGTTGTGCATTAGGATGCATTTGAAATGCAGGAAAGGTGTTGGTTTTTAGTTTCCTTGAAAATTTAATGTTTCCCCATTTTGTCATTTTTTGTGAGCCCCACACCTGTCAGGCAAACACAGTCAACACTGAATGTTTTGAAAACAGCCTTTCTACATGCTGAATCCCCTTATTTTATTTGGCATAAAACAAACTAAATGGAAAGTATATCCAATCTTTAGTGGTAAATGTAACCCTAAACGGTAAACGGCAAAAATCATGCTAATTTAAAATGCCATTTCAGCAGCAGGTTGCAAAAACCTACATAATGCAGAATCAAAATAGATTGAAAGCAGATACCTTTAAAGTACTGAAATACTGCTAGTGTGAATGTTTCTGATCAATTTGTACTCATTTAGGTAACTTTTTTTGTAGCACTTTTTCAGCAGGCCAGGATTTTGAAATTTCTTCCAGAAGTGCCCGAGCTAGGGTTAGGGTTAGGGTTTGACAGCACCTAGACATATTCTGATGCATTTGTTGTGCATTAGGATGCATTTGAAATGCAGGAAAGGTGTTGGTTTTTAGTTTCTTTGAAAATTTAATGTTTCCCCAATTTGTAATTTTTTGTGAGCCCCACACCTGTCAGGCAAACACAGTCAACACTGAATGTTTTGAAAACAGCCTTTCTACATGTTGAATCCCCTTATTTTAGATGGTTTAAAACAAACTAAATGGAAAGTATATCCAAACTTTAGTGGTAAATGTAATCCTAACCAATAAACGGCAAAAATCATGCTTATTTAATATAGTATTTCAGCAGCAAGTTGCAAAAAACCTAGATAATGCAGAATTAAAATAGATTGAAAGAAGATACCTTTAAAGTACTTAAATACTGCTAGTGTGAATGTTTCTGAACAATTTGTACTCATTTAGGTAACTTTTGTAGCACTTTTTCAGCAGGCCAGGATTTTGAAATTTCTTCCAGAAGTGCCCGAGCTAGGGTTAGGGTTAGGGTTTGACAGCACCTAGACATATTCTGATGCATTTGTTGTGCATTAGAATGCATTTGAAATGAAGTAAAGGTCTTGGTTTTTAGTTTCCTTGAAAAATTAATTTTTCCCCATTTTCTTATTTTTTGTGAGCCCCAAACCTGTCAGGCAAACACAGTCAACACTGAATGTTTTGAAAACAGCCTTTCTACATGCTGAATCCCCTTATTTTATTTGGCTTAAAACAAACTAAATGGAAAGTATATCCAAACTTTAGTGGTAAATGTAATCCTAACCAGTAATCGGCAATAATCATGCTCCTTTAATATACCATTTCAGCAGCAGGTTGCAAAAACCTACATAATGCAGAATCAAAATAGATTGAAAGCAGATACCTTTAAAGTTCTGAAATACTGCTAGTGTGAATGTTTCTGATCAATTTGTACTCATTTAGCTAACTTTTGTAGCACTTTTTCAGCATACCAGGATTTTGAAATTTCTTCCAGAAGTGCCCGAGCTAGGGTTAAGGTTAGGGTTTGACAGCACCTAGACATATTCTGATGCATTTGTTGTGCATTAGGATGCATTTGAAATGCAGGAAAGGTGTTGGTTTTTAGTTTCCTTGAAAATTTAATGTTTCCCCATTTTGTACTTTTTTGTGAGCCCCACACCTGTCAGGCAAACACAGTCAACACTGAATGTTTTGAAAACAGCCTTTCTACATGCTGAATCCTTTTATTTTATGTGGTAGAAAACAAACTAAATGGAAAGTATATCCAAACTTTAGTAATAAATGTAATCCTATCCAGTAAACGGCGAGAATCATGCTAATTTAAAATACTATTTCAACAGCAAGTTGCAAAAACCTAGATAATGCAGAATTAAAATAGATTGAAAGCAGATACCTTTAAATTACTGAAATACTGCTAGTGTGAATGTTTCTGAAGAATTTGTACTCATTTAGCTAACTTTTGTAGCACTTTTTCAGCAGGCCAGGATTTTGAAATTTCTTCCAGAAGTGCCCGAGCTAGGGTTAGGGTTAGGGTTTGACAGCACCTAGACATATTCTGATGCATTTGTATTGCATTAGGATGCATTTGAAATGCAGGAAAGGTGTTGGTTTTTAGTTTCCTTGAAAATTTAATTTTTCCCCATTTTGTAATTTTTTGTGAGCCCCACACCTGTCAGGCAAACACAGTCAACACTGAATGTTTTGAAAACAGCCTTTCTACATGCTGAATCCCCTTATTTTATGAGGTTTAAAACAAACTAAATGGAAAGTATATCCAATCTTTAGTGGTAAATGTAATCCTGAACAGTAAACGGCAATAATCATGCTCATTTAATATACCATTTCAGCAGCAGGTTGCAAAAACCTACATAATGCAGAATCAAAATAGATTGAAAGCAGATACCTTTAAAGTACTGAAATACTGCTAGTGTGAATGTTTCTGAACAATTTGTACTCATTTAGGTAACTTTTGTAGCACTTTATCAGCATGCCAGGATTTTGAAATTTCTTCCAGAAGTGCCCGAGCTAGGATTAGGGTTAGGGTTTGACAGCACCTAGACATATTCTGATGCATTTGTTGTGCATTAGGGTGCATTTGAAATGCAGGAAAGGTGTTGGTTTTTAGTTTCCTTGAAAATGTAATGTTTCCCCATTTTGTAATTTTTTGTGAGCCCCACACCTGTCAGGCAAACACAGTCAACACTGAATGTTTTGAAAACAGCCTTTCTACATGCTGAATCCCCTTATTTTATGAGGTTTAAAACAAACTAAATGGAAAGTATATCCAATCTTTAGTGGTAAATGTAATCCTGAACAGTAAACGGCAATAATCATGCTCATTTAATATACCATTTCAGCAGCAGGTTGCAAAAACCTACATAATGCAGAATCAAAATAGTTTGAAAGCAGATACCTTTAAAGTACTGAAATACTACTAGTGTGAATGTTTCTGATCAATTTGTTCTCATTTAGCTAACTTTTGTAGCACTTTTTCAGCAGGCCAGGATTTTGAAATTTCTTCCAGAAGTGCCCGAGCTAGGGTTAGGGTTAGGGTTTGACAGCACCTAGACATATTCTGATGCATTTGTATTGCATTAGGATGCATTTGAAATGCAGGAAAGGTGTTGGTTTTTAGTTTCTTTGAAAATTTAATGTTTCCCCATTTTCTTATTTTTTGTGAGCCCCACACCTGTCAGACAAACACAGTCAACACTGAATGTTTTGAAAACAGCCTTTCTACATGATGACTCCCCTTATTTTATGAGGTTTAAAACAAACTAAATGGAAAGTATATCCAATCTTTAGTGGTAAATGTAACCCTAAACGGTAAACGGCAAAAATCATACTAATTTAATATAGTATTTCAGCAGCAAGTTGCAAAAAACCTAGATAATGTAGAATTAAAATAGATTGAAAGCAGATAGCTTTAATCTACTAAAATACTGCTAGTGTGAATGTTTCTGAACAATTTGTACTCGTTTAGCTAACTTTTGTAGCACTTTTTCAGCAGGCCAGGATTTTGAAATTTGTTCCAGAAGTGCCCGAGCCAGGGTTAGGGTTTGACAGCACCTACTGTAGACGTATTCTGACGCATTTGTTGTGCATTAGAATGCATTTGAAATGAAGTAAAGGTCTTGGTTTTTAATTTCCTTTGAAAAATTAATTTTTCCCCATTTTGTCATTTTTTGTGAACCACACACCTGTCAGGCAAACACAGTCAACACTGAATTTTTTGAAAACAGCCTTTCTACATGTTGAATCCCCTTATTTTAGGTGGTTTAAAACAAACTAAATGGAAAGTATGTCCAAACTTTAGTGGTAAATGTAATCCTAACCAATAAACGGCAAAAATCTTGCTCATTTAAAATACAGTACTATTTCAGCAGCATGTTGCAAAAACCTAGATAATGCAGAATTAAAATAGATTGAAAGGAGATACCTTTAAAGTACTTAAATACTGCTAGTGTGAATGTTTCTGAACAATTTGTACGCATTTAGGTAACTTTTGTAGCACATTTTCAGCATGCCAGGATTTTGAAATTTGTTCCAGAAGTGCCCGAGCTAGGGTTAGGGTTAGGGTTTTACAGCACCTAGACATATTCTGATGCATTTGTTGTGCATTAGGATGCATTTGAAATGCAGGAAAGGTGTTGGTTTTTAGTTTCCTTGAGAATTTTATTTTTCCCCATTTTCTTATTTTTTGTGAGCCCCACACCTGTAAGGCAAACACAGTCAACACTGAATGTTTTGAAAACAGCCTTTCTACATGCTGAATTCTCTTATTTTATATGGTAGAAAACAAACTAAATGGAAAGTATATCCAAACTTTAGAAATAAATGTAATCCTATCCAGTAAACGGCAAGAATCATGCTAATTTAAAATACTATTTCAACAGCAAGTTGCAAAAACCTAGATATTGCAGAATTAAAATAGATTGAAAGCAGATGCCTTTAAAGTACTGAAATACTGCTAGTGTGAATGTTTCTGAAGAATTTGTACTCATTTAGCTAACTTTTGTAGCACTTTTTCAGCAGGCCAGGATTTTGAAATTTCTTCCAGAAGTGCCCGAGCTAGGGTTAGGGTTAGGGTTTGACAGCACCTAGACATATTCTGATGCATTTGTTGTGCATTAGGATGCATTTGAAATGCAGGAAAGTTGTTGGTTTTTAGTTTCCTTGAAAATTTAATTTTTCCCCATTTTCTCATTTTTTGTGAGCCCCACACCTGTCAGGCAAACACAGTCAACACTGAATGTTTTGAAAACAGCCTTTCTACATGCTGAATCCCCTTATTTTATTTGGCTTAAAACAAACTAAATTGAAAGTATTTCCAAACTTTAGTGGTAAATGTAATCCTAACCAGTAATCGGCAATAATCATGCTCATTTAATATACCATTTCAGCAGCAGGTTGCAAAAACCTACATAATTCAGAATTAAAATAGATTGAAAGCAGATACCTTTAAAGTACTGAAATAATGCTAGTGTGAATGTTTCTGATCAATTTGTACTCATTTAGGTAACTTTTGTAGCACTTTTTCAGCATGCCAGGATTTTAAAATTTCTTCCAAAAGTGCCCGAGCTAGGGTTAGGGTTAGGGTTTGACAGCACCTAGACATATTCTGATGCATTTGTTGTGCATTAGGATGCATTGGAAATGCAGGAAAGGTGTTGGTTTTTAGTTTCCTTGAAAATTTAATGTTTCCCCATTTTCTCATTTTTTGTGAGCCCCACACCTGTCAGGCAAACACAGTCAACACTGAATGTTTTGAAAACAGCCTTTCTACATGCTGAATCCTCTTATTTTCTGAGGTTTAAAAAAAACTAAATGGAAAGTATATCCAATCTTTAGTGGTAAATGTCATCCTAAACAGTAAACGGCAAAAATCATGCTCATTTAATATACAATTTCAGCAGCAGGTTGCAAAAACCTACATAATGCAGAATCAAAATAGATTGAAAGCAGATACCTTTAAAGTTCTGAAATACTGCTAGTGTGAATGTTTCTGATCAATTTGTACTCATTTAGCTAACTTTTGTAGCACTTTTTCAGCATGCCAGGATTTTGAAATTTCTTCTAGAAGTGCCCGAGCTAGGGTTAGGGTTAGGGTTTGACAGCACCTAGACATATTCTGATGCATTTGTTGTGCATTAGGGTGCATTTGAAATGCAGGAAAGGTATTGCTTTTTAGTTTCCTTGAAAATTTAATTTTTCCCCATTTTCTCATTTTTTGTGAGCCCCACACCTGTCAGACAAACACAGTCAACACTGAATGTTTTGAAAACAGCCTTTCTACATGATGACTCCCCTTATTTTATGAGGTTTAAAACAAACTAAATGGAAAGTATATCCAATCTTTAGTGGTAAATGTAACCCTAAACGGTAAACGGCAAAAATCATACTAATTTAATATAGTATTTCAGCATCAAGTTGCAAAAAACCTAGATAATGTAGAATTAAAATAGATTGAAAGCAGATAGCTTTAATCTACTAAAATACTGCTAGTGTGAATGTTTCTGAACAATTTGTACTCGTTTAGCTAACTTTTGTAGCACTTTTTCAGCAGGCCAGGATTTTGAAATTTGTTCCAGAAGTGCCCGAGCCAGGGTTAGGGTTTGACAGCACCTACTGTAGACGTATTCTGACGCATTTGTTGTGCATTAGAATGCATTTGAAATGAAGTAAAGGTCTTGGTTTTTAATTTCCTTTGAAAAATTAATTTTTCCCCATTTTGTCATTTTTTGTGAACCACACACCTGTCAGGCAAACACAGTCAACACTGAATGTTTTGAAAACAGCCTTTCTACATGCTGAATCCCCTTATTTTATTTGGCTTAAAACAAACTAAAGGAAAGTATATCCAATCTTTAGTGTTAAATGTAACCCTAAACGGTAAACGGCAAAAATCATGCTCATTTAATATGCCATTTCAGCAGCAGGTTGCAAAAACCTACATAATGCAGAATTAAAATAGATTGAAAGCAGTTACCTTTAAAGTACTGAAATACTGCTAGTGTGAATGTTTCTGGTCAATTTGTACTCATTTAGCTAACTTTTGTAGCACTTCTTCAGCAGGTCAGGATATTGAAATTTCTTCTAGAAGTGCCCGAGCTAGGGTTAGGGTTAGGGTTTGACAGCACCTAGACATATTCTGATGCATTTGTTGTGCATTAGGGTGCATTTGAAATGCAGGAAAGGTGTTGGTTTTTAGTTTCCTTGAAAATTTAATTTTTCCCCATTTTCTCATTTTTTGTGAGCCCCACACCTGTCAGGCAAACACAGTCAACACTGAATGTTTTGAAAACAGCCTTTCTACATGCTGAATCCCCTTATTTTATTTGGCTTAAAACAAACTAAATGGAAAGTATATCCAATCTTTAGTTGTAAATTTAATCCTGAACAGTAAATGGCAAAAATCATGCTCATTTAATATACCATTTCAGCAGCAGGTTGCAAAAACCTACATAATGCAGAATTGAAATATATTGAAAGCAGATACCTTTAAAGTACTGAAATACTACTAGTGTGAATGTTTCTGATCAATTTGTTCTCAATTAGCTAACTTTTGTAGCACTTTTTCAGCAGGCCAGGATTTTGAAATTTCTTCTAGAAGTGCCCGAGCTAGGGTTAGGGTTTCACAGCACCTAGACATATTCTGATGCATTTGTTGTGCATTAGGATGCATTTGAAATGCAGGAAAGGTGTTGATTTTTAGTTTCCTTGAGAATTTTATTTTTCCCCATTTTCTTATTTTTTGTGAGCCCCACACCTGTAAGGCAAACACAGTCAACACTGAATGTTTTGAAAACAGCCTTTCTACATGCTGAATTCTCTTATTTTATGTGGTAGAAAACAAACTAAATTGAAAGTATATCCAAACTTTAGTAATAAATGTAATCCTATCCAGTAAACGGCAAGAATCATGCTAATTTAAAATACTATTTCAACAGCAAGTTGCAAAAACCTAGGTAATGCAGAATTAAAATAGATTGAAAGCAGATACCTTTAAAGTACTGAAATACTGCTAGTGTGAATGTTTCTGAACAATTTGTACTCATTTAGCTAACTTTTGTAGCACTTTTTCAGCAGGCCAGGATTTTGAAATTTGTTCCAGAAGTGCCCGAGCTAGGGTTAGGGTTTGACTGCACCTAGACATATTCTGATGCATTTGGATGCACAGTCAACACTGAATGTTTTGAAAACAGCCTTTCTACATAATGAATCCTCTTATTTTATGTGGTAGAAAACAAACTAAATGGAACGTATATCCAAACTTTAGTGGTAAATGTAATCCTAACCAGTAAACGGCAAAAATCATGCTAATTTAATATACCATTTCAGCAGCAGGTTGCAAAATCCTACATAATGCAAAATTGAAATAGATTGAAGGCAGATACTGTACTGTAGGTCTTCTTCATACTTTCTGGTTATTTACATGTTGTGGAAATATGATACCTGCTTGATCATTGGCAATGGAAAAATTTCAATGGGAAAACGTATTTCCCTTGGGCAGTACCACGATGTATCCTACTTTTCCGACAAAGAGTGCACTTTCAAAGCCAAACACATTTTGGCAGAGAATCAACATCAATCAACAAGACAAGTTATTTTTCAATTATCAAACTGTCAATCCTTTCAGACAGAAATTCCGATTCCACCTTCATTACAGTTAAAAACTGAATGTACCACAGAAGAGTCAATTTGCTGCCTAGAATGATTAACTTGATGGTTTGCCATTCTTTTTCAAAAATACGTACTGTAAGACTTAATGACAAATTATTCCACAGATAGCTGTGAAAAAAAAATTAAAACTTAACAATTAAACTAGAACAAGGTGTGTGTGGAGGTGGGGGGAGGGGAGCTGTGGAGATGATGAGCTAATTCAGGCAAAATGCACGTTGAGGAATCTCATGTGTTAAGGTACAGTATGGAGGTGCACTCAGATGAGATAAGTAGACAAAAGTACAAATACTGTACAAGTTTTGGATGAGGCCTGACCTCTTTATGATAGTATTAGAGGGCTCTTATACCTTATATCAAAAGAGATCACGTTATGTTTGCCAGTGTTTCTGCCTACACAATACAGTATGTATTGAATGCAACCATTTCTAAAACAAATGAAATACTTGAAGGATTTTGAACTCCAAAAAGTGCTACCATGCTATAGACTAGACAAAAGAAAATGTCTTTTTTTTATTAAAGTGTTATACAAATACTGAAATGCCCCTTTAGTCAAGATGTAAAAATGTGTGATCACAAATATCAGAACTTACATAATGGATTTCTTTGATTGTGGGCACTTACTAACACCAGCAAAAGTACTGTTTATTATTCTCTTTGGCTATCCAAAAGAACTCAGAATGGTATTACTGTAGTATTAGCAGTAGTATTTAGATGTTTCAGCTTTCAAGATGTTAATTTCTGAGCTTTCTGAAACCTAACATCAGACAAAAATGTTATGGATGAGCTCCATATAATACAGTATATATATTGTATTCCTTTCAGGCTCACACCTTGAGCTGATGAGGCTTTCTATAGATTCTTTAATAAGCTGCATAGCAGTGCCTTGGTATTTACTGTATGTGTGGTGTCAGGAAAACAAGGTCTCTTTCCATCTGTGCATCATTTCTCTACCAGAAGATCCGTTTAGCACATCTAGACCCCTGTTGGCACCATGCAGGTAGATAATTCACAAAGGTGAGGCTTTGCTTTTCAGTGCTAACTGTAAGTCTCACATTTTAGAACCTTTGTTATTTTCACTGTTGGAGAAAGAGGCTATTACATATATACTGTACAGTAGGTGTTGTAATCAATCTGAAATAAACTGCTGAATGAGCACATAGTTCTGAAAATTCAGAATTCAATTTAAAAAGTTTCCGTAGGAATTTTTTTTTCCTGTCACTCATAAAGAAATCCCTTTCTGTCTTCAGCATCAGCATTCATGCATGGCTAATATCAATAAGTCACTGTTCTGTGAGAGCTAGCATGCATTAAACTGTTTTATGTTCAATCTGACAACTGAAAGATCTGAACAAAGAAACAAAATACTTTTAAAGCTACAGTAGAAAAGCATTGTGACATAATGCATTTAAAATGTGTGGTTTTAAAAAAAACGTTTCATTTGATTTAAATATCACATATTTAAGGACTGATTATTAAAAAATGAAGTGAAATATGTGATAAGAGGAACAATAGAGAATAGTCTAAATATAGATTTTAAAATTATTGAAAAGGGAAGTGTTCTTTTACTACCAACAGGTATTTAAAAAACAGCAACATTTATACTACAGGCTTGTGGTGTTTTTTTTCTGAATTTCATAAAATTAATTAGCTTAAAATCACTGAGAGCCTCTTTTCAATTTTGAACAATTTTGCATTTGATTTTCTTGGTAAAATGACAATGACAATCAACAATCACTGTGAATAGCTTTACCAGAGATGCCTGAGAAACAACATGAAGAGGTATTTTCATAAAGAAAATGAATAGCAGTGATCAGCATAGTGGCACAGTGGTTAACACTGCTGCCTCACAACTCTGGGGTTCTGGATTCAATTCCTGGGGTGCTATTTGCATGGGGTTTGTGTGTTCTCCTGTGTTTGTGAGGGTTTCCAATGGGTACTCCAGATTCCCTCCATGGTCCAGAAATGTACAGATTAATTGGCTTCTGGGAAAATTGGTCTTAGTGTCGGTGTGTGCATGTTTGTCTGTGTGTGCCCTGTGATGAACTTTGTCCCATCCATGGTACTGTATATCCTGCCGTGTTTGCTGGGACTCTGAATTGGAGAAAGCAGATAGAAAATGGATGGACAGATTGTTGTAATTTACAGTATATAAAATGGGCATAAAAATATCTCAAAAACATACTGGTATTGAGTTAATTTCTAGTATGGAAAATGAAGATACCTTTGGCTAAACATTCACTATTTCCATTTCATTCCATGCAGATTGAGGAAAAGACAGAGGTGTCTAAGCAAACAGGCAGGGGGTAGTCAAACTTTACTTTTCCCACTATGGCTAGGCTGCACATCCCTGGCGTTGCTGTAGTAACTACTCCTACTCATTTCTCACTCTTATTAAGTTCATCCATCTTGCCTGAGTCTCTGCAGCTTGGCATTGTGGTCTGCGCAATAAAATAAATGACAGACTTCATTGCTTAATTGTTAGAAAAGGACAAGCTTGGAAGTGTTTCACGCTGGTTAGCTAAAAACTAAATATTTTTCACAATACGTTAGATATCTAAGGAGATTGTTTTCTTTTCAGTTATCAAAAATTACTGAAATAAATATTCCCTAATCACCTTACAGCACCCACCTGTTTAGGCTGTACCTAGAAAGGTCACGATCCATCCCAGAAAATTGCTGTATATTTTATTGATTTGCTTGCTGTATAATTTATTGCATAATAGTAAATGCTAAAAATGTTTGTATGCCTCTTTATATTTCGCAGTTTACCACTTGTTTTAAAGTCTAGTTCAATGAAGGCATTATCAATTAATTTCTAATAATCTCAGCAAATTAATTTCTTCGTAATAGGAAAATGCAACTAAACTATTCAGTTTACAGCATTTTCTGATAAAAAAAAGAAAACTTTTAGAGAGATATTATGGTGTTTTTACAGTTTTCAGTTTCAGAATGTATCTTATTCTTTGCGTCAGAGAGTGAAATATCTGTTACATTGTTTGATCACATCTCCTATTAGCTAATGCTTCCCTTTTCTTCACAGAGGTACTGTATAAACAAAAAGATTTATGTGAAACAGCTCAGTCTTGTTAAAAAACAATTCTCACCTTGCTCTGATACCCTTGACCTTTTGAAACAAATAGCAAAGAGGTAGACAGCCAAAGCAGTTGTACTCTGGCTAAATGTTTCAAACCATCGATTCTTTTCACCACTTAATTCAGAATGGGAATAAACATCTTAATCGAGCCACAGGTTTGTGATGTCAATTTTCACTATGCCAGGATGTTGATATTAATGCTATAAAAAAGTCTCTGTCAATTCAAAAAACATTCTGAGGTGTGAACTTAAATTATATAGATTATCTTTTGGATGGAGTGGTTCTAACTATTAAAAAATGAATATTTTGAAACCTGTAGGATATTGGGCAAAGGTATTTGATATCTATTTTAAAGCAAGAAAGCAATTAAATCAGTTTTAGGTCATATTATATTATATTATTATATAATATACATTAATTCTGCATTATCCTATTTACTGGCACTTAAGCAAAACAGCAAATATTATTTGATAAAATAACATTTTACACAAAGCCTTTAACTGAACTTTTTTTGCTTAGATTTCGTCTGATTATTAATCTGTTTTTAACAAATTAAATCATTTTAGTTGCTCATTTGTTATGAAAACTCCACAGGACGTAGAGCATGTACAGTATGCTTTGTCCCGTGAGCATTGTGTTCCTCATTACATGTCTTTGAAAAGTATAGATACAGTTGGGTTTTGTCAACAGGTTTCTTCTTATGTATCCACTATTCCAAAGAAGCATAATCTTACTTCTTGCTCTGAACAACATTTGTTTTTTAGATGTTCCCTTTTATCAAGGAAATTTACTTTCCCTAAAATATTACTCATATTTCTTCCCATAGTCATCCTGCTATGGCAGAAACAGTTTAGTTGGCCTTACCAAAGTTCAAACAATTTAAACAATCTTTTTGCTTGTTTTTATGTACTTCATCTATGGAATATACAGCAGCCTACTCTGCATGGTCTATATCTTAATGATAAATTAAAGGGTAAAAATTAGGAAAGAGGTGACTTCTTGTCTTAGTTTTGTACTTTGATAATGAGATTAAAGTGATTTTCACACTTTTTTTCTATTCCCCTTATCACCCAAGGAATTCAAGTCCATCTCCTTGAATTCTGAAGGGAATGTCTTAAAATATTCATGTACAGTACTTCACTGGTGGTATTCCCATTTTAGCTGTGAGTACCTTGTCCTCCAAACCTTTCACTCAAGAGCCTACATTCTGTATCCAAGGGCAGTTCGATTTCACAACTCAGAGACACAACTATGGGCATATTTTTTGTTTAGCCAATGCAGTTTCATAAAATGTATCCGTTGGTATTTGATATAGCCAACCCTGGGTCTCGTTGCTGACAAAGAAAAGTGAATGACAAAAAAATACTTTCCATCGTGTTAACAGCTGGCACTTTGCACATTTGCTTTTGTTAGTGCATTAAGATTGCAGTGTATATAATACAGAGTATGTTTGGTTACTTTAGATGATCAATCATAAAGAAAAACTGTCAGGTAATGCCTTTCATTTCAGTTACTTTGTTTGTTACGTCGCTCCTCTATGGATGCTGCTATCTTTCCTAGCTATAAATAACTTGATATCTATTGATAGAAACCATAAATGAAACTCATATGATGACTTTATTTATAAAGCACCAAATGACAGCATTCATCAAGCTGATAAATTAATAGAGACCCCTTTTCAAGTAGGGCAGTTGCTTGCAAATGTAGGTCGGGCCATAGGAGAGATACAATGCTGTGACTGGAATGAAACAGATCTACAGCCTCAGGCCACGGCCTCAAAATAACTGCCTGATGTATCCGCTGATGTTACATTGTATTAAGTCCAGCTGCATTATATTGAAATCTGGAAAATGAAACTAAATCCCCTGATGGGTTTACTGTATATTTACCAATTCTAGAAAAATAATTAAGAACTAGTGTGTGTGAAATTACCAAACCCCTAGTTTACTTAATATGATAAACAGAGTAATTAGAATCAGGTGGTAAAATAATTGGGTAACACTTAAACAAGGACTGGGTTTGGGCAGCCCTGTCCCATATATGTCCCATATTAGAAACTTTGTGCATTTAGTCTTCAATATATACAGTAAATTAGTGAAAATGCATCATACCACAATTTCAGAGGACCTCAGCAAAAGAAGAGGTGATGCCCATGAGTCTGGAGAGGGTTACAAAACCATTTTTAAACACTGAGGCTACATCCATCCGCTGTCACATAGTCAACAGATGAGAACTATTAAAGACTATGGTGACTCTAGCCCAGGACCTGTCATCCTGCCAGGATCTCCTCAAGAGCAACCTGGAAAATCATCAAGGAAATCCCACAGAAGACCAGGGTAACATCTGTAGGCCTCCCTCACTGTGGCTAATGTCAGTGTAAATACCTCAACAATCAGGAAAAGACTGAATGGGAACATGGCTTTCATGAGAGTATACATTGGAAAGAACCACTGATTTCTAAAATGATCACTATTCTCGTCTAATATTTGTCAAAAAGCAGCTGGGTGAACCCTAAGATTACTGGAAGAAAGGAAATTGCACTGCAATTTCCCTCACGGGATCAATAAAGTATCTATCTATTTAAGAATGATTGCTAGACAAAATAGTCAAAAGGGTTGCACTTTTTGTCAACAATAAGATATGTTGTGTGGTAAAAACCAAGCATTGACTTCCAACAGAATAATATCAACCTGAGTGTCAGTCATGGTGGTTGGAATATCATGGTTTGAGAGTGTACAGTATCAGGACCCAGACAGCTTTCCATCATTGGGGAAAACCCATGAATTTAGTGTAGTTTCAGCATATTCTCGAAAGAGGATGTCACATCTTTCATTGTCAGCTGAAGTTAAGTCGAAAAGGAGTCATGCCGCAAGATCATACAGATACAGATATAAGCAAACAGATATAAGCAAATCTACAACAGAAAAAATAAGTTTTGCATTTTGGATTGGCCAAGTAAAAGTCTGGACTTAAACTCCCTCGAACCGTTATGGAAAACAATGTTCATTCATGGAAAACGTCAAATGTCACCACGTTGAAGAAGGTATGTAAGAAAAAATAGGCCTAAATTTAGGGAATATAAGGGATCACATACAGTGCTTACATACATACTTAAATATGTTTATTTATATTTACTGCTGGATCATTTTATGTATCCAAGCACCTTTCTTTGGATTGTGAGATGGTGGTGCAATGTTTATTATTCCTCTGGGACCCTGGGTTCAATTCCAGACCTGGAGTGTTAATCTGTCTGCAGGTTTGCATGTTCTCCTCATTTTCATTTGGGTTTCCTCCAGGTGCTCCAGTTCCCTCCCACAGTCCAAAAACATACTGGTAGATTAATTGGCTTCTGGGAAACTGTTGGTATGAGTGTGTGTCTGCTGTATGTATCTGTTCTGTGATCTGGTATCCCATCCAAGCTTGAAACTGCCTTGCTCTTGCTAAAATAGGCTCTAACTCCCCCATGACCCTGAATTGGAAGAAATGCTTAGAAAATGGAAATACTCTATGTGTTATTCATTTAATCTTGATCTTTACGTAGACTTTCCTAATAATCTAATTACACTCTAACATTTTAAGAACATAATGTATTGTACTATAATATTTCTTAGTGTAATAAAGTCTCCAACTTTCCAATCTACAAAACAATGAATAATTTGTGTTCATAAAGCCTCAGCAGTCACTAAAGTGACAAGCCGCAACTAAGAATTTACATTTTTCAGACATTATTCTCACAGGCTCACCAATATTATCACATAAGACTGCAATTTTACAGTTGCTTTTACAGCCTGGATTAAGGGCTCTAGAGTCAAATAAAAAAGTATTTCATTTAATCTTTGTTTATAGATTTATCTTTCATCTTTTTGCAATGTTAAAGATAATGTATGCAATTAGTCAGATTTCTAAATGGTCTCATGATAGCTGTCATATACCTTCATAAAACTCTTTGATTTTACTTTAATTTATAATCCATGATCTACCCATACCTGGGATTTTGTCACATGAAGGGAGTAAACATTTGGAATATATAATGTAAACTAATATCTGATTCTTTTTAAAAACATAAGTTTATGGTATAAAATATTTCTGCCAACTTTCTCAGGTTGTGCCGTAGTACCTTAATATGCTGAATAAAGATTCTAATACTGCCTGAAACAGATCAACTTCTTTCCTGAGCCAGGGAAGAATGTAAGCAGTCTGTAGCCAATAAGAGACCAAGCTTTTCTGAACAGATGGTTCAGGTTGTTTTCTGCTCCAGGGCAATTTGGACAGATTTATGCTCAAACCTTTTAATCTTAGTGGAGGTACAACAGAGGAGAAATTAATGCCAACATAACATCAAGCTCAGGGCAAGTGGCCTTGGGTTTAGGGCAGGGAATTTGCAATGGAAAAAAGAATTGTAGATCACATTTGTCAATGTCTACTGTATATCTTCACATAATGTAACATTTGATTGACTATAGGAAACCTCGCTGAAAGCAACATTTACAGACTTTTAAAACACAAATCAGAACTCTACCACTGAAAAGCTCGATAATGGTAACTATTAAAACAGGCAGGTGAAATCAGAACTGCAAGGCAGAATTCAACAGTCAAAATTTATCTGATACTTTAAGTGACAACACTGGGCTGTTGTTTCAGCTCTGTAAAATGCAGTTGTCACCTTTCCTGCCTTTATCTTTTCATGGCTTAGGTTCTTTTCAATATTCCCAAAACACCTTTCACAGCCTTGAAACATTACTGTACCTTATTGCAAAACGTGTATTCATTTGTTCCGTAAACATGTAACGTTTCATTTTTGGGGCATCTACTGTTGCAGCCTTTTATCTTACATTATTACAGTATTATCGTTAGCCCCTTTTTTCTGTATAATGCTCATCTCACAGGTAATGTCATATTTTCAGTGTCTCCTTATTGTAAGCAATGTTATCTGTCAAAACGGCATCTGAAAAGCTTGAACGCTTGTGATGGAAAAGCTTTGAAGAAAAAAAAAACCTCCCTGCTAGAAATCAAAACAAGAATCATTTCAACAAATAAGACCTTAAGAAACATTTTAAAATCAATAAACAGATCTCCTGGAAACACCCAGAAGACCTGTATGAATATACATTCATCATGACCGAATTAAAGAAATTTAGCCTTGTGTAAGATATAAGAAGATGATTTGCATAACTCTGGTGCCTTCTTTGTAGCAGTGTCATCCTGTATTGTATTGGTAAAGTACATTCATACAAGTAGAAACAATAAAATCTCCCAGCAGGCATGGGTACCACTGAGAGTGCTTTTGGGTTTCCAGCAGATATGAATTGATTGAGCAGTTCAGGCTTTGCTGCTCTTCAGCCTTTATAAAATCATTTCTTCACCAGTGTGTTACATTCATTAAAATCAAAGACTAGTGGGGAAAGAGACTAGAATACCAAATAGCTCTGTCTGTGGAACTACTGTGATAATACAAAATGAATCAAAACATGATCTTTAAGGTGTTTCTATATGGACAGTATATGTACAGTAGATCTGAATATGTTTGTTTATTGCAAGCATTGATATCACACTTTACAGACACGCCCTTTTTCTGTTACTTGTTAGCCAGATTTCAACTTTGACATTATCAGCTTTGATATTATCTTGCTTATCATAAAAGTTACTGTCTTTACATATAAAAATAAAAGGAAATTATTAAAATGTTCCTTCAGTTAAGTGTCGTACATTTTCCTGATTTATCTGACAGGAGTAGATTGTCTAAATAATAAAATTATCATAACAAAGAAAGTAATTGCCTGTATTTTTTATTACTAAGAAGGGGAAAGATGTCATAATTTAAAAAGACAAGGCTTTTTCTTTGGAAAGGGGGTTAAAAGTGACTGTTAGCCAGGCTCCTTCCATTTGGAGTGAGGAAAGCAGTCATTTGGTTTCCATGGCAGTAGGAAATCTGTATCGGAAAGTGATCCAGAAAAATAACTAGTGCTGGAAAATACATTTTCAACAGGTCTTCTTTATTGTTGTATGTATGCATGAATACAGAAGGCATTTCGATTTACTTTATATTTGTGATTCATGTTGACTCTTTGTTGGAATCAAGCTGATTCAGAATCAAATTCTGTAGATCTTAAATAATAATAGTAATAACAATACTTTATCAACCTTTACTTGCATTAGGAATTTATCTTTTTGTATACCCCAGCATGCTCTCCATGAGACACACAGACAGGGAGAGAAGCTTGGGGGTCATTGCACAGGGTCTGCCATTGTATGGCACCCCTGGAGCAGTTGGGGTTAAGGGCCTTGCTCAGGGGCCCAACAGAGGAGGATTCCTCTGCTGGCTGCAGGATTTGAACTGGCAACCTTCCAGCCACAGGCACAGATCCTTAGCCACAGAGCCACCGCTCCACCCAATACTCAGTGTCTTTTCAGAAAGACATAGATAACCCTATACTATTAAGCTGCAGTACATAGTTACCAAATATTTGGGTTTTGTATGACCAGTAAATAGTTTAATTTAAGTGTGTATGAAAACACATTTTGGCAGATGCAAGATACGAGAAACACTTAAAATATGCAGTTATTTTATTTTCATGACAAACTTTTAGTCACCCTTTGCAAGTTGTTTTAAGTTGTTATTTTTAGAATAATGAATAAATGCAGTAGCTGGAGAAGTGTTAGGTAAAGTCCTATAAATTAAGAATACTTCTTGATCCGCTTCTTGGTCTAAATTGTCTAAATCTGTCAGCTTGCACATCTAGTACAAATTGTCCATTTCCTGTGGTAGAAGTCTATTTAATGATCACCTGGTTCTTGTGTCTGTTAAGCACCATCTGTTTTCACTGATTTGCAAGTGATACTGGAAGGTGTTGTAATGAATCAGCCACAAAGAAAGGAGTGTATAAAATATAGTCAGCAAAAAACATAGTGAAGTGGTTAATTAAATGTGCTTGTTTTTTTGCTTACTGTTCTACTTTTGTATTGCTTGGAAGCACAAAAAATATACTTATGATACGTTTTATAAACTACTACAACATTAAACTCCTCTCAGGAGGAAGCTACTGTATAACCCACTACAGAATATTAATTTCATGGTCTCAAGTTAAGGTAAAGATCCAGCAAAAGACATTTAAGCATGAAACTAAAAGTCTATACATACTGTACTGTAGGTTTCTTTATATAGGCATTTAAGATGTAAAGAAATTAGAACAAAAAGCTTATTGGTATGTTGCACTGAGCCCCCATCACATCACAACATCATCCGAGGATCCAAGTTTTATTGAGTCTTGACAGAAACAGAACTATAAGTCCTTCAAACTGTCAGTTTACATTTAGATGCTGACAGCTGTCCCATTGCATGGCACTGTCGAAATATTAACCTAAAAATTTACTGCTTACAAGGGAACTGAAGTATTGAAAGCATCACAGATAACTGTAAGGTATCAACGTGAAACTAATAGTGCAGATAGCACTATTGGTTACAGTTAATGATCCAATGGAGAAATTTTAATAACTTAATTCTATGAAGAATTTATCCCTAAGAGGACACTATAGTTTAAAGAAAACCATAAATAAGGGAGACTTAAATCCCTTAGTGTTTACATTTAAAACTGTATTCCTGGATACCTAAGCACAACATAAATTGAAAACCTCAGGAGTGTGATTTTAGATCAAATCAGTAATTTAAGGCTGTCTGAGGCATTTAGGATTTTGCCTTTCTGGTTTAAATCTAGTATTTCGTGGTCTCAAAACAACCAAGTTCCTGTTTTTTTCAGTACAGTGTGAGTAATATTTCAAGATTCGTATCAGTGATCGAGAAAGTTCTATCTGTTGAAAATAAGGTCGAAATTCAGAAAAGAATATGTATTAAGCAAAATAATTCCCAGCATTTGCCAGAATAAAAAGCCTTTCTCTGCATTACATTGGGATAATTAGTACTTAAACATAAATTCAGTTCTATATAATAAGCTGTTATTTAAGAACTGGTTAATTTTCAGATCCTGTCTGTGCTGCCTGTAGAAAAGGTTTGACATATTCAAGCCTTGCATTCCCTGCTGCCCATGTAAATAATCACCATGGTAACCACACCAAGGAAATTATGAGTGCCTAACTGCAGCTGTCATCTCTTGGAGTCAGCTCTTAGTTCCCCAACCCCCCCCCAGCTTCCCCACCAGCCTGTGATTAACCATATCACATTCTGACCAACACCAGCACAAGTCCAGTAGATAACTACGTAGTCCAGGGTAATTAATTGGAAAGTAATAAAGTAATAGCAAAACATTACATTTCAGGTGTGATTAGAATGATAATCAACTGAGAGAACGTGTAATTTGGCTCATTTCATTCAGAAACAAATGTGATTTTCTATTATATTTTTGGACAGGTTTGTTTATTTGTTTGGGTTCAGCTAAATATGGTGTTTAAAATATTGTATGAATTAAGATTGAGCACCAAGATGGAGTTAGATACAAGATTGCTACAGTAGAGCTACTTGACGTATAGTGTTAGATTTACCTTAACTTGCTTACTGGACAATTAACTTCCAGGCTATGAGATGAGTTAACTCATTAATTGCCACCAAATTCCAGATCACAGATGGTCAATGAATTCTGAAAGGCTGAACAAGTTCCTATAGTACCAGATTTTACCTGACGTACTGTATACAGGATTTTATGTTTTACATAACTCGCATTATCACAGCAGAGAAAAGAGGTTAATTAAAGATGTGAAGTGACATATCTGATGCAGAAATATAATTTAAAGTGTGTATAATGGTTTTCAAAGCATACAAATACACAGTCAGCTAATAGTATTTTGCAGCAGTTTAATGTTACTTGTTTACCACTATGCATATGTACATGTTTGATGGCATTTGAATATGAAATGAAGAAATGTCCTTCTGTCACAGGTACAGAGTGAATTAAAGATGCAGTATAACCCAATAACTTGTCCAGTGGGAGGCATTGCTACCATTTTGACTCTAGCACTACAAGCACTAATATATTCATACATCACTTGATTTACCAAATACAGTCTGAGTTTATTTACTGTATGTATATATAGGACCTTTGGTCTATTCTCAGTGTAAAACCTTTATTCTGTATCACTGTTTTGACTTGAGAAAGAAAAGACAACAATTGGAATGTGATGAAAAGCCCAAGCTGTTGCTTTTGCTGTGAATAATGAGTTATAGATTTTAACAGATTGCCTGAACAATCTGTGACTTGTTACCATTTAAAAGACCAGGATTTATAACCTTGCCTTTCGTTCTAAGTTATAGGCACCATCTTACTTTATTGCAAGTTTGTCCTGAAAGGGCAATGAGAGAATAGTACATTAATATTATTGCTAGTGGAGCTGTGACAAGTGCCATAAAAGCTCATTTTAATTCAAGTCATGATTCAAAACTAAATTTGCTGTAACACAGGATGGTTTAAAATCTATTCTGGGTCATGATTACCAGTGTTTTCCATTTACACTCTGGACAATTAAGAGTAGATTGAGCAGGGATTTTCTATCAAGATTTTACATTATAGCCCAGAAATGAAATATATTGAGGCAGATACATAATGTACCCTACTTAACAATCAGTATTTTTAAGCACAATAATGTACACAAAGGCTTACCTCTAAGGAGGTTAATGAGAGTATCAGATTAGTTTATATTTCCAGATAATTTTACTGCTACCACATCTAACCTAACGTATCATTGTTACCATCATGTGTAAAGAATATGAAATTATTATTTCCTTTTGAATAACCAGAACACAGTGTAATAAATCAAGAAAGCAATGGAAAAAAAAACTTTAGATTTGCTCAACTGATTTTGTTCTCAAAGAGGTGTTTAGGGAACTGCTTTGTTTAGCAATCTGAAATGTGCTTTGTTTCTACAGAGTTGTATCAGATAAAATTTAGCCTGGATTTAATAAGTAAGGGTTTTTTTGCTTGTCATTAAGATATGTTCACCCTCTATGTTCTCTAGCCTGCTTTCTCATAGATTGTTTAATGCACCAGTTGCTGTTGAGGACTGACAGTTCTGTGTTCTTTAGCTCTCATTAAATGATTTAATGCCGAGAACCTGTTCAGATTTTCTTTTACCTTGACCTCACAGAAGTATTTTCTTTGATCCTTGAAAACTGAATACCATCCTACCATAAGAAAACATTGTGACATTGGATAATACAAGATATGTCTCCTGGACCTTTTTTTCATCCAGAGCACTCAATTGCTTTCAAAAGTCCCTAATTGAAGCCTTGTTTGCTAAGGCGTCTACAGCCTGCCAAATGTATCACTTAGTCAGCACCTGGTAATGGCACATGAAGAGAGAAACAAAGTGTAGCAAAACCCAGATGGGGTCATAGCTTATATTTATCATGCTTGGCTGGGTCTGAGCCTACCTATTTTCACCTACTGCAGTTTAAAACACAAAATTAGGCTGTTTCAGAGCTTTTAGCTTTCGGCTGCTTCATTTTTTGCAATTTAAAATCTGGCAAGTGAAGTAAATCTACTCTGAAATTAAGCATGTAAATTTTTCATCTGGTAGAATAAATTACACTATATTCAACAAATGCAGCAGAATGATGGATGAACAGACTAATGACAAATTGGGCCTTCATTTTTGGTAAAGACTTGCTTACTCTTACCCTTGATTCATTCATAGGGCTACAAATTAATTTATATTGAAAATTGATTCAATTTATGCTACAGTAGAAAGAATTTTCAGAAATGACCAAATGAAGCTCCTTTTTTTATTTTTTTCTACATTTTAATTATTTTTAAATGTGTATAATTATTTTGACAGTAACTTGACCTTGATTAGGAGTGATTCCAGTAATATTTAGCTTCATACTTACATACGAGATGAATCGCAGTGTTGCCTTTGACTTTGTGAACACCTGCCTCCTCCATTCCTCTCTAAGGAACGTGGGCCAACAAGCTAAGATGACATCTAACAACAGTGTCAGAGAAAAGAGAAATTTAGAGCGAGTTGAGTTGGGATTTAGTACCATCTTCTGGCGATAAAGGAAATCTCTTTATTAGTGATTAAAAACACCCTGTACAGGCACAGTTTACCCGATAATGTACTATACAGCTTCTGATGAGTGGAGGAAATAAGGATAATTTTACAGCGAATTTTTCCATAGCTTAACATTTATTTGTTGTCTCTAATGCACAGACAAGCAAGCCCAAACCAATACTCTTCATGTTGTAATTAACTTAAGTTACATACAGTACATCTGTAATATACCTGTAATATATATTTAGACCTCTGACACAGAACAGTCATGAAATCTCCATGATTTTGTCTTGCTATGTCACATAGAAATTATGAAATGTTTAATACTATTTCCTTATTCTACTCTAAATTTGTTCCAGTTAAATTTTAGTATAGCATATGAATGACTACCTTTCTGAGAAATGAGATTTCCCAGAGATGTACATTGTCGGTTTTAAACATCTTCAAGTACACCTGTAGCCATTACATAGTGTTAGTTATCTTTGTGATTATAAATGTGATGATTACATTTGCTGATAGGAATATTTATACAAAATTCAAATACCTATATTACAAAACAGATACTGTATGTTTAACAGCTGTAATTGGGTATTGAAGACCGATTAAACATTATCCGTTTAAGACTTGAAACTCATTTATAATCATCCTGTTATAATATAATCTGAAAGAAATTTAATGAAACACACCTCCTTAAATTTGATTCCTTCAATTAGTAATTGATTGATAAACAGGCTCCATGGATGTTAAATAATCACATTGTTTTAAGCTGTAGATTTGCCTGAGGCTGTATGAAAATATCAGCAAAAATATCATTTGTAGTAGGCATTTATAAAGGCTCATAGCAATGGTCTCTGAATAAGGAAGGGGAATGTCAAGGACAACCTTAAACAAATAATTTGGCTCACTTTTCAAACAAGAAAAACAAAGAATAAACCTTAACAAAGGAGCAGGTTTTTGAACATCTTCTGACGGCTGTAGTTCATGATGCCTAACGGTCAAATTCAATTTTGTATTAGGTTCAACGAGTAAACCAGATAGCAGTGCGCATTTGTAGCCTAAATTGAATCAAGTCTAATACTTTTATAAAACTATTTTGGCAAAAGTTTTTTATTTTCAATAGGCGTCCCATTCTCTACTGCAATATTATTCTGCGTGTAAAGAAGACATTTACATGAGTGCAACATTTTTTGTTGTTTTGCATATTTTTGTTAGCAAGAAAAGGGCAAAAAGTGTGTAACACGACAAATCCTCTCGTACACTCGTGTATGTAGATTAAATGTTTTTCATATTTGGTAAACTTTCCATTTTTCCTTACAGTACATACATTATTTACATACAGTAAAGTGATGATTCTGCACACCAAAAAACCTTTAAGGATTATTTTGCCACTGAAATGAGCAAATGTATGATAATAGAACTTTCATTAGTATATTACCAGCTTGATATTCTATACGTAACAAGCAGTTATTTTTCTGGTGCTGGTTCTGTAAGCCAAAACAAGTTCCAATAGATAGTGAACAAGGTACCAATATATACAATATGTGTTGATATTGTAACACTAAATGCCAATGAAAGTACGTGAAAGTTTATCTCATGGGGTAAGAATGCTGGACTGGTATAAAAACAAAGAAACTTTTAGAGGGCTGCCAGTAACTCATTTATCAAAAACAATTGCTCAATGGCCAGTTGCAATGGTGTAAGCAAATACAACAGCGATTGGTTAATAACAAGCCATGGAATGTAGCTTTTATAACAGAGCAACAACATGTGGGAATTATTTGAGCTTGCCAACCACAAAGCTAATTGCACTAAGAACAATGTAATGTAAAATGAAACAAAATCAGAAGCCTTTTCTTTGTTTTCAGAGTCATTATAATCAGTTATAACAGCAGAGGTAAAAACATGTCATCTGTCTTTATTAGGTTTTATTCACCAGCTTGGCTGTTGTATTTTTGTATTTTAGTAGATTGTTTAAAAACCAATGGTAGTATTAGTGGTAGATATGTGGCGAACGAATTTCACAAATAATTCTAAGGAGACCAAATTAGATTTTTTTTTAAAAATCCACATATCCGCCCTCAAAAGCAGTTTACATATTTTATTTCAGTAATTATCCTGATCCTACACTACATACAATTGAAAATGTGAGAGCAGAAGCAATAAATAGAATAGGAAATCAGAACCCCTGCTTAGTTTTTGAGTGTAGGTTTACTTCTGCTGCCATGACAACAGTATTGCACCTTTGGCTTAGCTTAGATGATGAATTAATGCTTTTAGTAATTTTGCTCATTTTGAAGCTCTTGAGAGAGCACAGTTAGATTTGTGCAGTATTTAATACTTCATGTTATACTGCACTTTCAATCAACTACAGTATATACTGTAGATGATGGATAAAGAGGTACTGTATATAGTAAATATGTACATATATATAAGCAGTATATATATAAACATTTTTGCCTACATACAGTATTTGTTTATAGGTGTATGTACATATCAGACTCAATACACATTTGTGCTATACAGTTTTTTCTCACTACTACATATTTATTGTCCGACAACATATTTATTGTTCCTATTAAAATTAATTATGTTGTAATATACTGTCTACATTGTCTGGTGTTGTCTGTTGTTCTATGGATATCCTGAGAGATCAGCGTAATTAAGAATTCTGATGTATGTGTACTGTACAAATGGCAATAAACTACTCTACTATCTTCTGTATTAAAGCAATTAACAATAAAATGTTGCATGAAGACCTACTCAAGATTAATTTTTTACCCATGTTTTAAGAAATTCCATTAAGAGTGGATAAATGGAGAAACATTAGAATTATTCACCATCTGCTTTTAATATCTTTGTTTAATGAATATCTCTTTTAATACTGTGCATTTTGGATAAAAGTATCTAAACCACTCTGTTTCTAGGGTTATTTCAGTGTGTTTACTGTGTCTTGTACATGCAGTAGATTTGGTATCTCATTGGTAGAAAACTCACCTGCTGCTGTAGTTAAGGATGAGATGAGGTACTGTATATTGCTTTGGGGTCTGGACTCCTTATTGTTCAGGTTGTGGGATCTCATAACTGTGCCCAAAATGTGCTCCAGCAAATTCAGTTTTATAAAATGGTTTTGAAAACTGCATATACAAAAAAGATTGTATTTTATTTTGGATAAAAGTGTCAATCAAATTAATAACAATAACAATCCAGGGTTAATAACAATCCAGGGTTTTCTTTCCACACATTCACAATGCCCTAAAATGCTGGGTTCACTTGCAGTTTTTTGTCTTAAAGTTAACAGCACAGATTTTTTATGCTTCACATTATTTCAGTTTTGTGAAGTCATGTATTTTGAGCAGATTTTCAGTAAGCTGACAAAAATGAAAGAACATTGGGCGCTACTGTTAATAAAATACATTTCAGTCTTTAGTCTGGTGGAATTTGATGGGATTTTGATGTGGACAAGGTAAACATATGGAGTCAATGCGTCTACAGGAATAAAATGCTATAATACTAAATTACTAGCTCTACTTCAGAGTCAAGGAAATAATGTTTGTCACAGGAATCATATTGCTCTGAGGTAAATAATGTTCGCATTCCTAGAGTAAATAGCTATTTTACATGAATTACCTGATTAAAAGGTATTTTACAGCACACTGACAAATGTTTTTTTCTAACCTGGTCATGAGATCCAATAAGTTATGATATGGAAAACATCCTTGCCTTTCACCTTACCAACTCAAGAAAGCCCTTATTAAAGATTTGTTTTATACCTTATTTTATTATTAAATTACTTTTTAAAATATTGTTCTTGCTGTATTAAAGAACCTGTTTATGCTTTTTGCATCACTTCATTGGGTGTTTAGACCTTCAGATTGCAAGATAATTTACAATTTAATATTTTGTTATCATAGACAATTACATTCTTTGGCTAAACACCAGTAATGAATCATGGAGAGCATGAGTAATAGGAAACCTTAAAAGTTAGAACTAAGAGAAGAGCATAGATCATACATACTCGTACAAGCAAACCATGTATGCGAGCAGCATGTGGGAGGAAGGGTGTAAATCTGAGGATTGAAAATTGACAAAAAATGTTTTTTTTAAAACATTTTACCCTTTGAATGGGAAGGAACATCATGGGCTTGTTTGAGGTTCGATCCAATGTTCACTGCTTTAGGCAGTGGAAAGCAAGATTATTTTTTGCTTTTCTTAAAAGAACCTGTGATCCTCATTCTAGGCCAATTTATTTTTGTGTTAATGCCACAAACCTCTAATTAACCTACAGTAAGATTTGCTTTGTACCTAACTGAAATGAGTATATTACCATATACTGAAACTATACTTTTTATGTAATGATTCAAATTACTTTATATGTAATGTAATTCATAAATCCATGGCTCAACAGATTTCGCCTATAATGGACAAAATCTTCTAAAGGGGAATTTTGCCTTATATGAAACACCAGACTTTGCATAAATAATAAAACAAGGTCAAAATTAATACTTTACGGTTTGCAAATTCAGGAATGTTAACAGTGCTATTGCCTTGCTTATGATGGGTATTCCACATGATTTAGCAAATGTTATACATTATATTTGCAACATGAATTGAAGAGCTATTAGATATATCTGGTAAAAAAAGGCACATGAAAAAAATCCATTGACTGTTGATTGCACTTGTTAAAAAAAATTCAAAAGCTCCAAAAAGCATATATACAGTGTATATGTACAGTACTGTATACATTTCTCATATACAGTACTTTAGTTTTTCAGCTGAAAAAAAATGATTTATTGTGTCATGCTGCCCAAGAGAATGGCAGAGGAAGGCCAGGAGGTGTTCAGGACCCAAGAGCAAGGGCCAGGGTTAGTCGTCTGCCCACTCCTGAAGGAACAAGGGCAGGGAGAAAAACCAGAGACAGAGCAGGATTGGTTAGTCTGCACCTGGGAGGACAGGGAGCCTGTCATCAGGGAGGTTTGCCTTGAGGCATGGAAGGTAGCAGGCATGGAAGGTAGCAGGCTGAATCCAGTGGGGAAAACCCGGGTGGAGAGCAGGCAGGCTGGGGCACAGGGCTGGAGCGAAAAGGAAGGATCACTAAAGCTGACAGCTGCGTAGGGCTCCAGGGTGTTAGGCTGAGCTGGCAGAGCCCCTAGACAGCCATAGCACCACATGATGACTGAAAAGCCCAGCACAGTAGCAGACCAAATTGCACACCAAAGGGGAAAGTGCCATGCCAGCAGAGTGACTTAGACACCATGGAACTAGAAGCGCCTCACACCCACCGTGGGACGATTCTAGTGTATCAGGAGTGCCAGGGAACAGAAATGTGTATGCTAACAGCAGGCAGCAGCCAAACCAAACCCACAGTCCCACATGGAAATGCTAACAACCAAAGAGCCAGACGTCCGCTGCACACATCAGGCTGGAGCGGTGTGAGGGCAAGCACAGTGAAACAGGAGAACATGGGGAAACAGGGCATTTAGGCAGTCCGGGAACAGCATTAAAGCAAGGAGAGCTGCACTGGGAAACTGCTGGCTCATGGTCTGTAAGTGCAGGGCAAGGAAAAGCAGGGACTGTAAACGCAATGATGGCTTGCTGAGGAGAAAATAAAAAGGGCTTAAATATCCAGCAGCAGCTGATGCAGACTACTCATTACAATCAGACGCTATGAGTATTTGTCTCCTCAGAAACCTGTGCAGTGCAACCAGGAGAGCGGAGGCATGAACTACAGCCATTACAGCTGCATTCCTCCACGAGGCAAAGCTCGTGACATTGTGATGTTCAACAATAACTGACACCCCATCCCCACTATTAAACCAAGGGTTTACTGGACTTCTCTCAACCAAATCAATATATTATTTTGAACCTTGACATGTTGTTCATCAAATACCTATGTAAAGCTGAAAATTGTACTACTACAGTACATCTCAGGTGCTAATACATAAAAGGGAATTTAAGAACTCCTTACTTACTCCAGAAATCATATGGGTAGATTATATCTTAACTTTTCTGGGGGGCTGTGCTTTTTCCAGTGTAGGTGTGGCTATATGTAAACTGTATGCACTGACAACCATGTTCCCAATAGAGTTAAAAGCCAGTCAACTTTCTGCTTTCATCAAATTTTTGATCTATGGAGTAGATCAAGTACAGGAACTCGAGTGATATTCTAATGACATGCACTTACAAAGCTATGAAATAGCCCTGCCCTGCAGTCTGTTGACACTGAATTTCCCCTAATGATACCAAGATCTTTTTAAAAAACAGAACAAATCAGGATGAGAGCTG